>NC_136067.1:490149324-492549324 GCF_964261635.1 Lissotriton helveticus | reverse complement strand
CTTTTGTTTTAGGTTCAGATCAGATGGAAATCTTTGAGAAGGTCAAACATGTGATTGTTTCAGCCCCTGCGCGTGTACCTTTTACTGCAGGTAAGAAATGTATGTTGACTGTTGATGCAAGTCAGGTGCGTCTTAATGCGGTTCTCACACAGTGGATTGATTAAAAAGAGGTCACTGCTTCACACTGCTTCAAGCTACCTGAAACCAACTTTAACACCGTTGAGAGGGAAGTCCTGGCATGCACTTTGGCTGTGAAAAAGTTTAAAATTAGTCGTGCAGCAGGGCATACCTGACATAAAGGCCATCCCTTAACGCCATTGCTCCAGTTTGCAGCAAAGCACAGCTGGGTGCCGTGGTCGGCTAAAGCTTCTTGGTGTTTTGAGGTGTGGGGCTTTTGAGACTTTCATGTCACACGGGACGGGAAGGACTTTTGAGACTTGCAGGGCATGGAGGGGGCAGGGGAGTTGATCAGACCACCACTGCTCAGAGCGATTCCACCACAAGCAGGAGAGAGGTATGGGCACCAGTATGCTCGGACGCTTATGCAGGCTCATTTCTAACACATAAACACATAACACATTAGGCAACATATCCAAGTAGATAATTTTTCAATGTACATTCTGCTCCATTCCTGCACTAACTATAATTCACTACAGTGCATATAACCAAAAGGAGAAAGGAATAAACCAACTTCCTTAACTCTGTAACAGTTGGAGATTCAAACATTATCGTGAGAGAACCCCCCCTTCCCTCCCCACAGAATTAGTACAGTGGCATCAAAAGCACAAACCCCACACTCAGAGCGATAACTATGACTAATCAGTGCCATACATCAGTGACTAGGGTGATCCTCTAAACAAATGAAATAAGTGTAGCATATAAAGTTTGTATATAGATATACAACCATCAATCTCTCCAGTACAGTTCATAGATTACTCTAAGAGCCACATTTCGGGTAGAAAATACCCCCATATTTCTTCCAATGTAGGCATTTAGATCTTAAGTTTGTATGTTTGCCTTTCATTTCCCACCATGCTTACCAATTCCCTTTTCCACTTATTGGTACCATGGGATGTTTGGGATCTCCAATGCCTCATGACACACACAATCCACCGATAGAGCTGTAGCATGTTACCTATGCCTGAAATTTGCAAGGCCTGAGACTTTCAAGAAGTCATGAAGTAAATCCACGGGAGAGGTGTGGCACCGCGGCCAGGGCGACTGACGCTGGAATCTGGGGATCACGGTTCAATCCCCGGCGCCGGCGGCAGATTAGCCCAGTACCATGTGACTCTGGGAAATAGCTTGCTTAATCTTCCCGATGGCCCCCAGCGCCTGGAGACCCTTACGGGTGATTGTTCGCGCTTTACAAATGTGGATTATTATTATTATTATTATTATCCATAGGGGCATTAAGTTGTATATCATACTCAGATGCCTGTACCAATTCTGCTTGTATTGTTTGCCAATAGATAATAAGTAATGGATAAGGCCACACAATGTGAAAAGTTCCTCAAAACTTTGTCTACAACAGGACTAATATTTCATATTTGGGCTTATGTTGATGCTATGCAGTTTCCGCAGCTTCCAATGCCACGCATGGAATAGGATAAGTTTTAACATTGACTCCCATTCCCTACCCCTTGGCATCCCAGAAGAGTATCTCAGTCCTTTTTCAGATAATCATTGCCCAATATTTCAATCAAGGCCAACTTTAACAGCATTACATATAAGAATAGTAAATCTATTATAGTACAGACCAGAGGGGGGGTGGCCATGACCGCCACCAAGATGGTCACACTCTTGTGAGGTTCCGATGGCCCTCCTTCGGTGGTAGCCACCAGGCTTGCCAACCCCTGGACCTGAGAGATCGATGGGCAGTGATAATTTGGGAGGCCTACAGCCCAGATGCTACTGAGGTCCACCCTGGACCCAGACACTGCTGTGTGTCTGGCCAGGCTGTGGCTAGAGTGGGGACCGCCTTGGGGTTGCAGAGCCCATGAAATTATTACAACAAGGCCTCCCGGCGACGGGTAGAGATGTTACCTTCGTGGTTGAGGCACATGAAGCATTCAGAACTGAGGTAATCTATTCTTGGGTTAAATTCCCACCTGCAGATGCACACAAAAGTTTATTTCATGAATACTTTGAAGATGAATCACCTGATGAGTATTTTCCATATGTGGAGTTAGAAGTCCCATTATCATACCAAGAGCACATTAATTGGTTTAAAGGCACCCTACCCCATACAACAGAACATGTGAGACTAGATCTGCTCAGTAGAGAAGGAGCGACTTGGCCAGTCTTAGCATCATACACACCGCATCTAGATATTGCTGCCCTAACAACAGCAGGAATGCGCACATTTTACAGATATGTAGTAAAAAAATTACAAAAATATAACACAATATGTAATGAGAACATTGATAGACCAACCTGTGGGGGCTTCTCTGGCTCCACAACCTTATATGGCTACCACAGGTATTAGCCCGCAAAAACTAAATGAGATAATTGGTAAAGTCCGAAGCCCTGTGGCAGAGGGCAGAGGGCTTGCGCGCTGAGCGCTGTAAATCGACTTGCTTTTAAAACCTGCTCACCCTGCTCTGCTCTGCTGATTGCTAGCAGCCTTTCGCCATCACCGTCCCGCTGAGTACGAGCGGCGGACGGCAATCTTGTTTTTTAATTCACTCCCCCCCTCCCGCCTTCCTGACTCCTCCCCCACCGCGTCGCAGCCTACATAGGCTCCGCCCACTTCCCCTCACGCGTAGTCCGAAGCCCTGTGGCAGAGGGCAGAGGGCTTGCGCGCTGAGCGCTGGAAATCGACTTGCTTTTAAAACCTGCTCACCCTGCTCTGCTCTGCTGATTGCTAGCAGCCTTTCGCCATCACCGTCCCGCTGAGTACGAGCGGCGGACGGCAATCTTGTTTTTTAATTCACTCCCGCCTTCCTGACTCCTCCCCCACCGCGTCACAGCCTACATAGACGTCCCCCATGCGTCAGCGCAGCGGACGAGCGCAGCGGGCGCGACGAAGGCGCGCCGGAGTTGCGCCAGAGTTAAGCCCGTGTGCGCCCGTCCGCGGCAGACCGGGGCCAGGGGCCATCACCCCTGGTCCCCTTATCCAATATTCTTCCGCTGACTTGACACTACTTCAAGGCCATTGGCCCCTCGATCCTCGTACCATTCACCGGACCACCCTCTTGGGCTGCAATTCTCTCTGTCATGCCTGCCCATCCGGTTGCCCTTCTACTCTCGTGTCTCCGCCGGTTCCCGTCTCATCTACTATTTCTGACTCTTATTCTCCCCCCTTATCTATCATTTTACTTAACACTAGGTCCGCCATCAAGCACCACCAGGAACTTTTCATCCTATTAGACACTGACAAACCCGATCTCCTGCTGCTGACGGAAACCTGGTTTTCGGAAGCCTCCCTTCCATCCCTTTTGGCGGCCCTCCCCTCGACTTACTACGCTATCCGTGTCGACCGTCCTGGCGAGAAAGCGGGTGGAGGTGTTGCTCTCATTGCCCGCTCTGATCTTCAGTTCCAAGTCCTCCCTTCACCCTCCTTAGGAGGAATTGATTATTTGGTGGCCCGTTCTACTTCTCTTTCCCCCCACTTAGCCATTGTGCTTGTCTACCGCCCTCCCCAACCAACCCCATCCTTCCTTCCGGCCTTTCAAGATCTACTTGGCACCCTGGCGGTCAACTATGCCTCGGCTCTAGTCCTCGGGGACTTTAACTATTGGCCCTCAGACCCCAAGGAATGCGCTTCATCAAAAGAATTCTCTGAAACCCTCCTTTTTCTTAATTTCACCTCCTTTGTTCACACCCCCACGCACATTCACGGCCATATTCTAGACCAGGTTTGGTCTCTTAACTGCTCCCTGTCTGCACTGTCTGTTGTCCCTTGCACATGGTCTGATCACTTTTTAATTTCGTTTTCCCTTAGTCGCTGTCTGACCAAGACCTCTTCCCTCACTAAAAACTCATGGGCCCGTAACTGGGGTAAGGTCAATCTGCCTGATCTCTCAATCTCACTCCTGGCCTCCTCTCCCCCTCTATCGGGACTGGATTCCGCAGCCCAAGCCAAAGCCATTGATTCATGGCTCATGGAAGGAAGTGACTGCTTGGCTCCTCTCCGGCGCACTTCGATTAGACGCCCTAAAGACGCCAATCGTTGGTTTAACAACGAGCTGAAAGAACTGAAGCTCACGGTTCGTAGGGCAGAACGTAAATGGAGACGGGATTACTCCCCCGACTCCAGGACCCGTTATGTCCATCTTCTAGGGACCTATAAGCAAAACATCACTGAGGCCAAGAAAGCCTATTTCTCGGCCAAAATTTTGGCGGCCGAGAACCAACCTAAGGAGATCTTTGCCATTACCCACGATCTGGCCTTCTCCGATAGGACCTCACTTAAACCCCCTCCTTCCCAGAAACTCTGTGATTCACTGAATCTTTACTTTGTCGAAAAAATTTCGACAATCAAATCCAACATCCCCCCCCCTTCTTCTTTTTTTGTTGACCCCCCGCCTCCCCCCGCCCAAGCCTTGCTCAATTCCTTTCCTCCTCTCTCTGAAGAACTTTTCCTGTCCCTCCTTCCCAAAATCAAATCCGGTTCCCCTTCTGATATATGCCCGGCACACATCTTACGGCAGGTTTATACTGTCTGTTCCCTGCCTCCTCTGGGCTTCCTTAACGACTCACTGGCTCGAGGGGTTGTCACTCCATCGCTAAAAGCCGCTTCCATCGTCCCCATTTTGAAAAAGCCAGGAGCCGACCCCTCTGTGATGGCCAACTATCGCCCCATCTCCCTTCTCCCCTTTCTGGCGAAAGTGCTTGAGCGATACGTTACATCTGTGCTCAGCTCCTTTGCCGAGGAGAATGGGAGGCTGGCTCCGTGTCAGGCTGGGTTTCGGCCCAAGCACTCGACAGAGTCAGTGGTGGTGTCAGTATTAGACACCCTCAGAGAGGGTATGGACATGGGCAGATCTCAGGCGCTGGTCCTCCTTGACTTGTCCGCCACTTTTGACACGGTGGACCATTCCATCTTGCTTTCCCGTGTCAAGGCGGCGGGCATAGGAGGCTCAGCCCTTATCTGGCTTTCATCCTTTCTGAGGGACCGGACCCAGGCGGTCCACCTCGGGGAGTTTTCAGCTACCCCCTGCCAGGTCCAGTGCGGTGTTCCTCAGGGCTCTTCTCTCTCTCCTCTACTGTTTAATCTTTATATCGCTCCTCTTATCTTTGCCCTACAGCAGCTGGAGGTCACGGTATATAACTATGCCGATGACCTCCAGCTCATCTTCAATCTGTCTTCTACCCCTGATTCCATCTCTAATTTCCAATCTATCCTATCTTTCATCAGGGACTGGATGAATTTCAACCACCTGAAACTCAATCCCGATAAAACGGAACTTGTGGTGACGGGTGGTTGCTCCAGTCCCTGGAATTCTCTCTTCTGGCCCCCCTCCTTTGGTTCTCCTCCCACCCCTGTTTCCTCTGTTAAGACTCTTGGCATCAAGCTAAATGATAAACTCACTTTGCACTCCCAGATTGGTTCGGTGGTTTCTTCTTGCTTTCTCACTCTCCGTACTATCCGCTCCATCTCTCGCTTCTTTTCTTTCTCTGCACTCAAAATAATTATGTCCGCACTGGTCCTGTCCCGCCTGGACTACGGGAACATCTTGTTCAATGGCATCCCTCAGTACAGCCTGCGTAAACTGCAACTAGTGCAGAACCAGGCTGCCCGCCTGGCCTTCGGTCTTCCCAAATTCCACCATACCTCCCCCTCCTGAAAACCCTCCACTGGCTCCCTGTGCGGGAACGCGCCTTGTTCAAATTAGGCTGCATGGCGTTCCAGGCCAGGACTGGCCTGGCCCCCCTTTTCATATCCTCTGCCATCAAGGCCTATGTCCCGGGCAGAGCCCTCCGCTCCTCGGCACAACTTCTTTTAGCAGTACCCCGCTACCGGAAAAAAAAACAGGGTGGTTCAAAATTTTCCACTCTCGCCCCAATTTTCTGGAATTCTCTCCCCTTCCATCTTAGGTCCCTCACCCAGTATTCCAGTTTCCGCAAAGCTCTGAAGACCTTTTTATTTTCTCAGGCCTTTCTTTCGTAAGCCCTGCCTGCCTGCCTGTCTTAGCGACTGTTCCTGCCCATCTGGCTGCCCGCTACTCTAGCGCCAAGAAACCGCCCAGGTGTACGTTGCGCTCAATAAATATTTTAAACTTAAACTTAAACTGGGATTTAATCCTGTTCTGGAAAGCACAAACCACAGCACAGTTTTAAGCAGTTTTATCTCATACAGGCCCACAGGATAAACTAAGAATACTGACAATTTGCTTGCACCACTCAGGGTAAAGTCTTGCTGTATACACCAGAACACATGGTACCCTTCAATAGCAGTTATACCAGATATACTGAAACAAATTCAGAATGAGTACGGGACAGAGCCTGCCTTAGGTCTGGGAATGAAATGGATAGGCAATTTTGCCCAGGTATCTACCATTATGTTGAGGAACAAAAAAAGGGAAGGCAGCAGCCGTGGCTATACAGCAATGCCTGAGGGAATTCATTCCCATATAGCAGGAGTGTGAATTACCTAACCTTATCGAAGAAACATATGCCTAGGCAGAGATAATCAGTGAGCGAAACCTGGGAAACCAATAGTAAAGAGTAGCTCTGTAAGAAATAACTCTAAGAAAGCTCCTGATTCTTCAAAGAAGAAATGGGATAATAAACAAAAAAATAAACAAAACAAATCACAGTCACAGGGTGGGTCTCCTCAACATGAACACACCTATCAGAGATATAATTTGCGAAACTGTGACAATATTAGAAAGCCTGATAGGTATCAGGATACTGATACACGTTCATCTCGTTCCTTTCAGGAAACATCCGAAAAGCGTTCGGAGAGAGACGACGGTCAGAGTACAGGTCTGAAGAGCGAGTCAAGCCAAAAAGGGTGACACATCGAACTTCAGATTACATCATTAAACAGGAAGAAAAACAAAAGACTACAAAACCTCAATTTAAAAAGAAAAAGGTAG
This sequence comes from Lissotriton helveticus, assembly GCF_964261635.1. Lineage (NCBI taxonomy): Eukaryota > Metazoa > Chordata > Amphibia > Caudata > Salamandridae > Lissotriton > Lissotriton helveticus. The sequence goes on along the minus strand of NC_136067.1, from coordinate 492,542,278 downwards.
CCGTGATTAAAATGAGAAATGCCCAGGTGACTGAGGACTCTGATTCTGAATGGGGAATGGGCAGTGATGATGCTGGACAGCTTGGATAAAGTTGCCATAGCTCGCCAGAATCTGATGACGTTTCTGGGGGTAGTAGCACTGAATGAACATATCAAGGTGGAAACACCTGAAACAAGGGTAAGTGTCCCACATTGTTTATACAAAATAATGCTCCAAATGGGGGGGGGGGCCTACTCAGGAAAGTGAAGGGTCTCTTTTTTGGGAGAACCTGACCTATGGTTACAACATTCTTTTGTCCGAAAAGAATTGGCCACCTGAGTTCGTAATGTATTGCCCAATGGGAGAAGTAATTTTACCTGCTTTTTCCGACCTTGTACCAGAATCAGTTAAAAAGTCATACAGGTAGGAGTGGGCATTAGCGTTAGCTCTTGTAATTTACTGCAACCATGTTGAGTGGGATGATGAGTCACCTCATCACAACATCCCAATAAAATCAATTCCTCGACCTCAGGGACAATACCCAATTAAACATGAAGCAAAGAACCAAGTCAGGGAGATCCTAGATCAACTTGAATACCAGGGTGTGATAGAGAATTGCACCTCACCTATGAATAATCCCTTGTTTCCAGTAATGATGCCTGATAATTCATATAGTCTAGTCTTAGATTATAGACATTTAAACGCATCCACATGTACATTTGCAGTACAGAATGCACACAGTGCTGCACTAATGAATAACATAGTGCGGAAAAAATACAAAACACCACTAGACATCTCAAATGGATTTTTCTGCTACAATATAGCACCTGGAAGAAGATATTTTGACAGTATTCTTGGTGCTAGGCTCTCAGCGCCAATTTTATTGATTAACCCAGGGGTATAAGAACAGCCAGGGTAACAGAGTCACTTCAAAATTGTGATGAGGAGGCATGATATCTAGGGATTCCACACTTATAGTGTGCAATTCATTTTACTGTGTTCAGTCCTATAAATAATATTTGCATTATTATTGCCAGAATGGATTTATGGATTCCAAAGGTTGCACAGTAAAGCACAAGCTGCTCTGGGAACAAGTGGTGAATCTGAAAAAAAGCCTGCCACAGGCTCATGTTATTCATACATTGAGTCATCAACGTGTTGACATTCACATTGAAAGGAATTCAATGGCGGATGAAGCTGCCAAGGCAACAGTGCGTACTGCTGCCATTCCTGCAATAACTCGCTCTAGCACGAGAATAGACAGTACAACAATGATAGCTGTCAATGCCATAAGCAACAGTTCAGCCCTGACAAAAGGCTTTCCACTCGAGAACTCGAAAGAAATGTTGTATGCTCAAATTCTAGGAGTGGAGGATAGAGTAATACCAAACAACGATCGCAGATTCGGATTAATACTAGCTGCGCATAAAGGTCTGGTTTCAGCAAAAGCAGGGATCACTGCTACAGTTTGACTACTAAAGCAGCGCTACTGGTGGTCAGGTTTAACTAAATAGACCAAGGACTTTGGGCCCGATGTAGGTAAATCCCATTTACCGATTTTGAAATACCGAATTTTACCGATTCGGTATTTCAAAATCGGTAAATGGGATGTAGGTCCCAACATCTGGATTCGTTACCGAATCCTTAACAATTCTTTAATTACCGATTCGGTAAATACCGAATCGGTAATGCCCATTCATTCCTATGGGCTTTGAAGCCCATAGGAATGATTAGGCATTACCGATTCGGTATTTACCGAATCGGTAATTAAAGAATTCACAAGGGTGCAGGGGGTGTCACTTTGACACCCTCTAGCACCCCCAAAACGGGCATGTGTGCAATGTGGCACACAGACATGCCCTAAGGGCACGTCTGTCTGTCACATGGCACATGTGTACATGCACAGATGTGCATGTACACAGGAATCGGTTTTTTACCAGGGATTTGTATTCCATGGTAAAATACCGATTCTGTAAGCCATGTGCTGATGGAACATAGGCTACCTACATTGCATTTTCGGTAATTTTACCGAATCGTTATCATTACCGAATCGGTAAATATTACCGAATCGGTAAATTTACCGATTCGGTAATGATAACGAATCGGTAAAATTACCGAAAATGTGCCCCTACATCTCGATAGCCCTTTACCGATCGGAAACGGCCGAAAATCGGTATTTTCGGCCGATTCCGATCGGTAAAGGGCTACCTACATCGGGCCCTAGGTCCTCAAATGTGACATCTGCCAGCAAATGAAGGGCTTCACCATAGCACGTCCACCACAAACACCTTTATCATTCTCAGACACACCTCTTGCATGTGTCTATTTGTATCGCTGCTGCCCCTTACAGTCTGACGGGGCTTACAAGTACATCTTCGTGGCAGTGGGTTCATTTTCTAGATTTGTGTGGGTTTGGCTCCAGCACTCAGCTGAGGCTTGAACTGTTATAAAGAATTTGCGAGTCTTTATCTGAACATACTCAATTGGCACACTACATTCCGACCCGGGACCGACGTTTAGCTCTCGGGCTTATAAAGAGACCACGGGAAGTTTGGTTGCGGCCTTGCAGTACTGCTCCTCCTATCATCCTGAAGGAAATTCAGTAGTTGAGAGGAAAAACTGTAACTTAAAGCAGTCCTTAACAGCAAGGTTATTAGGCTTAGGTAGCCGTTGGGTCAATCACCTATATGGGATCCAGAAGGCACTTAACAACATGTCAATAAAATTCCAGGGGGGTCGTATACCTTATGAGTTCCTGTTTGGGGTAAGGATGTGGGTACCCACCCTCAATAGTGTCAGCACAGTGGCGGCTAAAACACCATTTGACCTCAATGATCGTTTTGATGTTTTACAGGACCTTAAAGAGTACAGAGCTTTACAAAGCAACATCAAGTAAAATGCACCACCACAGGGGAAGTGAAAACGGTAACAGCAAGAACTGCCTGGAGATTGGGGACATGGTAACAGAGAAAATCCTGAACAAAAAAGAATTTGGATGATTTTACTGAGCTCCTGTACCTGAACTAGCAGTTGAAGGAACCAGAACTGTCATTCTTCCGCCTCTTGCTGGCCGTCAAGACAAAAGGTTTGTCTCAATTGATCTGATCAAACCACACTATGTGTTGCCGATTCTCAATAGTAGGCCATGTGGGCTACTAGGCAGCTACCGTACAGGATGTTCAGATAGAAGCTTTAATGATGTCTGAAGTCTCCGCTTTTCAAAGAAAAGCTGTAAATGAAAATGAGATGATGCTTCTCCCTATTGAACAACTATAACTGCACAGTCAACAAGTACAAACATTTCAATTAAAAAAAATTGACGACGTCTATGTCAACATGCCACAGATCGAGTCATCTCCCAGTTCAACAAAACCTGCTTTGCTGGCAAGAATAGACTGAACAGGATTTGGCTACTTCCTGCATTATGACGATTTCTCATCGGATCCAAGTGAACCTGAGCTGCTGATACTGCCTCTCCCTTTCAAGCTTTGAGTTTATGCTTTCTATCTTTGGCGGAAATAGACTTACTTTGTTGTTCCCTGGATAAATTGATGGATTACAATTGGCTCACTTTTCCGGGTACTATGGATTGGTATAGTAACTGTCCTTTTCCTACTTCTGAATGACAGCTTTCTCCCAGAAAGTTCTGCAGTGCAACATGTGAACTTGGTTCTTAAGCCACACGCATCATCACACCTTGAACTAAGAGACATGTCCCTGGTGAACATTACAGTGGTTCCAGTTCCTGAAAGAATTGTATGGGACAGGGTATCGTAGGATGTATAAGATTCTAATGAACTTTTGAAAATTCCATATTTGTTCAAAATGTCTTCAAATTACATTATCACGTCTAGTACTTTCTCTGATGACTGGGACATTGAAACTGTGCATAGTTTGCTTTCAGATTTAGAGCAACCAGCTGCATTTTTCAAACTATGAAAAGTGTAATGGTACAAGTAATTTTGGAGACATGTTCTGTTACGAGCATTATGGTCACCATTTTTTACATAAAGCCAGTATCCCACGCACAGTATATAATTACACACAATGGGAACACTGCCCAACACCGCCTAAAGGTAGTTCAAAGACTTTGTTTGCTTAATGTTCATGTTTTGAAACATCAGACCCAACCTCATATTACTATAGGCTTGCACCAACACTTGGAAAGAAAAATATGCTAACAAACACCAGCTAATATACTCTGCTTCCTTTATTTCCCAACTATCTATACAGGGTTTCGACTTTTGGAAAGGCACAATAAGCACAACGTTTATCTGAGGAACAAAATATCATCAAGTTCAGGAGATTAAGGCCTTATTTAGAGCATTCCTCATACGACACCAAATGAATTTTTTCTGAACAAGACAGTGCAACAAACTTCTAGGTACAGCAAAAACAAAGGATTTAAACACACCTCGTATTCTAGCAATGTCAGGTTTCAAAAATTGTCAGCACTTTACACACTTTAGTGAGGATACACTAGACACCATGATACGTAATGGTTCTTTCAATTTGACTGACCCCAATTTGAAGGGTTTGTTGATTTGGCCTGTGGACACAAATGGGTGTAATCTACATTCCTAGTAACACCGAAGGGTTTAGTATCAATAGGCCTGATCAAAGATATGTACAGACAGAATACTCAAGGGTGGTCATGCCATATAGTGTTGGTAAGTTATGCCTAGATTGGCTAAAGACCTAAACACTCTCCCAGGTGAAACAACACTTGTCCTTCCTTTCTGATGACATGAACCTCAGGGATGTTTTACTATCGTACAAAATCACTGGCTGCATGTTGCCAAAAACTGTTGACTCCATCTTCCCTTCTGTTGTTTATCGAATTGATACAGCTACCCTGATATATAACCCATTGGGCAAATGGTAACGCCGCAAGAATACGAGGCCGTTAGTCACAATGTAGTCGCCTGACATTTTCTAACATCGAACTCATTGCTAATATATTGGAGTCCTCTTTTCAACATCTAATAAAGAATATAAACAAATCATTTTACAACCAGTGGTATGAATCTCACGTGAACCTGCTACTTGTTGGAATTCATTCAGCCCTGAAGAAGTCCGGTAACGGACGAAACGCGTTGGCTATCTGGCTTTCTGCAATTTTAATAAAGAAAACTGAATAAAAGAAAGAACTAAAGAGAAGACTTTTCGTCCGCTGTTTCTTTGGGTAAACTAGTTATATAATTTTCACTTAATTTTATCATTACAAAATATCATTGCTACTTGGAATAAGTAATTAAATGTGAAGGGTGTAGACCAAATTTTGGTCGCATGTTTGTTAAGGGAGTTGAGTTTCTCAATTTCCTGTTAGGATCGTATAGGGATTACGCTCCTGGTTCTAGCACCTTCTATATTGACTTAGTGGTGGTACTCTGTTAGTAGTGCAGGCACTTGGCCTTAGTCCCTAAATTGTTGTGTTTCCAAACATAGATGACCCTGACTTTTTCTGCGATTTATATTCTTGCCTGGACGGCTTTGAAGCGGACCACCTAATACTGGGTAATGATCTTAATATGCTGCACTGTTTGTAGGTTGACTCCACGAGTGTGCAGTCTGCTGATAAACCCCATGCTATGGAAATATTTCGCCACATCACAGACACATATTCACTGCACGATGTATGGCAGAAACACCATTCGTCCACTCCTGGCTTTACGTTCTATTCGACACCACAATCTGTCTTGACATAGCTGGACTACTGGTTTCTTTCAACCGCTGTCCACAAGTTGAGCTCTGAAATCGCTGTTCTCCTGCAGACACTCTAGGATCATAGTCCTGTCCTCTTGAAACTTCAGATTCCATATGGCTGCAGCTTCGAATGCAGCTGGCGATTTCACAGCGATTCCCTCCATGACCAAGTGTTTTGTAGCAAACTACAAGGCTCCATTATCGAGTGCTTCACATTAAATACCGGAACAGTCTCTCCGCAGGCCACCCTGTGGGAGACCTTCAAAGCGTACATACGGGGGGGTGCATCCACGAACATGTGGGCATCCTCTGCAACATCCGCACACAGCTATAGCGGGTTGAGGGTGAACTACAGGATTTGGAGCTTACCGCGGAGGCGGATGGAGATGCCCGATTACATCAGCGTTCTGTACTATTGGCGGAATTTCAAGACCTTGCAGGAGAGGAGATTGTGGAGAGGGAGAGCGAATGGGCTACATCCTTGCATGTTTATTACGCTCAAATAGGTCACATAACTATGTGGCTGAACTCCGAACAGAAGCCGGAGTGACTGTTACAGGCGTGGAGCGCATCCTGGACAAATTTCGGAACTATTACTAGGAGCTTTATGCCTCGCATTTCTCTAATGCCCCTTGTGTCATATCCTCATATCTAGAAGACATTGCGATGGTATGGCTTACAAATGGCAAGCAGTGGTTTCTGAGTGAACTGTTAACACTGGAGAAGGTAGTGCAAGCCGTCGACTCCCTGGACGGAGCTAAAGTGCCAGGCCTGGGCGGTTCAACCGGGGCTTTCTACAAAGCCTGTATGCAGCAGCTCACCCCACACTTCTTGACACTGAATAATGCCTCAATGACAACCTGTGTGCTACCACCTACGCTCCATGAAGTGGTTCTGGCTCTTTTGTTAAAGCCTGGAAGGAATCCCAGCAGTTGCGCCTCATACCACCCTTTGTCACTGTTAAACTTAGATAATAAAATCCTAGCCAAAACACTTGCCACTAGATTGGCTCTGTTGATGAAGCAAATTATCTCCCCAGTCCAACCTGGCTTTGTTCCGCATTACTCAATCTCATTAAACCTCTGTGCTATTTTTGCTGTGCTTAATAAAACTTCCCCTTCTACACCAGCAGCCGTGGCACTGCTTGATGCAGAAAAGGCCTATGTCTCTCTTGAGTGGCCTTTTCTCAAAGCAGTTCTAGGTAAACTCGGTATTCCCCTCCCATTGCTCACGTTGATCATGCTCCTATACATTGACCCCACGGCCCAGCTGCGGGTAAATGGCACCCTCACTGATTCCTTCCCGGTGCTGAGTGACACTCGGCAGGGCTGCCCGCTATCACCCCTACTATTCATAATTGAAATTAACCCGCTGGTCCGTAGAATGCAAGATCGTCAGGTACCATTTGCAGGCTTTGCGAGACAGGTGGCATGGAGACGTAGGACAAATTGAGGATGAGGACTGGCAGACAGCACTGATGTCTCCAAGGGAAGCAGCCATTGCTCTCCATTGTCGTTTAATTCAATTAAAAGTCCTTCATAGAGCATACCTCATGGGAGGGACTCTAGTAAAAATGGGAACCAGACAGAGTGCTCTATGTCTGCGGGGCTGTCAGCAAGACGCAACCTTTTTTCACACTATATGGAACTGTCCTCTCCTGCGTCACATAGGGTAAGGGGTGACAATACAACTGCAGGATGCCACAGGTAAACAAATAACACTCACACCAGTGCTGGGGCTTCTCAATATCTGGGACAGTACTGATCTTACAGAAATAGAACAGCAATTAGCCATGCTGGGATACACACTGGTCAAGAGAGCGATAGCAATGAAATGGGGGGCAGCGGAACGACCATCGATCAGGCAGTAGGCAGCGGAAATGCATGGTTGCCAAAAAAGAAATGTATAAATCCAGAGGGTGCCCTAAAAAATGAGATAAAAAATGGGGAGAGTGGAACACACACAGAGGAGGTTTATGTACATCCCCAACAGTCGAAATGGACATGTTAAGGTGCAATAATAAGCTGTTCGGATTGTTAGACCAACTGACTGTATATTGTTGTATCATGAGAACACGGTGATATGCTATGTATGACAATTGTGTGTACAAATGCTTTGTAATGTTTGAAATTAATAAAAAAAACGATTTAAAAAATAGAGATCATCACTTAGCTCGTGGACTGCAGCTCACTCATGGGCCTCTATTGCTCCCATTCTATGCAGATGACATTCTGCTCTTTATCAGGAATCCCCACCTTAATCTCGCCCCACTCATACAGGAAATTGCACGGTTTGGGAGTCTTTTTGGACCTCACATTAACTGGGACAAATAAGAACTTTTCCTGCTGACGGATATAATCCAACCACCACCTGCAGAATTTCCCCTCAAATGGACTATGGATGGCACAATCTATCTAGGCATTCATCTCTACAGAGAAGGAGACCAGGTCCTGCAGCACAACTACGGCCTGGGGATGGCAGATCTCAACACACAAGTAGACTGCTGGGTCCGGTTGCCCCTCTCCATGGCAAGACGCGTGGTCATTCTTAAGATGGTCGTGCTACCATGCTTCTTATATCTTTTTTCAAACATCCCCATTCCCTTGCCACAAATCTTCTTCTGTACGCCCGCGAGGTCCTCACGCAGCTAGTTTCGGCCGGTGCGTGCCCCTTGTCCGGTGGGACACGATTACGCTTCCTTATGAGCACAGAGGTCTCGGGGTCCCCGATCTTTGCTTATATTACTTAGCTACCCAGTGCCAATACATGCATCACTGGTACCACCCCGACTCCCGCATCCCACACCTGCATCCAGAATGAGCATTATTGGATTGAATCTTACACTCACAGATATTGCCTAACGGCCTACCATTAGACATTTAAAGGCCTTCAGACGGTGTCCACAACATGCTGGGCCTGGTGCTGGGGGGGTTGGCCTCTCTACTCTAGTGCCCTCCCATTTCACGACAACCCATGGCTCCCACTCACATGTGAAAAGCTAGTTCAATGCACGCTGCACAGGCTTAATCTCTGCACCATGAGGGATTTGTTCCCAGATGGTCACATCACGCCTCTGGTTGAGGACCCACAGCCCGGGAACGTCTCATACATGGACCTTTTCATTTTCCCGGTATTCCGTGACACATTGAGATCACTCATGCACTCCTATCCACTACCACCCGAAGACCATGCACGCCTCCAACCCCTAACGCTGGCAATTGCGGATGCAGATGGAGACAGCATGACCTCTCGACTGTGCCTAGACTGAAACTAGACACCACTACACAGGTACTGGAGACCTGTGCGACAGAAATGGGGATAACAATCACAGAAAAGATGTGGCCGTATTGTTGTACACAAATTCAATGTGTCTCCATTAGTCATCGGCATAAACTTTTGCATTTTAAATTTCTACACTGCTGCTATCGTTCACCACTCGACAAAGCCATATTTGACCACACCAGATCTGATAGATGTGTAAATTGTCATGCCCCAGGAGCAGACTTTGCACACCTACCCTGTACATGCTCAGTGGTGACCACATACTAGCTAGCAGTGTTTGAACACATCTCTGCCATGATTGGCACTGAACTAGCACCTGATCCACTCGTTGCACTTCTAGGCTACACGCAGAATGTACCCCGCTCCACCTGTCACCTAACCTCCCTGGCACTAGTGTTGGGTAAACAGGAAATTTCACTACACTGGGGAAGCACCAGACCGCCTACTCCAGAGACTGACTCAGGAGCATGAGCCGCTGTGAGAACTTGGGTAAAGACCATGCACGCCTCCAACCCCTTACTTCACATCCAAAGCACATTTGGCTGCCTTTTCACACATATCTCCAGTCCATTGAACAGGACAGCACAGAGTGACACCCCTTTTCATAACCATTGTTATGTAGTAGTGATATTTAACAGATATGGCAATGATGTTTACCTAACATTTCTTGGCAATGTGCTCATATTTCCCTTCCTTTATTGATGATATGCTACTGACTTTTGCTTGTTGTTAATCTGAAAATGTAATAAAGACAATTTAAAAAAAAATAGTAAAGACCAGACAAGCAGTTACCTCGTTTCCCAATGAAAGAGTCTATGAAAGAAATGGGGGAGAAGGGGAGTCATATGGCAGTAAGCTCAGAGCTGATATCAAGTACTGGGTTAGTTGGATGCATCTCTATCATTGCTTAGATGGTTTGGCATGATCAACTTTAATCTTGTCAACTGTCTTTGGCCTACCACCCAATAACAGATCTTCAATATGCTGCACTCGTTCTCCCTCCTATGTATGTCTGATAACCGGAACACATCCTAAACGCATTTTAGTATTGTTCCACACTGGGGCATAAATATGTATATAAGGCTGCACTTTAAGCAATCTGTGGACTGTTTTCCAGCAATCTCTCATAGCATTCAGTACAGGTTTGGTTTTTTTAAACAATATTTTTTGAATTTTGGCCATTAGAAATGGCAGCGAAGAACGTAAGGCACACATGCATCACTGTTTAGGATAAAGTATTAGGACTAGACAAGACAGTAACCCTCAAGCAATACATCACATAGAGCAAAAATAGTAACCAGGAATAGATGTCAGTAGCAGTCTCAAACAAATTGACCCAACCATTTCCCCCACACTCGCCCATGTTTCTGAGGACAACCCCTGGCTTCAAAGGCCACACGTTCCTGTTGCACACACCAATCCACACCTCGTCTCCATCTCATGAGAGTTGGAGGGGAAGGAGACAGCCATCGTTTAGCAATATCATGTTTTGAGACTAGGGCCGTGCCCAGGAATGATCTTTTGGCCCTCGGACCTCTCGAGCCCGCAGACACACCAAGGAGAATCAACAGGGGCTAAGGGGGACTTCCCACCATAGGTCATCTGACAAATCTCGGGATGCCTTAACCCAATAATGATGTATCACTAGACTGGACCAGACTACAGTACAGGTTTATGTAAACTCTCACAGCCTTTAAGCTCTCAGTAAAAAATTCCTAAGGATTCCCGCACACCAGTCTTTCCAATTCCCACCCATGTCACCACTCATCCAGTATCATAAAAGACCCAAGCTAAGGGGGGTTGTCTATACACCAAATAATATGGAGGTGAGGTTCCGTGACGATTTTACTCGTGTTTGTAACATTGTCGTAAATACATAATTTTGGTATCAGTGAACCGCAAATGATCCATTTAGTATATCCTGGTGTTTTCGCTATGCTACGAGCAAGAGCACTCCAGTTACAAACACATTTCTGTTTTACCCGTGGCATCCATCTTAGAACACGGAAGCCATTTTGTATTCCTTGCCCTCACATAGTCAATGGACACGCAATGACCCCCTTTTTCATTTGAGGACACGTAGGCTTTAACCGGCAATTCACCTTGCTAGTGACACGTGCACCTTAGGCCAGCAACGCTGTAGCAGCATGACTCGGCAAGAACTGCCTCCCCAGCCTGAGGCCAGTCCTGCTATACTGGTTCTTGTGTTCGTTGGCCTGATCATGATTAGGCGGCCGAAGCTGGTAACCGTGCCCATTTACGACCCACAAACATTTCTTATCCTGTCTTTCTATCTTCTACACCTGGCTCTGCTCCTTTCCTTCTGGGCCTTTATTAGGGGGAGGTAACGAAATTTACGATGAGGCGGTCCGGGTCTTGAATGAAGAATTGACATGGGAGTATGATGGACTAGTGGGAACCCCTCATTTGTAATGTTTTGACATCAGATACTGTTGACGATTCCTGTGCAACGCCAAATATTTACTGTATAAAACACGAATGTTTAGAACTGTGGTAACATGTAAAGAATTTGCCTGAAGCCCAATATTTAGTATATAAGGAGCAATCCTCTTTGTACAAATCGAACTCCATTTGGCGCCCAACTCGGGGCGACGTCATTCGGTACCGGTCCAAAAGCCTGAAGAATTCGAGGAGCTTCGTGTGAAGATTTCAGAGGGAGGCGCCCCACTTCATCGATCCCGGCATATCGCAAAAGTGGCCCCGACGTCCTCTTCCACGAGGGTTCCCGTTCAGACGGCTGCAGTGCTCCGTTGCCTTGACCGTCGCCCTGTCTTGGACCCGAGGTACAGTCCTCAGTACGGCGAAACGTGACGGGTTTCTCCTTGGTGACGTCTTCAGTGCCTCAGTTAAGTATTCAGTGGTTGCTAGTTAAATATTTTGTGAGGATTGCTCCTATTTGGATAATCCTTTTAGTTCTCAGTTCAGTTCAGTTCTGTAAGATTATCACTGGTTATTCTGGTTACGATAATCATTCTGTTCAGTTCAGGTATCGATACATTTGTCAGTTCTGGTAGGCCTAAGTTCGTGGTTCGAGTGCGCATCTTTTCTGTTTGTGTCTTGTTTGTCTTGTGTTCCGGATTATAAAATGGTAAGTCGGAAAAATTGTATGTTGTCTTGTTTTAGTTGCAACAGTGATTCCCGGTTGGAGGACTCGTGTTTGGTTCCTCCGATTGGAACTCCCCTTTATGATCTATATTGCAAATTTGGTGTGGACCCTATCTCTTATAACGAGATATGGATCCGCTATACAGAAAAAGATGGTGTCCTTAGTTGGCCACTACATGGTAGTTTTGAACCTGAAATTCTCGATAATCTAGAAAGAAGGTTGTTTAAGAAGAAAGCCCGGCCGGCAATGTTTGATTCTTTCCGTTATTGGCGAAAAGAATCTAAACAGAGAGAAATTAAAAAGCTGAAGAAAGAACAGAAAGAGCAAGAGTTGACTTTAGAACAGTCTGCTAGGCAGCTGCAACTCAACGAGTCTGAGAAAGCGATGGAGGTGGCCGATAGAGAGCGTAATTTAGCGATAGACAAGTGCTATCCTGCTTTGCCATCGAGTACGGCTAAGATAGTAGAGGACCCTGAAAAGGATCCCCTGTTGTCTTACTTGTTACGATCACCCCCACCGTATGCACAGGGTGCTACGGCTCCGCCTATACCGAATGTTCAATTACCGGTTGCTGGACAACCTGGTGTCCCTGTTCCCGCTCCCCTGAATCAAGTTCCTGTACCTCCTGTGGTCAATATTAATGTTCCTTTGACAACCCCTCTTCCAGGGTTGCCGACCTCTTTACCTATGGCTGTATCACTCACACCTGCTAGTTCACAAGCTATCTTGCCTGCTACTCCTACTGTTCCTAATCTATCTGTTCCAACTGCTACTCTATTCACTGCCTCTGCTAATATTATGACTCCGCTTTCTGTTCGTCGAAGAATCACTGATTCTGTCTCTAATATTCTATCTCCCTTCTATAAAACTCTGATTAAGACTCCTACCTCTAACTCTGTGCAGAGACGTAGTCAGCTTCCCAGTACTGAAGAAAGAGGAATACTAGATTCCACTGCTCTTAGATGGGTTTCGAAAGTTGGAAGATATAATGTACAAAATGTATTAGATACATTTATGCAATGGAACGAACCGACACAACGATATGTGTTCGATGAAATGTGTTTCCTTCTACGTGAGGAATTGGAAGAGGATGACCCTGAATCAAATCTAGGAGAATTAATTAATGTTCAGAAAGAGTTTGCTACAGGTATGATAGTTGGACAGAATATAAAAGAAGCGATGGAACTGGTTTTAAGTTATAGATCCGACTCATCCCTTCTTTCACCGAGAGAGTTAGAGAAACGTAGTACGAAACGAAATCGTCAATATCCAATGAGAGAGGTTCCACCAATTTGGCGTGAAGCTGTGCAAGCTAATGCACCGCTTGGTATTGCAGCCGCTCCGGCCCAATTCCAGAGAGTATGGATACATATTCCATGGAAGCGAGCTGAAGTATTAGCAGTAAAACAGGCTTTGCCAGATCCGCGTAAAAATCCTGCAGGATACTACAAAGAGTTGGCTCAAACAGTTGACGCTTGTGTATTGAATCTTGCTGACATAGATCTGCTGTTTGGTAATGTAGTACCGCAACCAATTTGGGCTAAAATTCGTAAAGAGAATCATCCAGTTGCCCTAGGTGGTGACTGGGCAGCTATAATTGCAGCGGATGGTCAACAAATAGGTGGTTCCAAACCTGAACCTTTAATTGCTAATTTGCCTGGTAGAATAATAGATTTAATGAAAACCTTAATGCCTGCATTACGCGTTAACTGGGACAAATTGTCCGCGTGCAAACAAAAGAAAGACGAAAGCGTCTCCGACTTTTTCACAAGATTCGAGGAGACTTTCGTGGATCATAGTGGTCAGGATATGAGCACAGAAGGGGGCCAGAGATTATTTGTCGATAAATTTGTGCACAATCTGTTGCCAGAACTTAGTAGTAAATTAAAGAATTCTGAAAGTGCGTGGGCTGTCTCTACGACTGCGCAAATACTTGCGACTGCTCAGTACTACGAAAATAGGGATAAAGAAGAGAAGGAAAAATCAGATAAAAAGACAAAAGATTTAAAAACTAAAGTACTTTTACAGCAAGCTTATCCGCCTCGCATGAATCAAACTAATATGCAGCAAGGGTCTTATCAAAGAACGGATTATAATTTTCAAAGGCCACAATACCAATGGAATCAATGTGCTTATTGCAAAAAGGAAGGTCATTACAAAAGTGATTGTCCAGTTCGGGCGCAAAATAATGATGCGGCCGCTCAGAGAGGTCGTGGTAGTTCCATGCAAAACTCTAGAGGTCGAGGACGAGGTGCTATGCCTCCACAGACAAGTGATCGCCCCTCTAATTATTTCGACCAGCGTAATGGACAATCTGCCCAACAGAATAGGTCTCCACAGTATCATGTTGAAGACTATTATGAAGCTGGTGAGGAAGGTCAGCAAAGTGAATACTAGGACAGCCATGGACAGAGAGAGGGAGTAGTATCAGTACCAGTAGATCAGAGTGGGCCTTATGTCGCAGTAGCAACATCAGGTATAGTCGAACCGTTTCTGTTGGATACTGGTGCAGCAAAAAGTTCTATCATACATGCAAAACTCCCTGGCGCACCTTTGTCTGGCTCAACAAACGTTTCAGTAGGTTTTTCGGGCGCCCCTGTTCACAACCCTGTTTCTGGTCCTTTGTCTATTTCTGTTGGACCCCGTCAATTGAAAGCACCCCTGATTTTGACGACAGGTTGTAACGAAAATCTGCTTGGTTTAGACTTGTTAAAACGCCTGTACGCGACATTGTACTGTTCTCCAGCAGGTGTACAGCTTACGTTGGGTAAAAGAATAATCTCTCCGATGTACTTATCGATGGATGCGCTCCCACCAGAGCTGCGTTCACTCCCTGATACTCTTTGGGCGACTGGTCCTAATGATGTAGGTCTATTGGAAATTCCACCCTATGTAGTAACTTTGAAAGCAAATGTCAAACTTCCACGAATTCCACAATACAGAATCTCTAGTGAAGGTGAGCGTGCGCTCCTACTAATAGTACAAGACCTGATCAAGAAAGACGTTATAGAAGAAACTAGAGGTAATGTCTGTAATAGTCCGGTACTGCCTATTTTGAAACGAACTGACCCTACAAAGCCTCCAGTATATAGGTTCGTAATTGATCTTAGAGAGGTTAATAAAATTGTGATCCCACAGTTTCCAGTGGTATCAGACATTACTGCATTGTTAACGTTGATTCCTGCTACAGCAGCATGGTTTTCGGTTGTCGACTTGAAAAATGCCTTTTTCAGCATTCCGATAGCCGAGGAAAGCAGAGATATCTTCGGTTTTTCTCTAGGAGGACGAAGTTTTAGATTTAAACGCGCTCCACAAGGTTATTGTGAAAGCCCATCCATTTACAGTCAAGCATTAAAAAGCCAGTTAGATTCCTTCATACTTCCTCGTGGTTCTGCTTTAGTACAGTATGTCGATGATCTTCTAGTGGCTGCCGATGACAAGGAAACTTGCAAAACAGCTACGATTTCTTTATTGCATCACTTATCAGATTTGAATCACAAGGTGTCACCTTCAAAAATGCAATACTGCTGCCAAGAAGTGACCTACCTAGGTCATCTCTTGTCAAAGGAGGGAAGGAAGTTGACCCCAGAGAGAATAAAAGCAATTACACAGATGAATGTTCCTAGCACGCAGAGAGAAGTGCGTGCCTTTTTGGGTATTACCTCCTATTGTAGGCAATGGATCCCAAATTTTTCTCTTTTAGCAAAACCATTAGTAGCCTTGACTAAGAAAGGTGTTCCAAGTCCGGTACCATGGTCTGTTGAATGTCAGCAGAGTTTCTCTGAGTTACGAAATGCACTGTGTTCAGCACCTGTATTGGGTACACCCGACTACAGTAAGCCATTCACGCTCTATGTCCACGAGAGAGAAGGTTGTGCATTGAGTGTTTTTGACGCAGAAATTTGGTGATAAACAACGCCCTTGTGCGTATTTTTCATCAACATTAGATCCAGTAGCTAGAGCATTGCCTAGTTGCTTGAGAGCTACAGCCGCAGCTGCAGCTTCCATTCGACAATCTGCTGGTTTAGTAATGAACAACATGCTAGTAGTCATGGTTCCTCATGCTGTGGATACACTCATGAACCGAACCAAGACGCAACACCTTACCAGTGCTAGATTATCAGGCTATGAACTGACACTATTAGCTAGTCATATTCAGATCAAAAGATGCAATGTATTGAATCCAGCAACATTGTTGCCGACTAGCCAAGAGTCGAGTGATTCCGAACCACACGACTGTTGTTTCAGAACTGAGGAAGAAACAAAAGGACGAATCGATCTAAAAAATACTCCGTTGTCAGATCCAGATGGCACGTTGTATGTTGATGGGTCTTGCTTCAAATTGGAGAATGGTGATGTGACTGCTGCTTATGCAGTAACGACTTTGAGTACGATTGTGGAGACTGCAAGAGTGAGTCAGAATTCTGCCCAGGCTGCAGAATTGATCGCGCTAACAAGAGCGTGCGTTTTAGCTAAGGGAAAGAGAGTGAACGTGTTCACAGATAGTCAGTACGCGTTCGGCGTGGCCCATAGTTTTGGCCGTTTGTGGAAAGAGAGAGGTTTCATTACGTCCCATGGGACTAAGATTCAACATGGTCAGCTAGTTAATGACTTGTTGGAATCTCTAACCTTACCGACTGAAGTTGCGATTGTGAAATGCAGTGCTCATAAAGCAATCACGGATGATGTTGGTCGTGGGAATGCTTTTGCTGATGAGACTGCAAAACAGACAGCCAGAAATATGATGAGTAGAATGTATGTTGCAACGTCTGCAAGATGGATTTCTGAGTCTGGAATGTGTGAAGACACAGTGGAAAGCGTGAAAGAAATTCAGAAGGAAGCGACTGAGGAGGAAAAACTTGCATGGAAAGAGAGCACGGGTAAATTGGACTCGAGTGGGTGTTGGATTGACTTGTCGGAACAACAGCGTTGGATGTTGCCTGATGCGTATGTGCTTGCAGTAGTGACGATGGCACATGGAACAGCGCACATCAGTTCAAAAGGGATTTGTAAGATGTTGGCTCCGGTCTGGAAGAATGACGGGATTAGTAGGTGTGCAGAGAGAGTGGTGAGGAATTGTATGGTATGCTTGATGCATAATCCTGGCAAGGGAATCCCCACACCTGCAGGTCACTTCGCTCCTCCTTCCTGCCCCTTTGAAGTGATCCAACTAGACTTCATTCACATGGACCGTTGTAATAACCTGAAATACGTCCTAGTGGTAGTTTGTGCTTTTTCCAGATGGATCGAAGCATACCCACTAAAGGACAATACTGCCTTATCCACTGCCAAAATTCTTCTTAAAGAATACTTCCCCCGATACGGAATGCCACGGATTGTATGGTCAGATAACGGAAGTGAGTTCGTAGGGAAAGTTATGCAGAGTGTGTGTGCCGGCCTAGGGATTAGGCAAAAATTTCATAGTGCGAATCATCCCCAGTCCGCGGGTTTAGTCGAGGGTTACAATGGCACCCTTAAACTGAAACTCGCTAAGATACAAGCATCCACGGGTTTGTCCTGGCCAGACGCATTGCCTTTGGCTTTGCTATCAACAAGAGCAACTGTACATTCTAGAGTAGGGCTTAGTCCCTACGAAATAGTTTTCGGTCGTCCTGCAAATGTTTGGGGGGTACCTAGACCGAAAGAATTTAAGCAGCTGGAATACCCAATGTTAATTGATTACCTTTTCGACTTGACTGCTAAATTGAGTCTTATTCACCAACAGGTTTTCGACGCATTGCCAAAGCCATCGGAGAGTCCAGGCCATCAGCTGAAACCGGGTGATCAGGTGGTCATCCGAAATTTTGCAAGAACGAAAAATCTTCAGCCCAGATTTATTGGCCCGTTCCAGGTCCTGCTAGCAACGAGAACTGCTATTCGTGTGGCCGGAAGAAGGAATTGGATCCATACGACTCATGCTAAACGTGTGCCTCTGCCACTTCCTTACGACAACTGGGTAAAGAAAGGAATCGGTGCCTCTGAAACGGAACAAGTCCCCAGGTTCATACCTTTCAGCGATGCAGAACTAATCACGGATTCACCAAATTCTGACGCTCCTCCTGAAACGGCTCTTTTGAACCCTGAACATTTGTCATCTGCACCAAAAGAACATTTGTCATCTGCGAACGTGAACATTGCCACGTCAGCTGAAAATACATTGTTTCCAGATCAGACAGCTCCCGCAAAACTGAGATACAACTTACGTTCTCACAATATGGACAAATAAAGCAGGAAACTGCCTATTTTCAGATTTGAATTTGCTATACATTGCCTCCAGCCAGGAAGTTTGCTAATACTTTGTATCGTTTCTTTTTGTTTTAAAATTGCCTTGCCGTCTGGGTAGCCGTAGGGTCGTGGCTGTGTGCCTAGTTGAATCTGCAGGGGTCTGACACAAGGTCGATCTTTCTGTTAGTTCTGGGAACTCCCAGGGCTGATAGAGGCATTTTCATCTACGTACACATCATCAGTGGTCGCGAACGGTCGTAGAAGATGGAGCTTCCTGAGCTACAACGAGAAAATGTAATTTATGTTCGCAGAAATAGACTGTACAGAATACTACACAGCAAATGTTTTCTAATGCAATGTGCGGTTACATTTTTAACTGTTTTGATGACGCTGGTGGGTGGAATCGTCTTTGGCGTACATTTGATTTTTGTGCCAATAGCTACAGTACCCCCCCTTGATCCTACTACTTCTACGGTTTCTTCTATGCATTCTTTTCACTCATTTCCTGAACACGAACAAGCTCGACGCTCAGAATTTATTAATAATACATTTGTACAGCTCTTGCATCAACACCAACTGATAGTTAATACTACAAACTGCTGGGTGTGTGGCTTGATACCTCACACTATGGATAAAGGCATTCCCTATTTAGTCTTGCCTTTCAGCTATAATGGATCATTTCAGGCTTTTCAGACCATTTTTTCATATGCCCTTGAGACCTATCCTCCGCGTCCACCACGGTCCACTAAATACAACTCAGCCAACAAAGCTTTAGTCCAGGGAATTATTGATATGATTAAAGACGTCAATAATACCCCATCTTATCCTAGAGATGAATTACTAGTGTATCTGAGTTGGAACTCTACAGAGTATCGCCTTAGTTTGGGAGAAAGCAAGCGTAAAAGCTCCACTTCAGTTTGGGTCGTGCCTCACCGAGGTCAGGTCTGTTTGCAAGGAAATGGGAGAAATCCGAGAGCTCAGCTAGGGAAGAGTGAGTGCGTTGAGACTTACGTATTTCCGTCTAACTCCTCCCCTGCCTTTCTGACTGCTAGGGGTACCTACTTCATTTGTCAGGACAGAGCATATACATGGCTGCCTGCTGACTTTTCAGGTTCATGTTATATTGCTCGATTGTTACCTCCGACATACACTGCTTCTTCAGATTATCACAAAACCAGAGTAGCAAGAGGTGTCTTCAGCAAGGAAGATACCGCTGGTCAAGAAGCTGGAGACTTCTTCAAGGGTTTTCTTCCGTTTTGGGGGCCTATGGCCAATAGTAGAAATCTTCGCCAACTAACACGGGTAGTTGAATCTACTATTACGGAAACTGCAGGTGCCCTTAGTAACTTAACAGCTGAGCTTCAGGCGGATCGTCTCATGACGTTGCAGAACCGTATGGTTCTAGACGTAATACTTGCAGATCGAGGTGGGGTATGCAGAATGATCCAATCGAGCTGCTGTGTCTTTATTCCAAATAATGCTCCAACAGTCTATGAAGCAATCTCTAAGCTACATAAGATTTCCGACTCTATACACGTAGATAAGGGAAACTGGTCCTTCATGGAGTGGTTTTGGACTCTGGTATCAGCGTGGGGATGGAAGGTTCTGATGGTCATTGGTGTCATCCTAGTATTTCTGTTCTCGTGCTGTCTTATTATCCAATGTGGTCCCGCTCTGTGTAGCCTCTGTGCTGCTACCTGTTTCAGAAAACCACCTACATTAGGAGAAAAGACACGAGACAGGATGATGATACAACAACATGTCACTGACCTAATGAGCATAGAATTAGACTCTGACTCTGATATAGACTGAGTATTTGCCTATGTAAGGGCAAAAGGAGGGTCTGAGGTTCCGTGACGATTTTACTCGTGTTTGTAACATTGTCGTAAATACATAATTTTGGTATCAGTGAACCGCAAATGATCCATTTAGTATATCCTGGTGTTTTCGCTATGCTACGAGCAAGAGCACTCCAGTTACAAACACATTTCTGTTTTACCCGTGGCATCCATCTTAGAACACGGAAGCCATTTTGTATTCCTTGCCCTCACATAGTCAATGGACACGCAATGACCCCCTTTTTCATTTGAGGACACGTAGGCTTTAACCGGCAATTCACCTTGCTAGTGACACGTGCACCTTAGGCCAGCAACGCTGTAGCAGCATGACTCGGCAAGAACTGCCTCCCCAGCCTGAGGCCAGTCCTGCTATACTGGTTCTTGTGTTCGTTGGCCTGATCATGATTAGGCGGCCGAAGCTGGTAACCGTGCCCATTTACGACCCACAAACATTTCTTATCCTGTCTTTCTATCTTCTACACCTGGCTCTGCTCCTTTCCTTCTGGGCCTTTATTAGGGGGAGGTAACGAAATTTACGATGAGGCGGTCCGGGTCTTGAATGAAGAATTGACATGGGAGTATGATGGACTAGTGGGAACCCCTCATTTGTAATGTTTTGACATCAGATACTGTTGACGATTCCTGTGCAACGCCAAATATTTACTGTATAAAACACGAATGTTTAGAACTGTGGTAACATGTAAAGAATTTGCCTGAAGCCCAATATTTAGTATATAAGGAGCAATCCTCTTTGTACAAATCGAACAGGCTCCTAGATACTGCCCATGTGTAGTTTCTGTGACTTCTGTGTCCCTGCAGTAATAAACCTTTGGTCTTTGACGCCACCATCGAGAAGCCCGTGTTTCTGTTTATTTGTGTACCAAGACAGGTTGAACTCCGGGGTCTTTGGGTGTTGTCCCTGACACCTCTGGACGGAACCAAAAAAGTCCAGAACTCCAGAGGCGCATGAGGTAAGCACAAGCTACCAGCTACCGGTATTGTCTGTCATTTCTCACCTTTTACTCTAGGTTTCCCTTATCTCAGATGAATCTCAAGATAATGGAGTCAATGTCTCTCATTAAAGGTTGGGGTATCATCATGGATATCATGAAGAAGACAAAATTAAAACATGGTGCCACGTTCATTTTAGCATCTAAGTTCTGCCTCAAAAGAATAGGCCAAGCAAAAGTCCAAATCTATGGCTAGTTCACTAAGAACATGATTAATCTATTAACCTGGATGGTTGGTATTTGAGGTTTTTGGTGGCCCAGTGAACGGTTGGCTTCTTATACAGTATTTTCCAGTTTGCAATGTGAATGGCAGTGTATTGCTCTTTGTCCAATAAATTATGTTTCCTGGGGACACAGAAAAATTATCAATAATGGACAAAAGAGCTGATATTGATGAGTGAGGATTTGTCACTGCAAGCAGGACGTCATTGGCTTTCTGAGGCCCAGCAGCAGTAGTATTGTCCTCCACTCTGTAATGCTGCCTGTTCTCTGCCGCACATGATTCAGTAGCCAATAAAAACAACAGCTGCGAAAGGTGGCTTCTATGACTAGTACCATGAAAAATAAGAAATTCTTCCATATCTTAAGCAAGGACATTTTTTCTGATCTGCAACTTGATGAATTTGACAAAGACATTTTCAGAGAGCCCTCATGTTGTCACTAGAGGATTGTCTCCTCACAAAACACACCTGAACTGGATGAAGTCAATAGGGTATAATTTTCTTTCTATTAGTCAGGAGTGTGTGAGAATCTTGAGGTTTGCATTTGGCAGGTAAATTGGACTAAACTCGAGCAATGCATAAGGTCCTTGCCGGGCTTATGAAGTATGGTAATTAGGGCCCATTGAATACAGGCCAACAGACTGTGGGTCTCATCAGCGTCTTGTAACCTGGCATGAAACAATGCTGAAGTCCATACTTTATTATCTTTATTATATTTAGCAGTAAAGCCTTTCCTTCCTGGTGGTTTCCCGGTTGCCATTTCTGTAATTGCCTTTTGTATGTCTTCTACATTTAGTTTCCCCTCCAGTTCTGTTTGTAAGTCTTAAGACAGTTGAGGCAATTTTATGGAGGCAAGGAAGCTATACTTTCATGTCTAGTATTGAGTTGTGAATGATACAAATGAGTGTAGTACTTTGCAAATTCGTTTGAGATATCTAGTGAATGTGTATGTAAATCAACACTGTGGTTCCTAATCACCGGAATGGAGGACTCCCCCTGCTGATGTAACTGCATCTCTAACAGTTGGGCAGGTTTTTCGCCAGATAATATTGTTTAAACCTTCTATACGATAATGCTGGTTTGGCCTACGTTGTAAAGAGAGTTTTATGGTTGTATTAGTCTGTCAGGAGGTCTTTCAAAATGCATGGACAGAGGAGGTTTGATATCTATGAGTAGGCATTTCGATCGAGATCTCCAATTGTTTCTGTATCTCATCTCTTTAATTGCTGGCCTCATTGACTCCCCTTAACCCCTTCCGTGCTCCCGTCGGCCGTTGGCCTATGGGAGCACTCCCTCCCCAGTGCTGCCATCGGCCAACGGCCGATGAAGCCCCTCCAACCTTTTAGAACGCCGCACCGCGGTGGAAAAACCGCCGCGGTTAAGGCGTTAAGTACTTATTTACCTGCAACCAACAACACCTGTGCCAACTCTAATGACTCCTACTTCTTTTGTTCAAAAGATATTGTAAACGTATTTTTTCTGTCGGCAACTTATATCTGCTTGTGATCATTCTCCATATCTTAAAGAGAGGCGCAATCAGCTCCATATACAAATGTTACTGTACAGGGGTATGATATGACACTTCTTTTGGCGGTAGACCATTGTAGGAAACGGACACTTTATTGTCATGTTCACCACCACTTTAAGCCTGGTAATTAATGCATTTTTGACATAAGTGCACTGGGTTCCTGCTAACCAGGGGGCATATTATCAAGGGTGGTGATAGTGAATTATCGCCCTATTAGCAAGCTGTCGCTAACAGCAGTTAGCGACAGCTTGTAGGCGATAGCGAGCGGTTTGGGGCCCGCTTTGCATGTCAGCGAAATTTATCGCTAATGACATGCAAAGTGGGCGTACCCAACCTGTTAGCGACTGAAAGCAGTCGCTAACGTCGCTATCGCCTATTAGCAAGGCCAGCGTAGCGATGAAAATATTTGCGCTAAGCGCGAATATCTCCAAAAACTAACACCTGCCCAGACCAGTTCTTAGCCATGTTATCCAATGGGAGGTGGATAACATGGCTAAGAGCATTTTATCGCTAATGCGTGAATTTCGCTGCATTCTCAGCGATATTCACGCATTTCGCAGCTATCGCCGGAAAATGTATCGCTTTGGAGATAAACGTTGCAAATAGCACGTTATCTCAGCGATAAATTCCGGCGATACTCAGCGATAAAAAAATCGCCGCTAAGGCTATTTAGCGATAAATATCGCTACTTGTTGGTAACATGCCCCCAGGTCCCCAGTGCCAGGTCTATTTCCCTAAAAATGTACAATTGTTCACCAATTAACAATACCTTTAACATCACTGTATGTCCCTAGTAGATGGTACCCTGGTACCCAGGGCATAGGTCTTGTAGGAAGATGGCTCTCTATATAATGTACTACAACGAAATACACTGTGCAGAGAGTCCAGTGAGGCCCAGATTGGTATATACAGAGACAAAAGTAGATAATGCTAACACTCTATTTGTAGTAGTGTGGGTGAAAAGTTAGGCTTACCAGAGGGTAGTGCTAAGCTTTTGTTGTGCTCAGAGAGGCAATAAATGATACACACACTCAAGAATAAATCTGCAAAAATAACATTGACTTTTATATAATTTTTCAAACCAAGAACTACAGACCAAGAATCTAGAGTAAGTACTTTTAAAGATATGAATTTTTCAAGTCCGTAAAATAAATCACTTTTGCTCGCAATTACACACCATTGAAGCCAATGGAAGAAAATATAAAAATGCATATAAAATCATACAGTTGGTCTTCGAGGTTCCCCTTCTGGATTTAGGTAAGTAGCAAGGTCAGGTCCAATGTTCCACCAGTGGATTCTCAGAAGCATCCCAGATTTGACAGGAGCAGGGGACTGTGGTCGTTGGTAGCTGGTATGCTATGAAGAAGGGGCCACCTGAAACACACTGTAAAAGGGGACTCAAAGATAAGTTTGAGGGCTCCCACTCAAGGGAGTAGGTCACAAGGTCCTTAGGACCATGGGAGCACAGCTGGTTAATCGGTACCAAGATCGGGTAGGCTGGGTGCAGAGCAGATAGTTCAGCCGGGCGGCGTGTGTCAATATGCCTTTGCGGTCAGAGGCAGGCCGGTTGCAGGGACGATTCCTGGGCACCTGAGCAGTTTTTTCTGCTCCAAGACACACAGCCTGCAATGACAGTTTGCATGGTCTTGGTGAGTAGTCCTAGGGTGGCACAAGTTGTGCTGCAGCCCTAGTGGTACCAAAGGGGATGATGGACGGAGTGTTTGAGCAAATCAAACACTCACCCCCAGTCAACTGATCTGGGTTTAATCCATCATCATTCTTTAGCCCACTCCACCACCCCAGTTTAGACATGGCCATATGCAAATCAGTCTGACCATGTGCCTCATGGGAACAGTCCAGCCTGAACTGCCAAGCCATGTCTTCCCTGGACAGGAAACAAGGATCCTGGGACCGGTTTCAGATTCATCCTCCTCATCAGCCAGGATATCTTGGATCCAGTGGTAGAGTGAGCAAGGGACCCACGTCTGGGCATACCCTGACAACTCAGGGCGAACAATGCAATACCAAAGGGGTTGCCCTAGGTACCACTGGTACCATTGACTAGGGACTTACAGGGGTTGCTAAAGTTTTGTCAATTGTGGCACAGTTTCAGGGAAATAACACTGGTACTGGGAACCTGGTCAGCAGGGGCCCAGTACACCTCAGTTAAAGTTGCTTCAAAAACCAAGCAGAAAGTGTGTGGGGACTGCAACAAGAAGCCAGTTTCCCACAGGTACTAAAGAGGGTACCGAAGGCCCACAGCATGTATTATATCACCCTAAGGGACCCCTCACCACACTCATGCTGCGTGACATGGTACAGACAAAAGTGAAAACATGCCATGGCACACCTCCTGTGTACCATGCCTGTAGACACTACAGGCAATGTTTGTAAGTCACCCCCTACAGCAGGACTTATATCCCTACAGCAGGGCGCATTATATTACATGTGTGGACATATATGCACAGGCAGAAATACTTGTGTTGTGTCTAAGTTGATTCATAGACATTGCAAGTAAACAGGGAAGCCATCATAAGTACATGTACTAGACAGTAGTGAAAAGAGTTCCCCAGCTACATGATGGCTTCACTGAAACCCAGGATGTTTGGTATCAAACACCTCATATCAATAAACCCTGTGCGGGATGTTTGGCGGCAACAACAGGGGGTGAGCCTATGGACTCGGAATCCCAGGCTCCCCTGCACCTCTGACGCTGCCAGACGTGCCCAGTGGCGCTTAAATTTAAAGGAGAGCACCCGCTGCGAGGGACACTGTGCAGGACGACTGGAGGCAACAACAGGGGGTGAGCACGCCTAGGGACTTGGAATCCCGGCTCCACTGCACCGCTGACGCTGCCAGACGTGCCCGGTGGCGCTTAAATTCAAAGGAGAGCACCCCCTGCACGGGAACTGTGCGGGATGTTTAGAGGCAAAAACAGATGGTGAGCACGCCTAAGGACTCGGAATCCTAGGCTCTCCTGCACCGCTGATGCTGCCAGACGCGCCAGATGGTGTTTAAATTCAAAGGAGAGCACCCGCTGCATGGAAAGCGCATGGGCCGCACCCGGGCGAAACCCAGGCCAAGGGCGTGCCCGTCATTGCCAGGAAGAGGCAGGGCTGGCCCACCCCTCTTTCTCTTTGTCTTCGATTTCATATTGTTCAACACCTTCTTCAGAAACTTGCTAGAGTCCTAAACAAGTGAGTTATTTACTTACCATATCGAGAGGACAAACAAAGTTGACGGATGCTGGGTGCCTCATGGAGTGTCCAGAGAACTAATTGAATAATATTGTACTATACTGTACTCTTTGCACCCTTGGTGGTTGGGTGATTGCTAGTTCTGTATTTCCCACTACTGGTAGACTTCATTTAGTGACCACTGGTGTATTGTTCCATTGCATTCTATGTAAAGCCCGCAATTGAGTATAACTCCTAGGGAACTGAATATTTCTTAATGGATAGATTTTGGTATGACGGGTAGGATCCTAGCCTAGGCATAATCTCTGCCTGTCTATTTGTCTACATTCAGTCGTCAACTAAGATTAGGAGCAGAGGGCCCCCAAACAACTAGACGTTACAGCAGACTGTTCTGAGCCCATAGTACCAGGGGGGCCCTAGAAAAGCTGTAGTGGGCTTTCAATGATAGACAGAAACCTTACTCTAAACACAGCATTTGCATTTTGGTATTTATCGCCCGTATTTTGTAGCATATTTATCAGCGGCAGAGGGGAATGATATTAAAAGTCACTCATATAATAAGGGGACGCTAACTAGTAAAAGTGTACCTATGGCACACAGGATGACTCAGCAATCATCCAGAGATAGCACACAAATCCTAGATAGGACAGGCCCACAGGGAAGGATGGGCCAGTCCTAACCGGTGAGGCTGAAGGAACTGCTTGAGATACAGATCTGCGTGAACAACTAGGGACTGTGCCTAAGAAATCCAGAGTGATCCACGGGAACTAGCCCACCGGCCTGAAACTCCCTTAATCCAAATAGCCTACTGAGACAGAGAACTGATGTTTTACACTTGCCCCCTGAATCAGCCCCACTTGTGACTGTCTTAGTAGGAGTTCCTCACTTACAGAACTCCAAAGAGACAACAATTGCTTTAATACACAAGGTAATACATTGGCTGGGCAAATCACAAATACATGGTCCATCTTTTGCACCCCAAATTATCATGGCCAAAAGAGTTGGTTGGGTGGGCAAAGCCACAAGGAAAGACAGGAGTGGAGATTGTATTGTGGTCAATGTGACCCATCCTTTACACGTACGAGCCATGATACAAGGCCAGATGAGAGCAGACTCGTATACGGGAATTAAGGCTCTTCCACTTGTTTTTTTCTACCCAGAAGGGCCACTACACCCCAGTAGTGAGGGAAATAGATTCAATTGGCCTCAAGGGAGGTTGTTACAAACACAACAAGTGGCAATTACTAGGAATACAATAATTCCTCTCACAAATAGATTTGCTCCATTAAGGGATCTGGATAGTGTTGATTGACAGCCAACCCTAGTTGATACTATGGTCAGTACCAACCCTCCTTTAACAGTGCAACTGATTCGTTCACCTCCATTACCTTGTGACCACAAAATGACAGATCCCTCTGTGTGTACTTTTATGACATGGAACATTGCAGGGTTGAAGGCGAAAAAGGACGATGAGCAGTGGTTAGCAATAATAAAGGCGGTCACATTATTGCACTTCAAGAAACGTAGGATACGTCTGACTCCTTTGTAATGGATGGTTTTGTCCCATATTTTAAATCTGCATTCCCATCAGCGATAGGACGAGCAAAGGGCGGCTTGCTCGCTCTAATATCGCTTAATCTGCAATGTACCGTCAAGGGTTTGTCCAGCTCCTCTCTACACCTGCTAGCAGTAGAACTATTCTTTCTGAGTCACGTAACCCTGGTGATTGTACATTTATACAACTTACTCATTATGTAGGGATCATGAAAGTGAACATTTAAATGCTCTTGAAAGATTTATAGAGGACCTTGCACAGGAGAGACACACTCCCTACTAAATAATTATAATGGAGGATTTTAATGTACAACGCTGCCAACTAAAATGTTTATTAGAAAGGGGGATTTTTGAAGACTTAACACCAGTGGCACACTTCGAACGTTCCATTCAAGGTGCCCGGCTAGAATGTCTTTTAGATACTAATAATTTATACTGTCTAGAGTCTGGGGACGAAGCCGAGGTAATACCTTTGTTTTTTGGGAGAGGGAGATGCTCAACTATAGATTGTGTTGTAATATCAGCCCCTCTATACCAAAATATGAGGGAAGTCAGGGTGGTCTGGACTGGTTTTATTATCATAATCCGATCATTGCAGAATCTAAAGGTTTAATGGTCTTCCGGGGTGCTGAGCTAAGAACCTTTGCAAACAGGGATTTTCAGCCCACGGATAAGGATTAGAAAATAAGATGGGGAAAAATTGTCCCAGAACTCTTTTTATCAGGGTTATATACTGAGGGCAAAGAAGATATTGAGCAGTGCCTTAATGTACATAATGAGCCCACAGAAGGACTAGAGGCTTTTGACAAATTGGCAATGCAAATTGCTAAAAAGCTAACAGGTAAAAAGAGGTCTGCGGGTACTAAGGAGGCTAAATGGCTTAGCGCCGATTGTTCAAACGCTCATAAAGCCCTAATGGTCGCACTAAAAAGTTCACCAAGAGATTCGGAACTGATTAAAAGCCAAAGGAAAGCATATGATTTGGCTCTAAAACTAATGAAGGCTGCTTTATTGGAACAGGCTTGGGTGGAACTAACACAGCCGAGTACCCAAGCCGATAGTGCTAAATTTTGGAAGGTAGTAAATAGCACATTTTTTAAGAATAATAATACGACAAGAACTGGGTTCGTTAATTCTGCCGATCAGTGGGTCAGTCACTTTGAGCAGATCTACGCAGATGTTGCTATAAAACAAACAAACTCCTCATGGCTAACTATTACTGCACCACTCGCATTAGGGCTTGAGGTAAAGGAGGTACAGAAAGCGATTAAGGGTATGTCTGCACTGAAAGCCCCTGGTCCCGATGGGATACCTGTGGACCTCTGCAAATCAGACTCTGGTACATGGGCGAAAATTCTAACAAATGTGTTCAATGCGGCTACAAGGGTAGGCCTACCCCACTCATGGTCAATAGCAGTGATTTTTCCAATTTATTAAAAAGATGCCAGGGACGATCCTGTCTGTTATCGCTCGATTTCTTTATTGGATTCCACAGCTAAATTAATGGCCAAGGTAATCTTAGATCGCCTAAGAATTTGTCTAAAAGAAAAAGATGTGTTGTCCGAACTGCAATTTTGCTTTCGTAAGGGCAGGGGTACAGTGGAGCAATGTATGAACCTACTCATGATCATCAACAAATATACCCTAGCCAAAAAAGGGCGTATGTTTTTGGCTTTTATGGAACTATCATCCGCTTTTGATAGGTTAAACAGGTCAAAACTATGGCAATTGCTGCTTGAAATAGGATGGACAGGAACCTAGTATGTTTTTTGCATTGGTCCCATCCGAATTTAACTGCCTCAGCAAGATATAATGAGAACGGCTCCCTAACTAAAGCTTGGAAGGTAAAAAGGCAGGGGTGCATTCTTGCACCGGTTTTATTCACACTTTACATAAACAAGTTGGGGGACGTGCTATCAAACTCATGTTTAGGCATCCTGAGAGTAGGTTCTAAGTTAATTCCGGATCTTTTATATGCAGATAATGCTGTTTTACTTGCCAGGACTCCGATTGCTTTGAAATGTTTAGTTAATACTTTTATTGGTTTTATGGTACCTCTCGACGATGCGGTCAACTTTACTAAATCTCACATAATGTCAATTGGTAATCTAAAGTGGGAGAAAAAAACTCTTACATGTAAAGGTAGAGTGCTGACCAACGTACCAACTTACCCATACTTAGGTGCGCTATTCGATGAAAAGGGCACTTGGGTGGCACAGTGTGTACTAAAGAAAAACACATTAGCAAGAGCCGCAGGAGCCTCACTGGATTTTGGTAGAAGATTAGGGAGTAAACCCATACCACCCCTGCTGCAGATTTACCATGATAAATGCATCTCCGGACGCGCTGAATGTCAGGTACTGACAGGAACTCCTACTTTGTTTATCCTGATCGCCATTGACCTTACTTTTAAGTATTTCTCCTTTTAAATTTGTTTTTATTCGCACTTACCCCGTGCCGCCTCCCGGGAACTCCTGCTTTGTTTGTCCTGGTCGCCATTGACCTTGCTTTTGAGTGTTTCTCCTTTTAAATTTGTTTTTGTTCGCACTTGCCCCGCGCCGCCTCCCGGGCGCTCCTCGCCATTCCAACGCGGGTCCGCCCGCTGCGTGGAGAGAGGCAGTGCTGACGGGAGTAATCAGGGGCATTTCCGGGTCTCCAGGGCACTTCCGGTGCCGACCGGAAAGGAGGTTGGCGCTCTAGCAGTTCGAGCGGCCATACCTATTTAATCTCATGCCTGGCGTGACGCGCAGCGGACGCGCTGATGGCGGGCCAAAGGCAAGCCCGTCTGCGCCCTTCCGCGCCTGTCCGTCGCCAGGAGCCTGGACCCCTGGCAGTTTAAACCCAGAAACCCCTTCCTTGCCCATACCTACGCATACTTATACCAGAGGAACTCTGCTTAGTTTCAGACAGACCTCCTGTAGTCTACGGACCGGCCTTGGTTGCCTGCCGGAAGGGCCTTTTTCATGTAATACTTGTAAGTACCAGGCCATCTCTTCCCCGGATATTAACATCACCCTCAACCCCACTACCACTGGCATACCTTCCATCTCTGATTCAATGCCCCACACTAATCTCCCCGCTGACCCACCTAATCATAAAACATGGCATGGCCTTCTAGCCAATGTCAGATCCCTCCCCAGGCATGCTACCACCATCTGGGATCTTCTGAAAGACAGCAACCCAGATATCGGATTCCTTACGGAAACATGGATTAAACCTTCAGCGGTTCCGGCGATCGCTCTAGCTCTCCCACCCGGCTTCCGCATTCGAAGACTTGATAGGTTGGAGCAAGCGGATGGAGGTGTAGCCATTATCCATAAGGACCTGCTATCTGTCACTATACTTGACCAGCTCTGCACAGACTTATTTGAATGTCTTATTTTTAAGCTTGATCTACACCCCCAACATAGCTGGAAAGGGGCCCTGGTTTACAGACCTCCCGGCCCGATGAAGGATTTTAACGGTCGTCTGTTAGAATTCATCTCCCCCCACTTTGTCGCTACCCGCAATTTCCTACTTTTAGGTGATTTTAATATTCACAGCGAGGACACCAATATTCACGAAGCAGTGACCTGTCTGGAGGATTTAGCCTCCTCTGGTCTCCTCAAAATCAATAATGACCCCACTCACTTAGCTGGGCACACCCTAGATCTCATCCTCTCTAACTCCCAAAACATCACATGTGGGGATACACTTCCTCTGACTTGGTCGGACCACTCCTTAATAAACTTCTATCTGACAAGTCCTTCCACCACACTGTCAGGAATCACACTGTGGCCACAATATGGAATACATCTCCACCCTTGATTCACAAGAAAAGAACCAGAGTCATTGTAAAACCAAGCCTGGTCAACACCTGGTACGACATTTAACGTTAATCAACAGTACTAAGATGGCCGCCGCAGTGGCCGAGAGTTCTAACTTTCTAGTGTTTTCTGTGCGGTCTAGTCTTTAAGAGCATCGCGTGCAGATTCAACTGCGCACTTCAATTTAGCCTAGTTCGTGTGTGCATGTTCGAGCCGTTTCTCTGCAATAGTGAAGTGCGTGAGAAGACGGTTATTTAGGAATTCACAGTTAGCGGTTTGGTGACATTCTGCTTCTCCAGTGAGAGTATCGTCATAGTTTAGTACAGAGTAAGAACCTTGAGTCAATTAACCTCCTGGCTCTTCAAAGTACCTATTCGAAGAAATTCAACGTTGACAGAGAAGACAACCGAACTTTAGTAGCTTCAGTAGACTGAGAATATCATTCTTGGAAGCGGAAACCAAAAGTTCGTTCAAGCTAGAATTCAGGAGGTGGCGGAACCGGATTCAGTCCGACTTCTCTCAAGTAAGATTCCTCCATGGAAGCTATGCAGCGAATTGTCCGTTAACTCAAGCTCTGTCCTTCCTTTGCGCTTTACCTTTCCTTTCCCTTCCTCTCATACCTCCCTTGTCCCCTTTTGCGCGACAGCAAAGAAAGGAAGATTAATAGACTAAGACTGCAGCTTTCACTGAACATTTAATGTAAAGACTTTCACCTAGACTTACTACCGTATTGAAGGATAACTATCGAAAGAATCTCTTCAGTGTTAAAAGATAGTGATAAATACTATTATACACAGCAGAGGTATATTCAATATTCAGAAGAGGTTCAATACTCCATCAAGTGTCTTGCTTCCCCTTCGTGGCAGTAGAAGACGCTACATTAAAAAGAGTTTCATAAGCAGCAGTGGGAGCCAGCAGTTGAGGAGTGTCTCTTCTTTTCTCTTCCAATTCCCCTTTCCCCCCTGTTGGTGACGTTGCTCTGTCAGAAGCGCGGCGTCACCGGCGGGTGGGCGTTGGGATCAGCGGCCATTTTGCTCCTGCGAAGACAATTGGGTTCTGACACACACCCACTCCCTTATGCGTTACAGACAAGTGGTACAGACCATGGCACAAAATCAAGGCCCACCATTTTACTTCCCCTTTTCTGACCTGGGACACTGACACTCGTAACCTCAATGTCGAACAGCAACTTTTGCATTTTAATAATATCATCTCCAGCATCCTGGATGAAGCAGCACCCACGCCCACAAATCCTCTCCCTCTGAATGGTATTTTCCTGCCCTACGCACCGAAAAGAAGGGGTGCAAGAAACTATAACGTACTTGGCGACTTCTCCATCAAGAACAAGATAAAGCTATGTACAAAAGTGCGTTAGCATCTTACCACAACAACATCAACAACGCGCGCAAAATCTACTTTGCCCTCCAATTGGAGCAGGCAGGGTCTAACTCCAGGACACTATTTAAAATAGTTAAGGCTTATTCTAACCCTAATGCATGTAATACTGCAGAACCCCCCTCGCAGTCGCTATGCAATAATGTTGCATCATATCTCACTCAAAAAATTGACTCCATTTATCAGAACATCATTGCTGCCAATACCATTTCCTCCCCCTCAACGATTAGCCCCTCTGATACAAACGTCACCTCCGCTCAACTTCACACATTCCCTCAACTATGTCGGATGGAAGTAACATACCTCCTTGAGACAATCAAATCTGGCTCGCCGATGGATATCATTCCCGCCAAGATTTCTGCCAAATTTGCTGAACAGCTGGCCCCCCCATTTGCTCGATCCTTAACAGCTCCCTAAGCACTGGTCACCTCCCCCCGGCATGGAAAGATGCCCAAATCAAACATATACGCAAAGACCCCAAAATCCCCACTACTGACAGCAGTAACTACAGAGCTATATCTCTTCTCTCCTACCCCTACAGACCAAGCTTATTAAGAAACACATCAATAGACACTTGTCCGATTATTTGGAGGCTTTCCAACTTCTTGATACTTTTCAATCTGGGTTTTGGGCTAAACATAGCACCGATTCCGATCGCATTGAAGTCACTGACAACATTCGCATGGCCATAGATAAAAGTCAAGCAGCACTCTTGGTGCTGCTTGACTTGTCAGCAGAGTTCGATACTATCTCCCATCAGATTCTACTGGACAGACCCCATGACATAGGCGTTAGAGGGATGGCACTGAAGTGGGTTACCAACTTTCTGACAGACCGAACGCAGACCGTCACTATGGAAACCATCAAATCCACCACGACTAAGGTTAGCAAGGGGGTCCTGCAGGGTTCCTGCCTGAGCCCGACCCTCTTTAACATTTACGTCACCCCTCTAGCCAGACACATGAGCTCTTTGGGATTTACCCCCATTTCACACTCAGCTCCTAATTACATTTGACAAAAACAGACCTGACATCTAACGCATATTCTCTGAAGGCATGAAATCCATCGCTGCCTGGATGCGGGCCAACTATTTACAACTCAATGCTGGCAAATCTGAAATCATGCTGTTTGGAGGAGCTGCCACTTATTGGTCGCCTACCTGGTGGCCGGAAGAGCTGGGGACTGCCCCAACCCCTAAAGAAGTGGTCACAAACCTAGGGGTCAGGATTGATTGCAAACTTACCCTTGAGGCACAAGCCAACACTACTGCAGGCTCATGCTTCTACACCCTTGTCCTCCGGTGAAGGATCTCCCCCCTCTTACCCTCATCCACCAAGAAAACGCTTATGCAGGCCTTGGTACTTAGTAGACTTGACTACTGTAATGCCCTCCTATTCTCAGCTAATGAAACTGCCATAAATAGACTTCAGGTAGTACAGAATATTGCTGCCCGACTCACTGTCGATGCCCCTGCTAGAACACCCTTGGCACCCCTCCTGAACCAACTCCATTGGCTCCCAGTAAGAAAGAGGGTAAAATTCAAAATAGGCTGTATTATTTATAAAGCCCTCAATGGTCAAAGCCCCTCGTATCTCGCTAACAAGCTCTCTTCCTACACCCCTGCACGAACCCTTAGGTCCAGCACGGAGCACCTGCTCAGCACCCCCAGAGTGAAAAAGGCACTCAGCGGTGGCAAAGCATTCTCTAATCTCGCCCCGCTATTTTGGAATAATTTGCCCGGTCATCTACGTTTTGGATATAATCTGGCCCAATTCAGAAAGCTGCTAAAAACCCACCTTTTCTAATGTTCCCCTGGTCTCTGATGTTCCCTTCGGGCTCAAGCGCCGAGATACCCTCATCGGTGATTCAGTGCTATTCAAGCCAATAAACTTCAAACTTAAAACTTCAGTGTATGGTAGCGTGGTATAGGGCTACAAAGAATTGCAATGAACTACAAGTATTTGAAAATAAACACCTACGTAAACTCGTAGCTGCTCCTTCCAGCATTCCAACCTTTATGGTACATGAGGAATTAAGGCAGGGCTACATTACAGATAATATTGCTGCAGCGCCCTTGATATGGTGGCTAACAATTTGGTCTAGCCATAAGCCAAACCGAAATCAAATTATTTTAGATGACTGCATGAGGTGAGAAAGAGTTGCAGATATTCACTGGTTAGGCTATGTTTCTCTGCAGCTTTCAGCTCTAGGGCAACCAGAGATATTTAATCTACCAAGAAAGCTGGACCCCGAGGATGTGAAAGCTAATTCTTAACTAGGAGAATTCTGGATAGGGAATTAAATGAACTTAAGAAACCTACAGGCAGACATTTTATGATTATAAATCCTGGGATTTTAAATCAACCTTTTTGCCCTTTTATTATTAACTTGCATCATTGTTTTCTTTTGTTACGGGGTTGCAAGTTTCTTATGAGCGGCAATACGGAGAAGAAAAAATATGGGTTGATAACAGCAATGGCTTGGGTTTATCTGGAAATGCATTTTATTATATGAATGAATTTTATCTGGGTTTTTAAACACATCTGTATTGTAGTTTTAAATCCAAAATGTATGTGTTCTTCCATGTGAAATGTACTTTTATGGCCAGAACGTGGCCGAATAAAGTTTTTATTGATTGATTGACATCAATAAACCAACACTGATTCCAGTGATGCACTTATTTATACATGCACTCTGAGGGTACCTTCAAGGTACCGCCTGACACCTACTAGTCCACAAGTGTGCTGGCTGACTGGTAACTAGACAGGCTTCTGACCCCCTAGAAAGTAGTAACTCAGCTCTGGCACAAGTTGTTTACACCTCCTCCAAATAGGATGGTTAGCAATCAGCATCACAAGGCCGGAGGCTTTAAAGACCTCTGGCCTTGGTTTGCAGCCCCAGCATCCCCCAGACCTGGGAGATGCCATCCCATGCCCCAAGGTCCATTTGGCACCAGGACAGGCATAAAATTAGTATGCAAGTAGGCGTGAAGCACTCCCAGGTCAGACCCACCCCTAAGGTGAGCTGTCTGATGTGCACCCCTCTAGAAAAATTCTGCCATCTTCAACATGGCAGAATTTAGGAAACTCAAACAGGGTTTTACCCTCTTCTCAAAGGAAGTGGTCATATAGGGGGCATGGTGACCCCAAGGGTCGGTAGTCCATTGGCTACTACTCTTCAATCCCCTAATGCCCTTAATTTTAGTATTTAGGTGCCACCATGAATGCAGAACTTCAAATTCCACTGACTACAAAGAAGAAGTGTTAACAATGTTCCTTAAGGATTCATTCACGCGTTCAATCCAATATTCAACTTTGTCACAAAAGTGAACAAATTATTCAACAATCAGGGTAATTTTCAAAAAAGGAATATAATATCACTTTTTTATATATTGTCAATTAAACACTATAGTCATACAAAAAATCCCTTACAAACATGCTAATACATTCATATTTCTTCTCATTTTTCATGTACGGCAACAGAAACACTACTACATCAGTTATAAAACTAATAGTAGAGTTACGACACCCTTTTGTTAGATGCTTTCTATAGTTTGTACATCCCTGGAACCATACATTAACAATAATTGAACATTTGCATAGGTAATTTTGATCATAGAATCGCTCAATATATAACAAACAGGATGCTACTGCGTCGACGTTTCGGTCTCTCAACGGCCACAAGGGTCCACTAGACCATCTTCAGGACGGTGTGTTGCACCATGAATCTAGTAAGAATAAAGAAAAACTCAAACATAACCTATGAAAAAACCCTAAGCTCAAAAAGTATCGTCTGCTCACAACCAACAACCAGGGAATTTAATCCACCAAAACATGACCAGTAATAAAACATGCACCCAATATTGTGCAGACCAGGACTGATTAAAAACTAATACATAAATGTCAGAGTCAGGAAAGTGGCATTACATAAGACAAGAGCCAACAAATATACCACATGCCAACTCGGACACTACTAAACAAGAATGTAATTAGGGAAATGTACCTCTCCAAAAGAGAGGTACATTTGTAAATTTGTTTTAATTAGTCCTGGTCTGCACAATATTAGAAGCAGTAGGGTGAGCGGAGGCCACAGCTGCACGCACAAACGATACCGACCGAAGGGCGGTATGAGGAACCCACTAACGGTCAAAGGGGTCCGTCCATTGCAAATTTTTCTACGGGAGCCTGGTAGACTTTACCACATAAGGCTACCTGGTACAATAAAGGGAGAAGTAAGACGTGCAGGAATCACGCTGACCCAACATAACCCTGATGAAATCGCCGGTAAAGTAATTCTTGGCGATGAAACATGTTGGTTGTTTTTAATTAGAACGGGCATACAGCACAGAATAGAGTTGGAGTTGCAAGTAGAGCTTAGTTCTGTTTAAGGTGGCGGGGACAAGACCTCATACACAGGAGGAAGGTTCCACGGCCACGGGGTTAATCACACAAACACATAGAGTTTTCTTTTTTGCACAGCCTTTATCCCCTTTTATTTTCCAGGTTGGCAGTTGCTGATGATGAGAAAGTGAGGATCCAGGCGAGTACCAGTCTGCCATATCCTCCCCCGGGAGTTGCTCCTGTGAGGCACTGCCAACCTTCCCTCCCCTTTTTTCATTAGAGAAGGGTAGAGGTAGGTGTAAGATTAACACATGGAGAGTATGCGCGCACACACACCTTGTTTTTTAAATCATTAGCAATTTTTACAAAGAGTGAGCATCATTAGCACCAGTAGACAGAAGGCTGTAACGTACCCTATGTCTAACTAAACAGATTTATTTAATGATCCGGGGTCTTTACCCCCAGACTGTATAGGGACAGGCACATTGCAGTTGTTGTTGTAGTGAGTGGGGGGCTGCCTGTATAAATTCTTGTCCTATCCCCCTGAGGCTCCTTTGTGTTTAGACTGCACAATATTGGGTACATGTTTTAGGAGTCAAGAAATGTCTTTGGGTCTTTCGGCTGCTTAAATTCCTTAGTCTTCCCATCTTTGTAATCCACATCATGGAAGGTTCAAGCAGCCTTATCTTATGTCTTTTTTCCAAACCCTTGGTCATAAGGCCAGGAATTACATGTGCTTTGTAAATGTCTCCAGTGAAACATCTGCGGGAATAAATGTTGTGCTCTTGAAGTCGGAATGAGCTCTTCTGCTCCTTGGCCACAATAATCACATGTCTGCATTGCCAGTATTTGACAAAACAGGCAATACTGGGTCAAGGCACATTTTAGTTCCTCAAGCCACAGAAGAGAAATCTATGAGCCAGTGCCTAATATGAGTCGGTGGTTTCCGGTGCTTGGCATAGTACTTAATTGTCAACACCAGCGCTTGTGACAGACTCCCACAAGGTGGCTTTGTCTGGCTGAATTAGAGATGACCACAACAACAGTTAATTATTAATTCAATATACATTAAAAATTACTATTACCTGCCACTCAATCCATTCTCATTGCTGTGTGGGCCTGGAATAGTCTGCATTGTCACACTTGTAGGAGGAGTGTGATGGTTAGTAGTAGTTGTGTTGTTACCATCATTGGCAGCATGGCAGGGACAATGTGTGTTGCAAGTTGCAGTGGCTTCTGAACGAGAGCCCTGAAACTTATATTTTTTACAAATTAAGCCCTGCTATGAGCTCTTTGGAACTCCACCGGAGGGTGAAATTGCCGTGGCAGGGCAGTCAGGTGGTGGGAAGGGAGGAGGGTTCTGGAAAAAAAAAAAAAAACTTAGCTGATCACCGTGCCGCTGTCTTCCGCTGTATCGCAATCCTCCGACTTCGGGGCACAGGCTCCCATAATGCACTGCGGCCAATCCTGACACTGCATGAAAGCAGCGTCGGGATTAGCCTGAGTGCCGGCAACTTGCACTCCCAGACAGACTGGGAGCCGGAGCCTGAGCCTGCTCTCTCCAACCCCAGCAACGCAGCTGGGGTTCGGAGAGAGCTTCACTGTGCATGAGGGTTTGGCCGGCCTGTGACTCCCCCACCAGCAGTGTCATCCCCTGTACCTGCCTCCAAGGCTAGTCAGAGTCCTGGGGCTACCCCCGTTTTATTATCATTTTATCTGCTGGTGGTGACAGGCTGCTGGTGGTGACAGGGGGCTGCGCTCCTCCGCTCTAATGGAGCGACCGCTGCTGTTCTGGCTGTGTGAGTTGAGCAGGCATCAGCAGTCATATTTCTATCCTCCCTAGCTGTTGCCACCATGCTGTCTCTTACCACACTTATGGAGGAGTTTTGCATCCGCACCACTATCTTTCTGCTTGCCCCATATACTACCTCAGAAAATGGCACTTGCTTCTAGGCTTTATGTTTGCCTGTGGTTTTGGAAGCATGTGCACAGAATCCTCCCCTTATTGAGTCCAACAGACAAACCTATTTCCGAGCACATTGATCTATGAAAATACTCTGTATATCTTTTTCTTTTCATATAGAACTTCAGGGCCACTTTGTGTCAAATAAACAACCCAGGCAAAACACACAAACTCTGGCAAAGTTCAAATAAACATAAATGAAGATAAAAATGAAGCACTAGAATAGCATAACGGATTTAATTTAATAAGTTTGATAAAAATGTAATGAAGATATTCATTGACATAATCATTCATTAAAAAACAATAAAAGAGATTCTTTCAATACATATATGTGATGAACGAATTATATATATAAGAAGTGTTCCCAATGATGTAAAGAGGCGATGGCTTTTCGTCTACGCGTTTCGACACTTAGAGCGTGTCTTCATCAGGGCAATACCATCGTAATACTAAAAATAGATAAACAGAGTTTTAAAATAATGCCTATTTATGCTAAACAGTGCACAATGATACGTACAGTTTTGAACTTTAAGGCCAGAAGAATGATAACCAAACATGGTATACCGCTTTACAACAAGTAAATTACAATGTGTTATATTCTCATATTTAACATATAGCTATGAGGACAATATGGTACAATTGAATTATACATTTTTGTTTTCATATATGAGCACAAATGAAGAAAATAAAAATTGGGGAAACAGA
Source organism: Lissotriton helveticus (assembly GCF_964261635.1). Lineage (NCBI taxonomy): Eukaryota > Metazoa > Chordata > Amphibia > Caudata > Salamandridae > Lissotriton > Lissotriton helveticus. The sequence continues at coordinate 492,502,402 of NC_136067.1, read as the reverse complement.
GAAAGATACAGATTAGCGCATAGGTGTTAGACAGTAGACACTGGTGCTGCTTCAGTGATGAATTTAAAAATGTAAAGGTCCATTTCTTTGTTCTAAAGTTCAAAGTTACTTTGGCAGTCTATTTGAATACACTGTGGTGCCTCACAACAACTACCGTAGGGCAAAGAAAATGCAGTTTAGCCAGTTCTCACGATAGCAGTCCTAACTCGTTATTTAGTGTAACCTTCGTTGTTGTTTAATGGCAAGCTTACCTTTAAATCTTGGAAGGAAAGACTTGATAGTAGGTCCAAATAGGATCTGTAAGGGGAACTTCTATATCTAGTTGAAGCCGTTAGGGGAAAACAAAGATACCAGATATTTTTTTTTTTTATTGTTTTTTATGATATGAGCATGTTTGATGAGCTGTGGCTGTAATTGGCAACTATCGGAGATATGTGTGGAAGAAACGCATTACTGTTATTTTGGTATAGACGTTTCCGGTCGTTATTTAAAGATACCAATTTGGGGGGGAGGTAGTATAGGTACATGTGCATGCGAGGATACTAAGGTATCAATGACTCCTACTGCACATGTGACTGTCTAAGGGACACTACATATTGTGGGCGCTCGGGTATACGCAGTGTAACTAAGTCGATAGCTGATTGTAATTACCTGAGGTACAAATATTTAAATGGTGTATACACTCCTTGTCTCTAGTCGCGATGTCAATGCTTGCCGCTGTAGGCCGGTAGCGCTAATGCAAACATATGATAAGGACAAGGACAAGGAACATCGTTGCTACTTAGCGCTTCGCGCTTTTCTCGCTGAATAGCGTTTTTAAATCTTATTTTGCGTATTTGGTATTTGTGTTATGCTGACTGCATTGGGTTTTTAAAATTGCCCCTTACCTTGCACTCTAATTGGCATCCACCGCTGCTCGAGCGGGTCCGGTTCTCGGTTCTCGGGGTGGGCTCAATCTGTAGCAGACATCTTGGAGTGGGGTAGGAGTTTGGGCGCCATCTTTTAGCGAGCGCTCTAGTGCGCTGTAGCATAGGTGGGACGCCTATTTAAGGCGAGTTGCTTCAGGGTTCGGCCTGACAAGGACAAGGAACATCGTTGCTACTTAGCGCTTCGCGCTTTTCTCGCTGAATAGCGTTTTTAAATCTTATTTTGCGTATTTGGTATTTGTGTTATGCTGACTGCATTGGGTTTTTAAAATTGCCCCTTACCTTGCACTCTAATTGGCATCCACCGCTGCTCGAGCGGGTCCGGTTCTCGGTTCTCGGGGCGGGCTCAATCTGTAGCAGACATCTTGGAGTGGGGTAGGAGTTTGGGCGCCATCTTTTAGCGAGCGCTCTAGTGCGCTGTAGCATAGGTGGGACGCCTATTTAAAGCTCCCTGCTTAGCGCAGCGGTAACGCGCAGCGGGAGCGCCCTTGCTTAGCCGGAGTCGTGCCAGAGTCCTGCCCGTCTGCGCCCGTCCACGCTAAGGCCGTGCGGGACGCTGCGGGTAGCTGGGCTCTGGCAGGCTTTTCACCTCTCTGTGTGCCGTCATGCTGACCTATTCTAGAGGGAGCTTATACTCCATCGGCCAGGTTAGTCATAGGTGTAATCTCCCACCTGTTCATCCGCTTTGTGGCCCGTATCGGTGCCGCTGCGATGGTTGGGCGCTTGACTCACCGGGGTCTATCCTCCGGAAGGCCTCATTAGTTGCCCACCGCCTTAAGGGCTCTCCGCCCTTTTTGCGGGTTTTAAATCTGAATGTTAGATCGGCATTGAAACATCATCAAAACATCTACGATCTAATTGAGGATGAAGCCCCGGATGTTTTGGCCATTACTGAAACTTGGCTCCAGGATGCGGATGTAGCTATCTCCAATCTTGCATGCCCCCCTGACTATTCGATGTTCACTCTGAATAGATCCTCCAGAGGTGGCGGTATAGCTCTTATAGTTAGGTCTTGTTTTACCTGCGTGTGGAGTGGCCTTAACATTGCCGGGTGTGAAAGTGCCTCTTATAAGATCTCAGTCAGCCCTGAGTTTACGCTCTCTGGGATGGTGGTGTATCGTCCGCCGGGTAGCGATGTGGTGTTCAGAAATTCTTTCCCCGATGCCGTTGGCACACTGGTTACAGGTTGTGCCAACTATTCCATCTTGGGTGATCTGAACCTACATTTTGACACACCTTCCAACTTGACGGTACGCAGCATTTCCGCTGACTTAGAGGCCTGTCAGCTTTTCCAGCTGGTTTCTCAGCCTACTCATATAGGGGGACATATTCTTGACCCCTTCTTTACCAATCTGCCGGAGACTAAAATTACATCTATTTCTCCGTTAGCTTGGACCGACCATTCCCTGGTGACTATTCAGTGTCCTATCCCTATGACCCCTTCCATCCCTTCGGCGAGACGGGTACCTAGGAGGCTCTGGAACAAACTCAGGCTAGAAGACTTTCATCGCCTTCTAGCGGAAGACCCGCTGGGCCCACTGAAAGGCGCGGAAGAGGGTTATGACCTCTTCTGCTCTTGGATTACCAGGGCTCTCGACACTCTGATTCCCATCATATCAAGTAAAATCAGTACTAGAGAGTCGAGTCCCTGGTACGACAGCGCCTTACGTGCCTTGAAGGGAGTCTGTAGACGAGCGGAAAGAGCATGGCGGAAGACGTATGGGGCTGATTTAAAAGCTGCGTATGCTATTTCCGTCAAGACCTATCACCGGGCTATCTGTCGAGCCCGAGCGGCATATTATGCTGCAGAAATTCGTAATAGCTCAAACCCGTCGAAGACCATCTTTAAGGCCGTGAAAGATCTTGTGGCGAAGCGGACTTCTGTGAGTTCCATCTCCCACTGTCAATCCCTTGCTTCGTATTTTCTGGGAAAAGTCCAAGCAATTTATCAGGCATTCCCTAGCACAGGGATCGATCTGGGAAGTTCCAATGGGGCGTTACATCATACCACCCTGCTCTCTTTTCCCCCTCTTTCTCCTGAGGGGTTTGACAAACTTGCTTTGCAAGTTAAATCTGGCTCTCCATCTGATCCAGTAAGACCGGCTCTTTTTAGAGATCAGGCCTTTATGGGACGCTCTGTTGTGTGTTCCCTAGTCAACCTCTCCTTGGAGTCGGGTGTGGTTCCAACTAAGTGGAAGCAGGCGGTGGTGTCCCCTATCATCAAGAAGCCTTCCTTGGACCCGTCTAAGCCCGAAAGCTACCGTCCCATCTCGCTGCTGCCCTTGCCGGCGAAGATAACTGAGGCTCATGTCAACCTGGCCCTTTCAGAATATCTCGCCCGAACCAATGTCCTTGATCCCACACAAAATGGCTTCCGTGCTGGGCACAGCACGGAGACCGCTCTTCTTGTGATGGTGGAACATCTCCGTGCGGTGTTGGATGCTGGTCAGACGGCGGCGCTGATATTGTTAGATCTCAGCGCCGCCTTCGATACGGTCTCTCACAGTATCCTCCTGCATCGGCTCGAGGAGATTGGTGTCAGCGGCCAGGTCCTGCAGTGGTTCCGCTCCTTCCTCGGCAATCGTTCCTTCTGTGTTGCCATTCCTCCCTTCAAGTCCAATTTCCAGCCACTGGCCATGGGGGTTCCGCAGGGATCCTCGCTGAGCCCCACGTTGTTTAATCTGTACGTGAGACCGCTGGCTGATGTCGCCAGGCAGTGGGGCCTAACTTTGGTCTCATATGCCGACGACACACAGCTGGCGGTTACTCTCAGCGGGGATGCGGAATTAGATGCCCCCAGGTTTCAGGATGGACTGAAGGCGGTGGCTAGCTGGTTGATGGGGAACTGTCTCCAGCTTAATGCCACCAAGACAGAGGTTATGATTGTCGGAAGGGGAGTTGAACTATGGGGTGACCAATGGTGGCCACCAGAGCTGGGTTTAACCCCGACTCCCGTGTCGGAGCTGAAAAACCTGGGAGTCTGGTTGGACGCTGGTCTTACCTTCGTAGGACACACTAAAAAATAGCTGCCTGCTGCTTTGGTCTGTTGAGAGGCTTAAGACCTGTCCTCAAATACTTCGATGCCCCAACCAGACAGCTAGTAATCCAGGCCACTGTTATCTCCCGCCTGGATTACGCTAGCTCTCTTCTGGCCGGGGCTAACCAGGCTGAGCTCACTCGCCTGCAACGGGTACAAAATGCTGCGGCCAGAGCGATTGTCGGCCTGCCTAGATTTTGCTCGGTGGCGAGTGTCCTTCGCTCCTTACACTGGCTTCCAGTGAGGAAGCGTATTCTCTTCAAGGTCCTTTGTTTGACCTTTAAGATTTTGAGAGGCATAGGCCCTGAAATTATGTCCCGCTTTCTTTCTTTTTATGTCCCCACCCGCACCCTTCGCTCCCAAGGCCAGGCCTTTGCTGTAGTCCCTAGATACAGGCTCTGCCGTATGGGGGGACGCTCCTTCAGTGTAAAAGCGGCATCAGCGTGGAATTCTCTTCCGGTGGAAGTTCGCTTGCTGGAGGATCTTATGGCTTTCCGGAAAGCCTTGAAAACTTTTCTGTTCTAGCTGCCCCTTTTAGTTTTCAGCTTGTTTTGATGTGGTTTTCACTTAGAGTGGTCCCTTCTAGTATTTCGCCTCTTCCTGTTGTGTTATGTTCCTTCTTATGTTCCTTCTTGTCAAATGCGCCAGGACGCTCCTTAGCTGGAGTAGCTGTGCGCACAACAAAAAACAATAACATAACATAACATAACATATTCGGTAGCTGAAGGCACAGAGATAAAAATAAAAAATAATGAATATAAAAATTGTATGAATCGTCTTGGCTCTAAACGTGGCAGTCGCATTAGATTCATTAAAACAAATACCTTGATTCTGTATAGTATCTAACTACCCAATAACGAACGTGGCAACAATCCGATGTGTTTTCGCGGGATTGGAAATATTGTGACTCAGCGGTTCGCTGGAACAAATACTGGGTGCTATAAACGTATAAAATATGGCATCTTGATGTTGTCGTTCGAGCGATGATTCACATTCACCTCTTAACACTATTCAAAAAGAAAACGAAAACGAAAGGGCCGCATTTACCTGAATAAGCATATTAAAAGGACCCGCTTGTGATAGTGCACGTGGTGACGCTAGATGCGTGGTTGTCGAACTTGGGTGGGCGAAGGATAGGTTACCGGCCTTCTAAAATATAGAGCAAGAGGGATGTAAACTGCCACGACAACAAGCGCGTCTAGGTTCTATAATTAGAACGTGCCGTAAAAAGTCGACACAGAAGTTACCTGTGTGCAAGACCGCGTTATCAGCAGGAATGGCATCTGGTGCTTCTTAAAATCAAACAGATTAGAGCCAGTGAACCCGATACGTTTATATACTCTATGGTTCTGTAGCAGGGTTTCTGTTCTCCCACAGAACTGTGCACAGAGGATTGGAACCTCAGCGAATTAGGGTGACCCAAAACTCACCTTAGTAACCAACAAACCCCTTACCGAGCTACCTACAGTGTCTCATTGGTCATAACAAACTCCCAATGTTTAGACAAACCAGAACATGAGCTTACAATACCTCAGGTTACGTGGAACACATGAGCACTCTTTCGTTATACAATCATTTCAAACCAGAACGTGGAGTAAAGAAGAACACGTGAACATTGGAAATATTTATTTACTAATGTCGTCTTCTCAGGCGCAGTATCTTAGATATTACAAGGAAACATATTATCAAAAGCAAAGCTATCAGCATAGTTACTAGTCCATAAAAAGCAAATGGTGACAGCATGTTAACATGCTGTAAATGAATAAGAGTTAACAACACTTATTTCTCACCCTCCCTACCACACATATTATATTAATAGCTAAGAAGGTCTCTTTGGGTTGAATTAGGGCGGGCCCATACCTCAGGATCCTAGAATGAAGAGATCACATCAGCATACAACAGCTCTCTCTGCATGCGAACAGCATCAAGTGTGTTTGTGTGTGTGTCCAGCAAAGCAATATAAAACCCGCCTTAAAGCCAAAGTTGGCAGATGCTGCACTTATGTTATGTCTATGAAGGCGCGAAGATCAGACCTCATAACAATTCAGTATCTTGTTGTTCCTGAAGCTTCAGCACTCTCTGTACAGACATAGTTTATTGAGCAAAGCTGATATCAGAGTAATAACATATTATTCTCATGTAAATCACAACGAACTACTAGGTTGAAAGCTAAATCAACAATTAAGTGTCGTGTGCAGAAGCAGCAAAAGCAAAAATGGCGTTTTAACATGTAATGTGCCTATGCTAACTTAACGCATTATAAAGATATATAGTAGCTATATGACACCCCCCCATGATCCGAGGACGGATAAGATAAGATAAGATAAGGGCAACTTCATGAAAGCAGTGTTCAACAACCATGAACAACCTTATAAGTATAAAAAACTGCAGTAACCAAATCAAAATATAAAAAATGTCACAAGCTCTCAAGCCAATAGGACTGGGAGGTGAAAAAATGCAAAAAAATAGGGCATCATCAAAAACCAGGAAGTCTTTTCAAGGCAAGACCGAATATGCAAAATATGCAGCTACAGCCTCCAACAGGAAATCACCGTCTTCATCCGAAAACAGTTCAGCCATCCAATTCAAAAGAGGAAAAGAGCAAACGTGTTTTCCCAACACTGGAGCCTCTATTACCATCAGAGGACAACTCGGAGGGTTTTCAAGAAAGCTCATTGCCAAGAAATCCTGCGCTGCTGTAAGAACGTTCCAAGGACCTATTAGTCCATGCATCGCTGCTAAGGCCATAATCCTGTCGCCAGTGCAAACCAACTCGTGAGTAACGATGGGACTCATCAGCTGATTAAAGTCGACTTCAGGAGAAACCGGTCCGCAGAGACACAAATCAATGGCCCAATCGAAGTCACAGCTTAGGCAGTGAAATACAGGCTGGACACAGGTGAAGTAGGCAAATCGAAACGATAATCCATATGCCGTGCTTAAAATCGCAAGCGGCAGCGTGCCATAATATTCAAGCATTCGGTCACGAAACAGCGCTAGGAGGGGCTGGGCTGCTCCTTCGACACGTGGGGCATCCATATTTAAGGAAGCAAACAACCACTAGAACGGCTGTCGCTAGTGCCAGGATAACCTGGAATCCACCAAATAAACTCGAAAAAATGGAATGGAAGAAAGCAGGGATGACTCCAAAGATTTTTTCAAATGAAGTTACAAGACCACTGCTAACAGACTTAAAAAAATGCGCCAGCCCATTTGTGGAGGACGCGTTGAAGATAGAATGTACCATCTCGCTGAAATGTAACGGTAAATCAGTATTTAAAAGGGCCTGAACTTCTGTCTGTGTATTAGCAATGTGAAGAACGAAAGTTTCCATAGCCGAACTCAAGGCCACTTCTTTCTGGGACTATAGCGCCCTTATTCTGCTCATGCCGCTGAATTCTGCTTTCAAGGTTGGGATGCGTGGCCAAATGGAAACCTCCCTATTCTCATGTGTGGGTGGGTACAGGACATTCCTGCAGCAAACGACACGCTCAGTTACGGTTACCACATAAGCTACACCTTTAATTAACCCGCAACAATCTTCATTATTTAAAAGTAAATAACTTCCGTTCCCTAGTAAGGTAAAAGTCAGTGTGATTGCAGGAACCGGAGTCCCTTTTAAAACACAGGCCAAGTTCGGCCGGTCTTGGTTACAGGAACCGTGCAATTGTATATGCCTACACATTAACGAATGATCTGGTGTTTCTGTACACTCCTCCCCATTCAGATAAACTTCCTGGCCGTCTTTCAAACATCTATAAGTGAAAGGAAGGGACCAGACTTCATGGAGAAATGCACTACCTAAGGGCTCATAGCGACCAATGGCAACATATCGCATACAATTTGTAAATTTATACAGCGCAAAAGGCAAAGTTATTAAACCGTGGATAAGCCACGTTGCATCGTTGGCCTCTGCCATAGAGAAAGGCAAGGACTCCAATTTCTCAATATGTAACACAGAAAATGAAGCATCTCGCATGGAAAGCAAGCGCTGCTTGTCAGTCAAATTAAAGGGAGCAAAGAGAGAAGGAACATTCATGTAGGTCCATGGCACCTTGCCAGCCTTCAACGTTTGAAGGGTCCATGCAAATTGCATGACAGAACGTAATTGATTTTGACCATGGTACAACACAGACACTTCATCATGCACAATATCCACTACAGAAGACACAATATTATCCAAAGTGTAAATGCGGGAAGAAAGCATGTTAATACTATTATCTACCACAGCAAGCACCTTTTCTAAATTTGCCTGATCTATAGCTCTAAGGCGCGTCGCAGCCTCAATCTGTGATGTCTTCCAGATTTCATTGTAAACAGCATATATCCATCTTTTTGATCTACCACTAGCCGGGCCCTTTATGAAATCATTTAAATCTATATCATCATTCAGCTTTGCAAGATGTAATTTAACTGCAGACAATGTTGAATGTTTCAGCCAATTCTGACACAATTTGCCCACAGAGTAAGTTGTGACAGAATGCTCAGTTTCAAAACGTGGATCAGGTCTGACCTGTGTAAAGCCATCAGATAAACCCAGAAAACGGTGCTGGCATGAATCTGCACTTCTGTGCCACACTAGCCAACCTTTAGGATCCATACTGGATATGTTAAATGATGAATTCAACAATAGGGTTTGTAAGTCCCTAATCGAAAACTGAGTATAATTACTCCAGCCAGAATATTCTTCTAACTCTGGGATGGTCGGAGAATTTAATTTTTTAGATGTAGCCAATCCAAAGCAAGTTGTCTGGGAAATAGAAGAATTTAAAAACAACATCTGATTCGGGATGAGACAAGCACAGTGCAAAGCCTCAGTGCCTTGTACCTGCCAGTTCCTAGAACCCCAAACTGATTTTAAGTCAATAGTCTCCTTCCATAATTCATAGCCGCCTACAGCCAGCTGATCAAGAAAGGATCTCGAATACAACAATTTGGTATCGGTAAGTCTAACCTTGGACATAGGCTTCTGTGTCATTTTAAAATAAAAGGACTCGGCATTAGACTGATTGAAGTCAGTAAAATAAGTGTACTTTTTCAAAAAAGTACTCAAACTGCCTTGTTTAGGAGCTGGGCAATGCTCCCATTGTGTATAATTTACAGTATTCCTTCTGGAGGCTGTTTTATGTAAGAAGTGATTGCCAAAATGTTGAAAGCAAAACAAATCACCATAATTAGAAGATTCTAAGTACAAATCTTCCGCATCAAAGGCAGCATAGTATTTCAAATCAGAAAACAAAGACTCTACGGCCTGAACATCCCAATCATCAGAACAAATGTTTTGTTTCACAACATCCCCCATGTTAACCCTAAGCACATTGGGGACATTAACAACCTCGGTAGGGCCATGAATTTGAAACCTAACGGCATCCCACACTATCCCATCAAAGACAGGCCAAGCAGTGATGTTAACAAATGTCAAGTCTCTTTTCAATCTGTGTGCAGAATGCGATGAGGAAAGGGGCGCCAAAGTTCTATTTAGATGTCGAATGCATGTTCTTTCTTCGACATAGTGTCCATTCATAAGTCGGAAAAAATAAAAAACAAACCCAATTGACATAAAAAGTAAATTGAAAAAAGCACCAGCCAAATATATGTCCAAGGCGGAATTAAAAAATGTTTTTTAAACAAGCTGGCATAAACTGCAAAACGTGAGGGTTTCTTCGAGACATTGGAAACAGAGTCAAATGAAAATCTGGATTCTGTGGCCAAACGGGCTTGCAGGTCAGGCATGGACAAGTTAGTGGGGTAAGTATAGTCTAATTCAGCAAGGTCTGTACCGGGCAAAGTACTTAATAAAGGACTGGAAATAGCAGGCAACTCGATTGCCACTTCAGTTTCATGATTAGAAGCAGTGGGCAAAACTGAATTTCTCACAATGGAAGGACAGGAAACAGCCGGTGTCATGCTAAGAAGAATCGGCCACTCTGTGTATCTTGACATTGTCAATTGAGATAAACCTGTTTTCTTTACGACCAGGAAGTGGTGGTAAAATGACTGTTCTTGTGCCCCTTACTCCAAGGACTGGAACCGGAGCTCGATAGGAAGGACCAAATTCTTTCTTGTTGTCGATCTTCTCTCGAACCAGTTCTCCAACTTGGGGTAGCCAGCCGACTACCGGGATCTGCAACGCAACATCCGACGTGGAGGGCAAATGTTCCTTTGCAAGACTGTCTCTGGTCTTTTGTAGATTCTGTAAAACAGTACAATGTTCATCTACGTCAAAGGTCGTGGCGCGAGCCACGCAGTCTAGACCGTCAAGGTCAGGGACGAACATCTTGATGCCAAAGAGCATTTCGTATGGGGTCCGCCCACCCAGAGACCTTCTAGGGAGATTATTAAGAGCACGCTGCACGCCATAGAGGTGGGCTAGCCAGTTTCTGCCTGTGCCTATAACTCGAGCTGTCAAAGATTGCTCTAAATCACGGTTCATTCGCTCCACTACACTGTTACCCTCAGGTCTGTAGGGAGACGAAAACTTGACTTGGACCCCCATCGAATGCATGGCATCCTTATACGCCTTAGAGGCGAAAGCCAGACCCTGATCCGAATGGAAGGTACCACAGGCAAAAATCCCTACAAAGATGCGCAAATCTCTAATGACAGTCCGTGAATCAGCGCTGCGATGGGGCCAGACCCACACAAAGCGTGTGCATGAATCAACTGCAACTAAGATGTATTTATATGCAGTATCAGATGAAAAAGGACCGCAGTGATCTAAATAAACACAACCTAGTGGTTTATTAGATATGTACAACTGAGTCTGTGGCGGATGCGCAGCAGTCGAAGGTTTAATCTGCTGACATATGTCACAAAGAAGGACATAATCACGCGTCTGTTTGTACAGTCCCCGCCACCAGAAACGTTGTTGTAATTGAGTTACAGTGGCTGAGACGCCCGCATGCGCAGACGCCACACCTTCATGAGCTGCTGTAATCAAGTCTGCCCTGCGATCCGAGTTGGGAATCAAACGTTCACCAACATCAGGAATTTTCACAAAAGGAACCTTTTCGGGACTTAAGTGGTATGTGTACTTCGAAGGGAACCCCGAAGGATGTTTACCTCCCTTCTCAGTGGCAGCAACAGCTGCCAAGATGTCACTATCAATCTTACCTTTTGGACCGTGTAACTGCTGCAACTAAGTATGTAGACACTGCTGATTTCGCTGCTTCATCAGCAAGCGAGTTACCGACAGCGTGGACTCCCACATGCTGGTGGCCAAGAGTATGAATTACAAAAACGAGCGGCAACGAAGCCTTAAGCTCTGCCACTCGAACCCAGATCATTTTATGTTTTATTGTGCTACCCTTGGAATCACGAAAGACATTCTGAATCCAAAAGAACAAGTTTTCATTGTAAGACTGGACACAGTAGAAAGAATCACTCACAATTAGAGTAGTAACACTAGGATCTGCGTACTCCAACGCTAGTAAGAGAGCACGAAGCTCTGCCAAGTGTGCGGTGCAATCTCCCAGTGGCAACGTGTGCACTTCCCTGGATATGAACTCATCGTTCAACATAGCACCTACCACAATGGCGCATGCGGAAACGTAGGCATGTTTCGAGCCATGCGCAACCTGCGCCGAACCATCAGTGTAAATGATGCAATGGAAGTCCTCCAAAGGTCGCATAGCTAGAGGAGCAGGATGAACAAATTCATACTGCAAGTACTCCTGCGACCGCAACGAGGCGTCAAAAATAAACGTGACATCCGTGGACGTCAAGGACGCAGCCCACTGAATCCACCGAGGGTGCAAAGCTTTTGAATTTGGTACACTGGCTTTCGTGACTGCCTCCAAGTGAGGACAGGGTGTTACAACCAACATGCGTTTCCCCTGTGACAGAGCTCGTTCCTTAAGAATAGTCATCTGCACAGCTGTTAAAACCTTTTCCACAGTGGGAAACCGCATCTCAGCCGAAGTGTACAAGTGTGACTTGCAAGCAATAGGAACTGTGTCTCCTTTATTAAAAGTGAGGTACGTGAAACCCACCGTCCCTGGTATTATTCTTATCACCAGGTTGGTATGGTTGTCACGAGTCAGTAAGAACTTAGAAGCGAGCAGATCAGCCTGCAAGGATTGCAAAATGGCTGAATGCTCAGGCAGCCAGCATGATTTCGAAAAATTTGGTTGAATCAAAGCATATAAAGGCTTGATACGCTGGGCATATTCCGGAATGTATGTCCTCCCGAAATTTAAAAAGCCCAGCAAAGACTGTAATTTTTTCAGTGTAGTCGGAGCGCGCAGCTGTGCGCATTACTCCAAGAAGTGAGGAGCCAAACCTCTACCTTCATTGTTGAGCTCATAGCCCAGAAACAACACCGTGTGTTCAGCAATGTGCGATTTAGCAAAGTTAAATTTGTAACCCATGTCTGCAAAGTTACAAATAACAGAATTTACACGACACAGATGCTCCCAAATATCGTCGTCTGTGAAATATATGTCATCCACATACGAACAAGCATCTGGGTCGAGTGCCTCCAGAATAGAGACAATGCGTGCGGTAAATATACCAGGACTATTCTTATAGCCCATTGGGAGACGCCGGAATTGTTTTTGGACCCCAGCGCATGTAAAACTGGTCCATTGGGAGCTAAAGCTGTCCAATCTGTGGGCATAGAAACCGTTGGATATGTCAAGCGTTGTCTTAAAACGCTTACGCACGAGACTATCCACTAGGGTAGAGCCGTGAGTATTCTGTACTGCACAGTTACGGCAATGCAAGTTCAAATGCCGGTAATCCAATACCAAACGATATGATCCGTCAGGCTTGGTCACAGTAAAAAGAGGATTATTCATCGGTGACACACACGTTTCAATAACTCCCTGATATTCTAATTGTTCAAGGATTTCCGCGACGGAAGCTTTTGCTTCACGCCGAATGGGATATTGAGGTTGAGGCTGCGACTGAGACCGCAACGGAATTTCGTGGCAAGGGGATAATTTGTCCCAACCACATTGGTTACGGTACAGAGCCGGTGCGAGAGCCCGAGCCCACTCTTCTGCAAAATGCTGCGCATGCTCTTTCGAGACAGTGTTCGCGAAACTGGGGAGGATTACCTCCTCCCCTCGCGGCGCCGCAAGCACAAAAGGTGGGGGCCAGTCAGCCTCTGAAAGCAAAATATCATACGTAGAAAACAGATTTTCCCAAAACACCCCTTTTACGGTAAGCTGTATGTCACCTTCAATTAACAGGACAATTTCATAAAGTCTCTCGGGGGAGCAAGTCTCGTATCCGCTGTTTCTATTACAACGTAGACATCAGTCGCTGCCACCCTCAGTAGTGGACGCAGCGCCTCTCTGACTATGGTAATCTCCGCCGCGCTGTCCAGCAAGGTCAGAGCCCACGTCAGATTCTGAAGCCGCATTCTCACTATCTGTGGCATATCGATGCGCTGTTAAGGCTGCGACTTTCTTTTTCGCAAACTGCGGTCTTTTCGGCGTAGAATCCTCCTGCTTCGCTGCGCCTTCAATCTGGCGGGGCTGGCCACGTCCCTGTTGGCCACCACGTCCCCTACCGCCTCCTCCTCCACCGGTTTTCGGGGCCGATGAGTCCTGAAAGGAACGAGGAGAGCGTTGATCAGAAACCTGAAATCGATCAGGCGATTTAATCATCGCGCGATCGCGCAAATCATAAACTTTTTCAGTCGGCGCAGGAACTTGTGTTGCAGGATAAGAATCCTGAGTCTGCTTTTGTTGCTTCCCCTGTGTCTGTTTTTTAGGCCAATTTTGTTTTTTGGACTTGGGTTGGACATCTGCCGCAGCAGACTGTCCTTGTGGTTGTTTTTTCTCCTTGACAGGAAAATATTTCAGACCTCTACTTGTGCGGCCGATCGTTTTATATGCGGCCACAACTATCTTCGCTAACTGTCGGGGTTTATCGGCATCAGGCAGAGCAGCCAAAGCATTCGACACCTGAAAGTTCACCGCATCTCCTTTAATATTGGAGAGTATGAGATCGCTTACTATCTCAAACGAACCACACAGGCGCATACCCAATTCAACCGCTGCCTCCGGTCCGTGATCATCCTGAACACGTTTAACGAACTCAGGCAGTGCGGTCATAGACGGGGTGCCGAAACACCTCGTATAAACGGCCGCAAAAGTTTTTCCCCAGCTTTCACAGTCAACAAGTTCAGGAGTTAAATCCTTTGGTAAAGTGATCGTCAACATTCTATGTTTATCAGCAGGAGTAGAATTCGGAAACACAGCCTCCAGTTGGTCAAACTTCTCGGCAAGCCAGAAAGGGAAGTCATCGTTATCAACGGGACGCTGACCAAAAACCGAATTGACCATAACCGGATTTAGGCGTAAACCGCCACGTTCCGTTTGAACGGCCGGACCCCCCGGGGGACCTCCCGGGAGATGACGACCTATGTATTGCACTAATGCACGAATCACAGCAATCGAGACAACGTGTAGTCTGCGAATATCTGCAAGGGGACAAGCGCCGTGATTCGGGTGCGGGGTAAATCCACCCAAAGCAGGCCAATTGGTACCTGGAATGGAAAGTGGACCTAACCTCGCAGCGGACAAAGAGTGGGGGAGGGCGCCATCAAACCAAACGCGATGCTGCCAATGATCAATAGGTATTTCCAGTGCCCTGTACGGTGTATATTCAGCCGGTACAGGGGAGGGTGTGTAGTGGAGGAACACTTGAGAATTCGCGTCCACCTCCGGAAATGTGACCCACGAGTAAAATAGCTCGAACGGGTACGCCGGATCTGCACACACCACCAAAATCACAGCCATGCCTTCCAAAGGGACTTGGTAAGTTTGTAAATGGTTGCGCACCGCAATGCGACTATGCTGCGCAATGGCCACAGCCATGATATCACCGGAACTACTGAATAACAAAGAAAACTTTGTAGCACAACTGGGTAGTAAGTCAAGGAAACCGTTTTAGATAGATTCAAGCTTGAAAAGACTTATTTCAAAAAATAGGTAGGTTTCACCGACACCACCGTTTTCCGGACACTATAGTGAAGGGGTTAAGGTTTGAACGATATACTACTCGAGTGTCATAAGACCACCAACGTACGGGCGCCATGTAGCAGGGTTTCTGTTCTCCCACAGAACTGTGCACAGAGGATTGGAACCTCAGCGAATTAGGGTGACCCAAAACTCACCTTAGTACCCAACAAACCCCTTACCGAGCTAGCTACAGTGTCTCATTGGTCAGAACAAACTCCCAATGTTTAGACAAACCAGAACATTAGCTTACAATACCTCAGGTTACGTGGAACACATGAGCACTCTTTCGTTATACAATTATTTCAAACCAGAACGTGGAGTAAAGAAGAACACGTGAACATTGGAAATATTTAGTTACTAATGTCGTCTTCTCAGGCGCAGTATCTTAGATAATACAAGGAAACATATTATCAAAAGCAAAGCTATCAGCATAGTTACTAGTCCATAAAAAGCGAATGGTGACAGCATGTTAACATGCTGTAAATGAATAAGAGTTAACAACACTTATTTCTCACCCTCCCAACCACACATAGGCTGTGGGGTGCAACTGCTCCAACTCTTAAAGTGGTACCAACACGGCTATTTGTTACCAAGGAGGAAAGGTGTGGAGTGTCATGTTCCACAAGGAAATGCATTGTGGGCGTGGATCCTCACCATGGTTCTTTCTAACTGAATCAAAACGTTTATCTCGTTCGATAAGAGTCCTAGCAGTAGATGTTATTGAATATTAAAAATGATAAAAAGGGGGGGGTGGGGAGGGGTTTGCAGAGTCCATATGTATTACAGTTTTATATAATGGCGTTCTCCCAGGGTAATTCATTATTCAGCCCATGGGTGAAAGTTCCCAGGGAGAATATCCAAAATACTTCTTTTTTCTTTCGGATTTTATCTCCGCCATTATTGTTTGGGGTATGAATTTTCTCCAGAATACACCATTGGACAACAGTGGGAGAGTGTTTGAACTCAGCAAAATGGCTGACTAGCGGGGCTGTATCTTTCATTGTTTTAATAGCGGACCTGTGTTCTGTCAAACGTGTTTTCATGGCTCGCGAGGTTTCCCCTACATAGCCCAGATTGCAGGGGCATATGACTAAATATACTATGTTGCGAGTATTGCAGGTCCATAATTCTTTTGCTTGAATATTGAATTAATTAAAAACAAATGATTCTCCTGTGAGAATGCTGTCACATGATTGGCATGAGCCACAACGGGAGGTGCCTCTCACATGGTTGACACCGTCAATGGATTTCTGTACAAATGGAGGATTATTGGTAGGTGCAGTATAGCGCGATCGAACTATCAGATCTTTCAAGTTTTTGTTACGGCGGTGTGCGAACATAGGTTTAGCTACTTTTGATTGAGTCTGATCCACATTTAGAAGATGCCAATTGGCATTGATGACTTGACTAATGGTGGCATCTAATGTGGAATGCTTAGTTATGCACACTAACTTGGGTTCCTGCTTCTCTTTTTGGGATTTAAGTAGGGCGTCACGATCGTAAAATCGTGCTCTTTTATATGCTTCCCTGACAAGACGGTGGGGTAGCCTCGTTCTAAGAATTTTTTCTTCATTATGATCGATTGAGTATCATAGTCCTTCAAGTTTGTGCAGTTCCGCCTCACCCTGAAGAACTGGGAGAACGGGATATTATCCTTTTGGCTCCTCGGGTGATAACTTCTAAAATGGAGGAGGGTGTTCCTAGCCGTCGGTTTGGTATATAAGTCCACTTCTAGTGTATTGGAACTCTGTCTAATGTAGATATCCAAAAATTCTACTTGTGATGAACTTATGTGGGCAGTAAAGCGAAGGTTAGTATCAGTGAGATTCAACCAGAGGAGAAATTCTTTTAGAGTCTGTTCCCCATTGGTCCAAACAAAAAAGATGTCATCAATGTAGCGGTACCAATGGGAAACAGACTCAAAGAAAGGAGCAATTTCATTGTGGATGTACTTGGATTCAAACAGCGACATATATATGTTCGCTATTGACGGAGCCATGGCTGCCCCCATGCTCACGCCTTTCGTTTGCATATACATGTGGTCCCCGAACTCAAAGACATTCTCTTTGAGAACTAATGAGAAACATTCACGGATGAACGGTTTGGAACAGGGTATACAATATTCATCTATGAACCACATGGTCGCTTCTATTGCTTCAAGTTGGGGGATGTTGCTGTACAATGATTCGATATCTAAGGTGACTAAGATATCGGTGTTTTGGTTAAATGGAAGATGTTCCACCTTGGCTATTATGTCACCTGTATCCTTGATGTAAGAAGGTGTCAGGGGAATGTAAGGTCTCAAAATGTTGTCAAGGTATTTAGAAATTACTTCAGTGGGCGTGCCTATTGTAGAGACGATTGGACGGTAGGGAGGGTCCTGTTGATTTTTGTGTATTTTAGGCACCCCATAGATGCAGGAAATCTTTTTGTCTGTTTATTAAGAAAGTCATACTCTTTTTTATTTATGATTCCTGTATCTAGTGCTCTAGTTGTGATTTTTTGGATGGTTTTGATTATTCTTTCTGTAGGATTTATTGTAACCTTTTTGTAAAAGACGGCGTCATTAAGCATTTTAAACATATTTGTTTCATAGTTCTTAGAGTCCATAAGCACTATGCCTCCTCCTTTATCACTGCTTTTTATGATGAGGGATTTATTATTCTTCAGGGCCACGCCACAAATGCTAGTTCTATTGTAGTAGCACTTCCTGACAACTAACAGGGCTTTTTAAAGCTGTGAGGCCTAAGGCAATTGGTGACACTTAACAGGGGTTTCTGATGGCTGTATTTTGTTTCAGGCATGGAGCACGGAGAGGATCCATCTGATCACTCCCCTATCTTGGCCACGTCCCCACCCCGGTTCACCACTTTTGATATTGATTCCACCTCATTCAGTAGTGAACGTTGCTTCCCCTGCAGTCACTCACAAATTCAGAGTTTGTAGTTAGCACTGCCCAGCATCACTGCATGGTGCACATGGATCGGCCGCAGCTCTTCAGCAAGTGACCATCTTGAGATACAACCCGGCTCTGCCACTTTTTTCTTTTTTTACATTGAAGCCAATGGTAGATTTTTACAGCTGAAAAGGATGGCTAACTGAGCAATGCGAAGACAATACTATCATCTACGGGCTCCTCTCACTGTGGCACTACTGAAACGTTGACATGGCCTGTAGTACAATGGCAAAACTCCATACATCATGGATGACAGATACAAACAACCAACGCCTGCCTGATGGGTGTGGTGAATGACAGCATCAACCAATATCTAAGCTAAAATCAACACGAGGGTGCCTCTCTTTATACATCACATCAGCTCTGTGCATTCGCTAAAGCTGCCTCTTCCAGATCTAACAAGCATTTACAATGCAATGGTTTCGCCTTTGGCAAAGTTAGAGTTATTGGCATTGTAAATGACAAAATTGGTATTTATGTGTTGGTTTTGAAAACAGATAAATAAATGGCATTGTCATTTACATTGCCATTAGCTTAATCTCTGCAGTCACTCTGCACTCTCTAGCACTCCCTACTCACTCTGCACTCTCTAGCACTCCATAGAACTCCCTACTCACTCTGCACTTTCTAGCACTCCCTACTCACTCTGCACTCTCTAGCACTCCCTACTCACTCTGCACTCCCTATGCACTCTGCACTCTGCACTCCCTATGCACTCTGCACTCTGCACTCCCTATGCACTTTGCACTCCCTATGCACTCTGCACTCCCTATGCACTCTGCACTCCCTATGCACTCTGCACTGCATTAATCCCCAAGTCCCAGGTGCCCTGGCAGTCTCTGAAGCTGTCTCTCTTTCTCGTCACTCACTGCATTAATCCCCAAGTCCCAGGTGCCCTGGCAGTCTCTGAAGCTGTCTCTCTTTCTCGTCACTCACTGCATTAACCCTCTAGTCCCAGGTGCCCTGGCAGTCTCTAAAGCTGTCTCTCTCTCGTCAGTCACTGCATTAATGCCCAGTGTGACGAGTGTGAGAGGAGGCTGGCTGGCATTAGTCACTTGTAAACACAGGGCCGCGGGCACACCCGCGGGTGAGCAGGAAGGAAGTGGGCAACACCGGATCCGCCGGGCCTCCGGATCCTGCCCTGGCAGGAGGGGCTGTTTGCACTGGACTTCACCTGTGCAGGTGTGTAAACAGGAGCTGAGGTGGGAGGGTGAAGTGAGGGGGAGGGAAAGTACGAGGGTGCAGTGGGAGAGAGCGAGTCTGAGAGACAGAGGCATCGAGATGGAGAGAGAGAACCCGAGGCAGACAGCAAGAGAAGAATGCAACTGACAGGGAGTGACAGGGAAAGACAGCACACACGAGAACTATCGAGGCAAGAGAGACGAGCCTTACCTGAAATGCAAAGAGTGAAACTACACCTACCAGAAAGCATCTCGACAGCGGCACACAACCCGGGGACACACCCCGGGCACACACACCATGGGCCGACACCCCGAGCACACACCCTGGGCACACACCCCAAGCACACATCCTGGGCACACACCCCGGGCACACATCCCGGGCACACACCCCGAGCACACATCCTGGGCACACACACCAGGCACACACCCCGGGCACACAAACCGGGCACACACACCGGGCACACAACCCAAGCACACACCCAGGGCACACACCCCGGGCACATACCCCAAGCACACACCGAGGGCACACACCCTGGGCACACACCTCGAGCACACACCCCGGACATGCAATCTGAGCAAACACCCCGGGCACACACAGGACTGGTTGTACAGCGGCCTTGCCTATGGGTGGCGTCTCTGTCCCTCCACAGTGGCACCATCTGAGCACACACATGGTGATTGGTTGTACAGAGGCCTTTCCTAAGGGTTGCTTCTCTGCTTCTCCTGAGGGGACCTCTAAGCACAGCTCTTGACTGGTTTCTCCCTGGCCTTCCGTGGCGCGTGCCACAGGGTCTGAGATGGCACAGCGCCGCCTGGTACTTTGAGGCGCCTTTGAGATGGCATAGCGCCAACTGGTATTCTGAAGCGCCTCTGAGATGGCAGCCTGTGATTCTGGGGCGCTGTCTGGTACACTAAAGCGCCTCGGAGATGATACAGCGCCGCCTGGGATTCTGAGGCGCTGTCTGGTACACTAAAGCGCCTCGGAGATTATACAGCACCGCCTGGGATTCTGAGGCGCTGTCTGATATTTTAAAGCTCCTCAGAGGTGACACAGCGCCGCAGGAGCTCACAGAGGGGCACCTCACCCCAGACCCCTGGGGCTGGAGGCATGGGGGGAGCGAGGGGGGGGGGGGGGGGTTTGCTCTGGGGTATTGCCATGGGAGCCGGGGCAGCTCGAGTGCCACAGAGGGAACCCCTCATCCCAGGCTCCCGGTGGCAGCATAAAGTGTCTGTGTTGGGGGGGTGGGGGGCGGGGGGGCTGGGGTATTGCCACAGGAGACGCAGGAGCTCACAGAGGGGCACCTCACCCCAGACCCCTGGGGCTGGCAGAAGAGACAGGGGTGCGCCCGTGGAGCAGTGCCAGGGAGCCGGAGCGCCCGGAATGCCACAGGCGCTAGAACAGACGGGCGAGCAGGAAAACTGAGAAACAACTGCAGACTTAATCGGTGACAATGCTGAAACAGGAGATAATGTGTATGTCTGAAGTGGTAATGGCAGACACGATGGCCGAACGGCCTTTGCTGCAATTACACATACGGGAATTGGGGCAGAATTTGTGAACTCAAGGTAGACCCTTCGATCAGACTCGTGAGTAAAATGATCACTTACCCAAATTCTTTCCTTACTACCTTCAAGTTTTCAGATCGTAGACTAATATGGTAAATACAATCAGAGAGCTTTTAACTCCTCACAGATCCGTTAACTGCACCTCACAGAGCAACATTGCTCAAAACTTGGAACTGTACCCCTGATAAACAAGTCAGCAAAAAAGAGAAACGCCACATCATTAGACAAAACAAAGAATCAAACGCTGAATAGATCTGGCTGTAGTGTGATATTTCTGTCGAAACTTGAAGATGAAGAAATAAATAAACAGAAAAAAAAACCTGGTTGCATCTCTGCTTCTGCGAAAAATTTCACTAACACCTACCAAATACTCTGTAGGGGTGTCTTGAAAAAGAGAAAGCTGTTCATTACATGAGTAGATCAAGCTCCACTTGCAAAAGCGGGCTGCTCTAATGAGCAATAATAAATCAGTGCAATGGCAGGGGCTGAATGTTATGCTTCGAGGGGATAGCAGTAATCTGGAGTGGACAAAAAGCGCTAATTTCAAAACAGCAAAGTATCTACAGTCCTGCTGGCTGCACTAACTCACGAACCTGGTGCATCCAATTGCTAACATGGAATATTCCCAGACGGATGTATGTGCTCAAGATGCTCCTTCCCCCTTTTCGGGGGGGCCTGCCCACTGTGATTGATACAGATGGGAAAGCAATATCTCCTTCCATCCCGATCCCGCATGTGACCTCTCCTCCAACTCCGTCGCCGGCCTGATACAAATAGAACGGGGCAACCGAACTACTTCACATAAAAACCAATTGGTTTCTTACCAGAGATTATTTAACTTTCTTTTGTTTTTTTATTATTCAATGACAGTTTAGTTAAAATACAACATTACGTTAAATTCAAAGCACTAACATTGGAAGCCAACATTCTTGTATTCTGCAAAGTTAAGCGTCAGTGAACCAGGAGAGAGGTCAGTTTAGTCCAGACACCGCCATACATGCTAAGGGCATTTTAATGGGAAACAGATCCGAGAGCCAGAAAGACGTTTAAGGATCAGATGGATTCCAGACACGTTACATAGCGGACATCTCTCTTAAAATGATCTCGAAGAAACCAACAAGCCACGCAGGGCCCGCAAAAGGAAGCAGAAAAGATTCCTGGAAAAAGTGGTTGAAAGCATAAGTCCCATCTTCTGCCTTTTCCTTTCTTCTTCGCCCACTACTCCTCCTCCTCGCAGCATGACTGGGACGTGGCTATTTCCAGTTGGGCAGAGAATGATCAACCGGCAAAGGATGTCTGCTTCACACGCCCCCTTTCCCGTGAGGTGACAGCAATCGTGGCCCCAGTGCCACCCGGAACAAAGACTCACTGAGCCGGTCAGACCGATTAGTGTCGTCTCTTCTCTAGCTCAGAGGGCGCTGGCAGTTCTGCTGCCGGGCGGTTGTAAAATGCACGGCTATCAGGTCACCGGTAGCACAGACAGCGAGCCACCCGCCAATCCCTGCACAGAATCGGAGGCTGTCGCACATCAGGGAAGCGTCCGCAGCCCCCAAAATGCTTCGCGCTTGGAGGGACTAGCCCACGTTTTACCGTCACTGGGGTAAAATTGAATTTTACTGGTCTGTCACTTTAACATGATGCATCCTGCCCAAGGAGTGTTCGTTTTAAAGATCAACTGAACCTCCTGCTAAACACAGAATCCGAAACCCAAACCGGGTGAGAAGTATAGACAAAATAAGCACCTACGGGCACAGGGGGAGGGGGGGGCGGCTACGGACAGCGGGCGGGGGGGGCGGGAACGGACAGCCACAGAAGAGCAGCGAGGGCGCAGCACTCCACTTCGGCCAAAGGCTTTTCCAAAATGACGAAAACATCACGGGACCAAAAAAAAAAAAAAAGTACACGCCCACAGCCACATGACGTCAGAAGTGGGTGGAGAGCGAAAAAAAATGCAGGAACGCCCACGAATCTGGTCCGGCCATGACGGACAGATCTCTGTTCCAATGGCTAGCCTCCATTTATGTAGCTAGCCAATGGAACAGAGGGCGGATTCAAGTGTCCCTTACTGAAGACTACAGATTTCTCCTGGGTGCGGAGCTAAAGCTCCGTGCCCCAGGCAAAACCTAAAAAGGGTCCAAAATGTGTGTGGTCATGCCCCAGCCGTTCTCGTGAGAGCCTGAATTAGAGGTGCAGTTGGTGTCACTGTATTATCATTTATGTAGGACTGACACACAGACAGGTCTGTTTTCAAAAGGCACACAGCTGAGACTGCGGAGTTTGGGATACTATTAGAAGTCTAACCATTAGACATCATGTCAGTTTTACATGGATTCAGTAGTCTGTGATCGGGGCATGTTGCAGTTATCTCAATGTGGTGAAACTTTCCCAGCCCACAGTCTGCTTCTGGCCACGTGTCACTGATTGCTGCCAAACATGGTGGCAGACAGGTTCAGGGAAGCTGTCTGGGTGATGATGGACACCACAGGGGGTTATTTTGACCTATACACCATGCAAATGAAACTATAGATGATGAAAACCGCTGAGTTCACTAAACGTTGATTGGCTGTAACCTCTGGCCTGATCATGGTTCAGAGAGCAGAGCATCTGAATGTAATTTATTAACTTTGGTAATACTTAGACTCATGAAACGGAAAAGGTAAACACGGTAGTTAATAAGTCCCTCATTTAATTGAATAAGTTGTGCGGGGCTGCTCGTTGTTGAAGTGTAGCCGAGATATGACAGAAGACGTCATTCCACAGCCCTAAACACATGAGATTTCAAACGAAAAAGAAACATTGTACACCGATTATTTAACTGTTCATGTAGCAACATCAGTATTTCAGTTTGTACGATTTCTTTCCTGAGACAGTGTAGCACATAGGTTCAATGTTAGCTCAAAATGTTCCCAACCTTCCCTGGTTTACAAGTGAACAAAAAATAAACTATTGTTTTTATGAAAGCAGTGTTAGTATTCTTCTGCCTCGCCTTTTACAAAATGAAACTATGAATACGTCTGCACGGTTACTCAGAGCTCACTTGGAAAGATGGTCTGCTGTTCATGGGAATGGCAAGGAGCCCAAGGTCTAATGAGAGTGTAAAGAAATGCGTTTAGTCTTTGTGCCGAGATGCTGCTGCCTACGGCAAGTGGCAAGTGACTACGATGCAGATGGTGCACAAAATCCGTCGCATCGCAGTGTATCTAAAGTGTTGCACAGGATTGAGCATTATGTCTTTTGCTACATACCAAAAAGATAACTTCAGAATGGGATACGTTTAAACTGGTACTGAGGCATACATAATGCAGCTGAGAGAAATACCACTGATTCTCACTTTTAGAGGCGTCACAGCTAAGGTTAGACTTGACTTTAAATACGAACTTTGTCAGACAGTTTCCTAGATTTTTGAAGTCACAGGTTCAGTCAACAATTTCAAACATGAGATTTCGGGTGTTCCCCAATAATTAGAACATGGGTTATTTACAGGGACCTTTTATGGCATGGGCGGAGTGGGCAATTGCCTAGCCCCAACCCCCCCCCCTCCCCTCCCGCCCCCCCCCCCCCACACACACCCCTTTCAAGGCCCCGCATGGGGAAGTTGACTTTCTCTCTAGCTCACTTCTGTTTATTTCCCTTCCTTAATCTTTAACATAGTAAACATATAATTCAATATTGTTAGGCAAAATAGAGCTTGAAGTAGTAAAACAAAGTGAGAAACAGGAGCCCCCGAAATATTTCTGGCCTGGGCCCCCCCAAATTCCTTAACATCGCATTGTTTATTTACTCTGAGACATAAAATTGACCTCTCAGGCCTCCGTGACCCTGTGGGTATTTTGCTTGAGGAGACATGGTCAATTTGAAAAGAGGTGGCATGAAGTTTGAGCCATACAACAGAATTATCCAAGCTGCAATAAAGAACGGAATGCCCAGCAAGGGTTGTTCTTTTAATAAAATAATAAGTAACACTAATACTACCTCAAAAAGTGCACACAATGAATACTGTCATAAAAATATTACGCACACGAGTCAAATACACACTCACAATATACCGTGAATAAAACTATAGCGAAAAAGCAGGAAACCTGTCTTACATGCTTTATACTGTTCACCATTGCTAAACGATTGCGAACACTGGAATGAACCTGGAAAAAACACAATGGATCACTGTGCAGAGACAGGTTTGAATCCACGAAAATTCAACACAATATATATACTTTGCAAATATACATCTTTCATGATCAATAACCAATCCTTACACTGAGCTGTATGTAAAGAAGAGAGTTAATAACGCCATTGAAAAAACCTCCATCGTTTTTTGCAACACAACATATGGAGACTACATATTTCAAGCAACTTTCTGCATGTCTTCTACACAGGATTAACAACCGATTCTGTTTTTAGAAAGACCTATGAACATAATTTCCCAAAACGTGCATCATGCAGACTGCACATCACACAGTAGAACCACTTCTGAGAGATGCAAATGTTACTTAAATGCTTTGCCTCTGCTCTGTCCTGGTAGTACTATATCCCCATTCTTTTCTATTCTATTCTTTGCATTTCCAAAGTGCAATGCTACTCAATAGGCCTCCTAGCGCGAGGTCAACCAAATCAGACTGAGAAACTAGTGCTTAGGCAGTCAGATCTGTCGGAATGAGCACTTTGACCATTTAGCCCTCCAGGATCTCCTGGTTTGAGCAATTCACAGCCCCACTTCCGGGGAGGTTTTGCTTGGTTAACTATTCTAAGGTGAGGAATCTGCAGTTAGATAGAGTCTCTACCAGAAAAAGCATTACAGAAGGTAAGTAACTTGATCTTCTGATACATACTTCAAACTGCAGATTCCTCACCTTAGAATAGTTAACCAAGCAAAACCTCCCTGGAAGTAGGGCTGTGAATTGCTCAAACCAGGAGATCCTGGAGGGCTAAATGGTCAAAGTGCTCATTCCGACAGACCTGACTGCCTAAGCAGTAGTGCTTTGTGAACATGTGGAGAGACACCCACGTAGCAGCTAGCAGATGTCCAGGACAGTCATCCCATGCGCTTATGCAGTAGTAGCGCCATGGCCCTGGTGAAATGAGCCAACAAGCCCTCAGGAATCTGCTTTTTAAATAATGCACCCCACCTTGCCCTTTTCCGCTCCAGTGAACCCAATGAGGAGCTAATCATCCACCCAATGTTCATTCGGGCGATCAGTGTAGAAAGAGAGAGCTCTCGCAGGGTCCAGGCAGCATGATGTTCTGACCGACTTAAAAGGAAGTGACCACCTTTGACAGAAAAGAGGCACGTGTCTGAAGAACTAGGTGTTTGGTGCTAGTGTATGGAGGGTTAACTGAAAGAGCTTGAAGCTCGCTGACCCTCCTGCCTGAAATAATGGCCACCAAGAACATCATCTTGCAAGTTAGGAGTCTGAGCCAACAACTATGCAGGGGCTCGAATAGTGAGCCCGTGAGAAGTGTTAGGACCAAATTAAGGTCCTATTGGGCATGATGAAAGGGGTAGGAGAAATCAAATATTGCAAGCCCTTAAGAAACCATGTCACAACTGGTGAATCAAACAGTGAGAGATGATCTGGCAACTGGAAAAAAAAACAATAAGCCCACAGGGTTACCTTTAATGTTGCCCAGTGCAAGACCTTGCCCGGCTAAAGGATTTACAAAAAGCAAAAACTCTGACAAGGGGGCTGAAAGCTGGTCAACATGACAGGAGGGGCACCAAGCCACATATTTGTTTCAAAAGCATTCATATAAAGTTTTTGTTGATGGGCACCTGTCAGCCAAGATGACATTGCAGATCTCTGGGGGTAGATCAAAGGCATCCAGCTGTCACCACTCAATTTCCATGCACAAAGGTGGAATGTGTGTAGGTTCAGGTATAAGACTCTCCCCTACTGCTGCAACAGAAGGTCTTCCCGAAGATACACTCAGATCGGCAGACAGAAGTTCATATTCAAGAGTTCTGGATACCAGATTTTCCATGCCCAATCTGGATACACTAGGATGACTTGGCATCATTCGGTCCTGATCTTATTGAGAACTCAGAGCAGAAGTGGTATCAGCGGGAAGGAGTATAGGAGTCTCAGGTGCCAGTTTACCATAATGAGTCTCCGAGTGAAAGCCACTTTGGAAACTCCAACGGGCAGAAGAGCTTACATTGCACATTTTTTGAGGTGGCAAATAGATCGAGCAACGGTTTTCTCTATTCTCTGTACACACCTGGTGCCTCCTCCGGGTGAACACGCCATTTATGATCTGCAAGGCATCGGTGGCTGAGTTCATCCGCCCTGGCGTCCAAAGAGCCGCCAGGTGCTGCACGACTAAGAATATTTCCCGTTACTCCAGCCAGGTCCAGAGACACAGGACCTCCTGGCACACCATTCAGGATCCTCACTCTGCCCTTTTTATTGCAATACCACATGGCGGTAGTGTCATCTGTGAACACCTGAACCAGCCTTTCTTAGGTGGATGGGAGGAGGGCTTTCAATGCTGAGTGAATCACACTCAGCTCCAGAAGATTGATGTGGAGCTGGGACACCACCAGAGACCAGAGTCCTCTAATCTGTAACCTCTTCCAGGTGGTCATTCCAACCCATAAGCAATGCATCGGTCACCACTGTCAGCTCCATGTGGGTAATGGAGAGGGATCTGCTACTGTTCCAATCGTGGTGTGTTAGCCACCAGTGAAGATCTTTTACAATCTCCTTCAGGATTGAAACCAGTTCAGAGAGATTCCCCTGATGCTGCACCCACTGGAACTTCAGGTCCCGCTGCAGAACCTGCATGTGCCAATGGGTGTGCTTCACCATCAGGATGGGCAAGGTGTGTATAGCATTAGGCTTGACCTTGAGTCTGAAATCCAGCGACTTTGCAGACTCACGTCAAGTCCTTGGTGTAATTAAAACTGGGTTTGATGATTGGGGCTGCCTTTGCTATCGGTATATATTAACAGGGAATTTTCTCTTTTCAGTGGTATGATCGATACACAAATAGTAGGTAAGGGTTCCTATTCAAAGATGGCACGGGAATGCATATTTAACACTGTCCTGCAGGGGTGTCACCACAGAGTTCATCTAGTAAAATAGTAACTCAGCTGTTGGCACAATGCTTGCCAATATGTGAGTTTCATGGACATATAACCTTTGCACAGTTCAAACTTCATTTACAGTACTCTGGTTATTTTATTTTGGCCACTCATTCTGAGATTGTGAGACATGTCTGTGTGCCTCTGATTGTTCTCTCTCCTTTTTAGAACGATTATTCTTCTCTGTTTTAGAGGTCTCAATTTTGTATGACCAAAAGCTTGATAATGCATCTAACAATACATCAAATAACAAACTAATTGTGGTATCTGTGGAATCGATTATAGCTTTTAAAGGCTGCAAAGTGAGAGGTGTCCACTAACTTTTTATTGAGAAGAAAACTGCAAAACCAAGCGTGCATGATGATTCTGTGTGAGATGACAAGCATTTTCACCAGTTTCATCCTCAGGACATTAAAGACAGCTATGGCCTACATTGTGAGGTCACTTAGAACAAAGCCAGACAAAAGTAATGGCTGTAATGTTGCCCATCAATGGATCTGAATAGAGACGACGCTAGCACAACACATATTACATTTTACCGAAACTGGCAAAGGGTTATAAGGCCATGAAAGAGCAATCTCGGGCACTCTATGCCAAGGACATATTACACACTCCCAATTTGTATGCCCCTTTCTTCATGTAGGCTGCAAAACATCTAGGGTTACATGTTGGAATTGCTTATGGTGGATGGTGGCAACATAAGAGCACACGAGAGTACACACGTAAAATACACAAAACTAAATATATGTGAAAAATCACCTGCAATGTTTCGAGGGAAGAACTCTGTGGGAATGAATTTACAGGTGATATTGTTGCTATGGAAGAGTGCCCTCTAGCTCCTTTCAGATAGAATACTAAGACTTTCATTACAAGCTGCTCAAAGTGATATCCCTGGTGGGAATCCCACTCTTGGCAACTATGCGTTTCCTGGTGTCTCTGGACTCGGAACTAATATAAAAAACTCAATAATTTCAAGCCAGATAAACTGTGCCCGATTCTTTGTGCAGAGTTGCCAGGGCCTTGGACAGCTGCTGTGCCAAGTTCCTGTCCACCGGCATAATAATAATAATAACCTTGACTTTGTAAAGCGTACAGCTCCCTCCGAAATGGTTTCCCCAACGCTGGGGGCCCTCAGGAAGATTGAGCGAGCTATTGCCCAGTGTCACCTGGTGCTGGGCTGACCTGTCGCTGGCGATCGAACCGTGAACCCCATGGTCAGGAGTCAGGCACCCTGGCCGCTACGCCACACCTCTTCCACATACTTCATGCCAGTAGTTTCCACCCAGCCAAATTGAAGAACAGTATCCCCTACACGGAGAATCTCCTCATGAGGAGGAACTATAGTGACAATAACACACTAGAGTTGGTGCAGGTGGAACTAAACAATAGATTTCAAGCTAGAGGTTTTAAACAGAGTGTTCTGTACATAGTACAAAGAAAAGCCAACTCAAAACAGAGAGAGACACTACTGTTTAAGAAAGAGAGGAACAAAGCAGCACGTCCTGGGCCAATAAGAATGATCACTGGGAATTCTGTTTATCTTCAGAAGCTCAGAGGGATTCTATTAAAGCATTGGAGCCTTATCAAGAGTGACTTGATGATAGGTTACACAGTACCCAGGAGCCCACTGGTAACCTACAGGAGGGTGAAAACCATTCATAATGAACTTGTAGCGAGTAGCCCAGAAATTAGCTGAAGCGAATCATGGCTAAGGGGGAGTCTAGGATTCCAGCATTGCCACAGGTGTAAAGCCTGTAAATATGGGCGATACATTAAGGAGTTTAGATCACCTTTACTCAACTCACTGCTCACCATACGCTTTGCTTACAACTGTAGAATTGAATATGTTGTGTATGTACTGCAATGCTCATGCCCAAAAATCTATGTAGGAAGGACAATACTTATGGTTCATGTCAGGATATTGCAACATTTAAGAGCCAATGAAGACAGGAGCTACCCAGTTGCCCGCCACATCCATATGACACATGGGGGAAATGCAGCTAATTTGGTATATTTTGTTATAGACTCAATTCTGAAAAATGTCAGAGAGGGCAGCAGGGAACTCCAATTAAGGAGGTTAGAGTCCGTTACATAATCATCTTAAACCGCAGAATACCTGCAGGTTTAAATTCGGACAAAGAATGTTTTTGTACATTTATAATCCGCTAATGATACCTCCCACCTCCTTAGAGTAAGCCAAGAGTAAATTGTTTTAGAGTAAAAAATAGAAATCATGTTTCTTGAGAACACTCCGTAGAAATTTCTTTCAATCTATGTAGAATTTTCTATAAATCAGTGTGCATAAAAATGGAGGTGGTTTTCCCTTGCTGTTTAGACAAGCAAACAACGTAGGCGATGTAGTTGGGAGGACAGGTGAAGCAGGCACCGAATTTGAGAATTTAGCCCATTGGGGACATGGTGTCTGTTAACACACTAGGGATAACACTTTCCTCACAAGAAACCTGTCTATTCCTCATAGCGCAGAAGTTAAGGAAGTAGGCCATCTTAGCCCGAGTAATTTCTTAAACCAACAATGGATTAAAACAGTATTGTATTGAGGACACATAATATTAGTGAGACATTAATGTTTAAAAAAAATCTCAAATTAAAACAAAATGGAAAACTACAAAATCATGGGGGGCGGAGCTAGCAGGCGACAGGAATGGCCGCGTAGTCCCCGAGCTCCGCAGGCACCTTTAACATAATCCTGAACTATCCTGCAAAGTTGTGCATTTATAGACACTACCGACACCCCAGGTGCTCGCGGAACCTCCAAGGACCGATCCGATCCGGCTGGGAAGAGCACACAACAGCTCGCGCTGAGGCGGACGACTCACTCTCCTGGGCGCTGGGTGGGCCTGCAGACTGCGGCCTCCGGTGATCCCTCGACCGGGCCTACGAGAGGGGGCGTGCGGCCGCCGGGTGGGACAATCTCACTGGTGGGCCCCAACACGGCTCCAGGCTGCCGCGGACCTAGCAGCAGGCAGCGGTTGCTGCGACCAGCTACCGACGGCTCCCGCTCGGGGCTGCACTGCGCCCACGAACACCACGGCAGGTCAGCTCCGCCGGGTTCGAGGTGGCTCACGGCGCCATTTCTTGCAGCGCGCATCGCGGTGAGCAGGGGAGGCTGCAGCGCACTCCATCGGATCAGGAGCCAAACGCCTCTGTGGACAGAAGGTACGTCGGACCCCCGGGTCTGGTGAGGCCACCCTCCCCCCCTCCATTACTTTAACCCAGGACATCCAATTGCCACACGACGGGGGTGAAAGCGACCCCTGCAGCGGACCGCTTCCCTATTCAGAACGCCTGGCCCATATGCGAGTGACTGTTTTTTTTGGGGGGAGTAGGCCAGTGTTACCCTCGCTCCTGCAGGAGGACAGCACTATCGCGCGGCGGAGCGCCCCTCAACCGGGCCTGGGCAGACGAACTCCTTCTCCTATACACCGAGAGAGTGAGGGGGTGAGTGGGGAGAGACCTTACCCCTAATCCCTCTACGCTGGGCAACGTGAATAGCGCCTTGAAGACAAGGTGCCCGACAGTGCCGTTACAGTCCCTTTGGCATTTGTGCGAAGTTCCCGGTGGCACGCAGCGAACCGCGTGGTACTACCGATCATGGGCAAAGGGGACAGGACGCAGAGTAAGCTCCCCTTCTCGCAGAGGCGGCTGCCGGTGCAAAGCCCCACGGCGCAGCGCGATGAGGAAGCGCGGACGGGGGAGATGCACCCCGAAGACTCCGATATAAAGACAATGCTCCGCTCCATGGAACAAAATATTCAGACGAACATAGCGGCGCTGGGATCCAAGATGGACGCCATGTCCTACAGAATGGATCGCATGGCGGAACGTCTTGACAAGCACACGGAGCAGCACGACATGGCTGACCGGCGGATCACGGAGGTGGAGGGGGCCCAAACGGAGCTGGACACAGCCCGACGGCGGGCGGAGACACTCATAAGAACGCTTCAGGACAAGACAGAGGACTTAGAAGCGAGGTCCCGTCGCTGCAACCTACGCATCACAGGCCTTCCAGAGACCACCCAGACGGGGAAGATGGAACTGTTCGTAGAACGCTTGCTCACTACACTGCTGGGCGATGGAGTGTTCTCTGCAATGTTTGTCGTGGAGCGCGCTCATCGCACGCTAGGCCCAAAACCTAACCCCGGCTTCCCTCCTCGACCGGTAATAGCAAAGCTGCTAAACTATCGAGACAGAGACACGGCGCTCAGGTTGGCACGCACCAAGGGGAACCTGCAATACGAAGGGTCTGCGATTTCCATCTTTCCGGATTTCACGGCCAGAGTGCAGGAGGCACGGAAACATTTCGCCCCTCACATGAAGCGACTTAGGGACATGGGCCTCGATTATACAATGTTATATCCGGCCAAGTTGCGAGTGAATGGACAAGGACACTCGCATATTTTCACGGACCCGGCAGAATTGCAGAAAGCCATGAAAACATGGGCTAGGGAGATGAAAGACGGCCAAGCTGATAATCAGAAGGAGGTGGATGACAGCCCACTGGACGAACAGGAATGAAGCGGAGGCCCGGCGCATGGTGCAAGGAGATCTCAGGAAGAAGACCTCAATAACCTGGCGTCGTGAAGGAACTGGCACTGGAGAAGGAAACCATTGGGACGATATGACAGATAAGTGGCACCGGGGTGTGGGAATATGGCTGATCCACCCCATAGCTTGAACTTTTCTGAACTCGTTAACTGGGTGCCTCTGACGCATATATGGGCTGATGGACTATGGTGGTCACCTGGGGGGTAGCGGGGGGAGAAGGGGTAACTGAGGTAAAACGTAGTGACATATCATTGTGGTTTGCATTTAATACTTTGTCACATGACTGATGGTGCAGGGCGGGGGAACGGGGGGCTGGGCGCCAGAATTGAGAGTGGAGCGCAGAAGTCGAGTTGCTTGCTGCCTTTGCCCCCGAGCGTAATGCAAATGGGACTGTTGAATTTGTTTTTAGGGAGGGGCGGGAGGGACGGTGACCTGCAAGGCCAATTTGGGGTGGGTCTGCTGTGGGTGGCGGGTGGAATGTTGGGGACTGGGGTTGGGTGCATGTTGTTGTTTTGTTTGCCTGCGATTGTGCTTCTTGCTAACTATTGGTTTGGTTCCGCCGTGAACACTGCTGCGAATTCCATGTCGCAAAGCCTGCTTGACAGCGTCCCTTCGGGTCGCCCGAGAGCCTTCCAAGATCACTGCAACACTTACACTGGCCGACAGGGCTATGGCTGATCCCTCTATGTCGCAAGTGGGCACTGCACCAGATCACCTAAGGGCACTGACATGGAATGTTAGGGGCCTTAATGACTTCAGAAAACTGCGCAAGGTTCTCAGTTATTTGCGTAGACACCACATAGACCTTGCTCTTATTCAGGAGACTCACTTACCCCTTACCAGTAAAATGCTGACGCATAGAGGCGTGGCAGGCTGTAGTGTGGCGGTGGGCTTTACGACTCACTCAAGGGGAACGCTCACATGGGTCAACCCACACTCCAAACTCACACTGACGCCGCTCGAGGCAGACCCCGAAGGTCGCTACGTAATATGTAGGTGTCGGGGAAAGGGACACGATTTGTTAGTGGTGAATGTATATGGCCCGAACTATGACTCCCCTGACTTTTACACAGAGTTAGCCAGGAAAAGCAAGTCGTATGCCTACACGAACATGCTCTGGGGAGGGGATTTTAACTTAATTTTAGATCCAGACCTAGATAGGTCGGCGGGGCCCCCCCCGGAGCCTTTCGGCTGCCGCTGCGGTGGTCCAGTCTGAACTGGTACAACTAGATCTCCAGGATGTGTGGCGCAGCCGACATCACTCCAGAGGGGGGTACACCCACTACTCTGCATATCATGCACTACACACTAGAATAGATTACTGGCTGGCTTCCCAACAGCTTTGCAACAGTATTAGGGACTGCCTGATTCTGCCGTGCACGCTGTCAGACCACTCTCCTCTCCTCCTGAGTCTGGAGACGCCGGCGCACAAGATTCCCCCCTTTACGTGGCGATTTCCTCCGTACTCCCTGCTAGATGAGGTTTTCCGGGGAGAGATTGCTGAAGAAATAGATACCTTTTTCGAGAACAATGTGGGTTCAGTTGACACCTTTCAGACCCTTTGGGAGGCATTTAAGGTCTATGTACGCGGGATAGCCATGGCCAAACACTCCAGTGTCCTGAAATCGATTAGGCGAAGACTCCAACTTCTCGAGAATCAGCTCTCAGAATTGGACGCGAAACAGAGGGAGGAGCCAGAGGGAGACGCCCTGCCAAAAATCAAACAACTGGTGTCGGAGTTTAATGCAGAAGCGGACAGGGAAGTGAAGCATATGGGCAAATATGCCTCGCTCCGCACATACGGCGAAGGTGAGAGACCTGGCTCTCTTTTGGCCAAGATAGTTCGGAACGAAAGGCGTCAACTGAGAGTGGGCGAGCTGGCATCGAGCTCGGGTGAGATCCTTACAGAAGAAGAGCAGATCTTAGGGGAATTTCGGCAGTACTACTCCTCTTTGTACAAGTCTAGGTCGTCTGGTATGGAGGAGGCGATAGACGATTACCTGAGCTATATCCGAATGCCGCATCTGTCAAATGCACAGAGAGAATTTCTCATGATGCCCATTCAAAAAGAGGAAATAGTGGAGGGCCTCGATGGCATGCGGTCAGGTAGTGCCCCAGGAGCTGACGGGCTGACGGTGAGTTTTTATAAGGCCTTTAAGGATCAATTGCTGCCCTACCTCTCCACGCTCTTTGATGATATTTGCATGGAAGGCAGCATGCCTGCCACTATGAGAGAGGCTCTCATTGTAACACTCCTGAAGCCGGGGAAGCCCTCCACTGAGTGCGGCTCATACAGACCTCTGTCTCTGATCAATGTCGATGCAAAGTTGTACGCCAAAGTACTGGCGACCCGTCTCGCATTACTCGTCCCAGAACTGGTCGCCCCAGAACAGGCTGGGTTTATCCCCTCCAGGAACCTTACGTACAACATCCACACGGTATTAGGGACGATGCAGCACGTAAAACCAGAGAACAAGGCATTGGCGGTCTTCCTCGATATGGAGAAGGCGTTCGACTCCGTAGAGTGGCCCTTCATGTCGAGAGTACTTAGAAAGCTGGGGCTGGGCGAACCCTTCCTACAAATGATCGGTGCCTTGTACTACAAACCAACGGCCAGGCTCCGTATAGGAGATAGGGTCACGGAATCGTTTGAAATCTGCAGAGGAACCAGACAGGGCAGCCCCCTCTCGCCGTTGTTGTACGCCCTGGTGGCAGAACCACTAGCATGTGCGTTGCGGGAATACCACAGTCATGAGGGCATTAGTTTCCCAACTTACAAGATTTGTATCTCCACGTACGCGGATGATACGCTCCTGTATATTCGAGACCCAGAACTAAACCTCTCCTCCGTCCTGAGGGAAGTAGTCCAATTCGGTGCGCTGTCTGGTCTGCAGGTGAACTGGAAGAAATCGGTGGCATTCCCACTGACCCTGGTGACCCGCAGATTTGTTATGGATTACCCACTACAATGGTCAGAAGACCCGGTTAGATACTTGGGCATACAGCTACATCCGAATCCGGACATCTTAGTGAGGGAAAATTACGGAGTCGCCTATACCAAACTGACTGAGGACATAGACAGATGGTGTAAATTACCGCTGTCCCTGGCGGGCCGTATTGCATTAATGAAAATGATTGTGCTCCTGAGGTTTCTGTTTCTCTTCAACAATATCCCAGTGATCCTCTCGAAAGCCTTTTTTAAAATAATGACACAAGCCCTCACGCGGCTTGCGTGGGGAGGTGGGCAACCACGGGTCCAGTGGCAAATTCTGACGCTTCTATATGAACAAGGTGGCCTAGCTGCTCCTGATATGGAGAGGTATTTCAGGGTGGCGCAAGCGGCACATTTACACACATGGATACATGGGGAACGCAAGATCCCGCATGTGATTCTGGAGACTTTGTTCACGGACCCACTCCCTCCGCAGGCTACCATATTCGAGCCAGCCACACGTCGGGTTGGGATGCTGGACTCAATAGCCACGACGAATCACGCATGGCACTCTTTGGCCAGGAACCGGGACAATGTGTTACTATACTCACCTCTGGTGCCAATTGACTGGGCCCTGTGGCTGGCGCCGCTACGGAAGAAAGGGGTCACACGCACCCTGGAACAACTAGGAATACGGACATTGGGAGACCTGTTCAGGAATGGAGTGGTGGTCACCTGGGAGCAGGTCGACACATCCCAGACCTCGATATCGTTGCTGCACCACTTTCATCTCCACAGGGTCCGTGCAGCACTTCGTGAACTGCTGGGACCAGACATGGCAGAACCACCCGAAATCCCGGAACTAACTTATGTCATAAAAACGCCCTCTCCTAGTCACTTGATCTCGCGATTATACAAGGCAGGGCAGCACAAAGCGGAACAGCCTACCTTGAAAGCCCGAATGGCATGGCAGCGGGACCTGGATACACAAATAGACGATTCGATGTGGCAATACTGCTGCCAAAATACTAAAAGAGTATCGCTCAATGCCAGACACAGGCTCATTCATTTTAAATTTCTGCAATGAGTTTATTACACCCCAGAACGTCTACACAGATACGGACTCCGTCAAACGCCGGAGTGCGAACCCTGCCATGCGCCCATGGCGGACTTCATGCATTTGGCGTGGACCTGTCCGGGAATCAACAAATTCTGGGAGGACGTTTTTCAAGAACTAGGACTAGTGCTTGAATTGGAGCTCCCGGTTGACCCGGCATTAGCGTTGCTGGGACACACCAGGATACTTCCACCGGCGTCACGCCGTCTGGCAGACATGGGGCTACTTATGGCACTACGCGCTGTGGCGCAATGCTGGATGCGCGGCCCATTTCCGACTAAGCGCCGATGGGCCAGGGACATGCTGTATAGCTGCACCCAATCACAGCACTATAGCAAACTCCTGCCCCCTGTTAGCAGACCAAAAAATTTCTGGGACCTGTACCTGACTTTCAGGTCTAACAAGGACGCCGCGGAAGCAGCTCAGGAGGAGAGTGAGGGGCAGTGGGTTGGGGAGGAAGGTATTGACGCTTTGACACAGAGCACCCCGTAGTTCAGATGGGACAGCGGGCAACCGGGTGAGGCACAGGGGATGCTGGGGGGCAAGGGACATACATGGGTGATTCGGGCGCGGAGCGGGTTGAGAGTAGGGGGGCCAGGCAGGAGCAGGTAGGAGGCTAGCGGAATGAACAGAAGCAGCGCAGCATTAGGTACGGTGGTGCAGGGAACTGATTCGATAGTGCAGCAGTGGTGGTTGGCACATGGGCAGGCAGGGAGGGGGGCGGTTGGGCGGGTTTGTTACGAAAGCTAGGTTATACTTGAGGTTAGGTTGCGTACACACACACTTCACTGAATGCTCCCAGGCGGCACAGTAGCCATCACTTCCATGTTCCCCAGGGAAGGGGGGTGGGGTGGGGGGTCGCCGACGACTTT
The DNA here is from genome assembly GCF_964261635.1 of Lissotriton helveticus. NCBI lineage: Eukaryota > Metazoa > Chordata > Amphibia > Caudata > Salamandridae > Lissotriton > Lissotriton helveticus. Next base: position 492,465,198 of record NC_136067.1, on the reverse strand, counting down.
TGAGAGCAGATGGGGAAGGTTTCCCCGGGACATGTATTGCCGGACCCTCGGATCGATGGCAACTTGCCTTTATGTATTGACATTATTCTAAGTATTGACTTTGCCTTATTTTTGCTGCTGGCCCCAGGGTTGTAGGCGAAAAGCTGTGTGTGTATACTGATGACGATTAAAAGTTTATAACCCGAAAAAGAAAAGAAAAAAAAAACTACAAAATCATTGGGATTGCATGCAAATAATGTGAATGCAGACAAATTTTATTTTGTTTATCAACAATTCCAAATTCAACAAAAGTGAACAAAAGATTAACTGTGTTAATTTCATGGCATTAGAGTTTTTGATGTCAATTGAAAGGAGAAGTAAATGCAAAGAATGAAATGAAGTTCTTATTGAGATTTAAGTTGAAACAATATGTGAGTGATAAAGCATTGAACATTTTTATAGTGAGGAAATGTGACATAAGAAATTAGAATATGTCTTTTGTGTTCATGCTGATGCACTTGGTTTCCATGACAGCATATATAGCAGTCTTACTGGCGTCCGCGCTATGTGATCAAGGTGATGCAAACCACTGAAACACGTCAGAACCTCCGGCAATAAAAACTTGAATATCAACCCCAGTGGTGTCATTGCTTGTTTGAGAGATGAGCAGGAGTGGTTGTATATATATATACAGTATTACATTTCTTTATTTGGTTTTACAATGTAACCATATAAACAACAGTAGGTACAGGTCTGAGGTACCCAAACACACCTGCGTTGCCCTCATACTCCAAAGGCGAAAGAGAGAATCATGACATAAGAAAATGCTTTACAACAATACCCTAACCTATAAACCCATATATGCAGTGATCCTTCACCCTGGGGGAGGTGAACAAAGCATAAGCACACCATTGTCCCCTCACCCACCAATTAACTACCCGTACAATAGTAAGAAAAAACAACACACCTCAGTGCGCCCTCATTACGCTACATAGCTGCGCGCTTTGATGCCGTCCTGAGAGCCCCAGCTCCATGTCCATTTAAGGAGCTTGAAGAGGTATACAGCAAGGCACCGGGGGGGAGGCTCAGGTTGTTTTTTGTCCCCAGGTTATTGAGGTAGCAGTCCCAGCACAACAACCCATGAATAGAGCCTCCCCTCCTGAGGGACTGCCAGCACATCAGATTCAGCCTTCGCCCACTTTAACAGTATACGGAGTCAACCATTTATATCTGGGGCAGCCAATGACTTTCAAGCTGTGTCAATTTGCCTCTTGCACAGTATGAATGCCAAAGAAGGTATTTGTTACCCTTGGTTCACGCCCTCACGCCCAACAAGCAAGATTCGAGAGTGGACACTACCACCCTCAACCAGCGTGGAGGTAGTCTGCGCAACCTTGTGCCATGCCTGTCTGACGACCGATTTATATATCAATAGGGTGACCTGAAATACTACCGGACCCAGGTAAGATGCAGGACAATGAGAAATGGTCACAGTAGAAATATTTTTGCAAGGTACAAATTTAAAGAATTCAAGGGATTGCAATGACACATCTGCGATAAATGCAATTTATTTTCCTAATCAACATTTACTTATTGAAGACAACACGATTGTCTATACATTAGATAAAACGGTGCTCAAGAGGAGGGGGAAAGAAAGTGCTCAGGAGGAGTGTGCGTTTGGGAGGGTTGCAGAAAAGGAAAGGTCATGTGCCATATGTACATTACATTTTAGCTGAAACCTGTCCAGCCTTTAACAGGCAAATTATTTAAAAAACAATCATAGCACTCTATTGATGTAGAAAACAAATCTCTGTCACCTGAACTTGCAACCATTAGGGAACGATTGTCGACGTTTCGACCCCTTTATGTAATCAAGGGTATTGAGTCCTTAGCCTGGGGTCTTCATCAGGACAAGAGAGGGGAGCACCTAGGGGTAACTGAATACTCCACATTAGTCAAGTGATGCAAAGTGCCATTCTGTAGTGTAAATGAGTAATAAGACAAGAAATGTTTACCGAATCAAAAGGCAGCGAGAAAAATCAGGCTGAAGAATAAAAACAGTGGGCTCCTTAAAGCTCCTATGTCAGAAAGAACGAAAAACAGGGTGGTATAACACCTAGTCATTCAATGGAGAAAGAGCAAAGCCTGTATTTGATTGAAAAAGGCACTTACTCAGAGACTGAATTAAGGCGCGATCTGTCTCCGTATCGTGGCCATCCGGTCCACCGAAGGCAGTGGGTCAAAGGATCCCTCACTCTGGTATAGACATCCGTAATTGGCTTCCTAAACCAAAACAATGAAAAGCCAATAGAATAAAAAATTCTTCAGCATAGATGAAGTTATCGGATTCACGCCAGTTATAAAAACCAAAATGAAACGCCTATCAGTATCCACGTTGATAGCCTACCCCATATGGGTATTTACTCTCTGTACCTTCCCCAAAAAGGTGAGAAACTTTTGTCTAATAGGTGCCTATTACCATAGTGCACATTAGAGGCGTAACCTTACATGCCCAGTAATCATTAAAATTGTATATATATATATATATATTTTTTATTATTTTTTTATTTTATTTATATATATATATATATACTAGCTTACCCGTCGCGCGTTGCTGCGATCTCCGAAGAAAGGAAATTCAAGGAAACTCGTCATGATAACATTCAATTTATTTGTGTCATTTTTATTGAAACTTATTCATTTTAATATGGAAAACATTTCAAAGTGTCGTTTTAATTCTATTTATTTATGCGAGTGCTTGTGGATACACGATTTTTTGTTTTTCCGTCTGGTGCGTACATCAGTATTCGAAAGATTATGAGGGCCCTGGGGGGCTAATATTTAAAAATAATATGCCAGAAACCTTCGCGGGAGTGTACTCAACAACTTCTCAAAGTTTCCTGGAGATCAGATGAATGGTGTTTTAATTCTAATTATTTATTGGAGTGCTTGTGGATACACGATTTGTTGTTTTTCCGTCTGGTGCGTACATCAGTATTTAAAAGATTATGAGGGCCCTGTGGGGCCGATATTTAAATAGATTTTATGGCAGAAACCTTCGCTGGAGTGTACTCAACAACTTCCCATAGTTTCATGGCAATCGGATGAATGGTGTTTAAATTCTATTTATTTATTCGCGTGCTTATGGATATACGATTTGTTGTTTTTCGTCTGGTGCATACATCAGTATTCGAAAGATTATGAGGGCCCTGGGGGGCCGATATTTAAAAAACATGTATGCCAGAAACCTTCGTGGGAGTGTACTCAACAACTTCCAAAAGTTTCATGGTGATCGGATGAATGGTGTAGTAATTCATAAAGGACAAACAGACAGACAGACAGACAGACATACTTTCGTTTATATATATATATATATATATATATATAAACCACAAACGCCCTTGAGCTTTCCAGGAACACTCGTGCTCGGCCTGCCCTCCGGCCTGTCTGGATATTACTCTTCAAAGGCTCACAGCTGATTTGATTTATGGTGCCTGACGCGTTTCAAGGCCAACTGCCCCGTAATCATAGGCAACTCGGTATGTGCTATTTGGAGGCTCTTTATTGTTTTTCATTTGTGCGCATGCTCGTTGTTGGTTCCTCGTCAATGTTCAGCTATGTTGCATGCTGGGACATGTATTCCACTCGAGTCTCCAATTCACATCAAGGTTAGAGCATTTTTTCAATTCCCTAAGTGGGATGCCGTGAGTCAGTGGAGAGTCCTTTGCATCCGGCTCCGCACGCTTTGTGGATCGAAAAAGTTTCCATCCATGGCTTCTCCTGTCCATTAACCGCAGTTCGGTGACAGGAGACGGTGCATCCTGACGCGGTAAGGACCCCGCGCTGCAAGTATAAACCACAAACGCCCTTGAGCTTTCCAGGAACACTCGTGCTCGGCCTGCCCTCCGGCCTGTCTGGATATTACTCTTCAAAGGCTCACAGCTGATTTGATTTATGGTGCCTGACGCGTTTCAAGGCCAACTGCCCCGTAATCATAGGCAACTCGGTATGTGCTATTTGGAGGCTCTTTATTGTTTTTCATTTGTGCGCATGCTCGTTGTTGGTTCCTCGTCAATGTTCAGCTATGTTGCATGCTGGGACATGTATTCCACTCGAGTCTCCAATTCACATCAAGGTTAGAGCATTTTTTCAATTCCCTAAGTGGGATGCCGTGAGTCAGTGGAGAGTCCTTTGCATCCGGCTCCGCACGCTTTGTGGATCGAAAAAGTTTCCATCCATGGCTTCTCCTGTCCATTAACCGCAGTCCGGTGACAGGAGACGGTGCATCCTGACGCGGTAAGGACCCCGCGCTGCAAGTATAAACCACAAACGCCCTTGAGCTTTCCAGGAACACTCGTGCTCGGCCTGCCCTCCGGCCTGTCTGGATATTACTCTTCAAAGGCTCACAGCTGATTTGATTTATGGTGCCTGACGCGTTTCAAGGCCAACTGCCCCGTAATCATAGGCAACTCGGTATGTGCTATTTGGAGGCTCTTTATTGTTTTTCATTTGTGCGCATGCTCGTTGTTGGTTCCTCGTCAATGTTCAGCTATGTTGCATGCTGGGACATGTATTCCACTCGAGTCTCCAATTCACATCAAGGTTAGAGCATTTTTTCAATTCCCTAAGTGGGATGCCGTGAGTCAGTGGAGAGTCCTTTGCATCCGGCTCCGCACGCTTTGTGGATCGAAAAAGTTTCCATCCATGGCTTCTCCTGTCCATTAACCGCAGTCCGGTGACAGGAGACGGTGCATCCTGACGCGGTAAGGACCCCGCGCTGCAAGTATAAACCACAAACGCCCTTGAGCTTTCCAGGAACACTCGTGCTCGGCCTGCCCTCCGGCCTGTCTGGATATTACTCTTCAAAGGCTCACAGCTGATTTGATTTATGGTGCCTGACGCGTTTCAAGGCCAACTGCCCCGTAATCATAGGCAACTCGGTATGTGCTATTTGGAGGCTCTTTATTGTTTTTCATTTGTGCGCATGCTCGTTGTTGGTTCCTCGTCAATGTTCAGCTATGTTGCATGCTGGGACATGTATTCCACTCGAGTCTCCAATTCACATCAAGGTTAGAGCATTTTTTCAATTCCCTAAGTGGGATGCCGTGAGTCAGTGGAGAGTCCTTTGCATCCGGCTCCGCACGCTTTGTGGATCGAAAAAGTTTCCATCCATGGCTTCTCCTGTCCATTAACCGCAGTCCGGTGACAGGAGACGGTGCATCCTGACGCGGTAAGGACCCCGCGCTGCAAGTATAAACCACAAACGCCCTTGAGCTTTCCAGGAACACTCGTGCTCGGCCTGCCCTCCGGCCTGTCTGGATATTACTCTTCAAAGGCTCACAGCTGATTTGATTTATGGTGCCTGACGCGTTTCAAGGCCAACTGCCCCGTAATCATAGGCAACTCGGTATGTGCTATTTGGAGGCTCTTTATTGTTTTTCATTTGTGCGCATGCTCGTTGTTGGTTCCTCGTCAATGTTCAGCTATGTTGCATGCTGGGACATGTATTCCACTCGAGTCTCCAATTCACATCAAGGTTAGAGCATTTTTTCAATTCCCTAAGTGGGATGCCGTGAGTCAGTGGAGAGTCCTTTGCATCCGGCTCCGCACGCTTTGTGGATCGAAAAAGTTTCCATCCATGGCTTCTCCTGTCCATTAACCGCAGTCCGGTGACAGGAGACGGTGCATCCTGACGCGGTAAGGACCCCGCGCTGCAAGTATAAACCACAAACGCCCTTGAGCTTTCCAGGAACACTCGTGCTCGGCCTGCCCTCCGGCCTGTCTGGATATTACTCTTCAAAGGCTCACAGCTGATTTGATTTATGGTGCCTGACGCGTTTCAAGGCCAACTGCCCCGTAATCATAGGCAACTCGGTATGTGCTATTTGGAGGCTCTTTATTGTTTTTCATTTGTGCGCATGCTCGTTGTTGGTTCCTCGTCAATGTTCAGCTATGTTGCATGCTGGGACATGTATTCCACTCGAGTCTCCAATTCACATCAAGGTTAGAGCATTTTTTCAATTCCCTAAGTGGGATGCCGTGAGTCAGTGGAGAGTCCTTTGCATCCGGCTCCGCACGCTTTGTGGATCGAAAAAGTTTCCATCCATGGCTTCTCCTGTCCATTAACCGCAGTCCGGTGACAGGAGACGGTGCATCCTGACGCGGTAAGGACCCCGCGCTGCAAGTATAAACCACAAACGCCCTTGAGCTTTCCAGGAACACTCGTGCTCGGCCTGCCCTCCGGCCTGTCTGGATATTACTCTTCAAAGGCTCACAGCTGATTTGATTTATGGTGCCTGACGCGTTTCAAGGCCAACTGCCCCGTAATCATAGGCAACTCGGTATGTGCTATTTGGAGGCTCTTTATTGTTTTTCATTTGTGCGCATGCTCGTTGTTGGTTCCTCGTCAATGTTCAGCTATGTTGCATGCTGGGACATGTATTCCACTCGAGTCTCCAATTCACATCAAGGTTAGAGCATTTTTTCAATTCCCTAAGTGGGATGCCGTGAGTCAGTGGAGAGTCCTTTGCATCCGGCTCCGCACGCTTTGTGGATCGAAAAAGTTTCCATCCATGGCTTCTCCTGTCCATTAACCGCAGTCCGGTGACAGGAGACGGTGCATCCTGACGCGGTAAGGACCCCGCGCTGCAAGTATAAACCACAAACGCCCTTGAGCTTTCCAGGAACACTCGTGCTCGGCCTGCCCTCCGGCCTGTCTGGATATTACTCTTCAAAGGCTCACAGCTGATTTGATTTATGGTGCCTGACGCGTTTCAAGGCCAACTGCCCCGTAATCATAGGCAACTCGGTATGTGCTATTTGGAGGCTCTTTATTGTTTTTCATTTGTGCGCATGCTCGTTGTTGGTTCCTCGTCAATGTTCAGCTATGTTGCATGCTGGGACATGTATTCCACTCGAGTCTCCAATTCACATCAAGGTTAGAGCATTTTTTCAATTCCCTAAGTGGGATGCCGTGAGTCAGTGGAGAGTCCTTTGCATCCGGCTCCGCACGCTTATATATATATATATATATATATATATATATATATATATATATATATATATATATATCCCAACGCGCTTATCATGAGAACCGCATCAGCACACATGCAGAATGGGTGCCTAAAAATGCCCAAAAAGGTTGTGGTTTCTTGGTTATCATATTGTACAGGAAATAGTGACTATCGAGAGACCGGTGAAAAAGGTAAAAAATGCTAGCAACAAAGTTGGAGCCTACCTTCAAAGGTGATTCAAACATCTCCTTTTTGTTTTAGAATCGATCTGTTAACAAAAATACGTTTTGAATTTAAGACCCCAGGATGTACAGTAAAAACTGCACCATGGTCCGCATCATCTTCCCCCAACATACCTGGGTACAAGCAAATATCATCCCTGTAGGGTCGCAGGTAAAGAACGAGCCAGCTCACCGAACTGACTGAACTAAACTGACTTTCTGCATAGCTGCCATGTGCCAAAACGGGATCAACTACAAGCATTGGGGGGGTCCCTATCCCCCTCCCTGGCACATACCTCTGCCAACAGGGCCAGGCAATCCTCATCTGGTGCTATTCACATGAGAGGTGAAGCTCATAAGTGGACAAGCAGGTAAATATATACATCCTATCTCCAAGCAAGAGGATGTTCCAAGTCATTGCAGCGGCCACTGTAACTGTGCTGCTCCATAGTATAGGTTGTAATTAGGGGTTCCCAGGCCATCCTCTTGCAAGGACCTGTAAAGTCTAGTAAGAGTCACCGACACCTGCCCATGCCCTATATAAATTCAAAGAGAAGCATATTCAAGTCAGCAAAGAAGCACAGAAAGTATAAGTGGACGTGTCCCAAAGAAGTACCAGAGTCATAGCAGAATGAGCATCTTGGAAACAACTACCCGGCCCAGAGGAGAAAGCAGTCACAACATCCAGAACAGAATAAACTGGCAGACCGAGGCCAGTGCTTTATAGACATTCCCCTCTGCGAGATCGGCGCCCGAATGACACATTTGAATACCCAGATATTTAAAGGTATCAAATTGCCACAGGAGTCGATCCCTGTCATCCTCCATAACCTGGCGCATTGGGAACAGAAAATACTTTGCTCAGTTCACCCTAAGGCCCTACAGAGCCCCAAAATCATCCAGCAATGACATCAGCCCTGGGAGTAAGGCCCCAACACTGTGCAGATAAATCAGTGCATCATCAGAATACAACAAAACTATATGCTGCACACCTTGCGCTGCTATTCCCAAGTGCTGTGCCTGTGTTCGCAGAGCACAGGCCAACGGCTCCAGGGCCAGGAAAAAAATCATTGGGGACATAAGACAGCCTTGTCTGGTCTCCCAGTGAACATCGAACCTGTCCGATATCAGCTGCCCTATCTTGACTTCTGCCACTGGATGCTCATATAAAACACATACCCAACCATGTTATCCAGGACCAATGTTCATTTCCATCATTGTCATGAATAAATAGTCACACCCCAGGGTATAAAAAGCCTTTTCAATGTCAAAGGATACCACCATCAGTGTAGTCAAACCCTCCAGGTCAGCCCTCTTCAGATGCAGGAGTTGTCGAATATTAAGGAAGGTGTTACGACCCAGGATGAACCCGTTCTGATCAATGTGCACTAGGGCACTGACCACGGGAGCAGTCTGTTTGCCGGCACCTTCCCCAGGATCTTGAAATGAAGATTCAGTAATGACAAGGGCTGGTATGAACAGACATCCAGGGGGGTTTCGCAAAGAGAGTTCTGCAAAAACCCACATTCCCACGCTTCATTGTACATCTCCAGTAGCTTTGGAGACAGAGACATGCTAAATGTGGTGTAATATTCTATGGGGAGGCCGTCCATCTCCAGGGGTTTCACTGCGCACTATTTGAGAGATGGTCGCGCGGATCTCTTCCAACTGGAGAGGAGTATCCAATTCTCCAGTTGTAACAGATTGAAGTGAGGGAGTGGGAGATCCCACAGGTAACCACACAGGCCGCTGACAGGTGGGCTCACCGCAGCCGGATAAAGTGAGTGGTAAAATTCAGAAAAATTCAAAAATTCAATGTCGATCTCCCCATCCAATTGCATTGCTCCAAGAGGTAATCGTCTCGGATCAGTGTGGAGCAGCCAAGCAAGCCTCCTACCGGCATGGTCACCCTCACCACGCAGGCAGGCAAGGTAGTGCTTGTAGTCATACTTCTCCAGGCAAGCTTTGAGCTCCCTTTGGTCTACATGCAACTGCAACAATTGCTCAATCTTTTTGGTGTACGGTGGAAGGTCAAGTTCCAGCTGTCGCAATGCCCGCAGCCTACTCTGTCGCCCTGGAGGATGCAGAGCCCTCATTCAGTTTGAGGTATTGAGTTAGGTGCATGGCCAATGTCTTGGGGAAGGGAGCAACCTGGAGTGATTTGGGTGTAAGGCTCCATGTCAGTATGTGGGGACATACCCCTATTGCACCACCTTCAGTAATGGGAAATGGTCGGAGAGCGTGGTCACCAAGTATTTCATACAAAGGATTGAGGTGCCCAGGGATTCACTACACAGGAAAGGGTCTAAATGAGTGTAGATCCCATGTACCGGGAAGCAAAAGGAGAACTCACTGCCCACCGAGTGCTGGGGTTCCACATATAATGTATCCTATGACTAGCATTCAGCCCCAGAAGTGTTGCGTGGTCCTGCAACAGGTAGCACCCTCCAATGATGGGGTCCCTGTTAATGTCCATTGCACAATTAAAATCCCCAACCCAAATAGTAGGAGTGTGTGGGTCATGGTAGAGAGCAGGGGTCAACTGATCAAAGAAGGTGGAATGCCCAGCGTTGGGTGCATAAATAGTCAGTTTCACTAGAGGCCGACTATATAGTCACCCCCCTTCTACCATGTACCCGCCCTCCGCGTCTATCCTATGCGATTCGTGCATGAACGTAACCTTCGGAGCTATTCTTAAATGGGTTCCCGGCATAGGCCGTGCTGTGGTGCTGTACACCTCCCCTCTCCATTTCAAGTAGAGTTTGCGCAATATTGTGTGTGGCAAGTGTGTCTTGCGTGGCCAAAGTGTGTCTTCTGTAAGAATGCGACCTGTATGTGTCAATGTTTAAGGTATGTAAGACTATGTATCGCTTAGTAGGAGTGGACATGTCCTGCACATTTCACATCAGAAAAGTATACTATAGTGTCATAATTCTCTCAGGTGTTCCCATGTGAATTGTGTAGAGTCAGGTGGCTGTCAAAGGCCCCACTCCCTACAAGTGGCACCCACACACAGGAGGGTCCCCTCATTCCCCTACCAGAGTATACAGATGTAATATCTGTGTTGAGGACAGGCAGGCAAGCGTGTAGGTATAACTTCGATAGCACAACAACTGTGAAAAAACATCTCCCACCTCGCCCTCGTGTCTGAGCAGTTCCCGAATGCCCAGCCATACAGATACAACAAATAGAAAACAGTAATAACAAACCTAAACACAACTCTCAAATCCATTAATGGTATAGTGGGGTGTGACAAGCAGTAGGTAATGATATCCGGCACCTCCACCCATCATATGCCACTTGGTGCCCACCAATCCCGCAGCCCCCCCACCAAGTCCCCCAAAACACGTCTAGCCCATATATGCAGGTGCAGGGTTTAACCACCATGAGAACCAGAATGCATCACACCAAATCGTCTGTCAGACCAGGCATCCGCCCCAGGCCATGGAGCTCCACACCGAGGTAATTGTTGTCCGATCCGGTGTTAGTGGTGCAATCTGGTTGCAGAATTGCAAAGGAGATATTCCGCTGTTGAAGCACCACCTCCACCAACCATTTGTGAATGTGCCTGAGCAGCCTGTTCAGTCGTGGGATGGGAGCGTGTTCTTCTGTTTCCCCTACAGGATGATCTCGGGGTCAAACATTTGCCAGTGTCCTGTGTAACCATTGGCTGCTCTGCTAGTCCCTTGACATTCAGCCAGGTCCAGACATCCTCAGAAGACGAGAAAAAGTAGGTGTCACCCCCTTCATCCACCCAAAGTTAAGCAGGAAACAGTAATGTATATTTTAATCCTAAGGTTGTGACGATGCTGCACCTCAGCAGCAAAACTCAGATAGACTGTGATGGTCCATCCCTCGAAGTACCAAGGCCCTCTGACGAAAAGAGCTGGAGAATTATATCTCTGTCACTGAAAGGAAAGACTCTCTCAATTATGGCTGTGGGGAGCACCCCATGATGGGGGGCACCCTGGCAGGCAATGTGCGTGCTCAATGGAAAAGAATTTGGGTACCTTCCCAGTCAACTCTGTGGACAACATCCAGTTCTCAAGGAAAAGTTCCATGTTCGGGCACTCAGCACACTCTGGGAAACCCAAGAAGCAAATGTTGTCGTGCCTCGAGCACTCCTCTACATCTTCCGCTTACTGCTTTAAAGAGGAAATGTGAGTCTTCATCCCCTACATTTGAAACTGTACGTCTTGCAGTGTGGGGCACATCGTAGTCAAGGCAGACTCCATGTCATCAACCCTCTCCAATAACCGACGATCATCTGCTCGAAGTAGGCCTACATCCAAGGAAACAGCATCTATTTTAGACTTCAGGGTGGTTTTAGTGTCCATGATGGCTTGCAGAATCTTTTTAAACTGCCAAAAATGCTTAACAAGGGTAGATGGTCGCAGGTTCACCATGGTCCCTGAATCACAACACAGGATTCCAGAGGGCAGACTTGACTCCCCACGGTAGCGCCCTAGCTGCCTACGACTCAGGACGTAATGGGTCACACAGGCAACGCTTGGCACCCCAAGCAGACACTGGGGGCCATCATAGTTCAAGGAACTCTTCACTGCATTTCATTGAGATCCACCAGTGAGATACGTAGCCCCCATACCACTGACTTCCACTGAACGAGGAAGTTAGGGCCTCACCCGATCATCAGGTGGCCGTCGGTCCCCAACAGGATGCCCTCACACTCCTTCACCCCTTGATGCAGTGGTCGCTCCTGACAAGGGCCTCACACTCACAACAGCCCAGTCCCGGTGTCAATTCTCATGGGCTTCCAGCACCCGCTGCAGCTAGAAGAGAAGTGAGACCGGCCCCTCCATTCAGGGTCCAACACAGTACTGTGCCCCGTCAGCCTCGGTCCCTGGGCCGTAATTCCTGTTTTGCTGGCAGGGGCTCTGGGGTGGGGGGGCTCCTCAGCACTCAGTGCCCACAAAGGCCCAGGTAAGGGTAAAAGCTTCACAGTCCCAGAGCCACCTTTGTCGCAGCTCTCCCTGCCTCATGCTGCCTCCGGCAATGACCCAGCCTCAGCAGGGAGTGTCCATGGGCATCAGTCCTGATCAGGAGCCCCAGATGCCTGGGGGTGCCCCGATTCCCCAGGGGGCCTCCTCAGCGCTCTTCCAGAAGGCTGCAAGCAGAGCCACTCTTCATTAGGTGTGGCCTTGTGATAATGTTCCACTCCACTGGGCCATTAACGCCCTCAAGCAGCAGGGTGCTCCACACAGCAGGTACTACGTTGCCAGGTATCACGGAGGGTTCGTCGACACTGCAGCAGGTTCTCACTATCGGAGGCACACAGGATAGTGAGGGATTACTAATGGGCTAGGGCTGGAGCTCAGGAGACGCATCTGCTCTGGCCGTCATCTTTGCCACACCCCTTCAATAAGGAATGGCCTAGAAAGCTGAAGTGATTCCTTTTTGTACTCGCTGTTTAATTTTTAGATTTAACAGGGGAACAAATTGCTGCTTTTGCCTATTCTCCAAATGTTTTACTAGCCTTTACTCGCCCAAACTTTCTACCCAACACAAGGAGTTTCTCAAAAAATGGAGTCTGGAAACCTGCTTCTCCTGGAGATGGCATTGGGGGAACTTCTAGAGAAGCACACTGTACTCTAGCATTCCAAACAGCAAGCTCTAGACCTGTGAAGTCTGATTTACAGCTGAGCCTATGCTAAAGCAAAAAAACATTTCTTCCCTATACACAAACCCAAGACAAAATGGTAGACTATCACTATTAGGGCTCAACATGTGGGACTACTTGGACATCAGTACATAAGGCAAATAAACAGAAAAATCAGTGCATCGCAACCCTTCATGAGTTTGTCTTTGTCATATACAATGCCTCCTTCACTGCATACCCTTGCTTCTCTCAAATTGTTACCTGTCTTTTTCCCTCTGTACTGGTTCTGTTTCTTTTTGTATTTTGCTTGACCTTGAATTATACTTGTGTTAGAAATGGGGGTCTCTAGTTAGCAGTGGTATGCACCCTGTCCATGAAGGGACCCTTCCATCTTGTTAGGGTAAAGGGATTACACATTTGGTAGCTTGGCACGAGCAGACAGGCATATCTCAGAGGCAATGTGTAAAGCAATTGTACCAAACACACACAGTAACACAGTGAAACACTACAAATAGGCACTACTCCAGTTTAGAAAAATAAGGTATCCTTATCCAAACCAAACCAGACCACAATGACAAAAATCCAATATACACAACTCAAAATATGACTTTTAATAGGTTTCAAGCACTTCTGTCCATAGAAACCTATGGATGCGTGATTTTTACACAAAGTATCACAAATGCATAAAAATCCACAAGGCAAAACAGCTGCAGAGAAGGGAAGCATTGACAAACACAGCAGTGCGTCAGTTCCTGAGTCTTTGGGGAGGCGATGCGATAGTTCTGCTGCCCGCAGGAGAAGTGATGCGTCTAATCCGGACTGTAGGGGGAAGTGAGGCATTGACTTCCCAGAAAATACTGGTCTGTGGGTGTTGCATCAGAAAAACTTCCCACATAGGTGCGATGCATGAGAAAATTCAGGCACTACGGGTGCTGCGTTGATTTCCATAGACGCTGACCAGTGATGCGTCGATTCTTTCAGCTGCACAGCGGGGCCTGCATTGGAGTCGGTGTGCGGAGGTTTCTCAGGCCATGGACAGGGGCTGCATCGATTTCTTTGGCCACATAGGGCTGTGCATTGAGAATTTCTCACACACTGTGGTGCTGGGGTGGAACATTCTGCCACAAGAAGAGCGAAGCATCAATTTTATAGATTTCTTCAGTTCTTCACAGCTTTCTGTAGCAGGAACAACTTCCATGGGCCCAGAACTGGCACAGTCACCCCCAGGCAGGTCAGAACTCCCAGCAGTGGAGTTCAAGAAGGCTATAGGTGAAGAATTTGGGCCCGATTCACAGAACTAACTGAGAAAAATCCTAACTGTAAGACTTTAGGTATTCACAGAAGGCATTTAGGAGTCCTAAAGTTAGGATTCCTAACTTCTGTGAATACCAAAATGAGTAAGTGTCATCTGTGAATACCAAAATGAGTAAGTGCCTTCTGTGAATACCAAAATGGTAGTAAGTGTAGGATTTTGTCTTAAGTTAGTTCTGTGAATACAGCCCTTTGTGTCCCGGAGACTTCACAACAGTGGACCAGCACACTCAAACCCTTGGAGGCTCTTCTCAAGCAGGTTTCACAGCAAAGTCCAGTCTTTGTCCTCTTGGCAGAAGCAGCAACTGCAGGCTAATCCAGCAAAGCAACACACAGCACAGCTCTTCAGGTCTACTCCTTAGCATAGGTTCCTCTTAATTACAAAAGTAATGTAAAGTTCTAGGGTTTTAAGTCTAACACTTATACCCCTTTTTCCCTTTTAAGTCTTTGTTCAGAAAGTCTCTCTTGCTCAGCAAAACGAGTTCTGTCCCTCCTGGTCCAGGTTCGCCACAGGAAGTGGAGACAGCATTGTACAGGGCAGCCAAAGCCTATTCAGGTATCAATGACAACTCCTCCCGCCACTCTAGCCCAAGATGGCACGTCAGCTTGTGCAGGGCACATCTAAGCTCAATTTGTGTGAGTATCTGGAGTGAATGCACAAACAGCCCCTGTCAGTCTAAAACTAGATAGTGAAAACAAAAGCATGGAGAGGCACACAGGATGGTCAAACAATAAAATGCCCACTTTCTACAAGTAGCATTTTCAAACACACAATTTAAAAAACAGCTTTACTAAAAGGTGTGTTCTTAAATTCTGAGTTCAGAGAGCCTAATCTCCAAATCTCTAGCTGTTACCAATTGAAACTTACACTTGTAAAATGTTACAAGGCAGCTCCAATGAAAGCCTATGAGAGGGATAGTCCTTGCTAAAGTGAAAAATGAAATACACAGTACTTCACACATCAGTACATGTTCTACCTTTAACATACACTGCACCCTGCCCATGGGGGTGCCTTGGGCCTATTTATGGGTGCTTACATGTAAGAAAGGGTAAGGCTAGGGCCAGGCAAGTGGGGGCACTTGCCAGGTCGACTTGGCAGTTAAAAACTGTGCGTGCAGACACTGTAGTGGAAGGTCTGATGCACATTTGAAAGGCTATTGGTATGGGTGGCACAATCAGTGCTGCAGGTCCACTAGCAGCATTTGATTTACATGCTCTGGGTACACACAGTACACTTTACTAGGGACTTACCAGTAAATCAAATATGCCAATCATGGACAACCAATCAGAATTAAAATGTACATAGGGAGCACTTGCACTTTGGCACTGATCAGCAGTGGCAAAGTGCCCAGAGTACCTAAACCAGCAAAAACTAAATCCAGCACACAGTCAAAAATACAAGAGGTAGAGGCAAAATGTTACAGGAAATGACACCAAGGATGCCAGGTCTATCTTGTCATTCTTTAAGAATTTGGGCTTTATTTAGAGGATATTGCATCAAAATGTTGTGGATTCCCCGTCCTCCATACTACAAGCACAAGCACTCATAACGTGGCATACTGGACATCTACCACAATTGTGATGGAGTATCCTGTCCACCAAATTCTAAATAAAGCCCTTTGTCTGCTTTCATATTATGAAAAGTCCTTTGTTTATCATGTTTTTATGGATTATTTGCTTTTTTTTTTTTGGGGCAACCCCTTTTTGATAATATCTAGACTTTGATGTGAGGAGAATGAAGGGAAATGAAGCTCATAAGCAGCACTGTGACAGAGACGGAATTACAGATGTGCAAAAGTATAAAGTCGCCAAGGCCAGCTTTCCATGTCTCCCAACATGTTTAGTGGGAATGTATGCAACTATGGCCTTTGTGTAATTGTGCACTAGTGGTCGAGGCCATGCGGGGGCCATTGACTTAATGGCAATGCTGCTATTGAAGGTTTGCACATTTACATTTCACTTATGTTAGCTCTGTCCAGTGTAAATGAAATGGTGATGGCGAACTGCTCTAAGTAGCCCGCTTTAGACCCTCACCTTTTGGAATGTGACCAGAAGAAAAGCACGTTCCATGTTGCTCTCTTGCTACAGACTGTCTGTCAGGGGACAGCATTGCATACCGTACACCACAGAACCAATCCTTGCTCATGAGTAGATGCCTTTCATGTCAATCTCAGCTGCCTGGCTTCTATTTGTTTCTTTCTTTCCTTTCTGTGTTTGACCCACCGACAGTAGCTTTTTGGTTTCGCCATCTGTAGATTTGCCATTCTTCCTGCTCCAAACGCAGCATTACTAACAGAGCCACGTTTAGAAACTTTGTTGACTATTAGTGCCACCTGGGCCATATTGCAGATGGTACCCAGGGGTGCAATGGGTGTTTGCGCCCATGCCCGCTTTGCGCACCCCCGGGGCACTTTGGTATTATAGAAGGGGGCACATACGCTTGTGCATCTCCTTCTATAATACTGATAGCGCTGGCACACTTAAGCACCAGCGCTAACTTCAGAGGGTGTTCCCTCATTTGCATAGGGGTGTGACCTATGCAAATGAGGGAATTCCTTTTACATTGTGCCCGCGCTATATTACAAATGTGAGCGCATAGTCAAAGAAGCCCTCAGTGCGCTATTTGAAAGATGGGGCACTGTCAGCGTGCCTCCTGACAGCAGCCCTCTGCAGGGGATAAGGGGGTCCCATGGACCCCCAGACATCCCCTTGCAGGCAGGTGCAGTCACTGACTGCACCCGCCTGCAAGGTGATCTCCTATCCCCTTTGAAAGTGCAGGCGGGTCGAGCCTGCACTGTGAAAACAAAGAGCGGTTGCTCCGAGTTTTCATATGCATGCGCTGCCCTGGGGGAAGCGCGAGTTCGCGGCTGCCCTAAGGGCAGCGCAAGCACCGTAATGGGGAGCATTATCACTGTTTGTCCCCGGCGCACCTTTTAAAAGGTGCGCCCGGTGCAAAGAGTGATAATATGTCATACGGCCCCTGGAGGTCACTAGAAAAACTGCAGCAGAAATGTGGCAGATACAACATATGGACACTGAGGTCCTGATTTAGATCTTGGCGGATGGGGAACTCCGTCACAACCGTGATGGATGTCTTGTCTGCCGAAATATAAATCCCATAGGATATAGTGGAATTTATATTTCCGCGGGTGGGATCTCCATCACCGTTGTGATGGAGTAACCCTTCCACCAAGATTGAAATCAGGTCCTCTATCTAATACTACTATAAACAAGTATTGGCAGTGCATTAGGGCTCACCTTTTCATGCAAGCAACACCAACTGGCACTGCCAAAGCTTGATTTTAGTTTTATGACTTGCATATTATTTTATGGAGTAGCAACTCTAATCTCTTGTAACTCATCCTCAAGAATCCGAGCCACAGAGCACAGCTGAAGTGAATGCAGTCATTAACATTGAGGTGCACTCAACTCCTGTGCATCATATGAACGGTTGGCCATACATAAATGTGCTAGTCAGAAATATGTATGGGCTGTGCATTTTGCAGAGAATATACTAACTTTTATCAGTACATGCACTCCTAAAAAGAGAGGAGTATGCAGGAAGAACTGTTGAACATGAAGAACATGCACACTATAGCTTTTGCCCGACTTTTCACAAAATTCTCACAGTTCGCTTCATGTGTGGAGGAGTTCTTGGAATTTTCATTTACCAGTTAACCGTTTTTGTTCACCAGCCATGATTTAACTTTTTCCTCTCCCCCTTGTTGCCAGGTCCAGAGGCTCGTCCAAATCTGGAACACTTGGCATGCCTTTGAAACAATGAGTGGTTCTTTCAGGACCATCACAAAGTCCGGGCAACTGGGTACATTTCTAATAATCTCTAATGAGTGAGCGCATGGATGAATGGTAGTAAATGTGAGCTCATGGTTGGAAGAATGAGTGAATGAACTGATAAATGAAGATTATATCACATTCATAGGCCAGCAGAAGTCCTAATGTTATTCAAATGCTACGAATTACCAATATTATACCTCTACGAGTATTGCAAAGGGCTTGGCAGTATCTTGTCAAGAATGCCTGCCATATGTGAAGAATTACCACCATTATGCCAGTGCAAACATTACAGAGGCTTGTGCACCATCATGCCATGATATCGAAAACTAGCCCCATTGTGTCCGTTCAAGTGACTGGAGAGTAGCACAATAGTTGATTGTGGCCATATCAGGGTGCAGGGGTGATAGTGTACTGCTGGGAGATGTTTTGTAGTGATGGGAGATGGTAGATCAGCGATGAGGTGGTTGTATGGCGCTGTTGGGAGAGCAAATCAGGGATATGTGTGCAGTAGTGTGGTGGCGGTAGTGTGGTGATGATGGGCTGGAAGTATGTTATGTTATATTATGTGTAATTGTATAGAGCTGGCTCACCCTGCATGGGGTATCCTGGTTCTGTCAATGGTAATATTATTGGAGGAGTGCCTGAGCTAGAAAAGTGAAAAGGAACAGTGGTTCAATAGACCCCCCAAGGGTGTCAGAATAATCACGTTTTCTGCAGTTTAAAAAAAAAAAAAGTTAGTAGCAAGATGGGAATGCAGGAGGAAGGTATTCCAGTGATGAAGTGCGGCTAGAAAAGAAAAGGTGCGGCTGTCAGATCTGGCGAGATAGATGTGGGGAATAAAGTGAAGGCATTGCATGGACGATTATAGAACCCGTCCTGTCGTACATGGACAACTTTAATTCTGCCGATACTGTAGCCCCGTGGAACAGATGGTTCTGTGAGTGTGACGGCCAGCGTACGTACCAGGAGCCAATGGAGTGGTCTAAAAATAGGTTTCAAGAAGGAGCAGGGCGGAAGTGGGAGAACTAACCATGCCACTGCTTTCTGGATGGTCTGCAGTCTTTTGAAAAAATAATCCAGAATGCCAATTTATATAACCCAGAATGCCGATTTAAAAGTTTGGCCATATTCAAGCCTGCTGGTTATCAGAGCCTAGGTGAACGTTTAACACTGCCCTAACGGGAGCCACTTGAAGATTTTCCGGAGCATGCATACAATGAGATTGCCCGGCAGGATGTGGCGATTGCTGTCACTTGGTGTTTTTAATGGATACAGAGAGGCCAAGACGGATATGGGCGAGTTGTCCGTCCTTTTCAGGGACAAAACTAATGGCATCCGTTGCGGCTCATAAAACTGGCTGGGTGCCGGGGGCTGCGCTGAACCCTGACTGGGACAGGGCGTGCAGATTATTAGTTTCCAGGTAGACGGGCAGTCGTGCATTGATCATTTCTTTTTAATACCTTTAATGGATTCGGTGAGAACGAGATAGGTCGGTCGTTGGTCAGTGTTTTTCAGCAGAGGACGTGGTTAGTATGTTCCCAATCTGTCTGATGGTCTGTCATAGCAACGGAGATGTTAAACAAGGTCGCTAAATGGCTGCAAACAAGATCTGTAAAGGTGAAAATAGTCAAATGTGGGCAAAGGTGATCTGGAGTGACCGATGTGACCGTGTGCATGGCTTTTCTTACAGCTCCGATGTCTAATGGAGTAAACTTTGCTAGAGAGCATCCCTTTCCCATTATTGACATTTCTGTGTTGAACTCCAAGGAGTTGATGGTTTTTACGTTTTTACGTTTTCCTGTAAAAAAGGATTCCACACTGGGAAAAATACAGTCGGATGTGTGAATTCCTTGACGATCTTGCCCATGTATTTTACAAAGTTAGAGTTGGATTCAATAAGGCAAGCAGTGGGGTAGGAAACCCCCCACTTAAGAGGGGGCTGCTACTGGGCCCCATGTGCTGGTGAACTGTGTCCCTAAATAACATCAATTAGTTGTTTCTTGGCCTCTCGTCTGCAGGCTTGCAGACAAAGTATCCCGTAAAGTATACTGTGGGCAATACTGTGAGAGAGGGAGTGTGACCGGCGGGCTGACACGGATCGGAGGAATACAGAAAAAGAAATAATGAAATTACGAATACAGGGTAAACAAACGAGAGAGACAAGTAAAAACAGTGAGCATGAGAGAGAAAGTAAAGAACACAAAAGTTAGGATGAGACAAAAGATGGAAAGAAAGAAGGGAGGTGAAAGGAAGGGTGGAAGGAAATGTGAAAAGAAATGAGGAAGAACCAAGTAGAAGGTAGGATGGAAGGGTGAAGGAGGGGTGAAACAATAAATGGATAGAAGGGGAAAGGATGGGCGATAGAATGAATGGAAGGGTTTAAGGATGAATAGATGGAGAGGTGAAACGATGGATGGAAGAGTGAAAGAACTGACAGATGATTGGGTGAATGAATGGAAGAATGAACGGATGGAGAAAAGTGAATGGAGGGATGGGCGATTGGATGCATAGATGTATACACACATATTGGTAAGAGCATGAAAGAATGGCTGTATATGTTAAATGGTGAAAGAATTAATAGGTGGAAGGGAAGGGAAGGGTTAATAGATTTACAGATGAACGGATAACTAGATTCTTGGTGTGTGGCTAGATGCACTGTTCAAGTGGGGGGTATCTTAATTTCCTAGCTACTCCCTTGACTATAAGCAGTGCTTTAAATGGGCCGGTACTGAGTACCAGCACTTTTTTATTTTGAGAGGGAGAGTACCGGCACTTTTCAAGAGTGACGTAAAACGTTTAATTGGACAGTGCCAACACTTCTCAGAAACAAGCAGGTACTCTAGTTCAGAGTACCTGCACTTCTGTGTTTCCATTTCAAGCACTGACTATAAGTGAAGTAATTCAGCTGGGTCTTGCAAATGTGTGTGTGGTATTTTTTCAATGCAGATCTGTTGGTGGGTTTGCTTGTATTCTTTCAGTTCGCAATTATACCATTTGGCCGAGGGACCTTTAATACCTCATTGAGTGTCTTGAGAGGGTTTTGTGTGTCTTGAGAGGGATGTAGGGCTTCTGTGATGGATTTTGCAAACCTAGTTACTGTTGCTTTGATGTTGAAGGCCCTGTTATTGGGCAATGTGGATATGCCTTTCACTAAGCTCTGTTTCGTGGCAAGTCTCCATGATCTACTCTTGAGGCCACTTTGCCCCTGGGTGGGAGTAGAATAGACTCTGTGAGTTGGAGTCGGAGATGCAGATCTCGATCAGATGGCGATCTGTCCTGATCAAAATCAGAGGAGGTTTCACCTTGATGCTGTTTATATTAGCAAAACACAGATATAGGATGTGGACAGCAGTGTGCGTTGGGCTATCTAGTTTCTGTGAAAGGTCAAGAAAACCAAGGTCATCTTTTAAAGAGGTCATGTGAGTGTCAGTTATGTCATCTGTATGAAAATTGAGATCACCCAGAAGTTTGAAATAATCACTTTAAGTGGGTAGATGGGTCAGAAAATTGGGAAGCCGGTGGCGGATTTTTTTTATAGTGCCAGAAAGCCTATATAGCAGTGCTCCGTGGACTAGAGAAACAGTATTGACCATTATTCGAAAGATAAGGAGTTCCATCCAGTTGCTGCTAGAAGATTCCTGCATGGTGCATTGGAGTACCTGGTTGTAAATAAATGTAATTCCTCCACCCTTTCTGCAAGGATGTTCCAGTTTGACAATGGTAACGGCGATGTCTGGATTGATGGAAGGTGTGAGCCATGTTTCCACAATGAAACATAGGTCTGGAGTAGAACTCTGAAGCATCTCCCAGATCTCCACACTTTGGGGCCTATTTATGAGCCAGTTTGCATCATTCTTGCACCACACAACATGGTGCAAGAGAGACACAAACCTTACATGTGATTTAAGAAGCCACGCAAGGCCACTTTGAGAAGCCCTGAGTGGCTCCATAAATCTGGAATAAGGTAATGCAGCACAAATTGCTGCTTTGCCTTACTCTGCCCTGGGAAGGCATTACATTGGTGCTACATGTGTGTTCCCATGGAATTCCCATGGTTTTCGATGCATTCCCAGAGTTACCAGACCTGGGAATGTGGCAAAAAGATACACCCACTCAGGTGAGGCGTAACAAGGAGAAATATCTTTATTTCTCCTGGTTATTTCCTCTTTCTATGTGTGCTTGAAAGAGGAATATGCATCTCAGGATTGTTTTTATGCAGAAAGGTGTCTCTTCCTGTTCAAAAACAAATCTGCATACAACGCAGGCACCCTTGCCCTATGATAGAAGGGTTCCTGCATTGGTGCCAGTGCAGGAATACGCTATATTGCCTTAAATACGGCCCATTTCTGCATTTTTCCTGTCATGGAGAGCAGCAAGGTGACTTGCTGTGCTATGTCCCATTCTCATAAATAGGGCCATATGTTTAGGAATCAAACTGAAATTAAGATAACAGCACGCCAGACTAGGATGAGGGATGTATGACGTTACAACGCATGCTTTTACATCGCATGCCTTTACAACACGGTTTTTACATCGCATACCATTACAACGCATAGCGCTTTTGGGTGTTGGATAGTGAATAGTTTAATTTACTATTCCAACTCCAGTCCCCATGAACAATAGGGAAGGTTATTGGATAGTAAATTAACCTATTCCCTATCCTAGAGCGCCCCCAGCGCAATGCGTTGTAATAGTTTGCATTGTAATGACCGCGTTCTAATGGTAGTGCGTTGTAAAAGTTTCGTTGTAAGTGATGTTTCCCAGGATGAGTGGTATGTGGAGAGGTGATCGTCTGCCTTCTATTGATGGAGGATGAACAGAGAGTGCTGGTACTGATGGCCTAATCAGATGCCCAGGGGGTGGGGTTGTGAATTATAGGGGGTCGGAGTTATATGAAAACATACAATTGCAGCTGCAAAAGTGCTCACAGTAAAATGAAATTTAAAACACTAAAGTCGAGGCCAGGCAACCTCGGGGACTCCAAGGAAAAGAAAGAGTAAAAACCAAATTGATACAGAATTTAAAATAACAACAGGGGTCCAAAGAAGCCAGGCAAACCTAAGCCGAAGTGCTAAGCTACAAGCAACATGAAAGGGGCAGTGACAGAACAGTGTCAGGCAAATATTAATCAACTTAACAAAAAATGAAATTAAAACACAAACGTGGAGGCCAGACAACCTCGGGGATCGACAAGGAAAGAAAGGGTAAAGACGAAATTAACACAGAATTAAATTAACCAAGGGGGTTATAAAGTGCCAGGCAACACTTAGCCAGAGGACTAAATTACAAGCAACATACATAGAGGCAAGGGCAAAGCAGCAACCGTTCAAGGGCAGGCAAATCCAACATTACAACTATGGTGTCAGAGCTGTGGGTGCCATTTTGTAGCCAGGAAACAGATGGGAAACATGCCCTTACCAAAGCTCCGTCCAGCAAGTCCAAGTGAGGGTCTGGCCCAATCAGAAAACAAACTGACAAATTAAGCAAACTAACACAAAAACTCAAATAAAACACAAAAGTAGAAGACAGGTAACCTTCACCCAACGAGTCCAGTGGGGATCAAGCCTGAACAGAAATGGCAAAAAGAAAGACAAACTACCAAATAAAACAAACAAGCACAATAAAAAATTAAACCCAGATCTATGAGGTTTCATTGTAGCGGCACTGGTTAGAATCCATGTGTGACATAAAGGGTTAATGTGACAAAAAGTGTGATTATTCATTGTAGCTAAAACAGCCCTTCATGTTTTGCAAGAGAAGCTCTCGCTAAAAAGTGAAATGATACAACAAAGAGCCAATATCATGAGATAAGAGATGTTCCCTACTCTGAAGTGAGAGAGAGAAAAAAGAGAAAGAAAGAGTGAGTTTGTGCGGAGGGGGTTTGTGCCTGTGTGTGCGTGTGCGTAAACCTTTTCTTTGAAAAAAAGTAAGGGGCAGATTTACAGGAAACTGACGCATCTCTGCATTGGGGCAGAGATGTGCCAGTTTCCTTGCACCGGGCCAAAAAACCTTTGCACCACCATGGATGCGTCGTATTTACAATACGGCGCACCATGGCGCAAGGATAAACAGATGCATGAGAAATTCTGATGCATCTTTTGGCCAAAAGTAACACATTGCTGGAGTCGTGTTGCAAGCACGACGTAACTCCAGCAATGCATGGGGAGGCCTGAACCTAATACACTGCATCACTCCTTACACCTGCTTCAAGCAAGCATAAGGTTTTGACGCAGTCGCGTCCTAGAAGTCGCGCAGTGAAATCTTGATGATTTCACTGCGTCACTTTTACGAGGCTTTCCTGCGTGGGAATTCCCATCCTGCATACAGTATACCTGACGCAGGGCTTTACAAAGTTACTCATCTTATTAGATGCATCACGTTGTCAATGGGCCACAACATTACACATTGTTTGCACCGACACTGCGTCTCAAAAGTGATGCAACGGTGGTGCAAAAGTGTCACAAGGGGCTTGTAAATCTGCCCCTTGGTTTTTTAAATACAAACACACAAATTGTGGCTTATTTACAAGCCCCCATGCACCGCAGGTACGTCGCTTTTCCGCATATTAAAAGTGACACACCAAGGAGCAAAGGTCTTGTAAATAAGCCCCAGCGTATCTCCATCGCGATGTAGCAGTAGCCTGCATCTTCAAAACGTATCGAAGCATCATATCGACAAACTGCATAGTAACGGTCGCCTGCAAATGAGCAGCGCCCAAACCTAAAAGTAATTGTTAACGAGAATGCCTTTATCCAGTCCACTCAAAGTGTCGGAACACTGCAGTTGTAAAGTCCATAGGAAGAGTTTAAATCTCCCACGTGTCCTTTACCTGACCTCGATCATCCATTGAGGATGTTCACATGTAATAGCTGAGCTGACGATAACAGATTTGGAAAGCACAATAAAAGTGTCCAGTAGGAACGTGGATGTTTTAGTATGTCTGGCTCCCATTTCGCCTAACTGGAAAGCAGTTCTAAACCCGAATATATATTAATGCACTGCCAAGCAGCACTGATAGCATCTAAGTGAATGCATAAGAACAGAACCTTAAAGGACAGCTTGTTTAGTTAATGACTTCTCCTATAGCCGCATTACACAAGCAAATGCCTCACAGTAAACAGTAAGCCCATCTGCACACAAACAGGCTGCAGGGCACACCAAACAAACTACCGACCTTCACTTTGCTGTGCTCCAGGAGAGAGAATGTCCTATGTTGATGCTGCAGAGTTACACTACAGGAAAGAGGACCACACCCTAAATAGTTAACAATACACCAACAGTTCAGCACGCAGACAGGTGCAGATTGTGGAAGGATAAACTTGTCTCTGGTGTTCTTTCAAACAAAGGAAGCCACGGATACAGCAACAAACACAACATGCTCAGAAAATGTGACGTAACTATTAAAAGGGCGTGAATTATAAACAGTATAAAAAAACATTGTATGTGTCTATTAAACGTGCTTTGTATTTATCTGATGCGTGCTTAATAGGAAAATATAATCATGCGTATGCCAGTTTCTTAATTTCATTTTCTTGCTTAAACCAATCAATATATTACTTATGCAATGCTTTTGCAAACTGAAATTCAAAATTAATCATGTATTTTGTTAGTCGCGCACATAAATGTAATTGTCTAACGCACAGGCTGAGAACTATAATGGGAATACCTACTATAGGACATAATATTCTCCAGTATAACATTCTCTTCGTGATATCGTTTGCTCCTCAACAGGCAGTGGGTGATCAAAAACTCTGTGGATCGCATCGAGCAGGCTCCTGAATCCCAGGACAAGATGTAAGGGCATCATGTCCTTCATCATTGCCAAAACAGGAAAATCTCCACCGTGCATTTCGACCAGGTAAAAATTACCATAATGTATCCCAACAAACCAAGGTAAAACAAAGTTGAGGAGTCTGCATGCTAAGATATCACAAAAACAGAGATTAGACAGCAGAGAAACAGAGATCCCACAAACCTAATTGCGTGTATTTGTAAGAAGATGGACCACCTTACATAACCTTGAGTGGTGGTTCAGTGACTTTGACAATTGCCGCACCACCAAAGACCGTAATATACTATGCAAAATCATCGAGAAACACAATATGCTTGCTCCTCTGTCTGAAGACGTTATTGTACCACTCAATTATTCCGCCACAACTACTCAGCAGTGATATTCCTTCATCATCCTGAAGTGAAGTCCACACACCAAGGTCATGCCATTATGCGTCATGCAACATGGCATGCCAAAGTTACAATACCCTACTCACTAAAAGGTTTAGAAGAAAACACAAAATATGCATTCTATCGTAACCATAAAGTAATATTGCAAAATTCGTGTATGTGCTGAAAAACAGCCTTTTTGGGTCCCAAGAGTGTACTTTGGCACAAAGAAGGAGACACTGTGGACTCATGTAGGATGAGGGTTCACAGAGCTTTTCCCTGGAGAAGCTCTGTAGAAGTGCATGTGATGAGGGTATAGTATTGCTTTACACCTCCAATTACTATGAACCAAAGCAAATATGTCAAATTAATGAGTGTTTGCCCCTTTCAAAAAGTCTACCAGACAAGCATTTGGGCCAAAAATACGGTCTTCTACTCTATGAAAGAAACCTTGTCCCCAATGCTTCCAGAGGCAAGAGATTTGATCAAATTATTCTGGAAAGTGGGTGCTGTCAAGACTGGTTGGAAAGGTAACTTAAAGGACTACATCCTCCGTTGGATAGGGAAGAGATTATGGGATCTCAGCAAGCTTGAAGGTTTCAACACATGGAACACAATAGGCTTATTTAAATTGGGTAATTCATGCATTAGAACAACTACTGGCAAGGTATGAACTTCGTAAATCAGAACTCCACAAGCGTGCCTTGTGGATGCAGTGTGATCTGAGGTTAGGATACAAGATGACTCATCCACCAAATTGGTTTTCTTCACTTTTCCTTAGTCTTTTATACACATCATCTGGGACCTGTTGTGTCACTGTAGATGTCCTCTAATAGTCTTATAATAACTTAATTCTCATGCCTAGTAGTTTCTCCTTTAATATGGCCACATTTCGGACAAAATCCCGTACATTAGATTAATTTCTCGGGATCCAGGGACATTAGCTAAAGGGAATATCCTGTGTTTGCCAGCAAGGGTGAAAACCTGAAAACGTAGCAAGGTATTTCTAGCTATTGGCTTGCTATATAAAGAGACCTCCAATTTATACTCATGATGTTATATGCAGATGTCAAAAACTGAACTTTGTTTGTACTGACTTTAGGGTTGTATTTTAAATTAATATCACATGCATTAATCCATGTGAAAACTCATTCAGCTGTTCTTCTTCCTCCCAAATAAAAAAGATATCATCAATAAATCTCAACCAAAGCTTAATGTTTTCAAAACACAGGTCCAATTAATTGTAAATATTTTCTCTTCAAAAAAAGACTATGTAAATGTCGGCCATGCTTGAGGCTCATGTGACTCCCATACTTACACCTTTAACGTTTTTGTACATTTCTCCATCAAATTAAAAATAGTCTCTCCCAGAACTATTTCCAAGCACTGATGGATAAAAGCCACTGGAACATCCAGAATGTTTCATGTCAGTGTAGCACTTACAGCTTGAAACACCTCCTGTTCGGGTATGTTTGTATAGAGAGCCTCGCTATCCATTATGACCAATAATTCTCTATGTTGATTAAATTCCATACCCTCCAGTCTAGAGATAATGTGACCTGTATCCTTTACATACGATACGAATGTAGCCAAAAGTGATTTCAGAAAAGTTTCTATGTATTTAGGTAGAGGTTCTGTAACCTCACCAATAGTAGACACTATTGGATGAAGAGGGGGGTCCAATACATTTTAATGAGGCCAATAAACACTAAAAACTGCCTGGAGACTGAAAGAACCAGCACTGGACAGACTGCAAGATTTAATGTATTTCCATGTTTGCTTTGACAACATTTACCTAACTTGTCATAAAAATAAGGTACTTTGCATTGTTTGATGCTGTAAGGTGGCACCCCCCCCCCCCCAACTGACATCGCAGTGACGCTCTGGTCTGGTATTCTGTAAATTACAGGAAGATATAAAGCCATATAAACCCTCCTTGGTCAGGGCTTGAATTGTATCCCCTCTCTGCATGTATTCTGAAGGCAGAGGGGTGGCTTGTTGTTCTACCGTGGTCATTACCCTACACACTGGACATGTATTTGTATGGATTATTTACCACATGCCTATGTATCTGTGATATTTACCTTGTAAAGCGCTCTGATACCCGCAAGGGTCTTGTTCGCGCTATATAAAACCTTCAAAATAAAATACGACTTTTGAGCACACCATAAATACCTGGACTTTTGGAATCACTTCCAGTCAGGAATACAAATTCCTCTTTGCAAATGACTCCATCTTCCAGAACTTTCATACTAATCCTGTTTATCCAACGTATTACTTTCTTCACAAAATCAC
Organism: Lissotriton helveticus; assembly: GCF_964261635.1. Lineage (NCBI taxonomy): Eukaryota > Metazoa > Chordata > Amphibia > Caudata > Salamandridae > Lissotriton > Lissotriton helveticus. The sequence continues at coordinate 492,436,807 of NC_136067.1, read as the reverse complement.
CTCTGACTTTCTGATATTGTTCAGGGACAGATAACATGATTTTCATCTTTTTTATAGTCCTCAAGATTAAGTAATGCAATGTAGCCTCCTTAATCACAAAGTTTAACTGCGATCTGTTCATTCTGTTGTCTGCAATTTAATGAGGGCACATTATTCTTCATGGGAAAGATTCTGTTCAGGTTTAGGTTTATATCTCAAGGCTTTATGTATTTTACTAAGGGCAGTTTCCTAATAAGTTTCCACTTTTGAGCCCAGTTTGTCAAGGCTGGGAATACAATCTGATGAAGGTTAAAGTTCTGATGTATTGGGCTCTGATGAACAAGCAATTTGTTTTTAAATCTAATCCATTGAAAAACAGCATAAAAATCCTTCATGAGTTCAAATCTATTGACACTCTGACTGTTAAGAAATGTTAAACCTTTAGTTAATACGTCGACTGCTGAAGGTTCAACTACTGTCTTGGAGAGATTAAATATAGGAATACTATCTATGGTCTCTGATACAGTTGTCAACGAGTTTGTAGATAGTGGTATGACTGATTTGTGTTCGGATACCTGCCCCTCATCTAGCTCTGGAAAAGGCCCGATAACCTACCCAACAGTGTTCTGTTCTAAAAAGTTTTATTGAGGTCTGCGGTGGACGTCTTTCTCTATACTGATCAAAGTGGTTCGAACTCCCTTCCCATTCTGACTCAGATGTATCCAAGAATGTGACTACTTGCTTCTTACCCCAAGCATAGTTCCCTAAACGTTACATTGGATTACTGGTGGTGTAATAGTTTTCCATCAAATATGGGTACACATGTTACTGGGCAAAAAACGTTATATCTTTTTTTCATGTATCTGTTTTCTTTTTCAAAAGGTAGACATTAAAGTAGTCTATTACCACATTCACTTCCTCTAAGTTTTTTTAGCTTCATCTAGGACATTTGATCTTTTCATCTTCTCTTCTATTTATTCTATTTCCTTATTAAGGATAATCGCCACCTCCCTTGCCTTCTTAACTATCAAAATCATTCAATCCTGCAAACATCTGCTTGAGATCAGTGACCTCTTTTCCAAGAACTTGTGCAATTCAACAAACAGGCCAGAAGCATTACTGACTCTTGAACCCATTGAGATAATCCCTGCTTTTAAATATTGAAGCATAAAGTTGTCATCAGATTCAGTACGTTTCGCTTTTTACTTAAAGATTCAACAGTTGAATCCACTCATCATCTTTATCTTACCACTATAGGTTTCTCCCCGGGTGTTACTTACAGGTAAGTTAAAGTTTAGAAAACGCATTATCACTGAATCCAAAGGTTTTCAAACTTTCCATCTTGTTAGTGTGAATGGGACAATAAACTCAAGATTTCCCAGAATTAGTAAAACTCCCTAAAATTGAATAACCAGACATGAAAAAAATAAAACCCAAAACTACCAATCACCCTAAGTGCAACTCTACTCTTTCACTTGGATACACAAATGAAGAGAACAAGCATCTCTCTGCAAAGGCTATATAAATATTTTTTTTTAAAAGGAGGGCCTCTCAATCTGATGCATCTGAAAGCAATATATACATATATATTATATACATATATACATTATATATACATATATAATATATAGTTTAACTGATGTGATGATGTATTTAAATTCTGAATTGGAAACCACATTCATAATTGTTGGACACTGTTGATGTGTAGAAATGTTATGTCATGGTGTGTTTGGGAATGTGTGAGGTATGAATGAGAATGTGTATTCTAGGAGGGGGTGGCTGTGTGTGGTCTGCGGAAAAGTTGATGAATGTGGATTTTAGGTTTAAAATTGTATGTGTAGGAAAAGAACATAAGTAACTGTTGAAATAATGACATTTTGCCTTAATAAATGAAAGCTAATCAAGTTTTGATACATGTAGAGGACTTCACATGAATTATGCTTATTGAAAGAATATGTTGTTAATATTGAATGACTATATACTTATTTGTGCAATAAATTGGGGAGGCAAAGTAATATATTTTGGGGAGCTCACATAGTGCCAGGACCGGGAGACATAATGGGAAAAATACTTTGGAATTATTCACATTACTTTGCAGCACACTGAAAATGTAACAAAAACAGTTCTTATCCGCTGCCCTGGCATGGGTTCTCAATCCAAGGAGACCCCATAACCCTGAGAAAATATTATCTATTATATTGTGGTTAGTTAAATGTTTATAGTGAGTTAAACCTTTGAGAAATATTTCGAAAGTGTCCAATCCATCAATTTTGATATTTTTTAAAGTATCTACTTTAGCTCTCGATGTCTAAAAACAATACCTTAAAGTAAAACCCATCTGACATTCCTTGAGACTAGCACAGCAGGGATGTGATGGAGTTGAGTTATATTACAAAACCCATAAACGCAATTGTAAAATCAAATGCACACTGCCAAGCAGTGCAGGTCAAGTGCGGCTCCATAAAGCAGAAACATCAGTAGTATGTGAGGCTAAAGCTAGCACACCTTTGATTATTAATTTTCTCTGTGTATGCACACAAACATACAAGCATTAAGCATTCCACAGAAGAGCACAAGACAGAACCACAGCATACAATAAAAAAAATCCAAGTGTTCCAAAAGCAAAATATAACATATAAAGTTCTGCAGAAATAGGAAAAGAAAGGAAAATGGCACTATTTTTCGTCTTAACCATGAGGGGATTTATTTGTCATAAATGATGATACTTGAGGTTGACTCTCCAATTTAATTTACCGTACGATAACCGCTTATCGTGTTTTGTGGCAACATGGCCCAGGTCTCTTTCCACAGTTCCTTACCGCACACGTCCTTTGTATGTATCATCCTGTTATGGGCATGCCACGTGGGAAGCCAAGTTGCTAACCCATTGTCAGTGGACCACGAGTCAGAGTATATATGACATTTTCCTGGCAATTCTTGTTTCAAAGCTTGATACACAGCATATAGTTGTGAGCACTGGCTACTCTTTCTCTCTCCAGTAGTGGTCAACAATTTCTTGGTCACAGGATTGTATGACACCTCTTTCTAGTGCCTTTTAACCCCTACATACCCGGCTGAACCATCAGTAAACCACACATGCTTCCTGTCTTCTAAAGACACTTCTTCAAATGGCCTACCCCACATCACACGAGATTCTTCTATCTCATGTACATCATGAAACACCTCTATCTCCCATTGGGGCTTGTACCACCTGCTCATGCAACACTGCAGTGCCTGTGGAACCTACTCGGGCCGTGTCCTGTATGTACCATTTCCATTTGATTATGCTGGCTTCTTACACATGTCCTATTCTGTGAGTCTTGGGGGAACTCATTACCCATTGCAATATAGGTATCTCAGGTATCAAAATCACATTGTGCCCTAGGGTCAACTGCTCAGTATCCACCAGTGCCCAATAACATGCAAGCAGCTATTTTTCAAAGGGATTGTACCACTCTCCAGCATCTGGCAATTTCTTTGTCCAAAATCCTAATGGCACCCTCATTTTTCCTTGCTTCTGCCATAGACTCCAATTAGCATACAGTCCTTGCACCATCACATTCAGCTCAACATCCCCCTCCTGCACTGGCCACAAATCCAAGGCATGCTGTATGGCCTCTTTTGCCAATTCAAAGGCAATTTGCTGCTGCTCAACCCATTCAAATGCATTTTTCTTTCGCGTAATTTTGTACAAAGGGGCCAAATCTGACTCAAGTGAGGGATATACTGTCTCCAAAAACTGAACAATCCAATAAACCTTTAGGCTTCCTTCCTATTTCGTGGCATAGCAAATTCTTTAATCTTTTGTCTCACCTGCAGCACCATCTCTCTGAGTCCCTGATGCCATTGAATGCCCAAAAACGTCATACTTTGAGAGGGTCCTTGTATCTTTGTGGGATTTCTCTCCCACCCTTTACTCTGCAAATGCTCCATAATCCTGTCCAGCTGAATCTTCAGTTGCTCGTGTGTCTCTCCCTGTATCATCACATCATCAATGTAATGGCAAAGCTGTACTCCTGGAATAACTGGTACCTGATCCAAATGCGCCGCCAACAGCCGATGACAGATAGTAGGAATGTGCAAGTACCCCATAGGAATTTATACTACCCATTGCATGAGAACGTGAATTGCTCTTGGTTCTCAGGGGCTATTGGTATGGAAAAGAAAGCATTGGCAATATCAATAGTCGCATACCAAGTCCCAGGATGCTTCTGTATTTTCTCAATTAAGGTAACGGTATCTGGGACAGCGGCAGTCAAGAGAGGTGTGTGCTTGTTCAAATCACGATAATCAACTGTCATATGCCAACTAATGTCACTTTTGCGCACAGGCCACATGGGGTTATTCCAGGCGGTAGTGATTGGAGTCATCATCCCTGCCTTTACCAAGTCTTGTATGGTTGCCCTAATGTCCTCATTTCCTCCTGGAATTCTGTACCATTTCAAATGAATTACCTCAGTAGCCTGGGGCACCTTCACTGGAGAAACCTTCAAGTGACCCACCCTTACCGCACCAATTGAAATGTACCTTTTTGATCAACATTGATAGTACCCATCCTCCAAATACAGAGTAATTCCCTTCAAGATATCAATTCCAATAATATATTCAGAGAAGGGCACACTCAATAAAGTGTACTCTCTTTTTGGTATTCTCCCTATTTTCATTTGGACCTTTGTCTGCACAGCTGGTGTCTCTTTTCCGCCCAAGCCTGTGATTGTGAAATACTGCCCTTTAAACTTTTTGGGATTTCCATATATCAAAGTGACCTCCGCTCCGGTGTCTACTAGGGCTCGGGCCTTCTGAACATTATGATGTTTTCAAAAAAATTCTATCTCAACATAAGGTCTATTGTATTTGCGAGCCCATCTCTGTACCGGAGCTTGACCTATTTCAAAATCTGCTTTCAACCCTTCCCAGGTCAAATCCGAGTACAACCTTTTATACTCTCGGGGGAACTACTCCCTCCTCCGGTTCTCAGTGAGCCATTCACTTTCTGAATCTCTCCCTTCTTTCATCCTCAAATGGGCAGCACTCTCACCCTCCTTTTCCTCATCTTCCACCTCTGATTTTCCTGTGCCTCCGTGACTCCCTCCTGCTGCCTGGAGCCCGCCGCTGGTGTGCCCCTGGGACTTGTATTGCTGTAATTGTAATTCTTGTGGCATTGTTTCTGTTGCTGTATTTTGTGGTTTTCTGTCTGTTTTTTCACCGTGCTCATTTCTGTTGTTCCCCCCTGATTCCCTTGGCTTCCCCTTGCGCCCCTTGACCCCCCCGCCCCACGCTCCCCGCCGCTGCTCCCCCGCCCGTTTTTCCTTCTGTAAACCCTTCCCTCGCCCATTAGCCGCCCCGCTCCCGCCTCCCAGCTGCTCCTCCCTCCCACTTAGCCTCTTATGGAGGAAGCCGCGCGGAAGCGCAGCGGACGCGCACAGCGGGCACGCCGCTGGCACGCCAAAGGCAAGCCCGTCTGCGCCCGTCCGCGCCTGGACCAAGCCCAGTGCCAGAACCCTTGGCCCCAGCCGATGCCAGGGCACCCGACTGAGGTACGACACCGCCACCCTCACCGCACTCAACACCGGATGGCCTGCCACCGAGCCACCCCGAGGCGCACCCACGGACCCTTCACCTGCCAAGCCTGCAAATTCACCAGCCTCCACACCTGCAACCCGCCCACCGAACACAGCAACGACACCAACAACCACCTCAAATGCTTTCCTGCTCAACACCCGCTCCGTCAACAACCACGCCGTCGAACTCTGGGACCTCCTGGACACAACAGCACCAGACGTCGCCTTCCTCACGGAAACCTGGATGAATGCCTCCTCGGCCCCCGACATCGCCATAGCCATCCCAGACGGCTACAAGATCACCCGGAAGGACCGCGTCAACCAAACTGGAGGAGGAATCGCCATCATCTACAGCACAGCTTTCCAAACTTTCCACGTCGGTGACACACCTTTTCGACAATCTTCATCTTGTGACACGGTAATGCGAGCGAGCGCAGCGAGCGAGCCGAACCTCCTACAAGGGGTTCTCTCTCCTCTCCGTCTCCCTCTCACTCCTCTCCCTCTCCCTCCTCTCCCTCTCTCTCCTCTCCCTCTCTCCCTCCTCTCCCTCTCTCCTCCTCTTCCTCTCCCTCCTCCCCCTCTCGCACTCCTCTCCCTCCTCTCCCTCTCCCTCCTCTCCCTCTCCCTCTACCTCTTACTCCTCTTCCTCTCCCTCCTCTCCCTCTCCCTCTCTCCCTCCCACTCTCCCTCCTCTCCCTCCTCTCCTCCCTCTCCCTCTCCCTCCTCTCCTTCTCCCTCCTCTCCCTCTCCCTCTCACTCCTCTTCCTCTCCCTCTCCCTCTCTCCCTCCTCTCCCTCCTGTCCCTCCTCTCCCTCCTCTCCCTCTCCCTCACCCTCCGTCTCCCTCTCACTCCTCTTGCTCCCCCTCCTCTCCCTCTGTCTCCTCTCCCTCTCCCTCCTCTCCCTCTCTCTCCCTTCTCTCCCTCCGTCTCCCTCTCACTCCTCTTCCTCCCCCTCCTCTCCCTCTCCCTCCTCTCCCTCCGTCTCCCTCTCACTCCTCTTCCTCCCCCTCCTCTCCCTCTGTCTCCTCTCCCTCTCCCTCCTCTCCCTCTCGCTCCCTTCTCTCCCTCCTCTTCCTCTTCCTCTCTCTCCCTCTCTCCCTCCTCTTCCTCTCCCTCTCTCTCACTCCTCTCCGTCTCACTCCTCTCCCTCTTCTCCCTCTTCCTCTCCCTCCTCTCCCTCTCTCTCCCTCTCCCTCTTCTCCCTCCTCTCCCTCTCCCTCCTCTCCGTCTCCCTCTCACTCCTCTTTCTCCCCCTCCTCTCCCTCTGTCTCCTCTCCCTCTCCCTCCTCTCCCTCTCTCTCCCTTCTCTCCCTCCTCTTCCTCTCCATCTCTCTCCCTCTCCCTCCTCTTCCTCTCCCTCTCTCTCCCTCCTCTCCGTCTCACTCCTCTCCCTCTCCCTCCTCTCCCTCTCCCTCCTCTCCCTCCTCTCCCTCTCTCCCTCCTCTTCCTCTCCCTCTCCCTCTCCCTCTCCCTCCGTCTCCCTCTCACTCCTCTTCCTCCCCCTCCTCTCCCTCTGTCTCCTCTCCCTCTCCCTCCTCTCCCTCTCTCTCCCTCTCTCCCTCCTCTCCCTCCTCTCCCTCTTCTCCTCCCTCTTCCTCTCCCTCCTCTCCCTCTGTCTCCTCTCCCTCTGTCTCTTCTCCCTCTCTCTCCCTTCTCTCCCTCCTCTTCCTCTCCCTCTCTCTCCCTCTCCCTCCTCTTCCTCTCCCTCCTCTCCCTCTCACTCCTCTTCCTCCCCTCCTCTCCCTCTGTCTCCTCTCCCTCTGTCTCTTCTCCCTCTCTCTCCCTTCTCTCCCTCCTCTTCCTCTCCCTCTCTCTCCCTCTCCCTCGTCTTCCTCTCCCTCTCTCTCCCTCCTCTCCGTCTCACTCCTCTCCCTCTCCCTCCTCTCCCTCTCCCTCCTCTCCCTCTTCCTCTCCCTCCTCTCCCTCTCTCTCCCTCTCTCCCTCCTCTCCCTCCTCTCCTCCCTCTCCCTCTCCCTCTCCCTCCTCTCCCTCTCCCTCTCACTCCTCTTCCTCTCCCTCCTCTCCCTCTCCCTCTCTCCCTCCTCTCCCTCCTCTCCTTCCTCTCCCTCTCCCTCTCCCTCCTCTCCGTCTCCCTCTAACTCCTCTTCCTCTCCCTCTGTCTCCTCTCCCTCTCCCTCCTCTCCCTCTCTCTCCCTTCTCTCCCTCCTCTCCCTCTCCCTCTCTCTCCCTCTCTCCCTCCTCTTCCTCTCCCTCTCTCTCCCTCTCTCCCTCCTCTTCCTCTCCCTCTCTCTCCCTCTCTCCCTCCTCTTCCTCTCCCTCTCTCTCTTTCTCCTCTCTGTCTCACTCCTCTCCCTCTTCTCCGTCTTCCTCTCCCTCCTCTCCCTCTCTCTCCCTCCTCTCCGTCTCACTCCTCTCCCTCTCCCTCCTCTCCCCTCTCTCTCCACTCCCTACTCTCCTTCTCTCTCCTCTCCGTCTCCCTCTCACTCCTCTCCCTCTCCCTCCTCTCCCTCTCTCTCTTCTCCATCTCCCTCTCACTCCTCTCCCTCTCCCTCCTCTCCCTCTCCTCTCCCTCTCTCCTTCCTCTCCCCCTCTACCTCTCCCTCCTCTCCCTCTCTCATTCCTCTCCCTCTCCCACATCTCCCTCTATCTCTCCCTCCTCTCCCTCTCCGTCTCCCTCTTACTCCCCTTCCTCTCCCTCCTCTCCCTCTCCCCTCCTCTCCCTCTCTCTCCTCTCCATCTCCCTCTCACTCCTCTCCCTCTCCCTCCTCTCCCTCTCACTCCTCTCCCTCTCTCGCTCCTCTCCCTCTCTCCCTCCTCTTCCTCTCTCCCTCCTCTTCCTCTCCCTCTCCCTCTCCGTCTCCCTCTCACTCCTCTTCCTCTCCCTCCTCTCCCTCTCCCTCCTCTTCCTCTCCCTCTCTCCCTCCTCTCCTTCTCCCTCTCCCTCCTCTCCCTCTCCATCTCCCTGTCACTCCTCCTCCTCTCACTCCTCTCCCTCTCCCTCCTCTCCCTCCTCTCCCTCTCTCCCTCCTCTTCCTCTCCCTCTCCCTCCCTCTCCCTCCTCTCCGTCTCACTCTCACTCCTCTTCCTCTCCCTCTCTCTCCCTCACCCTTTCTCCCTCCTCTCCCTCCTCTCCCTCTCCCTGCAGTCTCTCTCTCCCCCTCTCTTTCTCTCTCTCTCGCTCTGGCTTCTGGCTCTCTCTCTCAGGATCTCTCTCGCCCTCTCTCTCCATCCTTCAGTCTCTCTCCCCCTCTCTATCCCCCCTCTCTATCCCTCCTCTCTCTTTATCTCTCTTTCTCTCTCTCTCTCCATCCTTCAGTCTCTCTCCCTCTCTCTCTCTCTGTGTTTCTCTCCATCGGTATGTCTCTCGCCCCCTCTCTCCATCCTTCAGTATCTCTCTCTCTCTCTGTCTCTCCCCGCTCTCTCGCTCTCTCCCTCTCTATCACTCCCTCTATCTCTGCCACCCCCCCCCATATCTCTGTGGCACCCTTTCAACTTCTCGCGTGAGCCGCCCCTGGAAAAGCATTGCCTCTACTGTTTGTGCATTACAGGGAGCCGTTGGTTGTGATATTATTATTAAATGCAACTACTGAGAAATAAATTCAACAAAATAGACCAATACAATGGACAGAGTCCCCACCTCTCTGCTAACGCATGAGTTTTCTAATTTATAAGATGCAGCGCCTTGAACCAGCAGAGACTCCTTTCGAAACTGCTCGGAATCTGCCACTGCCAGGTGTCCGACAAGGTCAAGGAGCAGGAATCATGTTCGCAGCAGCCGGTGCCCCTGGCTAAGGCTGGTGCTTGGCAGGCGAGACTGGTGCCTGCTGGGCCCAGGGTGGAGGGAGGCGCTACGGAGCATATTAACAGCAGCAGACACCCCCCAGCTCAGAGGCGCAACTAGAGCCACATTTCGGGGGGGGGGGGGTCTGAAATATTTAGCAGTAGGTAGAGTGGCGCTGCAGGGGCTCTTAGAAGGGGTGAAACATCAACAAAGCCTCTTTAACAAGCACACAGTCTTTTAATGACCTGTGAAGTGCTTGGATGCGGCTGTGTGTGTGCCCGGAAGCTGGCTGAGCCCGGGCTGCCACACACGAGGGGGGGTCATTGTCACGCGACACACCCACAGAGTGGAGGCGAAACAGTAAGGTGTCGCGGCACACACTTTGGAAAGTTCTGATCTACAGGAACACCATCAGCGTCACGACCAACGCCAAAGACACACTCACCGCCGCCGAACACCTACACTTCCAGATCCACACCGACCCCCAGACCACCCTCCGAGGAACACTCATCTACAGACCCCCGGGCCCACGGACACAATTCAGCGAAACCATCGCCGACTTCATCAGCCCGCATGCCCTAGCCTCACCAGAGTACATCCTCCTAGGGGACCTGAACTTCCACCTGGAGAAAAACAACTACAACAACACCACCACCCTGCTCGACAACCTCGCCAACCTCGGACTCAAGCAACTAGTGGACACGCCCACCCACCTCGCCGGCCACACGCTCGACCTCATCTTCTCCGACAGCAACCACGTCTCTTTCAGCCACTCCACCGGACTACTCTGGACCGACCACAGCTGCATCCACTTCACCTTCAAGAAGACCACCTCCCACCACCAGACGCTACAGATCACCCGCAGATGCTGGAGCAAAGTCACCGCAGACCAACTGACCACATCACTGAGCCAGAACCCACCTATCGACACCCCCGACGCCAACGACGCAGCACACAATCTCGCACAGTGGATCACCCACTGCGCCGATGACCTCGCTCCTCTGAAGAAATTCCCAGCAACAAAAAAAACGCATGGTTCACAGACACCCTCAAAATCGCAAAGAAATCATGCCGAACCCTCGAAAAAGCCTAGCACAACAAACGGACAGCAGAAAACATGACAGCCCTCAAGAGCGCCACCCGCGAATACCACCAGATGATCTGAACCACCAAAAGGACATCGTTCAAAGAGCGTCTGGACAACAACGCCCACAACAGCAAGGAACTCTTCAGCATCGTCAAAGAGCTCTCCAACCCCAGCGCCAGCAACAACGACATCACACCGTCGCAAGACCTCTGCAACTCCCTCGCCCCATTCTTCCACCGCAAGATCGCAGATATACACGACAACTTCGGGCCCCAGACTCCGCCTCCAGCCGCCAAACCAACGACCCCCACCACCAGCCTCAGCGCATGGACCCCCATCAGCACTGAAGACACCACCCGCGTCATGAACACCATCCACTCCGTCTCCCCCTCCGACCCATGCCCTCATCACATCTTCAACAAAGCCGACACCATCATCGCACCCCACCTCCGGAACGTCATTAACAGCTCCTTCACGTCAGCCACCTTCCCGGGAAGCTGGAAACACGCAGAAATTGACGACCTTCTAAAGAAACCAACAGCGGACCCCAAAGACCTCAAGAACTTCCGCCCCATCTCTCTTCTCCCCTTCCCGGCTAAAGTCATCGAGAAGACCGTCAATAAACAGCTGACTGCATTCCTTGAAGAAAACAACACGCTCGACCCATCCCAGTCCGGATTTCGAGCCAACCACAGCACCAAGACCGACCTCATCGCAGCTACCGATGACATCAGGACCCTGATGGACAACGGAGAGACAGCCACTCTCATCCTCCTAGACTTCTCTGAAGCTTTTGACACCGTCTGCCACCGCACCCTAATAACCCGCCTCTACAACACTGGGATCCAAGGAAAGGCCCTGGACTGGATCACATCGTTCCTCTCCGACAGAACCCAGAGAGTCCGCCTCCCTCCCTTCCGCTCCGAGGCCACGAAGATCATCTGCGGCGTACCCCAGGGCTCTTCACTCAGCCCAACTCTCTTCAATGTCTACATGAGCCCCCTCGCCACCATCACACGCAAACACAACATCAACATCATCTCCTACGCCGACGACACCCAACTGATACTCTCCCTCACCAAAGACCCTCTCACCGCCAAAGCCAACCTCCAGGACGGAATGAAAGATGTCGCAGAATGGATAAAGCACAGCCGTCTGAAGCTCAACAAGACGGAGGTCCTCATCCTCGGACAATCTCCATCTGCCTGGGACGACTCCTAGGGCCCACAAGCTGGGCACCGCACCGACACCCACAGACCATGCACGATACCTGGGATTCATCCTGGACTCCTCCCTCATGATAACCAAGCAAGTCAACGCAGTCTCATCCTAATGTTTCAACACCCTGTGCATGATCCGAAAGATCTTCCGGTGGATCCCCACCGAAACCAGAAAGACGGTCACCCAGGCCCTCGTCACCAGCCGACTGGACTACGGAAACGCCCTGTACGCAGGAACCACAGCCAAACTTCAGAAACGCCTTCAACGCATACAGAACGCCTCCGCACGACTCATCGTCGACATCCCTCGCCACAGCCACATATCCGCCCACCTGCACTGAGTCAGCAAAAGGATCACATTCAGGCTGCTCACCCACGCACACAAAGCGCTCCACAACATGGGCCCCGAATACCTCAACAGCCGCCTCTCATTCTACACTCCCACCCGAGAGCTCCGCTCCACCAGCCTCGCCCTCGCCAGCGTCCCACGGATTCGCAGAACCACCACCGGAGGAAGATCGTTCTCCTACCTGGCAACCAAGACATGGAACTCCCTCCCGCACACCTACGACTGACCCAAGACCATCTCACCTTCTGGAAACACCTCAAGACCTGGCTATTTGAGCAATAGTAGGCACTTCTGCCTCCCTTCAGCGCCTTGAGACCCTCACGGGTGAGTAGCGCGATTTACAAATGTATTGATTGATTGATTGATTGATTGATTGATTTCTTTGACTCACTTGCCTTTTATTCTGCTTATTCACTTTCCTGCCTCCATCTTTTATTGTCCAGCTTTCTTTTCTGATACATCTCCAACAGACTTCTAGTCTCTATTCCATCTATCTTCTCTTTCTCCACTCCATCCCTCACAAATCCATAAACATATCTCTCCTAGTTGTCCTGTTTTTATCTGTACGTGTCTCAGATCTGGCGGCTCTTTCAGTCTTCATCTAGTCCCCCAACTCTCACAAACTGCTTCAATCACTCTCGCCAAATTATTACCAGTCTGGTTAATTAGCAAAGTCATCATCACCTGTTTGTAAACTGGGGGAGCCAAACTGATTATTTTATTTCACACTGACACAGTCAACAGTCCATCCATCAACTTATGTGCATTATCCAGAAAAATAGCACTTTTCATCACTTCCTCCATAAGCCACTGTATAGAATCTGAAGTCAACAGTGCAGTATGGAAAATAGAGCTGAAATACGCCCTGACCTGTGGAGCTGAGTGTGAGCAACAGGGCCAGAACAATATGCTGCGGTGGGAATGAGAAGACACAGGAGAGGCCTTCAGTCGAATAACATAAGCAAGGTGGGTTCTGCAAGAGGGACAAGTGAGGGGAGAGGAGATTTATGAGTGGTGGATTTCATATCAGGCTAATGTAAACGGGCTCTCAAACAGTGTCCTGGGCTTGTACTCCCCTTGGGTCCTGGAGGTGGAGACTATAACGTAAGTTTCTGCGGTGGGTAGTGTCACTTAACAAGTCAGTTTTTAAATACCCACACTGTAATAGAAGGCGTGCCTGGCCACTAGGATCGCTGAGGGCTGAATCTGGGTCCCCCAGAGACATCGAATGGATCATGAGAGGGACCCGCCTTTGGGAGGGCCGTAACTTGACTGCTCTGAGGGTCCTGCATAACAAGTGCCCACAGAATAGGTGGCCTGCGTGGTGTATCGGGGGTACAGAAGTTACCCTTGATGGACTGGTCAGCTGTTACTGGAGACGGAGGCAAGAAGATAAAAAGGCCCCCATTAATGAGACCTGGTAATACAGTGAGTAGAGCGCATATTACATCTGAGTGGAAAACTATACTTACTACCGAGACACGGTCAAGTAACCACGGATGCCTGTCCCTAAAATGGCGGCTCCTCGTGACATATTACCTCAAATTCAACAGCGAGATGCCACTCATATTCCTGACAACTGCCTGTTGTTTTCAAAATTAGGCCACAACTCAAATGGGTGCGAGGATACCTCATCAGACCTGGTGAGATCTAGTGTCCTTTTTAAGAACTATTGGGAGTTCAGCCAGTCCTTCCCTGTTAATCTCTGTCATTCTCGGCACACTCACGATGTGGAAAAGGAGCCCAGGATGCCCGACCCCAAAATGGCCAACAGTGGTGACTTTTTCCCCCCTTGCTGATCTTTTACTTCTACTTACAAAACCCTGCCAGGACTGTGCCTGACTTCAAGACCTCAAGAGGATGTCTGGAATCTTCTCAGACCATGGCTCCTCCCGCACTATTCTGACATTCCCCTGAGTACATTTGACCCATACCCGGACAGCGGAGTTCGAGCATTTTGTCCGACGCCCAGTGGAGCTGCTCTGTTCAGCTAAATGAGGAGATCGGCCTTGGTTCATCCCCTGACTGTCACCTGCCCAGCCAGACACTGGACACTGGACACAGTTTCTCCCATTCTCCCTGTCTCACCCCCCCCTTGCGTATTTCTGCCGTTCTGCCTTTTCTTTCCATCTTTCTGACTGATGCCCTTGGGAGCTTCCTAGATAGCTATAGGGGAGACTGGCTTTGGATTTCCTCCCTGGCCATCACCTACCCTTCCGGTCTTTGGGATGACTTATCTCTTATTCCATCTTCCCCCTCTCCTCCTTTCCCTCTCTATTTGTCTTTCCCGGAGTACACATGATCACATGATGTAAAGCGCTCTGATACCCTCTTGGGTCAAGTTTGCGCTATATAAAACTTTATAAATAAATAAATAGGGGTTATCATTCACTGGCCAGTCTGAATCTGTCAGGTATTTATGATTAAATCTAACCACTGCCAATTGCAATTGGTTAGTTTGATTATTGCCCATGTAATTATTAAACTTCTCCTGCACTGTAGGATCAGTACTGAGGGTGAGGTATTTCACTGTATCTCCATGATCCAACATTACCATGGCTCCAATATCAAACAACCTTACCATCCATTCAAGCTGAGATTCTCCAGGACTTTGTCGGAATCTGTCTAAAATGTCATTAATCTCCTGCAGAATAAAATTCTCTATAGAATCCATTGCAACCCCCTGTGGAAAATTTGGACCACTCTGTATTTTCCTACGATGTATGGGCTGAACCACTTTGCTTTCTTCCGACTCACCCTGGGTGCTGGCTTGATCAAACTCTCCTCCAATGTCTAAAACTCAGAAAAATCCCAAATATACCCATACCACGTTTGTGGGTCCCAGTCAATTCCTACCTTTGTGATAGCTAAATGCACTTTTCTCTTGTTAACCCTTCCCCTCTTTTTCTTGTACTTATATTGTGCAATGTGTGCTGCAGCCTTTTCCGCCACAGTCTGGTAAGTTTCCATATTATCTTGTAATAGCTTATTCTGACAAGTTAACATCGTAGAGGTATTTTTGGCTTAAACAAACTGTTTTCAATATTTTCATGTTCCTGCTGCAGCTGAACACATTTTACATGCATTTTACAATAAGCACATAAGAGGATCCAGCCTCTTCGCCCTAAAGTGCTAAGCTCTTTCCCTTTCTCAACAGGCACTTTTTGCAAACACGCAGTCACCTGTGCTTGCTCAGGGTCAGCTAAACGGTATACAACCTTTACCACGCATTTTTTACCACGCAATACCATTACAACGCTGGCATTACAACGCAAACCATTACAACGCATTGCGCTGTGGGGCGCTCTAGGATAGGGAATAAGTTTAATTTTCTATCCAACACCTTCCCTAGTGTCCATGGGGACTGGAGTTGGAATAGAAAATTATACTTACCACTATCCAGCACCTCTAAGCGCTATGCGTTGTAAAGGTATGCGTGGTAAAAACCGCGTTGTAAAGGTATGCGTGGTAAAAGTATGCGTTGTAACGTCATACATCCCAGCTAAACACACTTTCCAATTTTCACTTAACCCAGCGCAATGATCCCACTCGTGGGGAAGCATACCATAAGGGACTACCTCCCACCCAGGTATTTAAATTGGTATCTGGAAATCTGCCTTCATTTTCCTGAACAACATTTTTCTTTCCCCTTTGAATTTTTTTTTCGAATCCTGCAAGTGACGCCAAAATGTGCTTTTAATTTGACACAATAGGACACACCTAAACCCTGCACTTTCGAAAGGAGGCAAATGCACTGCTGCACCTCTAAATAAAACATGTAAAACAGCACTTTCAAAAGATGAGGAGATAAAACAAGACCCAGCACTCCCTTAAGGCAGGGCAAGAAAACAAATTCAGGTGTATTTAAAGTGACACACAAATATTTATTGATTCAATACTTTGGAAAGGAAGGCAAAATATATCAGTTGATGCATACTCCCAAATATCAAGTAACTTAAGCACAAAACCAGAATAACATGTAGCATTTATACATGTAGCAAAGAAACGTATAAATTATATACACAAAGTAAGTAACACCTCACCGATCGTTTCCCTTGACATCCTTGCCAACTCAAGCAGGGGAGCCCATTGACAGCCAGGCATGGACTCTCGACGAGACTCAAGTTCTGTTCTTTTGTCACGACAAATCTGTCCCACAAATGAGCTCCAATCCGCCTGTCAACATTCTCCGGCTTTAATACCTTTTACTCAACAAGAGGCGAAGGTTCTAGCATCCTCACCCCTTTTTTCTGGTCAGAAAAACCGAGCTGGCCGTACTGGTCTGTGTCAAGGTCAAGACAGAAGCTGGCCAGGCTCCTGTATTTTGACTCTGTGACAGAGCTGTACATTCCACACATTCCCTGAAAGGTACCAAACATGCACCCCACACAACATGTTCCAATTCACTCTGATCGGTGAGGAGTTAAAACAAGTGAAGAGTTAAAACAAGTGAAGAGCGAAAACATCCCCTCCCCACTTTGCAGCTACATGCGAGCACAGAAAATGGAGTCAATTATGCAAAATGGAACCAATGGTCAATATATCACTCTTAATATCACTACACCGCTTAACCCTCCAATAGGCCAGCTTGGCTAAGAATATTATTTATTTTTAAATGTTGCTAATGCACACCCTACAGTATAAACTGAAGCCCTCCCCCCCAATTTCCAGTGCAGTTTGGCACTCTTTAGACATATACATGGAAAAAAGCACAAACAAAGAATAACTCACCCTCGGTCAGACCTAAGCGTCTGTACAAAATCACTGCTGGTGGCCGGATGTCTCACTCCCCTCCCCCCACACACTTGCGCCCTCTCCTACCCATTCCATGTTTCCCAGTTCTTTCTTTGGTTTGTTTTCCCTGAAATTAAGGCGATACAGTAGTATGATATAAATAAGCATATTATACACTCCACAGCTTTGAAATGCTATGATATATACAAACCTCTTTAAATCTGCCCCCATCTATTTTTGTTTGCTGTCAGATTCCTTATACAGGCTGATTTTACAAGTGAACCCGGATTCATAGTGGCTGCATAGCTACTTCTTATATATTATTGTACCACTACAGTTTTGGGTGTACAAAGTTCCATCATTTATTACATTGAATGGTATATCATATTCTTTACATTATTGTATTGAATGTATACCTTATACTTGTATTTCAATGATATCTGATTGTATATTTTTTCTTAGTGAATAAAATAAAATACTTTGTAAAAAAAATGCTGCTAACATAACTTTGAATGTAGAATTTATAAAAATTTATGTAACGCTATATTTCTATATAGGAAGTGCATATTTTCAATACATTAGTATGCTGTTCTTTACATTTTACAAATAATAACAAGCATTGGAAGTTCAATAGATCTGCATATAAAGGAGTTTTACAAGGAGATAGCATGGGAATGGATATATATTTGTGTGGAAGCAAAGAGTAGAACGACATTGGTGTTGGGTAAGAGGTCAGGTGACAGTTGGGTCTAAATCAACAATGAACAGTATATTTAAACATCAGCTTTTGCTCATTTCCTGCAGCCTTCTCCTTACCAAAGTGTGTGGATTTCATAGTTCCCGTTCCAGCAACATGGAGATCAGGTTTGGTTCAAATACTCATGAGCATACAATGTTACTGTCAGAAATTGGGTTAATTTGGAAGGGTGTGACACCTGCCA
Source organism: Lissotriton helveticus (assembly GCF_964261635.1). Classification (NCBI taxonomy): domain Eukaryota; kingdom Metazoa; phylum Chordata; class Amphibia; order Caudata; family Salamandridae; genus Lissotriton; species Lissotriton helveticus. Next base: position 492,419,193 of record NC_136067.1, on the reverse strand, counting down.
GCCTAATAAAAATGATCTGGTTACGTCAAAGCAGAGTTCTGAGAGAATCAATGCTCAACTCCTGGCAGCTGTGGTACAATTAGTAGGCAATTTCCCAGACAAGTGTATGTTAAGTGTAAGTAATGGCAACAATTTTAAAGCACTGAAAACAACACAATGAAATTCCTAATCCAATTTAGGAAAATTAAACAATATCTAATTAGAACAAAGACACATGGGGGCATATTATCAAGAACTGCAATAAAATTATCACCGCTTTAGCGGAAGGAAACTGCCGCTAAAACAGCGATAATGGGCTTGATAATATGCCCTTGTGAATTCCCGTAGCAGCCCAGGTTAACACCAGAACCTGGACTGCTATGGAAATTTACAAGGACATATTATCAAGTCCATTATCGCCGTTTTAGAGGCAGTTTCCTGCCGCTAAAGCGACGATAATTTTATCGCCGTTCTTGATAATATGCCCCAAAGTTACTCAAATTTGGGAGATGGGAACGAGATATTCTACTTTTAAAGTTTTAAGACTAAAAGAGCCTAGAAAAATGAAATCCCCTTATAAAAACTACAGATGGCAGTGGACTGGACCTGTGATTTCAGAGGAACCGTGATGGAGTGGAGGTCAGATATTTACATAGGCTCTCCTACAACTAGACCGGGTTTAATCTGATTCTGTCCTCTACTGTGACTTGAGCCAGGCTGGCTAAAAGGCTCCTAGGGATAAATAGGGGAACCCATCTCTGGCATGTTCAACTAAAATGAAGAAGTGTTAAGGGTGGCCTTTATTCTACCAGCTACCATGAACCCATCCCACATGGCCAAACCCTGCTAAGGGGCAAGTGAAAAGGGGGGGCCCTTGGCCCCCCCGCACGCATGGCGGTGCGGCGACCGCCCCCTCCAACAAAGCCGCTCGGTGGGGGGGGCGTGTCCTCAGGGGCGCGCCCTGCCACCGATTGGCGGGCGCCCTCCACGACCCGGATGTCATTGTGCGACATCCGGGTCGGGGGGCGGGCTGAGGGGAACAATAAAGGGTCGGGGAGCGCCCGGGGGACTCCTTGCTTCCTGGACGCTCCCCCCCCCACACCGGTGCTGCCCCGCGCTCGGGGCTTGTTGTTTTTATTAACCTTTTTTCGGTTCTTTTTTCAGGAGAGCGGCGCGCGGTGTCCGGATTCCCAGGCGACCATCGGCTGCAACAGCAAGGGTGCAGACGCTCGTGACGAGCGGGTGGGCAAGGTGGTGGTCGCGCTCAAAAGGAAGGCGCCGCCTGTGTGCTCCTTTTTGTTCCTTTCTGCTGCAAGGTATTTGCCGGGGCAGGTGTGGGCGGGGGGGGGTCGGAAGCAGTTTACCGGCCCGGACAAGCGCATCGAAGCAGGGTCGGGCTCGGTTAGTAAATTAGGTAATTGGTATTACGAAGTGCTGTGGCCAGTTAATGAACCTCGCAGCTACACAGGCTAGCGGGGCAGAATATTAACAACAGAGAAGGGCGAGGCAGTTTACGCGGATCGGGGAAACGATTAACCCCCGCATTTCCCGCGCAAAAAACGGGCGGGTGCATCGGGTGCGAGACAGCGTTGAACTTCTTTTACAATATGTTGGGGACTGCAATGGTGCTGTTGTAGAAGTGTTTAGACAGCCAGGTGTGGCATAAAGGTTGCATTTTTGACAAACAGCTGGGTCCGAGGGTGGTCAGTAAAGTGGGATCTATTATTCAGTCCCATGTGCTATTGTCTCCAGTGTATTACCAGCAACTCTTCGAGTTAGCCACCCCCAAATATTAAAAAACCTTTTTTCTGTTAGCAGACAATCGCAAATTTTTGGTGTGTTCACGAATACAAGCCTCAGCATCCTGCACACAAGTGATTCCGGAGTGGGGGACGGCGGACGTGGCCATACCCGGCGCAGGATTGATCGGTAACGGGAGAGCGGGGGGCTTGCATTTCATCGCTTCTGGTGGCCGCCGGGTGGGTCTACATTAGGTTTACTCACCCCTGACAAACCGGACAAGCCGGGGCGTTGTGGGTACGGTTGCATGGTGCTTATAGCCCCCTGTGCATCCTCCAGCTGGTGAAGGTACAAAGTACACGGTCGCTTGAGTCGCGAAATTAGGAGTATAGGGCAGGGGGCGCAAACATGCCAGGGGCAAGGGGTGGTAAAGGAGGGCCCAGCATGGAGGTTATGATGCACGCCATGATGCGTGAAATGAGCGAAATTAATAAGAGGTTGGGGAAAGTTGATGAATTGGAGGCCCGCATGAATGAGAGGTTTGCCGATCCCCCAGCCCCATCAGGTAGGTCCGTTAGGCAGAGAGCTGCGCCCTTGCCGAGGGGGGATTTCATTACCCCACCTAAGAGATCTAAGGCCAAGAAGGCAAGGTACAGTGTCCCAGCCCTCGTACCTTTAGTCCCGGTCCCAAGTGCGCCTGTACCTACGGTACCGGTTCCTGTTACACCCCCCCGGTAATCCCGGCGCCCGCGGCACCGGTGCCTGGCATGCCGACGGTCCCCCATCCTGCGGGGGTTACCCCCTCACCCGTGGTACCAACCCCAGTCCCGAGCGTGCCGCTGACACCTGCTCCCTTGCCTAGCACGCCTATGCCACCGGACGTGCCCCAGGGGGCCCCAAGTGTGCCAGCGGGTAACCTGGACCCAGTCCCTGTGGAATTGGCATCTCAGATAGCGGCTTGATTGCCTTGGTTGCAAAAGGGGGGGGTGTTTCCTGCCTCATTAGACCATGCGGCAGAAACGGCGAGGTTGATACAAAACATTAGAGCTGCAACGGCGGCTGACAGTACTGTGGTGCCCTCATCTGCTTCACTTACAGGTTCCAGTCCCGCTCAACCGAATGGCGATGGTGGTCTACCGGTTCATGTACCCGTGAACGGTAAGGAGGTGGCGCTGCCTCTCTTGGGGGATGGCTCAGTGCCATCCAGGAGTGAAAATTTGGGTCAACATGTGTCCCAGGCAGTGAAGGAATTGATTTGGGCGGGAAAATATGTTTACATCTTCTCTTTGTTGCTAGACAATAGGGAAATGGAGCAGGCCAAGTTATTAAAGGAATGGATGCACCCGAGTGAATGGAGGGTGCAGTGCTCCAAATTCAGGGTAGAGGAGACTTTGAAGAATTGGATCAGAGCCTTTTCCGTCCTTTCGGCGATCACGGCCGAACACCCCCTAATGTACAAGCAGCAATGGCTTGCTACCAGAGCAGGATTGTGGGGTGGAGCGATCAATACACTGGGGATGCGTGGAAGGAGTATGACGTTAATTTCAGGAAAGCGAAGGAATTTGACGCATCACTGGCATGGGACAGGGTGGACTCTATGTCTTGGCATAAGCAATTCTCGGGGGACACAGCCCCATCCCAAGCTGCCAGCACAGTTAAGGTGTTCTCCGCCAGACCCCAACAGCCCTTTCGGTCAGCCCAGGGGAGTGAGGTCCCGGGGAAGAATAGGGGGAGGGGGGGTCAGAGAGAAAAGGGGTATGCTGGGATTTTAATAAGCGCACCTGCACAAGGACCCAGGGCACCTGTAGATTTAGACATGCATGTGCAGTCTGTGGTCACCCATCCCACCCTGAGACAACTTGCAGGTCCAAGCAAGGCAATCATGGTCAGAGGGGAAGGGGGAAGCCAGAGTAGTGAGGTCGATTCGGGCCCCCCTACGCCAATAGACGTTTTAGCAATGATACCATGGTTGAATAGATACCCGGACCACACAGCGGCCACTCTACTTCAGGAAGGTTTCTCACAAGGTTTTAGGATCCCGGCGGTGGGGTACACAGGTAGCGCGCATTGCAGGAACCAAATGTCAGTAAAACATAATCCTGAAGTGGTGGGTGCTAAGATTAGCAAGGAACTGTCACTGGGCAGGATAGCTGGACCTTTCCAGGAGGTGCCAGTCCCCAATTTTGTGTGTTCACCGCTTGGAGTAGTACCCAAGAAGGAGGGAGGTGAGTTTAGACTGATCCACAATCTGTCGGCACCAAGAGGAGCATCCTTGAATGATGCCATTGATGAAGGGATTTGTAGTGTGAAATATGCCTCATTTGACCAGGCGGTTGATCTATTGCGGGCTCTGGGGCCGGGGGCGCTGATGGCAAAATCCGACATAGAATCTGCCTTCCGTCTCCTCCCAGTCCATCCTTTGGATCACCACCTCCTAGGTTTCAATTTCGAAGGGAAGTTTTACATGGACAAATGCATGCCCATGGGCTGTTCCATATCATGTGCTTACTTTGAGACGTTCAGTTCCTTCTTAGAATGGGTCATGAGACAGGCGACGGGCCACCAGCAGGTCATGCATTACCTAGACGATTTCCTTTTCTTAGGGGCGGCGGGCTCTCAGGAGTGTGCTTGGGCATTGCAGGAATTTTGCGTGCTCATGCGGGCTTTTGGGGTCCCGCTGGCGCCAGGGAAGACGGTCGGCCCGTCCACTTGCCTGGAATTCCTGGGTATCGAAATTGACTCAGTGGAGGGATGCTTCAGGTTGCCCAGGGACAAAGTGTCTAGGTTTAGAGCAGCGCTTCGTCAATGCCTTCGCAGAGACAAGGTGTCACTGCAACAGCTGCAAGAAGTAGTGGGGCAACTGAACTTTGCCCTGCGGGTCATCCCAATGGCACGCCCATTCTCACGCTCCATTGCCCAAGCTATGAAGGGACTACGGGAGAAACACCACCGCACGAGGTTGTCATCTGAGGTCCGCCAGGATATGCATATATGGATGGCATTCCTGGAGGAGTTTAATGGCAGGGTAGTGTGGCCCGGTCCTCCCGCCACATCAGCAGAGTTGGGTTTGTGGACAGACGCTGCTGGTAGTGTGGGCTTCGGCGCCATTTTGGGGTGCAAGTGGGTCGCTCAGCCGTGGCCGGAGGAATGGAAAGCGTGGGGTCTGACTGCCAATATTGGCTTCCTGGAACTCTTCCCGATATGGGTGGCCTTGAAGGTCTGGCCGGAACACCGATGTAATTATCAGTGGTGTTCTGGTCGGATAACATGACGGTTGTAGAATGTATAAATCAACAGGGGGCGCGCTGCCCCTTCATACTGCGCCTGATAAAGGAGATTGTGTTACAGTGCTTGAAATGGAATGTGGTTTTCAGAGCCAAGCATGTGCCAGGAATCCTCAACAATGCAGCTGATTCCCTTTCTCGCTTTAAAATGCAGGTATTCAGGGAGCATCTTCCTGCAGCAGACCCCTCGCCAGCCCACTTCCCGGCAGTACTTTGGCAGATTGGTGCCCCAGACTACAGGACCTCATGGTTGCTAGCTTAGCCCCCAGGACCAAGTCAGCTTACGAAGGGGCGTTTTTGTCTTACCGGGCTTTCTTGGGGCTGGAATGGGAGGTGGGGTGGGCGCAGGAGGACAGCTTTGCGGCCTACTTGGAGTCAATGCACAGGGAAGGGCGCTCAGTGGCGGCAGCGAGCAGACATAGGGCGGCGGTCTCCTTCTTCGCGCAGGCTAAGGGCATGCATGATCCTACTAACACCTTTATGGTGCGCAAGGCGTTGAGGGGTTGGCGCCGTCTACAGGGTCACGCACCAGATGGAAGGAGGCCCATTGGACTAGCTCGCCTGACAGCCTTATTGGGAGCGCTTCACAGTGTCCGTAGCTCCGAGTGGGAGGTACTTCTGTTTAAAGCTGCGTTTTCCCTGGCCTTCTATGGGGCTCTGAGAATTGGTGAATTAGTCGCAGGGTCAAAAGGGGACAAGTTGGGCGGCCTGCAGCGGACCTGTGTAAATATCAGTGAGGATACTATGTGGGTGACAATCCAGAGGTCAAAAACTGACCAGGAGTCCCGGGTCACACCATAGTGCTTCACCGGGCACGGGCCAACCCTTGCTGCCCGGTTTCACATGTGGAGTTCTTCCACAGGCAGCGAGGGGGCACGACGGGGGGTGCACTGTTGTGTCACGCTGACGGCACGCCGTTGACCAGGTACCAGTTTAGGTGAGTCCTGGAGCTGACAGACGGGCAGGTTTTGACCCCAAGGAATTTGGCACTCACTCATTTAGGATTGGGGCAGCAACTGAAGCAGTAGCGAGGGGTCTCCCGGTTGAGAGTGTAAAGAGACTGGGGAGATGGTCATCAGAATGTTACAAACGATATGTGCGAATTGACTTGTTGTGACAGGACGGTGCTCACGCCTGGTGTCTTTCTGGTTTTTGCAGTTTCTCAAACCTGTGACGCAGGGGAGGAACTCGCCGGCGTGCGTCAACGATCAACACCATCGCAGCACAAGCAACAGGAAGGACACACGAAATTGGTGACTTGGATTGTGGGCCACTCTTATGTGAGGCGTGCTAAACATGTTTTTCTTTCAGGAGACCGTATGAAAAGGGCTGCACTGAAAGGGTTCCATATCTCCTTTTTTGGCAGGGGGGGTCTGTGCCTCAGCCAGTTTAGGGGCTTCTTCCAGGGACTCTTAGCGCGGCAGCCCGCCCCCCCCCGTCAGTGGTGATACTTCACCTGGGGGAGAATGATTTGGCCAGACTAGGGAGGCGCATCTTGATTGAGGAAATCATTTCCACTGCTGGGTGGGTCACGAGGATGTGCCCGGCTGCACAGTAGTATGGTCGCAACTTATCCCCCGATCGCAGTGGCGAAGGGGGGACTCTGTCAGGGCGTTGAATCACTCGGTAAAGAGGATCAACACACAGTTGGACAAACTATTTCGAGCCCCCCGGTTGCAGACAATCCCACACGGGTGTATCTGGGGCAAGCAGTTCTATCTGGGAGACGGGGTCCACCTGACTGAGGCGGGGAATGTCCTGTAGTCTAATAACCTTTGGGCGTGGTTAGAGGGAGTTGCTAAGTAAGTCAATCCAAGTTTAGGGCTAGGAAGGGGGAGGCCAGATCGTCGGTCAACAATGCTGGCCTGTGGCGGTAAGGTCATGACCGGTGAGCAGCTATTTTAAGGTCTGAGGGGGCGGGCATCATCCTATAGAGGTTCCCGCCCAGGGGGAGGGGCCATTGGCCCTTCCTAGAACTTCAGGGGCAAGGTAACTGGTGCTTCAAAGGGGCGCGGGTTGGAGGAGTCACGCTTTCCTTAGGCTGGTAGCCACCCCGCGCGCGCATACTTATGACGTCACCCGATGGCGCTGAGTAAGGGCCCTCCTTAAGTGGGTAAATGGAGTTCACGGCGTGGACCGGGTAATTAACGGGCCCGGCTGCGCATGCGCACATCTTGTGGTGAGGCGCAGCTAGTAGGACCTGACACCGGTTAGCGACCTTGCCATATGGCCAGAAATGTTAGCATACTAAATTTCAGATGAGGATGTTAGATTCGGTTAGGAAACAATCTGTATTAGAGTTTTTGTTAAGGATAGTCTCTCACACCTGTTGACAATCATGTATCTAATGTCCTGCTGATTTTTCGTATAAACTGCATTTCGTACATTTAAAAATTTAATAAATACGGCCGGGGGTCCCGCGACCCCCCGCCTTCCAAAGATAATCATGTTCAGATGTCCTTGTGTCCGGGGGTTGGTGTGGTCATAGGGAGGGGGCGGCAGCCAGTCACGGACCATGTGAAAAGGGGGGGCCCTTGGCCCCCCCGCACGCATGGCGGTGCGGCGACCGCCCCCTCCAACAAAGCCGCTCGGTGGGGGGGCGTGTCCTCAGGGGCGCGCCCTGCCACCGATTGGCGGGCGCCCTCCCCGACCCGGATGTCATTGTGCGACATCGGGGCGGGGGGGCGGGCTGAGGGGAACAAGAAAGGGTCGGGGAGCGCCCGGGGGACTCCTTGCTTCCTGGACGCTCCCCCCCCCCACACCGGTGCTGCCCCGCGCTCGGGGCTTGTTGTTTCCCCACCCACCATCCCTGGAACATTGCGGTGTTGTATGCATTATTAGTTAAATTCAGTCGATAATTTGTATATAATGTTTGTTAGGCCAATTTGGGTTTTTTTGTTTTTTTTTTGCTGCCTATGCTTAAAAAATTGTGTGATAGTTTGCTGTTATGCTTTCTCTTAGGTCTTTGTTCCCCGTTAGATAATGATACTGTGTATGTTATGGTTTGCTTTTGCATTTAGGCCTTTTTTCCCGTTTAGCTTTAAGGTGTCATGCGTAAATTGATTTAGACAGGGTAGCTGTTCATTAGAATTTTTTCCCATAGGTCGTCGTATTTATTAGGTATGGGGCATGCGGTAAGGTCATGACCGGTGAGCAGCTATTTTAAGGTCTGAGGGGGCGGGCATCATCCTATGGAGGTTCCCGCCCAGGAGGAGGGGCCATTGGCCCTTCCTAGAACTTCAGGGGCAAGGTAACTGGTGCTTCAAAGGGGCGCGGGTTGGAGGAGTCACGCTTTCCTTAGGCTGGTAGCCACCCCGCGCCCCCATACTTATGACGTCACCAGATGGCGCTGAGTAAGGGCCCTCCTTAAGTGGGTAAATGGAGTTCACGGCGTGGACCGGGTAATTAACGGGCCCGGCTGCGCATGCGCACATCTTGTGGTGAGGCGCAGCTAGTAGGACCTGACACCGGTTAGCGACCTTGCCATATGGCCAGAAATTTTAGCATACTAAATTTCAGATGAGGATGTTAGATTCGGTTAGGAAACAATCTGTATTAGAGTTTTTGCTAAGGATAGTCTCTCACACCTGTTGACAATCATGTATCTAATGTCCTGCTGATTTTTCGTATAAACTGCATTTCGTACATTTAAAAATGTGTTGTTTTATATCTTAATAAATACGGCCGGGGGTCCCGCGACCCCCCGCCTTCCAAAGATAATCATGTTCAGATGTCCTTGTGTCCGGGGGTTGGTGTGGTCATAGGGAGGGGGCAGCAGCCAGTCACGGACCATGTAGTTAACACCCTCCTGTCCTTCCTGGGCTCAAACACAGGCTATTGCCTTCTGAGCCAGTGTGATTAACTCTCTCAGCTCTGGAGGCGTGATGGGTCGTAGAACTTGTTTAAGCAAGTTCTGATACAGGCAGCCTAAAGTGAAGTTTTATAAAGATAATTTTCCACTCAAGCTATCAAGAATCTAATTTACGATTAAAATTATGTGGACAATAACTTTGAATTACTTTTCTAGCATTTTTCCCAGGCAAAGATGTATAATTACACATCTTATTAACTAGGCCTGTCTTAGGTAAAATGTAGCTGAATTTACACAGTGAAAATAGCTTTAAGGCATTCAGTCACTGTGGGGACACACCTTCTAAATAAACAGTGTGTCACTATATGTTAATCATCCTGCCATATAGGCTTTCCAGGCACACTTTAGGGTCTACTTAATATTTAAAAGCAGGTTTTTTTAATAAGGCAAACCTACCTTTCCATGCTAAGTGTTACTGTAGTGCATATAAACTGCAGCCCAACCAGATGGCAGTGGTACTCCTTAAAGTCATATGTGTTTTATAATTTTGTTATATATGTGAGTATTACACACTAACTTTATAGCTCCTAAAGCATGCTTTTGTTATCGGTGCATACCAGTTCTTCTATTGACTCTCTAATCATCCATACTAGCAGTAGATGCGCTGCTCCCAAAAATCAAGTTAGGGATACTAACTTAATTTTTTTCCCTCCAACTTCAAATTTCTTCATATTATCATAGCGTTTAAAATTAGCAATTTAATTTTTCTTTTTACGTAATGTAATTATTTAACTTGGTAATATTTAATAATGTTTTTACTTCGAAACCCACCTGAGTAGGCGTTGCAGACCCCCCCAGGGTTTAGAACCACTGTCTAATGCCATTAGAGTGCATAAATAATTGCACATATTTGTTTTTGTTTACAGGGTCTTTCTTAATGTGTTTGTTCAATGCTTATCGTGATTATATTGAATATTTCACAATAATTTGTACTGGCTATTTTTCTGAACGGAATCCTGCATGTTAGTGTCAGCAGTTTTTCACCCAGACATATTGCCTACTTTAAACATGTGAAATGCTCAGCTGAAAACCCGTAAACTGCAATATTCCTGCAGAATTGTTTTCTTGTTATCCCAATCGGGCTGGAAACTGCTGTTACAGGGCGCATTGAATTATCACTTGTAATGCCACTTATAATTTAAGTTTCAAAACTAAATAAATAAACCTATTGGAGATTACCCTAGCTTGGGGCAGAATCCCAACTCTAGTCCTCAATGGGAAGCTGTGGCCCCAAATGCTTGAGTACTCCGTCTTCCGAGAGGCCCTGTCCACTGGCATCAACCATTAAGTTGCAGAAAATACAGGCACTGCCTCCACACCGCAGGTGGAGTGGGATGCATTTAAGACGGTGGTCAGGGGGATAGCCATCAGCACTACAGCAGAGGCGTGACAGGAAACACACAACAACCTCAGGGACATCGAAAATTCCCTAAATAACCTTGAGCAGGAAGCAGCGAGTGACCCCACTAAAGAAGCACTCTTGCAGGACACCGGAAGAAAGCATGCAGTGCTACTAGAAACGCTAAGACACATCGACTATACTGCCTACACACACGCGAAACACGCTGAAGCTGACAGGGCCGGCCCGGTCCTGGCGCGCATACTTCGGGGTGAACCTCCGTATGCCCCAATACACGAGATAACTACAATGGCCGGGGACATAGTAGGCACGCAGCATGGCATAAACAAAGCCTCCTGCGAGAATTACCAGACACTATACCAATCCCCTCCCCCCACTGGCGGAAGATGCCATTGATTATCTCCTAACTGATGTACCATTCCATCAACTGAACAAAGCGGCACAAGATGACCTCTCCGGCTCCATCACCAGGGTGGAAATCAAGGAGGCCATCCGAGACCTCCCTCAAAACAATGCCCCCAGCCTCGATGGCCTTCCGGACAAATTCTTTGCTACATTCTCATACTCCCTGGTACCGCAGCCAGAGCACCTGTATAACTCTGCGATAGACACAGGAATACTTCGACCCACCACCAGGCAGGCGTTGGTGGTATCCCTCCACAAACCGGGCCGTTCGGCCACGGACCTATCAGGTTACAGACCCTAGTCCCTGCTCACGACTGAACACAACATTTTGAGTAAAGTCCTCTCAAGTTGCTTACTCCCTTATCTGCATAAGTTAATCCACCCAGACCAATGCGGGTTTGTACCGGCGCATAGCACTTCCCTCAACATTAGGAGATTGTACCACGTCATGACATCAACCCCCCCATAAAGCTGTAACGCAGGATGTATCACTCTAGATTTGCGGCAGGCATTTGACTCGCTTAGATGGGACTACATGTTTCAGATACTCAGGAGATTTGGAATACCTCCAGACAATCTGAAATGGGTTAAACTCCTGTATTCAGCCCTCACCGCAAGGGCTCGCACTGGCAGACACATCTCACGGAAATACCCGAATGGCAAAGGCACCCACCAGGGCTGCCCCTTGTCTCCGCTGTTCAGGCCCGGACTGGCCGTTGTAGGCACCGGGCAATCCCCCGGTCGGCCGCATGGTTGGGGGCCGGTTTTGGGCCCCAGGGGGCCGTTTTTGTTGCAGGGCCGTTTTTGCAGCATAGCTGCAAAAACGGCCCTGTAACAAAATCGGCCGAAAACCGGCCCTGGCAAAGAGTGCGGTCGCACCCCCAGGGTAGAGGGGGGGCTGGCTGAGCACTTTTCCAGGGCCGATTTCGGTTCCCAGTCCGGCCCTGCCGCTGTTGTTCGTGCTAGCCCTGGATCCGCTGGCTCTTAAGGTGCGGCTATCAGCTGTGCAGACAGATATACGCTTGGGGCAGGCTACGCACGTAATTTCTGCATATGCAGATGATATAATATTGTACCCCAGCAATCTGACCATGGATCTCACACCTATCCCAGACATTTTCCCCTCCTTTGCACGTCCCTCAGGCCTTCGCATAAACGAGAACATGTCATATGCCTTCTTTTTTCACAATGGGGAACGCCCAGAGGCGATTCAGTTTGGTCGCCACTCCTTAAAGGTTGCTACACACACGTTCAAGTACCTAGGCATACAAGTGTACAGAACCATGCTGGATCTCATAGAGGGTAACTTAGGTAAGGCTATCAGATCACTCCGGTCGCAGGTCACATTCTGGTCTTCCCTACCGCTCTCTGTGATGGGCCGAGTAGCCATCTATAAAATGTTGGTCCTACCTCGTTTGTTATATTTCTTTACTAACTTACCAATAGTGATCCCGACTCCGCTCCTCAACTCGCTGAACACAATGCTATCTGATCTGATTTGGGGCAATGACCGCCGTAGGGTGGGACTGGTTAAACTGCAACTGGATACAGACATGGGTTGACTGGGTGCCCCAGACTTCCGCTCCTACTGTTACACGAGTCAACTGCACTGGCTTTCGAATCGGCTGGCAGGGCGTAACCTGCATGAGATAGATTATACTCCCGCTGACATAGACCGAGGGGGGTTGCACACAGTATTTCTACCGACAGCTAGGATATAGACCGGTGCCACAACACTCCTGCACACTGCGCTTGCATACTGGAAAAAATCCACTCATTAAACGCGTAGCTGCCCTCCATACTCTGATAACACTCCACTCTTAGGCATTCCTACCCCCACTGGCTTACTCACTAAACGACAACTTCTTGCCTGGACTGAGTGCGATCGCACCACAGTGGGTGCTTTGTTTGAAAAGGGCACCCTCATGGACCATGGAGACGTCATGGGGTCTCAGACGCATTATATCCCACACACGCTGCAGTCCTACAGTATGTGAAGAAGCACTGGACCCCACACAGGGAGGCACCCATGCGGCATGAACTGGTCTATATGACCTACTTGATGGGAGAAGGCCGCCACCTCACTAAATGGCTCTACAAAGGCATTACTGCACACACTAGAATTCCATTGACGGATTTGCGCAATAGATGATCCAAGGATCTTGTCACAGAACTGACAGACAAAGAATGGTGTATGATCTTAGAATACCCCAAGAAAATCCCACGTAATGCCAAATTTAAGTTTATTCAATATATGGTCCTTCACAGGGAAAATCTCAGCCCACACCGGCTGCAGCGCATATTCCCAGCCACACAATATTATTGTCCTAGATGTAAGTTAGAAGGCACTGACTTACTCCACATGCTCTGGCTGTGCCCTGTGCTCCCATCTTACTGGTCTGGAGTGGTTACACTGGTCTACTCTGCGGTTGGGATCCCTGTTCCGAACACGCCTGCTGTCTGCCTGCTGCGGTTTTCTCGACGCCCCGAGACGCAGAGAGTACAGCTTCGCTTTATAGATCTAGCATTACTTATGGCCAAACGCTCCATTATGATGCGGTAGAAGTCGGTTACACTCCCACAACTCTATGGTTGGCACGGGGAGGTGGTGAGGTGGGGCAGCGCGGAAAGTGCTGGAATCCGACGGGAGGAAGCCCGTGGACTGCGCAAAAAGATAATCTCTCTGGACTGGGATACCATACTTGAAGCTTTCAAGGCCCTTGCACCGCCACCAGTCCCTGCCGCGCAGGATTAATAGAAGCTTTACTATCCAGGCCCTTTCCAGTCTACGATGTTAACGGTTCATAAGTCCTGCTGATCTAACACTGTACAGTATGTATATTGGAATGTTTGCGGCAAGAAAGAGCGGGTGCAGCTAGCGGAGCACTCTGACAGAAAACTGATTTGGGATGGGCCAGACAAAGTTGGGGAAGGGAGGGAGGGATGTATTAGTTTAATTAACTCATTACATGAATCTTCTTACCACACTGCAGCAGTGCTGCAGTACAGCAAGAAATGGACCACTTAGAGCTACATCCGAACAATACAGTATATCAAGAACGGACACAATAGGGAATGTAATATACTGTATACACACAGGGCTACCATTGTAACCTTAGCACCCTTTTCTAATCCAGACTGTATGCGACATTTAATGTACCTAATATATTTGTTTTTTTGGTAATGGATGTTAATTGCTGAAGAAAACCAAAAACCTAATAAAATATGTAATAAACGCTTCCCTCCACAGGTAGTCTGTTACACCATGTAGTGTGTGTGATTGGAAGGATGTTATATTATTTTTTTTAATCGTATGTGAGAAGAGCTTCCATGTCATGCATGATGACCACCGAGGTGCAGTTATCATATTATCGGACGCAGCGCATAGCAGTGTGGTGGGTGATAAGTGTGACAGACAGATGCTCAGTTTTATGTTTTTTAGTAAGCTGGTAGCTTTGAATAGCTCTACAGGTCCTTTTAAGGTATGTCTTATAATATAGTCTGCTTTGCTAGTTACTGAACTGGGTTGTCTAATATGAGATTTTGTGTATAGTTGAGATCCTGAGGTGGCATGGTTGGAAGGAGAGAGAATTGGCGAGATGTATTGGGATGGGCATTTTTATTATCATCCTAAATCTGAGTGTCTTTATGAGATATAATGAAGCGGTCAGATTGTATAAATATTTGGGACCTGCAGTGGTGGACTATGAAATGAAATGAAATGAAAAATTGCATTTGTATAGCGCATAACTGCCCTAGGGCCTCGCAGCGCTTGAAGATAAAATGGTTTAGCGCAGGCTCGGGGCAGATCAGCAGGATTTAGCAAACAAATGCGTTTTCAAGGCCTTTCTGAACGAGAGGAGGTTGCTATTTCCTCGGATGGCAAAGGGGAGGGCATTCCAAAGTCTGGTCGCCGAATGGGAAAAAAAGCGGCCACCCCAACGGGCTTTGTTAATTTTAGAGGAGGTGGCCAGCTGCAAGGTACCAGACCGAAGGGGGCGTGCTGGGACATAAGGCGTGACCAGAGGATGCAGAATCGCTGGGCCTACACGGTGAAAGGATTTGTGCATAATGCACAAAGCTTTAAACTGCACTCTGGCAGCCATTGGGAGCCAGTGGAGGTCTTTCAGAGCCTTCCTCGCCGACTGCCGACGGGACAGATTGAACAGTAGGCGGGCCGCACTGTTTTGTGTGACCTGAAGCCTCTGCAGTACCGAAGCCGGTGCTCCCAGGTAGAGAGCATTCCCATAATCCAGGCGAGAGAGAATCAGGGCCTGGACCATGATCCTCCTCGCCTGGAAAGGGAGCAAAGGGAGCACCCGCCGGAGCATCCTCATTAGTCCAAAGCAAGTGGCGGCAGTCTTAGTAGCCTGGACCGAGAAATCAAGGGCGGTGTCAAGCCAGATCCCGAGGCTCTTTATCTGGGACTTGGGGGCAGGGGGAGCGCCAAGACATGGAGGCCAGATGGGTGCAAGAGCAGACGGGGAGGGATTTCCGAGGAGAATGATGTCTGTCTTCTCCCCGTTAAGCTTCAAACAGGAGGCTTGCATCCATCTGGCCACAGCCTCTAGACAGGGGCCTAAGGTGTTGGATGATCCATCTGCGTGGTCTAACGAGACCACCAGCTGCGTATCATCCGCGTAGGTGACTATACGCACACCAAAGGGATGGACTATCCTGTCCAGAGGTTCCATGTAGGCGTTAAAGAGGGTCGGGCTCAGGGAGGAGCCCTGAGGGACCCCACACCTGAGAGGGTGTTTGGGAGAGACTGTCTCACCCTCGAAGACCTGAAAAAAGCGCTCCCTCAGAAAGGAGGTAAGCCAGTCTAGAGCCGCGCCCGACACGCCCATGCCCGTAGTCGGTGTAATAGCGTGGGATGGTTCACCGTGTCGAACGCGGCGCTAAGGTCTAACAGGATAATGGCCACCTTTCCTCCCCGATCCAAAGTCGTTCTTGCTTCCTCTGTAACCGCCAACATGGCTGTTTCTGTGCCATGTTGAGGGCGAAAACCTGTCTGGGAGGCACGCAACAGACAGTTGGACTCCAAATAGTCTGTTAAGATATTGTTGGCGTGCCTCTCCAGCAGTTTACTCAGCCAGGGGAGCAGCGAAATGGGGCGGTAGTTGGACAAGTTGCTCTGGTCCAGGGAGGGCTTCTTGAGAAGCGCCTTCACCATGGCGCACTTCCAGGGGAGTGGGACCGATCTGGACACGATGGAGGTGTTTAAGGCTTCCAGGATGACAGGACGAATAACGTCCAATGCCTTAACAAGGATCCGGGGGGGTGCCGGGTCATTGGGAGACCCGGAAGAAACTTTGGAGATTAGTCTATCCAGGCTGCCGGCATCAAGAAGCGAAATTGTATCCAGTTTGCAGAGAGCCGGAGAATCAGCTGGCTTAGATGGGACGGAGGGGGCGTTGACCGTAGGATTACTAAAAGAAGAGTATATGGTCGAAATTTTCTTGGAAAAGAAGGCAGCTAGCTCATTACAGCGGTCTTGTGCCCCTTCAACAGTAGGACGCTCAGCCGGGGGTGAAATAAGGGACTTAGCTATCCTAAAGATTTCCCTAGGCGCGTTGGCTGCAGCACTAATTTTCCCTTCGTAGAAGGAGGTTTGCGCCATTTTAATCTCTGATTTATAGAGCCTTATTGCGGACCTGTAATCATCTTTCCTAGACAGAGAATGGTCCTTCCTCCACGCTCTCTCTAGTTTGCGGCAGTCAAGCTTTAGTAACCTCAGAGCAGGAGTGTACCAGGGTGCAACTATAGGTCTTCTGATGAGTTTACAGGGGGGTTTGGGAAGGACTCGGTCTAGGGTGCTCGAGATCCAGTGATCAAAGTTGCTAGAAGCAGAGGCAGGGGTCAAGGCCCTTCTCGGGGGGTCTTGAGTGAGAGCCATTGTCCAGTCGGTGAGGGGAAGTGAGGACCATTTCCTGCCCATGTACTTGGTAGAGGCCTCACGGGGGAAACAGGAGTTAGAAAGCCAGGTGAACGGTATCAAAAAATGATCAGTCCAAGGCAGTGGAACAGGGGACTCTACATTAAGGTTGGTATTAGTGTATATATGATCAAGGAGATGTCCCTTCTTGTGGGTCGCCAGATGGCCTCTCTGGCAGAGGTCTAACGCTTGCATGTTGGCCCGCAAGTTATTAGCTGCCATATCCTAGGGGTCATCTGAATGGATGTTAAAATCCCCGAGCAGGGTGAGGTTAGATGAGGTCAAGACTGCGTTGGCGGTGAGATCAGTAATTTGGGTGATAAAATTATTCAAGGGGCCTGGTGGGCGGTAGAGTAAAATACCCGAAAAAGTGGTGGTAGGGGAGAGATCAAGTGCAAAGTGTAAGCTCTCGCAAGTCAGCAGGGAATTAGGAGTGACCCGACACTTAAAGCTGTCCCTGTATATAATTGCTAGGCCCCCGCCCCGCCCCGATTGGCGGTCGAGGCGCTTAAGGGTATAGCCTGGAGGTGTGGCCCATATTAAGGACGGGTCGTTGTCAATCTGAAGCCAAGTTTCCGTTAAAAATAGAGCGTCAGCATTAAGCTCATCAATCAACAGATGCAGCTCTGTAAAGTGTTTGGGTAGCGACCGGCAATTAAGGAGATACATTCTCCAAGTCTCTCCCAAAGGGAGGGAGTCACTAAATGGGCGGGAGGTGCTCCATGTACAGTGCTTGCAATGATGGTCGATATTAGCTGGGGAGACAGAATGGCAGCAGGAAGGACTGACAGGGGGGCGTAAGGAGTGTAACCCCATAGAGTTGTAGACAACTCGAATACCGACCATGGTGCCGGTCACCACCCCAATCCAGGGCCAGCGAGAAGCATCTGAACGCGGACTGGCGCAGACTGGCTTCTCTTTGGCGCCTCTTCGGCGCTTATACGGCGCTACCGCTGCGCGTCACCGCTGCGCGGGGAGGGAAGAGGTCATATAGATTAGGCGAGGGGGGAGACTAGCCCGTCAACCTCCCCAAGATGGCTGCCCAGGATGGGACAACCAGGAAGTGGTGTCGCTTAAGCCTTCCTCCACACAATCAGCACAAGCTGTGGTGGACCGGGGAGTAGCGACCAGAAAACAAGTAAGAGCACCGAAATGTAATTTTAAGAACACATATTCTCACATCAATAGGTTTTTAAAATTGTTAAAAACGAAATAGCAGCTTGCAGAAATGTAATTTTAAAAACACATATTCTCACATCAAAAGGTTTTTTAAAATTGTTAAAACGAAATAGCAGCTTGTAGAAATCCTGGTCACATTCAAGCGCTAGCGCTATGATCTTCGTTGGTAGGTGATCGTGCGCGCAATACTCCCGCCCTAAAATAGTGAGGGCGAGGGGGGAGACTAGCCCGTCAACCTCCCCAAGATGGCTGCCCAGGATGGGACAACCAGGAAGTGGTGTCGCTTAAGCCTCCCTCCACACAATCTATTAACTATATTAAAGTCTTTCGAATTGTCCAGCAAAGTTTCACAAATCTCTTCAGGTATCCCATGCCTATTCATTTGGTGATGTTTGTTTTTTTGGCTGTGCAGTGCTAGTGATCGACAACCCTCATAGCAGATATATGTTAGATGAAATTAAGAAATATGAGTTATAGTTGGCTGCTGACCGCTGCGTATTATGGTCTTAACAATATTATGGGCCATAACTGTTATATATGTAAGTACATAGCTATATAATGCAAAGGTGAAGCAGACACCAGCCCTTCTCAGCCTACCTGGATAGTCAAAGCAGTTTGTTGGATGAGTTGTTTACAATTCGTGGGTTGTAAGCTGGGGATTGCGCTTGAGGGTATGGCTGTTTTCTAGCTTGGTGTATTTATCTAGGATATAGCCATGTTTTCAACTATCTTGGGAAGCATATATGCTCCTGGGTGGTTCTAATGCTGGCTGGTAGTGAGTTCCAAAGCTTGGGGGCTTGTACTGATAAAGCAATGCCTCCAATGAATTGTTGGCAACTCGCTGCGCCACTCGAAAGAAAGAGGGCAGGAATGAGCCATATTTCCCAATATAAGGTATAATATGCTGCCTCACACCAATGCAGGCACTCTTACGCCATGGTGCAGGGTGCCTGCGTTGCAGACAGGATTGCTTTTTGTGCAGGAAGGGTCAACCTCCTGCACAAAACCAATCCCCTGAGATTTTTTCCTCTTTCTAAGTGTGCTGCAGAAGGTGGCCTTGCATTGCTTGGCAAATCTGGCGTTAGCATTGCGTTGCCCTTGCGACACTATGCGTGACTCAAGGGCATCTCAATACTATGACAAATCTGGTCATAAGTGTACAAATAGCATGCGCTACATCAGTATCCATACAGGTGTCGTGTGTGAATATGCAAAATACCGGGGCGGTACAATAAATAACTCACTAAGCTCCAGAAAAGTAAACTAAGTTTACAAAAAACACACAGTATATCAGTCACGCTTGTCATGTACCGAAAAATATTTGAACATTTTATTTCTTAATTAAAAACAGGCACATGCTATCCAAACTAATGGCAGAAGAAGGGCAATTTTGAAGCCACATTGAATATGTATATATATGTACACATCAACCACCAGCAACAATCCAAACTAATGGGTATAGAGGACTAATTTAAAAGCCATATTCAATAAGTATTGGTATCTATTCATATTCAATAGAGCTTCCAAATTGCCCAATTTCTGCCATTAGTTTTGAAAGCATGTGCTAAATACCAACTTTTGGAACCACCCAGGTTCAAGAAACAATGTACTATCTCTTGATCCTTCTCAGAAATTCTCCCGGCATCTGAACTAGATCCTGCCTGATATAAGCACTGACCACTCATGTGAACCCTTCAAGAAGAATTTAAAACATTTTGTTATTTAGAAAGACGTACTAAAGTAATCCCCTCTGCCTTAATATATGTTTTAATTTTGATCTTTGATTTCTTTTATTCTGCTTTGGATTTGTAACGACCAAATTATTGGTTTGCATGGTCTTTCTGCTAGTATATTTACCAATGTTCATTATAAAGCACAATGATACCCTTAGCATAAGAATTGCTCTGAGGTGTTTGTCTGGGCAATGAATTCTTTGGAGAAGTCAGGGGCCATGAGCATGGGTGCTGAGCACATGTCCTCCTTCAGGGTGTCAAAAGCCTGTGGCATGCCTTTGTCTGGATAAGCTGTCTGTGCGGCTTCTTAGAAGTTCACTATGTCAAGGGGTAAACAATGGTGCGATATCCCTTGACGTATCTCCTGTACTAATACCTTGACATATCGCCTTTAATACCCAGTGGTGCCTAGTAAAGCTATCACCTCTGTCTGGGTCTTGAGGGGATTCCCAAGCCAGAATGGTCTCAATCATTGTCCAGAAGTCTGCACTTTGCCTCCTCCCACTTGATGTCCCAAGTAGAGCCCCAAACCCTGCCCTCTCTGGCACATACTGGCCTTGATAGTCAGGACTACCCTCTACAGATCCTAAAGCACTTCCAAAGGCTTACTGTCAATAAGGTGCTGACACAGATCTGCAAAACAAAGACTAAACATGTGCTCTCTCACAATCAAATTGTACAGCCCCTGATAATTCTTTACTTTACTGCTCTTCACTCAAGCACCCAGTACCTTGTAAAAGGAGTCTACACAATCCACCCAGGACTGCTGGCCAGAGGGTGAATTGTGGAAAGACATATACCATGATAATTGGCTCAGCCAAGAAGGTGGCTTGTATCCACTTCCTCAACCGAAATAAGATTGCAACTTACCTTGGTCTTCCCAGCTGTCACAACAAATGGAAACACTGTTGGAATCTAGAAGATTGTATTTCAAGAAAGCTATTGAGGCATTGTTCAGATTCACATCAGAGTTAAATATGAGGCCACTAAAGGAGATGACTGCTATATATAATAGCAAATGCGTGTTGGGGGTTTGTTATGGAGCAGGTATATGGAGGTATTCTGATGTGGACACCCTTCATCAAGTTGAAAACAAATGTTTAAAAAAGATGCTGTCTGTTCCTCCTAGTTTCCCAACTTTATATGTCAGGAGGAATTGGGTAATTTATTTCTTGAGGATAGAATTCATTTGGCACCTTTATTATTTTGGCGTGCTGTCTGGACAAAGCTGGAACCGTCAATTAACAGGAAGATAATTTGTGATTGCCTGGCTCTTGAGGGCTCTCAAAAGATTCAATAATCAAATTTGATTAAGAAACTTGTGTGAGAAAATGGACACTTCCAAATATTTTGATGACCCTGATTCTATGTAAGGTGTTAGATTATGGGATAGATAGATAGATAGATAGATAGATAGATAGATAGATAGATAGATAGATAGATAGATAGATAGATAGATAGATAGATAGATAGATTTATCACAATTACTTAAAATCATTTCAAATAGTTACATTTAAAAGAAACTGAATGACTATAAAAAAAGATGATATTGCCTTACAAACACTTTGTAGCCCTATTTTTCACCTGGGCCATAGATTTAAAATCGAATAATGTAGAAGAAGGTGCTCGAATTACTATGCAGGCTGCATTAAAATTGAGGGGTGTATTCGGACTTCATCAAGGTTATTGCCGCTGTCATAAATTTCATAAAACGGGTGGCCAATTGCACCGGGTCACCTCTAATACACTCTCCTAATGCGCCTTGGCAAGTCCGAACATTTATTATGCACCAAATGGGGTAGAGCCAACATTTCCTTAAAGTGGTTTTTCCCCATTTCCACAGAGGCCACACTGTATGTCCTTCGCCTCCCAGTTGCTCTGACCATACCTATATGCAAGCAAAGGAGCTAGGTGGAAGTGTAGCCTCATTAGTTGGTACTTCATTATTGGCTTGGGGGAGTCAAGAGATAGTACAGCATTACCCCATAATTGTAGAGTTTTGATGCTCAGCTGCCGTGATTTAGATTTGTACTGCCAGTACATCACGTTCCACCGACAATGATTTCGCATGTTTTAATAATGGTTTTGCCGCAATAGCTGTAAGTAATAAACTTGGCCAGATTTCTTGTGCCTCCAATATCTCAACACAATGCATTAGGAATTTGTTCCATTTTGTTGCCATGTTTTTTTATTAGTAACCAAATAAGGCTCTATAAATTATCCCCCTGGGACTGCTTGGCTTTTAAGCAATAGGTCACAAACTTAGCTTTTAGTAGTCACTGCTGCGATGTCAGCTTGAATACCACACAGATTTGTGTGTGTGGTGTGGAGTTTGGTAACAAAAACACTCTATGGTAGCAAGACGACTGTGTCCGGTCCAGCCAGGCTGCCAGTTTATCTCTAAAGACCATTGCCCCATAGGCCACTGTTGGTAAAAATGTTGAATCCATTACCATAAGCAGGGGGCACAAGTCTGATATATTCATGCATTTTCTCACTTTACAGAAAGAGAGTTTGCTGCCCCCCTGCTGTGCTGTAATGTCTACTATTAATCATCCTTTGTGGTCCAGCCAGACGCTGAGATACTTGTAAGTGGTCACTACTTTGATGAGTTCCCCTCTATATTCTAAGAACCTTTCCTGGCCCCTTTGTCTTGTTACTAACATCATATTAGTACAACAAGAGGAGAAATGGGCAGTCACCACTCGAAATGAGTAGTAGGTCCAGCAACAGCAAGTGCCCACAATTACAGGGAAAACAAAAAGGTGCTGAGCCGTTCCTGGGTTTAGGAGTAGAATACGAGCCACGTGGTGAGGAGGATGTTGTAAGGGTACAGACGTTTTACCCGTTGGGCATCCATTTTGTTGGATGTAATGCCCTCACACACCTTTGCAGGTGTCATGCTTCATCATTTGGGCCTGCTCCTCGTTGGGTCGGCGGTGCAATACCCAATGGGCAACACCTCAAAGAGGGGCTCTTTAGCGGAGATCTTTTTCCAACTGGCGTATAGATGAAGTGCGGGTGTGGGGCCAGAGAATTTGTAGACGTACAGGTGTGGGTTAAAATAAAGCTAGGGGTACCAAGGAACAGTTTATTCTGGATGGTCCGCTGCTCTAATTAAAATTAAGTCTAGACGGTACTCGCTGGAATGTAATGCTTCCAAGGGCGGGTATCCTTCTAGATGGTGCTATTGTTCGGTCAACATGTTTCTCGCTTGTGTCTATTAACTAGCGATTCTTCAGGACCTATGGAACTATATTAGCAGGTATCTAGGGCGTTCACTGTCTACATAAAAAGCGTAATCACTAGTGTATTGTCATGTGTACAACCTAGTGTGATTCCTAACAATGAACAGGAGTAGATTCTGTGTTATCCTTATCCTGTAGAAATACCTGTGTTAAGCTTCAACTACCTAGTGAGTGTAGTGTTCAGGTAACAACAGTATCCAGCGGGTAAAGCATCAGGATATCTCATCCACCGTTTGGTTGGGAATCCCTGTGCTGCTTGGAAGCACCTACCCCTCGCCGCTGGATACACTAGTGATTACGATTTTTATGTAGACAGTGACCGTCCTGATCCCTTGAGAAGCGGTCGCTCTGTCATGTATTCCTATAGGTTCTGAATCGATCCCCCTATTCCTGACCCTATTCTGGTTAAACTAACTAGCAAGTTAACTAACAGTCAGCCCATGAGGCAAGAAAAGCCCCCATGATGCAGATACCGTTATCTGACGCAGTCACACTACGGCACAGGAACGTGTTATCTGATTAGGTCATAACGCTTGAGATCTAATTAGACAAGCGACATTCCTCCAGCCCCTGATAAGGCATACGACGTTCTCATAACAAATCAAACCTATGACAACCTGGAAAATCCGTGCGGCCATTGTTTTGATTTCACAGAGAACTTCAGTAAAAGAATGTGCTAACGAGCAAGTCGTATGACATCTTTATTGACGTATCTATGTCCATCCTTACGTCAATCTCGGCACCTTTAAGGTATAAATATTGCCGATCTTGCCCTATGCAAACACACGCGTGGTGACGAGACGGAGCAGCCATACTTGCCGAAGCCCAGAAGCAGAGCAGACCCCGCTGGCAGCAGCCCCGCCTTCCTGACGCGCTGAGAGACGCGCTGCTATCTCTTGCCGAGAGACCCAGCACCGGCGCTTTCGGGCAGCCCTCGCAGGCAGCCTGGAATATCGAGAGCAGAGAAAGAGATACCATTCCTCATTCATCCTAACTTCCAGGTACAGAACTGAATAACCCCTCACAGAGAATTTTTTAGTTATTCACTTGGCAAAACAAACTTAACTTAAACTGTAACTTTCTATTCCCGCCCACGCATTAGACTTAGGTCAGGTACACGGGGTAGGCGTATTTAGAAACACCAGTTGAGTACGTTTAGTCAAATGTATATGTGTATGTAAATATATTTTAATCATTTTAAACATCATATGGCTCAGAAACCATATCAATGTTTTTACAGTATTATTTTATACTATTGCTTTTAATGTATGCACTTTACTTAACTATAAGTATTGCAATAATATCGATCCATTTCTCTTGTACGAGAAAAGAGACTGATCAATAAATAACACCTTTTTATTGAACACGCCCGTCTCTTCCTTTTCTCTACAATCTGATGAGACTAAGAATGCACGTACTGACTGAGTAAAATAATTGCCTTGTGCTCACACGACTCTGGAGATACACTCTCGATTAGGGGAGAGCAAAGTTGTCATGTTCTATGGTTGTCAGAAACTAAATCCCTTCTTGTCTAATCAGGGGAGTTAATTCTTTCCTGAACATTCGAGAAAGTTTCTAGCGAACTCTGAGCTACGCTGGCAAACCCAAAACTTAAGTCTAGTATCGACAGTAGTAGACCTAGTTAACGTCTGGCCTAGGCCTTTACTGCTGTAGGTATTATTCCAATGCGCAGAGCCTATTGGGAAAATAGGAACTACACTACATGGCGCCCAACGCGTTTGGAAAGGGCGATAAAACAAACGTAAGACATTTAGAGTAACTCAGTCGTGCTTTCTTACTCAGACCCCTTTTCCCAAATACTCCAAAGACGTCTGGAGTGGGTGAAAGGTAATATCCTCCAAAACCTCGCAGGAGGGAACTCCTATGTAAGGTTCTTGGTTTAGTCAACGTTGAAGGATACACTGTTCCAAAATATTGTGCATCTAATCTCTGTTTCCATAAGAAACCTGATCTGCAAACAAACATAATACCATCCTGTCGGTAAAATGGGAGACAATGATGAAGAAAGAGAGGCAGTTAGATTAGCAGCTGAAATAGCAGCAGCAGATACTGCACTACAGGATGCAGACGCGGATATAATACTCATTCCGGTCAGCAAAAGGAAATCTATAACCTTAAAACTTATAGAAAATGGACTGACACCTAGAGGTGGCACAGTCATATTCGTAATTGAGGCACACGAATATCGGCAGACAGAGGTATACTATTCATGGATACATTTTCCAGCAGCAAATGCTGTAACAAAGTACTTCCACTATTACAAAATAGAGGTACCACCTGACATTTACACTCCTTTCGAGGAGGTGGAAGTACCACTCAAATTCCAAGAGCATTTGCTCTTATTTGATGGCGCCCTAATACATAACAATCACATTACAAGGCTCGGTCCTTTAGGTAGACCAGGAGCAACGTGGCCGGTCTTAGCCGGATACACACCACACCCAGACATCGAAGAAATGTCTACTGGAGAGCTGTTAATACAGCTAAAACAGTTACTAAAAATTCATAGACAATTAGTCCAGTATGTGATGCGGACTTCAACAATTCAGCCAGCGATTAAACTTCCACAGCTGACCCCTCACCAGGGGAACACAAATAAAATCACACCACAGAACATCCAATCCTGCCTAGGTAAAGTTCCGGCTAAACGGGAACAGATACCATTCTGGTTGGCACAGAAAATCACCCAAATAGAGGCGGTGTTTCCTGACACCACCCCGCTAGAAAAACACAGGATTCTGACTATATGTCTCCCAATGGGAATCGCACCACACATAGAGGACTGTGACACTTGGGGTACAGTCTTTGCTTCAATCTACACAAAAACGCACGGTGTTCCATCCATTTCGGTAATACCAGATGTGCTAAAACAAATTCAAGATGAATACGGTCCAGAACCAGCTTTAACTCTTGGTATGAAATTACTGAAAGACTTCAAGCAGGTCTCGGCTATATTATTAGCCAATATAAAAGGTGAAGCAGCAAACGTGGCGATCCGCCAAAGGTTAAAAGAGACAGATATAGCAGACCAACCAGCTGAAATTGCCAGAATCATAGAAAAATCCTATGAGGAACTAGGTAGAGATAGTTTAGGTGGAATACCAGTAAAACCGCAACTGACTGAAAGTCCAGAAAAAATATTTTTTAATAATAATTCACCAAAAAAGAACTGGGATGGAAACAAACAATCCAATCCAAAAGAAAAGAAATTCCAGTCCCGAGGAAGGTCTCCTAGGCGAAGGGAGAAATCTCCGAACCAGAGACACAGGTCACCCCAGAGTGACCCCTCTGGGAAAAGATATAACCTTAGAAATAGGGATAATATTAAAAAACCTGATAGATATCAAGACATTGATACACGTCCCTCTCAATCTTTTCAGAATTCCTCGCAGAAATCGGAAAGAAGAGGACGATCAGAACAAAGAGAAGAGCACGCCAAGTCCAAAGACAAGGAACCTGCTCAGCTAAAAAAGAAATTACAATTTCCAAAAAAGAAGGTAGCCAGTATCAAGGTAGTTAACAATGCCGAGAATACTGAGGACACAACTGAAAAACGGAGAGTGGGCTCAGACAATGCTAGACAGCGCAGCAGAAGTGAGCATAGCTCGCAAAGTCCTTATGAATCATCTGGAGACAGTGGACACGAATGAATATCTTCAAGTGGAAACTGCAGACACCAGAGTTAGCAAACCCCACAAGATATACGAGATAACATTACGTATAGAGGGAGATAAGACTAGGAAAATAAGGGGACTATTGTGGGATAATCTCTCCAAGGGCTATGATATCCTCCTAGCTGAAAAAGACTGGCCACCAGAGTTTGTCAGGGAGTGCCCTCATGGCGAAGAAGTAATTATGCCTGCCTTCTCGAATCAAATCCCAATTCATAAAAAATACACACTTGCTAGAAAGTGGGCAGTGGCCTTAGCACCTGCTTTATATAAAAATCATGTAGGATGGGATGAGGATTCTCCTCCTCACAAAATCCAGTTAAAATCACAACCTACTGCACAAAGGCAGTACCCAATTAAGCAAGAAGCTAAAAAACAGGTAAATGAAATACTAGATCAGCTAGAATACCAGGGGGTGATTGAAACTTGCACCTCACAAATGAACAATCCTTTGTTTCCGGTCTCCAAACCAGACAATTCATATCGTCTAGTTTTGGATTACCGACACCTTAACACATGTTGCAAAACCTTTGCAGTGCAAAACTCACACAGTGCTGCACTAATGAATAACATAGTGCGCAAAAAATACAAAACAACCTTGGACATCTCCAATGGATTCTTTTGTCAAAACATAGCACCAGAGAGCAGATATTTAACTGCATTCTCGGTAAATGGCACTCAAAAACAATTCTGTCGATTAGCCCAGGGGTACAAGAACAGCCCGGGGGTATTCTCAGCGAGAGTAACAGAATTACTACAACTATATGATGATGAAGCGTTATCTTATGTCGATGACATTTACTTAACAGATGATGACTTGGATACTCACTTGAAAAGAGTGAACACCATAATACTTGGGTTCGCAGCAGAGGGTTACAAATTCAACTTTAAAAAGTCTAGAATTGCCCTTCTGACAGTCCTATTCTTAGGATATGAATTATCAAGTGAAGGCAAAAGCCTGGCTGACAATTTCCTAGAGAAATGTGCCGTAATCCAAGCTCCTAAAACACTAAAAAACCTACAGTCAATTCTAGGCTTCCTAAATTTCGGAAGAACATACATTGCAAATTACGCAGAAAGGGTCAAACCCCTTTATGATCTAATTAAACCAGACTTTAAAAGATCCAATTGGACTCAAACACACACAGAAACTTTGAGATCCTTACAAACAGACATGCTAATTAAAACAAAATTCGAAACACGTGATAACACACGCAATCTTGTGATTCGAGTCATCCCAGGGAGATGCGGATTCACATACCTAACCTCTAATGAGGGAGAAAAGGTACCAATTGCATTCAAATCACACTTGTACACAGAAGCTGAACAGAAATTCAGTAATACAGAAAAAATCATTCGTGCAGTTCAAACCGCAATAGTTAGAGAAAAAGAGATAGCTGACGGTAGACATATCACAGTCAGAACAGCAGAATCAGCCTTTGAGGCACTAACAACACCGTGTAATTTACCAACAACAACATTGAATCCGGAATGGATACAATGGGTGAATTCAATCACAACGGACAAAGTATACTACTACTTTGATCCAGAACTAGAAGAATTAAAAAATCTAAAATATGAAAAGACGTATCCTCTGCCAATCGACATTCTGCCCTTAAGACATTACGCCTGTGTAATTTATACAGACGGACATGCTCAACCCTCCGTTTGGGGAGAACATGCATACAACCCCACATGTGAGATTACAAAAGAAGTGTGGCACGGAGGTAAACTAAGACCTCTATTAACAAAAACACACTCAGTTGAAACTAATTCAGAACTACAAACTGAAATAATAGCATTAAAAATGGCGCTGGATAATGCGGATCGCGAATTCCCGACACTTATAGTGTCAGATTCATATTACTGCGTCAAAGCATATAACAAGGATTTGCAGACATGGATTCAGAACGGTTACAAAGATGACACAGATGCACCAATAAAGCAGAAACTGCTCTGGGAACAAATAGCTCTTTTGCAAAAAGAACTACCAAAGACTCACGTGACTCACTCACTGAGTCATCAGCGTGATGGCGTTCACGTTGTAGGGAATTCATTGGCTGAAACAGCCGCAGCGGCAGCCACTATACCGGCTCCCGTAGATCGAAAAAAGCGTACATTAAAATACATTGACGGTGAAACAATGCTGGCGGTGAAAACGTCATCAAAAGGCGACTGCTCAGCGTTACCGATCAACTATCCACTCAATTATACATACATAATCGATGCAAACTCCGTCCCTTTTGCTCGAATCCCTGGAGTGGGGGATAGAGTGATTCCAAACATGGACAGGAGAAGCTTGTTAATCGCAGACGCACACATGGGCGAGGGTCTCAGACACCTTAAAATAAAAGATTCTCTGGAAGAATTACAATCACGGTACTGGTGGCCAGGCATGAGCCTGCATTACACCATGTTTGTAAAAAACTGCCCAAACTGCAACAGAGATCGCAGTGGGGAGAGAAACAGTTTAATACCTCGTCGTATCAAGGCAGATAATATGACCAATAAAAAGCAGGGCTTGCGATTAACATATACAGGCTAGTTTCCACTTATAATGTAGATCACCAGCACTCGGCTGACGTCCGGACTGTTATACAAAGATTTGCGAGTCTAAATGGCATATACGCTAAGAGCATGCTACGTCCGACCATTGTTTTCACTCAAGCCCACCAGCCTGGGGGGAAACATGGCCGAATGAGCACAGTCCAGCGGGAATCTTCTCACTTCCTTCCTGAGGGTACGGGATGGTGTAAAGAAAAAACCAAGGCAGAAAGCAATCTATAATGGAAAGGATATTAGGTTCGGGAGCTGGGTGGGTCAAACATCTAATAAGTGTCCAACGTAGTCTAAATAACTTGCCAAGAAATTCTCTGAAGGGATTCAGTCCGTACGAATTATTATTTGGAACTAGAATGATTATCTCTGACCTCGACAGTCAGACTTCAGTGGTTAAAGAAAAAAGCTTTGATGTCAAAGACCGTTTGGCTATTTTGCAGGACTTAAACAAAACAAGAAAAGACCTGAGCAACATACAGTTGAAACAACAGCCAACAACCACTGAAGAATCACCACCTGTCCCAGCAAGACCTGTCTGGATTCCAAAAGTCGGGGATCTAGTCAGGGAGAAGATCGCGGTAAAGAAGGAATTTGGGCCTTCTTACAGAAAAGCAGTTCCTGTCTTGTCTGTCAACGGGACAAGATGAGTTGTACTACCGCCACTTGCTGGTAAAAAGGAGAACCGAGTTGTATCCATCGACCTGGTAAAACCACAACATGTGGCCGATAACAAACAGTAGGCCAAGTGGACTCCCAATAAGTAGCAGAACACCAAGGTTTGCTACCAGTACAGAGGTCCTAATGAAGAGGCTCATCACATTCGAAGCGCCTACAGAAGAACAACAAGGACTATGCAACGATGCAATAGAACTCAGACCTCTGAAAACCCAAATAAAAACATTTAGCAGAGACACACCAATCTATAATGAAGTACCAAGTGAAAATGCAAGAAACAAAAATCCTGAAGCAATTGGAACAATTGACAGAACTGCATCCGGCTACTTCATCAACTTCGATGATTCCTCTGAAAGCCTCAGTGAATCAAAGACACAGCCATCATCAAAATCCTTTAAAGACAAAGCTAAGGAAATTTTGAACCAACTGAAAGAAACATATCTGATTTCTCCATGGATTGAATTTTGGGTGGGTTTTGGTGCATTTATCCTCATACTTTGGCTCATCATGGTATTAACTTTGGGACGCTTCATTGAGGGAAAATATGCTAAAATGGACACAGCAAGTCAGAACATCAACTTGGTCCTCAAACCACACACATCTTCACACGTCGAGAAAAGAGAACTTTCTTCAGCCAACTTCACAGCCAATCCTATACCTGGTGGGGTAGCCTGGGACAACACTGACTATGAAATTTATGGTCCGGTCGAGATCCTGAAATACCCACACCAAATCAAGATCTCCTTGAGTGACTTTGCAAAACCAAACTCATTTGCTGATGATTGGGACTTCGAAAGCATTATAAACATGATGTCTGACTTAGTAATGTCTGCTAAATTTACAAAACATGATTATTTGCAAGGTTCTACAAATTATGATATAATGTATTGCTATAACCACTATGGTAACCATGTTTTACATAAATCTGCACAACCTAGAAATGTTTTAAATTATAATCAATGGGAACATTGTGCAACACCTCCAAAAGGGAGCTCAAGAACTGTTTACGACAAATATTCATATTTTTCAGGTTTTAACACAAGTAATGCTGAAACATTTTATTATAAATTGTCAAACAAGACAGGGATGAAAACCATGATAACCAACACAAAGTTGATATATTCAGATTCATTCTTCGAGGAAATGAATACTTTAGGATTTAATTATTGGGACAAAAATGTTGATTTGAAAAGTGTTTGGGGTACAAAAGAATGGCAAGTACAGGGTTTAGAAGCTTTGTTTAGAGCTTGCATGATCCCAGAACAAATGATATTTTTAAATGACACTGTTCAACAAACCACCTGTCTTGGCCTAGCCAAAATCAAAGATTTAAATAAACCGTCTATTCCAAAGCCAACAATGTTTAGCAATAGCTCTAATACGGATGAAGAGATAGACGTAAACCATATATTAAACCAAAACAGAACACATCCTAATTGGAAACAATGGTTGATCTGGCCCACAGATACAAATAACTGTCAAGACAGATTCCTGAATAAAACACAGGGGTTCAAAATGACCAGGCCAGACCCTAGATATCCCCAAAGACATCACCCAGGGATAATAACAACCTACAGTGTGGGCAAATTATGCCTTCAGTGGCTACAAACTTCCACACTGCCTGAAATTAAGCAACACCTAACTTTACTTACTGATGGTGCTGACTTGCGTGATTTCATAATGGGACCACGCAAACAGCGTCAAAAGCGTTTCATAGCAGCCTCTGTATATGCAGCATACAATGAGGCCTGGAAGGTTAATCAAATTGAAACAGCAGAGAGAATACGGGAAATTGACCGTATTAATTTGGAAAAATCACTTTCTGTAGTGGACAATGGGTTAATGACTCTGTCCTCCAGAATTTTTTCATTGGACAGCATTGTGTCTTCAGCAATCGATATATTATCGCAAGACTTACTGTTATTAAAACATGGTCAGTCACAATTGCGTTCTATTGTACAGCTTGGCTGGACGTTACAAAATCTGCGTTCAGGCTATGTGCCTTGGCGTTTAATCAACACAACGTCACTATTCCATATCTTTAACCTTACTGATAGACAAATCGGTATGGCGCAAAAGGGTGCTGATTATACAATCTTGAGCATTGAAAAACTAGAAAGATTACCAATGACAATGTCAGAACGACCTGTCAGTGAATGGATAATCCACGGAATCATAAATATTCCAATCTCAACCTTCAGGTTTCAATACTGCCAAAAATATATACAGGCTGGCATGTACGAGAAATTGGGAAAGGGGTACCTTAAAACAACATGGAACCTGCCCTATTCACATGCATGTGTCAGTAATAAAGGACAGAAAGTGTTTCTTAGTGGCAACAATTGTGCTATGTCACTAAGCGGCATGCTTCTGTGTAACGGAATTAGTTTGCATGGAGCCTGTGAAGGGAATTCATACAACCTTTCATGTCACCAGCAAGGCGCACCTGCAACTGAAATAGAACCATTCTTTCAAAGACTCTATAATGGGAGTTACATTCTTATTGTAGACCGCAGATGTTGTAGTCTTATGCCCGGGACTCCTTATCTAGTAACTACGACTGCGAAGGTCAAGTGTTGTTGACGCTCATTGTTCCCCAGCTCCTTCCCAGACAGGGAGGCAAGGGCATGGCCCGATTTGAAAATTACTTCTATTCGAATAGATACTTTAAGCAGAATGAAAACAGTGCTTCTTCAGACGCCTACAAGGCTCTCGTCATCAAAAGAAACGTATGATCTACAAGTCGCAAGGACGACTGCAGAGATACATACATTATTATCAACTAATTCCCCCGTACATTTCGCGGAAATCCTGAGCGAAATCTTAAATATTTCTGATACCACTGGGGTCTCAAAAGTATTTAAGACAGTATTTTCGATGGCATTAACACCATTCAAAGCCATACTGGGTATTTTTCCAGATTTCGTCCATTCGATTTTTGGCGGACTTCCCCTGATACTGGGACTAATTGCAGGAATCCTATTCTTAGTCCTTATTTTTCGTTATGGCAACCCATGTCACAGATCAAACTCTCGCGACGATGGAAGATACAATCCTAGCCATTGGATACCGGGACCGGATATCAAAAATCCTGGGACTATCCCGGCTTAGAGACCTGAACATGACTTGGTTTCTATCATTTCGACCAATATGGCAAAGATGTGTTTTACCTGTATTGAGGTGTCTGCTATGCGGAGAAGAATGCGTGTTAGACACCTGTCTGACGCTACAATCGGATGCACCAGTGGATGCAGATACATTGTTGGTTCCTACCAAGGTTCACGCTTTGTGCTGCCCTCAAAGGTTGCCAATCCTGATGACGGCATTCGTGGAATCTTCACCACTACGATTGAAGAGTAGTGAAGTTCAAGATGAAAGCAGCATCGAACAGGTACGACCTTCTGTCAGCAATGCGAATCAGAATGTCAATGGAGACAATCATGCGCACGAATGCATGGTTACACCTATTTCCGACTTAGTGGAACTTTCCCATGAAGCTGTTGACAGTTTTTTCGAAAGCCTTAATGATATGATGTTCTCTCCAGAACAGAAATAGAGACTTTTGAGCAAGCTCGCACACGGCGTTCCCTGAATTCGGCCTTCAACTTTAAAAATAAAGTCACATGAACAATTTTTCCCACCAGTTCACGGACAACAATTTTTTAGCAGCCCCAAATTATTTTTTACAAAATTTTCGGGACACTTATCTTCTGCTTAAAGTAAGAAACTATTCCTAGAGAACTAAGATTTCTATTTTTAGATACTTTATAAACTTTAGTTGCCCGCTGGTATGTTCACAAATATTTTCTTATGTGATGAAATGGTCTCGAACTTCCTTTCTGTATAGCCATATTAAGAGCCATTTCATGTGTATTTCTCATATACCAAATAAGTAATAATGAATACAAATGCGTGTTTACTTTAGCGTTTAATTCATAGCTTAAGTGCATACAATATATATGACTGCAATTTTTCAGTATATTTGAAAATTTCAAAATGCATTTATGTATTTTGGGGTGGTGAGGTATACACTATACTCTATAGTATGTTGTACTATGTTATACTATGCATAGATTAGTAAATATGACCATAGTTAGCGTGGAGTGGGTGTCATGTATTCCTATAGGTTCTGAATCGATCCCCCTATTCCTGACCCTATTCTGGTTAAACTAACTAGCAAGTTAACTAACAGTCAGCCCATGAGGCAAGAAAAGCCCCCATGATGCAGATACCGTTATCTGACGCAGTCACACTACGGCACAGGAACGTGTTATCTGATTAGGTCATAACGCTTGAGATCTAATTAGACAAGCGACATTCCTCCAGCCCCTGATAAGGCATACGACGTTCTCATAACAAATCAAACCTATGACAACCTGGAAAATCCGTGCGGCCATTGTTTTGATTTCACAGAGAACTTCAGTAAAAGAATGTGCTAATGAGCAAGTCGTATGACATCTTTATTGACGTATCTATGTCCATCCTTACGTCAATCTCGGCACCTTTAAGGTATAAATATTGCCGATCTTGCCCTATGCAAACACACGCGTGGTGACGAGACGGAGCAGCCATACTTGCCGAAGCCCAGAAGCAGAGCAGACCCCGCTGGCAGCAGCCCCGCCTTCCTGACGCGCTGAGAGACGCGCTGCTATCTCTTGCCGAGAGACCCAGCACCGGCGCTTTCGGGCAGCCCTCGCAGGCAGCCTGGAATATCGAGAGCAGAGAAAGAGATACCATTCCTCATTCATCCTAACTTCCAGGTACAGAACTGAATAACCCCTCACAGAGAATTTTTTAGTTATTCACTTGGCAAAACAAACTTAACTTAAACTGTAACTTTCTATTCCCGCCCACGCATTAGACTTAGGTCAGGTACACGGGGTAGGCGTATTTAGAAACACCAGTTGAGTACGTTTAGTCAAATGTATATGTGTATGTAAATATATTTTAATCATTTTAAACATCATATGGCTCAGAAACCATATCAATGTTTTTACAGTATTATTTTATACTATTGCTTTTAATGTATGCACTTTACTTAACTATAAGTATTGCAATAATATCGATCCATTTCTCTTGTACGAGAAAAGAGACTGATCAATAAATAACACCTTTTTATTGAACACGCCCGTCTCTTCCTTTTCTCTACAATCTGATGAGACTAAGAATGCACGTACTGACTGAGTAAAATAATTGCCTTGTGCTCACACGACTCTGGAGATACACTCTTGATTAGGGGAGAGCAAAGTTGTCATGTTCTATGGTTGTCAGAAACTAAATCCCTTCTTGTCTAATCAGGGGAGTTAATTCTTTCCTGAACATTCGAGAAAGTTTCTAGCAAACTCTGAGCTACGCTGGCAAACCCAAAACTTAAGTCTAGTATCGACAGTAGTAGACCTAGTTAACGTCTGGCCTAGGCCTTTACTGCTGTAGGTATTATTCCAATGCGCAGAGCCTATTGGGAAAATAGGAACTACACTACAGCTCCTCACGCTGCTCCCTGCTCTGCTTGCTGCTTGTGGTATCGTAGCGCTATACTGCCAGATTGCCCTTTGCTACCTCGCATTGCTACTACAATTATTAGTGCCTGATTGCTTATGATATTTATATTGTAGCGCTATATAGCGAAAGTGCGCATTCGCGATCATTCAATTGTGCTGTGCTGCCTTTGCCTGATTAATTCATTTGTGCCTGATTGTGCCGGTGCCACTGCCAATTTCATCGCGTTTATTAAGGTTGTGCCCCAATCCTGTTTCGCTTTTGGCTTGCTGCCATTTTGTTGTTTGTTGTTGTGGCTCCCTGCCTGGCTCTCCACCCCGCTCCCGCCTCCAGCTGCTCCTCCCTCCCACAGATAGTTTAGGCTCCACTCTCCCATACTAGCGCTGTGACCGTCCTGATCCCTTGAGAAGCGGTCGCTCCTCACGCTGCTCCCTGCTCTGCTTGCTGCTTGTGGTATCGTAGCGCTATACTGCCAGATTGCCCTTTGCTACCTCGCATTGCTACTACAATTATTAGTGCCTGATTGCTTATGATATTTATATCGTAGCGCTATATAGCGAAAGTGCGCATTCACGATCATTCAATTGTGCTGTGCTGCCTTTGCCTGATTAATTCATTTGTGCCTGATTGTGCCGGTGCCACTGCCAATTCCATCGCGTTTATTAAGGTTGTGCCCCAATCCTGTTTCGCTTTTGGCTTGCTGCCATTTTGTTGTTTGTTGTTGTGGCTCCCTGCCCGGCTCTCCACCCCGCTCCCGCCTCCCAGCCGCTCCTCCCTCGCCCCTCCCCCCTCCACTATCCACTTATGACAGATGCCTTTGCGCACAGCGTTAACGTGCAGCGGAAGCGCCCCATGCGGCCGAAGGTGCGCCAAAGGTAGGCCCGTCTACGCACGTCCGCGCCTGGACCGCGCCCAGGGCCAGACCCCTTGGCCCCCGCAAAATCCACTCCGCCCGCATAACATACGACGCCACAACCCTCTCAGCCCTTAACCCCGGCCGCCCACCAAAATGCTACCAAGCAGCCCCAGTACACACCCATGGACCCTTCACCTGCCACTCCTGCAAGTTCGAATGCATCAGGACCCACACCAATTCCACTAACTCCAAACAGAGCTCCGACACTAACCACCTAAAGTGCATCCTGCTCAACATCCGCTCGGTCCACAGACACGCCATTGAACTCTGGAACCTACTCGACACTACATCGCCGGATGTCGCCTTCCTTACAGAAACCTGGATGAACGCCTCATCAGCACCCGACATCGCCATAGCCATCCCGGACACCTACAAGATCATCCGAAAGGACCGCACCAACCAAACAGGAGGAGGCATCGCCATCGTCCATAAGAACACCATCCGCATCACGACCAGTTCCGACGATAACCTCGCTACCGCCGAACACCTTCACTTCCAGATCCACACCGAGTTTGAGTTTAAAATTACTTATACAGCGCACATACACCAGCGGTTTCTTGGCGCTAAACTGATAAGATCCGGGGCTAGGAGACAAGGGAAGCTAATGAGAGTTTAATCAAAGGCCTTAGTGAACAGGTGAGCCTTGAGGTGTTTACGAAATTGTGAGTACACAGTGAGGGAGCGGAGTTCAAGAGGGAGGGAATTCCATAAAATTGGGGCAAGGGTGGCAAATTTCGAGCCTCCCCACTTCTTTCTCCGATAACGAGGGATGGTGAGGAGGGACTGAGAGGAAGAGTGTAGTTCCCTGGTGGGGACATAGGGGGTAATCTCAGAAGAGATAAATGCGGGTGCCAAGCCCAATCGAGCCAAGAAGGTGATGGAGGCGAGCTTGAATTGAACCCGAGCTCACACAGGGAGCCAGTGTAGAGATTTCAAGAGGGGGGAGGAATGGTGAAATTTCGGAAGATTGAAGACCAGGCGGGCCGCCTGGTTTTGTATCTGCTGCAAACGCGGTAGACTATATGCATGAATACCTGCATATAGGGCGTTGCCATAATCCAGACGGGACACCACCATGGCCAAGATGATAAGTTTGAGAGCAGAAAAAGTAAAAAAACGGGACACCCTGCGAATAGTGCGCAGTGAAAGAAAAGAAGAAGATACCACGGAACTGACCTGGGAATGAAGGGTGAGTTGAGAATTAAGTTTTATACCAAGAGTTTTAACAGAGGTAGTGGGTACAGGAGAGGGGCCCAGTGCAGGGGGCCAGAAAAGGGGGGACCAGGGGCTGGATGAACCACCCGTCAACACCAGCTCGGTTTTATCGGGGTTGAGTTTCAAATGATTGTGGTTCATCCAGTCCCGGATATGAAGCATAATAGTTTGGAAGTTAAGAACAGAAGAGGGGGAAGAGGACAGATTGAAAACAAGCTGGAGGTCATCCGCATAATTAAACACGGCGACCTCCATTTGTTGAAGAGAAAAAATAAGAGGGGCAACATAAAGATTAAACAGGAGGGGGAAAAGGGAGGAACCCTGGGGAACCCCGCACTGAACTTTCCGGACGTCCGCTGTGAAGTCACCAAGGCGAACGGCCTGGGTGCGGTCACTCAGGAAGGAGGATAACCAGACCAGAGCAGTGCCCCCGATCCCCACTGCCTCGACACAGGAAAGTAAGATGGTATGATCCACCGTGTCGAAGGCGGCTGAGAGGTCGACGAGCACAAGGGCCTGGCGCTGGTTGGTATCCATACCCCCCCTGAGGTTGTCCAAGACCGAGATAACAACGGACTCCGTAGAGTGTGCGGGGCGGAAGCCGGCCTGGCGGGGAGCAAGAGCTCCATGCGTCTCCACAAAGGAGCTCAGAGCGCAGGTGACATGGCGCTCGAGCACCTTTGCCAAAAATGGCAGAAGGGAGATGGGGCGGAAATTGGCAGGGACCGAGGGGTCGGCCCCAGGTTTTTTAAGAATTGGCACAATAACCGCTGACTTCAAGGGGTTGGGTACTACCCCTTGGGCCAGGGAGCTGTTGAGGAGATGAAGGGGGGGATCTGGGCAGGTAACAAAAATATGACGAAGGATATGAGCAGGACAGGGGTCAAGTGGAGAGCCAGATTTGACCAAGGGTACTAGGGAAGTAAAAGCTTCCTTAGATATAGGAGGAAAAATTGTGAGTTTTCCCTTGGGAAGGGGACGATGGGGATCAACAAAGGAGGGAGAAGGGGGCGGGATGTTGGCTTTAATGGTAATGATTTTGTGAATAAAATAGTTATTGAGGGATTGGCAGAATTCTTCGGACGGGGCGGGCTTAAGGGTTGTTCTGTCTGAAAGCGCCAGATTCTGAACAATCGTAAATATCTCCTTAGACTGGTTTGCTGCAGCAAGGATTTTAGAGGAGAAGTAGGTGGTTTTAGCCTCCAAGATGTCTTTTTTATACTGGGTAAGGATGTTGGTATACTCCAGTCGTAAAGTGGGGCAATAACTTCTCCTCCAAGCCCGCTCCGCGCGGCGTACTGTAAGTTTGGTGGCCTTAAGCTCTACATTGAACCACCGATTTGCATCCTTGTCGCGCTTGGAGGTAATGCATTTGAGCGGGGCAGCAGAGTCACTACCAGCGGAGAGCCACTGATCTATAGCCTCGACCTGGGAGAGGGTGGAAAGGCCCTGCAGGGGAGGGAGGGAAGTGGTAAGAAGGGAAGAAAATTCATCCAGGTTAGCTCGGCCCCAAGCTCGGACCCAGATGTTCTTGGGGCGAGGGGGCTTGGCTGGGGGGTGAATAGGCAAAGAAAATGAAATCAAATGGTGATCAGACCATGTGCAAGGCGAAATAGAAAGAGATTCCACGGGACAGTTCAGGGACCAGATCTGGTCAAGCGTATGACCTTTGATGTGGGTGGGAGAGTGAACAGAGGAAGTGAAATTAAGGGATTGAAGGGTTTCGGAAAATTCCTTTGAAGACGAACATTCAGCTGGGTCAGAAGGCCAGTAGTTGAAGTCGCCAAGGAGTAAAATAGAGGAATTATTAACTGTAATGGTAGCCAGGACTTCCAAGAAATCAGAAAGAAACTGTGAAGAGGATTGAGGGGGGCGGTAGGTAAGAAAGCAGGTCAAAGGGGGAGAGATGGCGGTAGTGCGGATAACCAGGTATTCAGAGGTTGCAATGTCAGGCAAAGACAGGGTTTGAAAAGGGAGATCGGTGCATGCGATGACCGCCACGCCGCCCCCGGCTCTGCCAGAAGGGCGATCTGCCCGAATGGCATAGTAAGTAGCTGGTAAGGTGGCCAGTAGGGCGGGAAGGGAGTCATCGCCGAACCAGGTCTCCGTTAAAAAAAGGAGATCTGGGGTATGAAGGTCCAGCAGGACCGAAAGTTCGTGCGCATGGGCAACAGCGGACCGAGTGTTAAGATAAAAAGCTGTTAGAGGCTTGGAGGTTGTAGGATGAGTGGTGCATGGGGGTGAGAGAGGAGGGCCAACCATAGGAAGGGGGATGTGCGGGGGAACCTCATGGAGTAGACCTAGAGAGGAAATGTGAGAGCAAATGGAGGCTGCGATGGGCCAGGGTCCCTGGAGGCGGCGTAGGTGAGCCGGGGTATAAGTGATAAGCGGGGCAGAGTAACGCGCCCCTAGCCCCGGTCGGCCGCGGACGGGCGCAGACCGGCTTAACTTAGGCGCAACTTCGGCGCGCCTTCGTCGCGCCCGCTGCGCCGTCTAAGAGGGGAAGTTGTAATATAGGGACACATGGGAGGGGGTCTAAGAGGGGGCGTGGCAGGGGGTGGAGGGACAGAGGAGCAGCCCCGCCAACCACAGAGCAGCCCGAGATGGTGGGCACGCCCGTCCCCGCCCTCGTGACCTGCCCGTCAGAGGGTGAGGGAACGAGCAGCGTGGGGCGCTCTGGCGGCGGCCGGCAGGGAAGTCAGGAGGCGTCAGGGGGTGCGCGATGTCCAGAGCGCAGCCCCTGTAAGATGAAGGCAAGGTAAAAAGAGTCTCGTGGTTTTAATAAAAGTAAAGTTGCGTCGCGCCTCAGCAGCGTTGTAGCTCCCGGCAGAGCCTCGGGAGATCTAATCAGTAACAGGGCCTGAGCTCGCCCAGCTGATATAGATTGCCAGGGGGGGAGGGACAGAGGAGCAGCCCCGCCAACCACAGAGCAGCCCGAGATGGTGGGCACGCCTGTCCCCGCCCTCGTGACCTGCCCGT
This sequence comes from Lissotriton helveticus, assembly GCF_964261635.1. Taxonomy (NCBI): domain Eukaryota; kingdom Metazoa; phylum Chordata; class Amphibia; order Caudata; family Salamandridae; genus Lissotriton; species Lissotriton helveticus. The sequence goes on along the minus strand of NC_136067.1, from coordinate 492,378,921 downwards.
CAGAGGGTGAGGGAACGAGCAGCGTGGGGCGCTCTGGCGGCGGCCGGCAGGGAAGTCAGGAGGCGTCAGGGGGTGCGCGATGTCCAGAGCGCAGCCCCTGCAAGATGAAGGCAAGGTAAAAAGAGTCTCGTGGTTTTAATAAAAGTAAAGTTGCGCCGCGCCTCAGCAGCGTTGTAGCTCCCGGCAGAGCCTCGGGAGATCTAATCAGTAACAGGGCCTGAGCTCGCCCAGCTGATATAGATTGCCAGGGGGGGAGGGACAGAGGAGCAGCCCCGCCAACCACAGAGCAGCCCGAGATGGTGGGCACGCCCGTCCCCGCCCTCGTGACCTGCCCGTCAGAGGGTGAGGGAACGAGCAGCGTGGGGCGCTCTGGCGGTGGCCGGCAGGGAAGTCAGGAGGCGTCAGGGGGTGCGCGATGTCCAGAGCGCAGCCCCTGCAAGATGAAGGCAAGGTAAAAAGAGTCTCGTGGTTTTAATAAAAGTAAAGTTGCGCCGCGCCGCGCCTCAGCAGCGTTGTAGCTCCCGGCAGAGCCTCGGGAGATCTAATCAGTAACGACCCCAAGACCACACTCAGAGGCACCCTCATCTACAGACCACCAGGACCCCGCACACAATTCAGCGAAGACATCACTGACTTCATCAGCCCACATGCTCTCCCCTCCGAGGACTACATTCTACTGGGAGACCTCAACTTCCACCTGGAAAAGAAAAACGACAGCAACACCACCACCCTTCTGGCCAACCTGGCCAACCTCGGACTCGCACAACTTGTCAACACCCCCACACATTATGCTGGACACACGCTCGACCCAATCTTCACCTCCAGCAAGCACATGTCCTTCAATCACACCACAGCTCTCCATTGGATGGACCACAGCTGCGTTCACTTCAACTACAAAAAGACCACGACCCACAACCCCCCACAACGTATTCCCCGAAGAAATTGGAACAAAATTACCACCGACCAGCTCTTCACATCGCTTCACCAAAACCCTCCTGCCAAATCATCGGACCCAAACCAAGCAGCCACCAACCTCACACAATGGATCACTCACAGCGCCGACGAACTAGCACCCTTGAAAAACCATCAAATCAAGCAAGGTAGCAAAAAAGCCCCCTGGTTCAACGATGAACTTCAGAAATCCAAGAAGTTCTGCCGTACCCTCGAGAAAGCCTGGAGAAAAGACCCAACCTCTGACAACCTGGCCACCTTCAAGAACGCCACCCGCAAACACCACCAACTGATCTGATCCACCAAGAAATCAGCATTCAAGGATCGACTTGACAACAACGCCCAAAACAGCAAGGAACTATTCAACATCGTCAAAGAATTTACCAACCCCACCGCCGGCACCAACGACATCACTCCCTCCCAAGACCTCTGCGACTCCCTATCCTCATTCTTCCACAACAAAATCGCCGACATACATAACAGCTTTGAAAACCAGTCAGACGACCAGTCCACTCCACCCACCCCGAACCAAAACCACACTCTATCAACCTCTGCGCCTGGAACCCAATCACCACTGAAGACACCATCCGCCTGATGAACTCCATCCACTCAGGTTCGCCAACCGACCCATGTCCCCACCACATTTTCAACAAAGCAGACTCCATTATCGCACCACATCTCCGCGACGTCATCAACTGCTCCTTCAACTCCGCTACCTTCCCGGAAAGCTGGAAACACGCCGAACTCAGCGCCCTTCTGAAGAAACCCACAGCAGACCCCACTGAACTTAAGAACTACCGCCCCATCTCGCTCCTCCCATTCCCTGCCAAAGTCATCGAGAAGGCCGTCAACAGTCAGCTCGCCGCTTTCCTTGAATCCAACAAATCCCTCGACCTTTCACAGTCAGGCTTCCGAGCCAAACACAGCACCGAGACCGCCCTCATCGCAGCAACAGACGACATTCGAACTCTACTGGACAACGGAGAAACAGCTGCCCTCATCCTACTTGACCTCTCCGCAGCCTTCGACACAGTCTGTCATAGCACCCTTATACAACGCTTCAGCAATGTCGAAATACAAGGAAAAGCATTGGACTGGATCATCTCTTTCCTCGCCGGAAGAACCCAGAGAGTCCGCCTCCCCCCTTTCAGATCAGAGGTCACCGTAGTCATCTGCGGCGTACCACAAGGTTCATCACTCAGTCCCGCCCTCTTCAACGTATACATGAGTTCCCTCGCATCCATCGCGCGCCAACACAACCTCAACATCATCTCCTACGCAGACGACACCCAGCTGATCCTCTCCCTCACCAAAGACCCAAATACCGCCAAAACCAACTTACACGAAGGAATGAAAGAGGTAGCTGAGTGGATGAAGAATAGCCGTTTAAAACTAAACTCGGACAAAACGGAAGTCCTCATCTTAGTTTCATTTCCCTCTGCCTGGGACGACTCATGGTGGCCACCGGCCCTGGGAACCGCACCCATACCTACGGATCATGCACGTAACCTGGGCTTCATCCTGGGCTCCTCCCTCTCGATGACCAGACAAGTCAACGCCGTCTCATCATCATGCATCAACATCCTACGCATGCTCAAAAAAATCTTCCGATGGATCCCCACCGAAACAAGAAAAACGGTCACCCACGCACTGGTCACAAGCCGACTGGATTACGGAAACACCCTTTACGCCGGAACCACAGCCAAACTACAGAAAAAACTCCAACGCATCCAAAATGCCTCAGACAGACTCATACTGGACATCCCCCGTCAAGCTCACATTTCCGGTCACCTGAAAGACCTTCACTGGCTCCCCGTCAACAAGAGAATAACGTTCCGTCTCCTCACCCACGCACACAAAGCCCTCTACGACCTAGGACCCGAATGTCTCAACACTCGATTGTCCTTCTACACCCCACCCGTCAACTACGATCGTCCAATCAAGCCCTCGCCGCAATCCCGCGCATCCATAGATCCACCATGGGGGGAAGATCCTTCTCCTACTTAGCGGCCAAAACCTGGAACTCTCTCCCCACCCACCTCCGCCTTACACAGAACCACCTCTCCTTCAGAAAACAACTAAAAACATGGATATTCGATAAGTAAAGCACCCCCCTCCCTCAAGCGCCTTGAGACCCTCTGGGTGAGTAGCGCGCTATACAAATTTCTGAACTTGAACTTGAACTTAAGGATTGAATTTGAGTTTCCAAGAGTTTTGGCGGAAATGCTCTAACTCGTGATAGGTATTCTGGGAGGTATGCCAGGAAAAGTATAGAGCCAGTATGCAGCCTCGTTTTAGCACCTTGTTGGTTTTGATTTTGTTGGTAGTAGCCCAACCTGAGGTGACTCTTATTTTCACCCACGTGTCTGAGTACAGGGTGATAATTGCATTTGGTAAAGTCAGCTGGATGCCCCAGTTGTTTAGTTTTACTCTGTCAAATACAGTGTGGAAGTCAATGTAGCCAAAGTATAGATCCTTCCTTTTTCATGTTAATGTGTCTTCTATCAGGTAGGATATGCAGATCAGGTTATCATCGATGTGGCAGCCCCTCTGAAAGCCCTTTTGAGAGTAGGGGATAAATGTTTGCTTTTCTGCGCATTGTTGCAGTTCTTGCTATAAATTACTGACGTAGCACTTCCACTCTACATCCAAGAGGACAATCGGTCGATAATTTTCGGAGCTTGACCTGCAGCCTTTTTTATGAATCGGGACTAACAGCGGGCCACGACATGTCTCTGGGATTTCTCCTCCCAATCGGCCTTCTTGGAACAGGGGGGTCATTATTGAGGCCCATTTTTGCGCTGTCCCTTTATACACATTTGCTGGAATGTCATTTGGTCCAGGCGTGCCACCTGCTAGTATATGGGACTTCAAAACACTGATTACTGTTTCAGAACAGAAGGGAGGGCGAGAATTGTTTTTAGAAAGTCTCAGTTGCAACCCATGCCCATCTGGTATCCCAACCTGGAGCTCAGCCTTCCATAACCATGGCCTTGAATGTAGAGTAGATTTTTATTGACTAGGTTTTGTTTAAACATGGTACACTATTTAGTTGTTTTTGTTGATAAAAATATCCCACAAATGCACTTACGGCCCTGCCCATGTGATGACCTTTCGGAGCAAAGCCCTTTACATGGTGGAGTATGGTGACATGAAAATGCTGCGCCGAGGGATGCCAGCAATGTCTTTAGGCTTAGTATCAAAGCTCTCAATTGGGGATTGTATTTTTTTTATGATGGATACTGACTCAGAGCTCTGGTGTTGAGGCTAGAGGCAGTGCAACTTTCTAACAGTGCATGAGTTATAAATGAAAACACAGTGCATTCATGGTATGCACTACACAAGCAAATTGTTTTAATATAGCGCACTCTCGGACCAAAGATATTAGGGAGCTCACATAGAGCACCAGTTACTTTACCTGCATTTATCTTCATTTTTTAGGGTGAGGCTTTGAGACCTGCTGTAATCAGTCTGTATCCATCAAGTCCATCCCCTTCCTTGCCGTTGCTTTTCATTTGTCTATGCCAGTGTCCTTTAAAAATCTTTGCTTGCTAGTAGTCAGTCCTGCTTCTTTGTCCCACCTTTCTCTCTTCTGTTCCTCCCACAGAGCAGGGACTTAGTACTGTCTCATTCTGCTATGATTCTTTATCTGTTCTTTGGGGGAACTATTTCTTTCTTTGTTTCCTGATCTGTTACTGTTTGTCTGTGTTCAGTTTCAGTGCCCTGCAGCTTACATTCAAATATAGCATTCTTCCTCCCACCTCCTCTCAATGCCACAGTTGTGTTACTGCTGCCTCCTTCATCTTGGCTTCCACTCTGTTGTTTGTTTTAATAATTGTGGACATACTTTATCTTATCAGCACTGCGACTTGAGGCTGTGCTGGTGCTTTTCATTCTTGTGTTTACTCTCTGCTTTCCCTCCCCATCCAATCAGTCATGGGGCTCTAGCCTGGCCTGCCTCACAGCAGAGCAGGGTAGCCAGGCAGTGGGAGAGGGAGGGCTGTGTTGACAGTTTACAATGCCCTCACCATAAGGCTGAAGAGCTCGCAGCAGAGACCAGTGTCCCTGCCTCGCCTGCTGCTGTAATTAACTCTAATCGGACCATCTGTCCTGAGCAAAATGCTTCATTTTCACCCTCTCACAGAAGCCACTGGGAGGCCTCTCTTTTTTTATTTATGTTGGAAAGCAAGTGTATCTTGGCATAGGGAAACCAACCTTTGCCAAGATGCAAGATTTATCATTAGGGAGAGTGTTTGCACTTTGGAAAGCACTTTTGTTTATTTGTTTGAAAGGCAGAAGCGCATTTTAAGGAAATGCAGCACAATTCTTCCTTTGAAACAGATAAACGATTAGCTTTCTAAAGCACCCACTCTATAAACAATGATAGAAATCAAAGTTTGTTTGAACTTTGCCAACAGGCTCTCGTACATGTATGGGTTTTGGAAAGCTAATTTGTTTAATTGCTTGAAAGGCAGAACCATGATGCACTTAAAGCAAATGCAGCAAATAAACAAATAGGTTTAACTATCTTTTAATTAGCCTGCCGCCCAGGTCACACTGTTTGCTTCTTGCTATACAGGTCGGACGCCTCCGTCATCTTTGTCAGTTGCTTTTAGGAGTGGTCTAATTTATTCCCACCAGTGAAGCTTTTAAGGAAAAAGAAAGTAAAGAATTAACCCCATTGAATTGGGTTTGTACTTTGCCCAAAACATGCAGTAGAATATTTTAATTCTGGTTAGACCAGTAAACCCCTCCAGTGTTGCGAGCTGCTCCTTTTGTCAGGATCAACTTTAACCACTGTGGCCACTGGGAGCTGATGGGGTTCTCCCTTTCGAATAAAAATATATGAAGCCACTGCACTTGCACTTTTGCACGGAGAGACATGCATTTCATTTCCATTTAGAAATTTCCCTTGTCAGGGCTTTCTGTTTGATATAGGAAACACGTGTTGCATAATTATTTTGTGCCCATTTTCCAACCACCCGTAAATCTTTTCAAAGAAACACACTCTGGCCATAAACTCAAGAGGGGGGTGAAAGGGCTAAGAGCTTACCTTACAGGCTGAGGAATGTCGCAACCAGAGCAATTCACAAGCTCATTACTTTATTCAGGCTTTCTCCAACATGTAAACTCAGACAGGGTATTTTTCTCTTGCCACTTGTTTTATGTTGGTGTGAAGCTTTGGCAAGTGCTTTACTGGCATTACAAAGGCAGTGTGGAATGTTATTAAATATATATGTTACAGTCAAAGTGTGAAATCTCAGTATTGTATAGAATGCCTAGGTAATGTATAGAATGCCTGATGGTTTTCGGCAAACTATGAAATATACGTTTTTTGTGAAAATGTTTCATACTTTTCCTAGGCATTATATACAATTCCTAGGCATTATACAGAATGACCAGTAGCATTTACGCAAAGTGTTAAAGGGCCACAAGATGAAATTCCTAGGCATTCGGCAAAGTGCGAAATCCCAGTATTGTATAGAATGCCTAGGTAATGTATAGAATGCCTGATGGTTTAGAGGCAAACTAGGAAATATAAGTTTTTTTGTGAAAATGTTTCCTAGGCATTCTATACAATTCCTAGGCATTATTCCGAATGACCAGTACCATTTACGGAAAGTGTTAAAAGAGCACAAGATGAGAAGCCTGTATTAATTAATATGCATTTGAAACTGAAAGAACAAAACTACGAAATAAAGCACAGGATATTCTTACCGGAAAACAATGAAAGCAGAACTGAGATTGAAGTACTTGTTACACTAAGAAAGGCCGGAGTAACACGTGGAATTGTACTCACTTTTATTCTTCACACAAAAACACCTTATATTTTGTCACTTTGATCTTGTACATACATTTCACGACTTAAAGAAGAATGCGAACAGAATATTGTTACCGGTAAAACACAAAGCAGAACAGGCATGACCTGCAGAATGCGAACAGAATATTCTTACTGGTAAACACAAAGCAGAACTGGCATGACCTACTTGTTGCAGCACAAAGACACCTTCTATTTTGGCACTTTGATCTTGTACATACATTTCACGACTTAAAGAAGAATGCAAACAGAATATTGTTACCGGTAAAACACAAAGCAGAACTGGCATGACCTACTTGTTGCAGCACAAAAACACCTTCTATTTTGGCACTTTGATCTTGTACATACATTTCACGACTGAAAGAAGAATGTGAACAGAATATTGTTACCGGTGAAACACAAAGCAGAACTGGCATGACCTACTTGTTGCAGAAGGGAAGGCTAGAGTGACATTTTGAATTGCACTTCATTTTCTTTTTCACACAAAGGCACCTCATATTTTGGCATTTCGTCTTGCACATACACCTGATGAATCCTTGGCCGCTTCCTGTGGACTGAGAAGTAGCTGCAGATCGTAAAGTTATATCGTTGTCAGGAACGTCTTAAATTCTCATTAAGTTCTTTGGACATACGGTGAATTGTGATCTGGCGTAGAGTTGCTTCAAGATTCCTTGTGCAGTTCCAAGTCGGTAAAAGCCATCTTCCATCACGTTGATAACAACTGCAAGAGATTGCGTGAGTCACCCCGCCCTTTGTCGACGTTGGGAATCGGAATTTGCACAGTGGTACCCAAAGGCACAGGAGGAATTTTTTTGTCAGAATCCCTTTTCATTTTTTTGGACTGAATCTCAAGGTTTGATTTCGATTCCATTTTACTTTGGAGAGCTTTCTCAATATTGAAGCAAACATTGCACAAAATGCTAACCCCATAACCTTCTACTTCGTCGCCATCATCATCTTTAGGAGAATGTCCACAGATGGCATGAACGTTTCGGCCACACTTTCGACATGTATGAGCATCGCTGGTTTCTTTTAAGCAGACGCAACAGATAGCGGAAGAAGAAGGATTTTCGGTAACCACGGAAATGGAAGGCTCTTCGATAACTATGGCTTCATCACTGTTTTGGTTTCCTCCATCATGTATTGCATTATCAGCTATGTCTTCTGCAGGGAGCTGTGCCTCTTGCATTGATTCATCTCGTCTCTCTTCCTGCTGTTGTGTTGTTTGTACGCTCTCTATTATTTTTTCAAGCTCTTCCTCAGTCTCTACGTCTTGTAAAACGTCGTCAGGCAGGGACGACGTCGAGAGACCTACTCTAGCTTTGCAGCCGAACAGAGCTTTGTATGGTGACCTCTTAATCCCAGAATGAAAAGCTTTGTTCTTCATAAGTTGGACGAACCGCAATCCCTCACTCCAGCAGCTAGTTTTTTCATCTTGCATCCAAGCACACAGCATATTTTCAATGTCCTGATTAGCTCTTGACTTTGTGAGTGGCGCGGCTTACCATGGACGATCTTCAAGGTGGGCCAAGACTAATTTAGGCTGCTTACCACATTGTTTGCAAATTCCCTGCCGTTATCGGTCTATAGAATCGTTGGAGCACCAAGCAACGTAAATATGTCGACGAGCTTGTAGGCTACTTCTTCCGCTCTCTTTGATTTCAGAGCCCTGAGAACTACAAACTTAGTGAGATGATCTTGGTACACCATTATAAACTTGTACTCTCTGTCAGGATGGGACTGAAAAATCGATGAGATCGACCTGACAACAGGAGTTGAATTAAAAAAAAAACATTGGCTTGACCACAACACCTTTTTTAACACCTTTTTGCTTCTTCTGGCAAGGCTCACAAAGGTGAATGTACAGCTCAATATCATGACGGGTAATGTTCTTATACTTGGGTGAAAGTTCTTTCAACATCCTGTCCCGTCCTCCATGACCAATAGCCAAATGATTTCAAAAAGGGGGTGGTAATGGACAGAGTATCTGAGTTAATCAGAACACTCCTACCCAGTCCACAGATCAGGGCTTGATCCATCACCGTTTTTTTTTAGCTCACTGCACCATTCCAGTTCAGAACCTGGCTATATGCAAATTAGTCTTCCCTGGCCCAGAGCATCATGGGAACAGGGCAGACCAAACTACCAAGCCAATTCTTCACTGGAAAGGAAACAAGCTTCCGGGGACCGGTTTCTGGCATTACAGCCGTCTTCGGCCCGGCTTGCTTGAATCCTGATGGTGCAATGAGCAAGGGACTCACGTCTGAGCATACCCTTCCACACTAATGGTGGCCAAAATAATTTCAAAATGTCCTCGGATGCTTGATTCCGTTCTGGGAAGGACATGGCTTTTGTAGTTCGGACTGGACTGTTCCCATGGGGCACAGGGTCAGAGCTGATTTGCATATCGCCATTGTCTAACCCAGGGTGGTGTGGAGTGCAAAAAAACGATGGATTTGGGCCCAGATCTTTGGACTGGGGTGAATGTGTGACATTGATCCACATTCTGTCCATCACCTGTTTTGTTTGCAAATTTGCCATAAGTGCGCTGGGGATGCTCAGACGTGGGTCCCAGGCACTCCACACCACTGGAGTCAAGCTAGCCGGGCTGATGAGAGGTGTTACCTCGAAACCGGTCCGGTCCTCGGATGCTTGATTCCGTTCTGGGAAGGACATGGCTTTTGTAGTTCGGACTGGACTGTTCCCATGGGGCACAGGGTCAGAGCTGATTTGCATATCGCCATTGTCTAACCCAGGGTGGTGTGGAGTGCAAAAAAACGATGGATTTGGGCCCAGATCTTTGGACTGGGGTGAATGTGTGACATTGATCCACATTCTGTCCATCACCTGTTTTGTTTGCAATAGCCAAATGGGCCTTATGGAGTACGACAAATAACACGGAGTCCGCGACATAAAACTGAATAGCACTCGTACCTTCTTTAACAGGATAGATCAACTTAGTTGTATTCTTGACCATCATTACGTCATAGTGTTTCACCAGCCAATAGTCCTGTGGTTCCTTCTTAATGGTCGTCTTAGCCTTTTTCACATCGTCCACTAACTTTTGGTAACTGGTTTTGGTTAGGAAAACACAGTTTTTAGCAGCATTGGCTCTTACTTGAGATAATTCATCGCAGAACCGTCGTTGCATGTCAGCATGGCGTGATTCCTGTCTTGGCACTACACTCCCTTCCGACATGTTGATACAAGAACCACAGGAAAGGATGACGGCAGAGCGTCTGTGGAACCTCAGCCGGATGCTATACGCGACCTCTGACCCTACTTGCAGGCAGGTCGCTCCCCACACCACCGCACGGCTGCCGCCTGCTCTTTGCCTGGTTACTTGTGCTGTCTCTGCCCCTCGCTTGCTGGCAACTTGTGCTGTCTCTGCCCCTCGCTTGCTGATAACCTGTGCTGTCTCTGCCCCTCGCTTGCTGATAACTTGTGCTGTCTCTGGGATTAGGTGTATTATATACTTTGCTGGCAGACAATCCGGCAAAGTATACAATGCCTAGGCAATGTATAAAATATCAATCATTTCATACGTTGACGTTCGATTTTCAGACATTCTATACATTACCTAGCCATCCTATAGAATGCCGAATTTCACACATTGCCAGGCGGGAATAAAATGGCGGGATTAGGCGTATTATATACTTTGACGGCAGGCAATCCGGCAAAGTATACAATGCCTAGGCAATGTATAAAATATCAATCATTTCATACTTTGACGTTCGATTTTCAGGCATTTTCAGGCATTCTATACATTACCTAGGCATTCTATAGAATGCGGGATTTCACACTTTGACTATAACATATATATTTCGTTCTGGAAGTATTTCTTTATATAAGAAACAGAGGGCCTCATTTATGAGGTTTTACCGTAGAGCAGCATCGCAGGCCTTCCTGCTGCACTGTCCTACCATAAAAGAAATGCGCTGTATCTACCAGATAAGGCGCATTCCTTTCTTTTGCCTCTGCACCGGCGTACAATGGGCTGCCATGCGCCAATGCAGGCACCTTGCAGGCAGGCTTTGCACCAAGGGTGCCTGCATTGCGAGGATGATTACAGAAACAATCAGAAGAGGCTTTTTCCTCTTTCTATGTGCTCTCTGAATTCTAAAACACATATTCAAAACATTGCCATTAAGAATAACAACATCCCCATTGGAGCGTCGGTTGAAAGTGCTGGGAATAATCCAGGGTGCGGTGCGCAGGACTGCGGGGGCCCGGGCATAGGGAGGGTGGAGGGGGATGAGACTGGAGAGCTGGACCTTGCGCAAGGGAGACAGAAATAAGCATGGGACGGGACACCCTTTCTCAGTGCCTCTCACGGATGTTAACGCTGCCCCCCTTCTTCAACATGCATTTGCAATGCAATAGGCCTCGTAATTGCGAACATATGAGCTATTCACATTGTAAATGAAAATGCCTTTTATTTATGTTGATGTAAACTTGCAAGCAGTGATTAAACATGCACCTTGTACTTAAAGTCCTTGCTTACTACAAGCAAGGCTGGCTGTAAAAGAGGTGTAGTTACTGCCAGCCTTGCTTCTCATAAGCAACAACTATAAGTACAAAGTACAAAGGACACATTTCCCGCTATGCGCACAACACGTTGACTGCCTTTTCCCTCACTGCTACCATGGCAACAAGGTGGGTGAGGCTTTCCCAATTGCCAAGCTCAGCTGTCATCCGTTCACTCTAAAAATCTTATAATTGCTTTTATTTGCATACGACAACTAGGCAGCAGCATCTGCTTCTCAGAGGTAATTACTCATTCTAAGTCCTTCAGACAGTGTTGCAGCTTTGTCTCTGTTCCCTGTGGTAATTCCTCATTCTTAGTCCACTAGACAGTGCTGCTAGCTGCTTCTCTGGCCTCATCGGTAAGTCCTCATTCTAGGTCCCCTAGGCAGTGCTGCAGCTGTGTCTCAGTTCCCAATGGTAACTCCTCATTCATTCCTATAGACAGTGCTCCTAGCGGCTTCTCTGGTCCCGTCTGTAATTACCCATTCTAAGTCCTCTAGACAGTACTGCTAGCTGCTTCTCTTGTCCCATCAGTAACTCCCCCAATTCCAAATCTTCTAGGCAGTACTTCAGCTATGACACTCGTCACAGTGGTAATTCCTCATTCCTATTCCTCTAGGCAGTGCTGCTAGCTGTTTCTCTGGTCCTATCAGAAATTCCTCATTCTAAGTCCTCTAGAAAGTGCAGCTAGCTGCTTCTCTGGTCTCATTGGTTATTCCTCATTCTAAGTCCTCTAGCTAGAGCTGCAGCTGCATCTTTGGTGTTGCCAGTAATTCCTCATTCGAAGTCCTGTAGACAGTGCTGCTACCTGCTTCTCTCGTCCAGTTGGTAATTACTCATTGTAAGTGCTCTACACATTGCTGCTACCTGCTTCTTTGCTTTCATCTGTAATTCCTCATTCCAGGTCCTATAGACACTGCTACATCTGCTTCCCTGGTCCCAGTGTTGATTTCTTTTTCTTAGTCCTCTAGACAATGCTGCAGCTGTGTCTCTGTTCATACATCCACTACACTACAAACGAAAACACAGAGGAAAAAGGCATTGTTATTTACAGTGCAAATAGCTCTAGCTCTAATAAATGCAAGACCTATTGAATTGCTTGTCTCTTGTCTCTTCATAGCTTGTCTCTTCATAGCTTTACATTAAAGCTTTAGTACACTTAATGGGAGCCAACACTACACCTCCCAAAATGCACTGAGCAGTTAAACAAATTCGCAAGATGGAAACATAGTGTGCCAGATGGTATGGATTCACACAGTAACCAACAGCACAATTTGGTTTGGTTTAAGGATTGCACGCAATGTAGCACTTTACAGCAACACACCAGTGGAAATACCATGGGAAATTCCAAGTGTTCACATCACAAATTGCCAACGGAATTCGATAGACACAATTCTGCCCCAGTTGCTATGTATGGGTGAAATTAAAACTTACCTCCAGAGTTTGCCCTTATCAAAGATGGGTGAAGTTTAGTTTCTCTCAATCCCTGTTTAGGAACAGGGAGATTAAGAGAATTGCCACATCCTCGATGTTCCCCAGTTCTGGCTCCGAGCGAGCTCCACTCCCACAGCCAACTCCCTTAACCAATTGCCACGCTTCTCTCATGTTGTTAATATTGTTGAGCAGCTTGAGAGAATCGTCAGGATAGGTTAGAGCAGGCTGCCACCATGCTCCATCGGGCACTGGGAGCCTGTGCCTGCTCTCCCACCGAGCTTTCTAAGATAGCTCGGACTGGAAGGGTTGAATTGCGCATGTCAGGCTGGCCATCACAACACAGTCGGCCAAACCAAGATGACCAATTCAAAATGGAGTTGCCGCAGTTCCTCCCTGCCAATCACCAGCAGTGGTCCATTGACCCCGCCCACCCTCACACAGCTCGGGTTGCAGGGTAAAAAATAAAATGGTTATAAAGTCAATGTATTAGCATTTTATTTTTTACTCTTTCTGCTTTCGTAGTTTGGGGGGGGATGGTTTGGGGGTGACACTCCTCTGCCCTTATATAGGAACCACCGCTGCCTTTTCATCTGTGCTTCTTTTGTACCAAGGAGAGAGTTTACCATACCTCTGCTGAAACATTTAAACGTTATACAATATAAACCAGTGTTGGTGCATCTACAACAATCGCATTCCTCATTTATCTGCTGCTACATTGTAAAAGTGTTAGGGCAGGTCAGGAAGATTAGGAAATGCTTATCGGGGGCTCATATTGTTTTTTCACCTCTCTTTGTCTTTGTATCTGTCGGTTTTTATAATGTGTCTTTTAGTAGTGCAACATTTTGCCTTAGGTAAAGGGAGTCTTAGAGGCCTATTAGGATGGCGGGCGGGCTTATGTCCGCCCGCCACCCTAGCGGTGCTGGGACTGGCCGCCAGTGGTGCGGCGGTCCCGCACCGGCAATTAGGATGCCACCGCCTTGGTGGCGGTGGCATCCCCCCTCCACATCATTGTAGCAGTTGGTGCACACAGGACCGGCCGCCACAATGCTGGGGCTGCACACTGTGCATTTGCATGCACAACGTGGCAGGCACCGGTTGGTGCCTGCCATGTCGTGAACGCAAATGATAGTACCTCCATAGTGCCCTCCCCACTCCCCCAACATCCTGGCCCCCAACTGTGAAAAACGCTGCATGGATGGCGATGTCTAGCAGACACCGCCACCATATTCAACCCTTTTCCGCCCGGTCGACTGGTTGACCGGGCGGAAAAGCGGCAGACGGCCGCCGCGGTACCCCCCATCATAATATGGTGGGGGGGGGGGGAAATTGGAGGCGGGCGGGGGATTATGTCGGGCGGATGGCCACCGCCCGACATCGTAATAGACCCCTTAATATTAACATTAAATATATTCAATGTTGTTAGTTATGTGTTTGTTTTTTTACTTGTTTTCCCTTGTTTGAGAACCTGATGCAGGGGTATTTTACTTCAGGGAGGAAATATAGTGCACACTGTTTATATAGGGCCGGTCTACATAGGGTTGGTCTACATAGGGTCGGTCTATATAGGGTCAGGATATGGTGACATTTGCTGCTATTTAGGCTTATGGATGAAATTTATTTATTACTGATGAAATGTTCTTTTTTTATATTGCGTGCATTGTAATGTGTTGCGTTTATGGCTGTGTTAAGCCAAATAAAGTATTTATTGATTGAAGCAAAGTTGTTAAAAAAAATGAAATGATCATGTCCTATTGTTACCAGCGTGACTATTTCCTAATGTTCCCCAATATTAAGTAATAATATTAAAAACAAAATACTAGGGCATGATTATGAGAATGAGTCGTACGCTTGGCTACAGTTCCGCGTTTGGGGCTAACTCTATGAGGAGGATACAGGCATATGGCTCTTCCTCTTAACACTGAGCACTAGCGAGGATAGTTGTTGGCTCACAGAGCAAGACTGACACAGCTACGTCACCCAAAGGACTGCCCAATGGCAGCTGAATTCTTCGACAGTGTTTAGGCAACAGGATATAAAAGGTAGAAAGTTAAAGGAGGTATTTAAAACATAAATAAACTCAGATGCAAGTGTAATTGTTTTGTATCCTTAGGCAAAATGCGCAGCATATTTCTCCAATACAGAAAGGAATATGTGTCAGCTGAAGAGTGTGAGGAGCAACTTTCTGTATTCAGTTATGACAAACACTGTATAGTTCTTTCCATCAATCAGCAGAAGCTATGATTTGACTGAAAGAAAATGGGGCTTTTTTAGAGTTTGGCAGACAGAGCACGCAACAAACTCTGCTGAGCAGGAACATTACATATGACAGGTGCTCAGCATGCTTTCAGTGCGTTCGACCAATCCACCACAACTGTGGCTCTGATGAATTCATAGAGCTCTTCACAAGGACGGAGGAGTAAATCTCTCCACTGCCTTGGTAGACCGACCGACAGTCCGTCAAACTCCAAATGCGCCCCAAAATCACAGAGATAATGATAAATACATCACTATCTTTTAGGCTAACAACTATGTCACAGCCCACATCTTTCGTAGGGTCGCCGAGCTTATCTGCACGACCACCATGAATGGATGAAAAATGCAAGACTTATGAAGTTATGGTTACACAGTTAAGCGAAGACAGAATAATTGTATTAGAGCTGTAAATTATCTGCACAACTGAAAAAGCAGGGGTCATATACAAAGATAAATAGGAGGTGCCCTAAGAGTTGCAATGGACAAAATGCAATGGCAGAGAATACAAGCAAACACGTTTTGAACCGGTACGTAGGAAATGCTCCAGTAAAGCCTATTTATCACCTCCGTTTATGCTTAATAATAAATGCAGAGACTGGTGTAAAATCTTCCAAATCAACACATGGTGGTCTTGTGGAATAGTTAGTGACTTCTCTTTATGCAAATATGTATTGCGATTCAATGGAAACTAGTCCTTGGCCCATAATATGCCAATGGACCGATGATTTGTGAACTGAGCAACTGCTGAAAGTGATGCAACTCCAGTGCACCAAAAGTGCGCCAAATGCAAGCAGGTCAATGCGCATCCCAATCAAATACAGTCTCAGGGGACATTATGGGGCCCCTTTACTTTTACATTCTTGCTACTGGTAAACTTACTCTTACACATTTGAGTAACTGTACTACTTTGGGCTGTTCACAAACTTCCTTTGGGCTGTTCACAAAATTCCAAGTTTAAAGGTACACAAAAGTGTTGACTTACATACCCCCCTGAAACTGGCTAAAGCTACTACCGGCAAAAAAGAGCAGTAGTAAGTTTAGAACCACATATGGCCATTCACAGATACACCCGCGGCCTCCCACAGAATAAAATGCTGGTAGGAACTTAATATAAACCCCATAGGAAATAATGTTAAATAAAAATTTCTAGAATAGTAAAAAAATATATAAATAAATATAATATGATGTTAAAAATATCTAACAATTAAGCAAATGTATTATTTAATTTTAAAATATTTTATTTGCTATTTTTGAATAAAAAATAATGTAACATTATTTTTTATTAAAACATTATCAAATTAGTTAATCAGTTAAAATTAAAAGTGAAAAATATTGTTACAGTAATTTATGAATTCCAAAAAGGTTGTTAAAATATTTTAAAATTAAATAATTAATATATTTTAATTTTGGATATTTTTTAACTAAAAATCATATTTATTTATATTTTTTTACTATTTTAAATGATTTAATATAATGTAACATTAATTGTTATGGGTTTTATTTTAAATCCCTACCTCCATTAATTTCTACAGGATGATGCTGCAGTCCAAGTGGTTGGCCATGTGTGGTGCTGGACTTACTCTAGCTCTAAGCTGGAGTACATTCACTACTGGTTTGACTCCTTTTTGACTGCAGTAACAGTTTGTGAACAGCAAATGGCTTTTCTGAAATGCTGTCTATCCCCCCTAAACCCCTCTTTACTTCTCTCTAAACCCATCCCATTTGGTAGAACATATACTTCTTTTTCCAATCACTCCGCCTGCTCTCTCCCATATTTACTAATAAGTAGCAAACCTAAATGTGTGAGGGCTAAACCTACTCCAAATGCAGTGTGTGCATAGTCCCCTATATCTCTTTTGGTGCATGACATGCTTATTTTCCTGCTCAGCTGCTGTTTCTTCACCAGTGAGCTACTTTCCTTTCAATCCTGGTTAACTGGAGATTTTCAACATGTATGACCAGGAAGGAGTTAATTAATCTTCTTATGATTCAATCATGGCTCAATGATTATCCTGGCCCTGGCTCTCACTAGGGTCCCTGGGAGGCTAGTCCACTTTTTAAAAAACCCTCTTTCCACTGGTAAAGGTGGTAGTGTTGCAATTGTTTATAATGCACTCTCGTCTCAGGTACTTTAAAGAGTCAGATACCTAAACCATTAGGCCACAATGATTCATTCGTCTCAGGTACTTCTCTTGGTATTAGTCAATATGTTAAAGGCCCTTCATTTGAGAAAAGCAAATTTCTGGGCTTAGGTTTTGGTTTCAAAGACAGTATTCTCAGACAAACACATTTGTTTTCTTTTGGGCAAGTTGGAGAAGGGAAAGGATGCTTAAGAGAGAGAAAGTGTGAACAAAATGATTGTGTCTTTTAATAATAGTACCTTAAACCGAACCTGCTTTGCCATAGGCAGCCAATCGAGATGGCAAGAAGAGAAGTATGGTCAAATCAGAGATAACAAAGGCAGCCTGTTATGATTTGAATAGTGGAAGCATGGACATTAGATAAAGTGAGAGTGGATACACAAGGCCGGCTTTAGCGCTGGTAAAGCCTGGTGTGACAGTCTTTTTTGTGCCCCCCATGCCCTACTTCTCCACAAATGTCTTTACTACCACGCTCCAACAGTGCTCCTCACCACTCCATAGCCCCTATCTGGCATACATTTCATTTTTCTATAGCGCTAGTCATAATTCACTCACACTCAGTATGGTGATCTGCATGGTACATGTTCTTTGCAGTAGACACATTAACCCTCTGCCCTACTTTGGAGGGTCAAAAATCTCACTAGACAAATCTTCAATCTCTCTCTGTCAAGAAGAGTAATCACCAGAGTTATGTTGACATTGCCTGAAAATTGCTGGACGCACACAGAAGTCTGCAGCGCATGTTTTTAAAGTCATAAGTTATTTTGAACACAGCACTCCCCACTCAGGTCTGCACCAGGTGCGGCTGCACTGGTCGCACCACCCTAGAGCTGGCCCTGGGGATTCCATAATGGTATCAACCCCAGAAGTATACAGGGCATCTGTCAGCAGTGGCTAAATTTTCCTCAGAAACCGAAAAACCTAGAGTGAAGCCTTGCCATTGTATTAACGTAGGCAGTACGGAATAATGACACATTTGAAACCTTTGTTCCTGACCTCTCACCACAATGTGTCACTTGACCAATGGAGTGTGCATTTCTCTGGTTCCCTAATCTAGTAATCACAGTTTTGTTTGATCTAAAAATAAGCCACAAATGGCCAATCCGGTTCTTACTCTCTATTGTGCAAAGCTAAAAATTGACAGGTACGGCACATTACCCCCAACAACTGTCAGAGGATCAGGGTGTTGTCACATAAATGTAACAAGGAATCCATAGGATCCATAGGACTGGACGATGAGAGCCCGAGGCTGAACATATATATATATATATTTTTTTGTTTATTGAGTTTTCTCAGAACTTAGCAAAACAGAAGAGAAAGACAAGCAGCATAATAGTGACATTCCATGGATAGATACATGCATTACAGCCACATCTAATCAGTGAATTTATACAGTGTAAATTCCAAGAACAGAAGAATAATAAAGAAAGTGGACATGTCATTGCAGGGGCATCTTACGCAGGGCTCGCATAAAACAGATAACACAAATAAGAGTAGGATTAAAAAAGGAATCAATATATCCAAGTGTAGAGACATCACACAATAGCAGTCAATATTCAGGCGTAAGGTACAATATTTGGGGGGGGGGTCATGGATCATATCCAGTCTCTGCAGGGTGCTCCAGGAGATATGATTTGGCCTAAAATATCTCAGGGACGTGACGAGACTGGAGGGAGGTCAGCGTATATGTATGTTTGGTCTTGCCAAAACGTCATGTCTCTAATCCATTCCTTGAATTTGGGCGCTCTGCCTCGACCCCACCTACAGGACACCTGCCTTCTGGCCAGTAGCAAACTGAATGAAACAAATTGACGGCGTGCCACTGGTATCTTCTCTGTGTATCCGAGCAATGGTAAGAGAGGAGACAGTGGAAGTATCGAGGATGTCATAAGTTCTGGTTCTGTGATCACCTTTTGCCAGTAGGTAAGGACCGAGCCACATTCCCAAGCAAGATGCTGGAAACCAGCAGCTTCCGCCCTGCATCTGTCACACCGGTTTGTGTCCCATAATCCAAATTTGTGTAGATTAACTGGGGTATAATAGATGTGATGTAAAAATGTTAATGGAAGGTGCGTAGCCGACTACTAGAGGAGACGTGTTCAGTCTGTTCACAGCAGTACACTCATTGTTGATCAGTGATGTCCTGCCCAAGCTTAGCGGACCATTTATCCAGAGCAGCACAGCGGGTGGAATCGGTGTCAGTATACAGACTATGATAGAGTGCAGATGCTAGGTGAGAGGTGTTGTCAGTACGCAGTATGTGGTGCAAGAGGGCAACTATAGGTGTTTCTAGAGGGTATGAGGGAGTATATTCTTTAAGCCCTTGCCGCAGCCGGACATAAAGGAAGATATCCATAGGGGAAGGTGGAGGGTCTGGAAATAGGTGTTGCAGAGTGCGAAACTTACAGTTTAGAGAAAAGTCGCCCCAATTCTGAATATGGTGTGTAGCTTTAACTCTTTTAAAGTCGCCTTCTTGCAAGGATGATAGGTAAGCGGGAGTAACGGAGAATATAGTATGGGAACTTGCAAATGATGAGCAATGCGGTTCCATGCTTTAATCGGGCAGTCTACAGAGGACAGGCAGGGTGTACGAGGTGCAAGTGTTGTCAGTATGGCCCCGTCTAGCAGGATAGGGTCCGCAAGCCAGTGTTCAGTCGCCACATGAGGCGTGTATCTGGGGGGGTGGAACCAGTAGTGGGCATAATGTGCTTGAGCACAGAGATAATATAATTCAAAGTTAGGAACATCGAATCCCCCATGAGAGTAAGGCCGTGAAAGGGTGTCCCATTGTAAACGCGGTTGTTTGCCACCCCACACTAGTCTCATCAACTCCGAACGAATGAAGTAATGAGAAAGAATGCTTGCCTGGGTCATACGGAATGTTTGAAAACAAATATAAGAATGTGGAGAGGACAACCATTTTAATAGGGGAAATGCGTCCTGCCATAGTGAGGGGGAGAGCATTCCATCTAGTTATGCAACCAGTAACATGTTCTAGTGTTCGCCCATAGTAAAGTCTCATCAATTCTTCGTGATCTGCGGTGACGAGTACCCCTAAATATTTTACTTTAGTAGAGCACCATTCAATGGGGAAGTCAGTGTCAAATGGTGTCACCGAAGCAGTGAGTGGAAAAAGTTGGGATATGGTCCAGTTGATGTGGATGCCAGAGAGACCACCAAATCTAACAAATTCTCGAAGGAGCGAGTTGAGGTTCTGCTGTAGTTCCTTAACATACAGGGTAACATCGTCCACGTACAGAGAGATGAGGATCGGGCAAAGAAAACAGAAAAGGGCTTTTTCTTGATGGTGTTGCCTGATTTTGGCTGCCGAGGATTCTATGGCAACGGCAAACAGGAGAGGAGATAGCGGTCAACCCTGCCGGGTGCCACGAGAAAGAGGAAATGAGGAGGAGACATGACCATTAATTAAAACTTTTGCCTTTGGAGAAGTATAGAGGAGGCGAATCCATGCTAAAAAACCGATGGGGAGCCCCATGAATTGAAGATGAGTAAATAGGTAGTCCCATTCGACAGAGTAGAAGGCCTTTGTGGCGTCTAAGAAGACCGTGCCAGTTGTGGGTCGACATTCTGCAAAATAGAAAAAAGTGTTCTGAGATTGTGGTAAGTCGCCCCACCGGGGATAATTCCGGCCTGGTCCGGCAAGACTCATTTCTCCATTCGGCGACTGAGGCGGTTGGCCAGTATTTTGACAAGAATTTTCTCCTCTGTATTGATGAGGGAGAGGAGCCGGTAGGAATCACAGCGGTCTGCAGGTTTGCAGGGTTTCAGAAAAGAGGTAATAAGTGCCTCTCTCATCGAGCCTGGAAGGATTTGTAGCTCCTGGGCCTCAATGTAAACTTCGTTCAACACTGGAAGTAATTGATCGAGGTATGTCATGTAAAAGTCTATGGGGAGCCCATCTGAGCTCAGAGCTTTCCCTGATTTCATCGGCATAATAGCTGCTCGAAGCTCATCATTTTCGAATGGTGCTGCTAAGAATTCCCTCTGATTGTCCCCTAGCCAACCTAGTGAAACATCTTCAAGATAATGAGAGACATCAGGGGGTTCAGTTTTACGAGTGCTGTAGAGGTCTGTGTATAATTCAGTGAACGTGTGCAAGACTGCAATATTATCTATGTGGCGTAACTCTGCACCATCTACCACATCTAAGACGTAATTAGAAAAGTGGGGCAGTCAAACTTCCGTCATCAGTGTCCTGCCGTCCCCCTCCCCATAGCGACAGGCAGTGAAGTACTTGCCCAGAAATCTTGCTTCCAGCTCAGCCGTGGTGGTATACTCAGTGAGCTTGTCCAGAAGTGTGGCACTCTGGGCTCCTGATGCCCCACACCACAGACCCTTTTCTAATTGCCTCAACTCACTTTCGCTTTGTCACAAGTTTGGCTGGATATCTCTGAGAACTCCGAAGCTTTTCAACATGCATTAACCACAAATTGTGAATTTAATACCTCCCAGATCGTGCGCAAGTGTGTGATCGAACCTTTATTTCCCATAAAAAATCAGCAATCTCCTCCCCAAGCTCTGCCTTGACGGTATCCAAAAGCCCCTCAGGCATAAGCCTCCAGCATCGTGGAGTGGCAATCAGGTTAGGGGGCTTGGTTGTCATACATACTGGGGCATGATCTGACTAAGTTCTGGCCATATGCACTGCCGAGATGATCCAAGGAACAACCCCACAGGAAACAATCCAGTAATCTAGCCGCAACCAGAAAGAGTGTGCTGTTGTGTAATAGGTGCCTTCTCTCTCACCCAGGTGCACAAGGCGCCACACATCTATGAGCCCATGGTCTGGAAGCAGCCGAGAAAGTGTATCCTGACTTTTAGTGTAATGATGTGGGAGGGGATTGGACCTATCGGCTGAGGGGCATAGGGTAGTGTTAAAATCTCACCCCCGGTGACATGGGTGGATCCCACCTTGATAATTTGTCCCCAGAGGGTGGCAAAGTAATCTGGATTATCAGTGTTTGGCCCGTAACAGCAAACAAGCGTAATCAACTGCGTGTCTAGTGTACCCAAGAGCATGCAGCTCCTGCATGAAGGGTCAACGAACGTGCCGCCTAAAATGAAGGGTGTGTTCTTTTTAACTAAGATCAAGGTAGCCCGTGAGTATGAAGAATAGGAGGAAAACATTCGGTAGGAGGCCCATTTGGTCCCAAAGCAAGAAGGACGGCGAGGGTCGGTGTGTGTCTCCTGAAGCATTGCAAAATGTGTTTTGTGCCTATCAAGGTATGTACGGATTTGCGTACGTTTGTGTGGATCACCCTGGCCTCTAATGTTCCAGGTGAGTAATTTTATTCGTAACTGATGCATCACATAGATAACATTAAAATTCAACAATCCCCAACAACCCCCACCCACCCACAGCAGCACCACAATCGTGCTGGTAGTGTATTGCCCACCCGAGATTAAAAAAACCCTTGTCATTACAATCCAGTTCAAGTAAGTACAACAAAACGTTAAAGAACAGAGGGGATTGCCCATATGGGAGTGTCGCTTGTGAGACACGGAAAAACCTCCCTGCTCTCTAAAACTGCCAGGCAGTTCCCCAATGGTATGGGAGAATAGAGGGGGGAGAAGGAAGGGTGCTTGGCATAGTCCAGTACAAAAATAGCTGCCTCATGTATAAAGCCCGCCGCTCCACGACACAGAGCTTTAATGGTGCATGTATCACTTATGTGACCATGACAACCTGTTTTTTCTTTTTGTTCTTTTCTTTTTATGTTTTTATCTGGGATCAAAAATCGCCAAAAAGGAGCGTAGTATTCATCACGCCACAAACAGGCTAAGGGGTACTCATCATCTCTGGACGTATGCAACAGCAAGTGATTCGAAGTATAAGAGTTACTGTGATTGAAGATCCAGAGTGTGATGTTTATCTGGGGGGTCAGTCTGTAGCAGGAGATGTCGATCTGGAGGCAAGGTAATCAGAGGCCCCACGTAGAGAACGCCGGTTGATGGACTTGAGGAAGTCCTCCGCCTGTTGCGGGTTCGGTGAAAATGGAATGTTTGCCTTGATATGTGACCCGCAGGCGTGCTGGGTACATGAGAGCATATTCAATTTGCGCCATCCGAAGTTTCCGCTTCACCATCAGGTATTTGTGCCATGCTTCCTGTACAGCAACGGTGAAGTCAGGATGGATGGTAAATACATTCCCATCATATTGCAGCGATTTGTTCTCACAGGCCATTTTAAGAGCCAAGTCCCGGTCTCTGTAATTGAGGAGACGGGCCACAATGGGAGGAAGTGCGCTGCCTGGAGGGGGTTTGGGACCTAAAGAGCGGTGTGCTCTCTCCACGATGAGCTGCGAGGAGCAGGCTTCCTCACCGAGAATAACCTTCTGGAGCCGCTCAACGAAGTCCTACAACTGGTGTTGGTGCTCTCAGGAATACCTATTATGCGAATGTTATTATGACGGCTGCGTGCTTTGAGATCTTCATTCTTAGCAGCAATAATTTTAAGAAGTTTATCCACCTGTTGCTGCAGCTGGGATGTTGTATCTTCGTTATCTGATATGCGACACCCGGCCTCTTTGATCTGCTCGTCGTGTTTATCCACCTTCTGGATCAAGAAATCTAAGCGACTATTCTTGGAGTCAATTTTCCTGGAAAGATCGGTAAGGCTATGCTACATAGCAAGCAGTAAGGTTTTGACCTCATCTCCTGGGGTAGAGGGTTGCGCCTGCGATGATTCACCACTGAGATGGTTAGAGACATCAGAGTTGGAATGTGTAGCTACTTTCTTGCCATCAAAGACAAGTTTAGGCTGGTGGCTATCTGGTTTCCAGATCGTAGCTGGAGGAGATAACAAGATGTGACACAACACTGATAGCAGCAAAAGATCTCTCCAACAGTAGCCCCTTTGGTCACAGGGTGCGAGGAGGGGTGATTGGCAAAAGACAAGAAGTAATCAGAGAAGGTTGCTGACCTCTCTGTTGCTAGTAGGTAGAAGTATTAGAGAATGCATAGCAGTGGAGAAAGACGAAAGCAGATGGCGAGTGAGGAGATAGCTCAGGATACGGGAACTAATGCCTACAGCGAGGCAAAGCCAATGGACTGTGACGCAGGGATTAGGCGACTTGATTCAATATACCCTGCTCCAAGGGGGCATGGAGGCTGCCAAGTCGTCGCAGCGTAGAGGTCAGACGAACCCCGCCAGCAACAAGGAATGGCAGAGGTAGAGGACAGGCCACCTTAGGGTCATCTATATGGCAAATTGTAGCTCCTTGGTTCATCCCCCTGTGGTAAAGATAGTGTGCCCTCGGCCAGTAGTATCTGTTATGGTGTCCACCAGCAACCACTGGGCCGGGCTGCTGCATGCCTGCGGGTATCCAGCGCTGTGTCGTGTGGGTCAAGTGTAGGCCCAGATCTAATTTGAGCGTAAACCGCAGCGCGACTCAGTGCAGAGGGTACCTCACAGCTTGCTAGTGCACTTTTATTCTGCTCATTTGTGGGTCGCGTTACTACTCCCAGTGCAGCAGAGAAAGTCGGGCCACAGCTAAGGATCGATGCGGGGTGCGAGGGCGGAGCACCCGTAGCCCACCGCTGCTACAATGGCGATGCACCTCCAGGGCCTTGGGTCGTATAGGCAAAGATCTGATGTAATGTGTTGATTTTTTGGAAGCGAAGGCGCCCCTGCCCCCAAACTCCACAGTTCTGCGGAAGGTAAGTCTCCGGGGGTAGCATGTATATGGAGAGGAGTCTGTCACTAGATTTGCAGCGCAGCCCTTGGGTCTATAGGAACCCCTCGCAGTTGGCCGGCACAGTCCCAAAGGGGCACGTCGTCCTTGGGGATGGCGCTTGTGTACCTCAGCTAATGCTGGCAGGCCGATGGCATTGTGCTGCACTCACCGCATCTCTGGGGTGGCCTCAATATCCGGTCTCTGCCTACGTCCGATATCGCCTTCGGAGGTGCTGCAGGTGGTCGTTGGGGGGGAGCAACCACTGGGGTCAGCCAGCCGCCGCCCGCCGAGCGACGCAGCCCAGCACCATGTGGGAGCAGCAGCCGTGCAAGACTCCAGATGCAATACTGCTTTCTCTTCGCCCAAAGCTCAATGAGGCACCAGAGTCTCTTGTTGAGGTCTGTGAGCTCCGATTTTACATGGGGATGTTTGGAGGGTTATTGCAGGATTATGCGGCCAAGCAGCCAGAGCCTCACAGGTGTGCGACCATCTTGGTTGTGCGCCACCTAGCGCCCGGGGCTCAACATATTGAATAATCTGGGGGCATCATAGAATCTAGAGACACACCACAAGTAAATGATCAGAAGTCAGAGTAGAATAGTGGCAGGAAGATCATCTGACAGTAGTCAGACATAAAGGAGTAGAACCAGCCCAAGGGTATAGGGGCCATATTATCAAGTAAGGGCGATACATTATCGCCGTTTTTATCGGCAGGAAACTGTAGCTAAAGCGGCAATAATGGGCTTGATAATATGCCCGTGTGAATTTCCATAGAAGCCCAGGTTAACACCAGAACCTGGGCTTATATGGGAATTCACAAGGGCATATTATCAAGCCCATTATCGCCGCTTTAGCGGCCGTTTCCTGCCGATAAAAGCGGCGATAATGTATTGCCCTTTCTTGATAATATGGCCCTAGGTTCCCAAACTCTGATAGGCAAGCAATTAATACAATGTGTTCACATTGCTGACATGTCCAAAAAGAAATTTCAGTGGCATCACCAACATAAGGTGTCCATTTTGGATCATTCAAAACTGACTTGCGAAGGATCTACATTTTCAGATAAGGGTAGAAAACGATCTGAAAAGTATTCAGATAACATGACAGCTTCAGGAAACCACCAAATTGAAGAGGTAACCATGGTTTTCTAAAATCTTAGCTGGAACTGATGAAAGGGAAATGGGACACAGATGAGTGGGAGAAGTCAGATTCAAGAATGTTTTTTTGCAACAAGGAGTTTTCACTTTTGAGTAAGAGAAGAGCACCATCAGATGATAAGACTAGATTGATCATCTGTAAAAAGAAGGTGTCAATACTGGGCCAAACAAAAATGCATGTTTACAGAACAGAGATCTAGAAGAGATTCACTTACCAAACTACAGATCAGACAGCTAATTTAATCAACAATTGTAGGGGCAAAACTGAAAAAAGCACAAGAGTCTGGTGAAGTCCGGTAAAGTATAGGTGTCAATAGAAAGCCACATATACTGATATTTAGTAGGAGGACCTCGTGGAGTTTCGCTCCACAGAATTCCCCAAAAACCTTTCAAGATTCAGCGGAAGACTGCGAATGGGCAGAAGAATGCTCGTCCACCCATTTGCGCTGCTTTTTAAAGGCAGTAGCACATTCCACGTGGAAAAATCAGCGCAAACTGCACCACTTAGTCCGCATGGGCACGGCCATTTTATTTTTACTGCTTTCTGTTCTCTGCATGGTGCTGGGCCTGATTTTTATATCCATTTAAAATCTATTCCAGTCCTTCCCATATCACTCATCCACCCCTCATTTACCTTTGTTTTTATCGGTGTGTATCTGTGTATTTTACGTTTATGTCTTTTCTTTTTACTTTTTCTGTGATTTTTAATACTTTTTTTGTTTTCCCTTTCTACTCCCTTTAGTTCTACCTTTTTGCTTCTTATTCTTACTCCTTACTTTTTCCATCCCAGCGTCATGTGAGAGGAGCAGCTGAACAGCAAGGTAGTGCCAGTGCTGCTGCTACAAGCCGCACACCTTGTGATCACCTGTGCCACCAAGAGGTGCTTCCTGCCCTATTACTTTTGAGGGGGAGGTAGGGCACTTGTATTTTATATGCAGCACATTCTCTCCTCCATGTTGGCAGCAGGCCGCATGCCTGAGAGGACTTACGCTGTGTGGGAGCATCGGCTACTGTGGGGGAGAATGCGCTGGTGTGTGCTGGAGCACTGAGGTTCAGCACACCATGCAACAGCTGATGCAACACTGGGCCGACCTGCTGGACATAGAACAGGACCTGCTCGGCCTGCCACATGTCAAGGTTGCGGGGCTCAGTGAATAGTTGTTTATTTTTTATGTTCCAAAATGCAAATATTTTTGTTTCTCAAGTAGCATGCTGCTCACACTCAGAGGTAAGGTAAGTTTATGTTTCGAATATTCTATGATCCAGCTTCAGCTAGCCAGGTGTTCGTACTGCTTGAAATCTTTTTGGTGTTTTACTATGCAGTGCTGCCTTTTAGGGCAGCCTGTTTTTCTAATATGCTTATCAAAGTGTATACCAGTTAGTTATGCAATATGTAGAAAGGTACCCCCTAGGATTCATTTATAGGTCAAGGAGCAAAAGGGAAAAGACAGCAGTGTAGATAAAAAAAAATCCAATGTGACTTGTATTCTTTCTTTGTTAGCTAAATAGAGCTCTATGGGCTGCCCATTACAGGAATTATCAATTCATGCAGATGATCATATTGTTATTTTATAAAATTTTTTAGACTTATTCATATTTTCTACATTTATCTTAATTATACAAAAGTTTAAAACATCTTACTGAACCCACAAGAAATTCATTAATGTAAACATACAATAGTTACACTTTTAAATACCTGTGACGATTAATCTAATGCAATGTTAAAATTTGCGAATGAAACATATATGTTGAAAAATTTAGTGTACCCACTAGAAAGACCACATTAACATTCTAACCTCACATGCAACAACACACTAATTCTCTCTCATCACATACATGAGCTCCCCTGCCACAATTACAAACACCGATGGTAATCACGGAGAGGACACTTCAAAAGATATCCGTAATCGTATTGTAAGATGGTATTTCACATCAACCCAGTCACTACATGGTTCAGTGGAGTTTTTAATTTATATCCACCTTCACAAGGACCACATGTATTTCAATGTGGAACCATTGTAAGTTTACATTAATGAATTTCTTGTGGTTTCAATAACATGTTTTTAACTTTTATTTAATTAAAATAAATTGAGAAAACATGAAAAAGTCTAACAATATAAGAAAATTACAAATAATAATATGATAATGTGCATGATTTGATAATTCCAGTAATGGGCAGCAGGGTTACTCAGAAGGAATATCCATTATAGGCAACTAGATTGAAAGAAAACACAGAGTTAGTGGGTTATATTTATATCAACACTTTACAAAGACTGAGACCACACTGCCTCCATGACTCAAAGACCTGATATTATATAAGAACGAGCAATAGTAATTTCTCCTGAGTAATGGGGAGCGAGTATTTAATTAAAACTAAACTTACGAAACTCTTTGAGTCAGGATTGGCTAGGGTTATGCAAGGCCTGACTAATGATGTTGATGAATGATATTATATATCTAAATTATGGATCCCTTTTATGTGTGAATAGGTAACTGGGGCTGGTGTTAGCTATTACGCAATCCTGCTGTAAGTCGGTGTCAATTTCACCACATCTGCCTCACCGAGCGTGTGATCTATTTATATTGTAAATTATGTCACACCTCAATAAATTACACAGCCGGGGGAAGAGGTACCCCCTCTAAAGGGGTTGATGAAAGGATGGGAAAGGGTAGTTGGGGAAAGGTGTGACAAATACACCCACGACCCCACAACAATATTGATCAGGGCGTTGAGCAGCACATCATCATCATCATCATCATCAAATCTGTTGTGGAAGAAAATGAAGGAATGACAGTTCAACTACATGCATTGCAAACAGTCCATCAGCCCCAGAGACCCAAATTATTATATAGCTAACTGTTCTGTCATCTAGGTTTGAAAAAGTAAAATTAAAAGAAAAATGATACTGAATATAAACACCATTTCGGCGGTGCATCTGCAGTCTTCTCTGAATGTCTGTCTTGGAGGTCTGGCTAAACCAGTCTCATAGGGTAAGCAGGAGCGTTATGGAGCGTTCACCTTTTGTGCAGGAGAAGAGAAGGCCTGCAGATTGTAAAACAGAAACAATATTATAGATTCAAGGAAAAGGACAAAAGGTAAGCTTCATGAGGAGTGTACCAAGACTCAGAGCAAGAGCATAGCCAGTTGCAATCTTTAATTATGACTCAAGTGTGATTAACTGAAAAATGAAAGCAATTTTACAACCAATCAAAGTCAAGTAGCTGGATCTCTTGTTCTGATAAATCTCAGAAGTGTCATCATAACATTTAGCTGAGCATGTGCATCATGTGATGATGTGACATCACATGCCTGTCTCCAGTTACAACAGGCCTGCAACCACAACCACATAATAGAGGAGTTTCACATTTGAGCCAGCACACACACTCAGCAGCATTTCTCAAATCAACACACCTCTCTCCAGTCCTCAGAGCTGAGTAGGCTTCTTACACTCATCATCGTGTTGGTTTCCCTTTGATGTCGATAACTTTCCCACTTCTGACTGCTGAGGTAGACCTGCCTTTCCATTCCCTTGGCTTCGAGTATTGAATCAATCTGACTCCGTCCTGACCGAAATGAGAGAGATAGATCTTTAGTGCACTGCTATGGATGAACAAGAAGAGAAAAATAATTTTAGTATTTTGTGTAGATTTCTGTTTGCTAACTAAAGTGACTGGTCTGGTCTCTGAAGAACAAGGAGGAAGGAGTGAACCCTGAAAGTAAATCATACTTAGTGTGAAAGGACAAATCACCTTCAGGAAAAATGATCATCCATCAGGCCCCAAACATTTCAAATTACCAAAATAAAGTTTACAAATTAGTTGAACAACCTCCTTCCCTGTCATCAATCATCACTCACAATCTCTCAAGTATATATTACTCATTGGTCCAATAGTTACCTGTTCCAATCCAAGCATGGCGGTACACAATTGTGCCTCCTCTTTGATGCAAACAACACATAGCCAGTCTCGTAAATCAAATGATCTTTACTGGAGCTGCCCTGCTAGGGGATGAAAAAAAGAAGGATAGGCATGGGACGGAAGCAGGCATTGTTTCCAATGTCCTTGAAGGGAATGGGGAGGCCCTTTCACTGCATGCTGGTCCAACTCCAATCCAGCCGTACATGTGTCTAAAATGGTTGGGGTTGCATAAGTCTTACACAAACAAAATATATAACGTTCCTCTAGCTATATCCCTATTTGGCAATAAATAATAAAAAAGTTTTATGGTGGCCTGCTCAGTCAGAGAAGTAGAGCTTGTCCTCAAACTCAGGTTGTTCACCCAGAAGTTGGTCTGCTAACACATTTGAGTCGGGCCTATCATCCTCCTCCTCCTGGGTTAATTCTGAATCAGTATAATTATGTGGTATGAAAGTTAGTTCATTTTGATCATGGTCAATTTCTCTACATTTTGAGGCAAGAGACTGTTTCTTCCCAATGTGACAACTTGGCCAACTGCACTGAACATACGCTCAGCAGACACACTGGCTACAGGTCAAGTCAAATATTTTGCTGACAGCCTACTGATCTCTGGCCATTGGCACATTTCCCTATACCAATAGGCCAATGGGTTTTGATCCTCGTACACCTCTTTTGGTTTATACGGATAGTCCTAGAACATACTCTGAATGGTCATTGTTACAGCCACTTGCTCGATCTCTTTTGTCTTCACCTCTGCACTAGAATAAACCCTGACACTTGAAACCAAGCCAATGTAGAGGATGGGTCCGATTCTTCTGTTCCTGTTGCTGTTTTTGCTGGTGTTGGTTGCTGTGAGACAACAGCACTGTCCTCTCTGGAAGTTTAAGGCTGCACCCCAAAACGTCTGCCCTGTACTCTAATTCCTAGTCATCCTTCTTCCAGGTCTCTCGCTTGGTCAACAATCCATGCCTTAATGAAAGATCCATTTCTGAAAAAGGAATTAAGGTGGGAAGTATTTTTTTGTACAGTGGTTGAAGTATTGTACCACAGATGTACTCTTTGGATGACATGATGTCTCTCTGCAGCCCTGGATTAACAGCCAAGCGAAGGACTAATCTCTAAACCCAGCCATTTGCTTCTCCATTGCTGTTCACACCTGTGAAACTTTGCAGCACCTTTGTAACTAGTCCAGTAGCAGATGCAAAAATGGGATAACTTGGCTCATCACACTGTCCTCCTTGCTGACTTCCTGTGTGAAAACCTCAAAAGGAAGTAGCTTCTGTATCGGCATTTGACTGGGCACAAACTGTCCACCTCCATGGTCATGCTTTTCCCAGTTGCATCCCCTTCTCTTTGAATGAGATGACATAGTCATTGATCAGTTTGTACTGCTCAAACAAACGTTGCAACAAGTAGTAGACTGAGTTCCAGCTTGTTGGGATCTCCTGTATGAGTGCTCTAACTGGTACTCTATTAGCACGCTCAATGATCCTCATCTGGTTCCAGGCTTTAAAAAAATGGCTGAAATGAGTGCAGATTCTTCTGCAGGTTGTCAGTATGTTGCTGACTATGTCTTCTTTTTTTAAGAAAGTCATGCACAATCAAGGTTGATGTAATGCGCCAAACACAGGGACCTTAAATAGACACCATCTGCCAGGGCCTTAACTATATTACTGCCATTGTCTGTGAAAACAAATCCAAGTTTGAGATCCCTGGGTTGAAGCCATTCAAACCGTTTGCTGTCAAAGTCCTCCAAGATGTTTGTTGCTGTATAGGATTTCTCCATGGCGTACATGACTACTGTTGCATGCCGCTGAACAGCCTTAAAAGTTCTTTCAACTACCAAAATGATCGGAGCTGATTTGCCTCTCTCATTGCCACCATCGCCTGCAGCAAAATAAATTTAAGGTGTGCCTCCCAGCAGTTTGCATGATTTTTTTTATTGGGTTTTTTCGTGCTCCAGTACCATAGTGTGAACTAGGCTTATCCCAGTGAACACACACATGGCAAATTGGACATATTGCAATATTATCCTCCCGCTTGATAATTGTAAAGAAGTCCCAAACTGGAGAGAAGAACTTTTTCAGTGGCTGACTGGTGCCACTGCCAATGCCCAAAGTGGTAGATGGTGGTAGAGGTGATGGTACCAGTGCCACAACCCTCAGAGCAGGTTGAATAGGAGGGTTAATGTTGGTGTCCTCTGATCCAGCTTCCATGATAATTCCTGGCTCGTCCTACTCATCACCTTCCAAAATTGTCAAGCTTTTAGAAAATTTCTTGTTCCCTTGCCTCTCCGGGTGTGTCTCAGACTCAGCCGGGGTCCAATCCATGTCCAGATCATCAGAAGGGGGCTTAGAGTAGATGGTGCCGTCTGCTTCCTTTTTCTTGTTGGAGATCTGGAAGCCAATGTTCTAGAAGAGGTACATTTTGCTCATCAGAAAGCTCAACCTCCTGTTCTGCTCCTACTTCAGGAGTTTACTATTGCTGGCTGTGGCTCCTGTTGTCCACTTTGCACAGTTTCCTGCGGCGATTGGGTACTGGTTTGCGGCTGAGACAAATCTAATTTAGACTCACCGCTCATCACCATGATTGTAGTGGCTGTCTCCTTGAGAGACGTGGTCTTGGGCTTAGGTTGGGGTGGTGCCAGTAATGCAGGAGTGCTGCTCCCGGTTTACTCCCCGGAATCCAGTACAGAAAGCACACATCTCCTAAAAAAGGTTTGAGGTGGCATGTCAGTGGTGGAAATCTGCTTCTTCTTCTCCTCTGCACGTGACCACTTTCGTGGCAGCACCTTTCCTTGGGGCCATCTTGAAGCTGTCAGTTGGCAATAGCACTTAGCTGCAGAAGTGGAAGAGGCTGAAGGATTCATATTATGTGCTGTGGTCACGTCACTTTGCACAGGCATTCTGTCTAGCAGTACAGTGAGCCATGTCTCTTGTACACCTAAAAGCAAACAAGCAAGAAAAATTGGGTAAAAGGTGGCATTTTTGCAGGTTGAATTATTTATAGCACAGACAACATAATTTAGTGTGGTAACTAAAGTTATTATCCTAAATAATTAATAGTATGGTGTATCAATTCCATGGTCAAACCACATTGCCATAGCATGATATTTCATTTTCAATTAAAATAACAACATACAGATGTGACTGTTTGCTTTATGTGCGTCTAAGGGAGACACCTGTGGCAGTCAGGGAGGTGCAGGGGAAAATGGTATAATCCTTAAACAGTGAATGCTGGTGTGCACCTATGGCAGGCAAAGGGATCCAGGGGAAAATAGAATCAACCTTAAAAATGAATTCCGGTGGGTGTGTGCACCTATGGCAGGCAGAGTTCCAGGGAAAAATTGAATAATACTTAAAAAATATATTCTGGTGTGCGGCTGTGCACATATGGGGGTCCAGAAGAAAATAATTAACGGCAATCCTTAAAAAATGGAATGATCACTAAGGAGGTCTTGCCCTCCAACTGTAATCTGAAACTAAGATGGGATGTGGTAAAATGTGAAGAGGGGAAAATTAACAGCATTAGGGAGCTAGTCACAGCAGAAACCGACAGCCTCTCAGCGGTGGAATCGGCAGATCCCCATTTTTCAGGGCCTAACTTGCTAGCCCAGTACAAAAACCTAACTGTTAAAATAGGAAAGTATTTTCTTAAAACCACCCAGGGGCCCACTCGAGTGGATCTCAGACCCCCGAAGGCTAATCCATGGTACACAGTGAACTGTAGAGAAAAGAGAAAGGCTATTGCACTGGCCATAAAATCGAAAGACCCTACAGCAGTGAGATTAGCTAGAAAGGAGTACCGCAGCACCATAACCTTAGCCAAGAAAAATTGGGAGGAGGAGCATTGGCAACAGCTCAAGGTCGCTGCCTGTGGAAAGAACTCAACTGTTTTTTGGAAATTAATCAATGTCTTAGATCGCAGGGGAGTTGACCCTATTTTAAACCATATTAATGAACAGCAACGGTATGCCCATTTCTTAAAACTGTATTGTGAGGATGGTGCCGAAGCTCCCTCAATACCACCATCCGTGGGTAATCAGAGTAACCCTAGATCGGATTTGGAAGAGTATGGCGGATTCATTTCCCTCTGCGAGAAGTTAGAGATGCCATCTTAAAAATTCTTCCAGGTAAGGCAGCCGGTCCAGACGGTCTGCCTGGGGACCTATTATTACACGATCCCAAAATTTGGGCTGATTATGTAGCATGTTTAATGAACCTAATCCAGCAAGGCCACCCCGTCCCGGAATCATGGAAAGGGGCGGAGGTGATCACGATACACAAAAAAGGTGATAGAGAGGACCCTGCCAACTACAGACCAATCAGTTTAATTGACACCATTCAAAAGGTAGTTGGCTGGGTCATTATAAATCGAGTAGAGACTTGGCTTATGGACGATGGTATTCTAACCCACTTCCAGGCCGGGTTTAGGCGGAATGTTGGGGCAGTGGATCAGGTCTTCCGGTTTTGTGCGGTCTATTGGAAGTCAGTATTAATTACCAAGGGCAGCCTTTACTTGGCTTTCATAGACCTGAAAACTGTGTTTGATGTTATTCCACGCGCCAAATTATGGGAGGTTCTATTGGCCTTGGGGTTTCCTAGTTATTTGCTGCAATTTGTTATCAAGCTCCATGAGAATAACTATGCAAGGATACGGTGAGGGAGTCAGGGCCAATTGACAGGGAGGGTACCAGTTAACAGAGGGGTGCGGCAGGGATATGTGATAGCCCGACACTGTTCTCCCTCTTTATAAATGGGGTGGTGGACCATTTGAGGGAGGACCCTGCGGATGCCCCAGTCCTCGCCGGGGAGAAAAC
Organism: Lissotriton helveticus; assembly: GCF_964261635.1. NCBI lineage: Eukaryota > Metazoa > Chordata > Amphibia > Caudata > Salamandridae > Lissotriton > Lissotriton helveticus. The sequence goes on along the minus strand of NC_136067.1, from coordinate 492,344,206 downwards.
CCCCACACTCCTCTTTGCGGACGATACCCTCTTGATGTCCAAGACCCCCCAGGGTCTCCAAAAACTGCTTGACTGTTTTTCCCTCTTCTGTAAAGATCGTGGGCTAACAGTAAATACTTCGAAAACAACGTTAATGGTTTTATCCACACATAGAAAGGTTAGGAAGGCTTATCTTACATTGTATGGGTCCCCTCTAGAGGTTGTGAGTGAATTTGACTAACTTGGGGTAAGGTTGTCCAACAATATGAGCTGGGATTCCCATATAACAAAGATGGTATTAAATCTCAAAAGGATCTCCGGAGCTATATTAAAGAACCAGCGTCTTTCCATTAGCAGACCGGTGGCCCCTGCGTTGGCAGTCTACGAAGGGAAGGCTTTAGCTTCGGCAGTCTACAGCTCCGAACTATGGGGTGCCGAAAACACCAAGACCCTAGCTACTGCGGAGAACAAGTTCATTAGGGACTTAGTCTCACTCCCAGTTTCAACCCCCTTGACACCACTATTTTTTGATATGGGTAAAAAAACAATTACAGATAAAATCCAACTAAGGCCGCTGTTATACTGGGTGCGCCTTAGAATGACACAAGAACTAGCACAATACGCTCGAGTGTTGGACTAGTTAATCTCCCTAAATGTCACAAATAAAATAAAGTGGTTAAATAACCTCAAAACGCTGGCAATATCCATAGGTTTGGGAGAGTTCTGGGTCTCACAATGCCCCCCGCCAAACAAGTTGTCAAAAAACTTTATTGGGATTGGGTTGAGGCTAAGGTCAACTCTAACTCAAACCAGGGAACCCTGAAGTCCAACTTTTTGGATCATAAACCTTCAAGGAAGCTAGAACCTTTCCTGGATTTTATCCAATTACCTAGAGATAGAACTTTGTTTTTGAAATTACGACATGGTACCCTGCCCCTTAAAAAATTCATGGAAGGGTGGAAGACCAAGGGAGGGCATGACTTGAACTGCCCTGGCTGCCCATGTCCAGAGGAAACCCTCGGCCACTTTATGTTTGCATGTACAGCCTATAAGCATGTTAGAGCTAAATGGTTGAAACCAGTATGCAGGGAATTAGGAGTGAAGGATCACAGATCAGCCCTGCGTATTATTACAACCAACACTGTTTCCATGTTTATTATTTGTGGGGTCGCCAAATATCTAGCGGGTGCCTGGCTAATTCGCTCAAGGTTGACGGGCAATGTACAACTCTTTTTATAGAAAGAATGTATTGTTTTTAACTTTGTTTTTACCCTTGTTCTGGATGGAATTGTAGTACTATTGGATGGATTGTTTTATGTATTTTTTTAAATGTTTGTACTTTTATGATATATATCTATCGAATAAAGTATTACAACAACAAGTTAAAAGACAGGAATAAACAAATAAAAAAAGACATTAAACAATGGATACTGGTACGCGGCAGGTGCCTATGGCAGGCAAAGGGTAGATGGAGTGAACATGTAAAAAAATGTTATTAAACAGTTGTTCTACATTTAAAAAAATAAATCAACAAAATTATGAAAAATTTATAAATAAATAAATACATAAAACAGATAAATAAAAAAGTAATTGCTGGTGTACTTGGTACTATGAAACACCCATTGGGAGGCAATGAGGTGCAAGGGAAAAACAAAAAAAATGCATATAATATGAAATACTACTCATATATACAAATACTGCAATGATACTCAAGCATATTAAACTGGTTTCAAGGGAAAGTAAAAAATAAATGAACAAAAACTAAAAGGAATCTCCAAATGGCTTTGAAAACTGGAAAAGGATTTACACAGTGGAAGGCTGCACAAAATGCAACCGGCCTCATGGTCAACCAACAACAAGAAGCAAGGAGGCATTTCTACAACAAAGAGCACATGAAGGCCTATAGCAAAAGCACATTGGCTAGCTATACAAAATGGCCAATTGCCACAAGGTGAAACAACAACAGCAAGCAAAGAGGCATGGCTACAACAAAGAACACATGCAGGCCTATGGCAAAGACACACTGGCTACACAAAATAGTCACAACCCACATGGTAAAACAACAACAGCAAGCAAGGCGGCATGGCCACCACAAAAAGCACATGCAGGCCTATGGACACTGACTACACCAAATGGCCCATGGTTACATGGTATTGAGAACAAAGACAAATGGTGGCCAATGGCAAACACACACACACTGGCCAGACAAAGCAGGCATGTCAATACTGAAAAAAACAGTACCATTAATTCTGCAATAACAAAAACGAAAATTAAGTGAGTTATAAACATTTTCCAATTACACACATCCTCCCAAAGCATGAAATATTGCCCCACCAGAATGCACATTTTGCAACAAAAAAAATGTGAATACAAACCAATCCCACATTTTTTATTTAATCTAATGCCACCCCTGCCCTAAATGATGTTTGAAAACAACATATACCACAGACACAGTTTATTCATGTACCCATTGCTAGTACTTGGGCCTATTGGCTGGATGGCCCATGGACAGACTAGAACACATTGTAAAATAAAGGAAAACTGCAAATTTAAAAAAACATGGAGAAAATGTACAGAGCTGTGCAAACGTTTTCCCTTAAAAAAGATTAAAAATGAAATGCACAAAAATATCTAGGGCCCTACTGAAATTCTAGGCCACCCTCCGCAATAACATTTAAAAATTGAAGAAAAATACTAATAAATACTGGTGCATGCCTTCTATCAAACAAACAACACCCTTATACAAAAGTTTTTAAACTTACTTGTGATAATACAAAATCAGAGGCAGACAAAGAGATAAATCTTTCCACATCGAAACCCAAATAATAAGTGACCAGGAAATTGTCAAAGCACTGAGAGGAGCCTGCTGGACAGGAAGTTGAAGTCTCTGGGGCACTTCCTTCTTGTTCAAATAAAACAAAATATTCTCGCACATAAAAACAACCTTTTGAGTAGAATATTAAGTCAAAAACTTCTTTTAGATGCTTACCGAGTAGAGCATCTGTTTGAGATGCAGCACGCCGCTCACACTCACCAGCGTCACCAAGGCCGACATTTAAAACACAAACATTCTCATAACTTGTAGGTGTGCAGAAAGTAATTTAATACTTTGAGCTGAAGGAACAATGGACCACTAGCATTTCTGCTGCAAATAGGTAATATATGGGCTGAGAGATAGCTTTAAAGGGGTGAGCTAATGAATTATGGTGCAATAGATCTCAAAAACACAACTGACATCATCAAATAAAGCAAAGTTACCACCGGAGGTGGCCTGGATAGGAGCGGTATCCAAATGGGGGGCGGCAGGGGAAGAGACCCTGAGAGAGGAGGAGGTAAAAGGTACACGCAAACACCCAATCTCAATGAAATGGGCACATCTTCTTATACAATTTAAGTTAGAGACATCCGGGGAGGACACCCCAGAGCAGACACAACTCCCGCCCTGCAGCCCCACTCGTAGCCCCGACCCATGACCCCCTCCCATCAATGATTGAATAGGGAAACTGCGGCGCAGCGAGTGACGATCCCCACTAGGGTGGCGACCTGTCAGAACCGGGAGCCCAATATATTCCCCCCTCTCCCTCTCTCTCCCCCTCTTCAGGGAATACGCACCAGCCCCCGCTGCCTGATGACCACTCTACATGCTGCTAGCATAGACTGATCGACCTTGTCCGCCGCGCTTCCACCCCCCCCCCCCAATACCTGCCCCCCCTTCTATTCCCTGGTTGATTTAATTTTGAGGGAGGTGGAGAACCGGGCCTTATGGGCCAAGCGGCGCAGGGCACGCCTAATATCTCCGGGTTCACCTGCCTTGTCGAACAGAGACACGAGACACTCTGTTGGGCGTAGAAAATCAGATTTATTATCTGCAGCCAAGTACAGTTGTCCTAGATGTTACAGAAGGTAGATTCTCAGGAGACTGCCACTTAATTCCGTGGCGCACAATCTTTTATAGGACATATGTTTACAATGCCCACTCCCAAAACATACAAAACTGACAAATAGGAATAGTTTGAAAACAAGCTATCGAATGTCTAAAACACACCCTCCTTTCAGACCCCGTGTGCTCTCCTCCTCTCAAGTTAATCAACACTAGTGCCCGTAATTCAACTTTCAAGTGGTATAACATGTTTGAATGCTTCAAAGGACAGTTTATGTAACAAGAGAATACACGAAGAGAATAGCGAAGGCCAGTCAAATAAGATAAAGTCAGGAAGAATAGTGAGAGCCAAACAGTCAGTCGAGACAGGGATCAATCAGCCTAGACCTGGTTTAGTGGACTTGGCCAGACCCTGACATCGGTTTCGTAAACAAGGGCAGGGGGTTTACTTGACACCAGAGACACGTAGGCAGCAGAAAATACAAAAAAACACTGTGTTCGCCGTGCTGCCTGAGTGAGGCAACACAAAATGGCGGCTAAGCACAAAATGGCGGCTAGATACGAAGCGGAGTCAAAAACTACGTAACCTCAGACCCTCCTTTTGCCATACTCAGGCAAAGCACAAAAGGACTCATGTTAGTCTGAGTCGATGTCAATGGTCAAGAGGTCATTGAGTTGTTGCTGTAACATCATTCTAATATTCTCTGTTTTCTGTGACACTGGTTTTGGAATGCATACAGTGGCACAAAGTCCACAGATGGCTGGGCCACACTGTAAACAGAGGCAACAAGAAAAGATGATCGCTAGAATTGAATTGAAAGTAAACTTATAAACGCGCAACTTTGCCCGAAGGCATCAAGGCGCCTACAAAGAAAATCAGAAAAAAAGAAGAAAAAAAGGCTAAACCCAAAGCTAAGGATATGCTCTGCCAAAGAGCCAAGTTTTTAGAGCCTTTCTAAAAGAAGGCATTGAAGGTAGGATCCTGATCTCCAGGGGAACTATATTCCACCATCTTGGAGCAAGATTGGAGAAAGCTCTGCCTCCCCATTTAGCTCTACGCACCAGAGGTACAGTAAGGAGCAATTTCGACGCGGAGCGAAGGTTCCTCTCAGGAGAGTACAACGAGAGGAGATTTTTTATACCTCCAGTCTCCTTCTTGTTTAAGGCGCCATACGCCAGGCATAACACTTTGAATGAGATCCTGGCATCAATGGGGAGCCAGTGCAGAGATTTCCTGGCAGCGGTCGCAGACGACCTCTTCGGAAGATCCAGGACAAACTTCGCCGCAGCATTTTGCACCGATTGGAGACCTCGCAACAGACCTTTATTGGCCCCTGCATATAAAGCATTGCAATAGTCGAGCCTAGATGTTATCAAAGCTACGACCGTCTGTTTTCGAGCTTGCACAGATAGATAGTATTTGATTTTGCGCAAGATTGCAATGATGCCCCAGCAGGTGGAGATGGTCCGCCTTACTTGAAGAGCCATGTCAAGGGAGGGATCGATCATGACCCCCAGATTTCGAGCTGCCCGCGTTGGAGCCGGACAGGCCCCCAGAGATTCAGGCCACCATTCCGCCGTCCTTCTCGCCGAATACGAGGATCTCTGTCTTTTCGCCATTTAGCCGCAGTGAATTATTAATCATCCAGAGGGCGACTGCCTCCATACCAAGTCTGAACTTGGAGGCAGAGGAGCTGACAGACTTGGCGAGAGACATTAAGATCTGCGTGTCATCGGCGTAAGACACTACCTCCATCCCAAAAGATCTAATAAGCCTGGCCAAGGGGGTCACATAGATATTAAACAGGGTTGGACTTAACGCCGACCCCTGTGGGACCCCCCAATTCAGTGGCAGGGATGGAGATAGGAACTCTCCCAGCTTCACTCTCTGTTCCCTCCGGTCCAGGAAAGAGGACAACAGGCTTAACGCCTGCCCCTCCACCCCTATCTCCCTCAGACGAGATGTTAGAACGAGGGGAGACAGGGTGTCAAAAGCAGCTGTGAGATCCAGAAGGATCAGCAACGTACTTCCGCCCCTATCAACCGTGGTGCGGATGTTATCAAGCACCACGGTAAGGGCGGATTCCGTGCTATGACCCCTCCGGAAGCCATGCTGCGAGTGATCGAGAAGACCGGCGGCATCCAGAAAGGAAGAAAGGTGCTGGTGTAGATGGATTTCCAGCATCTTGGCTGGGGCTGGGAGCAGCGAAATGGGGCGGACATTTTTCAACACTTCTGGGTCCAATGCCGGCTTCTTCAAGAGCGGTTTTACAACTGCTTTCTTCCATTGGGAAGGGAAAATACCCTCGCTTAAAGCCTTATTCATTATTTGAAGTAGCGGGGGCAGGAGGGTCTCCTTGCATTGTTTAAGGATGTGAAGAGGGCAGGGATCCAGGGGTGAGCCAGATTTGGTCTTAATCAAAAGGACTTCTAGTTCCTGTAAGGTCAGTGGAGTAAAACTAGATAGCGAGATCGAACTTGCATGTCCAACTGATTCAATACAAAGGGAGATCTGAGGTGCGAGAGGGGCAGATGGAGATACAGAGATCCTTTGGAGCTCAAGAGTCGCAACAATATCGTCAATTTTATCCTGAAAGAATTCAGCTATGTTATCACAGAGCTGCTGTGAATTAGTAACAGGATCAGGGGTCTTCAAAGTGATTAAAGAGTCAACGATGTTGAAAAGCTCTTTCGGTGAAGTGAGAGCCCCAGTGAGATTTGAAAAATATTCTTGTTTAATTCTAATAAGCTCCATTCTGTATTCCCTCAGGAGATTTTTATGAGATTCTCTATCCTGCATGTTCCCACTAGATCTCCAGCACCGTTCTCGCCTTCTACAGGCTTGTCTTAGTAGCCTTAGAGATTCAACATACCAGGGGGCCGAAGGCCTTTTTCTAGCACTGTAGCGCAAAGAGAGAGGTGCGAGCACATCCAGCGCTGCGGAGGTAACATCTTCGAACCTCTGCACCGCGGAGTCGATATCCTCAACTCTTGGAATTAGAAGGGTAGAAGTTAAAGGTGCCAAAGAGTCATTGGTCACCTTCCTCAGATTCCTCTTAAGTTCCATTTTGCTGGGGCCCGTTGGTATATTATTAATAGGGGTCATCTCCAATAACAGTGGGACGGCGAAATGATCTGACCAGGAAAGCAGCAAGGGTGCTTCCACTGACAGCCGTCTATCATTTGTAAAAACTCTGTCCAAGGTATGGCCTGCCTGGTGAGTGGCACCCTTGACTAGTTGCTGCAAACCACAGGCAGATAAAGTATCTAGGAGGCATTTGGTGTCATTTACCTTGAGATTTTCCAAGTGGAAATTCATGTCTCCCAGAACTGTAACTGACTCGGATCCAAAGTATGGTTCCAGAATATTGAGCAATTGATGAGTGAAATCCACTCTGGGCCCTGGGGGTCTATATATAAGCACCCCCTTGAACGGGATAGAATGAGGTGCATTGATGGTAAAGTGCATAGCCTCGATAACCTCACCCGGAACAGATAAAGGCATCGTATGACACGAATAAGAGTCCTTATGCAGGATACCAAGCCCTCCACCGACACGTCCCACTCTATCCAGCCTGACCAAGGTATAACCATCTGGGACCGCTTCCACGAGATCCGGCCCGAGGATTCTTTGGCACAAGTTTCCGTTATAAAGACCCAGGAGGGTTTTTTTACCTCAACAACATCTTTAAACGAAACATTATTCCTGATCAGCGATCTAGCGTTAATCAGATACCCAAGCTCTCTGGTAGTATCTAGGGAATGGTCCGCCAGTGGGGTTGGGTTGGAATATCTGCATGGGGGCCCGGCATCAATACAATGTAACCTCCAGCATCCACAGATGGAGGACGATCGTACAGCCTCAGGGGGAAACGTGTAGTGGCAGGGTAGTCGCACTGGTTTCAGATCTAACAATACCTGGAGAGGATACAAGAACCGCCTGGCGTGGCTCCTGGACCCGTTAGACGTCCCCGCGTCCAGCTCGTCCTTGGCGCGGACGGGCGCAGACGGGCTGGACTCTGGCGTGACTCCGGCATTACTGCGGCACACACGCCGTGCGCATGCGCCGTGCGCTAGCATCTCTGCTTTGATATAGGGCTCAGGCTAGTCAACCTGACTGCTGGAGCGCTAACCTGCACTGGCCTCAAGCGTCCCTTTCTGACCCCTAAGATGGCGGCAAGGGTGACGAGGAGCACACAAAAGACCCGCTAAGTCGCGGTGAGGACCCAGTTTAAATGCAAGTATGTGGGCAATAGTTTAAAAGCAAGGTTACTTTAAATAAAAATCAAAGTAAATACAAAAACGGGCATTTAAAATTTTATAGCGCTTTGAGCACAGCGGTAATACGCAGCAAAGAGTAGCCTTATCAAGCCCCGCTCCAAGGAAAGTAAATACTTTCCATCCCTATGTGGACAGTAGTCCCCAAAACCATCCCATCACAGACCAATCTCCAGTGTCCCGAGGAATGGACTCGGAAATGACATGTAGCTTAGAAATGGCTTGGTATACTGTAGGGGCATTATCGGGAACGTAAACGTAGCAACTAGACCCAATTAATTTACAGACTCCTCCTCTATCTGCAAGGACAATATCTAAAACCATTCGGTTTTGTAAAGTCATAAGACGATCCGCCTGAAGTTCAGCTGTCAAATTATTCAATGCTCCAGAAGTCACGTTTATGGTAGCATCGACCACACGGACTAGACATCTGATGTTTCTGCTATTAACTATTGGACCCCAAAAGGGAAGAAACCCTTTCAGAAAATATCCTCCCTCTTGTCCAGCTGTGTCTTCAGAATCAATAACCCTCTACCATATCTCTTTCTGTGATGATCTGCAGGAGTAGTATATGTCGGAGGAAGAAGAAAAGCTATATAACATGTTCCCGAGAAATATGTGGGGAGCCATGTATACGCTCTATCATGGCAAATAAATTATGCACCTTGAGATGGTACCAACGGTGAAGAAACCAAGGGTGTGTAAACGTATGTATGGGAACAATTACTCTTTTCCTGTTTGATTTTAGTGTTCTAGCCATTTATTTGCAAACACAAATTACCTTTATCAGATATAGTCCGAATCGGTGAAGATCTCTGTTTAACCTTGTCAGTGAGGCTAGTGATATAACGAGTCACATTCCACCCATCACATGCTTGCTTCTCATCCTTGGGAATTTTACTTATGTCAGCAATTTTTGCCATGGTTACTATTCCCTTTATCAAAGGACTGTGGCTAAAATCTACTCCACCATTATAGGACCCACCAGGAGGGTTTCGAAGTTGATTCTGGTATGCATTAGAAAACATAGCCAGATAAGCCCAAGCAGAACCTTCATATGAAAATGGGAGAACTAAGTACGGCATCCCTCTCTCTGTATTGTTGGGCATGAGCCCACAGACCCAACAGTCAGTGGTATTGACTACCAATTGATGTTGATGTAACAATTGGATAAATGAATTGTTGAGATATTCCATTCTCCTCATTTGCTCATGGTCTGGGAGTGCATAGAATTTGTGCGGAGAAGTAGTAGTAGAGGTAATCAAAGAGACAGAAGTAGGAGAAGGGGCTGGCTGCATAATGTGTGCAATCCATCCTACACATGCTAATAAACTACATAAACATATTAACATGCATAATGCTACGCCACAACGACTAAATGGTAACTTCTTATCATGGTTTCTTTTCATCATATTAATATCACCCCCTTCCATTTCGTTATCCATTACTCTAAAGGCGTTGCTCACGATAATCTTCCTTAATCACTTGGCTGTGATTGTTAGCCGTCCTATGACACTGCAAGTCCTGTTGACCTAGTCACTATTCAGGTCACAGCCTAAAACTCCTACCGTGACCCTGCAACTAGATGGATGATGGAAAGGAATGTTTTTAATAACAAACAAAATTATAAAACACAAAGTTCAATTGTCCTTAGACAACCTTGGTCGTAGATTGTACCGTGTCTTGCCAGGTATCGTTTGGTCCCTAAACAATGTTTCTGGATCTGATGTATTCAGTCGTAAGTGCGAAGGTACAGCTACCTGCAAAACGTCGTCGTCTTCTTTTTCACAACTTGTCCAGTCCAGGCGTGCACTACTGAATGGTACAAATCTGGGTACTTTCTCACATTCACTATCACCAACACCTTCTCGGACCCACTGGTCATAAGGTAAAGGTAATGGTACCCTTTTACAGTGCACGCCGTGGATCCAGTTTTTCTTCCCAACGACCTTCACTGCTATACGAGTTGTTAGCAAAACTTGTCTCGGCGGCTCCCAACGATGTTCCAGGTTCTTTTTCCTCTGGAAATTTTTCAGGCACACCCACTCCCCAGGTTGGATGGAGTGTCCTGGGTCTGAGGAGGCCTCTGGCAAAGCGTTTTGGACCTGTTGACGAATAACACATAATTTAGTGGTGAGGTCATGCAGATAGTCAACCAACAATGGATACGGAATGTCCGAGTATTTCTTGGGTCGAGGGACTCCCCAAACATTAGCTGGGCGTCCAAAAACAATCTCATATGGGCTAAGTCCCAAACGAGAATGGACTGTCATTCTTGTTGAGTGAAGTGCCAAAGGCAAGGCGTCAGGCCAAGAAAGGCCTGTGCTGGCCTGTATCTTTGCTAATTTAAGCTTGAGAGTGCCATTATAACACTCTACCAAACCAGCTGACTGAGGGTGGTTTGCCGCATGAAATTTCTGTCTAATACCAAGACCCACACACACCTTCTGCATAATTTGGCCTACAAATTCACTCCCATTGTCACTCCAGACAATGCGCGGCAAACCAAACCTCGGGAAAAATTCCTTCAAAAGGACTTTGGCAGTGGACAAAGTAGTATTGTCCTTCAGGGGGTAGGCCTCTATCCATCTGGAAAAGGCCCAAACCACCACCAGGACATACTTGAGGTTGTTAAAACGTTCCATGTGAATGTAATCTATTTGTAATACCTCAAAAGGATACGTAGGGGGAGCAAAATGACCTGCCGGAGTTGGTGTTCCCTTTCCTGGATTGTGCATCAAACAAACAATACAATGCTTCACCACATTTTCTGCACATTTGGGAATACCTTCATTCTGCCTTACTGGACCCAAAAGTTTACATATACCCCTTGCATTGATATGGGCTGGTCCATGCGCCATAGTAACTACAGGTAGTACATACGCGTCTGGTAACAACCACCGCTGATGCTCTGATAATTCCGTCCAACATCCCATCGTGTCCAACATTCCCGTACTCTCTCTCCACCTACTCAATTCTTTCTCAGTTGCTTCCTTCTGAATCATTTTCACGCTTTCTACTGTGTCTTCACACATACCTCCTTCTGCGACCCATCTTGCAGGGCCGGCAACATACATGTGACTTTCAACATCTTTCGCTGTTTCCTTCGCTACTTCATCCGCAAATGAATTCCCTCGACCCACATCATCAGTAATCCTCTTATGCACACTACACTTCACAATCGCTACTTGAACAGGCAAAGCAAGTGATTCAAGAAGGTCAGTTACCAACTGACCATGCTGTATTTTAGTGCCGTGGGAGGTAAAGAATCCTCTTTCCTTCCACAAACGGCCGAAACTATGAGCAACGCCAAAGGCATATTGGCTATCTGTATAAATGGTCACTCTCTTTCCTTTCGCCAACACGCATGCTCTCGTTAATGCAATTAAATCTGCAGCTTGCGCTGAATTCTGTGGAACGCGTGCAGTTTCTACTACTGTATGCAAAGTTCTAACAGCATAGGCTGCTGTTGTCTCGCCATTAGGAAGCTTAAAGCAAGACCCATCTACCCACAGGATTCCATCCGGATTCGCAAGTGGTGTATCTTTTAAATCAATTCGACCTTTAGTTTCTTCTTCTGTACGAAGAAAACAATCATGCTGGTCTTGTACATTTTTCTCATCTAAGACAGGTCACAATGTTGCTGGGTTCAAAACATTACATCTCTTGATATGTATGTGACTAGCTAAAAGCGTCAACTCATATCCAGACAAACGAGCACTCGTTAAATGTTGTGTCTTTGTTCTGTTCAAAAGGGTATCTACTGCATGTGGTACCATAACATTAAGAGGGTGATCTAACACTAGTCCAGCAGATTGACGAATGGAGATCGCCGCTGCTGCTGTTGCTTTGAGGCAACTAGGTAATGCCTTGGCTACTGGATCCAAAGTAGCCAAAAAATAGGCACATGGCCTTTGTTTGTCTACAAATTGTTGTGTCAAAACTGACAATGCACAACCTTCTCTCTCATGAATATAGAGTGTAAAAGGCTTACTATAATCTGGAGTACCCAACACAGGAGCAGAACACAAAGCAGTACGTAAATCAGAAAAACTCTTCTGACATTCATCAGTCCAAGGAAGAGGTTGGGGTGTATCTTTCAGAGTAAGTGCCAACAAATGTTTGGCCAGCAAGGAAAAATTTGGGATCCATTGTCTACAATAAGAGGTAATGCCTAAGAAAGCACGCACCTCTCTTGGTGTGGATGGCACAGACATTCGTGCAATTGCATGGATACGTTCTGGGGTCAATCGCCTTCCCTCCTTTGACAAGAGATGACCTAAATAGGTAACCTCTTGGCAACAATATTGTAACTTAGAAGGTGACACCTTATGGTGTAAATCAGATAAATGTTGCAAAGTAACACAGTCGCATTTTTACAAACATCTTCCGAATCGGCAGCTACTAGCAAATCATCCACATATTGGATAAGAGTAGCACCTGGAGGCAAAGAAAAAGTGTCAAGCTGAGATTTCAAAGCCTGACTATAGATGGAGGGACTCTCACAATAGCCTTGAGGTGCACGTTTAAATCGGAAGCTTCGGCCTCCGAGAGAGAAACCAAAGAGATCCCTACTCTCCTCAGCAATAGGAATGCTAAAGAAAGCATTTTTGAGATCAATAACCGAAAACCAGGCTGCCGAAGCAGGAATCATAGTGAGCAGAGCAGTAATGTCCGGGACAACAGGAAACTGAGGGACAACAATTTTGTTGACCTCTCGAAGATCAATCACAAAACGATACACAGGTGGCTGAGAAGGATCAGTACGTTTAAGAACAGGCAGAACAGGACTATTGCAAACATTTCCTCTGGTCTCTTCGACCACACCCTTCTGAACCAAGTCATAAACAATAGCTAGCAAAGCTCTCTCACCATCATTAGAGATTTTGTATTGAGGAATGCGTGGCAACTTAACATCAGGCTTAACAGTAATCACATAAGGCGGAATTTGAAGCAAACCAACATCCTTCGGACCTGTAGCCCAAAGCGTATCAGGAAGTGAACTCAGTTCAAGTGGCAGCTGGTCTTTAGATACATACATTGGAGAAGTCAATTTATCACCCAAAGTAAGATGTACACCAGAGGGGGAACAATACAATGTAGCATGCAAGCGTTTAAATAAATCCAAACCCAATAAATTCTCTCCGCAACCCGTCGTCAAAAGAAGTGGAGCTTCTAAATCATACGGACCAATGGAAAGAGGCAAAGGACAAGAAATAAGGGTTACTAACTGGGGCGCCAGAGAATCCTACGGAAACATTCGTTAAGCCAGACAAAGGTGCCCCAGGGAGTTTGCAATGCATAATAGAACTTCTCATTGCACCAGTATCCAAAAGAAATGGTTCTGTAACACCCAATGCTACAACATCGACATAAGGTACATTCTGATCCACTGGAACTGATACGACTCCCTTACTTTGTCTGTGGCTGTCCTAGCTAGTGTGGAAATCGGGACTTTCACTCTCTACATAATAATCATCATTGTAATATTGCGCAGACTGAGAATTTTGTTGGTCAAAATAATTCATAGTGTTCTGCGGGGGTAAGGAACGCTGTCCTTGAGGCAACGCACCTCGTCCTCTACCCCTAGGTGCTGACTGAACACCACCACTACCTCGTGGCACTGATTGTCCACCAGTACGTTGTAGTAAAACCGGACAATTAATCTTGAAATGACCTTCCTCTTTACAATAGGCGCATTGATTAGGACCCAACGGAGGTCGCGGAACAAAAGGTGTAGGTTTCTGCAACAATCTTTGAAACTGTGGAGGCTGTTGCGATTGGGGCTGATCAGAACGAGGGGGATAAGCCTGTTGCAAAAGAATCTTCGTTTTCAATTCTTTAGTCTTTTTCTCCGCTTTTTCCTTTTCTTCCTTATCCCTATTCTCATAATACTGAGCAGTAGCTAATATCTGGGAAGTCGATGAAACGGCCCATGAACTCTCTGATTGTTTCAATTTATGCGATAATTCTGGAAGCAAATTAAAGACAAATTTATCTACGAATAATCGCTGTCCACCTTCAGTACTCATATCTTGACCACTATGGTCGATGAAAGTTTCTTCGAAACGAGTAAAGAAATCGGAGACACTTTCATCCGTCTTTTGTTTGCACGCTGCCAACTTATCCCAGTTAACGCGTACAGCAGGCATCATTGTTTTCATAAGAGCTATTATTCTACTGGGTAATTCCGTGATCAAATCATCGGGTTTGGCACCACCTATTTGTCCATCATCTGCGGCTGTTATAGTAGCCCAATTTCCACCTAAAGATTGATCATGGTCTTCTTTACGAATCTTAGCCCATATAGCTTGTGGGACTACATTTCCCATCAGTAAATCAATATCTGCCAAATTCATTATACACGCATCAACAGTCTGGGACAACCCTTTATAATACCCAGCAGGATTCTTACGAGGGTCCGGTAAAGACTGTTTACGCGCCAACACTTCCGATCTTTTCCAAGGATCATGTACCCATATACGCTGAAAATGAGCTGGAATGGCTGGAACATTGCCTGCCTCTGCAACCGCATCTCTCCATATTGGAGGAACTTCTCGCATAGGATATTGTTTCATTTTACGACGAACCGCAGGATCAGGTTCAAGAGAAGTTTGAGAGAAAAAGGAAGACCGAAAAGTAACAAGCTTTTGAACAGCATGCTCTACATCAGGACCCACAATAAGGCCTTTATCAAATTGATCCTGTATCTCGAACAAACCCTGAGGAGGTAAATCCAGATCCATATCTCCCCACCCTTTAATAAGAGTGTTACACATAACGTTAAAGACATACCTCTACGTAGGCGCATTCCATTATAGAAAAGTGTCTAGAATATCACGCACGCTATACTGTGGACCACTCATGATCAAATTACGAGCGAGAGAATCTAGCCTAATCCGCTCTTCCGAACCTGGAATCTGGCTACGAGATTGCCTTCGAGATGAAGCAGGAGAAAAAGAAAGAGGCCCCAGAAAAGGTGACAAAAGACCAGAAACGGTGTCAACTAACCGTTGACGGGCTGTAGGGGAATCCGACACTAGAACAGGAGACAACGTATTCTGTAAAACAGGAGAAGAACTAGTAGCAAAAGAAACTGAAGATGAAGGAAACTGAAGCACAGAAGATTGAGGTACAGAAGTCGGTGGCAAAGGAGGTGGAAGTGGAATCACTGGAAGAGGCAAATGTGCAGGAACCGGAATAACTGGATTAGCAGCAGGTTGTAATGGGGGTGCATTAGCACCTAATACATAAGGTGGAGGTAATGTCAATAGATGGGACATGAAAGGACCTTCGTCAGGACCCTTACTCTTTGAGGAAGTAGGCAACACAGGATAACGTCTATCTATTGCCATACGATGCTGTCTTTCTGAAACTTCAATCATCTGATTAGTCTCATCATTTTTAAACAGTTGGGCAGCCTGTAAAATTGTCATATTTTTCTCCTTCTTATCTTTCTTCATTTGCTTAATTTTTTTCTGTTTGGCTTCCTTACGCCAGAGGCGGAAAGAGTCAAACATTGCGGGACGGGCTTTTCTCTTAAATAAAATTGCTTCCAAATTATTTAATATATCAGGCTCAAAGCTACCATTTTGTGGCCACTGTAGGACACCATCTTTCTTTGTGTATCGGATCCATGTTTCATTAAAAATAATAGGACCAAGACCATGTTTCGAAGAGAGCTCATAAGTGGGAGTTCCAACCGGAGGAATCGGACAAGGATCCTCTAGCCGGGAATCCCTAGAACAACCAAAGCAACAGAATTTCCTAAACTTACTAAATCCAGGCATTTCATAACGAACTGGATTTTTCAAACGTCAAGAGGTTTTTAAGACAATATAGTCACAGCACAAACGTACTTACCCCTCGGCTCGATAAGTGCACTGATCGAATAACAAAAACCAAAACAAAGAGTGGGCGCTACCTACGAATACTTAACTAAATGTTTTCTCACGCCAACAGATGTCCGTCTAACGTCTCGCAATACCAATCATCACCAAAGGGCCAAGGCAGGGCGACAGTCAGGGCAGCAGTTGTCAGCAGACGTCGGAAAGGAGTAGCCACGCTTCAAAAGACCTTCGGTCCACTTCGACATACAGGGGTCGCTCACGTGGTTCGCGAATCCTCCAGAATTTTCTTGCGAAGCTCCTCACGACCCTCGGGCTGAACCACTACCACTGAAGTCGCCCACACGTTGGGCCGCCAATTGGAGAACCGGGCCTTATAAGCCAAGCAGCGCAGGTAACGCCTAATATCTCCGGGTTCACCTGCCTTGTCAAACAGAGACACGAGACACGCTGTTGGGCGTAGAAAATCAGATTTATTAGCTGCAGCCAAGTACAGTTGTCCTAGAAGTTACAGAAGGTAGATTCTCAGGAGACTGCCACTTAATTCCGTGGCGCACAATCTTTTATAGGACATATGTTTACAATGCCCACTCCCAAAACATACAAAACTGACAAATAGGAATAGTTCGAAAACAAGCTATCGAATGTCTAAAACACACCCTCCTTTCAGACCCCATATGCTCTCCTCCCCTCAAGTTAATCAACACTAGTGCCCGTAATTCAATTTGCAGGTGGTAGAACATGTTTGAATGCTTCAAATGACAGTTTATGTAACAAGAGAATACACGAAGAGAATAGCGAAGTCCAGTCAAATAAGATAAAGTCAGGAAGAATAGTGAGAGCCAAACAGTCAGTCGAGACAGGGATCAATCAGCCTAGACATGGATTAGTGGACTCGGCCAGACCCTGACATCGGTTTCGTAAACAAGAGCAGGGGGTTTACTTGACACGAGAGACACGTAGGCAGCTGAAAATACAAAAAAACACTGTGTTCGCCGTGCTGCCTGAGTGAGACAACACAAAATGGCGGCTAAGCACAAAATGGCGGCTAGATATGAAGCGGAGTCAAAAACTACGTAACCTCAGACCCTCCTTTTGCCATACTCAGGCAAAGCACAAAAGGACTCATGTTAGTATGAGTAGATGTCAATGGTCATGAGGTCATTGAGTTGTTGCTGTAACATCATTCTAATATTCTCTGTTTTCTGTGACACTGGTTTTGGAACGCATACAGTGACACAAAGTCCACAGATGGCTGGGCCACACTGTAAACAGAGGCAACAAGAAAAGATGATCGCTAGTACCGCTCCAAGGAAAGTTAATACTTTCCATCCCCATGTGGACAGTAGTCCCCATGACCATCCCATCACAGACCAATCTCCAGTGTCCTGATGAATGGACTCGGAAATGACATGTAGCTTAGAAATGGCTTGGTATACTGTAGGGGCATTATCGGGAACGTAAATGCAGCAACTAGACCCAATTAATTTACAGACTCCTCCTCTATCTGCAAGGACAATATCTAAAACCATTCGGTTTTGTAAAGTCATAAGACGATCCGCCTGAAGTTCAGCTGTCAAATTATTCAATGCTCCAGAAGTCACGTTTTTGGTAGCATCGACCACACGGACTAGACGTCTGATGTTTCTGCTATTAACTATTGTACCCCAGAAGGGAAGAAACCCTTTCAGAAAATCTCCTCCCTCTTGTCCAGCTGTGTCTTCAGAATAATAACCCTTCAACCATATCTCTTTCTGTGATGATCTGCAGGAGCAGTATATGTCGGAGGAAGAAGAAAAGCTACATACCATGTTCCCGAGAAATATGTGGGGAGCCATGTATACGCTCTATCGTGGCAGCTAAAATATGTACCTTGAGATGGTACCAACGGTGAAGAAACCAAGGGTGTGTAAACGTATGTATGGGAACAATTACTCTTTTCCTGTTTGATTTTAGTGTTCTGGCCATTTATTTGCAAACACAAATTACCTTTATGAGGTATAGTCCAAATCGGTGAAGATCTCCGTTTAACCTTGTCAGTGAGGCTAGTGATATAACGAGTCACATTCCACCCATCATATGCTTGCTTCTCATCCTTGGGAATTTTACTAATGTCAGCAATTTTTGCCAATGGTTACTATTCCCTTTATCAAAGGACTGTGGCTAAAATCTACTCCACCATTATGGGACCCATCAGGAGGGTATCGAAGTTGATTCTGGTATGCATTAGAAAACATAGCCAGATAAGCCCAAGCAGAACCTTCATATGAAAATTGGAGAACTAAGTATGGCATCCCTCTCTCTGTATTGTGGGGCATGAGCTCACAGACCCAACAGTCAGTGGTATTGACTATCAATTGATGTTGATGTAACAATTGGATAAATGAATTGTTAAGATACTCCATTCTCCTCATTTGCTCATGGTCTGGGAGTGCATAGAATTTGTGCTGAGAAATAGTAGTAGAGGGAATCAAAGAGACAGAAGTAGAAGAAGGGGCTGGCTGCATAATGTGTACAATCCATCCTACACATGCTAATAAACTACATAAACATATTAACATGCATAATGCTACGCCACAACGACTAAACAGTAACTTCTTATAATGGTTTCTTTTCATCATTTTAATATCACCCCCTTCCATTTCGTTATCCATTACTCTAAAGGCGTTGCTCACGATAATCTTCCTTAATCACTTGGCTGTGATTGTTAGCCGTCCTATGACACTGCAAGTCCTGTTGACCTAGTCACTATTCAGGCCACAGCCTAAGACTCCTACCGTGACCCTGCAACTTGATGGATAATGGAAAGGAATGTTTTTAATGACAAACAAAATTATAAAACACAAAGTTCAATTGTCCTTAGACAACCTTGGTCGTAGGTTGTACCGTGTCTTGCCAGGTATCGTTTGATCCCTAAACAAAGTGTCTGGATCTGATGTATTCAGTCGTAAGTGCGAAGGTACAGCTCCCTGTAAAATGTCGTCGTCTTCTTTTTCACAACTTGTCCAGTCCAGGCGTGCACTACTGAATGGTACAAATCTGGGTACTTTCTCACATTCACTATCACCAACATCTTCTCGGACCCACTGGTCATAAGGTAAAGGTAATGGTACCCTTTTACAGTGCACGCCGTGGACCCAGTTTTTCTTCCCAACGACCTTCACTGCTGTACGAGTTGTTAACAAAACTTGTCTCGGCGGCCCCCAACGATGTTCCAGGTTCTTTTTCCTCTGGAAATTTTTCAGACACACCCAATCCCCAGGTTGGATGGAGTGTCCTGGGTCTGAGGAAGCCTCTGGCAAAGCGTTTTGGACCTGTTGACGAATAACACATAATTTAGTGGTGAGGTCATGCAGATAGTCAACCAACAATGGATACGGAATGTCCGAGTATTTTTTGGGTCGAGGGACTCCCCAAACATTAGCTGGGCATCCAAAAACAATCTCATATGGGCTGAGCCCCAAACGAGAATGGACTGTCGTTCTTGTTGAGAGAAGTGCCAAAGGCAAGGCGTCAGGCCAAGAAAGGCCTGTGCTGGCCTGTATCTTTGCTAATTTAAGCTTGAGAGTGCCATTATAACACTCTACCAAACCCGCTGAATGAGGGTGGTTTGCTGCTTGAAATTTCTGTCTAATACCAAGACCCACACACACCTTCTGTATAATTTGGCCTACGAATTCACTCCCATTGTTACTCCAGACAATGCGCGGCAAACCAAACCTCGGGAAAAATTCCTTCAAAAGGACTTTGCCAGTGGACAAAGTAGTATTGTCCTTCAGGGCGTAGGCCTCTATCCATCTGGAAAAGGCCCAAACCACCACCAGGACATACTTGAGGTTGTTAAAATGTTCCATGTGAATGTAATCTATTTGTAATTGCCTCAAAAGGATCCGTAGGGGGAGCAAAATGACCTGCCGGAGTTGGTGTTCCCTTTCCTGGATTGTGCATCAAACAAACAATACAATGCTTCACCACATTTTCTGCACATTTGGGAATACCTTCATTCTGCCTTACTGGAGCCAAAAGTTTACATTTACCCCTTGGATTGATATGGGCTGGTCCATGCGCCATAGTAACTACAGGTAGTACATACGCGTCTGGTAACAACCACCGCTGATGCTCTGATAATTCCGTCCAATATCCCATCGTGTCCAACATTCCCGTACTCTCTCTCCTCTTACTCAATTCTTTCTCAGCTGCTTCCTTCTGAATCATTTTCACGCTTTCTACTGTGTCTTCACACATACTTCCTTCTGCGACCCATCTTGCAGGGCCGGCAACATACATGTGACTTTCAACATCTTTCGCTGTTTCCTTCGCTACTTCATCCGCAAATGAATTCCCTCGACCCACATCATCAGTAATCCTCTTATGCGCACTGCACTTCACAATCGCTACTTGAACAGGCAAAGCAAGTGATTCAAGAAGGTCAGTTACCAACTAACCATGCTGTATTTTAGTGCCGTGGGAGGTAAAGAATCCTCTTTCCTTCCACAAACGGCCGAAACTATGAGCAACGCCAAAGGCATATTGGCTATCTGTATAAATGGTCACTCTCTTTCCTTTCGCCAACACGCATGCTCTCGTTAATGCAATTAACTCTGCAGCTTGCGCTGAATTCTGTGGAATGCGTGCAGTTTCTACTACTGTATGCAAAGTTCTAACAGCATAGGCTGCTGTCGTCTCGCCATTAGGAAGCATAAAGCAAGACCCATCTACCCACAGGATTCCATCCGGATTCGCAAGTGGTGTATCTTTTAAATCAATTCGACCTTTAGTTTCTTCTTCTGTACGAAGAAAACAATCATGCTGGTCTTGTACATTTTTCTCATCTAAGATAGGTCACAATGTTGCTGGGTTCAAAACATTACATCTCTTAATATGTATGTGACTAGCTAAAAGCGTCAACTCATATCCAGACAAACGAGCACTCGTTAAATGTTGTGTCTTTGTTCTGTTCAAAAGGGTATCTACTGCATGTGGCACCATAACATTAAGAGGGTGATCTAACACTAGTCCAGCAGTTTGACGAATGGAGATCGCCGCTGCTGCTGTTGCTCTGAGGCAACTATGTAATGCCTTGGCTACTGGATCCAAAGTAGCCAAAAAATAGGCACATGGCCTTTGTTTGTCTCCAAATTGTTGTGTCAAAACTGACAATGCACAACCTTCTCTCTCATGAACATAGAGTGTAAAAGGCTTACTATAATCTGGAGTACCCAACACAGGAGCAGAACACAAAGCAGTACGTAAATCAGAAAAACTCTTCTAACATTCATCAGTCCAAGGAAGAGGTTGGGGTGTATCTTTCAGAGTAAGTGCCAACAAAGGTTTGGCCAGCAAGGAAATATTTGGGATCCATTGTCTACAAGAAGAGGTAATGCCTAAGAAAGCACGCACCTCTCTTGGTGTGGATGGCACAGACATTCGTGCAATTGCATGGATACGTTCTGGGGTCAATCGCCTTCCCTCCTTTGACAAGAGATGACCTAAATAGGTAACCTCTTGGCAACAATATTGTAACTTAGAAGGTGACACCTTATGGTGTAAATCAGACAAATGTTGCAGAAGTAACACAGTTGCATTTTTACAAACATCGTCAGAATCGGCAGCTACTAGCAAATCATCCACATATTGGATAAGAGTAGCACCTGGAGGCAAAGAAAAAGTGTCAAGCTGAGATTTCAAAGCCTGACTATAGATGGAGGGACTCTCACAATAGCCTTGAGGTGCATGTTTAAATCGGAAGCTTCGGTCTCCGAGAGAGAAATCAAAGAGATCCCTACTCTCCTCAGCAATAGGAATGCTAAAGAAAGCATTTTTGAGATCAATAACCGAAAACCAGGCTGCCAAAGCAGGAATCATAGTGAGCAGAGCAGTACTGTCCGGGACAACAGGAAACTGAGGGACAACAATTTTGTTGACCTCTCGAAGATCAATCACAAAACGATACACAGGTGGCTGAGAAGGATCAGTACGTTTAAGAACAGGCAGAACAGGACTATTGCAAACATTTCCTCTGGTCTCTTCGACCACACCCTTCTGAACCAAGTCATAAACAATAGCTAGCAAAGCTCTCTCACCATCATTAGAGATTTTGTATTGAGGAATGCGTGGCAACTTAACATCAGGCTTAACAGTAATCACATAAGGCGGAATTTGAAGCAAACCAACATCATTCGGACCTGTAGCCCAAAGCGTATCAGGAAGTGAACTCAGTTCGAGTGGCAGCTGGTCTTTAGATACATACATCAGAGAAGTCAATTTATCACCCAAAGTAAGATGTACACCAGAGGGAGAACAATACAATGTGGCATGCAAGCGTTTTAATAAATCCAAACCCAATAAATTCTCTCCGCAACCCGTCGTCAAAAGAAGTGGAGCTTCTAAATCATACGGACCAATGGAAAGAGGCAAAGGACAAGAAATAAGGGTTACTAACTGGGGCGCCAGAGAATCCTACGGAAACATTCGTTAAGCCAGACAAAGGTGCCCCAGGGAGTTTGGAATGCATAATAGAACTTCTCATTGCACCAGTATCCAAAAGAAATGGTTCTGTAACACCCAATGCTACAACATCGACATAAGGTCCATTCTGATCCACTGGAACTGATACGACTCCCTTACTTTGTCTATGGCTGTCCTAGCTAGTGTGGAAATCGGGACTTTCACTCTCTACATAATAATCATCATTGTAATATTGCGCAGACTGAGAATTTTGTTGGTCAAAATAATTCATAGTGTTCTGCGGGGGTAAGGAACGCTGTCCTTGAGGCAACGCACCTCGTCCTCTACCCCTAGGTGCTGACTGAACACAACCACTACCTCGTGGCACTGATTGTCCACCAGTACGTTGTAGTAAAACCGGACAATTAATCTTGAAATGACCTTCCTCTTTACAATAGGCGCATTGATTAGGACCCAACGGAGGTCGCGGAACAAAAGGTGTAGGTTTCTGCAACAATCTTTGAAACTGTGGAGGCTGTTGCGATTGGGGCTGATCAGAACGAGGGGGATAAGCCTGTTGCAAAAAAATCTTCGTTTTCAATTCTTTAGTCTTTTTCTCTGCTTTTTCCTTTTCTTCCTTATCCCTATTCTCATAATACTGAGCAGTAGCTAATATCTGGGCAGTCGATGAAACGGCCCATGAACTCTCTGATTGTTTCAATGTATGCGATAATTCTGGAAGCAAATTAAAGACAAATTTATCTACAAATAAACTCTGTCCAACTTCAGTACTCATATCTTGACCACTATGGTCGATGAAAGTTTCTTCGAAACGAGTAAAGAAATCGGGGACACTTTCATCCGTCTTTTGTTTGCACGCTGCCAACTTATCCCAGTTAACGCGTACAGCAGGCATCATTGTTTTCATAAGAGCTATTATTCTACTGGGTAATTCCGTGATCAAATCATCGGGTTTGGCACCACCTATTTGTCCGTCATCTGCGGCTGTTATAGCAGCCCAATTTCCACCTAAAGCTTGATCATGGTCTTCTTTACGAATCTTAGCCCATATAGCTTGTAGAACTACAATTCCCATCAGTAAATCAATATCTGCCAAATTCATGATACACGCATCAACAGTCTTGGACAACTCTTTATAATACCCAGCAGGATTCTTACGAGGGTTCGGTAAAGACTGTTTAAGCGCCAACACTTCCGATCTTTTCCAACAATCATGTACCCATATACGTTGAAAATGAGCTGGAATGGCTGGAACATTGCCTGCCTCTGCAACCGCATCTCTCCATATTGGAGGAACTTCTCGCATAGGATATTGTTTCATTTTACGACGAACCGCAGGATCAGGTTCAAGAGAAGCTTGAGAGAAAAAGGAAGACCGAAAAGTAACAAGCTTTTGAACAGCATGCTCTACATCAGGACCCACAATAAGGCCTTTATCAAATTGATCCTGTATCTCGAACAAACCCTGAGGAGGTAAATCCAGATCCATATCTCCCCACCCTTTAATAAGAGTGTTACACATAACATTAAAGGCATACCTCTGCGTAGGCGCATTCCATTGTAGAAAAGTGTCTAGAATATCACGCACGCTATACTGTGGACCACTCATGATCCAATTACGAGCGAGAGAATCTAGCCTAATCCGCTCTTCCAAACCTGATATCTGGCTACGAGATTGCCTTCGAGATGAAGCAGGAGAAAAAGAAAGAGGCCCCAGAAAAGGTGACAAAAGACCAGAAACGGTGTCAACTAACCGTTGACGGGCTGTAGGGGAATCCGACACTAGAACAGGAGACAACGTATTCTGTAAAACAGGAGAAGAACTAGTAGCAAAAGAAACTGAAGATGAAGGAAACTGAAGCACATAAGATTGGGGTACAGAATTCGGTGGCAAAGGAGGCGGAAGTGGAATCACTGGAAGAGGCAAATGTGCAGGAACCAGAATAACTGGATTAGCAGCAGGTTGTAATGGGGGTGCATTAGCACCTAATGCATAAGGTGGAGGTAATGTCAATAGATGGGACATGAAAGGATCTTCGTCAGGACCCTTACTCTTTGAGGAAGTAGGCAACACAGGATAACGTCTATCTATTGCCATATGATGCTGTCTTTCTGAAACTTCAATCATCTGATTAGTCTCATCATTTTTAAACAGTTGGGCAGCCTGTAAAATTGTCATATTTTGCTCCTTCTTATCTTTCTTCATTTGCTTAATTTCTTTCAGTTTGGCTTCCTTACGCCAGAGGCAGAAAGAGTCAAACATTGTGGGACGGGCTTATTTCTTAAATAAAATCGCTTCCAAATTATTTATTATATCAGGCTCAAAGCTACCATTTTGTGGCCACTGTAGGACACCATCTTTCTTTGTGTATCGGATCCATGTTTCATTAAAAATAATAGGACCAAGACCATGTTTCGAATAGAGCTCATAAGTGGGAGTTCCAACCGGAGGAATCGGACAAGGATCCTCTAGCCAGGAATCCCTAGAACAACCAAAGCAACAGAATTTCCTAAACTTACTAAATCCAGGCATTTCATAACGAACTGGATTTTTCAAACGTCAAGAGGTTTTTAAGACAATATAGTTACAGCACAAACGTACTTACCCCTCGGCTCCGATAAGTGCACTGATCGAATAACAAAAACCAAAACATAGAGTGGGCGCTACCTACGAATACTTAACTAAATGTTTTCTCACGCCAACAGATGTTCGTCTAACGTCTCGCAATACCAATCATCACCAAAGGGCCAAGGCAGGGCGACAGTCAGGGCAGCAGTCGTCAGCAGCCGTCGGAAAGGAGTAGCCACGCTTCAAAAGACCTTCGGTCCACTTCGACATACAGGGGTCGCTCACGTGGTTCGCGAATCCTCCAGAATTTTCTTGCGAAGCTCCTCACGACCCTCGGGCTGAACCACTACCCCTGAAGTCACCCACACGTTGGGCCGCCAATTGGAGAACCGGGCCTTATAAGCCAAGCGGCGCAGGGCACGCCTAATATCTCCGGGTTCACCTGCCTTGTCGAACAGAGACACGAGACACGCTGTTGGGCGTAGAAAATCAGATTAATTAGCTGCAGCCAAGTACAGTTGTCCTAGAAGTTACAGAAGGTAGATTCTCAGGAGACTGCCACTTAATTCCGTGGCGCACAATCTTTTATAGGTCATATGTTTACAATGCCCACTCCCAAAACATACAAAACTGACAAATAGGAATAGTTCGAAAACAAGCTATCAAATGTCTAAAACACACCCTCCTTTCAGACCCCATATGCTCTCCTCCCCTCAAGTTAATCAACACTAGTTCCCGTAATTCAATTTGCAGGTGGTAGAACATGTTTGAATGCTTCAAAGGACAGTTTATGTAACAAGAGAATACACGAAGAGAATAGCGAAGTCCAGTCAAATAAGATAAAGTCAGGAAGAATAGTGAGAGCCAAACAGTCAGTCGAGACAGGGATCAATCAGCCTAGACATGGATTAGTGGACTCGGCCAGACCCTGACATCGGTTTTGTAAACAAGAGCAGGGGGTTTACTTGACACGAGAGACACGTAGGCAGCTGAAAATACAAAAAAACACTGTGTTCGCCGTGCTGCCTGAGTGAGACAACACAAAATGGCGGCTAAGCACAAAATGGCGGCTAGATACGAAGCGGAGTCAAAAACTACGTAACCTCAGCCCCTCCGTTTGCCATACTCAGGCAAAGCACAAAAGGAATCATGTTAGTCTGAGTCGATGTCAATAGTCATGAGGTCATTGAGTTGTTGCTGTAACATCATTCTAATATTCTCTGTTTTCTGTGACACTGGTTTTGGAACGCATACAGTGGCACAAAGTCCACAGATGGCTGGGCCACACTGTAAACAGAGGCAACAAGAAAAGATGATCGCTAGTACCGCTCCAAGGAAAGTTAATACTTTCCATCCCTATGTGGACAGTAGTCCCCAAAACCATCCCATCACAGACCAATCTCCAGTGTCCTGATGAATGGACTCGAAAATGACATGTAGCTTAGAAATGGCTTGGTATACTGTAGGGGCATTATCGGGAACATAAATGCAGCAACTAGACCCAATTAATTTACAGACTCCTCCTGTATCTGCAAGGACAATATCTAAAACCATTCGGTTTTGTAAAGTCATAAGACGATCCGCCTGAAGTTCAGCTGTCAAATTATTCAATGCTCCAGGAGTCACTTTTTGGTAGCATCGACCACACGGACTAGACGTCTGATGTTTCTGCTATTAACTATTGGACCCCAAAAGGGAAGAAACCCTTTCAGAAAATCTCCTCCCTCTTGTCCAGCTGTGTCTTCAGAATCAATAACCCCTCTACCATATCTCTTTCTGTGATGATCTGCAGGAGCAGTATATGTCGGAGGAAGAAGAAAAGCTATATACCATGTTCCCGAGAAATATGTGGGGAGCCATGTATATGCTCTATCGTGGCAGATAAAATATGTACCTTGAGATGGTACCAACGTTGAAGAAACCAAGGGTGTGTAAACGTATGTATGGGAACAATTACTCTTTTCCTGTTTGATTTTAGTGTTCTGGCCATTTATTTGCAAACACAAATTACCTTTATGAGGTATAGTCCAAATCGGTGAAGATCTCTGTTTAACCTTGTCAGTGAGGCTAGTGATATAACGAGTCACATTCCACCCATCATATGCTTGCTTCTCATCCTTGGGAATTTTACTAATGTCAGCAATTTTTGCCATGGTTACTATTCCCTTTATCAAAGGACCCTGGCTAAAATCTACTCCACCATTATAGGACCCACCAGGAGGGTATCGAAGTTGATTCTAGTATGCATTAGAAAACATAGCCAGATAAGCCCAAGCAGAACCTTCATATGAAAATGGGAGAACTAAGTACGGCATCCCTCTCTCTGTATTGTGGGGCATGAGCCCACAGACCCAACAGTCAGTGGTATTGACTACCAATTGATGTTGATGTAACAATTGGATAAATGAATTGTTGAGATACTCCATTCTCCTCATTTGCTCATGGTCTGGGAGTGCATAGAATTTGTGCGGAGAAGTAGTAGTAGAGGGAATCAAAGAGACAGAAGTAGGAGAAGGGGCTGGCTGCATAATGTGTACAATCCATCCTACACATGCTAATAAACTACATAAACACATGAACATGCATAATGCTACGCCACAACGACTAAACAGTAACTTCTTATAATGGTTTCTTTTCATCATTTTAATATCACCCCCTTCCATTTCGTTATCCATTACTCTAAAGGCGTTGCTCACGATAATCTTCCTTAATCACTTGGCTGTGATTGTTAGCCGTCCTATGACACTGCAAGTCCTGTTGACCTAGTCACTATTCAGGCCACAGCCTAAGACTCCTACCGTGACCCTGCAACTTGATGGATAATGGAAAGGAATGTTTTTAATAACAAACAATATTATAAAACACAAAGTTCATTGTCCTTAGACAACCTTGGTCGTAGGTTGTACCGTGTCTTGCCAGGTATCGTTTGGTCCCTAAACAAAGTTTCTGGATCTGATGTATTCAGTCGTAAGTGCGAAGGTACAGCTCCCTGCAAAACGTCGTCGTCTTCTTTTTCACAACTTGTCCAGTCCAGGCGTGCACTACTGAATGGTACAAATCTGGGTACTTTCTCACATTCACTATCACCAACACCTTCTCGGACCCACTGGTCATAAGGTAAAGGTAATGGTACCCTTTTACAGTGCATGCCGTGGACCCAGTTTTTCTTCCCAACGACCTTCACTGCTGTACGAGTTGTTAACAAAACTTGTCTCGGCGGCCCCCAACGATGTTCCAGGTTCTTTTTCCTCTGGAAATTTTTCAGACACACCCAATCCCCAGGTTGGATGGAGTGTCCTGGGTCTGAGGAGGCCTCTGGCAAAGCGTTTTGGACCTGTTGACGAATAACACATAATTTAGTGGTGAGGTCATGCAGATAGTCAACCAACAATGGATACGGAATGTCTGAGTAGTTTTTTGGGTCGAGGGACTCCCCAAACATTAGCTGGGCATCCAAAAACAATCTCATATGGGCTAAGCCCCAAACGAGAATAGACTGTCGTTCTTATTGAGAGAAGTGCCAAAGGCAAGGCGTCAGGCCAAGAAAGGCCTGTGCTGGCCTGTATCTTTGCTAATTTAAGCTTGAGAGTGCCATTATAACACTCTACCAAACCCGCTGACTGAGGGTGGTTTGCCGCATGAAATTTCTATCTAATACCAAGACCCACACACACCTTCTGCATAATTTGGCCTACGTATTCACTCCCATTGTCACTCCAGACAATGCGCGGCAAACCAAACCTCTGGAAAAATTCCTTCAAAAGGACTTTGGCAGTGGACAAAGTAGTATTGTCCTTCAGGGGGTAGGCCTCTATCCATCTGGAAAAAGCCCAAACCACCAACAGGACATACTTGAGGTTGTTAAAATGTTCCATGTGAATGTAATCTATTTGTAATACCTCAAAAGGATACGTAGGGGGAGCAAAATGACCTGCCGGAGTTGGTGTTCCCTTTCCTGGATTGTGCATCAAACAAAAATACAATGCTTCACCACATTTTCTGCACATTTGGGAATACCTTCATTCTGCCTTACTGGAGCCAAAAGTTTACATATACCCCTTGAATTGATATGGGCTGGTCCATGCGCCATAGTAACTACAGGTAGTACATACGCGTCTGGTAACAACCACCACTGATGCTCTGATAATTCTGTCCAACATCCCATCGTGTCCAACATTCCCATACTCTCTCTCCACTTACTCAATTCTTTCTCAGTTGCTTCCTTCTGAATCATTTTCATGCTTTCTACTGTGTCTTCACGCATACTTCCTTCTGCGACCCATCTTGCAGGGCCGGCAACATACATGTGATTTTCAACATCTTTCGCTGTTTCCTTCGCTACTTCACCTGCAAATGAATTCCCTCGACCCACATCATCAGTAATCCTCTTATGCGCACTGCACTTCACAATCGCTACTTGAACAGGCAAAGCAAGTGATTCAAGAAGGTCAGTTACCAACTGACCATGCTGTATTTTAGTGCCGTGGGAGGTAAAGAATCCTCTTCCCTTCCACAAACGGCCGAAACTATGAGCAACGCCAAAGGCATATTGGCTATCTGTATAAATGGTCACTCTCTTTCCTTTCGCCAACACGCATGCTCTCGTTAATGCAATTAACTCTGCAGCTTGCGCTGAATTCTGTGGAATGCGTGCAGTTTCTACTACTGTATGCAAAGTTGTAACAGCATAGGCTGCTGTCGTCTCGCCATTAAGAAGCTTAAAGCAAGACCCATCTACCCACAGGATTCCATCCGGATTCGCAAGTGGTGTATCTTTTAATTCAATTCGACCTTTAGTTTCTTCTTCTGTACGAAGAAAACAATCATGCTGGTCTTGTAAATTTTTCTCATCTAAGACAGGTCACAATGTTGCTGGGTTCAAAACATTACATCTCTTGATATGTATGTGACTAGCTAAAAGCGTCAACTCATATCCAGAAAAACGAGCACTCGTTAAATGTTGTGTCTTTGTTCTGTTCAAAAGGGTATCTACTGCATGTGGCACCATAACATTAAGAGGGTGATCTAACACTAGTCCAGCAGATTGACGAATGGAGATCGCCGCTGCTGCTGTTGCTCTGAGGCAACTAGGTAATGCCTTGGCTACTGGATCCAAAGTAGCCAAAAAATAGGCACATGGCCTTTGTTTGTCTCCAAATTGTTGTGTCAAAACTGACAATGCACAACCTTCTCTCTCATGAACATAGAGTGTAAAAGGCTTACTATAATCTGGAGTACCCAACACAGGAGCAGAACACAAAGCAGTACGTAAATCAGAAAAACTCTACTGACATTCATCAGTCCAAGGAAGAGGTTGGGGTGTATCTTTCAGAGTAAGTGCCAACAAAGGTTTGGCCAGCAAGGAAAAATTTGGGATCCATTGTCTACAATAAAAGGTAATGCCTAAGAAAGCACGCACCTCTCTTGGTGTGGATAGCACAGACATTCGTGCAATTGCATGGATACGTTCTGGGGTCAATCGCCTTCCCTCCTTTGACAAGAGATGACCTAAATAGGTAACCTCTTGACAACAATATTGTAACTTAGAAGGTGACACCTTATGGTGTAAATCAGACAAATGTTGCAGAAGTAACACAGTCGCATTTTTACAAACATCTTCCGAATCGGCAGCTGCTAGCAAATCATCCACATATTGGATAAGAGTAGCACCTAGAGGCAAAGGAAAAGTGTCAAGCTGAGATTTCAAAGCCTGACTATAGATGGAGGGACTCTCACAATAGCCTTGAGGTGCACGTTTAAATCGGAAGCTTCGGCCTCCGAGAGAGAAACCAAAGAGATCCCTACTCTCCTCAGCAATAGGAATGCTAAAGAAAGCATTTTTGAGATCAATAACCGAAAACCAGGCTGCCGAAGCAGGAATCATAGTGAGCAAAGCAGTAATGTCCGGGACAACAGGAAACTGAGGGACAACAATTTTGTTGACCTCTCGAAGATCAATCACAAAACGATACACAGGTGGCTGAGAAGGATCAGTACGTTTAAGAACAGGCAGAACAGGACTATTGCAAACATTTCCTCTGGTCTCTTCGACCACACCCTTCTAAACCAAGTCATAAACAATAGCTAGCAAAGCTCTCTCACCATCATTAGAGATTTTGTATTGAGGAATGCGTGGCAACTTAACCTCAGGCTTAACAGTAATCACATAAGGCGGAATTTAAAGCAAAACAATATCATTCGGACCTGTAGCCCAAAGCGTATCAGGAAGTAAACACAGTTCGAGTGGCAGCTGGTCTTTAGATACATACATCGGAGAAGTCAATTTATTACCCAAAGTGAGATGTACACCAGAGGGGGAACAATACAATGTGGCATGCAAGCGTTTTAATAAATCCAAACCCATTAAATTCTCTCCACAACCCGTCGTCAAAAGAAGTGGAGCTTCAAAATCATATGGACCAATGGAAAGAGGCAAAGGACAAGAAATAGGGTTACTAATTGGGGCGCCAGAGAATCCTACGGAAACATTTGTTAAGCCAGACAAAGTTGCCCCAGGGAGTTTGGAATGCATAATAGAACTTCTCATTGCAGCAGTATCCAAAAGAAATGGTTCTGTAACACCCAATGCTACAACATCGACATAAGGTCCATTCTGATCCACTGGAACTGATACGACTCCCTTACTTTGTCTATGGCTGTCCTAGCTAGTGTGGAAATCGGGACTTTTACTCTCTACATAATAATCATCATTGTAATATTGCGCAGACTGAGAATTTTGTTGGTCAAAATAATTCATAGTGTTCTGCGGGGGTAAGGAACGCTGTCCTTGAGGTAACGCACCTAGTCCTCTACCCCTAGGTGCTGACTGAACACCACCACGACCTTGTGGCACTGATTGTCCACCAGTACGTTGTAGTAAAACCGGACAATTAATCTTGAAATTACCTTCCTCTTTACAATAGGCGCATTGATTGGGACCCAACGGAGGTCGCGGAACAAAAGGTGTAGGTTTCTGAAACAATCTTTGAAACTGTGAAGGCTGTTGCGATTGGGGCTGATCAGAACAAGGGGGATAAGCCTGTTTCAAAAGAATCTTTGTTTTCAATTCTTTATTTTTTTTCTGCGCTTTTTCCTTTTCTTCCTTATCCCTATTCTCATAATACTGAGAAGTAGCTAATATCTGGGCAGTCGATGAAACGGCCCATGAACTCTCTGATTGTTTCAATTTATGCGATAATTCTGGAAGCAAATTAAAGACAAATTTAACTCCAAATAATCGCTGTCCACCTTCAGTACTCATATCTTGACCATTATGGTCGATGAAAGTTTCTTCGAAACGAGTAAAGAAATTGGAGACACTTTCATCCGTCTTTTGTTTACACGCTGCCAACTTATCCCAGTTAACGCGTACAGCAGGAATCATTGTTTTCATAAGAGCTATTATTCTACCGGGTAATTCCGTGATCAAATCATCGGGTTTGGCACCACCTATTTGTCCATCATCTGCGGCTGTTATAGCAGCCCAATTTCCACCTAAAGCTTGATCATGGTCTTCTTTACGAATCTTAGCCCATATAGCTTGTGGGACTACATTTCTCATCAGTAAATCAATATCTGACAAATTCATGATACACTCATCAACAGTCTGGGACAACTCTTTATAATACCCAGCAGGATTCTTACAAGGGTCCGGTAAAGACTGTTTAAGCGCCAACACTTCCAATCTTTTCCAAGGATCATGTACCCGTATACGCTGAAAATGAGCTGGAATGGCTGGAACATTGCCTGCCTCTGCAACCGCATCTCTCCATATTGGAGGAACTTCTCGCATAGGATATTGTTTCATTTTACGACAAACCGCAGGATCAGGTTCAAGAGAAGCTTGAGAAAAAAAGGAAGACCGAAAAGTAACAAGCTTTTGAACAGCATGCTCTACATCAGGACCCACAATAAGTCCTTTATCAAATTGATCCTGTATCTCGAACAAACCCTGAGGAGCTAAATATAGATCCATATCTCCCCTCCCTTTAATAAGAGTGTTACACATAACATTAAAGATATACCTCTGCGTAGGCGCATTCCATTGTAGAAAAGTGTCTAGAATATCACGCACGCTATACTGTGGACCACTCATGATCCAATTACGAGCGAGAGAATCTAGCCTAATCCGCTCTTCCGAACCTGGAATCTGGCTACGAGATTGCCTTCGAGATGAAGCAGGAGAAAAAGAAAGAGGCCCAAGAAAAGGTGACAAAAGACCAGAAACTGTGTCAACTAACCGTTGACGGGCTGTAGGGGAATCCGACACTAGAACAGGAGACAGCGTATTCTGTAAAACAGGAGAAGAACTAGTAGCAAAAGAAACTGAAGATGAAGGAAACTGAAGCACAGAAGATTGGGGGTACAGAAGTCGGTGGCAAAGGAGGCGGAAGTGGAATCACTGGAAGAGGCAAATGTGCAGGAAGCGGAATAACTGGATCAGCAGCAGGTTGTAATGGGGGTGCATTAGCACCTAATACATAAGGTGGAGGTAATGTCAATAGATGGGACATGAAAGGATCTTCGTCAGGACCCTTACTCTTTGAGGAAGTAGGCAACACAGGAAAACATCTATCTATTGCCATACGATGCTGTCTTTCTGAAACTTCAATCATCTGATTAGTTTAATCATTTTTAAACTGTTGGGCAGCCTGTAAAATTGTCATATTTTGCTCCTTCTTATCTTTCTTCATTTGCTTAATTTCTTTCTGTTTGGCTTCCTTACGCCAGAGGCGGAAAGAGTCAAACATTGCGGGCCGGGCTTTTCCCTTAAATAAAATCGCTTCCAAATTATTTAATATAACAGGCTCAAAGCTACCATTTTGTGGCCACTGTAGGACACCATCTTTCTTTGTGTATCGGACCCATGTTTCATTAAAAATATTAGGACTAAGACCATGTTTCGAACAGAGCTCATAAGTGGGAGTTCCAACCGGAGGAATCGGACAAGAATCCTCTAGCCGGGAATCCCTAGAACAACCAAAGCAACAGAATTTCCTAAACTTACTAAATCCAGGCATTTCGTAACGAACTGGATTTTTCAAACGTCAAGAGGTTTTTAAGACAATATAGTCACAGCACAAACGTACTTACCCCTCGGCTTCGATAAGTGCACTGAACGAATAACAAAAACCAAAACAAAGAGTGGGCGCTACCCACGAATACTTAACTAAATGTTTTCTCACGCCAACATATGTCCGTCTAACTTCTCGCAATACCAATCATCACCAAAGGGCCAAGGCAGGGCTACAGTCAGGGCAGCAGTCGTCAGCAGCCGTCGGAAAGGAGTAGCCGCGCTTCAAAAGACCTTCGGTCCACTTCGACATACAGGGGTCGCTCACGTGGTTCGCGAATCCTCCAGAATTTTCTTGCGAAGCTCCTCACAACCCTCGGGCTGAACCACTACCACTGAAGTCACCCACACGTTGGGCCGCAAATTGGAGAACCGGGCCCTATGGGCTAAGCGGCGCAGGGCACGCCTAATATCTCCGGGTTCACCTGCCTTGTCGAACAGAGACACGAGACACTCTGTTGGGCGTAGAAAATCAGTTTTATTAGCAGACCCTGACATCGGTTTCGTAAACAAGGGCAGGGGGTTTACTTGACACGAGAGACACGTAGGCAGCTGAAAATACAAAAAAACACCATGTTCGCCGTGCTGCCTGAGTGAGGCAACACAAATGGCGGCTAAGCACAAAATGGCGGCTAGATACGAAGCGGAGTCAAAAACTACGTAACCTCAGAGGTACCCCCCCTTCCATCGTTAGTAGCCTAGTTTCAGTCGGCAGTTCAAAGCCCGACTCAGTTACACGAGCATAGTACTGCATACATCTATTCAAGGGTACCACACTACCAGTGGGGGTACTAACCTCCCCCATCTCGACTCACTCACCATGTGAGTGACCAGGCCTACCTTAGACCGGCATGTACTGATGGGATGGTTTCCCACAATACACAGGAGACACGGTATAGATCCCTCTCTTTCTCACGCTTGCTGCACTCTACAAACTGGAGTTTGTTTACTGTTGTTGAGCCATGATCGCTGATACTGAGCATTGTTTATGTTTATGCTGATAGACCTGTGATTTGTTATGTTATGAATCATCTGTGAATCATCTGTATCAACTGGGATTGATGACTTCTTGGAAATAAAGAAGATGATATGGATCTGTTACTAATGACATTTGTATGCTCAGGATTAAGACTTACTTTTGCATTATTTTCCTGTGAACTACAGTCCGCAGGAATACTTGGAAGCGAGGGTGGCCGTATCCCCTTTTTCCTTAGAACAACTTATGGACTTATTTGATTGACATGTCACTTTGATGGTAATGCACAGACTCTGACCCAGCCATGCTTCTGTTGTCTCTCTGCAATTACGAGTTAGGCTCTTCGGAATGGGAATTAACGGTGAAGGCCCAGATTTACTGGACGGAATTTCACATTTGATTACCAATTATAGGAGATTTAATTAAGAAACGTAATGCCATCTTTGAGCAGGTGGTAAATTGTTTTTACCACCTGCTTTGAGGAGGTGGTAAATGTCTGCAAGCAGCTCTGGTTGAGCGTGGGGGGCTCAGGGAGGGATTTCGTGGGTGGTGGAGAGAAGGGGAGAATGTTACCTGGGGGGGGATTACAGGCTCTCTTGTTCCTTAGCAGAGTGTCAAGTGGTGCCTAGGAACTGAGTCTTGGCTGCATTGCGACCCTTTAAAATGGTAAAATTGGGTCTGGTGTTCCCACACCTGGGAAATCTATGTACAAGAAATCCAGCCTGCACATAATTGGTCTGAGCAGATTCCAGAGTGAACTTGTAATCGTGTCCTAAATGCAGACCATATTAAGATGCTGGCAGAAAAATATTCTCAAAGTTGAGCAAGATGTTTAATAGTCCATTGATGCGAGTTCTAAAGACAAAAAATAAAGCATCCTGTACTATGTTGCCACCAGTTCACAGACAGGTGCTGATAGGTTTACCTCATAAATACCTTCACAACTCCTCCAGAGATGACACACCCTAAGCCTGCTCAAACAGTTGTGTGGCAAGTGATACACACTCTTAGTGGATGTCCTTGTCATCGAAGCCCAGCCCAGTTAACCATTCGACTGCATGAAGACAGGAACTGGAGGCAAGAAGAGAATGCAAAACAAGATAATGACAGTAGTGATTGAAGCAACTTGGGTGTGCAAAGCACCTATTTGGAATAGAAATCAAACAAAAATATGCAATGGGAGAAACCAAAGAAAGATAACTACATTACAATAAAAAAGCATCTACTGAAAAGTAATGCATGAATAAAACAAAAAGGATGAATAAATGCCCTAGTGAGAGAGTATAACTATGTGCTATGAGTCAAGCCATGCTCTATTTCTCCCTTACTGAAATGTCCCATCCACCCAAAGCAAATGCGAGCTAATTCTCAAAATGTACTACTGCCGACAGGGTGAATACCATTAGCCTTGTCTCCCAAAAGTGTTATCCTTCTTTATGAAAATGTGGATTGCAAAGTTGTGTGCATGCAGAACCTGCAAATCTATATCATTTAATACTGCTACTACAAAACTCCTTCTACTCCTCTTATATGAACCCACCTCGTGCCCCATTCTGCCCCATCCACTCCATTAGTTCAGCAGAACCTTAAACTTACCACTCACATACAAGGAACATTTCTGTACTACACGTAAAGGGTTTAGATATATTATCTAGAATGACAAGAAAATGCTATGTTGCAGAAATGGAATCCTAATAATAGCAGACTCAGAAGGCAATGTGACAAGGAAAAGAACTTTAGATGCGGAGAGTGCTACAGAGTCAACGGGCACCTAACATGAATAAAAACGATACCTGCGAGTTCTCTTTTGTATTTGTATGGATGGATGCCTGTCTCTGCTGCTCAGAACCCTGACCAAGTTATTTGGATCAGAGGGGCATATTAGCAAGAACCTCATTAAAATTATTGCCGTTTTAGCGGCAGGAAACTGCCGCTAAAACGTCGATAATGGGCTTGCTAATATGCGTTATAGAATTCCAATAGAAGCCCAGGTTAGATGTGAAGGACATCTAATCAGGGCTTCTATTGGAATTCTATAACGCATATTAGCAAGACCATTATCGCCGTTTTAGCGGCAGTTTCCAGACGCTAAAACGGAGATAAATTTAATGAGGTTCTTGCTAATATGCCCCAAAGTTCGGTATCAATCCTATTTCTCAACAACTTTACTACCGGAGGAGAAAGGAAATCTGGGTTACCTGTATCATGGGTTTTGTTTTTCTCCTGATCTTTCTAACCATCTGGTCATCAGGAAACAATCCAAGATGTGGACCTGTGTGGGAGGCTCCATAGTTCTTGTCTGTGTGCTCACGTTCCACAGTAGCACTTACCACAGTATATCCAGGTTTACAGATGGCCATAATTGCCACATGAAAAGGGTCAGATGAACTGACAAAACTACACCACAGCAGCCGTAGTAAAACGTTATTATGGTGTGCATGCTCACATTCTGGCTATTAGACCAGCGCACACTTTTGAATCTTCATTTTTGTGTCTACAGTTAGCAGATAAATGTCTACTCTACTCACTAATCACGTACACAACATTGCTCCTTCCTCTATGTAATGACGCTAGTCTTAGGGGCGTATCACAGGTTTGAGCCAAACCCTTGTGAGAACCGCCTGCCGTATAATGAGCTTTTTAGTCACTGCCGGGGATTTCTGTGGCGTTCCCACGGTGGTGTCTATAAAATAGGCACTGCAATGGGAACGTCAAAGGAAGTTCCAGCACGGCATGGACTGAGAAGTCCATGCCGTGCTGGAGCTGTGGGTGCATGCACACTTGCCCCTGTGTGCATCCAGATGGAGTGAGGCACAAGGAAGCTTTTTTCATGGAGGAAAGCCCTCCATGAAATCAGTGGCAGTGAGGAATGTCTTAATATGCTTGGTGAGACTGCGGCAGTCCTGCCAAGCATATTGATGCCTCTTGACCGCCGTGCCACCATCAGGGAATGGGGGTTTCCTGGCAGAGTCAGCAGTCCCAAGGCGGCACGACCAACAAGGTCATAATGTGACAGCCGGAAGACCGCTAGCGCCACCCCACCACCAGTCACAGCCAGACTCGTAATTAGGCCCTTAATGTTAAATTGCTGTGTGATTGAGCTAGCAATCAGCTGTATAGCTCCATTACAATTCCTATGGTATTTATTGGTTTTCGAACCTCTTTGTTGGTAATTTTCAAAA
The DNA here is from genome assembly GCF_964261635.1 of Lissotriton helveticus. Lineage (NCBI taxonomy): Eukaryota > Metazoa > Chordata > Amphibia > Caudata > Salamandridae > Lissotriton > Lissotriton helveticus. Next base: position 492,305,954 of record NC_136067.1, on the reverse strand, counting down.
TTGATAGTAAAGGGTGATGATATCCTTACACTACTGCTGATGACCATATGTAATGACATCAAGTGGCTCTAAAGACTTTTTCTCAATCAAAAGCGACAATTATCAAAAGATTATTTTTATACATTTATCTTCCAAATTCGTATACGAGTAGTATTGTACTTCTTTTCTCAAAGAAAACATTTTTCAGAATATTCAGTTGAAGCTCATACATCAATACATTTCGGGAGCAATTTGCTTCTTCAAAGGACGATTAACTTATTAACATAGCTAATTGAAATTACAGGAACAGATAAAAGAATATACAAAATTAATTGTCAATATTAACCTTCACTCTATTTGTGCAAATATATATATATATATATATATATATATATATATATATATATATATATATATATATATATATATATATATATATATATATATATATTTCCTTTTTTCACTGAAAAAACCATAGGTTTCAGTCATGTTATAGTTAGGAATTAGCATTTAAAAAACCTTAGAAATTCACTAAAAAAACCATAGGTTTCACACATGTTATAGTTAGCTGGACATTTCACTCATACAAAACCATTGAAATTCCCCCGTTATAGTTAGTTCAGCTAACTATAACTCGCGCGCCCGCAATGCACTGCTGATGACATCACATATTACATCACTCATGACATGGTCAGTGGCATCACTAATGTCATCACTGATGACATCTCAAATGACATCACTGATCACGTTCCGGCTCCTCACCCACGCACACAAGTCTCTCCACGACCTTGGCCCCAAGTACCTCAACGACCGCCTGACCTTCTACACGCCCACCCGCCAGCTACGGTCCACCAGCCTCGCCCTCGCAGCCGTACCACGCATCCGAAGAGCCACCGCCGGAGGAAGTCCTTCTCTTACCTGGCTGCCAAGACTTGGAACTCCCTCCCCATCCACCTTCGGCTGACCCAGGACCATCTCGCCTTCAGGAAACAACTCAAGACCCGGCTGTTCGAGCAGTAGCATACCCCTCCCCCCAAGCGCCTTGAGACCCTCCCGGGTGAGTAGTGCGCTATACAAATGGCATGATTGATTGATTGATTGATCCTTGTGAAAGAGTGGCAGACCTCCTCTCACCCTAATATAACCTTTGATACACACATTCAAAAATAGAAACTACAATTTTCAAAAAAATGGAGATACCAATACCAATTACAGCAACCTATTAGGTAATTCCAACATCTACATACACATCCACTCATTCACCAACAGTTCAATATAGTCACTCATACATGTACTCACTCATCATATGTACTCATACACCTATACATCCTGTTACACACTGATACTCATCCATAGAGTTACTCACACACATACTCACACATGCAAATAAACTATCAAACCTCCATTTACTTGCATATACAGCTATACACACACCACTACACTTACTTCTACAGAAACATACACATACTTACTCTCTTAAACAATCACTTATGGAAACACATACTTATTTATACTAGAACTCTTCCAATCTCTCACCCTCACATGTACTCACTTATATCCATCAATACTCACATATACTAGTTTAAAACATATGTACTTACTCATAAAGACACTATTGAGACAGTTGTTCACTCACTAACACACCCATACACACACTCATCCACCCATACAGTCCTGCACACATGCTGTCTTTAAAACAGATACAAACAGTGAGTCACTCATTTATGCATCTATACGCTAAGTAATATCCCCCACCGAACCATACAGACACTCATACTGATACTCAAAAAACAAACTAATAACCCATATACACACTCATGTAGCTACTCACCAACCCATGCAGCCACTTATACACAAAGTGAGACACTGATACAGATATTTAAATATTAAAACATTACTCGTTAATACATGTATTCGCTAAGATACACTTAATAAGTCAGTATACAATCAATTTGACAAAAAAAACATCCATTTAGACACTTATTTACCCATTTATTCTTCCATCGACCTTTAGATATACATATATAAAAAATATTTATTTTTCAGAAAGACACACATTGTTATGTTATGTTATGTTAGGGGGTGTTTTGTATAGCACTCAGCTACTCCGAGGAGTGTCCCGGTGCTTGTTTTTTTACCTACAGCGGACAGGGCAGGAAGGTGCAGGGCGGGTCTACTGAACAAACAGCCAGGATTTCAGGTCTTTCCTGAAAGCCAGCAAGTTGGTATTCCTGCGAAGGGTGACCGGCAGGGTGTTCCACAGCTGAGTTGCAAGACGCTGAAAAGAATGGCCACCAATCCGAGCTCTTCTTATAACTGGGACCGAGGCGAGAGCCAGCGACTCTGACCTCAAAGATCTGGCAGGCTGATAGAGAGCCAGCCGCTTTTGAATGTATTTGGCCCCGGTCGCATATAGAGCCTTGTGGGTCAGAGTGAGAGCCTTAAAGACTATCCGTTTCCGAATGGGCAGCCAGTGGAGAGTCTGCAAAAGGTCAGAAGCCCTGGCTCGCCAATGAAGACCATAAATGGCCCGCACAGCCGAATTCTGAACCACTTGCAGACGTTGAAGAAGGTACTCAGGCAGACCGAAGTACAGGATGTTGGCATAATCAAGGCGCGACCCAATAAAGGCCTGCACAGTGATTTTCCTATGTGTCACCGAAAGCAAAGGGAGGAATTTGCGGAGCATCTTAAGGAGGCCAAAACACATTCCTACTAAACCAAGAACCTGGGGTTTCATTGACAAAACATTATCGATTTTTACTCCGAAGTTCTTGGCCGTCGTGGAGGAAGCCGCTGGAGGAGACATATTGACAGGCCACCAGGTCTGCCAACTGGGGTCAGACCGACAGCCGAAAAAGAGCACCTCAGATTTGTCCGGGTTACACTTGAGGCTGTTTTGCTGGAACCATTTAAAAACAGCCCCAAGGCAGCCTCTGATGCTCTCCCCGTCAAAATCAGACCCCTTCCCACAGGTGAAGAGGTGCTGGGTGTCGTCGGCATACGACACGATCTGGGCAGCAAATGACTCCGCCAGTGCCGCCAAAGGGGTCATGAAGAAGGTTGAAAAGAGTAGGGCTCAGAATGGAGCCCTGAGGGACTCGGACCTCCAGTGGCGGCACCACAGCAGAACAAGGGGGGGCCCAGACCGGTTGACACCGGCCCGCTAGGAAGGATCTGAACCAGCTAAGCACCGTCGCCCGCAGACCGATCTCACTGAGTCTGATGAGGAGACCCTCATGGGGGACGGTATCAAAGGCCGCTGACAGGTCGAGCATTACCAGCATGGCCTTGCCTCCTACATCCAATACCTCTTTGATTTCTTCCGTAACTTCCAGCAGCGCGGTTTTGGTGCTTAAGTTGGTACGGAAGCCGGGTTGCGTGGAATGAAGCAAATTATGATTTTCAAGGAAATTGGAGAGGGATATATGTACGTGTTTCTCCACGATTTTGGCAAAGGCTGGCAGGAGGGAGATAGGCCTATAATTAGCATTCACTGGATGATGTCATCAGTGATGTCATCAGTGATGTCATTTGAGATGTCATCAGTGATGTCATGAGTGATGTCACTGACCATGTCATGAGTGATGTAATATGTGACGTCATCAGCAGTGCATTGTGGGCGCGTGAGTTATAGTTAGCTGAACTAACTATAACAGGGGAATTTCAATGGTTTTGTATGAGTGAAATGTCCAGCTAACTATAACATGTGTGAAACCTATTGTTTTTTCAGTTAATTTCTAAGGTTTTTTAAATGCTAATTCCTAACTATAACGTGGCTGAAACCTATGGTTTTTTCAGTGAATTTCAAAGGTTTTGTAAATGATTATTGTTAAATGTATTCATTGTTAAATTTCTTTCTTTTTATACTTTTTTCTTAATTTTTTTAATAAATATTCACATTTTTTTAAATTTATATTTCATATTTTAATGTAAAATAATAACAAAACTAAATACACATTTCTTTTATTAATTATTATTTTTTTTCAAATATAAAAATTACATTCTATATAATTATTTTTTTGGGGGGGAGAATCGCACCGTACATGCACGGTAATCTCACCGTCCTTTGTACAGAAAGTCGTACTCAGCGTGTACGCGCGCATACGTCACGAATACGTTTTGACGTTACGCGGCGCATGAGTGCTTCCGTGTGACGTCATCTACGCTTGTAAGACGCACCGTGCACATACCCCACGAAAGTTTTATAATCTTTAAAACGCTATATATATGTATTTATTGTACATTTTAAAGGTAGGCATTATCTGGGATAATCATGAAAATAGTTTTTTTTAACTTTTAATAAGCGTATATTACTTTTTAAAGCAATTACGCACATCGCGACGGCACGTCGTACGTACTCGCTCCATAAGAGCAGTGTAAGCGCAGCGTAAGAGCTCCGTAAGCGCACCGTAAGAGTTCGCACAGTCGTGACTTTAAAAGAAGAGATTTCATTGGTTCATAACACTTCCTACTCCAACTGTTGAAAGACCCCTCCCATTTTGATCATTCTACTTGCAGGAGCAGGAGCAGGATCTTTTCTTGGGAGCTGAAGTCAATTAGAACAATTATCATAAATATGGCTGGTGTTCCTAAAACACCTTCTGACCATTCATCTGATGATAATGAATTTTTGAATGAACCTCCTTAGAAGAAGAGGAAAGTCACTTTTGGGCTTATACTGTATCAAAACCCTGCACCTGTTTGAAGCAGCTGTAAGGATTGACACAGCATTATGAGCATAGGGCCCAAAGAGCATTTATGGAGCTGCAATGCGCTTCCAATGCAAGTCAAGCAATGCACCATCTTCACAGCACAGATACATCACATATCTGTGCCATTTTTGCCTCATAGTGTACTACAGTGTAAATATGATGCATCCATGGTGGTGATGTCACAGTGCACAATAATTGTCATATCTCTGGGGATATACCACTTATTGTACAACTACTAATTACTGTTTTAATGTAGTGAATGCCTTACTACACACTGATCCTTGATTCACTAGAAAACTATACCAAGAGTAACAGAGTGTTTGGTGGAAGTGAAAAGATAAAAACTGCGAAATTCAACATAAATAAGGCAAATATGCAGGTACATAGAACACTATATGCACAGTCTGTAGGGGTTTAAAACACTCTATGCCATAAGGCCCACTTTGCACCATGAATACTTGACTACTCACATAGGCTTTATTTATGAGATTTGCCGTAGAAAAGTGCTTTCTCTTCACTTTTACAACACTGTATAGATAAGTACAGCAATGTCAGAGTGTTTGTTATAAATATAATGATATAGAGTGTGGAATTGAAGGTATAAAAAACAAGTGTGCAGGTGCACAGAAGACTGCATGCATATATGCAAGGAGGACTTAAATTAGTATCCTGGAACATAGCCGGTTTGTCAGCTAAGTTTGATAACCAAGAATGGAGGCAATATATTACAAGGTTCCAGATTATTTGTTTGCAGGAGACTTGGGCAGTAGACTGTAGTCCCTTCTATTTAGCTGGGTATAAACGTTTCTCGGTGCCCGCTCAGAACTCAGGGTCAGGGAGAGCCATGGGAGGACTTTCCATATTTGTTGATTTACACATGGTGGGAGTGTGGACTAACTTAAATTGGACCTCTAATAATATGCAGGCTCTTGGGTTTGCTAGAAATGGGTTGAACACTGATCAATCTGTATAATGCTGCCGTAACTAAGGGAAAAGAATCAATAATCCAAGAAGTAGACAATAACCTAAGTATTGAGTTAGCTAGGAGGAAGGGGGCAGTGGCCCCCTTTGTAGTATTAGCCGGCGATTTTAACTGCCACTTATGCCCGCATTTATTACCCCCAATTAAGATTGGTCTAGCGGCTCGATTGAGGAAGGCCCGCATTTCGAGCATACAAATGAAGGTTTGGAAATAGGCAATGTACTAAAAAGCCATACCCTAGAACACACTATTGATCTGATCACTATTGGTAGGGATGGGGCTGTCACTCCAACCTTTAAAGGTAGGGGATGTAGCTCGTACATAGACTTCATCATGGTATCAAGTTTATTCAAGGACTGGTTAATAAAGGTTGAGATCGAGTGGAACACATTTAGTGACCACAACCCCCTAGTACTCGAGATAAGGAATTTGCCCCCTAGGAAAGTTAGGAGGGGAGAGATGGCAGGCAGTATCGAGAAGGTAACGGACCAGGGAAGACGTCTGAGATGGTCTAAAGGTAATGGGGAGGCCTTCTATAAGACCCTAATGTAAACTGGGAAAGAACCTATTCGGGAGTGTCTAGACCTTTCGGTGGAGGGCCCGTCTCTGGTGAGGGCATTCGAGGAAGTGGCCCACCTGATAGACGGCCTGTTAAAGTCTACCACTCCTGGGAGGGTAAACGCTGTCCCGAGATGGTTCGATAAGGACTGCTCCCAAGCACAGAGGGATTTAAAAATCAGTCTCAAAAGCCATCCCCGGGACAAGATCAGAATTGCACAGTGTAGGAGCGCCTATAAAAAGGCGATTAAAATCAGGAAGACTTCCCTCCAACTCCAAGCCTGGGAAGATTTAAGGGATGCAGCAGAGAGAAGAGATATGACTGCTTTCTGGAAAACAATAAATAAACCTTGTTTCCAGCACAATAACACCCCAGAAATTGGCACTACGATCCTGCCCGAACAATGGTACAACCACTTTAAAGGCTTGCACAATCACTCAGAGGAAAACAATTCTAATACGGGGGGTGGTCAGTGGGTTTCCTCTGTAGAATTTTCTATGGGAGAAATTACAGTGGCCGTCCAGGGTCTAGCACGAAACAAAGCTCCGGGCCCAGATGGCATACCACCGGACCTTTTCCTTAGTAATGTGGAGTTATGGGCTGATAACTCGGCTGTTGCAACTGGCCTACAGCGTTCATGGTCGTCTGCTACAATAGTCCCTATTTTTAAGAAGGGGACCAGGGACAACCCCCAGTGCTACCGACCTATCTCATTGATAGATGTGACGGCCAAAATTCTGGGCAGAGTGATCTTAATGCGCCTTATAGACTGGGCGGAAGATAATCGAATTATTACCAACGTCCAGTACGGATTTAGATCAGGGAGATCAACAACGGACCAGTGTTTGAACCTCTATCTGTTGGTGGCAAAGTACACTATAGCCAGCAACGAAGCGGTATATCTAGGGTTCATGGACCTTACCGCAGCTTTTGACCACGTAAACAGAGAAAAGTTATGGAGAGCATTGCACTGGAACACCTCTGCCCATATGCGGTTTAATCTGGAAGGGGGCACTACAGAATCTTTTCCCTGCAATAGTGGGGTTAGACAGGGATGCATCCTGGCCCCCTTTTTGTTCTCGCTATATATAAATAACTGAGACCAGGCATTATGCAAACTAAAGGTGGATTCCCCAAGAGTAGGTACTCTACCCGTTCCGGTGCTGTTGTACGTGGATGACGCGGTACTGCTAGCCCGTACCCCCAAGGGACTTCAGTGTCTGATAGACGAGTTTGTTAGATTTATGGACACCCTAGATTTATCGGCCAATCTTTCTAAGTCCTTTGTTATGTTGGCTGGTACTAAACCATGCAAGACGTTTTGCTATAAGATAGGTGCACACAATATAGGACAGGTACAAACCTTTACCTATCTTGGCCTGCTATTTGATGGATTTTTAAATTTTAAGACATTAATTGTAGAGCGATGTTCCACATTAGTGGCCGCGACCGGGGCCATAATGAACTATGGGCGGAGGCTGGGGAGGTGGTCACCAGAGCAAATTATGAATCTGTATAGCTCAGTATGTTGCTCTAAAGCGACCTACGGGTCAGAAGTGTGGGGTTTTGTCAACACACAGCAACTACAGGTGGAGGAGAACAAATATTTGAGGAAGGTACTCCAAACCCCAAAAAGTACCTCGGCCCTGATCGTCCATGAGGAACTGGGCAGGCCTTACATTGGAGACCTGGTTAAGGTTAGACCCCTAATGGCCTGGCTGAAGATGTGGACAAATACTGAGGCTGACCTGAGTAGGCAAATTATTAGGGACTGTCTGGGTAGGGACAAGGGAATGAGAATCCCATGGCTAATGTACGTAAAAAAATCCTTTGAAAGAATTGGCTGTGAGGATCTTTTCACAAACCCAGTGGAAATCGTCCCCCAAGACAAATCCCGAGTTAAGCGAATATTCCTGGAGGACGTAGCCTCCCGTAGGGCAGCACTGGAAGGAGGCAAACCCACAGTCTGCGCTCATAGCCTGGTCCAAACAGGGGAGGGCATGGAACCTTATCTCACCCTTATGCCTAATGCCCAGGATAGATTTGTAATCACCCGTTTTAGGCTCAACCTTTTACACCACTTACTGGATGACCCGCCAGGCTTTACTCTAACTGTTGAGCAGAAGGGTGCCTGCGGCTGCGACAATCGGTCTCCGCAGGACACCCTTCATTTTGTATTATTATGTCCATTTTATGTACTACCTAGGCGTAGATTTTTAGTAGGTATTTTAAAACAGGCTAAGTTTAGACAAGCTAAGGTTGCCCTATTATTCTTGCAAAGGGCTAACGACCCCCTTTCGCTGATTTGTGTTATGAATTTTATCAAGGTTACTTTAAGGTTGAGAAACACAAGAGGGTTGTGCTGACTGAATTTCGTGTTCTCTTACTTTATTCTACAGTGGGCATGTGATGTTTATGAACTGTATATGTTATGGTGACTTTTTAATTGTGTAAATATGAACTTTTATGGTATTTTTTAAATACTGAATAAAGGATTATTGACTTGACTTGACTGCATGCATAGTCTATAGGAGTTTTAAACCACTCCATAGCCTAAGGCCTACTTTGCTCTATAATTACTTGGGTACTGACTGTATAATTACACTTCTGCAAAGAGACTGCATGATTGAATTTATAACAGCTTCATTTTTACCACAGCGCATACATAAGGACATTCCAATGAATACCTCAGTACAATACTAAAACAGCAATGACAGACTGTTTGCTGCAAGTGTAAAGAGAGAGACTAGGGAATTGAAGGTATAAAACACAAATTTGCCGGTACATAGAACAGTGCATGCATAGTCAAAAGGGGTTTGAAACAGTCCATACCCTAAGCCCACTTTACCTCATAAACACTTTCATAGACACTTTTGGGCTTATGCTGCATCAAAACCCTGCACCTGCTTGAAGCAAGTGTAAGAATTGACACAGCATAATGAGCATAGGGCCCCAACAGCATTGCTGGAGCTGCATTGCACTTGCAACACAAGTCAAGCAATGTGCCATCTTCACAGCTCAGATACATCAAATATCTGTACCGTTTTTGCCCCATAGTGCAACACATTGTAAATACGGTGCATCCATGGTAGTGATGTTACACTGCACAATAACTGGCATATCTATGGGGATCTACCACTTATTAAACATCTACTGATTAGTGTTTTAATGTAGTGAATACATTACTACACAATGATCAATGAGTCACTATGAAAGTATACAAAGATTGACAGAGTGTTTGGTAGCAGTGTAAGTATAGAGATTGTGGAATTCAACATATAAAAGGCAAATTTGCAGGTGCATAGAACAGTGTGCACATAGTCTATAGGGGTTTAAAGAACTCCTTGCCCTAATTGGGGCTCTGCACTTCCTTTTGTGGAATTTTTTTTGGTGTCTTCAAGTTGCAGAACAAAGCCTTAACCTTGGCCTCGGTGGCCTGCGCACAGCGAAGCCAGGGAATCCTCTTGCAGAGAAGCTGGATGTACAGTATGCATGTCAAGTTAAAATGTGTGTCCATACGTTCATAGTTTATCTTCACTTTTGGTGCACGCCAGAGCTATTCTGCATAGAACCATTAGAGAGACATTCCATGGCTGCTGTCTGAAAATTCAAGGCACGTTCTCTCTGCTTGCTCTCTCAGTTATTGATGGTAGAATATTCATGATGTGTTGTAAGTTAAAACTGTGCACAATTTAGCAAGAGTAAACCCTATTGAAGAACTGCTCTGCGTATGGATCAAGGCTAGGCTTTTCTTGTGTTAGTGGTCTCTACACGGCAGACATCTGCTCTTGCAAAGGGCTCTAGTAAATACCTTTCAGGGTAGAAACCAGTATTTATCTCAACTTCACTTGGGTTTAAGGGAGGGTTTCCTGCTGGAACAAAATTGCAAAACATGCTGGCTACCCCCTCTGTGACCTTGTAGCAACCTTGTAGCAACAGAGAGAGAGGGAGACAGAGAGAGTGGGTGACACAGACGGAGAGAGAGTAAGAGAGAGGTAGAGAGCAAGCAAGAGGAAGGTAAACAGAGAGAGAGACGAAGGGAGACAGAAAGAGACACAGAGAGAGCGAGGGAGAGAGAGAGAGAGAGAGGGAGTTAGAGATAAAGACAGAGACAGACAGACAGAACCAGAGACAAGGACAGGGGCAGAGAGATAGAGGCAGAGACAGACAGAGACAGAGAGACAGAGAGGGAGACAGAGAAAGGAAGACAGGGACAGACAGAGACGAAGATAGATGGTGACAGACAAAGGAAGGGTAACAGACAGAGAGAGGGAGACAGAGAAAGAGGGAAACCGTGGGAGACAAATAGAAAGGGAGAGTTAGGGAAACAGAGGGAGGGAGACAAAGGAAATAAAAGCTATAAAACACAACTTTGCTGGTGCATAGAAGAGTGCATACATAATCTATAGAGCTTTGAAGTAGTCCATGTCCTAAGGCCAACTTTGCACAATGAGTACTTGGATATTACCTGAATAATTATAATTCTACAAGAAGAGTCTGTCAAACTATTTTTTATTTTTATTCATAAATGTATTCCTGTAACATTTCATAGTTTAATAGAGCTTCTAACATCATTTCGTCTGAAATTTCATTTTCTTCATTATAACTTTCAAGTCTTTTCATGTAACTCGATGTCCTCTAAAGCTTCAATAAAATCCTCATCCATTGTTTTATCGAAGACATCACAGCTTATATCTCCAGCAATATTCCCATCTTCATTTTCACAATCAATAAAAGGTACATTTAACTCCTCTATCAAAGTGTTAGAAATTTCAATACTTTCTTCTGCATAGTTCTGCTCTTCTTCTAAAGTGATTTTTTTAAAGGTTGTTGTTCCTTGTAGTAAAACAAAAACACTTTATTTTATCGTTTTTCCTATTACTTAATACAAAACTAGCTTTATCAACTAATTTTCCCATTAAAAAATATTTTAGAAATACCATTGTCAACTACTTTATAAGACCATATTAATAAAATTGCTTATATGATTTTTTAGTTGTAAAATGTTATTACATTTTCAAACCAGTCACTCCTTATCACTATAAGAAAAAACTAAAGCTATAAAATGCAGTACTAAAAAAAGTAGAAAATATCTATTCACCTTACCAGTTCCAAAGTAGTTGATGTGTTGTAGTTAAATGCAAAGAATTCAGGTACACTTAGTATATATTTTATTACATTTATTCAAAAATGTTTAAAATATACAAACCGTCTTTACAAACTTATGTACACCATGGACATTCTCTTACTTCAGCTCTGTAGAAGTACATTCCATCGATCATTTTTGACAGTTACTTATACTTATACTTACCTTCAAAATAATAAATTTAAAAAATAATAAATATTATAAATTTAGCATCTGTAGAAGACAAAAAAATACAGTTACAATTTTTCTTTTACAACACAAAATCATTTGGAAAGCATTTCAGATGCATTTTTGCTGTTCTCAGAATATATTGAAATTCACTAGAAACAGTGAGTTCAATAGTACTCATCACATAACAGCGCGTAAAAAAAAGACAATCAAGAAGATTATCTAAAAAAAAAAAACAACAATCTCAATAAAAATATTCAATGTTTTTTTCTAAGACCAATTTCTTACGTAACTATGAGATATGGTAAACAATCTTGAAAAAACAAAACACCATCATTATTGTTCTTCCATTATAAATAATTTACAACAAAAAGTAATTAAGAGTTTCATCTACTTTTCCCCATGGCCAAATAGTATGTGTGAAATTCTTAGTTTAAAAGTTGTTCAATAGAAACTCTGAGCGTCTGCCTCCCAGCCTTCAGATTCAAAACCACTGACATCTTTTGCCCCGTCTTCCACTGCTCATTCTTCAGTCCAACGTTATTCAACATCTCCATGGCCACCCTTACACAAATGACCCACCAACTCAAACACAACATTATCTTCTACATCAACGACACCCAGCTCATCCTCTTCCTCACCAAGGAGCCACATACCACAAAAAACAACTTCCACGGCACAATTAAGGACGTCACCAAGTGGATAAGGAGTAGCTCTTTAAACATGAATTCACACAACATGAAGATACTCATCCTCAAACTCACCCCCTTAGCTTCAGATAACTCCTGCTGGTCAACTACACTGTGAACAGTACCAACACCTACTGACCATGTACACAACCTATGATTCATATTAAACTCCTCGCTCTACAAATGTAAACAAGTCTACAGAATTTCCCCATAGTGCTATAACACCCTCCACATTCTCCACAACATTTACAAATACATCCTAAAGAAAACAAGAAGAAACAGACTACACTGTGGCAACACACTCTACACAAGAATTACAGCCAAACACCTATAACGACTACAACCAATCCAAAGCACCTCCATGTGATTGATCTTCAATATCCCCTGTTACAGCCACATCACCCACGATATGATACACCTATTCTGCCTCAACATCAACAAGAGGATTACCTTCAAGCTCCTCACCCTGAGTTACAAAATACTCTACAACACCAGATGAATCTACCTTAACAGCAGTAATCGTGAAAGGCCAAATTTTGATCTTAAAATTTTGGCTTTAAAAATATTAGGTAAGAATTTTGTAACTCTTCAGGCAAACGTTGCTTAAAAACTAATTGAGTATCATTACAATGTATCCAACCTTTCAGACATTTTAAGTAAACAGTGTAATGTCCAGATGTTGTAGAAGGTCCATCATGAAAAATAATTGCAACAGCTACAAAAGTTCTTCCTGATATTGAAACTTGACCAGCTACAACAGTTTCTACAACGTTGCGGCATTAAAATAACATACAGTCCATATCTTTGTATAAATAATGTTGATGACATTTCTGATTTACATTGGCTACACTCCATGTTTTGACTAGCACCTCTAACTATATTGTTAAAAGACACTGATTCACAGTCTGGTAAAGTCAAATATATGAATCTTTCAGTGTCTATGTTAGTGCCACATGTAAACAAACAATTTTGACAGTCATGTTCCCATTTGTCAGAAAGGCCAAAAATATGTTCAATATCTATACCTTCATCTTCCAGTACACTAAGCATAAACATTAAAAATTCATGACAATCTTGCTGAATATTCTGTGTAAATTGAGTAGAACCAGAACATATGTCCAAAACATTTTCGAATATCAGAAACACTTTGTATTTTACTTTTATCACTACTACATTTATCATAAACAGAATACAACAATGAAGAGAATCTTTTGTCCCGATTTTCAACAATTTGCTGTTGCAAACTTTCAAAAAATAAAACAACATTAACTACTACATTAGCATAGCAGTTGACACCACAACTATTTTCAAACCGATAACCAACATTCTCTTCAACACTGTCTTTTTTCTTTTTGCTCGCAGGCGCAACTTCATCTTGTTTGTTTTCTTTCTCTACAGTTTCACTACAGATATTCTCAAATCTTCTTTTTCTACCTCCCACACACTTTTCAAATACTGGATATTGACCTAAATTGGGAGCATATTCTCTTCTTAATCTATTATACTCTTTCACACAATTTGTATCTGCACTAACCTTTGTCTCATCAAAATCAATCAAGTACAATCCAGATAAAGTTCTGACTCGGGACAAAGCAACATATGCCATACCCTCTTTAAACACGGTACTTCCAATATTCACTAAAGCACTATCTACACTTAAACCTTGAGATTTATGAATGGTCATCGCATATGCTAAACAAATAGGAAACTGTTTTCTGCGTACATACAAATCTTTTACAGGCAAGAACCGAGATGAACAACGACTAAATTGTTGTATTTCAGCAATTTCATCAAATTTGATCTTCAAAAATTCAAATCCATCTCTATTAACATAATTACCAAAATCAACAATTTTACCCATTGCTCCATTTACTAAACCTTTTTCCACATTCAAATTACGGCGTAAAATCACCCTACAGTTTACACATGCAAACAATTTTTTTTCTAACCCAGCAGTTTTACTTATCGACTTCTCCAAAGAATCCAATTTCCTCTTCAACTTTTCAGTCAAAATAATAGTGATTCCTTCATGCTCTATTTTATCAATAGTTTCTAATTTTATAATTTCTTCATTTTCCAACTTTAACATTTCTTCATTGAATACAGAACATTCACGCAGTGTTAGCATTAAGCAGATTACAGACTTGTTTTTTGCAATTTTCATATATATTTTCTCTGGAACAATATTTTCATTTGTAAACAAATTGGGAAGTAATCGTCTCAGTAAAGCTTGTTTGCCATGTTCTGTCACTTTTTCAATTCTTACATCTTGAAGAATTTTTCCATAATCTGCATCATTTGCCTGACGCATATTTGTAATAAGTTCCTTATACTCCAAATATGACCAAATATTAACATTTCCTATGCTCCCCAAAGACTTTCTGGTATCTTCATGTGCCAGTGTTTTAAACACTGGTTGTCCTTTTACAGGTGTAAGTTGTGGTAGATCTCCAAAAACTATGACATGTTTTCCTCCAAATAATACGTCATAGTCTGTTTTAAGAATTTGCAAACATTAAGGGGCCTATTGGGCCAGCGGCGTTCCCTCCCTCGGAATTAGGATGTGACCGCCACCCTGGCGGTTACATCCCGTATAGTTAACATTGCAGCGGGTGCTGCTTGAAGCAGCACCCGCCGCAATGTTAAATATGCATGTTTTCCCTTTGCATGCACAAAGCGGCAGGCACCGCGCGGTGCCTGCCGCTTTGTACATGCAAAGGCAGGGGGGTACCATAGGTACCCCCCATGTGCACCTCCCACCCCCCATCACCCCTGGGGGCCTGCAACACAAAAGACCACGTGCTTTTCTACGGCAGAAAATCGGCCGTGGAAAAGCATGTTTCCGCATGCATCCTAATATGGCACCATATTAGAGCTTTTCCACCACGGTCGGAAGGCGACCGCGGCGGAAAGGCGGCGGACGGTCTTCCCGTCCGCAGATGACCCCCCTGCCATCCTAATCTGGCGGGGGGTCTTTTCAATCACCGCATTGGTGAATCCGCATCCTCCGGGCCGGCGGTGGCTTCCGCCGGCCCTTAGGATGCGGATTCACCGCAATCCTAATCGGCCCTTTAGTTTGATACCATGCTTACCTCATCAATAATGAGAACTTTCATTTTCTTCAAGACTCTTGCAACTTCAAAACAAGCTTCTCCAGATAGCTTGTAGTATTCTAATTTGTTTTCATGCTCTACTGGTAGCATTAATAAACGATGTAAAGTAACTCCTTTAATATTGTGTGCCGCCAACCCAGTTGGAGCACTGACAACACAAGACAAATACGAGTCAGTTGTTTTGTGTAAATAAGTTGAAATTACTTTAATTAAAAAACTTTTTCCTGTTCCAGCTTGTCCACTTACATACAATCGGATAGGTTGAAATGATGAGCAAGAGCACTCTTTCTTTTCATGAAGTAATCCATGGTCAATCTGTTCTCTCACTTGCTCATATATTTGTTTCTGCTCAACATTTAGTTGTTCTTCCAAATTTCCTAAGTTTCTTACATCTTCTTGTTATGTGTTATGTTATTCTTGCTTGTATAGCACGCGAATCACCGGGGGCATCTCAGCGCTTTTTTCTCAGTCGCAGTCACAAAAGGCATAGCAGGACAACTAGAACTGGTACAAGTGGGCTTTAAGATATTTCCTGAAAGATTGGTAGGAGGGGATGTCTCGAAGGGTCACAGGGAGACTATTCCAATACTTAGGGGCCAGGTGAGAGAAGGCCCTACCCCCTGTCCTACTTCGTTTGAGGCGAGGGACATGCAGAAGATGCCGCGAACTAGACCTCAGTGGGCGGTTGGGCGTGTATTTTTTCAGCTTTAGTTGGAGATACAGTGGTCTGGCGAGCCGTGAAGGTCAGGCAGCAAACTTTAAAAAAGGATCTTTGCTTCACTGGAAGCCAGTGTAGGATTCTCAGTAGAGGCAAAGATGGAGTGCCCGCCGGTTGGTTCAGAACCAGCCTAGCCGCCGCATTCTGAAGAACCTGCAGTTTCCTTATGTGTGTTGCACCTACTTCAGCAAGCAGAGCGTTTCCATAATCCAGCCGGCTAATGATTGTTGCCTGAGTCAGCGTTCTGCGATGTGTCATGGGGATAAAAGGAAGGATCTTCCGTAATAATTTCAATCTATAGAAACACGCCCCGGCTACCGAGGAATTGTGATCTTGCATTGTAAGGGTGTGGTTTAATTTGATGCCCAGATTATTCACACTCTGAGATGGCAAGGGGGGCGAGCCTAGTTGTGCTGGCCACCAATCCAGGGACCAGGATTCCTCGGCTTTACCCAACAGCATGACTTCCGTCTTGCTCTGGTTCAATTGGAGGCAGTTATTGGCCATCCAATTTGCGATCTCCATCATACCAGTGCGAAAACGGAGTCTATCGGCTGCCACGTCTGGCCCGCAGTTGAACACTAGTTGGGTGTCATCGGCGTAAGACACCGTCTCAAACCCCAGGGCTTCCACCACACTCGCCAATGGAGCCAGATAAATATTAAAAAGGGTGGGGCTAAGGCAGGAGCCCTGGGGGACACCCTTGTCCAGCTGAGTTTTTTTTGGATCTATACGGGCCCATGGTGACCGTTTGGTATCTGTCCTGCAAAAAACTCTGCAGCCACTTGAGGGCTAAGCCCTGTATGCCTGCCGCTCTCAACCTCTATGCGAGCTTAACATGGGAGATGGTATCAAAAGCTGCGGAGAGGTCAAGCAGGACCAGGATTGCCGAGCCCCCAGCATCTATGGTCCTCCTTAGGGAGTCTGTTACCATCAGTAAAGCTGTTTCGGTGCTAAAACCCCGCCGAAACCCAGATTGAGAATGGTGCAAGATGGTGTTTGACTCTAGATACCTATTTAATTGCTGGTTTATAAAGCTCTCCAATATTTTCCCCAATAATGGTAGCAGGGAGATGGGGCGATAGTTACCTAAATCCTGAGGGTTTGCCGCGGGCTTTTTGAGTATGGGGCGGACAAAGGCTTCCTTCCAGGATTGTGGGACCACACCTTCCAAAATTGAAAGATTAAAGATCCTTTGAATGGTGGGGGCCACAATGTTAGAGAGCAGTGACATGACCGTAGGGGGGCAGAGATCTGCAGGTGAGCCTGATTTCCCCACCTCCAAGGCTCTTTGTGTCTCCAGGAGGTAGATCGGAGAAAAAGATTCCAGGGAGCAGTCTCGTTGCCCAAGGCGGTGTCCCGGCCTGCGATCCAGTAGTGGGGAACCCTGAGCTTGGGTAGGAAAATTGGCATAGATTTGATCAATTTTCTGTTGAAAAAAGTCAGCCAAGGAGTCACATAACTCTTGGGATTCGATGGGTGACGATTTACAAGCATCCGGGGTAGTGAAGCCCTTTACGATGTCAAAGAGGGCTTTCGAATAATTATCTGCCCTTTCGATCTGACTTACAATAAACTGACATCTAGCTGCCTTGAGATTATGATGATAAATCACCAGTGCAGCTTTAAATGACGCCTTTGACTGTAAAGACTTGTTTCGTCGCCATATTCTTTCCAGCTTCTTACAGGCAGCTTTTTCCTGCTTGAGTTCGGGCGAGTACCATTGGGCTGAGCGACGGCTTCGACTGGGTCTGGTCTGTCTATTTACAGGTAAGATGGTATCTAAAACATGTTCCAGGCCCTCCCTAAAGCCCTTCAGGGCCCTTGATGCATCTTGATCCTTCGGCGGGGGCAACACCAGGTATTCGGCTTCAAAACTCTGTAGCGATAGCTTATTCCACTGGCGCGGGAGGTGTTTCCCCCTCTCCAATGGGTGACCTAAGGGGCTCAGCCAACTAAGGGCCAGCGTGAACTTGATCATCGTGTGGTCTGTCCACGTGAGGGGAGCCGGGGGATCACAGCTAATAGAGTCGATGTTGGTAAAGACTAAGTCCAAGGTGTGACCACCATTGTGTGTAGCTCCCTGGACTCTCTGTGAGAGCCCCAGCTGTTCCAAGTCTGAAAAGAGCTTACTCACTTCCGGAGAGGAGAGTAGCTCACCGTGAAAGTTAAAATCACCCAAGAGTAGGAATTGATTTACAGCAAGGACATGTGTGGCAATCAAGTCCACAAGGCTGTTTACAAAGTCGGTCTTAGGACCCGGGGGCCGGTAAACTAGGGCCCCCGTCCAGCTCTCCGACGGGGAAAAATTAGCTTTAAAAATCCCTACTTCCATACTGTCGTCCATTAGCGTTTTGACCCAAGCAATATTTATATGGCTTTAACAAACAATCGCTATCCCTCCCCCTGATTTCCTCGTCCTGTCTAGATGGATAATTTTATAGTTCTCAGGAATGGCTATATTAATCAAAGGGAAATTGTAAGTGTTCAGCCACGTTTCCGTCAGAAAACAGATTTCTGGCGAATATGAACTGATCATATCCCATATCTCAAAGGAGTGTCCAGCCAAGGAGCGTACATTGCACAAAATGAAGGTGCGCTCTCCCGGAGGAGAGACGGATTCCTTGCCGGTAAGACCCGTCAGGTTAATCTGCATAGCCTCTTGAAACGCGCAGTGTTTGCATGCCACAGGGCCTTCTAGTTGGGGAGGGAAGTGATGAGAACAGTTTAACATGCCACCTCCCGGTTCCCTCGTTGTCTTTCGAATGTTCCACAGATCTGAGGAAGCGTAGACTATCCTAGGGGAAGAATTTTCAGGAGACGGACCAGGGGTTTTGGCCTCAGGGCTCGGACCGGCCCGGTGTCAGGATCCTTCCTAATGAACGGCCAGCAAGAGTTCTCAAAATGAGCCAACAGGACTGGAATCTGGCTCCTTCCTGGTCCAAGGCGTGGAATTCACGGAATTCCAAGATGGCGGGCGAGCAGGACAACTGCCAGCCTAAGCTGCCAGTCTAGTTTCCTGAACATTCTAGAACGGAGTTCAGGTGAGGCGCGAGCTCTATCAGAGCTGCGCACTTCACCAAGAATTCAGCCCGAGGCAGTTAGAGATTTCGAGTTAGAGTAGGAAACGTTTTTAAGGAAAGGTTATTTCCAGATTTCCAGAGCAGTTTAGGGATATATTCTTAGTAGCGACTCAGTACCATAGTTTCCCTGCAGAAATTGCCACGTTGGGGTCTAACAGAAGAATAGAGAAAAGAAACATTCTGAGAGACTTCGTCAAGAGAACGAGTGCCGCTTCAGGAGCAGAGCCAGCTGTCTTCACGTCACAGAAAACGGCTTTCACAGAGCTAAGTGATAATTAATTTAGACAGTATTTTGCAGAAAAAAGAATTGCGCTTTCAGCCTGTGACATTATAATCTAAGAGATAACAGTTGCGTTAGCAGCAGGTGTTTCGAGACACAGCAACAAGAAATTAAACTCGTCCCCCAGAGAAATGTAAATAGTTTGTTAAAAGGCAATTTCGACAATTACTTGAAGTAAATGGAAAGAAAAGGCTTACCTGAATCTAGTGAGGCGAGTAACTTGAGCAGGAAAGCAGCAGTCCGAAAAGAAGAAAGACAAGTACAGATCACATTAAAAGAATAGTGGAATGCAGCATTGATGAGGTATTCACAAGCCAAAATACAACACAAGAGGAAGAATAAAAGACACAGAGTTGCATAGCGTGGTAGGTCTGTAGTCTAGAAAAACACATATTCTAAGAGAAATAATAGAGTGGAATATTAACACAGTCATTTCATTTTAGTGAGTTTGAACACAAGGCAACTCCAGTTAAGAAAACACACAGTAGAAGGAAGAGCTGCAGGTCTATGCAGTCCCATGGGTATGTAGGATTAATTACCAATAGAAGCAGGTAGAACAGAGTTAAGATTTATAGGCTAAAAATATTTGTATGTTTTAGTATTCACAGGAACCTAGTTTGGCTGATAAAGTCAGAGGAGGATTCGCTGGAGTATCGAGGGACCGGACCAGTCTCTTCTGTGCCTTTCTTTTATTATGGTTATTTTCTCCACTTTTCCCCTTCCCTTCTTCTGATTGCTTGGAGTTATGATTTAAATCTGACTCCGACTGATTGGAGAGAGGGAGTTGGAAAGTAAGCATCTTCTGTTCCTGTGCAAGTCGACATAGAAGAAAAGGATTGGAAATTCGTGGAGCCCTGACAGAGTGAAGTGCCCACGTTGTAAATTTGCACCCGAACAGAATGGTTGAGGGGGTTAATTTGCAGACCTTAGGGGCGGTATTGGATGCCATCCAAAAAGAGTTAGTGACAGTTAAGGAAGAGAATCGGGGTTTGAGGCAGGAGGTGATAAATGCCAGAAAGGAAACAGCTGAGTTGGCGCAGAGGATTAGGCAGCCACCTCCAGGAAATAGGGAAACTCCCACCACATCAGCTGGGGATGTCAATAGGTTAACTACACAGGTGATACATTCTTTGTCACCAGTCATTCCCTTAGCTGCACCAGAGAGATTTAGTGGGGACCCACAGAAAGCTCAAGTTTTCATTACGCAATGCTCCCTGCATTTCATGTGTCGTCCTTCTATCTTCCCCGACGCACAATCTAAAGTGGCATTCATCTTGTCTTATTTGAGCGGAGATGCAGCAGCCTGGTCAATGCCCATAGTGACTCGAGATGACCCTCTCCTGCAGAATTATGATGAATTTAAAAAAGAATTCTTGCGCATATTTGATCGAAGGCGAATCTCTCAAGCTGTAGACAATGAGCTATTAGAATTAAAACAGGGGAATCGAGATTTGGTGGCGTATTTGGCCCACTTTAATAAGTTAATAATGGAAACAGATTGGCCGGAAAGCAAAAGAACAGCAATTTTTTATCGAGGCCTGAGGGATGAATTAAAGGACGGGTTGGCGCAGATTCCCAACCGACCCACAGAGATTTCAGCTCTCATAGATTTGGTCCTGGAGTTGGATTTCCGGCAAGGTGAAAGGCGAGGTGAAAGGAAGCGAGAATTTCGAAGCACCGTGCCCCGTTTTGACAGGGCAAGAACAGACGTAGGAAGAGTTGCGGAAGGGTCCAACAACCAAGAACCCATGCAGATAGGGGCAATAAGAGGTCCGCTTACCAAAGAAGAAAAGGAGAAGAGACGAGCCAGTAATTTATGTATGTATTGTGGTTCCGGCGGACATTTTGTGAGGAATTGCCCAAAGAAACCCAAGGGATCGTACAAGCCGAAGGAAAACTAGTTGCACCACCTGTAGAAGGAGTTGTACAGGTGGATGCGAGTCAAAATCCAACTCCACAAGAGCATCAACTGGCCAATACGCTGCAGTCATCCTCCCCGCATCTGATTCAATCCATGACAATTAAATTCCGTCAGGAGGTTAAGAAGGGAGTGACGGTGATGGTGGATTCAGGGGCAACAGGGAACTTTTGCGATCAAAAGTTTGCGGCCAAAATAGGATTGAAGGCAATACTCAAGGAAAAGAGTGAACCAGTTAGAGCCATCGATGGAACGAACCTATCTTCTGGGCCCATAGTGAGTCATACCGAAATGGTGCGGTTGATGAGAGAAGATGGACATCAGGAAGAAATCCAGTTTAATCTAATCGATGCTCCTCAATTCCAGCTAATCTTAGGACTTCCTTGGCTCACAGAGCATAACCCGACCATCGATTGGGCAGCAAGAACTATAGAAATGACTTCGGATTATTGCAAAAATCATTGCTTTGGAGACCAAAAGAAAAAAGATCAAGACAATCCAGCTCAGGCCCTGTGTTCAGCGAATGCAGTCGTGTGCGTAATCAACACACAGTCAATACCATCGCAATATCAAGATTTCGAAGATGTGTTTGATGAGCTGGAAGCTGAACAACTACCTCCCCATAGAGTATACGATTGTAAAATAGACTTTGAACCAGGAGCAAATATGCCATGTAGTCGAGTTTATGCTTTAACTGAGAAGGAGCATAATCATTTAAAGGAATACATTAACAAGTATTTGGCTAACGGATTCATTCGCCCCTCCCAATCTCCGGTATCTTCGCCTTTGTTTTTCGTGCCAAAGAAGGAAGAGGGCGAGTTAAGAACTTGCATAGACTATCGCGCAATCAATCGGATAACCAAGAAAAATAGGTACCCCCTCCCTCTCATCTCAGTTTTGTTGGACCAGGTGAAAGGAGCTCAGATATTCACCAAACTGGATTTGAGGGGGGCCTATCATCTCATTCGAGTAAGAGCCGACGACGAGTGGAAAACCGCCTTTAGAACTCGCTTTGGATTATTCGAATATCAAGTGATGCCTTATGGGTTGTGCAACGCCCCAGCTGCGTTCCAACATTTCATAAACAATGTCCTTAGTGAGTTTATCGATCAATGTGCTATAGTGTATATAGACGAAATCTTGATATACTCCGTCAACACCCAGGAACATCAGAGTCAAGTGAGAAGAATATTACAGAAGTTGAGAGAAAATAAGTTGTTCGTCAAACTAGAGAAGTGTGCCTTTGATGTGACAGAAGTGGAATTCTTGGGGTTTGTCATCTCGCCAGCTGGAATACTCATGGATCAGCGAAAAATTCAGGCCGTCTTGGAGTGGAAGTCTCCGACCAGTGTGAAGGAAGTACAGGCATTTATTGGCTTCGCCAATTTTTATCGAAGATTTATCAGCGAATTCTCTCGGCGAATTCTGCCTCTCACACAATTATTGACAAAGGGAGTAAAATTTCAGTGGACAGCAGATGCAGAGATGGCATTCAAGGCATTGAAGGAAGAATTCACGTCAGCTCCAATTCTTCTTCACGTAGACCCATCAGAACCCTTTTATGTGGAGACAGATGCCTCAGATTTGGCAGTGGGTGGAGTTCTGTCTCAGAGAAAGAAGGAGACAGGTCAATTGCATCCGGTTGCATATCGTTCAAGAAAGTTGTCACCAGCAGAAATCAATTACACAATTACGGAAAAAGAACTGTTGGCGATAAAGGATGCCTTCAAGGAATGGAGACATTATTTGATGGGAGCTCATCATATTGTAACGGTGTACACGGACCATCGAAACTTGAAATTCTTGAAGTCAGCTAGAACACTAACCCCGAGACAGCTTCGTTGGTCATTATACTTTGCCGACTATGACTTTGTCATCACATACAGGCCAGGAGCGCAGAATGGCAAGGCGGACGCCTTGTCCCGAATGGGAACCGGAGAAGAAAAAGATCAAATCAAGACACAAGCCATCATTCCAGATACCAAAATCATAGGCGTTGTTGAAACTCAGAGTGTGAAAGAACAGATATCTCGAGCCTTGTCACCAGCAGAGATGTTGGAGTGGACGCAGCAGGAAGACAATAGAGAAGTAGTAGATGGTCTACCGTATCACTCAGGAGCCTTGTATTTGCCTACTTCAACACTGCAGAACCAAGTCATGAAGGAATGTCATGATCATTTGTTGGCTGGGCACAAGGGAGAACAGAAGACGATGGATTTAGTAAAAAGAAGTTATTGGTGGCCACAAATGAACAAAGACATAGAGAGATATGTGAAAACTTGTGAGATATGTGCGCAGGGGAAGTCAGAACGACAGGCACCTAAAGGGCTTTTACAACCCATACCTACTCCTCCCTATCCTTGGCACACAATCACCTTAGACTTGATAACAGATCTCCCTTCCTGTCAAGGTTTCAATACTATTTTAGTAATAGTCGATGCATACACCAAAATGACACATTTTGTGGCTATGAAAGGAATCCCAACAGCAAAACAGTTAGCAACACATTTCAGTGCTCAGGTTGTGCGGTTGCATGGAATTCCTAAGGTTATTATATCAGACCGAGGAACCCAATTTGTTTCTCATTTCTGGAAAACCTTCATGAAGGCACTTGGAGTAGAGACACGTTTGTCCACCAGTTTCCATCCGGAAACGGATGGACAAACAGAACGAGTGAACCAGGAGGTAGAGCAGTATTTGAGGCTATATACCTTAAAACAGGGCGGGGAATGGTTGGACTATTTGTGGGCTGCTGAGTTCGCTCATAACAACGCCACAAATGTGTCCACAGGTTACTCCCCGTTTTATTTGAATTATGGCAAACATCCAAATGTTACCATGCTAGATGTTTCGCTTCCAGTTCCAGCAGTTCAGGATTTGGTGACACATTTGAGTCAGGTACATAATGCAGCATCAGAAAATCTAGAACAGGCAAAGATTAAGTATAAGAAATATGCAGATAGGAAGAGAAGAGATTCCCCTCACCTAGAGATAGGGGAGGAGGTTTGGTTAAACACCAAGAATTTGCGCTTGAAAGGAAATCGGAAGTTCCAGCCTCGATTCATTGGTCCCTACCCTGTTGAAGCACAAGTTAATCCAGTGACCTATAAACTGACACTACCCACGAAACTCAAGATTCACCCAGTCTTTCATGTTTCTTTTTATTAAAAAAGGCAGTTCCAGGATTAAGACGAGAGAGTGCTCCACCACCAGTTCAGTTAGAAGCTGGAGTGGAATTTGAGGTTAAGGATATTTTAGATTCCAAAAGAGTGAAGAGTAAGCCGTACTATTTGGTGGATTGGAAGGGCTATGGACCAGAGGAACGCTCTTGGGAGTTAGAGTCAGATGTACATGCACCTAGATTAGTAAGACTTTTCCATCAGCGAAACCCAACCAAACCCGGACCGGGAGGGCCTTCCTTGGTGGGGGGTACTGTCAGGATCCTTCCTAATGAACGGCCAGCAAGAGTTCTCAAAATGAGCCAACAGGACTGGAATCTGGCTCCTTCCTGGTCCAAGGCGTGGAATTCACGGAATTCCAAGATGGCGGGCGAGCAGGACAACTGCCAGCCTAAGCTGCCAGTCTAGTTTCCTGAACATTCTAGAACGGAGTTCAGGTGAGGCGCGCGCTCTATCAGAGCTGCGCACTTCACCAAGAATTCAGCCCAAGGCAGTTAGAGATTTCGAGTTAGAGTAGGAAACGTTTTTAAGGAAAGGTTATTTACAGATTTCCAGAGCAGTTTAGGGATATATTCTTAGTAGCGACTCAGTACCATAGTTTCCCTGCAGAAATTGCCACGTTGGGGTCTAACAGAAGAATAGAGAAAAGAAACATTCTGAGAGACTTCGTCAAGAGAACGAGTGCCGCTTCAGGAGCAGAGCCAGCTGTCTTCACGTCACAGAAAACGGCTTTCACAGAGCTAAGTGATATTTAATTTAGACAGTATTTTGCAGAAAAAAGAATTACGCTTTCAGCCTGTGACATTATCATCTAAGAGATAACAGTTGCGTTAGCAGCAGGTGTTTCGAGACACAGCAACAAGAAATTAAACTCGTCCCCCAGAGAAATGTAAATAGTTCGTTAAAAGGCAATTTCGACAATTACTTGAAGTAAATGGAAAGAAAAGGCTTACCTGAATCTAGTGAGGCGAGTAACTTGAGCAGGAAAGCAGCAGTCTGAAAAGAAGAAAGACAAGTACAGATCACATTAAAAGAATAGTGGAATGCAGCATTGATGAGGTATTCACAAGCCAAAATACAACACAAGAGGAAGAATAAAAGACACAGAGTTGCATAGCGTGGTAGGTCTGTAGTCTAGAAAAACACATATTCTAAGAGAAATAATAGAGTGGAATATTAACACAGTCATTTCATTTTAGTGAGTTTGAACACAAGGCAACTCCAGTTAAGAAAACACACAGTAGAAGGAAGAGCTGCAGGTCTATGCAGTCCCATGGGTATGTAGGATTAATTACCAATAGAAGCAGGTAGAACAGAGTTAAGATTTATAGGCTAAAAATATTTGTATGTTTTAGTATTCACAGGAACCTAGTTTGGCTGATAAAGTCAGAGGAGGATTCGCTGGAGTATCGAGGGACCGGACCAGTCTCTTCTGTGCCTTTCTTTTATTATGGTTATTTTCTCCACTTTTCCCCTTCCCTTCTTCTGATTGCTTGGAGTTATGATTTAAATCTGACTCCGACTGATTGGAGAGAGGGAGTTGGAAAGTAAGCATCTTCTGTTCCTGTGCAAGTCGACATAGAAGAAAAGGATTGGAAATTCGTGGAGCCCTGACACCCGGACGGGCACAGACGGGCCCACCTCTGGTGCACCTCCGGCGCGCACATGGCGCGCCCGCTGCTCGCGACCGCTGCGCGGTAGCAAGCCCATATTCTTTTAAGCAGCGGCAGGTCGCGTCACCGATCTAGTCCGCGCCCACCGCGTCCGCCTCCTAGGTGGGCGTAGAGGTTACCTGCGGCCACTCTGCGTGGGAGATGTCAATTCCGCACCTAATCGGCGGAACAGGCAAAGGCTTCCAACGTCTGGTAGGAGTATTTTATTCAGCAAACTACCTCTCAGTCGATGAGCGGCCAACAAAACAGAGAGCAATTAAAAACTGTAGCAGCGTGTGAGACCTGGCTCCCAGCTTTCCGCCTCAGGAGCAGCTAAATTAGTATTTTTAAAATGACACAAGTGCAATGAAGCAGAGTAAAACAGTACAAAGGTTTAAAACCAGCACTACTGCGTCCTAGCTCCCTGCTGAGCCTCAGGAGCAACTAAGAAGCTTGATACATTGTTGTTTCCACTTCTTCCATAGCAGTTGCTGCTTCATTTTGAATAATTGGTTCTCCTAATGGATCCTGACTTAACGGAGCAGAAGTTTGACCGTCTTGAGAACTGTCTCTAGCAATCTCAGCTGCAATTGTAGCTTCTTGTTCAATTTCATCGTTCAACATTTTCACATAATTAGCAAAAACAGGACATTCTATACTATCTTTAGTTGCATTGAAGGAATCTTCATAGCTCTCAAAATCTCCAAGTAATTCTAATTCTGAACGCCATGGCTTGAAAAGTTGCAAAAGAGCTAAATAGTAAAATTCCCTTTTGTCAGGTGTTTCACAACTCAGTTTAGGGTGATTAATCAAATGTCCTTTTCTTTGTTTCACCAGACATCCTTCAGAACCAATCACAGCATATGTACCATTATTGATGTTTTCTGTAATATTCCGTTTAAAAATATAGTTTTGCAACCCTTCATAGAGACAAATGTTCTCCAGATGATGACTTCTGTTTGGATAATATGTATCCAACATATTTGTTTTTACAATATCTGTACTTTCTGGCTCCTTTTCAGCTTAATATTCAATTTATTGTACAGATTTAAGTACTCGGTTTTGTGTTGCAGCAAGACCTAGACTCACCCAAATGATTCTTCTTGATTTGGAGTATAGACTTGCAGATGATAAGCGATCCGAGCATTCATACGCTCCAATTTCTCGATGAGATAACATCTTCAAACTGTAAGTATATCATTTCTTACTTAGACTCTTCTCGTGGGAAATCTCCTCCCACATTTCCTTTAAATCCGTCTTCTCTGATCTTGTTATGTACGATGTTACATATCGAGCAACAGCAATGGAATTGTCTGCAACATATTGAATATCCATGTTAGCATTCCACATGGACAAAATGACTGGGTTGTAGTCATTTATGTATTTTGAGTCTTTATTTCTTCTTAAATTGTAGGTATTTTTAGGAGACTTTCTTGTGATAGTAAGTCGCAAAGATGACATAAAACTGTTCACTCTTCCTTTCGATATTACTGGACGTCGAAATCCAACTTGGCATTTGGTGTAGAATTTGTCCTTGGATTTGTACTTTTGACGACAGTATTTCCCACAACGATGGCTTTGGAATCGTAAGACTTGAAGTTTTAAGTCATTATCCTGTGAACTTTTGGGTATATCACATGTAGCGTATTCTTCAATAAAAGACAACACTGTATCATCTGAGTCTGTTCCAAATTTGGGAGCATCTTTGATCCATATTAGCATGTGTATGTGAGGAGCACCTCTTTCTTGATACTTCTTTCTCCAATAGAAGTCCACAACCTCTCCAAGAGGAGGATTTTTTTTATTGGTGATAAAAGACATCATAGCTTCAAATCTATGATTGAAATACCTGCATACATTAACTAGATCCAAAGAGCCCAATTCTCCAGGTGTCTTGTTTTCAATATTTATTATATTTGGAGTTGCCTCTCGAAGAAATTGAAGTAAATCATCCCAAGCATATTCAGCACAGCTTAGAGTAAGGAACCATGTAGGAGTTCCTAAGTACCTTAGCATACATTTAAGTTCTCCATGACGACAGTGCCAGTACTCATTAGTACCACGCTGACATGCCATGAGATTAATTAGCTGAGATTCCAAAACATTATCTTTCTGGTGTGCTTTATCCATAAATTCCTTTGCCGAAACATTTTGCAGATGTACACCTGTTTACAATATATGGTTTACTGCATATGAAAGTCCAGACAAATCACTCTCAAACAAAAGATGAAACAAATACGGAATACATTGTCGAAATCTTGGATCTTCTGCATAAAATCTTAATGTCCGGTATTCAGATGCAGGAATCTGCACAGGTCGGTCATCATATCGCCCTCCTTTTCCTGTAGGAAACAAATGAGGGAAACAACGAGCTTCCAAGCTTTTTTCCCATACACTAATGGGACTTCCCTTTGCTTCTTTCATTTGGAATAACTCTATAGTATTCCCCATCACTTCTTTGGAATGCAGTGGATGAACACTGTAATGTTCGTATATTTCTTCAGTTCTACACACATCCACTTTTTCAATTTGTCCAAATGGCAAGTCACTATTTTCTTCTACAGTTATTTCTTCGTCACACATAAACACGTCTTTATAATATTGATTATTTTTTATCAGATACAACGTTGCCTTTTTCACTTTCCTAACATCCACTAATTCCTGCCAGATATTCTTACTCTTAGTAGGAACGCCATTAACAAGAATAACTAAAGGTTCATCTTCTACATTTTCTACACCAACTGTTTCAATATTTTTCTTTAAATCTAATGGCAAATTTCCCTGTCTTAGGCTCCATACGAGCAATAGCCTGAAAAGGATGCACACATTGATAGGAATAGACTCATAAGTATTTAAATCCACCAGTTCAGAAGGAATTTTTACCAACTCAAAATTATTATGCACAGCTCTAGCAGGCATTTTATTCTCGTCTAATTTGTTAAAACAATATTTACAGGAGGAGCCTAACCGACAACGATGATGGCCGCCTGATTCCTCGGCTCCGCCGACCCTCTCGCCTTTCTCCCGTTTTCCGCTTTATCCTGTTGCCTATCCTCCTATTGAGTAACGTCGGCGGAACCGGGAGGCGACCCCGGATCTATTGGTGTGTTTTCTTGCTTGATCCCGGCAGTGAGAATACTGGAACGTCTCCGCCTCCTCCAGGCGCTGCGCGGCTGTGGCCGGGTCTTTGTTCTCGGACTGGGGCCGGCCCTGCTCATCATAACAGCCACCATTACCGGTGGATCGGACACGGCGGCGTAGGGCTCGTCCTGCTCCCTGCAACCTGCTTCATCGCTTCACGGGCTCGCGCGCCACCGATGCGGGGAACACATTGTATCGTGTCCTTCACCCGGAGACGTCTTTGCTGGATACTTTGTCTCTCAACGAGCTGGGCTGGGCGCCATCTTACAGCCTGCTCTCCTTTCCTGGGACAGCGGACCCTGGGCTGCTACCGACGACCCTGCTGTCTGCCCACATCACGCTGATACTTTGTGCACATGGAGTGTGCTTCCCCTGTGCCTCGGGCCTGGTTGTGCCATGGCTCGTGTCTGCGCGGTGCCCAGCTGCCTGCGAAGGGTGATGGTGGACGGCTTATGGGACAGTGCTGCATTTGTTCGCCTTGCGTGCAGAAGACTGCTGAATCCTCTCTCCCCGATGCACCAGTGCTGATCGGTGACGTTTTTGGCGCCCTAGTTGCTCTGAGGGCGGCTATGTGTACTGCTGCCCGTGGGTTGGGCGACCGGCTAGATCTGATTTCACCTGCGACACCATTGCTTGATCATGGATGCCTCCGGGGGCAGGACACTCTGCCGCACTCTGCTTCTGCCTTCTGTTGTTCCTCCTCTCGGGCTGCTATCGGCACGCTGAGGGTGCGAGATCCTGCTATTTTTGAGGTGCCGGCTGTACTATCCTTGGGGCGAACTAAAGTTTCCGGAGATGCGATGTGGCTGGAGCCGCGCAGCCGGGCGCCATGTCTAGCTGCCCTTCCTGAGGTCCTGGGCACGACTTGCTTCCCCATCCTGACGCGGCTCCTATTGACTGGGCTTGTCGATTCTGGAGGATTTTTGTTGTGCACTGTTCCTTCTCGTGCCACTGATATCTACATGGCTGTGTATTGGATGGACTTTCCTGGTCGTCCCCCCACTCGGATCTGGATACGTGGCTCGCTCGCCTCCTTCAAGATGTCTACCATGAGGCTGGACTATGTCGCTGCTTCGCATCGCAGGGGGCAGGGTTGAGTGTGCCTCCCATCCTGTCAGGACTGTTCTCACTTGTACTGCTGGGACACTGATGGGCTGCCGGGGATATCGACCATGGGTATTGTATTGGTCGCGGGGTCTGGGATCGGGCGGCCGGAGTGATAAGTGATGGTAGTTTTGAGAATATCCGCTGGCCCTCCTCCGGTCTTCTGTGTATTATGTTTTTTCTTTTTCTTCTCTTCTTCCCTTTTCTGTTCTAAATTTCGGGTTCGGTTTGTGGGCGACAGGCACGTTGCTAGGGGGGGGTAGGCCGTAGCCTCTGCATACGTGCAGGGTGGGGGGTTGGGGGTAGGGATTTTGTTTAAGTTTCAGTTTCTATGGGCCTTATTTCTTTCGTCTTTTCTTGGTTCCTTTTTCTTTTTCTTCCTTTGGGTCAGTCAGGTGCTTCGGGGTAGTGATACCTATTCTCTCCGCTGTTGATACTGTCACTTTCGTGGATTTGGGTGTACTGAGTCCGTGGGGCGGGCGATGGCCAACATGTACTGTTTTATTGTGCAGCTATCCTGATGATTATTATCCTTTGTTGCTTTTAATTTCTCTCCCTCGTTTTGTTGCTAACTCGCTGGCTCGTTGCCTGCCATTTGCTTTCGGTGGATTGAATGCATCTGATCCTTCTTATTTACAAACCTTTTAAAAATTAACCTGATTCCTCCTGTTCCTAGCGGTCCCGTCTTATTTGAGTCACGTCTTGGACACTTATCGTATGGGTTTTCTTTGGGACTGCTGGGTTGATCTATTCTTACTTTTTGTGCTGCTGACTGCTTTCGAGGCCGGCCTGTATGGTTGTGGGCCCGTATTTGTGCGCTTACTATGCACAATAAAGGTTTTAAAAAAAAAAAAAAAAAACAATATTTACAAATACGCTGATCACAACCCAAATCAAAAGTATTCTCTACCAACAAATAAGTTACAAATTCCATCCACTCCTTATTATTTTCCTTTTCACATTTTAAATACACATCAACAGTCCTAGTCTGATTTTTATAATGAGTACGTCGACAACAAATACAAGAATATTTTGGTGTTTCCCCTGAAATCACCTTGAACTTTGTAATTTCTTGCTCAATTTTTTCTGTACTGCAATGTTGTACATTCTCTTCTACATTTCCTTCTACTAACGTATCAATTTCTGCACTCTCTTCTTCTGCATCAAAGTAACTAACCTGAATTTCATCACAAACGTTCTTTACATCTGACACAGATCCATGCAAAAGAGCACTGTTCAACTTCTTTAACATTAGAGCTGGACTTTTTGCATAATACAACGTTCTGACTAATTTCCTCATTTCAGTATGATGTACTGCCAACATCCTGAAATGGTAAAAAACACTTCTACATACTTTTTTAGAAAGACAAGCCAAAGAATGTCCTTGCAAACCAGTATTTTCTCTCACTCTGCAAGGGTCTAATCCTTGCAACATCTTAATCTTTTGTTTAACACTTTTCTTAGTATAGTTACATAAGAAATTGCGTAACAAATCATTAGATTCCTGCCTTACACTACAAATACTACTTCAATTCCAAATGTACACTGGAGCTTTAGGCCTTCTCCCTAATACTTCATCAGCTAACACCTCTTCTACATTTCTAGAAACAATTTTCTCTTTCTCAATAGGACAACCATTTTTAACCTCATAAGCACAACCTGTAGTGTCAACTGCATGCAACAACGCATTACTCTGAAAATAACTCTCCTCATTAAAAAAAGGCTCAGAACTTGAACTATGTTTCCATTCACCCAAAAAACTACAGAAAAATGACTTCCTATAATTACTCTTCTCCGTTTACTTTTAAAACGGACAGGATGGAGTATGAGAAGAAGCGGCTGTATGAACAAAGACAAATTAAAATAAAGAAATAAAGACAAAATATCAGAACAGAGGGAACACTATAGGCAGAGAGAGGCAGACTGTGAGAGAAACAGCGGAGATTATAAAAAAAGGAGCAAGTTTAAATCTTGAATTTTCACAGATGCACAGTGTGATTCTAGACAAAAAAATGTAAACCATACATTTCACCAAAACAAATTTACCATACTAAAACATTTTAGTGGCTAAACACATTCCATGTATATGACCACTACGTTTCAATAGACAATCCTAATTCATTTTGCAAATACATTTCCAATGTGCACCATTATTATTTTCCCAACATTACATCCAAAAATAAAACATAATAGAACAAGAAAGAGGCCCAAAGGGCTTGTAAATCTGCCCAAGAATGTATGCAGCAGTCTATGTATACTGACTGGAGAATTATTAAGAGAGACATATGATGAGAGAGAGAGGAATAAGAGGTCACAGGATACACTATAAAAAGAAGGGGGACTATTAGGAGACAGAAGGAGACAATAAGTACAGAGGGGGACTAAAAGGACAGGAGGGAGTATGAGAAGAAGTGGCACTGTGAAGAAAGACAAATTAGAATAAGGAAGTAAAGGAAAATATCAGAACAGAGGGAACACTATAAGCAGAGACAGGTAGACTATGAGAGAGACAGCAGAGATTATGGAAAAAGGTGCAAGTGTAATTCTCTAATTTACACAGACGCGCAGTGTGATTCTAGACAAAACAAATTTAAACCATACATTTCACCAAAACACATTTACCACACTAAAACATTTTAGTGACTAAACACAATCCATGTATATGACCACTACATATCAGTAGACAATCCTGACTTATTTTGCAAATACATTTCCAATTTGCACCATTATTTTTTTGCCAACATTAAATCCAAAAATGAGACACAATAGAAGAAGAAAGAGTTCCAATGGGCTTGTAAATCTGCGCAACAGTGTATGCAGCAGTCTATGTATACTGACTGGAAAATTATTAAGAAAGAGATATGATGAGAGAAGGAGGATTAAGAGGTCAGAGGAGAAACTATTATTAGGAGACAGAAGGACACAATAAGGACAGAGGGGGACTAAAAGGACAGGAGGGAGTATGAGAAGAAGTGGCACTATGAACAAAGACAAATTAAAATAAGGAAATAAAAGGAAAATATCAGAACAGAGGGAACACTGTAAGCAGAGAGAGGTAGACTGTGAGAGAGACAGCAGAGATTATGGAAAAAGGTGCAAGTGTAATTCTTTAATTTACACAGACGCTCAGTGTGATTCTAGACAAGAAAATGTAAACCATACATTTCACCAAAACACAATTACCACACTAAAACCTTTCAGTGACTAAACACATTCCATGTATATGACCACTACATTTCAGTAGACAATCCTGACTCATTTTGCAAATACATTTCCAATTTGCACCATTATTTTTTTGCCAACATTACATCCAAAAATGAGACACAATAAAACAAGAAAGAGGCCCGAGGGGCTTGTAAATCTGCCCAAGAGTGCATGCAGCAGTCTATGTATACTGACTACAAAATTGTAGATTTAGAACACAAGCCTAATTCTACAGAATCAACACTATTAAATATTCTACAACTAAAAAAGTGACTGCACACATTCTACATTTTTTAGTACTGCACTTTACTGCACAAAGGTGACTACCTAAACACATTAACTAACCAAATGATTTTATCACAATAGTTATCCAAATGCAGACAAACTCAGAATATGGTTCTACAAACTTTACAGGAATAAACACATTACTCTTACTAAAAATAAAATGCAACACATACAGTCCCTTACAAGTAATCAACTCACCTTTCAAACTGATTGGAAGATTAAGAAGAATGCCACTCACACAGCAGATAGCCGTACACAGAATCTCTCTCCTTCAGTGCGTACAGCAGAACCAAACAAATGGCACATTTTCCCTCTCAATTTACACATATATACACATTAATAACAAGTCAAATTCCTTTACACAATAATTCAAAACCAAATACACATTTCCATTGGTTCAACATTTCAAACCTTTCCAACTGACATAACTTTCCACCCTACCCCCAGCAGATCATTTAAAAGTTAACTGTCAACAGAGGTCAAAAGTTATGCACTCTATAAAACACTGCTGCTCAACAAGTTTAGACTATGCATAAGTACTTACATATAAGTACCAATAAATAGAAAAGGAATAATAAGAACCAACCAACATATAAACACATAAACTTGATAGATATTTGTAAAATATATTTTCTTATTTGAATTTTTCTTGCTGAGGTACGCTCACGGGGCGACTTATAGACTTTGCACCATACGCTCCCGCCCTACCATAGCAAACTGCTTTTCATCAGAGAGAGCAGCATGTTAGCTGCTCACTCTGATGAAAAGCAATGCTGGTTCCCCAAGGACTTGGGGAGCCGGCTGGGACCGTGGGGGTATTGGGGCTCCCCCCATGGTCCCCAACGTTGTATTTTAGCCCCAGGGGATGGGGTCCATGGGGATTATAAAAAATGAGTAATAGACGCTATTTTTTTTTAATATAGATTTACCGTACGCGTACCATGCACGTACGTACGACGTACGGTGCAAAGTCTGTAAGTCGTCCCATAAGCGTACCTAAGCAAGAATAATAAAAATATTTTTCACATATTTATGAAGTGTATGTGTTTAGATGTTGGGTGGCTCTAATAAGAGCCCTTGTGTTTATTGGGAGATTTTAGTACCTATAAGTAAGTACCGATGCAGAGTCTTAAGTTCAAGAGGAAGACTCTGTTCCCCTCATCTGTAAAATGTACACCATCTCTTCTGTAGATGCCATCCATATTGAAGCGCAGATTGTTATGGTAAATGGACCCCATTCTATAGTCTCGGAGAAAAGCAGAAACAGATTTATTCACATGTTTCCTAGCTTTCTCTATCTGTGGACAACATTGATTGGACCAGTTCCATTTCTGCCTTTGGCATATGTTAGAATAAACAAAGGCAGTTTGGGGGAAAAGTGACATCAATTCTCCAAAGGTGTCTTTCATAGCATTTCCAGACCTACCCCAGTCAAAGTGCCTAGGTTATTGCCACCACAGTGCACAATTATGAGGTCAGGGTGTTGGAGATGCAAAAAGGATTTCACCAATGGCATCAATTTGTGCCACGTTAACCCTCTCTGTCCAATCCATTTAATGACTACATTTGGTAAACCTAGGTCTTTGTGAATTCCTTTTTGTTGTGCGTACCTTTGGCTCCAGAAAATATAGCTGTGTCCCACAATCCACACTGTAAGCATTTTGAAGAGAGGTCTGGATGCACTCAGATGGTCTCTGTAAATGAAATGGCAGTTTGAAAACTAAGATTTTTCTAAAATGGTGGATTAGATGCAGTTTTGAAAAAAGAAAAGAAATGATTGGTTGTTTGAGAACATTCTACACTGAAACGTAGGGTGCATGTTTCTGTTTTTTAAAAGCCTGTTATTAATTGGTTAAGAAAAAGTGATAGAAAAGAACATTACTGAAGATAAGCTGGTTTATTGAGAAGTCAAGCACACTTGCTGTTTTCATTTGCAACAATGTATGATGAACTTTTCACCTGTGTGCTCAGTTAGGTGTTCCTGAAGTGTTTCTATGGTAACTGGCAGAATGTGGAATGGGGGAAGGGTTGAAAGTTTTGTGAGGTGGAAAGGGTTAAAAAGTTCAAGTAATAGAAAATTGTGTTTCATTTTGATTTAATGTGGGAATACATGTGATTTGTTATTTATTTGTATATGTGTGTAGATTGAGTGTGTAAATTGACAGGAAATGTTTACTGTATGCTATAGGACATCTTGACTCCCTAGGGTTGGTTAGGGAGTTTTATAATGACCTCCAATGTCAACATCTTTTTTTTTGTTGCTTAGGTACGTTTATGGGACAACTTACAGACTTTGCACCGTACGTCGTACGTAAGTGCATGGTACGCGCACAGTAAATATATCGTTAAAAAAAAAATAGCCTCTATGACTAATTTTTTATAATCCCCGGGGACCTCCACCCCAGAGGCTTTTTTTTTTAAAGTAGAGAAAAAAGGCATGTGTGGGGGGGCTCAAGCCCCCACACACGCCCCGGGGACCGCAACCTCCCCGGGGCATTAATATTTAAAACAGGGGGGTCCATGATGGACCCCCAGCCCCGGAGACCGCCACCCCCGAGGCTTTACAATGGTTGGGAGGGGGCAGCGTGACCCCCCTCCTGGAGCCCTCGATGGCCCTGGGGACCGCCCCCCTCCTGCAGTGTCCCGGGGTGCCTACACCCAGGACACTGCTGTTTGCTATGGTAGGGCGGGAGCCTCGCGGCTCCCACCCTACCACAGCAAACTGCTTTCCTATTTGAAAGAGAGAGCAGGAAACCTGCTCTCTCTTTCAAGTAGGAAAGCAGATTGCTTATTGTCAGAGGGAGCAGCATGTAAGCTGCTCTCCCTGACGAAAAGCAATGCCGGCTCCCGAAGGACGTGGGGAGTCAGCTGGGACCGTGGGGGCTTTGGGGCTCCCCCCACGGCCCCCAACGTAATATTTGAGCCCCGGGGGATGGGGTCCCCGGGGATTATAAAAAATTAGTAATAAAGGCTATTTTTTTTTACGGTAGATTGACCGTACTCGTACCATGCACGTACGTGCAACGTACGGTGCAAAGTCTGTAAGTTGTCCGATAAGCGTACCTAAGCAAGAAAAATTCAATTAAAAAATATTTCTCTTTATTAGTACTTATAAGTTAGTACTTATGCATAGTCTAAAGTTATTGAGGAGCAGTGTTTTATAGCGTGGTGAACTTTTGACCTCTGTTGACAGTTGACATTTGCATGATCTGTTGGGGGTAGGGTGGAAAGTTATGTCAGTTGGAAAGGTTTGAAATGTTGAACCAATAGAAATGTGTGTTTGATTTTGAATTATTGTGTGAAGGAATTTGATTTGTTCTTAATGTGTATATATGTGTAAATTGAAAGGGGAAATGTGCCATTTTTGGTTCTGCTGCAAGCACTGAAGCAGAGAGATTCTGTGTAAGACTATCTGCTGTGTGAGTGGTATTCTTCTTAATCTTCCAATCAGTTTGAAAGGTGAGTTGACAACTTGTAAGGGACTCTATGTGGTGCATTTTATTTTTAGTAAGAGTAATGTGTTTATCCTTGTATAGTTTGTAGAATCATATTCTGAGTTTGTCTACATTTGGGTTACTATTGTGATAAAATCATTTGGTAAGTTAATGTGTTTAGTTAGTCATCTTTGTGCAATAAAGTGCAGTACTAAAAAATGTAGAATGTGTGTAGTCACTTTTTTAGTTGTAGAGTAGTTAATAGTGTTGCTTGTTTAGAATTAGCCTTGTGTTCTAAATCTACAATTTTGTAGTCAGTATACATAGACTGCTGCATGCACTCTTGGGCATATTTACAAGCCTCTTGGGCCTCTTTCTTGTTCTATTGTGTCTCCTTTCTGGATGTAATGTTGGCAAAAAAAATAATGGTAATTCGTATGGTTTTAAATTTTTTGTCTAGAATCACACTGAGTGTCTGTGTAAATTAAGGAATTATACTTGCCCCTTTTTCAAAAATCTCTCCTGTCTCTCCTCACAGTCTACCTCTCTCTGCTTATACTGTCCCCTGTGTTGTGATATTTCCCCTCTTTCCTTATTTTCACTTGTCTTTTCTCAAAGTGCTGCTTGTTCTGATAGTTGCTCCTGTCCTCTTAGTCCTGCTCTGTCTTCATTGTCTCCTGTGTCTCCTAATAGTCCTCCTTCTTTTTATACTCCCTCCTCTGACCTCTTAATCCTTCCTTTCTCATCATACCTCCCTGTTAGCAATGCGCTAGTCAATATACATAGACTGCTGCATATACTCTTGGGCACATTTACAAGCCTCTTGGGCCTCTTTCTTGTTGTATTGTGTTTCCTTTTTGGATGTAATTTTGGCAAAAAAATAATGCTGGAAATTGGAAATGTGTTTGTAAAATGAGCCAGGACTGTCCAGTGAAATGTAGGTGTTATATACATGGAATGTGTTCAGTCAGTTAAAAGTTTTATTGTAGTAAATGTATTTTGGGTAAAATGTACGGTTTTAACATTTTTGTCTAGTATCACACTGAGTGTCTGTGTACATTAAGGAATTGTACTTGCTCCTTTTTCAAAAATCTCCCCTACCTCTCCTCACAGTCTACCTCTCTCTGTTTATACTGTTCCCTCTCTTCTGATATTCCCCCTCTTTCCTTATTTTCACTTGTCTTTCCTCATAGTGCTGCTTGTTCTGATTGTCGCTCCAGTCCTCTTAGTCCTGATGTGTCCTCATTGTCTCCTGTGTCTCCTAATAGTCCTCCTTCTTTTTAAACTTCCTCCTCTGACCTCTTAATCCTCCCTGTCTCATCATACCTCCCTGTTAACAATGCGCCAGTCAGTATACATAGACTGTTGCGTACACTCTTGGGCAGATTTACAAGCCTCTTGGGCCTCTTTCTTGTTGTATTGTGTCTCCTTTCTGGATGTAATGTTGGCAAAAAAAATAATGCAGGAAATTGGAAATGTATTTGCAAAATGAGTCAGGATTGTCCAGTGAAATGTAGGTGTTATATACATGGAATGTGTTCAGTCAGTTAAAAGTTTTAGTGTAGTAAATGTGTTTTGGTAAAATGTATGGTTTTACATTTTTTGTCTAGAAGCACACTGAATGTCTGTGTAAATTAAGGAATTATACTTGCCCCTTTTTCAAAAATCTCTCCTGTCTCTCTTCACAGTCTACCTCTCTCTGCTTATACTGTCCCCTGTGTTGTGATATTTCCCCTCTTTCCTTATTTTCACTTGTCTTTCCTCATAGTGCTGCTTGTTCTGATAGTCGCTCCTGTCCTCTTAGTCCTGCTCTGTCTTCATTGTCTCCTGTGTCTCCTAATAGTCCTCCTTCTTTTTATACTCCCTCCTCTGACCTCTTAATCCTTCCTGTCTCGTCATACCTCCCTGTTAGCAATGCGCCAGTCAGTAAACATAGACTGCTGCATATACTCTTGGGCAGATTTACAAGCCTCTTGGGCCTCTTTCTTGTTGTATTGTGTTTCCTTTTTGGATGTAATTTTGGCAAAAAAATAATGCAGGAAATTGGAAATGTATTTGTAAAATGAGTCAGGATTGTCCAGTGAAATGTAGGTGTTATATACATGGAATGTGTTCAGTCAGTTAAAAATTTTAGTGTGCTCGCCGTGTGCCTCACGATGTAGGGCAAAGTCTAATTTGCCCCCCTGCCTCGCATCAAAGCCACCCGCAGCTCCTGTACCGTCGCTCTACCCGCCAATAGTTGCGTCTTCTAAACGTCTGCATCCGCAAACCATCTGGCAGCCGGTAGCAGCTGCGCAGCATAATAATACAGATCAAAGTGTGGGGCCTCTAGGCCTCCCTCCTCATAGGAGCGCACCACTGCATGAAGGGCTACTCTACTACGCAGGTCCGCCCAGAGTAGGGACGTCAGGAGCATATTCAGAGTCCGAAAGACCCTAGGGGGAAGAGGACATAGCGTGTTATGAAGTATATAGAGTGTCCTAGGCAGCATCACCATCTTAGCGACGGCCAGCCGACCCATGAGAGATAATGGCAGGGTGTTCCAGAAGGACACAGAGCACTGCAGGGACTTAATCACCCTATCAATATTGCAGGCCAGTGATTGCGCCTCCGTTGAGGCCACATGGATACCTAAATAGCGAAAACTATCTGTTTCCCATCGCAGCCCGAGCTCCGGCAAATCTTCCCGGGACATCAATGCCAGCCCGGACAACGGATAAATCAGGGACTTGTGTCTATTAAGTCTCAGTCCCGACGCATCTCCGAACCTATCCAGCTGATGGAGCAACACTGGCAGCGCCTCCCTCGGGGCCATCAGATAAAACAAGGCATCATTTGCATGCATGGAGATAATATTGCAAGTGTCTCCCACTCGTATGCCCCACTGCGACAACTCCGAACGGATCTGGACGGCCAAAGGCTCTATAGCCAGGTCAAAGAGTAGTGGCGAGAGGGGACAACCCTGTTGTGTACCCTGTCCCAATTGCCACTCCTCCGAACGCGCTGTTCCCAGTCGTACCCTAGCCCGGGGCGAGTTATATAGGATACGGATCCAGCGGGAAAAGTTGGGGCCCAAACCCATCACTCGGAGGACTTCTTGCAAGTAACCCCTGTCCACTGTATTGAACGCCTTGGCGAGGTCAACGGACACGAGCACCGTCTGTTCTTCTGACCCCTGGACC
Source organism: Lissotriton helveticus (assembly GCF_964261635.1). Classification (NCBI taxonomy): domain Eukaryota; kingdom Metazoa; phylum Chordata; class Amphibia; order Caudata; family Salamandridae; genus Lissotriton; species Lissotriton helveticus. The sequence continues at coordinate 492,265,423 of NC_136067.1, read as the reverse complement.
TCATGTGCAATGTGATTCAAGTGCCGTAGGTTCATAGCGGTGTTACACCCCAGAATAAAGCCGCATTGGTCCGAATGGACCAACTGCGCCATATGCGGTGCCTGCCGGGTGGCCAATAACTTAGTCAAGATTTTCACATCAGTATTGATCATGGTGATTGGACGATATGCGGAAGGGTCGAGTTTGTCCCCCCCCCGGTTTAAGGATCATGCAAATCTCCCCACTGGACATGCTCTGCGGGAGAGACCCGTTCTCAAAGGCCTCGGCAAAGACCTGTACGAGGAGCCGCGACAATGTGTCTCCGAACTCGTGATAAAACTCCGGCGGGAATCCATCACTTCCCGGTGACTTCGCGCTTGGCAGGCAGGCCAGAGCTGCCTGCACCTCACCCAACGTTAGTGTCAGATCCAGGTCCTCCTGGTCCGCTGTGGAGAGGGATGGCAGGGTCAGTCCCTGCAGATAAGGGGAATAAGAAGTCGCGGATATGTCTGGGTCCGCAGTGTATACCTGCTGAAGGTGGGATCTGAGGGCCTCGAGAATAGCACGCTCCGAATGCAGCACGTCCTCATTGGAGTCTCGCAGGGCCACGATACGTTCCGGGGTCTGCTCTTTCCGAAGGATCCATGCCAAAAGCCGCCCCGACTTGTCCCCTTCCCTATGGAGCCGCTGCCTATATTGGCCTACTTTTCCAGTCGGTCCAGAATCTCATGGACCCTACGAAGGGCTGTGTGCTCCTCCTCCCTCTGCAGGTCATCAGAGGACGCCGCGGCTTGGACATTTACTAGTGTGTCCTCTGCCGCCTGCAGATCCTGTAGAAGCTGCTTCTGGACTCCGTGCGTGAGACCCATACAGGCTGCCTTCACCACCGCCTTCAGGGCCTCCCATTTGGTGGCCAGCAACAGGCCCCCCTCCTCCCAATTAAGGTCCACATAGTCCCCGAGGGCCAGCTCTACGTGCGCCTTCCCCACCTGGTCACGGAGGATATCCACCGGAAACCTCCAAGTACGTGGGCGGGAAACCGGGGTTCCCCATCGTACCAGACATGCCACCGGGGAGTGATCGGATAAAAAGCGTGCCTTGTGTTACGTCTATGGATATGTTAATCTCAGCATTAGCAACTAAAACCCTATCAAGGCGACTGTACGTGTTATGAGTGGGGGAAAAACAGGTGTAAACTTGCTGCGTTGGGTTTGTCTGACGCCAAATATCCACGGCCCCTATATTCTCCATGACCTCCTGAAGCTGGGCAGTCATTTGGTGTTTTGTGCCCTCCCGTGGTGGGGACCTACCGAGGACTGGGTCCAGAACACAATTGAAATCCCCCATCCAAAGAAATGGAGCCCCCAAATCGTAAATCAGGACGTCTTGGAGAGCCTGAAAAAAGCCTGGGTCATCCACATTAGGTGCATATGTATTCAAAAGGACAATGTTTCTACCATCTAATTTTGCCCTGAGAAGCAGGTATCTGCCCTGAAGGTCTACTTCTACATACTGGACTGCGAATGGGACCCTAGGCGCCACCCAAATCAACACCCCTCTAGCATATGTAGAAAAAGAGGAGTGGAATACCTGACCCCGCCACTTTTTACCCAGCTTCTGTGCCCCCTCGTCCGTAAGATGGGTCTCCTGAAGACATGCAATTGAGACCCCGTGCCTACGAAGCAAAGAAAGGACTCTATATCTTTTAGTGCAAGTGCCTAGCCCTCTCACATTCCAGCTCATAAACTTGTATCCCATTGTCGATGATGTATCCCGCCTCCCCATATAACGCCACCCTCAGTGTCCCTCCAACCCCGTGCCCGAAGTGTCATACATGTGCTGCCTACAACATTCCCATTCAACAACCCCAGCCCAACCCCCACACCCGCGAGCAATATACTAGCGACAACAAAACCAGCCGATATGCCCTTCCCATGCTGGTGCCAGGACATGCACAGCCTCCCCATCCGCCAAACCTGGCTAAACCTCCCAACAGAGAAAAGAAACAACTTCCCCCACCCCACTCAGCTCCCAGCAAGGCCGCTATCAGGTCATAAATGCAGTACTCAGGCCATTACAATGAAGGATTCCATCGTGTGTCCAAGCCTTCGCTCTCTATTACGCCACCCCAACCGCTGAAACATTTGACTGAATATAGCCTCCCTTTAAATAGTGGCCCCCTTACGGTCCGTCATCAGCCATCCATCAGGCCCAGAGTCCATCAAGGCATGCAGTACCAGTTCCGCTCCTCACGTTAGGGCTTCCGACACCTGCCCCTGTGCCCCAGCCATCTCCGGAATCATAGCACTGGTAGGGGAAATAATATCTGTGGTGGGCTGCAGCGTGTCCGGTACGAGAACTTCTCCCGGAGGGGGAGACTTTGATTTTGTTGGTAAGCAGTCAGACTCCATCAAATCCAGGCGGAGGGCTCCATCCTCCCCCACCGTGACTCGTCGTCCCTCCTCTCCCTCATTCGTGCGGGACCAACGCCGTCGTCTATTGGCACGCCTCCTCTGCGGTCTTGTCCCCCATGTGCTGCGGTTTCCTCCCCGTTCCCCCGGCCGGAGGGCATCCCCCCTAATCTCAAGCCACTCCCAGACTTCCTCCGGGGCTTCGAAGAAGTGCGCCTTTCCCTGGGAAATAACCTTAAGTTTAGCCGGGTAAAGCAGCATATACTGTAGGTGCAACTCCCGTAGTTTTTGTTTAACTGCAGAAAGGACTTCCGCTGCTCCTGGACCAATTGGGTGTAGTCCGGAAAAATTGAGACTTTTGTATTTTCAAACGTGAGATCCGCAGACTCCCTCGCCGCTCCAAGGATGCAGTCTCTATCGCAATAGTTGAGGATCTTGGCAATGAGGTCCCGTGGCAGAGCTCCGGGCCTCGGCGGCGGTACCAACGCTCTATGGGCTCGTTCAATCACGAATACGTCTGACAAAGCTGCAGGACACAATGCAGTTTGAATCCAGTGCTCCAGGAAGCGTTCAGGGTGGCCTGCCTCCGCCCGTTCCGGAATACTCAGTACCTTTATGTTACAGCGACGCGCTCTCCCCTCCGCATCCTCTGCTCTCCGCTCCAGCGCCTCCGTCGTGGCAGTAAGTTAAGAGACTGTTTTTTTGAGGGACGCCACCTTCCCTTGCAATTGGGTGATATTCCCCTCCGCATCTGTAACCTTGTCGGCCACTTTGTGAGGTCAGTTCGTAATAAATTCAGGTCGATGGATACTGTCTCAATTTGACGCTCCAGGGCAGAATGGGACCCCTGGAACGCCTTTAACAGTTCTGCCCAGAAGGTCTCTTCAGGAGCCGGGTCCACCTCATCCTGTCCCGACTGGCGGGTAATCCTCTGCGAGGGGAGTCGCTGCGTAGTATAATGCGTTATGGTGTTGGGCTGTGTAGCCCGGGGAGTTTTGTCTTTACGCATCGTGGACATCAGAAAGAAGTCCCCTCAAGGCTCCCTTAGTGGCAGAGGAAGCCCCACGAGTCCCACCCTACAACCCGTGCAGATGAAGGCGACACACGGACTATTCGCCAGACTCCAACTCACCCACTGACCGCATCAACCCACCACTGCGGTCCTCTCACGTCGCCAAGGCCCTTCTTGGAACGTCCACGAAGACAGCCCGTCTCCCACAACAGCCCCAGCTCCCTCCATAGGAATCAGGTGGCCTCAGGGGACTCCCTCCACGCCGGGGCCCCAGCTGACAGCGGGCCCCGGTCCGTCGCTGCTCGTCCGCCCCCGGGGGCCCCGATGGCAGTGGGCCCTCCTTGTCAGCCTACCCCTGTCTGGCAGGGAGCGGCCGCAGACCCCAGCTCCAAGTCACGGCCACTTCGCCTCAGCCCAGAACGGGCCTCTCTGTCCTCCGAGGCGGCAGCCACAGGCTAATCTCTCCTCCTCGGGGCCCCAGCCAGCAGCGGGCCCCAGTCCGCCGCAGTCGCTCTCCTCGCCGCCGGAGGCCCTGGTGGCAGTGGGCCTCCCAGCCGCCCTCAAATTGCATGTGTAGGCCGCAGACCCCGGCCTCAATTAACGGCGGCCCTGTCTCCAGACCGGCCAGGCCGCTCCCTCCTCAGCAGACCAGGCGGCCGCAGGCTACGCACCCCCCTGCGGGGCCCCAGCTGGCAGTGGGTCCCGGTCCGTCCCTGGCACACCACTCGCTGCGGGAGGCCCCAATGGCAGTGGGCCCTCCCGCGTCAGGATACCACCGTCGCACGGGGGTAGGCATCAGTCCCCGGCCTCGAGTACCTTCGGCCCCACCCCCGAACAGTCCAGGCCGTGTCCTCCGCTTTTCCGCCTGCCAGTAGCCTCAAAGTGGGTCAGGATATAGCCCACTACAGCCCGGGCTCGTGAACACCTTTATTTCCAGCCAATGAGCCCTGTAAGGATCTTTATTTCAGGATCAAAGTGGCGGCCTGCCGGGAGCCGATGGAACTCACGTCCTGTCGGCCATGCTGCTTGGCCTCGCCCTCATACTCCCGATTCTGTCCTGATATTCTACACTTTTTTTATTGTCATTTTCCTCTTATCATTCTCACCCCTGTCTTTATACTCTCTCCTGTTTTCATATTTTTCTCTCTTTTCTTTTACTTCTCCCCATCTCTTCATACTATTCTCTTTTACTTGTATTCTGTTTTGTCCTATACTCCTTCTCTTTGTGTTCGTCTTCTCCTGTCTCTCTTCATATTCTTTTTCTGTTTTCATTTTGTGTTGGCTCTCTTTATACTTCCCATTTCTGTTCATATTATATATAATAGTATATTATAATATAATAGTGTATTTCATATATTTATTTTTGTAAAGTGATATATATTTTTTATAATAGATTGTTTTGATCAACATTGAAAATACGTCATCATGCCTACAAAAACTTGAGAAGGCGAAAGAACGAAAGAAAGCAGTTTATTTAAAGAGAAGTCATCTACAAGATTTACCTGAAGAACAATGTGTTAATAAAAAGAAAAAAAGTCCAGGTAAGAAAACTAAGACTTTTCTGCGTAAATTGTTAAACACTAAGAGTAATGTGCACAAAGAGAAAAATGTTATTATTTCATCTGCAACTAAGAGGAAAGAGCAGAACCATGCAAAATTATCTTCTGAAAAAAACGTGTTCAGCAAAAGGAGGAAAAACCAATATATGGAAATAAGGAAGAAGATGTTCTATAATAGTGTATTCTGTAATTTGACTAAGGTAGTAAAGAATTGGAAAAGAAAATAGGTGTTTTATAAGAAAAAGAAATGTATTGAAAAAGTAGTTGAGGAAGCTTTTGATTTGAAAAAAAACTCTTCGTTTTAGTAATCAATAGAATTTGATCACTAGATAAGCCAATCGATTTAATGAAGGCCAAAAGTAAGTCGAAAAAAATAATGAATATAAGTAATTTTTCTGAGGTTTTTTTGGGTGAATGGAAACATAGTTCAAGTTCTGAGCCTTTTTTTAATGAAGAAAGTTATTTTCAGAGTAATGATTTGTTGCATGCAGTTGACACTACTGGTCGTGCTTATGAGGTTAAAAATGGTTGTCCTCTTGATAAAGAGAAAATTGTTCCTAGAAATGCAGAATAGGTGTTAGCTGATGAAGTTTTAGGGAGACGTCCTATAGCTCCAGTGTACACTTGGAATTGCAGTAGTATTTGTAGTATACGGCAGGAATCTATTGATTTTTACGCAATTTCTTATGTAACTATACTAAGAAAAATGTTAAACAGAAGATTAAGATGTTGCAAGGATTAGACCCTTGCAGAGTGAGAGAAAATTCTGGTTTGCAAGGTCATTCTCTGGCTTGTCTTTCTAACAAAGTATGTAGAAGTGTTTTTCACCATTTCAGGATGTTAGCAGTTCATCATACTCAGATGAGGAAATTAGTCAGAACATTGTATTACGCGAAAAGTCTAGCACTAATGTTAAAAAAGTTAAACAGTGGTCTTTTGGGTGGATCTGTAACAGATGTAACAAATGTTTGTGATGAAATTCAGCTTAGTTACTTTAGTCGTCAGAAAGACAGTGCAGAAACTGAGACATTAATAGAAGAAAATGTGGAAGAAAATGTACAACAGTGTACTCTAGAAAATTTTGAGCAAGAAATTACAAAGTTTGAGGTGGTTTCAGGTGAAAGGCCAAATTATTCTTGTATCTGTTGTCGACGAACTCATTATGAAAATCAGACCAGGACTGTTGATTTGTATTTAAAAAGTGAAATGGAATATAATAATGAGTGGAAGGATTTTGCAACTTATTTGTTGGTAGAGAATTGTTTTGATTTGGGTACTGATCAGCGTATTTGTAAGTATTGTTATAACAAACTAGATGAGAACAAAATGCCTGCTAGAGCTGTGCATAATATTCTTGAGTTGGTAAGTATTCCTTCTGAACTGAAAGATTTAAATACTTATGAGTCTATTCTGATTCAATGTGTGCATCCATTTCAGGCTATTGTTCGTATTGAGCCTAAGACAGGGAAATTGCCTCCTTCAGATTTACAGAGAAGATTAAAGGGAAGAGTTGTATATTTGCCTCTAGATTTAAAGAAAAATATTGAAACAATTGGTGTAGAAAATGTAGAAGATGAACCTTTGGTTATTCTTGTTAATGGCGTTCCTACAAAGAGTAAATAAATCTGGCAAGAATTAGTGGATGTTAGGAAAGTGAAAAAGGCAACGTTGTATCTGGTAAAAAAATAATCAGTACTATAAAAATGTGTATGTTAGAGAAGAAGAAATAAATGTAGAAGAAGATAGTGAGTCACAATCTGGACAAATTGAAAAAGTGGATGTGTCCAGAACTGAAGAAATATATGAACATTACAGTGTTCATCCACTTCATTCTAAAGAAGTTATGGGGAATACTATTGAGTTATTCCAAATGAAAGAAGCAAAGGGAAGTCCCATTAGTGTATGGGAAAAAAGCTTGGAAGCTCGTTGTTTCCCTGAGTTGTTTCCCACAGGAAAAGGAGGACGATATGATGACCGACCAGTGCAGATTCGTGCATCTGAATACCGGACATCAAGATTGTATGCTGAAGATACAAGATTTCGACAATGTATTCCGTATTTGTTTCATCTTTTGTTTGAGAGTGATTTGTCTGGACTTTCTTATGCAGTTAATCATATATTGAAAACAGATGTACATCTTCAAAAAAATTTGGCAAAGGAATTTATGGATAAAGTACACCAGAAAGATAATGTTTTGGAATCTCAGCTAATTAATCTCATGGCATGTCAGCGTGGTACTAATGAGTACTGGTACCGTCGTCATGGAGAACTTAAATGTATGCTAAGGAACTTACGAACTCCTACATGGTTCCTTACTCTAAGCTGTGCTGAATATGCTTGGGATGAATAACTTTAATTTCTTCGAGAGGCAAATCCAAATATACTAAATATTGAATACAAGACACCTGGAGAACTGTGCTCTTTGGATCCAGTTAATGTATGCAGATATTTCAATCATAGATTTGAAGCTATGATGTCTTTTATCACCAATAAAAAAATCCTCCTCTTGGACAGGTTCCGGACTTCTTTTGGAGAAAGGAGTATCAAGCAAGAGGTGCTCCTCACATACATATGCTATTATGGATCAAAGATGCTCCCAAATTTGGAACAGACTCAGATGATACTGTGTTGTCTTTTATTGAAGAGTATGCTACATGTGATGTACCCAAGATAAGGACTTAAGACAACAAGTTTTACGATTCCAAAGCCATCTTGGAGATTCTTGGAGATTTCGAGAGCTATGAAGATTCCTTCAATGCAAGTAAAGATACTATAGAATGTCCTGTTTTTTCGATTTATGTGAAAATGTTGAATAACACAATTGAGCAAGAAGCTACAATTGCAGCTGAGATTGCTAGAGACAGTTCTCAAGACAGTCAAACTTCTGCTCCATTAAGTCAGGATCCATTAGGAGAACCAATTATTCAAAATGAAGCAGCAATTGCTATGGAAGAAGTGGAAACAGCAATGTATCAAGCTCAAGAAGATGTAACAAACTTACGAAACTTGGATGAACAACTAAATGTTGAGCAGAATGAAATATATGAGCAAGTGAGAGAACAAATTAACCATGGATTAGTTCATGAGAAGAAAGAATGCTCTTGCTCATCATTTGAACCTATCCGAATGTACGTGAGTGGACAAGCTGGAACAGGAAAAAGATTTTTAATTAAAGTACTCACAACTTTTCTACTGAAAACAACTGAGTCGCATTTGTCTTGTGTTGTCACTGCTCCAAATGCATTAGCAGCCCACAATATTAAAGGAATTACTTTACATTGTTTATTAATGCTACCAGTAGAGCATGAAAACAAATTGGAGTACCACAAGCTATCTGGAGAAGCTTGTTGTGAAGTTTCAAGAGTCTTGAGGAAAATGAAACTTCTGATTATTGATGAGGTAAGCATGGTATCAAACTTAATGCTTGCCTTTGTGCATTTAAGAATGCAGCAAATTCTTAAAACAGAGTATGACGTAATATTTGGAGGAAAACACGTCATAGTTTTTGGAGATCTACTACAACTTACTCCTGTAAAAGGACAACCAGTGTTTAAAACACTGGCACATGATGATACCAGAAAGTCTTTGGGGAGTATTGGAAATGTTAACATTTGGTCATTTTTTCAATATAAGGAACTTATTACAAATATGCGTCAGGCAAATGATCCAGATTATGGAAATATTCTTCAAGATATAAGAGTTGGAAAAGTGACAGATCATGGCAAACAAGCTTTACAGAGACGATTACTTCCCAATTTGTTTAAAAATGAAAATATTGTTCCTGAGGAAGTATATAGGAGAATTGCAGAAAACAAATCTGTAATCTGCTTAATGCCAACACTGCGTGAATGTTCTATATTCAATGAAGAAATATTAAAGTTGGAAAATGAAGAAATTATAAAGCAATTGATAAAATAGAACATGAAGGAATCACCATTATTTTGACTGAAAAGTTGAAGAGGAAATTGGATTCTTTAGAGAAATCAATAAGTAAAACTGCTGGTTTAGAAAACAATTTGTATGTATGTGTAAACTGTAGGGTAATTTTATGTCGTAATTTGCATGTGGAAAAAGGTTTAGTAAATGGAGCAATGGGTAAAATTGTTGAATTTGTTAATTATGTAAATAGAGATGGGATTGAATTTTTGAAAATCAAATTTGATGAAATTGCTGAAGTATAACAATTTAGTCGTTGTTCAACTCGGTTTTTGCTTGTAAAAGATTTGTATGTACGCAGAAAACAGTTTCCTATTTGTTTGGCATATGCGGTGACTATTCATAAATCTCAAGGTTTAAGTGCAGATAATGCTTTAGTGAATATTGGAAGTACTGTGTTTAAAGAGGGTACGGCATGCATATTGTGTGAAAGAGTATAATAGGTTAAGAAAAAAATATGCACCCTATTTAGGTCCATATCCAGTATTTGAAAAGCGTATGGGAGGTAGAAAAAGAAGATTTGAGAATATCTGTAGTGAAACTGTAGAGAAAGGAAAAAAATAAGATGAAGTTGCACCTGCAAGTAAAAAGAAAAAGGACAGTGTTGAAGAGAATGTTGGTTATCGGTTTGAAAATAGTTGTGGTGTCAACTGCTATGCTAATGTAGTTGTAAATGTTGTTTTTTTCTTGAAAGTTTGCAACAGCAAATTGTTGAAAATCGGGACGAAAGATTCTGTTCATTGTTGTCTTCTGTTTATGAGAAATGTAGTAGTGATAAAAGTAAAATACAAAGTGTTTCTGATATTCAAAATGTTTTGGACATATGTTCTGGTTCTAATCAATTTACGCAGAATATTCAGCAAGATTGTCAGGAATTTTTAATGTTTATGCTTGGATTATTTGAAGATGAAGGTATAGATATTGAACATCTTTTTGGCCTTTCTTATAAATGACTGTGAAAATTGTTTGTTTACATGTACCACTAACATAGACACTGAAAGATTCATATATTAGACTTTATCTTATCAGACTGTGAATCAGTGTCTTTTAACAATCTAGTTAGGGGGGGCGTGGCTTGGATGGCAACGCAGGTGGTTGCCTAAGTTCGAGAGCTCCATGACCACGGGGGAAAGAACGGCGAGAAAAGCGGCGAAAGACCTCGGACTCCCACACAAAGCAGAGCATAGTGTGTGGGAACACACAGAGCAGCAGAAGAAGGAAGCCTGAGTGAACGAAACAACAAATAGAAGGCAGAAAAAGCCAAGATCCCAGAGATCGGGAGAACGAAGGAAGGCAGACCAAGATGGCGGAGCAATAAAAGTAAACAAAACAGCCGCAACGACTTTGGAAACAGACACCAGGCTCGTCCGGCACCAGGGGGAAACGCTGAAGATAAGAGCGAAGGTAGGACGGAGTCTGCAGAGTTCGCGGAGGGCAAACGCAGAGCAGGCGAGAGCAGGCGAGAGCAGGCGAGAGGTCAAACCACGCGAACAAAGGGAAAGGGACACGAAACCGAAAACGAAGCCAAACAAAGGTGGCCATCTTAATCGCCTCACTGCATGAACACACCAACAGAAGCGCAACTGCGAGGGGAAATACACGGGAGCATAGTGCAGTAAAGCGAAGCACTCGCCTGATGGACTAGCACCCGAAAATCAAGAAGCCAGCAGCCACACACTGAGAAGCGAAGCGAGGCAAGGCAAAAGCGCAAGGCAAAGCAGCGGGACAGCCACCTTAAGCAGAGCGGCGAGAACCGGGCAAAAAGAGGCCAAGCCGAGCGCACCAGGCAAGGAAGGCTGTGGAAAACGGAGCGCTGTTTGTTTTTTGCAAGTGCCGACCGCCACTCGAGCAAGCACCAAGGGAACCGCCCACAAAACAGAAAGGCGGCGTCCATCTTAGAACGGGGCAAACAAAACAGTGGCGGCCATCTTAGAGGGGGACAAATCGGCGGCGGCCATCATAGTGGAGGCAGCCCCATCGGCAAGTCAGCAGAGAAAGTGAAACGAGCAATCTCCCCTACCGGATCCCTACCGGACCCAGGCGGCGGCCGCCTAACAGCGGGTCAAGACGACGAAGGGGGCAAGGAACAAGAGGCAAAAACTGGTTCTTGCAAGTGCCAAGCACAGCGCGATCAAGCGCTCAAGCGCACAGAAGCCTCCTGTAAAAATAGCGCGGCAGCCATCTTAGAACGGTCATAGAAGCACCCTGTGGCGGCAGAAACCGATTGAGCGCCACCAGTCTCACGGAGAAACGGCGGAGTGTGCGAAACAAAACGAAACAAACATCAGGAAGGTCCTGAAAAGAGTGAACCCCCCCAACTGCCCCCACCAGACTACCAAAAAAGACTGGCGACGGCCCCACAGAAACATAAGGTGGCAGACACACTAAAAGGGGCTGACTGAGGGCGGGAGTTACCAGCACTTAAGCAGAAAGTGTGGCGGCAAAGTGTGGCGGCAAAGGAAACAACCTGCAGCACATAAGGAGGGAAAGCAGTAGGAAAGGGACAGCAATACAGAAGCCCCAAGAGCCTGTCAAAACGAAGCGATACAGGGAGCAAAAAGGGGACACCGAACACACCTAGAAAGAACACCCCCGCTCAGGGACAGAAGCCCTGGCGTCCGGTAAAACCAGAACAAGGACGATAAGGTGGCCTAGCAGGTTCACTTTCGGGGGCACCACAAAGACTAACAAAGACACGGACAACATAAACAACAGCCCACCTCAAGGAGCACAACAGGCGGACCAGCAGAAGAAGGAAAGGCTGTCCATATACCAAGAAAGAAGAGGCCTAGGTAGGATGACGACCAGTGACAACAAAAAAATTAGGAAAGACCTGGAATCACCAATCAAACTGAAAAACATGCAAAACACGGAGACAGCGATGTACCTGCTCGTCAAAAAAATAACTGAAGCCAATGACTTGGCCAAAGCCACAAAGATCTCCATGGACAATATCCAGCTAGAGCTTACAGCCATACGTGCAGACCAGAACAAAATAGCGAGCAGAGTAGGAGAGACGGAAAGAAGAATCAGTGAAATAGAAGACAAATCAGACACCATGGAAAGAGATGTACGCTACATTTCCAAGATATCTAGCGACATGCAGAGAACGCTCGCAGAACAAGAAGACAAAAACAGGAAAGGGAACATCAGGATCCTAGGAGTACCAGAAGACGAAGAAGAAGAGGCGGGCTCATGCGCAGCACTACTTGAAACACTGATACCCAAGCTGACTGGCCTAAACTTTGAAAGAACCTTCGAGATCGACAAAGCGTACAGGGTCCCAGCCACAAGACAACAGCACATGAAAGGCCCGAGAATGATCACCTGCAAACCACTGAGAACAAACCACACTGACGCCATCTTCGCCTTCGCAAGTAAAGGCCAAAGCCTCAACTGGAAGGGCAAAAAGGTAATCATCACCCAGGACTTCTCAAAGAGCACGGTAGAAACAAGGAAGGGATTCCTGGCACTAAGAGACACCATGAAGAGGGCCAAGATAACGTGCAGCTTTGTAGGACCGGCAAAAATGAAGATATCGGACAGGAAAGGCACACGCTTGTTCGAAGACCCGGCAGAGTTACGTAAATACCTTCAGGAGCCAGATCAGGAGGAGATGGAACAAAAGAGCCCAGGAACAGCAAAGAGAAGAGCCTCATCGGATGGTTCGGAGACAGGAGAAAAGGGAATAGCAGGTCGTCGATAAAAGACTCTGTCATGTCATGTGTCCACAGAGGAACGGATGGACATCTACCTCAAACGAACAACATCTACCTCAATTGGAAAACGACACCTACCTCACGATAAATGGAAAGAAGAACTAAGAGACTACAAGAACGACACCTACCTCATGGAAAACGGTATGAAGGACTAAAGGACTACCGGACAAATATTACAGAACTCTCAGAACATGATCACTGATGGGCTGGCCCAATGATCGGCAAAATATCCTTTTATCAACGCAAAGCACGGAAGGGAGCAGGGGAAGATTTAATGTACCCGGGGGGGCGGAGGGCGGAGAACCGTTGCTGTCGCAATTTACAGTACTTTGACAGGGGGGAGGGGGCTGGGGGGAGGGGGGAGGAGAGGGCTGGGGGGAGGCCATGCAGCACGGACAATCATAGCTTGGTGGGGCTATCTACTCTTTTTCTCTTTCTTTCTTCTACTCACACACACATCCCCATCCCTATCCACACCCCGGGGGGGGGGGCCCAAAGACTGGTGGCGAGCGGCAGGCATACACCGACTACAGAGGCTAAACACAGGACCCACCACAGTTAGCAGCGATCTAACAAAGACACCATGACCACACACGACACTCAGGGCCTAGCGCAGATAGCCGCAGACATTAAGATCGTATCACTTAACGTCAAAGGCCTCAACCACCCCGTCAAGCGACGGAAGACATTAGACTACCTAAACAGACTCAAAGCAGATGTATACATCCTCCAAGAAACCAGAGTGTCCATAGAGGACGCAAACAAGCTTAAGGCAAACTGGATAAGTGAGGTGGTATGCTCACCAGCAGTCAACAAAAAGGGAGGGGTGATCACCATCATCAGCAAGAAAGGGAAATTCAGGATTCAAGACAGCGTAGCAGACACGGAAGGTAGAAGGTTAGTCACATGCATCAAAAGAGGCGAGAAAACCATGCACATAGCAAACATCTACGGGCCGAACGCAACAGACAAAAAGTTCTGGGAGGAGGTAGAAAGCGAACTCAGCAAGATCCCACTGGGAGAACTGCTAATAACGGCAGGAGACATGAACCAGGCGATGGAAAACGCCATAGACAGGCACCCGCACAGGCCTAGCCACGCAACACAAGAACAGAACACACTCAAAAACCTATGCACCAAACTTGCATTATCAGACCAATGGAGACTACAACATCCCAGCGCCAGAGAATACACGTTCTACTCAAACCCTCATAACTCGTACAGCAGAATGGACTATATTCTCATGTCAAACACACACACACACATGACTGACAAAACAGAGATAGGACCCATAACAGTCTCAGACCACGCCCACATCTCCCTCTCCATAAGCGGGAAACACAATGAATCACCAAGCAGGAGATGGCGTCTCAACAGTGACATACTAGAACACCTCGCTAACATCACCGAAATAGAAGAGGCAATTAAAGAATATCTCCAATACAACGACACAGAAGACATAGAGGTAATGACACTATGGGATGCACTTAAAGCCACAATAAGAGGGAAACTCATAAGCATTAAAGCACGAATGAACAGAGGGAGGAACAAAAAAATTAGAGAGCTGGAGGAACAGATAAAGGAGCTAGAAAGCAACCATACTGCAAACATACAGGACAGAAACACACTTACAGCACTCACAAAGAAAAAGTACGAACTCAACAGTATACTAAGCGAAAGGGCCTCCACATGGATCAACAAATACCAATCCATAAACTTATGCTCAGCAAACAAAGCAGGAAGGGCCCTAGCAGGATACTTAAAAGCCAAACAGAGGCAACACTCAGTTGCGGCAATCACCGATACAGACAACATAACGCATACGGCAAACAAACATATCCTCAAAACTTTCAGGAGGTTCTACAAGGACTTATACACCGCAGACACAGCACTGGAGGCAGACGGGGGGGCTAGCCTTCCAGAGAAACTAGATATACCCAGACTAAGCAGCCAGCAAAGTGAGGCGCTAGACCAAAACATAACCAGAGCAGAAGTAGGGATGGCCATAGACTCGCTAAAACACAACAAAGCCCCGGGGCCAGACGGCTTCACAGCGACATTTTACAAAGAATTCCAACCGCTGCTCAAAGACATACTAGTCAGAGTCTTCCAGACATATGCAGAGAAGGGGAGCATGACAGACTCAATGGCGGAAGCAAACATTATTGTCATCCCCAAAGAAGGGAAGGACCCCCAGTTCCCATAAAACTACAGGCCAATCTCCCTAATAAACGTTCATTGCAAAATCTACGCAAAAGTAATGGCAACAAGAATAAATGCATACCTTCCCATTCTCATACACAAAACACAAGTGGGGTACCTGAAAAACAGACTCTCACAAGATAACACCAGACTGCTCTGCCACCTAATAAACCGCACGGCAAACAGCACGGAGAAGGCCGTAATGATCGCACTAGATGCGGAAAAAGCCTTCGATAGAGTCTCGTGGCCATTCCTAGACCAATGTATGCGCAAATTCGGACTAGGAGAAAGATACAGAGGCATGATTATGTCCCTGTACAAAAACCCCCGGGCTCGAGTGGTGGTCAACGCAGCCACATCAGAAACACTCACCCTAGGCAGAGGGACAAGACAAGGATGCCCTCTATCACCGGGGCTATTCCTGCTGGCACTAGAGCCTCTCCTCCACATGATCAGGACAAACCCGCGGATCACAGGGGTGCAAGTAGAGGGTCAAGCCTTCAAACTTGCGGCATACGCGGACGACATCCTGATCACCACAAGCAACCCACAAGAGTCAATAGAGGCACTCGTACAAACAATAGAGGAATACGCACAAGTCTCAGGGTATAAACTTAACAGGGAGAAATCTGAATGCAAACCGATGAACTGCCACACCACCAGAATAGTCCTGGGCACGTCAGGCTTGGCGTGGCAAACAAAACCCCTAAAATATCTGGGCCTTCTCTTCGGGAGGGACCTCAGATCAACCTTAGACCATAACGAGGAGGCGATGCTGAAAAAGATCAAGATGAAGCTAGACACATGGGGCCCCAAATTCGTTAGCTGGTGGGGCAGAATTGAGACAATCATGATGATGATCAACCCTATGATAAACTACTTGCTGTCCATGCTGCCACTTACTCTAACCACTGACTTCCATAAACACATGGACAAAGCCATTAACACGTTCTTTTGGGGAGGGAAAAAGCCAAGAATAAGCCTAGCGAAACTCAGGCTTAAAAGAGAGCAGGGCGGACTGAACCTCACAAACTACAAGGCCTTCCAAACGGCATGCCTTGCCAAGCTGGGACTACACTGGATAGCCCCCAAATGCCAGTATGGCTGGACCTGGAAAGGAGCATTCTAGGAGGTGCAGACCCGATCATGGCGCTCACGGCAAACAGACACCCAGAAGCCAAAAACGCAATACTACGCAATACAAAAACAGCGCTTCTAAGAGTAGACAGGGAACTAGAAGTAAGCATCAGAGGCACCAAATGGGAGTCAATATGGTACAACAGCAAAATCACATACAAAGGCAAGGCGCTAGACAGCAGGGAATGGCTCAGCAGGGGAATCACAACGCCGGCACAACTAGAAGCAGGAAACAATCCACTCACCTACAAGGCACTGCAACAGATAACCAGTCTACCAGACAAGGAATTCTACGAATTCCTAAGAATCAAAGCAGCCATCACCAAAGCAAACCTCTCCAAACTCAAACCCACCATCATACAGCATGCACAGAATCTAAACAAGATAGGCCACCAAACAGCGCAGATCTACAAATGAATCACGCCACGCACCACAACTCTTAATCACAAAACAATAGCCTTCTGGGAAGAGACCATACAGAGACCGCTAAATGAAGAGGAGAGGGCCAGATTATGGACATCGGCGTCCAAAAACAAGATCACACCACAGCTGGCACAAACAAAATACTGGATACTACACAGACTACACTGGACACCTGCGAAACTAGAAACAGTGGGGGCAAGCGGTAGCAGCACCTGCTGTAACTGCCACAAAGCAAGGGGGGATCTAGCCCACATGATATACGAATGTCCCAAAGTTAAAGTATTCTGGAACAAAGTATACAACCTCATAGACACAATCACGGGATGCCAGATACAACGAGGTCTAGCAGGGATTGCCACCAGCTTCCTTGAGACATAGCTTCAATCCAAAGAAGTACGCGATCTAGTCGACGTGCTGTTGACGGCTGCAGTGAAAACCATCCTGGGAAACTGGAGGAACACCAGCAAAGCCACCTTCAAACGCTGGTTCAACTGGGTAACATTCCTTCGAGGGGCAGACAACATTACCGCCAAACACAAGGCGGCAAACCACACAGCCAAAGAGGACATGTGGGAAGCCCTCGATGCCTATCTGAAGCAGTGACCCAGGAAATACCCCCCCCCCCTTCTCTCTTTTCTCTCTTTTCTCTCTCTCTGGCACCACTAGGCCAAAAGTACACATTATAAGAGCAGCCCAAGCAAGACTACTGTATGCTTTTGTATATGTAAAAATGTATTTTCAATAAAAATATTTGAAATAAAAAAAAAAAATCTAGTTAGAGGAGCAAGTCAAAACATGGAGTGTAGCCAATGTAAATCAAAAATGTCATCAACATTACTTATGCAAAGATATGGACAGTATGTAATTTTAATGCTGCAGCGTTGTAGAGCTGATGGAAGAAAATTGGAAACTTTAATTAAAAATGTTGTAGCTACTCAAGTATCAATATCAGGAAGAACCTTTGTAGCTGTTGCAATTATTTTTCATGATGGACCTTCTACAACATCTGGGCATTACACTATTTAAAATGTGTAAAAGGTTGGATACATTGTAATGATAGTCAATTAGTTTTTAAGCAACGTTTGCCTCAAGAGTTACCAAATTCTGACCTAATATTTTTAAAGCCAAATTTTTAAGAACAAAATTTGGCCTTTCAGGATTACTGTTGTTAAGGTAGATTCGTTTGGTGTTGTAGAGTATTTTGTGAGTGATGGTGAGGAGCTTGAAGGTGATTCTGTTGTTGATGTTAAGGCAGTGTAGGAGTATCAGGTCATGAGTGATGTAGCTGCAGCAGGGGACATTGAATATCAGTCAGGTGGAGGTGTTTTGTATTTGTTGTAGTTGTTGTAGGTGTTTGGCTGGAAATTTTCTATAGAGTGTGTTGCCATAGTGTAGTCTGCTGCTAATGAGAGCCTGTGTTACTGTTCTTCTTCTTTTGGTTAGGATCTACTCGTAAATGTTGCGGAGCATGTGGAGGGTGTTATAAAAGTATGAGGAAATGCTGTAGACTTGTTTACACATGTAGAGGGAGGAGTTGAGGATGAATCGTAGGTTGTGTACATGGTCAGTAGGTGTTGGTACTGTTTACAGTGTAGTTGGCCAGCAGGAGTCATCCGAGGTTGAGGGGGTGGGTCTGAGGATGATTACCTCCATGTTGTGCGAGTTCAGGTTTAGAGAAATACTCCTTATCCTGTTGGTGACATCCTTAATTACGTCGTGGACGTTGTTTTTTGTGGTATGTGGCTCCTTGGTGAGGAAGAGGATGACCTCGGTGTCATCGGTATAGGAGATGATGTTGAGGTTGTGATGGCGGGTCACTTGTGTGAGGGTGGTCATGGAGATGTTGAATAGCGTCAGGCTGAGGGATGAGCACTGGGGGACGGTGCAAATGATGTCAGTGGTTTTGGATCAGAAAGCTGGGAGACAGATGCTGAGAGTTATTATTGAACAACTTTTAAACTAAGAATTTCACACATACTATTTGGCCATGGGGAAAGTATGTGAAACCATTAAGGACTTTTTGTTGTAAATTTTGTAAGCATATATTTGTAAGTAACATTATTTATAATGGAAGAAAATCATTGATAGTGTTTTGTTATTTTAAGATTGTTTGACATACCTCATAGTTACGTAAGAAATTGGTCTTAGAAAAAAACATTTCACATATGTTTTATTTCTATTGTTTAGATTGTTATTGAGATTGTTGTTTTTTTTTAAGATAATCTTCTTGATTTGTCTTTTTTTTGCCCGCTGTTATGTGCTGAGTACTATTGAACTCACTGTTTCTAGTGAAATTCAATATATTCTGAGAACAGCAAAAAGGCAAATGAAATGCTTTACAAATTATTTTGTGTTGTAAAAGATGAATTGTAACTGTATTTTTTTTGTCTTCTACAGATGCTAATTTTTTAATAATAATTTTTATTTTATTTATTATTGTGAAGGTAAGTATAAGTAACTGTTAAAAATGAGATGTACTTCTACAGAGCTGGAGTAAGAGAACGTGGATGAACTACATAAGTATGTAAAGATGGTTTGTATCTTTTAAACATATTTGAAGAAAATAGGAATAATATATACTGAGTGTACCTGTATTCTTTGCATTTTACTACAACACATCTACTACTTTGGAACTGGTAAAGTGAAATGATATAATGTATTTTTTTAGTACTGCATTTTATTATAATAGCCTTAGTTTTTTCCTATAGTGATAAGGAGTGACTGGTTTGAAAATGTAAGAAAATGTTATAACTAAAAAGTCATATAAGCAATTTTATTAATATGGTCTTATAAAGTAGTTGAGACTGGTATTTGTAAAATATTTTTTAAAGGGAAAAATAGTTGATAAAGTGTTTATGTTTTTCTACAAGGAACAACAACCTTTCAAAAAATCACTATGGAAAAAGAGCAGAACTATGTAGAAGAAAGTGTTGAAATTTCTAACACTTTGATAGAAGAGTTGAATGTACCTTTTATTGATTGTGAAAATGAAGATGGAAATATTGCTGCAGATATAAGCTTCGATTTCTTTGATAAAACAATGGATGAGGGTTTCAATGAAGCATTAGAGTACATCGAGTTACATGAAATGACTTTTGAAATGTATAATGAAGAAAATGAAATTTCAGATGAAATTGTGTTGGAAGCTCTATTAAATTATGAAATGTTACAGGAATAAATTTATGATTTAAAATTAAAAATGGTTTGAGAGACTCTTCTTGCAGAATTGTAATCTTTCAGGTAGTATCCAAGTACTCATGGTGCAAAGTGGGCCTTAGGACATGGACTGCTTCAAACCTCTATAGATTATGTATGCACTCTTCTATGCACCAGCAAAGTTGTGTTTTATAGCTTTTATTTCCAGGTCTATATCATTTGACTTTCAGCAAACTCTCTGTGATTGCTGATTCAGTATTGTATTGAGCTATTCAGCAGAATGTTCCTATCTATGCACTGTGCTAAAAATGAACCTTTTAAATTCAGTCAGGCACTCTCCTTGGAGAGCTGTAATTATCCAGTCAGTATCCAAATATTCATGGAGGTAAGTAGGCCTCAGGCCACAGCTTCCTAAACTTTTCATGCTGGTGACACACTTTTTGGAGATGTATAATTTTGTGACATAGTAAGATAGTGTAGCGAGCGAGCCCTACTGTTTTTTCAGTGAATTTCCAAGGTTTTTTAAATGCTAATTCCTAACTATAACGAGGCTGAAACCTATGGTGTTTTCAGTGAATATATATATATATATATATATATATATATTACCTACTGGCGGTCGCCAGTAGGTATATATAGTTAGGATTTTTTCTCTATGGGATTTTTGAAAATTCTATGTCTAATAACTTTGGCGTTTGTGGACGGAATTGGCTGAAATTTTCAGCAAAATGGAACATTTTGTTTCTGAGCAGCCACTGGAAATTTGGGGGGAGTTGGTCCATGGGGGGCCGAGAAAAAAGGGGGGTCCCAAAACGTGTTTTTAACATTGAGTTTTCCATAGGGCGGTTAGCCTCACTTTTAGCCCGAACGGCTGAATGGATTTGCACGAAATTTGGCAAAATTGTAGGGACTGGTAGCCCGATGTGCCTTTTGTAGGTCTCAATATATGTGCTGCAGTGGATTTTGAGAAAATAACGTTCAAAAAAAGATATATATCTGTAAGCGCGGACCGGGCAGCGCCCCGGTACGCGTACTTGACGCGTAACGGAACTTCGCGTAGCGAAGTTGATTGGCTCTCCGGTGTCTGTCAACATTCTAAACAGTCCGGAGCGGCCGCCATCTTGTCTCTCGGTAGGATCGAGTGACAAGAGGAGGCCAAAACAAAGGGGGAATTGACCATAAGGGGGCATAGTAGATCCTCCCTGACCCCCTAGGTTTGATGTGGAGGCTTTAAAGGGGCCCCGCGAAGCAAAAAAAAAAAATTTTTTTTTGTTTTTTTTCGTGGTTAGCGCCCGGTACGCGAACCGGGAAGCGTTCTGGGGAGCGTACCACAATGAAAAATGAATGATAGACTTTTCAAATGCTGTATGTTAATTGATTGTTGGTTTTGTTGATTATTTATTTTTTTTTTTTAAGCTTTTTTTATTGTGTTTCATAATTTATTAAACTTTCTAACATTTCATTGTCAGAAATTTCATAATAATCATGGAATATAGATTGTAGTCTCTGAGGTTGTAAAATGTCCTCATTTGCAAGGAGGTTATCTACTGCTTGTACACATTGCAGTAGTTCTTGGTCCCAAGTTTCATCCATAAATTCAATCTCATTTGGATCAATGATTTCTGTGTTGGACTCTGGAAGGACAATTTCAAATGAAATGTTTTGTTCACTTTCCATTTTCCCTGAAATTTGCATAAAAAAAATATATATTAGTAGAGGTAGGGCACTGTTGGGATTAATTTTAGATAGGCAGTTTTTAACAGAGAATTTATCTTTGGGCAGTGTATAGTATCAGAGTGGAAGTAGGAATATAAAAAAGTGTATCTAAATTTATAAGTACTACAGAGGGATAGTATATAACTAACAGAAAAAGTTTGCCATATTAACTTAAAGTGCACAATATACTTCAGTTTTAAAAATAACAACTTACCTTTAAAAAGAAGTTGAAGTTATTAATGAAAATCCTATTGAAATGTACACCAGGAAGTAGTAGTCAAAATGGCTGTGTTTCCTTCTCTTCCTTTATATATATTCGGGTACATAACCAATCAAATGTGAGGTAAAAAAAGTAGAAAATGAAAGTAACATTTTAATTGGTTGTCAATTCCAACATTTCAGATGTGTTTTGTGAAGTAATTTACCTCACGGTATTTAGAGAGGTCTACAGGCTAAATGGCTAAATGGAATTCCAATCAAATTTGTGAAAATGGTAGGGATTGGTATGTAGTATGAGCTAATCTATATTTGGTGAAATTGTCTCCAGTGGCTTTTCTGTGAACTACTTTCCCACCTTTTTTGATGGTGCGCTTCCCAGGGAGCGACCCGGTACGCGAACCGTTGAGCGCCCCGGTTCGCGTACCTTAAGCGTTCCGGGAGTCCACCATTTTGTGTTTCGGTCGAATTAAGATACAAGATGGAGGGCAAATAATGTTCAGAATGGGTAGAAGGGGGCACGGTAGACTTATCTTGACCCCCTAGGTTTTCTGAGGGTGGCTGAGGAGGTTTATATGTGCGAAAAAAAAACATTTTTTTAAAAAATTTCGCGAGGTTAGCTCCCGGTACGCGTACCGGGTAGCGCCCCAGGGAGTGTACTTTGTTGAAAATTAGTGAAAAAAGTTAGAGTAAAATAATAATTGTGAGTGATTAGATGTAGGGTAGCTCTGAGAAGAGCTTTTGGGTTTATGGTACATTTTGGTACTTATAAGTAGGTACCAATGCACATTTTTAAATTCAGAGTGAAAACTCTGTTGCCCTCATCTGAGAAGTGAACTCCATCTCCTCTGTAGATATCTTGCATGTAGTAACGCAAGTTATTGTTGTACAGGGAGCCCATTCCATGGTCTCTCATGTAAGCTGAAACAGATTTGTTTACATGCTTCCTCGACTTCTCAATTTGTGGACAAAATTGGTTTGACCACCTCCATTTCTGTCTTTGGCATATATTTGAATATACCAAGGCAGTCTGAGGAAAAAGTGACATTAATTGCTCAAAGGTGTCCTTTAAAAGCATTTCCAGACCTACACCAGTCAAAGTGCCCAAGTCATTACCTCCACAGTGCACAATTAACAGGTCAGGTTTTGGCAAATGCATAAAGGTTTTCACCAATGGTATCAATTGGTGACATTTTAATCCTCTGTGGCCAAACCACTTAATTTCCACATCTTGTAAATTGAGGTTAGGTAAATTCCTGCTTTCAACGTACCTTTGAGCCCAGTGAATATAACTATGACCAACAATCCAGACAGAAAACATGGTGAGAGAAGGTTCTCCTGCAGTCAGATGAAGTGTGGCAATGAAATGGCAGTTGAAAAAATGAGAGTTTGAAATGAAAAAAACTGTGGAGTTTCTGTGTTCATGAAGTAGTAACAGTGATTGGTGGATTTTGATTGATGAAAACAGAAAGTTAGGGTGTACAGATGTGTTGTTTGAAAGATGTATTTTGAGTGGTCAATAAAAAATCATTAAATGAAAGAAAGCACTGGATATGCATGTGCACTGAGAGTTCAGAGTTCAATTGCAACATTGTTGTGTGAATTTGCAAACACCAGAGTTTCTCCAAGAGGTGGTTGCTATGGAAAATAGGCAGAAAGGGCAGAGGGGGAAGGGTTTTCATTTGAAAAAAAGTGAGGGAAGAGTTTTGATTGGGTGACATGAGAAATATGTGTGAAGAATTACACCATTTCTGTGCTTTTGATAGCTGCAGACTCTGGAGTGCATACCTTTTGCTCTGCTGAAGACAAATTGGTGTGTTTCTTAGACTGTTTTCAAACTCAAAGTATTTGCTAAGGTGAGAAAATATTTCTTTACTTTAGATAGAGAATAGTGTGCTTTAAGGAGAAAATTATGATTTATGTGGCGCAAATTGCTTGTAAATATGCTCTCACATGTGCATGGAAAATTTTGATTTTGAATGTTTGTGTTACATAGCCATGTTAAAAGTGACGCAACCATGCTGAAAAGCCAATCAAAAAATGATTTCATGTGTTTTAATGACATTTTAAGTCATTTTCTGATGTGCAGTGTTTAGAAATTATGATTTGAAAATCGTTTTTGTGGAAAAGGAATTGTTTTTAAATTCATGACAAGGATATAATGGTGTATGGTTCTTTATAAGGCAATTGACTGTCCTTGATGTTATTTTTCTCATTTTAGTGTAAGACCTTTCTCTGTAGCGCAAATTGCTTGTAAATATGCTCTCACATGTGCATGGAAAATTTAGATTTTGAATGTTTGTGTTAAATAGCCATGTTAAAAGTGACCAAACCATGCTGGGAAGGCAATCAAAAAACGCTTTCATGTGTTTTAATGACATTTTAAGTCATTTTCCCATGTGCAGTGTTTAGAAATTATGATTTTAAAATCGTTTTTGGGGAAAAGGAATTGTTTATAAAATCATGACAAGGACATAATGGTGTATGGTTCTTTATAAGGCAATTGACTGTTCCTGATGTTATTTTTCTCATTTTAGTGTAAGACCTTTCTCTGTGGCGCAAATTGCTTGTAAATATGCTCTTACATGTGCATGAAAATTTTAATTATCTATGTTTGTGTTACATAGCCATGATAAAAGTGAACCAACCATGCAGGAAAGCCAATCAAAAAACGCTTTCATGTGTTTCAATGACATTTTAAGTCATTTTCTCATGTGCAGTGTTTTGAAATTATGATTTGAAAATCGTTTTTGGGAAAAAGGAATTGTTTTTAAATTCATGAGAAGGACATAATGGTGTATGGTTCTTTATAAGGCAATTGACTGTCCCTGATGTTATTTTTCCCATTTTAATGTCAGACCTTTCTTTGTGGCGCAAATTGCTTGTAAATATGCTCCCACCTGTACATGGAAAATTTTGATTTTGAATGTTTATGTTACATAGCCATGTTAAAAGTGACCCTACCATGCAGGAAAGCCAATCAAAAAACGCTTTTATGTGTCTTAAGGACAATTTAAGTAATTTTCCCATGTGTAGTGTTTTGAAGTTATGATTTGAAAATCGTTTTTGAGGTAAAGGAATGTTGTTAAAATTTATGTGCGCCATATGCCCCCAAATTTCTTTTTCAGGGTTGCAGCAGGGTGTTCTTGAGACACCCCTGCACCTTTGGAATAAATTCCTAATTTGTGATGAGCAAATTGTTAATCGCAAATTGCACCTTCATTTATATGAGCCTCCTAGCCCATGGAAATGAATGGGTAATTTGCAATTAGCAATTTTCTCAAACAAATTTGGAATGGTAAAGAATCGCTATTTATTCCTTAAATTTCGCTTTTTTGGAAATGCAAAATAGTTATATGATACATATGGCGGTTGATGTCTAACAAGATAAGAAGCTTATGGATACATTTATGATGACTGGTGCAATGAAGTAGAAATCACTTACTTCATTGGTAGGCCTTTACAATAAATTATCTCCTCTGTATTCTTCATCAAGCGTAACTTTAATCTGCAATCCTGAGTAGGCCTCACCTTAAACAAACCTCTGGATAGGCCACATCTTATTGTCATCCTGATTTAATCATTTATAATGCTAGGGACAGATTTATGATAGGTGTATACCTCTTTTGTGCCACTTAGAAAACATTGTCCATGGGGAAATGACTTAAAATGTCATTAAGACACATGAATGTGTTTTTTTAAAACGTTTGCAATTTTTTTGGGTCACTTTCAACATGGCTATGTGTCTGAAACAGTCAAAATCTAAATTTGCAATGCACAGGTGGGAGCATATTTACAAGGAATGTGCTTCATGGGGAAAGGTCTTATAATGTAATATGGGAAAAATGACATTAGAGATACTGAAATGCCTTATAGAGAAGCATACACCATTATGTCCTTGTCATAAATTTGCAAACCATTACTTTTCCCCAAAAACGATTTTCAAATTATATTTTGAAAACACTGCACATGTGGAAATTACTTAAAATGTCAATAATTCAAAATTTGTGATTCCTTAAATGCAATGTATCAAAAAAAAATATGTAAAAAATGATATTAAGGATTTGGAAACTACCACCAACTTCTAGTTTGTGGTAATTTGCGAATTCTTTTCAAAAAGCATTTTTTTTTTAAAAAAAAAAAAGGTCCCATATGACGCCCATACATGCCATTAGGGCATGTAGGTGTGCCATGTGCTCCCAAATTTCTTTTTCAGGGGTGCAGCAGGGTGTTCTTGAGATACCCCTGCACGCTTGAAAAAAATCCTATTTTGTGATGAGCTAATTGCTAATCACAAATTGCAACATTAATTCCTATGAGCCTCCTAGCCTATGGAAATGAATGGGTAATTTGCAATTAGCAATTTGCTCATTGCAAATTAGGAATAGTAAAGAATCGCTATTTATTCCTTAAAATTCGCTATTTATAATATGTAAAATATTTTGATGATACATATGGCAGTTCATCTGTAACAAGATAAGAAGCTTAGGGATAGATTTATGATGAGTGGCGCATCACCAGGGATGTGACAGTCATCCTGCGCCACTGTTCCGCCACCCATGTTGTGCTGCATTTACAATGCGGCGCAGCATGGGGCAAAAACGGCACAGATGCGTGACGCATCTGTGCCGTAAAGGTGGCGCATTGCTGGAGTTGTATCGTAAGTGCGATGCAGCTCCAGCAAGGCTCAGGGGTGCCCCATCTCTACAATGCTGCGTCAAGACCTATGCCAGCTTCAAGCAGGCGCAGGGTTTTGAAGCAGCTTTCTCCTATCTGATTGTAAATGCGGCACACCATGGGTGGTAAAGCAGTGGTGCACATTAACTGGTGCATGCCTGGGGATGTGCCATTTAATATAAATCTGCACTTTAACATTTGAGTATGTGCAGGGGACACAGAGTCGTTGAGGCTTATCCAAGGTTAAGAACAGATGAGTCCTGTTCAGTGAAAAATTAGACATAGGCTTCACCTGCTCAGCATCGCTGGACATGGCTAAATAATAGCTGCAAAATGTTACTCTTGTTAAATAATTTTACTATTATAATCTGTGAGATTTGTCTCTTACTCTGCAACATCTCATTGTTGTTATCTTTCTTTAAAGATAAAGACAACCTCAACATGAGCGACAATCTGCAATCAGTTGATTTTGACCTCATAATTGAACTTGTAATTGAAACATCAGTGGATGTTGATCCATTGGATGATTTAAATCCTGAGGATGAAGAAGAGCGTGATGAGGATGCAGATTTGTCCGAATTATATGATATAGGATGGGAAGCTGACCTGCTTGAGCCTTTGGAATTATAAACATTTATTTTTAAAATTTATAATCAATAAAAAGTAAAAAGGTAAACCGTTTAATTTAAAAATAAAGACACCTTCAAAAACAGGTTATGTGTAGTGTCTTCAATAAAATATTAAAATATGCTCATAAAATTAGATCAGATTCACATATAAAATAGCATAGGTAACATAAATATAAATGTCATTTCTTTTCTGGTATTTCTGTATTGTAAAAATGGCAATGACTAAAAAATCTTCAAATTAAAATGTCAAGTAGTGTGTTATGTTTTTGATCACTATTACTGATTTACTGTTTGATAATAATGTTTAATAACATTTTTTATTATATTTTTCCTCAGATTCAACTGCAGATCATTTCAAGATTTCAATATGCCTACAAAAATAAGAGAGATAAAGGCTGCAAAACGTCAAAGACAGCAGGAGAAAAAAAAAACGCAGCAGTCCTCTAACAAAAAGATTTCTCAAGCCATGAAGAAAGCACCGGGTAAGAGCTCTAAATATTTCATAAGAAATATTTCTAATAAAAAAAATATTAGTACAGAAAATGTTTCAATCCATAACATGAGAAGTAAATCAAATGGAAAGAAAAGGACAAATGAAAATGTTACTGCTAGAGCAAGAGATAAATCTGTGCATGATAGTAGAAGGAAACAACAGTTTAGGGAGATTCGTAAACGAATGTTCCGTAACAGGATAATTGGCAATTTGTTAAAAAATATTAAGAAAGGTCAACAGAAATTAGTTTTTTATAGGAGAAAAAAAAAAGTTGAGAAAGTTATTGATCAGGCATTTGAAATTAAACGTAAGTTATTTATTTTGATAATCAATAGAATTAGGAAGCTAAACAAGGCAATTTTTGATTTCAAAAGAAATAGTAGATGGAAGAGAATAGTTAATCGTAGTAATTTTTGTGAAGTTTTTTCTGGAGAATGGATACATAGTTCAAGCTGTGAGGCATTTTTTAATGAAGAGAGTTATTTCCAGGATAATGATTTGGTGCATGCAGTTGACATCAGTGGTCGTGCTTATGAAGTGAAAGATGGTTGTCCAGTTGAAAAAGAAAAACTTGTGACAACAGAGGCAGAAGAGTTGTTAGGTAATGAGGTTTTAGGAAGACGTGCTAAGGGTCCTGTGTACACCTGGAAGTGTAGTAGTATTTGCAGTGTGCGACAGGATTCCATCAATTTGCTTTGTGATTTTGTACGGACATTTAACAAGAAAAGTTTGAAACAGAAAATAAGGTTGTTGCAAGAACTAGATCCTTGCAGAGTGAGAGAAGTGACAGGTTTGCATGGTCATTCACTGGCTTGTCTTTCCAGGAGAGTATGCCAGAGTGTTTTTCATCATTTCAGGATGCTAGCAGTGCATCATAACAAAGTGAGGAAGTTAGTTAGACTGTTGTATTATGCTAAGAGTCCAGCAATTATGCTGAAACAATTATGCGCTGCTCTTTTGCATGGTTCTGAAATAGATGTGAAGAATATATGTGAAGAAATTGAGTTTTGTTACTTTGGAAGTAAAGAGGAGAATGTTGAAATTGAGCAAGAAGTAGAGGGTCATTTGGAAGATAGTGTACATGTTTCCAGTACAGATAATTTCCAGAGGGAAATTGCGACGTTTGACATGAAATCAAGTGAGAGGCCTAATTTCACTTGTGTGTGTTGTAGACGCACTTATTATAAGAATCAGACTAAGTTAGTGGATTTATATGCAAAAAGTGAAAGGGAAAATAATAGTGAATGGAAGGATTTTGCAACATACTTGATGGTAGAAAATTGTTTTGATTTGGGATTGGATCAACGTGTGTGTACTTATTGTTGTAACAAATTAAAACAAAACCAGATGCCTGCTAGAGCAGTTCATAATAATCTGGAATTGGTTGAGATTCCTTCTGAATTGAAGGACTTAAATACTTATGAATCTATTTTGATTCAAAGTATCCATCCCTTTCAGGCTATTGTAAGAATGGAGCCAAAGACAGGGAAATTGCCTCCATCAGATTTACAGAGAGGATTAAAGGGAAGAGTTGTTTATTTGCCTCTAGATTTCAAGAAAAACATTAACACAATTGGAGTAGAAAAAGTGGAAGAGGAACCTCTGGTTATCTTAGTTAATGGGGTTCCGACAAAGAATAAGAAAATATGGCAAGATTTAGTAGATGTTAGGAAAGTTAAAAAGGCAACATTGTATTTGAAAAAAAATAATAAGTACTATAAGAATGTATATGTTGCAGAAGAGGAAGTAAGTGAGGAAGAGGATAGCTATTTGTGTGCTGGTCAAATTGAGAAAGTAGAACCCTCTACTAGTGAGGAAATATATGAACATTATAGTGTTCATCCTTTGCATTCAAAGGAAGTCATGGGGAATGCTATTGAGTTGTTTCAAATGAAACAAGCCAAAGGGAGTCCCATTAGTGTTTGGGAGGAAAGTTTGGAAGCTCGGTGTTTCCCACAGCTTTTTCCAACAGGTAAGGGAGGAAGATATGATGAGCGACCTCATCAAATTCCTGCTTCTGAATACCGGACTTTGCGATTGTATGCAGGAGATGCTAGGTTTCGACAATGCATTCCTTATTTGTTTCATCTCCTGTTTGAAAGCGATCTGTCTGGACTGTCATATGCAGTGAACCACATCTTGAAAAGTGGTATACACATGCAAAACATCTCGGCAAGTGATTTTATGGATAAAGTGAATGTCCAAGATAGTATTTTGGATTCTCACCTGATTAATCTCATGGCGTGTCAGCGTGGTACTAATGAGTACTGGTACCGTCGTCATGGTGATTTAAAATGTATGCTGAGGAACTTAGGTACTCCCACATGGTTCCTCACTCTGAGTTGTGCCGAGTATGGCTGGGAAGACTTACTTCAATTTCTACGAGAGGCAAATGCTAACGTAGAAAACATCGAATTCAAGACACCCGGAGAACTGTGCTCTTTGGATCCAGTCAATGTATGTAGGTACTTCAATCATAGATTTGAAGCTATGATGTCTTTCATCATGAATAAGAAGAATCCACCTCTTGGAGAGGTGTTGGATTTCTTCTGGAGAAAGGAGTACCAAGCAAGAGGTGCTCCTCATATACATATGTTGCTGTGGATCAAGGATGCACCTAAATTTGGAACGGATCCAGAAGACTCAGTGATGAGTTTCATCCAACAGTATTCTACGTGTGCTGTTCCAAACGCAAAGGAGAAGAAAAGCCTAAGAGAAAAAGTTCTGCGTTTCCAAAGCCATCGATGTGGAAAATACTGCCGTCGTAAATTCCGAAACAAAGACAAGTTCTACACCAAATGTCGTTTCGGCTTTCCACGACCGGTGATTTCTAAAGGAAGAGTAAACAGTTTGATGTCTTCGCTGCGACATAATGTGATGAAGAAATCACCTAAAAACACTTACAATTTGAAGAGGAACGAAGAGTCCAAGTACATCAACGACTACAACCCGGTGATTTTGTCCATGTGGAATGCTAACATGGATATACAGTTTGTGGCTGATAACTGTATGGCTGTGGCTCGGTATGTGACGTCTTACATCACCAAAAAAGAGAAGACAGAATTGAAGGATATGTGGGAGGACATTTCCCATGAAAAGAGCCTCAGCAAGAAGTTGTACAGTTTCAGTCTGAAGATGTTGTCGCATCGAGAAATCGGAGCGTACGAATGTTCTGACCGGTTGTCTTCAGCAAGTCTCTATGCCAAGTCCAGGAGTATCGTTTGGGCGAGTCTTGGTCTTGCTGCAACGCGTAATCGAGTTCTCAAACCTGTGCGGGAAATTGAGTATTTGGCGGAAAAGGAGCCAAACAGTACCGACATTTTGAAGACAAACATGTTGGATACATATTATCCAAATCGAAGCAGTCACCTAGAGAATGTTTGTCTGTATGAGGTTCTGCAAAATTACATGTTCAAGAGGAACATCAAAGAAGATACTGAGAAAGGAGTGTATGCTGTAATAGGAAGTGAGGGATGTCTGGTCAAGCAAAGAAAATGCCACTTGATAAACCATCGAAAATTGAGTGGCGAATCTCCTGAAAAAAAGGAGCTTTTCTATTTAGCACTTTTGCAACTTTTCAAGCCTTGGCGTGCAGAAGAGGAACTGCTTGGAGATTTCCTCTGTTACGAAGACTCTTTCAATGCCGCCAAGGAGACCATAGAATGTCCTGCTTTTCCCAAATATGTAGAAATGTTGAATGCGGAAATTGAGCAGGAAGCAACGATTGCAGCCGAGATTGCCAGAGACAGTTCTCAGGACAGTCAGAGTTCTGCTTCATTGAGTCAGGATCCACTAGGAGGACCTGTTATCGAAAATGAAGCTGCCACTGCTATGAATGAAGTGGAAAGAGCAATGGCACATGCTCAAGAGGATGCGGTTAACTTAGAAGAGTTGGAAAGGCAACTCAACGTTGAGCAGAGGAAAATATATGACGAAGTTACCATGCAAATTGATCATGGATTAAGTCATGATAAGAAAGAGTGCTCATGTACGTCGTTGAAGCCTGTCCGACTGTACGTGAGTGGAGAAGCGGGAACTGGAAAAAGTTTCCTCATTAAAGCAATTTCATGCTATTTGCAGGAAAGGACAGAGTCATCGCTGTCTTGTGTTGTCACTGCTCCAACTGGACTGGCAGCACATAATATTAAAGGGATTACTTTACATCGTTTACTGATGCTGCCAGTGGAGCATGACAACAAATTAGAATATCACAAGCTATCTGGAGATGCTTGTTTTGAAGTTTCAAGAATCTTGAGGAAAATGAAACTTCTTATCATTGACGAAGTAAGCATGGTTTCCAATGTCATGCTTGCCTTTGTGCATTTGAGGATGCAAGAAGTTCTCAAAACAGAGTATGATGTGTTATTTGGTGGCAAACACATCATTGTTTTCGGAGATCTTCTGCAGCTGACACCAGTGAAAGGGCAACCTGTGTTCAAAATGCTCACGCATGAAGATACCAGGAAGTGCCTAGGCAGCATTGGCAACGTCAATATATGGTTAAACTTCAATTATGCTGAACTGCATGAAAATATGCGTCAGGCAAAGGATGAAGTTTACAAGACTATTCTACAAGATGTTAGAATTGGAAAAGTGACCGAGCATGGGAAAGAAGCTTTACATGCACGATTACTGTCAAATTTATATCCAGAACAAGATGTTGTGCCTGAGAATATTTTTCAGAAAATTACTGATAAGAAATCTGGAATATGTTTGATGCCAACTCTTGCAGAATGTGCCAAATTTAACAACAAAATGTTGCATTTAGAAAAGCAAGAGATTGTGAAAGTGGAAGCTATTGATAGAGTAGAGCATATGGGATCAACAATTATTTTGTCTGAGAATCTGAAAACAAAATTGGATTCATTAGAGAAGAGTATATCTAAAACTGCAGGTTTTGAAAAGACTCTGAATGTGTGCTTGAACTGCCGTATAATTTTAAGAAGGAATTTACATGTTGAAAGAGGTCTGGTAAATGGATCAATGGGTAATGTTGTTGATTTTGTGAAATACAGAAATAGAGATGGAATTGAATTTTTAAAAATTAAATTTGATGGCATTGAGGAAGTACAGCTAATTGCTCGTTGTTCTGCTAGATTTTTGCTTGTAAAAGACTTATATGTTCGCCGTAAGCAGTTCCCTGTTTGCTTGGCATATGCGGTGACAATTCATAAATCGCAAGGTTTAAGTGTAGACACTGCATTGGTGAATATTGGCAGTTCTGTGTTCAAGGAGGGTATGGCATATGTGGCATTGTCACGAGTTAGAACTTTATCGGGATTGTACTTGATTGAGTGTGATGTCAGAAACATTTGTGCAGATCTAGATTGTGTTAAGGAATACAATAGGTTAAGAAGAGAGTATGCGCCACATTTGCCTCAGATTCCTTTGTTTGAGAAACGTCTGGTAGGCCGGAAACGAAGAAATGAGAACAATACTGGGGAGGTTGTAGCAAAAAGACAAAAAGTGAATGAACCTAAAATTACAAGCAGAAACAAAGAGGATTCTGTTGAAGATGTTGTTGGTTTTCAGTTTGAAAACAGTTCTGGTGTCAACTGCTATGCTAATGTAGTAATTAATGTTTTGTTTTCTCTAAAAAATGTAAAAGAAGAGATTGTGGTCAATTCTGATCAAAGATTTTGCAGTTTGTTAAATTCTGTGTTAGAGAAATGTACCACTGATAGAAGAAACATAGAAAGTGTGTCTGAAATTAGAAATCTGTTAGATAGATGTTCAGGCCAAACACAATTCTCTCAAAATATTCAGCAAGATTGTCAGGAGTTTTTAATGTATATGCTTGATGTATTACATGCTGAAGGTGTAGATGTAGATCAGCTGTTTGGGCTTTCTTATCAATGGCAGCATGACTGCGAGAACTGTATGGTATCAAGTACTACTAGTGTAGACTCAGAAAGATTTATATATTTAACTTTGCCAGACAGTAAATCAGTCTCCTTTAATAAGCTAGTAAAAGCTGCTAATCACAACATGGAGTGTAGCCAATGTAAATCTGAAATGATGTCCACATTATTTATACGAACATATGGCCAGTACGTCATTTTAATGTTCCAACGATGTAGGCCTGATGGAACAAAATTGACAACTTTAATAAAAAAATTTGTAGCTTCGCAGTTGTCAATATCAGGAAGGACTTTTGTAACTACAGCAATTATAGATCATGACGGACCTTCAATATCATCAGGACATTACACAGCTTATTTAAAGTCTAGAAATGGCTGGTCATTCTGCAATGATTCTGTTTTAATTTTAAAAAAAAAATTGCCGTATGACCTTAAAAACTCTTACCTGGTGTTTTTAAAACCAAAATTTTAGGAAAATAATCTCGGGATATGATCTGTGGAATTTCAAGAAGTTCTAATGGCTCCTACACAATTTGGCCTTGAGGATAAGTGTAGTTCAGAGACATAACTTCTAATCATAGGATTGGACATCATGGAGATGTATGTGCACTATGAATGAGTTCAGAAAAACTGTTTCTTTTCATAAGCTAATTGAAGCAGCCAATCAAAACATGGAGTAGAGGGAATGTAAGTCTGCAATGCTGTCTACTGTTTTACATTGCTTTGTGATTAAAAGTGATGTAGAGAATTAAATAATTGTAGTACTCATAGAGGTAGTGTAAGTCTGCTTCATATTAAGCAGTATCAGTGTCATAGGAAATGTAGAACATGACTGAGCAAGAAGGGGAAGATATTACTATTCCAGGATTGTGAAAATGATCTTCAACATTTTAATTCTGAAAGTTGCGGAAATGCCAAATGATGGGATTGGCTTACAAGAAATCCAAGAGTTATAAATATCTCTGACTAGATTTGGCCTTGTGGAAAATAGTGGTAGAGAGCAAGAAGTCATTTATTGCATGAAACGTGTTTTTAAAAACGATGTAGGTTTTCTTTCAGAAAGTGGCGGGCTGAAAGTAATAACAGCACAAAAGAGTGTAAGCTGTTCATAGGACATCCTTGGACGTCATGGAAAGTAAGTTAACTTTAAGGAGTTCTGAATTTTAATTTCTGATGTTGTATGGGTTTTTTAAACACAATCATTTTGATTGTGTTTTTTTTTCCCCGCTGTTACATGATGAATACCTTCAAGTCACTGTTTTTAGTGAATTTTGATACATTCTGAGAACAGCAAAAATAAACCATTTAACATGTATAATTAATTCTGTACTGTTTGCATTTATGATGTATATGTAGAACTGTGTAGGAGGCATGGAGAAGGTGAGTTTTCTGTAAGTGTTAAATTTATTGTATGCAGTGCTGCACTTCTACGTATTCTTTCATATGCTGGACTACATCTGCACAATGAGATACCTAAGCAAAGGAAACACAAGTGATGTGATTGTGAAATGAGCAAAATAAATTGCACATATTTCAATTACATCACCTGTGTTTCCTATCATTACGAATCACATTGTGCAGATCAAGTTTAGGTCTGTCCAGGGAAACATAGGAGGTTTCTACTTTGTTGAAGAGTGCAGTGGACATGACTCACTTCATTAGTAGACTTTCACAGATATTATCTCCTCTGTACACTTCAACAAGTGTAAATCTCATCTTGAACTCTGAGTAGGCCTCACCTCAAACAAATCTCTGGATAGGAGACATGTTATTGGCATACTGAAGCGACACTTTTCTGAAACAAGAGCAATGCAAAAGATGCACCATGTTTTAAGATAGGCCTCACTTCATCTGCATCAAGATACTGTTAGTTTAAAATGTATATCTTTAGGATTGTGTAGAGGACCTGTAGAAGCAGAAGCTTCTGTCAGTGTCAAAGTTGTTGAAAAACTATTTGTCCTTCAATATTTTCCCTTGTCTTTTGTAATTTTTAAATACATATTTTAAATTTTTTCAAATGTTGGTTCTCTCTTTCACAGATTGAAAGTATAGAAATAAAATGTGATTAATTTAACGGCAATTACAAGGTAAATAGTTGTACTCTTTTCGTTACATTTCTATCACATTCACCTACTATTAGATCCACTGCTTCACTTCTTTAATCCTCAGTTTCCTGCCTTTGCTACTTTCCTCATTCCTTTCTCTATTACCTATTTACTCAACTCCTTCCACTCTTTTTCTCAGTCCCTCTGTTCTCATAGTTCCTCAGTCTTGTTCACTCACTCCATCTCTATTACTCTTAGTGTCTGTGAATTACTTTCCCAACTTTTTTTTTTTTGGACCGCTTCCCGGGAAGTTGCCCGGTTCGCAAACGAGCAGCGTTATGGCAGTCCACCATTTTGTGTTTCGGTCGAATCAAGATACAAGATGGAGGGCAAATAATGTTCAGAATGGGTAGAAGGGGGCACGGTAGATGTATCTTGACCCCCTTGGTTTTCTGAGGGTGGCTGAGGAGGACCATAGTTCTTCACTCTTGTTCACTCTCTCTGTTTCTATTAATGTCACTGTTTATGACTGATCAAAAAAATGTTTTTTAAAAAAGAACAGTAACTATAAGGGAAGGAAATAGACAGTTATGTTAAAAGAAAGACAGCTATAGGGAGTAAACTAAGGATACTGTTACCTACAATCCTCTGCTGTTGATGTTACTGACCATGTCATGAATGATGTAATATGTGACATCATCAGCAGTGGATTGTAGGTAACAGTATCCTTAGTTTACTCCCTAGAGCTGTCTTTCTTTTAACATAACTGTCTGTTTGCTTACCTTATACTTACTGTTCTTTTTTTTTAAAAAAAATTTTTTTGGTTAGCTTCCGGTACGCGTACCGGGTAGCGCTCCGGGAGCGAACTAAGAGAAATAGAGGTTGGCAGAGTTTCAAATATTCTACCAATTTTTTTATAATGGGGAGTTAGTTCTGAAAAGAACTTTTTTTTTTATGTTTTTGTTGTTTTATATTTTTTTTAGTATTTTTTGAACATTTTTTTACTTTTTTTGTATTTTCTGAACGTTTTTAAATTTTTTTTGGTTTTTTTGGGGGGGGGGGAACAAAAACGATCCATTATAAAGGGCTCAACAGGAGCAAAAAAAAAAAAAAGAATTTATTTTTTGGTGCGTTTCGTACAAACATTAATATGATTTTGAATTGCTCGCAAAATCAAAGTGATGCTACTTTCTCTGTAGCAGATGAAAGTGCCACATTCCACGCACACTTGCTTTACGTGCCCAAACAACATTTGGATGTTTGCGATCATCTCCCTCGCCTCTGGTCCCGACACCTCTGGAACCACCGATCTTCTTGCCATTGGGAGGGGATTTTGTTGTTCGTCACGTAGCTGGGCAGCACTATAATTATTTGGGTGCCACCTACTCATATGCCGATGCATAGTATGATTGCCATAACTATATTTTTTATCAGTGCCCCTTGACAATCTATCACCGCATATACGGCAAAACACGTAGCATGCATTCACTTTCTTTTGCCCCTCAGGAATTCTGTAGAATTGCCAGATGTAATTCTCCTTTCGATTGTACCTCCTGGGCTCCTCTGGCAAAAACTCATGCTCTTCCTCCTCTTCCTCCTCTTCCTGTTCTTCCTCTTCTTGCAAAATTACTTCTGCAGGTGGTCCTCTCTTTCTTGGATTTGGTGGAGGTGGTGGGCTAGCACCAGCTGAAGCTACTAATGAAGCCATCTCAAAGTCTCAATAAAGGGTCTTTCTCTCACCAAGATGAAAGTCAGAGTGATGAAAGAAGGAGGGGTTTTCATCATTTGGGAAAAACAAAAGTTCTAAACCAATGAAAAGTGTTCATTTTAGATCACATGACCTTGTATTACATCATTAGGAAACCAAAAGTGAAATGAACCAATGAAAAGTGTTATTACCGAGTCACATGACCTGCTATGTTTACGTTACGCGGTCGGCGCCGCGCCGCGGATCGCTTCCGGTTCGCGTACCGCTGCGCTTCCGGGTACGCGAACGTAGCACGTAATATGACGTATTACGCGAGAACGCGAAACGTCATGCTGACGCGAAGCGTCACGATGTTGTTTTGTAACGCGAGAGGTGCGCAAAAGGAACGTTTACCGGTTCGCGTACCGGGTCGCGCCTCCGGATTGAGCTAACGGGAAGCTAACCGGTACGCGTACTGGGAGCGAAACAAAAAAAAATAAAAAAATAAATTGTATAAAAAACATGTAAAAAATATTTTTCTTTTTAAAGAATAATACATTGTAAAGGTTTTGATATTAGCTATTAAAAAACCAATGAAATTCACTGAAAAAACCATAGGTTATAGACCATATATAGTTAGGAATTAGCATTTACAAAACCTTAAAAATTCACTGACAAAAACCATAGGTTATACACCATATATAGTAAGGAATTAGCATTTAAAAAACCTTATTTTACTCACACAAAACCAATGAAATTCCATATATAGTTAGTTGTACTAACTATATATCACGCACCTGCAATCCACTGCTGATGATGTCACATATTACATCATTCATGACATGGTCAGTGACATCACTGATGACATCACTGATGACATCTCAAATGGCATCACTGATGACATCACTGATGACATCTCAAATGACATCACTGATGACATCACTGATGACATCTCAAATGACATTACTGATGACATCACTGATAAAATCATTCATGTGATAATACGATGAACCTCTTCAGACTCTAATATAACCTTAGATACACTCAGTGTAAACACAGACTCACAGATTGTCACTCATCCATGAAGTTACACACACACCTAGACAGTCATGCAAACAATCAATCACACCTCCATTTCCTTAACTATACAGTTAAACACACCTTACTTATTCAAACATATACTAAAACATATTTACTCACTTATACAATCCTGGATACAAGTTCACAATGATCCATACAGCCACTCACACATTCACTGGCTCTTATGCACAGTTATTTATATATGTCAACTCTCACATGTACTGTATTTTACATATGTACTTAATTTGACATGTAGCACTGAGATATCTATTCACTCACCAATACAGTCATGCACACAGTCAACCGCCCATACAGCTGTTTCCAACATGCACTTTTGAATCCATACATCTATGCACAGAGTCATACACTTCCCAGCCACCCACACACACACTCAGTCTCCCATACAAATGCTTGGGCAACCAATCAATAACCTATATAGTTACTCATATAGCTACTGATCAACACATGCAGCAGTTTACAGAACAACAGACATAATGATGCACAAATCAAGACAGTTTAGTCACTAACCCATGCACTCAGTGAGACACATTTAATCACTCACTCATACATTCAGTCATGCACCTACTAAATCCTTCGTCCAGACACTTATACATCGACTCATTCATAAATATGTAAGACATATTTTAACTTTACAGAAAAATACAGTCACTGGATGTTGTCATCAGTGATGTCATCAGTGATGTCATTTGAGATGTCATCAGTGATGTCATCAGTGATGTCATTTGAGATGTCATCAGTGATGTCATCAGTGATGTCACTGACCATGTCATGAATGATGTAATATGTGACATCATCAGCAGTGGATTGCGGGTGCGTGATATATAGTTAGTACAACTAACTATATATGGAATTTCATTGGTTTTGTGTGAGTAAAATAAGGTTTTTTAAATGCTAATTCCTAACTATATATGGTGTATAACCTATGGTTTTTGTCAGTGAATATATATATATATATATATATATATATATATATATATTACCTACTGGCGGTCGCCAGTATGATGGAAATCAAAAATCCCATCTCAGGGGTTTGCACTAACACCTGATCCTTTAAAGCAGCATGAAAAAATTGGCACAGAATCTGTAATCAAGAGAAACATATTTATTAAATTACAACAAGTGAGGCCATGTCACACAGAAGCCGCAGCACTCTGTATGAGATGGTCTGAGGACTGAAGGCCACAGTATCTCTTATATACCCTCACAGGGGCTAAAAAAGGGCAGTACAAGTGCACATAAGAAGAGTTACACACATAGATGGTCATACAGAAAATGCACAGTCGACAAGTAGGAGGAGCTAACAGTTTTGCCAATGCTAGCAAGCACATCCTGACAGTTACAGAATATTAGCAGCTGCAAGCACAACTGAGCATGTGCAAAGTAGGAGGAAGAGGCTAAATATACCGAGCAGAGAACAGCAAGATAGGACTGAGTACATGGTGAGCACATGGCCATCTAAAATGGCTGCCAAATACAAAATGGATTCCATAAAAAGACAAGATAGTCTCTAAATACAGGATGTCTTCTGCTAATGCTTAATCTAATCGCTGCTAAATTACGACAGACGACCCTTTCAGCATTAGCTGAAGACATTCCCATGATCCAGTAAGAACATAGAAAATATTTGTACATTAATTTCACAATTTATCAATATCCTAATTTATTGCTAGGGGAGCATTTTCCAGTCTAAACATTTCACTAAGGGTATCAGCAGGAATCCAAGAAAAACGGGCATTGGATCATAATAAACATAGACAGTAGGAGAAAGCAATGGCCACTATTATAAACAGAATTATCATTTTTCTTGGCCTAAGCTAAAGCAAATCCTAAAATCATCTAGTAGACATTTTCAGGGCTCCTATGCATTTCAGTGACTATTCATTTTAAATTTCAGAATAGCTAACAGCTCATATCTAATAAAAAACATTTTCCAATTGACTGTTACATTTTCCTTTTATGATGGCTAGAACATCAAGCATATTTGGGACCAGGAGGACCACACAGGGCCATAGGAATTAGGACCAAGAGCTGCAAAGGGCTGCTCTTCAAAAATGGGACAACTAAAGGGATACATTATTAACAAAAAGAGGAAGTCCTTGGGGAAATTGAAGCCGCTGTACAACCAACCAGAGGGGGAGTCTTCTCCCTGTGTCCGTTTGAGCCTCACAGGCAGGCTCTTGTTGTTTCCACGGTGGAACTGCACAACTCGCAACTCAAGAATCACAGTCCAGTTTTAAGGAAAAAAGTCTCTTCTTTCAGGATAGGGCAGTCACCCAACAGGCAAATGCTCTTAGCGATCCTGTCCAGTGTCTCAAACAGTGCACCACTTTTCTTCACTTCAATCTAACAGGCACCAGAGACACAGCACTTGAACCCTAATCTCAAGTCCTTCCCTATCTCCTATATTGCTCTGCTGGCGCACTGCTCATTCGTTGGGGCTACACATTTGCATCCAGTGTACCCAGGTATCTCTTGACCAACAAACAAAGGTGCAAACTTGTATTCACATAGGACCAGAAATCAGAGGCCTTATTCTAGGATCTCTGAAGCAACCCTTGTTTCAGAAGGGGTCACCTCAAGCAAAAGCCTCCTTGCCATTCTGGTCGGTCTGTGACTCTCAGCTGGGCATGATCCACGATTTCTCCTTTCTGATTTGTGACCCCGTCTTTCGCTCAAAACAGTGGCAGGGGTACACACTTAATCACAGGGCTTCCGCCTTCACTGAGGTCCTAGTTGCCAGCAATGCCTGTGCTGGTTACCTTCACTTTGGTTTCAAGCTGCACTGGTGCTGACGCTGACTCCCCAGGCTGAATCTGATGTCCGGGCCCCTCTGGTAGTGGTTTGTACAGCAGCAAATATCTATTGGTGGACAGAACAAATTGTCTTTAGACAAGGCACAGAAACAGTCTATCAACAGAGTGTTAGAAAATACTTCCTAGTCTTGGGATGCCCCATATATTAGCAAGGCACCCAAGAACCACTTCCATCTATCTATGTGAGAGTAAAGAAAAACACAGGCTGGACCTATTGGCAAGTATACAAAAAACAATTCATTGCAGGGGATTTGCAAGCAGGTGGCCTGCAATCTTCAAAGGAGTGGCCATACACCATGGGACTATAGTGATCTAAAACAAAATATTGTCATAGAGTACAAAGACAAAAGGTAGTAGGTAAAACAGCACCTCTAGCCTCTTCAATTGGGGTTCCATGTGAGAGCATACCCTCTACCATCTAAAGGAAAACAGCTACATACAAATTCTGTTTGAATGGATGTCTTCACACATAGTGGCATTGTCTAAGGGGGTAAGCAAACTTTCCTCAATTATTAAGTGCAGGTGTTCCTAAATTCCTTATCTAGAACACCTCAAAAAGAGAAATCACATAATACAGATTATCAGGGACATGTAGACTAATTGTGCGTCAGGTGGACTATACAATACAAAAGCTAATAGCAATGTAGAAACAACAGACAAGAACTAGAGTCCTGGTATTTCTATGATTAGGACACATCTGATCCCACCAAAAATTAAAGCAGCAGGGAAAAAGAACTAAAAACCAAATTAGAATAGGCATTTGAATTTGTCATACTAAATACACGTGAAAGTATCTCCTATTGAGGTAGACAACTGATCTTACTATAATCTATCACTACCCTAACAGTCAGACTAGAAAACATCAGAGTAGGCCTGAAGAAATTTTGAAAACCAGTTTGGTCATACAAAAGGGAATTACACATATTATAGAGGAACCTGATACATCACTGTAGTCTGGAAATGTAAACCTCTAAATGGTGAAAGAAAAACGAAAAAGAAAATAGGACTAGAACACAGCTAAAATCCCCAAAAACTAGGCACAATGTGACATCAATCAGGGGAGAAGCAGCAAAAGAAAAATCCATAGGAAGGACAAAAAATGACTTGGGTGATAATCAAGTTTGTGACATAATGCCAAGAGCATGGGTGATACAAAAAAGTCAAAAATAGTACACATATTATAACTCTACCGCTGGCCACTACACCATCTACGGTAATCTCAGCTAGTGATCCCATTCCTTCCTTTCTCGGGAAAAATGAAACCTGGTTTCCTTTTAAGACAGAACATCATTTAACTAATACTATATAGAAATTAGGTCACCTTGCATAAGAGTCACAGATCTATAATTGCTTCCTTAGGTCCAATCAAGGAAATATAAATGTGAGGCTGCCTTTTCCTTAAGGGAAAAGAGCAGTAACGACTAAAGGTGGCACACTTTGCTGTATATATTATAACCACATAGGCATGCACTTGGTGAAGTGCTGTCTGTTCTTGCTCACAATATAACAATATCATATATCATAATTTAGTATCAGCAAGTTTTACCACTTAACAAGTTTTAACCACTGTTGCTCAAAGGATATACATAGTCATGTCATCCCTTCACAACACAGCAAAACTTACAAAAGCACCAACATGGATCACAAACATACATAATATAGGACATGTCATGCCAAGCCATCAGATATACTTTGCTGTATACCTAAGCACAGAAAAACACAATAGCATGCAACACCATTTCATGCACTTTCTGCACAATAAACACTCCAATAACATAAAAAAAAAACCATTTGGGCCCATTTTAATTTTGTCAGACTTATACCTAAATAACACCTTCTTTTAATCCATCCTCACCCTTTTGACAGCAGATCAAGCAGTCAGTGAAGATCAGCTTGTCAAATATAACTTACTGTGTCGCGTCAGACACACAGGAAAAGCAGGGAAAATTCATGGAAGAAATGCAAAAAACATGAAAATGCACAAATAATTCATTTCAAAGAAGTCATGAAAACACATCTTTGTTTCATCATACAGCCAATACTTCACATATCACGCAAAATCTCAAGTAGAACCACCCAGTTTTTGTAACTGTACAAAATATCTTAAGCAAAAACTCTTTCACAGCCTCTGCGTGTCCCTT
The DNA here is from genome assembly GCF_964261635.1 of Lissotriton helveticus. Classification (NCBI taxonomy): domain Eukaryota; kingdom Metazoa; phylum Chordata; class Amphibia; order Caudata; family Salamandridae; genus Lissotriton; species Lissotriton helveticus. The sequence goes on along the minus strand of NC_136067.1, from coordinate 492,222,510 downwards.
ACACCAACCCCCCAGTTTAGGCCCTGCTGTTTATAAAAAGCCGTGTCAGGAATGCACTCTTCAAATGTCGACGTGAATGGCTCCTTTGCGTGACGCTTTTCCAAGCAATCATTTCACCATTTGTTGTCACATACTCCTAAGCCCCCACCACACTGACCTAAAGGTCAAAATCTGGCTGGAGCACCAAGCTTTCTTGTAACCTCCCTGTGAAACTGACAAAGACAATAAGTCTCTGCAAGTCTGTGCAATAATCAACCCTATTTAAAAAAGACATTTTAAATATATTACTTCTTTTAGAGAACTACAATTTATTTATTCTCAGAGCCTGTGAATAATTTATGGAACATAACACACCATACCAGCTTCAGAATAAATGTGTGTCACTATCCCATGCAATATTTTATCAACCTTAAATGAATGAATGGCTCAGTAGGCCCCGCTGAAGTCAAAAACTGTCAACCCTGATATTAAACATAAGCCTCTGCGCTGGGCACATTAACTCACTAAGCTATGAAAAAGCAAACGTGCACATTTGTATTATACTTGAATGTATGCATTCACTGAAGCCTAAGGCATTATAAAACTAGTTTAAATGGCAAGAAAGCCTTTTAAAATGGTCTATTTAACTCAATATCGTTTTTGCAATTTGAGGTACTTAAAAATAAATAACCTATAATTGTGTTACATATTAATCATCCTCAAAATGTTCTTTAGAGATTGCAGAAATCGGACTTAGACATATCTCATGTAAATCTTTAAAAAAAAATGACTTCTTACGCCTGCGCCAAGTGAAGGTCCCATACATAAATGTCCTCATTATGCAGTACTGCACAACTTAAATTAAATTATAATGCTAGGAGGTCACAGTATGAGTATTAAGCTTTATGAATATCAAAAAACGATTTTAAAAAGCACTTATTTTTTTTTCAAAATATTTTTTTTATGTCATAATTAAAAAATTACTCTCCATATTTCGTTTTTGTAATAATCCTATATTTAAAACCAAGCTGCATCCCTATTCTAAATCTGCCCCTTGCTTATGTTTTTAGAGCACCTATTCACAAGCCTAAGTACATAAGCTCAATTTTAAATATACGACAACTTCGCGCCACTTTTGTTTGAAAAGGACAAAGATTTTAGGAACAGAGCCATACATGCTAAAAGAGAAGGGAAATCGCAATTAAAATGTATGTCTCTGATTCAAATAATTAACCTTATTTTTGTAAACCTTGCTTTCAAAATAACACTCTGAAATGCAAAGTTGCACGTTTAACTTAAGGAAGAAGTCCTGGCTAAATAAACATGGCCTGCGAAAACAACAGCTGTGTCCTTGACGGCAGGCCCTACCCAGTGTTAAATTTCCTGGAGGCAGCCTTACTAAAAACAGACATTCCAAGCTTTGAAATGCGTGTTTAAGAATACACATTTTAAGTTCAGAAAAACTCACTCCAGCTAAACTGTTTTGTCCGTTAACATCTAATGCGATGTATAGGAGTAAACATGTTATGAGAGTGTCGTCTACAAAAACACACCATTTCATTTTTCTGCTGTAGGCCTTTAATATTCCTAGTGAATAAGAATTTTAAGTTTATCCCTTAAACATTTAACAAGTGTACATGTGCGCTATTCCTTACCCTATAACTTTAAAGAGCAACATATAGTTATGTTAGCACATCACATAGGTCACTCCTGAATTTCTATCGAATTTTTATCCAATATTAATTAATCTAACAGTATGTTGAACAGACTGAAAACATCAAAAATAACCACAAAAATACATATGAGCTCAGTTCAGACATAAACAGAAAGGGGTAAAACAGAAAAGACACACAATACAGCGCGCTTTAGCCATGTTTCGTAAATAGCGACGACGCAATGTACAAGCAAAAGTTACATGAATGGAAAAAACCCACAAACCAGCTAGACATTTAAACACACCTTTTAAACCATGGGTCAACACTAAAGCCAGAAACAAAAGACAGCCCGCAGACTGCATCCAAACCACCTATGTAAATTCCAGTTGTAAGTCATATTTACAAGGAAAAACCCTATTCTCAACAGTATTCTAAAAACTGAAGTAGAAATACTCTCAATTCACTAATTCAGGCTGGCAGAACACCAAAAACCGCTCTGCATATCTTCATACATAAAATTGCAGAGAACAAAGGATCCTCATGTGTATTATGGGCATATTTAAATTCCCTGGGGAAAAATTTCACCAAGGAAGAAATATGTTTTCATACCTAAAACCTATTTTAAGTTTTCCCTCTAGGGGAAGCCGGCTAATTCAATTCATATCTCACTATGGTACCTCTCATAAAACTACACATTTTACATGTGAGTTTGGAACAGGCATGCAAACAAACATAATGCAAAATATGCATTATCATAATCTAAAATGGCACTTAATCATTGCGCCGCTCATAACCATAAATGGAGAAACATCTCCACATTACCTGCCTACATGTGTTGCAACGCATATATCACATAATCCATATCATAAATATGATCGATCATCCATACATATCCATATCCATATCCATAAGCCACAGCAAGCGTATCCTAAAACTGCCTTGCGAGTCACTGGCTACCATAAGCTCACAGTAATTACCATAAAATGGTTCTTACCAAGCACGAGCGTCCAGGTTCTATCTGCCAAGTTTTGAATGACCTAACAGTCTTTTCTTTTAAAATATTCACGCCAGAAATGTTCTCAGTCAGGGGTGCCATCATGTGGAGGATCAAAAACCAGTAAGATCAGAAGTAGACTGGGCTACAGAGACTAAGAACCCCCAGAATTGGTACCTCCTTTAGTAGAATCCTGCCTTGTCTTCCTCAGTAAACTTCTGTCTCCTGACCGCTCCTTCAGATAGTCACCGCTCTGATGAGCCCCAAGTTGGCGCGCCAAATGATGGAAATCAAAAATCCCATCTCAGGGGTTTGCACTAACACCTGATCCTTTAAAGCAGCATGAAAAAATTGGCACAGAATCTGTAATCAAGAGAAACATATTTATTAAATTACAACAAGTGAGGCCATGTCACACAGAAGCCGCAGCACTCTGTATGAGATGGTCTGAGGACTGAAGGCCACAGTATCTCTTATATACCCTCACAGGGGCTAAAAAAGGGCAGTACAAGTGCACATAAGAAGAGTTACACACATAGATGGTCATACAGAAAATGCACAGTCGACAAGTAGGAGGAGCTAACAGTTTTGCCAATGCTAGCAAGCACATCCTGACAGTTACAGAATATTAGCAGCTGCAAGCACAACTGAGCATGTGCAAAGTAGGAGGAAGAGGCTAAATATACCGAGCAGAGAACAGCAAGATAGGACTGAGTACATGGTGAGCACATGGCCATCTAAAATGGCTGCCAAATACAAAATGGATTCCATAAAAAGACAAGATAGTCTCTAAATACAGGATGTCTTCTGCTAATGCTTAATCTAATCGCTGCTAAATTACGACAAGTAGGTATATATAGTTAGGATTTTTTCTCTATGGGATTTTTGAAAATTCTATGTCTAATAACTTTGGCGTTTGTGGACGGAATTGGCTGAAATTTTCAGGAAAATGGAACATTTTGTTTCTGAGCAGCCCCTGAAAATTTGGGGGGGTTTCGTCAAGGGGGGGCTGAGAAAAAAGGGGGGTCCCAAAACGCGTTTTTCCCATGTTAATTTCCATAGGGCGGTTGGCCTCATTTTTAGCTCGAACGGCTGAATGGATTTGCACGAAACTTGGCAAAATTGTAGGGACTGGTAGCCCGATGTGCCTTTGCTAGGTCTCAATATATGTGCTCCAGTGGATTTTGATAAATTAACATTCAAAAAAATATATATATCTGTAACAGCGCTCCGGGTAGCGCTCCGGTTCGCGTACTTGACGCGTAACGGAACTTCGCGAAGCGAAGCTGATTGGCTCTCCGGTGTCTGTCAACATTCTAAACAGTCCGGAGCGGCCGCCATCTTGTCTCTCGGTAGGATCGAGAGACAAGAGGAGGCCAAAACAAAGGGGGAAATGACCATAAGGGGGCATAGTAGATCCTCCCTGACCCACTAGGTTTGATGTGGAGGCTTTAAAAGTGGGGTTTTTTGCGTGGGGTGCGCCCGGTACGCGCACCGGACAGCGGTCCGGGGAGCGTACTATGAGGAAAAAAGAATGATAGACTTTTCAAATATTGTATGTTTAATGATTGTGTGTTTTGTTGTTTTTTTTTGTTTTTTTTATTGATTGTTCGTTTTGTTGTTTTTTTTTTGTTTTTTTTAATTTATTTATTTATTTTGGTTGTACTTCATGAATTAGATATAAAAATTAATAATGTCTCAAACAATTTTTAATTATTAAATAAAAATGTATTGGTCAGAATTTTCATAGTTCAATAAAACTTCCAGCATTACATGATCTGGAATCTCCTCAAACATGCATGTTTCTATGTCTTGTAAGCATTCAATAAATTGTTCATCCAAAGACTGATCCATAAAATCTTCATCTAAAAATTCTTCATTTAAAATCTCCTCAGATGTAATGTCGAAGAAAACATTGATATTTTCGTGCTCCCCTTCCATTTTTTTGCTGTAAATAGCATAAAAAATAACTATATCAGAAGAGTTAGGGCACTGTTGGGTTTAAGTTCAGACAAGTAGTTCTGATTTTTTAACAGTGAAGTTAACTTTGGGTAGTGTATGGTAACAGGCAGCAAGTAGAAATATAAAAAAGTGCCTGTGAAGAAGTGTAAGTAAATTCATAATTATAGCAGAGAAGCCTAAGTCAATCTATAAATATAAAAGAGGAGCCTATCTGTATCTATAACTATAGCAGGGGGACAGTAAATAATTATCAAAAAAGGTTTTTACAAATTAACTTAAAGTGCTCCTTACAAATTATCAACTTACTTTACAGAGAGGTGAAAATGCTCTTGAAATGTACTTCAGGAAGTAGTAGTCAAAATGGCTGTGTTTCTCTCTCTTTCTTTATATATATTCAGGTACATAACCATTCAAATGTCAGGTAAAAAAAGTAGAAAATGAAAGTAACATTTTAATTGGTTGTCAATTCCAACACTTCAGATGTGTTTTGTGAAGTAATTTACCTCAGGGAATTTAGAGAGGTCTGCAGGCTAAATGGTTAAATGGAATTCCAACCAAATTTGTGAAGATGGTAGGGATTGGTATGTAGTATGAGCTAATGTATATTTGGTGAAAGTGTCTCCAGTGGTTTTTCTGTAAATTACTTTCCCACCTTTTTTATGCGATCGCTTCTCACTGCGCGCCCCGGTACGCGAACCGGCAGTGTTACGGGAGTCCTCCATTTTGTGTTTCGGTAGAATTGAGATACAAGATGGAGGGCAAATAATGTTCAGAATGGGTAGAAGGGGGCATGGTAGACGTATCCTGACTCCCTAGGTTTTCTGAGGGTGGCTGAGGAGGCCCATATGTGCGAGAAAAAAAACATTTTTTTTCAATTTTTCGCACGGTTTGCGTCCGGTGCGCGTACCGGGTAGCGATCCGGAAAGCGTAAATTGTGAAAATTAGTAAAAAAAAATTACATTTAAAATTTGTTTATAGTGATCATAGTTAGGGTAGCTCTGAGAAGAGCTTTTGGGTCTGTGGTACATTTAGGTACTTATAAGTAGGTACCAATACATAGTCTTAAATTCAGGATGAAAACTCTGTTCCCCTCATCTGAGAAGTGAACTCCATCTCCTCTGTAGATATCTTGCATGTAGTAACGCAAGTTATTGTTGTAGATGCAGCCCATTCCATGGTCTCTAATGTAAGCTGAAACAGACTTATTTACATGCTTCCTCGATTTCTCAATTTGTGGACAAAATTGGTTCGACCACCTCCATTTCTGTCTTTGGCATATATTTGAATATACCAAGGCAGTTTGAGGAAAAAGTGCCATCAATTGGTCAAAGGTGTCCTTTAAAAGCATTTCCAGACCTACCCCAGTCAAAGTGCCCAAGTCATTTCCTCCACAGTGCACAATTAACAGGTCAGGTTTTGGCAAATGCAAAAAGGTTTTCACCAATGGTATCAATTGGTGACATTTTAATCCTCTGTGGCCAATCCACTTGATTTCCACATTTTGTAAATTGAGGTTAGGTAAATTTCTGTTATCAGCATACATTTGAGCCCAGTAGATGTAACTATGTCCAACAATCCAGACAGAAAACATGGTGAGAGAAGGTTCTGCTGCAGTTAGATGAAGTGTGGGAATGAAATGGCAGTTGAAAAAATAAGAGTTTATAATGAAAAAAACTGTGGAGTTTCTGTGCTAATGATTCAGTAGCAGTGATTGGTGGATTTTGATTGCTGAAAACAGAAAGTTAGGGTGCATGGATGAGTTCTTTGAAAGATGTAATTTGAATGGTGAAGAAAAAATCATTTTATGAAAGATTGCACTGGATACGCAGGTGCACTGAGAGTTCAGAGTTCAATTGAAACATTGTTGTGTGAACTTTCAAACACCAGAGGTCTTTCAGGAGGTGGTTGCTATGGAAAAAAGGCAGAAAGGGCAGAAGGGGGAAGGGTGTTGATTTGAAAAAAGTGAGGGAAGAGTTTTGATTGGGTGACATTAGAGATATGTGTGATGAATTACAGCATTTGTGTGCCATTGTTGGTTGCAATCTCTGGAGTGCATACCCTTTGCTCTTCTGAAGACAAATTGGTGTGTGTCTGAGACTGTTTTCAAACTCAAAAAGTATTTGCTAAGGTGAGAAAAGATTCATTTAATTTAAATAGAGAATAGTATGCTTTAGGGAGAAAATTAAGAAGAAAGTTGTGTATTTAAAATGTTGCTTTGTGTCAAGTGTTTTACAAATAGATTTTGATTCTTTGAGTTACATAGCCATGTTAAAAGTGACGCAAAAATGGTGCAAGGGCCTTAAAAAAACGCTTTCATGTGTCTTAGGGCATTTTAAGTCACTTCCCATGAATATGGTTGAATAATTGTTTTACATGATGGGTTTAAAAACGTTTTTTGAAATCAATTAGGTTTCTTAATATGTACTGCTAGAGTTTCATAGGTTGCTTGGGATATATTAACAAGCAATTGAGGGCCTGATGTAGGTCCGTCGGTAACGGCCGAAAATCGGTATTTTCGGCCGTTACCGACCGGTATTTGAGGTTTGGTATGTAGGGACACATATTTCACAGAATCGGTTTATTTACCGATCGGTAAATTTACCGATTCTGTAAAATACCGAATCGGTATTTCTACCGATTAGGTAAATTTGGTATGTAGGTGAGACTCTTCTGAGTCCCACAAGCCTTACCGATTCGGTATTTTAGCATCAAATTGAATTTGATGTTAAAATACCGATTCAGGTGTGCATGCACATGTGTGCATGCACACCTGTGCCATATGACAGGCAGACCTGCCCTTAGGGCAGGTATGCCTGCCACATGGCCCCTGAACCTTTTTTGGGGGTGCTAGAGGGTGTCAAAGTGACACCCCCTGCACCCTTGTCAAAATCTGTATTTACCGATTCGGTAAATACCGACCGGTAATGCCCCATTCATTCCTATGGGCTTCAAAGCCCATAGGAATGAATGGAGCATTACCGGTCGGTATTTACCGAATCGGTAAATACAGATATTTACCGATTCGGTAAATGGAACATCTGGATGTTCCTACATACCCCCCCTTCTTATTTAGGGATTCTTAATTACCGAATCGGTAAAATTCGGTAATTAAAAATCGATAAATAAGTCCTACCTACATCGGGCCCTCGAGTCCCTTTGATGTTATTTTTCCCATTTTAATTTAAGACATTTCCCCGTGGTGCAAGGTCCTTGTAAATACGCCCCCATGTGTGCTTGGCAAATTTAGATTTTGATTGTTTGAGTTACATAGCCATGTTAAAAGTGATGAAAAAAAGGTGCAAGGGCCTAAAAAAAACGCTTTCTTGAGTGTTAGGGCATTTTAAGTCACTTCCCCATGAATGTAGGTATATAATTGTTTTACATGATAGATTTAAAAACGTTTTTTAAAATCAATTAGGTTTCTTGATATGTACTGCTAGAGTTTCATAGGTTGCTTGGGGCATATTTACCAGGTCCTTGAGTCCCTTTGATGTTATTTTTCCCATTTTAATTTTAGACATTTCCCCGTGGTGCAAGGTCCTTGTAAATACACCCCCATGTGTGCTTGGCTAATTCAAGTACTGATAGGGTGTGCTTCTACATAGGACCTGTGTTGTGTATTCAAATTTAGACCAGAAAATCACATTTATGAGAAGGTCATATTGGTGTCTGCTTCTTCAAATAAATATTGAACTGAGAAGTATTAAACTGAGGCTAAATTTCATCTGCAACCCTGAGTAGTCCTCACCTCAAACAAACCTGTAGATAGTCCACACCTTATCGTCATCTTAAATCAATCATTTAAAGTGTTAGGTGCAGATTTATGATGGCCGTGCGCCTCTTTTGTGCTGCTGTTCCGTCACTTTTATAATGCAGCAGTGATTTACAAGATGTACCATGTTGCAAGATAGGCCTCACTTCATTGGTAGGCCTGCACATGTATTATTTCCTCTATATTCTTCAACAAGCCTAAATTTCATCAGCAACCCTGAGTAGGCCTCACCTCAAACTTTTGTGACGCAGCGGCGGAGCAAAAGATGCGCTATGTTGTGACATATTTACAACTTGAAGCATCAAGGAAGATGTGTCATGCTGTAAAGTCCTGCCCCACATGAAACGTGCGTCAGGTTTCATGTGGGCGTTTTGTTGCAGGGTGGGCAGTCATTTGCATGAAAGCCCTGTAAAACTAACACAGTAAAATTAAGAAGATTTCACTGAGTCACCTTTATGGCATTGCTGAATCAAATCTTTACGCCTGTTTGAAACAGGCATAAGGAGAGATGCACCATGCAATGTGTGGCTTGCCCCTGTGCATTGCAGTAGATATGTCGCGTTTATGACGTGATTCCTGCAATGCACCGTTTTTGTGGAACAGATGCGTGATGCATCTGTGCTGTTTTTGCTCAATGGTGCTCTGCATTGTAAATGCGGTACATCATGGGTGGCAGAGCAGTGGCGCACGTTAACTGGTGCATCCCTGGGGATGCGCCATTTAACATAAATCTGCTCCTTTAAATTTAAGTATTAGCAGGGGACACAGTGTTGGTGAGGTTATCCAAGGTTAAGAAGAGATGAGTCTTGTTCACTGAAAACTTGGACATAGGCCTCACCTCCTCAGCATCGCTGGACATGGTTAAATAATATCTGCAAAATGTTACTCTTGGTAAACAATTTTACTATTATAGTGTCTGAGATTTGTCTCTTACTCTGCAACATCTCATTGTTGTTCTCTTTCTTTAAAGATAACGTGAACATCAATCATGAGTGATAATGAGCAATCTGTTGATCTCGATCTTGTCATTGAAATGTCAGTGGAAGTAGATCCCTTGGATGATTTATATCCTGTGGATGATGAAGTAGTTGATGAGGATGCTGATTTGTCAGAATTGTATGACATAGGGTGGGCATCTGACCTGCTCGAGCCTTTTAACCTATAAAGACTTTTAAAAATAAATTTAAGTTACTCGAAATGAAAAGTAACCATGTAAACCGTTTTATTAAAAATTAAATACAACTTCAAAAACAAATTGTGTGAAGTGTCTTTAATGAAATAGTAAAATATACTAATAAAATTAGTTCAGATTCACATATAAAAGATCACAGGTCAAATGTAGAAGCATTCCATTTCTTTGCAACTATTTGTGAGTTTTAATTTTCATAATGCACTAAAAATTATTGTATGTAGAATTTATAACTAGTATGTTAATTTTTTGACGACTGTTATTGATTTACTGTTTGGTAATAGTGGTTAATAACATTTTTTATTATATTTTACTACAGATTCAACTGCAGATCATTTCGAAATTAGACAATGCCGTCTAAGGATAGAATCCGAAAGGTTACAAAACGTCAAAGACAGCAGATTAGTAAATGCTTGCAGCAGTCCTCTACAATAAAATCTCGTCAAGTCACCAAGAAAGCTCCGGGTAAGAGAACAAAATCATTCCTTAGAAACATTTGTAGAAACAAAAGTATACCTACAGAACAAGTTTTAGTCCAGAAAAAAAGAGCCAATTTAAACGGAAAGGAAAGGCCAAACAAAAATGTTACTGGTAGAGCAGAAGATAACTCTGTGCATGGTAGTAGAAGGAAAAATCAGTTTAGGGACATTCGTAGACGAATGTTCCGCAACAGGATAATTGGTAATTTGTTAAAAAATATTAAGAAAGGTCAACAGAAAGTGGTTTTTTATAAGAGAAAAAAAAAAGTGGAGAAAATTATTGATCAGGCTTTTGAAATTAAGCGAAAGTTATTTATTTTGATAATCAATAGAATTAGGAAACTAAACAAGGTAATTTATGATTTAAAAACAAATAGTAGATGGAAGAGAACAGTTAATCGTAGTCATTTTTTTGAAGTTTTTTCAGGAGAATGGATGCATAGTTCAAGTTCTGAGGCATTTTTTAATGAGGAGAGTTACTTTCAGGATAATGATTTGGTGCATGCAGTTGACACCAGTGGTCGAGCTTATGAGGTGAAAGATGGTAGTCCGGTTGAAAAAGAAAAACTTGTGACAACAGAGGCAGAAGAGGTGTTAGGTAATGAGGTTTTAGGAAGACGTCCTAAGGGACCTGTGTACACCTGGAAGTGTAGTAGTATTTGCAGTGTGCGACAGGATTCCATCAATTTGCTTTGTGATTTTGTACGGACATTTAATAAGAAAAGTTTGAAACAGAAAATGAAGATGTTGCAAGAATTAGATCCTTGCAGAGTGAGGGAAGTGACAGGTTTGCATGGTCATTCACTGGCTTGTCTTTCCAGGAGAGTATGCCTGAGTGTTTTTCATCATTTCAGGATGCTAGCAGTGCATCATAATAAAGTGAGGAAATTAGTTAGAATGTTGTATTATGCTAAGAGTCCAGCAATTATGCTTAAACAAATATGCACTGCTCTTTTGCATGGTTCTGAAGTAGATGTGAAGAATATTTGTGAAGAAATTGAGTTTTGTTACTTTACAAGTAAAGAGGAGAATGTTGAAATTGACCCAGAAGAAGAGGGTAATGTGGAAGATAGTGTACAGGTTTCCAGTATAGATAATTTTCAGAAGGAAATTGCCACGTTTCAGGTGAAATCAAGTGAGAGGCCTAATTTCACTTGTGTGTGTTGTCGACGCACTTATTATAAGAATCAGACTAAGTTAGTGGATTTATATGCGAAAAGTGAAAGGGAAAATAATAGTGAATGGAAGGATTTTGCAACATACTTGATGGTAGAAAATTCTTTTGATTTGGGATTGGATCAACGTGTGTGTACTTATTGTTGTAACAAATTAAATCAAAACCGGATGCCTGCAAGAGCGGTTCATAATAATCTGGAATTGGTTGAGATTCCTTCTGAATTGAAGGATTTAAATACTTATGAATCTATTTTGATTCAAAGTATCCATCCCTTTCAGGCTATTGTACGAATGGAGCCAAAGACAGGGAAATTGCCTCCATCAGATTTACAGAGAGGATTAAAGGGAAGAGTTGTTTATTTGCCTCTAGATTTGAAGAAAAACATTAATACAATTGGAGTAGAGAAATTGGAAGAGGAACCTCTGGTTATCTTAGTTAATGGGGTTCCGACAAAGAGTAAGAAAATATGGCAAGATTTAGTAGATGTTAGGAAAGTCAAAAAGGCAACATTGTATTTGAAGAAAAACAATAAGTACTACAAGAATGTATATGTTGCAGAAGAGGAAGTAAGTGAAGAAGAGGATAGCGATTTGTGTGCTGGTCAAATTGAGAAAGTAGAACCCTTTAAAAATGAAGAAATATATGAACATTATAGTGTTCATCGTTTGAATTCCAAGGAAGTCATGGGGAATGCTATTGAGTTGTTTCAAATGAAACAAGCCAAAGGGAGTCCCATTAGTGTTTGGGAGGAAAGTTTGGAAGCTCGGTGTTTCCCACAGCTATTTCCAACAGGTCAAGGAGGAAGATATGATGAGCGACCTGATCAAATTCCTGCTTCTGAATACCGGACTTTACGATTGTATGCAGAAGATCCTAGGTTTCGTCAATGCATTCCCTATTTGTTTCATCTCCTGTTTGAAAGCGATCTGTCTGGACTGTCATATGCAGTGAACCACATCTTGAAAAGTGGTGTACAGATGCAAAACATCTCGGCAAGTGACTTTATGGATAAAGTCAATGTGCAAGACAGTATTTTGGATTCTCACCTGATTAATCTCATGGCGTGTCAGCGTGGTACTAATGAGTACTGGTACCGTCGTCATGGTGATTTAAAATGTATGCTGAGGAACTTAGGAACTCCCACATGGTTCCTCACTCTCAGCTGTGCCGAGTATGGCTGGGAAGACTTATTTGAATTTCTACAAGAGGCAAATGGAAACATTGAAAATATCGAATTCAAGACACCCGGAGAACTGTGCTCTTTGGATCCACTGAATGTATGCAGGTACTTCAATCATAGATTTGAAGCTATGATGTCTTTCATCATGAACAAGAAAAATCCACCTCTTGGAGAGGTGTTGGATTTCTTCTGGAGGAAGGAGTACCAAGCAAGAGGTGCTCCTCATATACATATGCTGCTGTGGATCAAAGATGCACCCAAATTTGGAACAGATCCAGATGACTTAGTGATGAGTTTCATAGAACAGTATTCTACATGTGCTGTTCCAAAGGCAAAGGAAGACAAAAGCCTAAGAGAACAAGTTTTACGCTTCCAAAGCCATCGTTGCGGAAAGTACTGTCGTCGTAAATTCAGAAACAAGGACAAGTTCCACACCAAATGTCGTTTCGCCTTTCCACGACCGGTGATTTCTAAAGGAAGAGTGAACAGTTTGATGTCTTCGCTGCGACATAATGTAATGAAGAAATCACCCAAAAATACATACAATTTGAAAAGGAACGAAGAGTCCAAGTATATCAACGGCTACAACCCAGTGATTTTGTCCATGTGGAATGCTAACATGGATATACAGTTTGTGGCTGATAACTGTATGGCTGTGGCTCAGTATGTGACATCTTACATCACCAAAAAAGAAAAGACAGAATTGAAGGATATGTGGGAGGACATTTCCCATGAAAAGAGCCTCAGTAAGAAGTTGTACAGTTTCAGTCTGAAGATGTTGTCGCATCGAGAAATCGGAGCTTACGAATGTTCTGACCGGTTGTCTTCAGCAAGTCTCTATGCCAAATCAAGGAGTATCGTTTAGGCGAGTCTTGGTCTTGCTGCAACGCGTAATCGAGTTCTGAAACCTGTACGGGAAATTGAGTATTTGGCGGAAAAGGAGCCAAACAGTACAGATATTTTGAAGACCAACATGTTGGATACATATTATCCAAATAGAAGCAGTCACCTCGAGAATGTTTGTCTGTATGAGGTTCTATAAAATTACATATTCAAGAGGAACATCAAAGAAGATATTGATAAAGGAGTGTTTGCTGTAATTGGAAGTGAGGGATGTCTGGTCAAGCAAAGAAAATGTCAATTGGTAAATCATCGAAAATTGAGTGGTGAATCGCCTGAAAGAAAAGAGTTTTTCTATTTAGCTCTTTTGCAACTTTTCAAGCCTTGGCGTGCAGAAGAGGAACTGCTTGGAGATTTCCTCTCTTACGAAGACTCTTTCAATGCCGCCAAAGAGACCATAGAATGTCCTGTTTTTCCCAAATATCTAGAAATGTTGAATGCGGAAATCGAGCAGGAAGTAACGATTGCAGCCGAGATTGCTAGAGACAGTGCTCAGGACAGTCAGAGTTCTGTTTCATTGAGTCAGGATCCACTAGGAGGACCAGTTATCGAAAATGAAGCTGCCACTGCCATGATTGAAGTGAAAAGAGCCATGGCACATGCTCAGGAGGATGCGGTTAACTTAGAAGACTTGGAAAGACAACTGAACGTTGAGCAGAAGAAAATATATGACGAAGTTACCAACCAAATTGATCATGGATTAAGTCATGAGAAGAAAGAGTGCTCATGTACGTCGTTGAAGCCTGTCCGACTGTACGTGAGTGGAGAAGCGGGAACTGGAAAAAGTTTCCTCATTAAAGCAATTTCATGTTATTTGCAGAAAAGGACTGAGTCATCGCTGTCTTGTGTTGTCACCGCTCCAACTGGACTGGCAGCACATAACATTAAAGGTATTACTTTGCATCGTCTACTGATGCTGCCAGTGGAGCATGATAACAAATTACAATACCACAAGTTATCTGGAGATGCTTGTTGTGAAGTTTCAAGAGTGTTGAGGAAAATGAAACTTCTTATCATTGACGAAGTAAGCATGGTTTCCAATGTCATGCTTGCCTTTGTGCATTTGAGAATGCAAGAAGTTCTCAAAACAGAGTATGATGTGTTATTTGGTGGCAAACACATCATTGTTTTCGGTGATCTTCTGCAGCTGACACCAGTGAAAGGACAACCTGTGTTCAAAATGCTCACGCATGAAGATACCAGGAAGTGCCGAGGGAGCATTGGCAACGTCAATATATGGTTAAACTTCAATTATGCTGAACTGCGTGAAAATATGCGTCAGGCGAAGGATGAAGATTACAAGAATATTCTACAAGATGTTAGAATCGGAAAAGTGACCGAGCATGGGAAAGAAGCTTTACATGCACGATTACTGTCAAATTTGTATCCAGAACAAGACGTTGTGCCTGAGAATATTTTTCGGAAAATTACTGAGAAGAAATCTGGAATATGTTTGATGCCAACTCTTGCAGAATGTGCCATCTTCAACAACAAAATGTTGCATTTAGAAAACCAAGAGATTGTGAAACTGGAAGCTATTGACAGAGTAGAGCATATGGGATCAACAATTATTTTGTCTGAGAATTTGAAATCAAAATTGGATTCATTAGAGAAGACTATATCTAAAACTGCAGGTTTTGAAAAGACTCTGAATGTGTGCTTAAATTGCCGTATAATTTTAAGAAGGAATTTACATGTTGAAAGAGGTCTGGTAAATGGATCAATGGGTAATGTTGTTGATTTTGTGAAATACAGAAATAGAGATGGAATTGAATTTTTAAAAATTAAATTTGATGGCATTGAGGAAGTACAGCTAATTGGTCGTTGCTCTGCTAGGTTTTTGCTTGTAAAAGACTTATATGTTCGCCGTAAGTAGTTTCCTGTTTGCTTGGCATATGCGGTGACAATCCATAAATCGCAAAGTTTAAGTGTAGACAGTGCATTGGTGAATATTGGCAGTTCTGTGTTCAAGGAGGGTATGGCATATGTGGCATTGTCACGAGTCAGAACTTTATCGGGATTGTACTTGATTGAGTGTGATGTCACAAACATTTGTGCGGATCTAGATTGTGTTAAGGAATACAATAGGTTAAGAAGAGAGTATGCGCCACATTTGCCTCAATATCCTTTGTTTGAGAAACGTGTGGTAGGCCGGAAACGAAGAAATGTGACCAATAGTAGGGAGGTTCTAGCAAAAAGACGAAAAGTCGATGAACCTGAAATTATAAGTAGAAAGAAAAAGGATTCTGTTGAAGATGTTGTTGGTTTTCAATTTGAAAATAGTTCTGGTGTCAACTGCTATGCTAATGTAGTGGTTATTGTTGTCTTTTCTCTAGAAACTTTAAAACAACAGATTGTGATCAATTCGGATCAAAGTTTTTGCTGCTTGCTGAATTCTGTGTTAGAGAAATGTAGCACTGATAGAACAAAATTAGAAAGTGTGTCTGAAATTCGAAATCTGTTAGACAAATGTTCAGGTCAAACGCAATTCTCCCAAAATATTCAGCAAGATTGTCAGGAGTTTTTAATGTATATGCTTGATGTATTGCAAGATGAAGGTGTAGATGTAGATCACCTGTTTGGCCTTTCTTATCAATGGCAGCATGACTGCGAGAACTGTAGGGTATCAAGTACTAGTAGTGTAGACTCAGAAAGATTTATATATTTAACTTTGCCAGACAGTAAATCAGTGTCCTTTAATAGGCTAGTAAAATCAGCCGATCACAACATGGAGTGTAGCCAATGTAAGTCAGCAATGCTGTCCACATTATTTATACAAACATATGGCCAGTATGTCATTTTAATGTTCCAACGATGTAGGCCTGATGGAATAAAATTGACAACTTTAATTAAAAATGTTGTGGCTTCGCAGTTGTCAATATCAGGAAGGACTTTTGTAACTGCAGCAATTATATATCATGACGGTCCTTCAACAACATCAGGACATTACACAGCTTATTTAAAGTCTAGAAACGGCTGGTCATTCTGCAATGATTCTGTTTTAACTTTAAAAAAAAAATTGCCTTTTGACCTTAAAAATTCTTACCTGGTGTTTTTAAAACCACATTTTTAGGGAAAGAATCTCGGGATGTGCTCTGAGGAAATTCAAGAGGTTCTAATGGCTCCTACACTATTTGGCCTTGAGGATAAGTGTAGTACAGAGTCAAAAGTTAAATGTGGAAATGTGGAACATGAGTGAGCAAGAAGGGTGAGATATTACGAGTACAGGATTGTGAAAGTGATCTTGAACGTTTTCTTTCTAAAAGTTGCGGAAAAAGAAAATGACAGGATTTGCTTAGAAGAATTCCAAGTGTTATAAATGGCTCTTACACGATTTGGCCTTGAGGAAATGTGCGGTAGAGAGCGAGAAGTCATTTATTGTATGTAACATATTTGTCAAAATGATGGAGCTTTTCTTTCAGAAAGTGGCGGGCAGAATATAATAGCAGCACAACAGAGTATAAGCTGTTCATAGGACATCCTTCGACGTCATGGAAAGTAAGTTACTTTTGAGGAGTTCTGATTTCTGATTGGATATGTTATATGGATTTTTTAAACACAATCATTTTGATTGTGGTTTTTTTCCCCGCTGTTATATGATGAATACCTTCAACTCACTGTTTTTAGTGAAATTTGATACATTCTGAGAACAGCAAAAATAAACCATTTAACATGTATAATATTTCTGTACCTTTTTGTATTTATGATATTCATTTAGAACTGTGTAGGAGATTGTGGTCAATTCTGATCAAAGATTTTGCAGTTTGTTAAATTCTGTGTTAGAGAAATGTAGCACTGATAGAACAAACATAGAAAGTGTGTCTGAAATTCGAAATCTGTTAGACAGATGTTCAGGCCAAACACAATTCTCTCAAAATATTCAGCAAGATTGTCAGGAGTTTTTAATGTATATGCTTGATGTATTGCATGCTGAAGGTGTAGATGTAGATCAGCTGTTTGGGCTTTCTTATCAATGGCAGCATGACTGCGAGAACTGTATGGTATCAAGTACTACTAGTGTAGACTCAGAAAGATTTATATATTTAACTTTGCCAGACAGTAAATCAGTCTCCTTTAATAAGCTAGTAAAAGCAGCTGATCACAACATGGAGTGTAGCCAATGTAAATCTGAAATGATTTCCACATTATTTATACGAACATATGGCCAGTATGTCATTTTAATGTTCCAACGATGTAGGCCTGATGGAACAAAATTGACAACTTTAATAAAAAAAATTGTAGCTTCGCAGTTGTCAATATCAGGAAGGACTTTTGTAACTGCAGCAATTATATATCATGACGGCCCATCAATAACATCAGGACATTACACAGCTTATTTAAAGTCTAGAAATGGCTGGTCATTCTGCAATGATTCTGTTTTAATTTTCACAAAAAAATTGCCGTATGACCTTAAAAACTCTTACCTGGTGTTTTTAAAACCAAAATTTTAGGGAAATAATCTCGGGATGTGCTCTGTGGAATTTCAAGAAGTTCTAATGGCTCCTACACAATTTGGCCTTGAGGATAAGTGTAGTTCAGAGACATAACTTCTAACCATAAGACTGGACGTCATGGAGAAATAAGTGCACTTTGAATGAGTTCAGAAAAACTATTTCTTTTTATAAGCTAATTGAAGCAGCCAATCAAAACATTGAGTAGAGGGAATGTAAGTCTGCAATGCTGTCTACTGTTTTACATTGCTTTGTGATTAAAAGTGATGTAGAGAATTAAATAATTGTAGTACTCATAGAGGTAGTGTAAGTCTGCTTCATAGTAAGCAGTATCAGTGTCATAGGAAATGTAGAACATGACTGAGCAAGAAGGGGAAGATATTACTATTCCAGGATTGTGAAAATGATCTTCAACATTTTAATTCTGAAAGTTGCAGAAATGCCAAATGACGGGATTGGCTTACAAGAAATCCAAGAGTTGTAAATGGCTCTGACAAGATTTGGCCTTGTGGAAACTTGTGGTAGAGAGCAAGAAGTCATTTATTGCATGTAACATGTTTTTAAAAACGATGGAGATTTTCTTTCAGAAAGTGGCGGGCTGAAAGTAATAACAGCACAACAGAGTGTAAGCTGTTCATAGGACATCCTTTGACGTCATGGAAAGTAAGTTAACTTTAAGGAGTTCTGAATTCTGATTTGTTATGTTGTATGGGTTTTTTAAACACAATCATTTTGATTGTGTTTTTTTTTCCCCGCTGTTATATGATGAATACCTTCAAGTCACTGTTTTTAGTGAATTTTGATACATTCTGAGAACAGCAAAAATAAACCATTTAACATGTATAATTAATTCTGTACTGTTTGCATTTATGATGTATATGTAGAACTGTGTAGGAGGCATGGAGAAGGTGAGGCTTCTGTAAGTGTCAAAGTTGTTGCATGCAGTGCTGCACTTCTGCGTATTCTTTCATATGCTGGACTACATCTGCACAATGAGATACCTAAGCAAAGGAAACACAAGTGATGTGATTGTGAAATGAGCAAAATAAATTGCACGTATTTCATTTACATCATCTGTGTTTCCTATCATTACGAATCACATTGTGCAGATCAAGTTTAGGTCTGTCCAGGGAAACATAGGAGGTTTGGACTTTGTTCAAGAGTGCAGTGGACATGACTCACTTCATTGGTAGACCTTCACATGTATTATGTCCTCTATTCTCTTCAACAACTCGAAATTTCATCTGCAACCCTGAGTAGGCCTCACCTCAAACAAACCTCTGGATAGGACACATCTTATTGGCATCCTGAAGCAATCATTTAAAATTTTAGTGTCTTGCGGCACTTTTCTGAGACAACAGCAATGCAAAAGATGCACCATGTTTTAAGATAGGCCTCACTTCATCTGCATCAAGATACTGTTAGTTTAAAATGTATATCTTTAGGACTGTGTAGGGGGCCTGGAGAAGCAGAAGCTTCTGTAAGTGTCAAAGTTGTTGAAAAACTGTTTGTCCTTCAATTTTTTCTCTTGTCTTTTGTAATTTTTAAATACATGTTTTAATATTTTTCAAATGTTTGTTCTCTCTTTCACAGATTGAAAGTATAAAAACAAAAAGTGAGTAATTTAACGACAATTATAAGGTAAATGTTTTGTACTCTTTTCGTTACATTTCTATCACATTTAACTTCTATTAGTTCCACTGCTTCATTTCTTTAACCCTCAGTTTCCTGCCTTTGCTACTTCCCTCATTCCTTTCTCTATTACCTACTTACTCAACTCCTTCCACTTTTTTTCTCAGTCCCTCTCTTCTCATAGTTCCTCACTCTTGTTCACTCACTCCGTCTCTATTACTCTTAGTGTCTTTGACTGATCACTGTATCACTATTTGTTCATAATGCTTTCTCTGTGTAGTTGAAGCACACTAAGGGGCATATTATGAACACAGCCAATAAAATTATTGCTCTTTTTATTGGCAGAAAACTGGTGCAAAAGTGGTTTTAGCGGCAGTTTTCTGCCGCAAAAGCAGCTTTAGCGACACATTTCTGCCAATAAAAGCTGCAAAACTTGTATTGCCTATGTTGATGATATGGCTCTATGTTACTTACATTTCTTTGCTGTTTCAATTAATCTTTTTCTGTTATTTTTTGTTTTCTGTTTTCTATTTTTTCTCTCTGTTATTCCTCATGTTTTAATCTTATTTTGAACATTCACTCACATTCTCCAAGAAACTCTTCTTTGTTAATGTTATACTCTCTTTTTTTTTCTTTCACTTCGTTATCTATTTTGTTTTTCACAATTATACCCTCTTCCGTCTTTTCTTCGGTAAATAGATCTATTAAACAGTATCTCTTCTTTACTCCCTATAGCTGTCTTTCTTTTAACATCACTGTCTGTTTACTTTCCTTATACTTACTCTTTTTTTTTTTTTTTTTTTTTTTTTGGTTAGCTCCCGGTCCGCGTACCGGGAAGCTAACCGGGAAGCGAACCAAAAGAAATAGAGCTTGCCAGAGTGCTAAACATTCTAGCAATTTTTTTTGAAAGGGAAGGTAGTTCTGAAAAGAACTTTTTTTTAAATATTTTTGTTGTTTTATATTTTTTTTTATTTTTTGAACATTTTTTGGTTTTTTTGTATTTTTTGAACGATTTTATATTTTTTTGGGTTTTTTTGGGGGGGGGGAAACAACAAAAAACAGGCATTGAAAAGGGCTCAACAGGAGCAAAAAAAAAATTACTGGGGGCGGTTAGGGCAATTATGATGTTCATAAGCCAGGTTGATAGCATTTATACTCATATTGCCACATGCTATCAACGCACCACAGTGCATACAAGTGTGTTTCATGTGGCCAAAATTCTCTTGTATGTTTGGCACAGTTTCCCGTGCCTCTGCTGGTGTCAATGAAATTGTTGATCTTGATCTGGCCACAGGAGTTGATGTTGGATTTTCCTGCAAATCCCGTATTTCCGCCCGGCTGTAATTGAGTGGATGCTTCCTGGTCATATGCCTATGCATAGTATAGTTCCCATAACTATATTTCTTATCCGTCCCTCTGGATAATTTTTCTTTGCAGATGAGGCAGGTGACATACCTCGCATTCACTTTTTTTTGGCCAGGAGGGATTGAATAAAACTGCCAAATGAAACTGGCTTTCTTATGGGAAACCCGGGGCACCTCTTCCAAGAACTGTGGTTCTTCTCCCTCCTCTTCCTCCATTTCTTCCTCTTCCTCTTCTGTGTTGGTCATGACCTGGGGAGGTGGTCCTCTCTTCCCATGAGGAGGTGGAGGTGGTGGTGGGGGTGCACCAGCTGAAGCAACTACTGAAGCCATTTCTGAAGTAGTAATAAAGGTCTTCCTCTCACAATGATGAAAGTCAGAGTGAGGAAAGAAGGAGGGGTTTTCATCATTTGGGAAAAACAATAGTTCTCAACCAATGAAAAGTGTTATTTTTAGGTCACCTGACCTAGCCTTACATCATTATGAAACCAAAAGTGAAATGAACCAATGAAAAGTTTTATTAACAAGTCACATGACCTCTCACGCTCATGTTACGCGCTGCGGAACGCGCCCCGGTTAGCTTCCGGGTCGCTGCGCTTCGCGCCTCGGTCCGCGCCCCGGGGCACTTCCGGGTGCGCTAACGCGGTACGTCACAAGACGCATTACGCGGCAACGCGATACGTCGCGCTTTCGCGACGCGACGCGGATCGCTTCCGGGGAGCTTTGTTTCGCGCCTCGGTCCGCGCCCCGGAGCACTTCCGGGTGCGCTAACGCGGTACGTCATAAGACGCATTACGCGGCAACGCGATACCGTCACGATGTTGATTTCTTACCGGTTCGCGGACCGGGTCGCGGCATCAATTTGAGCTAACGGAAAGCTTTCCGGTTAGCGGACCGGGAGCAAAACAAAAAAAATATTAAAAAAAAAATATTAATAAACATATAAAATATATTTTTGGATTTAAAGAAGAATACATTTTACAGCTATAGATATTAGCTTTTAAAAAACCAATGAAATTCACTGAAAAAACCATAGGTTATAGACCATATATAGTTAGGAATTAGCATTTACAAAACCTTGAAAATTCACTGAAAAAACCATAGGTTATACACCATATATAGTTAGGAATTAGCATTTAAAAAACCTTATTTTACTCACACAAAACCAATGAAATTCCATATATAGTTAGTTGTACTAACTATATATCGCGCACCCGCAATCCACTGCTGATCATGTCACATATTACATCATTCATGACATGGTCAGTGACATCACTGATGACATCACTGATGACATCTCAAATGACATCACTGATGACATCACTGATGACATCTCAAATGACATCACTGATGACATCTCTGATGACATCTCATTTGACATTACTGATCACATCACTGATGACATCATTCATGTGATAATACGATGAACCTCTTCAGACTCTAATATAACCTTAGATACACTCAGTGTAAACAGACACTCACAGACTGTCACTCATCCATGGAGTTACTTACACACCTAGTCAGTCATGCAAAGAATCAATCACACCTCCATTTTCACAACTATACAGTTATACACACCTTACTTATTGAAACATATACTAACACATATTTACTCTCTTATACAATCCCTGATACAAGATCACAATGAATCATACAGCCACTCACACATTCACTGGCTCTTATGCATAGTTATTTATATATGTCAACTCTCACATGTACTGTGTTGTACATATGTACTTACTTTGACATGTAGCACTGAGATATCCATTCACTCACCAATACACTCATGCACACAGTCAACCGCCCATACAGATGTTTCCACATGCACTTTTGAACCCATACACCTAGTGAATCAACTGCTCACACATCTATGCAGAGAGTCATACATCTCCCAGCCACCCATACACACTCTCAGTCTCCCATACAAATACTTGGGCAACCAATCAATAACCCATATAGTTAATCATATAGCTAATGATTAACACATGCAGCAGTTTACAGAACAACAGACATAATGATGCACAAATTAAGACAGTTTAGTCACTAACCCATGCACTCAGTGAGACACATTTAACCACTCACTCATACAGTCAGTCATGCACCTACTAAATCCTTCATCCAGACACTTATACATCCACTCATTCTTAAATATGTAAGACATATTTTAACTTTACAGAAAAATACAGTCACTGGATGTTGTCATCAGTGATGTCATTTGAGATGTCATCAGTGATGTCATCAGTGATGTCATTTGAGATGTCATCAGTGATGTCACTGACCATGTCATGAATGATGTAATATGTGACATGATCAGCAGTGGATTGCGGGTGCGCGATATATAGTTAGTACAACTAACTATATATGGAATTTCATTGGTTTTGTGTGAGTAAAATAAGGTTTTTTAAATGCTAATTCCTAACTATATATGGTGTATAACCTTTTGTTTTTTTCAGTGAATATATATATATATATATATAAACTCATACTAACTCAGTTGAACCTTTCCTCAATTCCACCAGAAATGTAAATACGTTTTTTGCAAAATATAAATTTCAAATAAGCCTGTCAATAGTCTATCAATCAAATGTTATCGAGGGAAGAGTCTGCATGGATTTTTAGCATGTTAAATTCTTATGTAAAAAGCATCCAAAATGCATTCTGGTCGGTCCTTTATATGACCAGAATGCCAGCTTGAAAATCAAAAACGTGTGCATTTCCATAGCCAGATTCTCTGCTTCTTTCAATCAGAGAGAAAATGAACCCCTTTTTACATTGTCACTCCAATTCTTTTGCGGAATTTTGTTGCTGGTTGTTAGACTCTGCCCACAAGAGCACAGGTGTCCAAACATTTTAAATGCGTCTGCCCTATTTAACTTTCCTATAAGGCAATAACATTTAGTGTAGAAACTACACTCATGGCATGGTAAATTAAATTATGATATATCACATAAAGTACGCCCGGCTCTGTGCGGAAAGAAGGAGATAGAAAGATTGTGTAATATCAGAAGGTGAGAAGTACCTTCAGGAAGAGAACCCTCACTCACCGTAAGATGTCATGCTTTATCATATGGGTTCCCTCCTCACACCGAAGTGTAGGCTACAACTCCCCAAAGGGGAGGACCTCAGGTGTTTTGTTATGTTATGGTATGTTATACTGCATTTATAGCGCACGCGGATACTCTAGAGTGTCCCGGTGCAAAGTGCTAGTAGAAGGAAGCAAGGGAGGCTAAACATACCGGTAATTAATTAAAGAGCAGGGTTTTGAGATGTTTCTAAAACAGTCTGATATTGTGGATGTTGCGCGGTTCCGTCGGAAGGGAATTCCAGGCTTCAGCCGCCTTAAAAGATAAGGAGCTGCCGCCCATGCGAATGAGGCGGAAGCAGGGGATGACTGCCAGACGGTGAACAGCAGAGCGTAAATGTCTAAGTGGAACATAGAAGGTGAAGCGTCTCCTAAGGTAGAGTGGCCCCTCACCGTGTAAAGCTTTTTGCGCCAAAGTAAGAGGTTTAAACTGAACACGGCGGGCCACGGGAAGCCAATGAAGGTCCCGTATATGTTTCTTCATGCTTGACCTTCCTGAGATACTGAGCATAACCCTACCTGCCGCATTCTGTATGGTTTGCAGTCTTCTTAAATGGTAACTGGGCAGGCCAATTTATAAAGCATTGGCATAGTCAATATGTGACAGGATAAGATCATGAGTCACTATTTCCTTAGCTGGCCGGGGCAGCATGGGATAAAACTTTCTGAGGGATTTCAGCATACCAAAGCACACTCCTGCCAGTTTTTTGATCCGCATAGAAAACCTGAGGTCTTCACTGAACCAAACCCCTAAGTTCTTAACAGGGTTGCCGACAGAGTTGGGCGGGGGAGTATTCTGAAAGCCAGATTGCTTCCCTGAAATGCGGGGGAAAGTATCCGTACAGGAGAACCTCTGACTTGTCTTCATTGCACTTCAGCTGCGCCAGTGCGAGCCATTTAAAAGCAGGGGATAGGCAGTCTTTCACTTTGACGGGGTCAGGTAATTTTTCTTCCAGGTGAAGAGGAGCTGGGTATCATCGGCATAAGCTATAATCTTCACTCCCAGCTCCTCTGCTAGATACATCAGGGGTAAGATATATGTTAAAAAGCAGGGGACTCGAAGTAGACCCCTGCCGTACTCCCATAGTCACCTGTCTGGAAGCCGAGAAAAACAGGGGCTGCCATACCTGTTCAGTCCTGTCCTCTAGAAAGGATTTTAGCCACTCCCAGCCGTGGACAGAGATCCCAATACTTGAGAGGCGAACAAGTAATTGGTGATGGAGCACTGTGTCAAAGGCGGCAGATTGGTCCAATAAAATCAGAGCCGCTCTACCGCCTGCATCCAAGCATTCACTTACTGCCTCAGATATTTCATCTAAGGCCGTCTCCATGCTATAGGATGCCCTGAATCCAGATTGAGCTGACTGGAGGGCGCCAGAAGACTCAACAAAGGTGGATAGCTGTTTAAAAACTGCTTTCTCGCATACCTTTGCCATGGCCGGCAGGAGGGATATTGGTCTATAGCTAGCAAGTGGGCTCAAGGAGGGCTTTTTTAAAAGCGGTAGCAGTTTAGCCTGCTTCAATCCAGAGGGACTGTGGCAGTTTGGAGGGATACATTTAATATGGTATTCACCTCAGGGTTAACCATCTCCGCTCCCTCAGCGAGTAGCCTGGCCTGGCACGGGTCTTTCGGAGAACTTGATTTAAGTGATTTAAGAGTCCACAGTGTATCAGGTGGGGCAATAGGTGAAATCTCTGTCAGGAGGGAACCTGGTTGGGCGGAAGGAGAAATGATCGAGCTAACAAACCTAGCTTGCCCGTGCGAATTAGTACCCAGACTGTCCTGGATGGCCTGAATCTTCTCAATAAAAAAACTTGATAACTTCTCACACTATTCAGTGGAGGCAGGAAGGGAAGTAAGTTCAGCGAAGGGCATTAGATAACTCTGTACAATAGCAAAAGTTTCCTTTTTAGACTTGGCGATGCGTTCCATATAGAAGCAACTTTTTGCCTCCCTGATAGCAGCATAGTATACCCGCTGGGCCTTCTTTAGTGCTATTTTGGCCAACAGGCAGTAGGCCAGTCTCCAACTGCGTTTCAATGTTTTACAGGACTGTTTTAATTCCCAAAGCTTACTAGAATGCCAAGGTTTCGAAGGGGTGATTCTTGCTCGTCTGTTCTGATGGGGCGGGGTCAGAAACTCAATTGCCTGAGAGATCCAATTGGTGAAACTCTCCAACGCACTAGACAGATTAGTGGAGGGAGTGGGACGTCTGTCTGACAATACCTTGCAAAATGCAGCTGAATCAATCATACCTTGCAAAATGCAGCCAAATCAATTCTTGGTGATGGTCTGCCTTGAGGAGGTCCCTGAGATAAGGGAAAATGCGCAATGGTCCAGGAGAACTGTATCAAGAAATGATCAGACCAGGACACTTGTAAGGGTTGGGTAATAAATAGAGGAAAATTTGAACATACTGGGTCTAAAATGTGCCCTCCACTATGGGACGGAGAGTTAGTCCATTGAGTGAGTTGCGCCATATCAAGCGAGTCATAGAATTCCCTGGTATCATTAGCCTCTAAACAGTCCAAATGAATATTAAAATCACCGAGAAGCAGGAAGTTTGAAAAGCGGAGGGCCCTAGGGACAATCACCTTATCTAGGTTTTTCAAAAAGGCTTTGGGTGGACCGGGCGGTTTGTACACTGTGCCACCAAGTGTGAAGTGCGGGGATATAGCAATACTCCATCGCTGATGCCCATAGTGTCTTCACGAGTAAACGTCCACGTGTCCCTGAACACTACCGCAATTCCACCACCTTTTCCCTCTTTAAGATCGGCCCTCACTATTTTATATTACCTGGGAATAGCTAACTCAATCGCTGGTGAGGAGAATTCACTCAGCCATGTCTGAGTCACAAATAATATGTCGAGCTGCTCATCTGAGAGGAGCTCAAATATATACGGGGCATGTATAACAAATGAGTCGGAGTTAATTAGCCCTGCCTGTATGAGTTTGCTTTTCCGGGTGTTTGAAGGGAGACCTGCAGGAGGAGTACAGTCGCCCAGCTTGGTATGGAAGCTGAACTTACAGTTCTCACGCCTCCTGTACCAGTTATCAGGGGCCAGCTAGTGTTCTTCACAGACAGCGCATTAGGGGCCAGATGTAGGTAATTCATATTTACCGACTCTTAAGTACCAAATTTTACCGATTCGGTATTTAAGAGTCGGTAAATATGAAGGGGGGAGATGTAGGTATTACAGATTCTGTAAATACCGAATCTTTAAGATTCGGTATTTACCAAATCTGTAAATACCGAATCGGTATTGCCCATTGATTCCTATGGGCCTTGAAGCCCATAGGAATCAATGGGCAATACCGATTCTGTAATTACAGAATCGGTAAATACCGAATTTGGCAAGGGGGCAGGGGGTGTCACTTTGACATCCTCTGGCACCCCAAAAATAGGCATGTGCGCCATGTGGCACACAGACATGCCCTAAGGGCATGTCTGTCTGTCACATGGCTAGGTGTGCATGCACACCTGAATTCGGTATTTTAACACCCAATTGGATTGTGTGTTAAAATACCGAATGTGTAGGGCCTTTGGGACTCAGAAGAGTCCCACCTACATCTGGGAATTACCGAATCGGTAAAAATACCGATTCGGTATTTTACAGAATCGGTAAATTTACCGAATCGGTAAATTTACCGATTCTGTAAAAATATGCCCCTACATACCAATTCTTACATACCGGTCGGTAACGGCCAAAAATACAGATTTTTGGCTGTTACCGACCGACCTACATCTGGCCCTAGATGTTTAAAGCTAACAGGTCAGCTCGGCTATAAACTTGGTGACCACCCGGCAGCTCTGAAGGAGCACAGGTAGCGTTGCTGGAGCTGGCCGCTTCCTGGACGCTGACGGGTGCAGACGGGCTTGCCTGAGGTGCGCCAGCGGCGCGTCTGCGCAGCGAGCATGATTTATGCAGAATATTCCCCCAACGACTAGAGCGCGCCCTCGTCAAAATGGCGGCCTAGTCTGTACAACCGGGATTCCCCGTGATGCATGAAGAGTGGGGGTAAGCGATTGTTTCCAATTCAATTTTAAAAAGTGTGTCAAGCAGCAATCCAAATTAAAATAACAATAACAGCAGAATGGATCATTTTAAAAAGCAAGTAGCAGCACAATATCACGATTAAAATACTTTAGGCAACTAGGGAACGGTACAAGTGGAGGGAACAACATATTAGCACATCCTCGCTCGTATTAGCCTCAAGATGAGCGCTGGAAAGACGTGAATGAGGGGCAGAGTGCAAAAAAGTAGTGATTTAGAATTGTCTTTGTGGGTCCACTAAAACTTTATAGGGTGGCCTCTAGGACAACGTTAAAAACGAGAAGACTAGGGATCAAAACTATACATCCCTAATGTAGGTCAACATTTTTCTGCCATGTATCGGTCCCTAAGCGGCATTTGTCATGACCTTAGTATTAGCAGTCGCTCTGCATAAGTGAAAAAATATTTAAATATATTGACCACCACTGGAACAAGGTGGTCAGATGATCAACAACCCAAGTAACTTCAGAGGGTACGTTGGTTCTGTGGATTTAAATAGAAACAGTCATAACTCCATATTCTGACATTAATGAACTAACATGGACATATTGGGTGTGGGTTACGCTTACCTATTAAATGATGTACCAAAGACCCACTCTCCAAGCTCTGTGTATGTCGCTTTGTGCCCAGCTAAATGAAACAAATCACAGCACAGTTTCTGTATCATATAGACGACTAGACATGTATCTATAAACAATGTACCATCTATAAGTCACCAGGAGACCTCCAGAAATACATTATGATGTCTCCCTCTATTCCGTGTGTATCCCGTTCCATCAGACAATATACTTATTCGAATGGGCCAAGAACAACTTCAGATCCCTGTATAGATCAATCAAACCTTTCATGGTGCCTACAAGCTCTCTCTTGGCTAGGGAGAATATTCTCACTCAAAATGTTGATCCGCCTGAAAATCCTATATCTATTAAAGGCCTTCCACTTCTAAAAACCAAGAGCCTACAATCGGATGATCTTTATTGTAATTTAATAGGGAAGGGGAAAAAAAACCACTCACAAGAATGCTAATTACTCCTTAAGCGTATGTAATTAGCAAATAGAAGTTATTGGTCGCATGGGGGTGTGCACCTTAGAGGGCTCCTTGATGGGGCTATTCAGATGCCCCAAAACATCTAGTAGAATGACTGCAAGGGGAGACTGATAAAATCAGGTGCTTTATTGACCAGAACATGAAGGCCAGACCCTTGAGCGAGATATTATGGATCCCCAAAAAACAGAGATGTAGTAATCTCTACATCTTGCCTGTGATTTACATTAGAATCCTGGGAATACTTAGACTGCTATGAAGGGATTATAGCCCACCCCTTTCCACTGAGCCCAGTGCAGTTGAATATAGACTTTAATCTGGGCCTAGACAGATATCACTTCCAAACCTGGGTAATGCAGGGGTGCTATTGTTTAAGGAATGTCGTACGGTTCAAAACTGTGGGGGACTGTGTCCACTCATACTAAGAAAATATGTTGACCTAGTTCCTGGTAAGCTCACAGTGTTCAATCTGGACCCCTAAACCTTACAGGGTACCTAATGGTCTCTGCAACCTCAGAACATGATAACCTTAATTCCTCCAAGGAAATTGTGAAAACAGATCTACCCTTTCGATGTTAACTCATTCATGCCAAAGGGAGACACAAGAAATACAAGAGTTAGCAATTCAAAGTATTTATTGAAGCAATTGGATTCTTGCGTGCTCAATGATTAGTAGAAGAAGTAGAAAAAAAACAAGCATAGTAACCAGCATTAAAAGAATAGTGAAGGAGATGAATAATGTAACCATTATAATTGTTACATTAATTATATAAATACAAATATTTGAACTTCTACCTAGCACTACCTGTTTTAGAGAGCGTAGGGTGGATGTGATCCTGGCAGATACCTTAAAGTGGACTAACTCCCCATTTACCTGCATGCATGTGTCATCTAGTAGTAAGTCTGGTGTAGACCAGGTCGGCATCCATCTCAGGATAGAGATGAGATTCAGCCGATCATGTCACTCCAGATAAATGCTCCTCTGTCTAACAAAGGCTTGGTGCAGTTAATATAATAAAACTTTACCCTGAGATCTGATCTAGCTGTCAATGTTGGTTCCACCCACCCAGATCTGATACTTGTGTCAGGTTTCTGCTTCCTCTGGGGGCAGATCAGCCCTATTTTGAGGCTGATCTGCCCTGTGTATGTGTGGGGGCAGTCAACCCACTAGCACAAGGGATATGTATATATTTAAGTTTGGTGTGACCCCTTGGATAAGGATTGAATCAATAGGATGGGGCATTGGTTAGTTTTACTTTCGGTTGTTTTTCTGTCCCCCTTCATGACAGATTGGTACTTTGGGTAGTGACATAGTGTATTATAATGTTCATTGTTTTACTTCTTGTCATTTGCGATTGTAATTATTTAGTTCTCCTTTTTATTCTACTTCAAGGCTTTTGCTCTTTTGACTGATGTTTTAGGTTGCTGTTTTGTCACTGGTAGTTATGCAGTTTGTGTAGTTGCACGTATTTGGTGAGAAAACGGTTTTTGAACTATTCACTCTCAATGATTATCATTTCCCTGCATGAATGTGTTTTTGTAAATGGTGTAATAATAGCCGTATGTTAGGTTTCTGTTTTATTGTGTGTGAAAATCTTTTTGCATTTGTACTTGATGTGTATTTCGTTTTCTTGTGAGTAATTTGTGTTGCTTTTTCTTTCTAGCGGGATATTGTTGTTTATGTGGTGTCCCTGCAGAGTAGGCACTGGTAAGTTCAACTGTCTCTGGGAAGTGAATCGTATATTTTTTGAGTATATTGATCTTTGTGATAATGCCAAACTTTGTTTATTACCTATTTTGCACAGTGTTGGTTGTTGACTTGTTTGTAAAGTCTCCTTTCTTACTAAGGATTATGGTTAGCCGCAGGGTGACTGCACAGCAGGTTGTTGGTATGCTCTCAAAGTTATGTTATGTTATGTTATGTTATGTTATGTTATGTTAATGGCATTTGTAATGCGCGCAGCTGCTCCAGCGAAGGAGCGTCCCGGCGCCCGACAAGGAAGCCACACAACATAACGAAAGGACAGATTTATTTAAAAAATTTGAGTTTTAGCAGGGCTATGGAAACAAGAGAGTCTTAACAGCCCTGCAAAAGGAAAGCAGGTCGACAAGGGTCCGGATTTCACGAGGCAAAGCGTTCCACAGAGCGGCTGCCCGCACCTTGAAGGAACGACCCCCAGCTCGAATACGGTTAAAGCGTGAAACTACTGCCAGTTCGTGATCTGAGGAGCGGAGGGAACGGCCAGGGATATAGGGGCGCAAAAGGTTATGCAATATTGGAGCAGAGGGGCCTTTTAAGATCTTAAAGGCCAGACAAAGCACCTTGAAGTGAATCCGCTGCCTGACAGGCAGCCAGTGTAGAGCACGCAAGGTGCAAGAGACCGGGCAGAACCTAGGAAGGCCTACAACTGCTCTGGCTGCTGCGTTTTGCACTCGCTGGAGACGCGTCAGCTCGGCCTGATTTAACCCTATAAAAAGGGAGCTGGCATAGTCTAGCCGAGCCAATATCGTCGCCTGAACCACAAGTTGGCGGGTTGCGGCATCAAAATATTTGAGTGCAGGTCTCAGGTTACGCAGAATGCCAAAGCAGGAAGCCGCCATCCTTTTGGTATGGCCAACAAAACTGAGTAAGGGGTCCAACCACACCCCCAGATTTTTTGTCTCCGAAACCGGAGTGGGGGTGGGACCCAGCTCCGAAGGCCACCAAGTATCTACCCAGGGATCCGTCCGCTTGCCGAAGACCATCACCTCTGTTTTTTTGGCATTCAGTTGGAGACAGTTGGACGTCATCCAACTGGCCACCGCCCGAAGTCCGTCCCTGAATCTTGGGGCCTCCACCTCGGGATCCCCGCTGATCGTGACCACTAGCTTAGTATCATCTGCGTATGAAACCATAGTCAAACCGCAGAGCTTCATAACCTCAGCTAGCGGCCTCACGTAGAGATTGAACAACGTGGGACTCAGCGAGGAACCCTGCGGGACCCCAAGCGACAGAGGATGAAATTTGGACTGGTAGGGCGGGGCGGCCACACAGAAGGACCGATCCGCTAGAAACGAACGGAACCACTGGAGTGCAATGCCAGTCACACCTGCCTCCTCGAGGCGCTGTAGGAGGATCTCATGCGAGACAGTGTCAAAGGCGGCGCTCAGATCTAACAAAACAAGCGCCGCCGTTTGACCTGCATCAAGCACTGCCCTCAGATGCTCGACCATAAATAGGAGAGCTGTCTCCGTACTGTGACCAGCTCGAAAACCGTTCTGTGTATCATCCAGAACGTTGGTACGCGACAGATGGTCAGTGAGGGCGGTGTTAACATGCACCTCCGCGAGTTTGGCTGGCCACGGGAGAAGTGAGATGGGTCGATAGTTCTCCGATTTACTAGGGTCAAGAGATTGTTTCTTCAAAATGGGCATTACTACTGCCTGCTTCCACCTCGAAGGCACCCGGCCAGATGTGAGCGAGATGTTGATCAAATCGCAGACTGGGTGAGAGAGTGTCACATCTCTGGACATTACTGGCTTGAGCGGATCTGCCGGAGACCCGGATTTGACTTGGAGAGCCAGAATCTTAAAAGTCTCCGGGGTAAGACAGGGAAAAGAGTCTAACACCAACTGTCCAGGCACAGTAAGCGGCCCGGCGCCAGCCTGCGCAACAGTAGGGAAGGCTCTGTAGATGGTTTGAACCTTCTCCAGAAAAAAGGCCGCCAACGTTTCACAATGAGCGTTAGAGCGGATGGTGTTGGTAGCGGGCTTTTTTGCTACGAGGTCCTTGAGAGCCTTAAAGATGGTTTTAACCGGATTTAAGCTGTTGCGAAATTCCAGTGCATAAAATGCGGCCCGGGCTCCGCAGACAGCTCGATGATAAACCTTAACAGTAGCCATATAGAAGATTTTTTTGCTCTGATCGTACGCTCTCCGCCAGTCTCTCTCTGCACGTCTGCAGGCACTTTTCAGTGCACGCAGAGTACCATTATACCAGGGGCTGGGATCACGAGGTCCGCATTTACTCTGTATCATTGGGATAAGGGAGTCAAGGGCCCTGGTTACCCATTCGCAGAAATGGTCATAACCTGATTCCACATCCTCCACTAAGCCCAATGGATCTTCCGTAAGAAGGCGGTGAAAGTCTTCCAACTTTAATTTGCTCCAACACCGCCTGGGCACAGCTCGCAGCAAGGACTTAAAAGGAGCCTCTGATAGTGGGCAGTGAATCGTCACCAACGAGTGGTCTGTCCAAGGCATGGGAAGGGAGGGGGCCACCTTTACCCCTGCTAGATTTGAAAAGAAGGGGTCCAGAATATGTCCCCCAACATGGGTGGAATCCGAGACCAGTTGGACCAGTTGAAGGGCCTCAAGATCAGCCCCCAGCCTGGCCACTGAGGGTAGGGCCATGATGTCAAAGTGGAGATTCAAGTCTCCAATGATGGAAAAGTTGGCACACCCTACTGCCAGTGAACTGACAGCCTCAGGGAGAGCCTCTCGGAATGCCACATCGCTGCCCGGCGGACGGTAAATAAGCAACCCTGAGAAAGTAAAATGAGATGTAACCGAAACCTTAAACAGGGCGCTTTCACAGCCCGCGATGTTTTGAACTCTCCAGATACAAGGGTAGCAAGATTTTACAGCGAGCGCTACTCCTCCGCCCCTGGAAGAGCGATTAAGCGAGTAGGTGGAATACTCGGAGGGAAACGCCAAATTAAGGACAGCTGTGTCAGAGTCCTGAAGCCAGGTCTCTGTCATACAGAATATATCAGGAGGTTCGTTACCCATAAGGTCCGCTATGTCCTGATGGTGTTTTACTAACGACCTTACGTTCAAGTTCCAGATGGTAATATGGTCCAGAGGGCTGCTACTGCAAATAGCGGACTTTGCTCCAATAGCCCCCAGTAAGGAGGGTGCTTCAAGCAGCCACCTGCCGCACGCGCACCGATAAGGGCCACACAAGGGGTCGACACGGGCTCCGTCGCAAGACGGCAGACGGTGGCAGATAGACATAAGGGCTTCCCTGGTATAGGAGAGCATCGTGCATAGGTGGCAGAAAACAGAGTACCCGCCGGACCAGCGCGACCGAGCGCGGACGGGCGCAGACGGGCAGGACTCTGGCACGACTCAGGCTAAGCGAGGGCGCCACCGCTGCGCGTTACCGCATGTGCTAGGCGGGGAGCTTTAAATAACAGTCCCTCAGTAGCTCCTGCGCACTAGAGCGCTCGCCGGTAGTCTTCCTCTGCCAATGATTATGAGACTGACTCTCCATCTGAGGCAGAGAAGGGAGTGGACGATTCTGGCTGTGAATGTTCTGTCCGAGAGGAATGATCAGATGATAAAGTCACTCTCAATGCAGATGAAGGGCCTGTTTCAGAGGAGGAAATTGATGCACCAATAGTGCAGAAAAGGGCATCTGGACTTCAGCCTGGGGCTGCAGGGCTTCCCATTGGAAAAGCTGGTCTCTGGGTTGCCCTAGACATGGTGCAGCTGGCGTTTCCTGACTTTACCAGTGTCCCATATAGAAGAGTAGATAATAAAAACTTTTTGCCTATAATTTTTTTTCAGTTGTTTATGAACGATGTATGTTTGGAGGAGATTGTTGAGCAGACTAATTTGTATGCTGAACAGTATTTGAGGAACAACAGTACCAGACTTAAGCCCCACTCTAGAATTACCCAGTGGAATCTCATAAATCTGAAAGAGTTGAAAAAGTTCTTGGTTTTACCTTATTTGATGAGCTTGATAATGACGCCATTGATGTCTTCATATTGTTCTTCTAGTCCCTTGATTGCAACGGCTATATTTCCAACAATCATGAGTCGTCGTCATTACTTGCTTCTGCTTCGGATGCTGCATTTTTTTAATAATGGTTTAGCGTTGTCACAAGATCACCCTGATTGTGACCATTTTTTTAGGATTCAGCTTGTCCTTGATCACTTTTGTAGATTGATTTTCTGAGATCTATGCTCCAGGGAAAGAAGTATCTGTGATGAGTCTTTGGTCTTGTTCATGGGTTGCTTGGAGGTTAGTCGGTAATTCCTAGCAAGAGGACACGTTATGCAATTAAGATGTATATGCTGTGTGACAGAAGGACTGAATATGTCTCTAATTTCAGGGTGTACACAGGTAGGGGTTTCAGGAATGACTCCCCCATCGTTGTCCGTCCACTTTCGAAGTGAGTGAGAAAAGTGTATGGGAACTCGGTAGAGGAATTTTTAACAAAAGTCACAATTTATATGTAAATAACTTCCATACTGGTGTGCAGTTGTTCAGGGAATTGGTCAAAGTGGACACTGTTGCTTACGGCACAATCCGCTCTAGCCGTAAGGGTTTCCCAAAATAACTTGTTTGTTAGAGGTTTGAGCGGGGGCACAGTGCAGTGTGCTGCATAGTGAGGAATTGCTAGCTGTCAAGTTTGCAGACAGGAGAGATGTCTACATGCTGACTACCATCCATTATGAAAATACTTCACTTGTGACTCTTTGGGGTCAGGCTGCTAAAGTGCACAAACCTGTGTGCATTTTAGACTATAATAGGCACATGGGTGGTGTTGACAGAGTAGATCTTCGTAAGGCTTACATTTGGTATAAGAAGTTGGCTATCCATCTTTTCCACTTAAAAGCGTTTAATGCTCTTGGTGTGTTCAAGAATTGTTCTCCTAAGTCAAGGATGACTTTTGTTAAGTTTCAGGAGTTTGTGATAGGCAGCCTTGTTCTCGTAGAACAGTTCCTAGAAAAGATTGCTGATCACATTCCTCCCACGTCCACAAAACACTTTGCCAGTAGGAGATGTAGAGTCTGTTGGCGAAGAGGTGCACGGAAGGAGACTTGTATGTACTGATCTGAGTGTCCTTCTAAACCTGCACTGTGCGTGCCTGCTTATTTTAGAATGTGCCACACACAAAGTAATTTTTGGGAGAATCCATGAAGTCTGTATCTTTTTATATTTTTTTGTTCAGTTTCAAGGTTGGCTTAAGTGCGATGCATTTAGTTTCAAACTTTTGTGTTTGCAGTTTTCTATCTACTTACAATTTGTTTGTGTTTTCTTTCTTGTATAAAAAATAACAAAATGAGATGACGGCGTTTGTGGGCTGGCCCTTGGCTGGTGGTGTGTGTGGACTGGTGCTTGGCACAGTCTACACACAGGTCACCCCATCCTGGATTCCCCAGGATGTCTAGTTTTCGAAAATATACACGTTTTCTAAGTTTCCCCAGGTGCTGCCTGACCTAGTGTCCGAAATCCACAGCTAGGCACATTGCAAAAAATGGGTCAGTTTTCACTAGAAAAATTTGATGTGCCCACTTTGCGTTTTGGGCCATTACCTGTCGCAGGCACTAGGCCTACCCGCATAAGTGAGATCCAATTTTTATTCAGAGACTTGGGGGAATGCTGAGTGGGTGGAGGTTTGTGGCTCCCCACAGATTCCAGAACTTTCCTTCACAGAAATATGACGAAAATGTGTTTTTTTGACAAAGTTTGAGGTTTGCAAGGGATTTTGGGTAACAGAACCTGGTCATGACCAAACAAGTCACCCCATCTTGGATATCCCAGGATGTCTAGTTTTAAAAAATGTTCAGGTTTGCTAGGTTGCCAAGATCTCGACTGAGCTAGGTTTCAAAATCCACAGCTAGGCACATTGCGAAAAAAGGATCAGTTTTAACTGGAAAAATGTGAGGTGCCCAAGGTGCGTTTTGGGCCGTTTCCTGTCACGGGCACTAAGCCTACTCACACAAGTGAGGTACCATTTTTCTAGGGAGACTTGGTGGAATGCTGGGTGTGTGGAAGTTTGTGGCTACCCACAGATCCCAGAATGTTGCATCACAGAAATTTGAGGAAAATTCGTTTTTTTGACAAAGTTAGAGGTTTGCACAGGTTTCTGGGTAGCAGAACCTGGTGAAAGCCACACAGGTCACCCATGCTGAATTCCCCAGGATGTCTAGTTTTAAAAATTATACAGGTTTTCTAGGTGTCCCCAGGTGCCAGCTGAGCTAGGGTCCGAATTCCACATGGAGGCACATTGCGAAAAAAGGGTCTGTTTTCAGTAGAAAAATGTGGTGTGCCCATGTTGCGTTTTGGGCCATTTCCTGTCGCGTACACTAGGCCTACCCACACAAGTGAGGTACCATTTTTATCAAGAGACTTGGGGGAATTCTGGGTCAGTTTTAATTTGTGGCTCCCCGTAGATTCCAGAGCTTTCCATCACAGACATATGAGGAAAATGTGTTTTTGTTTCACAAAGTTTGAGGTTTGCAAGGGCTTCTGTGTAACAGAACCTGGTGAGAGCCACACAAGTGACCCCATACTGGATTTCCCAGGATGTCTAGTTAAAAAAAATGTTTTCTAGGTTTCCCCAGGTGCCGGCGGAGCTAGGGTCCAAAATCCACAGCTAGATACATTGCGAAATAGAGGTCAGTTTTCACTGGAAAAATGTGATGTGCCCACGTTGCATTTTGGGCTGTTTCTTGTCGTGAGCACTAGCCCTGCCCACACAAGTGAGGTACCATTTTTATTAGGAGAATTGGGGGTAAGCTGAGGGGGGGTAGAAGTTTGTGGCTTCCCGCAGATTCCAGAACTTTTCATCACACAAATAAGAGGAAAATGTGTTTTTTGGGTAAAGTTTGAGGTATCCAAGGGATTCTGGACACCATAACCTGGTGATAGCTACACAAGTCACCCCATCTCGGATTGCCCAGGATGTCTAGTATTGAAAAATGTACAAGTTTGATAGGTTTCTTGACGTGCCGGCTGAGTTAGGGTACAAAATCCACAGCTAGGCGCATTGCAAAAAAGGGTCAGTTTTCTTTGGGAAAATGGTTTTCACTGGAAAAATATGATGTGTCCACGATGCGTTTTGAGTCATTTCCTGTCACGGGCACTAAGATTAACCACACAAGTGAGGTACCATGTTTATCAGGAGACTTAGAGGAACACAGAATTGTAGAACACATGTTATTAACAATTGACTTTCTATTCATTACTGCCTTCCAATGTAAGACAATGTGTAAAACAGAAGTCATATTGAAAAATGTCTTCTAGTTCACATGGTAGTATTTCAGAACTGTGCAAATAACTACTGCTTCTAAACTCTATATTTTGTTCCCATTTTGGAAGCAGATAGGCGTCTTTGATATCTATTCTTCACTCTTTATATTTTACCAAATTAATTGCTATAAACCAGGTACACAATGAAAAAAAAAATTTCAAGGCGCAGCTCAGTTATCGACTCTGGGTACCTCGGGTTCTTGTGTCGTGTAGTTCCTACAAAAAGTATACAGGATCTGCGCGTTTAGACAACACACACTGTAGGATTGGTGTCAGACGAACTCTGAGCACCCCCACCTGGTGTGTTGGCCTTTTGTACCAACTAGCTCACAGTGCCACTAGAATCTCCTCTTGCAAAGGAGAGAATAGTTCCTGGCAACCATCGAACATGGCAACCCTGATCCCTCAGGACCGCGAAAACAATATACTACCTTTCACTCAGTCACTCGTGCGTACTTAGGGCCCGATTACGATTGCGGTGAATCCGCATTCTCCGGGCCGGCGGCAGACACCGCCGGCCCGGAGGATGCGGATTCACCGCTGCGGTGGCTACAAAGACCCCCCGACAGATTAGGATGGCGGTAGGATCAGCGGTGGACGGCAGGTCCGTCCGCCGCTGATCCGCGGGGTGTAGCCTGCAATTTGGTGGCGGTGTCTGCAAGACACCGTCAGCCAAATTAGGAAGCATGTGTAAACATGCTTTTCCGCAGCGGTTTTTCCGCCGTGGAAAAGCATGTGGACCTTTGCTTCTGGGGGGCCCTTGTGGGCCCCCAGGGTGAAGGGGGGGTGGGGGTGCACATGGGGGGTACCTATGGTACCCATTTGCATTCACAAAGCGGCAGGCACCGCGCGGTGCCTGCCGCTTTGTGCATGCAAATGCACTGCTTGCATTTTTAACATTGCGGCGGGTGCTGCTTCAAGCAGCACCCGCCGCAATGTTAAACATACAGGATGTGACCGCCAGGGTGGCGGTCACATGCTAATTTGCACGGAGGGACCGCCGCTTCCCCTGCGGACGGTCCCTCCACCTCTGGGGTGGCGGACGGACGCAGGTCCGTCCGCCATCCTAATAGGGCCCTTAGTCTGTCTCAGAGAAATACACAGAATAAACAGGCTGAGCATTTTCAATAAGAATTTATTGAACAGTTGTTATTCTGATGTACAATAGATGAGCTGCAACAACCGTGAGGCAGTATAAGATATAAATGATTAGCAGTACGATAAAGGTAAATGGATGGTATAGTACTACCATCTTACTATAATCATGAATACATACAAATATATAAAAGACATGATAAAAGATGCGTACTCCTATGATGCCACCCTAACTAGATGTACCTAAATGTAACTAGCATGTATGTAGATGTTAAGCCAAGAATCCCACTAAGATTTAGTCACCCCTATTACCTGAAGTGAGAGACTGTGGGACCCCGTCCTGGTCTTAAGTTGGACACCCCGAAAGGGATGTTTTAGACCACTGCAAGCTGGAATATCTGCATGCAGGAACCTCAGTGTCTCTGGTCAGTGTGTTGGCCGGGAAGTCTCATCTCCTCTGTCTTTTCTTAGCAAGATGTGATGCATATATACCCATAGGTCTCCCCAGGGGTCCTACATTACTGTATTACTGTGTTGGCCTAAGGATGACGTTGGGCATGAACTTTGTACATAGATTTTATACAGGAGATGGTAGTCCCTCTGTGCTTCCAAGAATCCTCATGCATAATGTATGAGATTTCGAACTAGGGAAAACCAGAGTTCTGAAAGTAGTGTAATATCTAGGTAAAAGGTCAGTCCCTGTAAACCGTGACAAGTGTAATGTCGGGAGAGAATATAGGTGAAGGATAATGAGATTAACGGGGCCTATATTATGATATGATACCTATATGGAAAATAACACCCACTCCTCTTCCGAATGGACGACATAGTTAAATTAGAAATGTACTTCTAGGCTGACTAGATACCGGTACGCAAATAGTAAAAAACATTAGTTTCTTTGTATGCTTAAAAACAATGTATTAAACATTGAAAAAGGTTCTAAAAAAAATCCTAAAGAGAGGAAAAAAATGGAAATTGATGCTCAAGCTATAGCTCTAACATGTCTGTAGGTATAGTTTGAACTACTACAAGCATTTGAAAGCCATGCATGCTCAAATGTTTTTATATGGAATTCCAATTTTCTGTTTGTTTTCCAAAAAGTCAAATTTTTTCCCAGCACACGACGAGCCAAATGAGTCAAATGTTTATGTGTCCTGGCTGGTAGACACAACATTCTTGTTGCCTGCCTCAGCAGTTGGCGATACCTGTAACACCTCGCATATTATGTCAATTGAGCACAAATGATCTTCTTTACCGTCCACAGCCGGTGCTGGGGCAGCCTGTGCGCCATCCAAGGCCTGGGTGTCAGAGGAGGAGCTAGTGTCCATACCAACAGGAGCAGATACTACCTGTGGTGGCTCTAGAAATGCCGTCAACAACATGGGAATACGCTGGAGACACTGCAGAACAAGGGCCATTATCGGGTCCGGTATATCATCAATGTCCGGTTGCGCACATGATGGGAGTGTCAGACAGAGATCCAACACGCATTCTTCTCCGCAAACAGGCATCGGAGGACAGGTAAGATGCAGTCCATCCAGACTGGTCTAAGTGACAAGAACCAAGAAGCACGTAGATCCCTTAGGCGAGGTGCGCCTAGAAGTTGTACCATGCGATCACTGTATTTTCTCTCCAGGAGTACTCTTTCCATCTCCTTGGTGACTGGGACGTCCATTGTGTAGCTGCTATTAGAAAGAGGATCAGCAGCAGCCCTCCAAATATTCTTCCAAATACGGAGTGTATAACGTTTGGTGTAACTCCGAGGACTGTCTGACAGGTGCCTAATAGTCCAGAACCTATGGTCTTAAATAGGTGGACAATGCCTGTCGTATCAGACATGTTAAAGATACGATTTACCATTTCTGCTAAATTGAAAGGGCAATTTGTACGTATAAGTGCCTGTATCTCTGCCAAATACCTTGCTACTTGAAGATTAAAACTCTCTTGTGCGGAGGTTAAGGGCACGGGTTTCTGTATAAGCATGGCTTTCATTCTGCTCAAAGTATCAAACCATATTAATGAAACATTTAGTGAAGGCCATAACAGTGCCTCCCTGACTGTATGTGTTGGTGGAAACAATACTTGCTTACAGCAAGTAACCCTGAAACTCACAGTTACCAGATATGCGATGCCCGTAAGCATCCCACAGCAACCTTGATCATTCAGCATCAAGTAACTCGCATTTGAAAGAAGCCTGAACACTGGAGTGACCGCGGCAGCTGGGGCACCCTTTAAGTGACAAGATAAGTTTGCTACGGAACCATTACAGGGCCCGTGAAGCATTATATCCTGGCATATAAGTGATTCACCCAAAGTACTCTCGGAGTTTGTACCACTTCGAAACAATTCTTTTTCCCCACTTCGGCATCAAAATCTGTACAGTAATTCCCAAGATTCCTTGATGAATTCCCTACCCATTTCTTCATATCTGCCTGCCTGCATTTGTTCAAGGCAATATTGAAATTGAAAAGTAGTGACTGGAAGAGTTATGTGGCCATGGATTAACCATTCTGTGGATGGTGACTCTGCCACTGTAAAAGACAATCTGTCCAGTTCTTCAATGCGCAGCATTGTATACTTTGCGCCCCTTTGTGCCATTTCTATCTGTTTTTCAGTCAGATTGTATGAGGAAAACAGAGACGTGCTGTTTATGAAACGTCAAGGCATATAGCCTGTGTGCAAAGATTTCAGCGCCCAGTTTAACAACATAATAGAACGCAATTGTGATTGCCCGTGTTGTAATATGGACAAATCTTGTTCTAGTACATCAATAGCAGATGATACAATGTTACCCAGTGAATGTATTCTGAAGGTTAGTATCATTAACCCATTGTCGTCCACTGCTAGAGCTTTCTCTAGGTTTATACGATCTATTTCTCGTAATCTTTCTGCGGCCTCTTGTGATATTTTCCAAATCTCATTGTAGACAGCACAATAGAAACGTTTGTGATGTGGCTTCCTAGGACCTAATAAAAAATCCCATAGGTCCATATCCTCTGAAAGTAAGGATAAGTGTTGTACCACCAGTGTGGGTTTTGAGGTCTTTAGCCAATCAAGGCATATCTTCCCAAAACTATATGATGTCACTACCCCTGGGTGTTGTCTCTGTACATAACGTGGAACTGGCCTATTGATGCTGAATCCTTTAGTTTTACCCAATAATCTATCCTGACAGTTATTGGTGTCTATGGGCCAAATCAACCATCCCTTACAATGGGGGTCTGATCTATTGTATTACATGATATCATCTAGTGTAACCTCTTCTTGCGATGTTATATTACCCTCAGTGTGTGACGGTGTGGGCATCCGGGGTGTATTCAAATCTTTAGTCTTTGCTAATCCACGGCAGGTCATTTGTTGTACTTTTCATTCAAAAACATTATTTGCTGCAGAATAAGGCATGCTCTAAATAGTGCTTCTGTTCCCTGTATCTGTCAATCCCTAGTACCCCAGACCGATTTTAAGTCTACAGTGTCTTTCCATATGTCGAAACCATGTTCAGACAATTGAGCAATAAAGGTATCAGAATAAATCTGTTTGGTGTTTGTTTGAACATATTTTTCCCTGCTGGTGTTGGTGCAACCTTATAATAGTATGAGGCTTGGTCTGATTTGTTAAACCCTATAAATATGGAAACTTTTGTACAAATGTTTTTAAACTGCTTTTCGGCGGTTTGGGCAATGTTCCCATTGGTGGTATGTGAAAACATTGCTGGGATTAGCAGATCTTTGCAGAAAGTGATTACCATAATGTTAATAGCAATACATTGTTTCAAAGTTTGATGTGCCCTCTAACATTTCGTTACTAGAAAAACCAGCAGATTTTTCTAAATCAGACAACATATTATTAACAGTTTCATAATCCCAATCATCGGAAAATGTACTGGAGGTAATGACATCACCTAACAAAATCTTAAATAAATGTGGTCTTTTTAAAAGTTCAGTCTGACTAAATATATTGTAATCAACCTTGTCCCATACTATACCTCAGGTATAGGAACTCTGTAATGTTTACTGATGATTGGTCACTTTTTTCACAATGTGATGATAGATGTAGTTTCAGAATTACATTCACTTTTTGTGCTGCAGAGCTTTCTCGAATATAAGTTTCATTAATATGCATACTAAAGACAGTTACTAGGCCAATCCAGAAAAGAAAGAAAAGTATTCCTGTAGATACCCAGAGTTCCACCCACGGTGATACTAGGTAAGTCTTTTTTAAGAAAGTTCATAAAATCTTTAAGTTGCTGTAGACGAGTTCTTTTTGCTGGCGTCATTTCATGTTCACTTGGATCCAGCGAAAACATGTAAAAGTCAATGAAATAGCCAGATGCAGTTCGATACATTTTCGGTAGTTCCGCAGGTTTTGTGGAAACTGTAGCTTGCTCTTGTTGGGGCATGTTGACGTAGATATCCGTGTTTGGTCGAATTGAAATTTGTCTTTGTGTTGAGTTCTCATTTTGAACTTCAATTTCGAGAGGAACGAGTTACATCGCTTTGTTGCTTAGTCCTTCATTCCCTGTAGGTGACCCTTCAAAGTGGATGAGTCTTTCTGTTTGGACTTCTTGTATAGTTGTGAGAGGAGGGTATCTGTTACTCCAGAGTCCACGTGGCCAGATAGTGTGGTATAATTAGGTCAATTGAGACTAATCTTTTCTCCTTATTACCGGAAAGAGGTGGTAGAAGTACTGTTCTTGTTCCTTCAACGGCCAGGACAGGTACAGGTTTTCTATATAATGCCCCAAATTATTTTCTCTCTGACCTGATCCCGGACTTCGGGGATCCAGACAGGTCTTGCTGGGACACTTTTTACTTCCCCAGTGGCGGTCCTTTTTGTCAGCACATTACTCTGTAGTGCCCTGGATTCATTTAAGCCCTGTAAAACAGCCAAACGTTTATGGATGTCAAAAGGTGTATCATCCATCACTGTGCCTTCACGATCAAGTTCAGGTACCCACATTCTCATCCCAAATAGGACCTCGTAAGGAGTGACCCCCCCCCCCCAGAGAGCTTCTTGGCTGATTATTTTATGCCCTTTGAACTCCATACAGATGTTTTACCCAATTTCCACCCAAGCCTAATACTCTAGCTGTTAAAGACTGCTTTAAGTCCAGTTTTTTTCCTCTCCACAACCAAATTTCCCTTGGGATGGTACTGAGAGGAGTACTGCAATGCTACACCCAAACTTCTCATGGCTTCCTTGTAAGCCCTAGAGCTAAACGCGGGGCCACGGTCAGAATGTAATGTGCCAATTGTGTGTGTCCCTATAAGGACTCGCAAATCTTTTATAACAGTTCGAGCTTCAGCCGAGCTCTGGGGCCACACCCATAGGAACCGGCCGTAGTGGTCCTAATAAACACACACAAGTGGTTTGTCGGATATTAGTAAAGGTGTCTGCGCTGGATGTGTTACGGTGGAGCCTTTCATGTGCTGGCAGATGTCGCATTTCAAGACGTAGTCCTTAGTCTGCTTTCTTAGTCCCGGTCACCAATAGCGTTGGTTCAATAAAGAAACTGTTGCAGAAACTCCTGCATGTGCAGAACCT
This sequence comes from Lissotriton helveticus, assembly GCF_964261635.1. Taxonomy (NCBI): domain Eukaryota; kingdom Metazoa; phylum Chordata; class Amphibia; order Caudata; family Salamandridae; genus Lissotriton; species Lissotriton helveticus. The sequence continues at coordinate 492,177,928 of NC_136067.1, read as the reverse complement.
ATACCCTTGTGTGCTGCTAGAATTCATACTAACCTTCGATCCATATTTGGTATTACTCTATCCCCCACTCCAGGAATTTGAGCAAATAGAACATTGTTTGCATCTAACTTGTAGGAGTACTTGAGTGGAAATATTTTCGGTGCTGTTGAGTTATTGCGTGTAGCAATACTGGGAACCAATACTTAACTGTCTATCCTCATTTTTGAACGAGTGAATGCAGCTCCGGAAGCCGTGTGTACAGCCCCCTTTGTGGTTTCGTCAGCTCATGAATGCCCTTCAAAGTGATCGCCATCAATGTGTGTATCACCTGAGCCCTTGGTAGTTAATTTTTCATCTCCACTACCTGTTCCCATAGCATTTTGTGCTTAATTGTGACACCTTTTGCATATTTAAACCCATTCTGTCCCCAGTGATGTAAATATTCATTATATGATTGTACACAGTAAAAGGAATCTCACACGATTAGTGTGGGGAATTCTCGATCCATATTTACCAGTGTCAGAATAAGTGCTTTTAGTTCAGCCAGCTGGGCCGTACAGTTTCCTGGAGACTGTGTTTTTGTGAATTTCAGGAGAAACTTTCCATCCTGCATGCATCCTTTAACAATAGCACATGCAGTGATGTATTAATGTTTGCTCCCTATGGCTGGTTTTGCAGAACCGTTAGTGTAAATTATATATTCATACTGATCTAGAGGCATTATTTCATTAGGTAGAGGATTTTCTTGTTCATATTGCACAAATGTTTGTGCTTTTAGATTTGGGTCGCTCCTGTATTCTACATCTGTTGCAGTGAGAGAATTAGCCCATTGTATCCATCTTGGATGTAAGGCTTTAGAGTTGGGAATGATTGCCTTTGTTGTAGCCTCTAAGGCTGGAACCGGGGTAACTACTATTATACATTTCCCTTGAGCCAGTGATCCTTGTCTGCCTACAGCAGTCTGTACAGCTGTTAGATTTTTTTCAGTTGATGCAAAACGCATCTCAGCATTTGTGTGCAAATGTGATTTGTACGCTATTGGTACTGTCTTACCCTCATTATATGTTAGATAGGTGTATCCAGATTGACCCGCAATTATACGGATCACTAGGATGTGTACATTTACGTGTGTCTGTAAGTATTTTGAAGCTATCATGTCAACTTGTAAGGAAGAAAGAGTATCTGTATGTTCCTGTGCCAACATTCCAACTGAAAAGTCAGGTTTTATCAAATTGTAGAAAGGTTTTACTCTTTCTGCGTACTCTAAAATGTATGTACTGACAAAGATCAGGAATCCCAGGATTGATTATAAAATAATTTATGATTGTGGGGATGGGAGCAGCGCACATTTTTCTAAAAAGTTGGCTGCCAGAATTCATTGAACAGTTTTTATTCTGATGTCCAGAACCAGGCGGCCCGGTTGGTGTATGGCCTCCCACGCTATCACCATTCTACCCCCCTTCTCAGGGAGCTTCACTGGCTTCCCGTAAAAGAACGCTCCCTTTTTAAGACGGGCTGCATGGTCTTCCAGGCCCGTCAGGGCACTGCCCCCGTTTTTATTTCTTCCTTAATAAAACCCTATGTTCCCCCAAGAGAGCTCCGGTCCTCCTCTAAGTCCCTTCTTCAGATCCCCCGCTTCAAACGCAAAAAGTGGGGTGGGGCCAACTTCTCCACCTTGGCCCCAACATTCTGGAACTCCCTCCCTGACCATCTTCGCTCTGCTACTCAGTATCTCTCCTTTCGGAAAGATTTAAAAACCTTCCTTTTTAATCAGGCTTTCCCCGCTTAGCTCTTCACCCCTACCACTCCTGTCTTGACCCTCAGTTGCCAACCCTATTTACTAGCGCCAAGAAACCGCAAGGTGTACGCTGCGCTTTAGAAATGTTTTAAATTAGAAATTAGAAAATAAATGAGCTGTGTTAGAATCCGAGGTCTCTGGTTGGCTCAGGTTCGCACTTGCGACAAGCAGGGGCCTTTTCCTCCAGTCAGGGCAAGGTAACTACTCCTTCGAATAACCCCTGCTCACCCTCTAGGTAGTGTGGTGCGAGCAAACAAGGCTAATCCTCAGGGCGATAGTTAGTTAAGCATTTATGATCACGCACAGTAAACCCACTGACCCACCACAAATGGACACCAGTCGTAAGGTTGTATCAAAAATACATAGACTTTATATAAAAATACTTCAGTTGCAGAATTAACACAAGACCATATAACGTTTAGAGATTCGAGGCCACCAGATTTAAATAGGCAATCAGTCTTTAAATGTTTGTTGTTCAGCAAGGTACGATGACAGGGAAAACAGAACGTTGCGGACCCTGGATCCGATGTGAACTCAAGACGAAGTTCAAGTGTACCTTGCTTGTGGAAGTCCGAGGCTTTCAGGCGCGGCTTGGTGAGGGCGGACCCGGGACTAGGCCGACGGTTCTCCAGAGGATCTCTCCGGCTCGGGCCCCCTCGAGGAGTGAGGTGGTTGAGCAGGACTGTGGAGGGTTGTGGCAATCCGGGATCGATGCAGCTCACGGGGCGAGGCGCCGTTCAGGCCTGCAGGGCATACTACTTCTTACCACGCCAAGTCATACTCGTGGATCTGTGAGGGGCGTCGCGTTCTCGGGCAGACGGGTGCTGCACCAGGCTACCGGTACCAGCGTACGGGAGGCCTTTCTTGAGGTGCGGCACGAGCCTTGGTATGCAGGAGGGCAAAGCGAGACAGTCGGGTACGTTACGACGTACGGACCGTCCGAGGCTATGGAATGCGCTCCGTGCAGATTCCGGCTGGAGAAGATGAGAGGCGCACAACGCGCTCCGTTAGCGGCGAGGTGACAGGAGAGCGGGCGGCCCGGCACTGAAGCGAAGACCGACTCAGGGATGAGCGGGGCTCTCTGCGGCGGGGCGACCAGGTTCCGAGCTGTCACGACCTGGGAGGGGCGAAGGCACCTGAGTCACAACTCCGGCGAGGGAATAAGAACTAAGGCCTAACAGCAGACGGGCACAAGCAGAATAGAACCCAATGGTCCTGGGGTTCCATTCAGGGGGCAAGCTCGCAATCAAGCCCTTGGAGATCGTTTCAGGCACAAGTCTTCAAAGTCCTATCTGGTCCTTTCCTCTCCTTTCTCAGCAAGGCACCACTGCAGGCCAGTCTTACAGGATACAGACTGGTTTCCGTCCTTCAGTTTCTCTTAGTCCTTCTAGTCAGGCAGAGGTTCGTCGTGGTCAAAACTGGATCTGATTTGCAAGGAGCGGAGCTCCTATATTTATACTGAGATTCTTTTGTCTTTGCAGGCCAGGGGGCCTGAGCCTAGTTCAACCCGGTTTTGGAGTACTCTGTTTACAGGAAGCTGCCATCTTCTTTCAGAGTGTAGGGCAGGGATATCAGACGCTCCGCAGGAGGTGGAGCCAGCATTGTGGTGGTGGAGCACAACCCTATCCAGAGTCAAGGACTACTCCGCGCACCCATCCTGGGGTAGGCACCCCATTCACCACCTGGAGCCCCCAACTGTCCCCGGGAATTCCCCAGCCCTGTCACTCACACAAACCCAGACAACAGATACACATCCTTGCAAAGGCAAGCTGAAATAGTTAGGCTCAAGCAAAGGCTAACATTCTAAATGTAGCATTTGCAAACAAAGGATATCAAAATACACCTTACTAAAGGACGTATTTTATTATTCTGAGTTCAGGCATACTAAACTTGACATGCCACCGTGTTCCCTGAGCCTGCCGGGACTATAGCGTGTAATAATTCCGGCAGTTCATCTGGCCTAAGAGAACAGGTAGCCCTTCAACAGTGAAGAACGAAAAGGGCAGTAATTCACTATTAGGACATGCCACACTCTAGGCTTGTCCTGCCTTGTCCTTACAATGCACCCTGCCCGTAGGCCTACCCTAGGGGTGACTGATATGAAGTTAAGGGAAGGTTTAGGGACTGGCAAGCGTGGACACTTGCGCAGTCAGCATGACAGTACAAGACTGTACGCCGGGTCTGCAATGGCGGACCCGAGACACATGTTACGAGGCCGCTTCTGTGGGTGGCGCAACCAGCGCTGCAAGCCCACTAGCGGCATTTCTATCTACAAGCCCCGGCACTCCTCGTGCACGTTACTGGGGACTGACAGTAAACCAAATAAGCCAATCGTGGAAATCAATTATGGATACACTTTACATTGGGAGCACTTGCACTGCGGCACGGGTTGGCCGTGGTGCAGTGCCCTGAGCATTAAATACCAGCAAAACATCTGAGGCACATCAGCAAAAAAATGGAAGGGAGTCTCACGCCAAGGTGCCAAGTCTAACACGTGTCCCCTCCAGCTGAAATGTGGGGAGAACTACCCTTACCCAGGGAGTTCCTCATCACTAAGGCGGAAAAACCTTGACAGACCATCAGCATTGGCGTGGTCTATGCCAGGGCGGTGTTCCACCGTGAAGTCCATACTCTGTAGAGAAATGGAACACCTCAACAGTTTCGGGTTCTCACCCCTCATCTACATCAACCATCTGAGGGGCCTGTGGTCTGTCTGAACTCGGAAGTGAGACCCAAACAAGTAGGGTCTTAGCTTCTTCAGGGCCCAGACCACAGCAAAAGCTTCTCTCTCGATCGCACTCCACCTCTGTTCCCGTGGAAGTAACCTCCGACTGATGAAGGCCACAGGTCGGTCCCAGCCCTCCTCAGTCATCTGTGAAAGGACAGCCCCTATCCCATGCTCTGAAGCATCTGTATACACTAAATCAGGTGCCAGGAGCACGGGCGCTGTGCACATGGCCGTCTTCAGGGTGTCGAACACTTCCTGACAGGTGTCAGTCCAGATCACTTTCCGGGGCTGCTTCTTCGAAGTCAGCTCTGTCAAGGGGGCAACGATGCTGCCATATCCCTTGACAAACCTCCCGCAGTACCCGGTGAGTCCCAGGAAGGCCCTCACCTCCGTTTGGGTCTTGAGGGGTTCCCAAGCCAGGATGGTCTGAATTTTGGGCTAAAGGGGCGCCACCTGGCCGCTCCCAACTTGGTGTCCCAAATACACCACGGAACCCTGCCCGATCTGACACTTGCTTGCCTTGATCGTGAGGCCTGCCTTGCGCAGGGCCGCCAACACTTCCCAAAGGTGTCGCAAGTGCTCTTCCCACGTACCGCTGAACACTGCGATGTCGTCCAGGTAGGCGGCACTGAACGCGTCCAGTCCAACCAACACCTGGTTGACCAACCTCTGGAAGATGGCAGGGCCGTTTTTCATCCCGAATGGCATGACCCGGAATTGGTAATGCCCATCCGGTGTCGAAAACGCTGACCTCTCTTTGGCCCCGTCAGTTAAGGCGATCTGCCAGTATCCAGACGTTAAGTCAAACGTACTGAGAAACCGTGCAGGCCCTAACCGATCGATGAGCTCATCAGCTCTGGGAATGGGGTGCGCGTCGGTCTTCGTGACCGAATTGAGTCCTCGATAGTCCACACAGAATCGTAGTTCGGGTGTGGCTCCCGGTGTCGCAGCCTTCGGGACCAAGACCACTGGGCTGGCCCAAGGACTGCTGGAGGACTCAATCACCCCAAGAGCAAACATCTTGAGACTTCCTCCTTGATGCAGGCTCGTACCCTGTCAGTCACGCGGTAAGCCTTGTGCTTCACCGGCAAACTGTCTCCCGTGTCCAGATCATGGACGCACCACTCTGTGACACCAGGAACCAGGGAGAACAAGTCAGAGAATTGCCCCAGCAGTTGGCGGCAATCACTCTGCTGCTCAGGGGTCAGGGAGGGTGAGAGGTTAACTCCATCCACTGACCCGTCTCGCTCGGAGGCCACCAAGAGGTCCGGAAGAGGCTAGGTCTCCTCCTCCATTCCATCATCGGTTGCCAACAGCATGCCCACTTCGGACCTCTCCAAGTGGGGCTTAAGGCGGTTAACATGTAGGACCCTCAAAGGGTTCCTGGGAGTTTGCAAGTTCACCAGGTAGGTGACAGGACTCTTGCGCTCCACAACCTCGAATGGACCCGTCCACTTATCCTGAAGTGCACAGGGCTCCACTGGGGCCAAGACCCACACCTTTTGTCCAGGCTGAAGCTCCACCAGAGTGGCATTCTGGTCGTAGCACGGCTTCATCTCTTCCTGGCTGGCTTCCAGATTTGCCTCAGCAAGTTGTCTGAATCACCTGGTCTGGTTTCGGAAGGCCAGCATGTAACTATATACATTCTGTGGAGGTTTCCTAAGAGATTGCTCCCAGCCTTCCCTAACCAGACTCAGAGGTCCGCGGACCGGGTGGCCGTACAGAAGCTCGAAGGGACTGAACCCGAGCGACTTCTGAGGCACCTCTCGGTACACAAAGAGTAGACATGGTAAGAGGACGTCCCACTTGCGCCTCATCGGTCCTTCTAGGCCCATAATCATGCCTTTCAGGGTTCGGTTGAATCTTTCAACCAACCCGTTTCCTTGGGGATGGTAAGGGGTGGTGAACTTGTAGGTTACACCACACTCTTGCCAAAGGGACTTCATATATTTCGATATGAAATTGGTACATCTGTCAGACACCACCTCTAGAGGGAATCCTACTCGAGAGACAATTCCCATCAGTGCTCGTCCCACCACGGGGCCATCACTGTCCTCGGAGGGATGGCTTCAGGGTACCGGGTGGCATGGTCCACCAAGACCAGGATGAACCTGTTGCCCATGGCTGCCTTGGGGTCCAGAGGCCCCACAATGTCAATTCCCACTCGTTGGAATGGGGTACTGATGACGGGGAATGGTTGGAGGGGAGCCTTGTACTTCCCTCCACACTTACCACTTGCCTGGCAAGTCTGGCAGGTCCTACAGTGAGCATCTGAGCTCCTGTGCATTTGGGGCCAATAAAAGTGGGTAACAAGCCTGTCATAGGTCTTGTCCATCCCCAAATGTCCTGCTTATGGCACATCGTGAGCCAGCCCCAGTAGGAAGGCTCTGAACTTCTGGGGTACCACCAGCGCACGGGCTGACCCAGGTTCAGCAGCCTTAGGCTCTGAATACAGGAGACCGTTCTCCCAGTAGACCAAGTGTTTTCCGGACTGAATGCCATTGGCCTGGTCTGCAGCCTGCTGCCGCATACCCACGAGAGAAGGGCACTCTTTCTGCTCCTTGCAGAATTCCTCCCTGGAGGGGCCTCCTTCTTGCTGCCAATGGGTCAGCTCAGGCAGGTCCCCCAGTTCGGCGATCTGTTCCCCGGTAGGCTCCAGGGCATCCCCCTCGAGGTCTGCTTCATCCTGGGCCGTGGGAACTTCGGGGGCCGGCTGCCCGCGCCCCCTGCGCCCTCTCTCTAAGGCCGGTTCCTGGGCCTCTCCTTCAGGCTCCAGGACCTCTTCAACACCCCTACAGGCTGCCATGGACCGCGTGGTCACGCACGCCCAGTCGGGTAGACCCACCATCCGTAGATGGGTCGTTTTCTCCACCTTTCCCCAAGGGGAGTTCTCCAAATCGTTCCCTAGCAAACAATCTACAGGCATGGAGGTCCTTACAGCGACTTACAGAGTACCTGAGACCCCCCCACTCGAAGGGAACCTGAGCCATCGGACACTGGCTCTCAGAATTGTCTGCATTGACAGCCCTACAGTAGGCGTGTGGTACGACCTGCTCTGGAGACACCAGGTGCTGCCGGACGGCAGTCACACTGGCTCCTGTATCTCGAAGAGCCTCCGCTTTCTTTCCATTAATGGTCACTACCTGCCCATATTTCTTAGTGTTGCTGGGTAGGTAGTTTTCGGGGACCATTTGACTGTCTCCTAGCGAGACCAAGGTCATCTGGACGAGATCCCCACCCCCTTGGATTGCTATTTCCTCCCCAAAGTTAACAGTGGCTAGTTGCCTGGGGGGAGCACCAGTGGGTACGGGTTTTGCAAATAGGTGACACTTAGGATCAGAGGCAACGTGACCCTGGTCGCCACACCTAAAGTGATGGGCCCTCTGTGAACAGGTTTACCTGTCGGGGCCCCGGTCGGCTTCGGGGGTTGGGGAGGCTGAGAACCTTTCTCTTGGTTCCCTTGGGGATTACTTTGGGGGCCTTTGTAGAACCCTTTCTGTTTTCCCCTGTCCCCCCACTCTTCTGCTGGGGACCCTGCCCACCTTTGGCTGAGTCTTCCCCGAGACCCTTGTGGACCCTGGGGCTGAGCCAGCGGTCCGCTTCCTCAGCAAGCTTCCTCGGGTTGGACAGCTTGCTATCGATCAGGTGCTGGCGTAACTCAGGAAAACAATTAAGCGACAAGTGCTCCCAGGCCATTAAATCAAACAGCCCTTGGTAATCATTCACCTTACTGCCCTTCACCCAACCATCCAGTGCCATGCAGAAAAAGGTCACATACTCCACATACGTACCCCCTTGCTTCTTCACACAATTCCTAAACCGCTGTCGGTACATCTCAGGGGTTAACCCAAATCTGTTCATCAGGGCCTCTCTCATGTGCGGGTAGGAAGTGGATTCTTCAGCGGGGAGATCGAGCAGGGTATCCTGCCCCTCGGTCAGGAACCGTCCCCACAACCCCGCTCCCCAATCCTTCTCAGGGATCCGGCTACCTCGTAGGCCCGAAACCACTGCCCTATGTCATCCCCCTTAAAATACTCCTTAACCACTTCCTTCGGTACGTAGACCCTTGACTCTACCTGTGCTGGCGTTGTGCTGCCACCAGGAGCTGCGTACATCTCTTTCGCTTTCAGCTCCAATTCTTTGATCCGTAGTTCGTGCTCTAGCTGGAGTTTCTTCTCCGCCATCGCCATCTGTCCGTTCAACCTTGCCATCTCTACTTCATGCGCTCTGGTTGCGGCCCTTTCCGCCAGCTCTTCTGACGACAGGCCCCGGGGCACCTCGATAAGACTATCTGGTGGATCCACCACCAGCTGGTTTTCTGGCTCTCTTGACTCCTTCCAGGCTGTCAGTGCCTTGATGGTCTGGGTTTTGTTTTTGCACCCTGCGTGGGCGACTCGGAACTTTACTCAAAAACCTTTCAATTGCTTGGCTTTGTAACTTCCAAGATCTTCCCAGTTAACATCATCGAGTCCAGAGATAACAGAAGGTGCTCTCGCGGGGAGTGAACCAGGCATGGTTTAGCGATACGAGATCTCTTGGAAAGAAAATAAATCTGTGGCTTCGTTATCGGTCTGCTCTCACTACGTGGTGATCAGTAATTCACTGTACATGAATCATAAATGCAAATTCGGAATCCTCACCGCTGCCGACAATGTTAGAATCCGAGGTCTCTGGTTGGCGCAGGTTCGCACTTGCGACAAGCAGGGGCCTCTTCCTCCAGTCAGCGCAAGGGAACTACTCCTTCGAATAACCCCTGCTCACCCTCTAGGTAGTGTGGCGCAAGCAGACAAGGCTAATCCTCAGGGCGATAGTTAGTTAAGCATTATGATCACGCACAGTAAACCCACTGACCCACCACAAATGGACCCCAGTCATAAGGTTGTATCAAAAATACATATACTTTATATAAAAATACTTCAGTTGCAGAATTAACACAAGACCATATAATGTTTAGCTATTCGAGGCCACCAGATTTAAATAGGGAATTAGTCTTTAAATGTTCGTTGTTCAGCAAGGTACGATGACAGGGAAAACAGAACGTTGCGGACCCTGGATCCGATGTGAACTCAAGACGGAGTTCAAGTGTACCTTGCTTGTGGAAGTCCGAGGTGTTTCAGGCGCGGCTTGGTGAGGGCGGACCTGGGACGAGGCCGACGGTTCTCCAGAGGATCTCTCCGGCTCGGGGCCCCCTCGAGGAGCGAGGTGGTTGAGCAGGACTGTGGAGGGTTGTGGCGATCCACGATCGATGCACCTCACGGGGCGAGGCGCCGTTCAGGGCTGCGGGGCGTACTACTTCTTAGCACGCCAAGTCATTCTCGTGGATCTGTGAGGGGCGTTGCGTTCTCGGGCAGACGGGTGCAGCACCAGCGCTACCGGTACCAGCGTAAGTGAGGGCTTTCTTGAGGTGCGGCACGAGCCTTGGTATGCAGGAGGGCAAAGCGAGACAGTCGGGTACGTTACGACGTACGGACCGTCCGATGCTATGGAATGCGCTCCATGCAGATTCCGGCTGGAGAAGATGAGAGGCGCACAACGCGCTCCATTAGCGGCGAGGTGATAGGAGAGCGGGCGACCCGGCACTGAAGCGAAGAGCGACTCAGGGATGAGCGGGGGTCTCTGCGGCGGGGCGACCAGGCTCCGAGCTGTCACGACCTGGGAGGGGCGAAGGCACCCGAGTCACAACTCCGGCGAGAGAATAAGAACTAAGGCCCAACAGCAGACGGGCACAAGCAGAATAGAACTCAATGGTCCTGGGGTTCCGTTCAGGGGGCAGGCTCGCAATCAAGCCCTTAGAGATCGTTTCAGGCACAAGTCTTCAAAGTCCTATCTGGTCCTTTCCTCTTCTTTCTCAGCAGGGCATCACTGCAGGCCAGTCTTACAGGATACAGACCTTCAGCTTCTCTTGGTCCTTCTAGTCAGGCAGAAGTTCGTCGTGGTCAAAACTGGATCTGATTTGCAAGGAGCGGAGCTCCTATATTTATACTGAGATTCTTTTGTCTTTGCAGGCAAGGGGGCCTGAGCCTAGTTCAACCCGGTTTTGGAGTACTCTGTTTACAGGAAGCTGCCGTCTTCTTTCAGAGTGCAGGGCAGGGACATCAGACGCTCCGCAGGTGGTGGAGCCAGCATTGTGGTGGTGGAGCGCAACCCTATCCAGAGTCAAGGACTACTCCGCCCACCCATCCTGGGGTAAGCACCCCATTCACCACCTGGAGCCCCCGACTGTCCCCGGGAATTCCCCAGCCCTGTCACTCACACAAACCCAGACAACAGATACATATCCTTGCAGAGGCGGGCTGAAATAGTTAGGCGAGCAAAGGCTAACTTTCTAAAAGTAGCAATTGCAAACACAGGATATCAAAATACACCTTACTAAAGGACGTATTTAATTATTCTGAGTTCAGGCATACTAAACTTGACATGCCACCGTGTTCCCTGAGCCTGCCGGGACTATAGCGTGTAATAATTCCGACAGCTCATCTGGCCTAAGAGAACAGGTAGCCCTTCAACAGTGAAGAACGAAAAGGGCGGTAATTCACTATTAGGACATGCCACACTCTAGGCTTGTCCTACCTTGTCCTTACAATGCACCCTGCCCGTAGGCCTACCATAGGGGTGACTGATATGAAGTTAAGGGAAGGTTAGGGACTGGCAAGCGTGGACACTTGCGCAGTCAGCATGACAATACGCCGGGTCTGCAATGGCGGACCCGAGACACATGTTACGAGGCCGCTTCTGTGGGTGGCGCAACCAGCGCTGCAAGCCCTCTAGCGGCATTTGTATCTACAAGCCCTGGCACTCCTCGTGCACGTCACTGGGGACTGACAGTAAACCAAATAAGCCAATCGTGGAAATCAATTATGGATACACTTTACATTGGGAGCACTTGCTCTGCGGCACGGGTTTGCCGTGGCGCAGTGCCCTGAGCATCGAATACCAGCAAAACATCTGAGGCACATCAGCAAAAAAATGGAAGGGAGTCTCACGCCAAGGTGCCAGGTCTAACAAGCTGCAACAACTGCTAGCCAGTATAAGATATAAATGATTGGCAGTATACTAAAGATAAATGGATGGTATAGTTCTACCATATTATTATAATCATGAATATATATGAATATATACAACACATGATAAAATATGTGTACTCCTACGATGCCTCCCTAACTAGATGCACCTAAGTGTACCTAGCATGTAGGTAGATGTTAAGCCAAGAATCCCTCTAGGTTACGTAACCCCAAGCTTTTCAAGAATCTCATTAAGGACTATTTTATTGACAATGAAGGGTCGGTGTCTTCCCCCATGTCTCTTTGGGAAGCCTTTAAAACGGTCATTAGGGGCCAGGCACTGTCGCTGATAGCGGGAACAAAAAAGGAAAGGAATAGTGCGGTTGCTGATGCAGAAACTGAGATTGCTCGTTTGGAAGGGGAGCTGGAACAGGAGGTGACACAGGCTAAATTCCATCTTTTGAGCCTCAAGCAGTATGACTATAAAATGCTGGTCACTGACAGTGCTAGGGCTCTCGGTAGGGATCAACAGGGGAGGTTCTACGATCTCGGGGATAAGGCAGGGAAACTTATTGCCTGGTTGGACAAAAAGGACATGGCTGATCATGTAGTCCCAGAACTTTTTACAGATGGGGGAGTCGATTACGGATCCACAGAGTATCGTTGATAGCTTCGCGGCGCATTTTCAAACTGTATATACCTCGGTCTTTTGAACTAGACAGTATCACAGGATGGTAGTGGTGGTTTATACAAGTCGCACCTCAAATTCTACCTGACAGTACAAAATTGTATTCCTTTTTGTTTGAGATATGTAAGAATTACGGTGCCAATCAAGGTATCAAGGACATCCCACTACTAAGGATATCAAGTCATCAGGTAAAAAATGCCTGATGTAAAATGTCTTAAGGATTTGTTGTAACTCGGGACTCTACTGAATATCTTTACGCTATTCGCAATATACTTGTTTGTATCCAGACATATATATCTGATGGCCACTTTATGGTTAATCATGTAATACCAGACAAGCTTATTTATGAAAAAGCATCATAATTATTGTTGCAGAATCAAAAAGAGAACATTAAAGAAATTCAATATATAGTCTTGTTTTGTTTAATATCCTTTCAGTTCCAAACATTCTATGAAATCAATTACATTGAAAATCTGGGCATTATGCCAAGAGTTCAAAGACCAGACTGTGCATAAAGTTTTAGCAGTGCATATAGTACATGAAATGTTGGCAATACATGTGATGTTCACATTAAATTCACAGTTTACTGAATCTTTGAGCACTACAGAGCGACACGAAAGTGACGGCCACGTTGGGAGTCCTAGTCCTAGGACCCTCCAGATCGTGATGGTGGAAAAACAGCCGATGACAGCCGACACGTGTTTCGTTACTTATTATGTAACTTTCTCAAGGCTTTAAAGCAATAAATGGAAAGATGTAGTGCTTAACATACACTAGTTCATAATAGCTTCATTACATAAAGCTATTTTGCGAGTAGTAAAGATATAGAACAACTTGAGAGTCGCATATATATATGTTCCCTTATGGTGCACAGGAAGGAAGAAATGTCATATGGAAAAAAGGGGTGATCCCAAGAGACTAGATACTAGTATGGTGATATTCAAATTACGAGAGTGCTCAGCAAAGGAAAAGAAAGTGTAAGACGTAATCGTAGAGTTGAAAAAAAGGAGAACCTTAAATTCCCAAAGCAAAATTTCCAAGATGTGGAATAGACATGCACACCAAAATTCGTGGGGTGTTACGAGAGAATCAAGTTTATCTACCTCACTCTTGATGTATTGGCATTGTGAGTATATTATGTCACTGTATATTGGCTCTGTGCAATAACAACTGAAAAATACAGAGGAGGCATATTGAGAATATACAGCCAGATTCATCATCGCCATGTTTTGCGAGTCTGTAATAGCGAATAATAAGGAATAAGGAATCGCTATTACAGACTCGCAAAACGGGATTCATGTAGGAATCGCAATATTTATTGCGATTCCTACAGCTTCCTTATTTGCGATTAGCTAATTGCTAATCGCAAATAAGGAATAACTCCCCATTCATTCCTATGGGCCTATAGGCCCATAGGAATGAATGGGAAGACATATGAATGTGCGAATCGCTATTAGCGATTCGCATTTTGATTTTGCGATTTCAAGGGTGCAGGGGTGTCCAAAAGACACCCTGTGGCATCCCTGAAATGTAAATTTAGCCTGATGTTGCACACACACATGTCCAAAGGACATGTGTGTGTGTAACATAACACTTAGAAAAATGCACTAAAGTGCATTTTTCTAAGTTTTCGCTATTTACTACGAAGTCAGACTTCGCGGTAAATAGCGGCCAGAAATAGCGAATTGGCAGATAAAAAATGGTTAATGAATTGCATTTAAGGAATCTCAAATAGAGATTCCTTAAATGCAATTCCTCGCAAATATGCGATTTCGCTATTAGCGATTTTTGCATTTGGGATGATGAATCCCAAATGCAAAAATTGCGCTCGCAAAGGGCCAGATTCTTTGAATCTGGCCCTTTGCGAGCCCATTTTTCAATGATGAATCTAGCTGATAGTTTCATCTTTCATGGTTTTCAGTAGGTATTCTGAGGCTGTGACAGATAAATCCTACAATAATACCTGATAGATTGTAGGTCACTAAGACAGCTATCCTCAGGGTATATAAGATGCGTTGTGTAGTATGGCGTAGTTACATCAAAGCCGTCCAGTGACCTGAAGGCATGATATTAGAGACAAATATTTGACTTGGAATATGACAATAGTTTTTAGAAGGGGAGCAACCCTGTAAAGGACTGCAAAATCCTTCAAAATAATGCCACAAGAGTTAGGTTTGATAACGTCTAAAGGGAAATGGGGCATATACCTTGCGCAATAGTAATTTAGAATCCGCCCCGTGTTTGACTTCTAAACCACCTAGTAGAGGTGATTCATAACAGGAGACTCTCTGTCAAACAAAACACATAATATCATCAAAAAAGGAGCTTGGTGAACTGATGGATGTTATCGGTGTCATTAAATACAAAAAATGTGTTAAAATTAATCTACACGACCATTATAAATCGTAGATATTCAAATGGTGTCGGTTGGCGTGCAACAATTTATGTAGTATAAAGACATTTAAAATGTTGGCGATATAGTCAATAATAGCAAAACGAAGACATAACAAATGTCAGTTTAAGTTTGGTTTGGTCATCAAGTATTTACATATAGCCATATCAGCTTCAAATAAGGTTTGCCATAGATAGGAAAACATGGTTTAGTTATTTACTAAGTCAGATACGATCTAGGCTTTTAAAAAACAAGTCCGTAATCCTACCCGTTCTTCGAGTTCCAAAAAGTAGCGTCTATGGGGCAAGACAGAGAGATGGCAACGTGATATTATACAAAGCTAATCTAAGTCTAGTAACGACAAAAAGTTAAGAAAACGTATTTAGAAAAGGGGGATAACAACATACAGAAAGTAATCTGGTGTGCAGCAAAACAAGGACTATTATATGTCCCTAGAAAACGAATAAAAATAGAGTGAGTATAAGGGAATTTTTGGCTCTCAATAAAAAAGCATTCATTTTCAGTATTCGTGGATCTGAAATGAGTGAATGCTATATCTCACTTACTTGGTACAAGAAGAATAGTATTGGATAGTGTCCGTGGCAATCTGTCGATGTAAGCGGCAGCAGCCATCTTGTGCTCCTTTCTCCCTTTTTATGCAAAGTGATTAGTAAACAGAGAGAGAGGACTGAATCCATTTTTGTTGTGCGCCCGCATTTTGGAACAACAGTGAAAACAGTCTATTTTGTCAACCCCATGGTATTAAATCACCAATAATAATTAGTGGCGAAAATAGGGGGCATAGTACATATTTAAGTATGTCTTGAAATACTATATAGAAAAGAAAGGCAAACCGGCAGTATACGCCAGTGATAAATAATATCCACGATATTTTCAAAAAGATTCTGTAGACGCCAAAAGCATGGAATTTCGCACGAATTGCCATGTATAAAGCCCACCTCCATAGTACTGCTAGTTCTTAAGTAGTGAGATACATTGGAGGTTCGTATGTTATTCTATTTGAATGAGGCCACGGAGTTTGTCGGACAAATAGGATTTTTCATTGACCTTTTTCGATCAGTTTGTGTAATTATGTTTCTTAATGTCCAAGATGTGAGAAAAGTGAAAAAAGAGAAAGAAATAAAGATAGAAAGGGAAAATGTGACAGCTTATAAAATCACAGTTGCATAAAGTTAATGCCATTTTTTAGAAACATTCTTAGTGGGCACCTGACTTGCTATCATGACACAAAGTCTTTGTAAGGTTTATTTTATAGAATACAAATAATTGTAAACATAAGTCAATGATTTTCAGACATTGTTATGCATAACATCAAATACATATTCACATGATTGTATGGTAAGATGTCCTAACCCAACTATTTAATCCTTGAGAAAAACACGTAGTTCTTTGTCATAATTGATCCCCTGTTCTACCGCCCTAAGGCGTATGATCCATTGTGCTTCCAGTTTTCTCAAAGCGTGGGTGCGGTCCCCTCCCCTTGGGTTCTTATATGCCTGCGCTATCCCGTGAAACCTAATGTTTGTGATGGACATGTTAGGATGGGCTTTGTGGAAGTGGACTGTCATTGGGTAGCTGCTATCATTGTTGTGTATTGCACGCACATGTTCTTGTATTCTTTCTTTTAGGCCACGAATGGTGCTACCTATATAGATCAAGTTGCAGGGGCATCTAATGCAGTATACTATGAATTTGGACTCGCAGTTGATAAAGTCCTTGATAAGGTATTTGGTCAAGGTGTTATAGCTAGATTTCTTAATGGCATTTTCAGCCAAAGGGCACATGTTACATTGTGCACATTTGAAGAAGCCTTTTGGTTTGTTAGGTAACCACATACTATTGCTGATTTTCGCTGGATGGTAGCTTGTGCAGAGTACGTCTCTGAGTGTTCTGCTTCTTCTGTGTATTATTTTTGGTCTTTGTGTCAGGTGTTCACTCATTGATCTATCTAGTGTTAGGAGATGCCAGTGTTTGGATATGATTTTATAAATCGCATTGTTCTCGACATGAAAATCCATAATAAGGCCAGGTTTGTTAGCAATATCCTTATTCACATGTTTTGAATGCTTTTTTAGCAAGTTTTGTCTAGGTGTTTTGATGATTCTTTTTCTTGCCTGTGTGAGCATATCAATAGGATAGCCCTTACTGGTAAAGCGTGTTTGTAGATTGTCAAGTTCATGGTGGAAGACATCGTCATCACTGCAGTTTCTGCGTGTGCGTGTCATTTCACCCAGGGGGATCGCTTTGATTTGGGCTTTTGGATGGGCGCTAGTGGCGTGTAAAACAGAGTTACACACTGTCTTCTTTCTGAATAATCTGGACATGACTTTCGGGCCTTTAGTGTAGATTGTAATGTCTAGAAAATCTATCTCCCTTGTATTGAAATTTGATGTAAATCTCAAATTGAAATTGTTATTATTTAGATGTTCAGTTAAGCTCTCAAATTCCAGCTTGCTACCTGCCCAGATGACGAAAATATCGTCAATGTAATGACCCCAGTATACAATGTATGAAGTCCGGTTAGGGGGGCCGTCTGCCCAAAGATGTTTCCGTTCAAATGTACCCATATATAGGTTTGCTATTGATGGCGAAAATTTAGAGCCCATGGCTACTCCCATTGATTGCTGATACCAGGTGCCTTGATGGAGAAAGACATTATTCTCCAAAACAACTTTTGTCATGTCAAGAACCATCTCTGTATGCTCATATAGGGTGGCATCTCTCTGATAGAGTATGTCAGTCAGAGCTTGTAGACCCTGATCCCAGGGAATACTTGTATATAAGGCACACACATCTAGTGTGGCAAAGGAAAGTTCTGCAGTCCATTCTATGTCATCTAGTTTGTTTAAAAGATCCCCAGTATCCCTGAGGTATGAGGGAAGGTTAAGAACAAATGGCTGTAGGAAAATGTCAATATATTCAGATAGATGCTCTGTAGGAGAACCAATTCCCGATAGAATAGGTCTGCCAGGGGGAAATGCTGCTGTCTTGTGAATTTTTGGCAGGATATAGATACATGGTGCTTTAGGTGATGGTGTGTACAAGTATCTCACCTCTCCATCAGAGAGGAGCCCATGTTCCTGCCAGACTCTTAATTTAGATTGTATAGGATCCCTGATTCTTTTCAAGGGATTGGTGGTCAATTTACAGTAAGCTTGTTGGTCCTGTAATTGTCTATCTGTTTCCCTAACGTAGTCATCATCTTTCATCAATACTATATTTCCACCCTTATCGGCTTCCTTTATAATCAATTCTGGGTTTCTCGACAATGCTGTGAGCGCCAAATGTTCTTGTTTAGTAAGGTTGTATCTATTAGGTTTATGGCTGTCTCTAAGTTGGTCCTCCAAAATATATAGATCCTGTGTGACTGCTTTATGAAAAACAACTATCATGTTGTCAGAATGAAGATTAGGAACATAAACAGATTAGTTTGAGCCCGCTGTCTGTGTTCAAATCCGTTACCACCGCTAAGTCTTTAAGTGCATCAGACATAGTCAAAGAATCATCACTTATGGACAATAATACACGCATGTTCTGTACATCACTAATTGACTTATTGCTCAATGGTACAATAGAGTTAACAGGTCTATTAGGAGTCGGATTTTCTTCAAAGAATTTTTTTAATGTTGCTTTTCTCACAAATTTGAATACATCCACATGTATATTGACAAAATCTGTTCTTGTGCTAGAGCAGAAGCCAAGACCTTTAGTTAGAACTTTTTTGTCATTATCAGTAAGCACAACATTCGATAGATTAACAATATTGACATCATTTATACAAATAGCCACATTGTCATTGGTGTTTGGTTCAGTTTTGGAAATCTGACTCAGTTCCTTGCATTGCGGGACACTGATTTAGTGTTCGTAGCCCCTTCTCTGACGCCTGTTCCGCCTCCCACCCCTTCTGGTTTTCTTGGGGCGTCCTGCTTGTACGTATTCCTGGAACCTAGGCGGAAACGATTTATTTCGTCTAAAAAAGACGAAGAAGTGGCCAAATCTGGTTTGGCTACAGAAGTCAAGGGTTCTGCTTCTGTTGTAGTACTGTTGTCACTTTGGACACTGGAGAGATCTGATTCACTAGTAGATGTTGTCATAGTGGGTGGATTAGTTGTCACATTTTTAGCCATTTGTTTTGTCCTAACTTCATCAAATTTCTTTGCAAAGGTAAACACTCTCCCATTTCTATAGTCTGTCTCGTCACGTTTGAACGTCCTAATTTTTTTGTCCTTAATGTATAGCTGGTAGCCACTAAGGATGTCTTTTAGTATTGCATAATTTTTTTGGTTGGTTCAGGCATGTTTAGATTTGTTATCTCCAATTCAAGTTGTGCAATGTCACTTAACAACTTGGTTCTTTTTAGTTTTTTGTGACGGATTAGTAGGTCCATCATTTTGTATGAGGAAGTAAGTATTAATTCCTGCCATTCTTGCAGAAGGTCTGGGTCTAAATCCTCAAAAGAAGGAAATATTATAACCCTTAATCCCCTTGGTATTTGTCGAATGTCCAGATATCTCTTATGGGTGGTCGCGTCCCACCACCTGGACAATTCTTGTTTTTTAAGACGTTCTAATTTGTTGAACTTCTGCTTTAGTCCTTCCTGTTCACTACTTTTTTGTTGTACAGGAGGTTTATTAGTTACTCCAGTGAGTAGTTCAGAAAAGATTTTATCCCTCTCATCATCATAGGTGGCCATCTCAAGCTCAGACTGATGTTCCCAATTGGGAATATCAGTACACAACAGAGTTTAGTTTGTAAGGTCTACTACTGTGGGGTTAGTGTTAGCTTGCAATGCAAAGAACCGAGTGCTGAATGCCACTTGAACAAGACAATATCACAGGATGGTAGTGGTAGTTTATACAAGTTGCACCTCAAATTCAACCTGACAGTACAAAATTGTATTCCTTTTTGTTTGATATACGTAAAAATGACGGTGCCAATCAAGGTATCAAGGACATCCCACTACCAAGGATATCAAGTCATCAGGTAAAAAATACCTAACGTAAAATGTCTTCAGGATTTGTTGTACTTCGGCACTCTACTGAATATCTTTACGCTATTCGCAATATACTTGTTTGTATCCAGACATATATATCTGATGGCCACTTTATGGTTAATCATGTAATACCAGACAAGCTTATTTATGAAAAAGCATCATAATTATTGTTGCAGAATCAAAAAGAGAACATCAAGAAATTCAATATATAGTCTTGTTTTGTTTAATATCCCTTCAGTTTCAAACATTCAATGAAATCAATTACATTGAAAATCTGGGCATTATGCCAAGAGTTCAAAGACCAGACTGTGCATAAAGTATTAACAGTGCATATAGTACATGAAATGTTGGCAATACACGTGATGTTCACATTAAATTCACAGTTTACTGAATCTTTGAGCACTAGAGAGCGACACGAAAGTGACTGCCACGTTGGGAGTCCTAGTCCTAGGACCCTCCAGATCGTGATGGTGGAAAAACAGCCGATGACAGCCGACACGTGTTTCGTTACTTATTATGTAACTTTCTCAAGGCTTTAAAGCAATAAATGGAAAGATGTAGTGCTTAACATACACTAGTTCATAATAGCTTCATTACATAAAGCTATTTTGCGAGTAGTAAAGATATAGAACAACTTGAGAGTCGCATATATATATGTTCCCTTATGGTGCACAGGAAGGAAGAAATGTCATATGGAAAAAAGGGGTGATCCCAAGAGACTAGATACTAGTATGGTGATATTCAAATTACGAGAGTGCTCAGCAAAGGAAAAGAAAGTGTAAGACGTAATCGTAGAGTTGAAAAAAAGGAGAACCTTAAATTCCCAAAGCAAAATTTCCAAGATGTGGAATAGACATGCATACCAAAATTCATGGGGTGTTACGAGAGAATCAAGTTTATCTACCTCACTCTTGATGTATTGGCATTGTGAGTATATTATGTCACTGTATATTGGCTCTGTGCAATAACAACTGAAAAATACAGAGGAGGCATATTGAGAATATACAGCCAGATTCATCATCGCCATGTTTTGCGAGTCTGTAATAGCGAATAATAAGGAATAAGGAATCGCTATTACAGACTCGCAAAACGGGATTCATGTAGGAATCGCAATATTTATTGCGATTCCTACAGCTTCCTTATTTGCGATTAGCTAATTGCTAATCGCAAATAAGGAATAACTCCCCATTCATTCCTATGGGCCTATAGGCCCATAGGAATGAATGGGAAGACATATGAATGTGCGAATCGCTATTAGCGATTCGCATTTTGATTTTGCGATTTCAAGGGTGCAGGGGTGTCCAAAAGACACCCTGTGGCACCCCTGAAATGTAAATTTAGCCTGATGTTGCACACACACATGTCCAAAGGACATGTGTGTGTGTAACATAACACTTAGAAAAATGCACTAAAGTGCATTTTTCTAAGTTTTCGCTATTTACTACGAAGTCAGACTTTGCGGTAAATAGCGGCCAGAAATAGCGAATTGGCAGATAAAAAATGGTTAATGAATTGCATTTAAGGAATCTCAAATAGAGATTCCTTAAATGCAATTCCTCGCAAATATGCGATTTCGCTATTAGCGATTTTTGCATTTGGGATAATGAATCCCAAATGCAAAAATTGCGCTCGCAAAGGGCCAGATTCTTTGAATCTGGCCCTTTGCGAGCCCATTTTTCAATGATGAATCTAGCTGATAGTTTCATCTTTCATGGTTTTCAGTAGGTATTCTGAGGCTGTGACAGATAAATCCTACAATAATACCTGATAGATTGTAGGTCACTAAGACAGCTATCCTCAGGGTATATAAGATGCGTTATGTAGTATGGCGTAGTTACATCAAAGCCGTCCAGTGACCTGAAGGCATGATATTAGAGACAAATATTTGACTTGGAATATGACAATAGTTTTTAGAAGGGGAGCAACCCTGTAAAGGACTGCAAAATCCTTCAAAATAATGCCACAAGAGTTAGGTTTGATAACGTCTAAAGGGAAATGGGGCATATACCTTGTGCAATAGTAATTTAAAATCCGCCCCGTGTTTGACTTCTAAACCACCTAGTAGAGGTGATTCATAACAGGAGACTCTCTGTCAAACAAAGCACATAATATCATCAAAAAAGGAGCTTGGTGAACTGATGGATGTTATCGGTGTCATTAAATACAAAAAATGTGTTAAAATTAATCTACACGACCATTATAAATCGTAGATATTCAAATGGTGTCGGTTGGCGTGCAACGATTTATGTAGTATAAAGACATTTAAAATGTTGGCGATATAGTCAATAATAGCAAAACGAAGACATAAAAAATGTCCGTTTAAGTTTGGTTTGGTCATCAAGTATTTACGTATAGCCATATCAGCTTCAAATAAGGTTTGCCATAGATAGGAAAACATGGATTAGTTATTTACTAAGTCAGATACGATCTAGGCTTTTAAAAAACAAGTCCGTAATCCTACCCGTTCTTCGAGTTCCAAAAAGTAGCGTCTATGGGGCAAGACAGAGAGATGGCAACGTGATATTATACAAAGCTAATCTAAGTCTAGTAACGACAAAAAGTTAAGAAAACGTATTTAGAAAAGGGGGATAACAACATACAGAAAGTAATCTGGTGTGCAGCAAAACAAGGACTATTATATGTCCCTAGAAAACGAATAAAAATAGAGTGAGTATAAGGGAATTTTTGGCTCTCAATAAAAAAGCGTTCATTTTCAGCATTCGTGGATCTGAAATTAGTGAATGAATGCTATATCTCACTTACTTGGTACAAGAAGAATAGTATTGGATAGTGTCCGTGGCAATCTGTCGATGTAAGCGGCGGCAGCCATCTTGTGCTCCTTTCTCCCTTTTTATGCAAAGTGATTAGTAAACAGAGAGAGAGGACTGAATCCATTTTTGTTGTGCGCCCGCATTTTGGAACAACAGTGAAAACAGTCTATTTTGTCAACCCCATGGTATTAAATCACTAATAATAATTAGTGGCGAAAATAGGGGGCATAGTACATATTTAAGTATGTCTTGAAATACTATATAGAAAAGAAAGGCAAACCGGCAGTATACGCCAGTGATAAATAATATCCACGATATTTTCAAAAAGATTCTGTAGACGCCAAAAGCATGGAATTTCGCACGAATCGCCATGTATAAAGCCCACCTCCATAGTACTGCTAGTTCTTAAGTAGTGAGATACATTGGAGGTTCGTATGTTATTCTATTTGAATGAGGCCACGGAGTTTGTCGGACAAATAGGATTTTCCATTGACCTTTTTCGATCAGTTCGTGTAATTATGTTTCTTAATGTCCAAGATGTGAGAAAAGTGAAAAAAGAGAAAGAAATAAAGATAGAAAGGGAAAATGTGACAGCTTATAAAATCACAGTTGCATAAAGTTAATGCCATTTTTTAGAAACATTCTTAGTGGGCACCTGACTTGCTATCATGACACAAAGTCTTTGTAAGGTTTATTTTATAGAATACAAATAATTGTAAACATAAGTCAATCATTTTCAGACATTGTTATGCATAACACCAAATACATATTCACATGATTGTATGGTAAGATGTCCTAACCCAACTATTTAATCCTTGAGAAAAACATGTAGTTCTTTGTCATAATTGATCCCCTGTTCTACCGCCCTAAGGCGTATGATCCATTGTGCTTCCAGTTTTCTCAAAGCGTGGGTGCGGTCCCCTCCCCTTGGGTTCTTATATGCCTGCGCTATCCCGTGAAACCTAATGTTTGTAATGGACATGTTAGGATGGGCTTTGTGGAAGTGGACTGTCATTGGGTAGCTGCTATCATTGTTGCGTATTGCACGCACATGTTCTTGTATTCTTTCTTTTAGGCCACGAATGGTGCTACCTATATAGATCAAGTTGCAGGGGCATCTAATGCAGTATACTATGAATTTGGACTTGCAGTTGATAAAGTCCTTGATAAGGTATTTGGTCAAGGTGTTATAGCTAGATTTCTTAATGCCATTTTCAGCCAAAGGGCACATGTTACATTGTGCACATTTGAAGAAGCCTTTTGGTTTGTTAGGTAACCACATACTATTGCTGATTTTCGCTGGATGGTAGCTTGTGCAGAGTATGTCTCTGAGTGTTCTGCTTCTTCTGTGTATTATTTTTGGTCTTTGTGTCAGGTGTTCACTCATTGATCTATCTAGTGTTAGGAGATGCCAGTGTTTGGATATGATTTTATAAATCGCATTGTTCTCGACATGAAAATCCATAATAAGGCCAGGTTTGTTAGCAATATCCTTATTCACATGTTTTGAATGCTTTTTTAGCAAGTTTTGTCTAGGTGTTTTGATGATTCTTTTTCTTGCCTGTGTGAGCATATCAATAGGATAGCCCCTACTGGTAAAGCGTGTTTGTAGATTGTCAAGTTCATGGTGGAAGACATCGTCATCACTGCAGTTTCTGCGTGTGCGTGTCATTTCACCCAGGGGGATCGCTTTGATTTGGGCTTTTGGATGGGCGCTAGTGGCGTGTAAAACAGAGTTACACACTGTCTTCTTTCTGAATAATCTGGACATGACTTTCGGGCCTTTAGTGTAGATTGTAATGTCTAGAAAATCTATCTCCCTTGTATTGAAATTTGATGTAAATCTCAAATTGAAATTGTTATTATTTAGATGTTCAGTTAAGCTCTCAAATTCCAGCTTGCTACCTGCCCATATGACGAAAATATCGTCAATGTAATGACCCCAGTATACAATGTATGAAGTCCGGTTAGGGGGGCCGTCTGCCCAAAGATGTTTCCGTTCAAATTTACCCATATATAGGTTTGCTATTGATGGCGAAAATGTAGAGCCCATGGCTACTCCCATTGATTGCTGATACCAGGTGCCTTGATGGAGAAAGACATTATTCTCCAAAACAACTTTTGTCATGTCAAGAACCATCTCTGTATGCTCATATAGGGTGGCATCTCTCTGATAGAGTATGTCAGTCAGAGCTTGTAGACCCTGATCCCAGGGAATACTTGTATATAAGGCACACACATCTAGTGTGGCAAAGGAAAGTTCTGCAGTCCATTCTATGTCATCTAGTTTGTTTAAAAGATCCCCAGTATCCCTGAGGTATGAGGGAAGGTTAAGAACAAATGGCTGTAGGAAAATGTCAATATATTCAGATAGATGCTCTGTAGGAGAACCAATTCCCGATAGAATAGGTCTGCCAGGGGGAAATGCTGCTGTCTTGTGAATTTTTGGCAGGATATAGATACATGGTGCTTTAGGTGATGGTGTGTACAAGTATCTCACCTCTCCATCAGAGAGGAGCCCATGTTCCTGCCAGACTCTTAATTTAGATTGTATAGGATCGCTGATTCTTTTCAAGGGATTGGTGGTCAATTTACAGTAAGCTTGTTGGTCCTGTAATTGTCTATCTGTTTCCCTAACGTAGTCATCATCTTTCATCAATACTATATTTCCACCCTTATCGGCTTCCTTTATAATCAATTCTGGGTTTCTCGACAATGCTGTGAGCGCCAAATGTTCTTGTTTAGTAAGGTTGTATCTATAAGGTTTATGGCTGTCTCTAAGTTGGTCCTCCAAAATATATAGATCCTGTGTGACTGCTTTATGAAAAGCAACTATCATGTTGTCAGAATGAAGATTAGGAACATAAACAGATTAGTTTGAGCCCGCTGTCTGTGTTCAAATCCGTTACCACCGCTAAGTCTTTAAGTGTATCAGACATAGTCAAAGAATCATCACTTATGGACAATAATACACGCATGTTCTGTATATCACTAATTGACTTATTGCTCAATGGTACAATAGAGTTAACAGGTGTATTAGGAGTCGGATTTTCTTCAAAGAATTTTTTTAATTTTGCTTTTCTCACAAATTTGAATACATCCACATGTATATTGACAAAATCTGTTCTTGTGGTAGGGCAGAAGCCAAGACCTTTAGTTAGAACTTTTTTGTCATTATCAGTAAGCACAACATTCGATAGATTAACAATATTGACATCATTTATACAAATAACCACATTGTCATTGGTGTTTGGTTCAGTTTTGGAAATCTGACTCAGTTCCTTGCATTGCGGGCCACTGATTTAGTGTTCGTAGCCCCTTCTCTGACGCCTGTTCCGCCTCCCACCCCTTCTGGTTTTCTTGGGGCGTCCTGCTTGTACGTATTCCTGGAACCTAGGCGGAAACGATTTATTTCGTCTAAAAAAGACGAAGAAGTGGCCAAATCTGGTTTGGCTACAGAAGTCAAGGGTTCTGCTTCTGTTGTAGTACTGTTGTCACTTTGGACACTGGAGAGATCTGATTCACTAGTAGATGTTGTCATAGTGGGTGGATTAGTTGTCACATTTTTAGCCATTTGTTTTGTCCTAACTTCATCAAATTTCTTTGCAAAGGTAAACACTCTCCCATTTCTATAGTCTGTCTCGTCACGTTTGAACATCCTCATTTTTTTGTCCTTAATGTATAGCTGGTAGCCACTAAGGATGTCTTTTAGTATTGCATAATTTTTTTGGTTGGTTCAGGCATGTTTAGATTTTTTATCTCCAATTCAAGTTGTGCAATGTCACTTAACAACTTGGTTCTTTTTAGTTTTTTGTGACGGATTAGTAGGTCCATCATTTTGTATGAGGAAGTAAGTATTAATTCCTGCCATTCTTGCAGAAGGTCTGGGCCTAAATCCTCAAAAGAAGGAAATATTATAACCCTTAATCCCCTTGGTATTTGTCGAATGTCCAGATATCTCTTTAGGGTGGTCGCGTCCCACCACCTGGACAATTCTTGTTTTTTAAGACGTTCTAATTTGTTGAACTTCTGCTTTAGGCCTTCCTGTTCACTACTTTTTTGTTGCACAGGAGGTTTATTAGTTACTCCAGTGAGTAGTTCAGAAAAGATTTTATCCCTCTCATCATCATAGGTGGCCATCTCAAGCTCAGACTGATGTTCCCAATTGGGAATATCAGTACACAACAGAGTTTAGTTTGTAAGGTTTACTACTGTGGGGTTAGTGTTAGCTTGCAATGCAAAGAACCGAGTGCTGAATGCCACTTGAACAAGACAATATCACAGGATGGTAGTGGTAGTTTATACAAGTTGCACCTCAAATTCTACCTGACAGTACAAAATTGTATTCCTTTTTGTTTGAGATACGTAAAAATGACGGTGCCAATCAAGGTTTTAAGGACATCCCACTACCAAGGATATCAAGTCATCAGGTAAAAAATACCTAACGTAAAATGTCTTCAGGATTTGTTGTACTTCGGCACTCTACTGAATATCTTTACGCTATTCGCAATATACTTGTTTCTATCCAGACATATATATCTGATGGCCACTTTATGGTTAATCATGTAATACCAGACAAGCTTATTTATGAAAAAGCCTCATAATTATTGTTGCAGAATCAAAAAGAGAACATCAAGAAATTCAATATATAGTCTTGTTTTGTTTAATATCCCTTCAGTTTCAAACATTCAATGAAATCAATTACATTGAAAATCTGGGCATTATGCCAAGAGTTCAAAGACCAGACTGTGCATAAAGTATTAACAGTGCATATAGTACATGAAATTTGGCAATACACGTGATGTTCACATTAAATTCACAGTTTACTGAATCTTTGAGCACTAGAGAGCGACACGAAAGTGACTGCCACGTTGGGAGTCCTAGTCCTAGGAACCTCCAGATCGTGATGGTGGAAAAACAGCCGATGACAGCCGACACGTGTTTCGTTACTTATTATGTAACTTTCTCAAGGCTGTAAAGCAATACATGGAAAGATGTAGTGCTTAACATACACTAGTTCGTAATAGCTTCACTACATAAAGTTATTTTCTGTGTAGTAAAGATATAGAACAACTAGAAAGTCGCATATATAGATGTTACCTTATGGTGCACAGGAAGGAAGAAATGTCATATTGAAAAAGGGGGTGATCCCAAGAGATTAGATACTAGGATGGTGATATTCTATTTAGGAGAGTGCTTAGCAAAAGAAAAGAAAGTGTCAGAATTATTCGTAGAGTTGAAAAAAATTAGAACCTTAAATCCCCAAAGCAAAATTTCCAAGATGTGGAATAGACATGCATACCAAAATTCGTGGGGTGTTACGAGAGAATCAAGTTTATCTACCTCAATCTTGATGTATTGGCGTGGTGAGTACATTTTGTCACTGTATATTGGCTCTGTGCAATAAGAACTAAAAAATACAGAGGAGGCCTATTGAGAATATAGTCTCATCTTTCATGGTTTTCAGTAGGTATTCTGTGGCTGTGACAGATAAATCCTACAATAATAACTGATAGATTGTAGGTCACTAAGACAGCTATCCTCAGGGTATATAAGATGCGTTGTGTAGTATGGCGTAGTTACATCAAAGCCGTCCAGGGACCTGAAGGCATGATATTAGAGACAAATATTTGACAATAGTTTTTAGAAGGAGAGCAACCCTGTAAAGGACTGCAAAATCCTTCAAAATAATGCCACAAGAGTTAGGTTTGATAACGTCTAAAGGGAAATGGGGCGTATACCTTGTGCAATAGTAATTTAGAATCCGCCCCGTGTTTGACTTCTAAACCACCTAGTAGAGGTGATTCATAACAGGAGACTCTCTGTCAAACAAAACACATAATATCATCAAAAAAGGAGCTTGGTGAACTGATGGATTTTATCGGTGTCATTAAATACAAAAAATGTGTTAAAATTACTCTACACGACCATTATAAATCGTAGATATTCAAATGGTGTAGTTTGGCGTGCAACGATTTATGTAGTATAAAGACATTTAACATTTCTGCGATATTGTCAATAATAGCAAAACGAAGACATAAAAAATGTCCGTTTAAGTTTGGTTTAGTCATCAAGAATTTACATATAGCCATATCAGCTTCAAATAACGTTTGCCATAAATAGGAAAACATGGATTAGTTATGTACTAAGTCAGATACGATCTAGGCTTTTAAAAAAGAAGTCCGTAATCCTACCCGTTCTTCGAGTTCCAAAAAGTAGCGTCTATGGGGCAAGACAGAGAGATGGCAACGTGATATTATACAAATGCTAATCTAAGTCTAGTAACGACAAAAAGTTTAAGAAAACGTATTTAGAAAAGGGGGATAACAACTTACATAAAGTAATCTGGTGTGCAGCAAACAAGGACTATGATATGTCCCTAGAAAACTAATAAAAATAGAGTGAGTATAAGGGAATTTTTGGCTCTCAATAAAAAAGCGTTCATTTTCAGCATTCGTGGATCTGAAATTAGTGAATGCTATATCTCACTTACTTGGTACAAGAAGAATAGTATTGGATAGTGTCCGGGGCAATCTTTCGATGTAAACGGCGGCAGCCATCTCGTGTTCCTTTCTCCCTTTTCATACAAAGTGATTAGTAAACAGAGAGAGAGTACTGCATCCATTTTTGTTGTGCGCCCGCATTTTGGAACAACAGTGAAAACAGACTATTTTGTTAACCCCATTGTATTAAATCACTAATAATAATTAGTGGCAAAAATAGGGGGCATAGGACATATTAAAGTATGTCTTGAAATACTATATAGAAAAGAAAGGCAAACCTGCAGTATACGCCAGTGATAAATAATATCCAGGATATTTTCTAAAAAAGGCTGGAGACGGCAAAAGCATGGAATTTTGCATGAATCGCCATGTATAAAGCCCACCTCCATAGTACTGCTAGCTCTTAAGTAGTGAGCTATATTGGAGGTTTGTATGTTATTCTATTTGAATGCGGCCACGGAGTTTGTCGGACAAAAAGGATTTTTCATTGACCTTTTTCGATCAGTTCGTGTAATTATGTTTCTTAATGTCCAAGATGTGAGAAAAGTGAAAAAAGAGAAAGAAAGAAAGATAGAAAGAAATAAAGATAGAAAGGGGAAATGGACAGCTTATAAAATCACAGTTGCATAAAGTTAATGCCATTTTTTAGAAACATTCTTAGTGGGCACCTGACTTGCTATCATGACACAAAGTCTTTGTATGGTTTATTTTTATAGAATACAAATAATTGTAAACATAAGTCAATGATTTTCAGACATTCTTATGCATAACACCAAATACATATTCACATGATTGTATGGTAAGATGTCCTAACCCAACTATTTAATCCTTGAGAAAAACATGTAGTTCTTTCAGGGCCAGACTGGGAACCAAAACCGGCCCTGTCAAAGTGCTTGGCCGGCCCCCACCACCTCCCAGGTGGGGGGTTGGGGGTTTGACCGCGCTGTTTGCCAGGGCCGGTTTTCGGCCGATTTTCTTGCAGGGCCGTTTTTGCAGCAACGCTGTAAAAATGGCCCTGTAACAAAAACGGCCCCCAGGAGCCGAAAGCCGGCCCCCACCCTTGCGGCGCACCGGGGGAATGCCCGGTGCCCGCAACAGCCAGTCCGGGCCTGAGTTCTTTGTCATAATTGATCCCCTGTTCTACCGCCCGAAGGCGTATGATCCATTGTGCTTCCAGTTTTCTCAAAGCGTGGGTGAGGTCCCCTCCCCTTGGGTTCTTATATGCCTGCGCTATCCTGTGAAACCTAATGTTTGTGATGGACATGTTAGGATGGGCTTTGTGGAAGTGGACTGTCATTGGGTAGCTGCTATCATTGTTGCGTATTGCACGCACATATTCTTGTATTCTTTCTTTTAGGGCACGAATGGTGCTACCTATATAGATCAAGTTGCAGGGGCATCTAATGCAGTATACCATGAATTTGGACTCGCAGTTGATAAAGGTATTTGGTCGAGTTGTTATAGCTAAATTATTTAATGCCATTTTCAGCCAAAGGGCACATGTTACATTATGCACATTTGAAGAAGCCTTTTGGTTTCTTAGGTATCCACATACTATTGCTGGTTTTCGCTGGATGGTAGCTTGTGCAGAGTATGTCTCTGAGTGTTCTGCTTCTTCTGTGTATTATTTTTGGTGTTTGTGTCAGGTGTTCACTCAATGATCTATCTAGTGTTAGGAGATGCCAGTGTTTGGATATGATTTTATAAATCGCATTGTTCTCTACATGAAAATCCATAATAAGGCTAGGTTTGTTAGCAATATCCTTATTCACATGTTTTGAATGCTTTTTTAGCAAGTTTTGTCTAGGTGTTTTGATGATTCTTTTTCTTGCCTGTGTGAGCATATCAATAGGATAGCCCCTACTGGTAAAGCGTGTTTGTAGATTGTCAAGTTCATGGTGGAAGACATCATCATCACTGCAGTTTCTGCGTGTGCGTGTCATTTCACCGAGGGGGATCGCTTTGATTTGGGCTTTTGGATGGGCGCTAGTGGCGTGTAAGACAGAGTTACATGCTGTCTTTTTTCTGAATAATCTGGACATGATTTTCGGGCCTTTAGTGTAGATTGTAATGTCTAGAAAATCTATCTCCCTTGTATTGAAATTTGATGTAAATCTCAAATTGAAATTGTTATTATTTAGATGTTCAGTCAAGCTCTCAAATTCCAGCTTGCTACCTGCCCAGATGACGAAAATATCGTCAAGGTAACGATACCTCGGCCTCTGATCATCCGGAGGAGTACTCCCATCTGCTGCTCAGAGACATACAGCTCCCTCGTCTGTCTGGTGAGGACCGTGATTTTATGGACAGTGCCTTAACAACTGATGAAATTGCCCAGGCTGTTCGCTCCCTGAACTCGGGTAAGGCTCTGGGACCAAATGGGCTCCCAATTGAACTTTATAGACTCAGACCCGATAAATTGGCTCTTTACCTTAAAGGTTTGTTTGTTGAGGCCCGTGAGAAAGGGATCTTGCCCAAAGATCAGAGAATTGCGTCGGTGGTGGTGTTCCACAAAGAGGACTAGCTGTGCTTCTTATAGGCCTATTTCTTTGTTGAATGCAGAACCTTAAATTCTTGCCAAGCTTCTCTCTAATAGGTGGTGAAACTGGTTAGCGGACTGATCCACCCAGACCAATCGGGCTTTATCCCCCACAGAAATACAGCCCTGAATTTACGTAGGTTACACGGTGTGATAGCTAGGGCACATACTTTGCATGAGCCAGCTGTAATTGCGTCGCTGGATGCAACCATGACCTTTGATAATGTAGAATGGTCCTATCTGTGGGCGGTCCTGACTAAATTTTGGTTTGGCCCTGATTTTATTAGCTGGCTGCGCCTACTGTACACTGAACCACTCGCCCAAATCGTCGCTAATAACCGGGTCTCAGCTCCCATTGGTCTGGGTCGGGGCACTCGGCAGGGCTGCCCTCTCTCTCCCCTTCTTTTCTCATTGGCCCTGGAGCCTCTGGCGGCTTGATTGCACTGGGAATCATCAATCTGGTGCATTCGGTGGTCCCCTGATTTGGAGGACCGAATTTCCTTGCATACAGATGATATTTAACTGTATTTAACCTCTCCACGTAAGTCCCTCATTGTCGTGTGTGACGTTTTGGCTTTCTTCGGTAAGAACTCCGGGCTTTCCATTAATTGGAGGAAATCTGTGTTATTTGTACTTAAAGTGGAACCCTCGGTCCCTCCGCAAAACTGTCCCATTCAAATCAACGTGGTTGGGTTTAAATATTTGGGAATTTACATTTCACACGACCCATCGATTCGGTATGCGAAAAATCTCCTTCCCCCTTTGCAGAGACTTAGGAGTGACATTGCTAATTGGAGGAAATTCCCACTTTCTTTGTTGGGGCGAGCAGCCCTTTTTAAAATGATGTCTCTGCCTCGTTTCCTTTACGCCCTTCAGAATACCCTAGATGCAGTTCCGTCCGGTTATTTCAGTGACGTGGAAGGGTTGCAGCGTAGTTTGTTATGGGAAGGTAGACCCTGTATTGCTTTAGCTAAGCTGGCGCTCCCCTGGTATGATGGAGGTATTTCTACCAACAACAGAGTAGCATTAGGTCAATGTCTCCAAGAAAAATGAATACAGGGTGTGAAAGAGTTATTAACAGGAGTCGTTCACTGGGCACTCTCAGACCTACTGATAGTGTTCCCATCAGGCAACCGACCTGTACCGCCCTTCATCATTTGGAACAAACATCTTAAGGCTCACTGGAAGTCGCTCAGTGTACGAGCACGCACAATAGTGCTCTAGTCGTTTTTTTGTTCCCCAATGATTGGCTTAGTCAAGGAGTAGGTAACAGGGGTTGCTCACAAGCAGTGCAAAAAAGTGTGAAATTAAACAGATTAATTAGATATAAACGGTGGTGGTGCCATTAAAATAGGGTAAAGGAAGGAAAACAATTTAATAAGGACCTTCCCTTCCCAATATTAAAAACAGTGGAATAAAGGTAGCATCAACAAATAACTACCTTAACAGTTCTTTTGGTCGACATGTTTCTGCAGTGTTTAACTTGGGCCCAGAGGTCACCTACTGCTTCTTCAGGACCTATTCATTCTACTGCTTGTAGTGGAAATTTTACAAGTAAATAAAGTGTAAACAATATCACCTTCTGCTCTCCTGGACTGTAGAAATTCCGAGTTACAGAAAGTAACACACACACCAATATGCAAAAGAGATGGAGAAAGAAAACACATTAAGCTATTTTTTAAAAGCTATTTTTTCTCCAAAACACCACAGCTTTATCAAATAGCTGAGACTTACACCCTCCTAGTAATGTCCATAACCACATATCACTAGTTCGCATCTGCGATTCATGTAAGAGCTGCATGACTTCTGGTCACATACACTCACCTATTGTTAAGGAGAGTAGCGCCTCACCTCACCCGGCATCGGCGCAGGTAGCAAGGAGCCCCGCTCTGTGGGAAATAATACATGGATGAAAGCACGGGTAAAAAGGTCAGAGGAAGCCCCTACAATGCGAGGGCAACCATCGTGTAATTCGCTCTGATCGGCACTTACGAGGAAAATCCTCATCACAGTTTAGAAAAGCTTAAAGATTATTGCTCATTTGCATGGTACAAGCTTTTTTGAAGCGCCCCACACTTTCGATCTCGTAAAAGTTACCAGAACGACTTCAGTTCAATTTGCAGGCGTGCGCCGTCATTAAGTTACCGACAAGCGCGGCATCTGAATGAAAACGCTACACTCGCTGGGCGGTCACCCTTCTCCGGTCACTTACCTGCCCGTCGGTACTCCAGACGTCCTTCTGGGCTGTCTATGGGAGGTCCCGAACGGGCAGGAAGTCCCGCTATTTGCCACTATCGTCTTCCGTGATTCCTCCGTGTGGCGACGTGACGTCATCACAGGGCGTCAAGGAATCATGGGATTTGTAGTTTAAAGCCAGTGTAGTAGTTCAAAAGCCCGCATTAGTGAGAACTCATAGTGCCTGAACCGGAAATTTACAATACAATCCGCTCAGAGAGAAACTAGAGCATCACACTTTAAATTGGACATATCAAATTTTGAAACCCAACCTGAATTCCTCAGGTTAAAAAGAGTTTGGGAAACATTTTAACTCGCGATTTAGGCATAACTGGGTTAATCAGTCAACTACATCATCCTATTCAGGAAATTGACTCTACCAGATGGATCAGTAGATAGTCTCTAGATCTCCCTAAGTACACGCCTTAAATGCCGATTGGATGCAGTGTTATAAATCTCAGAATATTGTTATGATTATGAGACTTTTATAAGACTTTTATAATATTAGCAAGCCGAACACTCCATCAAGGCTCCTGGAGATTTTATAAAGACATCCATGGAATGTCTTCATTCAATCCATCTTTGTCCGTCCCAAGCTTATGCACCCATTTCTGTTCACGTCTGAACAAAAACTTTTTTGTGTCGGTAATATGTGTGGGAATCAGAGGTTGATCTAACACTGTCCAGTGTAGATCCTGCGGAGTGTGCTTTACTTGCAAGAAGTGATTCGTAAGTTTCGTTGACTGCCTGGAACACCGAATTGAACTCTTGTGCTCGGTGATACGTGTCCTCACTTTGCGAGTCGTCATGCCTACATACCTTTTCTGGCAAGGGCATGTGACCAGGTAAATGAGATTAGAGCTATTACACGTGGTAAATCTACGTTGCTCCCATGGGCGGTCTGTACCAATGTCTATGGTTAATGATCTTGTAGTGTTAGGACATACTGAACAGTTGCCGCAGGGATGATGCCCGGTGGCGGCAGGCATGTCCCACAGGGTACCCACTGCTCTTGGTAACTCATCCTTCGGCCGGGTATGCACAAGTCTGTCCTTAAGGTTTTGCCCCCTCTTAAACGCAAACAGAGGGATCTTAATGCCATCTGTCCCCGTGTTAAGAATACTCCAATGTTTTTTCACTATTTGTTGAATACTGTTGGACTGTGTCGTAAAAGTACTCACAAATGTCATGCGTTCTTGTTCAGATTTGGGTGGTAAGATCTCTAGTAACCCCTCACGGTTGTTGTTTGAGGCTCGTTTCTTACATCTCCGAACCAGGTGCCTGGGGTATTCTTTGTGCAGGAGATCTTGTTCCAGATTTCCCGCATGATGTTCAAAGCGCTCTCGTGAGGAACAATTCTTCTGAATCCGCAAAAATTGCCCGAACGGCAAGTTGTCCCTTAAGGATTTAGGGTGACAACTATTGTAATTCAATAGAGAATTACGTGCCATCGGTTTGCGGTAAAGTTCGGACGCCAAACCAGTGGACGTTGAGGTGATAAGTAGGTCCAAAAAGGGCAAATGTGTCCTATTGTATTCAACTGTGAATTTTAGGAACTGATTCCTGCCGTTCAACCATTCATGAAAAGCAGTAAGTTCAGCCTCACTCCCTCTCCATATCACCAGCACATCATCTATATACCGTTTCCACAGACGTAATTTGTCTGTGAACGGATTTGTTTCAGAGAAGATGTGGTCAGATTCAAATTTATGAACATATAGATTCGCCAGGGAAGGGGCAAAAATACTGCCCATGCTGGTCCCACTGATTTGCAGATATAGTGAGTCTTCGTAGCGGAAGAAATTCTCAGTCATTGCCAGCTTCGCCAATGTCATTATCAGCCTTACTGGAGTAATAGAGTCTATTTCTCTCTCTGTAAGAAGTGCTTCCACTACTTCTAGTGTTTCTAGCTGGGGAATCGAGGTGTAAAGACTCTCTACATCAAATGACACCAAGATGTCTGTGTTCTCATTGAAATCGATGTCGGGAAGGAGCCTCAGTACATCATTGGTGTCCTTGAGGTAAGTCGGCATTTCGCTCACCATAGGTTTCAAAAATACGTCCACAAATGTAGACAGTGGTTCTAAAAGCGAACCGATCCCTGAGATAATAGGGCGGCCTGGAGGTGGTCGTTGTGGCTTGTGTATCTTAGGTAGATGGTAAAAATAGGGAACCCTGGGGTTATCAGTACAAAGAAATTGTCCTTCCTTAGCTGTTATCCAGCCCTCACTAAGGGCTTCTTCCACAATACAACGTATCTCTCTAGTCAGTCTCTCAGTAGGGTCTCTTGACAATTTTCGATAGGCTCTGATGTTATTGAGTTGGCGAAGGCACTCTGTCTGATAGGCAACAGCATCCAATAGCACAATTGCCCCGCCTTTGTCCGCCGGTTTGATAAGTTAGTGATTACATCTTGTTCTTTTCTCGAAAGATTGTGGAAAGGTCTATGCTCTTTTTGAAAAAGTTTTTTTAGGTCAGCATCTACCGCTTCCTCAAAAGTAAGTACCTTCACAGGGAGCCCGATGGTTGTAGGGTTAAAAGTGGAGGGTCTGTGAAGACCTGTATTCACCACTCTTGTATTCGTCTCTTCAGGAAACTGTTGGTTCTGGGCGAAAAAGTAATGTAACCTGATTTTTCTATAGAGCTTCCCCATTTCAATCTGGGTGACAAAAGGGTCACTCTTGTTAGTAGAAACAAAACCGAGGCCTTTATTCAGTACCTCTTCTTCCACCTTTGAAAGATGGTAAGAGCTCAGGTTTATCACAGTGTTGGTCCTGTCGACGTCTCCGCCTGTTCTTGGCCGAGAACTTTCCCACTCCTCAGGCCCATTGCTTGGGGGGGAAGGTTCCAACGTACCTGGCCCTGTGGGGCTGTTCGTTGTCGACCTCGTGTCCACCGGCCAGACCCTAAAAAAGGCTGTTGGTTATATGTTTGAAGAGATTGATTTGGATCATAAAGTCCCATCGGTGGGTACTGTGGAAATGGTGGAGGTCCCCAGGGGGACGGTTGCCACCAAGGTGGAGGTACCATCGGCGGCCCATATTGTTGGCCATAACCTCTCCAGTTCCTCCTATTATTACCTCGCCCTCTACCTCTGGATTGTCCTGAGGGACCACCTTGAGTTGACGTGTCCGAATCGCTTGATCCAGTATCTGAACTAGAGGTGCCATAGTTGTAGCCTCCTTTGTGAGTGCTCTTATTAAAAACTGGTGGAGAATAGTCGTCGCTCGTGTATGGATAAATCTTGGTCATGCTGAAGTTTTCCAGATCTTTTTTAAATTTCTCTAACTTAGTAAACAAGATCGAGTCACGAAACTCTTTGCTCGTCTTGTTGCCTTCTTCTTGTTTCTTTGAGAATGCCTTACTTGTTGAGAGGGTGGCCTTAATTTGGCCTTCTAGAGTCTGGATTTCCACGAGAATATTATCCGCTGTCTTTTTTGCTGTCTTTATAATTAAGACCAACCAGTCGCGGGTACATCTCCACGCTATCAGGTACCAGTCTCTCAGAAAATCCTTGTCATCCAGAAACAGGCGTGGGGCATTGTTCACAATAAGCCCTGTTGGCGCACAATTCCCCCGTAGGTATTCTGCCATTATTGTCCCATGTACACAAACTCTAGCCTGGTTCTTTTTCAATACGAGGACTTTTGTCCATCCTTCATCAGTATTTACTGATGTAGTGGGAAGGAGGTCTACAATGCTGGGATTCTCTAACAGAATGCTCTGTATTTCATCCTCATCGAATGCTAGGCCAAAATTGGTTGCCATTGTGCCAAACTTGAAACTATTGGGCGTGGTTCCCCACCGCTGTTGTAATGCCTCTACTCCTAACTAATCTGCCTATGCTATCGAAAACCCATGTAACAAACAAAGAAAACAAGATAATACTTGTATTAGAAAGAAAATATTAAAAGACCCGTAGCCTGAACAGCTACTCTCATAACACTACATACAACAGGGGGGTCTGAGGGAATTTTACCAACCAAAATGCTACAGCCCTCTATCTTAACTTCTACCAACAACAGAGTAGCATTAGGTCAATGTCTCCAAGAAAAATGAATACAGGGTGTGAAAGAGTTATTAACAGGAGTCGTTCACTGGGCACTCTCAGACCTACTGATAGTGTTCCCATCAGGCAACCGACCTGTACCGCCCTTCATCATTTGGGACAAACATCTTAAGGCTCACTGGAAGTCGCTCAGTGTGCGAGCACTAGTCGTTTTTTTGTTCCCCAATGATTGGCTTAGTCAAGGAGTAGGTAACAGGGGTTGCTCACAAGCAGTGCAAAAAAGTGTGAAATTAAACAGATTAATTAGATATAAACGGTGGTGGTGCCATTAAAATAGGGTAAAGGAAGGAAAACAATTTAATAAGGACCTTCCCTTCCCAATATTAAAAACAGTGGAGTAAAGGTAGCATCAACAAATAACTACCTTAACAGTTCTTTTGGTCGACATGTTTCTGCAGTGTTTAACTTGGGCCCAGAGGTCACCTACTGCTTCTTCAGGACCTATTCATTCTACTGCTTGTAGTGGAAATTTTACAAGTAAATAAAGTGTAAACAATATCACCTTCTGCTCTCCTGGACTGTAGAAATTCCGAGTTACAGAAAGTAACACACACACCAATATGCAAAAGAGATGGAGAAAGAAAACACATTAAGCTATTTTTTAAAAGCTATTTTTTCTCCAAAACACCACAGCTTTATCAAATAGCTGAGACTTACACCCTCCTAGTAATGTCCATAACCACATATCACAAGTTCGCATCTGCGATTCATGTAAGAGCTGCGTGACTTCTGGTCACATACACTCACCTATTGTTAAGGAGAGTAGCGCCTCACCTCACCCGGCATCGGCGCAGGTAGCAAGGAGCCCCGCTCTGTGGCAAATAATACATGGATGAAAGCACGGGTAAAAAGGTCAGAGGAAGCCCCTACAATGCGAGGGCAACCATCGTGTAATTCGCTCTGATCGGCACTTACGAGGAAAATCCTCGTCACAGTTTAGAAAAGCTTAAAGATTATTGCTCATTTGCATGGTACAAGCTTTTTTGAAGCGCCCCACACGTTCGATCTCGTAAAAGTTACCAGAACGACTTCAGTTCAATTTGCAGGCGTGCGCCGTCATTAAGTTACCGACAAGCGCGGCATCTGAATGAAAACGCTACACTCGCTGGGCGGTCACCCTTCTCCGGTCACTTACCTGCCCGTCGGTACTCCAGACGTCCTTCTGGGCTGTCTATGGGAGGTCCCGAACGGGCAGGAAGTCCCGCTATTTGCCACTATCGTCTTCCGTGATTCCTCCGTGTGGCGACGTGACGTCATCACAGGGCGTCAAGGAATCATGGGATTTGTAGTTTAAAGCCAGTGTAGTAGTTCAAAAGCCCGCATTAGTGAGAACTCATAGTGCCTGAACCGGAAATTTACAATACTATCCGCTCAGAGAGAAACTAGAGCATCACACTTGAAATTGGACATATCAAATTTTGAAACCCAACCTGAATTCCTCAGGTTAAAAAGAGTTTGGGAAACATTTTAACTCGCGATTTAGGCATAACTGGGTCAATCAGTCAACTACATCATCCTATTCAGGAAATTGACTCTACCAGATGGATCAGTAGATAGTCTCTAGATCTCCCTAAGTACACGCCTTAAATGCCGATTGGATGCAGTGTTATAAATCTCAGAATATTGTTATGATTATGAGACTTTTATAAGACTTTTATAATATTAGCAAGCCGAACACTCCATCAAGGCTCCTGGAGATTTTATAAAGACATCCATGGAATGTCTTCATTCAATCCATCTTTGTCCGTCCCAAGCTTATGCACCCATTTCTGTTCACGTCTGAACAAAAACTTTTTTGTGTCGGTAATATGTGTGGGAATCAGAGGTTGATCTAACACTGTCCAGTGTAGATCCTGCGGAGTGTGCTTTACTTGCAAGAAGTGATTCGTAAGTTTCGTTGACTGCCTGGAACACCGAATTGAACTCTTGTGCTCGGTGATACGTGTCCTCACTTTGCGAGTCGTCATGCCTACATACCTTTTCTGGCAAGGGCATGTGACCAGGTAAATGAGATTAGAGCTATTACACGTGGTGAATCTACGTTGCTCCCATGGGCGGTCTGTACCAATGTCTATGGTTAATGATCTTGTAGTGTTAGGACATACTGAACAGTTGCCGCAGGGATGATGCCCGGTGGCGGCAGGCATGTCCCACAGGGTACCCACTGCTCTTGGTAACTCATCCTTCGGCCGGGTATGCACAAGTTTGTCCTTAAGGTTTTGCCCCCTCTTAAACGCAAACAGAGGGATCTTAATGCCATCTGTCCCCGTGTTAAGAATACTCCAATGTTTTTTCACTATTTGTTGGAATACTGTTGGACTGTGTCGTAAAAGTACTCACAAATGTCATGCGTTCTTGTTCAGATTTGGGTGGTAAGATCTCTAGTAACCCCTCACGGTTGTTGTTTGAGGCTCGTTTCTTACATCTCCGAACCAGGTGCCTGGGGTATTCTTTGTGCAGGAGATCTTGTTCCAGACTTCCCGCATGATGTTCAAAGCGCTCTCGTGAGGAACAATTCTTCTGAATCCGCAAAAATTGCCCGAACCGCAAGTTGTCCTAAGATACACAAGCCACAACGACCACCTCCAGGCCGCCCTATTATCTCAGGGATCGGTTCGCTTTTAGAACCACTGTCTACATTTGTGGACGTATTTTTGAAACCTATGGTGAGCGAAATGCCGACTTACCTCAAGGACACCAATGATGTACTGAGGCTCCTTCCCGACATCCATTTCAATGAGAACACAGACATCTTGGTGTCATTTGATGTAGAGAGTCTTTACACCTCGATTCCCCAGCTAGAAACACTAGAAGTAGTGGAAGCACTTCTTACAGAGAGAGAAATAGACTCTATTACTCCAGTAAGGCTGATAATGACATTGGCGAAGCTGGCAATGACTGAGAATTTCTTCCGCTACGAAGACTCACTATATCTGCAAATCAGTGGGACCAGCATGGGCAGTATTTTTGCCCCTTCCCTGGCGAATCTATATGTTCATAAATTTGAATCTGACCACATCTTCTCTGAAACAAATCCGTTCACAGACAAATTACGTCTGTGGAAACGGTATATAGATGATGTGCTGGTGATATGGAGAGGGAGTGAGGCTGAACTTACTGCTTTTCATGAATGGTTGAACGGCAGGAATAAGTTCCTAAAATTCACCGTTGAATACAATAGGACACATTTGCCCTTTTTGGACCTACTTATCACCTCAACGTCCACTGGTTTGGCGTCCGAACTTTACCGCAAACCGATGGCACGTAATTCTCTATTGAATTACAATAGTTGTCACCCTAAATCCTTAAGGGACAACTTGCCGTTCGGGCAATTTTTGCGGATTCAGAAGAATTGTTCCTCACGAGAGCGCTTTGAACATCATGCGGGAAGTCTGGAACAAGATCTCCTGCACAAAGAATACCCCAGGCACCTGGTTCGGAGATGTAAGAAACGAGCCTCAAACAACAACCGTGAGGGGTTACTAGAGATCTTACCACCCAAATCTGAACAAGAACGCATGACATTTGTGAGTACTTTTACGACACAGTCCAACAGTATTCAACAAATAGTGAAAAAACATTGGAGTATTCTTAACACGGGGACAGATGGCATTAAGATCCCTCTGTTTGCGTTTAAGAGGGGGCAAAACCTTAAGGACAGACTTGTGCATACCCGGCCAAAGGATGAGTTACCAAGAGCAGTGGGTACCCTGTGGGACATGCCTGCCGCCACCGGGCATCATCCCTGCGGCAACTGTTCAGTATGTCCTAACACTACAAGATCATTAACCATAGACATTGGTACAGACCGCCCATGGGAGCAACGTAGATTCACCACGTGTAATAGCTCTAATCTCATTTACCTGGTCACATGCCCTTGCCAGAAAAGGTATGTAGGCATGACGACTCACAAAGTGAGGACACGTATCACAGAGCACAAGAGTTCAATTCGGTGTTCCAGGCAGTCAACGAAACTTACGAATCACTTCTTGAAAGTAAAGCACACTCCGCAGGATCTACACTGGACAGTGTTAGATCAACCTCTGATTCCCACACATATTACCGACACAAAAAAGTTTTTGTTCAGACGTGAACAGAAATGGGTGCATAAGCTTGGGACGGACAAAGATGGATTGAATGAAGACATTCCATGGATGTCTTTATAAAATCTCCAGGAGCCTTGATGGAGTGTTCGGCTTGCTAATATTATAAAAGTCTTATAAAAGTCTCATAATCATAACAATATTCTGAGATTCATAACACTGCATCCAATCGGCATTTAAGGCGTGTACTTAGGGAGATCTAGAGACTATCTACTGATCCATCTGGTAGAGTCAATTTCCTGAATAGGATGATGTAGTTGACTGATTGACCCAGTTATGCCTAAATCGCGAGTTAAAATGTTTCCCAAACTCTTTTTAACCTGAGGAATTCAGGTTGGGTTTCAAAATTTGATATGTCCAATTTAAAGTGTGATGCTCTAGTTTCTCTCTGAGCGGATAGTATTGTAAATTTCCGGTTCAGGCACTATGAGTTCTCACTAATGCGGGCTTTTGAACTACTACACTGGCTTTAAACTACAAATCCCATGATTCCTTGACGCCCTGTGATGACGTCACGTCGCCACACGGAGGAATCACGGAAGACGATAGTGGCAAATAGCGGGACTTCCTGCCCGTTCGGGACCTCCCATAGACAGCCCAGAAGGACGTCTGGAGTACCGACGGGCAGGTAAGTGACCGGAGAAGGGTGACCGCCCAGCGAGTATAGCGTTTTCATTCAGATGCCGCGCTTGTCGGTAACTTAATGACGGCGCACGCCTGCAAATTGAACTGAAGTCGTTCTGGTAACTTTTACGAGATCGAACGTGTGGGGCGCTTCAAAAAAGCTTGTACCATGCAAATGAGCAATAATCTTTAAGCTTTTCTAAACTGTGACGAGGATTTTCCTCGTAAGTGCCGATCAGAGCGAATTGCACGATGGTTGCCCTCGCATTGTAGGGGCTTCCTCTGACCTTTTTACCCGTGCTTTCATCCATGTATTATTTCCCACAGAGCGGGGCTCCTTGCTACCTGCGCCGATGCCGGGTGAGGTGAGGCGCTACTCTCCTTAACAATAGGTGAGTGTATGTGACCAGAAGTCATGCAGCTCTTACATGAATCGCAGATGCGAACTTGTGATATGTGGTTATGGACATTACTAGGAGGGTGTAAGTCTCAGCTATTTGATAAAGCTGTGGTGTTTTGGAGAAAAAATAGCTTTTAAAAAATAGCTTAATGTGTTTTCTTTCTCCATCTCTTTTGCATATTGGTGTGTGTGTTACTTTCTGTAACTCGGAATTTCTACAGTCCAGGAGAGCAGAAGGTGATATTGTTTACACTTTATTTACTTGTAAAATTTCCACTACAAGCAGTAGAATGAATAGGTCCTGAAGAAGCAGTAGGTGACCTCTGGGCCCAAGTTAAACACTGCAGAAACATGTCGACCAAAAGAACTGTTAAGGTAGTTATTTGTTGATGCTACCTTTATTCCACTGTTTTTAATATTGGGAAGGGAAGGTCCTTATTAAATTGTTTTCCTTCCTTTACCCTATTTTAATGGCACCACCACCGTTTATATCTAATTAATCTGTTTAATTTCACACTTTTTTGCACTGCTTGTGAGCAACCCCTGTTACCTACTCCTTGACTAAGCCAATCATTGGGGAACAAAAAAACGACTAGAGCACTATTGTGCGTGCTCGCACACTGAGCGACTTCCAGTGAGCCTTAAGATGTTTGTCCCAAATGATGAAGGGCGGTACTGGTCGGTTGCCTGATGGGAACACTATCAGTAGGTCTGAGAGTGCCCAGTGAACGACTCCTGTTAATAACTCTTTCACACCCTGTATTCATTTTTCTTGGAGACATTGACCTAATGCTACTCTGTTGTTGGTAGAAGTTAAGATAGAGGGCTGTAGCATTTTGGTCGGTAAAATTCCCTCAGACCCCCCTGTTGTATGTAGTGTTATGAGAGTAGCTGTTCAGGCTACGGGTCTTTTAATATTTTCTTTCTAATACAAGTATTATCTTGTTTTCTTTGTTTGTTACATGGGTTTTCGATAGCATAGGCAGATTAGTTAGGAGTAGAGGCATTACAACAGCGGTGGGGAACCACGCCCAGGAGTTTCAAGTTTGGCACAATGGCAACCAATTTTGGCCTAGCATTCGATGAGGATGAAATACAGAGCATTCTGTTAGAGAATCCCAGCATTGTAGACCTCCTTCCCACTACATCAGTAAATACTGATGAAGGATGGACAAAAGTCCTCGTATTGAAAAAGAACCAGGCTAGAGTTTGTGTACATGGGACAATAATGGCAGAATACCTACGGGGGAATTGTGCGCCAACAGGGCTTATTGTGAACAATGCCCCACGCCTGTTTCTGGATGACAAGGATTTTCTGAGAGACTGGTACCTGATAGCGTGGAGATGTACCCGCGACTGGTTGGTCTTAATTATAAAGACAGCAAAAAAGACAGCGGATAATATTCTCGTGGAAATCCAGACTCTAGAAGGCCAAATTAAGGCCACCCTCTCAACAAGTAAGGCATTCTCAAAGAAACAAGAAGAAGGCAACAAGACGAGCAAAGAGTTTCGTGACTCGATCTTGTTTACTAAGTTAGAGAAATTTAAAAAAGATCTGGAAAACTTCAGCATGACCAAGATTTATCCATAC
This sequence comes from Lissotriton helveticus, assembly GCF_964261635.1. Classification (NCBI taxonomy): domain Eukaryota; kingdom Metazoa; phylum Chordata; class Amphibia; order Caudata; family Salamandridae; genus Lissotriton; species Lissotriton helveticus. The sequence continues at coordinate 492,133,493 of NC_136067.1, read as the reverse complement.
ACGAGCGACGACTATTCTCCACCAGTTTTTAATAAGAGCACTCACAAAGGAGGCTCAAACTATGGCACCTCTAGTTCAGATACTGGATCAAGCGATTCGGACACGTCAAATCAAGGTGGTCCCTCAGGACAATCCAGAGGTAGAGGGCGAGGTAATAATAGGAGGAACTGGAGAGGTTATGGCCAACAATATGGGCCGCCGATGGTACCTCCACCTTGGTGGCAACCGTCCCCCTGGGGACCTCCACCATTTCCACAGTACCCACCGATGGGACTTTATGATCCAAATCAATCTCTTCAAACATATAACCAACAGCCTTTTTTAGGGTCTGGCCGGAGGACACGGGGGCGACAACGAACAGCCCCACAGGGCCAGGTACGTTGGAACCTTCCCCCCCAAGCAATGGGCCTGAGGAGTGGGAAAGTTCTCGGCCAAGAACAGGCGGAGACGTCGACAGGACCAACACTGTGATAAACCTGAGCTCTTACCATCTTTCAAAGGTGGAAGAAGAGGTACTGAATAAAGGCCTCGGTTTTGTTTCTACTAACAAGAGTGACCCTTTTGTCACCCAGATTGAAATGGGGAAGCTCTATAGAAAAATCAGGTTACATTACTTTTTCGCCCAGAACCAACAGTTTCCTGAAGAGACGAATACAAGAGTGGTGAATACAGGTCTTCACAGACCCTCCACTTTTAACCCTACAACCATCGGGCTCCCTGTGAAGGTACTTACTTTTGAGGAAGCGGTAGATGCTGACCTAAAAAAACTTTTTCAAAAAGAGCATAGACCTTTCCACAATCTTTCGAGAAAAGAACAAGATGTAATCACTAACTTATCGAATAATCAGGCCGTAGTTATCAAACCGGAGGACAAAGGCGGGGCAATTGTGCTATTGGATGCTGTTGCCTATCAGACAGAGTGCCTTCGCCAACTCAATAACATCAGAGCCTATCGAAAATTGTCAAGAGACCCTACTGAGAGACTGACTAAAGAGATACGTTGTATTGTGGAAGAAGCCCTTAGTGAGGGCTGGATAACAGCTAAGGAAGGACAATTTCTTTGTACTGATAACCCCAGGGTTCCCTATTTTTACCATCTACCTAAGATACACAAGCCACAACGACCACCTCCAGGCCGCCCTATTATCTCAGGGATCGGTTCGCTTTTAGAACCACTGTCTACATTTGTGGACGTATTTTTGAAACCTATGGTGAGCGAAATGCCGACTTACCTCAAGGACACCAATGATGTACTGAGGCTCCTTCCCGACATCCATTTCAATGAGAACACAGACATCTTGGTGTCATTTGATGTAGAGAGTCTTTACACCTCGATTCCCCAGCTAGAAACACTAGAAGTAGTGGAAGCACTTCTTACAGAGAGAGAAATAGACTCTATTACACCAGTAAGGCTGATAATGACATTGGCGAAGCTGGCAATGACTGAGAATTTCTTCCGCTACGAAGACTCACTATATCTGCAAATCAGTGGGACCAGCATGGGCAGTATTTTTGCCCCTTCCCTGGCGAATCTATATGTTCATAAATTTGAATCTGACCACATCTTCTCTGAAACAAATCCGTTCACAGACAAATTACGTCTGTGGAAACGGTATATAGATGATGTGCTGGTGATATGGAGAGGGAGTGAGGCTGAACTTACTGCTTTTCATGAATGGTTGAACGGCAGGAATCAGTTCCTAAAATTCACTGTTGAATACAATAGGACACATTTGCCCTTTTTGGACCTACTTATCACCTCAACGTCCACTGGTTTGGCGTCCGAACTTTACCGCAAACCGATGGCACGTAATTCTCTATTGAATTACAATAGTTGTCACCCTAAATCCTTAAGGGACAACTTGCCGTTCGGGCAATTTTTGCGGATTCAGAAGAATTGTTCCTCACGAGAGCGCTTTGAACATCATGCGGGAAGTCTGGAACAAGATCTCCTGCACAAAGAATACCCCAGGCAACTGGTTCGGAGATGTAAGAAACGAGCCTCAAACAACAACCGTGAGGGGTTACTAGAGATCTTACCACCCAAATCTGAACAAGAACGCATGACATTTGTGAGTACTTTTACGACACAGTCCAACAGTATTCAACAAATAGTGAAAAAACATTGGAGTATTCTTAACACGGGGACAGATGGCATTAAGATCCCTCTGTTTGCGTTTAAGAGGGGGCAAAACCTTAAGGACAGACTTGTGCATACCCGGCCGAAGGATGAGTTACCAAGAGCAGTGGGTACCCTGTGGGACATGCCTGCCGCCACCGGGCATCATCCCTGCGGCAACTGTTCAGTATGTCCTAACACTACAAGATCATTAACCATAGACATTGGTACAGACCGCCCATGGGAGCAACGTAGATTCACCACGTGTAATAGCTCTAATCTCATTTACCTGGTCACATGCCCTTGCCAGAAAATGTATGTAGGCATGACGACTCGCAAAGTGAGGACACGTATCACCGAGCACAAGAGTTCAATTCGGTGTTCCAGGCAGTCAACGAAACTTACGAATCACTTCTTGCAAGTAAAGCACACTCCGCAGGATCTACACTGGACAGTGTTAGATCAACCTCTGATTCCCACACATATTACCGACACAAAAAAGTTTTTGTTCAGAAATGGGTGCATAAGCTTGGGACGGACAAAGATGGATTGAATGAAGACATTCCATGGATGTCTTTATAAAATCTCCAGGAGCCTTGATGGAGTGTTCGGCTTGCTAATATTATAAAAGTCTTATAAAAGTCTCATAATCATAACAATATTCTGAGATTTATAACACTGCATCCAATCGGCATTTAAGGCGTGTACTTAGGGAGATCTAGAGACTATCTACTGATCCATCTGGTAGAGTCAATTTCCTGAATAGGATGATGTAGTTGACTGATTGACCCAGTTATGCCTAAATCGCGAGTTAAAATGTTTCCCAAACTCTTTTTAACCTGAGGAATTCAGGTTGGGTTTCAAAATTTGATATGTCCAATTTAAAGTGTGATGCTCTAGTTTCTCTCTGAGCGGATAGTATTGTAAATTTCCGGTTCAGGCACTATGAGTTCTCACTAATGCGGGCTTTTGAACTACTACACTGGCTTTAAACTACAAATCCCATGATTCCTTGACGCCCTGTGATGACGTCACGTCGCCACACGGAGGAATCACGGAAGACGATAGTGGCAAATAGCGGGACTTCCTGCCCGTTCGGGACCTCCCATAGACAGCCCAGAAGGACGTCTGGAGTACCGACGGGCAGGTAAGTGACCGGAGAAGGGTGACCGCCCAGCGAGTGTAGCGTTTTCATTCAGATGCCGCGCTTGTCGGTAACTTAATGACGGCGCACGCCTGCAAATTGAACTGAAGTCGTTCTGGTAACTTTTACGAGATCGAACGTGTGGGGCGCTTCAAAAAAGCTTGTACCATGCAAATGAGCAATAATCTTTAAGCTTTTCTAAACTGTGACGAGGATTTTCCTCGTAAGTGCCGATCAGAGCGAATTACACGATGGTTGCCCTCGCATTGTAGGGGCTTCCTCTGACCTTTTTACCCGTGCTTTCATCCATGTATTATTTCCCACAGAGCGGGGCTCCTTGCTACCTGCGCCGATGCCGGGTGAGGTGAGGCGCTACTCTCCTTAACAATAGGTGAGTGTATGTGACCAGAAGTCATGCAGCTCTTACATGAATCGCAGATGCGAACTTGTGATATGTGGTTATGGACATTACTAGGAGGGTGTAAGTCTCAGCTATTTGATAAAGCTGTGGTGTTTTGGAGAAAAAATAGCTTTTAAAAAATAGCTTAATGTGTTTTCTTTCTCCATCTCTTTTGCATATTGGTGTGTGTGTTACTTTCTGTAACTCGGAATTTCTACAGTCCAGGAGAGCAGAAGGTGATATTGTTTACACTTTATTTACTAGTAAAATTTCCACTACAAGCAGTAGAATGAATAGGTCCTGAAGAAGCAGTAGGTGACCTCTGGGCCCAAGTTAAACACTGCAGAAACATGTCGACCAAAAGAACTGTTAAGGTAGTTATTTGTTGATGCTACCTTTATTCCACTGTTTTTAATATTGGGAAGGGAAGGTCCTTATTAAATTGTTTTCCTTCCTTTACCCTATTTTAATGGCACCACCACCGTTTATATCTAATTAATCTGTTTAATTTCACACTTTTTTGCACTGCTTGTGAGCAACCCCTGTTACCTACTCCTTGACTAAGCCAATCATTGGGGAACAAAAAAACGACTAGAGCACTATTGTGCGTGCTCGCACACTGAGCGACTTCCAGTGAGCCTTAAGATGTTTGTCCCAAATGATGAAGGGCGGTACAGGTCGGTTGCCTGATGGGAACACTATCAGTAGGTTTGAGAGTGCCCAGTGAACGACTCCTGTTAATAACTCTTTCACACCCTGTATTCATTTTTCTTGGAGACATTGACCTAATGCTACTCTGTTGTTGGTAGAAGTTAAGATAGAGGGCTGTAGCATTTTGGTCGGTAAAATTCCCTCAGACCCCCCTGTTGTATGTAGTATGATGGAGGTATTGCCCTCCCGGATATTAAACAATACTATTGGGCCTCTCAGCTAGCCGCGATCAATCATGGGACTTATGGCCCTGCTGCCGATCCGGGCTACGCTATGGATAAGTGGCTCCTTCCTGGAGGCAGTTATAACAGAGCGCTATATTCTAAGTCAATGAGGTTCGACTTGACTGGGCCGACTAAGCATGCTGTGTGGATCTGGCATGACGCAATTAGTTCTTTGGGATGGAGGGACAAACTAACACTAGCTACTCCGCTTTTTGATTCAGAGATGTTGGGTAAGCTTTGGAATTCGAGAAGATTTGATAAGTGGGATTTGATAGGGATCTCCAACATCAAGGACATCTGGGGTAAAGGGAGGATCAAATCCTTTGAGGAGATGCAGGCTGAATTTCAGTTGCAGAACTCTGAGTACTTTCGCTACGCCCAGATTCGGCACTCTCTGAAGACGCAGATCCACCGGAGGCCTCGCCTCTTGAGGATAGAATTTTGGACGGCCACCTCCCCGACAAAACGATTTCCCTGATCTACAAGAAAATAATTAATCACAGGGTGGATCTACTTAAGGAGTTAAGGGAAAAGTGGGTGCGAGACGGCATAGAACTGGATGATGAAGACTGGCAATCTGCTGTGTCCTCTCCAAAGGTGGTTGCCATTCCTGCGTGGCTGCGGCTGGTTCAGCTAAAAATACTACACAGGGTGTATGTCACGGGCCCCCCCTTGTACAGATGGGGCCGTGTGATTCTGGATTGTGCAGAAGGAAGTGTGGTATGGTGGGGACGTTCTTCCATGTCATCTGGGAATGTTGATATATCACAGAATATTGGCAAGGGATTCACAGTGCCATGCACGAGGTCCTGGGGGGGTCTCCTTGCTGCCAGAGGTGAGGAGATGCCTCCTTAACATTTGGGAACCTACGGACCTTAATTCTGCGCAGATGCAGTGGGCCACAATAAGTTTTATGTTAGCAAAAATTAATATTGCCCAGCAGTGGGGATCCGAACAGCCCACCACCCTTGAGAATTAGAAAAACAACTTAGATTGGAGTATGTTTCAGGAGAAGACTGTTTTTGTGGCAAGAGGCCACCCTCGAAAGTCGGCCTTGTAGTATTCTCTTTATATCTATCTTGGATTGGTTCCATGGATGCTAGAATGCTTAGGTGATGAGTATTCCTTTGTATTCAGTTGCTGCCTGGTAGCTGATGGTGAGGGTGTTAAGAATAAACCTTACTTGTTTCAACATCATACTTCTACGTGTATTTACAACTTTTCATTGGCGACGAGGACGGGATGCATTGAAAGGAAAGAGGAAGAACACCCTAACATCAAGCTAAGTAGTTTGACATGCTTGTTGAGCTATTTGTTTTTTTTTGTCTTTCTGGGAAGTTGGATTGAAAAATAAATTTTTATAAATCTACATAAAGAGTTTGGGTATCACGAAATACTTTATTGACATTCTTACTCAATCTGAGCTTCCCCGGCGGCAGTAAATTTAAATGAGGGAAAAAGGGTTTCCCCAGCGGCAGTTGGTTAATTCAGAGGAAGCGTTCTGAAAGAGATACGAAGGATTACATTAAATTAGTAGTGGAAAATAACCACATTCCTTCTCCAGCGGCTGTATAGTGCAAAAGAGAAGTTTGTAATTTAAAATTTCCTTCATATTTCTAAGTTTTACATTTTTAACTGAAATACGACTTCTCCAGCGGCAGTTTAAGGGATCTGGTCGGGAAGGAATGGAAGCGTAGCTGTGAAATTGCAGCGTTATACTAAAGAAGAAAATTGTGTTGAGTTGAAAGCACAAGAGACTTTGTTTTCTGTTACCGTTTTCTCCCTGGGATGAACGGCAAATCTACGGGACGAGCTCCTTCTTCGTCGGCGTTTTTTCAGTGTGATGACGTTGTAGAATGAGGAATGGGAGTTGGCGAAGGGCACGCATGAATCATCGAGAGAACTCGAGCGGCTGTGTGATCTCAAGCGCGAGTTCAAAGGGCACGCATCAGTCATTGTAAGAGCTGGAGCGGCGGTTTCTCTTCGTGCGTAAAAGGAAACTTCATCTTTGAACTGCCTGAACTCTTTTGTGAAATTAAACGTGTGTGCACTTTCATTTGTGTGGCAGTTTTACCGCATAATGTAACGAAGACAAATGGACTTGTTGAACCAAGGAAGAATTTGTGGTGGTAATTCAGAAAAAGGCAAAGGCTATGTTTTATTTTTGTTTTTTTATTACACTTACATTATATGTTTTAGACTTCTTTAAAGCTGAAGATATATGTCTATGTTATGTGTATTAGCGTGTAATATTTAACAACTGACTAAGGAAGATAAGAATTTTATTCTAGTTTAAAGGCATTTAGAAGGGAGAAGTTATTTGAAATTTTTACGTTGCGCATTTAAGTTCTAATCTGTTCAAATTTTAGGAATGCAGGATGTAACAACTCCTCCGTTTTTCTTGAGTGATCCTGGTGAGCCTAGGGTAAAATTGAGTAAATGGAAAAAGATTTTTGCGCATTATGCAAGAGTTTGTGGCGCAAATTTAAGTGCGGAAAGAAAATATTCTTTATTAATGCATTGTCTTGGTGGGGAAGGGCAAGAGGTTCTAGAAAATTTGCCTGCTTTGTCTCATCAGGAACAGAGGGGTTTGGATGAATACGAGGTTTGTTTGTTACAACTGGACTAGCATTATTTACCTCGTGTAAGTACCATAATGGAAAGATATCATTTTGGTTGAAGGGAGCAAGGTAAAGAAGAGTCAGTTGAGGAATATCTAACTGCTTTGAGAAAATTATCTTCTACTTGCAAGTTTGGTCCTGCAAACGAGGAACGTTTGAGGAATCAGCTAGTGTTGAAATGTAGAGAAGATAAAATTAGAGAAGAATTATGGCTCAAGGATGAACCACCTCTTGAGGAAGTTGTAAGTATAGCCAAGAGGGTAGAACACGTGATCAAATGTGTTGATGAATTAAAACATGACAAGGGGAAGTCAGAGGAAAAGGTAGAAAAGTTAGAGGTGAAGGAAAATGTTTCACAGGTTAAGGAGGTGAAAGAAAGCAAGGCCTCGGTAAATGAAAAAAGTAAAGAGGAGGCTTCTTCGTCAGCTGTAACTTGTTATAAATGTGGAAAATCTGGTCATAAGGCGAACTCAAGGTTCTGTCCTGCGATGAGCTTTCGCTGTCATGGGTGTGGGAAAAAGGGTCATTTTGTAAAGTTTTGTAAATCTAAGGAAAAAAAAATTGTAACTAAAGAAATCAAAGAAATTATATGTCAAGTGAAGGATAAAGAAGAAAAGGATTATCCAACTGATTTGGTTAAGATCGAAGGAATTGAACTAGAAATGAAATTTGACTCTTGTGCACGTATAACAATTGTATCTAAAGGGTTTTATGGGAAGTGTTTAAAGGAAAAAAACAAATTAATCAAAATGGATGTATGTGCAGGAGGATATGGTGGTGCACCTATAAGCATGATGGGATATTTCAATGCTACCATTTAATTCAGGGAAAGAATTATTGTTGGGAAGGTTTATGTTTCCAAAGTTGGTGATTGTTTAATTGGGTGGCCACATCAACGTATGTTGGGGGTCATACTTAATCCAAATGCTAATCCTCAGATCCAAATTCAGGAGGTTGTATCAAAAGATAACTCTTTTATGGAGGAGTTTCCCAAACTCTTTCAATCAAATTCAAATTCAAAGATGCTTTATTCGGTTTGTAAAAGAAAATACAACCATATAGCAGCATACATTTAAAAGAAATTTGACACAATACTAAATTAGGCTATCCAAAAGAAATAAAAAGGAATACAATCTTACATAATAGCACTCATAATGGGACATTTTAGCAGTATCAATAGAGCATAGTCATTGGGTCGTACCATTATTGGTTTAAGATTTTAGCAGTCCTACGACCGTTAATTATGTGCAATATGCGATTTAAAGTGCTAAATATTGTCTCTAGATTTAGTAAATGTGCAAATTGGCAATTCTAAAATGCATATGCGAATAGCAGCACATAGTTTGACCAGTAACTAAGACAATAATAAAATACATGTGATAAGCCAACCCTATGGAAAATATAATAGAAGCAGCAGTGAGTCGAACGGACATATGTGTGCAAAATACAAATACGTGATATAGCAGCATCGATTTTAAAGTGCATAATACATTTAGCAGCTAGAGGAACTCATATAATCATTGATTTTCTTGCAGAGATACATTTTAAAATATAAGTAGCCACATAAAAGCATACATCTGGGGACTCTAGATTAAACACTAGCGTCATTGCTGTTTGTAGATGATGCATATTATATTTTAAAAAGATGGGTTTCAAGTAATATTTCCTTAAAAAAGTATAAAAAGTACAAGACAGCATAAAGTGACACGTGCCCTGTTTGGATTTGCCATCACAAGGGCATACACAAGTTCCGGGTTTTTTAGGCTCAGGAAAAGCCACAAGGTGATGCACAATTCCTAGGCGGAGACGGGTTAAAACAAATCGATGAGAAGGAATACTAACTGTTGTGAAATGAGAATGAAAGCCTACATTCATATTATATTGCTGGTAAAAAATGAATGTACTCTGTTTATTATATTTTTCCATCCTGGTCTCTTCTGTATATTTCATAAACGAGACCTTCAGCTCCCGCTTTGTTAAAATGGGGTCCATTATTAATTCATTGTAAATGTCCAATCCATATAAAGTTTTATACCAGTGGTGTATATGCTTCAACCAGGGAATGTTCGAACGGCGATCAAGTTTGATACAGTCTGTTATTATGTCCTGCGTGAACTTGGTTTCCTCTTTTGCCCATATTGAGCGCCACAAGGATAGAGGACGAAGGGCAATTAGATCATTGATGTAGTACATATCTAATTCCTTGTGTATTAGCTCCGTTGAAGCCGTAACTGGAGCACTGATTAATCTTTTTAAAAACACATTCTCCCTCACCTGGATGGATCTGGTACACTGTGCATCATATCCCCATATTCCAGCTCCGTATATAGCTGAGGAGATGCATCTGGCTTTAAAAAGGGTTAACATTTCACGAATTCTGCGATCCCCTAACTTAGCAGCAAATCTAAAAATACAGTTTGTATTCCGGGCCATTTTAAAAAGGACACTATTTTGTTCATTAATCCATTTCCCATTTCCCGAAAAGGTAACTCCTAAATAACAAAAACTATTAACAGATTCTAGTTTCTGTCCTTCTAGGAAAAAGGATTTATTTTTCCTATTGTTCTTACCACAAACCATAGTAACAGTCTTTCCTTTATTAATTTTCAAGTTTCTGTTTTTAGTAAAAATATGGAATTGGTCAATTAATTGTTGTAGTCCATTATGTGTCCTAGAAAGGAGGACCGCGTCATCCGCGTATAAAAGAACGGGGACGGGGTTTCCATTTATAGTTGGTGCATCAGATTTAATCAATTTTAAAAATGTATCCACATGATTAATAAAAAGTGAAAATAGTAAAGGGGCAAGTACGCATCCTTGACGGATGCCTCTCTTCACTTCAAAAAAGGGGGTGCACTCACCATCTGTTCCAAACCTTACTTTGCATGATAAATTACTATACAAGCGAGCTAGCAGATGGATAATTTCAGTAGGGGCGCCCATTGATAGTAATATGGGCCAGAGCAGTGCGTGTTCCACCAGATCGAACGCGGAACTCAAGTCGGCAAAGCATAAAAAAAGGTTACCAGATTTGGCTTTAGTATACTTGCCGACTATGAGTTCCAGGTTCACGCACTGCTCCATTGTTCCCAGTCCCCTACGAAACCCATACTGCACTGGGGACAAAATGTTGTTCTCCTCGACCCAGGCTTCCAACCTCACTAAAAGGACTCGACTAAGGATTTTAACTGTCGAGTCCAAAAGAGAGATTGGACGATAATTCCTTGCCTCTGACCTTGATCCTTTTTTATAAAGGGGTATAATAATTGATTGGCCCCATGTCAGGGGTAGTTTATCTTCCACCGCAGCGTTAAAGTAACGAGTTAGGATTGGGGCCCATAATGTTATTTCATGCTTAAAAAAGTCCATGGGTACCCCATCGGGCCCGGGTGCTTTACCACCCTTACTATTTTTAATTGCATCTGTCACTTCATTTAAGGTTAAAAACAAGTGCATTTTCTTCCAATTAAAACATACCGTAAACCCATCAGATTTAAGATCTGAATTAAAAATCTCAGAAAAATGTGCAATCCATGTAAGACAGCTGACATGGGAACTGACCTCAGGGGTATTTTCATTCTTTAGGAATGGGCCATTAATAGTTTCCCAAAAGAGTTTATGGTTTTTAGTTACAGCGGCCATGTCAAGTTTATTCCAGGCCTCGTCCTGTAGCTCCCTTTTCCTACTTGCCAGGGCCAGTTTATAATTAGTACGTTCTTCTCTGACTCTTTCTTTGTTTCTTGGTTTAGTATTAAGTACACTTTTTAATTTATTCAGGGTCTCGGCACAATGTTTATCAAACCACGCAGTTTTGTTTCTTTTGCCACTTCTGTTTTTTCTTAACAGAGAATTTTCAACTGTGCATGTAATTTTCATAAAATTGGAGAGAACCTCAGGTGCTATCACATTAGGTGCAAGGCAGTATTCAACCTCTCTGGTACATTTACCAAGAATATCCTTTGTAAGTTTATTAGGGTCAATCTTAATCCACTTGATTCTTGTACCATTTGGTCTTTCGGCGGAAATCCCGTGAACTGCTTTGCCTTTCACAACACTTTTTTGACCCCATCCCATTAACTCCACAGAGATGCTATTATGATCACTCACAGGCTGCTCTATTACCCAGACATTTGTGAAAATGGAACCACTGGACACCAAGATGTGATCAATATTAGTATGAGCATCTCTCCCCCTAAAAGTTGGACAAATTTCATTATTGTTGTTTTTGGTACAATCGAGTAATTCCAGATTAAATTTGGCTATTAAATTATTCAGTGCGCTGCCATAGTTACTATGCGGAAAGTGATTGGCATAAATAATGCCACCCTCTTCATAATCCTCGTGGTGACCACATATCCCCTTCCGGGCATATCTGCAGGCTTGGATGTTAAAGTCGCCTGACCACAGAATTACAAAGTTATTCTTGGAGAGAATGATTGCAGCTTCAATAGCGCGTTCGACATCGGGGACAATCATATCACGTTTTGGGCCCACAATATTGTTATAGAAATTTACAACAATTAGATCCCTACCATGACTATGTTTTAAGCGCACAATAGATGCATGCTGACAAACTGTCGAATGCTCCCCAAGAGTAAATTCTGTCAGTTTAGTTGAAACCAAGGTCAGCAGACCTCCCTTAGCTCTACCAGCTTTGGAAGCTACTGCTGCCACATTATAGGAGGTGTAACCCTCAACTTCTATTAGACCAGTATGCCATGTCTCTTGGAGACATATTATGTCATAGCCACATATGATGAAATTATCCCAGAATGGGGTACATAATTTAGAGGCAATTCCGGCTATATTCCAACTATTAAGTACAATAGAATCAACATTATTATTTCCAATACTTTCTAGGTGATTAGACAAGATTGAAACCTCAGATATTCCAGTCGGAGTAACATTGACATTATCATTGGTTACAGTTGGTTCGTTATCTACAACATTGCCTATACACAGCGTGGTATGTGGTGAGGTTAATTGTGGTTCAATTATATTATTTGCACAACTTTCATCACCCAACTCTTTCTCTAAAGGTAATGTAACACCTATAACAGTATTTCCAGACCCCTGTGTCAAAGATGGATTACTCAGTCAGTCGTTCTCCTCAAGTGAGGTGAGCGGCTGGAATCTATTAAAAGTTGGGACCAAGAAGTTATCATACAGGTTAGGTAGTAGGGGGGGGACAAATAGGTACAACATTGGGATATTTAGTGGGGGCCACTCTTGGATGCTGGAAGTTAAGTGTAAAAATTTGTCTTCCTGACTGGTTCCTATAAAAATAGTCAAGTGGGAACAGCGTGATGTAGGATTCGTGATTCGATGGCATCGGTGCATGTAAAATCGAATCTCTCGCCCATTCTGTAGTCCTAAAATTTATAATTATACAGTCCCCATCTACCTCCTTTTTGTTAGGCCCAACCCAACCTACCCTTTGCGTAGTTATGATCTCTTCCGCACCTCGTAATGGAAACCCACAATTTTTCGCCAACCAATACAAGGTCTTATTTTTCAAGGTTTCTTGATTTTCAAATTGGTTAGGCAACAACTTGGGGACATTCGCAAGTATCGCTACAAATGGTCTGCAATTAGGCGGCAAATGTCATGGGTGTGGGAAAAAGGGTCATTTTGTAAAGTTTTGTAAATCTAAGGAAAAAAAAATTGTAACTAAAGAAATCAAAGAAATTATATGTCAAGTGAAGGATAAAGAAGAAAAGGATTATCCAACTGATTTGGTTAAGATCGAAGGAATTGAACTAGAAATGAAATTTGACTCTTGTGCACGTATAACAATTGTATCTAAAGGGTTTTATGGGAAGTGTTTAAAGGAAAAAAACAAATTAATCAAAATGGATGTATGTGCAGGAGGATATGGTGGTGCACCTATAAGCATGATGGGATATTTCAATGCTACCATTGAATTCAGGGAAAGAATTATTGTTGGGAAGGTTTATGTTTCCAAAGTTGGTGATTGTTTAATTGGGTGGCCACATCAACGTATGTTGGGGGTCATACTTAATCCAAATGCTAATCCTCAGATCCAAATTCAGGAGGTTGTATCAAAAGATAACTCTTTTATGGAGGAGTTTCCCAAACTCTTTCAATCTGTTTTGGGTTGTCTTAAAGGCTATAAACATTGTATAAGTTTAAGGAAGGATGCTGTTCCTGTGGTTGCTAAGGTTAGGAGGATTCCAATAGCAATTCAGGAAAAAGTTGAACATGAATTGAAAAAATTACAGGAACAGGATATAATTACTTCTGTTGAGGCAACTGAATGGTTGGCTCCAATTGTTGTCGCCAACAAACCCAATGGCGAAATAAGATTATGTTGTGATTTGAGGTCACTCAATAAGGAAGTTGTAGTGGATAAATTCCCTTTGCCCAATATTGATGAATTGTTATCATCTTTAGGTGATGCTAAGATTTTTACAACGCTTGATTTAACTCAGGCTTATCATCAAATTGAATTGACGCAGGATTCGCAAGATCTTACGGCATTTATCACTCCGATGGGTGCTTTCAAGTATAAGAGGATGCCGTTTGGTTTTGTGTCCGCTGCGTCGGTTTTTCAATGTGTTATGGCATCCATTTTGAAAGGTATAAAAAAAGTTAAATGCTATCAGGATGACTTGTTGATTTATGGTGTGAATCAAGAGGACCATGATAGAATTTTAAGGGCGGTTCTAAAAAGGTTAGAAAATGCTGGTTTGACCTTAAAATTTGAGAAATGTAAATTTTCATTCTCTGAGGTGAATTATTTAGGTCATTCTATATCAGCGGTTGGTATTTCACCTAAGAAAGAGTTGGTTGATACTATTAGAAACCTTGTATCACCAAAGAATAAGGAGGAGGTTGTTTCCTTTCTTGGAATGGTGGAATACTATGGAAAGTTCATCAGAAATTTAGCTAGTAAATCTGGAGGATTAAGAGATCTTTTGGGGAAAAACAAGGAATTTAAGTGGTCGGAAGTATGTCAAAGTGAGTTTGAGGACATCAAGAGGGATTTAGGTGCCGCTCCTGATTTGCAAGCATTTGTTCCTTTTGAAGAGACATTTGTTATCACTGATGCTAGTTCTAAAGGTTTGGGGGCAATTTTAAAACAAAGAAGGAATGGACAAGAGAAGCTTATTGCCTGTGCTTCAAGGAGTTTGAGAGGTGCAGAACTGAACTATTCGGTCATTGAGAAAGAAGCTTTGGCCATATTCTGGGCTTTAAATAAGTTCAGGAATTTTCTGTGGGGTCAGAAGTTTAAAGTTTGTTCTGATCATAAACCTCTAAGGGAGATTTTCATGGTTAAAGGTTTGGATTATGTTTCTTCAAAGATCAGAAGATGGGTGATTGGTCTTCAAGAGTTCTGTTTTGAAATTGACTATATACCTGGTGTGGAGAATGTATCTACAGATTGTCTTTCACGTCTTGTTGATGACTCTCATGAAGTCGTTTATGAGGAAATGGATTGTGAAAGTGAGGTAAATGTTTGTGAAATTACCTCAGGTGTAATACTTGAAGAAGAATGGTTGGAGGAATGCAGTAAAGATTGTGAGATTAATAGTGTAATTGCTTCTGTAACAAGCAATACTGATTTTGAAAAGGTTTTGTCTAAAGTGTGGCATTTGATCAAGAATGAGTTGTCTGTGGAGAATGGTGTTCTTTTAAGGGGCTCTAAGTTAATTCCGCCGAGTTCTTTGAGGAAAAGGTTGATTGAAGAGGCACATCAAGGACATATAGGAATTGTAAAAACAAAGGAAAGGATTCGTTGTTCTTTTTGGTGGCCAGGGATGGATTTGGAGATTGAAAGGGAGGTGAGGGAATGTTTGCATTGTAAAGTAAGTGATAAAATTTTAGTTTCTCGTACTGCTCCCATGATCTGTCGTGATCTACCATGTGGACTTTGGGAGGATATTGCCATTGATATTGTGGGGCCACTTTCAGGTGAGCATCGAACTCCTTATTTGATAGTTGTGATTGATCTCTATTCAAGGTGGGTTGAGATCTCTTCTGTTTCTGAGGTAACCTCTTCATCTGTCATTGATTTTCTAAAGGAAATTTTTAAAAGAGAGGGTTTTCCGAAATCTCTGTTGTC
The DNA here is from genome assembly GCF_964261635.1 of Lissotriton helveticus. NCBI lineage: Eukaryota > Metazoa > Chordata > Amphibia > Caudata > Salamandridae > Lissotriton > Lissotriton helveticus. The sequence goes on along the minus strand of NC_136067.1, from coordinate 492,118,188 downwards.
AGATAATGGTCCTCAGTTTTGCTCTAGTATGATGTCTGATTTTTTGTTGTCTTGTGGCATTAAACATAAAAGATCTTCTGTTTATCACCCAGAGACGAATGGAACTGTGGAAAGGTTTAATAGGGTGATAAAGGAGAATATTCAGCTTTCAAGGGTGAATGCGTTAGATTGGAAGGTAGAGTTGCAGAAGTGTATTCTGGTGCATAGGTTTTCACCACAGATGTCTACTATGAAAACTCCATTTGGGGACCGTGGAATAGATACAGGGGTGATATTTGTGTGCCTCCTAGAGCTGCTGTTTTTGATGTACCTTCCTCCCCATAAAGTTTCTGCTACGTATGTTCCCTGGTTTCCTATACCCCCAAAGGTGTTGTATTGACTGTGACATGACTTTACTGTAATGTGTTCTTATATCTAATGCTTTGTTTTAATAAAAAGAATTGTGGGGAAAAAAAGAATCCCTCTAGGATTTAGTCAACCCCATTAACTGAAGTGAGAGGCTGTGGGACCCTGTCCTGGTCTCGAGTTGGACACCCCACAAGGGATGTTTTAGACCACTGTGAGCTGGAGTGTCTGCGTGCAGGAACCTCAGCGTATCTGGTCAGTGTGTCAGCCGGGAAGTTTCGGTCTCCTCTGTCTTATCCTATCAAGATGTGATGCATATATACCCATAGTTCTCCCCTGGGGTCCTACCTCGCTGTATTACTATGTCGGCCTAAGGATGACGTTGGGCATGAACTTTGTACATAGATTTGATATAGAAGATGGTATCCCCGCTGTGCTTCCAAGAATCCTCATGCATAATGTATGAGATTTCAAACTAGGGAAAACCCGCATTCTGAATGCAGTGTAATATCTAGGTAAAAGGTCAGCTCTAAACTGTGACAAATGCAATGTAGGGAGAGATTATAGGTGAAGGGTAATGAGATTACGGGCGCCTATATTATGATACCTATATGGAATATAACACTTAGTGAACCTACAAGTCCTGAATATCACCACAACCAAAAGGGTTCAGCGGACATACCAGTACATTGCTTTAAAAATTCTGCCATACTTAGAAGTTACCAGTGAAAACGTTGGCTTAAATGGGTGTTTTTTTCAACTCAATTTCAATATTCTTTTACTACACTCTTAATTTCTATTGGAACACCTTGACAGATCGACACAAATGACACCTTGCTAAATTCAAAATGTTGTCTACTTTTCAGAAATGTATAGCTTTACGGGATTCATTATTGCTTTCACACCCATTTCTACCACTAACTGGATGGAGGTTGAAAGCACAATAAATAGGAAAAATAGGCTATGTCCCAGTAAAATGCCAAAACTGTGTAGAACATGTTGTTTTCTGACAAAAGTCTGCCTGTTCCTGAAAGCTGGTAAGATGGTGATTTTATCGCCACAAATCGTTTTCTGATACAATTTGCACAGACAAAAACAGACTATTTCTTCTGCAGCACTTTTTCCCCTTTAAAAAAAAAGAAAAGCTGCATTTTGGCTAATTTCTGGGTTCCCTCAAGGGGAATCCACAGACCCTGGGTACCTTTAGAATCCTTAGAGTGAGGAAAACTCAAATTAATCTCATCCTACACGCTCGAAAAGACTCAGCATTTATGAATCTCTGTGTAGGTCTATTCACCTGCATTGTTGTGTTTGCAGGTTGCATGTGTTGGTGCAGAAAAGAGTGAAGTTAACAAGGCACACTGTGTGCCATGCCTGCAACCCACTGTCTGGGGTCTAGGTAAATCACCCCTCTAGCAGGGTGCACCAGCCCCCAGGTGAGGGCATAGTTGCATGAGCACAGTACTCCTATCATGTCTAAGTCCATTCTTAGACATTCTAAGTGCAGTAGAACCATTAAGAGAATATGGTCTGGGAGTTAGTCATTACAAACTTCATAGCTCCATAATGGCTTTACTGTAACCTGGGAAGTTTGTTAGCAAACTTCTCAGCCAGTGTGGAATGTAATGTAAAATGCACTCAGAGAGTATCTCAGAGATGCCCCTTGAAAAAACCACCCGCTTGGTGTGGTTCCTGAATGGATGTGCTATATAAAACTCCACAAAACTAAACAAACAAAAAACTGCTTTGGCCCAAACCCTACTGGCCTGTCCCTACTCTGACCTGACTACAGCAGAATTCCAGGCACGCCCAGCATCCATCAGACCCCAGGGCCTGGCGTATCTGCCCTGCACTCATCTAAAAGACCCTGTCTCCTGTGAGCACTTGATTTTCTCAACAAAGACTCCAAACCAGAACCCGGAACCAGGCGGCTCTGTGGTTCTGCACCACTCTGCATCCGAAGCCCATTGCCCAACACCAGGAGGAGGTCTTCCCAGTGATCCTGACCTGGGATAGGATGATTCCTGACCCACCTCGGGCTTCAAGCTGATGTCCGACCTTAAGGGTCCCCCCCGACCACAACTGGAGCTGGTAAGAGGACCTAACACCAAAAGACACACCTGCACCCAACGCCCCATGGCCTTGGGTGGCCAACCAACAGTGTCCAGGCATCCCACAAGTATCCAACTTACCTCTACTGCTGTTGGTCACCTTCAGGGAAACTCTTTGCCTGAGCTTGCAGACTTTTCTTCAAACCGTAGATCTCCATTGTAAACCACAGGGCTCCCGCGTCTTCTTGGCACTCTACATCCGGCTGCCTCCATGCCACTGGTGGTGCAGTTCCTGTGCTGATTGTTGGCCCCTGCAGTGCTGGTCCTTACTCCAGGAGCTTCACTCTCACACCCGAGTGGCCTGCTCGTAAGCAGCCCCTGACTGAAGGCCCCTTTAGCCCCATTGGCTAACATTGGGCCCCTGCACTCTGCACCCGCCCTCCCTAGTGCCACTGGTGATGCAATTTGAGTGCCTGACTGAACCTTGGGAAACCTTGGTTCTAACCCCCAAAAACTATTTTCTAGGTCATTTGCTTACCTGCAACCGATAACCTTCTTTTTCCCATAGCAACCAATGTTACGAGTTTTTGTTCATAAAATGTTCTGTGTGGAACTGTCTTTTTATATGAAAACGATAGTAACTTTGCTTAAACCAAAATGTGTCTTACTTATCTTTGTATGGTAGGATCCATGGTGTTATAACTAGAGATATCACCCTGAGTAGTCGAAGTAATCCAAAAGTGACAAAAATGTCATCAAAATGAATTTCTATGCATTTTAAACAGTTTGAAAAGCAAATACAAGCCTGTAATGTTTGCAATTCTATTCACAACTGCATTTCCTTGTAAAGTGTTGCATTTGAAAGTACATTTTACCTACCTGTGCCAAGTACTGCTTGGTTCTAGAAATAAAACACAAGTATACCTTTTTTATACTTACCTAATGGGTCTGGATTCTGTGTCTTTCCCCAGCTTTGAGGTGGATCGCCCTAGTTGTTAGGCCACATCCTATCCCCTCTCTGAGTATGTGCATTCAGTCTTGATTGAGTGAATACAATAAATGCTTAACACACGCTCCTGATGAGCCCAGTAAGTAAAACATTTATAAAGCCCAGCAAATGCTGAGGCATCTGGGCTTAAAAGAAACCCCTGCTTCATGTAAGACAGAGGAAATATACTCGTATTTAATTGGGGGGGGGGGGCGGCAGGTTTTGAGCAGCTTCCTGAATGAGGAACAATTGGATTGGAATCTGATCGAAGTAGGCAGTGAATTCCAGATTTGCGCTGCCTGGTAACATAGGGTTCTGCCGCCCAGCCTGTCTCTCCTGACCCTGGGGTCTTTGACAAACCCTGCATTAGTGGATCTTAGGTCCCTCCGTGGGACATACCTGGCAACATATTTTTGGAGGTCATGAGGTCTGCCGCCCATAAAGTGCTTTGTGCACCTGACACATTGCTTTAAACGTAATCCTTTCTTGAACAGGTAGCCAATGGCGTTTACGAATGCTGTTGGATACGGGGTCGAATTTGGAGTTCTTCAGCAGCAACCTAGCTGCCGCATTTTGTAGAGACTGTAACTTCAATAGCTGTTGCTTTAATTAACTGCTCGACCACAGTACTGCAAAGAACGCTGATACTGATTTTCTAATGTAGCCTCTGGTATACTCCTGGGATCTCCTGGACTGCACTCTATACCTTACTTTGTATAGTATATACATATCCAGCCTCCTACAATGCTGTGCCCCCTTGTCTGCATCCCCATGCGGAGGAGGCACAGGGGACCCTGCAGGGCCCCTTTGTTTCCTCTCTACCATGGTGTTCATGGAGTAGGAACCTCCATGACACCGCTGGCGAAGAGGGAACTCGTAATATTCTTGGCGGTACCGCAGCAGTCCCACCAAGCAAATTGTGGCCCCCTGACCACCGCAACACCACCAGGGAACGGCGGTTCCTTGGCGGCTGTGGTGGGGCTATGGCGGTCTGACCACCCTCATAATAGGGCAGTAGGAAGACTGCTGCCTATGCGTCCCCACAAGTCTGGCGTTCCCTGGACCGGCAGACTCGAAATGGCCCCTAAGTGGTACTCATTCTCCAGTTCTCGTTCCAGAATAATAATCAGGATCTTTCTAATCCCAAATTCCTTTTTCAATTCTGCCATTGGCTGTAGAGGAATACATGTAAGTCATATGTATCTTTGCTATGCATTACTCCAGATGTCTTGAGTTTAGGCTTGAAAGCATAAATAAAAAATATTCCAGCTGTGACACAATTACTAGCTCGCATATTTTCAACTCATGTTATTTAGTTTTTGATGCACCAACTGTGCTTACATGCACTTATCTCCCCAAAGCACGCCCCTGCTATAGATGACATGTTACAACATGTATTACAATTTAAGAAGACTTGTTTACTGAGTTATTTAGGAAAAGGGGAGGGTCAGAAGAGTGGCCAATGACTTCCAATGAAAATGGATTAAAAGCAACAAAGCAATATCTTCTTGACATTCATAATTTGTCAAATTCATGTGAATAACATACATGAACGTGGTTACTGTATGCAGTATGTACATTGTTCGTAAGTAGAAGGGAGATGTATTGCGGAATGGCAAAAATGATTACGTTGTATACGTGTATGTAGAATTTAAGATTTGCGCACACTACTAAGTTTCATCGAACATTTTTTAATCTACCCTAAAATATAAGCAGTAAGGTCCCAGCTAATCTCTTTAGTCCGCCCACCTCCATGCACATTAAGCAACTCTTTAATATCATCATTAAATCAAACTGATTTTCGTTAAAAGAAATCCATATTATTGATTATATAGCAATGCTGATGCAGATCCCATTTCTTCAGAAGTGTGATTATTACTGCTACTTAGATTAGTACCGAGAATATGGAGAAAATACACACAATTATCGGCTAAATTAGAAGGAATTACATTATTATGTAGATATAAAATTACGTCTCTCCAGTGTTGTGTGATCTACCCTTTATTCAACAAACAAGTCCACGAATTATTGGCGTAAGAACAATATCCCGAATTAGTATATTCACCGTGATTACATAACATTTAGTAAAGTGAACCACAAAAAAATAGAGTCGTTCCATTGACTGGAGCAAAGCCGCAGGTGATTACATTGCTATTTCATTCTGACAGGTTATTTGCGACCTGTGCGTGATCTGCTGTCTCTGGTACAGCGGGTTCAAGGACAGAGAGACTCCGAGCCTTAATAATGGCTCTAAGTTTACTCGGAGCCTTAATAATGGCTCTGAGTAAACTTGTTAGAAGCTTTGTATCATCAATTCAAATAAATCTAGATTAGGCAAGAAGAATCCTGCCCGTTATGGTTCCATAGTTTTAACAGTGTTTGTTCTCAATGTCAGTGGATCATCCAAAGGCGAATTGTGAACAAAAGCGAGTTTTTGAAGTCTTCATTTTCTTAGCACACACATATACTACACTTTCCCACCATTTGGTTGATTTAGGCAGAGGAGCACAAAGAGATATGTCAGGCAGAAGGATATCTCGAATTATGACGACTGTAGTCAGGGTCAGGCAGGGAACCTAAATCAGCCCTGGCAAATTTGTAGGACCAGCCCCCGCTGGGAGGGGGGAGGGCGGAGGTGGTTAGGGTGCAAGTGTGAAGCACTGCTGCTTTTGCTACAGGGGGCTGATATTTCAAATATATAACAAAAAACATATATAACATATATAACAAAAAATAGCCCCCACCCCTCCAGAATCCTGGGGAAATGCCTGATGCCCCCTACGGCCCGTCCGGCCATGGCTGTAGTCTGCCAGGGAAACGGAGTACATCCCTCCACGGGCCTGGCAGACTCGAGTACACTGTGCCACGGGTTAAATAAACAACTTCATTTGTAAAGTTAGAAAAACAACACAAATGAATAAGCAATATAAACGATATTCCTGGTCTTAGATACAGAACTAAAACAACCATAAATCACATATTTTTTGTGCACAGTTAAGATTACTGTGGCAGAGTTAAAACAATAACGTATGGGTAAGTAGAGAAAGTGGATTATTAGTTGGAGGGATGGTAGTCCACCACAAGTAATAATGTCACGATTCTTGTTAGGTCCAGTAAAGGTTTTAGTAATTTAAACCTGAGCTCTAGCCCTCGTAGCTTTGGTACAGAGCTGACAAACAGACTTAACTTAAGAAAATGTAGAATTCATTTAAAAGTACAAAACAGTTCAAAATACTACTCCAATTTATAAAAATAGAGACCATTTTAATGAACTAAATGACACCAAAATGACAAAATTCCAATAAAGGGAACCAGACATGTGGATTTGTAAAGTTTTAATCAAAATACCACGAAAGCGCCAACCACAGTAATCTGGTTGTGCTTGGCTAATAGGTCTTGTCTCCGAAATTAAAGTCCAAAATTCTCAGCAGGCAAAGGAAGCAGGCTGTGGCTGAGAAGGGCTCTGTTGGAAGAGGTCACTGTAAAGTGGTTAGCTTTTGGCAGAAAAGCTCAGAGAGGGAGAAACTCAAAATTCAAGCCCCTTGCCGGACATATACTTTTTGCGCCTTCTCCTGGTGAGGATTTCTACCTTTGGACTTAGTCACTTTTTTGGAGCTCAGATTACTCCAGTGGAGCAAGGCTGAAAGCTGTCGCCGTACAGGACTCCACAAGGTCAAATACCCTCCCTGAGACATCCCATTGAAATGAATTTGCTGCTGCAAAAAAGCTCCAAGCTTGAGCATTCTGAATCTTTGGTCCAGTGGCAACGCACGTTCATGAGATTGGCTTGGCAGACTTGTCACTGTCCTCCGGAAAATCTTTAGAGTGAGAAAAGTCCCAGGTTTCTTAGGATAACATGTTAGGAGGAGTACACTTTGACAAAGCCCTGGATTCAAGGACCTAAGGAACAGCACTTGGGTGTCAGGACTCACTTCAACAGAGGCAAACAGCAGGGACCAGGGCAGGTAAAGTTGGAACTATTCAGCAGAGAAGTTGTAGGAGAGGCCTTTTGTAGCTTGTTGTATTCCTGTGTCTTAAACAGGAAGTCAACCTTATGACCCTTGGAGTCCACTTCTTTGTTCTGGGTACAAGAGAGCAGACCCAATCCTTCAGGGCTCATTCTCAGGTCTCAGATAACAGATTCAGTCCTCTTCTGATCTTTCTCAGGTCTCGTAGAATTTTCTGCAGGGTACTTGGAATGCTACATTTATGACTGGCCCCAGCTTGGGGGTGGGCTGACTCTTCACATTCCACATTTGCAGTACTTTTTGTGTGCCCTACTGCAAAAAGTCCCACAGTGGCTCGTTCTGCCTAAATCCAAGATGGTGAAACTCTTCTCCCCTTGTTCACAGTCTGTATGCCTACCCAGAGTTGTAGCCAGGGAAATGAGCAACCCCTCCTCTGTGGTTACTTGAAACAAGTTCTGGGGGCGGGACGGGGGCGGAGCTTGCTCGAATCGGCGATGGTCGCTTGATTCCGTGGCTCCGTCGAGCCGGCAATTTATCATTTATTATCCTGTGTACCCTAAGCCGTTAATTTCCTCCACGGCGGCTATGAAGGCTGGTGAGTGGGTCCGCCACCTGATATCCGACTGTGGAGGCTGCCGGAAGCGCGCACAAGTGGATTTCTGGTGGAGCGGGTCGGAGCCAGAGGGGGCCGCGGAGCACCGGCCTTGCGTGTATGGGAAGCCCCGACGACGTGACCGTGCGTGCGGCTGCAGCTGGATGGTGGGTCCGGTGCGGTCGCGACCTTTCCTGAATCCGGAGGTCGGTACCAAGGAGTAACTGATGCCTAGTTGTCCCAGGAAAAAGGGGCCTCGAGAGCAGCTGAGGAGTGGTGGCGTCCCTCTGGTGGCGGTGTACAGATCAGGCCACACGCAGACCTAAGACGGCGGAGGCTATATGGATCGCTACGGGGAGCAGAGGACACTGATCGGGTCAAGGGGCACAGGATCGCCTGAGGGGCAGTGCAGTAGTAGACAGGTTAGACAGGCCGGCTGTGAACGGCGGAGCTGCCCCTTTGCACCACCCACCCCCCCTGTGGAGAGTGACGGTCTGCAGAGGCTGGCTGGCATGCGGTAGGCACCCGGGCTGCTGCGTGGGGCTGACTATCCCCTGGGAACCCTGGAAAGCGCCGCAATTTTAGGATCAACGATGATGCAGGGGGGCATAACGACGAGGCGCCAATCTTAGAGGGGCCATGCAGAGAGAGTTGCGAGCTGTGGCCTGGCTGTGACGACGACGACGCTGAGACAGCGTGGGGACAACTGCCACCTTATACAGCTAAAGTGTGAAGTACGCGCGTTGTCCTGTTTCCCTCAGAGATTTGCTGGGATGGCGCTCTTGAGGGTGTGAGATCTGGGCGACGAACTTTACTCCTGCCTGGTGTTGGTGACATTGGTACCAGTGCTGTCTGTGGGGATACCCGTTGACATCCCTTGACCCCTCCCCCTCCCGGGCTGTGGTTGGAGTCCAGGACAGTTCGACTAGTCTGGTTGTGAGACAGGCAGCTCGTAACATCTGTGCCGTCGCTGAGTGCTTTGGACCGGCACTATGGGGAAGATGGATCGTGGGCAATCAAAGTTGCCCTTCACGCAGACGAGATCTAAATCGCAAGACGGAGGCACTGGGAGTGGGTCTGACCGTGGCGAGACACCGGAAGCAGAGCAAGACTTAAAGGGCATGCTGAAAACTATGCATAAAGGCCTGCAGGACGGCATCACTTCTCTGGGAGTGAAAATTGAGGCCCTAACGTATAGAATGGACAGAATGGCTGAACGGCTGGATAAACATTCTGAGCGACTTGACATGTCGGAGAGAAGGATAACGGAGGTCGAAGAGGCGCAGACGACCATAGACAGTCATCACAAACAACTTGGCAAGGTACTGCAAGTACTCCAAGATAAGACGGAGGATTTAGAGGCACGCTCACGTCGCTGCAACGTACGGATACTGGGTCTGCCGGAGACAGCGCAGACGGGTAGGATGGAGACATTCATTGAACAGATGATTGTTACCCTGCTGGGGGCGGAGGTCTTCTCTAACATGTTCGTTATTGAGAGAGCGCACCGGACATTGGCTCCCCGTCCGAAACCAGGAGCACCACCACCGCCCATCATAGCCAAGTTCCTTAACTATAGGGACAGACATGCGGCCTTGAGGGCTGTCAGGGACAAACAGAAACTGTAATTTGAGGGGTCGGACATTGCACTATTCCCTGACTTCACCGCGAAGGTCCAAGACGCGAGGAAACACTTTGTGCCGATGAAGCGCATACTACGTGAGCAGGGGCTGGATTACGCCATGCTGTATCCGGCTAAATTGAAAGTCACCAGGAATGGACACACTCACTTTTTTACAGAACCCAAGATGCTGCAGAAGGCGATCAAAGATTGGGCAAAGGAGCGGAGGACAACACCGGAGCGAGACCTATTCGACGAAGCAGCGGGGGGCGGACTGGACGACCAAGGATGAGGGCCGTTGTATACAGTACTTGTTCACGAGGTATACAACCTTTACCACGCAATTTTTACAACGACCTACCTTTACCACGCAATTTTTACAACGCAGGATCCATTACAACGAAGTACCATTACAACGCATGTTTTTACAACGCAGATACCTTTACAACGCATACCATTACAACGTAAGTATTGGTAAGTATATAATTTTATTAAAAATATTATAGGTTTGGGTTTTTGGGTAAAGGGGTATTTTTAGGGTTCAGGGCTAGGTTTGGGTTTTTGGGTAAAGGGGTATTTTTAGGGTTCAGGGCTAGGTTTGGGTTTTTGGGTAAAGGGGTATTTTTAGGGTTCAGGGCTAGGTTTGGGTTTTTGGGTAAAGGGGTATTTTTAGGGTTCAGGGCAAGGTTTGGGTTTTTGGGTAAAGGGGTATTTTTAGGGTTCAGGGCTAGGTTTGGGTTTTTGGGTAAAGGGGTATTTTTAGGGTTCAGGGCTAGGTTTGGGTTTTTGGGTAAAGGGGTATTTTTAGGGTTCAGGGCTAGGTTTGGGTTTTTGGGTAAAGGGGTATTTTTAGGGTTCAGGGCTAGGTTTGGGTTTTTGGGTAAAGGGGTATTTTTAGGGTTCAGGGCAAGGTTTGGGTTTTTGGGTAAAGGGGTATTTTTAGGGTTCAGGGCTAGGTTTGGGTTTTTGGGTAAAGGGGTATTTTTAGGGTTCAGGGCTAGTTTTGTGTTTTTGGGTAAAGGGGTATTTTTAGGGTTCAGGGCTAGGTTTGGGTTTTTGGGTAAAGGGGTATTTTTAGGGTTCAGGGCTAGGTTTGGGTTTTTGGGTAAAGGGGTATTTTTAGGGTTCAGGGCAAGGTTTGGGTTTTTGGGTAAAGGGGTATTTTTAGGGTTCAGGGCTAGGTTTGGGTTTTTGGGTAAAGGGGTATTTTTAGGGTTCAGGGCTAGGTTTGGGTTTTTGGGTAAAGGGGTATTTTTAGGGTTCAGGGCAAGGTTTGGGTTTTTGGGTAAGGGGTACAGGGTAAAAATTAAATTAAATTAAATTAAATTAAATTACATTAAATTAATTAAATTAAATTAAATTAAATTATATTAATTGTAATTAATTGACATTAAAAAAAATATTATATACTTACCAATACTTACGTTGTAATGGAATGCGTTGTAAAGGTATCTGTGATGTAAAAACATGCGTTGTAATGGTACTTCGTTGTAATGGATAATGCGTTGTAAAAATTGCGTGGTAAAGGTAGGCGTTGTAAAAGTATGCGTTCTAACGTCATACATCCGTTCACGATGGCTGCAAGGTTTAGGGGACACTTAAGAGCCGGCGGGTGGGCCGTGAAGGGCGGTAAACATTGTGTGATAATTTGAAGTTTTCTTGAATGGTTTGCAGCCACCTCCGCCCGCATGTGGCAACACCCAGCAGGTTATGTCTAGCTTTTTGTTTTGGGGGTGGGGGGGTGGGGAGAGGGGGGTCTACGAGAAGGAAGTTCGCGACCTAGTTGGGAGAGGCCCGCTGTGGGTGGGCACGTTGAGGGCCAGGGGGTGGGGAAGTTTCAGGTTTATGGCCAAAAGGTGTGAGTACAGATTTGTCGTAAGATGTAAAATTTTGCAGATGGTCGCTATGTGCAAGATGATGCCTGATTCAGCTTGCTATGGGTGATGGGCTGGACGTAACTTCTGGTGACACTGGGTTGGGGAACCTGAATGCTTTGACATGGAATGTGAGAGGGCTGAATGACCACAGAAAGCTTCGGAAGGTTCTGAATTACTTGGTCAGACAACAAATTGATTTAGCTTTACTACAGGAAACACACCTCTCTGAGAACAGCTCTAGGTTGCTGGCGAGGGGGTTGAGAAGGCAGATTGATTCACATGGGGTGCTGACATGGGTCAACCCTAAGGCGGATTACACGCTGAGCCCAGTGGCGACCGACCCGGAAGGCAGGTTTGTTATATCTAAACTGGCTGAGAAGGGGCTAGAGTTACTCATAGTTAATGTAAATGGACCAAACTATGACTACCCTGAGTTCTAAGTACATAAAATCTTTATTTGGATAAAAGAAAAATATCCTTAAAAGCATTACAAATTGAATCCACAAATTGGTACATTGTAATTAAAAAACTTCAAAACATATTTTTTCACAGTTGAACAGTAAAAATCTATCGACACCTGTTACTCGAGTTATATTACACCTTAAAAATTAAAACAATTGAGTATTAGACAGCGATAACACTTAGCAAAGAGCAGGGGGAATTGATGTGCAGGCGTTTAACAACTAAGACTCATACTTTTATACTTAAAACTAAAGGCTAAAAATGCAGCTTGGGTTGGGTCGCTGGGCGGGACAGCGCGTGGGATTGCTGCTCCTTACGCCTTTGCTGTAAAGATGCGATAAGCATCCCGAATATATGTTGTAATGGCGATATTCAGAGATATGTTTTCTGGGCACAGAGAGGTGATAATTGCCTGTCTACAGGTCCGAACACCCAACCTGTTCCACTCTACTCTGAGTTTACGTCTACGTTGGGACGTAAGTGCGGGGCATAAGCAAACCACGTGCTCTAGCGTTTCAGTTGTCATGCCGCACCCTCTGCAAGTTAAATCTTCCGTGGCACGCTGCCATGTAGGCAGATCTTTAAAAAAACGCCAAACTCCCAATCTAATGGCCAGAAAACTCCGCTTTAAATGCAATGAGTAAGTACAGGAGAGGTAAGTAGCCGGAGATATGCGCCCATAAGAGTTCATGACAGACCATGCATGACTGCGTCTGTATGTATGTATTGCGACTTATATAGCGCACGTATCACCCGAAGGCATCAAGGCGCTTGCTTAGGGAACCCGTCCTGGTATTCCCCTGTGAGATACCCCGGCAGGGTATCCACAAGGTGAAAGCCAGGCATCCCGCCGCGAGGGGCCGTAGTGGAGATTAAGCAAGCTATTGCCCAGAGTCGCAGAGTGTGACCCCGTGAGTCGAGTAGGCACCGCAGCGAGAATTGTCGAGTCCGTGGAATTTTTTTTTTAGCCCGAGTCCCGCCGAGGCGGGGAATCGAACCCTGGTCCACGGCCGATCTCAGCTTCCGGGTCTGCCGCCTCTAACCACTGAGCCACGCTTCTCCACATGCGGAGTAGCTGCGGAGTAGCTCTTTCTCCATAATAAGTGAGCACATTCTGACGCTCTTTTTGATACATATTTTAAATGCTGTCATGCTGGGGTTGAGAGCCCATAGATCACCCGCCGCCATTTCGCGGATAGAGTCTGTAAAAAGGCGGCCATACGAGCCCCCAGGGTTCTTCTGACTGATCTCCAACCAAACTAGAGACTCTAAAGTACCTATAGCTGCTTTTCTAAGTTTGTGACAAAAGTTTAGATTTGTCCGGTGTTGAAAGCCTCATGATTTAATAAGCCCAGTTCTAGCCTGATCTGGGCAGCAGAGTCAGATTTGGGCAAATGTAGCACTTTTTTGTAAATCTTGGTCACAAGTTGGTTCAGAGTTGTGTTTAGCTTACCCTGAGTTCTATGTGCAACTGGCCAAAATTGTCCTGGAGACTCCAAGTCGTGCTGTGTTGTGAGGCGGGGATTTTAACATGATCAGAAGCCCTGACTTGGATCGCTCTAGTGGCCCAGATAGACGCCCTGCAAAAGATGCTAGGTAATTAGACAGGATACTTATAAGTGAGGACGGGGCGGATGTTGGGCGCAGTCTGCACCCACTGCAGGGAGGGTACACTCATTATTCTGCCTTTCATAATATTCACACGCGACAAGATACGCGAAGCTCTCGGCGGGATGAAGGCGGGCAGTGCGCCAGGCATTGATGGCTTAACAGTCGAGTTCTATAAAACATACTTAGAGCTGTTGCTCCCACACCTCTCTGCGTTACTTACGGACATGATTGATTCTGGGCAGATGCCAAGGTCAATGAGGGAAGCGCTTATAGTTGCCATTCCTAAGCCAGATAATCCTGCTGATGAATGCAGCGCCTACAGACAACTGTCTCTCCTTAATGTCGACACAAAAATATATGCTAAAGTCCTGGCCACTCGTCTGGCTTTATTGACGCCGGATCTAGTTGCCCCGGAACAGGCGGGGTTCGTAGAGGGCATAAACCTTACCTACAATTTGCAGATGGTTTTCGGGGCTGTACAGCACACGAGGCCGGATGCGAAGGCTATGGCCATCTTCTTGGATATGGCGAAGGCCTTCGACTCCGTGGAATGGTCTTTCATGAGAGTGGTACTCCAGAGGCTGGGGCTTGGCCCAATCTTTATACAAATGATCTCGGTGCTGTATTATGGCCCGACTGCTCGTGTCAGGATTGGCAGCAATGTCACTGAACCTATCCCGATTGGAAGGGGTACCGGTCAAGGATGCCCTTTGTCTCCCACACTTTACGCTCTAGTCGCGGAACCTCTGGCGTGTGCTATGCGCGAATACCATGCACATCGTGGTCTCCGCTTTCCCACCTATAAACTAGTAATCACAACGTATGCGGGCGACACACTTCTTTACATCCGGGAACCTGAGGCGAATCTGGCTCCGCTGCTACACGAGGTGGTGCGGTTTGGGGCTCTCTCGGGTTTGACGGTGAATTGGGACAAGTCAATTGCGTTCCCTCTCACTGAAACCACAGAACACTTTGAGATGGAATACCCACTTAGGTGGACCACAGATCCCGTTCGGTATCTGGGTATCCACCTGCACACTGATGCTGCAATGGTATTTCGCGAGAACTATGGCAGGGCTATAGATAGATTAGAAGATTACGGCAATACTGGGGGGAGGTTTTTCATGAGATGATCAGTATCATTCAGGCCGAGATTGTCCCTACTTCGCTTCTAGCATTGTTGGGCTATTCAAAGCCGTTGCCTAGGGCACAGCGCAGGTTGGTTGATTTGGGGCTGCTCTTGGCGAAGAGGCGACTAGCGATGTGTTGGATGAGGGTACCCCTCCCAAAGAAAGAGCAGTGGCTTGGGGTTTAAACATTTTGTTGCACGCAATCGGAACATTACAGCGAACTACTACCCCCAAGAAGTAGGCCCAAGAACTTCTGGGGATTATACTTTGAATACAGAGATCGGCAGCAGATGGAGACCGCAGGGGACACAGAAGAGAGGGACACGGAGGAGGAGGTAGGGGACACGGATGCGGGCTAAATAGGTTCCCCT
The DNA here is from genome assembly GCF_964261635.1 of Lissotriton helveticus. Lineage (NCBI taxonomy): Eukaryota > Metazoa > Chordata > Amphibia > Caudata > Salamandridae > Lissotriton > Lissotriton helveticus. The sequence goes on along the minus strand of NC_136067.1, from coordinate 492,103,172 downwards.
CCAAGGATACTGCGTACATATAAGGGACATGCAATGCATTACGGGGCTCAACTCTGGCTAGCTGTGTATCAGGATGGCTCAACAAGAGACATGTAGCGCAGGGACACTATCTGTAGGACGGGAAGACACCTTTGGTCTGTATTTGTTTTTTGTTTCTTTGATAAAAAGTGGTTGCATTTAGAAACATCACAAAATATGGAAACAGTAGGCGGATTACAGGGGTATTTGGTTGGAACCCCCGGCGCCGCTGGATGAGGATGGGGGGTTACGATGATGGGGTCATAGAGGCGAAGTCGTACACATTATGTTTTCTACAGACTATAGATTTTCTAGAGAATTGTCCAGACGTTGTGCAGGGGGGGAGGGGGGAGGACAGGAGCTATAGGGGTTGGGGAAGGGGGGCTGGGGGGTGGGGATTATGTATTAAATTGTTTTATGGATCATTGATTATGCTAAGATGTACTTGTGGCAACTCCTCCGGGGTACGGAGTGCTGTGTCTCATATCAGATCTATCAATAAAAAGAGTTTTGAAAAAAAAAAGTGGTTGCATTTCTTTTCCTAGTGTACGATGCAGGCTGATATCAGTTTTGTAAGTAGAAATATTTTATTGATACGCCGCCCGACCTCAGGGTTGTGGGCTGAACGGCTGTGTGTGGTTCTGCGATACGAACTCCCTTCTATTGGAGTTGCCTGCTAGTACACTGATACAAATTGATCTTGTGTTTTTGTATTCACCACAGTAAAATAAAATAAAAAATAAAAAAATAAAGTTCTGGGGACAGTAACCTCTCCACTGGGATTGGAGCCTGCCTAGCTGGGGGAACAAAGAAGGACTGTCCTGGTGTCATCTGACATCTTCATGTAACAGAGGTGACCCCTTTCAAATTAATTAGGTTCCAGGGAACTGCCCAAATGGTCATCCTGCCAGCGGAACAAAAACACTTATCCACACCCAGGTCTTTGTTTCTGATTTGGGAGCAGATTTCACACCTCATTTAGGGCTTAAGCACTTTGAGGGCTGCAAGTGAAGTTAACAAAAAATAGCATCCAGAGGCTTTAGGCAGGGAACATGTAACTTTCTAAAAACACCTTTCCCATAATATTTATTTCAAAACCGACTTCAACAGTGAATTGGGCTTTGTAATTCAAAGAGTAAAAGAATAACATTTCTATATGTTTCCCAACCGAAGATAGCAGTATTACTTTTAATATTTCATCCCAGTATTTCTCTATGGCCAGCATTGCTGCTACGAAAATAGCTTTTGGGAACTGGTCACTGTGTGGGCATGTATAACATAAGATTTCTCCATGCTTAACTTTTAAATACCATGCACCCTGCCTTATTGGCTTTAAGACCTACTTAGTGGTGACTTATTAATATTTAAAAAGTAGGTATAGCCCTGTCAACAGTGGTGTAGATCTAGTGCCACCCAGGACAGCCCCTACGTTTGCTGCACGGGGCAGGTAAGAGCAGGGGTGGCAGCCGAAGCACAACTTTTTTGGGGGGTGGCGGATGACTTGTTCTCGGGGGCGGGAGATGGTGGTAGTCGACAGACATGACTTTCTCCCCTCCATCGCCCCCAAAAAGAGTCCACACGGGCGGATTCCCCCAGCTACACCACTGCCTGTCAAAAGAGTATATTTAACAGCTCAAATTGCAGTTTAAAAGCTACTTTAGCCAGGCACAATGGTAGGCGTGAAGCCATGTTTACAAAGTAAATGTAGTGAAAGGCAAAATAGGTATGTGAGGAAGGACATTCCGACCCGACGCTGGGGACATGTTCATCGTCTCTCAACACAGCAAAACAGACCGGATCCACTAGTAGCGAGAAATCCATTCCACTGTTTTGTGTATTCACAGCGCGGACTCAACGGACACCCGGAAGCAGAAGAATCCGACCCCGGAAGGACTGTCATCGACCCAATGAAAGGAGACGATCAGGGAGAGGGGGGCGGAACAGTCGTCGAGCACGAGGGAACCAGGAAGGACGCCGGAGAGGACGACCGAGGAAGCCGAGCCGTACACGGAGGAAACCACAGAGCCCAAGATCGAAGACGTCGCGGAGGAGGACGTGGATCAGGAGTCGGGGGAGCGGTGGTGCGAGGACTGGTGGAGTCTGCCGGAGGATGCTGGAGAGCGGCCGTAACTCAGGAGAGTTATGGCGGAGCGGGTGAGTGACGGCGTTTGTGGGGAACAAGAGGGTGGTGGGAGGAACGGGGTGGAGGGGAAGAGGGTGGCGGGGCGGAGGAGGATACCGGTACCTTATACCCTAACCCTTGAAGACCTCTCCCTCCTTATTTGATGTTAGGTTGTTTTCTTTATTCCTTACCATGGCCTGTGCTGAAGAATAGCGTGATATCAGGTCTTTGCGTTACCCTGACTTTAACCGGGTTGAACAAACGATAAACAACATACCGAACCCCTATTACTTAACTTTCTTGGCTACTCCTTTTGTTTATCCCCTCCTAATTACCGTATACAGGAAAAAGACTTTGCGTTGTTTTCTCCCTCATACCAACCTATCACGACGGTTATACAAAACACTTTCCGGTGTGGTGAAGGGTACTTTCCTCTCAGAAGTAACAGCGAATATCCTACTGACGGCTCCTTTTCTTTTCCCTCTCTATGAGCCTCCGGGGTGAAGACCAACCTGAAGAGGAGCGGAAACCATTGCCATCTGCGGGACCTTCCAGCTCCACCAACCTTACATCAGAAGAAACAGAAAAAGACTCCCCTGTTGTCTCCCCCCCTGGTGTTACTTCTGACAATAAACAAAGATCTTTTGGAAAATACATACAGCCTCCTCGCCTGTATATCAAGCCTGCTCTCCCACAAGTGGTGTCAGAAGTGGGATTGAAAGGCATCATGGAGGCAGCTCTAGCCCGAATGGCAGAAAACCAGGAACATCTGGGAAAAGTCATGGAACGATTCTTGACCGTGGTAGAAGAAGACCGGGGAAAACTGCAACAAGCTATCACGGGACAAAACCAAACCCATGGTGCGGCCATGGATAAAATTACGGAAGCACTTGGACATCAAAGAGGACCTACTACACTTCCATCGGTGGTGTTGCAACGTTATGGGAGTGGAGAGGATCCTGATTTATTTTCAATAACTTCGAGAGAATGGCCACTGCAGCGTCATGGCCCGCCGATAAATGGGGACAGTACTTGGGACCCCTGCTGTCGGGGGACTTGCAGGCAGCCTATCAAGCTGCCACCATACAAGTAGGTCTTTCATATGGAGACATCAAAAGATGCATTATGGAAAGACTGGGAGTTGATGACGAAACCTATCGCTTAAAGTTGCGCCAGATGAAAGAAGGACCCCAAGAAACTCCCAGGGCCCTGTACTTCCGGGTCAAGGATATGGCTGACCGATGGTTGAAACCGGCAACAACAGATAAGGACGGGATCATGGCTAAGATATATTTAGAACAATACCTTACATCTTTACATCCCCCTATCCAGAAATGGGTTCGACAACAGGCCAACCTGACTTTAGAGACCGCTGTGGAAATCGCCAGCACCTATAACCATGCACAGGAAATGCAAAAAGGGCGAGAAGATTCAACATCCAAACCCGGAGGACCGGGAATACATCGACCTCCCAGACCCCCTTTGATAAAGAAACCAGAGCCTGTGACCATTGTACCAGGAGTACCTTTCAGTCGGCCACCAGTGATGGGTCCCCAATGCTTTCAATGTGGGGGTATAGGACACATTGCTAGGTTCTGCCCACAAAAAGAAGAACCTATGGAAATAGGCATGGCCAGGAATTATTATTGTTCTTCCTCCAAACAAATATCCCCTCCTTACCATTGTACCGTAACAATCAATGGACAACCAGTTACAGCCCTAGCTGACACAGGATGTTTGCACAGCGTGGTTCGACCTCAGGATTTGGGACCCCACTTAGGTCCCGTGAATGGAGCAGTAGCCATTCGATGTGTACATGGTGATACCAAACCCTATCCCACAGCCCAAGTACAGATACAACATCCCCGTGATTCAGGGACCACTCTCACGGTAGGGTTGATACCACGACTGCCGGAACAAGCAATATTGGGAAACGACTATCCAAAATTGTCTGAATTATTAAAGGAGCCTCAATCACAAGAAGATGAGTGGTGGTTACTGTGCCTTTTTCCAAGGACGATGAAAAAGAATGGCCTCCCACAAAAATTAGAAAAAGTAGGAAACAACGACGAATCCAGAAAGAAAAGAACCGACTGGTCTTGCCTGTCATACCCGAAGAGAATCCCTGGGAAACAGACAGAAACTTTCATGCAGCCCAGCGAGAAGATCCAGTTCTTCAAGAAGCTTGGAACAAAGCCTTAGAGGATGAAGACCCTTTACATGTAGGTCCTTATTTCTTCAAGAGAAATGGGTTGTTGTATAGAAAGGGGAATCCTGACCAAAAAGCGCAATTGTTGATCCCAGTGCCCTTTAGAGATAAAGTGTTATATCTTGCACATAGTCATCTATTAGGAGGACACTTTGGGTTGGATAAAACCGAGAAGCAAATCATGGAGAGGTTCTATTGGCCAGGAATATACCAACAGGTAAAAAGGTATTGCAGGGAATGTCCAGTGTGCCAAAGGAATAGCAGGTATCACCCTCCTAGAGTACCCCTACAGCCACTTCCCATTATAGAAGAGCCTTTTAGTAGAATAGGGATGGACATTATTGGGCCTTTGCTCCCTTCTCGCAGCGGGTGTAGATGAGTCCTTGTTTTAGTGGACTACGCCACTCGTTTCCCTGAAGCATTACCTTTGAGACGGCCGGATGCTACTAACATAGCGAAGGCCATGATTACTGTTTTCTCTAGGGTGGGATTCCCAAAAGAAATCTTAACCGACCAGGGCACCCCTTTTGTGTCTAAACTAATGGAACAGGTGTGCACACAATTGGGAGTTAAACAAATCCGTACATTGGCCGATCATCCCCAAACAGATGGGTTGGCCGAAAGATATAACGCCACCATAAAAACCACACTAAAGAAACTTTTAGCCCTGGAATCCCGTAAATAGGAAGACATGTTGCCCATAGCCTTGTTTGGTATTAGGTGCAAAGAGCAAAAAAGCACCGGGTACTCTCCTTTTGAGCTGTTATATGGCCACAAACCCTGTACACTGTTGGAAATGGCCCAAGAGAAATGGGAAGCCGAAGCACATAACACCAAACCTATAACGGAATAAGTATCTAACTTACGAACCCATCTTGGGATTAGAGCTATTGTGCTCAACAATCTAGAGAACGTGCAAATCGCCCAGAAGAATCAATATGATAAGGGGGCTAAAACTAGAACCCTACAAAAAGGAGATCCAGTGTTGTTGATGATGGCCTCCTCATACAACAAGCTATTGGGTCAATGGCAGGGCCCATGTACAGTTATTGAACAAGTAACTCCTGTTACCTACCGCATAGAAACAGACCCAGTCAGACACACCTCTCAAGTATATCACATCAATTTGCTAAAAAAATGGGAGGGTCCCCTGCCGACAGAGGTCCACCTGACAGAGGTACAAACACCTTTGTTTGACCAATGCGTAGACTCCGAGTTACCTTTACCACTCAAGAATAGCCTGTCACAGGTCCTACTACCCATACAGGATATTTCTACGACAGTCCCTGGCAGGACCACACTTATTGAACACGCTATTAAGACTCCTCCAGGGAAACGGGTATGTTTACGACCCTATCGTATCCCAGAGGCTCAAAGGCAAACTATCAGAGAGGAAATCAAAATGATGTTACAATTGCACATCATTGAACCCTCCAGTAGTGAGTGGAACTCGCCATTTGTACCTGTGCCCAAACCAGATGGGTCGGTGCGCTTTTACATCGACTTCAGAGAGGTGAACAAAATATCCGAGTTTGACACATACCCCCTTTCCCGGGTAGATGAGATGGTAGAAAGGATAGGCAGGGCAAAGTACATTAGTACTTTAGATCTCTGTAAAGGTTACTGGCAGATTCCCCTCAGAAAACAGGACAAGGAGAAAACGGCTTTTTCCACACCAGACGGGTTGTATCACTTTAAGGTGTTGCCTTTTGGGTTGCATGGGGCCCCTGCTACATTTCAGAGGGCCATGAACATAGTCTTACAACCCAATGAGCAATATGCTGGAGCTTATATAGATGATATAATCATTTATAGTGACACTTGGGAACAACATCTAAATCATTTATTCCAGGTAATACAAACATTGGGTCAATACGGGCTTAAAATCAATCCCGCAAAGAGCCATCTCGCGGCACAAACAGTTAAATACCTAGGGTATCTGTTAGGAGAGGAGTTATAAGACCACTAGCCTCAAAATTAAACGCCATCTCGCAGATTCCCCTACCTTGCTCAAAAAAAATCTCAGAGCATTTTGGGGTTATTGGGGTATTACCGTCGGTTTTTCCCTAGGTTCTCCCAAACTGCGGTCCCTTTGACTTACTTGTTACAAAAGAATGGGTAAACGGAAGAGAAACTGCGAGACCCGTCCCCTGAAGTCCTTCAGGCCTTTGAAACCTTGAAAAACTCATTGACATCAGACACAGTATTGATTAGTACAGACTATTTCCTCCCGTTCATTTTACAAACTGACGCCTCAGATCAGGGATTGGGAGCTGTGTTATCCCAGGACAAACCACAGGGAGAGAAGCCCATTTTGTACATTAGCCGTAAACTTTTTCCAAGGGAGAAGAACTATGCTACTATAGAAAAAGAGGCTTTAGCCATCAAGTGGGCCATAGACTCCTTGCAATATTATCTGGAGGGTAGAGAATTCACATTGTACACTGATCACGCACCACTGGAGTGGTTGGCCAAAAACAAGGGACATAATGAGAGAGTCCTCCGGTGGTTTCTATCATTACAACCATACCGATTTTAAACCAAACACAGAAAATGAAGAGAGCAAGGGAATGTGGACTATTTATCCAAATTTCCCCAGGAGGTGACCCTTAGTAGAAGGACAGCAAGGGAAAGAGGATGTGAGGAAGGACATACCGACCCAACGCTGGGGACATGTTCATCGTCTCTCGACACAGCAAACAGACCGGATCCACTAGTAGCGAGAAATCCATTCCACTGTTTTGTGTATTCACAGCGTGGACTCAAAGGACACCCGGAAGCAGAAGAATCCGACCCCGGAAGGACTGTCATCGACCCAATGAAAGGAGACGATCAGGGAGAGGGGCGGAACAGTCGTCGAGCACGAGGGAACCAGGAAGGATGCAGGAGAGGACGACCGAGGAAGCCGAGCCGTACCCGGAGTAAACCGCAGAGCCCAGGATCGAATACGTCGCTGAGGAGGACGTGGATCAGGAGTCGGGAGAGCGGTGGTGCGAGGACTGGTGGAGTCCGCCGGAGGATGCTGGAGAGCGGCCATAACTCAGGAGAGTTACGGCGGAGCGGGTGAGTGACAGCGTTTGTGTGGAACAAGAGGGTGGTGGGAGGAATGGGGTGGAGGGGAAGAGGGTGGCAGGGCGGTGGAGGAGGATACCGTTGTCTTATACCCTAACCCTTGAAGACCTCTGCCTCCTTATTTGACGTTAGGTTGTTTTCTTTATTCCTTACCATGGCCTGTGCTAAAGAATAGCGTGATATCAGGTCTTTGCGTTACCCTGACTTTAACCAGGTTGAACAAACGATAAACAACATACCGAACTCCTATTACTTAACTTTCTTGGCTACTCCTTTTGTTTATCCCCTCCTAATTACCGTATACAGGAAAAAGACTTTGCGTTGTTTTCTCCCTCATACCAACCTATCACGACGGTTATACAAAACACTTTCCGGTGTGGTGAAGGGTACTTTCCTCTCAGAAGTAACAGGGAACATCCTACTGACAGCTCCTTTTCTTTTCCCTCTCTATGAGCCTCCGGGGCCCTCCCACAAGGTACTACAGTTCACTTTTGACATTTAACTTACAGGCCTTGGGTCATTTTGTACCATATACTAGGGACTTATCAGTAAGTTGAATATGCCAATTAAGGGTGTACTATTTTCATCATGTTGAAAGGAGGGGCACAGGAACTTTACTGCTGATTACCAGGGGGTTACAGCCAGCAAAAACAAATAAAGGAAAAATATGATGGCAGTAGACCAACAAGAGGATTACCAAGGATAGTTGTAGCACAATTCAGTTTTTAAAATGAGTGAGACACAAGCTGACAAAATGCGGCCATTGGGATGCAAGGTTCTTTAAGGTAAAAACCTTGATGTACTACAGTTCCAAGATAGCCACTACATTCTAGTTCAAATTTGTTCTCATTTCACATGAGCACTTCATCATTATGTGGGTGCCATCTTAGTCTAAGAAAGATACACCAGAAGCTAATCAACTTAGCTTCCATCTTGAATGTTTAGAATGTTGCCTAAATCTGCATTTGATTTTAATGACAAGATATAATATTCTGAAAAACTATATGTATGGAACCATAAATGAGCGTATTGCCTGTGTATTTCTACTTTGATTGGCCCATGTGACAAATCCTCGTCTACTCTGACCACAAGTGATGCATACTGTGCTGAAGTTCCGTACATCATTCTGCTTTCACACAGTGGCATAGGCACCAGACCGAGGCTACCACAAAGACAGGAGGTGTTAGCTGTGTCCATCTTGTCACTCAACATGTGAGAACTGCTGTGTATTCATCGTTAAATTCCACCCATGCCTGGAGTAAAAGGAATAAGACACACTTAAGGGAAGTTGACAATGAGGACTTAAACATTTCTACCCACAGTAAACCAAGTGCAAGAACCTACGACTGAGTTGTGCTTCTCAGTCCCACTAGGCTAACAGTGATATAATATGTTCTTGCATCTTATTCATGCCTCTGCCTCTGCCTCTGCCACAGACACTTGGAGCTGTAGATCCTAGGGTTTCCTGGGTGGGGAGATGATCCTGGACTTGGATGGTGTACTGCTGCCTGAAAAATGCAAGTTGTTTCATTGTTCATTTCCGAGATATCACACCCCCACACTGCCCCCCTAAGATGGCTGTAACTGCTCACCCTGACTTCCCTGAGAGTCATAAATATGTTTAAGCACAGATGTAGATCTCTGCTCAAATTTGTATGAGTTTTGTCCTGAATACTCTAAATTACACCAAGTGTAGTACGGAAGCCACCTTTACCACATATACATTTGTGGGCTTCTCCATTCCCTCACCTTCGAAAGAGCATTTTGAAAAAATTGAGTCAAATAGCACATTTACATTTGCTAAAATGTCACAGGCTATAAAGGTAGATCGGAAGGGAAATACATAATTTCCCAGGTTTTTCAGGATGTTAGTAGGAGTACTCTTTGACACTACCAAGGGTTCCAGGACCTCATAAACTTGTGGGTCAAGTCTCACTCCAGAAGAAGCCACCAGCAGGGTCCGGCCCATCTGAAAGTGGTCAACTTGGCTCTTCGTGAAAGGAATTTTTAGCAGATTGATTTGTTTCTGTACATTTACAGGAGGTCAGCCAACTGAGTCCTGGAGTCTACTTATTTGCCCTGTGTGCAAGTAGGATAAAGTCCAGCCTTTCAGATCTTCTCACAGGTCCCAACAGCAGTTGCAGTCATTCTTCTGTCTCCCACAGGTCGAGCAGTGTTCTGAAGAGGGTTCCCTAACCAATATGGTAAAAGTAACTAGTGCTAAATCTATACACATTTGCAGCACTTCCTGTATGCCCTACTGTAAACAATCTCACAGTTTCTGAAAAAGCAGCTACAAGCGGGGTGCACCAGGTAATTAAGTCCAAGACACTTTTGTGATATCAAACGTCTTTGTTTCAACTTTATTGTTAACTTAAGTTAATAGCACATAAAGCTCAACCAACACATTTCATTCTCACAAGGAGAACTTCATCAGGGCTTAATAACACGAAAACTCAAAACACTTGTGCAGTGTAACTCCAAAGCCCAGGCTCAAGTGCATTTGGCTGGATGCAAGAGGAAATTCCCAGGTCTAAATAAAGCCCAAAAGCAGAGATCCATATCGTTTGAAGAGTGTTCTATCCAAGTCGGCCAATACACTGGAGCCTGGACTTTGCAGTTACACTTCACAAGTGTTTTGATTTTTAGCGTTATTAAGCCCTGTAGCTGTAGCTTGTAGCAGTTTTTTCAGGATCAGGAACACTCAGGTGCAGAGCCATAAGACTGTCATTGAAACTTTTTTTGGGGCTCTCACAGTGTCACTCTCCACCTACATCCAACATGGCAGGACCTTTCATCCCCTGTGCAGAGCTACTGTGCTCACCCTAGAGGTGTGGCAAGGGAAAATACTAATCTCTTCTCTGGGATTACCGAAAACTGGTTCTGGAGACAGCTCCTCTCCCACTGGGATTGGAGGTTGGCTGGATAGGAAGACAAAGATGAGGCAGGCCAGGGGTGGGGTACATCTGCAAGTGACAAGGGTAAGCATCCTTTGAAGATATGCAAGGGTCTTTGTTAGGCTGCCAGGCCATTTTGTCAAAGGAAGGTCTACCTCTCCCCACACCAAAGGCCCTTCGTTCAGCTCTGGGAGCGAGTTCACCCCTCATCAAGAGGCTACTCAGGTCCTGGGTGACAGTTGGAAACTCAAGGAAATGGGCTTCTAAAGGCTTTGGCAGATTAGAGGTAGCCTTTTAAAAGTAGCCTTTGCAGAATATTTAATACAAATCTGATTTTATCAATGAATACGGTTCGTAATAAATATTTTACAAAGTCTAAGAATTAACTTTTTACCTGGTTGCTAGAGAGAGATAACGTTTTAAGTAACTTTAATAATGTATCCCAAAGCTTGCCTATGGAACAGCTAACCCCACTACAGCGAAAATACTTTAAAGGCATAGTCAGGGGGGGCGTTGTCTGCCGTGCTGTGGAATTGCCGCTCTGTGAGTGAGCTCCACCTGCCGGGACGAAATCCTTTAAAATCCTTAAATTGGAGAGCTGCAGAGGCGCCTTCTAATGCCCCTCGGGTGGTGGAGATTCAGGGGACCCTGACACTGGTGCTACTGTGGCTCAAGCTTGTTCCGGGACCGAGTTGTGAGGCCGGCTACTACACCGCTCGCGGTCTGATGATCCTAACCCCCTGCCGCGGCTGGGCTGATCTGGAAATCAAGCCCGCGACTGCTGCCCGGCCCATACCCCAGAGGTGAAGCTGTGGTGACCCTGTTTGCATCGCCCCAGTGAATTCCCTGCAAAGTATTTTCCAACACGCTGATGACTCAGTCTATGAATTACAAGAGCTTGTGGCAAGAAGTCTTTAAGATGTGCTACTTTTCCCCAAAGTAGGTTAATCTTGATAGTGTTTCCTTTACAGTCTCTGAATCCATTCAAGCGCCAATAATTTAAATGTTCATTAAAAGACTGGACATAGTAATATGAATCACACACAATGAGTGTGGGGAATTCCGTATACTCTAGTATAAGATTTAAAGCTTTCAATAAAGCCAGCTGAGCAGTACAATCCCCGAGGGATTGCATAAATGTTTTTTAAGGATTGAATTCTCAACTCCTAATAACACCATGTACTGCTGCACATGCAGCGAGTATCATTGTTTAGTTCCAACAGCGGGCTTGGCTGAACCATCAGTGTATATGATACAATGGGTCAATAATTTACATCGTGGATTTTTGCTAGTTATTCTATGCCTTAATACTGCCCACTTTCTTGTGGCACACCCATGATAAGGCATTTTTGCTGCTAAGCTCCCTTTCTGTCCCTGTGATGGTTTGTTCGCACAGAGTAGTCTGGACTATATCCTCTTTTGCAAACATTATTCTACATTGAGGTCTGTGTACATTTTACCACTTCGGAGGCAGAAAAATTTAAGGGAGTGCAGCGCTGCTATGGAGTTCTTGCAGAAGGTATCTACTGTGAGGTTATGCTACTTGATTGCAATTTTTATACAGCGGGCCATACATTTATGCTCTTCACTTGTCTCATGAAATTGCACTTTCTCTGCTTGTGCCCCATGCCCCTGCTTCAAACACCTTTGACTTCATATGAAAATAGATTTTAATGATTGCGTTTACACATATATGTCTTATTGTATATTGTTTTTATAGATACTGGCCTTCCCGACAATAAATAATGCGAGAATTTCAAGTAAGATTTTTTTGAGAACAACACTTTTCACTCTTGCACTTTATGACATGTTTTTATGTCTTTGACTGCTCATAAAGGGTTAATTATCACAATCTGCAACATAGGGGGCCTATTGAGGTTTTTGATAACTGATGTGTTCTGTAACTAGTGAGCAATATTGTCCTACACTATACTGTTACTCTCCTCTCATTTAGCAAGCCATTCGATGGCTCAAGCTTCTCAGTAGCTTTTATATATGAAGTATTTCATTTTTATCTATACTTTTATGATTTGTATCCCAAATCTAATAAAGGATTAATTGACTGATTGATTCAATCAATCAATCAATCAATCAGTGCATTTCTAGAGCGCGCTACATACCCGTGAGGGTCTCAAGGCGCTGGGGGGGGAGAGGGGCCGCTACTGATCAAAGAGCCAGGTCTTGAGAAGTCTTCTGAAGGCCAGCAGGTCCTGAGTCTGTCGTAGGCTGGTAGGGAGAGCGTTCCAGGTCTTGGCGGCGAGGTAGGAGAAGGATCTGCCGCCGCCAGTGGTTTTCCGGATACGAGGAATTGTGGCGAGGGCGAGGTTGGCTGAACGAAGGCTTCGGGTGGGGATGTGGAAGCTGAGACGGATGTTGAGGTATGTAGGTCCGGTGTTGTGCATTGCTTTGTGTGCGTGGATGAGGAGTTTGAAGGTGATCCTCTTGTTGACGGGGAGCCAGTGCAGGCCTCTCAGGTGGGGTGTGATGTGGCTGCGTCGGGGGATGTCGCGGATCAGACGTGCCGAGGCATTCTGGATTCGTTGTAGTCGTCTCAGGAGCTTGGTTGTTGTTTCTGAGTAGAGGGCGTTCCCGTAGTCGAGTCTGCTGGTGACGAGGGCCTGGGTGACGTTTTTTCTCATGTCGGGAGGGATCCACTTGAAGATCCTACGGTGAATTCGGTGGGTGTTGAAGCAGGATGCAGAGACGGCGTTGACATGCCCGGTCATGGAGAGGGTGGAGTCGAGGATGACCCCCAGGTTGCGTGCGTGGTCTGTGGGTTCCGGGGCAGTGCCTAGCGATGTGGGCCACCAAGAGTCGTCCTGGCTGATGGGGTGGGTCCGAGAATGAGGACCTCCGCCTTGTCTGAATTCAGCTTCAGTCTGCGGTCCTTCATCCAGTCGGCTACGGCCTTCATTCCTCTGTGGAGGTTGGCTTTGGCGGTGTAGGAGATGATGTTGAGGTTGTGTTGACGAGCGACGTGGGTGAGCGGTGACATGTAGATATTGAACAGCGTCGGGCTGAGGGAGGATCCCTGTGGGACGCCGCAGATGATCTCGGTGGTTTTTGAGCAAAAAGATGGGAGGCGGACGCTCTGGGTTCTGCCGGAGAGGAAGGATGTGGTCCAGGCCAGGGCCTTCTCTTGAATTCCGGCGTCATGGAGGCGTGCTGATAGAGTGCGGTGGCAGACTGTGTCAAAGGTTGCTGATAGGTCCAGGAGGATGAGGGCGGCTGTTTCTCCTTTGTCCATTAGGGCCCTAATGTCGTCAGTGGCGGCGATGAGGGCGGTCTCGGTGCTGTGATTGCTGCGAAAACCAGATTGGGAAGGGTCCAGGATGTTGTTGTCTTCGAGGTAGCGGGTTAGCTGTTTGTTGACAATCTTTTCTGTCACTTTCGCCGGGAACGAGAGCAGCGAGATGGGCCGGAAGTTCTTGAGGTCCTTGGGGTCCGCCTTGGGTTTCTTCAGAAGGGCGTTGATCTCGGCGTGCTTCCAGCTTTCTGGGAAGGTTGCTGTCTCGAAGGAGCTGTTGATAGTTTTCCGGAGGTGGGGCGCGATGGTTGTGCTGGCTTTGTTGAAGATGTGGTGCGGGCAGGGGTCGGATGGGGATCCGGAGTGGATGGAGTTCATAGTTTTGATGGTGTCTTCGTCGCTGTCGTTGGACCAGGCGGTCAGGTGGCTGGTGCAGGTAGTGGTCGTGGGGGTGCTGGGCTCGATGGTGGGTGCGGGGGTCTCGGAGTTGAAGCTGTCGTGGATGTCGGTGATCTTGCGGTGAAAGAAGGTGGCCAGGGAGTCACACAGGTCTTGTGATGGTGGGATGTCGTTGGTGTTGGAGCTGGGGTTGGAGAGTTCTTTCACGATGCTGAAGAGCTCTTTGAAGTTGTTTGCGTTGTTGTCAAGGCGGTCCTTGAAGGCGGTCCTCTTGGTGGTCCTGATGAGTTGGTGGTGTTTGCGGGTGGCACTCTTGTGGGTTGTGTGGCTGTTTGGTTTTCGGTCGTGGAGCCATTTCTTTTCCAGCTTCCGACAGGTGCGCTTGGAGGTCCGGAGGTCTTCGGTGAACCAGGCGGCTTTCTTGTTGGTGTGGTTGGTTGCGGAGGTCTTGAGAGGGGCGAGGGTGTTGGCGCAGTTGTTGATACATTGTTTGAGGTTGGTTGCGGTGGTGTCGGGGTCGGTGGGGTCGGCGGGTGGTCTCAGAGCGAGGGTGGTAATCAGTTGGTCCTTGGTGACCTTGCCCCAGAAGCGGTGTGGCAGCTGTTGGGTGCGGTGGTGTGTGGTGGGTTTCCTGAAGGTGAAGTGGATGCATCTGTGGTCGGTCCAGTGGGGTTTGGTGGTGTTGTTGAAGGAGACATGGGGGCTTGTGGAGAAGATGGAGTCCAGCGTGTGTCCAGCGGCATGGGTGGGTGTCGTCACGAGCTGTTTGAGTGCAAAGTTGGCGAGGTTGTCTATCAGGGCGGTGGAGTTGGTGTTGTTGTTATTCTCGAGGTGGAAGTTCAAGTCCCCGAGGAGGATGTAGTCCGTGGAGGCGAGGGCGTGGGTGCTGACGAGGTCGGCGATGGTGTCGCTGAACTGTGATCTTGGTCCGGGTGGTCTGTAGATGAGCGTTCCTCGGAGGGTCGTTTTGGGGTCGGTGTGGATCTGGAAGTGCATGTGTTCGGCGGTGGTGAGGGTGTCGTCGGTGTTGGTCGAGACTCTGAGGGTGTCCTTGTGGATGATGGCGATTCCCCCTCCGACTCCTTTGGTGCGGTCTCTGCGGGAGATCTTGTAGCCCTGTGGGATGGCTATGGCGATGTCTGGTGCTGAGGTGGCGTTCAGCCAGGTGTCCGTGAGGAAGGCGATGTTCGGGGTGGCCCGGTAGCAGGGGTGGTCTCGTCCGGTGTTGAGTTCGTGGAGGGTGCTGGAGTCATAGTGCAGTCTGGCGTTGCATGGGGCGCAGTTGTTGATACATTGTTTGAGGTTGGTTGCGGTGGTGTCGGGGTCGGTGGGGTCGGCGGGTGGTCTCAGAGCGAGGGTGGTAATCAGTTGGTCCTTGGTGACCTTGCCCCAGAAGCGGTGTGGCAGCTGTTGGGTGCGGTGGTGTGTGGTGGGTTTCCTGAAGGTGAAGTGGATGCATCTGTGGTCGGTCCAGTGGGGTTTGGTGGTGTTGTTGAAGGAGACATGGGGGCTTGTGGAGAAGATGGAGTCCAGCGTGTGTCCAGCGGCATGGGTGGGTGTCGTCACGAGCTGTTTGAGTGCAAAGTTGGCGAGGTTGTCTATCAGGGCGGTGGAGTTGGTGTTGTTGTTATTCTCGAGGTGGAAGTTCAAGTCCCCGAGGAGGATGTAGTCCGTGGAGGCGAGGGCGTGGGTGCTGACGAGGTCGGCGATGGTGTCGCTGAACTGTGATCTTGGTCCGGGTGGTCTGTAGATGAGCGTTCCTCGGAGGGTCGTTTTGGGGTCGGTGTGGATCTGGAAGTGCATGTGTTCGGCGGTGGTGAGGGTGTCGTCGGTGTTGGTCGAGACTCTGAGGGTGTCCTTGTGGATGATGGCGATTCCCCCTCCGACTCCTTTGGTGCGGTCTCTGCGGGAGATCTTGTAGCCCTGTGGGATGGCTATGGCGATGTCTGGTGCTGAGGTGGCGTTCAGCCAGGTGTCCGTGAGGAAGGCGATGTTCGGGGTGGCCCGGTAGCAGGGGTGGTCTCGTCCGGTGTTGAGTTCGTGGAGGGTGCTGGAGTCATAGTGCAGTCTGGCGTTGCATGGGGCGCGGTCCAGGCACAGACGGGCGCAGACGGGCTTGCCTTTGGCACGCCAGCTGCGCACCTGCTGCGCGGCCTCCATAAGAGGTTTAGAGGGAGTCAGGAGCAGCTGGGAGGTGGGAGCGGGGTGGCCAATGGGGGACAGGAGGGCAGGGATGCAGCGGTGGGAAAACGGCAGGGGGACACGGAGGGTGGGGGAGAAGAGAGGGGGCACGGGGGCAGAATGGCCAAAGGGGAGCACAGGTAAAGGGCACTGGACCAAAACGAAGGGCACGGGAACAAAAGAAGAACAGGCTCAGAAGTGGTCACAGGTCACAGGCAGAAATGGGCACAAGGGAGCACAGGAAGGGCACTGGAACAACAAAGAGCAGGCTCAGTGGCGATCACAGCTCACAGGGGGCTGCGTGGCGGTGAGGGGAGCGACCTGTGTAAAATCTAAGGTCAAGGGACAAACGATATTTGCCCGGCGGTATCGCCTCTTTAACCCACGAATTATTAATCAATGAAGAGGCAGGCGCTGGAGACGGGAAGGCAGGAAACAAGGTTTATTCTCTCCGGAGGAGAACACATCAGTTCAAACAGCAGGTATCGTTCTGAGGTGCTCTAACCGCATCTCTGAGGCCTGGCCTCTTATACACAGTTAAATGAATTTTATTGCAGGTAACACAGTTTTGTAATGTTTTGAAGTATGAAAGGATATCCTCTGAATCTCCCCTACAGGCCCGTTCCCACACATATTTACAGTTGAAGTCCCCACCCCGGTCACAACAGGTGATGATTATCGCGCAGCTGGGCATTCCGCCGATTCATGGAATGTGGGGGTTTGGTCGGATCTCATAGGGTGAGGGCTTTGATCAACTCGGGGGTCCTTTGATGAGGGAAGCTTTCTACTGTACGGGGAGGGGCAAGGAACAGTATCGGCAGAGCTAGGTGTCGGCCTGGGAACGAGGAAGACAAACGGGCACACAGGAAAAGGGTTTTGTATCAAAAAGGGCCTGGGACCATAAAAGGAAGGAAGGGAGGTGTCGCGCTGGGGGCAGGATGGGGTTCTGAGGCAGAGCTGCGCTGAAGTGGGGTTTATGACCCAAGGCATGTGCGAGCGGGGGTTTGTCAGAGTGCGGGCTTTGTGAGGGAGGAGGGCTATGCCGGGGGCCAGTGGCATGCGAAAAGGGTTGTTCTAATCGAGGCACCTAAAATGGCGGGTGCGCACGACAAAAAGTGTGGCATCAGGGAAAAAGGCAAGATGGCGCAGATAATGTTTACCAGACCGTACTAATTTTCCACAGTCCTCCCTTTAACATATCCAAGACATCTTGCGGGCCTATTTCCAATTCATGTCGACTGTGGTGGTCATAGGAAAAGAAGTAGGTACCCAGGTGAAGGAGTTATAAACATTACATTTTAAAATCTTTCATCTTAGGAGGCGGGTCTATCGATAAACACTCGTTTGCAGGAAAGTCATAGTAATGCAATAACAGACAAAAATGATTCTGTAGTGAGAGCATTGAGTACATTTCATAGCTACTTATAGTCGTTTGGAATGCGAATTGATAGGTCATTACATATGTGAGTTCTGTTCATGTTGGGTTGGAGCATAATTAATACAATGGTGGCTGGGAGAGAAATGAGACGTAGTAGAAACGATAATTAAGGGTGTCAATGTTTGAAGTTAATGAGTTCTCAGCATTCTTTGTCGTCTTTTGTTGGCGCTGTGGAGCACCGGCGGTGGAGCTACGGGTCCAGCTCTATTCTAGGTCCCGCGTTGCAGGGCACGACCTTTTCCTCGCGTTTCTGGTCAAAAAGGTCCTTTTCGCCCTGTGTCCTTTGAGTTGATTGTCAAAAAGGTTCAGATGGAAGAAATGTGCGTGTGAGCAGTCCTTTAGGGTAGGTCGGAGAAAAAGGGGGGATGGAGCAGGGCCAGATCGGGAACAGACTAGGGGGACGGAAAATTTCAGGTAGGCGGACTCATGACCGAGTTTAGAGAGTGGGGACTTTTCGGCATACATTGGACATCGAGCAGGGGCATCAGGTCAGCCCTTTCCTCTTATTTTGTCGAAAACAGTGCCTCGTCCTGCAGCTCCTTACTGTCGCGGTCTTGCCTTGGCCAATGTCGCAGATGTTCCATAGTCTGTAGTCAGGCCACGTGCTCCCACATCCGGTCCTTCTTTCCTCCGACAGTCGTACCCTTAAATGAGTTGGAAAAGACAGTCTTTAGAGAATTGGCAGAGGAAGGTAATCACATAAGTCTATTTCTCTCCCAGCTCCAGATAAATGAGAATACAATGGTGTTTTCTGCCCGGTCATGGTACGAGATCTGGTACCTTTTATTGCATTACAGTTACGTCAGTTCTTCTGACGGAGACCCACCTTCCTTAGTACGAGCCTTACAAAGCTATGCCGTTCTCCTAGGCTTTATATTAAAAAACGCAATGTGCTATCACCATGGTCTGATAGGTATCTTTCTGAGAGATGAACATAGGCTAAACATTTTTCATTCTATCAATGCATCCTGCCTTTTCAGCTAAACATTTTACTTTCAACAGGGTTCATTGCAACGATTTCTTCACTTCGGTCTAATCTTAACTTTGTAAACATCATTCTGGTTCCTACATAGCCTCTTACAACCTGACTACTTAATTAAAAACCGGGGTCTTGTGGAAAACAACTAGGGACATAGAAAACTGTGGTAAGGGCGAAAATCGACCCATCTCTTACAACCGGGGGTGAGGGACAGTTTTAAAACTCTCGTCTGGGGCAGCTGATACGAAACTGGGGGTGTTCTGGGAAGATGGGGGATGTTTCGATCACCTTTACTGTTTGGGTATTGCGACAATTCGGGACGGGGAAGGTCGCGTTATCTGAGGCATCTTTTTATAACACAGGAGCCGCTGACATGTAGTTCCCTTATTTCGGGTCAGATTAGGGAACCTCAGTCGTCTTACCTGTCCTTTCCCTAATGGCCAAATCTCGGTTTCATCAATTTTCAGCAGAAAGGAGAGGTAGTGACACGGCGTCAGGGTGATTTTTATTTAGGATAAATTTTGAGCAAATACTTGTGGTATTTGGGGCCAATTGGTGGTGCACTAGGGGTGGCGGCTTGCCAATTTAGGTGCTAGTCGTTCGGAAGAGCGAGAGAGAGAGAGAGAGAGAGAGAGAGAGAGAGAGAGAGAGAGAGAGAGAGAGAGAGAGAGAGAGAGAGAGAGATGTACAACAACAGGCTAAATAGTACACGTGCGACATGGGGAGTGGCCGTGCATTAAGATAGGCTATTCAGCGCATTATACAACATAAGACATTACGGGTCCGTGTTAGAATTTTGAAAGCATGCAGTTTGGGATGGACGAGCATTAGGCCGGGTACAGGGGACATGCATCGAGTAAAAAGGGCACCTATTGTCGCATTTCTTGTATTCTCGGTCCTTTAACCAGTTAAGTCCACGCGTCAGTCATACACAAACATCATCTCATAGTTTCAGACATACGTGACAGGTGTCCATTCACGCAACACGGATCAAGGGTGATCGCTTTCATCATGTCATACAATTTATTGGCTCTTCTGATACAAGAGCAGTTTGTGGGTGTGTTTAGGTGCCACCAGGCAGTGTTAGTCCGCTTCGTGTATCAGACATGGCGAGGCTTCTGATCTTCACCATACCTTGGTCGTGATTCCGATGTGGCCTGCAGGGGGGGAAAAGGAGGGGAGGGGGACAACATTCGAGCATATCAAAAGCACGGGTACGAAAGTCTTTTACTTACCTCATACTCGTCTTATCTCCTCGGGATAGAATCCCTGGGGTTTTGGTTTCTGGAGTCAAGGGGGGGTGGGGGCAGTGTGTCCTTATAGGCTGTGAGTAGGGAAACGTTAGAGAATCAGAAGCACTTAGTGCGAGGTTTCTAGTTGGTAGGTGTATTTAGCTATCGGGGTCCTTAAACCTCTTTCAACGCTGTGATGTTCTAAGGTTTATCAGTTCTCCGGGCAACTCTGTTCCCTAGTACCTTTGAGTGTCGTATCTTTATAATATTCTATTCATTTACATCGTTTCACTTTACCCATCCTTTATATTCCATCTTTCACACCATTTCGCTTTTACCCATCCCCAGAAGTCGAGGTCTTTCTCCATGCGCGAGTCCCTGAGTCAGTCGCATATTTGACGGCAGAGTGTCGTGTTTCAGATTCGATCCTCCATCCGGGGCTGGGCAACCATCTTCTATTAACCTTAAAGAGAGAGCAGAGTAGGGTGCACAGAAAAGAACTCTCCCGCCGATCCCACATTTTAAATAAAGCATGCAATACCCGTTCATAGTTTCGAAAACCTTTATTTTCACATTCGTTCAGCATGTTGATAGGACAGTGTGATAGGGGTTGGCCGGATACGGCAATGGCTAAAGTGCGTACAGTAGGGGGGGGGCTATTTTGTAGGATTAAAAACATGTTTTAAAAGGTTCATTCATTCATTTGCAGGGAACTAAAAACGTCTATCGAATAGTTGAGGGACCAAGGGGCATTCATTTCATAATTGGAAACACAGTTGGACTAGTTGTAATCAAATTCCTATAGGTATACCATGGGAGTGTATCATAAGCGAGGTTACATGTCAGACATGATAATATCATAATGAATCGTACATTTGAAAAACATTTTTCACGCGGTCCTTTTATATGTTCGTCAAGTGAATCCTCCCTTTTTTTTTTCGTCAAGTGTACAAAGGATCATAACATATCTCGGAACATCGAGTCTTTTTAGCAAAAGAAAACACCACGAGGCGTTCGTAAGTTCCTATTGTTACCGGCGCCATTTTGGGCGGGGCCGGGTTGGTCCGGAAGTAGTATCAAGGAAAAAATGTTTCCTACAACCGGCAGTTGGACCAGAGTCCTTTTCGGCAGTTCGAGAATTCATGCTAACAGAAGGAGTGGCTATGTCATGCTTATTTCGTTAGCGATCAAGGCAGTTGTCCCTCACCGGAAACCTGCAGGGGCCGAGGGCTCCTGGGACTTTTGTAGAATCTTCAAGGCTGTGGGGGTGCTGTCGGAGGTGGGGGCTCGTGCCCCGGTGGGCAAGCGCCCGAGTTACATTGCTGTTCAAAGTTACTCTAGCGGCCGAGGCCCGCCTTCCAGCGGACCCAGACGCCATTTTGAGGCCTGCAGCAGCCCCCCTCGTCGAGTCTGCAAGAGTGGAAGAGACCTTTCTGGGGACAAATAGGGAATGGAACTCCGTGTTGTGGAAGCAGGACGTTCGGCTAGGGCGCAGCTGTGGTGCCCCCACCTGGGGGGCGAGGGAGATTCGTTTGCGTCGTCTCCCTCTCCCGGTGCAATCCATGCCGCTCTCTTTCATGGGCATGCACAATGGTCTCTCCACACCCTGTGCTCCACAAGTCCCATGCCCAGTGCTGCGGAAGTATGGCCACCTGCAGCGCATGTTCGGTGCTGCGCAAGTACTGGGGCGCCACCATGGTATGTTCGGTGCTACGCAGGTATTGGCACCACCGCCTGGCTGGAGGAGTTCGGCGCTGGGCCGGGGGCTGGGAAACCTCCTATCCGTGGAGGTGGGAGAGGCTCGTCTGCGTCGCCTCTCCCTCCCAGCCCGACCTGGACTAATTTTCGCGGAGGTATGTACAAGACATTCCGCCGCCCAGGGTTGTCGCGGCCATTGTTCATGACAGAAGTGGCGCCTGGCGTGTTGCTGCGGCCATTACGGAGGGGAAAAGAAAGAAGTGTCCCGTCCTTCTCTGGGCCGGGCTTCCGGTGGATGTCGGCCGGACGCCCCTGGCTTTGGCCCCATGAACGGGTCCCTTAGGTTATCGGCTGCAGCCGGATCCAGTTGGCCCCGGTCCCTGGCCATTGGTGGCCGGACCGGGAGGACATATGGCGGGACTGCCTGCAACTACCCAGGGCCGCTGCGGCCGGACTCTGCCGGCCCCTGTCTCTCCTCCGGCTCCACCCTATGTTATGATTTCCTGACCGACTGTTGGCAGCAGGACCTGCCTTATATGGGTTGCTGCCGGCTGGGCGTAGCCGTAACCCTGCCCTACTTTGGAAGGTTCCAGAATGGGGGGGGGCGAATGTTCTGCTGACTTTCATTTTCTAGTTTACCGTTCTTGTTTCAAACGTTTTCTGTTGTTAGGGCATGAATAGGTGTTATTATTACGTATTGTTATTTGTTTCTTGTTCGTTATGTTAAATAAAAGTTCAAGTTCATCAATGGCCTACGGATTTCGTTTTCCCACTCCTTTCTTTCCAGGTTGTTCCATGCTAAAGCTTCTGTTAACAGAAGTTTAAGTACCACGGTAACACAGGCAGAGGGATGACGCAGATTCATGCATCACGTACACACAAACTCAGACGGGGAGACAGTACAAATATTATATAAAAAGACCCAAGACAAACATAAAACAGTTATTGGCCATAATTATCTTATTTCTATATGCTGCGCATACCTTTTTTTTGTTAGAGCAATGGGGCAGGCTTTAGTTATATGCCTATAAGGATGCTGAAGAAAGGAGGTAGTAGGTTTTCAGACATTGGCAATATCCCTAGTCCTCTCGGCGAAGGATACTTGTGTAACCCTTTACCTCGAAATACCCTAAACTTTTCCCTACTTGGCTAAACGTAAGGATGCTTGATCATGTGTGTACATTATTCTTTCTGTTTTCTTCGGGGTTTGTCGTCTGTCAATTTAGAGCTACACTGGGTTTTCCCGTCTTATCGTTGTCGGATCTATGAGGACTCGAACATGTCGCTGAAATCGGCTTGGCGAAATCTGTGCCATCGGGCATAATCAAACGTGGTGGTTCTATCTGGCCTGTTCAAGTCAGTCTGATTCATCTTTGTCTCGCGCCTTTTCCCTTTCTGCCGGCCTGTTATTCCTGTCGGTCCTCTGCTCCTATTCACGTTCAGTAGAGTCGGGCATTGGGCTTTCCAGTGCCCGGCATATCTACAAAAAGCACATTGGTTTTGCCCTAAGTCTGGCCGTCCTGTGCGTAGTGTCGGGGGATTACTTTCGGGACGTTGTGTTCTGGGGTCGTCCTGTCGATATGTTCCTTTACCTGCTCTGTCCTCGTCTCTATTCTTTTGTTGTATTGCTTCTTTGCGCCACATACCGAGGCAGTCGAGCATAATAGGCGTTGTCTTATTATCACGAAGGGCTATTTCTAACGTTTCTATTTTATCAAGATCGAAGGATCCTATCAGTGGCCACTGTTTCTCTTGATTTTCTTTGGTATACCTGTGCCACAGTTTACTATAGGCTATGGTAACTAATCCATAGTTTACGAACATGTCTTTATTAGGGGTGCCTTCCAGCGGAGCTAGATGATCCACCTCTAATAAACGGTCCGGGCTGAACCAGCTATCGACCAGTGGGGAGAAGACAGACATGACAGCTCACTACGAGGGACAAAAAGTCAGCACTGCCTATCTTATCACTGCACGCAAAGACTAGACAGAATATTTCTATTCTGCGTTGTTTGCAGGCAGTGAATACCTCATGAACCAACCAATAAAAATAAAAAAACAATTCAGTGGGGAGAATAAGTAGATTCGCAAAAGGTCTGCTTCCTCTACCCTTTCACTATCTGCAAAGGGGAACCTGTTCTTTCCTGTTTGCAGACAGAGAATCTCCAGAAAACAATCCGCGAACAGTAGTTCGGGGTCAAAAACAGTTAATCAGTGTCCGTTAATAAATAATTAATCAGTGGGGGAGAAAGATAGGCACGACGGCTGCGTTTACCTATCCTTCACTGTTTGCAAAGAGAAAGAGCCTACTGTTTCTTCGTGTGCAGACAGTGAATCTCCAAATAGGTCAACAAAGAGTAATACTAGTATTTTCTGAACAATTAAACAATTATTTCGTGATTCGTCGTGTCTACACGACCTTACCCGGACCGTATGGACAGTTTCTTGTCTTCCGAATCCAGCGCCCGATCGTCCTCTTTTCTTTGTATTCCTTGCAGCACTCCTGATGGTTCCCAGTCAGGACCGTAGATCACTCGAGAGAGGTCTGTTCGGAACCAGTGAAGTTCGGATGATCGGCTGCCAGACGAGGGTCTATTGGGCAAGAACTCTCCCGATCGTTGCAGTCGTTCACTCTGTCGTCAGGACCTCTCCCACTGGATCCACGAGTCGCTGATGGGCCCTACGTTGGGCGCCAATTGTAAAATCTAAGGTCAAGGGACAAACGATATTTGCCCGGCGGTATCGCCTCTTTAACCCACGAATTATTAATCAATGAAGAGGCAGGCGCTGGAGACGGGAAGGCAGGAAACAAGGTTTATTCTCTCCGGAGGAGAACACATCAGTTCAAACAGCAGGTATCGTTCTGAGGTGCTCTAACCGCATCTCTGAGGCCTGGCCTCTTATACACAGTTAAATGAATTTTATTGCAGGTAACACAGTTTTGTAATGTTTTGAAGTATGAAAGGACATCCTCTGAATCTCCCCTACAGGCCCGTTCCCACACATATTTACAGTTGAAGTCCCCACCCCGGTCACAACAGGTGATGATTATCGCGCAGCTGGGCATTCCGCCGATTCATGGAATGTGGGGGTTTGGTCGGATCTCATAGGGTGAGGGCTTTGATCAACTCGGGGGTCCTTTGATGAGGGAAGCTTTCTACTGTACGGGGAGGGGCAAGGAACAGTATCGGCAGAGCTAGGTGTCGGCCTGGGAACGAGGAAGACAAACGGGCACACAGGAAAAGGGTTTTGTATCAAAAAGGGCCTGGGACCATAAAAGGAAGGAAGGGAGGTGTCGCGCTGGGGGCAGGATGGGGTTCTGAGGCAGAGCTGCGCTGAAGTGGGGTTTATGACCCAAGGCATGTGCGAGCGGGGGTTTGTCAGAGTGCGGGCTTTGTGAGGGAGGAGGGCTATGCCGGGGGCCAGTGGCATGCGAAAAGGGTTGTTCTAATCGAGGCACCTAAAATGGCGGGTGCGCACGACAAAAAGTGTGGCATCAGGGAAAAAGGCAAGATGGCGCAGATAATGTTTACCAGACCGTACTAATTTTCCACACCTGCCTGGTGACAGGGTCAAAGGTTGCTCTCTCTACCGCTGCGCGGCCTCCATATGAGGGTTAGAGGGAGGGAGGAGCAGCTGGGAGGTGGGAGCGGGGTGGCCAATGGGAGACAGGGGGGCGGGCCGCAGGGACGCAGCGGTGGGAAAACGGCAGGGGGACACGGAGCGCGGGGGAGAAGAGAGGGGGCACGGGGGCAGAACGGGCACAGGGGAGCACAGGTAAAGGGCACTGGACCAAAACGAACGGCACTGGAACAAAATAAGAACATGCTCAGAAGCGGTCACAGGTCACAGGCAGAAACGGGCACAAGGGAGCACAGGAAGGGCACTGGAACAACGAAGAGCAGGCTCAGTGGCGATCACAGCTCACAGGGGGCTGCATGGCGGTGAGGGGAGCGACCTGCCTGGTGACAAGGTCAAAGGTCGCTCTCTCTACCGCTGCACGGCCTCCATATGAGGGTTAGAGGGAGGGAGGAGCAGCTGGGAGGTGGGAGTGGGGTGGCCAATGTGGGACAGGGGGGCGGGGCTACAGGGACGCAGCGGCGGGAAAACGGCAGGGGGACACGGAGGGTGGGGGAGAAGAGAGGGGGCACGGTGGCAGACGGGCACAGGTGAGCACAGGTAAAGGGCACTGGACCAAAACAAAGGGCACTGGAACAAAAGAAGAACAGGCTCAGAAGCGGTCACAGGTCACAGGTCACAGGCAGAAACGAGCACAGGGGGCTGCATGGCGGTGAGGGGAGCGACCTGCCTGGTGACAGGGTCAAAGGTCGCTCATACTGATTAAGAGACAAATTGGAATTGGGCACAGGGTATTCTTGTTCATATTGGAGAAATTCTTGTGTGTGTAAAGTGGGGTCACAGTAATAGTCAACATCAGTAGCTGTTGAGGAGGTGGCCCACTGTATCCATCTTGGATATAAAGTGTTCGCCTTAGGAATACTTGCCTTGGTAATAGCCTCTAAGGCTGGAATGGGAGTACCCACAATTATGCATTTCCACTGACCTGTCTGAACTGCAGTCAATATTTATTCTGTGGATGCAACGCATTTCAGCATTTGAATATAAATGCAATTTATAAGCAATTGGTACAGTATCCCCCTCGTTAAAGATGACATATGCATGTTGTTGAACTGTATTTTAAAATGACCCACATAACTCAATTTTGTGTTGCCATGCTCTCGGCAACCTGGTGAAGAATTGCTTTCCACGTCCCTGTTGAAACTTGCCATACCCTCCCTGCTCCTTGTGGTCGAGCCGATTCCGAGAAGCTGCCTGTGTGCCTCACCCCCCCCAGTTTTACCAGAGACTCAGCCACATCCTATCCATTGTTGGTAACTCAGCCTGTCACGAGCAACTCTTGTGCCCCGTGACCACACCAACTGATCGAGGAAGCACGACACTGTGCCCTGTGACCACACCAAATGATAGAGGAAGCAGGAGGCTGTGCCCCATGCCCACACCAATCGGACAAGAAAGCACGAGGCTGTGTACATTGTGCAATCAGAGACGATGTCCCCTGGCCATGATTGTGCCACATAAAACTGACAAAGCACTTGTCTGATGAGGAACTTGTCAAAATGAGGAACTTTGTATTGTGCAAATGGGGGTGGCTAGCGCTATAAATATGTGTGCGCTGCGGAGTAAAGAAGCAGTCTCGGTAGAATCGTCTTTGTACAATTCTGGGACCCTGTCCTTAGCTCGAGCTAATAAATAACTTAGTTCCCTCCACGGCTAGTTGTCCTGGTCTCTTTGGTAATGTATGATTCAAGCAAGAAGAACCCGTAGATTCTAGGTGTCCCCTGCACCGCTGGCTTTGACTCTCCTAGTGGGGAGGGGGGCTTCAAAAGCCGGTTCTACAATTTGGCACCCAACTTGGGGCGTCTTCGGTGGTTGTCATCGAGCCTGGTGGTTGTGAGAAGTCTGTGATCCAATTCTAAGTTAGGCTCGCCACTACATTGGCTGAAAATTGTCTTTGTGGGCTCGAGGTCTCCGATTGCGTGATTCCTCCCTCCAGCGGGCTACCCGACTGACGCCCCAGTTCTGGTTCCTAGTTTTGGGAGATAGGGACCATTGTGACACCTGCTGTGTGATGGAAGATTAATGGTCAGGTAAGAGTGGGAGTGGCCCACTTCTTTGGTGAATTGTATTTTGGTTTTGGGTATTGTTCGACTTTTGCAAAAGCCGAAGCCAAAGGGTAAGTACAGTTGTATGCTGTAAACATTAGATTTTACCCTTTGATGTTTGGAACCAGGATACACGTCTAGAGATGCCTGGATTAAGTTTCGGAAATGGTGTTGTTGTTATTGTACACAGGACTCCACATTGGATCCGATTCCTCCTTTGGAGACCCCTAATCATGAAGTGTATGCTAAACATGGTGTTGGCCCGATTATGTTTTGCTCACTTTGGCATAAGTATACAAAGGGTAATGCTGAGTTACAATGGCCAATATATGGTAGTTTTGAACCTCCCGTACTAGATAATTTAGAGGAGAAGTTGTTTCAAAGAAAAGCTAGACCTGCGGTGTTTGATTCCTTTCGGGTTTGGCGCAAGGAATCCAAACGGAAAGAAATCAAACTCAAAAAGAGTGAAGCTAAAGTAATGCGTGTGATTCAGAAAGCCCAGGATCATGATAATCTGAGAATAGAAGAGGGTATAATAATATATGATAGATTATATCGAATGCAGGTAGATGGATGTCACATTACAAAGAAGGTTCCCGAAAATGCCCGAGACAAGGAGGATGACCCTCTCATGTCCTCCATGTTGAGCCACCTTATACCCCCGCCATGTATCCGGCCCTTGATCCTGCACAATTGACTCCTGCTACTGCTCCAGTTGTTGCCCCTGCCAATGCCCTGGTTTGTTCGATTCCTCAGCCACTTGTTCCCAACGCCCCGACTGTTCAGGCCACTGTACCAATGCAAGTCCACCCTTCCCTTCCCCTTGTTGCACCTTCCACTGGTCCTTTACCTCTCCAACCTAACATGCCTTCAACCCCCGTTGCAACCAATCCATTTCTTGTTGACAGTCATCCTACACCTCCCCCCAGTACAGGGTTATTAGCGAATGCTTGGTCAGTGGTCCGTGAATATATCCCTTATGTAACTCTGCATAGACCACCCACTCCCAGACGGCGCACTTTGCGCAGACTAATAGGTAATACACAGGAACAACTCGCTATGGGTCACAAAGCTCGTAGGTGGATGGAAAATAACACTATGTACACGGCTCAGGATATATGGATGACAATGGATCAGTGGACACGCATCCAACAGATTGACATTTTTGGTGAAATGTGTGACATACTGATCCAAATGTGGTAGAATTTTGTAGAATCAGGTCCACCCCCAGGTCTGTCTGACCTTCGCCATAAGGTTGAAAAAGGGTACATACAGGGCCCAGCACTATTATGCGATCTAATAACGCTGGTAGCCTACAGAGACTCCTTATCTGGTGTTACGTTAAATAAGGGTTTTCCAATGAGGGAGGTACAGCCTGTTTGGAGAGATCGCGTTGTTGGCATAGATGGCAACTCTGACACACCGACAGGTTTTAGACAAATGTGGGTCCACGTCCCTTGGAAAAGGTCTGACGTCCTCCAACTTAAAAGCCTATTGCCTGACCCGCGTAAAAATCCAGCAGGTTATTACAAGGAATTAACTCAGACACTCCAATCTTGCGTGATGACTTTAGCAGATATAGATATGTTAATGGGACAGGTAGTACCGACTGAAGTATGGTCTAAAATACGCCCTAATAATCAGGCAGAATTTGGCCATACGTGGAAAGAGTTTGAGGAAGCTGACAGGGCTCGAACTGGTGGTGAGAAACCTGATCCCATGATCTTAGCCCTTCCGGTCCAGATACTTACCGCCATGAAAAAGATGTTGACACCTCACCATATTAATTGGGACAGATTAGCTGCTTGCAGGCAAAAGAAAGATGAAAGTGTCTCCGACTTTTTCACACGATTCGAAAGCACATTCACCGACTATAGTGGACAGGACATGACTTCAGAAGGGGGACAGCGACTGTTTGTGGATACATTTGTGTCCAATCTATTACCAGAGCTTGGGACTAAGCTTAAAATGTCAGAAAGTGCATGGCCCATCTCCACCTTGTCTGGCATTATGACAATGACCCAGTACTATGAGAATAGGGAGAATGAAGAGCGAGATAGAATGGATAAAAAGACTAAAGACTTCAAGACAAAGGTCTTACTCCAACAAGCATACCTGACCCCGACCCAAAACAGAGGTGCCCCTAAGTTTCAACGAATAGCTCAGAGACCTGCCCCTGTGACTCCTCGCCCGCCGCTGGGACCCAACCAGTGCACTTATTGTCGCCAGGAGGGTCATTGGCGCGATGAGTGTCCCTTGTTGGCTCAGAACAACTCTGGCCCCTGCTGACTGCTTCACAGGCCAACGTCCCTCGAGAGGACGAGGGCAAGGCGGGCCTAGAACGCAGTTACAGGACAGGCGCCCCCTTATGCAAGAGAATAGATTTGATACTGCTAATTATGAAGACCGCAATTATTTTACTGAGGATTATGAGCCTGAAGAAGAGACGGGGTTCCTGTCCCACTAGGATTGCCAAAGATAAGAGAAGGGTCCCGTGCCTATTCCTGTTGACCAGAAGGGACCGTATGTCCATGTTACAAAACTGGGCTCTACGGAGAAATCTTTGGT
Source organism: Lissotriton helveticus (assembly GCF_964261635.1). Classification (NCBI taxonomy): domain Eukaryota; kingdom Metazoa; phylum Chordata; class Amphibia; order Caudata; family Salamandridae; genus Lissotriton; species Lissotriton helveticus. The sequence continues at coordinate 492,073,428 of NC_136067.1, read as the reverse complement.
CGACACTGGTGCAACCAAAAGTTCTATTCCTAGGTCTAAAGTCCCTGGGACCCCCTTGTCTGGCGCAAATAACATTTCTGTGGGATTTAGCCCCGTTTCACAACCACTGGAACTAACGATAGGACCCTACACAGTTGATTCCCCTTTGGTTTTGACTTCCACATGTGGTGAAAATTTGTTGGGTTTAGATCTGTTAAAAAGAATACATGCCACCATATACTGTTCTCCTGATGGGGTTTACATCACTATGGGTCCCCCTACCACACATCCAGTATATTTAGCCTCCTCTGATCCAATTCCCCAGGAACTTCTGAATGTCCCTCCTGCTCTTTGGGCCCAAGGTGATACTGATGTCGGCCTTTTGTCCATACCCCCCTTTTCTGTTACCCTGAAGGAAAATGCTCGCCCTCCCCGACTTCCCCAATACAAAATACCCAAAGAAGGGGAAAGGGCATTACTCCATATCATTTCTGAACTTGTCGACAAGGGTGTGGTTGAAGAGACAAGAGGAAATGTGTGCAATAGCCCAATTTTGCCTGTCCTAAAACACACTGATCCTTCCAAGCCCCCTGTTTATCGTTTTGTCATTGATTTGCGCGAGATAAACAAAATCGTAGTTCCCCAGTTTCCTGTGGTCCCAGATATCACCACCCTACTTACTATGGTTCCCGCGTCTGCATGTTTTTTCTCTGTCGTCGACTTAAAAAATGCCTTTTTTAGTATACCAGTCGATGAACAGAGTAGGGATCTTTTTGGATTCTCATTAGCAGGACGAAGATTCCGGGTCTGCAGAGCTCCACAAGGATATACAGAGAGCCCTTCCATTTATAGTCAGGCCCTCAAGGGCCAACTTGGTTCCCTGTCCCTACCCCAAGGTACCGCATTACTCCAGTACGTTGATGATTTGCTTATAGTGGCAGACACCGAGGAATTATGTAAAGAAGCCACAATTAAATTGCTCCTGCATCTAGCACAGTTCAATCACAAAGTTTCCCTCTCCAAACTCCAATATTGTCGACATGAGGTGACCTACTTAGGTCATCTCCTGTTGAAGGAGGGACGCCACCTCACCCCTGAATGAATACAAACAATCAGTAAAATGCCCCCACCAAAAACGCAGAAAGAGGCTTGTGCTTTTATTGGTATCACCTCCTACTGCCTCCAGTGGATAAAATCCAGTATTTGAAAAGCGCACAGCTACCCGTAGGCATCCCGGCGCTGGGGCCATAGGGAAGATTAAGTGAGCTATTGCCCAGAGTTACATGGTGCTGGGCAGACCCCTGCCATCGGTGCCAGGGATCGAACCGTGATCCCCAGCATCCGGCGTCAGTCGCCCTGGCCGCTGCACCACACCTCTTCCCACACCTCTACCCAATTTTTCTTTACTCACTAAACCTTTATTGACCCTCACACTTAAAGATGTTCCCCACCCACTCACTTGGACAAATGAGTGCCGGCATGAATTTGAAGAACTGAAAACAGCCTTGTGTTCGGCCCCGGTGCTAGGCACCACTAGTTATCAGAAGCCCTTCACTCTTTTTGTACACAAGCATAATGGTTGTGCATTATCAGTGCTAACACAGTGTTTTGGTGACAGACAACGCCCCTGTGCATATTTTTCTGCAGTTCTAGACCCCCTGGCCCGCGCACTGCCATATCCATTCGCCAATCTGCTGGCCTGGTCCTTGATACTGCACTTACAGTTATGGTTCCTCACGCAGTTGACACTTTATTAAATAGGACAAAAACTTAACATCTTACTAGTGCACGTTTATCCGGATATGAATTGACTCTCTTAGCCAGTCATATCACCATCCGCCACTGCACTACACTAAATCCAGCCACATTGTTACCCTTTGTTGATGGTGACACTAATTCTGATCCGCATGATTGTGTCCTCCGGATGGAGGAAGAGACTAAAGACTGTGTGGATTTGGCTGACACACCCCTCACTGACCCTGATGGTACCCTGTATGTGGATGGTTCTTGCTTCAAACTTCCTGATGGTAGCACAACTGCTGCCTATGCTATCACCACGTTACAAACAGTAGTGGAAAGTGAGAGAATACCTTAACAATCAGCACAGGCCACCGAGTTGGTAGCACTGATAAGAGCGTGTGAACTGAGTACGGGGATGGCCGTCAACATCTACACTGACAGCCAGTACGCCTTTGGCATGGCCCATAATTTTGGGCGACTTTGGGCTGAGAGGGGATTTTTTACTTCACACGGTACTAAAATACAGCATGGTCATCTGGTCATCTGGTCAGCAGGATGTTAGAAGCATTGACTCTTCCTTCAAAGATTGCTGTGGTCAAATGTAGCGCCCTATGTAGCTGGTCCCTCAAACTGGGTACCGGAGAAGGGGATGCATGAGGATACTATTGAGAATGTGAAGGAAATACAGGCAGAGGCGACTAGAGAGGAAAAGGCTCTCTGGGAAGAGCAAACAGGCCTATTAAATGAGAATGGCTGTTGGACGGATCTGTCTGAACAACAGCGATGATTGTTACCCGATGCCTATGTTTTGCCAGTGGTCACTATGGCTTATGGCCCAGCTCACATTAGTGCAAAAGGTATTTACAAATTGCTTGCTCCGGTATCCCACATCCCAAAATATGCTGAGAGGTTAGTCAGGAATTGCATGATTTGTTTGATGCATAACCCGGGAAAAGGCACACCAACACCTGCTGAGAATTTTGCACCCTATCTTACCCCTTCAAAGTGCTCCAAATAGATTACATACAGATAGAAAGATGCAACAATCTCCGATATGTCCTGGTAGTTGTGTGTGCCTTTAGTAAGTGGATCGAGGCCTACCCCCTTAAGGACAACACTGCTATAAGCACTGCTAAAATACTGTTGAAGGAATTTTTCCCCAAATTTGGGATGCCCAGAATTATCTGGAGTGACAACGGAAGCTACTTTACAGGAGAAATAATGAAAAAACGTGTGTGTAGGGATGGGGATCAGACAAAAATTCCATGCCGCCAATCACCCCTAGTCAGCGGGTTTGGTTGAGCGCCACAATGGAACACTGAAATTGAAGATGGCAAAAATCCAGGCTGACACAGGACTATCTTGGCTGGACGCCCTGCCCCTTGCCTTCCTATCAACTAGAGCCACGGCACATTCCCGTACCGGACTATCTCCGTATGAAATAGTGTTTGGTCGGCCAGCAAATGTTTGGGGAGTACCCCGCCCAAAGAAATATTCTGGTATTGAATACCCATTATTGATCGATTACTTACATGAATTGACCACTAACCTACGTCTCATTCATCGTCAGGTACAAGATATCCTGCCACCCAAACCCGAGGGCCCTGGTCACACCATCCAGCCAGGCGACTGGGTCTGCATCCGCAATTTACAGAGAACAAAGAACTTGGAGCCGAGGTGGAAGCCGCCCCAGCAAGTGTTGCTGGCTACCAGGTCTGCAGTGAAGGTGGCAGGAAGAAAAAACTGGGTTCACGGAGTGCACTGCAAGAAGGTGCCTCTACCACTACCATACGACCGATGGGTCAAGGAAGGCCTGGGAGACGATGAATCTGAGAAAGTCCCGTGCTTTGTACCCTTCAGTGACGCCAACCTTGCCTGGGCTTCATTTGAATGAGAGGACGATGACATCCTGCAATCTGCCGTTCCTCTGCATCTGAGGTTGCGGGACACTCCACAGCCAGAGCCTTTGTTTCCTGATCAAACAACGCCCAGGTCCACCCGGTACAACCTCCGACCCAGAAAAAAGGACTAAAGAGACAAAGGTTTCTGCCCTCTGCTTGACATGGTCCGACAAATGGCTGCAGGGCTGTGATACACCGGCGCATTTGACCAGAGCCGGTACAGCGAACCAGAGCGTGCCAATAGGACTGCTGGAATCACTGACCGGTGAAGCAACCACCAATCACAGGCAGCAAGTAGGGAAGACCAAATGAAGCAGACGGTGACCAAAATGAACGCTGAAAGCTTGAAGAGCAAAGAAATGAAAAACAAGAGTACATAAAGACAATACGTGGCCGGTACTCGATCTGTCTACTCGTACTCATGACTATTTCACTGGTACTGGCCTGCCTCGGGTGGGTAATACACACTGCCCTTGCAGCACCTGAGTCTCCTACCTCTACAGAATCACTTCATCAACATGTGTCATTACCCACCCATGAGAAAAACAGAAGGACAGGTTTCTTCAACAACACTTTCATTCAAATGTTACACCAGCACCAGCTTGTGGTGAACACAACAATCTGTTGGGTATGTGGGTTGCTGCCCCATACTGCAAGCACTGGGATGTCCCTGATTCCTGCTCCTTTTTCTCGAGCTGGCTCAGCCTACGGCTGGTAGACTGTGTTCTTTGACGCATTCTATTCAGGTGACACATCCACACGATCCCTGGGGAAGATCCGTAGCAGACAAGCATTCCACCACATCATGGCTGTGGAGTGGCCAAGTATGGATAAAGATTCAGCAGAAAAGAATGAATATGAGAACAATCATGGGTATTTTTATCCATCAAACATCTACAATGGTGGGGGAAAGAAAAGACTGCCACCTCTCAGCGATCTCCCTGTCTACCCACATCCTGGAAAATACTGCATGAAAAGCAATGGAACAGTATGGGTGGGGCAAAGTGAATGCGCCTACACGCTCCAGCTCAATGGTTCGACTCTCCCAGCTCTGGTGCCTCACTGAATACGTACTTTGTGTGTGGGAGCAAGGCCTACACCTGGCTGCCCAAGTCCTGGCACCTGTTACATTGCTTGGTTGCTCCCCCCCACCTACACCGCAGAAGCAACACACCACATCCAGAAGAGAGGTATGATTGACGCTGAAGACACAGCTGGCCAAGAGTTTGGGGACTTTGCTAAGGGGTTCCTCCCCTTTTTGGGCCCCATGGTCAATAGTCGCAGTCTGCGACATCTCACAAGGGTGGTAGAGGCCACCATCAACGCAACTCCCGGTGCCCTCAGTAACATCACTGCGGAACTTCAAGCAGACCGCCTCATGACTTTACAGAACAGAATGGCGCTTGACATAATACTGGCGGACCGTGGGGGAGTCTGCACATTGATCAGAACAAAATGCTGTATATACATATCTGATAATGCGCCAACAGTCTATCAAGCAATACAGACACTGCATAAAATTGCTTCCGACATCCATCAGGATGAGGGTTCATGGTCCCTAACCGGCTGGTTTTGGAGCATGGTATCTCAATGGGGATGGAAGATAATGATTTTCATTGCCATAATTGCAGCCGCATTGTTCTCTTGCTGCCTCTGTGTTCAATGCATGCCCGTGCTATGTGGGCTCTGTGGGACCTCTTTGACACCCAAACAAATGAAATTACACCATCACAATGCCATGATGATGATCGAGAGAGAGGTCCAAGAAATGATGGACATTGACCTAGACGACGATTGATTGTTGGCTCTACATGGCAAAAGGAGGGACTGTTGAACTGTATTTTAAGATGACCCACATGACTCCATTTTGTGTTGCCATACTCTTGGTGAAGAATTGCTTTCCACGTCCCTGTTGAAACTTGCACAACCCTCCCCGCTCCTTGTGGTCGAGCCGATTCCGAGAAGCTGCCTGTGTGCCTCACCCCCTCCAGTTGTGCCAGAGACTCAGCCACATCCTGTCCATTGTTGGTAACTCAGCCTGTCACGAGCAACTCCAGTGCCCCGTGACCACACCAACTGATCAAGGAATCACAAGGCTGTACCCCATGACCACACCAATTGGGCAAGGAAGCAGGAGGCTGTGTACATTGTGCAATCAGAGACAGATGTCCCCTGGCCACGATTGCGACACATAAGACTGACAAAGAACTTGTCTGATGAGGAACTTGTCAAAATGAGGAACATTGTATTGTGCAAATGGGCTTGGCTAGCGCTATAAATATGTGTGCGCTGAGAAGTAAAGCAGAAGTCTCCGTAGAATTGTCTTTGTACCATTCTGGGATCCTGTCCTTAGCTCGAGCTAATAAATAACTTACTTCCCTCCACGGCTGGTTGTCCTGGTCTCTTTGGTAATGTATGATTCAAGCGAGAAGAACCCGTAGATTCTAGGTGTCCCATGCACCGCTGGCTTTGACTCTCCTAGTGGGGAGGGGTCTCCAAAAAGCCGGTTCTACAATGTATAGTCAGCAGACTCCGCAATTATGCATATCACCAACATAGTTGTGTTGACACAAGTGTGTATGTGTCTGAATGCAAGCATGTCAGTTTGCAGTGTTCTCAGAATCTGAGTGAGCTCTGGTGTCCAATGTGTACTGGAAAAGTCAATATGAATGAATTCATTAAACGGTTTAACAGGTTGTGCATAGTCTGGTATGTATCTTCTATCAAATTTAAGATAGCCTAAAAGTGAGAGTAGCTTTTTAATGGTGTTTGGTGATTGTAAGAGGGCACATTTCTCCAAGAAAATGTGTTGCAAGGCTTTTGTCTGCATTAGACAGTTCGCAACCCAAGAATAGGATACTGGGAGAAGCAATTTTTGTTTTTGGGAAATTTAAATTGTTGCCATGTTCAGTTAATCCCAAAACAATGTGACCTACTCTGACTAAGTGTGTGTTTAAGTCATCGTGGTGGGTGCCTCTTGGGATTAGACCTGCGTTGCACGAGGAGAGACAGACTCCTGCTGCCTGTTGCCCAGCTTTTTCCTGCTACCTTTCGCGACACCCGCTCCGCGGGTGCCGCTCATTTGCTTTTTCTGACCCCGTCCTCCCTGGTGTGAGCGGCTCCATAGTCGGGCGAGAGCAAACGCGCTCCCAGGTCGAGCCTTCTAATAAGTGCACAGTGCGTGGAGCCTACCGGGGGACTGCGAGGACCAGCAGCCTCAGCTTCACACAGCTGGTGCCTCTTCCCCCGGCGGCCACGCCCCCAGCCTCCGTGATTATCAGCGCCTGGGTCCACCGGCTGAGTGGGTGCCTCTTGGGATTAGACCTGCGTTGCACGAGGAGAGACAGACTCCTGCTGCCTGTTGCCCAGCTTTTACCTGCTACCTTTCGCGACACCCGCACCGCGGGTGCCGCTCATTTGCTTTTTCTGACCCCGTCCTCCCTGGTGTGAGCGGCTCCATAGTCGGTGGAGAGCAAACGCGCTCCCAGGTCGAGCCTTCTGATAAGTGCACAGTGCGTGGAGCCTACCGGGGGACTGCGAGGACCAGCAGCCTCAGCTTCACACAGCTGGTGCCTCTTCCCCCGGCGGCCACGCCCCCAGCCTCCTTGTACTTAACTGGCCTCAGCTCTACCGCGACGCGGGACGCGCGCGGGACGGAGCACGGGGCGAAGCCCGGGCCAAGGGCGGGCCCGTTTAAGCCCGTTCAAGACTGGGCAAGACTGGACTGGGCCACCATATTAACTTCATCTCCCTCCCCTTTTTATTTTTATTTTTCCTTTTACTAAATTACTGTAATTGTATGTATTTTTAACTTCTTAACGTAGCTGACACGAGTTTGTAGTTAGTACCCCTAATACTGTCTTTGTTGTTACTGAGTACACTGCATAATGTCCCCGAGAAGCACTAGGAATGCTGTAAAAAAACAGGCCCAGGCTGCTGCTCAAGTTATCGGGCCGATAGATCAATTTATAACTAAGGCCAACGAGGCCATTGAGCAGGGCATCATCCTGTTGGATCGGAGAGTTTCTCAGGACCTGCTCATTGCCAGACGCTCTTCTTTGGGCTTACTGGCTACTGCAAAAACTCCCCAGCGTCCTGTAGAGCTTCCCCCCCCCATTGCTAGAACACATACAGTTCCTTGCACAGTGGATCTGTCCGCTTCCCTAGACCTTTCGCAATCACACTTGTTACAGTCATTAGAAAAATCTCCAGCCATTTTTGCAACTCAAACCGATGCTGCCCCACCTCTAACCGCAGAAAGGGGCTTACGGGAAGGTGCAATTCCCAAGAAAAAGAATAGGAGGAAAACCCATAAGCCTGATCATGCTGTCAACTCCCCTCCTACATTATTTCCCAGTATCCCTACTACGTCCCATCCCCCCACGCAGTCCATTGACCTCGTTCAAACTCCAAATCAACAATTACTCCCTTCCTCACTTGTTAACACAACTAACCTCACCACAGATAATTTTAATATTAGCTCTAGTAGCTCTAGTAGCGACGATAGTGAAGGTGATATGGTTGATGAAGGTAATCTAACTACTAATACCCGTAGCAACGATAATTTACTGCTTAGCAAAATCGGTGACTTAATTAGGTTTTATCTAAAACCTATAGAAAAGTCAGTCCAACAGGTTGAACTCCGACTATCCCAACTGTCCCTTGCCCTGAATACAAGTAAAGCTCCCTCCATAGATTCCATCTTAGCACAAGGGAGATCTATTAATCCGAAACCAAAAACAGCTAACTTAGACCCGTCTGCAGTGAACCCCCCTAGAACGATCCAGAAGGTCCCACAGGAACTACTACAAAAACAGCCACTACCAACTACAATTAAGGCCCAAGCTCCACCCAAATTACCTAATCCTTTATCGATCCAGCCGCCAACCAACTCCAAGAAACAGACGTCCACCCAACTAAAACCTCCTCCTGCTTTACCCACCTTGGCCCCTACCCTCCCTAACCACCCTGTTGAATCTAGTACCATTCCGCGAAATAGAAAGAGGAGGACCCATCCTATTCAATTACCGCCTGAGACATCCCCTTACGTAGTCATCATGACAGGCGTCCCGGAACTTTCACCTAACCAGGACGAACCGGTCTGGTCCTTAAAAAATAAAATAATATACTGGTTGTCCAACAATAAACCCTTACCCACTTATCTGGACAATAGAGTCACCACTGTGCGAAGAGTCCCCTGGGTAGGCACTGTGCCTAAAACTATCCAGGGTGATTGCGTCATAGTGAATTTCATGGACCACAACACAGTAGAGCACATTTGCTCTTGGGGAGACCATACAACTTCTGATGGGATAGCCACCCATGGTCTGTCATATTTCTACCCCCCGGCCCCACGACGAAATGCCGGTCCCCCCTGGACCTGGACAAAAGTGGGGAACTGGGGCGGGAATAGAGACCGAGGCCACTGGGCAGGCTACGGATTCAACAATCCAGCCCCCAGTCATTTTGCAGATTGGAGGGCCCACCACTAACTAATAGATATGAATGCCTGGATATGGTTGACTGACCATCAGTCCCCTTCATCAACGACAAAGTCAGTATTATTACCCAATCCCCCCCAATTCCCCCCAGCCTTCCTTCTAATCTTAATACTCTCTTGCCGGATCTACCTCACCATCCAACGATTCCTCTGGTTCAAGATCTTGGCCACGTTCACCCATCCCTCCCTGAAGCGCCTCACATGACACATCAGCATAACTCTTCAACTTCCTGTGATTTACAACCCCCTTCTCCTACCACTCTCCCAACTACCCAGACCGATGACTTATCAATTTCTGCACATCCACATCCACGGAACGCTAACCCCATACTACCAACAGCTTGGGATCTCACAGTCATTTATTGGAATGTGGCGGGCCTTAGATCTAAGATACATCTTCAGTCATGGATTAATGTAATTAACAAACACAATGTAGTTTGTCTCGAGGAAACCTGGGCTATCGACCCTATACACATTCAGGGATACAGAACTTTCCACATCCCTGCTAGTCCGTCCATCCATGGTAGACCAAAGGGTGGCCTAGCTATTTATCTTTCTAATCAAATTTCGTTTACAATGATAAAGGCACCCTTAGCGTCTCCATCTATCCAAATTTTAAAGATAGTCTTCGACAAATGTTCCGTGTATTATTTTATCAATATGTATAATAATCTTTCTCCTGCTGATTGTGCAAAGTCTTTGTCAGAAATCACTTCTTATCTGTATGAACAGAGAGATAAGAATCTGCAGCTGCAATCCTATGTTGTGTGGGGTGGGGACTTTAATACCTATTTGTGCAGCAACTATAAAAAAGGTATCTGTGGGCTCCAAGACGAACATGACTCCCCCATCACCCACTTTACATACTCCAGTACCGGGAGCCTGCTAAACGACTGTCTCTTTTCATTAGAACTTGAGTTTGCGAACAAAACAGTGTGTCCTGCTGTTGAGTTCAAGCCGACCTTTCATGGTAGAGGCTTGTCCACCACCATTGACTATATCCTGTGTTCGCAAATTCTAAAGAACCGTTTAAAACATTTCACAACAGGTACAGATCCTTCAAGTGATCACTATTCTAACAGTATCACTTTTACATTTAATACACTTTCTTTAACTAACAATAAGTCCAGTCTTTTAACCCAACAATCTCTGGCGATGGACAAAATCAACGGCTATACAGTTAAATGGTCAAAGATCAACCCCAAGGAGACCACTGATAAGATTATTCAAAAAATCCTTCCCTTAATATATATTTGTTTAGACGAGACCTCACCTCCTCATATGATTCTTTCTACTTTTGGAAAAATCTTAGAAGCTATTCGGCAGGAGCTTACTCGCCAATTTAAGGCACATGACAAGGATTCGCGGGGATGCTTTGACTCCTGCTGCCGCAAAGCCCTTAGCGCGCTAAAAAGAGCACTCCATAGTCAGGACAGGGACACGGTCCTAATAACCACATTAAGAAGAAACTATAAACAGGCCCTGACAACTCGTAAAAGGGAAATAAAAAACAACCTCTGGGCTCAACTCCACGAGAGCACAAGAAGTAAGGATAGCTCACTATTTTGGCGAACAGTTAAGTCCCCCTTTTTAGTGGACGCTACAGCTGCTCGCCACCTTGATGTGGCTGTACCCGCTGATAAATGGGTCGCTCACTACTCACAGATCTTCGGGGATCCCTCCTCTGTAGCCTCTGTAGCCTTGGCCTCTCGACCCGGTGAGGAGGTCTTTACTACGGAGAATATCTATCCTATCGACCTCCACTTCGATCTCACTGAGGTCACCGCTGCATTGACTTCCTCGAAGACCGGAAAAGCTCCTGGCCCTGACGGAGTCCCACTCGACATCTTCGTGAATAACCTAGATCTATGGTCCCCTATAGTCACTCAAGTTATGTCCGCAGTCGCACAGGCCGGCTTAATTGATTCCTGGTCCACATCTGTTCTCCTACCCATTTTTAAAAAGGGAGAACGCGATAACCCAGCCTGCTACAGACCCATTTCCCTCTTGGACTCGCTGGGCAAGGTCGCCGGGAGGCTAATCCTGGAGCGCCTCCAGGATTGGGCCAAAGAGAATAAGATCATAACCGACCTCCAGTTTGGGTTGCAGGAGGGATTGGGTACTGTAGAACAGGCCCTTAATTTGACACTACTTATGGGTAAATACGCTAGGGCCAAAGGCGGAAATCTCTACCTGGTCTATGTGGACCTAAGTTCCGCATTCGATTGCGTAATCCATTCCAAGTTATGGGAGATTTTGAGCAATCTGGGCGTAGACCCTCCACTCTTGAAATTTCTTCGAGAGCTTTACACGGATGCCAAAGCTTGTGTGAGGTATGGCATTAATGGAGAGTTATCAGATTCATTCAGCATTGCTAAAGGCGTCAGACAGGGGTGCGTCCTCGCTCCATTTTTATTTAATATCTATACAAATTGACTGGAGCAAGCTATGCTGGTAGGCGGCAAAGATCTCCCCTGCATAAACACTCGACCAATCCCAGCACTACTATACGCTGATGACTCTGTTATTCTAGCGAGAACTCCAAACCAGCTCCAACTCCAACTGGATAAGTATTGTCAATATATGCTTTCTCTTGGCTTAAAAGTTAATAAGTCCAAGACTTTTGTTATGCATATTGGCAAGAAAGCTCAGAAATGCAAACCTCTCTATATAGATAACACCAGATTAGAAAAAGCCAGGAAATACCTTTACTTGGGAATCCTTATCGATGATCAAAATTCCTGGAAACCTGCCATCACCAGTAAAAAAATGCAGTTTCAACGCACAAGAGCAGCGTTGACTTCTTTTTCCAGAAAGTTGGGTAAGCCTGCTCCTGCAGAGATACTTAAAATCTTCCAAGCCAAATGCTTAAGTGTGGCCACGTATGGTGCGGGCGTATGGGGACACATTCCTGCTGGAGAGCTCCAAGTTATCGAAAACGATTTTTTGAAATATGTATTAGCTCTCCCCCGAAGTGCTCCTAACTATGGTAGTCATATCGAGCTCGGTTTGGATTATCTATCTGACAACATTAGATCCCAACCGATTCTCCTTTGGCACCGTATATGGACCAAGGAGCAATGCCAACTTTCACGTTCACTAATAACCGACTGTTTGACTTTGACTCATTGGAAAAAGATTCCCTGGTTACTATATATTTTCAATTTCCTGAAAGATTTGAATTGTTTAGCTTTTTTCACCAACCCCTCCTTACTAATGGATATACCTAGAAAGACCTTGAAGAATCTTTGTGCTACCCATTTAAGAGACCTTCGTATGTGCTCAGAAATTGGTAAACAATCAAACATCCAACTAATGGCGATACAATCCTCTCCTGGCATACAACCTTATTTGACTTATTATTTGTCAAATTATGATAGATATATTTTAACAAGATTTCGTTTTGATTCTTTTTATCGTCTTGTCTCGTTCCCAGAGCTCTTAGACTGGCAACGTGGTTTAATTAGATGCCCTTGTGACAACTGTTCCCCCCAGTCTACATTGCACGTAATCCTGTTCTCTAGTTACTATGAGACCCCGCGTAAACGGTGGCTGGTTCCACTTCTTCGCCAATCAGGTCTCAGAAGATGTAGACCTGCTCTTTTGGCTTTACAGTTTTTAGACACTCAATTTGTTGCAAAATGTGTAGCTTGCTACTTAAAGGCATGTCTGAAAATTCGTTCTCAATTAGCGGTTTCTGCATTGTAAATTTTATGTGCAAAATTCTCGTGTATATAGCTTTCTGTTAATCATGGCATCATTGTATTGACGATTCTTTTTAAAGACTAATTTAATATTTTTTCTATGTATCAGTTATCATTGTATTCTTGAAAATTTTTATAAAATTGTTGCAATATTTTTTTTTTTATACTGTACTTTTATGATTGTAAAATCAATCGAAATAAAGTTTCTTTTGACTTTGACTTTGACTTTGAAGTCATCATGGGCGATATGTCATCAACATGGGACAATGCTTCAGAGTCAATTTCATGTAAAACTGATGTTACTCGCGGCAGAGAACAGACCTGGTCTGTTCTTATACACCTGAGGAAGTCAGCAGACTTTTCTCTGGACCACTAAAAGGGTGAACACTGTGAAGTCCCTGCTTTCAGGTGATATGTTTTGGCAGAAAAAATCATTGTAAATGTCCAAAGGGGTTTTGTATTTTTTGTGCACCATGTTGTTCATTAGTGCTGTGCTATGTGAATTTTGAATTGCAAAAATGCGTCTACAACTGTTTAATGTCTGTAGTCTATAGCTAAACTATAGGAATGATCTTGTTTAGCTACCAGAAACAATGGACTGTTTATTGGTGAGATGCAAGGTTCAAGTATGCCTTGATATTCTAGTTGTGTTCGAATTTCCCAAACTGAGCCTTTTGCTCCGTGTTTTATTAGATATAGTGGTTGCACTTGCTGGCTGGGCTGGAAGAAAATGCTACAAGTGTTGGTTAAATAAATGTTACCAGAATATTACTTTAATAGTATGCAGTATGTCGGGGGCGGAGCTTGCCGGCAGCTAATATGGCTGCTTGAACCCAGAGCTCCGCGCAGCACTGCCCATTATCCTCCACAATCCTGCCAAGTGCGATTATAAATACCCCAAATCCACCCCCCCTGAAGCGTGAGCCCACCAGGTCCCCAGTGACCCCAAAATTGCGGCAATTCGGTGTTCCGGTGCCTGGCTGAGACCGTGTGAGGAGCCCCGCAGACTAGGCCAAGAAGCCGCGACCTCCGGTAACAGTGACGCTGGCGTGCCCTTGCGTGCGGCAAGGGTGAGAGCGATTGACCCGACCGCGTGTGGAGGTGCCCCAGCGGCCGCTGTGCCCCTCCGCTGATAACGCCTGGACTGTCAGTGGGGCGTGGGGTGGACACTGAATTAATCGTGGGGATGACCTGCCTCCTAACAGCGCCCTTGAGATCCAATTCAGGGGAGAAAGAACAGCGCCGACTGCGTCACGCTGTGGCGACTCGAGGTGGCGGAGTCCCTGTGGCCTGGGCAGCGGGGGACCGGACTCCGAACATTGGTGGTCTCTGTGGGCGAGCAGGAGCCATCCTACGGGTACGTGGGGAGTACTCCCCCTCCCCCGGGGAAACGATTAAGACTTGCGACGCTGCAGCCCTGTGCACTAGCGGTGGAGCACACGAGACAACAGAGGTGTGGGGGACCCGGGGAAGTGGATTTGGAACCCGACTGCAGCCTTGTCGGAGTGGCACTGGTCCCGGACGGGAGAAGGGTCCCCCTTGAGTGCTTACCACCCTGCTGAGAATTGCCCGAGTGACTGTGCTGGGGCGGCCTTTGCGGGCTGTTGGAGGTGGCTCTCATAGCGCGGAGAGGGAGCATCACGGTGGCTGAGCTTGGCGGCGGAGTGGCCCTAGCGATACCGTCACCCCATCGCTCCTGTATGCTGGACACTTGCTGACGTGCAGCGGCGCTGGGGCAGACGTGTGTGGACCTCCGTGGACAGCCGGCGTTCTTTACAACTTCTCAAGCCGGGACTGCATAGGACCAACACTCTTTACCAGGATCCCCTGGTAACAACTTGGTGCTCTCTCCTGCTGTGGTGCGGCTGCACGGCTGCGACGATGGGGAAGGGGGACAAAACGTAAAGCAGACTCCCATTTGCGCATAGGCGAATACAAACGCAAAGCCCCCCAGTGGAGCACAGAGAGCCTACGCCACCCGTGGACGAGCGGGCGCCTGACAACGACATTAAGAGTATGCTGCGCTCCATGGAACAAAGCCTACAAACCAGCATATCAGCGCTGGGCGCTAAGATGGACGCCATGACCGACAGGATGGACCGGATGGCTGAGCGCCTAGATAAGCATGCTGAGAAACACTACATGGCCGAGAGGAGGATAACAGAAGTCGAGGAGGCGCAGACCGAGTTAGACACGGCGCACAGGAAAATCGAACACCTTATGCATACCCTTCAGGACAAGTCGGAGGACTTGGAAGCGCGCTCGCGATGCTGCAACCTTCGCATAACGGGGCTTCCGGAGACCACGCAAACAGGCAAGATGGAACTCTTCGTGGAAAAGTTACTCACTACACTTCTGGGAGATGGTGTGTTCTCTTCGCTGTTTGTGGTGGAGCGGGCGCATCGGTCCTTGGGCCCACGCCAGAAGCAGGGAGTGCCCCCCCCCCGCTCGATTATAGCTAAGTTGCTTAATTACCGGTATAGGGATACGGCCCTCAGGCTTGCCAGATCACAGGCTTCGCTTCAATTCGAAGGGTCGGCAATATCAATATACCCTGACTTTACGGCGAAGGTACAGGAAGCGTGCAAACACTTCCTCCCCCATAAGAAGAGACTCAGAGAACTAGGACTGGACTACGCCATGCTGTACCCTGCCAAGCTGCGAGTTAACAGGCAGGGTCCCTCACACATATTCACAGACCCGAAAGAACTTATGCAGGCAATGAAGCGATGGTCAAGGGACCAGAGAAACGAAGACGCGGATAAGCCGGCTGACGAGGAGACTAGCCACCTGGATGACCAGGAATGACTGGGTCGCTAATGCAATATGGGGCTCTACCCCTGTGACGTTGTTGGAAAGACTAAGAGCAGTTGCGCACGGATCGCTCGGAAGTGGTCGGTGCCCGGGCACGCTCTTGGACGGAGAAACACTGTAAAGATAAGTAGCGGGGGATGGTGGCGAAACATGGGGGACATTTGGTTGATATACCTGCACTTGCATGTCCACTGAAGCGGACTACGTCAACATATATATTGAACTAAATGTGATTGAGGGGTGCGGAGAGGGATAGCCGTACGATGGGGAAATAGTGTGGACATTATTGGACAGTCTAATGCACTGGTAGGATGCTCTATTTACATTTCCGGCGGTGCATGGCGGGGGGAGGGGGAAAGCACGACATAGTGCCTTGACAACATTGGAAGTCACAGGCTGTTGGTCAACCTCGACCCCCGTGCGCAATGTTCTACTGACGTTCTGCTTGCTAAGTTGAAGGAGTTGGTATTGGGGCGGCGAGGGTGGGAAAGGGATCTGCATGGCCGAGTTGGGGGGGTCAGCTGTGGGAGGGGGGTGGAGGGATGGGGAAGTGTTTGGAGATGTTATGGTTTGCTCTGCCTGATCGCTTTGTTTTCATTGGTCTTTGAAATTGCTACTGTGTTACACTGCATTACCCCATCACTACGATGGCTGACTCAGACAGTATAGCAGCGGATAGGGATGCTGGGACGCTTAATGCATTGACGTGGAATGTGCGGGGTCTGAATGATTATCGGAAACTCAGGAAAGTCCTGCATTATTTACAGCGACATAAAGTGGACCTGGCACTGATACAGGAGACGCATCTTCCGCTCACGAGTAAAATGCTTCTTAGCAGGGGTCTGGCGGGCAACTGCACCGCCGCTGGATTCACAACCCACTCCAGAGGGGTCTTGACTTGGGCTAACCCGAAGTCGAAACTGACACTGTCTTTGCTGAGGGCAGACCCCGAGGGCCGATTTCTAATCACAAGATGTGTGAGTAGGGGACACGATTTAATGGTGGTTAACGTTTATGGTCCCAACTACGATTCCCCAGAATTTTATGCCCTTGCACAGCACTGTCACGCATATTCTACTACACAATTAGTATGGGGAGGCGACTTGAATTTGGTGTTGGACCCAGAGCTAGATAGGTCTACAGGTCCTGCGCGCAGACCTACAGCGGCAGCGTTAAAAATACACTCAGAACTAATTAAACTAGACTTAGTAGACGTGTGGAGAAGTAGGCACACTGCTAGAGGGGGGTTCACGCATTATTCGGCTTTTTATGACATTCACACCAGAATCGACTACTGGTTGGCGTCATCCTCGGTTATGAGACACATAAAATCCTGTGTTGTGCTGCCACGTACCCTCTCAGATCACTCGCCGCTCCTCCTGGTCCTCGAGACGCCTGTGAAGCGGACTCCACCATTCACGTGGCGTTTCCCCCCGCACTCACTACTGGATGAGCACTTTCGGGGTGAAAATCGAACAATTCTTCGACACTAATGTGGGCTCAGTGGAAAGCTTCCAAACAGTGTGGGAAACCCTTAAGGTTTACATCCGAGGTATTGCTATGGCAAAGCACTCGAGTGTCCTCAAGGCTACACGCCAAAGGTTATTACATTTGGAGTCCAGACTAACTGAGCTGGAGAAATCCCAACTGGTGAGCTCCAGTTCCGCGGTGGCGGAAGACATTAAGAACCTCATAGCAGAATACAACGAGGAAGCTGACAGAGAAGTGCAGCACATGGGGAAGTATGCGACGGCCCGGTCGTATGGAGAGGGAGAACGCCCGGGCTCCCACCTGGCCCGATAATGCGTAACTCAAGACGCCCGCAAGTAATATCAGAGCTGGAGGCAACCGATGGTCACCTCCTCACGGAAGAATCAGAGATTGTAGAGGAGTTCAGGAACTATTACTCAGGGATCTACTCTTCACGCACCGTTAACAATGAGGAAGCTATGGATGATTACCTGGGCCATATACAGCTGCCCTTTTTAAAGAGCTCAGACCGGGAATTCTTGATGCAGCCCATACACAGGGATGAGTTGGCGGACGCACTTGCAACCATGCGATCGGCCAGTGCCCCCGGAGCGGACGGGCTCACAGTGGGCTTTTATAAGGCGTTTAAAGATCTATTGATTCCTCATTTATCCACTTTATTCGATGACATTTGTGTGGAGGGACGCATGCCACGGTCTATGCGGGAAGCCCTGATAGTAACTATTCTTAAACCAGTCAAACCAGCAAACGCTTGTAGCTCCTACAGACCGCTGTCTCTCCTAAACGTCGACGCCAAGATCTACGCCAAGGTCTTGGCGACGCGATTGGCGTTACTAGCCCCGGAGCTGGTGGCACCGGAGCAGGCTGGATTCATCCCCGACAGAAATCTCACCTATAATATTCGAACAGTATTAGGGACTATGCAACATGTCAGGCAGGACACCAAGGCCTTGACCGTCTTCCTAGACATGGAAAAAGCCTTCGATTCTGTTGAGTGGCCCTTTATGCTCCGTGTGCTGAGACGCCTGGGACTGGGCGAACCATTTTTACAACTGGTGGGAGCGCTCTATTATCATCCCACTGCCCGGATACGCGTAGGAGACCGGGTCTCTGAGTCCTTTGCGATTGGCAGAGGCACTAGGCAGGGCTGCCCACTTTCGCCACTGCTCTATGCTCTGGTGGCCGAACCGCTGGCATGTGCTCTTCGGGAGTATCATGGCAATGAGGGGGTGAACTTCCCTACGTACAAAATCGTCATATCAACGTACGCGGATGACACCTTGCTTTACGTCCGCGACCCTGAGACGAATCTCACCTCAGTATTACGGGAGGTGGTACGTTACGGCGCTCTTTCTGGTCTCCGAGTTAATTGGCCGAAATCTTTGGCCTTCCCCCTGACTCTGAAGACTACTCAGTTTGATATGGAGTACCCGTTGCATTGGACTACGGAGCCGATCAGGTATTTAGGGATTATGCTCCACTCTGACTCGGAACTCCTAATCCGTGAAAACTATTGAGTTGCGTACAGCAAGCTGGAGGATGACGTAGAAAAGTGGATCAACCTACCACTGTCCTTAATGGGACGTATAGCAATCATGAAGATGGTGATCCTACCTAGATTCTTGTTTCTCTTTAATAACATCCCGATTGTGCTTTCCAAGTCCTTTTTTAATAGCCTGACACAGCTCCCTATTAAACTCGCTTGGAGGGGTAAACAGCCGAGAGTGAAATGGACGACCCTAATACAGCCGTATGAAACGGGGGGATTGAACGCCCCAGACTTGGAAAAATACTTCAGAGTAGCGCAAGCGTCACATATGCACACGTGGATACACGGGAAAGTGGCGATACCACATGTCCGGTTGGAGCGACTATTCGCAGCTCCACTCCCGCTCCCCGCCACGGTGTTTTGCCCGACTGACCGCAGAATTGGCATACTGGACTCAATCAAGTCCACTAACCACGCCTGGAATATACTACTGCGAATGCAACAGGGTGCCTTGTTGTACTCCCCCCTAATGCCCATTGAATGGACACTATGGCTGTCCCCGATAGCGGAAAGAGGAGTGCTCCAGGCTTTACGAAAATTGGGTATCGTTAAGACGGGAGACCTCTTCCTGAACAGAGTAGCGAAAACCTGGGGGCAGGCTGCAGAGGCTCCGGCCGCGGCTACACTAATCACACGTTTTCAATATCTTAGGGTCCGTGACGCCTTGCAGGCTCTCCTGGATCCTGAGCTGGCGGAACCGACAGAAGTGCCGGAACTCACCTACGTTATTAAATCCCCCTCCCCCCGCAAGTTAGTCACAAACTTATATCGGATGAATAGAGAGTGCGACAAGCTATATCATTCCAAGGCTAGGACAGCCTGGCAAAATGACCTCCGCATTGCAATAGACAACGGCATGTGGACATATTGCTGTCAGAACACCAGAAAACTTTCATTGAACGGCAGACATAGACTGATCCATTTCAAATTTCTCCAGCGAGTATATTATACCCCGGAGAGGCTGCATAGGTATGGGCTCCGTAAGTCTGCCGAATGCAAACGCTGCCGTGCTCCAATTGCGGACTACATTCACTTGTCGTGGCGGTGCCCGGGAATCCAGCACTTCTGGGACGGGATATTTACTGCAATGAGCGGGATCCTAGGAATAGAGCTGCCGATCGACCCGGCCCTGACACTCTTAGGTCACTCCAGGGGCCTTCCTATTGCGGTACGGTGACTAACCGATATGGGTATGCTGATGGCTAGGCGAGTTGTAGCAATGTGCTGGATGAGAGGCCCACTGCCGACCACCGCGAGGTGGGAGCGGGACATGCAATATTGCTGCACGCAGACTGAATACTACAGTGAGTTGCTCCCTCCCACGAGTCGCCCAAAGAATTTCTGGAGCCTCTACCGAGATTACCTCAGGGTTAAGGACGCTGAAAACACATTGCCCACGGAGGTCCCGGAAAGACAGGAGAGTTTAAGTGACGAGACCCTTGAACTCGAAACGCCCTGAAGCACTGTGAGGGTAGGACGCTGTGATCTGGCACGAGGAGGTGCAGCGGTTCTGGATAGCGGATGCAGCACGCAGTGGCGGCACAGCAGGAGATACATGGGTCACTATGGGAGTGATGACTGGCCAGCCAGTAGAACAGTTGCAAGATCTAGAGCTTAGACACACACCATACTGCACTTCACCACAGATGTGGGAGGCGAACAGCGGAGCATAGAACCACTTTTTAGATAAGGTAGAGTAGGGGGGGGTTTGGAATAGGGGTAATGGGGTGTTGGGGAATTATGTTTGTTAGGAACCTTATAGACACCATAGCTGTACAGGTGGCGGCTGAGTGACCCTGGGGACGTGTGCAGTGGGGTGCGGATTACACTCCTACCTTCATGGTACAGCGCCTAGTGTGCGGTTAAACTTACACAGATGCCCAAAGGTGCGAACATGATATTGCTTACGGTGCCGCCGGACCCCCGGGTTGTCGGCTAACAGGCTGTGTATCATCGGTGTTGCAAGTGACCTCGCTCCTGTTCCCGCTGCTGGCCTCCGGGTTGTGGCTGCAAGCTGTGTATATCAACTCTGCAAAATAAAGGTTTTTCAAAACAAAAAAACAAAAAATAGTATGCAGTATGTCACCCTCTATTTGGATGTCCAAATCATAGTTTGTCAGAAGGGCTAACCCACTGACATGGTGTTTCAAATTAATTAAATTCATTAGTTGCTCTACAAACCCCAGAAACTCTTGAAGATTCTGGCAAACTATTGTGACCGCTGCTGCACTGTCTAGCAGTGTCAATGCCCTCGTCTTGTTCAGAAGTAACGTTCTCAATAATGTGGCATATTTAGTGGAAATACCTGCCACTTTCATCTTTTTGAATTTGGGTTTTTGTTGTGGAAGTTTCTCTTCCTTTTTACGGTAGAGCATCAGCGGTGACCTGTTGTATCTCTCTGTGTGGCTTTGGCAAACCCACCCATTGCTATTGGCTATTAGCTGCAGCATTCAGAAATACTGGTTTCCTATTGGTGCATTTCTATCAAAGTCCTCCTTTGTGTGTTTAGCTCTCTTTCTTTCAATTTCACTCAGAGAGCATTTTGGTCGACCATCACACAGTACAGCGTGTGATGGCCTCTCTTCCCTCCTCCCACCTGTTTTGTAGTTTTATATAGTGCGAAACCGAACCGAAGGTAATCAGTTAAGGACACATTCATTATTTAAAAGGCATGGGGAGATTAAGCAATTTGCCCAGAATTACAGTACAATCACTTTCGTGCTCAGCCCGACCGTAGCTCTGCAGTGCAGTGCTGCTCACACCCACAGCTGGTTTATTCAGTCACTGGTTTCTCTTATGGCTTCCTTGTCACTTAAATCAGTCAATCAGGAGTTTGTTAAGCGGGACTACTCACCCGTGAGGGTCTCAAGGCGCGGGGGGGGGGGTTAGCAGGCTCCAGTCCATCAAGGGGAAGGTCTGGGGGGCACTTAGCAATTGAAAGTAAGATGAATTTGTGCGATTTCTTCACCATGGTATGCTTTCTGTACAACCTAGGTCGGCCCACAGCGCCCATTGGAGGTGGGAGACCACGTGACTGAGAGGTCCAATGGTACTCTTTACCGGTGCCAAGACCCTGTCATTTTCTGAAATAAATATTGGGAAACAACAAAATACAAAAGGCAACCTACTACAACAATGCTGCAGTCTATTGTGAATACCACTACCAGGGAGTAAGTAGTTTTGCTTATAATGGCACTCAGCCGCAGTACCCCAGCCCGCGCCACTTGTGGAAAGCAAGTACCATCGGCCAGCCTGCAGTACCCCGGTAGCGCCCTGCCCCACCAGAAAGCCAATTACATCAGCAAGAGTTGTATGAGCAGCCCATCCTCATCCCGGACCCACAGGACCAGCACCAGCCCCCGCACCAGCCGGTGCCACAGGCCTCCGTGACCCCGCCACAGCATGCTAGGGGCAGCTCCACGTCCACCACCAAGGTCTCCCACCTCATCCAAGCAGATCTTCCCATTGATGAAGAAGTCTCTTCAGAACCCCAAACCGAAAACCGGCAGCTCCAAATCAGGTAAAGGCAGCTTATCTCTTAGTCATTCCCGCGCGCAAACAAATGGCCAGGGAAGCTTTCTGTACACTTTGAAGAATTGCACTTGCAGTCCCGTAAACAGTCATTCTATTTCCAAAATGCCATGATTGACTATCAAGTGCTGCATAACGAGAGGGTCAGTTTTTACAGGCCTGCACCTCAATGTCATAATCCTAACGGGAAAAACCAACTAATTCACAGATACACATTCAGTTTCACACACATCGTTTTACACACACGCACACATACAGTCCTCACACACACACGCAGGCTCACACACACAAAGTATAACCGCTCTACAGTTTTAAGAATTTTTTTATCAAATTTCAATTGATTTCGAAAAAATACATTTAGAAGTTTCACCACAATTGTAATCAACATGTATCCTGAGTAAATCTGATGAGCAATCACAATATATGTATTAATTTCGTAAAAACAAATGCTTTTCTGGCAGATGCATCAAGCAAAATACCTCCCGGTAAATTAGCGAATCGGTAAAAGAGGCCGATACCGAACGCTAAACCTGAAAATGCAATGCATCAACCCCATATCCTACAAAAATAAAGAATTGCTAAATAATCCCCTCAGAAAATTACCGAATTGCAAATTAGCCAATCGGTAATACCGAGAAAGAAATCAGCCTCCGGAAATACCGAATCGCTATTAAAGAATCGCAACGAAATGCATCAAAACTCGCAAATACCGAAAATGCCCAAAATCGCTATTTTGCATGAGCAAAATAAGGGGAATCACAAACTGGAGGTAAAGTTATTGGAAGGGAGAAAAAAAATTAAAACACAGGTGCAGACAATCAGAAACCCTTTAAATATGCCTCTGGAGACCCTGTATGTCTACCAAAATGGCTGCCCCCTACGTGCTTGCTAGGAGGAGGAGAATCAATGCTCTTGCACAGCGCAGGAGGATGATCCAGGACAGGGTCTTCAGGGTGCGCATCACATTGCTGGGCCAGACAGAGGAACTGATCTACGACAAGTACAGATTGAACCGGACTTTGATCATGCGCCTCATTGCTGAGCTGGAACCACTACTGCAGCACCAGACCAGTAGGACCAACGCCATCCCAGCCTATGTCCAGGTGCGATGCAACCTGCACCTGCTGGCGTCTGGAAGCTTCCAGGGGGTAATAGCAGAAGCTGGAGGCGTGTCGCAAAGCACACTATCCCGCTTCTTCCACAAATTCCTAGATGCCATGCTGACATTCATATTTGGCCACATCACCTTCCCCACAACCCCTCAGCAGTTGAACCGCACCAAACGGGAGTTCTACCAGGTGGCACAATTCCCCCATGTGATAAGATGTGTTGACTGCACGCATGTCCCCATCTGTCCTCCCTCAGCCAACCAACACATCTTCCGCAACCGGAAGTCCTATCATTCAATCAACGTGCAGGTCGTGTGCAATGCCAAGCACATCATAACGGTCATCGTAGCCCAATTCCCCGGAAGCACACACGACGCATACATATTCCGTCACAGTGCCATCCACAGGCGTCTGATCAACGGTAAATTTGGAGAGGGACACCTACTAGGTACATACTAATGCCTCATCAGTAACTCCATCCTCACATGTATAATTGCATTTATGCTGCTAACCCTTTGCTCCCCACCCTGCAGGTGACAGCGCCTACGCCTTGCGTGAGTATCTCCTCACTCCCTACCTCAACCCAGCAACACCTCAGGAGCAGCGCTACAACACAGCACACATCAGCACTAGGAATGTGGTGGAGCGAACCTTTGGCATCCTCAAGAGTCACTTCCGGATACTACACAAGACAGGAGGTGCCTTGCAGAATGACCCAGTGAGCTGCTGCCGGGTCATAGCGGTCTGTGCCATGCTGCACAACATTGCCACAAGAAGGGGGATACCAATAGAGGTGGACGGAGAGGACGACTTACGTGCACAGCAACCCCCAACACCAACAGGCACACGTACCTAACACAGCAGAAGACCAAAGGAGGCGGACATACATCACACGGCATCACTTCTGAGACAGGTAAGAACGAGCCATCACAACATGATCTTGTTTGCAAATTTTTAATGCTCATGAGCAGCTGTCAGGTGCAGATAAATGAGACGCCAACATGACGCAGAATAAAAAAAATATTGGGATACTTGTCCGTTGTCATCACAGGTGTATCATGTGGCAGTATAGTTGGCCCATGGTTACGTCACCATGGCGAGGGAGCCAATGGAACATGGCTATTTGCGCTTGCCACGTACCCCCAGCCTACTGTCTCGTGACTCCTCCACATCGCCGCGATGTGTGTCAGTGGCTGTGGCACTGCGCGCACTGCGCCTCCTCTCGCTGGCCTCCGGCACAGAGATGCTGCTCACGCTTGAAGCAGCCTCACTCCCCTCCTCCCCTCCCAAACTGCTGGCACTGAAAGTCCCAGACTGCAGATGCTCCACTGCAGTGGTCACTCTTTCTAAGGACTAAGCCACATCTCCACAATAATGCCCCAAGTCGACCTGCAGGGACACAGACCTGCGTGAAAGCACAGCTGTGCTGTTGCACAGCTTAGTGATGGCCCTAATGGAGGCATTGGAACGGAGCATGTTCTGCCGATGCCTCCGGCGCTCGCTCTGTTGGCCTGCAATGACAGCACATGTGAGTTCCTGCAGGCACTGTTTAATGTCTCTGTTGCCCTCAGCAACGGCTGAGGTCATCTCACGCACAGCGTCAGTCATGTTGCCAATTTTGTTTGACAATTTGGAAAGGTTAATGTTAATAGCACCCCTGTGTCTCGCCTGCAGGCACTGGACACGCGGCATCAGTGTCTCAACCACTCCGTACCCGTCTGTTGGATCCTCAGATCTCCCTGCAGCTCTACCCAGGGGCCTGGCCCGCTGTCGGACTCGCCCACGTGCTGGTGTTTGGGCGGTCGGAGTAACGGAACGGCTGTCTGCCGTGGAACAATTGTGGCTGCTGGCCTCTGCTCTGTCTCCATCACCTGCAGGGAGGGGAGATTGCGGCTTTGTGTAGGTGTCCGCGCTGGTGGTGGTGGTGTAGTTGTCCGCGCTGGTGGTGGTGGTGTAGTTGTCCGCCGTTGTGGTGGTGGTGGTGTTGGTGGTGATGGTTGTGGCGGTGGTGATGGTGGTGTTGTGGGTTCACGTCCCTGCGGGGTCTCAGCATCGGTCACCACTGGGGTTTCAGAGATGACGAGGCGGCCGCTGTCATCTGAATCAAAGGGTGATGCATCTGTGTGTGAAACAGTGCATTGTTATTATTTTGTCATGATGTATCTGTTTTGCATACTTTCATCTACATTAAGGACATATTTGCACTGACATTTGGCCCAGTGCGGCTGGTTTAATTTCATTCACATCAGGGGTCAGACATTCACTCTTTCATGATATGACTACAACTCCCATAATGCAACACTCTGGTGAGGGGATATGCGTTAGGCACGGCTACATATGCACTGTGTTTGGCCTGGGGGAATGCATCTTACCTTGTTCTCCTGCCGCAGCACCGGAAGTGTCCAATTGGGTGACCCCAACAACAGCTTCAGGCTCAATGGTAGCCTCAACGAGGTCCTCGAGGGCTGTGTTTGGTGTGACGTTCGATGTTCCCCCTGTTACAATGCCAATAGCTTAAACCTGCGTAAATGCAAGACCTGCTCAAGCATTTACGTGGTGTCAATACTACTGCCTAACCTTAAATATTGCTTAAAATATTTGTGGAAACTATGGCATTGCTGCTACTTAATTTCATCCCAACATCAAGGGCAGGGGCAACCCTGTATTCATTTTTAATCTGTATTAGCACTTCAGGCAAAACAGCAATAGCTTAGTGTACCCTGTGTTATGGTATAAATGGCAGCAAAGACTGTGGCCCAGGTGTCACAATCATCTACTGGGGTAACCATACCAAGTGGTAAGCAAATTGTGGGAATTCTATGTTTGTCTTGAAGTCCCCGATGGGTAAACACTGCTTCAAGCTGGTTTGTTTTTTGTACAAGCCAGAACAGAATTTATTCTCATCTGGTTGGAACTTTACCCATAATTGTGTTGATAATAACTGGACTAATTGCAGCAGTGCAGCTTAAACAGCCCTACCTGAAGATGCTGTTATTGTTTGCATAACAAACTGTCTAAAACATCTGTAAAGTCTAACTAGACCTCTGTAAAGAGTACAGAGGTCTGCAGCATTTAATGGTGTTAAATTTGTGTATGGTGTATAGGACTAGCCATGTTTCTCCCTCATTGTGGAGGGGACCCAGCCTTGCATTGTGTATGTGAGAGGGTACCTTGGAACCAATTTTGATAATCTGGATATGTTAACAGCATTCCTGAATCTTCATTATGCCTATATTGGCCTGGTAATGCAGCTGGAGTGTATGGGGGAATGTATTTGTATAGGCATCACCTGCAAAAAAAATAACCCAAGAATAGAATACCTGTGTTTTATATGCTTCATGGTCCTCAACCATCAAGGTAACGTCCTGTAAGAGGAAGTCCTTGTTGTAGCACAAGTGCTGTAACAGTACGGGTGGGCGGTAGGCTCCGCCAGCTGAGTTTGCAAAGTTTTTGGCACACCGCTCTCCACTTGGAATGCGGAGTTCAGCCAAAATTCGGCCTCTGCAATGTAGCAGAGTTGTGATGGTGCCCATCCCTTTCAGCATACTGATTATCACATTCACTTTGGTGTAGAAGAAGGGAGGATACCGGTGCGGAATCAAGTTTGCACATGCGCTTCCAGTTTGAGTGTGCGCAGGGCAATGTGAAGAAGACTGCAGTCAGGTGGTTGAAGACGTGTGGCAGACACGCCCCGTGCCCTACTGGGCCCCGCACAAGCAGGGTACAGCATCCATTCCTGCCTCCACTCCTTAAGGTCCTCTGGGACAGGTCTGGCTGGAGGAGAAAGGTGCCCCAACAGAGGTTGCCCAGGTCCATGCCAGGGGTCTGTGCTTCATGAAGAGGCTCTAAGACGTCGACCACAAGAGAGAGCATCCCCCCGAAAGCACACAAGTCACCACTCCAAGTCAACACTGTGCGGCTCCTCACCCTGCATGTCGAGTGCCACATGGTTGAGAGTCAAGACCGACAACAGGAATGCATCAACTCACTGCCGCATAGGCACACAAGTACTCGCTGCCTCATAGCACCACAAAAAAAGTTACGCTACCTGATTCGCAGTCGCCGCCTCACAGTCCGACAGGTAAGTGAAAATATGAAATTTGCAGGTTCTCTCAAAGCACTACTGAAGACTAGGATGCACTGTCCCAAGGTTTCTTCAGTTAAGTCCAGGTTTTTTCCCTCCCCTAACATTCCAAGATGGCGGCACGTTTGCAAAGCAGCCTTCAAGTTCAATCACGCCACAAAAACTTTTTTGTGGCGTTGACTTGGTGCCTGCGGCTGGGCATGAGTGTGATGACATCTTTCATTCCAGGATGAGAGGCAGAGCTGCGCGACTGTGGGACAAGCCGGAGGGAGTGGATTTCAGCATATGTAGTCGGTGAGTAAATCCATGTGCTGTTGCTGCCGTGGTGGTCCAGGGACCTAGAGGAGTTGTTGTGGTCGCTGGGGCAGTTGAGGCGGGAGGCACTGTTTCCTTGGTGTGCCCAACACCAGCTGGAGGTGCCTATATGACTGCAACCAGCCGTTTCAAGCAGAGTGTGTTTACTTTTTTTCATGTTTAAGTTGGTGCACCCTTTGTGTGAGTGTTGTGATAGGATATGCCTCCCTGGAGGGCCACTGCTGATGATCCTACCATCTTTTTTCTCTGTGCTTTGTGTGCTACCTCACTAATGTGAAGTACAGGTTGATGTGTGATTGTCTGCCCCCGGGGCTTGAATCCATACTGTAGAGCTGGCGCCTTCATTTCCATGACAAAGAATGCAGCCTACAGGACCTTTCTGATTGACCCAGTGGTACTCCGTCTGCATGCAGAACTGCACAGAATTTTTGGGAGTTTTCTGG
The DNA here is from genome assembly GCF_964261635.1 of Lissotriton helveticus. Lineage (NCBI taxonomy): Eukaryota > Metazoa > Chordata > Amphibia > Caudata > Salamandridae > Lissotriton > Lissotriton helveticus. The sequence goes on along the minus strand of NC_136067.1, from coordinate 492,045,268 downwards.
TAGCTCCGCAGAATTCCGTAGAGTGCAACTCTGCTTGCTCTGCCCAGGGTTATGTAACAGCATGTCTATAATTAACAGGAATAATTTCTGCTAGTGCCATATTTAATTAATGGAATTCAAAGAAAAGAAAGTTCTATAGTGGGGTGATCCTTTTAAAGGTTCAAGCTCCAACAACCTTCAGACAAAACTAGGGTTACCTATTAAGCTGAGGAGGATTAGTCCCTAACACCACAGACGTCTCCGTATAAGGAGAAAAGGAGCCTTGAGCACACACAAGAACTACTCGGCAGACCCACTAATTAAGTACCTGACCTAGAAATAAGTAGGACTGTGTATCTGGACAGCCTAAACGTCAGAATATGAGGACTTAGTTCACATATATCATAAGAACATGTTAGTCCAGTTCCTGGCTAGCTCTCAGTGTCCCATCTGAACCCCTAACCTTACCAGGGTACGGGATGGTATCTTCACCCACGAACATGACCACTCTAATTCCCCAAGTAAATCGTGAAAACAGATACAACCTTTCGTTGTTTACTTTTGCATGCCCAAAGTAAACACTAGGAAGATACAAATTGTCTTTTCAAACATCTATTGAAATGATGGTATAGAAAGCATGAGCTGCAATTAGTGTAGGATAAAATAATGCATTGTAACCAGCATTACAAGAATGGAAAAGAAAAAAAACAGTTCAACTATTATAACAATATTAATTTATTATATGATTGTATAATTATACTTATTTCATACTACCTACACCTAAGAGCAAAGTGGGAGTACCCTCTGCCATTTAGACAGCCTAACCCCCATACCTGTATATGATGTGTCAGAGAGCCGATCTGGTGTAGAGCAGGCTAGGGTCCTTTGCAGGATGACGGTTAGAGTCAGCAGGGCTGCAACTCAGTCACAGTGCACAGGATTCCAGTAAGGTTGTATAATAAAAGCACTGTTCCAATCGCACTATGTCAAATATGCAGCACTGATGTGCTTGTTCAAATCAAATCAAAATTTCTTTATTCGACTGACAGAGGAGCAGTCATAAAAGCACATAATACAGTAATATACAGTTCAATCATAGAAGAGAATTATCTTCCATGACCACATATAAAAAAAGTAATAAGCAATTTTGCGAGAGAAAGACACAATACAGTGGACCCATATATTGTTACTTAATCAAGACGAACTTGAATCTATAGTGTAATTCAGTTTGGAGTCATCCTTCCATGCTTAATCTATACTTCAAGGCTGTTTTTAAAAACTTGCAGATAAAAAAAGTACTGTCTTCATGCAACATTTGAAGATATAGAAGTGCAGGCTTAATTTGTATAAAATTCATCTTTTTAAGCAACGGTTTTAAAAACATATTGCGTGGACTTGAATAATAAGAACATAGAAATAAAAAGTGAGCCAGGTCTTGCGGAGACATGTTGTCGCAGCCGCAAGCTGGCAACACTTGACCTCTATGGGCTCCACTTGGCACAGCTAAGAGTAGATGGTAGAGATCAAATCGAAATCTGCTCAGCAGGAAGCGTTCATATCTGGATATATTCCACGATAAATAAGGTTCAGAAAACACACAGGTCTTTGTTAGTGCGTGGCTCCTTACGCTGGACTTTTTAAACTCAGTTTCTTCCCTGTCGAGTTGTCGTTTCAGATAAAAAGTGTTTTTTACGAAATTGACATCTTGCTTAGTAGTATTCTGGGGTGTTACGTAAAGATCTAATCTGCCCAGATCTTTACAGCAATTTCGAATGTATTTCAGCCAGGGTAACTTGAGTTGTCCTTCCCAAGTAAGGGCTTCAGCTAGGATGTTATGAGTCAATGGAATAGATGTATTTCGCCAACAGCTTAACCAACAGAGCAAAGGATTTACAGCGATTTTATCAGCTAAATATGGGGTGCCCAGTTCCTCATGTACGGAGAAATTTGCGGTACTCTTTGGCAAGCTCATGACCTGTTTCAGAAAGTTATTTTCAAGAGTTACTAGGGTATCAACCGGTAAGAACCCCCACAGTTCACTTCCGTAACTTGCCACCGCAACACTTTTTGCCTGAAAGAGCTTCAATATGGCGGACACTGGAGTGTTACCCAATTTTCGAGCAAAATCCATTATACCAGAGTTGGTCCTCAATATTTCGCCTTTCTTTTTTGTTATGGCAGGGCCCCATCTGAGTTTGTGGTCAAACAGTACTCCCAAATACGAAAAAGTTTTTGTTAGTGGTATGTTTTCCCCATTAAGTGAGAAGGGGTATTGTTTTTTGGGAGTTAATCCAACCGTCATGATAAAAGATTTGGAATTGTTAATATTTAGGCCACGTGAGGACATGAATTGAAAAAAAGAAACCAGTAATTTTTGGAGTCCGAGTGCGGTTCTGGATAAAAGAACGGCGTCGTCCGCGTACAACAGGACCGGTACGCCTGTTTTCCCAATTCGAGGGTAATCCGTGTCTGTTTTTACCAGGTGATCTTCAAGTCCATTTATATATAAATTAAAAAGAAAAGGTGCTAAAATACAGCCCTGTCTGACCCCTCGGTTAACATTAAAATCTCTCGTTACTTTCATGTCTCTTGTAAAACGCACATTTGCACGGGTGTCGTTGTGTAAGTCAGCCAGAAAGTTGATCAAATTATTTTCTACGCCCATATTTTGCAGGACTTCCCATAATTTGCTCCTATCGACACAGTCAAACGCCGAGGAAAGGTCCATAAAGGCCATATACAAAGTTCCCTCTCTTGCTTGGGTGTATTTACCACTTATTAGATATAGATTCAGACACTGTGTAGTTGTTGCATGACCTGGTCGGAATCCATACTGTGCAGGGGTCATTATGTTGTGTTGTTTGGCCCATGCGTTCAGTCTCTTTAGTAGAATCCCACCCACTACCTTCACAACGGAGTTTATCAGGGAGATTGGTCTGTAGCAGGCCGCTTTTGTTCTGTCCCCCTTTTTGTAAACAGGGACGATAGTAGATGCTCCCCAAGATTTAGGAGCCCCCACTTCGACCCCGGCATTGATGACAGATGTGAGAATGGGAGCCCATAAGGTGATATTGGATTTGAATAGGTCAGGTGGAAGACCATCGGGGCCCGGGGCTTTGTTACTGGAGAGACCAAGTATCCCTAGTTCAATTTCTTTAGTTGAAAAGTGTAGCGGGCTGCTCTCAGGGAGATGAAATGGTTCTGAGGACTGTGGGGCTTCGCTCTTGAAGATAGCTCCAAAGTGAGTGATCCATTCATCCTCCGGTATAACTGTACCGAGACTCTCATCATTTGGGTCACCAAAAAGTGGTCTATTTATTATACTCCAGAATTTTGAACTGTTGCCCAAGGTAGAGGGGTCGAGCAAAGATTCCCATGTTTTAGTTTTAATTGACTTTTTGCGTGAGGCAAGGGCATTTTTGTAGTCTGCTCGAAGGGCCTTAATAAGTGCAGAGTCTCTCGGTTTGTTTTTAAGAGCAGCTTTTAATTTGCGGTTTGCAGAAGAACAAGCATGGTCAAACCAGCGGGGGTGTTGAGTAGTAGATCCCTTGGTTGTTACCGTCAATAGTTGTTCTATTCTTTTGGACACTACAGCAAAGGCGGATAAAATAGATTCTGGAGGTGCAGAATTTGTAGCACAGAGCTTAAGTTCATGTTCGCAGTGTAAAGCAACGGCCTCATTCAATTTGTCGCTGTTTACCAGGTTCCATTTTAAGCGGCGGTTATTATTAACCAGCTTAAGTGTCCCAGGGTCCTCAATATTTTTATGGAGCACTGAGGGGCCGCATTGCAGTTCAAGGAGCAAAGGATTGTGATCACTATAAATGCTTTCAAGAATGTCAAAGTTTAAAACCTGTTGGGCAACTCCAGCAGAAAGGAGAATATGATCTATAAAAGACCCTGACTCCGATCCTTTGTAGGTTGGATCTTTGAAGGAAAAGGAGTCGTCTTTTATAGATACTGCCATGGTCAAGTTCATAGTATCCGTTAGAGTATTTAGTTTGGTTCCACGGTGGCAATGTGTGAAGTGGGGACCTGTTCTGAGTCCACAGCCCAGGGATCCCAAAGTGGTTAAGAGAGGATTACCACAAATGTGTGTGTTAAAGTCACCAAGAAGAATTTTGTCCTGTGGTAGTTTTGAGCCAAATTCATTTAGGTAACTTTCCAGTCTGGTAAGGTTACAATCGTTCGAATTTGCGACAGAGTTATAAAAGTTAATTAGGGTTATAGCTTTCTTACCCCTACTAAGAGTCAGTATCTGCATGTTCCTGTTATCCAGCTGCACTTGGTTAATCTTCATTTTAAGAGACAGACTAGTGAATATTGCCAGGCCCCCCTTTGCTCTGCCGCTTGGGGAGGGTGATGCGGGGACGAAAAAACTTTGATATCCCTCAATGAAGGTGTTGTTTTCTATTAGCCATGTTTCTTGGAAGCACAGGATGGTGTAATTTTTAACAAAAACTTCCCACGACGGGTCAATAATTTTTTAGGCCAATCCTGCGACGTTCCAAGACAATATCTTGATTATATTAGGGACATAGTGTACTAAGTTTGAAGCAGGTGTTATAACAGATAGAGAGCACAGATCTAGATTGTCCCTTATCACAGGGTTCGTCCTTGGAGTTGCAGGTGATACATGAGGTTGGCAAACTGTTGGTAAGGGAAAGATGCCTGCCTCGTCCACTAAGAGGGGCTGGGCTTGATTTGCTTTAGGGCTGACTGAGTGTCTTGATTTCGTCGTGAAGATAGTATTGGATGGATTGTCCACTGGGGAATTAGATGTTTTAGGTGGGGTCCTCATATTTTCTACATGGCTGTTTGTTTTCACAGAAAGTGAGACGGGGAACAGGTCAGATGGCAGTCAGTCGACCTCTTCCAGTTGGTCGTGGCTGAGAAGAGCATCGTAACGATTAAATGTAGGAAACCCGTAGTCATTGTATTGTGAGGTGGCATGGTTAAAGGCTCGGTAGTGACCATGCCCATGACGTTCAGCTATTTCTATTGGTTGGTAGTTATGGACTTTATTTCCCCATGAATGAGAATATGGATGTTGGTCTAGGGCCATTGGTGTATCTGGGCGGGGTGGAACAAAGGCCAGCCAGGGTTGATTATTCTGCTGTGTCCTGTAAGATCCTTCTTGGGTATAATTGTAATTTAATTTGTTCCTGTGGGTATCTGAACGGACTGGATAGAAGTAGCTAAGTCCCATGGTTCGAATCAAGCTTTTTGTCCCAGTGGTTCTCCATCCTGCGATAAATTTCGCCGGTCCTAGGTATTTGAAGGTAACCACGATACAGTCACCCTCTGTGGATTTAAAGCGAGTGCCCACCCACTCTACTCTTTTGACCTGTTGGATGGTACCTATTATGTTTGGCGGGAGGGGCCTATGTATAGTAAGCCATTGCGTTACTTTGTTGCTCAGTTCCTCTCGTGTTTCTTCCCTGTTAACAACAATTTTTGGCACCCCAATCATCACTATTGTATAAAGGTTGGACTGTGGTGGCAAGTTAATATGTGTTAGTGAACGTGTTGTAATAGGTCTAGGAGGCTGTGTCCCTGTATCTTTGAGTTGAGTGTTACCTTTGGGAGGGGCCGTACGACTTTTATCCTCGGGTGTGCCTACGTTGGTACTAGTCATGTGACTCTCTGCCGCCCACTCCCTATCGTCCTCATCTATTTGAGTGTTAGGTGTGTTAAGCATAGGTGTGGTTATGTTCACAGTGGTAGTGGAAGCTAATTGTGAATTTGGTGTTTGAACAATTAAAGGTAGGCTCTGAAGTTGAGGATTGTTTGGCTTTCCTGTATTCTTTAAAGTGTTATCTACTTTTTTCAATGTTTTTGAATTTTTCACATTAAGGGTTGATGAAGATGGAACAAAGGTGGTAGGCGTGTTAGTTGTTTTGAGCAATCTGAGGATACTAGAGGATATATCATTTTGTGCCCTCTCAAATTTACTCAGCGCCCTTTCTATGTTATCAATCTGGTGGCTGATGGGTTGTAGAATTGTTTTAATTAAGGCTTCAATCTCTCTCATTGTTGGCAAGATTGCACTACTCTGCTTCTCGATATGCCCTGTTTCCTCATTGACTAGAGAGATACCAGTTTTGGGATTAATATTCCCACATGCATCGTAGACTAGTGGGGAAATTGATATGGGTCCATCCCGCATTATAACAGGGAGTTTCTCTAATCTATTCTTCTGCCACATGTCTTTGAGCGATCGCTTGGGTTTGCCTGATATGTGATGAACTTTCCTTTTAGGAAGTAAGAATCTGGGCTTTTTTCTCTTGGAATTTGAAGGGTTGCTTTGTTTAGATGGTTGGGTTTCAGTTATAGCAGTAGCTAATGGGGCAGTGTCCATGGTGTGAACTTCCAGTGCGGAAGCGAAATCCTTTTCTTGCTGGATGTTATTTGCACTACTAGTTAAAATCATAAGGCTGTTGTCCAGGGTGTTCGCTACTAGATCGATGGAAGATGAATTAGAAGGTTTTTCCTTGATGTGTGATCTTGGTAGTTCTGAAAATGATTGCATTAAAAGGGACTCCTGTGATGAGGCTGTGTCCTCCATATTTGGGTCTTCTGTACTGGTATGTGAGGACAAGTCTGGGAAACATAAGTTAGGCGTCAAAGAGAGCCTCCTCTCAGTATTCTGAATAGCATCCGCCACAACATTAATCGTTTTTTGGAGCATTATATCTATAGCAGTAATAGTGGGCAAAGGTGTACTCACTGTTTTTGATCTGCTGGTTGATCGTGTGGCCATCGGGGTTTTGCAGGTTTTAGTCATCTTTAAGCAGTGTTTACAGCCACTTTCCTCTGAATGTAGCGTAGGATTGACTTATGGCTTCCGTAGGGTGTACTTAGGGGGGTGGCCCGACCCGGCCACTTCGGGCCCCTAGAGGGCCACAGAGGGCCCGCCCTTTGCCCGGGCTTAGCCCGGGCGTCGACCCGCGCGCGTCCCGCTATGCGCATTATGGCCCCAGTTTAAGTAAATTAGGTGTAGGAAAAGGGCGGGGCACTGGGAGGGGGCGCGACTCACGCGGGAAGAGGGAACAGCTGGTGTTACTGACGCTGTCCCTCGCAGTCCCGGGGCCGCGCCTCTCGCCTCCTCTGCGGCCTCGCTCAGGGTCTCAGGCTGATTTAACAAATGAAGGCTGCTCCTGCAGCTCTGGCAAATAGGGCTTTAACAGCGCTGGCAAGTCTGTTCCAACAACAACCTCTATGGCGAGCGGCACCCGCGGAGCGGGGGCCGCGAGAGGTTTTCAACGCCTTGTGGGGGGCGGGGCACTGGGAGGGGGCGCGGCTCACGCGGGAAGAGGGAACAGCTGGTGTTACTGACGCTGTCCCTCGCAGTCCCGGGGCCGCGCCTCTCGCCTCCTCTGCGGCCTCGCTCAGGGTCTCAGGCTGATTTAACAAATGAAGGCTGCTCCTGCAGCTCTGGCAAATAGGGCTTTAACAGCGCTGGCAAGTCTGTTCCAACAACAACCTCTATGGCGAGCGGCACCCTCTGCTTGTTTGTCTGAAAGCTTAGAGCTGTCTCCAACCAGACAGCCAAATGCAAGGGCATCAAGTTTAATGTACTTAGCTTTGGACAGAGTGTACAGGCAACATGATAATAGGCTTACAAGAAATGAATGCAAATCGTATAAAAGGTCACCATTAAAATGGAAACTTAGCTCGAACCCTGTTGTACCTTACAATAAGAGGTATCCATTGAAATATTGATATCCTACTTTAGTTCATACAGGACCCTCCTCTCTGCTGTGGGGTTGTGAGAAAGTGTATTATTAGTTGGGGTATGTAAGAAATGTGTTTTTTGATTGAGGGGTAAAAACCCTTCTCAAGCAACAACCACAATCCTTGTCAAGATGAACCACAAAAGTCATTAAATTAACCTGTGTTTAACCCTCTAGCAGCTTGGCACAAAAGCAGTCAGGCTTAACTTAGAGGCACTATGTTAAGTATTTATGTAGCACACAAGCAGCAAAAAGTGAAAGAACAAGACAAGAGACATCCCACACCAATTTAGAAAAGTAGAGTAAAATTGAATAAATAAAATAAAACAAAAATGATACAAATCCAATTAGTAGAACAAGAGATACTGAATTTTCAAGAAAGTAAAAATTGTACCAAGAAGCAGAAAGAGCTAATGATGGGTGTCTGCTCGTGCTATTCTGGGACAAAGTCACAAGTTCAGGCTGACCATAATGGAGTACGGTCGCATACAGGAACCAGGTTAGTCCAGCTGAAAAAAAAGTTACCAACTCAAAGTCTGGTTCGCAGAGTTCAAAACGTTAGGATTTCACAGGAGGAGCTCATGTCAGTCAAGGATCCAGGACATGGGGAGAGACACACATTTTGAATTAAATGTTAGCACCAAAAAGCGCAAATCACCAACTGTGGGTAATGGGTCACACTTGACCGGAACTTGTAAGACTTAATGCCGACTACGATGGAGCATGGGTCAGATATAAGGCGCAAGCTTTACAATCTCTTTGAAATGGAAGTCAAAAAATCCACAGTGGGGAAAAGTAGCAGGCTGTGTACAAAAAGGGTTCCATGAGGCTGGGTAACCGTCTGACAAAATCCCAGTTAAGACATTGACTTCTGGCGAGATAGTTCAGAGGGGAGATATTCAAAATTTGCACTTAGTCACTCTTTTGGAGCTTGGATTCCTCCAGCAGCACAAGACTGCAGGCTGCAGCGAAACAGGACTCCACGTAGCGGAAAAATTTCAATGCAACGCCCTGCTGAATCTGATTTGCTGATCCGAAAAAGCTCTGAGTGGATGCAACTTGAATCTTTGGCCCAGCGACAATGCACATTTGTCAGTTTGACTTGGCAGGCTGGTCCTCTGTTGCTTTTCCAGGCAGAATATGTTAGTATGTATATCAATGCGCTTATCGATAAAAATTAACTATCGTCCTTATTAATAGAACCACACATCACGAACTTCAGATCTCAACACACGCGTATGTAGTCAGGCAGGCTTTGCAACCTAGGCCCGGGATTACTGATTGATGGGTCACAGGTAGGAAGGTGCATAGCCGGTAGGCAAACACGTGGGCAGGAAACTATTGATCAATCCCGCAGATAGGCACAGCGACATCACACTGGTTAGGGGAGATTGCTCCCAGTAAAGCACACATTTCCCTAGGGGGTACATGTGTTCGAAAAACACCATGAAGTTAGATACCACATGAGTTAGGAACACATTGCCAATCAGGACCTAGCACACATTCACCACTGAGTCTACACAAGGTCAAGACCCACCTGAGGTAACCATGTGACCATTCATTTATGACTCTAAGATAGCAACCAACATTCCTCACCATATATGGAACTCCGCACACTTATATTGCTTGTTGTAGTGCTGCATATAAGACTAACACAAGCCCAGTATAAATGAAGACAGTCCTCAGGCCTCGTGCCTGTAACTGTTCTGCCGGCGGAATTGCTTAATTAAACAAACTGTTCCTGTTATGCCAAACACCTCTTGTCTTCTGCTTTTACTAAGGAATTCGAGCCCGAGCTACATTTTGATGAACCAGCCAAAAGGGATTGCTACTTCGTACCAACTGCAGCTAAATGAAAGTGACCCTACTTGGACAGATTCACATTGCGCAATGATAAAGGTGGGCTGACACCGCCATTAATTGGCCAGTTCTGCTGAATCCGCGGGCTGGAGGTCTGTCCTGAAGCAGCCGTCACAGAGGGTAAGAGATTACATTTGAATCTGAAATGTTGTCTTTTTAAAGCATTTGGCGAATGGCAAACTAGGGAAAAGCGTAAAAAGATAACCTGAGAGCCCTGCCACTGACAGGGTCTGGCGTATTACCTATTTTATATGTCCTAACTGTATCAGTCATAAGGAAGATTCGGATGCGATCACTCAGATGTCACCTTTTTTCGATAGTCAGAACGCTAGGAAATGTGAATATTTACTTATAGCCCTTTATGGCTCCCAGGAAGCTATTTTTGAGATACAGCTATCCTGAATGGGTGGAGTTGGCACCTCAGTCTCATAGTTTTTTATTTAAAAAAGGTTTCTCATTGCTAAACAGGTTTCTCAACACAATTAGTAGCTGAAAGGAGTGAGAGATGTTGGTCGTTTAGACCTGTGGGTGTGACACAGAGTCTACACTTGACCCCAAGCTGTGACACTGAGTGTAAGTCGAACTTTAGAGTAAAATTGGACCCAGAAAACTGGGTGTAGCTTTTGTGGGTCCAAGAGAGGCCAGTGATTCCCAAGTTGCTACTCTTTGGTGTCTGTGACTACCACCTTTGTCTAGGAGCAGATAGTGACAGACTATCCAACTCACATAGGAAAGTGTTCCATGCTAGTCTTCTCTTGCTAGAAAATAAATTACAATGAACATTGCAGTTTTATTTTTGACAAAGTAATTTTTTTCTCTGTTGCTCAATGAGGACTTCATGTCTTCGTAGAAGTTTCTTTATTACCTCTTTTACTCCTTCACCGGAAAGATTTTTGATGTATTTGATAATCTTTTTGTTATCTGTTCTCCCAGTGCATCGATGACACTATCAAACATTTATATCCAGACAGTTCCATCTGTCTCCAATATTCTGCTTTTTAGCAGTGTCAAATGGAGGTGGTGGGTTCAGGAAGCCGGCGGCTGTATAACCATTTGTGGAACCTACTGACATTGAGAGTGGAGTTCTCTCCAGTACTTGCTGGCCTCTGGGTCGTTCCAGACAATTTCAGTTAATGTGACCTCTTTCTTTGTGGCCATGAAAGCCCTTCGATTTTTTCGAGACCTTTGGTGCTGTTGTGAACCTACATCCAGCAGCTTCGGAGGTGTGCAGCTTCAAAGATTGACCACTCTGTACGCACAACCCTTTGCTTCTGCTTGGGTTGCTATGCCTGTGATTTTGAAACGTTGGGATTTACTTCAATTAGAATCTGACTTTCAAGGCATCTTTACGGAACCTCCTATTTTTGCCTGCAAGAGATCTCAGAATTTGAGAGAGTTGCTTTCTAGACCAACTGTAGATGGAGGTATGTATGTATATGTATGTATAAACCATTTTATAGCGCGCTCCGTTACTTGAGAGTATCCTGGCGCGGGTACAGGAGAGGCAGACAGTAAGACAAAAAGAAGGCATCTTAGCTTACACTCTTGAACAGATGTGTTTTCAGGTGTTTTTTGAATTCAGCCACTGTAGGCATAGAGCGCAGATGGAGAGGGAGAGCATTCCAGGCCCGAGCCCCGATCACGGAGATCGATTGGCCACCGAGTCTTGCTCGTTTAAAACGGGGAAGATACAATTTAAACAGAGTGGAGGATCTGAGGGTGCGTACAGGAACATAGCTGGTGAATCTCTTCCTCAGATACAGGGGGCCTTGATCGTGAGAGGCACGAAACGCAAGCACCAGAGATTTAAACAAAATGCGTTGTGCAACAGGAAGCCAATGGAGCGTGCGTAGCTCTGTGCGAACACTCTTCCATCTAGGGATGTTAAATAAAAGACGGACAGCCGCATTCTGGATGATTTGGAGGCGTTTCACCAAATAGGCCGGAATGCCACTAAACAGTGCATTCGCATAATCCAGCCTTGCCAGTATGAGTGCTCTAGCAACCGTCTCCTTAGCATCCCTGGGGAGCAGGGGGAAGAATTTGCGGAGCATTCTCAGAGTGGCAAAGCAGGTGCCTGTAAGTTTCTTAATATGGACCTCGAATCTGAGATCCTCTGTGAACCAGATGCCAAGGTTTTTTGCAGGTCTCCCCATCTCTTTCGGGCTGGGAATGTTAGGAGGCCACAGTGTGTTTTTGCACGAGAGGGGGAAGGAACCATAGAAAAGCACTTCAGATTTTTCCTCGTTGCATTTCAACTGGGCCTGCGTTAGCCAGCGAAATACGGAGGACAAGCACAGATGAACTGCCGACGTATCCAAATTATCGTCCGGCCAAGTGAACAGCAGTTGGGTATCATCTGCATACCCTATGATCTTAGCCCCAAACTGTTCCGCCAAAAAAACCAGGGGGGTAATATAGACATTGAACAGCAAGGGGCTAAGAGTAGACCCCTGCGGAACCCCTGTAAGCAGTGGTTTAGGCTCAGAGGCGTGAGGAGGCATCCAGACCTGCTGAGTCCTGTCAGACAGAAAAGAGGACAGCCAGTCTAAAACAACCCCCCCAATACCAATGGCCGACAGCCGGCGGAGGAGGAGCTCATAGGGGACGGTATCGAACGCGGCAGAGAGGTCCAATAAAATAAGGACCGCTCTGCCACCTCCGTCTAGACAGTCCCGAATTGCCTCGGTCATCTCCACCAACGCCGTCTCAGTGCTATATGCAGCCCTGAAGCCTGATTGAGCGGGGTGGAGGGCATTGGAGGCTTCAACAAAGCTCTCCAGTTGTTGAAGAACAACCTTCTCACAGATTTTCGTGAGTGCCGGTAAAAGGGAGATGGGACGGTAGTTACCGGGAGCCGACGCATCCAGTCCAGGTTTCTTCAGAAGCGGCAGCAGCTTGGCCTGTTTCCAAACTGAAGGCACCTCGCCAGCGGCCAGGGAGAGATTAACTATCTGCGTGATCTCAGCGCTGACTGTTTCCGCCACTTCCGAGAGCACCCGGGCCGGGCACGGATCGGCTGGAGAGCCAGACTTCAGAGACTGGAGAAGAGGGAGAACAGTACACTCCGCAATTTGGGCAAAGTTCATAAGCTGCAGTCCCGGACATGGACATAATGGAGGGCCCAAGTCAGCTGCTAGGTAGTCGGCTGGAAGAGCCGCTAGAAGGTCCTGCTGAATCCTCGCTATTTTAGTAATGAAAAAGGTGGACAGCTCCTCGCACCATTGCGCAGAGGACGGGAGGGGAACAGCAGCAGCAACAGGTGACATAAAACTTTTAACAATAGCAAAGATCTCTCTGCTATTGTTATCCGCCCTGGCGATGCGCCCTGCATAGAAGTTCCCCTTAGCTACCTTAATGGCTGCATAATAGTCTTTCTGGGCGAGCCGTAGAGCGGATTTAGCCTCAGAGCTATATCCACATCTCCACGCTCGTTCTAGTTTTTTACACCCCAATTTCAACTCTCTCAGTTCAGGGGAGAACCAGGGTTGAGAGGGAGAGCGCCTGGCTCTAGACAACGTGGTTTGCTTAGTGGAGGCAGTAGCCGCCTGCCGTACCCACTCATTGAACTCAGAAACTGCAACGTCCAGAAGCGTCTTGAGTTTTGGGCGGGTTCTGGTCAAGGCCTGTCTAAACGCGGGTAGATTAATCTTTTGAGGATGACAGATGGGAGATGGGAAGCTGGGTTCTGACATTTCCCACGTAAACCTGACCAGATCGTGGTCGGACCAGGTTGTCTTTTCAACCGTCACGGACTGGATGGGGAAGTTGGAGCAAACCAAGTCGAGCAAGTGACCACCCGCATGCGTCGGGCCGGTTACCCATTGTTTGAGCTGAGCAAGCTCAAGAATTTCACCAAGCCTGCGGGCTTCAGGGGCATCAGGAACATCCATATGAATATTTAGGTCGCCGACCAGCAAAAATTTGGGGAAGCCTAAAGCCCGCGGCACTATGTATTCTTCTAAGGAGTCCAGAAAGTGATTAGCCTGGCCCGGGGGCCTGTAGATCAAAGATCCACCTAAGGTGAAATGGGGGGAAGTTTTTATAGAAAAATGAAGAACCTCAGCACCAAGTTCCGCAATCGGAGGCTCAGAAGCGAAGCTCCACCCATCCCTAAAAACAACTGCTAATCCACCCCCTCTACCCAGGGGTCGATCTACCCTAGCTATCTTAAAACCCCTGGGGACAGCAAGTTCCACACTGGGAGCGGAAGTACTCGTCATCCACGTCTCCGTGAGGAACAGTACCTCTAACTGGCCATCCACCAGTAGTTCATAAACATCAGCGGCATGCCTCACCGCAGATCTAGCATTGATCAATCCCGCCCTAATGTTGGTGACCGTGGCGTTATTGACTGAAAGTGGGGGAAGGGAGGGTTGGGGGTAAAAGCCACAGTTGGGGCATTTAGCCAGAGCACAGTCTGGAACCGCACGTGGGCAAGGCAAACCCTTAACGGGGGGAGCAAATCTCCAAAGATCGTTGCGCGAGTACTTGTGTTTGTCTAACATGTCTAACAGGTGTGGAACATAAAGGCATGAACCCATGCCACAACTGTTCTCATTGCAATAATACATTGGCTGGCAGTAGCATTACCCATCCGTGGTCAGGCAAACTCATTAAACTACGTTTCACTGATGACTGTAATAGCCAGCACATCATTTATGCAATTCATTGCCCTTGTGGCTTATATTACGTGGGCAAGACCGAAAGGAAACTGCGCACCCACATCAAGGAATACAAACCAAGACCTCAAGTTCACCATTGGCAGCACACTGGCATGAACATCATCACTGTATTGCTCAATTGTGGTTCACAATTCTTGAAGTGGTGAAGTTTCATGTGGACAAGGACATGTCAAGACTACTGTCACAATGTGAAACCTACTGGATACGTTTTCTTGACATCATTACACCAAGGGGTCTTAATGACAGAATTGAATTTTCATGTGTTCTGTAATACATGTAACACACATTTACTTTTCGTTGACTCCAGGTTGGATTACAAACCTGTTTTTTTAATGTTTCTTTATTTTAATGTTTGTTCTCATGCTAATGTTCCCTTTTTGATGGTGTAGGTTCCTTGGTCTCTCTCTTTTGGTCACTGTTGCTACCATTTAAACCTGTTGTTAACAGTATTGTGTGTACATTCTCCTCGAGTTCTTACAGGCTCTTGTTAGTCCATGGGGCTCAGTTTTACTTCAGCATTTTTTGCTAGTGCTGAAAAAAAACTTCCATATTCCGGCTCCAATTATGTGTATTTGGTATATCCATGCATGAAGGCATTTATTAATTATTTTGACCACTCTATTTGTCATTCATCGACTGCACATAAGTTATGTATTTTTTTTGTTTTTGCTACATTTTGTGTGTTATGTCACCCGTAATATGTTCTCAGTGACATGTCATTATCGAGTATTAGTGTTATGTTGACCTTAATACGTTCTCAGTTACATGTCATTACCTTATTTTCATTTTGTTACTATTTGTGTTTTTTTGTTGTGCTGTATAACCGGGTATTGTTCACAGGGCTTCCTTCTCTTAAGGGTTTTTCTCACTGTTTGTTCTATTGTGTCCACCCTGTTCACATCATTATTTCTGGTTCATTCACTAGAACGACTGGCCTGTCCGCTTTACACTTCAGGGTTAAGCTTGCTGCACGTCCACTCATCTGCGCACGCTTGACTTCGTTGATTACACATTTGGTCATTCACTTAAACTGGGAGGCTGTTTGCTCCATTTTTTGGTTCCCTCTATCCTTTAACGCCGCTCGGCTTTGACTTTGCTGGTAAGCTTTCGATTCAATACACAAAGTATTTTCTGGCACACACTTTATGCGCAGCACGAAGTTAGTGTCTGGACCTGCTTCGATTGTACTTCTTAATAGAACGCTTTCTTGTTGGGAGGTACGGATTTTCAGCTGACTTTCACTCGGTTTTTGGAGCTGGTTCAATTTTTTTATATTTACATGCATCGCATGTTAAACTCATTTAAGTATCAGTGGAATTGATAGGGCAGCATTTACCCACCACGTGGAGCCACTTGAGCATGAGTATACATAATACTGCACTTTACAGCATTTTTCTTTTTAATAGTGGCCTTTTTTCCCATTCTGGCAATCAGGGAACTTGGTGCTTTGCACGTGTTTTCACGCCAATTGTTTTTATGGTTTCTTGTTTCCTTTTCTACTAGTATTTGAACTAGCAACTGTCTACACTTTGTTTTGGTTGTTAATGATGAACTTTTTTTTTTTGACAAACAATTATATTGAGTTTTGAATTTGACAACAAACAGCACCATTAAGAGCTACATTGTTCATTGGCAGAATAGGGGGAAAAACACACATCGCAGTGACATCAAGACTACATACAGAAATTAAGAATAATGTATCCACGTGCACCTGAAGACCCCGACCCATTTCCCCCACATGCGATAAAATTTCTCGGGACACCCCCTGGATACGTATAAAGGCCGCTTCTGCGCAGAACACCAATCCATCCCCCGGCGCCAGCGCCCTAGAGTGGGAGGGGCAGTGTCCAGCCAGTGAGCAGCGATATCCCTCTTGGCAACCACCAACACAGTATTGAGGAAGAGCTTCTCAGCCCTGGAGCCGTCCAATCCGTCGGTGACGCCCAGCAGAACACGTATGGGATCAAGGGGCACCTCCCAGCCCAGGACCCCAGTCAGGTCTTGTGTTAACGATTCCCAATACCCCTGAATCGCAGTACATAACCACACCATATGATAAAAGTCAGAGTGGGGGTGGGAGCAGCGGGGGCAGTTAGCATCAGGCCGAAGCCCAGCGTGGTGGAGATGCATGTAAGATAGGCGGCGTGCAGAAAATAGGCTTGGACCAGGTGCAGTCTTGCTGATACTGGGATCGTCCTAGGGGCCATCAGGGCATCCCTCCAATTCTCATCCTCCAGAGCCCCAAGCCAGCCCTCCCACTTCTCTCGGAGCAGGGAAAGGGAGTTAGGGGTATTGTTGGTGAGTGAGCAGTAGATCCGAGAGACTCTACCCTTCCCCAAATCCCCGGTCAGGACTTGCGCCTCGGGCAGGCTATACTAGAGCAGGGACGTGCCATCTGGAAAGTAGGAGTTCAGGGCGTGGCGCAACTGTAAGAACATAAGATTTGAGAGGGACGGAGGGAGTGTCTAGCCTGTAAGTCTTGAAAGGATCGGATATGGGTTCCGCTCCAGAAGTCACCCAACAAGGTTACCCTGATGAGATCCCATTGCCGGAACCCTGACAGGGAGGCAAATTCACGAAGCCTGGTGCCACACCACATGGGAGTGTAGCGAGTCAGCCTGCCTGTCCTTTGAGTATGACGTAACGATGCATGCCAAGCTAGGAATACTACGCGTGTGACCTCAGGGAGAGCTCGAGGAACCGCAGTCCCATAAAGCATCCCCTGGATAGAAGAGAAGCCTCCAAGTGATACACCGGGACAGACCAGCCGCCATTAAACCAGCCGTGGATCGTCAGTAGACGAGTCGCTAAGTAGTAGAGGTTCGTAATTCTGTGACCTCCGTCAAAAGGTGGGATAAAAAAAAATATGTGGTCCATAAAAACAGTAAATTCAATTATCCAAAGGAAAATAACAGCAGACTATTTTTTTATGGCAGAAGACAGGGTTCCTACCCTGCTCTTCGCGGATGACACTCTCCTCTTGTCTAAACCTCTGGCTGGGCTCCAGAAGCTCTCAGATAGATTTAATCTCTTCTGTGAGTCCAGGGGGCTGGTTGTTAACACCTCCAAAACTAAGCTTATGGTGTTTAATCCCTACAGGCCATATAAAGGTAATTTTACACTAAATGGAACAAGCTTAGAGCGAGTCTCAACGTTCAATCAGTCATTTGTTAAGCGCACTACATACCCATGGGGGTCTCAAGGCGCTGGGGGGGGCGCTACTGATCGAACATCCAGGTCTTTAGTGTCCTCCTGAAGGTCAGCAGGTCTGGGTCTGTCGTAGGCTCAGTGGGAGGGTGTTCCATGTCTTGGCGGCGAGGTGGGAGAAGGATCTCCCGCCGGTGGTTGTTCATCGGATGCGCGGGACGTGGTGAGTGAGAGGTCGGCGGAGTGTAGCTGGCGGTTGGGGGTGGCTGGGCCGGTCTTGTGGAGTGCCTTGTGTGCGTGGATGAGGAGCTTGAAGGATATCCTCTTGTTGACGGGGAGCCAGTGCATGTTTCTCAGGTGTGGGGTGATGTGGCTGTTTCGTGGTACTTCGAGAATCAGTCGTGCCGAGGCATTTTGGATGCGTTGTAGTCGATTGATGAGCTTGGTTGGGGCTCCTGCTTAGAGGGCGTTTCCGTAGTCGAGTCTGCTGCTGACGAGGGCCTGGGTGACTGTCTTTCTTGTATCTGTCGGGATCCATCTGTAGATCTTGCTGAGCACGCAGAGGGTGTTGAAGCAGGAGGAGGAGACGGCGTTGACTTGCTTGGTCATTGAGAGCGTTGAGTCAAGGATGATTTCCAGGTTGCGTGCGTGGCCGGGGCTGCCCCCAGTGCTGTTGGCCACCAGGAGTCGTCCCAGGCTGACGGGTTGGAGCCGAGGATGAGGACCTCCGTCTTGTCCGAGTTCAGCTTCAGACAGCTGATCTTCATCCAGTCGGCGACGGCCTTCATTCGTTCATGGAGGTTGGCTTTGGCGGTGATGGGGTCCTTGGTGAGGGAAAGGATCAGTTGAGTGTCGTCGGCGTAGGAGATTATGTTGAGGTCGTGCTGTAGGGCAACGTGTGAAAGCGGGGCCATGTAAATGTTGAACAGTGTTGGGCTGAGGGAGGATCTTTGGGGTACACCGTAGATGATCTCGGAGGCTTCTGAACGGAACGGGGGAGGCGGACGCTCTAGGTTCTGCCGGAGAGGAAGGTGGTGGTCCTTTCCAGAGCCTTGTCTCGGATCCCTGCAGTGTGGAGGCGTGCGCGTAGTGTGCGGTGGCAGACGATGTCGAAGGCGACGGAGAGGTCTAGGAGGATGAGTGCTGCAGTCTCCCTTTTGTCTAGCAGGGTCCTGATGTCGTAGGTGGCGGTGATGAGGGCGTCTCGGTGCTATGGTTGCTGCGGAACCCTGACTGGGAAGGGTACAGGATTCTGTTCTCTTCGAGGTATCGGGTTAGCTGTCTGTTAACGATTTTCTTGATGACCTTGGCCGTGAAGGGGAGCAGGGAGATGGGTCGGAAGTTCTTGTGGTCTCTTGGGTCTGCCTTGGGTTTTTTGAGTAGGGCATTGATCTCGGCGTGTTCCAGCTCTCTGGGAAGGTCGTGGTCTCAAGGGAGAGATTGATGACGTTGCGTAGGTGGGGTGCGTTGGAGCTGCTTGCTTTGTTGAAGACGTGGTGCGGGAATGGGTCTGACGGAGAGCCGGAGTGGATTGTGCTCATGGTCTTGATGGTGTCATCGACGCTCACGCTGGTCCAGGCTAGTAAGGGGACATGGTCAATGGTGTGCGGAGGGTCTGTTATGTTGCTTTCTGTTGGGGCTGTCTGGGTGTTGAAGCTGTCGTGGATGTCTGCTATCTTACGGTGGAAGAAGGTGGAGAAGGGGTCGAACAGGGCTTGCGACGGCAGGATGTCATTGGTGTTGGAGCTGGGGTTAGAGAGTTCCTTCACGATGTTGAAGAGCTCCTTGCTGTCGTGTGCGTTATTGTCGAGGCGGTCTTTGAAGGAGGTCTTCTTGGCAGCCCTGATGAGGTGGTGGTGGTTGCGGATGGCGTCCTTGTGTGCTGCGTGGCTGTCCGGAGTTTGTTCACTGTGCCATTTCTTCTCTAGTTTCCGGCAGGCTTGCTTGGAATTTAGGAGTTCTGCGGTAAACCAGCTGGCCCTCTTGCTGGTGTCTCTTTGGGGGGTTTCTTCAGCAGAGCGAGCATGTTGGCGCAGTCCTCGATCCAGCGTCTGAGGTTGTGGGCAGCGACGTCGGTGTTGGAGGGTTCGGTGGGTGGGCTGAGAACGAGGTTTGCATGTAGTTGGTCTTCGGTGATTTTGCTGGAGTGGCAGCGGGGGATCTGTTGGGTGCGGTGGTGTGTGGTGGGTTTCTGGAAGGTGAAGTGGAGGCAGCGGTGGTCAGTCCAGAGGAGTTCGGTGGTGTGGCTGACGGAGATGTGCGGGCTTGAGGAGAAGACGGGGTCGAGCGTGTGGCTGGCCGGGTGGCAGAGAGACACGGGGGCCGCGAGGGGAGCAGAAGGAAAAACCGGGCAGAGAGTCACGGGGGCAGCGAGGGGAGCAGAAGGGAAACCGGGCAGAGAGACACGGGGGCAGCGAGGGGAACAGAGGGAGACAACAGGCACAGACCACGTACAGGCAGCGGGGGAGACAGACAACAGCAGTCACAGACACAACAATGAAAATGCAGTCCCTACAACGGGAGCAATGAAAGAAAATACAGGCAACACAATGGAGGATAAGCAAATCTACGGCCTACCACTGGCCACCAGGGATGAGGCGCAGGTGGTAGCCTGCGGGTGGAGGAGGGCCTCGAACTTCCTCAGCAGCGGCAGCTGGGGCATGGGCCACACAGG
This sequence comes from Lissotriton helveticus, assembly GCF_964261635.1. Lineage (NCBI taxonomy): Eukaryota > Metazoa > Chordata > Amphibia > Caudata > Salamandridae > Lissotriton > Lissotriton helveticus. Next base: position 492,025,187 of record NC_136067.1, on the reverse strand, counting down.
CGGTGCTGTGCGGAGGGGGAGCGACCTACCTGGAAGGGTCAAGGGTCGCTCCCACGTTCGAGTATTTGGGTATTCGGCGAGCTGAGAAAATGCATTGGCGGCATCACATCGATAAAATGCTTCTGAGCCACAAGCGTGTGGTAGGAAAACTACTCAGAGAACATCGCTCCTCGCAGAGCAGACCTGTGGCTCCTGCTCTTACGATCTATGCAGCCAAAGCAGTTAGCTCAGCCCTCTATGGTGCCGAACTATGGGGCTTCGACAATGTGGATGGAATTAGTAGATCTGAGCACAAATTCCTTAGAGATCTAGTGATGCTTCCCAGCAAGGTACCATTAAAACCTTTGATGAGCGACATGGGTAGGCGCTCTTTTAAAGATATAGCCAGGTTACGGCCCCTGTTATTCTGGGCTCGCCTGCGTCGGACCCCTGAGCTTGCTAGCTATGCCTCCGCGCTCATGGAACTGATGGTCCTGGTTGGCAATCAAAGAATTAGCGGGCTCCTTAATCTAAAAAAGTTAGTTTTAGCGCTCGGCTTGAAGGATTTGTGGGAAACCCAAACCCCACCTAGTAAGGCTGATCTTAAAAAGCGCTATTGGGCTTGGGTAGATAAACAAGAGCACAGTAATTCGAGATTTGCCACGAGACAGGGCACTTTATATTCAGTTTAGGGTAGGCACACTCCCGATACGAGAATTAACCTCAAAGTGGAGTGCCCCATATCAGTTAACAGCGGACTGCCCCTGATCTACGGCTCCAACTGAAAGCGTGGCTCATTTTATGTTTGCCTGCCCTGCCTACCAGAAGGCAAGAATGAGATGGCTAAAATCTATCTGTAGTCTACTGGGTACCTACGAACATAGTGTTGCCTTGCGCATTTTGAAAACGGATGCACGGATCCTCCTGGCCTATGGTGTGGCCAAGTACCTTGGCCGTGCATGGATAGTAAGGTTTAATTTTCTACGTGTTACACTCTAAATTAATTATTTTGTTTCTACATTTTTAACTGCTCTGTGCATTTTTTGCACTGTCACTTTATACTCTTTTAACCAAACAAGCTGGAATTGAATGACCTTATGGCTGCACAAAGTTTCTACATGAAATAGTCTGCTGTTATTTTCCTTTGGATATTTGAATTTACTGTTTTTATGGACTGCATATTTTTTAAATTATTCTTTCTATTTTAGATCATGGCTCATCTTATAACTCGTATTTTTATGTTGATTGTATGTATGTTGTTGCTTTTAACATACTTGTTATCGATTAAAGCTACTTATTGACTACTACATTGGGCCAGGGCCAGCCTGGACCATCGACCCCCCAGAAGGAATTTTGTGGCCATGCCATCCATATCCCGGAACCAAGATCTAGCAAAGGAGAGGTGTGTGTTCTGGAGCATGTACAAAAAACGGGGTAGGATCATCATTTTGTATAGGGCGATCCTGCCCAGAGAGTTCAGGGGCAGCGTGCGTCATTTAAGGAGGTCTGCGCGGATCCGCTTAACCAGCAGGGTGACATTGAGCTCCCATGCGAGGTCAGGGAGAAGGGAGATCCAAATCCCCAAGTACTTGAAAGACAGCTGCCGAAGTGGAATTGACGACTGCCACTCGAAGCACTCGCGTGATAGATGTAAGGGGACAAGGACTGACTTGGACGGGTTAAGTCGCAGGCCGGACGCTTCTTCAAAAATGGCCAGTTGCTTGAAGGCAGCGAGGTCCTGATCGGGCAGGGTCAGCCAAGAACAGCAGCACGTAGTCCGCATATAACGCAATTTTATCCTCCTCCGCTAGGCCGGGTCACCTCCAGCCAGTCAGGGAGTGGTCATTGCGGACAAGGCAAGCAAATGGCTCCATAGCTAAAAGGATCGGGGAAAGAGGGCAGCCCTGCCGTGTACCCCGTCCAATGGGGAAGGGGCGGGATAGTGTGCCATTAACAAGGACCTGCGCCCGGGGACGGTGATAAAGGAATCGCACCAGATTGTGAAAAAGAGTGCCAAAGCCCATCTGGTCCAGCACAGCATCCAAGTAGCTCCAGTCGACGGAGTTGAAAGCCTTCTCAAAATCAATAAGGAGAAGGGACAAGTAGGGAGTCAGCAGGTGTTGATTACCAAGGGCAAGGTTAATGCATCGGATACAGTGTCTAGTCCCTCGGAGAGGCATAAAGCCGCATTGGTCAGGGTGGACGATGATGAAATTTGAACAATATTAATTTGTTACCACATCATATAAGATTCATTGCTTTTCAAAATTCGAAAACTATTTGTTTTACATTGTTTTAACATTCGTTAGAGTGACTCCCCCGTAGTGCACCCTATGTCTAGGACAATTCCCTAGGTTTTTCTTCAATTGTGAATAAGGAGGTTTGTGCGGAACCTCCTCTGAAGGTGCACACAGCACGTTTTTACTTTTGTTTCATGTGGTTTACTTTGTTTACTGCTAATACCCAGAAGTGCATCTGGCTGTATCTCTTTGCTATTACACTTTTAGAAAGTAGGCATTTTCTTGTTTAACCATTCTGTGTGCTTCTGCCTGTTTGTGTATTGACTGTCTGGTTTTGGAGTGACAGGGCCTGGGGATGTGCATTCACTATAGACAGACACGGGGATAGGTGTGCCTGGCCCTTCCTGGATTACTCAGAGCTGAGATGAATAGACCTTGGCTGAATTTAGAGGAGTGGGAGGAGATTTCCTTGCACCTGAATAGGGCTTATCTCACTTGCACAATGTTGTCTCCACCCTCTGTGGTCATACTGCACCAGTAAGGGCAGAACAGGTTTGGACTGGGCTCAGAGACCCTTGCACAAAGAGAACAAAGATATTTTGGGGTATATGTATTAGACCTAATACCCCACAACTTTATATCACTTCTGGACTTAAGAGGAACCTTTGCCAAGGAGAAGAGCTGAAGAGCTGTGAGGAGGAGTACTGCCACTCTGCTGTGTGCTGTGGGGGATTGGCCGGCAGTTGCTGTTTCTGCCGAGGGTAGGACAAAGAGTGATACTTAAAAAAAAAAAAAAATAAATAAATTTTTATTGAAAAAGCATAGCATCAAGACACAATTTCCTTTGCACAAGCTTTACAAAGGCAAAGTTAGCATCTAAATCAACAAAACACTTTCAAATACTCAAGAGCACAGTCCATGTCAACAGCCCCAGCAGTTCCTCCGATAAAGAAAAATAAAAGGTATACATGGATTGGATTCATGAGAGAAGCGCCTATTCAAAGGTGGGCCACATCTACTCCTCGTGCCCTGTACATGGCCATGTCAACTGTGGGAGAACCACATAAGTCCCCGCGGTAAGCGTTCCATTTACCTAATTTCTTGTGCCATTTCTTAGGGCACCCTCTAAGTTTGTACACAGTTTTTTCGGTCACCATTGCTTTGTCCATTTCTGCCGTCCATACTACCACCATAGGGCAATCAGGGGACCCCCACTTTATTGCTTGATGAGGAGACAGCCGAGGGCCAGCCACTGACGCTCCAGCTCTTTTAGGTCTGTTGCCCCCCACACATTAAGGAGCCCACCCTTGTGGGTCAAAGGGATCTGTTTACCTAGCACCTCTGCCATTTTCTTACATGCCCTCGTCCAAAAAAGTTGAACAATTGGGCATTCCCACAAGGTATGATAAAAGGTACCCGGGAGTCCGCAGCCCCGTAGACATAAATCATTCGGGCGTCTACCTAGCCGAGCCAATAGAGGACCCGACATGTAAGCCCGATGGAGGATATTGAGTTGGATCAAGCGAAAGCGATGGCTTATGGCCGACTCACGGGGAGACGTAAGTGCCGTACGCCAGTCCTCCTTATCCATAGCTCCAATCTCCCATTCCCATTTCTCCCTTAGAGCCTGAAACGAATCCGGGATGTTATTGCAAAGCTTGCGATACGTGAAGGAGATGGCCTTAGTCAATAGGGGTTCAGATATTAGCCTATCTTCAAGGGGTGACGCCTCCAGGAGGGCTGAGAAGTCTGGTACTGTTGTTTGGGTGGCATGCGATATCTGTAAATACCAGAAAGCCTCTGTGTGTGTGAGTGCGTGTTTCTCCTGAAGTTCAACAAAAGAAAGTAGTCTGCCCCCTCGTAACATGTCCCCTATAGTGGATACGCCGATGGTATCCCACTTATCGAAACCTAGGTGGAAACACAGGGAGCCCAAGGCCTGAGACAACCAGAGGGGAGTAGCCTTGGTAAATTTGTCTGACCAACCCAAGCACTTCGTAGCCCGGTGCCACACGGCAGTCGTCTGGCGCATTGGTCCAATATATCTATTGCGATTCGATTGACCATATAGGGCCCCCAAATATCCCTCTCGACCTGTTTGGTACTTCTCCAGATGGAAGGCCGGATTTGTGGGTGTTCCGTAGATCCAGGAATTGACCGCCACGAGTTGGGACGCCCAATAATACAGGCACATATCAGGCAGGGCTATGCCTCCATCATACCAGCTCTTTGTGAGTTTACGGAGAGCTATACCGGGTGCCTTCCCATCCCAGAGTAATAAGCGCAACTCCCTTTCCAGCGTGGTGAAAAAGGAGTCTTTGATCGGAAACGGGCAGTTCTGAAACGCATACAAGAACCGCGAGAGGGCCAGCATTTTAAACAAAGCTGCCCTACGCGGGAGGGAGAGCGGCAAGGATCTCCAATGGATAATGTCGTCATGTAGCCTCTGCAGCGGGGCTCTGAGATTACGTTCATAAAACAGGTGAGGATCTGGTGTAACTTAGTTCCCCAGATATTGAAAACCTTCAGATGCTTTAGGGATTGAATATCCCCGCGGCAAAACGGGGGGTGGGGGGGTGAAGTGGAAACAGAACTGATTTCAACCAGTTTATCGCAAAACCAGAATATTTCCCGAAGTTGTCGACAACATGAAATAAGTAATGAATAGATTTAGTAGGGGATGCCATGTAAATCAAAATATCATCTGCATATAGCGAAATTTCATCTACGGCTTTGTCGTTCCATGTGAGGGCCCGTATTGAGATGTCAGATCGCACCCAATGGGCTAACGGCTCCAAAGTAAGGGCAAATAGCAGAGGCGACAGAGGACAACCCTACCTAGTACCTCTGTTTAAACAAAAGCTCCAGGAGGTGTGATTATTGACCCGCACTTGCCCTAAAGGTCAGTGTATAGCAGTCTGGCCCATTGCACGAACTTTGGGCCGAAACCAAATCTTTCCAAGACCGCAAAGAGGTAAGGCCACTCTATGGAATCGAATGCCATTGTGGCGTCAAGTAAGAGGATCGCGGCCGCCTCTTGGATATATGGCATTCTACCCATCACGTTATGAACCCGGCGGAGATTAAGAGCTGTATTCCGAGCAGGGAGGAAACCGGATTGGTCGTCATGTATCAACGACGGAAGAACCGTGAGGAGTCTGTTAGCTAGGAGTTTGGCCAAAACATTGGCTTCTGAGTTAATTAACGAGATTGGCCTATATGAGCCGCACTCTGTAGCCGGTTTACCCGGCTTCTGTATAACAGCTATAGAGGCAAGTCGCTGATCCAGTGGCAGGACGCCTCTCTCTCGGCTTTCCTCGAACATTTGCTTCATATTTGGGGTAATGCTCAGGACGGTGGCCTTTAGGAACTCAATAGGGACACCATTGAGACCCATGGCCTTACCGGAATTTATAGCGAAGATAGCAGAGTTAAGTTCATCCACCGAAATTTCCGCTTCTAGCATCTCCCTGTCTTCCTCTGATATAGTGGGCAATTGCATCTCGCCCAGAAGTTGTCGAGAGTCGTCACCAGAATATTGCGCCCTAGCTGTATAAACTAGCTCTAGATGCTCCGCAAACGCATCGGCTACATCTTGAGGATCTGTGACTCGGGTACCATCGGACCGTAGCAACAAGGGGACCCACCGCGATCCCTGATCCCGAAGTTCCAGCCACGCCAGCAATTTACCGGCCCTATCGCCAAGTTCATAAACCCTGTGACGGGTATGGAGAAGTCTAGCCTGTGTCAGTTCCCCCGCCAATGACTTAAACTCCTGCTGCTTCGTTAGAAGCTGGCGAGACGTATCTTCCGATGGAGCAGCATTATGGCCGGTCTCGAGTCGGAGCAGGTCAGTCTCCGCCTGGGGTACCTGGTCGTTGTATTTACGGATGTAGCCAAGTTTGAGAGATAGGGCCCTACCCTTGAGGACAACTTTAAAAGCTTCCCATATGGTTATTGCCGACGATACCGAGCCCACATTGTCGGAAAAATAGAGATTTGTCTGCTCAATAAGGTCGTCTCTGATATCTGGAACCGTCAGGATCCACGGGTTGATAATTATCGGGCCTCGGGCTGCTTGTCTGTGGAATGTGATGTCTACACTTAGGGGAGAGTGGTCAGATATTCCACGAGGAAGACTCCTCACATTTTGAAAGTAACCCATGTTGGCCTCAGGGCAAAACAAATAATCAATACGGGACATACTTTTGTGGGCGTTTGAGTAGTGTGTGTAAAATGGCGTAGTTGGATGATGTCTACGCCAAATATCTTCAAGACCCATCGCGTGAGTAAAGTCGAATAGGTCGGAATGTGTTTTACGGGAATGCTTCGGTGGGTGCCTGTCTAGCTGGTCATTCATCGTAAGATTGAAGTCCACTCTGACCACCAGTGTCCCATGAGGAAGTGCAAGTATGAGCTTACCCAGCGCTTTCAGTGACTCCTTCCCCAATGCCGGTGGGACGTATACGGAAACCACATTCACCTGTCTACCCTCCCAATGAGCCTGAAGGATCGCATATCTCCCCAATGGATCAGCCCACGAGTCGGTGAGTGTTAGGGCAAGGGATTTTTTGACCAGGATCCCTGTCCCCCGGGAGCCAGAGGTGAATCCTGCGTGTACCATCATTTTATATCCTCCACGCTGAAGTGCAAGACAACAGTTCCCCACTAGGTGCGTCTCCTGTAGGAGTACCAGATCAGGGACATGGCGCCTGATGAACTGAAGGACAACGCCTCGCTTCACTTTATTACCCAATCCATTAACATTCCAGGACATTAAAGTCAGTTTACGCTTCTGGTGGCCTGACATGGTGGTTATGAGGGTATTGTCAGAGTGGAGCGGCGGATCGTGCCCCACCCAGTCTCCCAGATACGTTTAGGAGTAACATTTTGAGGGAGCATCTGGAACTGTGCCAATAAAAACTACAATGTGTCTTGTGCAAAATCCAAAAAAGGAAAAGAACTACCAATAAACTACCCCCTTGCTGACCTCCCCTCCCCCTGCAACTCACCCCCCCACCCTGCTTCCCTGCCCGCAGATTTAAAACTATCTACGCTCCAACAAGGCAGCGTGCCTGTCGCCCACCCAACCATGATAGGGGTGCTTGAAGAGCCGGTCCGGCCCTCGCCTTCAAACTGTCATCAAACATACTGAAAACCAATATCCATATCAAAACATTCTAAGAGTGCATCTCAACTTGGAATTGAGCCGACGGCTCAGCTGGTTACATCAATTAAATCAGTACCAAAATAGCAAATACTAGACAATTGAAAGGGAAACATCTGGAGGCAGCCCGCAGCTCGTCTGTAGGGATAGGATCAAAAGGAGTCATCGTATACAATACCCCTCTCAAACAGTACCACAGATGATCAAGGTAGTGAACCCATCCTACTGTTCAGCAGGAGCACTGTCTATCAAGAGATCCTGACTCTCGGGTCGGAAGTCTTGAGGTGAGCGATCACTCGAGTCTCTACGATCTCTTTGGGATCTCCCTGTCTGTCGCCAGCCATCTAGCCACTCCCACACCTCGCCTGGGGACATGACAAACCAGGCCTTACCGTCCGACTCCACACGCAGCTTCGCGGGGAACAGCATGGAGTATTTGATGTGCTTTTCTCTTAAGGCCTTCTTCACCTCCAGGAAACTGCGCCTACGTGCCTGCACCTTCATCGTGAAATCCGGGAAAATTGTTATTCGAGCATTTTCCAGCAACGCCGCCTGAAGGATGGTGTCCCGATCCCTAAAGTTGAAGACCCTCGCAATGATAGGACGGGGAAGGGCCCCAGGTTTTGGTCTCCCCCCTGGGACTCTGTGCGTACGCTCAATTGAAAAATAGCTGGAGATGTTTTTGGGCTGAAGGTGCTTTAATACCAGATCTTTTACAAATAGGTCCACAGCTGGCTCCTCCAGTCTTTCCGGGACACCTAAAATACGGATGTTGTTCCTCCTCGCCCTCCCTTCGTAATCATCCAGGAGGTCACTCATTTGTTGCTGTTGTTTTTGAAGGAGGGCCACTTGCTGCTGGAGAGTAGACGTGTCGTCTATCAGGGCTGCAGTTTTAACTTCCACGTCTTTTACCTTGGTGTCTATTTTACAGAGGTCCGCCCATAATAGGGTAACCTCGATATTCACTGAATCAATGCGAGTCTCAAGGGAAGATCTGACCCCTGCAATTGCCTCCAGCACATCCTCCAGGGTGAGAGCTTTCGGGGCCGGCCCCAGAGATGTAAGTTTCGGATCCGTAGGCGGAACCGCCTCTTTGTTTTTGCCTTTGGAGCCCCAGGAGAGCTTGTTGATCTGCCTCTGGGTGGGCGTCTTAGTCCCTCTATTCGCCGCCATCGAGCTGATGAGCACGTGTCCCACTGCTCAGCCGTGCGGAACAATGAAGAACGTGATGCAGGCAAAATTAGCGACTCCGTGCACCCGTGCCGGCCCCCAGCCACTATTACCGGTTATTGAAGCAGTCTCAAAGTTCCTGCACGCTAAGGGTGGCCAGCCCCTGGGTCCACAACAATAAAAGCTCCTTTGTAAACTCCTGTCCCTTTGATCTCCACACCAAGTCTAGCACTACGGCACTCCAGTGGGGCAGCTAATACGCCAGTCTGTTAAGGGCACCAACCAAGTATGGATCAGAGTCAAGCACAGGGGGGGAGGGAAAGAGAAGGAGGACTCCTCACAACCTACCCCAGAGATGTCGAGAATATCAGGATCCAGGAGTCTTGCCGTGTGAGCTACCGCCGTCAATTAGGTAGTCCAAGCCCACTCCTCCCAATAGTGCAAAGGTCTCGTGGGTGCACTCACCTCTACCTTCAGTTCTCAGCGCATGGGGCAGGAGCACAATATGTCATTAGTAACAGCCCCCACCTGTATCCTTCATTGCGGGCAGCCCGGCTGTTGGTGTCACAAGAGGCCACTAACTCACACCTCCATCAGCGTGTAAATCCACCGCCTCCAGTGCAATATTTATCACCTCGCGCCTCCAATGGGGGGGTGGGGAGGGCTCCGTCTAGCAGTGAGTGGGCCGTGGGTCCAGACCGCGGACAACCAAAGAGAGAGCGCCCCTGATTTGCAGAGGGACCGCCGGATCACATCACTCGGCAGGTCCCTAGGCCCTAAAGCCGGGGTGTAGCGTAGGCGTCTCCCCGGGACCACCGGCCGGTGCCGCGTAGGTTCCGATGAAGCAGCAGGAGGTCTTCACGGGCTGCGATGTCCGTCTCGCAGCTTCGGAGGGTCTCCAGCACCACGCCGATGGAGGCAGGGGGCCCCGTAGTCTGTTCCACCGGGCCAGCACCAGCTCAGCCACTGCGGGGCTCACTCTGCGGTTTGGCGAACCTCGGATGTCGCCGCCATTTTCCCCATTCCGCGGGGGGAGAAGACTTCACTCGGCCTCCTCAGGGTGTCCGCAATTGGCGCACGCCGACAGATGCTCCCCAGATGCGCACCACCGGTTGTTGTATGGGATCCCCACGTCAGAAGGGGATCTCACGGTAATTGAGCGGATCTTCATAGCAGATATTCAGGTGAGGGCCGGGAGCCGCGGAATCAAGCGGCCATGTCCTCCGGCTGCTAGCCACCCCCCATTTTTTTAAATTTTAATTATTAGTTTTTTCCATTAAACCGTGTGGCCCGAGGCCTGTGGTGAGAGTTGGTGTGCTGGGAGGAGTTACGTTCTCTGCAGAGCGGAGCAGAACATGCAAGCAAGCAAGCAGAGCAAGCGTGTCGTGGCTGCCGCATCGCATCGCTGGTTTGCCACTGGTTGCCGCGAGGCCCCAAAGCAGGGCTGTTGGATTGTTGGATTGCTGAAGCGGACCTGAGCAGAGCCGGGGTGCCGTGGTTTCCGCGGTTCCAGCGTCGCTGGCTTCCCGAGGCAGAATTGTTGGATTGCCGGGCTACCAGGGAGCTGGAGGAGGAGTTTCGTCCTCTGCTGTGCGGAGCGGAGTGGAGCAGAGCCGAGGTGCCGTGAGTTACCGCGTTGCTGGTTTGCCACGTCTGCTGGCTTGAATTGCCCTTCTCATCCACCCTCCTGTACCCCAATCCACCTCCAATAGGGGGGAGGCACAATTTGGCATAAATTTGCAATATTTTGTCATAACGTTATTTTCAAGTTTGACACCATCCCAAACCCATGTAAAATTCCTATTGTGGGGGCAAACATTCTGAACATCTAAATACATTTACACATCTTTTGACGTATCGTACGTGCGAGCCAGTGTGATCCTGCGTTGCAGTGTTGCCTTGTTGCTGCCACGTCGATTGACAATCCCCCCCCGCCACAGCTGCCATTACCACCCCCGCTGCTGCGGTCTCTTCCGACTTTTCCCTGACGGCTGCTGCCGCTGACCCTGTGCTTGACTGCCACCGCCACGTTCCTGTATTCCATCATTGCACCTCCCCCACCATTCTATCTTTGCAGCTGGAGGTCTTGGCGGTCTCGGCGGCTTGCGGTGTCTTCAGAGCTCGGAGCTTGGCTTGGCTCGGTGCAGGACTTGGGGCAGACAGGCCTGGGAGGCCCGGAGGTGAGGTGCAGTGGTGAGGAGCTGGGTCTCTGTTCTTTGAGACCTATTTTCTTGGTGTAGCTTGAGGCGGGCAAAGGTGGTGGTGAAAGGCAGCCCTCGAGGTACAAGAGGGGGCAAAGACCATCAAAAAGCAACAAAGGAATAACGGGACCTTTTTTGGGAGGTGTGAGGATCTCTTAACTCTTTAATCCTTAATCATTCTTTAATCTTCACTTACTATGTTGTTAAAAACCCACTGAAGTTACATCAAGGTGCTGGTTAACGATGAGATCAGGGCTCCAACGCGGTGCTCCGCCGAAGATAAAACAGCGTCAGAGACTTGATGCTTCCACTAAAGCGGGGTCACAGTCAAAATCAGACGGGAAAGATGAGGGGGCTATTACATCAAGGGACTGCTTGACTGAATCAGCTGAGCTGAGTGTACCACCCTTATCCCCCGTAGTCCCTGGGAAGATGCAGAAGATTTCCAACGTCGACGTTCAACCGTCAATTAAGAGTTACTTTTTTAAGTACCATACCCAAAAGCAAAATAGAACTCAAATTAAGAAGGATAATGGCAACTCTGGCGTTGATTATAGATCATCTTCATTTACTTCTCTTGTATCGTCACCAGGTTTAAATAGTGCTCAACTGGGGGAAGACCTTGAGCCTAACTCTGCCTCGTCTCTACCAAGGCCCCGCGATGAGCCGGTCTCTCTGGTTTCGAACCTAATTGTTGGACATACATCTCCATTGAAAGACCCTAAAACTATTTTGGGGCAAATTAAGGCGTTGGAAGTGAGTAGCCCTAAGGAAAAGCTTCCAAAGCCGGTTAAAGACTCACAAGACCCAGCGCGTGACCCGTCGGAAAATTTACCAGTGTTCACCGGAAGGTTGCTGGCGCAGGCACAAATTCACTGTCATAATATGGTGGATCAGCAAAATGATCAGTCTACTGATCTAATTGTGGTGGAGAATCAACAAAATTTAGGAACGGTAGAGTCGAACAAAAGATCTATAGAGAGTGGATCTGTTGTCTGCTTGGTAATTGAAATCTCTTCGGGTTCAAATCATGTTAGTGATGTGGCCGTAGAGGCTGATTATAATGTGTTTAAGCCACTTATTAAGGGTGGTGGTGATGATTTAGTATTAAGCCCGATTGATCACGTTTCCCTAACTGGGGAGGCGTGTCCGATCAATCTGGATAAATCCAGTATAATTTTGGAAAATAGCTTTTGTATCAATAAGTCTGTACTGATCCCAGGTGCGGCTAGTAGGAGTAACAATGTTAAGTTGGATATTAATGAGCATTGTAATTCTTTTAACTCTGCAGATCTATCTTTTCTAACAAAGTTTCATGGAAATTTTCAGGTAAAACCAGACAACTTGGAAAATAATGTTAGTAATTCTGAGCATGGAGCATGGGATTGTTTGCTTAATACAATGGATTCTATAACAAAAGCTCTTAATTTCCGCTCTGATAAGTTAGACATTCAGGTAGATATTCTAAACACTCTAGCGACACACGTCATAGGAATTGACGCGAAGCTTCTTCAACTAACTAATTTGTTTTCTAAAGTTCAAGCTGATAAGGAAAATCAGTTAATATCCTGCACGTGTGCTCAATTGATTGATAAAATCTCTGATCTCCCATCAATTGTTGGTTCTATGGTCCATGAAGTAAAACTATTATCCGGTAGGGAAGATGGGAGGAGTGAAGTCTTAAGAAATACTGGAACTATAGAAAAAAATCCTCTGGTCTTTGTACCTTTAGAGACATCACACTCCCCTAAATTGAAGATAAATCGGGAGTCAAATAAGAGCAGCCCAATAGTAACTTTGGCCACTGAAGTAACAGGAGTACCTGAATTTTTAACAAAAAGGGCGAGAAAAAGATTGAGAAAAGCACATAATAAGGCAGCCCGGGACAAAAAAAATATTACCGGGGTAGCAAACAATAGCGGCCCAAACTTGAATTCTGGTCCAGTGGCTCTCTTCCCTATAAAGAGAAGCCAAGCCAATAAAAAGGTTAAGCCATGCAGTAAAGCTGGAAGTGAAGGGCCAAAGGAAGTGCCTATTTTTAATGTGGGGACTAAAATCCAGATACTGCCAATCCGAGAGAAAAGGCAAGTAGGGCAAGATAAGCCAATGCAAGATCCACACTCTTATCAGTTTAATGAAAACTTTTCCCAGAATGAGATTATCCCAGTTCAAGAATTCATAGGGTCCAATAATAATATACACACCTATTCAAAAGAAATAGTGTCCATTTGGTCTAGAGATGATGGAGTAGTCTCAAAAGGAGAGCAATATATGGCCATTGATACAATTGTAAACCCTTCCCTTACCCTTAAGGATCAAATTAGTCAGGGTGCACAGCCCTGTGTACAGGATCAGAAGCTGCCTCATGGAAAATTAGTAAATCCCTCCCCTTTGCATCCTAACAAGAATGATCAGGTTGAGGACCCCAGTATTCTGGCTCAACCCAAACCAGAGCAGCCTGATCGTTTAAATCGCCCGGATAATCCCCTGCTGGTGACCGCTGGGAATATGGATCGATCTGATTCAGGGCCTAGGAGTAATACTGATCGACTCGGTCCAGGGCTTAGGAGTAATATTGACTCCCCCAAACTGCAAGATAATCCCCTGTTGGTGACGGCTGGGAATACGGATCGATCGTATTCAGGGCTTAGGAGTAATACTGATTGATCCAGTCCAGAGCCTAGGAGTAATATTGAATCCCCTAAACTGCAGGTTGAAAATCGAAAAGTGGTTTTCTGCCCCCAATATTCGACCCGCGGTTTACATGATATTCTGAAAAGAGGGAACATTCTGAAATTGCTAAAAGCAACTCCTGATCTTAAGGATGTTGCAACCGAGGACCTGGATTCTGTAGAGTTTAAGTTAGATGGTGGTAATAGGGAGATAACCATCACAACGTGGTTAAAGGATGATATTGTAAAGAAAATATTAGCGAATTCTAACAACTTTGAAAGTTGGGGGATTAAAGTATGGAGACTCCACGGTCTGCAATATCCGACCCCACTAATACCCATAGTGAAGAAGGAGGCCCCAAAACAAACCGATGTTAATCAATTTAGAGTGTTGAAAGGCGCTTCAGGTCCATCTTCAGCCCTAAATAGGCTAGGTGGCATTAAAATCAAAAGCTGTCAGTCAGGTTCACGAGTGTGTGAGTAACTGAAAGGGATGCATGCGGCAGCGGATGATTGAAGTTCGCTCCCGGCTATTCTATCTGGAAAAAGTACAGCAAAGACCGATTGATGTTGGGGTACCTCATACAACGCACCAACAGCAGTTAGAATTTGCTCTTGGAATACAAATGGTTTTAACACTCTTGTAGAAGATGTAAATATTGTAGGTTTTTTAAAATTGTTTGATCTGTTACTTTTGCAAGAAACGTGGAATCGGACCGGTACTCCGCTGAACGGCTATTACGAATATTTGAATGCAGCATGCAGGGACGCTGCATATGGTCGACCTAGTGGGGGACTCTCAATTTATGTTTCTTTAAGTCTTAATGTTGAACACTATGAAATAGACCTTCAAGTTAAATGGATTCAATGTGTAAAATTAATAGCCAGTCAATCGTTGATCATTTTAAATGTTTATTTAAGTTCGGTAAAAAAGGTGCGATCACTTCAACTTATTCAGTTATGGGAAATGGTGAAAGTGTTATATTATGATCATAGGGATGCTCAGATGATTATTTCGGGAGATTTTAACACTCATCTTTTATCGTATAAAAAGCGGGCAACCCATTCAGATCTTTTATCCCAATGGTCTAATTGTGAATTTATTAAATACAATCTAACGGTGTTATATGATAGAGACCACATTCCAACATTTAATAAAGCTGACTGTCTTTCTATAATTGACAATACGATATTGTCAGCTAAACTCTTAGAACAAATCCAAAGTTATGAGGTTGTGCCAAGGATGGAGAGCGACCATAATCCGCAAGTTATTGCGATCAATTTATCCTTTGAGTATTTACCAGAGACTAAAATATTGGGAACGGCCCCGGTTTCTTTTAATTTAAAAAGGTTAATATGGAATGAGAAATCAGAGAACGATATCATTGAATTTCTCTCTCTTCTAATCCTTGATGCGCTGGCCAAATACTCTGATGGAACTCCAATGATTGCCCTATGGCCCACCTTATGCGACTCCCTATTGAATACATTTCCCAATAGGGAACCATCTGGGGGTGTAATTTTGAATCCTAGGAACCCAGGTTGGTTTTCCCATCACTTATTATATTTGAAACGGTCTCTCAACAAAACAATAAGATCAGTGTACAAAAAAGCAAAGGGATCTACCTACTTTTTAATGTCGCTTAAAATCCGAAATCTAAAGAGGGGTTATAAGAATGAAATCTGGAGGGCTAAACAATTGTATTATGAAGAGACTTGGGCCAAACTCCATTTCGCATGTAAGTCTAAGGATTTAAGAAAGTTTTGGAGTATAATTAATAACTTAGAAAATGGAAATCTTAGAAATACAAGCGCCAATATAGATGAATTAAGCTGGATACATTTTTTTAATAATAAATTAACTTCTCGAAACCAACTGGTAGAGAAACTTGAATGTCCTGACCCCAAATGTAAATTGGAGCCAGGTGAACGTGCGCCCCTCTTGGCACAAGGAAAACATCAGGCTCTACGAATATTAACATATGGTCTGTAGACAAAGTTAAAAAAGTTTTATTTAAAATTAGATCAAATGGAGCTCCTGGTCCTAATGGAATGCCGAACGCTATTTTTAAAGCTAAAATTGTGTATTGGCCAGAGTTATTAACGGCCCTCTTCAATGAAATTATTAAGACAGGCTGTATCCCGGATTCATGGAGGGGAAGTATAATACAGCCGATTTACAAAAGTGGGCCCCAGGAGAACCCTGCAAATTATCGATTAATTACCCTCACAGACGTAGATGCTAAAATATTCCCAAGTTGTCTGTTAGAGGAGTTAGAGTCTTGGGCGGAAAGAGAAGAATTGATCCCAATCTTTCAAACAGGATTTAGGAAGGGAGAATCGACTCTTACCAATTTGATTTTATTGTCTTTACTAGGAGAAAGAGCCATATCTAGGAAACAAAAATTGTACATTTGCTTTATTGATTGAAAAGCCGCATTTGATTCTGTACCCAGAAATATTCTTTGCAAAAAGCTAATGAATTGGGGTATATCAGAAACCCTAATAAAAATGATTAAATTATTGTACTCAAATACCTGGGTGCAGGTCAAAATTGGCGACGGTAGACATACTACCCGCCGCCTTGAAACAAATCTTGGCTTAAAACAAGGATGTGTGCTCGCTCCTTGTCTTTTTAATTTATTTATGTCTGATCTCCCAATCCATTTTAATGATGTAAATTCACATTCCCCTTCTGTAATGGGTAAAGAAATCAAATACTTACAGTATGCCGATGATACTATTTTACTTAGCCAAACTATGATAGGACTAAAAAGATTAATACATTCTTTTAATATATATGTAACCCAAAATGGTTTAACAATTAATATAAAAAAACAAAAATATTGTTAATAGGGAAAGGCAAACTTGGAGTAAAGGAATTGAATATCAATGGTTTGTCTGTTGACTGTGTAAAAACTTATAAATATTTGGGAATTACATTTGATGATCGACTATCATTTAGACAGCATTTTAATAATTTAGAGGCTAAAGGTACCTCACTTGCTTTCGCATTTCGTAAATTAAGAGATAAATTAGTATGCCCCAATTATGACCACTTACTTAAAGTCATGAAAGCAAAACTCATCCCCTCCTTGGACTATGGGTCCATTATTTTTAAGGGTAGAGACGTGAAAGTATTGGAGGCCATAGTTGCAAGGACATATAAATCAGTATTTAGGATTCCTAGGCAGATTTCACGTGCCAATTTAAGATTGGAATTTGACTTACGTCAACAGCTCTTGGTGCGTAAAGCTGTATTTGTTAAAACACTATTGGCATTATCTCGAGCCGAGGAGGGCACATTGGCCAATATGTGTTGGAGCGTGATTTCGACAAGCGAATATTCTAGAAGTTGGCAGGATTATTTAGCCGAGTGTCTCCTAAAATTTGAATGTCCCAAATTGGAAGACGAAACAAGGAGTAAAATGGTTTATAAAAAAATAATTAATTTGACCGTTGCCTTGTTGTCAGAAGTGTTGGATAAATATGAGTTGGGAAAAAAAAAAAACTTTTGGTCCATTGCCAATTGCTTCGACAAAATGATGGTCCAACCCTACTTACTTTTTCATCAAAAACCCTTTATTAAGAACAAATGTATGTTATTAAGGTTTGGAATCTATCCAACCAAAGATGGAACCCCCAAATGGAAGTCCAAATGGGCATCAAATATTTGTCGGCTATGTGGGCAATATGATGAAACCTTGCTGCATATGGTAACACTATGCCTAAAAATGATGAAGGAACGGAAAACAATTTTAAAACCTATTTTTATAGAAATGGGACTTAGGACTTGTAGATCGGCATTAATATTTTGCTTAAGTGGTGTCCACGTTCATACAATACACCAATTTGTAAAATGTATGCTTTCTGTGGAAATTAAATTATGTAAGGTTGACACCCAAAGTATATGTTAAATTTGTAACGGCTGTGAAATGAGGATGTTGTTGTTTTTAAGGAAATGATGAATTATTTCTATGGCTCTTTTTAATGTACTGATTGCTTGTTTTTACAGTACTACTTTTTAGATAATGTTCTATTTATTATGTTTATTATTTTTATCAAATGACATACGTGCACTTTATCCCTGATACATGCAAAGCCCTATAGACTGTTTTAAAAATGAAATAATAATTTTAAATTATCCCGAACTGGAAAAAGTTAATTGATTGTGGTCAACTTTATGCATTGTGTCCTGGAATATTTAATCTGGTAATGTGCTGTGTTTGTATTTATTTCAGTTTTTTGTTGTAATGGTTTTAATTAATCAACAAATCAATCAATCAATCAATCAATCAACCATTAAACCATGTTCAATTACAACATTTCAAGAGCATGTCACGGTCGGGTAAATTCACATTTTATGTATACATCATACAAAGGCACGTTTCCCCAAGTCGCAACAATAGTTCTGCCCATTATTTTGCAATTACTTTTGATGTTATCTTGCTCATAATACAGTCTTCTTTCAGAGTCTTTAGGCCAGAAGCCTGCAGGTGTTGGGCTTCTTTCCCACCGCTAATATACAATCCAAGCTTGTATCTAGACACTCCTCATTTTCCCGTAACGTTTGCAACATCTACAGTAGTATCTATAGGATGTGATGTTAAGTATTCTCTAGGGGTTCCAAATATCTTTGGGGCGGAACGTGGGTGGAAGTAGTTCATCATATATATTCAGTTGCTCTTGACAGAATAATAAATCCCGCAACCATTTCTTAATTTAGGTGCTCTCCCTACCCCCATCTGCAGGCAAGTCTGCACTTGGCCATAAGAAAACAAATGGAAATGTAGTTCCGATATCCTCTCTCCATTTGTTCAGTAAGTATATCCCAAAAGAGCTATAACTGGGGAGGGGTCTATCTTTAGTGATGTCATACTTTCCATTGTTCTGAACTCCTGCTGCCAGTATTACCACACCCTAGGGCAGTACCAGCAAGATGCAAAACATCTGCTCCCTCCATCCCACACCTGTCACATATATCACTGTCCCTTTATAAACGTGTACATTCTGGTGGGTGTATAATAAACACGGTGGAGGAATTTACAGTGTATAATACGTAGCAAGCTGCTCGCTGATGTTTGCCCTGTCTGCTTACAACAGTAAGACCATTGCGCATCTAGTCAGCTTGTAACCCAAGTCTTTATCCAATTGTCTCCTCATGGGGCAGGGGCTGTCTCCTTGACTGGTGCCTACACTATGATAAAGTACTGAGATAGCATGCATGGACGTTTCCGACTGTAGTATCAGTGGTAATGGCTGTAGTGATGGGGGCTCTAAGGGGTATGTTTGTGTATTTTCTTTCACTCCCTGCCACAATCTGATATATAAAAAAATCATCCATTGGGGTGGGTGTTACGTTAGGAAACATTTGATCTAATATGCGGAATTTCCCATATAAATATAAGTCTCCCCGACATTCTATATCCTCTTTTTCTTTACGTTTTTTAATGCGGTCTCTTGAAGCACCAGTATGCGAGGATGGTATACCAGTGGGAGCAAGGGAGAATATTTCCCTGGGGTCTGTAGTTTCCTTGCTATATAATGCAATACCTGTACTGTGCTTGCAACTGTTGTAGGTTCTTTCTCCCGAGGTTTAGGGGTACTGAGTATCGCTCCCTCCAGAGGAACAGGGTCTGCAAGCCATTGTTCCACCGCTATCTGTGGCGTGTATTTGGTAGGATGAAACCAGAAGTGTGCGTAGTGGGCCAGCGCGCAGTAGTAATACAACTCCAAATCAGGTATATCGAATCCTCCTTGGGAATAAGGTTTGGTGAGCATGTCCCACTTAATTCTCGGATGCCTGCCTACCCATGTCAGTCTAATCAACTCGGTGAAGAGCATTTAAAAAAAATAACTGCCTGGATGATATGGGATGTTTGTGAATAGATATAGTAGCTTGGATAGTATAACCATTTGTACCAAGGACGTTCTACCCGCCATCGACAGTGGTAACGCTAATCCAAGGCATGAAGCAAGCTGTGATGTGCTTTAAAGTTCTACCATAGTTGAGTCGCATCAACTCCGCAACATCTGATATAATATGAATTACCAGGTACTTTACCTCTGAGCGGCACCATTCTAGCAGGAAATCTAGAGGGAAAGGCCTTGCTGCCGGGGTAAGTGAAAAGATCTGCGACTTCCCCCAATTAATACGATTCCCCACCAATTCCCCAAATTTAAAGAATTCCCGTAAAATGGGATTGAGATTCTGCTGCGGATATCTGAGGTACAGCATAATGTCATCCGCCTAAAAATAGATGAGTATTTGACGCAGTTTGCACCTTAACGCTTCATCTTGATGGTGCTGTCTTAATCTTGCTGCTAGGTGCTCGATTTCTAACGCAAAAAGCAAGCGGGACAACGGGCACCCCTGCCTCGTGCCCCGCGTGATGGTGAAAGGGGGGGAAAGCTGCCCATTGATCAAGTCTTTGGCTGTCGGTTATTAGTAGAGCAGGTTAAACCATGACAAAAATCCCGGTGGCAACCCCATCCTTTGTAATATTCATCCCACATAGTCCGATTCCACTGATTCGAACGCTTTCGTGGCATCTAAAAAGACCGTCACAAGCACCAATTCGGGGTCCACGTTTTGCAGTACAGAGAACAAGGTGCACAAATTACGAGATGTAGCTCTCCATGGGATACACCCAGCTTGATCAGGTAGGACCAGTTTCTCCATCAACAGGCTTGGCCTGTTAGCCAGTATTTTAGCATTTATTTTTGTGTCATTATTAATCAGCGACAGTGGTCTGTATGAATTGCTTTGCTCTGCGGGATTCCCTGGTTTAGGCAATGATGTTATTTGAGCTTCCCTCATTGAAAGAGCAAGAATACAATTTTCTTGGGCCTCTACATAAACCTGTTTCAACATTGGTAGGAGCTGATCAATAAATATTTTGGAAAAGTCGATCTGGAGCCCATCCATACCTGGTGGTTTTCCCGACCTCACTTGCATTATTGCCGTGTGTATCTCATCATCCTGTAGGGGGGCTGCTAAAAATTCCCTTAGTGACTTTCCTAGCCATCCCAGCGCTATTTCATCCAAGTAAATGGTGAGTTCAAGCAGCTGTTTTCGCCCTGTGCAACATAACTTATCATAGTGTGTGGTGAATGCTTTAATGATATCCTCATTATCCCTGCATCTGGTGCCTCCTCCCTCCTCTATTTCTAGCATGTAGTTGGAAAAAAGGGGTTTGAGAATTTCATCCTATAGGGCTTTCCCCGGTCTTTCTCCCTTCCCATATCTGTGTGCCATAAAATATTTGCCTCTGAAGCAGGTCTCTCTTTCTGCGGTGTCTCTATATTCCGTCATCTCTTCCCTAAAGTCATTTTGAGTTTTACCCATCCTATCATCTTGCAGCACCCTTTCCAGTTGCTTCAGCTCTGCTTCGAGCTTATGCAGCGTCTGTTGGATATCGCGTAAAAACTCATGCACTTTTCGCTAACCAGAACCCCCGGATTGTGACCTTAAAGGCCTCCCACACTGTTCCAATACATGCACTGATCCCAGGTTGCGTTGGAAAAAATCATCAATTTCCTGCCCCAGCTCCGCCTGGAAGGCGGCATCCAACAATGTATGTGGCATAAGTCTCCAACTTCTATGCAGCATGCATAGCTCTAGAGAGGATAGGGTCAGCTGAACCGATGAGTGAGCCGAGTATGGACGTGCTAATTGTTTCACCGTGTCCATCCACGGATCCAGTCCTCTAGATAGCACCCAATAATCCAGTTGCGCCCACATCAAGTGCATACTAGTGTAATGTGTGCCTTCACGCTTTTCTGGTTGTATATTTCTCCAAACGTCTGGAAACCCATTAGCTGAGATAATGTTTTGCAGTAGCTTGTGTGTTTTAGTATAGTGGTGAGGAAGGGGGTTAGAGCAATCTCTTTCAGGGTCCAATGCAGTATTAAAATCCTCTCCCCAGAGGATATGTGTGGATTCTAATTCGGCAATACTTCCCCATAGCTCGGCATAAAAGCCAGGGTCATCTATGTTAAGGTCATAACAGCACACAAGCGTAATAGACTCAGCGCCTAATCTACGCCACATAATACTGTATCTTCCTATTTTATCAGATGCTATGCTACCCGGGGTATATGGAGAACCTTTTTTAATTAAGATTGCAGTCCCTCTGGAATAGAAGGAATACAAGGAAAATACCCTGTGTTCTGCTCATTTGATTGCAAATTAAAACGGTTTACGGGGGATCCAAGTTTGTTTCCTGAATCATAGCTGCCTCAATCTGATGCCTGTCCACATATGCTGTGACCTGACGGCCTTCGCGAAGGTTTCCCAGCCCTCTAACATTCCACGATAGCAATTGCAATTTTGGTACTACAGTGCCTTGAGCCATGTTATAAACAAACACATAATCCTTGTCTGCCCACGCCTTCAAGCAATCTTGTCCTGTGCATATTGTATTCACTACTGTGCACACTATTTGGTCCGGAAGAAAGCCCCAAGATCCTAAGAGGCTGAAACATGTTGACCACCAACAATGCAGTAGATTAGTAACTGGATCTGCACACGCACCACCTTGCTTTTAATTTTCCACACCGCCATGTTTTTCTAATCAATGTTCCTGATATGGTGGTGTAGGGAATTTTAACTCACTTCACTAAGAGCACCAACACTCATCTTTTCATCTCTCAACCCTACTGTAATACCAGTTTGTCTACCTCCTGGTGGAAGTCAGCATAACAAACTAAACCCTATGATGATGCTGTCACTGTACTGAAAGATGGAGAATCAAGATATACCGCCTGTGTACATGTATGAGGGTTTTTTAAAGAAGGATCCACAACTGAATAGACTGTGGTTACATGGACAAGTGATCCATTCCCCCCCTATTGATTTTTGTACTAACGATTGGAAGCCGAATGGCCCATTGCTTCTTTTTCCCTCCACCCTGATTGAATTGTACTTAAGCAGTAATCTTCAGTTACCGTGACTGACAGACTGCCTGTCAGTCCATCTTGAACTACAACCACAAATTGTGGCTGTATCTCTATCATTATCAATAAAACAACTAACTCAGAGGAAATGGCAGATAATCCAGGCTTGAGCTACACTGAGGAGGAAGTAAAAGCCATCCTTTCTTGACCTTCCTTATTGCAAGATAAAGAACTGGCACAAAAATTGATGCAAACAAATGAGTGGGAGGAACTGACTGAAACTAAAAAAGAACAGGTAAGAACTGCCATACATGGGATCCTTATGACAGAATATCTGTTGCAAATGCCGCCCCTAGAGGCCTATGGGTACACAATCAATCAATCAATCAATTTACTTATAAAGCGCACTATTTACCCCTGAGGGTCTCATGGCGCTGAGGGGGGTAGGGAGGGTGTTCCAGGTTTTGGCGGTGGGTAGGGAGGGTGTTCCAGGTTTTGGCGGTGGGTAGGGAGGGTGTTCCAGGTTTTGGCGGTGAGGAAGGAAAAGGATCTGCCGCCGGAGGTCGTTCGTTGGATGCGGGGGACAGTGGCGAGGTCGAAGCTGATGGAGCGGAGCTGGTGGGTGGGAGTGCAGAAGCTGAGTCTGCTGTTGAGGTAGGCTGGTCCGGTGTTGTGGAGTGCTTTGTGTGCGTGGGTGAGTAGCTTGAAGGTGATCTTCTTGTCGACGGGGAGCCAGTGTAGATCTCTCAGGTAGGGGGTGATGTGGCTGCGGCGAGGGACGTTGAAGATCAGTCGAGCGGAGGCGTTTTGGATGCGTTGAAGTTGTCACCGGTGTTTGGCCGGGATTCTTGCATAGAGTGCGTTGCCGTAGTCTAGCCTGCTGCTGACGAGGGCCTGAGTCACCGTTCTTCTTGTGTCAGTAGGGATCCACTTGTAGATCCTGCGGAGCATGCGGAGTGTGTTGTAGCAGGAGGAGGAGACAGCGCTGACCTGTTTCGACATGGAGAGGGAGGAGTCGAGGATGATTCCTAGGTTGCATGCGTGGTCGGTGGGTGTCAGTGCTGGTCCCAGCGTGGTCGGCCACCAGGAGTTGTCCCAGGCTGAGGGGGTGGGACCGAGGATGAGGACCTCCGTCTTGTCCGAGTTCAGCTTCAGTCGGCTGCTCCCCATCCATTCGGCAACGGCCTTCATTCCCAGGTGGAGGTTGGTTTTCGGGGTGTGCGGGTCCTTGGTGAGGGAGGGGATGAGCTGGGTGTCGTTGGCGTAGGAGATGATGTTGAGGTTGTGCTGGCGGGCGACATGTGCGAGGGGGGCCATGTAGGCGTTGAACAGCGTCGGGCTGAGGGATGAGCCCTGGGGTACGCCGCAGATGATGTTGTTGGCTTCAGAACGGAAGGGTGGGAGGCGGACGCTCTGGGTTCTGCCAGAGAGGAAGGATGAGGTCCAGTCCAGGGCCTTCTCTTGGATTCCAGCTTCTTGAAGGCAAGACTTTATTGTGCGGTGGCAGACCGTGTCGAAGGCGGCTGACAGGTCCAGGAGGATGAAGGCTGATGTTTCGCTGTTGTCTAGTTGGAGCCTGATGTCATCTGTGGCGGCGATGAGGGCTGTCTCGGTGCTGTGGTTCCTTCGGAATCCAGACTGGGACGGGTCTAGGATGTTGTTGTCCTTGAGGTAGAACAATGCCCCACGTATTTTCCTCCAGGATGCTGCCTTCCGAAAAGATTGGTTTTCAATATCATGGTAGTGCACTAGGGACTACTTGGTATTAATTATTAAATCCGCTACTAGGCTAGCGGAAGCATTAACCATCAAAATACAAGTGAGCGAGGCCAAACTGAAAACGACTGTCCATAAATCAGTATATATGAATAGGTTGGATGAGATCAACCGTGAAATGAACGAGACCAGAAATTATATTACTCAAAATAAAATTCAAAAATTGGGAAAACACCTAAAACGGTTCTCAATGGAAAAGATGCACCCATACTCCAGGGAGGACTACACCGCATCAGACCAACAAGGAGACGACGCGTCAACAGGGGATACCTCCAGCAATAAGACCGACTGAAGCAGTGATGAAGCAACAAACTCATGACGGGGCAGGGGGCAATCCAGACGATACCAACATTGGAGCCCAAACACCTGGCAAACACCAAGGTATTTTGACCAACCACAACCAGGATTTCAACCCAATATACCAGATTTCCATGGGTGGATGAACCCCTACTTCTAGGGACCACAGCCAATGGGACCCATGATGGGACCGAACAACATGCAACAACCGCCATTTTTAGGGAGAGTCTAAAATACCCAGAGAGGGAGGCGGAAAGGAGTCACCTGGAACGAACAGGAGAGACAGGTACACACACGCAGCACGTCCAAGGATCGACCCAGACTCAGCTCAATGAGTCATTGATTGTCAATCTGACCGACATTATCCTCACTGAAGACCAGGAGAGAGTATTAAATAAAGGACTGGGCTTTGTGCCAACAACTACATTAGACACTTTTAGATTATAATGCGAACTGGCTGAGTTCTGTAGGAAGATTAAATTAAAATCTTTCTTTCAGAACAAAGAGAACGAGACCCCGGATAGTGATACCAACTTAAGACCAAAGTCGTCCTTCTACCTACCCAACCATCTGGTACCTGTCCAAATACAAGCGTACAAACCGGCCATTATGAAGGAGGTGGAAAACATCAAAGCCACGGAAAAGAAACCCTACATTAACATTACGAAACCTGAACAAAAAGCAATTGATGACCTTTGCAAAAACGAGAACCTAATTATCAAACCCGCAGACAAAGGGGGAGGAATTGTCCTCCTGAGCAAGCAAGGTTATGACAGACAATGCCGTGATCTTCTCTTGGATGAGAGGTTCTACAAGAAGATATCCACTGACCCTACCAAGAGATTACAACGGACCATTGAACTGATGGTGGATGAAGCTGAGGTCAACCAGTGGATTTCCAAACATGAAGCTGATTTTCTTAAAACAAAAACACAGAGAGTACCATACTTTTTTTCGTTACCGAAGACCCACAAAAACAAGACACTACCTCCTGGACATCCAATAGTCTCAGGGTTAGGGCCTGTATTGGAGCCCTTTTCGCAATTTGCGGATCAATTCCTCAGACCTTTAGTACAGAGAACACCTACATACCTCAAGGATACACAAGATCTACTAAACCACCTGGAAGGACAACACTACAAGGAAGATAGCATGTACCTCGTTGGTCTCGATGTAGAGAGTCTCTATAAGAGCATGCCCCAACAGAAGACTCTGGAAACATTGGAGGATATCCTTTTTTCTGAGCAATGGGATTACAAGACAAGACACCAAGACACTACGTTCTAGAGTGCTGCAGGCTGGCTCTGACAGAAAATTACTTTGAATATGAAGGCACCCTGTATGAACAATGCCAAGGAACATCTATGTAATACACACAAAAGATAACCGGATGGTATCGTAACTAGAATGTGAATATGAATGTGCAAAAACAGGACTAAAAAGGGCATTTGCTTTTTAAAGATGAGAACCCTCACTCACCCTTGAGTGACATGCTTCATCATTGGGTTCCCTCTGGTACACAGTACCCGCAAGGTGCACAGTGTGGGCAACAACTCTCCCTTGGTACACTTTCCCCCTTTCAAGGAGCGTAGCTCTACAATGACTAACCTATTGCAGTTATTATTCTTTTTATTCTAATATAAGACATAAAGTCCGGAGGACCCCGGTGTACACAACTATACACCCTTAGATAAAAAGTCCCACTGTACAAATGTTTATTTTAACGAATCCTTAAAATCACTCCTTTTCACAATGCGGCATAATTAATTAGTGCTGTGACATCAGGCACAATTAAAAATAGAGAATAGCCCAAAAAAATTAAATAATGAGTCTTGAAATACTAACGGCATACCACGTAATATTACCATCTCGGCAGTCTATCTACCATTTTTATTGACTTCCTACAGATAACCGAGAACTCTATTCGGGCCCGCCTCACCCGGGGCACTGCATACAGAGCCAGCACTAGTTGCGACCAAGCTCGGACTAGTGAGTATGAACAACAAGACTATGTGGTCGAAGGAACCCATTTAGTAAGACGCAACTAATCTTTACTTTAATCCAACAGAAGCAGGTCCCCAGAGCTCACTGGGACCCAGAGGAAGAACGGATTAAGGACCATTGAGGTATTTATGGAGAATGTAACTAACAGTTGGCTATTGTCATCGTTTTAGACAAATACTTTTAAGAACGACCATGTCAGTTACTGTATTTGCCGACAGTTTAACATACAGCTATATTATTTCCCCCACTACGATGGAGTTAGTTTCACTCTATTCTAGCCGAAAACGCTAACAACAATTATTTAGAGTGACGAATGATTGATACTGCGCCTTTCAAAAAAACAAGCACTGATAATGGGTTTTCTCTTACCCACTAATTAGCACAAACGTGATTGTTAACTAAACTCTCTTCTAGCTACCTCGATATGAAACGCACAATTGTAGATGACATATTAACATTGTGCATTATGTAGATGCCATACCAACAGTGCAAATTTGCTACTTGAATCTCTGGCACCAATTGTAATGTTTAGTTACGAGCCATATGTGAGTACCCAATGAAACCTTTACCATGATTCAGTACTTTCACGTTAAAACCGATTACATTTAAGCGCCAGGTTTCTCCCCTCTGAGTTAACATTACCAGTGAGCCATTTGTTTACTTTAAAAATCATGCTAAACTATCGCATCCAATGTTGTGCATCGCCATTTTGGGTTTTTATAAAAAAACTTTTTCGGTAATGAAGTAAAACAAACAATTGCATTTTCTATTTTCAGTTACAGGTACCACAGACCTGACTCGACATTTTAGGAGTGGTAAGTTAACCACCATAGTAGCCGCCACAACATGCCGCTACACACTATTTGGTCCTGAAGAAAGCCTCAAGATCCTAAGAGGCTGAAACATGTCGACCACTGTTAGACCTGGCATCATTGGCGTGAGTCTCCCTTCCATTTTGACGGATTGCCTCCTCTGTTTTGATATGTTTTTGCTGGTTTTATGCTTTGGGCACTGTACCACTGCTAATCAGTGCCACAGTGCAAGTGGTCCCTATGTTAAATTGATGTACTAATTGGTTATTTCATGATTGGGTTATTTGATTTATCTACCAAACCCTAGTCCAGTGCACCATGTGTGCCCAGGGCTTGTAAGTCAAATGCTGCTAGTGGGCTTGCAGCACTGGTTGTGCCACCCACAGAAGCAGCTTTTAAAGAGTGGCTCAGGCCTGCCATAGCAAGGCCTATGTGCAGTCTAGCACTGCCATGTCGACTTGGCCAAGTGCACCCACTTTCCAGTCCCTAAACCTTCCCTTTGCTTCATGGTAGACACCCCTATGGTAGGCCCACGGGCAGGGTACATTGTAAGTATAAGGTACAACATGCTCTGATGTGCGTAGCATGTTCTAATAGTGAATTACAGCCATTTTTGTTTTACACTATTGAAGGCTACCTGTTCTCCATAGGTTAGAATGGGCAGGTAGAGTATTACATTCTTATAATCCTAACTGACTCAGGGAACATGGTAGAAATTCCAATTTAGTACTCAGAATAATAAAATACATATTTTAGTAAAGTTGGTGTCAATATTCTCTGTTTGAAAATACCCCTTTAGAAAGTAGGTATTTTCTTGCCTAACTATCCAGGCCGGCTTCTGCTGGGTTTTGTATTCCTTGTCTGGGTTTGTGAGTGACAGGGCTGGGGGATTCCAGGAGACAGGCTGGGGCAGCCCAGTGGTGAATAGAGAGACCCTCATCTAGATGGGAGGGAGGAGTTGCACCTGGGACCTGAATAGAGCTAGGCCTTCCCTCTACAATGCTGGCTCCACCTCCTGTGGCTTGTCTGATGTCTCTGCCCTGCACTGTGAAAAAAGAGAAGGAATCATGTCAACAGAGTGCTCCAGAGCTGTATCTTCCCTCCCCTGTGCTGGCTCCACCGCCTGTGTGGCGGCTGATGTGTCTGCCCTGCACAGTGAAAGGAAGAAGAGAGGCATGTAAACAAAGTGCTTAGGAACTGGTTTGGACTAGGCAGAGGCATCTCTGCCTTCAGAGAACAAAGGATTTTGGGGTATAAATATTGGGACCCTGATCCCAAGAAATTAGATCACTTCTGGACAAGAAACCTTTCTGCCAAGGAGAAGAACCAAGGAAGCTGCAGGAGTTGTACTGCCCCTCTGCCAGTGTGCTGTTTGCTGGGTTGGCCTGCAGTGGTTGCTTCATTGCCTAGGGAAAGGAGAAGGAACTTTGTAAGGACTTTCATCTACAGAATATTCTCCAAGGGCTTGAACTGTGCTTGCCTCCTGCTGAAGTCTCAGGGACAAAAGACTTCACCTCCAGCTCCCCACTGAATTTCCTTGCTGGGAGTCACGTGCCGCTGGGAGCTGGAAGCGCGACGCATCGAAAAGAAGCATGTCGCCGCCGCATCTGAAATCGCCGCACGCCAGAGAAGCGAGCCTTCGCCCCATCTCCCTGGAAGCGTGTGTTCATCGAAGCGGCCTGCTGTCGCATCACCAGAGAAGCGTGACGCCATCGTGAGAGTCGCCATCGCATCCCCAGGGAAGCGCGTCACAGGGCCTATCGCGGCTCCAAAGTACAGAATCGTCGCAAGGCTGCCAGGGCATCATCGCATCGTCATTGCATCGTCATTGCATCGCCTCATCAAGGGCGCCATCTACTCGCATCGTAACCTGATCATCGCATTGCATCCAGGCGCCATCTTGCGCACCGCAACGGGCCTGCAGGCCGGGAATCTACGCATCACCTCTGCACCGGTAAGGCTCACGACGAGTCACCTACTCTGCGCAAGCATTGAGGAAGGACACAACCGTTCCCCCAGGACACGGAACCGACGCATCTCCCCTTTTGTTCACTTTACGTTACGCATCCAGGTACTTTGTTGAGAACTTTGTCGCATTTACCAACAACTTGAACCACGAGACTTTAATAATTTTTTCAGTAATCTTAAGTGTAGTATTGTGGATTTTTGTGGTATGTGGTCTTGTGTTTAAGTCTATATAAAGAATACTTATTTTTATAAAACCTGTGTTGTGTCCATCTGTAGTGTTTTCACTGTATCACTGTGTATATTTACAAATGCTTAACACACTGCCTTTGAGATAAGCCTGTCTGCTCATGCCAAGCTACCAAGGGGGTGAGCAGGGGTTATTAAGGAGTGTAATCCCCTTATCCTGACTTAGAAGTAAGGGTCCCTATTTAGACAAAGGTGAATACCATTGCCAACTAGAGGCCCCCAGATCTAACAACCACCAACAGTGTGGTAGATTAGTAACTGGATCTGCGCACGCACCATTTTGCTCTTAATTTTCCACACCACCATGTTTCTCTAATAAATGTTCCTCATATGGCGGTGTAGGAAATTTTAACTCACTTCACTAAGAGTACCAACACTCATCTTTTCATATCTGGACCCTACTGTAATACCAGTTGGTCTACCTCCTGGTGGATGTCAGCATAACAAACTAAAACCTATGATGATGCTGTCACTGTACTGAAAGGTGGAGAATCAAGATATACCGCCTGACCCCTGTGTACATGTATGAGTTTTTTTTAAAGAAGGATCCACAACTGAATAGACCCTGGTTACACAGGACAAGTGGTCCATTCCCCCCTATTGATTTTTTGTACTAACGCTTGGAAGCCGAATGGACAATGGCTTCTTTTTCCCTCCACCCTGATTAAATTGTGCTGTATTCCTATCATCTGTACATTTCCATGCCTTGACTCATAACTATCAAACATCCCCCATCCCTCCCCCTCCCACATCAGCATCCCCAACTTGGTGGTAGAGCTATTATCCCCCTCCCGACACAGCCCCTTATACGTAACAGAACATTCTCTAAGTCCACAACAGGGAGATAACCCATGGGGGTACATCAGGGGGCTGGCACGATTCCTCCCTTCCCATCCCATGATGGCATCCGCCCGGTGTGCTGCAGGGGAAAAGGTATTGGTATAGGCCAGCCCATCAAGCGATCAGAATCAATCCGCCGTTGGAGATGTGGGCCGTGATCAGTTTTCATTGTTAGAGCGTGGGGTGCCATGTGTTTTGATTTGATTCAGAAATTCGACGACCTGTCGCACATTTGTGAAGAAAAATTGTTTGCTTTGATGCGTGACTCGTAATCTCACTGGATATAGTAGCACATAGTCTATTTGTGCATGTTGAAACTTCTGTTTTGATGGAATAAATTTCAGCCTTGCATCCTGAACCGTGGCTGTAAACTCTGGATGTATGGTGAATTTGTTTCCTTAGAACGTGAGCCGCTTCTTTTCCCAGGCCATTCTTAGAGCCATATCTCTCTCCTGGTAATTGAGCAACTGGGCGATAATAGGGCGGGGTGGACTTCCTGGAGGTGGTCTCTGGCCTAGAGAGTGATGTGCTCTTTCCACTACTAGTTGAGAGGAGAAAAAGTAATTTCCAATCGCCCCTCGTAGAAGCTGTTCAATATATTCATCCATTCCTCTCATGTGAGTGCTTTCTGGTATGCCAATGACACGTATGTTGTTTCATCTACTTCGTGCTTCTAAATCTTCATTTTTATCCGCAATGACTTTCAGGAGCTTGTCCATCTGCGCCACCTGCTTCTGTAGCAATGCCGCGGTATCTTCTGTGCCAGCGATCCACCGCTATGTCTCTTTAAGGCGTTCCTCGTATTTATCCAGCTTGTGTACTATGATCTCCATTCTGGTGTTCATAGAGTCCATCTTGCTTTCGATAGTGGCAAGGCTGCTCCGCATTGCCAGCAATAGCTCTTTAACCTCGTCTCCTGATGTTTGTGATGTCTTTTGCATGTGTTCCGCACTTTCCCGCTCAGTTTCTTCCTACTGGGTTCTGCCCGCTTTCTTCGTTTCAAATGATAGTTTTGTCTGTTTCCCATCGGCTTTGCCCATATTGGTGACCATGCTCATCTTCTCCGTGCGCTTTGTAGAGCAAACAGGATTCTCGCACTCTGCGATAGATCCTCTCATAGCAATGGTATACCTTCCCTGTTGTGTGGCTATACAAGGGCAGCAATGGCGCAGTCGTGTGTTTTTTATTGGCACTTCTGCAATATATTTCTTTTTGTCTCCAAAGTGCTTGCCTGTTACTGCCCACAGTATTTGTGACAGTAGTATGTCTGCAGCTGCTGTCCCGTCAATCCCTTCTCAGAATAGTGTCATCAGGAGCGTGCACCACTACATCAAGGAAAGACGTCTCGCCGAGGTCTGTCTCCCACTGTGATGCTTCACGTCGATAGGGGCCGTGCCTTCAATTTCAATGTTCCCAAAGAATGCAGCCATCTTGACTGTTAGCTGTCCATGCACTTACTTCTCACTTTGGGGCTTGACACACCTAAAGTGCAAGTCCAGTGTTACACCCCTCTCTTAGCGGTGCAGCTCCCGATGCTGTTTTCCAGCCTGAAAGTGGCCTGGGTGCAGGAATCCAAGCCCCTCTTTCTGTACAGTGGCCAAGGCACTGCCGTTCACTGCCACTAACGCACCTGAAGTCGTAACGGTGCCCTGCTGTTCTGCTATCACCACCTGCCATGCTGCAACTCACCGCCTATAGCGGGGGGAAGACCGCACACTCCGGGAGGGTGATCACCGGCACCTCAGCTTTAAAGGCGCCGCTTCTCGTAATCTTCTGCAGGGCAACTTCACCTCCACGTGTGCATCCCTGGCCTGGCTTAAATCGTGTCGCCGCCTCCAGCGCCCACGCTGTGTTCCTTCTTTCCTGCCCTTGAGCTGCAAACACTGTCACTTGCCAGTTTTTTTAAGCTCTGCGCTCCGCCGGGCCAGTGTCTCAGCGGGGTCAGCGTTCTTCCTCTTGGTCCTGATATATTCTTTCGCTTTTGGGACCTCTGGGCAGGATAATGAAACAGATTTATTTACCAAGCTGCAGGAGCCTCACTCCAGTGCAGCCATTACGCTCGTGCGCCACCGAGCGCCCCTAAAAACTGGAACTTTGCTTTGAACCTGCTTGAAGAAGATCTGTAAGGGACTGTGTGTGCTGGCCATCCTGTTCTAAAGTCTCAGAGACACAAATACTTCAC
Source organism: Lissotriton helveticus (assembly GCF_964261635.1). Lineage (NCBI taxonomy): Eukaryota > Metazoa > Chordata > Amphibia > Caudata > Salamandridae > Lissotriton > Lissotriton helveticus. Next base: position 491,992,735 of record NC_136067.1, on the reverse strand, counting down.
CACCAGCTCCCCTGAACTCTGCTGCCAAACGTTCTGACATGCCAGGAAGTGCCTGTTCCAGTTCTGGGCCTCTGGAGGTTGTGCTTGCTGCTGGGAGCTGGAAGAAACCTAAAGAACTGAAGAAATCAACACATATCTCTTCTAGTGGCAGTTTTTCTGACGCAGCACTGATGTGCAAGAAGAATCTCCACGCATCGCCGTGAAGCTGCCGAAACCGATGCAGCGGCTGTCAATACTGCATAAACCGACGCAGCACCGCTCGACACCTCCGCATTGGTCTTCGATGCATCGTGGATTTCCACGCATCGTAACTGTGCAGCAAGTTTTCCCGACTCATCACCTGTGAACCAGAATCGTCTCGGGATTTACGCATCACTTCCCCCTACAGACCGGATTCGATGTGTCACTTCTCCTGCGTGCAGCAGAACTATCACATTGCACATCTCTTTGTTTTTCAACGCTTCCCAACTCTGCGGCTGTCTGGCCTTGTGAATTTTGACACACCTACAGGTACTTTGTGAGAAATCACACATCCATAGATTTCTATGGACCAAGTTGTTTGAAATCTTTCTAAAGTCATTTTCTTATTACATGATTGTTGGACTTTTGTCGTTTTTGGTCTTGTTCAGTTTAGCTAAAGATACTTTATATTTCTAAACTCGTGTGGTGTCCATTTGTGGTGTTATCACTGTATTACTATGTGTTTTGAGTACAGATACTTTACACATTAGCTTTGGGATAAGTCTGTTTGCTCGTGCCAAGCTAGCCAGGGGGTGAGCAGGGGTTATCTAAAATGTGTATCCCTCTTACCCTTACTAGAAGCAAGGGTTCCTATTTGGACAACGGTACCTACCTCTGCCAACTAGAGACCCCCATTTCTAACAACTGAGTTGCCTTTTTTTGCACTATGGCATATGAGAACACCTTCAAATATGTGAGTTCAGATACAGTTTAAATACCTGCATCGGGTGTACTATACCCGCTTCCGCCTCTGGAAGATGGGAGCTATTTAATCCCCCGCATGCCTCAGATGCCAGTCAGATGCCGGATCCTTTTTACACACGGTCTGGGGTTGTACAGTGTTACGTCATTTTTGGTCGGGGGTACTGTCCTGCCTGGGGCGGATACTGGGGTGGGACCTCCCAGAAGATCCACGCCTGACCCTCCTCCACAGTACTGAGGACATACATAGGGGGGAACATCTATAAGAGACATCTTCTTTTTCTGGGACTTACACTGTCTAAGCGTGACATAGTCCTGCAATGGAAGTCTTCTTCTCCCCCTGGGGTGGCGGCCTGGAAATCCGCATTAGATAAATGCATGTCTGCCGAGGTGGCGGTGTTTCAGGCCAGGGGTTGCCCGCAGAAGCACAGGAAAATCTAGACTGCATGGGCCAAGTATCGGGGCATTGATCTTTCTATCATTCCCACGTCCACGAATCAAGATCTCATAGACAGACTCACCATCACATGACTTTCCACTCTTACTCGTGGATTAGTCGGCGCGGAGATGCGATCATATGTATTTATGCCTGTTTAGTCTTTCAAGCGGGGTGGGCGGGGCAGGGATGGGGGGTATTGGGTGGCGGGGGTTGTTGGGTTTGGTGTTTTATTGATTCTCGAAGGATACCCTTGGCAGCAACTTGTATACCTCTGTTCATTGCTAAGTATGAATATGGTTTGTTGGGGGCTCACCCCTTTGGATGGGAAAATTCAACAAAATTTGTTGTAAAAAAAAAAAATGTGAGTTCAGCAGGTCTTCCAGATACACACCTCTTTTGTTTGATTTAAGAGACTAAACTTTTACCCCATGTATAATAACGACCTTGCCCCCAAATTAGAATGCACATAACATCAGACTTTCCTCTTATGTCATTAACAGCATTGTCATTAGGACGGGGGCTTGAATGTTTATCAGTTAATGTTTCACTTGTAGTATATTTTTAAAGCATGATGTTATAGCAGACTGTCAGATACAACAGCACATTTTCCATTAAAATGACCACAACCTTCTCACTGGCATGTAGTTCTACTGATAAAACTATTGTAGAAAGTACGGGTGTAGGCTGTAAATTGTTATCAGAACGATCTTTATTCTTAGGTGTAAGATATCACCCCATCCAGCTCCTTCACCTCCATGTGAATATAACTCCACGTAGGAGAGTACTATACACCTCCCCTTCTTAAAAACAGAACTATATATATTATACACAAATTTGACCAGGCTAAAATTATAATATTGAATATACATTGCCACATAGTATACCAAGGGTCTTCCTTAACACATTTTCACATCAATATGCTTGATCAAGTAAAGTATAATCGCTTGTGAGAAAATGGGGTTCTGTTGCAGTAACCCCGCCACGCACTTTTTTCCTGGTTGTTGATGCAACTTTTACTGTAAAGTACTGGATCCCTGCTATCCAGGTTCCCAGTACCATAGTTCTTTCCCTAAAACTGATCCAAAATTGGCCCTTCAGGCCCCCTGTAAGTCCCTGGTAAAAGATACATGGGTACCTAGGACATTGGGACTGAAGAGGGTCTTCTAGGAACCCCTCACCTAGTCCATGCAGAGTGCCACTGCAGCATGCATGGCCAGGTGCAGACAAAACAACAAAGTCGACATGTCACACTGCCTGTGTGCCATGCCACCTTGCACTGCCCAAGATATAAGCAAGTCACCCCTCTAGCAGGCCTTACCAATCCCTAAGGCAGGGTGCACTATATGACAGGTGTAGGCATATCTGCATGGGCAGATATGCACTTACAGTATTATGGTCTATTCCTTAATATTGTAAGTGACAGGGAACCATTAGAGAGTACATGGGCTGGGAACTTGACAACTTGAGTTCAACAGCACCATGATGGCTTCACTGAACCCAGGAGTGTTTTTGGTTCCAATCAAAACATTTTAATAAATCCACACAGATGCCAGTGTGAGATTTATTAAGCCATGTACTCAGAGGTAACCTCAGGTCTGGTCACTGACTGGCATTAGGCAGCCTGCCACAGACATGTTGCTGGAACCCTGAGTGGAGAGCCTCTGCTCTCTGGGACCAGACACAAAGCACATCCTGGTAGGAGGTATTACATCTCCTCCCTCGGGATGGGCCAGTGCTCGAAGGGGAAACTTCAAAGGCCTGCCGCCTTTGTAATGCGATCCCTAGCTTCTACGGCTAACAGCAGTTAGCAGCCCCCGGTTTACATCCCCACTTTGGGTATGAAAATTTCTACCAACTCCACCCATAAGGTGGGGGAGAAGAGGCGAAGCACATCTTCCAGTCCCAGTCTTCTTGAAGATGTGGAGATTTCTTAAATCAATGCTAGGTCTATGCCCCCTGCCACAGGAGGGTGGCATAATTTAGGGTGTAGTCATCCCAGTTAAGGGGCCCATTGGCCCTACCTGTTATTCCCCGAAAACACCTGTAAAGTTAGTATTTAGGTGGCTCCCCCAGACCTCAAAACTAGATCTGCATTGACGTCCGAAAAAAGAAGACATTCCAGGAACCGACCATGCCGAAAGCATGAAGACCACGACTGCCTTGGCCCCAGCCCTACAGGTCTGCCTCCAGCTTTTACGAGCCTGCAACCAAAAAGGGGACCTGTCTGTTAGCCAGCGACCTCTGAAAACCCTGGGAGAACTTCTGCTTTGGAAAAAGACTCCAAATTCCAGTGGACAGCGGATCTGTTGAGAAGAAATCACCCCCAAGAACTCGTGTCATCTGGTGCCGCAAGTCCTGCCCGCTAAGCACCTGATGGCCACGGCCTGACTCTGAATGGCTCACCTGTCCAGTGAAGTCTCCCCAGCAATCCTGACCTCGAATCGAGTATTGGATGACCCCTCATGACCTCTACGATGGCTCCTGCAGTACGAACCTGAAGGGTGCTGCCAACCACGACCGGCCCAGCAAGAAGAAAACCTACATCTAAAGGCACCCCTGCACCTGCAGCCCCAGGGCTGTGGGGAGCTGGTTCAGCGGTGCCTCTGTGGCCCCCACAATCCCAACTTACCTGTGCTGTTGCTGAGTTTGTACCTCCTCCCTTGAGTTCAACGCCTGCACCCTGTTTTCTCAAAAGAAGAATCTCCATTGAAACGCATTGGGCACCCAACGCTGAAACTGCACCCTGCCCCCGGCTGCCCCTGTGCCGCTGGCAGTGTATGTTTGGTGCTGCTTTGTGGCCCTCCCTTTACTGGTCCGAACCCCTAAAGCTTGGCCCCTGCACTGCCGTACTTACCTGCAAGCAGTGTGGCATCAAGCACCCCAGTCTCCAATGAAACGCATTGGGCCGAACTTCGATTTTGACCTCTGCACCCACCCTTCTCTGTGCCACTGCTGGTGCAATTTTGGTACTCACCTGACCCTTGCCCCTTACTGACCTTTGGTCCTGAAGACTGGAATTGTAAGTCTTGTACTTACTTGTTAAATCGCTTTATTGTTTTCCTCCATAGCATAACATTGAACTGTTCAGAAATTGCACTGTTGACTTTTTAATGTCAAAAGTATTTTTAGTTAAAAAAGTACTTTCCTTATTACGATGATCTTGGTTTTAAATAAAATACAAACAAAGCCTATTTTTATAAAATTGGTGTGGATTCCCTTTTTGAGTTCTGTGTCAGTTATTGGTCATTTGTGTGCAATAAATGTCTTACACTCCTCTGTTAGGCCTAAGGCTGCTCGCCCACACTACCACTACTAGAGCACTTTGGGTTTCCACACTACCACTACTAGAGCACTTTGGGTTTTACATTGAGCCCTGTACACTTTCGAGGAATCCCTGGACTCTGTCCACAGTAAAACCACCTAGTGGCATACCATATGCAGAGCCAGCTTCCATCAACGGTGGTACAACACTTGATCTTGTACCGCTCCACAAACTGTCATCAGTTTCGATGCTCTTCTGCTTAGTGGCACACTTCTCCTGTTTCAAGGCCTCACTTTCTGTGCAATTCATCATTGGGTAAGGCTACAACTCTATTCAAATTCCACACCCTGTGGTCCTCCACCTGGATCTCGTTCCTAAACAGTTTAATCACTCTCACTGGTTTGCTTAACTTCCTTAGAGCCTCTGGAACCCTGCTGGAAAATCTAACCTTCACCCAATCACCAACAATCACTTTAGCCGCACCCTCACGACTGTCAAACCCTTCTTTCATCTTTTGCATCCTCTCCATCACCCTTTCCTTCCAAGCATCAGCCTCCTTTCAATGCCATAATTTTTCATTCTCTTCATCCAACTGGGGCACATAGAATAACTTGGACTCCTTCCTCTAAATAACTCAAAAGGCGTCAGCCAGTGGTGGAACGAAGAGTGATCCTGTACACATCTACCTTGACACTCACTTCATCCTTCTACGATTTGCCACATGCCATTAAAACCTGTATAGTTTCCTTAAGTACTTTATTAAACCTCTCTATTATTCCATTGCACTCTGGATGAAACACTGCAGTATTTTTCTGCACAATACCCCTTTCCATAAGGAAACTTTCCATCTTTCTAAATGGTACCACCATTATCCGTCATGAGAACTACACTTCCCGATCGCCATCTCTGTTCACCTTGAGTAGATATCCATACAGCATATTAAGTAATAATCAATACTTGAGGTGAACTGGACCCAAAATGTCCAAGGTCATTTCCTCCCGCGAACCAGCAGATACATTTCTGGCAATCATGAGCTGGGTCATACACTTCAAAATTTTATCACTTTCAAGCCACTCAGCACACTCACTTACTTTCCTTACCACCATAGATTTCCACACCTGGAACAACAGAAGTCAGCCCGAATGCTCATTTTTGTCTTTGAGATACAGAGAGGACTCTCATGTGTTAACAAAATCACACTATCTCTCAAAATGACTAGAGGAATCAACTTATCAACTCTTAGAAGAAGACCATCTCGGACCTATAACTCATTACCCACCTCCAGTAGCCCTTCAAAACCTGATCATGATTCCCCATCCTTGAACAGCCAGGAGACAGCACTTAATTTAATCACCTGCTGCAACACTTGGTCCTTCTCCAATTCCTCTATCCACACACCTTCTAATATTGCTCCACTGGTAACCTCACACACCTTTAGTTCCTTCTCATATTTTACCACCAAAAGTATCCCCTTTCATGGGTTTGCTAAATTTCCTTTAGGTATGGACACAGTCTCAGACTGATCAAAGATTACATCGAACAATCTTTAGTTCCGCATGTGGTGTATGTAAATTTATGTAAATTAGAACACCACTAACAAGGTGGTAGAGAGGTCACTGGATCAGTCACATCAAATCTGTACAGTACTACAATTTTACTATTTTATCACAGTGCCATGTCGCATGTATAGCAGTTATTATGAAAACACAATTCTGCAATTATAAAGTTTTGTCCAGTGCCATGGCAGCAAAATATGCTTCAAAACTTACCTTACATCTAGCGGTCAAGGTGTGCAAATCACCGCAATAACAGTTGTTTTGCACCAATTATGTGTGCAAACCACCGTATTTCCAGATGTGTGAATTAACATCATATAATGAGACTCGCTTGCGAACCGTCACAGCTCCAACTTTTAAATAGGAAACTGTTCCCAATCATATTCAGCTTTAGGTATGTGAATCACTGTGATGCGACTCGCCAAACAAACTCCCCAAAAACCTTTACAGGTGTGTGTCACCATGGTAACCAGTTGGTGCGTAGCCCGTTGATCCAGTTACACACATACTGCTAAATGCCACACCAATGATGTCGGCTGCACGTTGGATACCGCACGCATCAATACGTTGCATGCAGAGCACACGTCATTAACCCAATTATATGAGGTGGCACTCGTGGAAGACTTCGCCCACACTTCGACTCGCGCCCTCTGGGTCACGCGCAGTGCAGCTTAGCCACTCATGCGCCAGAAAAACGGCACTTCCCAAAAGTGCTAAAGCCCTCCAAACAGCACAGAAATGAAAGGAAAGAACCTTCTACTCACACAGGCTACATTTTCTGGCGCAGGGTGATGAAAATGTTTTCTACCACCTGAGACACAAAGCAATTTCCCTGCAGGCTGTTAAGGTGATCACAGTAGTAAATAAGGTTTTACTGGGTTACTTCCGCATATTGCCAGTGTGGAAAGTACAATTATAAACTAATGGAGTTCTCCCAGACAGCGTCAAAGGACCTGGGAATAAATTCAGTCAAAACACCAATTGGTCCCGACGTTAGAAAAGTTAAGTTCAAACGGTCATAAAACAGATTATTCTGTACACAGAATAATATCACAGAGAGAAGGACCAAAGACAACAATATTTGATTAAAAAATCTTTGTTTACAGAATTTTTATGAACAAGCCATATTCAATAAGTCGTTTTTAGAGAGTAGAAAGTTGTCAAAAGGAAAGTGAAAAGAAAGTGCTCATATGCATTGTGACTGAAAAAAAAGGATAAGAGCGAAATCAGGTAAAGTGAGACGCGCAAGTACTCTAATTTACATATTGTATAGCACTGGTTGGAGTGAATTATTTAGTGGCCGAACCAGTGCTAACTATAAGCCTGTATACAGTGTCAATGAAATATCTTGTTCCTTAGATGACCTATTTTTAGAATTATACCACAATTTCAGAGATGCATCATCCTGAATACTAAGGGAGAGTCAATGAGTTGTATTACAGGCCACAAAAGTAAAATATTGACGTTTTGACCCGTCTTGCGCAATGAGGGTAATTTCTACCTCCGCATGGGGGTCTTCATTAGGACAAAAAGACAAAATAGACAAAGTAAAAAATAAAATTAAAATCTATCTCTCTGGAATACTCCTGTAGTGTAAACTTTAAAGATCAAAAGATCTGAAAACATTGACAACCGTAGTGTAGCCTGGACAGTCCATAATCTATATGTTGTCCAGGTTACAAGGATTCAATCATGTTCAAAGAACCTGTGGGGTGGTCTGCAACATTAATTGTATCTATATTAGAAACTCACCATAATTATTGTATTAAAGCTACATATTGTTGAAAATCATAAAAAAGACTTACCCCTAGAAGGGAGTGAGAGGGACCCCTTGTGTGTTTCCAAAAATTATTATTCCACAACTCAGTGTAGCGCCAAGCAAGATCCAGACTGAGTCAAATTGTAGGGATGAACCAGTGGAAGGCCAAGGTTTGGAAACTCGCTAAACTAAATTTTTCAATGGGCCCATATTCATTTATCCGAATATTTCATTCAAACTCCCTGGTCAATCCACCGGGGGTCAAGTTTTATATTTTACTTAAATTCTGATTAGTTAGTTCTCTGTGAAACATACTAATTTGAAAATAAAACTCAATACCTAACTAATCTTCTCAAATCAACACTCTTTCCTCTGGTTGATGGACCATTAGTTGAGTTAGTTGATGGTAATATTAACAACTATTTAACTAATCTTTAGATCTCAGTGAAATAACCAGACTCGGGGTAAGATTCATAAGCTTTATCTAAAATTTCGCACATAAATTTGAATTTTCATTTCACAGTGCAAACACCATCATTCTTATCATGGGAGAGGAAAAAAAATCATTTGGTAAGAACATTCATTAACGCAGGATTCATTCAACAAATTAGAAATGCAAAAGAGTGGATAGGTGTAGAGATAAAAGGCATATAGATAGAATACATTTGCAAAGAAATATGCAAATTTGAGACAAAATGATAATTACCTAAAGAAATACTGAAAACAACCCCTCTGGCCAAAAGGACTGGTGGGGGTCCCCTGAATAAGGATCAGGAGACAAAGCCTATATGACAGGATCAGGACAGGACAGATACTTACTAGACTTCTCTATAAACCTGATGCATCGGGACGCTTCCCTCTCTTACACTCTCTCTCTCCTCGATGTTCTTTCGGAATCTTCAATCTAATCAGGCTGTCATTTGGATCTGAATCTTCCCAGTCTGCTCTCTCTCTTTTTTCCCAGCAGCTCTCGCCCCTCTCATTCTCTCTCTCTCTCTCTCTCTTTCTCTCTCTCAGCATCGATGTCTCTCTTGCTAACTTAAGTCACTCTAGTTATAGTCTCTATTTCTACATGTCCCACCCTCAAAAGTTGCACATACTGAATATGATTGGACAGAGTAGGGGAGTCGTCGTCACACCATGCTGACATATTCATTTTTATTAATCCTTCTTTGTCTTGCAAACCCTTCCGCTTCAGCTCATTCATAAATGTTATTTCACTTATTTCCCATACATCTATTGTTGCCATTTTAATAAAAAATTTCCAATACAGTTCCACAGACGAGGGATACAAATCTTCTTCTTCTTTCACACGACTTTTGTCCTTGAATCTTCGCAGCCTTTCAGCTTCGCAGTCATCGCGTCACATTGTTACTTCACTGAGCATGCATTGCTTGCTTTTCTTTCGCCGCCATCTTCTCTCAATTACGTGCACTAGTAGGCCCAAATGTACACTATTAATAAAGGAATCATAAACAGATGTTCATTTCTCAAACATTTAGTTTTCACTGTTCACCACTGTTGGACTTGGCCCTTTTTGCAGGGTCATCCTTGAACATTTTGCCTTCCTCCTGTATTTTGTCTGACCTGTTTTCGATGGTTTTATGACTCTGGGCACTTTTTCACTGCTGATGAGTGCTAAAGTGCATATGCTCTCCCTATTATAAATTGATATATGGATTAGTGATTCCATGATTGGTTAGTTTAGTTTACTTGTCAGACCCTGGTACAGTGCCCAGGGCTTGCAAACTAAATGCTGATGGTGGGCTTGCAGCACTGGTTGTGCCACCCACAGAAGCAGCCTGTAAAAGTGTGTCTCAGGTCTGCCATTGCAGAGCCATGTTGACTGGGCAAGTGCACACACTTGCCAGTCCCTAAACCTTCCCTTTTCTGTATATTAGCCACCCGTATGGCAGGACCAAGGGCAGGGTGCATTGTAGGTAAAAGGTAGGACAAGCCCTGATGTGTGTGGAATGTCCTAATAGTGATTTACAGTCATTTTCGTTTTTCACTATTGCAAGGCTACCTGTTCCCCATAGGCCAGAATGGGCAGTTTGATTATTACATCTTATAATCCTAACTGACTCAGGGAACAAGGTACAAAGTTGAGTTTATTATGCCTGAACTCAGAATGATCAAATGCATCTTTTAGTGAAGTTGGTTTTAACATTCTGTGTTTGAAAATACCACTTTTAGAAAGTAAGTATTTTCTTGTCTAACCATCCAAGCCTGCCTCTGCTAGGTTGTGTATTCATTGTCTGGAGTTTGAGTGACAGGGGCTGGGGGATTCCAAGAGACAGGGTGAGTCAGCACAGGGCTGAATAGAGAGATCTGCTTGTAGATGGGAGGGAGGAGTTGCACCTGGGACCTGAATAGGGCTGTACCTTCCCTCCACAATGCTGGTCCCACCTCCTGTGGTGCGTCTGATGTCCCTGGCCTACAGTGTGAAAGGAAAGGACTCTTGTCAACAAAGTGCTCCAGAACTGACCAGAACTGGTTTGGACTAGGCAAAGGCCTCTCTGCCTTCAGAGAACAAAGATAAAATGAGCATAAAAGAGAGGGCCCAGGCCCCAGAACTTTAGATCACTTTTGGGAAACAAGAAGAAACCTTTGCTGAGGAGAGGAACCAGAGAGACTGAGGAGAGACTATCCCTAAGTGTGAGGGATTGGCCTTCAGTGGTTGCCTGACTGCCAAAGAGAGGAGAAAGGACGTTTTGCTACTTTCATTCAACTTGTGAAGTATCTCCAAGGGCTTGAGATAGAGCTTGCCTCCTGCTGAAGTCTCAGAGTCAACAGACTTCACCCACCAGCTCCCTAAGAGTTCTTTGGAAGTGTCTGCAGTTGTGTTGGGCTTTCTGAGGGATTGCGTGTCGCTAGGAGCTGGAAGCGCGACTCACAAAGAAGAAGTGTGTCGCCGCCGCTGCCGCTTCACAACGCGAAATCGCCTCGCATCGCCGGAGGAGAGGATCGACGTCGCACCAGACGCCGCCACATCATCGAGGAAGCGTGTCGCTGCGCTGTCGTCGCATCGCTGGGAAAGCGTGTCGCTACTGCAGCTGTTGCATCGTTGCCGAAGCACCTCGCATCGCCGGAGAAGAGGATTGAAGTCGCATCAGACGCAGCTGCATCACCGGGAAGTGTGTTGCAGGGCCTGTCGCGGCTCAGAAGAATCATTGAGTCGCTGCGTGGCTCTCAGGCGCGCACGCATCATGTCGCATCAGGAAGAAGACGCCTTTTTGTTCATTGCACCGGATCTTCATAGATGTTATGGAGCTTGCAGCTGTGCCCACTAGGGATGGCCACATAGAACCCACCTATAGAGGTAGGGGTTCTGCCTCTACTATTGATTACATTTTTATCACCGCTTGTCTAGTAAATTGTGTGTTAAAAGCGGAGGTATAATTCCTACACTTCAGGGGGCCCACAACCCGATTAATTTGACTCTGAGTCTCACGTCCAGACCAATTTATGACAATGTGCAGGGTGCCAGTGATCTGACCCCCACTACTGACAACCTTAGACTGGTTTGGCGCGGTATAGATAACAAAGTGGTATTTGATAGGATGGTATGATCTTTACCCTGATCTGATTAACACTTGCTTGACGTTCAGAGAATGTAACCCGGAGGTAGTTGGTGCTTTTTCAGAGCTTGTACCGGTATTAAATCCTTGTTGTCTAAGCCCAATAAGAAAACTCACTTAGAATCAGGTTGGTTTAATGCCGACTGCTCCTCAGCTAATAGAGCCCTACGAAGGGCGCTTGCCAATAAACCTAGAGACAGCTCTCTTATTAAAACACTTAGGCTGAGTTATAAGAGAGCTATCGCAATCAGAAAGGAGGAGATTACAAGAGAGCATTGGGATAACCTCGTCCGGGCCAACACTCTAAAAAATGGCAAGGACTTCTGGCTGGCTGTTAAAGGCATGAGGTCTCTGGGAAACTCTATGTCGTCAATCAGTTGCAATATTTCCAGTGAGTCTTGGGAGGCTCACTTCAGCAAGATCTCTGCTGCCCCGGCTCCCCGCTCTGTTATTACAGAGAATATACCAATTACTAGGGTCCCGATTGATTTATCGGAGGTAGAGGAGGCTATTGACCAGAGCCTGGGATGCAAAGCCCCCGGGCCTGATGGTTTGCCTACTGACCATACTAAAAGCAGCCACATTTTTGGGCGCCACTATTACTAAATGTCTTTAATAACTTAACTAATTCCCCTATACACCACACTTGGTCCTCCAGTAATATAGTGCCGTTCAAATCCGAGTTGCTACAGGCCGATCTCCCTGATCGATAATACTTTGAAAATCTTGGGGAGGGTATTGTACAATAAAATTAGGTCATGGGCCGAAGAATATCAGATTTTACATCCGTGTCAGTTGGGGTTTAGGAGTAACATCGGCACTGTGGAACAATGCCTTAACCTCAACTTGATTATTAGCAAATACAATATAGCCAAGAAAACACCTCATGGCATTCATGGACCTAACGTCGGCCTTTGATTTTGTTAAGAGATCTCGGCTGTGGGACACTCTTTTAAATTATGGATTGGAAGAGTCCCTCGTTTCTTTTTTAGCTTATTTGCACAAAGATCTACACGCCCGGGTGCGTATTAGCAGGGATGGTGAGGTTTCCAAAGCCATTGAGGTAGGCAGGGGGGTCAGGCAGGGTTGCGTCCTTGCCCCCCTCCTATTTATTTTATACATTAATGATTTAAATAAGTCTCTGGTAACACTAACTCAGGATGTCCCACTTATCAATGGTAATAAACTCCCTGCATTGTTATATGCCGACGATGCGGTGCTAATGGGGCGTACCCCAAAAGCTCTTCGCATCTTGGTCCGTGGTTTCGTAGAGTTTATGGCAGCCCTGGATCTATGCACGAATTAAAAAAAATCTTTTTTAATGGCGTATGGGTCTAAGAAGTATTTTAACTCATCTATAGTTTTAAATTGTTTACAGAGCACTCGCACTTTCCCATACCCTGGTTTGGTATTTGCATCTAATGAGTTGTGGACTGACCATGTGGCCTATTGTAGGAGGAAGTTCAAAATTCTATTAACACGATACTTGGGCTTCCTAAGCCGAGGAATATAGAGGTGGTGTCTGCAACTGTTAAGATCTTCAGACTCCAATGCATACCAGTTGCAACTTACAGTACTGAAGTCTGGGGGCATACTAACAGTGCTAGCATCCAGGGTGAAGAGAATAGATTTTGTCGTAAAATCCTGGGCGCACCCATCTCATCATCCAAATATGCTAGTCATTGTGAAATAAATCTGCCATACATTGAAGACTACATTAAGGCTCGTCCAAACCTATTTGGGGTGAGAATCTGGAAAAATCCCGCGGCTCAACTCACCAGAGAGATAATTTCAGATTGTCTGAAATACGACAGGGGGATGGATATACCATGGCTGGCTGCGGTTCACAAAAGTTTACTTAGTGTGAACCACGAATCCGTATTCCTAAATCCCTCAGACCTTGTTACCATTAGTAGTAAATCCCTCCAAAGAACCCTCCATGCATCATATAAAAGTGCTAGACTGGTCACAGAGCGTAAAACAAAGTCAGTCGCCAGATATATGCACATTGAGAACGTCTCTCCTGCGGTCTCCAGTTACCTGTTAAAACCATTGGCCGTTGGGAAAGGGGCTTACTCTTCCGGCTGAGGACTGACACTATGAAATTTATGCTCTCATTCCCCGTGGGTTTTATTCCTAATCTTGACCTTCTGCCTTGTCCATGCAGTAACCAACTCAAACAATCGATGCTGCACTTTTTATTTTTCTGCTCTTATTATTTAAATTTCACCAAAAGGTTTTTGATCCCTAATTTTAAAGTTTCACCTGAGATTGATTATAAGGCAGCTTATGGGATGGTCATTGCTCTAAATGATGATGAACTAACCTTTCGGGTTGGCACTTTTTTGAAGGCGACGGTGCGCACCCGTAACTATGCACCCCTGCTGAATTATAGCACTATATTTCATTGTTTTTAACCCGAATTGTCAAATGTTTTAAATCATTTGTTTAATTATTAGATTGTGCACTGTATTACTGGAGGTCCAATTTTTTTTTTTGATAATCAACTTTATTGGCATTTTTAAAACAGGGATAGAAAGGAAAGTTCATTGGTCGCAGCTCAAGAAGTAGCTGGTGTAGCAAGATAAAAACATCATTACATATGGGTATAAGTATATCAGTCCAGTCCGACATCATATTCAGCGTAGTAACAACGAAGACATTGTACATATCTGGGTTCACGATGGAAGCAAGTTAAACCATTTCCCCCATATTTTAGGGCACCCCGAGATTCAAAGAGGGCCTCCTCTTGGGCCCCACACCAGTCAACCCCCCTCCTCCACTCCCCCACCGTGGGGGCAGACTCTCGCAGCCAGTTGCGTGCTATGTCCCGTTTGGCCACCGCCACCGCCGTCCCCAACAGGCGTTTATCTGATCTATTGCCATCTAGGCCATCGAAGATACCCAACAAAAGCCGCAGTGGGTCGTGAGGGACCTCCCAGCCCAGGGCCTGTGAAAGTTCCCTCTCCACCCCCCTCCAAAACCTCGCAAGTCCCGGGCACATCCACACCATATGGTAGAAATCTGCTGGAGAGTGCCCACATCTAGGGCAGTCCAGGGAGGGGCGCAAGCGTGCTCGGAAAAGCCTCTCTGAAGTGAGGTAGGACGTGTGTAGGTAATGTTTGCACCAGCCGCAGCTTGAAGGATGTGGTAAGGGTACGTGGGGCCATCAGGGCGTCCCTCCAATCAGCCTCCTCCAGGGGTCCCATCCAGCCCTCCCAGCGGGTGCGCAGCTGGTCAAGAACCGAGGGGCTATTGTCGACCAGGGCCCGGTAAATTCGGGAGACCCCTCCCCTACCCAGGTCCCCCATCATCACTTGGGCTTCCAGTGGGCTAAACTCTGGAAGGGTGGTTGGCGTGGGGAGGTGTGCATACAGGGCTTGGCGCAGCTGCAAGTACCGGAAGTGCTGAGCGTGAGGAAGGGCGTGCCGCTGCTGTAGGTCGGCAAAAGCTCGCATGTGGTCCCCCAACCAAACGTCCCCGAGCACCGACACCCCAATGAGGTCCCAGCACCGGAGCCCTTCAAGGGATGAGACTTCCCGGAGCCAGTTCCTGTGCCAGAGTGGCGTCTGGCGGGTAAGTTTGCGGTCCCATCCTGTATGGCGTTGGGCAGTGCGCCAAGCCATCAAGACCGCTCTGGTAATTGGGGGGCCATAGTTTGCAGGACAGGGCAGCCGTAAAGGAGCGCTTGGAGCTGAGAAAAGTCGGTCTCTTCTAGTTCCACCCGGTACGCCGGGTTGGGCCAGCCGCCCGCGTACCAGTCGTAGATGACGATCAGCTTGGTGGCGAGGTAGTAGGGGTAAAGGTGAGTCACCCCTAGGCCCCCGTCAAAGGGGGGAATGCGGCTGTGCACGAGGGAGATACGCGACCGTCCACCACTCCAGAGGAACCTGGAGAGGGCTCCGTCCAGCTCCCGGAAACAGGAACGGGGAAGGGGGATGGAGGTATTCTGTAGAATGTATAGGAAACGGAGGAGGACCATCATTTTGAACAGTGCTGTCAGGGTTTTGCGAATTGCTGCCATATCAGGTGTCAAGTCAGCAAGGAGGGCAAAGACTGTTTCCAGACCTCATTGGGTAAATGTCTGGCACCCTTATCATTAGGAGAGATGCACAGTTCAATTGTACATAGTTTTCACATTTAACGCAAGTCTCTCCCTAAGATGGCTGCCGCTGTGGACATTAGAGTAAACTCAAAGCAGCGTCAGGTCTAGTCAGTGAGCCCCGAGCGCAGCTTTGAATCTGCGCACTTCAACTGTTTTGTTTCCTGAGGCGGCCGCTAAATTCCTTGCTCCGTGTCTGTATTCGTGACAGGAGTTTAGGAAGTAGAATAGCGGTTTCTTAGTTAAAGTAAGTTCTAGTGTAGTTAAGGTCTAGTATCGAGGAAGATTAGACTTTAGTGAGTATTTCATTCGTCCCCTCAGTAAGGACGGATTATCTTGACGACAACGGAGATTCAGCATTTCCAGTCAGCCCTTAGTTACAGATACTGAGTTGAAGCCAGAGTTCGTAAGAGGTGGCAAGCACGACGGAGAGTCAAGCCCTTCAGAGAATCCACCACGACGGAGAACACTAGCAGGAGAGCTCGAACATTCCCACGAGTAGTATCATGAAGAAAGTAGTAAGCAAATCTTAAAACTGAAAGTACAAACTTCTTGCTGCAAGTAAGACTAAGCAATCCCTCATTGCGCTTCCCCTAATTTCTCCTTCCCCCCCTTTTCCCTACCTGGTACCTTTTTGCTCGCTTCGGATTGGAAATACAGCCGGCAGCGAAGGCAAGATTTCTTACCAGCAGCTACCAACAGAATCCCTATAAAAGGCTTGCAGGATATTCTCAAGGTAACAGAAACTCCATTAGAGGGGAGGGGGGTAGTCATAGGTAGAGCAATAGTAATGTTGAGTCCTATTCTTTCAGATAAGAGAATCCTGCAGTCTATCTAATCTCCACAAGAAGAGGGGCAATAACTTGGGAAATTCTGGTAGGACAAGTTTGGTTATTACAATAAGAGAGTACAGTCATAAGGTGGGTTGTTGTTTATGTTCTCTCCCATTCTGTGTATTAGGCACCCGTGTACCACAGACGGCAAGACTTTCTACATAGCGCAGTCTGAAGGGGTGACAGAAGATTTCAAGTTGTCTCTTTTCTTATCCACTTCCCCTTTTCCCTTCTGCTGGTTACTTTGCCTGTTAGGCGGGGTCACTGGTGGAGGGGTGATTGGGTACAGCTTCTGGACTGCTCCTGTGAGAGAACTTCAGGCCTTCGTGACAAGTGCACTCCGTCCCAGGGGATTGAGGGGGAGGGATTGCCATTTCTTCAGGTCAGAACGCATTTGGGTTACTAGGGGTGCAACATTCAGGGACCATTCCAGCTCCGGCAATAGAGTCACCCATATCCCCAAGTATTTAACCGAGTGATGTCTAAGAGGGATGGATGACTGCCAGTCAAAGCATTCCCTGGAGGGGTGCAGCGGGATCAGGGTGGACTTTGCCGCGTTAAGCCGGAGGCCGGAGACTTGTTTGAAGTCCAGGAGGATCTGCAGACACCTGGGTCCCGAGGTCGCCGGGTCCGCCAAATATAGGAGCACGTCATCGGCGTAGAGGGCTATCTTGTCGATGTGACTCTCATTCCAGGCCCACCCCTGAACGAGGCGGTAGTGCCGGATGAGCGTCGCCAGGGGCTCCATCGCTAACACAACAGATGTGGAGAAAGGGGGCACCCCTGGCACGTACCTCTACGTATCGGGAATGCCTCTGAGAGCGTCCCATTGATCAGCACTCGGGCCCTGGGGCTCGCATAAAGGACCCCAACATAGCTGTGGAACAGCGGGCCGAAGCCCATCTCCTCCAGCACGTCTTGCAGGTAATCCCAGCCCACCGTATCGAATGCTTTCTCAAAGTCGAGAAAGAGGAGGGCCAGATAGGGCGAGAGGCGGGGGCGATGGGCCAGGGCCAGATGGAGGCGGCGGGTACCTTTGGCCGGCATGTAACCGCATTGGTCCGGAAGGACCAGGTCCTTCAGGAGGGGCTTGAGCCACTGGGCCAGTATGGTGGCGAAGAGCTTGATTTCGGTGTTTATAAGGGAGATAGGGCGGAAATCCACGCAGTTCACGCAGAGCGGATGGGTCTTGGGAATGACCACAATCGTGGCCAGGTCCGACTCGGGGGGAAAGGAACCCCTCTCCAGCACGTGGTGGAAGAGAGTCATCAGGTGGGGGCCAAAGTGTCTCGGAAGGTCGCATAGAACTCCTGAGGGAATCCGTCTGGACCGGGTGTCTTGCCACTGTGCAGCAGAGGGATAGCCTCTAGGACTTCCTCCTGTGTGAAGGGCTTCTCCAGGGCCTCCGAATCCTCTGGGGCAAGGGAGGGTAACCGGGCGCCGGCCCTGCCAAGGAGGGTGTTCAGGAGTGCGTCGGGTGGGTGCGCCGTATAGAGACGGGTGTAGAAGTCGGCTAAGGCTCCTGCTATAGCCCCGGAGGATGTCTGAAGGTTGCCGTCCGGCGTGCGGATCTCTGGGATAACGCGGTGAATCTGAGGGTAGGAGACCAAGTTGTGGAGCAGTTTACCATTTTTGTCCCCCCAGCCGTATATCCGCGCCACAGACGAGCGCCACAGCTGTTGGGCCGAGTCCAACGAGACTTGACGGAGCTCCTCCCGGATCAGCGCCAGCTGCCGGGTGGGGTCACCGAGACCCAGCGCAGCTTGCTCGACTTCAAGCCTGGAAGCCTGGGATTCCAGATCCGCAAGCCGGGCCAGCCGGTCCGCTCGTTCGGCATGTACAAGCCCTCTAGCCACTCCAGGAATCACTGCCTTACCGGCCTCCCATAGGGTCCCTGGCGACGGAACCGAGCCCTCGTTGGCAGTGAAGTAGAGGGTTAGTTCTTGCCTTAAATCGTCCACCGTCGCCTGGTCCTGTAGGAACCAGGCATTGAGGCGCCATACCGCACGCGGACCCCCAGGTGCGGAGCCCATGCAGAGGGAGACGGGGGAGTGGTCCGACAGTCCCCTCGGTAAGATAGTAACTCTAGAGACCAGATGACAATCTGTGGTCGGGAGCAGGAGGAGGTCAATACGGGAGTGGCTGTGGTGAGAGGCCGATGTATGAGTGTATTGTGTCTTGCGCGGGTTCCAGACCCGCCAAGTGTCGCATAGCCCCAAGGCCGAGGCCCAGCCCGATAGGGCCGCCGCAGAGGAGGAGCGGGTCACCGTGGGGGGAACGGTTGAATCTCGCCCCGGTTGCATCACGGCGTTGAAATCACCCCCTATAATTGTGAGGTCGAGCGGGAAGGTGGGAACGATCTGAGTGAGACACCGAAGCGTCGGGGACAGGAGGGCCGGCGGGGCATAGACATTCAGGATATTCAGGGGACAGCCCTCCATCACTAACCGAGACAGCTACGTAGCGCCCTAGTGGGTCATTGTGGGCCTTAAGCAGGGTGAAGGGGAGACCTCTCTGTATCAGTACCGCCACCCCTCGGGAACCTCGTTGGAACCCAGAGTGCCAGACCATCGCGAATCCGTAGCGGGCCAGGAAAGTCCCTAAAAGGTGGGTCTCCTGGAGAAGGAGCACGTCCGCCGAGTGGCGATGCGCCGCTCGAAGGACCGCAGCGCACTTGATGCGGTCGAGGAGACCATTGACGTTCCAGGAGAGGACGTGAAGGGGCCTAGTTAGAGTGGAAGCCATTCGGGGAGGAGGGGGACATGGGAGAGCGCGTAGGTCAGCTGGGGACGCACCTCGAGGGGAAGGTCCTACAGCACCACACCGGGTCAAGGGAGCAGGGCATTTGGAGCGGGCCAGCGGGACGCAGGCGCCCGGGGTGGGGTAGGAGACAGGGGGAGGGGGGCGGCCACCCTCAGTCCGCCCCCGTGGTAGACCGCCGGGACCCAGAGTGGCCAGGAGATCAGTGAGCCAGAGGTGTGTGTCGGACAAGGATGCACCCACAGTCGGATAGCAAGGTAGGGAGCTGCAACCAGCTGCTCATAAGCAGCACCAACAGAGGCCGAGGAGCGGCCGAGCCATGTTAAACCTGAAAGCAGCCCCTAGGCGGCTAAGAACAAAAAACATTTGGGAGACAACGGCCTCCTTCCCCCCAGTACCCCCCAACTCCCCCCACCCCACACTTCAGAACAGGAAGCATCTGTCGCCCTAAAGTAAAACACCCAAAGAACTAACCCTTCACTAGGGGACTGATACTAAACTTAAACGAGTAGTTGGGAGCAGTAGCACTAATCTAGAGCGAACAAAGGAGGACCCCCCTCCATAGTGCCGGATGGATGGCAACAGCAATAACCAGGTACGGTTAAGTGAAGACATGGTGCAGAGAAATAAATGTCCACGGAAGCACAAGGGACAGAAGAGTGCAGGATCAGAAGAGAGAGATGGAGAAGAAAAAAGGTTGGAAACGGAGAAGGGAAGACAAAGGTATGCATTGATTGGATTACAGTTCCTGGAAGGGACCCTCTTTAGGCGATTCGCCCTTCGGGCGTCTGACAGGGCCCGGGCGAGCGTCGCAGGGCAGTCCGGCCGGTCAGGGCGACTGTGAGTAGACAGACCTCAAGGAGCCAGAGCTCAGGCCTCCGTGTCCTGTGGTGAGTCCCGGATTACGGGGCTGCCGGACAAGTCCGAGTCCGATCTGGATTTGCGCAGACTCGTGCCCTAGTTAGGGGGCATGTCAATGGTGACCACCGATGAAGGCCCCGTCGCCGGAGGTGTCCCCTGGTCCGGGGGGAGGTGTCCGCCGTGCGTTACCCCTTGGTGAGCACGAGGCGTCTCGACGCGGGCGACCTCGCCTGCGGGAGCCAGTCCGGCGTCGCCTTGGCTTGGGTCCTTCGTGGGCAGGGCGGAGAGCGGGACCTTAGGTAGGGGAGCGCCTTCGCCCAGGTAGAAGGGGACGCTCCTCCGTGAGCCAGGTCCAGGCTGCCTGCGGGGAATCAAAGAAAAAGGACTTGCCCTGGAAAAGGACCTTGAACCGGGCGGGGAATAGGAGGCCATACCTCAGACCCAGCGCCCTGAGCTTTTGCTTGACTTCGTCGTAGGATCGCCTTTGGGACTGGACCTCCCTCGAGTAGTCCGGGAAGACCATGATTTTGGAATTCTCAAACAGCAGGGGGCCCAGGTCCGTGGCCGCTCCCAGGATGGCGTCCCGATCTCTGAAGTTGAAGATGCGGAGGATGAAGGGTCGGGCGGGGCCCCCGGGGGGAGGCCGGGGCGCCAAGGATCGATGGGCCCGCTCTATAGCGAACCAGGGGGAGAGCTTCTCAGCCGGCATCCAGGATCGGAACCAGGTTTCGAGGAATTCGGCCACCGGGCCCTTCTCCACCCCCTCCGGAAAACCCAGGAGGCGTAGGTTGTTCCTTCGGGCCCGGTTTTCGGCATCATCCACCCGATGGTGAAGATCCGACGTCAGTGTCTGGAGACGGGCCACTTGGGTCTTGAGTCAGGCCAGGTCGTCCTCTGCCGTGGATATGCGGGATTCGGCGATTCGCGCCGTGGCATTTCTGAGGTTTTGACGGATGAGGGCCACATCCACCACCCCAATTTTGGCCTCGACCGATGTTTGGGAGGCGCTAATCGCCGGAGGATCGTTGAGAGGTCCCCGAGGGAGGCGGGGGTTCGGCGCCAGCAGCATGGTCCATTTTGGCAAATTGGTCCATACGCAGCTGGGAGGAGGGGACCGGGGTTTGCGTGGTCTTTCCCCTGACCATGGCCTCACGCGGAGGCGGCGGGACCCGGCAGGTATTCCTCGGTGGGCGGCCTCCGCTTCGCGGCAGTTCAGGGAGTCCCAGGGGGCAGAGACACAATTGCGGAGGCAAGCCTGGACGTCAGGGAGTCTAAGGGGGCAGAGACACAATCGCAGAGGCAAGCCCGGACGGCCGCCGCATAGAACTCCCCCTACAGGCCCCCCGGGCCCCGGCAGGTAGGCGCCGCAGGTCACAGCGGGCCAGGGGGGGATCCCCGAGCCGCCGGCAAGGGCTCTCCTCTTGGCCACCAGGCCCGCCACAGCACCAGCAATCAGTCGGCCACAGGCAGGGGACCGGACGATTCAGCACCTCAGTAGGGCCAGGCAAATGGGTGCGGCAGGGGTCGCCTTCAGTCCCTGTCGCCCAGATAAGCCCCCGCAGGTCTCGCCGACTCCTCGGGGCACCCGGGGCCCGCGCCGCGCTTCTAGGCCAGGCCGGCGGGCACAGCGGCTCCGGGCGGTTTAGCAAGTTCGGTGGGGGCGTCTAGGTGCCGCGTCCCCGTTCGCCCGCTGGAGCCAGAAATTCAGTGGGGATGCGGGGGGGATCGCCGCCGCCGAGGGGGAGCCGGCCGCTGCAGAGATCATCAGGGGGCCGCCATCTTGCCGGCCTCGCGGCAGGGTGAGAGCAGGGCAGCGGAGGCGCTTGCAGACCTCCGGGAGATCCCAAACTACGCCAGGAGGTGCCCAACGGACAGCCAGCGCAGCGGTGCCAGGTGGGTCCAGTGATGTAGGCTGCTGCTGACGGATGCAGGGCGGATGACGGATACGGGGTCCAGAGCACTCTTAGAGTGCGACCGCCATCTTGACGCCCTAGGCCACGCCTCGAGGTCCAATTTTAATCTTAATGGATGCCCCAATTGTTTTTCTGGTTTTGTACTTTTATGGATATGTATTTTTATCCAAATAAAGTTTATATTGATTGATTGATTGATTATTGTGATATCAGTGCTACGTTCATGCAACATCACTTCCTGGGAAGATTCAGGGTCCAAGCTTATACACCACTTTGTGTACTACCATTAAG
Source organism: Lissotriton helveticus (assembly GCF_964261635.1). Taxonomy (NCBI): domain Eukaryota; kingdom Metazoa; phylum Chordata; class Amphibia; order Caudata; family Salamandridae; genus Lissotriton; species Lissotriton helveticus. The sequence goes on along the minus strand of NC_136067.1, from coordinate 491,970,436 downwards.
GTTAAAGGACATATGATGTCAGTTCTGCCACCCCAGGCATTTCAGTGAACTAACATCCATGGATGTTATGCGCTACTAAGAGAACTAAAATTAAAAACATCTCTTTTTCCTCAAGGATAAGTCAGAGGGGTTTTGGGTTGACCACGGCTATTCTTACCCAGCGCGGGGACACACTGGCATTAGTGTAACCATGGCGCTTTACAAGTGGACTTATTATTATTACTAATCAAAAATTAAGTAGTAGTGAGGCACACTGGGTTGAATCCAAAGTTACTGGTTTGTTAATAAATGTAAAGCTTCTTGGGTGCACGCGAGGTATCTCCCTCTGGCCGAAGGGAGAATGGGTACGTGAAGAATAAAGCACTAAGTCAACAATTCATAATGTTTCCAAAACCTTCAGAAGGTTCTCACCCTTAATTTTGACTTTGAATTGTTCATTCACAGGACACACAGTCCCCTGATGAAGGGTCCCCGACCCGAAATGCATTGGGATGGTTTACATAAAGTGTTGAGAAACCAAGAATATGTCTAAATAATGCACAGTCGTATATGAGAAATATCATAACGATGACAAACAAAAGAAATTAAACACATTATTATTTTGGAAACACTATGAATTGGTTGTGGAACTGTATTTAATTTAAAAAAGGTTATCCAATACCTATAACGGAGTGCAACAGAGGGACACTAAGTACTTTGACTTAGTGCTTTATTCTTCTACTAAGAGGACTGTCAGACCTAAAGCATGGAGCATCAGAACCACATGGCACACAGCCTTTCAGTAGGCCAGGACAACAGAAGTGGATTGGCTCGCAGAGGAGCCATTCCACAGCAAGTAATAAAAGGTAGACATACCATTACGATAGCTTTTAAGGTGACCTTTGTTTTTTTCAGCTAATTTAAGTTTTCTCTATTTTAAAATGTCCTCCACTCCAACGCGAGTCAAGTTGAATAACGAAATCTGTCCAAAGTGCACTTCAAAGAGTTTACATACTTATGTACTGTGTGCATTAGTCAGTGGTGCCTCGCTCTGTGGTGCAAGCAGGAAGCATCCAGCAGTGACGACAGGGGGCATTGGTGAATGTCGAAGACTCGCCCTCAAGTTGTTCGCCATGTGACTCGATCCGTCAGAAAATAACGGGCTATGGTAATTAAGGCCGAAGCCTCTTTTTGCTGGGCGCTAAAAGCTGGCCGAGGTGACAACATAAACTGAAAATGACAGTTCTTAATCTTGCACACTCTATTCACTTTCAAGGGCAAAGGCGGGAACGTTAGGTCCCTCTGCGTCGCACTTGTGCTCGCTCAGTTGGCTGCCGTATCTTCCAGCGTTTCCCCTTAAACAGTATTTTTGCTCCATCACGTACAACAGCTTCTAAGGAACGTCACGGCCACCGAGGTAACAAGAGAAGTCTACACCTCGAAATCTAACTCGCCTCGTTAGGCTTTCAGCCTCCCTTCGTTTCCTTCCAGAGTTTCGACCCCCACCGCCTCCACACTGAACACCCCACCTGACCTCAGCCAATCAACTCGAGGGCCAGCACTCACCCCGCGAGTCACGCGGCGACGCTACTGCGCCTCCTATTGGACAAAAGGCAAAGATGGTGGGAGGGGTCCTGCGAGACGATTGACAGGCGCACCGGCAGCTTTTCCTAGCTGCGGCCGGCAACTGCTTGAGAGGAGGAAGAGCTGTATTCAGAAGGGCGGTTATCTGTACACTGCTCTAACGGGACCGCTCCCTCCTCTCCGTCCCTGGGTCGTGCTTTTTTTCTTCTTATTTTTTCTTTACCTCCTGCCGCTCCTCGTGTCTCCTTTCTTTGCTGCTGTCTGGTAAGTGACATATTTATTTTTACTTGAAGGGGGTGTGGAGGACGCGGCCCTGGTGATGCTGAGCATGTGTGTCCCCTCTGCAAAGGATGCCAGTAGCGCCCCGTTGATGGGTGTCAGCCCAGGTCTGGCTCATCTTGCAGCTCTTATCCCAGTTATTTGTGTCCCTGTGTGTTCGAGGCCACATTTCCTCAGTAACAAGTGGGAATCTCCAACCCAAGGGCGTAGACAGTTTAAACCGCATCAAATATTAGCCACCGTATGTGCTGTCTGCACAAGACAAGTATCCTGAGATATTGGGTAATAGTGTTACCCCTCACTTGCCTTGTTGCTACCTACGGTTTACCTTAAAGATATCAGTTCTGAAATCTAATTTTGTCACTTGTTCCCACGCTCCCTGCACTCGCTACTCAGCACTTGCACTTTGACTCCTGAACTGGCTCGTGATGTTATTTGCGGCGATGCAAATAACTTGGTATTCCCATAGCTTGTCCAAATAAGTTGCCGTTAGAATTGACTGCCCCGACTACAGATGTTTGTCCTCTAATTAGATTAGTCTGGCCGTCCGCATGTCACTCAGTCGACTGCAACTGCAGGCCCGGCTCCAGAATTTGGGTTCTGGGTAGGCCAAGAAGAAGAATGGGTAGGCCATAAAGATAAACGGGGTTGTCCAGAGACCCACAGGTGTCTGTGAGCTGGGTCTGTGCATGTTGGATGGTCTTGTACGGTTGTGAGCTGCATACAGTACCTATTACCGGGTTCTGACTGCTAGTTTTGACTGAGCATTTCTAGAAGTTTAAACCTACAGGTTTGATCTCTTATGCTGTCTCTACCTCGCATTCCTTTCTCTCCGTGTCACTCCCTCTCTTCCAACTTCACCCTTCTTTCTCTCCATTTCACTTTGCTGTCCTGCTAACTCCACCCTCTACTTCATCCCACCCCACTCTCTTCTCTCCTTACATCATCCAAACTCTCTCTCCATCTTAGCCACCTGTTTCCGTACGTCCCATCACTTTCTCCACTTCCCTTTAATTTACCTCTCACCTCACCCTCCTCTCTTTCCACCTTGTCATACTTTCTCGCTCTCCTGACCTCGCGATCCTCTCACTGTGGCTCAAGTTACTCTGACAAGAATTCACACTTCTATTCCCACCTCACCCTTCTCTCTCCACCTCACCCTTCTCTCTCCACCTCACCCTTCTCTCTCCACTTAACCCATCTCTCTTTTCCTCACCCTTTTCTCTGTTCCTCGCCCTCCTCTCACTCTTCTCTGTCCAATTTGCCCTCCTCTCTCCCCATCAGTTATCCTTTTGTTCTCACTACCCTCCGTCTTGCCTCCTCCTTATTAACCCAATTACCCTCTCAACTCTCTGCTCCGCCATCACATCTCCCCACCTCACCCTTCTCTCTGTTATAAGTTTAGGACATAAAGAGCACAAGTACAATAATCAGACCTTCTGGAATTATGCAACAGTGGAGGAATAAATTATGCAGAGGGGTTGACTAAATTGTACAGTGTAATGCAGGGTAGTATTACTTCACTATTGTGTCATTTTTTGCACGTTATCCCTCTGTGTATAAATGTTTCTCCCCAGTAGTGACGAGTAAACCTATGTGAAGGGCCTTCCACTGTGCAACACATCACCACAATTTTAGTAACATTTGATCCTTTTATGAGTTTTTTTGTTAAAAATTTCAAATGATGCTGCAGAAGATGGATTATGTAGCTAATGTATCAAATCCATAAATATGTGGAAAATGCGGCTGCATAATCACATAAGTCCAGTGGCCCTGGTTGTAATCAATTTCTGTCTATTTATATGACAAAATGAGAGAATTTGTTGGTAGAGAATAAATGAAGTCACTAGTACCCCAACGTGGAGTATTTTCTTTAAGTTCCTTCTATTTATGTCGGAGAGTTCTGTAGTAAATACTATCTTCACTGTTCCTCTCTGGCTAGACAATACTATTATACTAATGATCATAGAATGCCAAGGAGTCTCTCTAGCTGACTGTACCTTTCTATTCCCTGTTGTGGCAGTTGGTCACCTGAGGCTGAGCTACCAACAGCGAGCTCCTGGTGGGGTTTCTCTCTGTCTACCTACAATCTTAACCTGTCTGTCTAACCTGGAAGGAACCTGCAATAAAGGATCTTAACCTATCAAGTGGACTCTGCAACATTCATTTATTACAAGTTCCACCTTCTGCGAGTACTTCGGGAGAATTAGAGTAGACAGAACAGTGGTAGCACATATTTCCCATGCTTTTCTTTAGACTATAGGCACTTGCACTGCTCCTTCCCATTCTGTATCTGTGTTGTATTAGTGAAACTTCACTTAATAGTAAAAACCTTGCCATTGTCACCATTTTATTGCTTAATATACTGCTGTAAGCAGGGCCACTGGAAATATGTGATTCTGAGGGTAAAGAATCTTCCGCATAATTAGAGATTTGCCTTATTTTTTCACATAATTCATCTGCTGCATACTTTGCTGATGCTAAGAGAAAAAATGTTTCTGGTTCAAACTGATCAAAAGTTAGTAAAACATGTGTTGCTTTGCAGTGGAGACCCTTCGCAGAGGCTGATGGTCAGTCACCTTTCAGTTGCCTATTGCTGCATTTTAGCGTTAAACTGGTACTAACGAGGTGTAACATTTGCCAAGACGGTGTTAACATGTAAAAAGAATGAAGTAATATTACAAAATGTACAACACTACACTGTGTAATTTGCTTTTTCTTGCCACATAATTTAGTCAACCCAACCGCATAATCTGGTTTTCTCAACCACATAAATAATTTCAGTGATCCCAGCTATAAGTAAGGAATTGCATCACAGCAGAAATAAAATAAAACACTACTAAGATGTATCATCTGATTCTAATGGCATTTTGACTTACTTTTCTTGCAATGGCAATATACTTCACACTGTTTCTGACATAAAACTTTTTTCATCTCTTAATTACTGCGTGACTGGAGCTTGCGGTCTCGACACAGTGGAGTTGTTTGAAGTATCCCTTCCGTTTACACATTCACAGTAATAGCAACCATCCCTTGTGACCTCATCCCTGCCCCGCACACTTAAAATAGCCCAAGGCATGGACGTTGTACATTAAAGTTACATAATTAGGGTTTGATTGCTCGGCTGCAGAGCACGTATGATTGTTTCCATCAAGTAAAAGCACAAAACATGTTTTATGCGTGTGAATGGGCCACGGGGCTAACTTGGGAGGGCCTGACCCACCCTTTAGAACCGGGGCTGCTGCAAATAAGATTTTTTTTTATCGACGTCTACATCTCACTCATTATATTTTATGTACTGCTGCGAAAGCACCATTGTCATTTCCTGTCCATCAACTTCAACCCCTTTATTTACTAATATTCGCCCTTTATTTACCACACAATAATAATATACACTCTTGGGCTTTCTTTGTTGGAGTAATGATAAGCAGCAATGCTAAGATGTACTTGTCAAGTTATGAATTACGTTTTTATTTAGTACTTTCGAGCACACAAGTTTATTCGATACTATAATCTTTATCCTGAGTAGTAAAATGGTTTGTCAAAGATCACACAACGTGTGCAAATGGTAATGCTGGAATTAACATGCGATATCCTGGTTCCTCTATGACTAATTTAGCATCCGTCTTTAAAATAAAGTCTAGACTTTCCGTTGTTGTGCTGAAGATTGGGCGTGATATTGCTGGCAAAAGTGCCCCTCCTTTGCCTGTTACCTGTGCTTTGGCCGTGGAGTCACCATTCCTCACTACATGGGGGAGGAGGGGAGTAGACAGGAAGAAAGATGATCAGAGGCGGGGGTACACCCGAGAGCATTCATCCTCTCCACTGTCCTTTTTGCAAGGGACACAGGGTACATGCAGTCTGGTGACTGACATACGGGCTCCTAAGCAGGTTCTTGTTTGATGTTGACTAAGCACACGCATCACAACACAAGCATGTGCCCTGATTACTAACATATGAATGACAAGATCAGATGTTACCTCTCGAATTGTATGTGCTGGTGTCATTATGAAGCAGGGCGTCACCGACACTTTTATTGTGTTTGATTATGTGCAGAGAATATGTTTGTTTGACAGACTTAGGATTTTTTCTGTGTTGTAGCTCTGCATTCTCTTTTTATGCTTACCGAATATTTACCTTTTTTCCATCTTCTCACAGATTTCAATAATGGAGGGCCTGAATAAAGCAATGAACAATTACATAGACGATTTGCTTGGACCAAGAGGTAATCCTTTTTTCAAGCTATATCCTCACCGTTAATGAATAAAATAATTCATTGTTTGGATCATCAGTGCTGACGATTTTAAGTTGAGCTAGTGAATTAAAATTTGCTCACTGGCTATTAATTAAAAGTGAACATTGTAATTCTTAACACACAGACTTTATTCAGCATATTGGACTCGGCTATTTACCAATATACTTATTTTTCAGATTTTGCCTCAGCGCATCCATGTGTAATGTAAACAAACATAAATATAATAACACGTAGCATGAGACTTTCTTTTGAAAGAACGTGTGCATTTGCCAACTCAGCAGGAACAGTCATCATTACTCCTGCTTACTTTAACTCACATTTTACTGAAACAAATCCACACCGAGTCAGTACGTAACCATAGCCCTGCAGTGTGCCTTAAGCACCAGCGGCCCTGGCCCTGTTTTCTTTCTCAACCCGAGACTGCTTCTGAGAGGACTAGAATAATGTGATGCAAAACAGCGCCAGCTCTTCAAACAGTAACATGAAAATTAGGTTAAAGGTACATGCAGTCCCTGGGCCCTTGCAGGAGTCGCGGTTTCCTCTCCAACTCTTCAGTTAATGCTCCTTCAGAACATATGAAACCCATCTCGAAGAAGGTGTTGTGGTGTTTTGTAAGAGAAAGTGAAGTATCAGTCGTCTTTTCACTGTGTATTTGCACATGAATAATGATTAGCATTTTACCTAGCAACAGCATTGTTAAATAAAGATCAGCAGAGTGCTACACACATAAAACGTATGTACTCCAGTGGCTCTTCAAGCCACCAACCCCTCCTTAAAAGCACACGTACCAATTACTGCAGGTTGACATGGTGTCCCCATGTTATATATTGTATACTCTGGCATAACCCTGACATACATTTAGTGGAAGCAGACCTGTATCAATGATCTTTCCAGATTCTGAGACTTTTCGACTTCTCAAAATTTGGCAAAATTTTCTGTGCGGTGCGAGCAGATGTGTTCAGCAGATCAGTGGTCAAAGTCTGCCTGACAGGGACAGAGAAACTTAAAGCAATACTTTGCCGGGATCTTGGTCCAGCACAGACCAGAAGGGGTGGGGAGGGGTGGGTGTGTGTTGCTGGGGTTGGACCACGTTTAATTCTGCTGCTCATAATTCACCATATCTCTACAGATTCTTTTGGAGATGCATGATTGCTGTCTAGTGGGTCAGATTCTGTGCTTTTTCACCCAAAGTTTCAGTGCTTTAAAGCATAACCTTCCACTTCAGCACTAAGGGGCCCATTATGATCGCGGACGGACTTGAGTCCGTCCGCGACCATAGAGGAGGAGGGAACCTCCGCATGGCCTGCGGAGTTCCCTCCTGTCCAATTAGGATGTGACCGCCACCCTGGCGGTCACATCCTCTATTTTTACCATTGCGGAGGGTGCGGCTTCAAGCTGCACCCGCCGCAATGGTAAAAATGCATACATTGCATTTGTATGCAGAAAACGGCAGGCACCGTGCAGTGCCTTCCGATTTCTGCAACAAATGCAGGGGGGTACCATAGGTACCCCCCATGTGCTCCCCCACCCCCCCTTAACCAAGGGGGCCCGCAACGGGCCCCCGCAGTGAAGTTCCACATGCTTTTCCACGGCGGAAAACCCGCCGCGGAAAAGCATTTTTTAAAGCCCATCCTAATATGGCTGGCGGTGTCTGAGAGACACCGCCACCATATTAGAGCTTTTCCGCCGCGGTTGTAAGCCAACCGCGGCGGAAAAGCTGCGGACAGAAACCATGACCCACCAGCCATCCTAATGTGGCGGTGGGTCTTTGGTGGGTCCGCTGCAGTTTTTCCGCATCCTCCGGGCCGGCGGTGGCTTCCGACGGCCCGGAGGATGCGGAAAAAACGTAATCTTAATAGGCTCCTAAATTTGCATAAATAGAAATGCAGTTCATTCGGACATCAAGTGACCATTTATGCTATTCCGGATTGCCTTAAATCAGGTCAGGTTACCCTGATCCTAAAGAAACCAAGTGAGGATCCCACTGACCTTCTTAACTTTCGACCAATCACTAACCTCCCCACCTTGGCAAAACTTTTGGAAAAATGTGTGCTCGCCCAACTTTGTCATCACATTGACCATTTCCAACTCCTGGACCAATGCCAATCTGGTTTCCTCCCAGGTCATAGCACAGAGTCGGCGCTAATACACATCGTGGATGATGCGCTTAGAATGCTGTATCACAGTGAGTCGTACATACTGATCCTTCTCGACCTTTCGTCAGCATTTCACACTGTCAAACATGATCACCTAATTGACCTAGAACACAGGATGGGGCTGTCTGGGCCGGTTTTCAGCTGGTTCTCTTCGTTCCTCAAGAAGAGATCCCAATGTTTCAAGGTGGGCCATTCCTTGTCCCTCCCTGCACCAGTCACCATGGGTGATCCACAAGTTTCAGCATTGTCCCCCATGCTCTTTAAACTGTTCATGGAGCCTCTGATGGAAATTTAAAAATCATCCATCATTCGCTATCATATGTATGCGGATGATACCCAACTATACCTGAAGATCACCTCCCCCGAAGGCATCCAGTCCCTCAAATCAGTCCTGCTGGAAACACAAAGCTGGCTGACACGCAATCACCTGAAGCTTCATGCTCTTAAAACGGAATTCCTACTGATCTCACCCCACAACCAATCCCTCATCATGGAACAATGGTTGACTCAGCTGACTGCTCTTAACTGCAGTCCACACCTCGTGGACTCGGCATCATATCTGGGTATCATTCTAGACAAAAGCCTGAACATGCAGAAGCACATCAGTTCCCCCACCTAAGGAGCGAACTTTCAACTCAGTTTTCTTAGGAAACTCAAACCCTTCCTCCTTGCTCATGACCTCAAGGTTGCAGTACAAGCATTAGTGATCTCAAAGCTTGACTATGGTAGTGCAATACTTTGTGGCCTGCCTAGAGTAAAGACTGCTCCTCTTAGGCCTACCCTCAGTTCCGCTGCTAGGCTTTTAACTGGTACAAAGAAATACTACCACATATCTCCGGACTTGCGGGAACTAATTTGGTTTCCTTATAAAGCTCGGATGTAGTTAAAAATTGCATGCATGTCTCACAAAGCCATCCACTTCAAGACCCCGCTGTACGTGTGCATTTGCAAACTCAGCAGGAGAATTCATCATTACCCCTCCTTACTTAAACTCACATTTTACTGAAACAAATCCACACTGAGTCAGTACGGAACCATAGCCCTGCAGTGTGCCTTAACCACCAGCGGCTCTGGCCCTGTTTTCTTTCTCAACTCGAGACTGCTTCTGAGAGGACTAGAATAATGTGATGCAAAACAGCGCCAGCTCTTCAAATAGTAACATGAAAATTAGGTTAAAGGTACATGCAGTCCCTGGGCACTTGCAGGAGTCGCAGTTTCCTCTCCAGCTCTTCAGTTAATGCTCCTTTCAGAACATATGAAACCCATCTCAAAGAAGGTGTTGTGGTGTTTTGTAAAAGAAAGTGAAGTATCAGTCGTCTTTTCACTGTGTATTTTCACATTAATAATGATTAGAATTTTACCTAGCAACAGCATTGTTAAATAAAGCTCAGCAGAGTACTATACACATAAAACGTATGTACTCCAGTGACTCTTCAAGCCACCAACCCCTCCTTAAAAGCACATGTACCAATTACTGCAGGCTGACATGGTGTCCCCATGTTATGTATTCTATACTCTGGCATAACCCTGACATACATTTAGTGGAAGCAGACATGTAACAATGATCTTTCCAGATTCTGAGACTTTTGAACTTCTTAAAATTTGGTAACATTTTCTGTTTGGGTGCGAGCAGATGTGTTCAGCAGATCAGTGGTCAAAGTCTGACTGGCAGGGACAGGGAAACTTAAAGCAATACTTTACAGGGATCTTGGTCCAGTACAGACCAGAAGGGGCGGGGTGGGTATGTGTTGCTGGGGTTGGACCACGTTTGCTTCTGCTGCTCATAATGCACCATATCTCTACAGATTCTTTTGGAGATGCACGATTGCTGTCTAGTGGGTCAGATTCTGTGCTTTTTAACCCAAAGTGGCAGTGCTTCAAAGCATAACCTTTCACTTCAGCACTAAATTTGCATAAATAGAAATGCAGTTCATTGGGACATCAAGTGACCATTTGTGCTATTCAGGATTGACTTAAATCAGGTCAGGTTACCCCGATCCTAAAGAAACCAAATGAGGATCCCACTAACCTTCTCAACTTTCGACCAATCACTAACATCCCCACCTTGGCAAAACGTTTGGAAAAATGTGTGCTCGCCCAACTTTGTCATCACATTGACCATTTCGAACTCCTGGACCAATGCCAATCTGGTTTCCTCCAAGGTCATAGCACAGAGTCGGCGCTAATACACATCGTGGATGATGCGCTTAGAATGCTGGATCACAGCGAGTCGTGCATACTGATCCTTCTCGACCTTTCGTCAGCATTTCACACTGTCAAACATGATCACCTAATTGACATAGAACACAGGATGGGGCTGTCCAGGCCGGTTTTCAGCTGGTTCTCTTCGTTCCTCAAGAAGAGATCCCAATGTTTCAAGGTGGGCCATTCCTTGTTCCTCCCTGCACCAGTCACCTTGGGTATTCCACAAGGTTCAGCATTGTCCCCATGCTCTTTAACCTGTTCATGGAGCCTCTGACGGAAATTTAAAAATCATCCATCATTTCCTATATTAGGCATGCGGATGAAACCCAACTATACCCGAAGATCACCTCCCCCCGAAGACGTCAAGTCCCTCAACTCAGTCCTGCTGGAAACACAAAGCTGGCTGACACGCAATCACCTGAAGCTTCATGCTCTTAAAACGGAATTCCTACTGATCTCACCCCACAACCAATCCCTCGTCATGGAACAATGGTTGAATCCGCTGACTGCTCTTAACTGCAGTCCACACCTCGTGGACTCTGTATCATCTCTGGGTAGCATTCTAGACAAAAGACTGAACATGCAGAAGCACATCACCAAAGGAGCGAACATTCAATTCAGTTTTCTTAGGAAACTCAAACCCTTCCTCCCTGCTCATCACCTCAAGGTTGCAGTACAAGCATTGGTGATCTCAAAGCTTGACTATGGTAGTGCAACACTTTGTGGCCTGCCTAGAGTGAAGACCGCTCCTCTTAGAGCTACCCTCAGTTCAGTTGCTAGGCTTTTAACTGGTACAAAGAAATACCACCACATATCTCTGGACTTGCGGGAACTGAATTGGCTTCCTTATGAAGCTCGGATACAGTTAAAAATTGCATGCATGGCTCACAAAGCCATCCACTTCAAGACCCTGCTGTAACTTGCGCAGAAACTGGAACTTTCTTGTGGTTCTAGAGCCTCCAGAAGCACCAACACGCTTTAGCTTAAACCTCAAAAAGTCAAGAAAAAAGGACCTGTAACCAAGTCTTCTCTGGGGTGGCTCAGAGGATCTGGAACTCCCTTCCCCCCGAAGTCAGGGTGAACCCTTCTACTGTCTTCTTCAAAAAAGAAGTCAAAGGGCTCCTGATGAAGACATTTCTGCCTTAGCATGGCTCCTGCATCTGATTCGGGGTCCATACCAGTTGTTTCTGGCTCAACCACCTGGTTCACAATTAGGTCGGACAATTCTAGACTGTGATTTTGCCTGTTGGTGTGTCTACTTTTTGTTTGTCAATTTTAGACTTTGATTCTGTCGATTTGTCTATTCTGTTTTGTATGTTTATACCCTTTGTTGCATAATCAGTAAAATACCCTTATGATGCATAATATGTAAAGCGCTCTGATATCCTCGGTGGTCATGTTCGCGCTATATAAAACTTTCAAAATAAATAAATAAAATAAATAAAATACATTTGTAGTGGAATCCCTGCCAGGCACTGTTTCCAAAAAATACTTTCTGTTCCCTGTGTATCTACAAACACTTTTACCCTCTTTCCACACCTTAATGCGCTGTGGTGATTAGGGATGCAAAAGTCAGGAACGCTAAGTGTTTGCAGCTCTGTAGTGCACATCACAGGGGATCGATAAAATTATAAACTTGCATGTGTTGTACATAAGGAGTATGTGCGATGTCTTCAGCATGTGTTCCCCGTTAAGGATTGTATGCATAGGAGGTAGAACATAGAATGTTGTAGATGAAGTGGTCTGAGTCAGTTGCTCCTGAGCTGTTGATGGATGAGGTGTTCTTCAATAAATGTTATTATTACATTATCTTACCATATCTCGTTATCTTACCTGATCCTTTACGAAGTGGACTACCTTTGAAAGCCACAATATCCTCATTTCTTCTTCAGAAAGGTGGAAGGGTGAGCCACTCCAAATTATGTGTATAAATGAAGATTGTCTGGGTTTAACGCCGCACTTACTCTACTTCAAGAATACTATGCAAGATTGTAAAGTAGGACTCTGGAAACCGGCGGTTGTATGAATTATTTATTAGGTACAAGACAACACACCATAAGCTTCTGTCGCCTGGAAGGGAACTCACTCAACTGACCAAACTGTTGTCAACTGTCACTATAGAACACACAGCTGTCAACATTCCAGCTCACACCTAACCAATAGCGCGCAGGGAAACAGCACGCGCAGGGGAGGGTGAGGGAAAGGAAGAAAGGGCTAAGTCCTAACACATCTCCTTCCCTAAAGAACATAAAGTTAAAAACTTACTACAAGTGAAGCTGTAATGAAACTAAAAGAGCTAATCACAAACAAAGTCTTTGTATTTGCTGGGTTTGCCGAGAATGCGGCCAAAGCTACTTGTGCTAGCCCTTGCTTCGCCAGCATCACTGATAGACATACTCCCTGGGTCTATCTGGGGCCATCACCAGAATATAAATAGTTTTTTGTCTCTTTTGATTTGAGATTACACTCCACATCCTCACTCTCCGATTTCTCTTGTTCATTTTCTGTAGTACTTGTGTCCAAATTGTCCTGTGATACAACGGATGCATCTGAGCTAAGATTCTTGTACTCGCCAATAGATTCAAAGAACTCACGGTTAGGCCCATACTGGTATCATAGTTCTCCAATGGTGTATCAGTGCAATTATCCTCCTGCTCAGACTCGTCTTCCTCATATTCCAACCATTTTGAGTTGTGTCCTTCGTTCACGGTTCTTTGTTCCATCCCTTTTTTTCTTTTACTTCTGATCCGTGACACACAGATATTTTAGAAGCGTGCCACACTCTTCCATCACTGAGTAAGGCCGAGTTACAAAAAACTTTAACGACATCTAAAGGTGCCGTAAACCTATTTTCCCCCTTGACAACATGACCACTTTTTTTAATTCTCACTTTGTCTCCAACTTTGATGCTGACCTCTTTGCAGCTTTTGCTTATGTCGTATTTTTCCTTGTATGCTGCTTGTGCTTCTTTGATCCTTTTCCTAATAGTTTCCACAGACCATTCCGTTACTCTCGCCGACTTGAGCCATCCAATATTGTCTTTTGAAATGGGGGTTCTCCCTCTCATAACTTCAAATGGGCTCACTAACGTTTTTTCACTGGGAGTAATTCTGTACCCCCAAATCATTTTGTTCACTTCTTTTCTCCAACATTTACCATTGTTGTTAGCTAATTGGATGGTTCCTTTTATCACCCTATTAAATCTTTCAACAGCTCCATTACCAGCCGGATGATAGACCGAGGTTGTTTTGTGGGTGATGCCATTCCTTTCCACAAACCTTTTAAATGTGTCCGAAGTGAATTGGCTACCATTATCGCTAACAATGGTTTTAGGGATTCCTTCCCTAGTGAATACATCCTCCATGAATGTCATTAGATCACTTGTTTCCACTTTCCTACATACTTTTATTTCTGGCCACTTTGAAAAGTGATCCACTAACACCAGTATATGGCTCATCCTGCCATTTTATTGGTCCAGTTATATCCACACCAACCCTTTCCCATGGCATGTTTGGGCAAGCCAATGGTTGCAGAGGTGGTCGGAGGGTTGTTTGTGTCTTATCCGAATTTTCACATTCGATGCAGTCTCTTACAGCTCTCTATATCGCAGCCTGGCCACCAATACCAACATTTTATTCTTTGTTTGGTTTTGTTTATGCCCAAATGTCCCTCATGGCATATTTTCTTTTAATTCTCTCTCTTAGCATCTTGGGTGGTATAACTTTCCCTTGTCTTAAAATGACGTTGTCTTCCACGGATAGCTCATTTCTCAATTCCCAAAATGTTCTTTATTCAGCTTCTTGACATTTCTTCCTTGGTCAACCCTTTACAATGAGTTCACATACTTTTTGTAATGTCTTGTCCTTAAGACAACCTTGGGTCCACTCATCTTTCAGAATAGTTGGGAATTCCTCGCTGATACTTGCAACACACAATTCTTCTTCCTTTACTTCTTTCTCCACATTTTGTAAAGGCAATCTACTAAGAAAATCTACCACCACGTTTTTAACTCCCGGCAAGTACTGTACTTCTTAGTTGTAATCTAAAAGCCTTATGGATAGGGGTGCCAACCTGGGTGACGCACTGTACAACCCTTTCACAGTTAGCACTTTAGTTAGAGGTTTGTGATCGCATCGCAGAATGATTTTCTTGCCCCAAATGTACTGACGGAAATGTTCAATTCCCCACACACATGCCAGTGCCTCCCGTTCAATTACAGAGTATCTTTCCTCTGTCGCTGTTAATGAACGAGAAGCAAATACCTCCTTACCTGAGCTTTTTATTTGCGTGAGTACAGCTCCAATTCCTTTCCCACTCGCATCAGTGGTGATTGCGAAACCCAGATTACCATCAAATCCTTGTAGGGGTGGTGCCTCGCAAATTTCTTTCTTCAGTCTTTTGAAACTCTTCTCGCACTCTTGTGTCCACTCGAATTTGCTTTTGTTTTTCAAAAGTGTTCTAATATTGTATGTCTTTGCTGAAAAGTCTTTTACAAATTTAGAGTAGGACTCTACCAGACCTAAGAGTGCTCTAAGTTCCTCTTTGTTTACAGGTACAGGTGCGTCTTTACTCTATTTTTACTGAATTTGCATTTTTTGTATTCAGCAGTCATACCACATTTCTCCAATTTCTTTAGTACCTGTAAAAATCTGTTATCATGGTCTGTCTGATCTTTACCCATCACCAAGATGTCATCCTGGAAGATGAGTATGTTCCTGACTCCTTTAAAAAGTTCCTGTATTAGTCTTTGAAATAACGCTGCAGCAGACGCTGAAACACCCAAAAGGCGAGATGAACGTTGTGAGGTGTCTGCTTTCCATATTTAATGGTACCTGATGGTATGCTGCGGCCAGATCAATTGTAGAGAACACACTCATTCCCTTGGTGAGGGACAACATTTTCCCAATTCTAGGGTGGGGGGTATTGGTCTACAACTATATTTTTATTTAGGTCTCGCAAGTCCATGCACAGTCTCAGTTTGCCATTGGTCCTCCTTGCGACCACCAAACGTGTGACCCACTCTGCAGATTCCGTTGGCTCAATAATGTCAGCTTCCAGTAATTTGTTGATCTCTTCCCTAACCTCCTCCCTTAGTGTTAAGGGTATGTGCCTGACTTTATGTAAACAAGGGATGGCATCCTCTTTTAGTTTTATTTTGTGTTGAAAGCCCTTCAACTTACCGATCTTACCATTAAATACACTTGGGAATCTTTCCATAAGGTCTCTATCAAGTAAAGTGTCCTGTTGCATTACAAGAACTGGCTCTGAGCTGTTAGGGTTAAGGGTAATGCTGAGCTTTCCCTGATCTTTCCATCCTAATACAGACGGACCAGTGGCTGCGACATATAATTTGCTGTTCATTTCTCTTTCCTTAAATGTGAAAGTTAGTTCCCTGAAACCGACCAGTTCAATTGGTTCGCCAGTGAAAGTTTTCAATGTTATGTCAGGTTTCTCCCATTTTTTTCCCAATACACTAAGAAATTTATTTTTCCACAGTTCACGGTTAACAATGGTGCACGGAGAACCAGAGTCAGCAATTATCTCAATCTTTACTCCCCCTGTTTCCACCTTGCGCACAGGTTTCTTCTTATTGTTATTATCTTCTTTCTTATTTTCAGTTACTTCTGTTACATTTAGTACACATATTGTATTCAGACTCATCAGAAGAGTTTGTCTCCTCCTCCTTTTCTTCCTGAACATACTTTACATTAGCTTTACCTCTTCTTCTGCAAGCCTTTTGGAAATGTCCAATCAGACCACCTTTGCCACAGTTGTTATTCCTAGCCGGACAATTCCAGTTGTTAGCCAAATGCTTGTTGCTGCTGCAACGATAACATCTTAATTCTTCATATGTTCTCCCTTTACTGCTGGGTCTTTGACTTTCCATTCCTTTGCTCTTGTAATTTGTAACCTTTTTCCTTGTTCCACTTACTTTTGCTACCTCATTTGTTTCATCATTTTTATTTTTGTTTTCATGGATAACTTCCTTTGCACATCGTCCAGTTAGCTCTGCTTTTTTGACAATATCTATAACCTGTTGTAGAAGTTTCCCACCTTTTGCCCACAGAGCATCTTGTATGTTAGGATTTGCAGCACACATGACAATTTGGTCCCTTATGAGATCATCATGCATATTTTCAAATTTGAATGATAGTGCCAAGTTTTTTAATGCAGCCACATAATCATCTATGCTTTCATCCTTACCCTGTTTCCTTCTGTAGATTTTGTATCTATGGACTACAACACACACCGTTGGTTTATAATAACAATCCAAATCCTCCATAGCATCATCATATACATTCCTATCAACCCCATCATGTGTTTTGTTTGTAATGTTATTGTACACCTTTAATCCTCCAGCACCAAGGCAGTGCAATAAAATCTTTTTCTTTTCTTCAGGTTTCATTGGTTCATCCTCCTTCTCAAATGTGGTTATGTAATTGCTAAAATACTCTTTCCACTCTTTCCATTTTATTGCTGGAGCACCAGCATCCTTTATAAATGGTTCTGGTGGTTGCAGATTGTAAGCGTTGCCAGTTGCCATGTTCTCTTGCTACCAACAGTGCCTGCTATAAAGTAGTTGTTAGACCTGACACCTTTTGGCGTGATTCTTCCCCCATATTTTGCCTCTGACTCATGTGTTTTGATGCTGTGCTGGATTTCGTTTTTGCTGATTTAGATGTTTTGGACACTCTGCCACTGCTGATCAGTGTCAGAGTGTAAGTGCTCCTTCTGTAAATTGTGATATTGATTGAGTATACCTAATTGGCATATTTGTATCACCACGAAGTCCCTAGTAGAGGGCACTGTGTGTGCCAGGGCTGGTGATGACAAATGCTACTAGTGGGCCTGCAGCGCAGATTGTGCCACCCACATGAGTAGCTTTAAAATGGTGACTCAGGCCTGCCAGCGCAGAGCCTGTGTGCAGTCAGTGACTGCCATGTCAGCCTGGCCAGTGTCCCCACTGGCTAGGCCTAATCCTTCCCTGTCTGTGCACATCAGTCACCCCTATGGAAGGCTCAAGGTACCCCCCTGGGCAGGGTGCAGTGTATGGATAAGGTAGAGCATGTGCTAGTGCAGGTACTATGCTCTGGTAGTGGGCTGCAGCCATTTTGTGTGCTCACTGCTGTAAGGCTATCTTGCTCCATAGAGTAACATGGAGGGGGGCTGGGCCCATGTGATACCAGCCTATCTCCCCATAGGAACAAGATGGGACATAAGTGAAAGATATCGCTGGACTCAGAATTTAATGACACATCTTTTAGTGAAGGGTGTTTTTGAATCCTGTGTTGGAGAATAGCACTTTTAGAAAGTGGCTGTTCTCTTGTCTAAACCTTTCTGTGTGCCTGGGTTTGTGGAATGTCTGCCTGGTCTGGATGTGACAGGGAGGGGCTGCAGAGCCCCAGAGGAGAGGGTCGGAGCCATCCCGGGGATGAAAGGGCACATCTGCCTGCCTGGGAGGAGGGAGGAAGGAATGCCAGATAAGTGCTGGGCTGCGCCTGCCTACCTCCCCCCACATTAGCTCTCTCCTGGTGGTCAACTGACACCACTGGCCCTGAAGCTGACAGGAAGAAGAAAACCAGAGACACCTCAGTGCTCCGCAACCCCCAGAACTGGTTTGGACTGGACCCAGGGCCTCCATGCACAAAGAACTTCAAAGACATTGGGGGTATAAGGACAGGACCCCTGTCTGCAGAGAGTTAGATTCTGATATTCTGCAACCAAGAAGGAACCTCGGCTGGAAGGAGGACAGCTAGGGAACAAAAGGAAGACTGCCTTGCTGTGTGCTCTAAGGGCTGACCTGTTCTACTGTCTACCTGGAAGCTGAGGAGAAGAAAAGGGACTTTGCTGTGTGCTGTGACCCTGCCTACTTGAAACTGCCAAGACTCTGCTGTGTGCTGTGTCTACAACTGAATCTCCAAGGGCCTGAGAAGAGCTGGCCTCCTGTTGGGAACCCAGGACTAAAGGTTCCTAAAGCTATCCCAGAAAACGGCTGGAAAATCGTGCTGTTGGGACCCGAGACGCGTGGTGCTAAACTGCGGAGCGTGAGGAAGGGATCGGTGTGCTCATCGGCACATTAACCGTGAGGGTTGGAGGCTTGTGGAGCCTCCCCTCGTGAAATCTGCTCCCAGGTGGTGGCAAGGTCGAGAGGGGGGTCTAGTCGGGACCAGCGCCCTTGAAAACCCTTTGCCGCCAAATCACCACCGCGGCCCGGGGCCAGGAAAACCCCCCCGCGACTTGCTCCGAGGTCCAGGAGCTGCCGCGGCGAAGAACGAAGCCGCCGCGACCCCATTGGCTGAGGGAGCCGAGCCCCCTCACTAACGCCGCGACGGGATTGGCCCGCGCGGCGCAGCGTCATCAGCTGTGGTGTGCCGTGATTGGCTGCCTCCGCTGAAGCTGCGGGAGGTGCCGAAGATTTGCCCAAAATCACCGCCGGGACCGGGGAAGAGCTCTGACCCCGCCGAGGGACCTGGAAGCGTCCCGCACCCCTGGCCAGCCGTCCCTCCATCAGGTGAGCTTCACCGCCTCCCCCGCCGCTCGTTGGATTGTCGAGAGCGGGCGGGAGAGAAAAGGGGACCGGCCGGGGCGGGGACGCGTGCAGTCTGCACGGCTGGTGCGCAGTGGTGCGCCTGAGTCCCAGGAAGACGCGAGGCTGCCCCGGGGACGAGAAAGAGTCCCTGGGCCTCGCGAGGGAGTTTAAACAGCGCATGAAGCCCACAGATACAAGTACACGTGGGCCTTGTTTTCTTTGCTCATGTTGAGAGCCTCACAGTTATAAATCAGTGGCCATATTTTCTTAAGAGCTGATTTAAGGGACTAGAGACCATTTTATGATTTGGAACCTGAGACTATTGTTTTGAATGACCAGAACTGCCTATTTACAAGTACCATCCAAGAGAATTACGTGCAACCTTTACGCTAGAAATGCTATGTGTTCTAAAGAAGTGATTATCATGCAACTGCTTCCTTTACATGCTGAAACTAGAT
Source organism: Lissotriton helveticus (assembly GCF_964261635.1). Lineage (NCBI taxonomy): Eukaryota > Metazoa > Chordata > Amphibia > Caudata > Salamandridae > Lissotriton > Lissotriton helveticus. The sequence goes on along the minus strand of NC_136067.1, from coordinate 491,950,990 downwards.
AAAGTTATATTTTATATATACTTACCTGTGTGGTCTCAGTTTGTGGTGGATTGGGAATTACTGTTGTGTTAAGTGCAAATGTTATCCACATTGCCTCCGAGTTTAGCCTAGACTGCTCGCGCCATGCTACCTAGAGGGTGAGCAGGGGTTATCTCAGAGGGTTATTCCATCGCCCTGACCGGAACTAGGGGTCCCTACTTGGGCCAAGGTACTTACCTTTGCCAACCAGAGACTCCCGGTTCTAACATTGGTGGCTCGCGGTGGGATTTTGAACTAATAATTGCACTTGACCTGCAGTGATTTCTTGTACATCACTAGTCTAGTTTAGCGGAACAGGTTGCGCAGGATTTTTTTGCTTTTTGGTGAAACCTTTTTAGTTGAAAAAGGGTAGGAGGTACCATGTCTCAGAACGCGCAAAGCATGAACGCAGAAGGGGAAGTGGAATTTGAAATCCAGGAGTTGCTCACCTATAACAAGGGGCAACTGAGAAAATTCTGCAGACAGCTTGAATGCCCAGTAAGGGGCGGCGCAAACAAGGAAGAGCTACGGACAGCTCTGAGGGCCTGGTGGGAGGCCAAACATGGTGACCCAGAAGCTACTATTGAAGAGGGTGGCGCACAGGAGATTGGGTTTTTGCCCAGTGAATTGCCAGTGGCGAAGCCAGCGTCTAGGGCCGGCAGCACCCACTCCAGTAGGATGATTTCTCCAGAGGAGTTGGAGGAGAATCAGAGAGCTAGGGCCCATGAGATTGAGCTTTTGAAGCTCAAAGCGGAAGCCGAAGAGAAGAGACTGCGCCTAGAAGTTGAGAAAGAGGCGCAGGAGAGAGCGGCGCAGGAGAGAAGGCAGGCGCTCGCTCAAGAGGAGAAGAAGCTCCAATTGGCTCATGAGAGGAGCATGAAGGAATTGGATTTCAAATATAAAGAGAGGGGGTCCAGTTCTAATGGTGGCAGCGCACAACCAGTACAGGCGGGTAAGGTATACATACCAAAGGATCTGGTACAGAATTATCAGAGGGGTGAGGATATTTATGCGTGGTTCAGAGCGTATGAACTTGCCTTAAAGATGAATGAGGTGCCTGAGAAGAATTGGGGAGCAGGATTGTGGAAGCATTTTGAGGCCTCTGGGAGGGATGTTTTGGCACCCTTAGAAGCAAAGGATGCTTTGTCCTACTCCGCCATGAAGGAGGCTTTGTGCCTCAGGTATGGGCTCACTGCTGAACAGTACCGCCAGAAGTTTAGGAACTTCAAGAAGCTTGATTCAAGTACTTGGGTGGAGTGTGTGAGTATGTACACGCGTGCACTGGAAGGTTGGATGAAGGGCAGCAAAGTTACTGATTATGTGGGGTTGTGTCACTTGATTAGTAGGGAGCACTTAAGTAGTTTGTGTGTCCCAGAGCTGCGCCAGCATCTTTAGGATAGTAAGTTAACTGATCCCAGTGAGCTTGCTAAAGAGGCGGACCGGTGGACTAGCACCAGGGTCCACAAGGGGGTGGTAAGTACCCCAGCCAAAGGTGGACAGGGTCCCCAGCAGAAGAGTGGGGGGGACACGGGTAATCAAAAGGAGTCTTCTAAAGGGCCCCAAAGTAGTTCCCAAGAGAAGGTGTCTCAACCCCCCAAGTCTAAGAAGTCCTGGCCCCATAAGGGCCCGCAGGACAAGAAGACCCTCACTTGCTATGCATGTAGGGAGGTGGGGCACATTGCTCCAAACTGTCCAAAGAAGAAATCTGCACCCACTGGTGCTCCAGCTCCAGCTCCGGCGATAGCCAGTGTAGCTTTGGGAGGGGATTTGATTTCTAGTGGGGAGGAGGGGTTAGCATTGATGACCCTTGTCTCTCTAGGAGACCAAGAGATGGTCCAGGAAACCTTGCTGCCCCAAAATACTAAGAAATACGGGCAGAAGGTGACCATCAATGGACAGGTGGTGGAGGCTCTGAGAGACACAGGGGCCAGCGTGACATCGGTTAGGTGTCAGTGGGTGTCTGAAGAGCAAATTGTTCCCCAGGTACTCCGGCCTGTGGTGGCAGCTGACAGTTCAGTGCGCTACTGCAGGCTGGCGAAAGTTCCATTTGAATGGGGAGGAGTCTCCGGTATTTTGGAGATTGTTGTAAGTGATGCCTTGCCTGTAGATTGTCTATTAGGTAATGACCTGGAGAGCTCCCCATGGAACGAGGTGGAGCACAGGACTCACTTGGAGATGTTGGGTTTGCCTGCGTGGATCTGTGTGTCCACCCGTGCAATGACAGCAAGAGAGGGCGGTCTAACAGAGCTGGAGCCTGGAACAATGGCCCAGGGACCTGCCAAGAGAGGAAGGGGTAGAGGGTGCGGGAAACCGGCCCCCACTGTTCCCACGGTCCAGGAGGAGGCAGACCCGGAAGGGGATGCCCTGGAACCTACAGGGGAGCAGGTGGCCGAACTAGGGGAATTGCCTGAGCTGTCCCAGTGGCAGCAAGAGGGTGGTCCCTCCAGGGAGGAATTCTGCCAGGCTCAGAAGGAGTGCCCTTCTCTCATTGGCGTGCGGCAGCAGGCTGCAGACCCGGCCGCCGGCCTGGGGTCCAAGGAGCATTTGATCTATTGGGAGGATGACTTACTTTATAGTGAGCCTAAGTTCGCTGAGCCCGGCGCAGCCCGTGTGCTGGTGGTACCGGAGCGCTTCAGGAACTTCCTACTGGGTCTGGCTCATGACGTGCCTCTCGCAGGACATCTGGGGCAAGACAAGGCCTATCACAGGCTTGTCACCCATTTCTACTGGCCCCAGATGAAGACGCACGTCTCTGCCTTTTGTAAGTCTTGTCAGACTTGTCAGGCCAGTGGCAAGAGTGGAGGGAAGCGCGTGGCACCCCTCCAACCCTTTCCCGTGGTGAGCACCCCTTTTGAGCGGGTGGGCATTGACATCGTGGGGCCCCTGGATCACAGGACAGCCCTAGGCAACAGGTTTATCCTGGTCTTGGTGGACCATGCCACTCGGTACCCGGAAGCCCTTCCGCTCAGGACAGTCACCGCCCCAGTGGTGGGCCGTGCCCTGATGGGGATCTTTTCCCGGGTGGGATTTCCGAAGGAGGTCGTTTCGGACCGCGGGACAAACTTCATTTCTAAATATATGAAGTCCCTGTGGAGTGAGTGTGGGGTGACATACAAATTCACCACTCCTTACCACCCTCAAGGAAATGGTTTGGTTGAGAGATTCAACCGCACATTGAAGGGCATGATCATGGGCCTGGAGGAGCCCATGAGGCGGAAATGGGATGTCTTGTTGCCATGCCTGTTGTTTGCCTACAGGGAGGTGCCTCAGAAATCCTTAGGGTTCAGTCCCTTTGAGTTGCTGTATGGCCACCCTGTCAGAGGGCCTCTGGCTCTGGTGAAGGAGGGGTGGGAGAAATCCCGTGGGAAAACCCCTCAGGATGTGTTCAGCTATGTGCTGGCCATCCGCAACCAGACCAAGCGCTTCCGGAAGCTCGCTCAAGAGAACCTGGAGGCTAGCCAGGAGGAAATGAAGAGGTGGTATGACCAGAACACTTCTCTGGTTGAGTTCCAACCTGGTCAGAAGGTGTGGGTGATGGCGCCAGTGGAGCCTTGTGCGCTCCGTGACAAGTGGTCTGGCCCATATGAGGTGGTGGAGCGCAAGAGCGAGGTTACCTATTTGGTTAACCTGAAGACTCCCAGGCAGCCACTGAGAGTGCTACATGTGAACCGCCTCAAACCCCACTTTGAAAGAACTGAAGTGACTATGCTCATGGCTACAGATGTTGGAGGGGAGGAGGATAGTGATCCTCTCCCTGACCTCCTGGCAGTCAAGGAGCAAGATGGGTCAGTGGATGGTGTGGTCCTCTCCCCCACCCTGACCCCAGAACAGCAGGAGGACTGTCGCCAAGTCTTGGGTCAGTTCGCCCCACTGTTCTCCGTGACCCCAGGTGTCACCAAGTGGTGCGTCCACGACGTGGACACTGGAGACAGCATGCCTGTGAAACAGAAGTTTTACAGGGTGGCTGACAAGGTCAGAGCTAGCATCAAGGAAGAAGTTTCCAAGATGTTGGCGCTTGGGGTTATTGAGCCCTCCAGCAGCCCCTGGGCTAGCCCAGTGGTCTTAGTGCCTAAGAAAGCTGCTACCCCCGGTGGCCCCCCAGAACTTCGGTTCTGCGTGGACTACCGTGGGCTCAATGCGGTCACGAAGACTGACGCGCACCCCATCCCCAGAGCTGATGAGCTGGTGGATCGGTTGGGAGCTGCCCAGTACCTGAGTACTTTTGATTTGACTTCAGGGTACTGGCAGATTGCCTTAACTGACGGGGCAAAGGAGAGGTCAGCATTTTCAACGCCAGAAGGACACTTCCAGTTTCGTGTCATGCCCTTTGGGTTGAAAAATGCCCCCGCCACATTTCAGAGATTGGTCAACCAGGTACTGGCAGGGCTGGAGCAATTCAGCGCAGCCTACCTGGATGACATTGCGGTGTTCAGCTCCACTTGGGAGGAACACCTGCAACACCTCACTGAAGTGTTGAAGGCTCTGCAGAAGGCAGGCCTCACTATCAAGGCCAGTAAATGCCAGATAGGGCAGGGATCTGTGGTGTACCTGGGACACCAGGTGGGGAGCGGCAAGGTGGCGCCCCTACAGGCAAAAATTGATACCATTCTGGCTTGGGAACCCCCCAAGACCCAGACTGAGGTGAGAGCCTTTTTGGGTCTCACCGGGTATTACAGACGGTTTGTCAAAGGCTATGGCACCATTGTGGCCCCTTTGACAGAGCTGACATCTAGAAATCAGCCCAGGAAAGTGAATTGGACTGAGGCCTGTCAAATTGCTTTTGACACCCTCAAAACTGCCATGTGCACAGCACCGGTGCTTAAGGCACCTGACTTTTCCAGTGAGTTCATTGTGCAAACTGACGCTTCAGAGCAAGGCGTGGGAGCAGTAATCTCACAGATCAATGATGAGGGAGGAGACCAACCTGTGGCTTTCATTAGCCGGAGGCTAATCCCCAGGGAACAAAAATGGAGTGCCATTGAAAGAGAAGCTTTCGCTGTGGTCTGGGCTCTGAAGAAGCTGAGGCCCTACCTGTTTGGGACTCACTTCCGTGTTCAGACCGACCACAGGCCCCTCAGATGGTTAATGCAGATGAGGGGTGAGAATCCAAAATTGTTGAGGTGGTCCATTTCCCTACAGGGGATGGATTTTACGGTAGAGCACCGCCCTGGTACAGAACACGCCAATGCTGACGGTCTGTCCAGATTCTTCCGCCTTAGTGATGAGGACTCCCAAGAGGTTGGGTAGTTCTCCCCACTTTCAGCTGGAGGGGACACGTGTTAGACCTGACACCTTTTGGCGTGATTCTTCCCCCATATTTTGCCTCTGACTCATGTGTTTTGATGCTGTGCTGGATTTCGTTTTTGCTGATTTAGATGTTTTGGACACTCTGCCACTGCTGATCAGTGTCAGAGTGTAAGTGCTCCTTCTGTAAATTGTGATATTGATTGAGTATACCTAATTGGCATATTTGTATCACCACGAAGTCCCTAGTAGAGGGCACTGTGTGTGCCAGGGCTGGTGATGACAAATGCTACTAGTGGGCCTGCAGCGCAGATTGCGCCACCCACATGAGTAGCTTTAAAATGGTGACTCAGGCCTGCCAGCGCAGAGCCTGTGTGCAGTCAGTGACTGCCATGTCAGCCTGGCCAGTGTCCCCACTGGCTAGGCCTAATCCTTCCCTGTCTGTGCACATCAGTCACCCCTATGGAAGGCTCAAGGTACCCCCCTGGGCAGGGTGCAGTGTATGGATAAGGTAGAGCATGTGCTAGTGCAGGTACTATGCTCTGGTAGTGGGCTGCAGCCATTTTGTGTGCTCACTGCTGTAAGGCTATCTTGCTCCATAGAGTAACATGGAGGGGGGCTGGGCCCATGTGATACCAGCCTATCTCCCCATAGGAACAAGATGGGACATAAGTGAAAGATATCCCTGGACTCAGAATTTAATGACACATCTTTTAGTGAAGGGTGTTTTTGAATCCTGTGTTGGAGAATAGCACTTTTAGAAAGTGGCTGTTCTCTTGTCTAAACCTTTCTGTGTGCCTGGGTTTGTGGAATGTCTGCCTGGTCTGGATGTGACAGGGAGGGGCTGCAGAGCCCCAGAGGAGAGGGTCGGAGCCATCCCGGGGATGAAAGGGCACATCTGCCTGCCTGGGAGGAGGGAGGAAGGAATGCCAGATAAGTGCTGGGCTGCGCCTGCCTACCTCCCCCCACATTAGCTCTCTCCTGGTGGTCAACTGACACCACTGGCCCTGAAGCTGACAGGAAGAAGAAAACCAGAGACACCTCAGTGCTCCGCAACCCCCAGAACTGGTTTAGACTGGACCCAGGGCCTCCATGCACAAAGAACTTCAAAGACATTGGGGGGTATAAGGACAGGACCCCTGTCTGCAGAGTTAGATTCTGAAATTCTGCAACCAAGAAGGAACCTCGGCTGGAAGGAGGACAGCTAGGGAACAAAAGGAAGACTGCCTTGCTGTGTGCTCTAAGGGCTGACCTGTTCTACTGTCTACCTGGAAGCTGAGGAGAAGAAAAGGGACTTTGCTGTGTGCTGTGACCCTGCCTACTTGAAACTGCCAAGACTCTGCTGTGTGCTGTGTCTACAACTGAATCTCCAAGGGCCTGAGAAGAGCTGGCCTCCTGTTGGGAACCCAGGACTAAAGGTTCCTAAAGCTATCCCAGAAAACGGCTGGAAAATCGTGCTGTTGGGACCCGAGACGCGTGGTGCTAAACTGCGGAGCGTGAGGAAGGGATCGGTGTGCTCATCGGCACATTAACCGTGAGGGTTGGAGGCTTGTGGAGCCTCCCCTCGTGAAATCTGCTCCCAGGTGGTGGCAAGGTCGAGAGGGGGGTCTAGTCGGGACCAGCGCCCTTGAAAACCCTTTGCCGCCAAATCACCACCGCGGCCCGGGGCCAGGAAAACCCCCCCGCGACTTGCTCCAAGGTCCAGGAGCTGCCGCGGCGAAGAACGAAGCCGCCGCGACCCCATTGGCTGAGGGAGCCGAGCCCCCTCACTAACGCCGCGACGGGATTGGCCCGCGCGGCGCAGCGTCATCAGCTGTGGTGTGCTGTGATTGGCTGCCTCCGCTGAAGCTGCGGGAGGTGCCGAAGATTTGCCCAAAATCACCGCCGGGACCGGGGAAGAGCTCTGACCCCGCCGAGGGACCTGGAAGCGTCCCGCACCCCTGGCCAGCCGTCCCTCCATCAGGTGAGCTTCACCGCCTCCCCCGCCGCTCGTTGGATTGTCGAGAGCGGGCGGGAGAGGAAAGGGGACCGGCCGGGGCGGGGACGCGTGCAGTCTGCACGGCTGGTGCGCAGTGGTGCGCCTGAGTCCCAGGAAGACGCGAGGCTGCCCCGGGGACGAGAAAGAGTCCCTGGGCCTCGCGAGGGAGTTTAAACAGCGCATGAAGCCCACAGATACAAGTACACGTGGGCCTTGTTTCCTTTGCTCATGTTGAGAGCCTCACAGTTATAAATCAGTGGCCATATTTTCTTAAGAGCTGATTTAAGGGACTAGAGACCATTTTATGATTTGGAACCTGAGACTATTGTTTTGAATGACCAGAACTGCCTATTTACAAGTACCATCCTAGAGAATTACGTGCAACCTTTACGCTAGAAATGCTATGTGTTCTAAAGAAGTGATTATCATGCAACTGCTTCCTTTACATGCTGAAACTAGATAAAGTTATATTTTATATATACTTACCTGTGTGGTCTCAGTTTGTGGTGGATTGGGAATTACTGTTGTGTTAAGTGCAAATGTTATCCACATTGCCTCCGAGTTTAGCCTAGACTGCTCGCGCCATGCTACCTAGAGGGTGAGCAGGGGTTATCTCAGAGGGTTATTCCGTCGCCCTGACCGGAACTAGGGGTCCCTACTTGGGCCAAGGTACTTACCAGTTAGCTCTGCTTTTTTGACAATATCTATAACCTGTTGTAGAAGTTTCCCACCTTTTGCCCACAGAGCATCTTGTATGTTAGGATTTGCAGCACACATGACAATTTGGTCCCTTATGAGATCATCATGCATATTTTCAAATTTGAATGATAGTGCCAAGTTTTTTAATGCAGCCACATAATCATCTATGCTTTCATCCTTACCCTGTTTCCTTCTGTAGATTTTGTATCTATGGACTACAACACACACCGTTGGTTTATAATAACAATCCAAATCCTCCATAGCATCATCATATACATTCCTATCAACCCCATCATGTGTTTTGTTTGTAATGTTATTGTACACCTTTAATCCTCCAGCACCAAGGCAGTGCAATAAAATCTTTTTCTTTTCTTCAGGTTTCATTGGTTCATCCTCCTTCTCAAATGTGGTTATGTAATTGCTAAAATACTCTTTCCACTCTTTCCATTTTATTGCTGGAGCACCAGCATCCTTTATAAATGGTTCTGGTGGTTGCAGATTGTAAGCGTTGCCAGTTGCCATGTTCTCTTGCTACCAACAGTGCCTGCTATAAAGTAGTCCTTACTTAACTAGACTGTTGTATCAATGTTATTTAGTCTTTTTAATGATCATACAGTATTGTGGTGTTACACAGTTCATATATTTATTGTTTCGATGCTTTCACAATTTCTCCGATAAATCTTCGTTTGTATTAATCGTCCATCGTTTGTTTTTATTTTACATTCCACTAAAAAGGCTTCCTTTTCGCGTTGCACGCAAGCTATAAGTGCGAGTACAAAAGAACTAGACCGGTCAATTTCCCCTCTCAAAGTGGCGTCGTAAGCGTCACGTAACGTACCGCGACTGCGCACCACGCCTGAGGAGACTCTTCTCACAGTTCCTCAGGCCGGCTCCTCACGAGGATTCTCTCGTCAAAAGTTGCAGATAATTCATTCCACACATATATTTTCCAAGCGGTTCGCTCACCCCGCCTTTGGAGCTCCTCTCGATGAGTTTTCCTTTTAAGCTGTGCCTCGCATTTGCACTTGAGGCGATCCTCACAATCTCTGCCCACGGAGCCACTTCCACCGGCGATATCTCGACGATTAACCGCTCCGTCACAGTTTCACTTTCCGCACAAGTTCACCAACCTTCTTCCATCAAGCACTTAAGCTTCAGGTTAGTGCTTTCCCTTCACGTACGCTTAAGCAGCACCAGTTTAACATTTCTTCTGATAAACTGCTTGCTCAAAACGCTTAAAGTATACTGCTTCTTTCTCACAGTACTTCCAAGCAACTTGCTTTCAATTTCCCGTATATCTTCTTTTTTTTTTCCACTTCTTACCGGGAAATTTTCTTCTCATGAATGTACTTAAGCTTCCTCTTACGTAGGTTCTTTGGTGTGTTGTCAGTCGTCCTCGTCACCAAATTGTAAAGTAGGACTCTGGAAACCGGCGGTTGTATGAATTATTTATTAGGTGCAAGACAACACACCATAAGCTTATGTCGCCTGGAAGGGAACTCACTCAACTGACCAAACTGTTGTCAACTGTCACTTTAGAACATACAGCTGTCAACATTCCAGCTGACACCTAACCAATAGCGCGCAGGGAAACAGCACGCTTAGGGGAGGGTAAGGGAAAGGAAGAAAGGGCTAAGTCCTAAGTCCTAAGAGAGATTGCACAGGCTGCTTTACACATTTGTACCTGGCTTGAAGGGCAGTTGCATAACACATACATTCTTAGCGGTGCCGTGTAATATTAGAACAGTTTGAATATATTTAATCCGGCTGAAATTCTAACTTGTTGAAACCTGTTCTAGAGAAAATCCTTTAGCCAACATTTTCCTAATTTTTGTTTCAAAATGAATATGAATGACGAATAACAAGTTATTGAATCTACTTGGCCAATGTCTTTTATTTAGGACATGGTTTAGTAGCCTTTTTCAAGACCTATACATTATATGGCACTAACTTATCTTTATAGTTTAATCGACAGAAACACTTTTTTTTTAATGCTCATGTATGGTGAAGTTTCCCCCCTCCCCTCTGTACATCCGTTTTCTCACCTCTACCTGTTGGCCTTTTTCCCCTTTATCTCTCCCTCATTATTCTTGTTTGTCATGCCATTGTATTTTTAGCTAAACATTAGGTTTAAAGAATTTTTATTGGTGCAACACAAATGAACACACATACAAAGTGTATGAGGTATTAGGTCACTGCAGCTAGGGCCACACTCTTGACGTTGCATCTACAAAAGGACAATCCGGCCGCATACCAGTCTGCAGCGACATCTAAGAGCATTTAACGTTGCTATAATAGAACAGGTTTCTCTTGTCGAACTCCCGCCCCCCCCGACCCCAACTCCCGGATCCCACCCCCCTCCTCCCCCCCCTCGTCCAGTGCACTGGTCCATCCCCTGTTGTCCACCTAGGATGCTGTCGGCTGAGGAGATAGATCTTGTGTCTATTCAAGTGGTTGGTTCTGCAGGTGATGTGGGCCGCAGGAGGCGGAGGTATTTGGGACAGGTGAGTTCCCTGAACTCAGTGACCAACAAGTACTGAAACGGCTGCCAGAGATCGTCAAACTGCTCTATGTCCACCGCCACTGTGAGCGATAGTTTTTCCATGCCCAAGATATGCCACAATCGATGGAGCCAGCCCGTGATAGAGGGAAGTGTGGTAGTGCGCCAAAATTGCAAAATGTTTTGAACCGCTGAGCCTAATGCTATGGCTATCTGTCTGCCTCTGCGGGATTTGAGTGGATACATCAGCCTGTTCGGGAGTCCCAATAGGATGTATGCTGGGAAGCGCGGCAGTTCAGTGTCGAAATGGGAGTCTACCTCATCTAGCATTTCCTTCCAATAAGATTCTAACAGTGGGCAGTCCCATAGAATGTGTGTCAGTGTGCCTACTTGCTTGCATCCCCTCCAGCAATCGCCGTCCTTACTCCGGTCCATTTCATGTACCCGTTCTGGCGTATAGTACCAGTATGTAGAGACCTTCGTTAGTGTTTCGTTGAGTCCCATATGATAAGCCGAATGCCTTGCTCTGTAATATATCTGATCCCATTCTTTATGGCTCAATGTCCTGCCCAGCTCCCGTTCCCAATTCTCCCTCCCAGGATTGTAAAAGTGTGAGGAAGGTGGTTGCAATAGCTTATAGAGGTCCGTAACCAATTTCGTATCTGTATTGCGTGTCATGAGCCACCTTTCATACGGGAGTAGCTGCCTGTCAGCCGCGTCCCGCATCTGCGGGTGTAGTCCCCAATGGTGAACCTGCATGAAGCGGAGTCTTTCAGATTCTGGGAGTGAGTATACCTGTCGGAAATGCGGAAAGGGAATGACCCCTTCTGGGCCATACAGATGGCACAGGGCCCGGCACCCGGCCGCTCGCCAGTGGGTAAAGGCGCCCCTCTCCATCCCTGTAGTAAACTCCGGGTTGTCAACAAGTGGCGTAAGCGGGGACGGGAACGTGGTAAGATTGTAAGCGGTGTTGGTGGCATCCCAGACTCGCAGGGGTACCCTGGTGACGAAAGAGGCGTATAAATTCGCAGGGCGATGAGGTCTGCCCAGAAACGGCACCTCCTGCAGGGGGCGGCCCGCCACCGCCTGGTCCTGGAAAAGCCAGTGCTTATCCGATTCCCACTTGCTCCATTCTATGAGATATCGCAACTGAGCCGCTTGGAAATATTTGCGAAGATCCGGGATTCCAAGCCCTCCAGCCTCAGGGGCCAGCATAGAGAGCGTCCTACGCATTCTGGGCTTACTTCCCTGCCAGATAAAACGCGAAAGGTCTGCCTGTGTCTGTTGGATCCACCCCGTGGGTGGTTGAAGTGGTAGAGCCCTGAACAGGTACAGAACCTGGGGCAGGATCGTCATTTTCACCGCCTCTATTCTGCCCAACCAGGAAAGGGTGCTACGATTCCACCTCCCCAGCTCCTCCCGGATCTTTTTGCCCAGCACGGTGTAGTTGGCCGTTAACAATGGCTGGCAAGGTGGGAGCCAGCTGGATCCCCAATAGGGTACCAAATCCGATGACCAGAGCATTGGAAACATGCCTTGCAGGTAGGATCTAGTGGCCGGTGCAAGGGAGACGTCCAGGGCAACCGATTTCCCCATGTTCATTCTAAAGCCTGCGACCGCAGCAAAGGAGTCCAGCTCCTCAATGACGCCGGGAGAGCAGACCGGGGGTCATCCAACGACAATATAATATCGTCCGCGTAGAGGCTTATGGTGTGAGTAAAACCTCCGAACCTAACCCCCGTCACCGCCCGGTTGGTACGTAACCGTTGGGCGAGGGGCTCCATATCGAGGGCGAAGAGTAGGGGGGAAAGCAGACACCCCTGTCTAGTACCCCTCTCAATGTCGAAGCTCCGTGAATTGTACCCATTCACCCGTACCACTGCGGTCGGGAACTTATAGCAATTGAGGATCATAGATCGGAATTTCTCCCCTATACCCACCTTCATTAACACTTGTTCAAGATAGGGCCAGTGGACCCGGTCGAACGCCTTTTCAGCGTCAACCGCTAGCATCATTCTCTCGCCAGGGATTCGGGAGGCTTTCTCTATGAGGTGGACAATTCTTTTGGTATTATCCACCGTCTGGCGTCCAGGGACGAATCCCGCCTGGTATGGGTCTATAAGCCCCGGTAGGTGGGGGGCTAGTCGGGCCGCGAGGATCCCGGTGTGCAGCTTGAGATCGACATTTAAGAGAGATATCGGTCTGTAGGAGCCGCAGAGTGATCGGTCCTTCCCCGGTTTGGGAATGACCATGACAGAGGCCCTCAGAAGGTCAGGCGGGATAGCCCCCGGGGTGGCGAATGAGTTAAATAGGCGGGTGAGTAGTGGTGCCAGTGACACGCAGAATGTTTTATAAAAGAGAGATGTATACCCGTCCGGTCCCGGAGCCTTGCCATGTTTAAGTCTGGCGATGGCGGAGATCACCTCCTCAATCCGAATGTCTCTTTCCATGTGTTCTGCCTGTGGAGGGGTAAGGGACGGAAGGGTGACCGAGGCCAGATATGCCGATGTCGCAGACTCATCCGGAGGATCCCCGGTGTAGAGATCCGCATAAAATCCGTGAAAAGTTTCGGCAATTTGGGTGTCTTCCGTGACCATTGACCCTGTGGGATCAGAGATCTCCTTCACCATCTGACGCTGGTGCGTTACTCGGAGCCTGTTGGCTATTAGTCGGCCACAGCGGTCCCCCTCGTGTAGTAAGCATGGCGCAAACGAAGAGCAGCATACTCCGCTCGGTCCATGTCTAGGGCCGTTAGGAGTTTCCTTGCCTCTTTAAGCTGCTTCCAAATCCGGGGGGCCCCTGTCCGGCGGTGTATCTGCTTGAGCTCGCGGACTCTTCGGGTGAGTTCCTCCCTCTTGTCCTGTCGTTCTTTATTCTCGGCTGAGGAGATGGCCAGAAACTCTCCCCTGAGGACCGCCTTCAGGGCCGCCCACTGTGTTGCCAGGGAGGTATCGGGGTTATCATTGTGTGATAGGTAATCCCGGATCGCATCTTCTATACGCTTAACCACCACCTTCTTATGCAGTAGGGTATCCCGAAGGCGCCAGACTCTGGGAGGGTAGGACACCGGCGGCAGACAGAGCGTGGCGATGACCGGGGCATGATCCGATAAGGATATCACTCCCAGTTCGGATGAGGAGACTAGAGCACGTACCGGGGTCGTGACCAGAAGATGATCTAGCCTCGCGTATGTTTTATGTGCGTGGGAGTAGTAAGAATACCCCGGATCAGCGGGATGCATGGAGCGCCAGAGATCGTGGAGGTCCACTTCCGATAACAGTGCCTTACTCCCGGCTGAGAACTCCCCGACCTGCGGGGAGCGTTGGGCGGATCTATCTAGGGTCGAGTCGAAGACCACGTTGAAGTCTCCCCCCCCACAATAATGTGCCTATCTGGTAAAGCGGTAACGTCTACCATAGCTGATCGTAAGAAGCGGTCTTGCTGGTCATTCGGGCTGTACAGGGACCCAATCGTAAAAGGAACCCCCCGATCCTAAACCGACAGACCAATAGCCTGCCTTTGTGTTCTGCATGTTTGTGAAGGACTTCTCGGCTGAAGTGTCGTGCCACCAGGATTGCTACCCCCGCTGTCTTAGTAGTGCTAGAGGAAAACAATTGTGTCTGGAATTTATGGGAGCGCAGTCTATGAGAGTCGCAGGCCAGCAAGTGGGTCTCCTGAAGAAGACAGATATCTGCGTGGGTGCTCTCGGGGACAGACAACACCGCTCGTCTCTTGTCCGGATTGTTTAGGCCCCTGACATTGAGGGTTACCACCTTAATAGTTGTGGGAGGCATGAGACATAATGGAAGTGAAGGCGTAGAATCTCCCCCTGAGTGGAGCGAGGAGCATAGACGCCGCCGGAATGAGTACAACCTTCATGGTGCACTGGACGACCCACCCTCCCCTCCCAGATCTGTTACCCGGCATAGCACACTGGACGACCCGCGCTCTCCTCCCGGTTCCCCTCCTCCCAACCAGAACTCCCCCCAACCCCTCCCTTCAACCACCCCCCCCCCCCGCAACCCCAACTCGAAATCCCCCCAACTACCCCCCTCCCCTCCATCCCGCCCCTTCAACTGATCCCCAAACCCCATTGTCCAAGTCCAGTCCTCAGCGGACAAGTCTGTGGCAAGTTACTTAAGTGGACGTTCAGCCACTACACACCCATCCAACACCCCCCTCCCCCAGGACCCCCGAACCTGCATTGTTGAGAAAGCTGTGTTGGTCTCCCCCCGGAGTTCTCTCAGGCCGTCAGGACAATATCACTAGATGCCGTGTCTCTGGCCACCTCCTGGACCGCGTTGGCCATTTCCGCTCGGATAGTGGGTGAGTCTGGTCGTGCGGAAGATGCAGAGGATCGCCGTGCAGGGACTGTTTGCCAGCCGTCTCTGGTAGTGCGTCGTTGGCGAGGAGTGGGCGCATCTTCATCCGTCGCGGTGATTCCAAGCACTCCGCAGGTATCCTGGAGAGAGCGAAGTTGATGTAGAGTCCCGTTCTACCTGAAGATGAGGCGGAAAGTATGCGCTCTGTCAATTCTGATAGGGAAATCATCCGGCTCACCCAGTATCTCCCTGAACAGGTCTCTTAGATACCCAGCAACGTCCTCACCTTCTTCTTTAGATGGAATTCCCCGGACCCGGATGTTGTTACGTCTGGACCGGTTCTCGAGGTCCTCATTGTGCGCTTGAAGGTCAAGTTGTTGATCCCTTAATCGTAGCACCTCCTGTTGCAGCTGTGCAATCTCCTCATCCCGAGTGTGTCCAGCTTCCCCCACAGTAGCCACCCTCTCGCCCAGGGTATCGACCTCTCTCCGCACCTCCCTAACCTCTCCGGCCACTTCTTGCTTCAGCGCGTGGAAATCCTCCCTAAGTGAACTGAAGAGAGACTCCAAGAAAGATCTGGTGACTGGAGGTTCCCCCCGTTCGCCCCCTGGGAGCTGCTCGAGGTGCCCGGTGAGTGCTGTCCCTTATCTTGTTTCGTAGGGCCTCTACTCAACATTTCGGGTAATGTCCGCTCTCCTTTCTTACCCCCTCTGTTGCCAGCCGTTCTAAATGCGGGGGTTTCACACCAATTGGCCTACTGCGCAGTTGGGCCACCACGCTGAGCAATACAGTTCCGGGGTCACCACCTGTCCGGTGAGCCGACCTCTTTCGGCGCCCGGGTCCGGCTTAATACTCCCAAGTGTCCCAGTGGTCCGCTCACCTCCGCTTCTGGACCCCTGTGCGCTCCTGGTTCTCAGATGTAGGGAGGCGGATGGCGCCAACCCCCAGGGCTGCCACAGTAAGAGTCCCCCAATGAGCGCACCATCGTCTTCTCAACACGCGCCGGGTTCGCCGTCACTTCGGGCATCTGGTGCTTCATGCGCCTACTACTGGTGGGCAGACCCGTCTCCGGCTCTCGAGTGCTCCCCTTGCCAGCCGCAGTTGTCCCCAGGCCGCTCCCGTCATCAACAGACCCCTAGGTCTCTTGGCCCAGTGGGGACGGTGCGCCGCCACCTCTGACGTCTGTAGTGCTCGAAACCCAGGCTTCAGGCTCTGCTGGGGAGGCGTCTCCACGCTCAGCGTCTATCAGATTTCTCCGCCAGTAATGGTGAGGCTCGGTTCCCCCCCCTGGTTCTCTGCCTCGGCGATCGGCCGTCTCTAGGCCGATTATTGCGGGACCGGGTTTGCCCAGTGCAGTCAATCCGGGCCCGCTGCGTCTGCCTGGAGGTGGACTGTGTGGTGCCCGAGGCCTGTCCGCTCTCTGTAGGCCTCCTCGTCCCGGCTGTGTGCCCCCACCGACACCCCCAGCGAGGTACACCGCCTTCCGGCCGCGTTCTGGGGCCGGGGCCGCACTGCCAGTAGGCCTCGTCCTCGGCCTTGTGCGTGGGATCAACACTGGGGCCTGTGCTTTGTTCAGCCGTTCCTCGCCCTCTGCTGATCGCTCACCACAGAAGCTACCATGTGCAGCGGCAGGGTCACGTTCTCGCTGCAGGGCTATCTGCTCCGCCCCAGGCCTCGATGTACCTCTTTCCGCCAAATCTCGGCCTCACCGCAGCGTCGCCACCACTCTCAGCTGCCCTCTCGGGGTACCGCCACTGTGGGTCAAGTGTCTCCAGATGCGATGGGCGTTCTGTCCGGTGCTCCCGCTCCCCTGACGTCGAGCAGCGGCAGGCAGGGGAAAGTTTGTGTAGCCGGGGGCCCACTGATAGGCCGCGTCCCCGGCCTTGCGTAGTAGCCTGCGCCGAGACCCTCGTTCCGATTCTTCCGCTTTCGGGCACCGGGCGTTCCCACACCGCCGGGTCTCGCTGGAGCCCCGAGAGGGGTTCGCCCTCCACCGCAGGTCGGGCTGCCCCTCTTCAAGACGCCTCCGACTCGTTTCTCTGTCACCGCAACCTTTGCGGGCTTCGGTTCCTGGCCGTCTCACCGTGCCGCCTCTGCCTCCGGCCTCACTCCCGGGGCTCCTCCGCTGCGGCCACGGGAGCTATCAGCACTCCGGACAAGGTTGCTGGATGCTCCTCAACTTCCGACGCAGATCTCCAGCCGCTTTGGGGGGAGATCTGCAGAGGTTGGCGGTTCAGGGGTCCGGGTTCACGGCAGCTCGCGGAGAGTGCGACCGCTCACTCCGCCATCTTGGCCACGCCCCTTTAGCTAAACATTAAACTACCCTCCTTTCAAACTGTAGCTCACTTTCGCCCCTTGTGCTCCGACATCCTCCTTTAACTTAACCCTCAAGATTCTTTTTTCATATTTACTCCTTTTTTGTTTTCTATTTACAACTCCTTATCCACATCTGCCTCCTCTCATTTCTCTAACTCCTTATTTGCCTTTGTCCACATCTCCTAAGCTTCTTTTCTTCCATGGCTCAGCGCTCTCCACTGTTTCTGCTTACCTAGCTGTGGGAGAAAGACAAGAAAGAGTACTGTAGCCATTTTATACATCATGTTTTCCTTGATATGGCTTTTCTTTTAAGTCTATCTTTTCTAGCTCCTCTATTAGGAATTATAATAAGTTTTTTTTCTGTTTGACTTCAGATCTATAGTTTTCTACTAGGTACGGTGCATTTTCTTGACAAAACTCGTCATATTTACGCCCAAAACCTTCATCATGTTACATTGGCCATTTTGTGGTACCAGACCAGTCCTATCCAATTTGTTTTTTCTCTTCAAAATCAAATTCACCCAGAGATCTGTGATGCAAATCTTGGCCATATGACTAAATTACCTAGAGTTTGGGAATTCGTGTATAAAATATACACACATTCGAATTTGTGGAAGCAAACATCCATGTCTCTCTCATTTAGAAATAGGGGTACCCCAGGATCTACATGAGTGCTCGTACTATTCACCAGAATGTGTGTAATGTGAGCAGGGGTGCAACTAGACCTGAACTTCGGGGGATCTAATACACAGAGCAATGGGGCAGGGCTAACACTCCAACAGATGAGGTGGAGCTAACATGCCAAGCAATGGTGCAGGGCCATGTACATTGCCAATCTGATTGCCTTGCGAGCAGACAAATACTAAAAAAAGAAAAATACAAAAGAATTTTAAAGAGGTGGTATAGGAAACAAGCTTTGGCATAGCCAATATGTCTCGCCTTTGCACATAATCAATCTGAAAACTCGGTAGCTGTGCTCTGTACCAGAATCACAACGTACATCCTCGCCATGTAACTCATTTACTGTAATGAGGTGTACAGGTTGTGTTTTCAGAGCCAAAGAGTATTCAGTTGGTCACAGCAAGAGTGCGAATAGAGGGGTGGCGCAGAGTAGAAGACGTGCACAGACGGCTATGTGGTTCGGTCCGCATAACAATTGTTAATCACCCGGCGATCGCGTGTAGTCATTTTTCTGTGTTCAGCCATTCTCTCCCCACCCTGTTGTCATGAAGACACATTCGTAAATCCACCATTTTGCGCCTCATTGCGACAGTCGAAGAGGCATGAGCGGAGCGGAGTGTGCTTACGGCAGCCGTTGCAACCAAAGCCTTTCTATGCAATGTGCTACAGGCTCTACAGTCAAGCACTGTCTGAATGAGTCACACGTGGCACAGGCCTCTGTGCTGCGTAAATGGGATTGTTTCCTACCTATCGGAAAACAGGAGCACAGTGCGGCCGTATTTCCTATTAATACAGTTTGCTCTTGTGCAAAGATAGTGCACATAATAAATGCACTATTTTTTTCTGCTTGTCTGATGTAAAATGGGTAAATTTGGTTTTGCTGATCAAGTGATACATTCAAAGAATTTGCTTCCAAGTAAAAACGGAGTGAAATGCTGTTGCACTATTTTCTTGCAACAAACGCAGTAACTTTTTTCATGCTTGATAAATAGATTTATGTTTGATTTACATCCTGAAATCAAAAAGTAGATATACTGCAGGATAGAGGCAACGTAGACAGTCTTGTTTAGGAGGCGGGGCTTTTGGTCTGGTTGGTGTGGGGGAGAAACAGACACATTGGCGATGGAGCGAGATTAAGCAGCATCGGGGTGGCTGAAGGATTGAGATAATGCTGGGCGCCCGCATTATTTAATTTTTTTTTATTATTAGTTTTTTTCTTTTGAATTTGTTTTGTTCCCTTAGACATGTCATGAATACAAAATAAACATGGAAATATTACTGCTATTATAACTGAAACCTAGGGCAACGCGGATCTGTGAAAAAAAGTAAGAATATAAATGACCATACAGCGGAAAATACAGTAGACAATTATACCAATGATTGTACCATTCGGTAAGATATGCAGTCCTATTAGGCCGTCAAACCTAATTAAGTAGCTACAAAGAAGAGAGCGTATCCCTAAATGCAAATCAGAACATTTTGAAGAGAGTTAACTAATTCATTCTTTTCCTTGATCCATTTCATTGAGAGAGAAAAGCAAAAAAAACCAACAACAAATATTATAGAAAAAAAGGGCAGCAAGAAGATTAAGATATCCCTCCTAGTTATTTTACTCGACTAGGTCCGTGACTGGGGCCCAAATTCGCTGTCCTAGTGCTTTCTTTTTACGACCTTTAAGTTTATAAATTGAAGATTCCATATTAAATGTAGCAAATAGCCTTGCACGCCAATTAGCGAAAGTTGGAGGATCAGCACTGATCCATTGGGAAGTGATACACAAGCGGGCGGTAGCCATAGCTATAAACAGAAAACCTGTCTTGAGTCCAATCCTACTGCCCGCTTCCGTATTATTCCCTACTCCCAAAATGAGAATAGCTGGTGTAATAGCAATTAATGTCCTCAGAGCCTTAGTTACAAATATTTTTATATCAAGTAAAAAAGCAGCAAGTTTTGGACAAGAATAGAACATATTTACAGTGTCCGCTGCCTGGAGATCACATCTATTACATTTCCCTCCCCCTGTTCTTCTCCACTTGGCTACCTTCGCGGGGGTATAGTACAGGTGAAAGATTGACATAAAATGTTGGCTCCTGAGGCTTCCCGTAATCAGAATCTGGCTCGCCAGGAGTAGGGAGTCCTCAATATCAATTGCTTCCACCCAACACTTGCTTGCCCATTTATCTGAATATATTGCTAAATCATCAGGGAACTAGTCAATCAGGATATAATAGTTCTTTCCACGCAGGAGTTCTTTTGGACAGCTTCCACCAAAGGTATCTTTTCAAAATTTGACGACACCAATGCGCATATTTTTCCCCAAGAAGCTCCGAACCTGCAGATATTTAAAAAAATCCGCCCTACAAAGACCGTATTCTTCCTGCAGTTTTGCAAATGTTACAAATCGTCCTTCTCTAAAAAAATCCCCCAGGAAATATATACCTATTATTAGCCCACCCAAAGGCAACTCGATCCTGGAAGATTGACAGCAACATACCTGTGGTTACAAATGGAGTGTATGCATTCAAATTAGAAATCTTAATTTTCCGCCGGATCTGTTTCCACAACTTATAGGCTGCTCTCAGGATCTTAAATTGGCTCTTTTTATAATAGCTAGGTTCGAGAACCGAGACCAAACAGCCCTTAGCTTGGTTCCCCAGCCCCAATTCATAGATGGACGGACTACATGCCTTTGAGATATTAGCCTTAGCCCCAACTAACAGTAGCATAGCAGCCAATAATAAAGCAAAAAAGAGGGATAGCCATACCCCAACGTTGTCTTGGGAGATTCATCCACTTGGCTGCTCGTCTGGGCTTGCGATAGCCCCTGAGAAACCTTTAGCAAATCCTATCTAGCTTTATAAAACCAGAGGAAGCGAGCTCCAGAGGGATGGTCCTAAAAAGATACAAAAATGTGGGTAGGATTGACATCTTAAGAACATTGCTTCGCCCGAAAAGAGAGGTGTAAGTGAGCCAGTCTCCAATTTCTTATTAACAGTTTCAATTATTGGGTTAATATTTAAGTCAGGTATTTTTTCGACCGTAGCTATGATTGTAATACCCAAAGAAGTTGCCTCTGAAACTACTGGGAAGTCCGAGGGGCAGATCATACCTGAACAGAGAATTTGGGTCTTATCCACATTCAGCTTGTATCCCGAAATCCTCGACCTCCCCAATCCCAACCGCTTTAATGAGGGTACTTAGCTCAAGTTTCTTTATATACAAAGCGAAAAGCAGGGGTGAACAGGGGCACCCCTGCCTCGGGCCTCTGCTAATGGTAAAAGGCTTGGAGTCTTGCCCTGAAATCCGAATCACCGCCTCTGGAGATAAATACATTGCCTTGACTGCTTGTATAAAGCCCCGATTCAACCCCTTCCAGCATAGGACAGACCACAGGAACTGCCAGAAGACTCTATTGAACTCTTTCTCGGCATCCAAGAGCGTCCAGCTGTGATCCCGTGGCCTGTGCCCAATTAAGAAGGGCTATTACCCGCCGAACATGATCCGCCGAATCCCTTCCCGGGATGAACCCGTGCTGTCGCAAAGAAACCAGAGGGGTGATTACCTTTCCAAGTCTGGCTGCTAGGATTTCCGAATAGATTTTACTATCAGAATTGATCAATGTTATAGGCCTGTAGGAGGCTGGGCTAGGTTCTGGCTTGTCTTTTTTCTTAGACAATAATAGTTGTCTTCCGCCAAGAATCAGGGATATAATTTTTCCGCAAGCTTGTTCAAATAGGAGCAACATATCTTGCTTGAGTGCTTGACGAAATGTTCTATAAAATTCCAGAGATATACCATCTGGACCTACCGCCTTCCCCATGGCTAGAGAGGTTATTGCAAGGTCTATTTCTTCCCATGTAAGCTGGGCTTCCAATGCCTCATTTTGTTCCTGAGATACCTTCATTGTTTCCATACCATTAAAAAAGTCCCCTTCCAGAGAATCTATCCCTATTGGGGTAGGTACCTCAGCATAAAGTTGACTATAAAAATTCTGGTAAACACTCAGAATTCCTGGCAAGAAATCCTGGACCTGCCCTGTCTGGTCTTTGATTTTGCAAACACGATTAGCTACTTTCCGCTGGTGCAGCCGCTTTGCTAAAACCCTGCATGTGTTCTCCCCAGTTCGTATGACTCGGCCCTCCGCTGCATATAGTTAGCTGCAACCTCCATGCCCAAATTTCGATGAATTTTAGATTTTATAATGACAATACGTTGTTGGCATTCCTCTATATTTATACCCCCTGAATCTTACTCATTAGTTCGTATTCAGCTGACCTTAATTGTTCCACCCAATTTTTGATTTCTTCCTGTACTGATTTTTGACGGGCTATGGAAAAACTCAGGGTTTCCCACGGACACCTTTTAAAAGTATCCCACACGATACCTACTGAGGCTGCATTGCGGTTAAAAGAAAAAAAATCCTAAATCCATTTGGCCATATGAGTACAGTATACCTCATCAAGTAAATGTTTTTTTCAAAGGTCCATGATCTCTGAACTTTTGACATGTCTCAACGTAATCTGTATTGTTATGGGATTGTGATCAGAAATGATTCTCGGAAAGATCTCAATCCTACTTGTCTCAATCAATTGACTGGAAAGAAAAAATAGTCCAGCCAAACTTAGCTTATTGTGGGGGGCTAAATAAAACGTGAATCCAGGATCGGGTGACTTGAGTTTATGCCAACTATCAACTAGCCCATATTCCTTTACCAATCCTCGAAGAGCTTTAAAAACCCTAACTTTCCTATCTTGATATGGAAAATCATCCCATATATCAAACTTACTATCAAAGTGAATATTAAAATCTCTACATAGTATTAAAGGGTGGGGCCATAGGGCAAGTTCAATACTTAAAAAGTTTAGGATATTTGGATCATCTAAGTTAGATCCATAGATTGAGCAGAGTGACATGGGGGTATTATTTACTCTGATTTCAGCAATCGCCCAGCGGCCCAAATTGTCTACTTTGACTTGCTTACATAAACCCACCCCGCACCTGGCTAAGATTGCCACCCCCTTAATTGTTGTACCTTGACAGGTACAAGCCAACACTTCGAGCCCAAGATCCCTCAGCCACCATTGTTCACACCATGGTATATGGCTTTCCTGAAGGCATAGCAAACTAATCTGCATATAGCGGAGTTGTTTGGCTAGCATGCCACGCTTTCTTCTGTTGTTAAGACCACATATGTTACGTGAGCAAATACGTAAGCTACCCATCATACTTGAGGTTTATAAACTCAGGGACGCACATTGCCCAAGAAAATCACAAAGCATTAAACATAATAATAGAACACATTCCTAGCTTCCTTATACAGATAGCAGCATAGATACAGAACCAAAGAGAATAGAACAAAACCCCCCACAACCCTCCCCTCCCACCCCTCTCCAACCCACCCACCTGCACCCCTCCCTTCCACCCACCTCATGAGGCGTAAGGACCATTGTTCCTGTGTGATGAAGAGCTGTCTAAGACCCCCTCTCTCCCAAACTCCCACCCCCCACCTATGAAAGGAAAAAATAAGGGAATCTTAAGATCATAGTCAAGAAAAAAGAAAAAAACAAAGAAAAAAGAGGCTATCTTTAAGCCCTTATAAATCCGCACAAATCATTAATATATACTTAGAAAAGGCATGATACTCCCCCTACCTGTTATATAGTGTATGCAAAAATTATTTAGCTGAAATTTCAGAGAGAATTCTTTTGCCTCCCCCTTAAAAAAAACTTTTAACTTGGCAGGGTTGAGCAGGAACACTTGAGCCCCTTTTTCCTGAAATCTTGGGATTAATTGGCAAAATTGGCATCTCTTCTCAACTGTTACCTGGCAATAATCAGGTCTCACAAAGAAATCACAGCCCTTCCCCCACCCTCTTCCTATCTGGTCTAGCTAGATCATACAGTGCCTCTCTGGCCAAAAAGTTGTTTAGACGGATCAAAATAGCACAAGGTTTTTCAGCAGCTTGACCAGGCTTTTTACGTTGTTTGAAGGGGACCCGGTGGGCCCTTTGAATTTCGATTTTCCAATCCCATTGCTTCAGATCCGCGAATGCTTCGGAAAAAAGTTCACCAACGAACTGGCGAACATCAGTGCCTTCCTTGCCTTCTGGAATACCTAATATCCGTAAATTCTTTCATCTTGACCGATTCTCGAGGTCGGTCAGTTTCCATAATGTATCTGACTTCTGGACTTCCAGAGAGTGGGTTAGGGCCTTTTGTACTACCAGTTCATCCTCCAATGTGGAGATTCTTGCTTCTGCTTTTCCAAATCTAGCGGCAAAGTCAGAGCAGGTCTTAGCCACCCTGCGTATTGAGTTCTGCAATTTACGATAGGCCCCCTGGGTATGTGAGTTTTCCACCCGGGTCTCCTCCCTGTGAGCCAGAATGCTCTGATAGATAGTAGAGAGGGTAATTTCACTGGGCATGGTTTGGTCTAGGCTCCTAAAGTTGTCACCGTCGGTTGCACCATTTCCATCCAATTTAGGAGAGCAAGAGTAGTCTCAAACCATTGAACCTGCTGAGCCTGAAATCTTGTCAAAAACAAGGGTGCCAAGTTCCTTTTTGAGGACAGTTGCGGAGATAGGAGGAGAATTTCCTCCAACCTCTCCCTCCCCCAACTGTAGGCTACTTGCATCACTGTCATCTTCCGCCCAGTCCCCCCCAGGGCTTTCGTCCCTTGAGGATAGAGATGGGTCAGACATGGAGTAGAATTTATCACCCGAGTCCCCCTCTTTTACTGGTCCCAGAGCACAGATTTCCACATCTTGGAGGTCTGAAGGAGGTTTCCTTGCCGTTAATTCTGAGCTAAACGCGTTCAGCGCGCTTTCCAGGCCCTTGCTGGAGGAATCTACATTACCCATAATACATTGTTCTTGCCTTCTAGCAATTTTCCCACCTTCATTTGTTCCTGACTCCAGGGTCATAATTAATCCATCCTGGATTACTTCGTGGGTGACATCTTCAATTTCATAGCACACCCTGCCTCGCCACCCCTTCGATATTGCCTGCAGCAAGATCGCTGGAATCTATCCCAAAAGGATTCACAGTACCTTGATTTAATGCATCACCTGGTAGCCCAAGAGCCCCGGATTCCACCAGTAATGCAGTGGTCGTTGCTTGTGTCAGCGAGGTTTTTCCTCCGATTTCTCCAGTTGCTGCATCTTTGGCGTTTTTGCTTTTCTGGTTGTGTGCTTTGAACATTGAGGAGACTGTTTGCCGAGCACGACCAGAGGTGCCTCCTCGACCCGCTGCCCGATCTGCAGATCCTCCTACTCCCGCTCCCAGCCTAGTAACAGCTGCCCCTGTTACCGACCGGCCTGTCTCGGCGTCCCCATCGATTTTGCCAGGACTTCCAGAACTTGCGGGTGGCCCCCGGGTCTTGGAGCCCCTTGGTCTTGGAGCCCCTTGCTGTCGTCTTTAGGGTCATCGGGGTTATCCGGCAGGACCAGGTCGAAGAAACTGCGGTCCAAAAGAGACGGTTTCCACACACCAAACGTGAAGGCGCCGGCAATTCCAAGTGCCAAAGCAACGAGCGCCATATCATGCCCCAGAGAGCGATAATTCCTTTCCTTCCTCAGCAACACACCGCCTCAAACCGCATACATGGAGGGGGAGAGTGCTGCTTGGGAGAGCACAAAAAGTCAGCTCACTCAGCCGGCGTTGAGGCCGCCATCTTGCCCCAGGGGCGCCCGCGTTAAAGAGAAAGCAGGCACCATGTTGTTATTGAAAGCGGGCGCCTGTGTTACAGTGAAAGCGGGCACCCATGTTAAAGTGAAAGTGGGCGCACATGTTAAGGAGAAAGTGGGCGCCTGTGTTGTTATTAACAGTGGGCACCAATGTGATTGAAAGCGGCCGCCAGGGTTATTGAAAGTGGTCGCCCGTGTTAAGGAGAAAGCGGGCGCCTATGTTGTTAATTTAAATAATCACAAAATAAGATAAACCACAGCCGTGCTGCTAAAAAAACACAAGCGGTCCCAGCTGAAGCAGGGCATGTCTTGCCAGCAGTAAGAGAAACTCAATAAAGAAAATAGTGCTTACAGACTAAATAACACGTACTGTGTAACAACCGAAATAAAAGGGAGAGTCGCCATGGGAGGTTACAAATGAAGACAAGGCGGTTCTAAGGAGGAACTAACAAGCCTATATACAAATCAGAAGCCAGCATTTACGAAGGACAATGACACAAGCCAATGACAAATATGAGCGGGGCTTCAAGTGAATAATCTAATTCTGCAAGTCTTGCAGAGCAGCGCATGTACGATGACTCTAGTCTCAACCTAAAAAAGGAGCACTGATAGACTGGCCTAAGAATGTAGCACTGAAGCACACTCGTTTTCTGGCAGTGTGCACATTTGCTAAGGAAAACATCCATCACTCAAATAGTAATAAAGCCACCAGCAGAAATTGATTTCCCCATTTCCCCATGCAGTATGCGGTCATGGGGAGAGTTAGAATGTGAATGCCACTTGAACAGACAGTAGAGGGCTTACGCAAAAGACCTTTATGTATGTATGTATGTATGTATGTATGTAGAGTCTGTTATTACAATGGCCTAGCAGACTACATCAGCTATGTCCCCTTTAGAAGGTCTAGCAGGGATTATCACTGCGCAAATCTTCAACCCACAGGCTTTGTTTAAAGAAGCAACCAACAACAAAATGCTTGCTTATTACAGTAATCTGGAGGTTCAGTATAACAAAAAAAACTGTGGGCAGCTTTTAACACAATGTAATAAGAATCCACCCTGAAATGCCTAATGTCTTTAACATGTGATTGACACAGTATGTCAGGTCCATAGAAGGGGGGTCCCAGTATACAATGTATTTAGGAAAGGAGACTAAGACAAAATTAATGTACAACAAAAATCCTTACATTTTAGAAGGTACACTGTTGTTTAATCATAGTGTTCCTACAAGTGCAATGCATCATACACACCTATCATCATAAATTCAAAAAACATTGGTGCCCCAAAGAAAGTGAAGGAGAAGCAAGGGAGTGTGTGAAGGAGTTCGTGCAAAGATTCAGGAAGGGTTAAAAAGTGCTAGTCGCAAGATCCAATCTTCAAAAACACCAGACACTGGCTTCGTCCTAGAGCCAGATGAAAATAATATATGTATTTTAAGTGTAAAACAAGACAATGCTTGAGGCGCCTATGTGTCCTCAGAAAGGGCGCAAGCTGGTGCAGGGGTAAGTTGTTGATGTTTACCCATATGTAATGCTAGGTATCCGTGGACCTTGGAGGGGGGTCTTCATCAGGACTGTGGTGGTGTGGTGGTGCAGGGTTACCATGAAAAATAGATGGATGGTTGGGCCAGCTGGCTCCATTCCAGAGAGAACGACAGGATGTGAACCTAGAAGAAGACTTTGTTCACTTTACAAAAGAAGCCGCTGTGTAGGTCAGCCGAATTGTAGACCTAGAAGAATCAGAGGCCACCCTGTTCTACTGGAAGAACCAAACTGAATCCCTGCCAGACGTCGGCATCGACCGTGCCCTCAGAAGTTGGCTGACCTACGCGGCGACTTTATTTGTAAAGTGAACAGGGTGGCCTCTGATTCTTCTAGGTCTACAATTCGGCTGACCTACGCGGCGACTTTATTTGTAAAGTGAACAAAGTCACAATACCTTAACATATGCAGTTTTCAATAAATCATTCAGACCTACTGTTTTTGTAGTACCTCAAGAATAAACTGACCAGACCTATAATTTTTTCCATAATATTTCACAATGAAACAATCAAGCCCATAGCCTTTATCACTGGCTTCTCACCATACACAACTCTGGCCCATTGTATTGAGCATAAATGCACTATCCCACAAAGCAATCATCAGCCACACAGTCATAAAAGTAAAAATATGTACAAAATTAGAAAAGGTAAAACAATATTCTGAGATTCCATGTAAAAATATAACTGAAATTCCTATCTACAGGTTTTAACACTGTGTAAAACAAATCCTCCCATAAGGGCTTATTGGATTTATTATATGGCTTGACAGTAAATACTTTAGGCCTATTGACTGCCTAACATTTCATAATAAACAGATTAGACCTATAGTCTTCAACATAGCTTTCCAATTACCCAATCTATCTGTATTTTAAAGTGTTGTTAACAATTTATCCTCAGGTGTTGTCCACCCCTCTGCTCCCCAAGGTACTGCTTCTCTCTTGCACTGGTGATATCATGCCTCCCAAGGTATGCTGGTCCTCTCTCCTCATTGTACTGATCAGTTACTTTCTCCTCACTATACTACCCACACTTTCTCTCATGGCATACTTCTCTTTGCACTGAGGCCTGCGCCACGGGACTACACCTCCCGACCTGCACTGCGGCTCCAGGTGTTCACTGAGACCTGCGCCACGGAGGAGGGGGGGGGGGTGGTGGGGGGAAGAGAGGTAATACACTTCCCGGCGTGCACAGCGGCTCCAGGCTTGCACTGAGGCCTCCGTCACAGGCCTACTACACCTCCCGGCCTGCTCTGCGGCGCCAGGCCTGCGCCACGGGAAGACTACATTTCCCGACGTGCACAGCTGCTCCAGGCTTGCACTGTGGCCTGCGCAAAGGAAGTACTACACTTCCCGGCGTGCACTGTGGCTCCAGGCCTACACTCCCCGGCCTGCACTGCAGCATAGCTGCCAAGGTTTCAGATTGCTTTGTGTGACATTTTTCTCCTTCTATCCCCTTCACTCCCCCGTGATTCTGTGACATTTTTCTCCTTCTGTGCCCTTCGCTGCCCCCGTGATTCTGTGCCTTTTTCTCCTTCTGTCCCCTTGCTTCTGTCCCGCCGCTGAGTTCCCCCCGACCCCACCCCCCTGACTGCCCATTTGCTTCCCCCGCCTCCCAGCTGCTCCTCCCTCCCACCTACCCATATACAGGCGCGGTGCATCCATTGGGGCGTAGCCCCCCCGCCCGCAGCTCCCTCGGCGTCTCTGAACTTAAGTAAACTGAATCAGTTTACTTTAGTTCAAAGACGCTGAGGGAGAACTGACAATCATGTCAGTAAGCATGACGTCGGACCGCCCACTCCCTTCATCTGAAGGGGGTGGGCGGTGCAGCATCATGTTGACGGACATGATTGTCAGAGTCAGATCAGGGGGCAGGCAACAGGCAGCAGCACAAGTGTGCATGTGTGGGGACAGAGGGCACATTTTTGCTCTGTGCCCACTCATGCGCACTAGTGTCTGCTCTGCTGGCGCATGCCCATTAGGAGAGCGAGGGATGAGCAAAGGCTCAAACCTCGGGCTCCTAATGGGCAGGTGGGCGAGTAGTAACCGTGCCCTAAGCCAATCGTGGCGCTACCAGCAGCGCCAAGATTGGCTGAGAGGGGCTGCTTCTCCACTCAAGTGCCGTTCGTGAAGGCGCCAAGGAGAGCAGAGGTGGCGCCGACCCGGACCGGCTGTGAGGTAAGTTTTTTGTTTTATAATTTAATTTCCCTGCACCCCCCTCTAACTGTAATTTATAGTCCGTGCAGTGTAAATAAGCTTCATCGTCTGGATCAGTGAGTCACTGGTTCTGTGCACTGACTGACTGATGTTTGCACTTTGTCCTTACTGTAGTGATTCATCATCCTGGGGCCGGTTGCTCGACCCCGGTCTGGCAGTACGAGGAGTGGTGCATACAGGGGGAATAATTGAGTCGGGGCCAGGTGGCCAATGGCCCCGTCGGGCGCACAGGCTCCTGCCGGTGTTTGCTTTCGTCGCAGGGTGCAGACACTTACAGTAACCCCGACTCCCTCCCGGCCCTCTGCTGAGTAACTCGTCTTGGCAGCTGCTACGGGGCATGAGTTCCTGATTCCTCTCCTCACACTCGAACAGGCACACAACAGTTCATTCAATGGCCCGCTATGCTTCTTTGTCCACCCCGCCCCCTGAACATGCTGTCCAGGACAGCTTTGCGGCTTCACCCAGTTCAGAGTTACTGCAGGGGTTGTCGTGTTGCATGGTTAAGACATATGATGGCATCGGGTTAGCTGCGGTAAGTGCGGGCCATATACCGTCCCTCTATAACACAGTGGCTCCCATCCAGTGGCTGCCCGTGCGAGGGGCCTTGGGTTGTCCTGCGTGCCTTGGCCTGGACTGTGACGTGCCGGGGTATATATTGTTCAGGTCGAGCTCCCTTGAGCATTACCATGAGGTATTAAATAATTTTGTTTACGCAAAAGCAACGTAGACCTCGGTCATTGCTTGCTTGTGAATTATTGCCCACTTGACACGCTGTTCAGAGCACGGGCCTCGATTTAAAGCTTGCATTTCCTACCGGCCCAGGAGGGGAACATTTGGCCTTCTGCGGCCAAGGGCCGGTGTCCCGTCGTTTTCCACTCCATGTCTGTTGGAGCTCCCCCCTCAGTGACGGATTCAGTAACAAATAGAAGAGAATTGTGGGGACTTCTGTAGGACAGGAATGCAATTCTGAAGCTATGTTCTGTATATCTGTGCTTAACAATCATTGGACGTGATGATGAATACATTTCAGCAGTGCTATGTGCGCATAAAAATTCAATCACTAAAGTCATTTACAAAAGTAAACTATAAAGTCAGTACAAACGTAGAAATCTACTACTGTTTTAAAGGGACGTGATCTCACAAACAGAAAAGTAATCCAAATTAATTGTGCTATTTGGTGCATTTTTGCTGTTAAAGGCTACAACTGAGGGTGAGTTTTTTGCACTTTTGACCTAGACATAAGTAGCCTTTTGAGGTCAGCATAGGTTGAAAAATAATTATAAACTAGCATTCTCCCCCTTCCAAATGATGTACTTTCTTTCTCAAATAATTCTGAAATACAAGCCCCTGATACATAAACGGCTTCCGAGGCGAAATGTTCCCAATCAGTATATGGA
Source organism: Lissotriton helveticus (assembly GCF_964261635.1). NCBI lineage: Eukaryota > Metazoa > Chordata > Amphibia > Caudata > Salamandridae > Lissotriton > Lissotriton helveticus. Next base: position 491,920,399 of record NC_136067.1, on the reverse strand, counting down.
ATTGAAAGATGTCTTGTCATTGGCAACGAGACATAACCGAATGATTGTGAACAGTTGCCGTACACTTTTTGCTGTGTGCTGTAAAATACGTTTGGAGTGTGATATACAGTGACAGTGAACATACATACAAAGGGAGAATATAGTTTAAAAAAACAAGTTGTGCACCGGAACTCTGTAAAGCACAGTTCTGGAGGTAATTGGTGTTGTCCTGTACAGTGTTCCTGTGGAACTTATTTATAAAGGGTCTACCTTGGGCACAGGTACAACATTCGGAATTCAGGGAACTCTGTGGCACAGTAGTTGCTTTATGACTTGTTTCTGACACCTCATGAGCTGTCTGTGGTACAGGAACACACTGGGGCACAGACATGCTCGCTGGGTGCACAGGGGTCTCCAAAGATGCTGCCTGGGAGCTGTTAGGAGCTTTGAGGGGCAGAGAAGCAGCTACCTGAGGCTTAAGTTCCATGTGCCTATTATGATGGTCGGCCTCGCTCCCAACTCTCGCTCGCCATAGGAACTCAAACTTTTACGCCCCTCCACTTTCAAATGTCACCAGCTGCCCCTGCCCATATATGGCGGCTGCTGCGCTTCCGCGCCGCTGGCGCGCCAAAGACGTGCCTAAGGCAAGCCTGTCTGCGCCTGTCCGTGCCTGGACCGCGCCCAGCGCCAGAACCCCTGGCCCCCGCGCCCGCCACGACGACCACCGCAGCTACGATGCCAGCGCACTGCACGTCTTCAACCCCGGACGGACCCACACCTGCTTCAAGGTCACCCCGAAACGCACACACAGCCCCTTCACCTGCCGGAACTGCAGTTACACAAGCCTCAGAGCCGCCGAACCACCCGCCAAGAAAAACCTCAACCACCTCCGATGCATCCTACTGAACAGCCACTCCGCACGCAAGCACGCCGTTGACCTCTGGGACCTGCTCGACACATCATCCCCGGACGTCGCCTTCCTGACAGAGACCTGGATGAACGACTCCTCTGCACCCAACATCGCCATAGCCATCCCATACGGCTACAAGATCACCCGCAGAGACCGCACCAACGGAGTCGGAGGAGGAATCGCCATCGTACTCAAGAACAGGTCAGGGTCTCGACCAACACCACCGACACTCTCAGCACCGCCGAACACATGCACTTCCAGATCCACACAGACCCCAACACCACCCTCAGAGGTACCCTTATCTACAGACCCCCCGGATCCCGACACCAATTCAGCGACTCCATCGCTGACTTCATCAGCATGCACGCCCTGACCTCCACCGACAACATCCTCCTCGGAGACCTGAACTTTCACCTTGAGAACAACAACGACAGCAACTCCACCACCCTGATCGAAAACCTTGCACTGAGGCAGCTCGTCACAACGCCTACCCATTCGGCCGGCCACACGCTCCACCCTGTCTTCTCCTCAAGCTCCCATGTCTCCTTCAGCCACACCACCGAACTCCTCTGGACCGACCACCGCTGCATCCACTTCACCTTCCAGAAACCCACCACACACCACCGCACCCAACAGATCCCTCGCCGCTGCTGTAGCAAAGTCACCAAAGACCAACTACACGCAAACCTCGCTCTCAGCCCACCCACCGACACCTCCAACATCAACGACGCCACCAGCAAACTCAGACGCTGGCTCAACAACTGCGCCAACACCCTCGCCCCGCTGAAGAAACCCCCCCACAGAAACAACAGCAAGAGAGCTAGCTGGTTCACCCCAGAACTCCTAGCCTCCAAGCGAACCTGCCGGAAACTAGAGAAGAAACGGCACAATGAAAAGACACCGGACAGCCTTGCAGCCCACAAAGACGCCATCCGCAAACACCATAAGTCATAAAGTCATAAGTCATAAAATTTATATAGCGCACTACATACCCAGAGGGTTTCAAGGCGCTTAGGAAGGGGGGGAGGATTATTTGTCAAATATCCACGTTTTAAGCTGCTTTCTGAACGCTAGGTGATTCTGGGTGAGGCGAAGGTAAGCGGGGAGTGAGTTCCATGTCTTGGCAGCCAGGTATGAGAAGGATCTGCCTCCCATGGTGGTCTTGTTGATGCGAGGTACAGTGGCGAAGGCTTGACTGGAAGAACGTAGTTGGCGGGAGGGGGTGTAGAAGGACAGTCGAGAGTTGAGGCAATCTGGTCCGATGTCGTAGAGTGATTTGTGTGCGTGGGTAAGCAGTCGGAAAGTGATCCTCTTATTGACGGGTAGCCAGTGGAGGTCTTTAAGGTGACCAGAGATGTGTTCGTTGCGTGGGATGTCTAATATGAGCCTGGCTGAGGCGTTTTGGATTCGTTGTAGTTTTTTCTGGAGTTTAGCGGTGGTACCTGCGTAGAGGGTGTTTCCGTAGTCCAGTCGGCTCGTGACTAGAGCGTGGGTGACTGTTTTCCTTGTTTCGGTGGGGATCCAGCGAAATGTTTTTCTGAGCATGCGAAGAGTGTTAAAGCAGGAAGAGGATACGGCGCTGACTTGTCTGTTCATTGAGAGTGAAGAATCCAGGATGACGCCCAGGTTCCGTGCGTGGTCTGTCGGGATGGGTGCATTTCCGAGGGCTTCTGGCCACCAGGAGTCGTCCCATGCAGAGGGGGAATTACCTAAGATGAGGACTTCTGTTTTGTCTGAGTTCAGTTTCAGACGGCTTTGTTTCATCCAGTTGGCGACTTCTTTCATTCCTTCGTGTAGGTTAGTTTTGGCGGTGCTGGGGTCCTTGGTGAGAGATAGGATCAGTTGAGTGTCATCCGCGTAAGAGATGATGTTGAGGTTGTGTTGGCGGGCGATGGCCGCGAGGGGGCTCATGTATACGTTGAAGAGGGTGGGACTGAGTGAGGATCCTTGTGGTACGCCGCAGATGATTTCAGAGGCCTCGGACTTGAATGGTGGGAGGCGGACTCTCTGGGTTCTTCCGGTGAGGAACGAGGTGATCCATTCCAGTGCCTTTCCTTGGATTCCGATGTTTCTGAGGCGTTGTAAAAGGGTGCTGTGGCAGACTGTGTCGAAGGCTGCAGAGAGGTCGAGGAGGATGAGGGCGACTGTGTCTCCATTGTCCAGTAGAGTTCGAATGTCGTCTGTTGCTGCGATGAGGGCGGTCTCAGTGCTGTGTTTGGCTCGGAATCCAGATTGTGAGGGGTCGAGGGATTTGTTGGCTTCGAGGAAAGCGGCGAGCTGGTTGTTGACAGCTTTCTCGATGACTTTGGCCGGGAATGGAAGAAGCGAGATGGGGCGGTAGTTTTTGAGTTCGGTGGGGTCTGCTGTTGGTTTTTTCAGAAGGGCGGTGAGTTCAGCGTGTTTCCAGTCTTCTGGGAAGGTAGCGGAGTTGAAGGAGCAGTTGATGACGTCTCGGAGGTGCGGGGCTATGACGGAGTCTGCTTTGTTGAAGATGTGGTGAGGGCATGGGTCTGTGGGGGATCCAGAGTGGATGGAATTCATCAGGCGGATGGTGTCCTCAGTGGAGATTGGGTTCCAGTCGTTAAGGGTGTTAACGGGGGGAAGATGGTCAGCTGATGGTAAGGTGGGTTGGCTTCCGGGTTGGTTGTCAAAGCTGTTGTGGATGTCAGCAATTTTGTTGTGGAAAAAAGAGGCTAGGGAATCGCAGAGGGTTTGAGAGGGGGTGATGTCGTTGGAGTTGGCCGAGGGGTTGGAAAACTCCTTGACGATGTTGAAAAGTTCCTTGCTGTTGTGGGCGTTGTTGTCAAGTCGATCCTTGAATGCTGTTTTCTTGGCTTTTCGGATCAGTTGGTGGTGAGTGCGGGTGGCGCTTTTGAAGGCGTCCTTGGTGCTGGTGGTTGGGTCTTTTTTCCAGGCCTTTTCAAGGGAGCGGCACAGTTTCTTGGACTTCTTGAGGTCATCGTTGAACCATGAGGCCTTCTTGATGGCAAGTTTGTGTTGACGTTTTTTCAGTGGTGCTAAGGTGTCGGCGGTGTTGGATAGCCAAAGGGTGAGGTTGGAGGCGGCTTCGTTGGCGTTAGAAGAGAGGGCTGGGGAGGTTTGAAGGAGCGATGTGGAGATCTGCTCCGTGGTGATTTTGTTCCAGTTTCTTTGTAGAGTTGGTTGGAGGTGGATGATGGGTTTCGGCTTGTTGTAGGTGAAGTGAACGCAGCTGTGGTCAGTCCAGAGGAGATCTGTAGTGTGGCTGAAGGAGACATGATTGCTGGAGGTGAAGATGGGGTCGAGTGTGTGACCTGCGATGTGGGTGGGGGAAGTGACCAGTTGTTTAAGTCCGAGGTTGGCTAGGTTGTCCAGGAGGGTGGCGGTGTTGCGGTCGTTGATTTTTTCAAGGTGGAAGTTGAGGTCTCCCAGAAGGATGTAGTCTTTGGAGGGGAGTGCGTGTGGGGTGATGAAGTCTGTGATGTCTTCACTGAATTTAGCGCGGGGACCTGGTGGTCTGTAGAGGAGGGTGCCTCTGAGAGTGGTCTTGGGGTCGATGTGAATCTGGAAGTTAAGGTGTTCGGAGTTAGCGAGGTTGGCGTCAGAGCTGGTTGAGATGCGGATTGATTTCTTATGGACGATAGCGATTCCACCTCCTGTATGATCGGTGCGGTCCTTGCGTGTGATCTTATAGTCATCAGGGATCGCGATGGCGATGTCAGGGGCGGAGGAAGCGTTCATCCATGTTTCCGTTAGGAAGGCGACGTCAGGAGAGATGGTGTCTAGTAGGTTCCAAAGGTCAATGGTGTGCCTGTGGACCGAGCGGGTGTTGAGAAGGATGCATTCTAGGTGGTTGGGGTCGGGAGTCTGTTGAGTGGTCGTAGCAGAGATGTTGTCGGTGCCGCTAAATTTGCAGGAGAGGCAGGAGAACGGTCCATGGGTGCGTCCAGGAGTGGCTTGGACGCAGTTGGGTGGGCGACCAGGGTTAAGGGTGGCAGCATCGTAGGTAACGCGGGGGGGCTGGGCAGCGCGAGGGGCAGGGGGTCTGGCGCTGGGCGCGGTCCAGGCGCGGACGGGCGTAGACGGGCTTACCTTTACCATCACCTCATCAAGTCTGCCAAGAGGACCTCCTTCAAAGACCGCCTCGACAACAATGCACACAACAGCAAGGAGCTCTTCAACATCGTAAAGGAACTCTCCAACCCCAGCTCCAACACCAACGACATCCCGCCGTCGCATGCCCTGTGCGACTCCCTCGCCACCTGCCTCCACCGCAAGATTGTTGACATCCACGACAGCTTCAACGCCCAGACAGCCCCAACAGACAGCAACACAACCAACCCTCCGCACACCATCGACCACGACCCCCTGCCAGCCTGGGCCAACGTGAACATAGATGACACCATCAAGTCCATGAGCACAATCCACTCCGGCTCATCGTCAGACCCACTCCTGCACCACATCTTCAACAAAGCCAGCAGCTCCATCGCACCCCACCTGTGCAACGTCATCAATCTCTCCTTCGAGACCGCAACCTTCCCAGAGAACTGGAAACACGCTGGGGTCAACGCCCTACTCAAAAAATCCAAGGCGGACCCGCAAGACCTCAAGAACTTCCAGCCCATCTCCCTACTTCTGTTCCCAGCCAAGGTCATTCGAGAAGATCGTCAACAGATAGCTAACCCGATACTTTGAAGAAAACAGCATCCTGGACCCATCCCAGTCAGGGTTCTGCAGCAACCACAGCACCGAGACTGCCCTCATCGCCGCCACCGACGACACCAGGACGCTGCTAGACAACCGTGAGACCGCAGCCCTCATCCTCCTGGACCTCTCCACCGCCTTCGACACAGTCTGCCGCCGCACATTACGCACACACCTCCTCAACGCAGGAATCCGAGACAAGGTCCTTGAATGGACCACCGCCTTCCTCTCCGTCAGAACCCAGAGCGTCCGCCTCCCCCACTCCGATCCGAAGCCTCCAAGATCATCTGCGGCGTACCCCAGGGATCATCCCTCAGCCTGACACTGTTCAACATCTACATGGCCCCGCTCGCACAAGTCGCCCGACAGCACAACGTCGACATAATATCCTACGCCCACGACACTTACCTGATCTTCTCCCTCACTAAGGACCCCCTCACCGCCAAATCCAACCTCCACGAAGGAATGAAGGCCGTGGCCGACTGGATGAAGATCAGCCAACTGAAGCTGAACTCGGAAAAGACGGAGGTCCTCATCCTCGGCTCCAACCCTTCAGCCTGGGATGACTCCTGGTGGCCTACGGCACTGGGAGCAGCCCGACACCCACCGACCACGCACGCAACCTGGGAGTCATCCTCGACTCAACACTCTCCATGACCAAGCAAGTCAATGCAGTCTCCTCCTCCTGCTTCAACAACCTCCGCATGCTCCGCAAGATCTACAGGTGGATCCCGACAGATACAAGAAGAACAGTCACCCAGGCCCTCGTCAGTAGCAGACTCGACTATGGAAACGCCTTCTACGCGGGAGCCCCGGCCAAGCTCATCAAACGACTACAACGCATTCAAAACGCCTCTCCCCGCCTTATCCTCGATGTACCACTCCACAGCCACATCACCCCCCACCTGAGAAACCTGGACTGGCTCCCCGTCAACAAGAGGATTTCCTTCAAGCTCCTCATCCACGCACACAAGGCACTCCACAAGACCGGCCCAGCCTACCTCAACAGACGACTCTTCTTCTACATCCCGAACCGTCAGCTCCGTTCCGCCGACCTCTCCCTCGCCACCGTCCCTCGCATCCGAAGAACAACCACCGGCGGCAGATCCTTCTCCCACCTCGCCGCCAGACCTAGAACACCCTCCCACTGAGCCTACGACAGACCCAAGATCTGCTGACCTTCAGGAGGCTACTCAAGACTTGGCTTTTCGACCAGTAGCGCCCCCCCCTTTTTTTTCCCCCAGCGCCTTAAGACCCCCACGGGTAAGTAGTGCACTCTACAGATTCTTGATTGATTGATTAGTGTGCTGTTTTTTTCTCTCTCTTGCTGCAGACTACTAATTCTAGGAGTTTCCTCTGTTGGGGTGATGCTCTCTTGTTTTCAGAAAGTGCTTTCCTGTCACTCTTACGGTGGAACTCTCTCTTAGGGTGATGCTTTCTATAAAGTGCTATTGCCTGCTCTCTGGCTGGCACATCCACCTCCTCATCAGCGTGGCATTCTCTCCTTTCCAGGTACTATCTTGCCATTCTGAGCACGCTACTACCTATTTGGCTACTCCCTTCTCTGAGGTGGTGTATACTGCTCTGTATTCCCCACTGTCCTGCACGAAAATACACACGTTTGGAGTGCTGTTCCCACTGTAAGTTCTGGTGAATGCCTCCCTGGCACTGCCCCACATATGAAGGCTCTCTCATGGTACTACCTTTCATGGGGTAATGATCCCTCGTGAGAAACCTTCGCAGGTTGCTACTTTCTTAGTTTATTTATTGTGCTTCTGTCTCTTAGGTGCTATTTCCTTCATGTGAAACCCCTCTTTAAGTGCAGAATTTCTTTTTATCTCTTCCCGGTTTATTGGTCATACTTCTAGTACTGCTCTCATTCTGGTGCCATCTCTTAAGCACTGACCCTTTTCTGTGAAACCCCTGTCAGAGTAATGTTCCCTCTACCTTCTCAGATGCTGCAGTCTATGATACTGCCCTCTTCAGGGGTCCATTCTGCCACTACTGCCTCTCAAACTGCTCTCCCTTCAATTGCCTTCCCCTTAAAATACTGCTCCGTCTTTCTCTCAATGTGCTGTTTTTCTCAGGATGCAGTCACATCCCTGAAAATATCCTCTTTAGGTGCAGCTTTCTCTAAGTAGGCAATTCCATAACCAAGAGCCTTCTCAATGCACTATTGTCCCTTTGAGATGCTGATGAAGACTTCATGTGATGCCCTTCTCTGGGCACTGCTGAGGGTTCCAGCCTAGGAAAGTTCTCTCTGTGTGCCCCCACCCTCTCCTACACTATATTTATAGTGCTCTCACCTCTCTGAAAACTGTCGGACTACTACCCTGGCTTCTCCTTCTGGGTGCTGTCTTCTGTCAGGGTACTGCCCCCTTCTTGTAAAAAACCTCTCTAGAAGCAGCTTTCTTTTAGGAGCTTCTTCATCCTAGGAACAGTCCTTAGTGCAAGATAATAAGATTCACACAAAAATATTTAGAAAGCCTACTGCATGAAATTCTGTAGTCCATGCACGTAGCGTCTATCCAACAAAATTGAAAAACAGCATCCCCTATGCAAAGAATCTCCAAAAGAAACACAACTGTAGTGATGTGAATACACTAGAGGGGAAACAGGGGGAGCTCAATGAGAGATTCCGAGCGCGAGGATATAGCAAAAAAGTTTTGGATGTAGCGAAGGAGAAAGCAAATTCGAAAGCGAGATGATGTGTTGTTCAAAACAAGGAAAACTAAGTCAGCTGAAGTAGGTATGGGTTAAATGAGGATAAGAGGATACTCAGTCCGCCACCAGAGACTTAGGTCAAAAGTGACCCATTCATTGGTTAAATTGCACCTTAAAATCCCCAAGTAACATTTAGACAGGCAAAATCTATGCGTAATGAATTAGTAGTAAGTAGCCCAGAAAAAAATCAAGAGGAATCATGGTTGACGGGAAGTCCTGGTTTCCAATGATGCCACAGATGTAAAGCCTGTCGCTATGGGCTGAACACCAGGGAGATTGAGACACCTCTTTTAAATACTCCAACGACTGTTCGTAAAGCCTACAATTGTAGGAGTAATTTTGAAGTTTATGTATTACAATGTGGGAAGCACAATTTGCAAGGTTCAAGTTAGAATATTTGAGCACCTACGAGCCATAGCAATTGAGGACAAGAGCTACCCAGTAGCCTGTCATATCCATGAGATTTATAGGGGCAATGCTCTGGAATTAGTCTATTATGTCATAGATTTAAGTCCAAGGAATTCCAGAGGAGGAAATTGGGAGCGCCAGCTTAGGAGACTGGACTCTCGATATATAGTAATCCTCAACCGTAAAATTCTAAATGGTCTGAATTCGGATAAAGATCTATTTGTTCATCTGTAAACATTTGTCTGTGCTATCTCCAAGGTTTTTTTTAACAGTAGCCATTAGCAGACTGCCAGATATGAAATAATGAAACTTTGCCATGTAGAAACACTTTGAATAGAATTTTTCTACGTTTTTTTTAATTTTCTTGCATATTTAACTTTTTTTAATAATAATTTTCACTATGCTTACTGCCTTGGTAGTATAGACTCTCAAACTTATCCAAGGTTAACTTTGAAGGTAGACTTTTCAATAATATGTTGTTTTTTTATGAATAATGAGGGGTTTTTAGAATTTGCAAATTTGAACTCTTATAGTTTTTCAAAGGCTAAAGTATGTAGTGGATGCCTTTTTAGTGATTATTTGAATAGAATAGGAGGAATTAATACCAAATGATGCATTGCTGATTTACCCACTTGGGGACTGTGACATTGCATATAAGGAAACCGCATGGAATCCTCTCCAATCAACGTACAGAATATGCTGTATAATGGAAAGGTATTTTATGGCTTTTTTTGTGAGAACCTGATCACTTGGGAGTTTATTCGAAAAATTTGGGATTGAAATGTATATGTACAAATACGTTGCAAATTGTTTTAAAAAAAAAAGACCTAATTCTAAAAAGATACAATTGTAACAAAACCCAAACATAAAATGAATTAAGCCAGCTTTTGTACAAATGTTAAAAAGATGAGGTTACTTAAATGGCATGTTTTTATTAATTTATTCATGTATTTATGTGTTGAAGATTTGAGATGCACAAAAGCACTTTATAATTAATGTTTTCTCTCGTCTGAGGAAAGAGAGTTAAGAAAACTTGAGTGTTTCTTTTATGTCCACACCATCGTGCGTGGTAACCATGGCAAATTTAAAATGCAAGTGCAATGCTGTCTCTTGTATGTGAGCAATCCGGATGATTCTGCTGAAACATGTCAGAGCCTTCTGAAAATAAACGTAACAAATCGGATCCCAGCTCTGTCGGTGCCTGTCCTATGTACAGTGGAGCAGGAGTAATAGTGTGTGTGTCTGTGTGCGTGTGCGCGTGCGTGTGTGTGTGTGTGCGCGCGCGCGTGTGTGTGTGTGTATATGTATATGTATATATATATATATATATGTGTATGTATATATATATGTGTGTATGTGTATATATATGTGTATATATGGTATATATAGTTAGGATTGTTTTCCATAGGGAAATCGCAACATTCTATTGGGAATAACTTTGGCGCCGGTTGAGGAATCTTCCTGAAATTTTCCTTAACTTTGCCTCGCGGCGCTCCGCTCCTTCCCTGAAAGTTTGGGGGGGGATTCGTCAAGCGGGGGCCGAGATAAAAGGGGGGTTCCAAAACGTGTTTTCCCCATGTTAATTTCCATAGGGCGGTTGGACTCACTTTTAGCACGAATGGCTGAATGGTTTTCCACCAAACTTGGCAAAATTGTAGGGACTGGTAGCCCGATGTGCCTTTGCTATGTCTCAAGATATGTGCTCCAGTGGTTTTTACGAAAATTAACTTTGAAAAAATATATATTGGGCTACATTGGGCTATATATATGTTAGAGCCCAAATGTAGCCCAATGTAGCCCAATGTAGCCCAAAGATGGCCACCAGAGAAAAAAAAAAACAAATGTAGCCCACATATCAGCCAGATGTAGCCCAACTATAGCCCAATGACAGAATGTCCCAGAGTGTTCTAAAGGACAACTAGAGCGCTAACAGTCTTACCTATGACAAAAGTATGGCACACCTGAAGACATCTTGATTGGAATAAAGTGTTAACACTTAAAACATTTAATTTGCAAAGGAACAAAATGAGGGGGTTCATTTTGCCATAGAAATTATGATTAGTGCTGAAGAAAGAAAAATTAGGGCACATTTTGAGTGACTTCTCAAATCCTCTTATATTTCATTAAAAAAATTCTGATATGCAGTCTCCCAAGATGGCCACCAGAGACAAAAGAGCCCAAATGTAGCCCAAATATAAGCCAGATGTAGCCCAACTATAGCACAATGACAGAATGTCTCAGAGTGTTCTAAAGAACAACTAGAACGCTAACAGTCTTACTTATGACAAAAGTATGGCACACCTGAAGTCATCTTGATTGGAATAAAGTGGTAACACTTAATACATTTAATTTGAAAAGGAACAAAATGAGGGGTTTCATTTTGCCATAGAAATTTTATATTTATATATATTCACTGATAAAAACATAGGTTACACACCAGTTATAGTTAGGAATTAGCATTTAAAAAACCTTTGAAATTCACTGAAAAAACCATAGGTTTCACACCAGTTATAGTTAGCTGGAAATTTTACTCGCATAAAACCATTGAAATTCCCACGTTATAGTTAGTTGGACTCACTATAACTTGCACGTATGCAATGCACTGCTGATGACGTCACATATTACATCACTCATGCATATATTTAAATATTTAAACATTACTCGCTAATATATGTATTCACTAAGATACACTTAATAAGCCAGTTAACCAATCAATTTTTTTTTAAAAAACACTGAAAAAACCATAGGTTTCAGGCCTTATATAGTTAGGAATTAGCATTTAAAAAACCTTTGAAATTCACTGAAAAAACCCTAGGTTTCAGGCCTTATATAGTTAGGAATTAGCATTTAAAAAACCTTTAAAATTCAGTGAAAAAGCCATAGGTTTCAGGCCTTATATAGTTAGGAATCAGCATTTAAAAACCCTTTGAAATTCACTGAAAAAACCATAGGTTTCAGGCCTTATATAGTTAGGAATTAGCATTTAAAAAAAAACTTTGAAATTCACTGAAAAAACCATAGGTTTCAGGAGTTATATAGTTAGGAATTAGTTTTTAAAAAACCTTTGAAATTCACTCAAAAAACTATAAGTTTTAGTGGTGTTATAGTTAGCTGGACATTTTACTCATACAAAACCAATGAAATTGCTCCTATATAGTTAGTTGTACTAACTATATTTCGCGCACCCGCAATCCACTGCTGATGATGTCACATATTAGATCATTCATGACATGGTCAGTGACATCACTGATGACATCTCAAATGCCATCACTGATGACATCACTGATGACATCATCCACGTGACAATCACATACACCTTTTCATACACTATTACAATTTTTCATCACTGTTTGTAAAATACAGAGTATCATATTTAAATCCATTGTCACAGCAATACAAGTATCTAAAAATCCACTCAGTGATTCATAGATGTATACACACATCTAATCATTTAACTATGGATTCACTCATACATGCTGTCAATGAACTATAGAACACTATCAAAAATACTTATACATCTATATCGACATTAAACAACAGCACGCATCCTATTCACATATGAAGTCATCCTACTCACTTATGCAAACAATGGATCATACTTACATATTTACTTAGCAAAACACTTATACAAACACCACTTCTTCTATTCATTTAGATAGTAAGTCATACTTAGTGAATTATAAAATCATTATTACAAGTATACAGTTATCCATACAGTCACTCACACAATCATTGTGTCTTATGTATACTTATTTATATACAACAACTGACACATACTCTGCCTTTTATTTTTCTAGTTTGTTGGACCTGTACCTTTGAGAAATATATTTGCTCATCACCACACCGATAAAGAGATTCCCTCACCCAAACTGTTAGAACATGTAGTTTTAACTTCATATATCTACTGAATCAACTATTCACACATCTTTGGACAGTCACACACGCCCCACCGAACCACACACACTTTCACACTCCCATACAAATACTCAGTTAACTAATCAATAACTAATATAGACTTTCAAATAGCTAGTAACCAACTGTAGAATCAGTTTACACAACAACTGACAAAGTGATACAAATATTCACACAGTTTAGTCACTATCCACTATATTTAGTGAGACATTATAAATTGGTCAAGTAAACAGTCAATTACACTACTACTAAATCCTCCATCCAAATATTTATTTATATATATCCACTCATTCTTCAATGTAAATTGCTATATATATAATGCATATTTAAATAACGAAGCAAACCACATTCACTGGATGATGTCATCAGTGATGTTATTTGAGGTGTCATCAGTGATGTCACTGACCATGTCATGAATGATCTAATATGTGACATCATCAGCAGTGGATTGCGGGTGCGCGAAATATAGTTAGTACAACTAACTATATAGGAGCAATTTCATTGGTTTTGTATGAGTAAAATGTCCAGCTAACTATAACACCACTAAAACTTATAGTTTTTTGAGTGAATTTCAAAGGTTTTTTAAAAACGAATTCCTAACTATATAACTCCTGAAACCTATGGTTTTTTTTCAGTGAATGTGTATATATATATATATATATATATATATATATATATATATATATATATATATATATATATATATATATTACACATACATACACAGAGGTGCATTCAATGTCAGATTTAATCATTTTAAGGAAATATAAGCGAGCATTTACACATGTGCACACACTGTTTACAATAGTCCGCCAGTTTTATCTGTACCTACCCCCTAAATATCACTTTTAGTGATGCCACAGGATATGCCAAATTGGAGCAGAAAATGTCTTTCGTCCCTTGCAAAGTTTTATGGTTGCGGAAGACATTTTCTACTGGAGCCAGTTGGAGGGGGGACGGGGTGTTAGCAAAAAAGATGTAATACCCATTCAGAAAAAGTTGTCCTGAACCTAGCCGGCTCATGTTCCAACCAAGCCAGCATTATGTGCATGTAAAATCAAGTACAGCGATCATCAGGGCTCCATTTGGAAGCTACTGCTCCCTGGAGAGAAATGTTTTGATGTAACTTTTCTTTTTTATATAACGGGAACTTGATAGAAGGTAATGGAACACATGGACACCAGGACATATTCATTTTTTTGTGGGCATGGGGAGATAAAGTTATTTGCCCAGAATCTCACAATGTTGACTCAAACCTGATTCCCCAGTTCCAAAGATGGCAGCTCTAGCATTTTTCATGTGCTTAATGGATACATGTTTTTACTGTATGTAAGAATGTTTTCTAGTCATACATGTATTTACAGATTACATTAGCCCAGGTAATTCTTTTTGTTCAATATGTCCAGGCAGACACGTGCTCAGTCTTGCATAAGTCTGGTTTCATACAATGGAGAGTAATAGGCCTGTGTCTGTCGTAGAACACATTCCAATTACTCCAGGGATCATTAAATCCCTATAGAAACAAGCACTGGGCTCCTTTAAAAACTAGAAATGTCAGGCTCTAAATGTTGGCATTCCAATCGACAATTCGAATATGTGATCCAAATGTATGTATTGAGCCAAAGGTTTGAATTCTGATTGACCAATTCCATTGCCTATTTCCGAATGTGTAAATTGCAATTGAATATCCTGAATTCTGAACGCCTATTTGAGACTTCAAGTCCACAAATGTAAAAATCTCCACATATTTAAATCTATCCAACTATTATTGTTTGTCATTTTCACATTTCAAATTTGCGTACACCTAGTGCACAATTTTATTTGAGGTGAGTTCCTTGGCATTTATTAATGAAAGCTGGCCCGCAAATCCTGGTTGATCCTTGAAACCAGAATTATAAAATGATTAAGTTATTTCACCTCAGAAGGATGGAAGTCTGAGTCGGCTCATATAGCTGCTTATTTAGGAGTGAAAGGTTGAATATAGATGTCTGCGTTGAGTACATGTATCATTCAGGGTACCTTAAATGAAGAAATCATAAACCTTTTCGTTAGCAAATCCCTTTAATTGAAAAACAAAGTTCACATTGGCAGGAACCCGCCAAATGGTCCCGTGCCAGGTGTGCGTGGCTGGCCCAGGACTGCAAGTACCAGAATGCACAGCGTGGAAGAGCTACTCACAACTGACATGGCATGCCTCGAGATTTGAGTGTTGCATGTCTCGGACATTCCTGCACCCAAAGAACTTGGTGACTGGGGTCTGGTACCGATTGGTCTATGACTTAAAGCATCCTGATAAGCGGGAGAAGGGAGATGTCAGACAAAAATTTAAAAAAATGAGCATGGGCAAAGCAGAAATGCTAGTGGTCAACGCCTGACCAACTGGCTTTGATAGTGCTTGTTATTAATATTGCATATATATGAGAGGTGGAGAGACAGTTTATAAAATCAGCTGTAGAGACAGACAAGTACAGACACCCAGCCCTGCGTTCCATGCACAACATACAGGACATACAAAATGCATCAGACGCCAGAGTTGCTATCAGAGGGGAAAGTGTTGTAGCAATGAGCCTATAAAATAGTATCCAGCAGCTCAGACTGATAACCAGATGCCTGTTTTCCATTAGCAACAGGAGCCCACGCAAGTGTCACTTGTGGGAAAATGCGCATTACTGGGGCTACTCCTCCTATTATTCCTTCTGAAATTAATACAATATAAATGCGCCAGATCTGCAAGGATGTACATCCGTCGTCTCCAGGTTGGGTTTGATGATGTAATGTTTACCAGCACTTCATTCGAAAGAAAATAGATATGCTAATCTGCAAAGATTGAGTTGCAGACACGCAGCATCAATCCTTCGATTTGACAGTATTTTAGGGGCTTATGCAGCCTTCGCCTGCCGTGAGTTGTACATCAGAAGGGCTGTCTCAGAACATATGCAGGTGTATTCACTCTTAAGCTTGTTCTAGCACACTGCTCTGCAATATTAAACTGACCTAGGTCAACCATGTCCAGACACCGACGATAAGTTTTGGTAGAATACAACAGATCGAGAGGAGACCGCGCAAGTGCTGTCTAGGCTTAACCTAAAAGCACTACATAAATGACAATTCTCATTAACTACTTGCGAGAAACCGGTCCTTATAGGGGACTGCCAAGTGTTGGTTTGCCCATGTATTTCAGCTTTGTTCTGTCTGTGTAATCCTTTTATGGTTGTCTCTACTTCCTCCTTCCCTAACAGCTTTCTCACATTCAGTGTTTACTTCTCTATTAAGAAAATCACTTAATTTCCCATTGCTTAAAAGTGAACGTGACATTTGTGCTATAACTGGTGCGCTCTATAGAAACAAGGCCCACGTAAACAACGGGACCAATGCTTCTGGAAAACGCTTGAAACATGTACCAGCCCAAATTAGGACTTCAGTTGATTTCTGAATGTAATCATGAGTAAATTACATGGAAAAGAACTGCACATGACAGGAGGTATGGCAACACTAGTCAGAAGATAAATAAGTGTTCGAGGCATATGGACTGCAGATGGTACATTTATGAATAGATCGCCATCTGGTGTTGGGCTCGGATGATTGCACTTGTTTTTCTCTTGGAGAAGTCTTTTGTCGTCACAAGACCGATGACTCCTCCTTTGGGTGCTAGTGCGCATGGGCATCGGCTCCATCCTTAGATTGTTTTTTTCCGCCATCGGGTTCGGATGAGGATCGAAGCGCTCCGGATCGACTTCAAGAAAAAAGCTATATTTCGGCGCGTATTCCCTTTCCAATTCGACGGTATTGTTATCGAGCGCGAGTACATTTCCATTTCGACGCGCTTCGACGTCAACAACAAAATCTCCAACTTCTACGTCGACGAGACCGGGAGGCCTATCTCGACGTAGTCTAGCCTGGAGTCCATGGAAAGGACTCCTTTCAAAATATGTCCAACGTGTGGTGCTAAGTTCCCACACAAGAACCTACACGAGGTGTGCAACCTCTGTTTATCACCTGAACACGAATCCAGGGACTATGAAGCCTGCGCGGCATTCTCCTCCAAGTCGACGATTAGAAACCGTCGAGCCCGAAGACACGAGGCGTTGAGAATGCAGTCAGAGGCAATCCCGGAGCTGTTCGAGGCCCAGCACCCCGAAGAGGAAGAAGAAGATGAGGACGAGTCGGGGTCGGAAGCGGACGAGTCTGACGTCGAAGAAATCGATGTTCATCAAACCGTGAGTGACGACGTCCCTTTACCAAAAAAACGACCCCGTTTGGTGTTAACCCCGCCTTCGAGCCCGGTCAGACAACCGAAAAAAGTTTCCGACGCCCCGCCTTCGGGCTCGGCAACGAAACCGAAACACTCGGCCTCCCACCATGTTGGATCCGAGAAGCGGTCGACCTCGACATCGACACCGAAGCTCCATACCAAGGAAAGCTCGAAGTCGAAACATTCCATGTCGAAACCGAAACATGCTTCCACGTCGAAGACTTCCTCGACACCGAAAATATCGGATTCGAGCGAACTCTCGGTGCCGAAAACACAAACTGACAGTCAGAAGCAAAAGCACCTTTCGGAACCAAAAACTTCGGTACCGACACAGGAGCATCAGACAGATCCAAAACAAAAGACTTTGTTAATTGTTCCGCAAACTGGCAAGGTGGTGACAAAACTGCCTAAAAGAGGAAGAATAAACAGTTTGACGACACAGCTCCTCCTCCTAAAAAGAGAACAATGGGGACGAATACAACTCCTCCCCTCTCTCCACAACCTAAAGACACACCCTCTTCTCCTCTTCCTCACACTCCACGGCCATCTACACCTCAAACAGATGTAGAAAGTGACACAGGGGAGGGGGAACTTCCTCGGGATGATGACGACACTGTCCCAGAAGATGCAGACCCATGGGAAGATTATAACGCAGTGTCAGATAATGATAATGACCCTGAACTGTATCCCTCAAAAGCCTCACCACCTGATGATAATACAGGTTTTGCACAATTAATTAATAGGGCAGCAAAATACCACAAGGTAGACTTACATGCGGAACCTCAATAGAGGATTTCCTTTTACAAACACTACCTGCTGCACAAAGAACATCAGGAACACTACCAATGCTTAAGGGTCTCCTCAATCACACATCAGAAATATTCAAAGACCCTGTGAGGACTAGGGTATTAAACCCAAGAATTGATAAAAAAATATAAGGCAGCCCCAAAGGACCCAATATTTATCAAGGGACAAATACCTTTAGACTCGCTAGTCGTCACAAATGCTCGTAAGAGAGCAAACTCATTAACTACAGGAGAAGCTCCTCCTCCTGACAAAGAGTCCAAGTTAAGATGCCTCTGGCAAAAGAGTTGCATCCCAAGCGGCAAACAGCTGGCGCATAGCTAATACGCAAGCGCTACTTGCACGTTATGATAGAGCTCATTATGATGAGTTAGAAAAACTCATTACACATCTCCCTAAGGAACATCAAAAAAGGGCAGATCAGCTCATACAAGAAGGGAAGATAATAACTAACACTTCCATTAAGTGCGCCTTAGACGCAGCAGACACTACAGCAAGATCCATAAACACCAGTATCATGTTAAGAAGACATGCATGGCTCAGAGTCACTGGGTTCAAACAAGAGGTACAAACATCCTTTTTGAACCAGCCTTTTGATGGGAAAACACTGTTCGGCTCAGGTACAGATGAGGCGTTAGAAAAGATGAAAAAAAGATACAGAAACGGCTAAGTCAATGGGAGCATTGCAACAGCCAACTCAAAGGGGTTCCTTTCGTAGGTCCACCTATAGAGGCGGATCAAAGAATACAGGCACAATCCAGCAATCAACCTCTTTTACACCAACATCACCCAAAGGTAATTCTAGAGGCAGTTACAGAGGTAACAACAACAAAGGTAGAGGTCGTGGAAAGAACAACAACCGCAACTCTCCTACCCCAAAACAGTGACTTCATACAGCCCCCTCAGATCATATAACACCGGTCGGGGGACGCCTATCAAAGTTCCTACCTGTCAGGGAAAACATCACATCAGACAGGTGGGTGAGATAAATTATCCAACATGGTTATTGCCTAGAACTCACAGCTACCCCACCAAACATCCCCCCCAAACAGTGTCCAATGAGTCAAGATCATCTAACATTGTTAAAACAGGAAGTACTATCACTACTACAAAAGCATGCCATAGAGAAAGTTCCACAACATCAACAGGGAACAGGAGTATACTCTCTATACTTCCTAATTCCCAAAAAAGACGGGTTTCTAAGGCCAATACTAGACCTCAGACCACTCAATGCATACATAAATTCGGAACATTTCCACATGGTCACGCTCCAACAAGTACTTCCTTTACTGAAGAAAGGGGACTTTCTTTCTACACTGGATCTAAAAGACGCTTACTTTCATATCCCAATTCACAAAGCCCACAGGAAATACCTCAGGTTTGTTGTAGAAGGACAACATTATCAGTTCAAAGTCCTTCCGTTTGGGGTCACAACAGCACCACGGGTGTTCACAAAATGCCTAGCAGTGGTTGCAGCTCACCTAAGAAGACAACAAATCATGTCTTCCCTTACTTGGACGACTGTCTAATAAAGTCACAAGAAGAATGTCTTCAAAACACACAAAAGACAATTCAGTTGCTGCACCAGCTAGGGTTTACGGTGAACTACACAAAATCCCACCTCCAACCAAACAAGGTTCAACAATATCTAGGGGCTACTATAGACACAGAAACAGCCAAAGTATACCCCAAACCAGTCAGGATTCAAACAATGCTTACATTGATTCAAAGATTTCAACAACAACACTCACTAACAGCGCGAGTGTTCATGCAGCATTTAGGGATGATGTCCTCTTGCATACTGCTAATACCATATGCCGGACTAAAAATGCGTCCGCTGCAAGAATGTTTAGCAACACAGTGGAATCAGGCTCAAGGTCAGATTACAGATCTGGTGTTGGTAGACGACTGCACACATCGCTCTCTGGAGTGGTGGAACACAACAAACATTTCCAAGGGGCGGTCGTTCCTAGAACCAATTCCACAAGTGATACTAACAGCGGATGCATTGCTCACCGGATGGGGAGCGCATATGGAAAAATATACAGTACAGGGAAGATGGAGTGTACAGCAAAAAAGACTGCACATCAATCATCTAGAACTACTAGCAGTGTTTCTAGCATTAACAGCCTTTCAAATGCAGATTCTCAACAAAGCAGTCCTGATCAGAACAGACAACATGACAGCAATGTATTATATTCAAAAACAGGGGGGAACGCACTCTCTCCAACTATCCAGACTAGCGCAGGAAATTTGGAGATGGGCCATTCCTCAAAACATCTATCTGTTAGCCGAACACCTACCAGGAGTTCAAAATCAGATAGCAGACATCTTAAGCAGAGAGTCAGAACAAATACACGAATGGGAACTGCACAACCAAATACTGAAGCCATTCTTCCAAAGATGGGGACAACCAGAGATAGATCTCTTTGCCACTCATCAGAACGCAAAATGCCAAAGCTTCGCATCCAGGTACCCACACCACCTGTCGCAGGGCAATGCATTATGGATAAATTGGTCCCAACAAATTTGCATACGCTTGTCCCCCTCTCCCACTAATTCCATTAGTGGTTCGAAAACTGCAACAACATTCAATGACCATGATACTAGTAGCACCCACGTGGGCACGACAGCCGTGGTTCACCACGCTACTGCAACTCTCACAGGTGCCAAAAATTAAGAATCTTACCCATGCACCTTACACAGAACCATGGAGAAATAATGCACCCAGATCCCAAACAACTGAACCTAGCGATCTGGCTCCTGAGGTCTTAGAATTTGGATACTTAAATTTACCTCCAAACTGTATGGAGATCATTAAGCAAGCGAGACGTCCCACCACCAGAGCATGCTATGCAGCAAAGTGGAAAAGGTTTGCTGTATACAGTAACAGTAAAAACATCAACCCTCTGGACGCATCAACAAAAAATATTATTTGCTACTTACTACACTTACAGCAATGTAACCTTGCTTACACCTCCATTAGAGTACATCTTGCAGCTAAAGCAGCGTACCTGCAAAACAGGCAACATCAATCCCTGTTTAGAGTGCCAGCAATTAAAGCCTACATGGAAGGCCTCAAAAGAGTCATTCCACCAAGACTACCACCTTCCCCGGTCTGGAATCTCAACATAGTACTCACCAGACTAATGGGACCACCTTTCGAACCTATGCATAGGTGTGAAATACAATTCCTTACATGGAAGGTGGCCTTCCTTATAGCCATTACCTCCCTCAGGAGAGTGAGTGAATTACAGGCATTGACAATACAAGCACCATTCCTACAGCTACACCAGAATAAGGTGGTTCTTAGAACAAATCCAAAATTCTTGCCTAAAGTAATTTCAGCATTCCACATCAATCAACCAGTGGAACTACCAGTCTTTTTCCCAAAACCACAGACGGTAGCAGAGAGGGCCCTACATACATTAGATGTCAAAAGGGCAATATTGTATTACATTGAGAGAACACAAACTTTCAGGAAAACCAAACAACTATTTGTAGCGTTTTCCCCAACACATAAGGGCAATCCTATCTCTAAAGCAGGCATTGCCAGGTGGATTGTAAAATGTATACAAATATGTTACATAAAAGCAAAGAGAACATTAACTGTTCCTCCTAGAGCTCATTCTACACGTAACCTAGGGGCATCTATGGCATTCTTAGGAAACATTCCCCTAGATGACATATGCAAAGCAGCAACTTGGTCTACACCACATACCTTCACAAAACATTACTGTGTTGATGTGCAGGCAACACAACAAGCTAGAGTGGGCCAAGCTGTACTAAAAACTTTATTTCAAACTGTTGCAACAGACACTGGTGACCACCGCTAGGGAGGTAACTGCTGTATAATCTATTCATAAATGTACCATCTGCAGCCCATAAGCCTCGAACGGAATATGCTACTTACCAGTATGCATCTGTTCTTGGCATAGACGGCTGCAGAGTGGTACATGCCCTCCCTGCCTCCCAGGAAACCTGTGTCTGTTCCAACACTATCTTATTTAGATACACTTACATGGGCATCTCTTTCTGTATTCTATTATACTACTCCATCTAACCCTACTATGGCAAAACAATCTAAGGATGGAGCCGCTGCCCATGCGCACTAGCACCCAAAGGAGGAGTCATCGGTCTCGTGACGACAAAAGACTTCTCCAAGAGAAAAACAAGTGCAATCATCCGAGCCCAACACCAGATGGCGATCTATTCATAAATGTACCACTCTGCAGCCCTCTATGCCAAGAACAGATGCATACTGGTAAGTAGCATATTCCAACCAAGCAGTCCGATTTCCAGATGAGGCATTAAGAAAGAAAACCAGCAATTTTTGGAGAGAGGATGTGGCGTGACATGGTGAGCTTCGAGCCGTCTGCGTCAGTTCTCCCCATGCAAGCAAATGGGAAAAAAAGTGCAACAGAAATAGACAAACAAGCAATAATACATGTAACAGGGACAGTCTCTAGGGGCAAAAACCACCCACAGGAATGAGGTACAAAGGTGAACAATTAGCCACATAAAGGAAAGGAATTTTGAAAAGCACAAACGGGAACACATGGCAAGCAAGGGGAGTGCTTAAAACCCACAGAGGAGTTAATGCATGTTTCGAAGAGACCGCGCATGCACTGCCTGTGCGAGACCTAAATAAGTATGCTTATCTTCCTTGAAGAGAAGAAAATAGTGCTGGTGCATCTCACCATTTAAATAGTGCTAAGTGCTGTGAATGTGTTTTGAGGGCCATACATTCTGGGCTACTGCAGCAGCAGGAATAGTGGAAAAAGAAACTGGTTCCCAGTATCCCTCACTTTCGCCATTCCTTGACCCAGTGTTGTTTTCCCACTGTCATCATCTTCCCACTCCTTGCACTTGTTGCACAGTGCCCAAATTGAGGTCAAATTTGTCCCCTCAAGGAGAAGTTGTAGCTGGTCATATTCAGCTCAGTCTGAGAAAGACAATGGGAGGGGGGGGGAGGGCTGAAGAACTTTTAGCCCAATGGGCGTTGCATGCTTTAATGCCTAGGGAACCCCTTCAATGGTGTGCTGAGTGAAGACTGCACACATTTCAACATTGTGCCATTGCCTCCTGTCCTCACCGGTGTCCTGGATCTGAACATGCTCTGCTTGTCTCGATACAAGTGACAGTACATTGCCATTTCATTTTCTGTAGAGCTCCTTCCATCACCTTTGTTTAGGTTGTGAGATCGGCATTAGTTTTTAGTTTACATTAGCTTTGGGTCATGTGTCTCCAAAATATTATGAGGCACTTCCTTTTGAGTTTGCTTATCTAGCATCACACAGGTACTTTTCTGTCACTCGTGCTCACAGAATACGTTTGCAAAATGAGTGCGTAAACAGAAAATATTGTCACTGCTAATGCATCATCCGCTAGCAGTTTATCAAACTTAAGCAGACTACTGAGATTTTATGACTAATCTGATTTCCCTTTGCAGATTTAGGAAATTGGAAGTCAATGGACTAAAACCGCACACCACAACACTATTCCACAATTAAATTGTGTGCTTGTCATGGGTTTAGTAAATGTTCAGTTGCTTTGTTTTGTTTGCTAAGTAACAAATAGCATTTTGCTGAGGTTTTTGAATAAAATACAAACTGAGAAGAATGCAATTTTTGTAATCAATGTGTCAATATTAGAACTTCTCAGAAAATGTCACCTGTTCATTGTTTATGATTTTATTCTGCCCTCATGTCAAACACCGGCTGTATGCATTCTTTATTGTGTTTTCAGATCCTAGGGTTAAAGGATGGCTATTTTTGGACAACTACATCCCCACATTTGTCTTCACTGTCTTGTACCTGTTAATCGTTTGGCTCGGACCAAAGTACATGAAGAATAAACAACCAGTTGCTTGCAGGGGCATTCTAGTGGTGTACAATACTGCCCTTACTTTGCTGTCGCTGTACATGTTCTATGAGGTATGAAAAGCATGATTCCTTGAAATTAGTGACTGTATCTTTCTCTCTCTCTCCCAGGCCATTTCTCTTTCTACATCTATTTGTCTAGCTAGGGCCTATAATGGTTGTCCTGATGTACTGAATTATATTACGTATCTCTTGGTGAGGGAAAGAGATGTGTGCAAAACCACCCTGAGCTAACATATTCACTGCTGTTGGAAATAACCCTTATAGGAGGGTCACCAACAGATGTTATGCCTTTCTCCTTCCCTTTTTACTGAATTCGTTTTCTATTGGCTTTGGGATACTGGACACTTTACCAATGATAACCAGTGCTAAAGAGCACGTGCTCTTTCCCTAACAAGTGGTTACATTGGCTTATCCACAATTTGCATATCTTATTTACTTACAATTCCCTAGTAAAGTGCACCACATGTGCCTATGGCCTGTAAATTAAATGCTACTAGTGGCCCTGCAGCATTTAAGTAGCCCTTCAAACATGTCTCAGGCCTGCCATTACAGAGCTTGTATATGCAGCGATGAACTGCCATGTTGACCTAGCAAGCTAATCTTTTTGCCAGGCCCAAACCTTCTTTTGTTAATACATAAAAGTCACCCCTAGGGAAGGCACTGGGCAGCTCAAGGGCAGGGTGCTGCATATTTAAAAAGTAGGACATGTACTTTTAAGTTTTACATGTCCTAGTAGTGAAAAACTCCCAAGTTAGTTTTTCACTACTGCAAGGACTAACTCTTCCATAGGATTACACATGTTTTAAATATAATTCCCCATTGTGAAGAGATGGACTTTTCAAGTTTGGTGTCTCTGGGCTCGCAATTTAAAACCAACATTTATGATGAAGTCGGATTTTAAATTGCAGTTCTGAAAATGCCACTTTTAGAAAGTTGACTTTTTCTTAATTTAGCCATTTTGTGCCTGCTGTCTGTTTCTGAATACATGTCTGGGGTGGGTGACTGCTGGGCTTTGTGCATTCCTTCTAGAAAGCGACGCACAAAGGGTGCTTAGATGTGAATTAATTGGCCATCCACATCCTGATGGGCCATCCTGGGCAGGATGGGAGGGAGAGCTGGGCACCGCCTCACACTACACCTTAATATGCTGTGTCCTGTCCCCACACACAGGCCTGCACACCTCCCTGTATTGAGTCTGGAGCCAGTGTAGGTACTTTGTGCACTTCACAGGCCTTTCTTTAAAGCCTCCCCACTTCAGAGGCACAACTGGGTATATGTACTGGCCCTCTGACACCACCACTTCAGTACATTTTTGGACCTGTGAAGAATCTACCAGGAAGAAGAATTGCTGTACTGCTGAAGGACTGCCATGCTGCTTGAGTCCAGCTGCTTTGTTGGACTCCTGCCTTGTTGTGCTGTCCTCCTGCCTTGCTCTGCTGCCCTCCTGCCTACTGTTCCCCTGCCTGGGTGAGAAGGACTCGACCTACATCACTTGAACCCAGAGTTACTCTACGGGCTTGCTACCTTGCCTACTGATCTGAAGTGTCAGGGACATAAAAGACTTCCAACTTACCTGCATCTGCACCTGGACTCTACCATATGTGAGTCTGCCCTGCCAAGTGGTGCCTTCCCAGTCCTGGACCCTTGGAAGTGAGGCCTAAGGTGCTTCTTCAGCCAACCCACGCATCCTCATCCGAACCGACGCATCTTTGCCTTTGCGGGGATCAGAACTTGCGCAACTTCGCCTTTGTGTGGATAGAAACTGGCGCATCCTCATCCTTGCGTGGATCGGACCTGCCGCATCACTTTCAGAACCTGCGCATCACTCGCAGAATCAACGCATCCTGTGCTACAGGAGTACAGCCGATGCATCACATTCAGTATGAGAGATTCCCCTCTGAACCGATGCATCAACGACTTTGCTTGGAGAAAACTATGCATGTCTTTTGGTTGCGAGATCAGCACCGACGCATCGCCTCGGCCACGCCCTGCATCTTCCTCGACGTTGACTCAAACCAGGCTCAAGGTACTTTTGTTAAGCGGGCCTTAGTGGCCCTTGCTCCATCGCGGTCTGCCTGAAATTTTGACTTTAATCCGTTCCAGCCCGACCAGATTTCTCCAATAGATGCTTATTTCATCTAAGTGCTATTTTACTGTTCATTCTTTAAAAATTCTTATCTCAAGGTCTACTTATTGGATTTATGTCACTGTGATCTTGTTTTATTTATTAATTTAAGCTCCCTTTTTCTAACCTGGTGTCTAATTTTTTTGTGGTGTGTTTTGACTGTTTGACTGTTTGAAGTGTTGCACAAATACAAAGGTTAATTTAGGGTTTGCTTTACACTTACCCTGACTAGAATTGAGGTTGCTTCCTGACTTGGGCTCATACCCAGTCAACTAACAACCCAATTTCCAAAATTGGTTATTAGCGGTGGGTATGAGACTTGTGCTTGTGCAGTGCCAAACGGTGACTTGATATACGCTACTATTCCATATCTAAAACCATTACTAGTTTTAACTTCTTCTGTTTTTTCTCAGTTGGTTATCTTTCTAAATTTGACTCCTGCTTCATCTTCGAGCTCTTGGAACTCTTGGAGTCTGAGGAGGAGGACCCCTTTGCAGCTCTAGGACTAGAGAATGTAGAACCCTAGTTATGCCTGGACACTCCACCACTGCCACCAATATTAGAAATTGGGTTGGCTCTGAGGCCCCAGCTGACAGTGCAAGGCTCTACCTAAGCACATTACAGTAACATCACACATCCCTGTTGCTCAGTAGCAACACTCCCACACACGTACATATGCACCCCAACACCTTCACTCCGTATATTTTCAAAATCCACAACACAGACAGCCATGCACACAAGTGATACAAAGCCAATACACAGAGCAAACGTTTTCCAAGATATACTGTGTATTGACCTCCACAGAAGTGACATGTGAAAAAGGAGATGCTCAGAATGCATCAGTATTCAACCTCACTTTCACTCACTTGCTCAAGTCATCGTGTCACCTGGGAGACCTCACGTCTTCAGGGTATACAGAAGACTTAATCATACTTCACTTCCGCAGGTGTACTTCCCCCATATGCCACCCTTCAGGTTCTAACTTCACCTAGTGGTACTTTGCTTCCACGGCGTACACCACAGTCATACCCATACTTTGATTATACAAGTACACTACTGACATACTCATATTACACTTTGTAGGATACTCCCGAGGCATACCCAGACTTCATTTACATACCCATATTACACTTACACAGTGTATTGCGCAATCTTCTCCATTCACCTTTCCGTAAATGCACATTTCAATTTCTATCTCAAATATATGTCAACATAGTATGATTTGGTGACAGAAGAATAGTGGGAACAACTCCAAACATTAGCTTTTGTATTAAGGTGATAAAAATTACACCTTACTTGCCAAACATCTGATGGTGTACAGCACTACTATGCCGCTCTGCATCAAAATAGTTAGCACGCGCATTAATAGACAATGGTTATTATTTTTGCAGAACAGTGTAACAACAATACCCACCACTACTGGTCCTTCCACTGTTCTCATCCATTAAATTCCTTAGTTTTTCTGGTATTCCTTAACCCTTTTCCTGTTTTGAAAACATGCTTTACTTAAATACCAATATCCTCATTACAGTCAGTTTCAGTGGTGTCTTCATAATACCCTATGACTCTCAAAGTGATCGATACACAGGACATCATAAACTAGAACAGTGATGACTCTCCTTTGTTTTTTTATCTGCTGTTCAGAAAGAAGGGTATATTGCCGACCAAACACATTTATTTTCCAGTTTCAAGCCAGAACAAGGTTTGACTCCACAGATGAGGCCTTCTTGTGATAAATCACATCAAGCCCTGAACACATAGACATTGTTCTTAGGTGATGTCTTTGCATGTCAGCTTGTTAGAGTAGCAATTGCACAAGAGTCAGTCAGTGGGCACATGTATATTAATGACAACTACACCATTTTGCTTAGGAATAATGCATGCACTCAAAATATGACTCCTCACCTAAAGACCTTGCACTCAAACATTGCGTAATACTTTTGCCACATTCTTTGTATTTTGAGCATTCTCAACACATAGCAGCTCCACACCACTTATGCTACGACAGTTGATATTGTCTCACCCAGTCCTTGCCCCTCTGTCTGATCAAGGACCAGCAGCACTGATGAGAGAGGAAAACTTGCTTCTGTTCAGCTTGACACTTACGAACATGCCTCCTCCCTGTCTACTCATTCTAAACCAACGCCAACCATTCGCCAACCTCAAACCCCAGCGGAACTCCACCCCCCTTCACACCATAGAGCCCCCAAGCACCCACTACCACTATCCCGAAGACACCACCGCCCTCGCTAGCAATCTCTCCACCTCTCAGATGAAGACACCCTACCTCTCGTCCTCTCCTACAATTCTACACTTGACACCCCAAGCCTGATAGACCTCACTGAAGAGGAAATCCTTGCCATCCTCCCTGACTACAACTGTACCCCAGCTACCCTTTGTCCTCTAGACATGAGTAACGAACATGCCATCAATATGGTCACTATCAACCCCAACAGATCGACTACCCTCTGCAACAGAAGTGTAGTCAAAAGCAACCTAGCACCAGTTCTCCTGTCCGCTCTGTCCCCCAACACTCCCGCCGATCCCTCTCTATCTGGTCTCCTAATCAATTGCCGATCGGCCTTTAAGTACGCCACCGATATTGCTGATCTCATCCTGCACAAAAACTTTGACTTAGTAATTCTAACAGATTCCTGGCTCAGTGATTCCTCATCTCTGTGCCTGGACCTCTTAGTCCCTCCCAACTACAACATTGTAAGACTGGACAGGCAATCTAACAAAAAAGGAGGAGGCATCACATACATCTACTGCTCTAACCTCCTTGTCACTGAACTTCTGGAGGATTCCACCAACTCCTGTGAATACCTCGCCCTTTCCAATTGCAGAAACTCCACCCAACTGTGCAACTTGCACATCTTTTACCACCCCCCATGCACGAACGACTCCTTTACCGGCCACCTTATGGAACTCATTACAGCTAAGACCTCATCCAGCTCTAAAGATATTTTCCTTGGTGATTTCAACCTGCACTAGAACAACCCCAAGGATCCTCATGTCAACACCATCAAAGACCTCTTGGCCGATCAAGCCCTGAGCCAAGCCTGCTCACCCCCAACCCATTCGAAAGTGGCCATCCTTGACTGGATCATCTCTAAGGAATCAACAGTCAAGCTTATCTCTATAGACCCTTGCAACTGATCTGACCACCACGCCATCGCCTTCCTACTACCTGGCACCCGCAAGTCAAGGGCAACGCAACTAGTGATTCCTAAACGCTGGGTCAGAGACACTAAAACTCTGAACCACAGGGAATTGGAGGTTCGCTGCAAATCAGACCCCACCCCTCACATATCACAACGGTCAGTGACCTCAACGATCACTACTCTACAACTATATCGAACATTCTGGATGACTTAGCCCCACTAAAACTAAAGAGAACCCAAATCAAAGACAGGAACCCCTGGTTCACTGGATCCCTCAACAATGAGAACAGAGCCCTCCGACAATCCAAAAGACTCTGGAGGCAGCACCCCTCTGTAGCACATCTAAAAATTCTCCACCAGGCCAGAAATGCCTACAACCGGAACATCATCAACTCAAAAAAAGAAATCTTCAGATACGAATTGGGGAACGCCAAGAACAGACCCAGCAAGCTCTTCAAACTGGTCAAACACCAATTAAAATAAACTGACCAAAACCACGAAAGAAACCCCCAAGTCTTTAAAATCATCCGAGGAATTCCCCACCTTCTTCGCTGACAAAGCCACAGCCTTCGGAAATTAATTTAGTGCTGCCACACCCTCTCTAGTCCTTCCAAACCTGCCTCCTCCTCCGGTGCTTCCCCCACTGACTTCACCTAAAAATCAAGCAATCTGGACCGATTTCAAACTCTTTAACGAAGACTCTGTTGCAAAAATCCTATCAACGTTAAACCTGATCAACCATTTTAATGACACTCCCCCCCCCCCCCCCCCCAACTGCCTAGAGGCTGCCGCCCAGTCTAGTATTCCTAGCTGGATCGCAATAATTAACGCCTCTCTGCAGCAGAGATCCAATCCTGACTCTCTCAAAGCCAGCCAAGTCTTCCCCATTTTGGAAAAGCAGTTGCTTGATCCAGCCTCCCACGACTACTTCAGACCTATCTCCAACATACCCCTCTTAGCTAAAGTGTTGGAGAAATGTGTACAACAGCAACTAAGTCAACACATCAACAACTTCCACCTACTTGATGACTTCCAATCTGGATTTAGACCGGGGCACATCACCGAAACAACCATGCTCCACATCTTTGACGATGCCATTCAAGCCTTTGACCAAGTGAAAACCTGCCTCCAAATCCTTCTAGACCGATCTTCGGCCTTCGACAAGGTCAACCATGTAAAACTACTCGAACGCCTCAATCTCAGAATGGTATTGGGTGGCTCCATTCTTGAATGGTTCAGATCCTTCCTTCAAAACCGATCACAAAGCATCCTAATCAATGGCAACCTATCGGCTCCCGCTCCGGTCATGGTTGGAGTCCCTCAAGGATCAACCCTGTCCCCTACCCTCTTCAACCTCTACCTTGAACCTCTTGCCAAAGTCCTACGCTCAGCGAATATCTCCTACCATATGTATGCGGACGACATTCAGATCTACATCAAAACCTCATCCCTCGAGGAGATTCTCTCCCTGAACAAGGCCCTGAAAGAGACTGTCCAATGGCTCGCCTCCAATCAACTCAAACTCAACACAAAGAAGACATAATTTCTCCAAATTTACCCCCCAAAAACCAATCCCGAGATGCAGACATGGATTAAGGCTATCACAACCTTAGATTGCCCACCGACCATCTGGGAATTACCCTGGACAGAAATTTGAACATGCGGGACAACATCAACGTGATGGGCAAATCAGCCAGATTCCACCTGGGCTACCTCAGGAAACTGAAGCCCTTCCTCAACACTGTCGTCCTAAAAATGGCAGTCCAAGCTCTTGTCATCTCCAGACTGGAATACGGCTGGCCTACCCTCTCTGGTTTACCTAAGGTCTCCCTGGCACCTCTAAAAGCCTGCCTCAACACTGCGGCCAGACTTCTTACCAACTCAAGAAAATTCGACCACATTTCTCCACACCTGAAAGCTTTTGACCTGGCTTCCTTTTGAGGCTAGAATACAGCTTAAACTGGCATGCATCACACACAAGGCCTTATACTCAAACTCCCCTGCTTATCTTGCACAGAAATTGGTGGTATCCAGAGGAATCAGAAACTCCCATTTCAACCTGCACGCTGCACGCTTCCGGAAAAGTAAAACCGCCCCAAGAATATGGAACTCTCTCCCACGCCCCATCAGAAGAATGCCTTCTCCGGCATGCTTCAAGAAGGAGGCCAAAACCGTCCTTATGGGTAAATTCCTCAGTTAAATGTTGCCCTCTACCAGCACAGAGACCCTGATCAACTCCTGACTAGTGCCTCCCCTCGGATTACCTAGTCACCGCTCCAAGAAACCTGGGGACTTGTTCTCGAGTAACTATAATATGCAAACTGTACATACGTGTCCGCTATCCTTTATATATCCTGCACCCTGCCCCTCTTTATCTTTTGTATAGTATCGGGATTCCAAGCGTATTGTACAGTGTTATGATTCCTATAAAGCGCTCTGATACCCTAACGGGTCAAGTTTGCGCTCTATAAAACACAAAATAAAATAAAGACTTTCTACAAGTCCTCCCCCTACAGCACCCTTCCTCTTGCTGCTTGACTATTCTTTGGCAGGAGATCCATAGTTCTTTCCTGCAGTATGGAAAGACCCTGGTGTTGTGTACATATAACAACATGCTCCTCTCCTCATTTTACCATTGTGGGGTACCCAATGAGTTTTGATGTAAAGTAGACCTGTGTTATGAGAATCCTGACAAGTGCTCTACAGTGATTGTGTATGGTACTCATCAATAGAGCGCATGATTCTGATGAGTGACAAAGGTGCACTGAATAATGGTATTCATCTTGGCATGGGTGCCTACCGACCACATGACTAGGCTACTGAACTTCAAATGCCTTCTGGAAGCTGATTATAGTAGTGAAGTGCAGACTTTTTTTACTAGAACCACAGTGAAGTGATTGCTTACTGGATTGTCCTGCTGAAGTAATGTATTTGATGGACAGAATGCAGAACAATTTCATACATTCACCCCAGTACAGAGATCTGGACCTAGATCCATTGTTTGTTTTGGTAAACATCACTTACAACGAAACTTTTACAACACACTACCATTACAACGCGGTCATTACAACGCAAACTATTACAACGCATTGCTCTGGGGGGCGCTCTAGGATAGGGAATAGGTTAATTTACTATCCAATAACCTTCCCTAGTGTCCACGGGGACTGGAGTTGGAATAGTAAATTAAACTATTCACTATCCAGCACCCAAAAGCGCTATGCGTTGTAATGGTATGCGATGTAAAAACCGCGTTGTAAAGGCAGGCGTTGTAATAGCCTGCGTTGTAACGTCATACATCCTTTGTTTTGCTCACCATGCTATTCCTGTTTGAACCCAGCCATATGCAAATCAGTCTTGACCCAGTGCCCAATGAGAACAGTCCAGCCCGAACAGCCAGGCCAGGTCTTCCCTGGACTGGAAACAAGCATCCTAGGGCCGTTTATGGGTGTTTCACCGCTCATCAGCCAGGATAGCTAGACTCCAGTGGCATGGAGAGCACGGAACCCACATCTGAGCATACCCGTCCCTCTCTGGGTGACAAAAATTGCAAAAAAAACAATTGATGGGCAGAATGCAGAACAATGCAGAACAATGTCATACCCCAGTACAGAGATTTGGACCTAAATCTATAGTTTTATTTTGCCCACCATGCCATTCCAGTTTGAACCCAGCCATATGCAAATCTGTCTTGAGCCTGGCTGATGAAGGGTGATGCCCTGAAACCAGTCCCAAGATGCTTGTTTCCGGTCCAGGGAGGACCTAGCGTAGTAGTTCGGGCTGGACTGTTCCCATAAAGAACAGTTTCAAGACTGATTTGCATATGGCTGGGTCCAAACTGGGGTGGTGTGGTGAGCAAAATAATTATGGATTAAACCCAGATCCCTGTGCCTCGGGGTGAATAATTGCATTTTCTAGCATTCCGTCCATCAACTCTTTCATTTGCATATGTCACCCTAAGTAGGAAGGGTATGTCCAGACGTGGGTCCCGCGCTCACTACACCACTGGATTCAAGCTATCCTGGCTGATGAACGGTGTTGCCCTGAAACCATTCCCAGGATGCTTGTTTCCAGTCCAGGGAGGTCCAGGCTTGGCAGTTCGTGCTGGACAGTTACCATATGGAACAGGGTCAAGACTGATTTGCATATCGCTGGATCCAAACTGGGGTGGTGTGGTGAGCAAAAAAATTATGGATTAAACACAGATCATTGTGACTGGCGGTGACTGTTTGTATTGTCCAGCATCCCGTCCATCAATTGTTTCTTTTGCCTATGTCGCCCTAAGTGGGAAGGGTATTCCCAGATGTGGGTCCCGTGTTCACTACACCTCTGGATTCAATTTAGCCTGGCTGACAAAGGTTGATTCCCTGAAACTGGTCCCAGGATGCTTGTTTCCGGACCAGGGAGGACCTGTCTTGGCAGTTTGGGCTGGACTATTCCCATAAGGATTTGCATATGACTGGGTCCAAACTCGGGTGGTGTGGTGAGCAAAAGAATGATGGATTAAACCCAGATCCTTGTGACTGGGGGTGAATGTTTGCATTGTCCAGCATTCAGTGCATCAAATGTTTCTTTTGCATATGTCACCCTAATTGGGAAGTGTTAGATTTGGGGGTCTCTAGTTGGAAGAGGTATGTACCTTTGACCAAATAGGGACCCTTGCGTCAGGGTAAGGGGGTACACTCCCAAAATAACCCCTGCTCACCCCCTTGGTAGCTTGGCACAAGCA
The DNA here is from genome assembly GCF_964261635.1 of Lissotriton helveticus. Taxonomy (NCBI): domain Eukaryota; kingdom Metazoa; phylum Chordata; class Amphibia; order Caudata; family Salamandridae; genus Lissotriton; species Lissotriton helveticus. The sequence goes on along the minus strand of NC_136067.1, from coordinate 491,886,827 downwards.
GGCAGACTTATCTCAGACGCAGTGTGCAAAGCATTTGTGAACACATACAATAACCCAGTGACAACACTACAGATGGACACCACACAAGGTATATAAATAAGTATTTTTATATAGACTTAACACAAGACCACAAACTACAAAAATCCACAATACTGAACTTTAGAATGGTCGAATTATCTTAGTTCTCTTTAGATGTAAAATGCGACACTTTAAGTTCAATGTACCTTTGGTTGCATAACTCTATACAATGAAAGTGTTGCAGGGAAAGTGATGCATCGGTTCCTTACACGCAAGAACGGTGATGCGTCGGGTCCCTACTGCTGTATAGGGATGCGTCGGTTCTTCTCGGCGTGGGGAGGTAATGCGTCGGTTTCTTACTGCACTTCTGTGGCGATGCAACCAGCAGCGCATGATGCAATGAAGATCCGGTGCAATGAAACACAAATGGTGTCTTCTTCTTGATGCGACAACGATGCGTGCACGCCCGACGGCCGTGCGGCGACTCAACGATTCTCCTGAGTCGCGACAGGCCCTGCGACACGCTTCTCTGGTGATGCGACGGCATCTGCTGCGACGGCGACACTCTGCTCCGGTGATGCGATGCGCTTTGGGTGATGCTATGGCGACAGCGGTGGCCCGCTTCTCCAGTGATGCGACGACATCGACGGCGACACTCTTCTCCGGTGATGCAACGACAACGTCTACTGCGGCGACACGCTTCTTCGTCTTGAGTCACGCTCCCAGCGACACACAGTCTCTCAGAAGCCCAGCTCAACAGCAGGCACTTCAATTCCCAGCAAGGGAAGGCAGTGGAGCTGGTTGGTGAAGTTTGTTGTCCCTGAGACTTCAGCAGGAGGCAAGCTCTATCTCAAGCCCTTGAGATCCTTAACAAGTTGATTTGAAAGTAGCACACAGTCCTTTCTCCTTTCTTTGGAAGTCAGGCAACCACTGCAGGTCAATCCCCCAAACAGCACTCAGCGTAGGGATCGTCTCCTCCTCAGTTTCCTCTCCTCATCAAAGGTTCTTGTTTCCAAAAAGTGATCTAAAGTTCTTTGGTCTGGGCCCCAATATTTATACTAGTAAATCCTTTGTGCTCTGAAGGCAGAGGGTCCTATACCCAGTCTAAACCAGTTCTGTGCAGTCCTGGAGCACTTTCTTGACAAGACTCCTTCTTTCCTTTGACAGTGTGGGCCAGGGACATCAGACGCACCACAGGAGGTGGAGCCAGCGTTGTGGAAGGCAGGCACAGCCCTATTCAGGTCCCAGGTGCAACTCCTCCCACCCATCTACATGCAGATAACTCTAGTCAGCCCTGTGCTGACTCACCCTGTCTCCTGGAATCTTCCAGCCCCTGTCACTCAAACTCCAGACAAGTAATACACAACCTAGAAGAGGCAGGCTTGGATAGTTAGGCAAGAAAATACCCACTTTCTAAAAGTGGTATTTTCAAACACAGAATGTCAAAACCAACTTCACTAAAAAATGTAATTTACCATTCTGAATTCAGGCATACTAAACTCGAATTTCTACCTTGTTCCCTGAGTCAGTTAGGATTATAAGATGCTATAATCAAACTGCCCATTCTGGCCTATGGACAACATGCAGCCTTGCAATAGTGAAAAACAAAAATGGCTGTAATTCAAAATTAGGACATGCCACACACACATGGGCATGTCCTACCTTTTACCTACAATGCACCCCGCCCTTGAGCCTACCATATGGGTGGCTAATATGCAGAAAAGGGAAGGTTTAGGGACTGGTAAGTGGGTGCACTTGCCCAGCCAACATGGCAGTACCAGACTGCACACAGGCTCTGCAATAGCAGACTTGAGACACACTTTACAGGCTGCTTATGTGGGTGGCACCACCAGTGAGGCAAGCCCACCAGCACACTCAGTGCACTGTACTAAGGTCTGACAAGTAAACCAAGCCAGCCAATCATGGAGTTACTAATCCATATATCAATTTACCATAGGGAGCACTTGCACTGTGGCACTGAATAGCAGTGGCACAGTGCCCAAAGTATCTATAACCAGCAAAAACACATGAGGCAACAGCAAAAAATGGATGGGAGACCCCCTCCAGCAGTGCCAGGTCTAACAGGAAGGGTATACCCAGAAGTGGGTCCCATGTTCACTACACCACTGGATTCAAGATAGCCTGGCTGACGAAGGGTGATGCCCTGAAACAGGTCCCAGGATGCTTGTTTCCAGTCCAGGGAGGACCTGGCTTGGCAGTTCGGGCTGGACTGTTCCAATAAGGAACATTGTCAAGACTGATTTGAATGTGACTGGGTCCAAACTGGGGTGGTGTGGTGAGCAAAAGAATGATGGATTAAACCAAGATCCTTGTGACAGGGGGTGAATGTTTGCATTGTCCTGCATTCCGTCCATCAATTGTTTATTTTGCATATGACACCCTAAGTGGGAAGGGTATACCCAGACGTGGGTCCCTTGCTCACCACACCACTAGGTTCAAGCTAGCCTGGCTGACGAAAGGTGATGCCCTGAAACCGGTCCCAGGATACTTGTTTCCGTTCTAGGGAGCACCTGGCTTGGCAGTTAGAGCTGGACTGTTCCCATAAGGAACAGGGTCAAGACTGATTTGTATATGGCTGGGTCTGAACTGGGGTGGTGTGGTGAGTAAAAGAATGATGGATTAAACTCAGTTTCTTGTGACTTGAGGTGAATATTTGCATTGTGCTGCACACCGTCCATCAATTGTTTCTTTTACCTATGTCGCCCTAAGTTGGAAGGGTATGCCCAGACATGCGTCCCGTGCTCACTACACCACTGGAGTCAAGCTAGCCTGGCTGATGAAAGGTGACGCCCTGAAACCGGTCCCAGGATGCTTGTGTCTGGCCCAGGGAGAATCTTGCTTGGCAGTTCGGACTGGACTGTTCCCATAAGGAACAGGGTCAAGATTAAGTTGAATATGGTTAGGTCCAAACTGGGGTGGTGTGGTGAGGAAAGAATGATGGATTAAACCCAGATCATTGTGACTGGGGTTGAATGTTTGCCTTGTCCAGTATTCCGTCCATTAATTGTTTCTTTTGCATATGTTGTCCTAAGTGGGAAGGGTTTGCCCAGACGTGGGTCCCGTGTTCACTACACCACTGGAGTCAAGCTAGCCTGGCTGAGGAAGGGTGACGCCTTGAAACAGGTCCCAGGATGCTTGTGTCTGGCCAAGGGAGGATCTTGCTTGGCAGTTCGGGCTGGACTGTTCCCATAAGGAACAGGGTCCAGATTAATTTGAATATGGCTGGGTCCAAACTGGGGTGGTGTGGTGAGGAAAGAATGATGGATTAAACCCAGATCATTTTGACTGGGGGTGAATGTTTGCATTGTCCAGTATTCTGTCCATCAATTGTTACTTTTTCCACTTAGGGCAACATATGCAAAAGAATGCCCAGACGTGGGTCCCGTGCTTACTACACCACTGGATTCAAGTTAGTCTGGCTGATGAAGGATGATGCCCTGAAACCTGTCCCAGGATGCTTGCTTCTGGCCCAGGGAGGACCTTACTTGGCAGTTCGGGCTGGATTGTTTCCTTAAGGAACAAGGTCAAGACTGATATGCATATGGCTGGGTCCAAACTGGGGTGGTGTGGTGAGCTAAAGAATGATGGATTAAACCAAGATCCTTGTGACAGGGGGTGAATGTTTGCATTGTCCTGCATTCCGTCCATCAATTGTTTCTTTTGCTGCTGAATTAATGTATCACGATTAAGACTCTTGGCTTACCCTGATTGTATATTGTGTGTATGCCAGTTCTTAGGTATGAGGTGTGAGATTCCCTTATTTTTGCCTGCCCCATCTACCCCCGGATTTATATCACCCCTTAAAGTTGTGGGGTGCTCCATAGTGTTTACTGCTAGCTAGTGCTCGTGTCTCCTATTCTCTCCGACAGATCCCCAGTCTATCCAGCATTGCTCCTCTGATTTGCACCTCCCTTTAGAATTAATTGTGAAACTAAGTGCATCTGTTTGACTTTGTATACACACAATGAATGAAGCAGCAATGCCAGCAGCTTAAACACGCGAAAGTGCGAGACCTATTGCATTACAAATGCTTTTTTTTTGGTAGGCATGGGGTGATTTAGTGATTTGCCCAGATTCACAGGAAGCTGAGCCAACGTCAAAGCTCGAACCTGGTTCCCCAGCTCCAAAGTCTGCAGCAAATTCTCTGAATCTCTCATTTCAAACAACTCTCTCTGATTATTTTTATCCAGATTTATATAGCGCGAACTCAACCCTTAGGTATCGGATCGCTTTACATGAGCACCAGCTAGCTCCGGGTCCAGTTTGCGCTATATCATTTTATGTTCGAGGCATGTGGGCTGCTGAATTCATATCTGTGCATAGATCGCCGCCTAGTGTTGGGTCCGGATGATTGCACTTTGTTGTCCTGGAAGAGTCTTCGAAGTATCACGAGGTAGGTGACTCCTCCCCTGGACTACAGTGCGCATTGGCATCCTTTCCATGCTCAGATTGTTTTTTTTCCGCCATTGGGTTCGGATGCAAACTCCTATACTCCAACTCGAAATCGAAACAAAACTTTTCTAAAGGCCTTCGACTACGTCGGTATTGTTAAGTTCGGTACCTCTCTTCTCTATACAACCTTCCATCTCGAATCGGTCGTCGACGCGGGCCGTTGGGCCTTTTCGACGCCACTTGAGCCGACCGTCGATGGAAAGAAGGCCTTTCAAAAGGTGCCCCCAATGCAACTCATACTTCCCCCATACTGATAAACACTCAGTATGCAACAGGTGCCTTTCCCCAGACCATAGGGAAGAGACCTGCCCGGCCTGCTCCCAGTTCCGATCGAAAAAAACTATACGGATCCGAAGGGCCGCTAGGCAAGAAATGCAGCGACAGGCACCGGAACCCGACAACATCTTCGATGATGACCAGGATCTACCGGACGCTCAACACTCGGACCTAGAGATCGTCACAGTCGAGGACTACTCCGACTCTGACGACGAACTACCGTCGGGCCAAATCGTGAGTACACTGCCCCCGACACCAATTGACCCCTCGCCAAAGGCTCCGGTCGAGGCATCGCCAACAGGCCTTAGCCAAGATCAAAAAAGACTTTCGACAGCCCCGCCTTCCGGCTCGGCTCCGAAACCGAAACCTTCAGAAACCCCAGGGCCTAGTACCATCGCCCGAAGAAGGTTCCAGAGCCAAAAAAGGTCACCGACCCAAAGGGCGTCGATCCAAAAAAGGCCGCACAGGCAAAGACTGTCGAGCCAAAAAAGACTGTCGACCCCGCAAAGGCCGCTCAACCAAAAGCCGTCGACCCCAGAAGATCGGTCGACCCGAACAAGGGCACGCAACCAAAGGGCGTCGAACCGAGGAAGGTCGCCGACCCGACCAAGCCTGCGGTTCCGAAAACCGTCGACCCGGCATCCGGTGCCTTACCGAAGCCATCGAGGCCGGACAAACCTGTCGACCCAAAAGTAACCGCTCCGAAGGCACCGGTCGAGCCGAAGAAGAACGTCGATCCGGTGAAAGATTCACACCCAAAAAAGCCTACGGAGCACAAACAACGTGTCGACCCAAAACAACGAGTCGAGCCCAAATCAGGGCCCGAGCCGAAAAAATCAAGCAAAACACCAAAGGTCGTCAACAAACCTGCCTCTGTCGACCCGAAAAGGCCCAAGCCTAAGCCCAGGACTGTAGAGGAAGAACTATTCCACCCAGATCCATCCGAGGACCAAGCAAAGATTTACATTAACGCAGACACTGGTAAAGTTACCATCCTGCATAGGAAAAAGACACCTTTGGACTTTGCACCTGATTCACATATCCCACTCAAGAAAAAGGACTTTGGCACTTCTCCCACTAGGCCCTCACTCCTTTTTCAACCTATCATGCCCTCCACACCACTTGCACCTACCTCACCTTCTAACCACGATGACGATCAATCAATCAATCAATCAAAGCATTTATATAGCGCACTACTCACCCGGAGGGTCTCAAGGCTCTGGGGGGAGGGGGTCCGCTAGTGCTCGAACAGCCAGGTCTTGAGCTGCTTCCTGAAGGCGAGGTGGTCTTGGGTCAGGCGGAGGTGGGTCGGAAGGGAGTTCCAAGTCTTGGCTGCCAGGTAGGAGAAGGACCTTCCTCCCGTGGTGGCTCTTCGGATGCGGGGGACGGCGGCGAGGGCGTGGCTAGTCGATCGAAGCTGGCGATTGGGAGCGTAGAAGTTGAGGCGGCTGTTGAGGTATCCTGGGCCTTGGTTGTGTAGGGCTTTGTGTGCGTGGGTGAGGAGCCGGAAGGTGATTCTCTTGTTGACCGGGAGCCAGTGCAGGTCTTTCAGGTGTCCGGAGATGTGTCTGCGGCGGGGGATGTCCAGGATGAGTCGTGCTGAGGTGTTCTGGATCCGCTGGAGTCTCTTCTGGAGTTTGGCGGTGGTTCCGGCGTAGAGGGAGTTGCCGTAGTCCAGACGGCTGGTGACGAGGGCCTGGGTGACCGTCTTCCTGGTCTCGGTGGGGATCCATCGGAAGATCTTACGTAGCATGCGCAGGATGTTGAAGCACGACGAGGAGACGGTGTTGACTTGTCTGGTCATGGAGAGGGAGGAGTCCAGGATGAAGCCCAGGTTGCGTGCGTGGTCCGTGGGTTTGGGTGCGCTGCCCAGGGCGGGGGGCCACCAGGAGTTGTCCCAGGCGGAGGGTGATGATCCCAGGATGAGGACTTCCGTCTTGTCCGAGTTGAGTTTCAGGCGGCTGTTCGACATCCATTTGGCTACGTCTGTCATCCCTTCGTGCAGGTTGGCTCTGGCGGTGGCGGGGTCGTTGGTGAGGGAGAGGATCAGCTGGGTGTCGTCGGCGTAGGAGATGATGTTGAGGTTGTGCTGGCGTGCGATGGCTGCGAGGGGGCTCATGTAGACGTTGAAGAGTGTTGGGCTGAGCGAGGAGCCTTGAGGAACGCCGCAGATGACTTTGGTGGCCTCCGATCTGAACGGGGGGAGGCGGACTCTCTGTGTCCTTCCGGCGAGGAAGGAGATGATCCACTCCAGTGCCTTCTCCTGGATTCCGACGTTGCTCAGGCGCTGTACTAGGGTACGGTGGCAGACAGTGTCGAAGGCCGCGGAGAGGTCCAGGAGGATGAGGGCCGCTGTTTCTCCGTTGTCGAGCAGGGCTCGGATGTCGTCGGTGGCTGCGATCAGGGCGGTCTCGGTGCTGTGGTTGGCCCGGAAGCCAGACTGCGAGAGGTCGAGGGAACCGTTCGTCTCGAGGAAGGCGGCCAGTTGCTTGTTGACGGTCTTCTCGATGACGATGACAATGAGGGGGACACAGGGTATGAACCACAGCCCCTATATGACTTTCCTCAGGATCCAGATCAACAGGAACCCTGGGAGGAGCCAACAGACCCTTATGATACACATCCTATCCCTGATGTGCCCACTTACCCTACGAACCCATCACCCACTGATGACACAGTAGTATTTAACCAACTCATAGACAGGGCAGCACAGTTCCACAACGTGGACATGCACAGTGACCCTGTAGAAGAGGACTTCCTCTTTGACACCTTCACTACTGCAGAGAAGAGTGTCAAAACACTTCCAATGTTAAAGGGCGTTCTAAAACATGCACCTGACATATTCAAGGACACAGCCAGGGCACGGTAATCAATCCCAGAATAGAAAAAAAGTATAGACAGGCTCCTACAGACCCCACATATATCAAGGGTCAGCTGCTACTAGACTCCCTAGTGGTTGCTAACGTACGAAAAAGAGCCAACTCCCAGACTACAGGGGAAGCACCTCCCCCTGATAAGGAGTCCAAAATCCTAGAGGCTTCGGGCAAAAGGGTAGCGGCACAGGCATCCAATTCTTGGAGAATCGCTAACACACAGGCACTACTGGCTCGTTACGATAGAGCACATTACGATCAGCTCGAAAGCCTTATGCAACATTTGCCCGAGCCGTTTAAAGCACAAGCAAACGATCTCATCCAGGAGGGAAAGTTCATCTCCAACGCCTCCATTAAATGTGCACTGGACGCTGCAGACACCGCAGCTAGGTCCATTAATACTAGTGTCCTCCTCCGCAGACATGCATGGCTGAGGGTTTCCGGCTTCAAGAATGAAGTCCAGTCCACCATTCTAAACCAACCAGTTAACCCAGACTTTTTATTTGGTCCTGCGGTAGACACCATCTTGGACAAAATGAAAAAGGACACAAAAACAGCAAAATCCATGGGTGCACTGCAATTTCTGCAACATAGGGGCTCCTTTCGGCTCTCCTCATACAGAGCAAATACACGAGGAAATGCTTCCCAAACATCTACCTCCTACAAAAAGAACACTAACAGGGGTGGTTACGGAGGTAACAACCCTAAGGGAAGGGGGCGGGGAGGCAATAACACCAGAGCCTCCGCCTCCGCCTCCACAAAACAGTGACTTCCTTACGCTGCCTCCAGAACACTTAACACCAGTCGGAGGCAGACTACAACAGTTCCTACCTGTCTGGCACACTATCACCACAGACAGGTGAGTGAGAGAAATTATCCAGTCTGGTTATTGCCTAGAACTGACTTCTACGCCACCAAACATACCACCCAGACATCGTCCATAGAACACATCACCCTACTTCAACAGGAGGTCAAAAGCATGCTGGAGAAGGGGGCCATAGAGCCAGTCCCTTTCCACCAGCAAGGGACAGGAGTATACTCCCTATACTTCCTTATCCCCAAAAAGGACGGTTCCCTCAGACCAATACTGGACCTCAGACCCCTAAATCAATACATACTGTCGGAGCACTTCCATATGATCACACTACAACAAGTGCTCCCGTTGCTACAACAAGGAGACTTCCTAGCAACGCTGGACCTCAAGGATGCGTACTTCCACATACCCATCCATCCAGCCCACAGAAAATACCTCAGGTTCACAATAGAAGGGCAACACTACCAATTCAAGGTTTTGCTTTTCGGGGTTACCACGGCTCCAAGAGTCTTTACGAAATGCTTAGCCACAGTAGCAGCGCATCTCAGAAGGCAACACGTCCATGTGTACCCTTATCTGGACAATTGCCTAATACAAGCAAAGTCGTACCAAGAGTGTGCAACACACACGTCCCAAACTATCCAGTTGTTGCACAGCCTAGGCTTTTCAGTCAACCACACAAAATCGCATCTGCAACCTTCCCACGTACAGCAATACCTGGGAGCCACTATCAATACCTCAGTGGCAAAGGCATATCCAAACACAGCACAAATAGCCAGCATGCAGACACTCATTCGCAAATTCCAGCCAGAACACTCCCTGCCAGCTCAAGTCTTCATGCAGCTCAAAGGCATGATGGCCTCCTGCATATTCATTGTCCCCCATGCCAGACTTCAGATGCGCCCATTACAGGAATGCCTAGCAAGGCAATGGAACCAGGCTCGTGGACAACTAAAAGACCTAGTGTTGGTGGACAGTCGCGCTCACAACTCCCTGCAGTGGTGGAACCCACAAATCCTTTCCAAAGGGCGACTGTTCCAAGAGCCAGTTCCACAACTAGTACTAACAGCGGACGCATCACTGACAGGCTGGGGAGCCCATCTCCTCCAATACACGGTACAAGGGCTCTGGACAACTAAACAGAAAAAATGGCATATCAACCAACTAGAGTTGCTAGCGATATTCCTAGCCCTAAAAGCCTTTCAAAAATACGTGTACAACAAGACGGTGTTGATCCGGACGGACAACATGACCGCAATGTACTATATCCAAAAACAGGGGGGGACGCACTCTCCACAGCTGTCCCAGCTGGCGCAGAGCATATGGAAGTGGGCGATCCCAAAAAACATCTTTCTCCTAGCAGAACACCTTCCAGGGAAGGACAATCAGATTGCCGACCTGCTCAGCAGGCACAGCCAACAAATACACGAATGGGAGATTCACCCCCAGGTTCTCCAGCCATTCTTCGAGGAATGAGGTCACCCAGAGGTAGACCTGTTTGCCACAAAAGAAAACTCCAAATGCCAGTACTTTGCCGCCAGGTTCCCACATCCGCAGTCACTGGGCAATGCGATATGGATGAACTGGTCAGGCAGATTTGCGTACGCTTTTCCCCCAGCACCGCTGATTCCGCTGGTGGCACGGAAACTGCGGCAACACTCGCTCACCCTAATCCTAGTTGCTCCCACATGGGCGAGACAACCATGGTACACAACGTTCCTAGAACTTTCAGTAGTTCCTCATCAAAGACTGTGCCTAGGACCCCATCTTCTGACTCAGAACCATGGAGAAATGACACCCAGATCCCAATCAGATGAACCTAGCGATCTGGTTCCTGAGGTCCCAGAGTTCGGATACCTTAACTTGCCCCTAGACTGCATGAACATCATTCGGGAAGCAAGGAAACCTACCACGCGCGCGTGCTATGCAGCCAAATGGGAAAGATTTGTTATTTACTGCAACAATAACCAAATCAACCCATTAGACGCTTCCATACAAAACATTATGTACTACCTGTTGCATTTACAAAGATGTAGCTTAGCATACTCTTCCATAAGACTACACCTCGCTTCTATAGCAGCGTACCTTCAGAACAGGCAACACCTTTCACTCTTCAGAGTACCAGCTATTAAAGCATTTATGGAGGGCTTAAAAATAGTGATCCCTCCAAGACACCCTCCTTCCCCAGTCTGGAATCTAAATATAGTGCTTACGAGACTCATGGGACCCCCTTTCAAACCCCTACACTCATGCGAATTGCAATTCCTAATGTGGAAAGTCGCATTCTTAGTTGCCATCACCTCACTCAGAAGAGTGAGCGAATTGCAAGCACTGACAATCGAAGAGCCATTCATGCAGGTACATACTAACAGGGTAGTTCTTCGAACAAACCCTAAATTCATGCCTAAAATCGTATCCAACTTCCATATTAATCAAGCAATTGAACTGCCAGTATTCTTTCAGAATCCACAATCAGTAGCTGAAAGAGCCCTGCATACGCTAGATGTCCGGAGAGCTCTACTATACTATGTGGACAGAACTAAATCATTTAGGAAGACAAAACAACTGTTCGTTGCTTTTGCACCACAACACAAGGGAAATCCTATTTCAAAGTCAGGAATAGCCAGATGGATAGTTAAGTGCATTCAAATATGGTATCTAAAAGCTAAACACACTTTAACAGTCCCCCCTAGAGCACACTCTACACGGAAAATGGGGGCGTCCATGGCTTTCCTAGGAAATATTCCCCTCTAAGACATCTGTAAGGCAGCCACATGGTCCACCATACACACTTTCACTAAACACTACTATGTAGACGTGCAAGCAAAACAGCAAGCTGCTGTAGGCCAGGCTGTCCTCAAAACTCTTTTCCAAACTGCTGCAGCTGGCACAGGTGGCCACCGCTAGAGGAGATACTGCTATTCAGTCTATGCACAGATATGAATTCAGCAGCCCACATGCCTCAAACGGAATATGCTACTTACCAGTATGCATCTGTTCTTGGCATGTAGGGCTGCTGACATTCATATCACCCGCCCTCCTCCCCGGCGACTGTCGCAGCTGCAGCATTATCTCTAGCATGGACATCTCTTACTTTCCTATCTCCACCTCTGCCACAATGGCGAAAAACAATCTGAGCATGGAAAGGATGCCCATGCGCACTGTAGTCCAGGGGAGGAGTCACCTACCTCGTGATACTTCGAAGACTCTTCCAGGACAACAAAGTGCAATCATCCGGACCCAACACTAGGCAGCGATCTATGCACAGATATGAATGTCAGCAGCCCTACATGCCAAGAAAAGATGCATACTAGTAAGTAGCATATTCCTTTTTTTTAAAACAGGAGTATTAGCTTTGTCACGGGTTGTAAATTACATTACATAAATAAGAAACAACTATGAATTTGTCGTATATCATTTTGAAAATGTTTCAGTTCTAGTTCGTGAGGTTGTGGCGTAAGTCTAGAACTGCTAAATTTGAGCTCAAGAGAGCAGGATCAAGCCTGACGTTGTCTCAACAGCCAGTGATTCAAAATATGAATATGTCATTGTGTCATGTACCTGGTGCTCATTTTAAGCGCTCCACCTTTGCGCTACATAAAACTTAAAAACGAGTTTCTTTGAAGTTGCACCAAAAACAGTCACGGATTGTACTTTTGCAGTTAAGTTATCTATTGGCAGGCTTGCACCAAAAACAGTGGCAGATTGTACTTTTGCAGAGTTAAGTTATCTGTAGGCAGGCTTACAGATAATGGTGACACCCTAGCACTGACTCGAGGACACACACAGGGACAAACAAAACACAGGCAAGACAAAGTGTCCCTGCAAAAAAGACACAATATTTGCTGACAAAGCTACAGTGCACACAAACATATGTGATGCCTCACACATGTAACCTGTAAGCACACAAACATGCAGGACACACAGCGATGTCCCCATGCACACCGAATACCCTTATTGCAAACCACAATGAAGGTTCATCTCAGCACCCTTTCTTCATATGCTCACCTCCACTCACGTCTCAGCACACTCTTTGCTTGAGGTTGCCTCCACCTCTTTCACTTCTGTTCCAAGAAAGCCTCGGACATTGGCAAATAAAGAACTGGATAAGAGGAGTGAGGGGGTCTACAGAGGGGCCTCTCTAGCAACGGACTGCCAGAACTGCACAGGAGATATTCGCCCATTGCCAGGTTTCTAGTGGTGCTCGTAGGAGTTCGAGGGGGGAGGAAGCACAGTGCAACAGGAGGCATCCTATGAAACTACGACAGACAAAAAAGTTGCACTTCCCTGCATTAATGTATAATGACAGCGTGTGCTGCTAATGCGTTGCAGGGGGTGCTGGCGTTCAAATGTACCTGCCTGTTTTTTTGCTGTGGCAGCTTGTGTGTGGAAGCAGGTGGGGGATGCACACAAAGGGTTGGTCGGACACTACCACGCCCCTTAAGATTTGTACGCCTTTTAAAAAAATGTAATAATGCTCCTTTTGGTTTTTTTAAACTATCTTTATTTGGTTTTACAGCAAGCATATATTTTGCCTCCCCCCTCCCCCCTCTAGGACAGGCAAGATTAATATAAAATTAGAAGGTAAAAAGAGAAGGAAGAGATATTTTTGTAAAAGAAAGAGAAAAGGAAAACTAAGAAATTATACTCTTCAATTAAGGTATACATAATTATTTAAACATATAATTCAATTCTAAAGATACAACAGTTTTTTCTGATATATAAGCTGTGATGTTACTAAGTGCTATTTTGGCGTTGAGACCATTCCCTTAAAGGCAGCCAGATTTTGAGCCCCTTTATCCGTCGGTTCCTGCCTTTTGTCTTGTAAATAGCCATCTCTAAGTTAAATATGGCTAGCAGCCTTGAAAACCATTGTTGGAATGATGGGGCAATGAGGTCAAGCCAGGCAGAGGCTATGCAGATTCTTAGAACAACCATTACTATAAAAATTAATTCGCGCCCGCTTATTGGATTAGTGAGATTCGTTACACCCAAAATGACTGTTTCATTGGGGAGGGTAATTACTGCATTTAAAACCAGTGATAAAAAGCGTTCAATACTTGATTTCAAAGAGGTTAAACATGCACAAGCAGAAAATATATGTATACAGTCAGCACTTGGTAAATTACACCTAAAACAACATGTGCCTCTCCCACTTGGCTATTTTGTCCGGAGTATAGTACATGAAAAAACATATCTTGTAAAATTGAGTCTGTAATTTTGTTGACATTAGAACGGACTGTGAAAGGCCAAATGCAAGTTTAAATTCTTCTGATGTAATATTAAGGTTATTCTGCCACTTTTGCGTAATTTTCTGTAGATCATCCGCAAAGTGAGACAATAAGACAGCATCCAGCCTGATTTTTTTCCGAGGTTTACTTAATATATTAGCAATGTCTATTTCACAAGATAATGTGTTTCCCCTGTTATGTTGTAGTATAAAGTCTCGAATTTGGAGGTACTTGAAAAAGTCTCTCCATTCCAAGTGAAACTTTTCTCGTAAATCCTCAAAAGAGTATAACCCTTCCAAGGAGAACATACATCCTATGTGGGTGATTCCCGCAGCCTTCCATCTGTTCATGCATACCCCACTAAATATTTCAGGTAAGACAGCGTTATTTTGAAGAGGGGAGTAGAAAGATATACGTCCTATACCAAGTAGTTTTCTCACAGCTTTCCATACTTTGAAAGATCCCCAGAGTGTTTTTAACCTGACTTTTTTATGGTAGCTGTCAAAAAGATGTCTCCATAGATAGCCTGTACTTTTGTGACCCAAGATTAGTTGGTAAATAGACGGGCAGCTGTTGCCCATTGATGTTTCTATCCCATCGAGATGAAGGAGCTCTTGACTGTATAACAAGACTGTTGCCCAGTAATATACCCTTAAGTTCGGGAGGGCGAGTCCTCCTTTTTCTTTTGGGAGCGTCAAAGATTTATAAGCGCGGCGGGGCTGGGTGTAGGACCAGAGAAACTTGAGAAGGTGCGCTCCATTGTTTTAAACCATTGGTCTGAGATTTCCAAATTTATAGCTCTGAACATGTACAGGATTTTTGGGAAATAAACCATTTTTAGCGCGTTTACCCGACCGATCAACGATAGGTGTAAGTTATTGATACGGCGGAGGTCTTTTTGCATTGTATCTACTAAGGGCTTCAGGTTTAAGTCCACTAGGTTTTCTAATTTGGATGTGATAGTTACCCCAAGATAAGTAGCTTTATCTGTTACCCGAGGGTCTCTCAGATCACACTTGCTATTTAATACGATTTGTGTCTTCCCTTGGTTCAATGCATATCCTGCGACTTTCTCAAAAGTTTTTGCCTCTGTTTCAATAATGGACATGGCCGAATTTGGATCAGCGGTCACTATGGCGATGTCGTCGGCATAGGCTAGTGTTTTTGTTAGATATCCTTGTGTTGAAATGGGGGCTATGTCCCCATTGCTTTCCAATCGTCGGATAAAGGGATCTATGTAGATTGCGAATAGCAACAGGGAACAGGGGCATCCCTGCCTAGTGCCTCTTGTGATTATCAGTTCTTTGGAGAGGTTACCGTTAACCATAACCGAGGCACGGGGGTTAATATACAATTTCTGGACAGCCCCTATGAACCCTTGTTTAAATCCCGCCTGGGACATTGCCTGCCACAAGAAAGGCCTGGAGACCCTATCAAATGCCTTCTCGGCGTCGAGAAGTACTAGCGCCATAGGGTCTCCTGCCACCTCAGTGTTGTCGAACAGGCTGATTACTCGCCGGGTGTGATTTGTGGTTTCCCTCCCGGGAACAAAGCCGTGCTGGGATTCAGATATGATTTTATGGATAATAGGTGAGATGCGGTTAGCTAATAATTTAGAGTACATTTTTGAGTCAACATTTATTAAGGTGATAGGGCGATATGACCCCATCAGATCCGTCAGTTTTTGATTTTTGGGAAAGATGACAATTTTCGCCCTGGACCATGAAATGGGGGGCTGCCCTCCTCTAAATATGTGTATACACAGATCTAATAATATATTTTTAAGTTGGTCCAGGAATACTGTATAAAATTCCAGTGGAATAGCGTCTAGCCCAGCTGCTTTCCCCCGGGGGAGATCCTTCACAGTTTTTATGACTTCGTCTATATTAGGGGCTGCCTCCAAGTTTCCTTGATCAGCTGAATTAAGTTTGTTAAAAGTATCCATTTCCAAATATTCATTAATCTTTCCTGGTTCTACTTCACCTTCTTCTTTATATAGTACACTATAAAAGCGCCAAAATGCCTCTCTGATCTTTTCAGGGTCGGTTATCCTGCCCTCTGCTGGGTCCTGTATCTCCCTTATGACATTCTGAGATGTCTGTTGTCTCATCCAAATAGCCAGCTGGTGGCCGACTAGCTCATTAATTTCATATACCTTTTCACGGTGGGCAGTAGCTTTTTGAACCGCTTTGGTAGTATAAATATTTGTTATTGCCGCTTTGGCAATTGCCACCTGGTTTTGAACATTAGTTATTTCTTCTATAGTAGAAGAGCCTCTTGTTACATTTATCAGGTTTTCCTCAGCCCCCTTTAGAGTTTCTTGTAGTACATTTAGTGACTCTCTCGCTTTCTTATTAGATCTTGGAGAATATTGGATTGTTTCTCCCCTAATTCCTGCTTTCAAGGCATCCCACACATAGTCTACTGTTGTGCTCCCATTGTTATCTTCCAGAAAATTGGCAATCCAGTTTCTCATGTGTTTACAATATTCAGTCTCAAGTAGCAACGATCTCTCGAAAGTCCATTTCTTTGTCCCTGGTGTGCTAGGGCTAAATCTACTGAGTATAACAGAGGATTATGATCTGAGAGTACCCGGGTTCATTTTTTTAAAACTGATGTGGATCTTAATGAATTTGAAATTCAAAAGTAATCTAGCCTTGCACGTGTATGGTGTGGGTTTGAGAAGAATGTGTATCCTGGGTCATTGGGGTTGGGGTTGGATGATTGCCATCCATCCACAAGTCCATGTGTAAGACATAGCTGCTTAAAGGCCCTGAATACTTTTGGTTTCCGACCACGGTACTGCCAGTCATTCCCAGCTGACCAATCATGAGAGAGATTTATGTTGAAGTCTCCACAGATTATTAGTGGTAGAGGCCAGTGAGTAAGTTCATTTGATACCTGATGTATAGCTGAGTGGTCATCAGTATTATTCCCATAAATAGAGTAGATGGTTATTGGCTGGGATTTTCCAGGTTTATATTCTGTGAGCACCCATCTCCCGTATTTGTCCCGTTTAGTTCTAGTAAAGTTATTCCCTACAACTGCACCTTTAGCCAGAATTGCTACCCCTCTTACCCGAGCACCCTGTGTGGTGGCACCTATCACATTGTAGCCCAATAATTTTAGCATATGCCATTGAGAGCCCTCAATATGGGTCTCTTGAAGGCAAACTATATTAGCACCTATAGATTGTAAGCCAACTGTTACCAGTTGCCTTTTTTTCACATCGTTTAATCCACATACATTTAGTGACAACATTTTTAACACCCCCATTTTATCATTCTATGTGTCTCTATGTATCTTTTCGAAGAGAAGGCCGTAGAATGGCTAGAAGTTTCCTTTTTTTTAAGAGCAGAAGAGATATGCCTGACCTGGCCCTGGTTCCCCCGCCCACCACCCCCGCCACCACCCCCGCCACCTATGAAGGTTACCTGGCTCAGGTCGAGCCAGGGGTGTGACATCCGGCGTGCAGGACCCGGTGAGCCCACCTGGGCCCCCCCGAACTATTCAAATATCCGGTTAGACATGAATTGACAAAGTAATACTCATAAGAGAAAAAAAGGGAAAGAGAGAAAAAGAAAGAAAGGAAAGAAGGAAAGTGGTCTATAAGTGAATCTCTAAGCTTTGAGTAGCCATTATTTTTGTCCAGAGATTTCATCTAAGTAGGTTTTAGCCTGTATCTCAGACACAAAGCTACGAGTATGCCCTTTGTGCACAATTTTCAATCTTGCAGGGTTTTGAAGAAAAACCGTTGCACCCAGCTTCTGGAAAGGATCAAAGAGTTGCCGCAGGCGCCATCTTCACTCCACTGTAGCGTTTGCAAAGTCTGGCCTGGTGAAGACTGATATACCATCCAAGGTTCTTTTGCTGGTAGGTCTAGCAAGGTCATAGAAAGCTTGTCGAAGCAGGAAATTCCCAAAGAACACTAGAATTGCTCTAGGATGTTGTTGAGTAGCTGCGTTACGATTTTTAATCATCAGAGGAAACCGATGGGCTCTTTGAATTTCCCTGCCCAGATCCCAAGCTTGCAGTTCAGGAAAAGCTTTTTGCAGGAAAGTGATCATGAATTTCCTCGGATCCTCTTTCTCGATGCCCTCGGGTATTCCTAGGAAGCGAAGATTGTTTCGTCGCTGACGATTTTCCTGCTCTTCTAGCTTCCACATGATGTCCTTGACCGCGGCTTCATGTTCCTCAGTTTTGGTTTGAAGTGAAGTAACATCTTTCTCCAACTGCTCCGTTCTGTCCTCGACTGCTGTCATTCTATCAGCGATCTCCGCGCAGGTCTTGCCAACTTTCCTGACCGCCCCTTGAAGTTTTTTGGCAGCCAGACGGGATCTGCGGTTATCAGATTTGGCCTCTGCTTGAAAGTTTTTGATGGATTGTAGGATGTCGACCAGACTAGGCTCTTTTGGCCTCTCCCCGAGTGGTTCTTTTGTCTCAACTTCCACACTTATGATAGTTTGATTTCCCCCAGATGCATTTATGGAGTCGGGACAAAACAAAAGTGGAGGTGTCCCGTTGTAATCCCATTTTAGCTCAGGGATGCTCTCTTTATCCGATGAAATGTGTACATTTCTGTGGCAGTCTCTGTCTTTCTTTTTCTGGAGTTTTTTGGAGAGAGGCTGATGTTTCTGTGAGTCAGGGTTGGCGCTATTATACCAATTGCCGCCCTCCTCCTCACTAGACAAGGAAATGCTAACATCAGACATTAATGATTCATCTGTGAGAGAATAGTACAAATCTACATTGTCTGGGGTGTTAGGTATGTCCTCCTGCGGCCCTTTAGCCAACAGTCCTTGTATAGGATCCATTCCTTCAGCGCCCAACAAGCGGCCTGGAGATGACGGAAGAGAGGGACCGGCAATATTGCTCTCAGAGTCGAGAAGAGATGGTAAATCCTGCTCATTCACTGGATCCTCGGGTAGTACCCCCTCCTCGGTTAATGCCGTGTGACTTGCATTATTTTTAAACGGGTCAGTCAGTGCCCCAAAGCTGGCTGTTATCAGAGGTTGACCTACATCTGTATCTTTTTTTCTATCAGTTTCCTTTTCTGTGTGGCCCGGGCCCTCTTTGCCGCTATAACTATTCCCGGTGTTAGAGTCAATTAGAGGTCTTAATGTGCCATCTTTTCTCCCCATTACTTTTTCGATGGCCTTGTTCTCAACTGGCTGTGATGTTTCTGATTTTGGTGCCTTCTGTCGGGTAAGTGCTGAAGCAGAGCCCTGCTGCGCGCTAATGGTTATACTACAGTTGCCTTTCGGCTTAGTAACGCGGTTTCCCTTACCCGACATGTCGTCTTCCTCTTCGGTGATGTAGACGGCAACTTGCGTGGCACTCCTCTTCTCCTGGGCTCTAGCCGGTTTACTTTTTGCGCAGCTGCTGTAAAGCGATCTCCTCGTGGTCGGTTTCTGTGCGTGTCTGTACTTTGCAGCGCTTCCACTGAGTGATCCGCTGAGTGATGCGCTGCTCGGACGAACAGCCGAGGGCTTTCCCAGGTCGAACGCGATCCAGGATACCAGAGCGTGAAAGAGCTCTCTGATGCGTGATCGTAGAGAGAAATCCCGGCTGTCTGACCAGCGTGTGCAGGTGAGTGATAAGGACAGCTGCCTTTTCTGCTGGGAGCCAGGCATACCGTTTTTTCCAAGCTTTGATCGGTTTTCCTACTCGTTTGCCATCTGCTCTTTCTCTCCCGTGTTTCCGACGTCTTTCATGCCATTACTCTTTGTCATATAGTTACTGCTTACCTATATACCGTGTTAAGTTAGCATGAGCGTATTAAATGTTTAAACGCCATTTTTCCTTTTTGCTGCTTTTGCACACAACACATAATTGTTGTTTTAGCTTTCAGCCTAGAAGAGCGTTGTGATTTACATGAGAATAATATGTTATTGCTCTGATATCAGCTTTGCTTGGTAAACTATGTCTGTACAGTGAGTGCTGAAGCTTCAAGGATAACTCGACACAGTATTGTTGTGAGGTCTGATCTTCGCACCTTCATAGACATAACATAAGTGCAGCTCCTGCCAAATTCTGGCTTTAGGCGCGTTTTATATTGCTTTGCTTGGAGCACACTACACACACTTGATGCGGTTCGCATGCAGAGAGCTGGTGGAAAATGATGTGATCCCTTCACACTAGGATCTTGAGGTATGGGGCCGCCCTGCTAAAACCCAAAGAGACCTTCTTAGATATTAATATAATATGCTAGTTAGTTAGGGAGGGTGAGAATTAGGTGTTGTTAACCCTTATTCATTACAGCATTTTAGCATGCTGTCACCTTTTGCTTTCTATGGACTAGTAACTATGCTGATAACTTTGCTTCTGATAATATGTTTCCTTGTATTATCTAAGATACTGCGTTTGAGAAAACGGCATTAGTAAATAAATCTTTCAAATGTGCACGTGTCCTCATTTACTCCACGTTCTGGTATGAAATGATTGTATAACGAAAGAGTGCTCATGTGTTCCACGTGACCTGAGGTATTGTAAGTTCTTGTTCTGGTTTGTCTAAACATTGGGAGTTTGTTATAACCAATGAGACACTGTAGCTAGCTCGGTAAGGGGATTTTGGGTACTGAGGTGAGTTTTGGGCCACCCTAATTCACTGAGGTTCCAAATCTCTATGCACAGTTCTGTAGGAGAACGGAATCCCTGCTACATGGCGCCCGATCGTTGGTGGTCTTATATCATGACACTCGAGTAGTATATCATTCAATCCTTAACCCCTTCACTGTCGTTTCCGGAAAACGGTGGTGTTGGACAAAACCTACCTATTTTTGAAATACGTCTTTTCAAGCTTGAATCTTTCTAAAACGGTTTCCTTGAATTACTACCCAGTTGTGCTACAAAGTTTACTTTGTTTTTCTACGTTCCTGTGCTGTCATGGCCCAGCCAGTGGACATTCCGCAGCATAGTCGCATTGCGGTGCGCAATCATTTGCTGACTTATAATGTACCCGCGGAAGGCTTGGCTGTGATATTGGTGGTGAGTGCGGAAGCTGCTTACCCGTACGAACTCTTTTATTCGTGGGTGACGTTTCCGGGTGTTTACGCTAATTCTGGTGTGTTCCACACTTACACTCCCTCACCTGTGCCGGCTGAATATACTCCGTACAGGGCTCAGGAGGTACCTATTGATACTTGGCAGCATCGCGTTTGGTTTGGTGGCGCCCTCCCCCATTCTTTAACAGCTCCGAGGTTAGGTCCTTTGTCCATTGCAGGCGCTAATTGGCCTGTTTTGGCTGGATTTACTCCTCACCGTCAACACGGCAATTGTACTCTTGCTGAAATATGTAGACCCCATGTAGTCTCTATTGCCGTGAATCGAGCTTTAGTGCAATACATAGCCCGTAATCTTCTGGGTGGGCCCCCGGGGGGTGCGGCGCTTCCGGCCGGACAGGGCGGTTTGAAGCTCAGTCCCGTGATGGTCAATGCTGTAATGGGCAAGCGTCCCCAGGAAAAGGATGATTTTCCTTTCTGGCTTGCCGAGAAGTTTGACCAGCTGGAAGCAGTATTTCCTAATACGACTCCTGGTGAAAAACACAGGATTCTGACACTTAGTTTGCCAAAAGATTTGGCCCCTGAACTCGGTGACTGTGAAACCTGGGGTAGAACATTTGCGGCGGTCTATGCAAGGTGTTACGGCACTCCGTCAATGGCTGTCCTGCCTACAGTCCTTAAACGTGTTCAGGATGATCACGGACCAGAGGCTGCAGTTGAATTGGGTAGGCGCCTGTGTGGCACCTTTGATGTGGTTTGCAATCTCATTCTTGCTAATGTCAAGGGGGATGCAGTGAGCTTTCAGGTGGCTAATGCTTTGGCGGCGATTCCCGATGCCGAGAAACCCCGACAGTTAGCGAGGATTATTGTGGCGGCTTATAAGACCGTGGGTCGCAATAGTAGGGGTCTCTTGCCTTTTTCTGTTAAAGAGAAAAAGCAATCCCAAGGGCAGACTTCAGAAACAGAAGTTCAGCCCAAGTCCAAGAAACAAAATTGGCCTAAAAAACAGAAACAGGGTAAGCAACAGCAACAACAGAAGACACAAGAATCTCGTCCAGCGTCTCCGATGCCTGCGCAAACAGAACGTTTTTATGACTTGCGCGATCGCGCTACGATTAAATCACCTGATTGATTTCAGGTTTCTGATCAACGCTCTCCTCGTTCCTTTCAGGACTCATCGGCCCCGAAGACCGGTGTTGGAGGAGGCGGAAGGGGTAGGGGTGGTCTGCAAAGACGTGACCAGCCCCGCCAGACAGACGGTACGGGAAAGCAGCACGGCTCAACGCCGAAGAGACCGCAGTTTGCCAAAAATAAAGTCGCGGCTTTAACAGCTCATCGATATGCCACAGATAGTGAGAACGCGGCTTCGGAATCTGACATGGGCTCTGTGGACAGCGCGGCGGAGATTACCATTGTGAGAGAGGCCCTGCGTCCACTACTGAAGGTGACAGTGACTGATATTTATGTTGTGATAGAAACAGCCGATACAAGAGTTGCTCCCCCTGATAGACTATATGATATTGTCCTGTTAATCGAAGGTGACATACAACGTACCATAAAAGGGTTATTTTGGGAAAATCTTTCATCTATGTATGACATTTTGTTTTCGGAGGCTAACTGGCCTCCACCTTTTGTGCTCGCAGCACCGCGAGGGGAGGAGGTAATCCTCCCGAGTTTCGCGAACACAGTCTCGAAAGAGGATGCACTGCATTTTGCAGAAGAGTGGGCTAAGGCTCTAGCGCCGGCTCTGTACCGCAACCAATGTGGTTGGGATAAATTGTCCCCATGCCACGAGATTCCTTTACGGTCTCAGCCACAGCCTCAACCTCAATATCCCATACAGTGTGAAGCCAAGGCTTCCGTCGAGGCAATCCTTGAACAATTGGAATATCAGGGAGTAATTGAAACATGTGTGTCACCGATGAATAACCCTCTTTTTACTGTGACCAAGCCTGACGGTTCATATCGTTTGGTATTGGATTACCGGCATTTAAACTCGCATTGCCGTAACTGTGCAGTACAGAATACTCACGGCTCTGCCCTAGTGGATAGTCTTGTGCGTAAGCGTTTTAAGACCACGCTTGACATTTCCAACGGTTTTTATGCCCATCGTTTGGATGGTCTAAGTTCCCAATGGACCTCCTTTACTTGCGGCGGTGTCCAAAAACAATTTCGGCGTTTGCCTATGGGCTATAAGAATAGCCCTGGGATTTTTACCGCCCGCATAGTCTCTCTTTTGGAGAGAATCGACCCAGATGCATGCTCGTATGTGGATGACATATATCTCACAGACGACGAAATTTGGGAGCATCTGTGTCGAGTAAACAGCATAATTTGTAACTTTGCAGACATGGGTTACAAATGTAACTTTGCGAAATCGCACATTGCGGTGTTCACAGTGTTGTTCCTGGGCTATGAGCTCAACAACGAAGGCAGAGGTTTGACTCCTCACTTCCTGGAGAAATGCGCACAGTTGCGCGCTCTGACAACACTGAAAAAATTACAGTCTTTGCTGGGTTTCTTAAATTTCGGCAGAACTTACATTCCCGAATATGCCCAGCGTATCACGCCTTTGTATGCTTTGATACAACCAACTTTTTCCAAATCATGCTGGCTGCCTGAGCACTCAGCCATCTTGCAATCCTTGCAGGCTGATCTGCTTGCTTCTAAATTCTTACTGACTCGTGATAACCACACTAACCTGGTGATAAGAATCATTCCTGGGACGGTGGGTTTCACGTACCTCACATTCAATGAAGGAGACACAGTACCCATTGCTTACAAGTCACACTTGTACACTTCGGCTGAAATGCGGTTTTCCACTGTGGAGAAAGTTTTGACCGCAGTACAGATGGCGATTCTTAAGGAACGTGCTCTGTCACAGGGAAAACGCATGTTGGTTGTTACCCCCTGCCCTCATTTGGAGGCAGTTACAAAAGCCAGTGTACCGAATTCTAAAGCTTTGCACCCTGGGTGGATTCAATGGGCTGATCCTTGACGTCCACGGATGTCACGTTTATTTTTGATGCCTCATTACGGTCGCAGGAGTACTTGCAGTATGAATTCGTTCATCCTGCTCCTCTATGTATGCGACCTTTGGAGGACTTCCATTGCATCATTTACACTGATGGTTCGGCGCAGGTTGCGCATGGATCTAAACACGCCTACGTTTCCGCATGCGCTATTGTAGTCGGTGCCATGGTGAACGATGAGTTCAAGTCCAGAGTAGTGCACACGCAGACTCTAGGGGACTGCACCGCACAATTGGCAGAGCTTCGTGCTCTTTTACTCGCGTTGGAGTACGCTGATCCTAGTGTGACTAATCTTATTGTGAGTGATTCGTTTTACTGCGTCATCTTACAATGAAAACTTGTTCTTTTGGATTCAGAATGACGTTCGTGATTCCAAGGGTAGCACAATAACACATAAAATGATCTGGGTTCGAGTGGCTGAGCTCAAAGCGCAGTTGCCACTCGTGTTTGTGATTCATACTCTCGGCCATCAGCGTGTAGGAGTTCACGCTGTTGGTAACTCGCTTGCTGATGAAGCGGCGAAATCAGCGGTATCTACATATTTAGTTGCAGCAGTTACATGGTCCAAAAGTAGGATTGATGATGACATCTTGGCGGCTGTTGCTGCCACTGAGAAGGGAGGTAAACATCCAACGGGGTTCCCTTCGAAGTACAAATACCACTTAAGTCCCGAAAAGGTTCCTTTTGTGACAATTCCTGAAGTTGGAGAACGTTTGATTCCCAACTCGGATCGCAGAGCTAGCTTGATTACAGCGGCGCATGAAGGTGTGGCGTCTGCGCATGCGGGCGTCTCGGCCACTGTAGCTCAATTGCAACAACGTTTCTGGTGGCGGGGACTGTACAAACAGGCGCGAGACTATGTCCTTCAATGTGACATTTGCCAGCAGATTAAACCTTCGACTGCTGCGAGTCCGCCACAGACACAGTTGTAGATATCTAATAAACCGCTAGGTTGTGTTTATTTAGATCACTGCAGTCCTTTTTCCTCTGATACTGCATATAAGTACATCTTAATAGCAGTTGATTCATGCACACGCTTTGTGTGGGTATGGCCCCATCGCAGCGCTGATTCACGGACTGTCATAAGAGATTTGCGTGTCTTTGTAGGGATTTTTGCCTGTGGTACCTTCCATTCGGATCAGGGTCCGGCTTTCGCCTCTAAGGCGTATAAGGATGCCATGACTTTGATGGGGGTCCAAGTCAAGTTTTCGTCACCCTACAGACCTGAGGGTAATAGTGTAGTGGAGCGAATGAACCGTGACTTAAAGCAATCTTTGACAGTTCGAGTTATAAGCACTGGCAGAAATTGGCTGGCCCACCTCAATGGCGTGCAGCGTGCTCTTAATAATTTCCCTAGAAGGTCTCTGGGTGGGCGGACCCCATGCGAAATGCTCTTTGGCATCAAGATGTTCGTCCCTGACCTTGATGGTCTAGACTGCGTGGCTCGCGCCACAACCTTTGACGTAGAGGAACATTGCAATGTTTTACAGGATCTACAAAAGACCAGAGACAGTCTTGCAAAAGAACATTTGCCCTCCACATCGGATGATGCGTTGCAGATCCCGGTAGTTGGCTGGCTACCCCAAGTTGGAGAACTGGTTCGAGAGAAGATCGATAACAAGAAAGAATTTGGTCCTTCCTACCGAGCTCCGGTTCCAGTCCTTGGAGTGAAGGGCACAAGAACAGTCATTTTACCACCGCTTCCAGGTCGTAAGGAAAACAGGTTTATCTCCATTGACAATGTCAAGATACAGAGAGTGGCCGATTCTTCTTAGTATGACACCGGCAGTTTCCTGTCCATCCATTGTGAGAAATTCTGTTTTGGCCACTGCTTCTAATACTGAACCAGAAGTGGCCATCGAGTTGCCTGCAATTTCCAGTCCTTTATTGAGTACTTTGCCTGGTACAGACCATGATGAAATTGATTATACTTACCCCACTGACTTATCTATGCCTGATCTGCAGACACGTTTGGCCACAGAATCCAGATTTTCTTTTGACTCTGTTTCCAGTGCCTCAAAGAAGCCCTCATGGTTTGCAGTTTATGCCACTTTGTTTAAAAAACATTTTTTGATTCCCCCTTGGACATATATTTGGCTGGTGCTTTTTTCAATTGACCTTTTTATGTCAATTGGTTTTGTGTTTTATTTTTTCCGACTTGTTAATGGACACTATGTCGAGGAAAGAACATGCATTCGACATCTCAATGGAACTTTGGCCTCCCTTTCCTCGTCGCATTCTGCACACAGACTGAAGAGAGACTTAACATTTGTTAACATCACTGCTTGACCTGTCCTTGATGGGATTGTGTGGGATGCTGTTAGATTTCAGATCCATGGCCCTACTGAGGTTGTAATTTCCCTAATGTGCTTAGAGTTAACATGGGGGATGTAGTGAAACAATACATACGTTCTGATGATTGGGATGTTCAGGCCGTAGAGACTTTGTTTTCTGATTTGAAATACTATGCTGCCTTTGATGCTGAGGATTTGTACTTAGAATCTGCTAATTATGGTGATTTGTTTTGCTTTCAACATTTTGGCAATCACTTCTTACATAAAACCACTTCCAGAAGGAATACTGTAAATTATACGCAATGGGAGCATTGCCCAGCTCCTATACAAGGCAGTTCGAGTACTTTTGTGAAAAAGTACACTTATTTCACCGACTTCAATCAGTCTAATCCCGAGTCCTTATATTTTAGAATGACACAGAAGCCAATGTCCAAGGTTAGACTTACCGTTACCAAATTATTGTACTCGAAGTCCTTTCTTGATCAGCTGGCTGTTGGCGGCTACGAATTGTGGAATGAAACTATTGACCTTAAATCTGTTTGGGGTTCTAAAAGCTGGCAGGTACAAGGCATGCCTCATCCCAAATCATATGTTGTTTTTAAATTCTTCTATTTCACAGACAACATGCTTTGGATTGGCTACTTCTAAAAAATTTAAATACACCTACCATCCCTGAGTTAGAAGAATATTCTGGCTGGAGTAATTTTACTCAGTTTTCCATTAGGGAATTGCAGACCTTATTGCATAATTCTTCCTTTAACATATCCAGTATGGATCCAAAAGGTTGGCTGATGTGGCACAGGAGTCCTGATTCATGCCAGCATCGTTTTCTGGGTTTATCTGATGGCTTTACACAGGTCAGACCTGATCCACGTTTTGAAACTGACCATTCTGTCACGACTTATTCGGTGGGTAAATTATGTCAAAATTGGCTGAAACATTCTACCTTGACTGCGGTTAAACTGCATCTTTCCAAGCTGAATGATGATGTAGACCTAAATGATTTCATAAAAGGCCCGGCTAGTGGTAGATCAAAAAGATGGATATATGCGATTTACAATGAAATATGGAAGACATCACAGATTGAGGCGGCGACACGCCTTAGAGCTATTGATCAAGCTAATCTAGAAAAAGTGCTTGCAGTGGTAGATAATAGTATTAACATGCTTTCTTCCCGCATTTACACGTTAGATAATATTGTGTCCTCTGTGGTGGGTATTGTACAGGATGAAGTGTCTGTGTTGTATCATGGTCAAAATCAGTTGCGTTCTATTATACAATTTGCGTGGACCCTGCAGACGCTGAAGGCTGGCAAGGTGCCATGGACCTACATGAATGTGTCCTCCCTCTTTGCCCCTTTTAATTTGACTGACAAGCAGCGCTTGCTTTCCATGCGTGATGCGTCTTTTTCCATGTTACATATTGAAAGGTTGGAATCCTTACCTTTCTCTGTGGCAGAAGCCACTGCTGCGACGTGGCTTATCTACGGATTAATAACGTTACCATTTGCTTTATATAAATTTACAAATTGTATGCGATATGTTGCTATAGGTCGCTTTGAACCATTGGGTAATGCTTTTCTACATGAAGTTTGGTCCCTCCCATTTACTTATAGATGTTTAAAAGACGGACAAGAAGTGTATCTGAATGGGGACAGAGACACCAGATCACTCTTTAATGTGTAGACACATTCAATTGCACGGTTCTTGCAACCAGAAACGGCCTAATTTAGCCTGTGTTTTGAAAGGCACACCAGTTCCCGCAATCATCCCCACTTTTACATTACTGCCAAATGGCAGTTATTTACTTTTGAAAAATGAGGATTGTTGTGGGTTCATTAAAGGTGACTGTATCTGAACGTGTAGTTTGCTGCATCTGGCCGCGCATCCCAACCTTGACGGCAGAGTTCAATGGCATGAGTAGAATAAGAGCTCTTTTGTCCCAAAAAGAAATGGCCTAGTTCGGCTCGGGAAACATTTGTGCTTCACATAGCGAACACCCGCACAGAGGTTCAGGCCCTTTTAAATACTGATTTGCCGTTGCATTTCAGCGAGCTGATTCATTCAATCTTTAATGCGTCCTCCACGACTAGGCTCGCGCACTTTTTTAAGATAGTTAGCAGTGGTCTCGTGACTTCATTTGAAAAAATATTTGGGGTCATTCCTGCTTTCTTCCATTCTATTTTTTCAAGTCTGTTTGGTGGATTCCCGGTTTTGCTGGCACTGGCGGCAGGCGTTCTGGTGATTTTTTGCTTTATTAAAAATGGATACCCTTCCTGTGCTAGACGCCGCACAGCCCCTCCTGGCACTGTTTCGCAACAGGATGCTTGAATACTATGGCACACTGCCGCTTGCGACTTTAAGCACAGCATTTGGATTATCGTTTCGCTTTTCCTATTTTACATGTGTCCAGCCTGTGTTTCATTGCCTGAGCTGCGATTTCGACTGGGCCCTTGATTTGTGTCTCGCAAGACGGTGTCTCCTGACTTCGATTTTAATCATCTAATGGGTCCCGTAGTGACTCACGAGTTGGTTTATTCTGGCGAAAGGATTATGGCCTTGGCAGCGTTGCATGGCCTAATGGGTGATTGGAACATACTCGCAGCAGCGCAAGATTTCTTGGCACAGAGCGTTCTTGAGAACCCACCGAGTTGTCCTCTGATGGTGATAGAGGCTCCGGTATTGAAAGAGCACGTTTGTTCTTTCCCGCTATTGAATTGGATGGCTGAACTGTTTTCGGATGATGACAGTGACTTTATGTTGGAGGCTGTTGCTGCATATTTTGCGTATTCAGTCTTGTCTTAAAGACTTTCAGGTTTTTGATGATAACCCATTTTTTTCCTTACAAAATTTTTGGGCGGATTGTGTATACATTTTTCATCGCCCAGGCCTATCGACTTGAGTGAAAGTGAACACTGGATCGGCAAGTTTTTTTTTTTTTTTTTTTTTAAATTGACTTAAGAGAAATATTTTTCGACAATTTTTAAATTTTGACATGGATCATCGTTCTTGAACTCTGCTTTCATGATATGCCACTTGCCTTATCTTATCTTATCCGTGCTCGGATCATGGGGGGGTGTCATATAGTTACTGCTTACCTATATACCGTGTTAAGTTAGCATGAGCTTATTAAATGTTTAAACGCCATTTTTCCTTTTTGCTGCTTTTGCACCCGACACATAATTGTTGTTTTAGCTTTCAGCCTAGAAGAGCGTTGTGATTTACATTAGAATAATATGTTATTGCTCTGATATCAGCTTTGCTTGGTAAACTATGTCTGTACAGTGAGTGCTGAAGCTTCAAGGATAACTCGACACAGTATTGTTGTGAGGTCTGATCTTCGCACCTTCATAGACCTAACATAAGTGCAGCTCCTGCCAAATTCTGGCATTAGGCGCGTTTTATATTGCTTTGCTTGGAGCACACGACACACACTTGATGCGGTTTGCATGCAGAGAGCTGGTGGAAAATGATGTGATCCCTTCACACTAGGATCTTGAGGTATGGGGCCGCCCTGCTAAAACCAAAAGAGACCTTCTTAGATATTAATATAATATGCTAGTTAGGGAGGGTGAGAATTAGGTGTTGTTAACTCTTATTCATTACAGCATTTTAGCATGCTGTCACCTTTTGCTTTCTATGGACTAGTAACTATGCTGATAACTTTGCTTCTGATAATATGTTTCCTTGTATTATCTAAGATACTGCGTTTGAGAAAACGGCATTAGTAAATAAATCTTTCAAATGTGCACGTGTCCTCATTTACTCCACGTTCTGGTTTGAAATGATTGTATAACGAAAGAGTGCTCATGTGTTCCACGTGACCTGAGGTATTGTAAGTTCATGTTCTGGTTTGTCTAAACATTGGGAGTTTGTTATAACCAATGAGACACTGTAGCTAGCTCGGTAAGGGGATTTTGGGTACTGAGGTGAGTTTTGGGCCACCCTAATTCACTGAGGTTCCAAATCTCTATGCACAGTTCTGTAGGAGAACGGAATCCCTGCTACATCTTAGTTAAAGCAGGATTTTTCGGGGGGAGCTCGGCGGAGCTCCGCCAGGGAGATGTCAGTCGGACGCCATCTTCCTTCAGGAATCCGCCTCATTTTCTCAGTGCTCAATAATGCTCCTTTTTTGTAGCGCTTCTTACTGCACTGCTCATGTTTTTTAAGTTCTACATTTCCAACATGCCCTTGTCCTCCATAGCAGTACTCCTGAGCTAGTATACATGAAGCGCAAAGGCTTCTGTGTGGGAGAATCGTCTGAAAAGGATATGCTTCACC
The DNA here is from genome assembly GCF_964261635.1 of Lissotriton helveticus. Taxonomy (NCBI): domain Eukaryota; kingdom Metazoa; phylum Chordata; class Amphibia; order Caudata; family Salamandridae; genus Lissotriton; species Lissotriton helveticus. The sequence goes on along the minus strand of NC_136067.1, from coordinate 491,856,535 downwards.
AAACACAGGAATGCAAAACACGCATGTTTCCGAGACGCACACACAGGCAGGTCATCCAGTCCAGTACGTTTTTAGTTTCCATTTGGGCGTGTTTATGGGCTTGCAGAAGTGTCGGCGAGCCTCAGCTCAGAAGCATGTGATGTTTTTTTTTTGTCTTTCTAACCGAAAGACAAGCGCCGTACTGAAAGAAAGCGCAGCGCCCGTGTTTATAAAACCAATGCGCATGGCGGCCCCTGAAGCGGCCGCTATGGTATTAAATAAGTAGTCCCCAGACAAACACATGAACACCTACAGTGTAAGAAAACTGTAGTTGATCAGTGCTGCTGGACTGAAAACGTAAGTGATGATTCAGAGTATCAACCAATCAGAACCCAGTTAACAAGAACAATGGAGGACGGAACAAATGGCAACCAGCAGGCGGGATAACTCTCCGAATAGGGATTCCTACAGGTCTTGCAGACAGCGCATGCGCGCTTCCTAGGCTCGACCTAAAAATGACATGAGAAATGCTTGGCCAAGACTCTGTAACTGATATATGAAGTATGAAAGATGGTATAGGAAAGATGGGCTACCTTCCTAACCTTCACATCCTGTGCATTGTCCTACTGGAGAGAGAAGAGACCCGCATTTGCTGGAGTGTTATCTCATAGCTAACAGACAAAATAATAGATTTGACATTTGCAAGGCATGCTTTTGGCTTTGTCAAAGTGTGTTTGTGTCCTGGGGTGAGTGCAGAGAACAGCATTTGATAAGTAAATGCAACAGAAAATAAAAGAATACTTTATTTTGTAGCTTCCCTTTTACAGGTTCTTGTGTCAGTTCCTTGTCTTAGTGCTAGCAGACTACTTGCTGAGTGTACTATAGTCTCTCATGCATTCCATTGGAGGTGGAAGGACACACCCAAGCAGCCAGTCGAAAGTAGACTGAAAATCTCCATTGGGCTAATCCGAGATGTAATTTTCAATGCCTCAGGCCAAGGGCTGAAGGTTACAGATAAAAATAATCCAATAGCAGAAAGTGACTGACCCATATCCCTTTTAAATAAGTATTGAATACAGTATGTTTGACATAAGTGGCACAAGTGCCACAAACGTCAAACATAATTGGCTTGTTTCCCTGGAACTGAATCATTTATCTATCTCTGCACCAGGAATGTTCCCAAAATAGATTACATACATGGCTACAACATTGGGATTAGCCCTATAATTCCATTCTGAGTTAAGTGCATGTTGGCATAAGGCACATGCAATTTAAAAAGTAACATAGCTACACATTAATAGGAATTGTTGATGCCATACAATTTCTTGAAGTTCATGAGGCTATTACCTTAATAATAATAAAAGTTCATACATTTTATATAATGCCAACTGCTTGGGCATCATATTTATTGGGATTGATAACTTGTGGGGGCGCAGAAACTTTTACCTGCAGCTGCGGGTGGCCGGGCTTGGCTCCGCTGAGCGCTGTTGGCCGGGCTTGGCTCCGCCATTCCTCTTTTCCTTGCGGTGGGTGCTCCCGGCCGGGCTTGGCTCCGCCGGGGGTTCTGACAAACTACAACCCCCAGCAGCCCCATCGCGGCAAGGACGCCGCCGCCCTCACAACCAGGGAGCGCCGGAAGGCGCATAAAGGAGAACACGCCTCCTCGTCCCGCGGGACGCGCGCGGGCGTGCGCCGGGCTAAGCCCGGGCAAAGGGCGGGCCCTCTGTGGCCCTCTGTGGCCCTCAGGGGACCGAAGGAGACTGGACTGGGCCTGGACCCTTATATTTCCCTTTCGGACCAATCTCGCGCCTGGAGCGTGTAAGACATCTGATTAACTTTTAATTTTGTGTTTTATAGGTTGTTTTAGTATAGAGTGCTTAGATTGAAGGGTACCTGTCTGCAAGTATTAGTTCCATTTATATTTACAATGTCAAAACCCAAAAATGACAAGGTGCCGGTGGGCCCTGCTACTCTTGATAATTTCCTGGTTAGGAAAGTAAGCCAGATAAATAACAACAGACGTGCATCATTGGGGAAAAGGACTGTGGTAGGGGAAACGTCACTGGAAAACTCCCCTATCAGTTTGTTACAAGGATGTGCAATTAACTCGACTGATGTCATTTCCATTGACCCTCCAGTGTCCATCTTAGTTAATGTGGAGGCTCATTCTGACCCTCAGGTGCTGTCATGTCCTGATACTAGTTCTGATACTATTGTGTTACATGAGCCCCAACCAGAAACCAGGGCCATAAGAACTTGTAGAACACTGTCTCAAAAGGTAAATGGGAAGCAAGATAAGTCACAAAAAAAAAGGGATGGTAAGGCTATTTTTAGCCCTGTAATACCAACCCCTTTTGTTTTTACGGGCACTAATAATGATGGTAATGATAATGGTGTAAGCATAACCCCTGATTTTTTAGCTTCGCTTATAAAAAATCTAGAAGCTTCTTTGACAACTAAATTGGAGGAGCTTATTAAACCATTAACGAGTAAGATAGATAACCTAGCAAAGGAAGTGACAAGGCTGGGTGGTCTGCTATCAGCAAAGAATAGTGTTACATCTAGTGGAAGTGTACACTCTGGGAGGAAAGGTAAAGAACCTGCCGATATCAACGACATATGTAATAAGGCAAGGGAGATGCTGCTGTTGCAGTAGCCACTGGTTCTGAAACCCCTACTCGTCCAGACATCCCTGTGGCAGCGGCTCCTTTGATACCATCTACAAAGCAAATAAACAGTAGAGCGCCCAGACCCCCGAGGTACAATCGATATCTTAATTTACCACCAGATTGTGCTCCGTTTGTGGCTGTATTAACTAATGTGCCCCCCTGCGGGACACATCCAGCATCTCCTTTTGATGAATCCCAATCCTCTTTGAAAAATAAGACTGTGTCTTGGCTTAACAAAAATTGTGGGTTCCCTGTGTCATACTCGGAACAAATTATGACAGTAAGACGTGTAAATTGGGTAGGGCCATCTAAAAAGACTGGGATAGGGGACTGTATAGTCGTAAATTTTAAACACCCCCAGCACGTGGCAACTATCCTTTTGAGAGCTTCTGCATTGGTATATAACACGAATAGTATTTGTGTACGTCCCTTGGGTTATTTTTATGCGCATCTGTGTAAACCTACATCACAACAGAATTTAACCAGGCGGGGGCTTGAACCTTATACTCCTGTGCAGGAGTCTCAGTTTTTCTATAATGTTACTAATTCTTGTGGGTCAGGTGGGCCCATTAGAACCCATAACAGGAGTCCAAGTAACGGCCATTATCATTATGGGTCGAATGTAAATACACAGAATAGATTCGAAATGTTATCCGGTCTTGAGCAGTGTGACTGACTGGGGGCACCTGCGGCTCAGATTACTAGGGCTTCAGGTGAAACTACAAATTCTTTGAATCCGGTGGGTAGAACTTCAGGAATCCTTGTTGTCTCCTGGAATATTGCTGGTCTTGCGGCCAAAATGTCTGATGTAAACTGGGTTACTTACATCAAGCAGTTTTCTATCATTTGTCTCCAAGAGACCTGGGAGCTGGGCTGTAATCTGTTTTTAGAAGGGTATAGGGCCTTCTTTGTGCCGGCCTTGCCTTCAGTGCGGGGAAGGCCCAAGGGGGGTCTTGCAGTCTTTGTCTCCATACTGATACCGTGTGAAGTACGGAGATTGGAAGCTCAGCACACAGGGGTCATGGGACTAATTCTATCTGGTGGTAATGTTCTTGTGGGACTGGTGAATTTTTACAATGCTGCTCTTGATAGTGCAGGTCCGAAACATATCCATGTTCTTAATTCCTTTGTCTCTAATTTTATGGAAAAAGTGGGCCATAACCTCATGATTTTGGGGGATTTTAATCTGCATTCATGTGTCGATCCATTGCACAAGTGTTTACCAGAAATGATCTGTCCGCGTGCAGATTGTCTGCATATGGAGCACACCTTAGAGGGGGAAATGTGTAATGATTTAATGAATGACCTTGACCTCTCTTTGGCTATGTCTTTAAAGGACCCTTCATACTGTTTTGATATCCCTACTTTTAAGGGACATGGTAGGGGTACCTTCATTGACCATATACTTGTCTCGAGGACTATGCAAACTTTTTTAGATTCTTTTTGTATCCTCCCTAGTGAATTTAGTGACCATAATCCTGTTACAATCTGTCTGAACTGTCCATGGGGGAAATTTTGTCCTAAAAATACTGTCCAAGGAAGTCTGGGCACAACAGATGGGAGGAGGCGGTTAAAATGGTCAATTGACTCTGCGGATGCACTCTATAAAAACATCTCTGAAGGGTGTGCAGAGGACATTGACGTTTGTATTAACGGGGGAGGTGAACCTAAATTGGTTCTAGAGGCTTATCAAAACATAGCGGAGAAGGTGTCAGCGTTCCTATCTGTTCCTAATAAAACCCACACAAAAGTAGGACCGAGATGGTTTAGCCATGATTGCACTGTAGCTGCTCGCAAGCTGAGGCTTGCTTTGTCAGCTTCCCCGAGGGATCGGGAGGTTGTAAAACTTTGTAGAAAGGAATATAAGGCTATTACTATCTCCCGTAAGGAGCTACTGAAGAAAGAGGCGTGGGAGGAATTGCTTGACCCCTCTACTTTGAATAGCAGCACCAAATTCTGGGCTTTGGTTAAGAAACCTTTCTTGACCGAGGACCCTGGTGACGGAATTGCTTGCTGTATAACCAAAGAGGAATGGGAAGGCCACTTTAAAAGTTTATATTATTCTGAAAATGCTGGATCTATGACTGATGCCCCCTGTGACAGGGTTAGCCCTATTATCTTTTACGAAAGTGAGGTTTTGGCAGCCATAATGGGCCTCACTGCTAATAAAGCGCCAGGGCCTGACGGAATACCCCCTGATCTTTACAAGTCTGATCCAGCTTTTTGGGCTCCCATTCTGGTCGCCGTATTTAATGCTGCGGCCACTGTGGGTTGTCCAGAATCTTGGGGACTATCAACTATAGTCCCTGTATTCAAGAAGGGAGATAGGGGAAGTGCACTTTGCTATCGACCCATATCCCTAATTGATTCAATGGTTAAGATCATGGGGAGAGTTATACTTCAACGCCTAATAAGTTGGTCGAATGAGAACCACATTTTGACAATCTCTCAATATGGCTTCTGTGAGGGGCGCTCAACCATAACGCAGTGTCTCAATCTGTTCCTTATTCTGAATAAATATACTGTCGTTCAGAAGGGAGCAATTCATCTTGCCTTCATGGATCTCTCCTCAGCCTTTGACTGCGTTAACAGGGGGAGGCTGTGGAGGACCATGAAGGACAAGGGAATAGATGGGGGTATTGTGGAGTTCCTTGCAGATCTGCATAATGAAACATGAGCCAACGTGAGGTATTCTTCGACTGGGGAAACCACGGGTTGTTTTCCAATTAATAAAGGTGTACGTCAGGGGTGCATTATGGCCCCTTTCCTTTTTAATTTTTATATAAATGACTTGGAGGCTGAATTACAGGAGATAAAATCTGATTGTCCTAGGGCGGGTGCGAGGGGTATTCCTCTGCTTTTATATGCCGATGATGCGGTCTTAATTTCACGAACAGAATTAGGTCTTCAGGCACTTTTGAATGGTTTTAATAAATTTATGTCTGATAGGGACCTCACGGTCAACAATTCAAAATCTTTTATAATGCATGTTGGCCGTCAACCTAAGAAGAAGTTCAATTTTAAACTGAATGATGTTCCGATACCCATCACCCAGTCGTTTTCCTACCTGGGTGTTTTATTTGATACGAAGATGTGCTGGGCCCCACATTTGGCCAAGAAGAAGGGGAAAATGTCCAGGGTAAATGCTTCTATCTTCAACTTTGCCTCTAAATTGGGGAAAAAGCCAATTGTGGCTATGATGAAACTATATAACGCTAAATCCATAGCCACTGCAGTATACGGAAGCGAGATATGGGGCTACACAAACGATGACCAACTTCAAATAGTTGAAAATAAATTTTTAAAGCGTCTGTTGTGTGTCCCTGGGAGCACACCGAATTTAGCTGCTCATGAAGAACTTGGCTGTTTGCATTTATCGGGCATTGTTGGACTGAAACCGTTGTGCTGGGTAAAACTATGGTTAAGTGATGCAATCCCTCTGACCCACCTGATAGTGGAGGATCTCTTATCGCTTGACCACGCAATGCGTGTACCCTGGCTTAAATATTTGAAGTCCCAATTTTTGAAGCTTGGCCGCCTGAACCTGTTTGATAACCCGGGGGATATAGTTAAGGGTGATGTTGCTGCAATTAAGAGAGCTTTTTTCATGAACCGTAATGCTGTAAGAGATGAAGTAGAGCTCTTGAAACCTAATGTTAGAATGTATATTATGTTGAGTACTTGTAATTCAATGGAATTGTATCTAACATGCTCCTTCTCCACCCATGAAAAATTTTTGCTGACCCGTTTCAGGTTTAACATCTTTCATCAGCTTTTAATTAGACCCAAGTCGGACATTTTTAAGAAACCTGCAGCTCCCTGTGGCTGCGACGGGAAGTCTCCACAGGATATGCTGCATTTTATATTTTTATGTACATTTTATGAATATCCCCGAAAGCGGTATCTGGTTACTCTTTTAAAGAAATTAAATTTTAACCAAATTAGACCCGCCCTTATGTACTTACAGTTGCTGCATCCTGACAGTGTCCTCCAGGTGTTAGAATTTTTAAAAATGACCATGAGACTAAGAAATTGTTTGGATGAGTAAATGTGCATTAATTGCAGTTTATGGCACTATCGCACTTTATTTCGTATATTTCGTATATTCTGTATATGGACCTTGCTTGCATTTTTTTATTCTGATTCTGTCAATGCACTCTTTTTTATGATACATTTGAGTTGTATGTAATTTAAGATTGACTTTGTGATCACTGTGATGTTTTATTATGAATTGTCTATTGTGTGTACTTTTATGGATTGCAATATATCCGAAATAAAGTCAATTTGAATTTGAACAGAAAATAAAAGAATACTTTATTTTGTAGCTTCCCTTTTTCAGGTTCTTGTGTCAGTTCCTTGTCTTAGTGCTAGCAGACTACTTGCTGAGTGTACTATAGTCTCTCATGCATTCCATTGGAGGTGGAAGGACACACCCAAGCAGCCAGTCGAAAGTAGACTGAAAATCTCCATTGGGCTAATCCGAGATGTAATTTTCAATGCCTCAGGCCAAGGGCTGAAGGTTACAGATAAAAATAATCCAATAGCAGAAAGTGACTGACCCATATCCCTTTTAAATAAGTATTGAATACAGTATGTTTGACATAAGTGGCACAAGTGCCACAAACGTCAAACATAATTGGCTTGTTTCCCTGGAACTGAATCATTTATCTATCTCTGCACCAGGAATGTTCCCAAAATAGATTACATACATGGCTACAACATTGGGATTAGCCCTATAATTCCATTCTGAGTTAAGTGCATGTTGGCATAAGGCACATGCAATTTAAAAAGTAACATAGCTACACATTAATAGGAATTGTTGATGCCATACAATTTCTTGAAGTTCATGAGGCTATTACCTTAATAATAATAAAAGTTCATACATTTTATATAATGCCAACTGCTTGGGCATCATATTTATTGGGATTGATAACTTGTGATTTCTGCACTATACATTCAACCCACCCGTATCTCCAATAATAACTGTAGACTGCTTGACTTTGCTACTCCCTGAATGTCAAAACCTAAAAAGAATGTACTTCGCAGTTCAGTTTGCTCTCAGGAGCTCCTGGTTCTACGTGTTTCTAACTACAGTAGCAAAACTGGCATCCTAATGTTTATTTAGAATACTGTGGATGTCACATACTCATTGTGTTTGCATATATAAAATAGTCTGTACATTTTATTCATGGAGTACCTCATGCTGTGTTTCGAGAGGCCCGAGTAAAGAGTCATCCTCTTCTGAAGGTTCTATGTTCTTTAGCTCCAGTAATGGCTGCAAGTGGCCAGTTACTAGTGACAATGTAATTGTTTGCACTTTGTGCTCCTCTACGTTTTGTCATAAACTAAATTGTACTCAATACTTTTTCTACCTTCATCTGCTCCTTGGCTATCTCACGACAGCACTGTTCCATTAAGGTCCTTACTGATAGACTCTTGGACCCTTGTATGCATCTTTCACAAGTGCCTCAACACAGTCTGATCCATCATTCGACTAAACTGTGAGTCATACATTGTAATAATAATAATAACATAATATAAACATTTTAATAATAATATTACCTAAGTGTGAGTGATGTCAATGTCAAAAACAAAGGTGAGCTACAAATTATGTAAAGAACCGAAGATTAAAAAATAATAAAAAAGTACTTTTACAGTTTGGATCTCTTTCAAAGACGAGGCTCAGAGCACTTGGCAGCAAAAAGTACTTGTGCTTTTGAACAAGCTCATGTTTATCTTTTGTTCTTGTTCTGCAAGCACAGAGCATGCAGGACATAGTCACAGCACTTTAACGTAGCGCAAATATGGGAGTGTGTTTCAATAATAGTCCACAGGCTGTATTTGTGCACATGTAACTACAGGGAAAGTCTAAAACAAATACAAACTTTGCAGTGGACTACTTCACACAGAAATGCAACACACAGTAGAAGAAGGAATCTGGAGAACTTATGAATGACACCACAACCCCCCCATCTTTATGCAGCGGAAGAGCACTTGATTGTAGGTTATGTGAATTTAATGTTATGTGAATTTGTTGAGCGCAGCTCATCACATGCGAAGGTATCCAGGCTCTGAGTAGGGCAGGCCTGAGGGGGGAGGAGGAGATCATGCCTGTGTTGAGAGGACATGGGCTGGGATTGCGATGTAGAGAGCGCTTCCTTGATCAATTCTACGTGTGATAAGAGCCTGGGTGACTGCTCTTCTGGTGTTCAATGGGATCCAGTTGAAAATCTTGCTTAGCATTCACGGGATTTGGAAGCACGATGAGTAGAAGACGTTGATCTGCAGGGGTGTGGAATTTAATAAAATATCTACTTGTCCATGGGACAGGTATCTTCATAAATCTACTTGTCCTGTAACAAAATCTACTTGCCCCTTTGGTGCCATGTGGTGCAGTGACAAATAATTGCAGCAATCTCATTTTATAAGAGCTCTGATAATAGCCTCTCTGTTTATACCAGGGTTCATATTATAAAAGGGTTTGAATACTAGCAATTTCTTTATTTTGACACAGTTCTGCAGAACTACATACTGGGGCTAGAGGTAGTGGTAAGCAATGGCTCCAAGGTTGAAATGCCTTTTTGAGTCTGTGCAAACCTACTAACTTGTACGTTTTAGTGGTTTTTACGAGCTCTTCTCTTCTCCAATCTTTTCCCTCATTGACAAAGTTTAGAAATGTACCTACCGACAATGGCAGAGAAAATTTCTTCCTGGGCTGGGAAAAATGTGGTTGGAGGAGAAGTGAACTTGTAAACGCTCAACAGATTTTTGCAGGAGCCAAACTATGCATTCATATTTGGTAGTGCTAAAATGCAGTTCACAATTATTTTCCAGGAGTACGATTTCCTGGCCTTCATGTGAATACATGAAAGCTGTAAATCTGCAATTGTGCAAGAAAATATACCACGGGTGAACTTTCGTGACTTTCTTTAAGAATTGAGGTCCTAATTAGGTCTGGTGTTAAGCAAGACCGCTGCTATTTTGAAAATTCAATCTATCAATTGGCTTCACCGTGAGGGACGGAATTCTGCTCTTTTACAAGCAGCATATTGAAACACATATTAGTTTTGTTCAATGCCAGAAAATACTGTGGCAATGTGTGCTTTGAGACCAAAAAATATTTTTCCAATAGTTGTTGTAATAGTTAGGACCCAGCAGCTCCAGCAACAATAAGGTTTTACATAAACCATGTAAAAACAAGACACTCATTGACAAACCAAAAGGTTGACCAGCAAAGTCAGACCTTTTGCCGTTGCCAGTGCTTGCTTATTTTCATATTTCCCATACTCTTGTTGAAACTGGTTACAATAATTTTACATTATGAATATTTTTTGTAACTAGCATGCATCCACACATTTTAATAAATGATGCTTCACATAAATGATACCTAAAATTTCACAGTAGCAAAACATAGGGAAGGGTTTTAGAGGTGGCTTGAGCCGGTTACTGTCTTAATTAAGAAGGAGTGTTTCTACAGAGGGTACCTTTGTGATTTCTGCCGTAAAGAACATAGCATCAGTGCACTTTCACATTGTTTTACTCTCTCTCCTGAGAAGTTTACACTGTTAGCTGTTCCTGGCTTTAGTAGTTTCCAGCGGTACCTTCTCCATGTATTCACTTGCTCTGCATGTGATTTCTTTCCAGCAGAAAAAAAACTGTCTTCCTAGTGGTAAAAGTCTCAGCAATGTGCTTTGATGTAACTAATGTTCAACCCAATTGCAAGGTGTAGCTGTTGTAGAGAATCCGAAGCTCCAGAAGAGAAAACAAATATAACACAAAGGACTGACTCATGGGTCTCTGCAAATATTTGGACCCAGAAAACAATACATCTTATTGAAGTCAAGGAGCGGGAAGCCCCATCAATCTATCCATCCCAAACAGTAGGAGTAGGATTTCTTTAGACCAGTTTATCCTAAGGTCTCAACATCTTTCGCTTTCCTGTGTCAATTGTAAAGGTGCCTATTTGTATACATTGCATATACACATACGCTCCGTCTACCCATAGTAGCTCCTCTAACTAGTCACCTCTGCCAGTACATTGTAGGTAACCATTCCATATTTTGCCTAGTACCAGCACACCATTCACCTAGCTCTTGAGGAAATGTGGCTCAAATATAATCGGCCAAACGAGGGCACTGAACCTCCAACCTTGACTCACTTTCAGTAAACCTCATTGTGTTATCCTGGGCAAGTGTTTTATTTACTTGGTCTTCCGTTTCTTAATCTACTAACATTTGTGGTACTTGGATAAAGGTTAACCCGTTTTAAACACTACCTAAAACAAGTGTATCTTGCTAAACGGCACAGGAGCACTGGGTTTAACCAAAACTTAAATAGTTTTTGCAGCAGTGATGAAGAGTTTTCAATGCATAATTATTGCTGTAAATTAGATAAAGGTGCAGCATATTGGGAAACTCTCGGTTGCTTCATGGATGAGTTTGACGGTACATTCTCAATCAATGAGAACTGAGCTAACCCTTTTGTAGCCCCTTTGTAAGCCTCAAGTCACCTATCTTATTGCAGATTTGGTCTTGTGCCGTGGCACTTGAAGAGATCACCCTCTATTTAGCACCCCAAGTTTCATTAAAGCCATGCTTGGCAGTGCACAGAAAAGTATATAAATTCCCTCAGTTCAAAGACAAGGCTTTGGTAACATCAGGTGATTGAAATTAAGATTTACATTGAGTGTCTTTCGTACACACATCACAGCACAAGTCGGGGTGGAAGAGGGTGGACTGAGTCCCCTCACTAATCAGAGGGGACACGGTTGTGTTTTGCCCAAGGCAGAAAGAAGCTCAGGTATGTCCCTTTTACAACTGTATGAACACCCATGCACTTACCTAGCATTTTCATTACTGTTTCCAATCGCTTGTGTTAACTTACAATGTGGATCATGGTATTTGTGTCACTAGACAGCATCTTCCTTCTCCTCCAGAGGAGCCCATGATGGAGGAACTGTCCACCTCTGAGACATTAATTTCGTAACAATGTTGGGAGTGTGGTGTTTTGCAGTTTTATGGTGTTACGAATTACAGCATGATCGAAACAGAGCATCTGACAATTTGCTCTGTACAAAATATATATGAAACACCTTTTATGTACTCACTAAAAACTGCCGTTTTTTACAGTAACTAAGAAGGGTTTCTAAAAATGTCACTTTGCGTACCCCTTTGTGTTTGGAAAAACAAATGATTTAAAAGAAGTAAAAACGAATATAAAACCTAGTTCAGCATTTCACTGCATAATTATATTTGTTGTTTATGTAATGCACTTATACAATCAGGGGACCATTTCGGAGGGCTGACAAAGCCTAACAATATAAAAAAAAAATTATGCAAAATGATGCATTTTTAATGCATCGCACAAGATTGTAACATTACTTGCTGTGACATCAGTTTGTGTGATGTCTCTGTCCATCGCCTATGCTAAATAGTCCGGGGGGTTCTGTTTTCTTTTCCCCTCTTCGCATTCCTGATGTCAGTGAAGATACAAATGCAGAGCACCTGGTGGTCTAGGAACAAAGAGCTGGCAAGCAGCACTGCCCCCACCAAATACACCTGAGGCACGAGGGGCCAAGTGAAAGGACAGAAATGGGGGTGGGCCAGAGGCCCATATGAAAGCGAAAGTCCCGTGGGTAAAGTAAGGAGCTTTAATGTAGCCCTTGATAAGATAAGACATGAGAATCCAAGGGCTGTCTCAGAGGGGGTGAGAAGGGCAGGAGCAGGCACCGGATGAGACATAGGGTGCATGAAGGAAGGGAAGGAGCTCGAGCTGCTTGAGAAGGGCAAGCAGGACACTATCCTGTAGGCCCAGGAGGCGAGAGTGATAAGGGATATTGGGGCAGTATGAGGCCCCAGGGTGGAACAAAGAATAAAAGACAGAGTAGTGGCCTAGAAGCAGATAAACCAGCCTCTTGCATGTCAGTGCTGTAGGTGTTCTGGAGCTGCTGAAGCGCGATCTTTACTTTGTGCTCGAAGTGAATGAAAGGACGATGGGAGGGCCGAAAGCCACACACGAGCCTCGAGGAGCACGTACAATGCCTTTTACCTGGCAATGTTGTGGGTGTGCCACATGGAGCTGCAACTACGAGTTCCATTCTAACGTTGGTCTTCTGTCCCGGGCAAATGAAAGCGCAGGCCCCAGCTTTTGCACAGACCCTTTCACTGCTAATTAACTGCTTAAAGCCCAGCCCTGACTAGGAGCCACTAACAGAAAGGAAAGGTGTACTAGTGGGGCCAGATAAGCCCCCCTCTCATCCCAAGCCAGTCGTGACTGTACTGCATGCCCACAGTGCAATCACAGGCCACTACACTTCAGCACGTAGTGGCACGTACTTCATTCAGATTTATTGACTGGCATTGAGCTGTGTATCGGATTACAGTAAGTCTTTGTCGGCTTGTCCTTGGGACAAAATAAACATTAAAACTTCTTGCCCTTGAGAGAAATCTTGATGTCTCGGGCGTCGGGAGATACGAATTCCCCACCCCTGATCTGTCTGCTTATGGAGAGGATGGTGCCCATGATGATCCCGAGGTTCTTGGCATGGTTAGCCAGGGTTGGGAAGGGTTCCAAGTTTGGAGAGCCACCAAGAGGCGCCCCAGGGGGAGTGGTTGTTGCCGAAGATAACGACTTTGGTTTTGTCTGTGTTGAGCTGGAGGCAGTTGTTTTTTATCCATGCAGTGACGCTTCTCCTGCATTTGGCGAACTTTGCTTTAGTGGGGCTGGTTGAGTCAGTAAGGGAGGGTGTGAGCTGTGTGTCGTAGGCGTATGATACTATGCTGATGCCTTGGGCTCTGATGAGGTCTGTGTGGGGCGTCATGTAGACGTTGAAGAGCGTATGACTGAGCTACGACCCTTGAGGGGACTCCGCAGATTCATTTTTGTGGTTCTGAGGTGTGGTGAGGGTTTAGGGGGTGAAGCCTACCTCTTTGAGTTTTGTCCGTGAGAAAGGAGATATCTACTTGAGGGTCAGTCTACAGATACACACATGCTGAAGTTTTCTGGTGAGTGACTTGTGGGAGATGGTATCGAAAGTTGCGGTGGATAAGTGCGGCAATTTCTCCTTGATCGAGGATGCTTTTGATGTCATTGGTGGCTGCAATAAGAGCTGACTCAGTGATGTGGTTGGTTTGAAAGACTGATTGAAAGCTGTTAGGAGTTGATGGACTTCTAGGAGTTCTGTGAGTTGGGTATTCATGGCTTACTCAATGACTTAAGCTGGAAAAGGCTGGAGCGAGATGGGTCTGTAGCTGCTAAGGGTGTTTTGGTCCGCTGTTGGTTTCTTCAGTAGGGCGTTGACTTCTTCATTTTTCCAGCAAGATGGGGAAGTGGCAGTGGTTATGGAGGTGTTGATGATAGCAGTGAGTCCAGGGTAGATGATGGTTCTTTCAAGGTTGTATACGTAGTGCAGGGGTCTGAGGGGCTGCTTATTGGATTGTATTTATATGGGTGATAGTTCTTCTTAGTGAGTATCTAAGGGGATGAAGGATAACACACTAATTGAATTGTTTGAATTGCATAAGTACAAAGTGAATGAAATAAAGGCCAGCGTGTGCCGAATACCTTCAGATATGGACTTTACAGTGAATGTGTCTCCTTAGATACTCACTAAGGGGAACTTAAATTGCTACAAATCAAGACGAATTTGATACAAGCCACCAAGGTAAGTCACACGCTGAATAGCTGCTTGTTCCGATTTTTCTCTTCTCTGTATTAAACCCATGAGTTCATGGGTGGTTTGTTATTCCTCCTCTATGCTTCACTCTAAAGAGGTAGGCCATGTGATTTAACAAAAAGCATTTTTAATGCCAATTTTTAAATGCCAAACTTTTGCACAACTTTAAAATCCCACTTTTATCCCCTAGATACCAACCATCAAAGTGGTTTCTCTACCCAAAAACAGTTTGCAGTAAGTCCATGTACTACCGCTCTCGTTCACAAAGTCACTTCTTGGACATTGCTATACGGTGAGTGTGCTCCCTACCATGGAGCTCACTATGCATACATTAGTCATGATTGGTTTCAATCCACTATTGACCCCTATTCTTTATCCCACAGCCTTGAATTTGTATCTACCTTCTAACACTCACCCTGTCGTGGGTGTTGTTAGTTTGAATTGGAATTGGTGAGTCGGTCAAGCCATATGGCCAGATTATTAATTAAATATTCACTTATCTCAGTGGTGGAGCACAAGTGAAGCATATATGATTTATTCACACCCCCACCACAGGATGTCTTGTTTTGTTATCTATTCGTCCTGAGGAAGACCCGCGTGAAGCTTACCTAGTTGCGCACAGTATAGGGTCGAAACGTCGACATTTACTCTAGTCTATGTCCACCAGGTCTCCAGGCCCTGAGAATTTAAAAGCCTATTTAAGGGTCACCAGAGACCATGTGTTAAAAATTGAAAAGGACAAACATCATTTCAGTCTCTTTGTATACTGTGTATATAATTGTATGTCTTTTATCACATATGTATAATTTCACTTAGTCACGTATATCACCTTGTTGCACTTCATTCATTTTTTTACATGTTATTGATGTCATTTGATGATTATTGAATTTGACGGCCTTACATGATTCAAAGAGTAAATAACTACTTTACAAAAAAACATTTTCTTTTATGAGTGTTCCATCTTGCAGTCTATAAAGAAATGTATTAGACTATTTTTTGTATGATGAATACAGCATAGGTTCCAAGCAGTTCTACCTGACAGAACCAATTGTAGTTTATCGTATGCATGCATGTTTTTTTGCACAGCTCAAGCTTTGGGGCTCAACCTACATAGCATAATTCTCCATAAATTGGAATAAAATTAATTAAGCCCCCGAAAAGCTACAAATGTTTCCCTATTTAACAACACATTGCTCAATACTTAAAGTCTCCTGGCCCTCTTCTTACTGCCGCATGGTAGCAAGTAATGAACTGTTATGCAAAGTTGGTAGGATCCATTTATAAAGTGAAGGGATGTGCGCATTAACATTGCAAGATTTGGGGAGATGTTGAAACCATTATAATTTGGTCTCTGGATAATGTGATGTGACATGTTGTATTGTTCTTTTGGATGAATTAATTTCATTGTGACTGCACTGTTTACTATCCTCATATTATGAAAACAATACAATTTGGTTATAAAATAAATCTTCTTGGTCTCCTTTGTAGCTTTTACATGGCTCCACTTGGGTTCAATATCTACACTACCAATCAGATGCCATAGATACTTATTCAATTTCAACAATAATACTTTAGCTTGTAGAGTTCTTAACACATTATGCAAATTTTGATCATGTTCTTCCACTGTCTTTTCGGAAACTAGGATATTGTCTTAAAATACTACCGCCCCTTGTACAACTTCAAATGGTTCCTTCATTAGGTGCTGAAACATAGATGCCGCACTGGCCAACCCAAACGGCATGCTAAAATAACTAAATATACTGCTTGAGCCACAAAAGTTCTAAGATACTTAGAGTCTTCTTCATGTGCCACCTGATGGTACACAGTTGCCAGAGCTAGGACTGACAAGACAGTTGCGCTAACAAGTGACAATGCTGTTTCGTGCAATATAGATGAAGTGTGGCTGTCTATTCACATGGAATCGTTTAAGCTGCATAAGTCAATGCATACCCCTAATTCCCTAGATATGGTCCTAGATATCACCACAGGTGATGCGCATGGAGAGGATTCCCTGGGCTCAATGATGCCCTTCCTGCAGATGTCAGTGAGAAGATGTTTGAGTTTATCTCTATATTTAATTGCAGACAGGAATTGCATCACCTTTCAAAATTCAGTTAAATCATTTCAGTTCTCCTCTGCCTTGTTGAAAACAGACCCATAGTTGCTTTTCAATACAATCATGAACTCATCAACACTCTGCTTATCATCGGTCCGTGAATCACTATTCACATTCTCCACAATGTGCCCCTGAGGATCCGCTCTGGAATAAAGCTTGATCCGCACCTCTTCTTAGAATGGCCATCCCAACAACAATTGTCTACGGTCAGCCACATGCACTTTGCTCCTAGTACAACTTCAACCAAAATCTAAATCCTTCCAAAAGTACGCCAACCGATCCATTATATGTAGCTCCCCGACATTCATCAGGAGAGTTTAGCCATCCCCACTCCACATTTTGTAAACAAACCTACCTCCCAAGAATAGTATACCAAGCACATGAAACCTTCAAAGACTGTGACTGGTTTACCATCAGTGCATATTTCAGAAACTGTATGACATCTTCCTTGCACTGGGGTCACCTACACTTAGAATGAGATTGGAATCCTGTTCAAAATCACCCTCATCTTCATTTTCCACTACTAGATTCACCTTCCTTGAACCCATTGTTTAACAAATTCCAGCAAAATGTCCTTCTTTATTGCATTTGGAAAACATGTTTTATACAAAGGAGGACACGTTTTATTTATTTTCTTTTTTTTTCTTTTCAACAATACTGAAGATATTTTATTGTCAAGAAATAGAATCTATTTTATGGAGGAGCCAGGCATAGCCTCCCTATTTGAAAACAGTATAATTATATTGGTTAGGAAGTACTCTGGTCTCACTAACTTGTCCAGTAAAAAATGAAATTCCAGAATGGTACCATTCACTGCAGTTATTCACCTTTTTACTTCACTAAAACCTTTTTTTTTTATTTAAAAAAAAAAATCTTTTTATTGAAAAATTGAACAAGGCATCAACAACATACAAAGGTGCGTGGACAGTACCAGGGTCGTGGAATATATCAGTAGACTTGACATTAGAGAATATCTTAGAGGGGCAGGGGGCGGGAAACACAGCAGGTACATCATCAACATGAAAGCAATCCAAATCCACAGTGGGTCAGGGGGAAAGCGGAACATCAAGGGCTACTGTCACTGGCGGCACACAGATATCCCCTCTATATCGATTCCACGGATCCCAAACTTTATGCCATTTTCGGGGGCGACCTCGGGCCAGATACACGGAGAGGACACGTTTTTGAGTTTCTCAAATGAAATTCTCTTCCACATATGTAACATTATGGTACTCCATTCCTGCTCTCTTCCTTGATGTTGACAAACTTCTTAAACCGGTCATCACTATTCTTCCCAGAATAAACATTCCCATTTAATACCCCCTTAATCTCCGATTCGAAAAGTACATAGTATTTAATCATCTTTGCTGTCATTGGCAGCAATTGATCACATTGGCAGTAACTCACTAACAGTCCTGAACATTTTAAAATATTTGTTTTCATGAAAATGTTATTGCATAAAACCTACCCAGAGTTTTTGTGCTCAAAGTCACAGCTAATGCCCTTAAAGTAAATAGATACCTCTCTGTAGTTTCCCCCGAACCCTGCTTCCAGAAGTAAAATGTATACCTCTCCATATTTGTGCTTGTTTTCTTCTCCTAGTGTAATTTTGTCTGTTTGGAAGCATAATGTTTGTCATCAATGTTCCCTGGCCTATCAAAAAGGGTACTTTTTAAAATGATTATATTCCAAACCCATGAAGGCAGTGTTTCAAATGTGAAAACGTCTGTTCACCAGTGCATCCTTTATCCTCCAGTATCTCCACGTAATCTTGCCATAGCTCTTAATTTACTGGTGGTTCTCCTGGCAGTAATAGGAGAGGAGGAGGTGGAAAAATTCTAGACATTGTACATTAATTAAGAAAGCAAACTAAAATACATAAAGTAGTCAGCATTGTCTTTCCAGGCTCACTGGAGATCTAAAACAATAAATGTGGTCCCTATCGTCAAGGCTATATTCTTACTTTGACTTGTGAAGAAAAGTGCAGGCATGGCAAAATGGAATAAACCACGCACTAGAGAAGTCAAATACTCAATCAAAATTCTTTATTCAGCACAAGTAATGGTACCATAAAAGATCATAAAATAGATCACCAATAAATATAACATTTAAAAGCAATACAAATTAAAACAGTCAAATCATTCCTAAAAATATGTTACGAAGCAATTAATTTCTTAAGATGTATATCACTCCAAATATAAAGTGCAGTACTAAAGCATACAAATGGATACTCAACTGCAAATATTTGACATGCCGCAGTTTTAAAACCTCTGATATTTTGTGCAAGAAAAATAGGTTTTAAGTAACATTTCCTCAAACCTACATAAACACTGCAGAATAAGATAAAGTGCTGCATGCTTTGTGTCGATATACCATCACAGGGACAGGGGGTCATAATTGTTGGACATTTATTCATATCTGGAAAGGCAACCAGGTGATGAACAGCGCGCAACCGCAATCTGGTTAGGACAAAGCGGTGTTGCCCATTGGTTACCCAGATAAGATATGATTGGCTACCGTATGGTAGATCACTCGATAAATATGTCAAATCTGTTTACTTCCTGGATTCTTCCTGCATACTTCGCTCCAGACTATAATTCTCAAAGGAGACCTTGATTACACTCTTCTCAATGAAGAGGCTATCTTCAGGGTGCCTCAGAACAGATAAATCAACAATAATAGAGAAGTCCACTTCGAACACAGAACTGTATTACAATAGTTTCAAGTAAAAAAAGATTTCTGGAAGTTATAGTAACCCAGATTTCCTCACATGAAACATTCTTTCAAATCGGCTCTTCCTGGATATGTAAGCAATCGTCAGCAAATGAATGATGCCCGATACACCACTTTCTACTTCTAGAATGGCGGCATGCAGCCTAATGCCAGCCTAATGAACAAATGGTTCCCTCATTAGGTGTAGCAGTGCATGCATTATTCTATATGTGATAGAGTTCGCACATGCGCTTTCAGGACACCATATTGCGTGCCAGCAGCAGCTAACAAAAAAGTAGGTAAAAAAATGTCATGGCTTTGCTGGGCAATATTGCACTGTTCCCATGCAGCAACAGTACTTTAGATTTTCCTCAAAATAATCCCATTAAATGTGTCAATTTCAATGCACTTCACATTGATGGTGCTCCCATGCAACTACTTCACCATGTTCTCTCCAGTGTTGGGAGGCACAAAGAAAAGTAAGCTGAGAAAATGCCTCCTACTATATATTTCAGGTAAAGAGGTTTGTTACAGGAACAAGGAACACTATTCAAAGTCTATTTTATTTGCCCCCGAACAAACTTGTCTTCGGTGTTCTCTATTTGCACTGGTAATTAAAACTCTGTAAGTAGTGATATATGTTATTGAATCAACTAAAAATAAAATGCAAAGGGGGCGTGGCTTGGATGGCAGAGCCGACGGCTGCCTGATCAGGTCTCTGTGTCTAATACGGAGATGGCATGCTTAGATTCCAGAGTTCATGGGACCGACTATAGACCAAAACCTCAGGCTTTGGTTCCTGATAGAGCGCTGCTCCAGTGGGGGCCATCGATGATTGATGTAAGGCGCTGGATGAAGCATAATCACCACCTGTACCATCACCATCCGAAGTAACACCACAAACCAAAATGGCGAATGACGGGAAACATTAGCAGCCAACATAGTAGGCACAGAAACAAACCGGATTGCCCTCCTGAGCACCCGTTTCATGAGGATTTGAACGGCCTCACCTTTCGATAAGGTATAAAAACCTTGATCTTTGACTAATGCTGCCTGACCCTAAGATGGCGGCTGATTGATGAGTAAGGGAGCGTTTTACCTTCCCCTGCGGAGCAGAGCTGCAAAATGTTGGCAATTTGGGCAATTATTATTAAGGCTGTGTCCGTTGGCTATAAGGAGTGCTTCTGCACAAGAACTATCTCATCAGCACAGCGATCTTCCTTTGAGCGAGCCTTACCCTAAGATGGCGCCTGTGACTTCATTTTCGGCACATTCAATCAGCACTATAGCCATCTGACATTGCGGCAAGGTAGAGTTCATTTCAACCCTTCTTTGTTACACCAAGCCGGGGGGCACTCTGACGACACTATCAGCCTTTTATCAGCTTGTCCCGCAATGTGCCGGTGCCCTTTTCAACTTTCATGGAGCTCATCTTTTAATGAGCTGCATGTCCCCCGGGCGCTGGTGTTGGTCTGTTGGATGGCTTGTTTTTTCAGACATGTCACAATGTTTCTGCTGGATGGGGCAGGTTTCCACACCTCAGCTTGTTTCTCCGGGACTGAAGTGGCTTTCGGGTCAGGGTGGCAGAGAGAGCCATTATCGCTTGTTTAAGAGGGGCATAAAGGGATGCTAGGCTTGAAACTAGGGAATTATAGAGCAAGTGACCGTTGCTTCGCTCAGGATAGGCAGGCGTGGGTAACATTGGCAGCAGCCAGCTTTGTGCAGCATTTCCTCGTAGAGTAGGCATTTTTTTAAGGATGTAGCAGGCCCCATACTAGACTTTAAGGCTACAATCACATAGGCATATGTCTACAGTGCCCAAAAAAAACCACAAAAAAAAAACTTAATTCGGGAGGGTTTGAGCACTGCTGCTGTGGGTCAGTCCTTGCTTTAAAAAGTTGGAAGCGTTATGACTATTGCAGCCCTATTGGGACTGCTTTTTCACAGTGTCATATGACGGCACACACCAATACACAGCATGTTTGGCACTTATATATACAGGCTTCTTGGTTAAGAGCCACAGGCTCATCTTCTATGGGGGAGTCAGAGATCGGAAGGGCCATTTCAAGCAGCATGTGTACCTTTTAGGTTAAAACATCGTCCCTCAGCATAACCGGGTTGTGCTCCAGTACAGCTAGGCATCATCAGTCATAACCCTTAGTCGGATGGGGATTGGAGTCTGTTCAGTCTGTCGTGTATTTCTATAGGTTCTGAATCGATCCCCCTATTCCTGACCCTATTCTGGTTAAACTTACTAGCTAGTTAACTAACAGTCAGCCCATGAGGCAAGAAATCCCCCATGATGCAGATACCGTTATCTGACGCAGTCACACTACGGCACAGGAACGTGTTATCTGATTAGGTCATAACGCTTGAGATCTAATTAGACAAGCGACATTCCTCCAGCCCCTGATAAGGCATACGACGTTCTCATAACAAATCAAACCTATGACAACCTGGATAATCCGTGCGGCCATTGTTTTGATTTCACAGAGAACTCTAGTAAAGAATGTGCTAACGAGCAAGTCGTATGACATCTTTATTGACGTACCTATGTCCATCCTTACGTCAATCCCGGCACCTTTAAGGTATAAATATTGCCGACCTTGCCCTATGCAAACACACGCGTGGTGACAAGACGGAGCAGCCATACTTGCCGAAGCAGAGAGCAGAAGCAGACCCCGCAGGCAGCAGCCCCGCCTTCCTGACGCGCTGAGAGACGCGCTGCTATCTCAAGCCGAGAGACCCAGCACCGGCGCTTCCGGGTAGCCCTCGCAGGCAGCCTGGAATATCGAGAGCAGAGAAAGAGATACCATTCCTCATTCATCCTAAATTCCAGGTACAGAACTGAATAACCCCTCCTAGAGAATTCTTTAGTTATTCACTTGGCAAAAACAAACTTAACTTAAACTGTAACTTTCTATTCCCGCCCACGCATTAGACTTAGGTCAGGTACACGGGGTAGGCGTATTTAGAAACACCAGTTGAGTGCGTTTAGTCAAATGTATATGTGTATGTAAATATATTTTAATCATTTTAAAACATCATATGGCTCAGAAACCATATCAATGTTTTTACAGTATTATTTTGTACTATTGCTTTTAACGTATGCACTTTACTTAACTATAAGTATTGCAATAATATCGATCCATTTCTCTTGTACGAGAAAAGAGACTGATCAATAAATAACATCTTTTATTGAACACGCCCGTCTCTTCCTTTTCTCTACATTCTGATGAGACTAAGAATGCACGTACTGACTGAGTAAAATAATTGCCTTGTGCTCACACGACTCTTGAGATTGACTCTTGATTAGGGGAGAGCAAAGTTGTCATGTTCTATGGTTGTCAGAAACTAAATCCCTTCTTGTCTAATCAGGGGAGTTAATCCTTCCTTGAACATTCGAGAAAGTTTCTAGCGAACTCTGAGCTTAGCTGGCAAACCCAAAAATTAAGTCTAGCATCGACAGTAGTAGACCTAGTTAACGTCTGGCCTAGGCCTTTACTGCTGTAGGTACTATTCCAATGCGCAGAGCCTATTGGGAAAATAGGAGCTACACTACATGGCGCCCAACGTGTTTGGAAAGGGCGATAAAACTAACGTAAGACATTTAGAGTAACTCAGTCGTGCTTTCTCACTCAGACCCCTTTTCCCAAATACTCCAAAGACGTCTGGAGTGGGTGAAAGGTTATAATATCCTCCAAAACCTCGCAGGAGGGAACTCCTATGTATGGTTCTTGGTCTAGTCAACGTTGAAGGATAAAACAGTCCCAAAATATTGTGCATCTAATCTCTGTTTCCATAAAGAAACCTGATCTGCAAATAAACATAATACCATCCTGTCAGCAAAATGGACAGCGATGAAGAACGAGAGGTTACTAGATTAGCTACTGAAATAGCAGATGCTGATGCTACCATGCAAGCAGCAGACGCGGATATAATACTCATTCCGGTCGCCAAAAGGAGATCTATAACCTTAAAACTTATAGAAAATGGACTGACACCTAGAGGTGGCACAGTCATATTCGTAATCGAGGCACACGAATATCGGCAGACAGAGGTATACTATACATGGATACATTTTCCAGCAGCTAATACTATAACAAAGTACTTCCACTATTACAAAGTAGAGGAACCTCCTAATGAGTACACTCCTTTCGAGGAAGTGGAAGTACCACTCAAATTCCAAGAGCATTTGCTCTTATTTGATGGCGCCCTAAAACATAATAATCACATTACAAGGCTCGGTCCTTTAGGAAGACCAGGAGCAACGTGGCCGGTCTTAGCCGGATACACACCATATCCAGACATCGAAAGAATGCCTGCAGCAGAGCTGTTAATACAGCTAAAACAACTACTAAAAATTCACAGACAATTAGTTCAGTATGTAATGCGGACTTCAACAATTCAGCCAGCGATTAAACTTCCACAGCTGACCCCTCACCAGGGGAACACAAATAAAATTACACCACAGAACATCCAATCCTGCCTAGGTAAAGTTCCAGCTAAACGGGAACAGATACCATTCTGGTTGGCACAGAAAATTACCCAAATAGAGGCGGTGTTTCCTGACACCACCCCATTAGAAAAACACAGAATTCTGACTATATGTCTCCCAATGGGAATCGCACCACACATTGAGGACTGTGACACTTGGGGTACAGTCTTTGCTTCCATCTACACAAAAACGCACGGTGTTCCATCCATTTCGGTAATACCAGATGTGCTAAAACAAATTCAAGATGAATATGGTCCAGAACCTGCTTTAACTCTTGGTATGAAATTACTAAAAGACTTCAAGCAGGTCTCGGCTATATTACTAGCCAACATAAAGGGTGAAGCAGCAAACGTGGCGATCCGCCAGAGGTTAAAAGAGACAGATATAGCAGACCAACCAGCTGAAATTGCCAGAATCATAGAAAAATCCTATGAAGAACTAGGCAGAGATAGTCTAGGTGGAATACCAGTAAAACCGCAACTGACTACAAGTCCAGAAAAAATGTTTTTTAATAATAATAATAATTCACCAAAAAAGAACTGGGATGGAAACAAACAATCCAATCCAAAAGAAAAGAAATTCCAGTCCAGAGGAAGGTCTCCTAGGCGAAGAGAGAAATCTCCAAACCCGAGACAAAGGTCACCTCAGAGTGAACCCTCTGGGAATAGATATAACCTTAGAAATAGGGATAATATTAAAAAACCTGATAGATATCAAGACATTGATACACGTCCCTCTCAATCTTTTCAGAATTCCTCGCAGAAATCGGAAAGAAGAGGACGATCAGAAGAGCACGCCAAGTCCAAAGACAAGGAACCTGCTCAACTGAAAAAGAAATCACAATTTCCAAAAAAGAAGGTAGCCAGTATCAAGGTAGTTAACAATGCCGAGAATACTGAGGACACAACTGAAAAACGGAGAATGGGCTCAGACAATGCTAGACAGCGCAGCAGAGGTGAGCATAGCTCGCAAAGTCCTTATGGATCATCTGGAGACAGTGGACACGAATGAATACCTTCAAGTGGAAACTGCAGATACCAGAGTTAGCAAGCCCCACAAAATATACGAGATAACATTACGTATAGAGGGAGATAAGACTAGGAAAATAAGGGGACTATTTTGGGATAACCTATCCAAAGGCTATGACATCCTTCTAGCTGAAAAAGACTGGCCACCAGAGTTTGTCAGGGAGTGCCCTCATGGCGAAGAAGTAATTATGCCTGCCTTCTCGAATCAAATACCGATTCATAAAAAATATACACTTGCTAGAAAGTGGGCAGTGGCCTTAGCACCTGCTTTATATAAAAATCATGTAGGATGGGATGAGGATTCTCCTCCTCACAAAATCCAGTTAAAATCACAACCTACTGCACAAAGGCAGTACCCAATTAAGCAAGAAGCTAAAAAACAAGTAAATGAAATACTAGATCAGCTAGAATACCAGGGGGTGATTGAAACTTGCACCTCACAAATGAACAATCCTTTGTTTCCGGTCTCCAAACCAGACAACTCATATCGTCTAGTTTTGGATTACCGACACCTTAACACATGTTGCAAAACCTTTGCAGTGCAAAACTCACACAGTGCTGCACTAATGAATAACATAGTGCGCAAAAAATACAAAACAACCTTGGACATCTCCAATGGATTCTTTTGTCAACACATAGCACCAGAGAGCAGATATTTAACTGCATTCTCAGTAAATGGCACTCAAAAACAATTCTGTCGGTTAGCCCAGGGGTACAAGAACAGCCCGGGGGTATTCTCAGCGAGAGTAACAGAATTACTACAACTATATGATGATGAAGCATTATCTTATGTCGATGACATTTACTTAACAGATGATGACTTGGAGACTCACTTGAAAAGAGTGAACACCATAATACTTGGTTTCGCTGCAGAGGGTTACAAATTCAACTTCAAAAAGTCCAGAATTGCCCATCTGACGGTCCTATTCTTAGGATATGAGTTATCAAGTGAAGGCAAAAGCCTGGCAGACAATTTCCTAGAGAAATGTGCCGTAATCCAAGCTCCTAAAACACTAAAAAACCTACAGTCAATCCTAGGCTTCCTAAATTTCGGAAGAACATATATTGCAAATTACGCAGAAAGGGTCAAACCCCTTTATGATCTAATTAAACCAGACTTTAAAAGATCCAGTTGGACTCAAGCACACACAGAAATTTTGAGATCCTTACAGACAGACATGCTAATTAAAACAAAATTAGAAACCCGTGATAATACACGCAACCTTGTGATCCGAGTCATCCCAGGGAGATGCGGATTCACATACCTAACCTCTAATGAGGGAGATAAGGTACCAATTGCATTTAAATCGCACTTGTACACTAAGGCTGAAATGAAATTTAGCCCAACGGAAAAAATTCTTACAGCAACACAGACAGCTATAGCAAAAGAACGAGCCCTGGCACAAGGTAAACGAATAATAATCGTGACACCAATACCAGCCTTAGAGGCGGTAACAAAGGCAAGCATTCCAAATGCGAAAGCACTCCATCCGAGATGGATACAATGGGCTAACTCTCTTGCTGCAACAGACGTGGTGTACGAATTTGATCCTTACTTAAAAACACAAGAATTTCTACAATATGAATTCGAATGTCCTCTGCCAACCGAAATTCTGCCTCTAGACCAATACGGCTGTATAATATATACAGACGGATCAGCACAACCCGCAGTAGGGGGTAAACAAGCTTACAGTGCTGCGTGCGCGATTGTTAAAGGTCGTTGGCACGAAGGGAAATTTAAACCAACCCTAACTAAGACCCAATCTCTAGGAGATTGCACAGCTCAGCGAGCTGAATTACTAGCATTCAAGATGGCGCTTGAAAATACCGATCGAGAATTCCCCACACTCATAGTGTGCGATTCGTATTATTGCGTTCAGTCTTACAATGAATACTTGCAGATCTGGCTTCAAAATGGTTTCAAGGATGCGAAAGGAGGCACAATCAAGCATAAAATGCTATGGGAACAAGTAGCTCTTTTACAAAAAGAACTACCAAAGACTCACGTGATACATACACTGAGTCATCAACGTGATGGCGTTCACGTTGCAGGGAATTCATTGGCTGATGAGGCCGCGAAGGCAGCTGTGCAAACGGCTTCCGTAGCTGCCATCACCCGGTCAAAAACAAAAATAGACAGCGAAATATTACAAGCTGTCAGCGCTTCTGAAAAGGATTCGATAGAACCACTCCCTAAAGGCTTTCCATTAAAGTACTCATACATAACAGATGAAAACAATGTTCCTTTTGCTCAAATCCCTGGAGTGGGGGATAGGGCAATTCCAAACATGGAACACAGATTAGGACTAATAATAGCGGCACACGAAGGGCTTGCTTCTACCCATGCTGGCGTCTCAGCCACAGTATCATTATTAAAACAGAGATACTGGTGGCCGCAAATGAGAAGACAAACAAGGAACTATGTTCTAGCATGTGAAATATGTCAAAAAATGAAAGTATCAACTGTGAGACGTCCAGCACAGACGCCCCTTCTAATCTCGGATAAACCATTAGCCTGTGTTTATCTAGACCACTGTGGTCCCTTACAAAGGGACGGTAACTATAAATATATCTTGGTCGCAGTGGACTCATGCACGAGATTCATATGGATGTGGCCCCAGCGAACGGCTGACGCCAGAACTGTTATAAAAGATTTGCGGGTCTTTATCGGCACATACGCAATTGGCATTCTGCATTCGGACAATGGTCCTGCTTTTAGCTCTCGGGCTTATAAGGAGGCCATGGTCAGCATGGGCGTGCAATTGCGGTACTCTTGTCCATTTCACCCTGAGGGGAACGGAATTGTTGAAAGAAAAAACCGTGACATAAAGCAATCTATAACGGCAAAGGTATTAGGTTCGGGAGCTGGGTGGGTCAAACATCTAATAAGTGTCCAACGTAGTCTAAATAACTTGCCAAGAAATTCTCTGAAGGGATTCAGTCCGTACGAATTATTATTCGGAACTAGGATGTTGATCTCTGACCTTGATAGTCAGACTTCAGTGGTAACAGAAAAAAGCTTTGATGTCAAAGACCGTTTGGCTATTTTGCAGGACTTAAACAAAACAAGAAAAGACCTGAGCAACATACAGTTGAAAGAACAGCCAACGACCACTGAAGATTCACCACCTGTCCCAGCAAGACCTGTCTGGATTCCAAAAGTCGGGGATCTAGTCAGGGAGAAGATCGCGGTAAAGAAGGAATTTGGGCCTTCTTACAGAAAAGCAGTTCCTGTCTTGTCTGTCAATGGGACAAGATCAGTTGTACTACCGCCACTTGCTGGAAAAAAGGAGAACCGAGTTGTATCCATCGACCTGGTAAAACCACAACATGTGGCCGATAACCAACGGTAGGCCAAGTGGACTCCCAATAAGTAGCAGAACACCAAGGTTTGCTACCAGTACAGAGGTCCTATCAAAGAGGCTCATCACATTCGAAACGCCTACAGAAGAACAACAAGGACTATGCAACAATGCAATAGAACTAAGACCTCTGAAAACCCAAATAAAGACATTTAGCAGAGACACACCAATCTATACAGAAGTACCAAGTGAAAATGCAAGAAAGAAAAATCCTGAACCAATTGGAACAATTGACAGAACTGCATCCGGTTACTTCATCAACTTCGATGATTCCTCTGACGGTTTCAGCGAACAAAAGACACAGCCATCATCAAAATCCTTTAAAGACAAAGCGAAGGAACTTTTGAAACAACTAAAAGAAACATATCTGATTTCTCCATGGATTGAATTTGGGGTGTGTTTTGGTGCATTTATCCTCATACTTTGGCTCATCATGGTATTTACCTTGGGACGCTTCATTGAGGGAAAATATGCTAAAATGGACACAGCAAGTCAGAACATCAACTTGGTCCTCAAACCACACACATCTTCACACGTCGAGAAACGAGAACTTTCTTCAGAACTTTCTTCAGCCAACTTCACAGCAATTCCAATACCTGGTGGGGTAGCCTGGGACAACACTGACTATGAAATTTATGGTCCGGTCGAGATCCTGAAATATCCACACCAAATCAAGATCTCCTTGAGTGACTTTGCAAAACCAAACTCATTTGCTGATGATTGGGACTTTGAAAGTATTAACAATATGATGTCTGACTTAGTAATGTCTGCTAAATTTACAAAACATGATTATTTGCAGGGTTCTACAAATTATGACAGCATGTACTGCTATAACCATTATGGTAACCATTTCTTGCATAAATCTGCACAACCTAGAAATGTTTTAAATTTTAATCAATGGGAACATTGTGCTACACCTCCAAAAGGGAGCTCAAGAACCGTGTATGGCAAATATTCATATTTTTCAGGTTTTAACACAAGTAATGCGGAAACATTTTATTTTAAATTGTCAAACAAGACAGGGACCAAAACCATGATAACCAACACAAAATTGATTTATTCTGACTTATTCTTTGAACAAATGAATACTTTTGGATTTAATTATTGGGACAAAAATGTTGATTTGAAAAGTGTTTGGGGTACAAAAGAATGGCAAGTACAGGGTATAGAAGCTTTGTTTAGAGCCTGCATGATCCCAGAACAAATGATATTTTTAAATGACACTGTTCAACAAACTACCTGTCTTGGCTTAGCCAAAATCAAAGATTTAAATAACCTGTCTATTCCAAAGCCAACAATGTTTAGCAATAACTCTGATACAGATGAAGAAATAGACATAAACTATATACTTAACCAAAACAGAACACATCCTGATTGGAAACAATGGTTGATCTGGCCCACAGATACAAATAACTGTCAAGATAGATTCCTGAATAAAACACAGGGTTTCAAAATGACCAGGCCAGACCCTAGATATCCCCAAAGACATCACCCAGGGATAATAACAACCTACAGTGTGGGCAAATTATGCCTTCAATGGCTACAAACTTCCACACTGCCTGAAATTAAGCAACACCTAACTTTACTTACTGATGGTGCTGACTTGCGTGATTTCATACTGGGACCACGCAAACAGCGTCATAAGCGTTTCATAGCAGCCTCTGTATATGCAGCATACAATGAGGCCTGGAAGGTTACTCAAATTGAGACAGCAGAAAGAATACGGGAAATTGACCGTATTAATTTGGAAAAATCACTTTCTGTAGTGGACAATGGGTTAATGACTCTGTCCTCCAGAATTTTTTCATTGGACAGCATTGTGTCTTCAGCAATCGATATATTATCGCAAGACTTACTGTTATTACAACATGGTCAGTCACAATTGCGTTCTATTGTACAACTTGGCTGGACGTTACAAAATCTGCGTTCAGGCTACGTGCCTTGGCGTTTAATCAACACAACGTCACTATTCCAAATCTTTAACCTTACTGATAGACAAATCGGTATGGCGCAGAAGGGTGCTGATTATACAATCTTGAGCATTGAAAAACTAGAAAGATTACCAATGACAATGTCAGAACGACCTGTCAGTGAATGGATAATCCACGGAATCATAAATATTCCAATCTCAACCTTCAGGTTTCAATACTGCCAAAAATATATACAGGCTGGCATGTACGAGAAATTGGGAAAGGGGTACCTTAAAACAACTTGGAACCTGCCCTATTCACATGCATGTGTCAGTAACAAAGGACAGAAAGTGTTTCTTAGTGGCAACAATTGTGCTATGTCACTAAGCGGCACGCTTCTGTGTAACGGTATTAGTTTGCACGGAGCCTGTGAAGGGAATTCATACAACCTTTCATGTCACCAGCAAGGCGCACCTGCAACTGAAATAGAACCATTCTTTCAAAGACTCTATAATGGGAGTTACATTCTTATTGTAGACCGCAGATGTTGTAGTCTTATGCCCGGGACTCCTTATCTCGTCACTACGACGGCGAAGGTCAAGTGCTGTGGACGTTCTTTGTTCCCCAGCTCCTTTCCAGACAGGGAGGCAAGGGCATGGCCCGGTCTGAAAATTACTTCTATTCGAATAGACACTTTAAGCAGAATGAAAACAGTGCTTCTTCAGACGCCTACAAGGCTCACGTCATCAAAAGAAACGTATGATCTACAAGTCGCAAGGACGACTGCAGAGATACATACATTATTATCAACTAATTCCCCCGTACATTTCGCAGAAATCCTGAGCGAAATCTTAAATATTTCTGATACCACTGGGGTCTCAAAGGTATTTAAGACAGTATTTTCGATGGCATTAACACCATTCAAAGCCATACTGGGTATTTTTCCAGATTTCGTCCATTCGATTTTTGGCGGACTTCCCTTGATCCTGGGACTAATTGCAGGAATCCTATTCCTAGTCCTTATTTTTCGTTATGGCAACCCATGTCACAGAACAAAATCTCACGACAATGGAAGATACGATCCTAGCCATTGGATACCGGGACCGGATATCAAAAATCCTGGGACTCTCCCGGCTTAGAGACCTAAACATGACTTGGTTTCTATCATTTCGACCAATGTGGCAAAGGTGTGTTTTACCTGTACTAAGGTGTCTGCTATGCGGAGAAGAATGCGTGTTAGACACCTGTCTGACGCTACAATCGGATGCGCCGGTGGATGCAGATACACTGTTGGTTCCTACCAAGGTTCACGCACTGTGCTGCCCTCAAAGGCTGCCAATTCTGATGACGGCATTCCTGGAATCTTCACCACTGCGATTGAAGAGTAGTGAAGTTCAAGATGAAAGCAGCATCGAACAGGTACGACCTTCTGTCAGCAATGCAAATCAGAATGTCAATGGAGACAATCATGCGCACGAATGCATGGTTACCCCTATTTCCGACTTAGAGGAACTTTCCCATGAAGCTGTTGACAGTTTTTTCGAAAGCCTGAATGATATGATGTTCTCTCCGGAACAGAAATAGAGACTTTTGAGTAAACTCGCACACGGCGTTCCCTGAATTCGGCCTTCAACTTTAAAAATAAAGTCACATGAACAATTACAATCCAGTTCACGGACAGCAACTTTTTTCAGCAAGCCCCTAAAATATTTTTCTATATAATTTTTTCCCGGGACACTGATCTTCTGCTTAAAGTAAGAAACTATTCCTAGAGAACTAAGATTTCTATTTTTTTAGATACTTTATAGACTTTATATAGACTTTAGCTGCCCGCTGGTTTGTTCACAATATATTTTATGTGATGAAATGGTTTCGACTTTTTTTCTGTATAGCCATATTAAGAGCCATTTCATGTGTATTTCTCATATACCAACAAGCAATAATGCATAAAATGCGTGTTTACTTTTGCATTTAATTCATAGCTTAAGTGCATACAATATATATGACTGCAATTTTTCAGTATATTTGAAAATTTCAAAATGCATTTATGTATTTTGGGGTGGTAAGGTATACACTATACTCTATAGTATGTTGTACTATGTTATACTATGCATAGATTAGTAGATATGACCATAGTTAGCGTGGAGTGGGTGTCGTGTATTTCTATAGGTTCTGAATCGATCCCCCTATTCCTGACCCTATTCTGGTTAAACTTACTAGCTAGTTAACTAACAGTCAGCCCATGAGGCAAGAAATCCCCCATGATGCAGATACCGTTATCTGACGCAGTCACACTACGGCACAGGAACGTGTTATCTGATTAGGTCATAACGCTTGAGATCTAATTAGACAAGCGACATTCCTCCAGCCCCTGATAAGGCATACGACGTTCTCATAACAAATCAAACCTATGACAACCTGGATAATCCGTGCGGCCATTGTTTTGATTTCACAGAGAACTCTAGTAAAGAATGTGCTAACGAGCAAGTCGTATGACATCTTTATTGACGTACCTATGTCCATCCTTACGTCAATCCCGGCACCTTTAAGGTATAAATATTGCCGACCTTGCCCTATGCAAACACACGCGTGGTGACAAGACGGAGCAGCCATACTTGCCGAAGCAGAGAGCAGAAGCAGACCCCGCAGGCAGCAGCCCCGCCTTCCTGACGCGCTGAGAGACGCGCTGCTATCTCAAGCCGAGAGACCCAGCACCGGCGCTTCCGGGTAGCCCTCGCAGGCAGCCTGGAATATCGAGAGCAGAGAAAGAGATACCATTCCTCATTCATCCTAAATTCCAGGTACAGAACTGAATAACCCCTCCTAGAGAATTCTTTAGTTATTCACTTGGCAAAAACAAACTTAACTTAAACTGTAACTTTCTATTCCCGCCCACGCATTAGACTTAGGTCAGGTACACGGGGTAGGCGTATTTAGAAACACCAGTTGAGTGCGTTTAGTCAAATGTATATGTGTATGTAAATATATTTTAATCATTTTAAAACATCATATGGCTCAGAAACCATATCAATGTTTTTACAGTATTATTTTGTACTATTGCTTTTAACGTATGCACTTTACTTAACTATAAGTATTGCAATAATATCGATCCATTTCTCTTGTACGAGAAAAGAGACTGATCAATAAATAACATCTTTTATTGAACACGCCCGTCTCTTCCTTTTCTCTACATTCTGATGAGACTAAGAATGCACGTACTGACTGAGTAAAATAATTGCCTTGTGCTCACACGACTCTTGAGATTGACTCTTGATTAGGGGAGAGCAAAGTTGTCATGTTCTATGGTTGTCAGAAACTAAATCCCTTCTTGTCTAATCAGGGGAGTTAATCCTTCCTTGAACATTCGAGAAAGTTTCTAGCGAACTCTGAGCTTAGCTGGCAAACCCAAAAATTAAGTCTAGCATCGACAGTAGTAGACCTAGTTAACGTCTGGCCTAGGCCTTTACTGCTGTAGGTACTATTCCAATGCGCAGAGCCTATTGGGAAAATAGGAGCTACACTACAAGTCTGTCCACCTGTTCTCACTATCCCCTTGCCGGCTTCCTGGTATACACTAACGGAGGTAGCGTGCAATCGCCATGTTAGGACGTGGCAAGTTAACAGGGATGCCCCTCAACATAAGCAGTGGGTTCAACAGGACACTTCACTTAGGGTTATGAGACTGCCTGCCCCAGAGTTGGCCCAGCCAGATGGGTAGGAGTGGTTGCCCTTAGATGGGGGGGACAAGGTCTCAGGGTGTGGGATACACTGGTTGGAGGTCTCTAAATTATAACGTGTATTAGAGCTCCTACATCTCCTCTCCTGCATCCCAGCAACATCCCAATCTGGGGGCTGGGTAATCTACACCAGGGTGGGTACACCGGGACGGCTACACAACATCCGAAATAGTTCGCTGTCAGACTGGGGGGAATTCATTTCAAACTGTCCTCCCGTTCTCACCATCCACTTGTCTGTTTCCTGCGTTACAGGAACAGAAGTTCGGCACAGGGCCACTCAAGCCAGGGTGAGGACAGTAGCATGGTGACTCAGCATCTGTAGATTGCTGGCAGACGGTGATGGACTTGCAGGCAATAGAAAAAGAAGGGGCAGGCAAGTTCTGCATATGATTTACTGCAGGGCTCCACTAGCCAAGAGCACTGGCCCCGGGTACACACTTGACTCTCGTGGGGGAGAGGGATCTGTTACAAGAGATGAAGTCCTCCATGTGTAAGTTAGGCAACCACTGGGGGCATGGGAGTGATGCTTTTGCTTGTCTAGTCCACACTGTGCTTGAAGAAGATTGGGCTTCAGCTGCTAAAAGTGGCCTGGACTTGTTGGCTGGACCAGGGAGAGGCCCTGGTATCAGCTGGATATAAGTAAAGATGCCTACCCCTGTCCAGACGTGGCATGGACAGGTTTGCTGGACCTGGAGAGGGGCTTGAGCAAGCAGTATGTAGGTAAATGACTTCGGTACAAACTGGAGTGTATAGAAGGGTGTGCAGTGCTCAATTAAGGGTGTTAAACAACCCAGCATTTCTTTATTTTGCCTTGATCTATGGTTGGATATATGGCCTTTTGTGCGTCTTCAGGGTGGCACAAGGGGCGTAATGCAGGAATCGGAGAGTGGTGTTGTTTCCACCACTGAGTTAATTTGGTTGGGGGCATAGGCTGGCACTGGAACAGCTTGCTGAAGATAGCTGCGGCACAGACCGGTGGGGGGGTGTCTCCCCTCCTTACAGTGGGACATACTCTTAAGAGGCAATGAGTTGGAAGGCACTGCTGTAAGAAATGAAGTCCTCCATGCGTACAATAGCATCTATGGAGGGACATGTGAGATAGAGGTCAAGGATAACCCCTTGCTTAGTGAAGCAAGGAGCCCGGTCAAGGGAGGCCAGGAAGCCTCATGCCATGCGTAAATTCTCTGAACACAGTAGACATTATTTGGCTAGCATACCCAGGCATGCGCTGGACCTGCTTGCTCTAGAAGCTGCAGCAGAGTTTTGGGGGGGGGTGGTTGCGAGGGGATTCTTCCTTCTAATGTGCTGGTCATACTCCTGCGAGGGAATAATCTGGCATCTCTGGGGAGAAGGGCACTGATTCAAGCATTGACGGTCACCATGTGTAAGTTGAGCAACCAGCTGGGAACCTGTGAGATACGGTGGTCTGAGAACGCTCCAGCGTGTGTGGCAGGGTGCACAATCCAGCCATGGAGGTCTCGCAGGAAGGTTAACAGCGCCATGAGGAAATTCACTGAGCAAAGGGGGTTTGGCTTCATCCATCATGGGTTACTGCACACTAAGGCTACAGGGTGTTTTGATGAAGATGGGGTACACCTGTCCAGAGTGGGTATGGACCAGTTCTTACTTGCTCTGGGGGAGGCCTGGGAGACAGCAGGGGGTAAGTAATGGAGGCTATGTTGGGGGGCTCTGGGGTGACGGTGGCCACACCCAGAGCTGTGGCGGAGTTACAGGGCGATCCAGAGGCTGTAAGGTACATACGGGTACCATCTGCAGAAGCACAACAAGGGTGCAAAGGCCAAATATCCACAGGGAGGTCCTCGCGTGGGACCCTGGAGCAGCGATGGCGCCCCGTTAGTCCTACGGGCGGTTGTGGACCTGAGCAGCCGGGGGTTGCCTGGCAGGCTCCGCCCCCTTATGTGGCGTGAGCAAAGGGATGGGCTGGTGGCCCACCGGTGGGAGGGGTCTTCCCCCTCCTCCAAAATATGGCACTCACCGTTTGGGAAGGCCACGGTGTAATTTGGCTCATCAGGCGGCGAGGGGCGGGCTGCCTGCCTGCCTTGGGATCGCCCGTAAGATAACCCACCAATGTTGGCATATTTGTAATGCTAATAAACCTGCAGCAATTTTGTCCACAAAAAAGGTGTCTTGTCTGGTTATTGCTCTAGGAGAATGCTGTATGGGGGAGGGTGAGTGTTTGCCGATATTGGCACTATGCAGGCTGCCCGGGGTCTACGAAGGAGACCCACTAAAAGGGCGGCCTATTTATTGCCAAAAGAGGCACAGGAGGCAGCCTCCCAGTGTTTGGGATCCTCAGGGGTCCAGGTGGGCCGCGTCACTTCCGGGAAGAGGGGGGTGGGGGATGAGGTACATATACCTCTCCCCGCCCTCTGGGCACCCTCTTTGCCCACTACCCCGACGCCGTTTCCCTCCCTACCGCATACCCGGCGTTCAAGCGGGGGGTGTGGGGGTTTGTCTAATGTATTCTTTTGTGTTGCAGGTGGAGTTACAGGGCGGTCCAGAGGCTGTAAGGTACATACGGGTACCATCTGCAGAAGCACAACAAGGGTGCAAAGGCCAAATATCCACATTGAGGTCCTCGCGTGGGACCCTGGAGGAGCGACGGCACCCCAATAGTCCTGCGGGCGGTTGTGGACCTGAGCAATCGGGGGTTGCCTGGCAGGCTCTGCCCCCTTATGGGGCGGGAGCAAAGGGATGGGCTGGTGGGCCACCGGTGGGAGGGGTCTTCCCCTCCCCCAAAATATGACACACACCGTTGGGGAAGGCCACGGTGTAATTTGGCTCATCAGGTGGCAGGCGGCGAGGGGCTGCCTGCCTTGGGATCGCCTGTAAGATAACCCACCAATGTTGGCATATTTGTAATGCTAATAAACCTGCAGCAATTTTGTCCACAAAAAAGGTGTCTTGTCTGGTTATTGCTCTAGGAGAATGCTGTATGGGGGAGGGTGAGTGTTTGCCGATATTGGCACTATGCAGGCTGCCCGGGGTCTACGAAGGAGACCCACTAAAAGGGCGGCCTATTTATTGCCAAAAGAGGCACAGGAGGCAGCCTCCCAGTGTTTGGGATCCTCAGGGGTCCAGGAGGGCCGCGTCACTTCCGGGAAGAGGGGGGTGGGGGATGAGGTACATATACCTCTCCCCGCCCTCTGGGCACCCTCTTTGCCCACTACCCCGACGCCGTTTCCCCTCCCTACCGCATACCCGGCGTTCAAGCGGGGGGTGTGGGGGTTTGTCTAATGTATTCTTTTGTGTTGCAGGTGGAGTTACAGGGCGGTCCAGAGGCTGTAAGGTACATACGGGTACCATCTGCAGAAGCACAACAAGGGTGCAAAGGCCAAATATCCACATTGAGGTCCTCGCGTGGGACCCTGGAGGAGCGACGGCACCCCAATAGTCCTGCGGGCGGTTGTGGACCTGAGCAACCGGGGGTTGCCTGGCAGGCTCTGCCCCCTTATGGGGCGGGAGCAAAGGGATGGGCTGGTGGGCCACCGGTGGGAGGGGTCTTCCCCTCCCCCAAAATATGACACACACCGTTGGGGAAGGCCACGGTGTAATTTGGCTCATCAGGTGGCAGGCGGCGAGGGGCTGCCTGCCTTGGGATCGCCTGTAAGATAACCCACCAATGTTGGCATATTTGTAATGCTAATAAACCTGCAGCAATTTTCTCCACAAAAAAGGTGTCTTGTCTGGTTATTACTCTAGGAGAATGCTGTATGGGGGAGGGTGAGTGTTTGCCGATATTGGCACTAAGCAGTCAGTCATGGAACAGGACACGGGGCTGCCATCATGCGACGTGTTTACGTCGCCAGCAAGTGATGCAAAGAGGTGTCTTATTTAGAAGCCGCGGCAAGAACACTCTGGGGTTAGGAACTGTAATTATCGTCGGGGAAGACAAATTAGATCGGATAAAAATGTGTGTGGGATTTGTAAATATGTTGAATGGATGCGAATGGCTGGGGACATGCTACAGCGGTGAACAATATGACTGTCTTTTGCTTCTCACCAATAACGTTGACTTCCGTGTGCTGTGCATTAATTAGACCGTTGATATTTTAGGATTGCACTGGGGTAGGGGGTTTATCTCCTGGGCTGAGATTAAGCATTTTATCTCATGAACAATTACCCGCTTCTCACTGATGTCAGCAGCGAGCCTTTTATGAGCTGAGAACATTACAATGCTCTTTTTTTTGCGACATTGAACAAGATACTTCCCAAAACCGGAAAATCAGCTCACAGGTCGGTTCAGGATAGTTTTTGCTGCACGCTCACTTTTGGAACGCAGAAAGGCAATTAGTCAAAGATCACACATCGCCCAATTTCCACTTAATGAAAGCAGGCATGTTTTCATGTCCATAGCAAACTCCAATCAATGTCTTTAGCCCCTCGCTGACATTGCTTGTATACACTGCGCCATCCCTCTGTTTCCCATGTCACAAGCAACCTCGAGTTTCACTGCGGCTTTGTAACCTGCTGGCACCCCCGCCTCCATAAAGCTAAACTCAGCTGGTACACATCAACAAGCCTTTATCAATGAGCTGATTTTTTCATGTAAGTGCCCATCCAGGGACTTGTTACGGAAGCTTTCCACCAGGGCAAATCTGTTCTGCTGCTTATGCAGCATAAACCTACCAAATGGCAAGGTTGCTCAGTGAGTTAATACTTCTGGAAAACAGGACATCGCACCCATGTCTGTAAAATGTTTATTATTAAATGTTATTTTCAGCACTTTGGAATCATTACCATCTGCAAACAGGAACAGACTGCTCGGTTCAATAGCTCCCAAACGTGAACAAACGCTTCTCTCCAAAGCTATTCAAGTGGGATAGTATTCATGAAGGACACTTAGTAAAGTGCAAGGTCGGGGAATAACTTTTCTCTTCCGCTATCTTTTATGAAACTCGTCATAGCATGTCCTTTATTGCACCTTGACTGATTATATCAACTGCTGTTGCAAATCCATCTCGGACTAAAATTTAGTCAACAGCAACTATGTTTTCATTTATGATTTGTATTATGCTACATTATACAATAAAGCATGCACTTGTGTAAAAATACATGAAAATTGCACAAGCTGGGTCTACAGTTGTAAATGCAAAACTCTTCAATATGTGGGGAAAAATTGTCACAAAGCCTAAATTAGTAAAGCACTGCCCGTCGTTTATTTAAAACAATATATCGAACATTCTGTATTATTACTATCCTATTTTCATAATACACTCAAGTGCGAATCTCACCATAAAATGGCTGCCTCATTGGTTTTTCTTTTTAGAGATCAGTACAGCCTGTTAACCAAGAAAGGAACCACAAAGTCTCGTGAGATCAACAACAGAGATTAGGCCATCACAATGTCAAAGGGAAAACACACCAAGTACCATGTTCTCTGTTTGCACAAGACTCGTTAACTATTCAGCTATACAGAGGTGCCGCTCTGCACTGGTCAATGGCGTCACTAGGAGGGTGCGGGGGGTGCGGACCGCACCGGGTGTCACCCCATCATGGGATGACACCAATCTGGTTACGTACGCTGGCTGACTGCTCGCTCTGCACTGCAGACAGACAGTGCAACTGCAGCCTCACCTTAGTCAGTGCTTTTATTATAGTGCAAGCACGGTGCGCACCTGCTGCGCCTTACAAATTAAAATACTGCAGTGTCAGTCAGTGCAGTGAGTGCAGGCTGCAGCAGCACGACGTCGCCACGCACGCACCACCTATAGTGGCTGGTGTCGTGATGTGATGATGATGGTGCGTGCGATGCGGATGCGCGGCAACGGCGTACGCAGTTTGTGGGTCCCAGGGCTGTCAATCTTTAGCGCTACCAATGACGGCCCTGGGACAGCCCCCGCGCGCCGCGCTGTGCTCCTCTGACGCGTCGCGGCGGTCCTGCCCGCGCGCCAGCACCACGTCTGTGGGAGGAGACGCAGTCTCGGCAGCGCAGGGGAGTACGTACGGCGGGTGCACTGCTAGAATAAAAGAATTAATATATATGTCACCTGAAGACGTTCTTTGATATCGCGATTCGCGAGGAACGCCGTCGTCTCCTCCCCTCCCCTTCAAATTTGGGACTGACTTGGGTCCGGACTTGGAGGCCGAGGTGAGAGTTTACTCAGTCGAGAAATATTATTTATATGAAGGAAGTAATGTATTGTTGAAGTTAGAAATGTGGCACTCTCATAAGGGTCAGGTGCATTGCAAACCAATGCCCATTCTGGTACTAAGCAGAGTTTTTTTTTTACTATCTTGTTTTTTGTTTCATGATGATGTCCATCTTCTCAGATTTGCACAGCGACACCCTCACCCACCAGAGTGAACTTCTAGCGGTCCGGTCTCCTAATACCTCACACCATAGGCAGGGTCGCTGAATTATGCGGCAGGGCCAGGGGAGCACCAAACTTTGCGGCAGGGTTGACAAAATTATGCGAAAGAAAATGCTAATTATGCTGCATAATATGTCACTTTTTAATTTTTACAGAAGGTAGTAATGTCTGGTTAAATATGTTACCGAATTACTACATGTTTAACATCCAAATACAGAAACAAGCAACTGAAAGTTGACCAGTTATCTGTTGTGAAGGGCCTTCCGCGATGCACCAGAACGTCCGCACGTTTTTACCAACGTTTGACCTGTTTAAACTAGAAAAATGTTTTTGTTTGTTAAAATCTGCAGATTATGCAGTAGATGATGGATTATGTGGCAAATGCAGCATATCCATAATTTGACAAAAAAAGCCTCTGCTGGAGAATCGCATATTTCCAGTGTTCCTGACCATAGAAGTGAGAAACAATAAACGCGGAGGTAAAATATGCCCACACACACAGACTACTAAGTAGGCCCACACATTTTGGATGGACAGTCCTAACTGCCTCTATGCAAGACTATCTCTCCTTAAGGAGCCTGGCATGTCTTTCTGACAGATTAAAATATCTCTGTCAGTCTTTAACGGCGGATATTAAAAGCTCTTTCTGTTAGCTCAGGTTTATACTCACTGTGCACGTGAGCAGGTGACAATCCGATAAGGCTTATCACATTTTACTGATAATATCCTGTCTTCTCAGAAGTCTAGACCACATGGCCTGGAAGGGTTTCAATTAAGAGGCTCTGGGCCATATTATCAAGCCTGGGCGATAAAATTATCGCCGCTTTATCGACAGGAAACTGCCGCTAAAGTGGGGATAATGGGCTTGATAATATGCTCTATGGAATTCCAATCGAAGCCCATGTTAGATGTGAAAGACATTTAACATGAGCTTCGATTGGAATTCCATAGAGCCTATTAATGTTAAATAAATGTTGTAAAATGTGTGCCTAAAAACTGTGTTCCAGGAACTGTAGAAAAATGGAAACAACAAATGTAGGTGCTTCAAAATATAAAGGAAATGTATGTAAACTTCTCAAAAATGATTCATGGAAATTTCAAGTGACAGTCATAATAATTTTACATCAGAAGATTTCTTGTAAGGCTCTACGGCAGTTCTGTTCAGGTTTGGAGTTCTGCAGAAATACTCCTAAGTAATGTATGATGTAATGTTTGATGTAATATACCAATTTTCTGAAACGTTTCACTGCTGTTGTCCAAACACTATGGACAGCGCAAAGGTATGAAAGGCAAACGTCCTATTGGTGTTAAGAGAAATAAAGAAATTACAGTACTTAACCTAAAGTAATACTAACTCCCAAATCTGTTGATAGACCTACACATTTGCAATGGACTCAACAAAATGTAGGATTTCAGACAGGGAGCCATGAGCCCAATGCTGAAGTGGCACAGCAATTGAGAAACTAAGCTTACAAGCATTTTGTGCATTGTTTCTACATCTCTGGGAACAAAACCACATAATCTTGTCGCTGTGTTGAACTCAGACTTTCAAAATCGTTAAAGATTTCAAGAGTTATGAAATAAAGCAATAGTATGTATATTCGTCTAGCATGAGGATTAACTCCAACTTTTTAGCCTTGCAAAACAGTTTAAATTTTTTTTTTGAGGCTTCAACTTACCTATCTCTGTGTGAGAATGTCTGAGGGTATGTTTAAGGATTATGATCAACTCAACCACCACTGAGTCCCTGCCATTACTCTGCACCTCAGCAGACAGGCACCCTGTTACCAAAATTCAAATCTTTTTCCATAGGGAGGGTCCATAAAAGGAAATTCCCAGCCCCCCTTGTACTTGTTTGCCTCATTGAATCATAACCAATGCCCTTTTCAAGCCAGAGCCCTCATTTTCTAGATTATTAAAGCTAGGCCCAGGGACATCAGTGGCCCTTGCTGGGCTTTAATTATCTGGGGCAGGCTACTGTCGTGGAGCTCTCAGGCCCGACCATTGCCTAGGCCCATGTTGCGCAGGGTCATGAATTACTTGCCATCAGGGCTGTTTTGGGTGTTGAGGTTCTCTGCTCTGGGGAAGCTGATTCCACATACAGTTCTCAAATCCGATCTCCTCACGAAAAACTTTAAGCCACTTATAATGCTATGAAACAGACCCTACTACAGTATTACACTATCTTTACCACAGCATACCATCCACCTTAGTCATGTAAATGAAGTCAAACCTGAAAAAACAAGCAATGTATCACAGCTTCTATTTAGTGGTACCAAGAATTGAAATCTGAAACGGCAATGGTGCGAGTTCAAGACTCCAGTATATAAACCAGTTACAAGAGACAACAGAGAGGCTACCAAAGAGCAGTTACCTAAAAGGTGTACTTCACCAAACAGGTTAACGAAGCACCCAGTCATAATAAACCAATCTTCAACATGTATCATGAACAAGCCATTTTTTATGTCTACAAACAGAGCTGGGCCCTGTGCAAGATGGCCATGGAAATGAGGGTTTTGAGTTTTAGATTAGAATGTATTTCTGTGTTCTAACCCTCTGGCAGTAGTGTAAAACATTCAGACAGGCAGGTTGAACAGAAGTAAGTATCAATTCGGTGGGTAAAAGCTTTAGTGGAAGATGGCAGAGTAGTTCTTTCAATGCTGAAATTCCTCTCCAAAACCAAAGGGGATGATGGACGGAGTGTTGAACATTGCAAGCACTCACCCCCCAGTCAACTGATCTGGGTTTAATCCATCATCATTCTTTAGCTCACTCCGCCACCCTAGTTCAGACCTGGCCATATGACCTGGCCGTTTGACCTGGGTCCCTTGCTCACTTTGCCACTGGATTCAAGCTAGCCTGGCTGATGACGGCTGATTAGCCAGAAACCGGTCCCAGGATGCTTGTTTCCGGTGCAGGGAAGACATGCCTTGGCTTGGCAGTTCAACACTCATCCCCTTTGGCTTTTTGGGAATTTCTCTCCAGTCATTCTCTTGGTCTTTGAGGGGAAAGAGAGAAAGGGCGGGACAAAAGGGAATTATTTCAGAGGAATGCCTTCTTTCAGGAGTGGTTGGGAAAATTCTTTGTGTCTTTTTTTTTACTGCTCCTTCCCCATCAGTGATCCACAGCCAGAACAGCTTTCAATAATCCTAAATTCTCTTATTTTTTTCCCCTTGAAATCTATATATTGCTTTCTTTTTAAATGGTTACAGTTACAGAGGGAAGGATGATTACAGGACCAGTGTACAAATATGACATCAGTTCACAATTGTATATCATTACCTTACAATAGCTGCAGCAACTTGAGAAGGTACATTGTTGAGGCAAGATTTACTGGCATCTGAATGGATATGGTCGCTCAGAATACCTGTGTTAGTGATAGAAGACTGGTGGTAGGAGTTTTTCTATGATGATTATAGGAAGCGATACAGCAATTGGTTACAACGTACATTGAGTGAGCGTTTCCTGTACGCAGCAAGCAGTTATACACAATGACAGAGATAAACTGTTGAGGCTCTCAACCAAACAACAAGAATGCATGTGAAGAAAACAAAAACATAAAAAGAATCAAGAGAAGAACCTTATTAACAGCTGTCATGTCATCTCCCGTCCCCCACCTACAAACTTCGCCCCATGTCTATTTGCTAAGCGAATTACTCATTCCTGTCAACAGAAATTCCATCAATGGGGTTATTGTCCAACCAGAGGCACACGTTATTAATGTCGAGCTCATCAAGGGATTCGGCTTTAGGGGGCAGCAACGCGTGCGCATCAACTCCAGATTCATCGCCGCTGGATAGCTGGACGTCAGACGACGGGAGCATCTGAGGCATCTGCATGAAGGCCTGCCATGACCAAGTCCCAGCTACTGGCCAGTGTATATTTGCGGAGCCCCATGGCATCCACCCTGTGTAATGTAACGCTCTCTGCTAGTTAAAGTTGGTAGGCAACCGCATCCAGGCAGCAGTATAGAGAGGATCAGGTGACTTCCACCTACATGTGATAAATCGTCTGGCTAGGCTTAGACCCAGATCTATAAAGCGAGAAGTGACTTTGTGTTTTTTACCTCGCTTGTATAGGCTGAGTATGCATGCCTCCCTGGT
This sequence comes from Lissotriton helveticus, assembly GCF_964261635.1. Lineage (NCBI taxonomy): Eukaryota > Metazoa > Chordata > Amphibia > Caudata > Salamandridae > Lissotriton > Lissotriton helveticus. The sequence continues at coordinate 491,812,412 of NC_136067.1, read as the reverse complement.
ATGTGGGAGTTCCCTCTCAGTGCAGTCGACCAGGGACCTCACGCCAATAGCACTACAGTTGTATATGCTCTATATGTGTGATGTCTACATTCACCAGACCACCGTGGGAGCAGGAGATGTGAGCATAGTTGAAATGTTTGTTAATGTTGGCTTGAGTAAGGTAGTCCCTGTGTACAATGTATAACTGAATCAGAGGAAAGCGGGCGCTGAGAAATATGTAGGTAGAGATCTCCAATACAGTGGACCATTCTTTATCCGTGCAGGGATGGGAAAGGTCAGCCTCCTACTGTGGCCGTAGGGATGTCACTGTTGGAGCCATAAGCGAGCTCAAAGAGACTGCGAGTCAACACACCAAGTATCTGCCCAGGCCCATGACAAGCATGTATTGTATAGTTAGGTGCATGATCAGCTCTTGGGCCATAGCCGCCTCACCGCCCCCATCAGCAAAGCATGAAGAAGGAACTGACCGGGAGGGAGATCCTCCTCCTCCACCAGTAGTTCGCAGGTCAGTAGCTCACGTCTCTATATAGATATCCCAGCGACTAGATCCCCGCTGCAATCCAAGCATTCAGCTCTTGCTTAATGGTGTAGTGGTTACCCCACAGCATACCCAAGAGTGGCAAGGCTGGTACGTATGGCATAATTGCTGCATAATCTGCTGGAAGCAGCGATGTCTCACTAACAGAAGTGCTGGTCTTGGCAGTAGTGGTCGGGCGCAAGAGTGGGATAGCTGGACAACACCTGCCAGAGTCCACGGCGGCAGCAGGTGACAGTGTCTACCAATTGAAAAGCAGCAAGCCACCTCAACACCAATTGAAGTTGGGACGCTAAGTAGTATTACTCAAAGGTAGGGACCGCCAGTCCGCCTGAGGTTGGGATATTTAAAGTTTAGAGAGTGCTACTCACCACCTGGAGGTGTTTCAAATGAAGGCTCTATCTTCTTTCTCAAAGGAACGGAAAAAGGAGGTGTATATGTATAAGAGCAGGCTGGCGAAGTATTACAGGAGTTGTGGGGAGTTCGACCATCTTGAGCAAAGCTACTCTACCCACTACGGATAAAGGCAGAGTCCGCCAGAATTTCATCTGGGTCCGCAATGAGGCGACAGCGTGCATCAGCTTACTGTCGAGATCAGCAGATGAGTAGTAAATTTGAATGCCCAGATAACAAAATGTGTTGGCTTGCCAGATGAGAGGTGTAGCGAACAATTTGATATTTGGACCAAGGGTGGTCGGAGAAAGTGGAAAAATGCAAGATTTATCCCAGTTGACTTTTAGGCCTGAAAGTTGAGCAAACTGTCAGAGTGTGCCAGCGATCCCATCAGTGATAACAGTGATGTCCCTCATGTAGATGAGAAGATCATCTGCATAAAGGTAGACCAAGTGTAGACTGTCACCTGGGGTATACCCCACTTTACTCCCTTTGTGCCCAGGTGAGTCGCCAGTGGCCCCACTGCTAGGGAGAAGAGCAGTGGGGCGTGTCCCTGCCTACGAGGATGGGGTCGGATTTGGGGTAGCCTTTCTTCACCCGAGCCAACAGCAATGTGTATAGTAACTGGACGAGTTGCAGGAACCTGTCTCCAAGACCATACAGGGGTAGCACTGTGAATAAAAAGGGGCTCTCTAAGGGGTCGAAAGCCCTCTCTAAGTCAAGCGCCAGACAACCTGCATGGAGCCTCATGAGAGGGGCATACTCCATAATACAGAAGAGGCACAGCAAGTTGAATGAGTTTATGGGTGCCGGAACAAAGCCATTTTGGTCTGGGTGTACCAGATGTGGAACCAACGGAGCCAAGCGGTCCGCTAAAATTTTCTCCAGGATGTTGTAGTCCGTGTTTAATAGTCCCAGCGGGCGGTACAACCCCAAGGCCTCTGGGTCAGGGCCTGGCTTGGGCAGGGAGATAAGGAGCACTTCTTGGAGAGAGGCTGGGAGGCATTAAGTCTCTAACACCTCTGCATATAGAGTTTGTAAATGGGGGGTCAATTGCGAGGCATAGGCTCTATGCTGGCAGCCCGTCTGGGTCAGGGGTCCTGCCGGTCGCTAATGCTCGTACCACTTCATATAATCTCAAACTGTGAGATAGGGTCGTCCAATTCCACCCTTTGTTCAGGTGTGATGCAGGGCATGGACACAACAGCAAGGAACGAATTAATATCGTCTTAGGGAACTGCGGTAGTTGGTTGATCTCGTGGATTAGACACGCAAGAAGCAAACCTGTCTTGTCAGATGCTACATGGATCTTGGCCGAGCACGCAGCATAGTTGTGGCATCTTAAATGCTCCAACGTTCATGCTGCGTCCTGGCCAGTCTACAGACGTCAGTTGGGTTTGTTACTTGCACATTTTCTAGGCTGAGCTCTACATGCAGAATGCCAGTGTCTAGCTGTCGGCGAATGTTCCACTGGATCCCCATACAGGGTCCCCTCGATGTCACTTTGAAGGCATCCCACTCAGTAGATCTTGCAGGAACCGATTCTGCATTTAGGTCAAAGTAATCGTCAATGATTGTGGCAGCATAGATTGGAAGAGGGGATCCTGTAGCACCGCCGGCTGCAGTCTCCACGTGGGGATTGGGGGTGCCAGAGTCCCACGCAATAGGCTGATATTGGGGGTTGTGATCAGAGTGGGTGCGGCCTAAGTAGTCAATGTGTGTGGCAAAAAGGGCCAGGCTTAGTGTGCCAATTAGCCTCTCCATCCTCACCTGTAATGCTTGAGTTGCGAAGTAAAAGCAATACACTGGTAGTCTTTTTGCGGCTGTGCCACAAGTTCACTAATCCCCAACTCTGCAACCAGTCTTTGAGTGCCTAGGTGTTCGAGGAGGTATTCGTACGTGGCATCAGAGGGAATGAGTGGTATAGGGCAACATTAATTAAAGTCGCCGCCTAATAGCCCCAGGACTCCACCCCAACGTGACAGAACCCCAGAGAGCGTACACAGGAATTGTATGTGGTCGGTGCAGAACCCCAGGGAGCGTACACAGGAATTGTATGTGGTCGGTGTTGGGGGAGCAGATGCTCCAGAGTAAGATATGTCGACCATCTAATCTGCCCCTCACAAGAACATTTCTGCCCTCCGAGTTAGTGATCCTCTCGTCCGGTTTAAAGAACGTCCCCGGGCTCACTCAGATCAAGACCACTTGGGCATCGGTGGAGAAATCAGTAGCAAACATTTGACGACACCAGTGGTGCAGTAGCTTTGTCACTACTGGGTGAGTCAAATAGGATTCTTTCAGTAGAGCGACATGGATTGAGTGGCGCTTAAGGCATGAGTAAATGGCATATCAATGCGGAAGGGAATGTATTCCACAGACATTCCACGTAGTACTTTAATGGACAACATGTGTGCTTATGTGTGCGATGAAGGGGCAAGCAGGGGCTGGGTGTGAAACATTGTGAGTGGGTAGCAGGGACAGCCTGCCAGCAGGAAGGGAAAGTGTCAGGAGACCAATCAGCATATGTAAAACTGAAATAAGAAAACTCCAGCGTGCATCCTATCCTCAGCAGTACCGGATCTGATGCATCAGTGACATGAGGGGCGTAGGCTTCCAGCCAGTGCCAGGCCTCATCAGGCGAGTCAAAGAAAATGCATGATGCCGTGCTCGGCAACCCTTAGATGCGCCGGGAACAGCTTTGAGTATTTCAGCTCTAGCTCACGGAGACGTTGCTTCATTGCCAGAAAAGTGCTGTGTTGCTGCTATTGGAATGTGATTGTGTAGTTGGGAAAGATCATTATTTGTGCGTTGTCCACTTTTGTCTCAGTGAGTTTTTTGGGACTTGAGCAGCATGAAGTCGCGGTCCATCAGTGTCTGCATTGATTAATGTGCACGTTACGCTTATGTTTGTAAGACAGCAATATTGTGTTCCACTGTGTCCACAAGCTTTTGGTGATCTGCGTGTAGCAACTTGAGATCCGTAGCCCTGGTGGCTATTTGAGCCTCCAATAATGTGAGGGAGCGCTCAATGCCCACCTCAGTTGCCGCTTGCATATTTTCTAGTTTGTTTTCCAGCAATGCAGCGCAGTCCAAGGGCCCTGCCGGCAACTCTGGTAGTCAGGGATGGAGCCGCTGCCGGCCACGACTGGTTGTCCTGAGTGGCTGAGTGAAGGCGGCCCATTCTCTGTGTGAAAGGGGAGAATGCAAGAGGTCAGTGAGGCAAGTTCAGGAGTTGTCCCACAGAATCAGGGTTTGCGAAGCGGGCAGGCCAGCCCAAGACTGACTACCGGGGGGCCAAGGTATGGCCACAATGGCTAGGGTCCAGGCGCTACTCCCTCTTGTTTTATCCAACTCTCACAGCAGGAGCAGCTGCTCAGTGACGGCCAGGAGCCGGGGCGCCAGCCTGCCAGTGCATGCAAGTGCGAGTGTCTGGTACCGCCCCCGCCCTCATCAGCGGCAGCCACAGCAACACACCAACGTCTGAAACTGGGCATCCGTAGTCCACTATGCGCTAGCCTTCCGCCGAGGCCACAGGGGGAGCCAAATGCAACGCAGGGGCACTCCTCAACTGCCCAAGGAGTGTATATTCACAGATTACTGCTGGACTCTTCCCCCAGCCGGCAATCCGAGTATCGAAATGGCCCGAGCCTGCAGCAGTAGTGGCAAAAAAATCACCACATTAGAGGGCCAGGCCTGACCCCATCCACTTGAGTACGTCTAAATGCGCAGCAGCAGGATCCTGAATGGCACAGGGACAGCAGCACAGTTGCTACGTGTGCAGGCCTCCAGACAACAGCGCTGGGGTGCTACAGGAGTCAGGACCACTATCGGGGCCCAGGAATGAGTAAAGGCATATACTCCACCCCTCTTGGCTAGACCCAGCCCCAATTGTCTTCCGGGCACCTCATCACCACCACAGTCAGTGGCAAGGGTGGAAGAAGGGGAGGAGAGGGTGGAAAAGAGAGTAGAAGAGAAAGGCAGGCAGCAGGTCGGAAGTCCCCAGGCTCGCTCGTCCTATTGGGGTCACCTAGATGGTGGCCCTCTCTGTATTCAACATAGCCACTATTTGCTAAGGCTCCAGTAGTTTCTGCTTGGCCCACAGGTGAAGTTTGAGCCCAGGACCGGTATGTCCCATGTGTCTGCGACCTGATCTTGCCCCAGTGCCTCCACCCTCAGTTATTCTGGTGAGCCCAGGTTTATGGCTCCCAGGCCTGAGGCAACAGTGGCAGTCAGGGAGAAGGCAAGCGTGACTCCTCTCATTAGCATAAGCTAGTGCCCGATCTGGCCCCCGTACCCCTGCCCCCAGCTACGCCAGGGAGCCCAGGTCTGGTATGGCACACTGGCTCGTTGCTGCAACAGCAGTCAGGGAGAAGGCAAGGATGGATCCCCCAGTTACAGAGGCTTGGGTCCGATATAGCTCCATTGCCTTCACCCCCAGCGATGCTGATGCGAAGTAGGCAGAGCAGCCAGAGCAGCGCAAAGCTATCCGCTCCCCGCTCCCACATTCTCGACAAAAAACTCAATCTAACCCCCCACATCAATTCCATTGCAAAGTCTGCTCGATACCATCTGCGCCTTCTTTGGGGAATCCGTCGCTTCTTCCCTGAGCAGGACCTTATAACCCTGGTGCAATCGCTGGTCCTCTCCAGACTTGACTACTGCAATTCTCTTCTTACTGGCCTCCCCAAATCCCACCTGTCCCCCTTAAATCTGTTTTCCATTCAGCAGTTCGTTTCATTTATGGGGCCAAAAGAAGCGACCACATCACACCGATGTTATCCACCCTCCGCTGGCTTCCAATCGAGGCTAGAGCTATATACAAGACTGCTTGTATCACCCACAAAGCCTTGCACTCCTCCTCTCCTCGCTACCTGGCCAATAAACTGAAACTCTCTGGAGGCTCTAGACCATCTCGTAATGCGGAAAATATTCTGCTTGAACCTCCCACTTTCAAGAAGGAAAGAACGATGGCACAATCCTTTTCAGGCAACGCGGTGAGAATCTGGAACTCCCTTCCGCCGCAGCTCCGGACCACCACCTCTTCCCAGGCCTTCAAAACTAACCTCAAAGTTCTCCTCCTTCAAAGTCACTTCCAAATGTAATCCATGCCCTCTCTATTATCTGAAGGAAGCCCTTCCATTATAGAAAATTCTACTGTACATGACTATGGAAGTGTCTTCCCAGTGTGTTCTTGTGGTTTGAGAGTCTGCCATTTATTGCGGTATTATCTTTCTACCTGTGTTTGGTACTCGTGTGTAACATGCACCCGTCACTTTCTCTTGTAACACACTGTTTTCTACCTCTTACATGTGTTTATTTTCGATACCTGCACATGTGCCACCATGGCCTACCTAATGTTTGTTCTTGTGCTTGAGGGCCCCCATATATTGCAGTATCATACCTCTATGTTTACTTTGTATGCTTTTGTAACCTGCACACGTCACTTTTTCCTCCTGTAATGCACGTTTGCTACCTCTTGTATTATGTTGGCTCACGATTGTCATTATTGCTTCATTTAATGTAACGTTTGCTTTTGTATTTTGTTCACTTGTAATGTTCTCATGTATCAGTTCTGTTCCTACTGTGAAGCGCTCTGACACCTTCGGGTAAAGTCCGCGCTATATAAAAACGCACAAATAAATAAATAAATAAATAATAAACTCCCCCTCCCCTCCCCATACCATGGCAAGCCGGCCCCCGGGTGTCACGTCTATGCCCCAGTCAGCAGGGCAGAGAGGATAGAGCAGGAATAGGGCATGTGGGTGACCATTATTCACCACAAGTCGACAGCTCTCACCTCCGTGTCATTCACGGCCCAACTTTTGGCCCGCCAAGTGCGGTGTCAGCCACAGGGCACAATTCATCTGCTAACTTCTCGTGTTCAACCAGTTCCAGCATTTTGTTGTTCAACCACTCCAGCACTGCCGCAGGTTCTTGCTCTGGGCAGAGGGGGCGGCCAGGAGCATTTGTCAGGGTATCGTAGTCTCCGGAGCATCCGATCGCACAACCCTCACCAGCTCATTGCCATGCGGTTGGGCGCAGGTCGCAATCGATCCACACAACAGGGAGGCGGCTCACAGGGTGTGAAGTTTGAAGTTTATTTTATTATGCTTGATTAATTAAAATCATTGCATACAAAAGATAAAATATCTCACAGTTTTCAATAGAATCATTATATAACAAAAAGATTTTACATCACGTTAAAAAAGTGCTCAAATTATTAAAACATTCTGCACGTTAGCTGTGTTGACTATCAATATTATTTCGACTGTGGCTGTTCTTGTAAAGTTCCAATCGTTTCTTTTAATGAATAATCTTTTTGCCGCTCGGTCCGGTGCTTCATTCTTTTTGCGATTATGTCGAGGAATTTAATTAGCCGGCCATTTAACTTGACCAACTCAGGGTTAAAGCACAGGGTGTGAGTCGTGTGATGGTGGGATGCTGTGACGGGGCGCACAGGGGCTCAGATAAGGCAGGTCAGGGCATTGGACGACTTTTGTCGGTTAGGATAGTGGCCGTAAATGGGGAAGAGTCCCGGACCCTCTTCAAAACGTGTCCTCTATCTTGGCTCTCATATGGCTAACTCATTCAGGTAATCTAATCTCAATGCATTGGCAACCTAGGTCTTCATTCTGCCTCCTAACCATCTAGACCTTCTTTCGCAGACGAGCTTTGTGTTTCATACTTTCTTCAATCATTGAGTTTGACTGATTAGTGCCAGAGGTCATAATCCACTGACTATTCAGATGAAAATATAATAGTGTCTGAGGCTGCAAGAAGCCTTACCTGAGGAACCATTACAAGAGCATGTGACAGTACTTTGATACTAGGCCGTCGATTAGAATATGGACCCTAGGTCTGGTTTCCAGACATACTGCTGTCCTTCCTATTTATCAATTCAGCCACTCTGTGCACTCCAGTAGGTTATAATAGTCTGCGAGTGATACTTGTGGAAATTACAAAGAGCTTGTTTTCTCTTTTCTGAAGGAAGTTGAGAAAAGGTTTCACCAGACTACTCGTCCAACATCTCCCAGTTGCAGACCCGATTCTATAGAGGATTTGAATGTAATTTGTGCAGCGCTTGCTCCTAATCTATTTCAACCATGGCTTTCAGTGACATTTAAATGTTATTCTTGTCGGCTGTTAGTGTTAGCCACCTATAGAATTTCAAAAGTGACCTTTTAATGGATCTTACCAGTGTTCCATAATGATTTTCAAACCAAATTGTGTCTACAATCATAATAGATTCTGATATAAATCAAAAGATCTTTCTCCTGAGCTTCTTTTGGAATCTTTCATCATTTAATTTTTCAGGAGTAGTTAATTTATGGTTTGAGTGAAATAAAGTGTACCTCTGACAGCTGCTTATTTACCTGCAGCGGTCTAATGTATTAAAGTGGGCTTCCATTCACTAAATGGCCACTGTCTTGCAGGACAGAATGTTATACTGGACTGCTTCTTTCTCACCTGAGGCATGCTCATGCTGTTGGGGCAAAAGCAATGTCAATGACTTTCAAAAGGCATGCTGCTGAAGAAGTGATATACACTGCATTCACTTTAACTACTACACATACATTAAATTAAAACATGGCATTGGTTGTTTGGGCTGGAAGGAGTGCCTTATTTGTTCATATTATGCTGAAAACATCTGTTGGTGATCTGTATGACTTTTGTCTCAGCTTCCATTTGGTTTCTGGTTACGCTTTCTAATCATAATGTTGCATAAGAGGAAGGGTATCTTGGCTTTAAGGGTGGGCATAATCTACTCACTAAGTGACATCTTTACTATTAATCATAGTGCACTGTTTTAAGTATCACTGCAGCCACGGGTATTGCTACCATCCCAACTTAAAAGCACTTTTATTGATTTCAGAATAAAAAGAATTCCCTCGATGTCAACACAATACATTTTTCGTTGACTGTTAAATCAGTTAGCATAGCTGAGTACCTGCTGACATGGGAGCCCTGCGCCTATGATGATGTGTCCAACTGCAAATATTGACATTACATTTTCTTCTGCTAGACTTGAGAATGTTTTCAAACAGCAACGTGGAGATGGAGCAGACCGGAAAAGAATTTGGTTTTCATGGGAGTTCCACTTAAGTCTGTTAATGAACTTCCCTGTTTTACAATGACCTCTGACTGAACGAATCAAGTTTTTTCAGCAGGTGCACCCTGATGGGTGTGGCACTAGACACGGTGGTCAAAACGTTTGTGGGCCCAGAACCTTCTGGAGGAAGACTGATGCACAACTTGGAATATATCTAGAAAAAAAATAATTAGACGCTGCTGACGAAACCCAGTGCAGATTGCACATGAGGGGATACCACACGGTGGTGCAGAGTACAGGGGTTACCCATTATGACACAAATTCATGAAGCATCAAGCCAAATCAGCAAAATGTTCAAAATCATTAAAGAAGTGACTGCATTGGAAGTAAATAAAAAAAGTGTCACCCAGACACCCTAATTCTTTTCCTTCGTGGTAAAGCTAAAAGAAATGCAAGACTATCTCACTAAAACCAATTAATGGCGTTCTATTTCCCCATCACCTCCCCTCCCCAAGATCTAGCTATCTAATTCCCTTCACAACAATGAGCTCCCACAAGTCCAGCTTACAAGACGAAAGATTAAATTACCCTGACACCTCGCTGATCTTTGGCCTTGATGATTAATACTTCCTTAGCACCATGGACCCATATATATTTGAGATGATAAATACAGAGGTCCCACAAAGGTTCTTTTCAAAGAGCCTCAAATACATCATAATAACTTATATTTTGTCCCAAAAATTCATAATCATGGAGAGCATGGTGAGATAGCAGCTTTAGATCCATGTGGAATTGTTATGTTATGTCCACTTGTAGCGCGCACGGATACTGATGAGTGTCCCGGCGCGATGCCTGAGGCATACAAGAGGAAATTAACAAACAAAGAGGTGAGTCTTGAGTTTCCTTTTGAATATGACAGGATTCTGAATAGACCTCAAGGAGAGGGGGAGGGCATTCCAGGCTGCGCTGGCCTTCACCGCAAAGGAACTGCCACCCATCCTCTGAAGCTTAATGCGAGGAATCCAAGCAAAACACTGAGTCACAGATCGAAGAACACGCGCCGGGACATAGAAGGAAAACCGCTTCTGAAGATAGAGGGGACCAAGGCCATGGAGAGCACGATGGGCCAAAACTAGAGATTTGAACCTGACCCTATCAGCAACAGGAAGCCAGTGAAGAGAGCGTAATTGAGAGGTCACGCTATTCCTTGCCGAGATGCCCAATAGCAATCGAGCGGCCGCGTTCTGGACTACCTGAAGCTTTTTAAGCAGATATCCAGGGGACCCAGCAAAGAGAGCATTGGCGTAATCCAAGCGAGAAAGAATCAGGGCACAGGTGACAGTTTCTCTAGTCGCTTGAGGGAGAAGCCGGAAAAAGGTCCGCAGAGTCTAAAGGAGGCCAAAGCAGCAACTTGCCAGTTTCTTAATATGGGCTGAAAAGGAGAGACTCTTGTCAAAGCAGACTCTCAGGTTTTTTGCAGGCTGTCCCGACACAGGGGGGAGCGGGGAGTCGGGGGCCACAGCTGCTCACGAAAATCAGCGGGAAACTTGCCATACAGCAAGATCTCGGATTTTTGTTCATTGCATTTTAGCTGTGCATCAGCCAGCCATTCAAAGATGGAGACTAGGCACTGTTGAGCTGCTAAGACGGAGCTGGAAGTCTTATCCCAGGTGAACAGCAACTGCGTATCGTCAGCATAGGCCATCACCTTAGCCCCAAGCTCCTCTGCCGGATATATAAGTGGCGTAACATAAATGTTAACGAGGAGCGGGCTGAGGGGAGAGCCCTGAGGGACTCCAGTGGTGACCAGCTGGGGGGAGGAAGAGAAAGTGGGAGCCAAATCTGCTCAACCCGCTCTTCCAGAAAGGACCTCAGCCAACCCCAAGCCGCTCCCGATACCCCAATCTACGCCAGTCGGGCCAGAAGGAGAGCATGGGGGACCGCATCGAACGCGGCTGAGAGGTCAAGCAAAATTAATGCTGCCCTCCCGCCCGCGTCCGGGGCAGGATGGCATTGAATGATATTATAGCCTGCCATACATCGCGAGCTGAACCGCCCATTAAAGGCCCACTCCAGCGTTCAGGGCCAGAGCCGAAGGCTTCTATTGTGCCCAAATAAAATTGAAAAGTTTTGGATCAATCTGTGCTTTTCTTTTTAGCAGCATATCTCGGCCATCACGAAGAGCATCAGTTTTCAGCTTATGATGCAGAGAAGAGCTCACCTTCCCTAAATAGTGGTTCATGCTCAACAGGGCTATTGCATTGTCCTACCAGTATCTCGTTTAGAATTCTGCAGAGGTAGATGCTCCAGTGTATACGAAACACGACAGCTATAAGATGGCTCAACTTAATGAATGAAGTTCAAATTTACGTGCCCCGTCTTTAGAACTGTTTGGGGTAATGCCTTCCACAGTTTGCAGAAGCTGGTTCCCACGAGTAGCCCTGCCTGTAAACCTGAGAAGGGGCACTGCCAAACTAATTGAGGAGGCCAAATACAACCATGCAATATGTCAATAATATCAAAGTGCATTGTCTGCCGCTCCAGGGTTAAAGTAACACACACTCAAAACTTCCCAGCCTTCCTTCTTTGAAGAAGACAAGTGTTTAATAAGGCATTTGACACCCTTGATGTTGTCATCAGTCCTTCACATTCAAGAAGAGACTATGAATCTGAAAAAACCCAAGCCCTGAGATAAACAGCACCCGCAAGACTTAACTGCAGCACACTACTTCCACCATTTAAATTAGATTTCAATGTTATTACTCTGCTCTGCGAAATAATAACCTGTTGCATACATGGCAGAAAGAAACTGTCTACACGGGACATAAAATCTAACTCACCATTTCATATTTATGTACAGAATTTCTGGTTTCAGGTGTGCCCTCTTGCTGAATGTCTGGGCTGTAGCTATCTATTGCTGTAGAGCAATTTTTGATCTGGGATATTCTTTAGTAGAGGGAATTGTAAAAGTGACCATCTAAAATCTCTTCATTCAGTACCACATCTTAATATGAATGCCGACTGAGCGATAATTATTTCGGCCATTACCGACTGGAATAAGAGCTTCGAGATGTATGTGGAAAAAAAGTGTCCGAATCGGTAAAAACCAGTTGGTAAAATACCGATTCGGTATTTCACGAATCGGAAAATACCGAATTCTTATTTACCGAGTCGGTAAATAAGAAATGGGTATTTTCCGAATCGGAATATACCGAATTCTTATTTACCGAATCGGTAAATAAGAAATGGTAAAAATGGCATATCGAGATGTAGGAAACCCAAAAAATACCGAATACCATGAAAATCGGTATTTAAGAGTCGGTATTTACCACGGAATGAAAGCAGGTGGAAACCATGTGCAGGATATAAAAGAAGGCCCCAAAATGCAACAGTGCAACCACAATGGCGGCTTTCTACATAATGACAAGGCGGCTACGGATACAGGCAGCAGGAGAGAGGGTCTGGCCAAGGGAGGAGCAGGTGTATAGGCAGAGGATCACCCTTTTCCAACTGACTGAACCAGAGATCCTGCAAAGGTACAGGCTGTACCCCAGAACCATCATGGACTTGATCAGGGACCTCCATCCATATCTGGAACACCCAACCCCAAGAGCACACGCCATCCCACCCCATGTGCAGGTGCTGTGCTGCCTACACCTTCTTGCTTCTGGGAGCTACCAGAGTGTGATTGCTGTGGCAGGTGGGGTGTCCCAGAGCTGCCTGTCACGTTTCTTCAGGAAATTCCTTGACGCCATGATGCAGAGAATGGGACACTACATTGAGTTCCCTGACACACCTGCTGAACTAGCAAAGACCAAAACCAATTTCTACCAACTTTCACACTTCCCGCACATCATAGGCTGTATCGATGGCGCCCACATCCCACTATGCCCACCTGCAGCAACAGAACACATTTATAGAAACCGGAAGTCTACGCATTCAATCAATGTGCAGGTGATCTGCAACGCTGCCAACATCATTACCGACATTGTTGCCAAATTTCCAGGGAGTACCCACGACTCCTACATCTTCCAGAATAATGGGATATACACACGCCTTGTTGCTGGTGATTTTGAGGATGATACCTGCTAGGTAAATAACTGTGAGACACCCTGATAGTCAATGCAGAAGGATCAATCATGAGTATGTGACTAATCATTATTTATTTTTCCACCCAGGTGACAGTGCATATGCCCTGCGTTCATTTGTCCTCACCCCCTACCTGAATCCATCCACCAGGAGTGAAAGGCGTTACAACGTGGCACACAGAACAACACGTTGCGTGGTGGAACACACTTTTGGACTGCTTAAAAGCAGATTTCGCTGCCTCCATAAGAGTGGAGGTGCACGGCAGTACACGCCAATGATCTGTTGCAAAATTATTGCGACCTGCGCCATGCTGCACAATCTTGCCACCAAGGAGCGCACAGTGGTAGAAATCACATATCATGGGGACATAGATGATGGGACAGAGCAAGCCGATCACAATGCAGCAGGAGCAGCGCCAGCAACAGATGGCAGACTGAGACGCGCAGAAATCACAACCAGATATTTCTAATAGAGTGAGGAGACACAGGCATGTTTAGTTCCTGAAGCACTCAGTTTAATATGCACTACTGCACTACACATATACCAGACCACATGAATCCAACAACATCCGCATTTCACACTGGGTGGCCAAAGTTCACATCACTGTGACCTGTCCTGTGTTCAGGATTATTTGTTAATGCCTGCGCTTACGCAATATGGTGTGTGAGCTACGGGGCAGGGGGTCAACTTGCGCAGTGGTGCTGGATCCACTCCTGCTTGAGGACTCCTCTGTGTCCCCGACACACGTGTTACCAGCAGTGGCTGTCTGCTGTGTCAGCAGTACCTCCATAGCAGAGGTCACTTTCCCCATCCCCCTGGACAAGTCACTGCAGCAGTGCACAATGCCAGTCTGCATGTTCACTGACCAGCGGCATAGCAGGGTGGTTGCAGTTGCCAGCCGGTTGATGGCCTTATTCTGCTGCTTAAGTACGTGCCTATTCCTGCGCCTTTCTGTCTGGTCACTCTCAAGCATGTCACAGAGGGAACCCATGCGCACACCCATTTCCCTCACCCCCTCTGCCATGGACTACATTCCTTTTGCCATGGACTCCATTCCTAGGGCCATGGAGCATATCCCCCGATCAATGTTTGACATCCTACTGTTCAGGATGCGCACCTGTCTGTGCACTGCCATGATCCCTTTGGCCTGCATGCGCTGGATCTTCACCATAGTGGTTTCCAAACCAGCAAAGACCCTCTAGATATCCTGCCCCTCGTCTCGCCCACGTGCCCTACGACCACGGACACTTGCATGCACAGATCCTGATGACCCCTGTTGCCCTGCGTTGCCAGCCAGTGGTGGAGTGCTAGGTGTGTGGACCTCCACCTCTTCTTCATCAGAGCTTTCTAGGATCCTGAGTGGTGGAACATCCTGCCTCCTTGGCCTCACATGCACAGAGGACCCTGAGGTTGGTGTTGTGGCAACTGCAGGTGCTTCCGGAGTCTGTGTCACAAACAGCAGGGGTGACAGTGGCTGTGCTGTGGTGTCTTCCTCCAATGCTGTGGGTGCCTGCGCTGTGGAAGTGTCCTCAGGGACAGTGCTGGGTCCTGATGTGTCTGAAGGCTTCTCCCTCGCAGCCGTTGCTGGTGCACTTGTCTCCCCTCCCTGCGCTGCACTACGCAATGACTCTCCTGTGGGCAGACATGGACTATGATCACCTGTGTGTCTTCATTAAACACATTCCTATCACACAATTCCCTAAGCCTCAACTGCTTGTGTATGGGGAGTGTGGCATGGCATGCTGAATTCTGTGTTGGCTGCTTTGATGTATGTTGCTATGACTACGACTACCATGATGCATTGATGGTGAGTACTGACATGTGTTCTGGATTGTGATTCAGTCACCCACATTGGGGAAGGGGCCAGGGAATGGGTGAGGATTCATGCCCATGCATCTTACCTTTCTTTCTTGCAGCTCTGGCTGAGCTGTCAGCATCCCCAATTCCGGTTGGTATGCGACGTTTACGACGCAACCTTTACAACGCCGTTCCATTACGACGCGGTCATAACAACGAAAGTTGTTACAACGAATTGCGCTGGGGGGCGCTCAAGGATAGTAAATCATTTAATTTACTATCTCAACACCTTCCCTACTATCCACGGGGACTGGTGTTGGAATAGTAAAAGATTTCTTTTTAATTTGCGCCCCCCAACGCAAGTCGTTGTAACGACTTGTGTTGTTACAACCGCGTTGTAATGGTACGCGTTGTAAAAGTGTGCGTCGTAATGACGTACATCCATTCCGGCTCCATGGTGGATTCCACCAGCTGCTCCAGTTCAATGAGGCTTGGTGCACGGCCCTTCCCTCCACCTGTGGCTGAGGATTCTTTCCTCTGGGTTGCAATTTTCTTTTTGGTGGTGATCCTCAGATCATACCATCTTTTTTTGATATCTTCAATTTCCCGATGTGTGACCCCTAGGGCATTTACTTTGCTCTGGATCTGCAGCCAGGTGTTTCTTTTGACAGACTCTGCTACTTGCAGGGACTGTCTCCCAAAGCTGGCTGTAATGCTGCACTACCTCCTCCGCCAGCACCTGGAGCTCAGTTGTGCTGAATTTTAGCTTCCTTTTTCTATCACCTCCATCCTTCTGGCCTTCCTGGGACTCCATGGTGATGCTCTACCGGGCTCAGTGCAGCCTGCTCCTCTGTCTCCCCTGTGGCTCTCCAAACAGTTCTGTAGCTGTGCACCTGCATGGGTGTGGCCACCTCCAGGTACTGGGGTGTGGTACTTGCATCTGAGCCACCTCCAGGTACTGGGGTGTGGTACTTGCATCTGATTGGTTGATTTCTCAGTTGCTTTGTTGTGGGGAGTGGGGGGTGTCCCTGATTGGTTAACTGGCTCACATGTCTTCTATTCGAATTTTAGAGATCGGATTTTACCGATTCGGCAAATACCGATTCGGTAATCTCCGAATCGGTAATATCCGATTCGGTATCTCCCATGGAGGCCCATAGGGTTGAATGGGTGATACCGATTCAGATATTACCGATTCGGAGATTACCGAATCGGCATTTACCGAGTGTGGACAGGGCCGGACTGGCTACCGGGCAGTTGTGTGTGCTGCCGAGCTTGGGGCTAATTTCTCGAATTTCGTTTTGCACACGCAGGTCCCCATCAACGAAATAAGCCCCCAGCACGGCAGCACACACAACTGCCCGGTAGCCAGTCCGGCCCCGAGTGTGGATTCCGATTGTTACCGATTCCGTATTTTTTACCGATTTTTTTTTTTTTTAGCTACATTCAGTTTTCTGATTAATAAATACCGATTCGGTATGAATCGGTATTTAAGATCCGGAAAAATGAACTTACCTACATCGGGCCCTATGTTTTTAATTTTGCTAGCATAAAATAAAAAGACAAAAAAATTGAACATACATTTTTTTTACATCTGTTTTTTTTTAATTGTAATCAGTTTTACTTAGTGGATACAGCCCAACAGAGTACATTTTGTGAGATTTCAGCTGTTTTGTGATGGTTGAAGGTAGTCCTTCATTGACATTATATAGAGTTGTTCGTGCACGGCTGAAGCCTTTGAAGTACAGACTAATAAAACAGTTAAATTCTAAAACAACATACTTTGAAACCATTAAATAAATGTGTGTGTGTATACGAAAAAGCCGGCCTTTTGTAGCAGCCATTTAATATAGAGGCAGAACGTTCGATGGTTTATTGTTCGAGCACCTTGTTGAAAGTTAACTTTCTTCACAATTGTGCTTTATCATAATTATAACCAAAAAAACAATCCTGTACCAGCCGGGTCATAGTAATTAAGCTGAGAATGAATACAACCCTATCCACATTTGCTTGTAGATCTATGTGTGACAGGAACCTAATCATAACTTTTCATAACCCTGTATGTTATCTGCACTATTATAGCTGCTGTGGGATAAAAATAGAGTAGCGTGCTGGCAGGAGCAAAATCAATGCATGCTGGAACAGGTTGAAGGGAAACTTTGACTCTTGCTTGACATCCACCACGTGTGTGCTGGCAGCGCACTAAGCCGCTTCTTTTTCATGAACGCAGCCATATGCATTCCCTACTCGGCTGCTTTTGAGATGCAGTTCGCCCCCAGTTGCCACACTTTATGCTCCTCCAACCTCTCTTTACTTAACATGCGCAGGGCCGATTGTGTTCAGAGAGTTGCCAAATTGCTTCCAACCACATGCGCACCTGGTTGTTCCACTTTGCCTGACAAATCTCTGCTACCACACACTAGACCAAACGATACTGAGCAGCTGTACAAGGGAACGATTTCAGTGCTTCGATTGTGCCTTCTGTATTTTTAAATTACTATAAGTATGCACTATTTTTAGGACCTGTTGAGCAGGGCGTGTCATCAGAGCCCCACAGGCACCATTCAATTATGGAGTTTTCCCCATAGAGTTGCAACAGATTACGTTTGGAACAGAATCGTGCGGCGTTCACTTTTTAGAATATGAAATCGTAATAGTTGTTGGTGGGAAGATTGTGGGAAATGCTGCAAGTATGATTTGTCGTGTTGACACTTGCATAATACTATATGTACATATGTAAATGTGTATAAATATAAAAATCACAGTTCAGGTACTATTATGATTCCAAATTAAAACTGAAAAAACACTGATATTCGCCAGTTATGATTGCCTCAGCAATCTATACCTTGCACAACAGCCTTACAAATATTTACTTGCATAACAAATGCCATGCTCATGATCTAACTCTTAAAGTGGCAGATGCAATAACGTCATAAATGATGTTGTTACTTGTCATTACTTATCACATTGCAATTAACACTAGAATTGAAACAACCGTGAATGTACTATTATGTATTTGTTTGCATATGTGTTTTTATGTAATGACTTGAGCTATTAGATGTTACTTATTTATATAAGAATTGTGAGGTCATGCATTGGCTACTTTTTCATTTTGTTAGGATATATCTAGCATAGAAAATAGGACAAACATTTGTTTCTATAATTAGATGCAACCTTCCCCTATCATAAAGCCCTCTCACACCGTATCTGCTCTCTATAACTCGACAAAAGTTAATGTATTCAGTAGGCACTAGGGTGGTTTGTAGATCGAGAGATAGAGAATAGCTGAACCTATATAAAGAGTGCTAAATGGTTGCCCTGCCTACATTACCCACCTTTCCTCTCCCTCCCTCACTGCCGCTGCTCTTGCTTGTTGTTATTGCAGTGTAGCACAGAGGAGTTGTGGCAGTGTCTGTTAGCATCTCTTAAGAGTGAGTACCTGTTAGGGTACTTCCAGGTACTGTGATCTTGGCCAGCAGCACCGTGGGAACAGCAGTTCTATAACCAACTATGCTCTGCTTCTATTGATTTTTAGGTGCCAAGTAATAGAGTCAATGTCCTGCACATACCTAATTGTGGTTCTTTGTCTCGCTCACTGTGTTATGCCACTTACCTAACTATCCCCCTAAGATATGTACAATTACCTCCCATGCTATTATGTCTACGTACAATTACCTCCCATGCTATTGTGTCTTCTACCTTTACCTGTACCTTAAGATTGTCTCCCTACATTTATTATTGATTTTAATATTACCTCAAGGTCCTCTTTTCTTTGTCACGTTTGTTTGTCACCAATGCTAAACCCTGGGGAGAGGATGTGGCCTTACGGCTAGAGTGGTCAACCTCAAAGCTGGGGATCCGGGTTTGAGTCATGGCAGGGACGCTCAACGTCCTGTGATTCTGGGCAAATCACTTAATCTCCCCGTGCCCGACAAAAGTGAAAGTGTCCGTCTGTATAACGCAACTGGTGCTCATGTAAAGCGCTCTGATACCTTCGATTCAAGTTTGCGCTATATAAACCTTTCCCCCCTAAAAAAAACCTTATTACTCATTGTGAGAAATTGGCTTGTTGGTTGAGGAGGTGTGAGCCCTTCTCAAGCAACAGCCACAATCCTCATCAGGGTGAAGCACAGAGGTCACAAAATTAACCTGTGAATAACCCTCAGGTAGCTTGGCATAAAACTAGTCAGTGTTAACTTTGATGCAATGCGTAAAGTTTTTATGCAGCACACAAACAGTAGTAAAGTGAGAACACAACATAAGAAAAATCCCACACCAATTAAAAAATATATATAGTAGAATTTAATAATTATTTGACACCAAATCGCTCTGCGTCGGTTACAATGGGGACCTGCGAGAACTGTGATGCGAGGTCTTGATTCAAGTTGTGCTGCACGGCTTTAAATTGCGTTGCGCTACGTCAGTTCTGACAGAAACTTCAGTTCTGCCAGAATGAGTTCCCTCTGATGCCATTCAAGGGTCCAGGACCTGCAGGCACCTTTTGAGGATCAACACTTACTCGATGAGCAGAGTACAGATAGGTCCTGTTAAGTCTGGACAGCTGGGCAGATGCAGAGAGATCTCTGGTGTTTGTTATATCCCTGTATCTCAGAACAGGAGGAAAGGCAGCTAACCCTTGGAGTCATTCACTCTAGTGGTTCTGGGTTGAAGGAGCAGGACCAGGCTTCCTTCCTCATACAGCAAGGGCAGTTCTTTCAGCTGGGCAGTCCTTCCAGCAGCAGGACAGCAGAGCAGTCTTTTTCTGAGTCATCCTCAGATCCATAAGTGATCTTAAGAGTGGATCTGAAGGCCCCCCTTTTTCCTGGTGCCCCTTTTGAAGTAGAGGAAGCTTCTGAAGTTTCCCCCACAGAAGTGTCTCAAATGTCCTGCCTCCCTGCACTGGTCCCAGACTGTCTGGTGCACAATAGGCTGGTGTGAAGTCCTTTGTGTGTGAGCTGAGCAGTGTCTTTTGACGTGCAAGCATGTCAGACGACAGCTCCATCCCTCTCATGCAGTCATGATGGCCCATCCTGCCAAAAACCTAATCTTTTATTGTGTGGTTGCCTTGGAGGCATATACAAAGGCCAGCTGACAACTACATTTAGTCATGAGACCCCGGATACAGGCTGCATGTACCAAATGTTTAGGACAAGAAAATGCCCGCTTTCTAAAAGTGGAATTACCTGAATTGACTTATAATCTAACCTTATCATTAAAGAGGGTTTTAAATTTCAATTCCTCAGACACCAAACATGATATTCCTATGTCCTCCCAAACAAAAGGTACCAGTTATTAAATGTAATAAGGTAACCCTATGTCATTTTATAGAAAAGATGGGCCTTGCAAAAGTGAAAAATGAATTTGAGAGATTTTCACTACTAGGACACGTAAAACATAAAAGTAAATTTCCAGCGTTTTAAATACAATGCACCCTGCCCTATGGGCTGTTCAGGGCCTACCTTAGGGGTAACACATGTGTTAAAAAGTAAGATTTAGGCCTGGCAAAATGTTTATTGTGCCAGGTCAAAATGGCAGTTTAAAACTGCACACACACACACACACACGCGCGCGCGTGCGCGCACACACACACGCTGCCATGATAGCTTTTAAGGTTCTACTTCATTGGGTAACACTAAGAGCTGCAGGCCCACTAGTATCACTCAACTTACAGTCACTCGGTACATGTAGTATCACATTACTAGGGACTTTCAAGTAAATTAAATGTTCCAATTGGGTGTTAGCCAATTGTACCATGTTTAACCCCTACCGCGCTACCGCGTTTTCCCGCTGTGCGCTGAAGAAAAAAAATGGCTTGTTTATGAAAAAGCCAGCTCGTCATCCGCGTAGGGCAGGTAACGCCCATGACGAGCTGGCTTTGTCATCAGCACTGAAGGGGTTAAAGGAGAGGGCATTAGCACTGCAAGCAGTGGTACCCTGCACAGAGTATTAAAGGCAACAAAAACGAGTTCAGCAAAAAGAGGGGCGAAGGCAAAAGGTTTGGGGGTGACCCTGCAGAGAAGGTCAGGTCCAGTACTCATCAGTTATATATTTTCTTGTATTTTTTAGTATTAATTGAAATTGAGGTATATTATGTAAATTGATTTAAAATAAGACAACTATTGTACTCCTGCCCTAATCCGCTTTTACAAATAAAAATATTATATTTTCATTAATTGAGTGAATTTAAATTAAATTCAAATGCATTAGGCATTAATACCCTAATGCTAACCAAGCTTAAATCTTTATTTAAATTACCTCAGATTTATAGACTATATGAGATCCTTACCAAACCTTAATGACAGAGTGCAGTGTATGAAAAAGGTAGGACATATACTGGTATGTCTTACATGCCCTGAAAGTGAAATACTGCCAATTTCTTTTTCACTGTTGCAAGAACTATCACTTCCATAGGTTATCATTGGAGCTGCCTTGTAACACCTTACAAGTGTAACTTTCAATTGGGATGAGATAGAGATTTGCAG
Organism: Lissotriton helveticus; assembly: GCF_964261635.1. Lineage (NCBI taxonomy): Eukaryota > Metazoa > Chordata > Amphibia > Caudata > Salamandridae > Lissotriton > Lissotriton helveticus. The sequence continues at coordinate 491,791,066 of NC_136067.1, read as the reverse complement.
TTTGGGTTCCCTGGAGTCAGAATTTAAAGCACATCTTTCTGTGAAGGTGGTTTTTAAATTGTGTGTTTGAAAATTCTACTTTTAGAAAGTGGGCATTTTCTTGCTTTACCAACTTGTTCCTCTGCCTGCTTGTGGAATCCACGTCTGGTTTAGATTGACAGTTAGGCTGTTTGTGCATTCACTCTAGACAGTCACACAAAGGGAGCTGAGGTGTGCCCTGCATATCGTATATCCTGATTGCCCATCACCAGGCTGATGGACCTTCCTGAGCTACAGTTGTGGGATGAGTTGTCCCTGACACCTGAATAGGGCTGTGCCTGTTCTCTCTCCATGCTGGCTCAACCCCCGTGTAGTGTGCCTAGAGCCAGGACAGGGCAAGGTAGGATCTGTGCACTACAAAGACTATGCTTTCACGGACTGAAAGGGGTATAATGATTGGACCTGTGACCCCATATTTTTGGAACACTTCTGGATCAAGAGGAGATTTTGCCTTGAGGAAGAGCTGTAGAAGCTGTGGGAGATGAACTGCCACTCTGCTCGTTGCTGTGTTGGGCTGGCCTACTGCTTGCTGCTTCTGTCTTGGGCAGTGGAAGGACTGGACTTTACTTTCTTAGCCTGCTTGTCAATGTACTCCAAGGTCTTGTGTGTGATTGCCTCCTGTTGGAAGCCCCGAGCCATCAAAGACTTCACCTGCAACACCCCTGAACTCCTCTGCTGGGAGATCTGACCCGTAAATAGTGCCCACCCCAGTTCTGGACCCTTAGAGGTGGTTATGCTGCTTCAAGCTCTGGAAATCCACGCATTGGCTGCAGCAACAGTTTTTCTGGCGCATCCTCGGTGAAGCGAAGAAGAAGCAGCGACGCAGAGACTGTTTGTGGCAGAAGAATCGATGCAGCACCTGCCGAGCAGCCAACAAATCACCGTAGCCTGAGCCCCAAGCACCGTGGCTCTGATGTCCGAGACACCCGCTCTGACTCTGACTCAGGTCCAACTGGGCGGCTGAAAATTACACACATCACCCGCTCGTGGCTGGGAATGTCGATGCTGCGCCTGTTCCAACTCCGCTGCATCAATTCAGCACGCTTGAATTTTCCAAGCTTCGAACCTGTTCTTCGAGTCATCGTCAAAGGAGCCCCGCAGTAAGGAACCAAGGCTAATTGGTTGAAATTTGATGCATCGCTTCCCCTCGCAGTAAGGATTTGACGCAACACTTCCCCTGGGACTAAGGAATCAACACATCACTCGTGTTTTCTGACACTTCCATCCTCTGTAGCTGTTTATAGTTTTGGGTTTTGATGCATCAAAGGTACTTTGTGCTAAAGTCAACGCATTCATAGAGTTCTATGGACAAACTTGCTTAATCCTTTAAAAAGTGAGATTGGCTTGTGTATATTGGATTTGTGTCTTGTTTGGTTTAGATAAATATTGGTTATTTTTCTAAACTGGTGTGGTGTCCATTTATAGTGCTTTCACTGTGGTACTCTGTGTTTTATGTACAAATACTTTACACATTGCCTCTGAAATAGGCCTGACTCCTCGTGCCAAGCTAGCTAGGGGCTGAGCAGGTGTTATCTTTGGTGTGTAATCCCCTCACGCTGACTAGAAGGAAGGACCCCTACTAGGACAGGGTGCAAGCCAATGACAACTAGAGACCCCCATTTCTAACAACAGTATTCTCCATAGCACCAATCACTGTTTAATCTGATATTGTATTATTTAAATGAAAATAATCAACTTAATGTAAATTGTTTTAATTTTTTGGAAAGGATATATTTTTCACCCCCTCCACCAGTCTTCTACACCACTTTAAAATTATTTCAAGATTTGTCAAGGTTCTTCCAGCGGGTAAAAAGTCAAACCTGCAAATGCACTTTTGAATAATATTCAAAAATACTTTTGTGATATGAAATGTTTGTCCAAGTTTAAGAAGTTGAGCAAAAATGACGTTTATTTAAGAAAGGTCTGATCACGGAAAGAGAGCAAGGGGTACCTGTTGATTCTGGTTGGTTTGTTACAGCTATTGTAGTTTGATGTATGTATCTATTTACATGGTATTTCATTGGCACAATCCTAGCCAAAAGGCAGAGAAGGGCTGAATATGGTTAAAGACAAAACGTATTAACAGAGGAAAATGAGTTTTGGATGGTAAATGCATTGTGATGTAGTGTTCTTTAAAGCGGTGAGTATTCAACTCTTTACCAATTTGGAGCTGTGTTGAGGGCGGTCCAGATGGGTGCAAGGGTGCTGTTCGAGATCATGGGTGCATACATGGAAAAGGCCTGTTGTCTTGTGTTTTTTTTATAACATTTCGTACTTTTCAGTCTGATAGTGTCCTGTATGACTGTGCTGAGAACCACCATAGATGGTGAGCTTGGTTGCAAGATAATCAGGGTTGCAGGTTGTGATAGCTTTGTAAAATGATACAGCTGCTTTTCAAGATGTTGCGAGCTGTCAAGGGGAGCTAGTTGAGTTCCAGCAGGATGGGGGGTTCGTGATCTTATTTCTTCAGTACCAGTATGAGAGTCTGGGAGTTCATGGAGTACGGCATTACCAGTTTCCAGAATAGAGAGTTATAGAGCCTGTATTCAGTTTCGAAGTCCATTTCTTGAAGAAATTGTTTAACTTTAGAAGAAAGAGCTGGTACCAGGCCAGCTTTGTTTTTTGTGCAATGTGTTTCCATGAGACTAAGGTTGGTGTCCAGGGAGAATGCAAGAGATCTGGTGTCCAAAGTTGTCAAGGTTCATGTCATTGAGCTAAGTTTGTACAGTATCTTTTTTTGTTCTTAGTAAATAACAGGTATTATCTCTTGAGTTGATAGGGCTTCAGGTAGGAGCAGGACATCTACGTCTAGATGATGTGCAAGCAGTGTTTGATGCGTTGGAAGTCTGATCACAACATATTGGCGAAATGCAGTGCTGAGTAGAGCATTAAGGGACTCCATGTATAGGTTGCAGTAAACCGTGTGGAGTCCTGGGGGACTCCACAGGTGATAGGGGTCTTTTGTGACTTGGAAGTGCCCATGTGAACAAACAATTGTCAGTTGCAACGGTAGGAAAAGAACTAGTGAAGGCCATTGGGGTATACAGTTTGAGACTTCTTAATGCATATGTGGGTGGAAACTGTGTTGAAGGCAGATGGGAAATCCAACAGTTTCAGAAGGCAGGTGTCATCTTCAGCTGTGGTAAAGAAGGCATCATTTACAATGTGTAAGATAGCTGTTTCTGTGCTGAGGTGTGATCTGAGGCCAGAGTGATTTTCATGTATGAGCTGGTTACCATTGATGTGAACTTGGAATTGAACGTAGACAGCTTTTGCAATAATTTTGATAATGAATGGTAGGTGAGTAATGGGCCAGGAGTTGACGAAGTGATCATGGTAAAGTGTAGGTATCTTTAGGAGTGGGAGGATCTGGGTTGTCTTGAGAGCATCTGAGAAGATGCCTTGAGTGAGGGGAGGATAGGTGGTGGTAAGTGAGCGTAAAGGACCATACTTATAGAGAGCTTTGATGTAGGACGATGGTGAGACATCATCTTCGTACAAAATGGCTTCAGGAGAGTTGTGCATGTCAGCTAGATCTAAGAGAGATTAGGCTCTGAATGCAAAAAGGCAGGTGTGAGAATTGAAACAGACTTGGCACCTTCAATGGGTTGGTAGATCTTCTGTATTTTTTTTTTACTGAAGAAGAGGATGATAGCATTGCACCTTTCTGTGAAGTTAGGAATAGATGGGTCCAGTAGGGGGTTGATACAGTGTTTAATTGTCTTGAACAGTGTTCTACTTTTGTTGGTGGCTTCATTCATGGTGTTGATGTAGTACTTTACTTTGGCTGACGTGATAAGCTGTCTGTGTGTTGCATGCAGGGACTTGAGTATCAAGAGGTGGTTTTGTATTTTTTTATCACATGGTATTGTATTCTGTTTTACACATTGATTTTATTGGTGACGATGGAATTATATTGCTGCCTTTAAGTTGTGTTTTAATAGAGTAAGCAGGTGTGGTCAGCAAATTGTTGGTGGATTTACAAAACAGTACAGAAAAATTACTGTCATCATCAAGTATAACAATGATGTGCATGGGCAATAATTAACTTATAGATTACAGTAAAAAAAAATAACATTACTAGCAATATGTGACTAGATTTCCTGCCTGCCTCTTTCGAATCTCTGTTAGCCTTTTTCTCTCTTTCCTGAACTTTTTTTAACAGTTTGTGATGGAGTTGATAATTTCATGCCGCAACAATCACTGGCCCTTAATAAATGAGTCTATCATCCCAAGTTTCTTGATTCTGTCAGTTTCATTAATTATATATAGAGTCTAGGATTTCACCTCTTTTCCAATGGCCACACTCCTAGTCAGGTCATTATATTGATCCTAATTTTCTCACAGTAATATTATTCTGGTTGATGAGTCTCGCCCTGTGTTTCGCCTGGACAAAATTAGTTTTTAATTCACACGTCTATCCTTTTAGGCGCAAATGTCTCTAGACTGTATCTATTACCAGTAAGGCCTTGAAAAATGTACAAGGTCTGATTCACAAAGGGCCTCTGCACTCACGGCAGAGGCCACACACTTGTTGGAGAGTCTCCCCACTCGGGGGAGAATCTCCACAATGAGAATTCCTTAAATGAAATGAATAGAAGAGTGCACAAAGTAGAACGCATTTTGACATGGTCACCCCCACTTTTTGCCTGGTATTTGATGCAATGCTGACAAAGGTGTAAATGTAAATGTAATGTAAATGTATAGGCATTTATATAGCGCACTACTTACCTGTAGGGTCCCAAGGCGCTTCGACCGCTGCGAAACCCTTCCTGGCTTCCCTGAGAGATGGTCCCTCTACCCAGGTCCCCAGTGCCGGTGCTCTTTCCCTAAAATACGACAACTGTTCTCCAATTGGCAAGTCCTTTAGCACCCCTATAATTCCCAAGTTATCTAGGGCATGGGTTCTAAAGAGGGCTGCTCCCTGTATTGTGCCACCCTAAGAAACCCACCACCTAACTCATGCAGACTGCTATTGCAGGCTGCGTGAAATGGTGCTAACAAATGTGAAAACACGACGTGGCACACACCCTTGTTGCTGACAACTCATTGGCGCATTGCGAGGAGAATACCTGTTTGCTAATTTCTTTTTAATCAATGTACTCGGGTCACTTGCTGCACTCGTTGTAAAAATATTGCCAAAATTGCGAAAATTGTTTAAAAACCTTTTAAAATTGTCCTTTTGTTTTATTTAGCGTTACTCTTACCTGCACACTAAAATCGAACTCGGCCACCCCACTGCTTTAGTGGGAATAGAGTAGTGGGCGTCTTTCTTGAGCGCCATCTTGGGTGAGGGAATTGGGCTCGACGGCATTTCAGGGGCTGCACTCTAGTGGTCAGGCACTTGCTTCCCTACTTAAGAACTGGCAATGCAAGTCCGCGCTCGCAGCTGGCGCGCCAGAGGCAAGCCTGTCTGCGCCCGTCCGCGCTTCGGCCGCGCACAGCGCTAGCCATGCTGCCCGCCGCAGCCCTCACCAGGATAGAATACAATACACCAGGGAACACTACTTACTATAGGTAAAAGGGACAAAGGAGGGGCTCCTCCGCCACCCACTGGTTTGGATCAATGTAAGAATACACTTAAGTGTGGTTTGTTTAACTGTAGATCCTTGCGCAAACACTACCACAAGGTCTCCACCATGTTAGAAACCATGAAGCTGGATGCCCTCTTCCTAACTGAAACCGGGACCACCTCAGATTCGCTGGTGCACCTGGGTTTTACCTGCCCTGCTGGCTACAAAATTTTTCATAAGCCGCGGACATCGGGAAGAGGAGGAGGGGTTGGGGTAATTTTTAAGGAGGAATGGGATTTTGCACCTCTACAGATAGATGAGGTTGTGGGGATCGAAAGACTGGGCTTCTCACTCCAGGAGACTAAAGGCAGAATACTGACAGGTATACTTTGCTATAGACCCCCGGGGGCGGATACCCAGTACCAGGCTTTACTCAACTCCATCACCAATCTGAGTCTAACCCATGCACGTATGTTGGTACTGGGAGATTTTAACCTATGGGATAATGGAAGCCTAGATAGCCACCTAAGGGATTTAAGGCACACCTGTGAGAATCTTGGGATTCACCAAATGGTAATGCAACTATCTCATACAGGAGGACATATTTTGGACCTCCTGTTTGCGAATCAGGCAGAGACGAAGGTGGTCGACATTGTTCCTCAGAGCTGGACTGACCACTTCCTGATTCACTTTTTAATTAAGCTACCTAGCTCAGTGGATAAAAACAACCAGTCATCGATCTTTTGGAAGGGTAGGGAATGGAACAAGGTGGTAAAAAATTGGGCCCAAATGTCGTTTCAGGGTCAGTTGTCATTCTCCTCCTCCTCCTCGGTAGATGAAGACTATCAGATCTACTGTAAGGCGGTGGGGGAAACTCTTGATGCAGTGGCCCCATTAAGACGTTTAAAACTTAGGAAAAAAATCTCGGCTCCCTGGTACAATGATGAACTGAAACAGCTGCGGGGAGCATGTAAAAGAGCAGAGAGAAAATGGAGGAGGACCTACTGGGATTCTGATAAAGAAGCGCTGAAACAGGCTCAGACCCAATATAAGGAATCGATTGCCAGGGCTAAAGCAGACTATAATGCTGAAACCATTCTTCAAGCCCCCAATAGCACCAAAGCCCTCTTTAAGATCGTCAGGGAGCTTTCAAGCCCAGCCTCTGCAAGCAATAAGGTAGTGGCATCACAGGAACTCTGTGGTGAAATTGCTTCCTTTTTTAGGGACAAAATAACCAACATTGTCGGTAAACTCCAACCTGATGGCCCAGATGGCACGGCTCGGATGCCTGACATCGTCTCCCAGAGTACCACCTCACTGGACATCTTTAATGCCCCTTCGGAGGATTAATTTATCCAGCTCGCCTTGAGTGTAGTGTCAGGCTCCCCCTTAGACCCGTTTCCTCATAAAATCTGGAAGATCCTGGGCAAAGAAACCTTCCATGGGCTATGGAGGATTTGCTGTCAGTCACTGGAGGAAGGGGTGGTTTCTGAGGTCTGGAAACAAGCAGTTGTAACACCCTTGTTGAAAAAACCATCCCTGGACTCCACTTATCCAGCAAATTTTAGACCCATCTCCCTATTGCCCTACCCGGTTAAAATCCTGGAGAAGGTTGTCAGCAAAAGTCTGTCATGCTATCTTGAGGACAACTTCTTGCTGGATAGGGATCAATTTGGCTTCCGCCCGGGACATGGGACAGAGATGGCGCTGGTAACGGCAACGGACAATATGCGAATGCGCGCTAACAATGGTAACTCCTCGGTCCTTGTATTATTGGACATATCAGCCGCATTTGATACGGTGAGCCGGTTGAGAGACTGGAAAGCATGGGGATTAAAGGTCGAGCCTTGCAGTGGCTACGATCGTACTTGTCAGGAAGACAACAAGCTGTCTCTTTAACACCGTTTATCGCTGACATGTCCCCAGTACACCACAGGGTGCCACAGGGCTCGGCAATAAGCCCAATTCTGTTTAACATCTATCTTCGCCCTCTTTTCCCCCTTATTAAGTCCTTTGGGGTAGACCTGGTCAACTATGCGGATGACACTCAACTGATATTCTCCCTGGAGAGGAAACGAGCAGTGTCTATGGACAACTTCCAGGAGTGTATGTGTCAAACTGCAAGTTGGCTCAGGAAAAACTCCCTACACCTGAATGGGGGAAAGACTGAGGTGGTGTACTGTCCAGCTACCAGAGTGTCCTGACATCTGCCGATAGAATTTAAACTCACTCCGGAGAATGAACCTTTGGTTCCAGCTAGAGTGGTACGTAACCTGGGAGTTATGGTTGATGAAAATCTTCAAATGGATACACAAGCCGACAAAACTGCCAGTGTGTGCTTTTCTCTGCTACCTGTATTGCTTAAGATCCTTCCTCTACTCCCAGAAGACTCTCGACGGCTCGTAGTGAGAGGTGTAATACTGAGCAGGCTGGATTATTGTAACTCCCTATATTTGGGAGCACCACTATACATTGTACAAAGGCTACAGAGGGTGCAGGCAGTGGCAGCAAAGCTGGCGCTAAAAAGACAACGTGGGTCCTCTACGACATTGGCGTTAGATCTCCACTGGCTGCCCATTAAGGAGACAATTTATTTTAAATCTCCCTGCATCGTGTATAGGGCAGCACATGGACAGGGTTCCATCCCTGTGCAAGAAATGTTTACTTGGTATAACCCAGGGAGGCAGCTCCGATCGTCAAATTCAAATCTGATTACAACCACCAGATTTAAGAACTCCCGGAAGGGGGGCAGAGCTTTCGGAACACTTGCCTCACACATCTGGAATGGGCTGCCTCTGAAGCTTAGGCAGGAAAGTTCACTGACAGGGTTTAGGAAGAGCCTGAAAACCTGGCTCTTTCCAAGAAATACCTGTTAGCTCTCCGGACATTGACAATTGAGTTTGCTGTCTTGACGTTATTTCTAACCAAGCGCCAGGATACCCGAAGGGTGGCAGTTTTGCGCTATATAAATTCTCATTCTATTGTATGCAATATATGGAAATTCACCCCTGCAGCAGACCTTACAGCCCTAAGGCAGGGTAAATTATATTACATGTGAAGACATTTCTGCATGAGCAGATATGCCCCGTGCTGTCTAGTTCAAGTACAAGATAGTAAAAGTGAGCAGGGAAGCCATCTTAAGGACATGCAAAGAGCACTGGTCATTAGGAGTTCCCCAGCTACATGACGGCTTCACTGAATCCTATAGTGGTTTTTTTTGGTTTTGGAGGGGACGTAGATGGGTAATTTTTTTTTGTGTTGATTTTTCAAAAATCTTTATTGAACAAAATTGCACATCAAGGTTACAAAATTGCACTTCACCAAGACAGTATATAAGAGCAGGGGGACCCCAAATGGAGGGGAAAAGGGACCCCAAATGGAGGGAAAACCACATTCAATAATATGCAACAGAGGTTACTGATACAGAGAGGAAAATTCTGAGGTGGCTTACGGGAGAGGCCTGGCACATGTGGGAGAGGAGCTAGGGGAGCAGAGGGGTGTGTAAACGGGGAGACAGCACCTTACTGGCCAACACCGGCGGCTGCCGCAGGCAGAATGCCGGCAGGGAGCTCAGGGGAGGTTGCAGGATGCAGGGAGTTTTGGCTCGAGAGATAAGATACGAGGGGACCCCATATGTCAATTGAGCGGGAGGTGGCCGGCATCAGGTCCCAGAATTTGGACAAGAGTGTCTGACAGCGTGAAAGGTCCTAGAGCCAAGTGCTAACCTTGGGTACAGGGCTTCGACCCCAGCACATGGAGACCCTGCGGCTCGCAAGAACAAGAAGCATCGCAGTCAGGCGGCGTGTAGCATCAGAGCAGAATTTCATGAAGCCTAGAAGGCAAAGGAAAGTGTCCAGCTGGACCGGTGACAAGGTGATCTCAGAGATAACTCCACACACCTCACATCAGTATGCTGAGATCTGAGGGCACAGCAAGGCAAGGTGGGAGAAGTCTGCTGCGGGAGCTGAACATCGCAAACATCTATTGCTGAGGATGAGGCTCATTTTGTGCAGCTGAGGGTTTGATAAAGTGTATGCAGATACTCAACGTGAATGAGGCGCAGGCGGCAGTATGGGGGCAAATGTTTAGTCTCATTGCAACAGTAAAGTCAGACCTCTTGAGAGAGTTCGATGCCGAGCTCCTCCCTCCACGCGCCCGCGGTCTGTTGAGATGGGAGATGCCGCAAGCGCGTAGATCTTGGTGACCAGCTTTCGGGGAGAGGGGGATGTGTACAGAAAGTTAAGGGTGGCCATCGAAGGGGGAGGAAATGTGGGATGAAGATCCCTGCAGATAGCCCTTAGTTGATAGTAGAGCAGATTGCCCATGGGGCTGGAATCTGCGGCGAGGGGGAAGAAAGTGTCTCCTACCTGGCGGCCAAGACCTGGAACTCCCTCCCCACCCACCTTCGGCGAACCCAGGACCATCTCAAGACCTGGCTATCCGAGCAGTAACTTACCCCCCCCAGCGCCTTGAGACCCTCCCGGGTGAGTAGCGCGCTCTACAAATGCATTGATTGATTGATTGATTGATGTCCAACACCGTGGAGAGCCCCTGGCTGGTCGTGTGTTTAGCCATACCGGCCGACTGTAACGGGGGGGGGGGATGCCGGGTGATGGGCGATAGGTATGGCATTTGCAGAGAGCTTGCTAGAGCCAGAGAGTTTCCGGAGCCCGTCCCAGGACCATCGCAAAGTTTCAACCGTGTCGATCTCTGTGCGTTGAAGTTTTGCCGGGGCGAATAAAGCGGTTGGGAGCGGCCAGGGGAGCAGCGAGGTTAGCCTCCACTGCGACATGCGGCTGAAAGGGAGTTGGGTGGAGCCAAAAATGGAGAAAACTGCCCTGGACGCTGAGGACGTATAATTTAAAATCGGTGGCACCAAGACCTCCATGTGACACCGGGAGGGTGAGGATATTATATGCGATTCTAGGCTGTCGACCATCCCAGCCCAGAGTGATTATTAGCGAGCTCAATCTGCGAAAGAAGTGGGCAGTGAGAGGGATGGGAATATTTACAAATAAATACAAAAAACTTCGGGAGCACCACCATCTTGGCGATTGCTATGCGGCCGCTTGGGACAGGGGTAATCGCCGCCAGAGGGGAATCTTGGACTCGAGCCAGTCCACAGTGCGGCCGAAGTTGGCCCTCCAAAGTTCGTCCATGTCCCTACTAAACCAGATACCTAAGTATCTGGTCGGACCCTGCGCCCATACGAAAGGGTAGTCAGGAGTAAAGGGGACCGTAGCATCTTTGAGGGGGAAAAGAACAGACTTACTCCAGTTGACCTGGATGCCAGAGTAGCCCCTGAACCGTATCACCTCCCGGACCAATGAGCTGAGATTCTCCTTAGGCTTGTGGATATAGAGTGTAATGTTGTCCGCATACATGGAAACTACAAGGGCACTAGCCGCGAATCTGAGACCCCTCTGGGTGTGATGTTGTCGGAGCCTGGCGGCCAGGGGCTCCATGGCGATGGCGAAGAGCATGGGTGAGAGCGGGCACCCCTGCCTTGTGCCCCTCCCGATAGGAATAGGCTCCAAGATTTGGCCATTGATCCGAAGGCGGGCTGTGGGGAGGGTGTAAAGAAGCTGGAGAATCCTGTGGTGTTTGATATCAAACACCTTGTCTTAATAAATACCTACTGATGCCAGTAGTGGATTTATTAAAACATGCACCCATTGGGCACCTTAGAGGTGCCCCCTGAAAACTTACAAGCCTCTTAGTGTGTTGGCTGGCTGGTATCGCCTAGCCTGCCACTGCAAACATGTTTCTGACACTCTGCAGGTGACAGGCCGTGCTCTATGAGGCCAGAAACAATGCTTGCTTAGGAGGAAGGTGTTCACACCTCCTCCTGCAGGATGGCTAGTGAATCTGCGTACCAAGACCAGGGACTTCAAAGCCTTCCACCTTTGTCATGCTAGTTCAACTTCCCCCAGACCTGGGAGGTGCCATCACCTGAGGCCCATTTGGCACCAGGACAGGCATGAAATTAGCTATGGTAGGAGGCGTGGTGAACTCCCTGGCCAGTCTCACACCTAAGGGAAGCTGTCTGATGTGCCACACGAAAGAAGGATTCCACCATCTCGATTTTGGTGGAAACTGGAACTCTCGGACAGGGTTATGTAGGGGGCATAGTGACCCAAAGGGTAAGTATCCTATTGGCTACTACGCTCCACTCCCCTTAATGCCCCTACATTCAGTATTTAGGTGGCCACTGACACCAGGACCTAAGATTCGTCTGACTGAATAAAGAAGAGGCCAAAGAAGAAAGAACTGCGGACTGCTGCAGGACTTCGGCAACAAACCCTGCCTGCCTAGCTGCTCCCGTCCCGACGATTTTGACAATCCATTTCATCCTGCAGCTGTGCATCCTCCAAATGCCTTGGAGGACCTCTAGCACCTCGCCAAGCCGCCAGCATCTCCCTTGAAGTTGAAGAGCCACTTGCCTGCAGGCATCAACCGCAACGTCTGGTTTACCATTCTCCTGTTCACCGGGACCACTGCTGCAGCAGCTGTCCAGGAGGAAGTCACTGCGCTTCTAGAGGTCAAATTCGTCTTCCCGCTAAGTGATAAGATACCAAGACCAACCAGATCCGCCCTACACCAATACCCGCGGTACCAGACCCCTTGCAGAAACCAAAGCTTGTTTGAGTCCAATCTGGATTCCACGCCGCAAAGCCCGAGGAGCCGACGAGGGAGGTCAGCCCTGCAGAGGTCAACACCTACAATGGCCCAGCTGTGCTATTTTGTTCTCCTTTGTAGGTCTAATTCAGATCAGTGGGTGCCTTTGACGCACAGGCACCAGCCTACCAAAGCCCTCTGCACCCTAATTCCCCGGCTATGGTCCAACTCAATCAATGCTGCTCCCAGGCCCCCACAAACCAAGCCCCTCTTTGGGAGCTCCTGGACTTGTCATACTCTTCAGATTGTTTCTAGGTGGCCCTCCTCTTTGCCTACTGTGTTGCACACAAGGCTACCAACACGTCTAGCACCTCTGCACCTGGACACTCCAGGGCAGGTAAACATGATCTGCTTGTGGTACTTTGGACCTTGGCCCCCTAACATCTTGAGTCCTTAAGGTGACCCCTGATAATTTTAAATACCTGAATGCAGTATATGTCCCTTTTTTTCATAGGAGAGAATTACTGCATCAAAACGTATTTGAGTGAACATTTTTACTTGTGTGCAAAAAACGATAAACTGAAAAGTACTTACCCCATAACGAAATTCTTGGTGTTAAAATAGATATAAAAAATACTTGTTATTTTTCTAAATTAGTCTTGAGTTTCTTCTTGTGTACCTCTCATTTATTGACTGTGTGTTCAACAAATGTATTTACACTACCCTTTGATAAGCCTAAACTGGTTGCCCACACTACCACAAAAGAGAGCATTTGATATTATTAATTTAGGCTCTGTAAACCAATATGGGTCTTCTGGACGTTTTTACAAAGTAGACCTCTTTTTTTGGTATGCTTCATAAAAAGCCAGCTTCCTACTACAAATTATTGGTAAAAATTCAATTTGAGATCCTACTCAGTACAACTTCGGCCGACTTCCAACCATTAATGCAGTAATCCCTTAGGAACCTTTTCTCCAGTTATGCACAATCTTAAATTGTTAACCTCTTAATTGACATAACAATCTTACAGATTATATCCGTTAGAAAAAAATGCAGATGGTCATAATAACCTGCCAATTAACTCACTCGTTTCAAATATTGAAGTATACATCTACTCTTTGGATGTTGCTGTATACTGTTTTTAATCTCATGTTCTTTATGAAATGTCTGTTTTTTTCTTTCGGAAGTTGAAAAATCTGTCCTAACCTTCAGCAGCTTCTCTTCCCTCCCCAATGGCATATATGTCCTAGGATCATCGTCAATAGGTAGTATTGTTTTTGCTGGAATCACCTGTAACAGGTGCTGCAAAATTGTTACATATTGCCAAATCTTCCTTTCTCTCCAAATCTGTTCTCTAGTCCCTGGGAAGGGTGGTTGTAGCCCCTACTATAAATGTGTTGTTAGCACCAGCCAACTGTAGACAGATGTGAATCTTTTGTTTATATCAGAAATCATTTATTGTGCTGTCCCAAAGTAACTGCCGCGTTTTCTAAGTTCCAGTATTCTGTGGGACTCCTAAAAGCCAGACTGTAGATCCTGAATATACGCACTGAATAAATGCTTGTGGTAATCCTGGATGACCTGTTTTTATCTTTTACTGCAGATTGTGAATGGGTTTACTCCTGTATTTTTTTTGTCTAAACAGCTGCAATTGATACCATAATCCACAAAGTACTTTTCAGCTATCTGTCTTTTTGGTTGCCGTTTCATAGTTGACAAAATGCAAGCTAAATGTTGAAAAGTGTAATCTCACATGTAGTGTAATGCAGGGTTATTTCTTGACCTCTTTTTATGCACATATTCTCCGTTTGGCGCTTGTACCTTTTAATGTGTATTTTTTATGTGTATTTCATATGTTCGATGATAACATTACAATATTGTTTGGTTTGGACAAAGCCCTTCTATTTTCTCAACTCAGATGCATTTCCCCATGCTATTTAGCTATGGAAGACCAACATTTTTAAGTTTACCCCATTGGAAACAGGGGATACTTTCAGAGCTCAATCAGCCTACATTATCAAAGCTTTCTGGCTCCCCTCTATGGGATCCTGCCCTATTTCATAGCTGATTGAAAATAAATTATTGATTGAGAGCCACATTTCATCTATTTCTCAGCTAGGATGTGTTGTCCGCATCAGCTTTTGTTTCTCTCGGGTTTTTGGTTCTAAGATATATATTTTTTTTCTCTCCTATTTAGTTTGCATCATAAAGCATTTATGCCTGCTAGAGCTAGCATAAGAGTCTCTTTTTGGCCTGCCAGCTTATGTCATTCTCCTGCAGCCTCCAGCTTGTCTAGGTACCAAAGCCATAAGAGTGAAAGTTCAAATGTCACACCCTCGTCTGTCGCTCGGTTGTCAATAGACAGATGAGTGTCATTTAATGTATTGTGTATTGTGCACAGAGCCATATGTGTTAACCCCTTAATTGCTGCCGTCGGCCAACGGTCGTCACGGCCACTACCTCCCCAGTGCTGCGCACGACCGTTGGACGTCCATTCAGCACTAGTTCCAATGGACAGCGCAGCACTGGGGAGGTCTATTTACAACGCTTTAAAGGGGTTAAAGGTCAACCATTTCTTAAAGCAAGCATTGAAATCAAATTGGTCTGGTGTTGTCCGCTAGCGTTTTGGCAATTCTTGTTTTGTTTTATCATAGTATTTGCAGAACGTTATTGCTCGGGCAGCTGCTGGACCCTCATCAATGTAAACAAAAACATTGGCTAAAGGCAAAAACATTGTTTTGGTCTCAAAGAAGCACACATTGCCAAAGTACTCCCTAGCACCGAATTGAACTACTTTGCGTGATGACGTGCTCCTTGTGAAAGGGTAGCAAGCCATAAATCATGGTGACATCAGCCAATGGCTGAAGTGAGTTGGTACATTGCCCCTTGATGCATGCCGGAGTGGGTGGAAAAAAATGAGAATGACAGAACCACAGAATAATATGCAAGTCTGGCTGAAATTCCCTGTAGGTAACTATGTTTTAAACATCATTTTAGTAAAATCAAAAGGTCTTGGCTAACATAGACTAAAAAAGGCCAGTCTGTCTGGCATTGGCTACCAGCCTCTTACCTTTGGGAAAGAAAAAAAGAAAGAAAGGGAGGAAGGGAGGGAGGAAGAAAGGAAAAATGAAAGAAAGTAAAACGAAGGCAAATAAAGAAGGCAAGAAAGAAGCAAAGATGTCAGAGAAAACAAGAAAAAAGAGGGAAAGGGAAAGAAGAAAGGACGAAGGAAAGATAGGAAAGGGGAAAAGACAAGAAAGAATAAGGGGAAAAGACAAGAAAGAGAAAAAGGAAAACAACAAGACAGAAAAAAGAAAGCGAGAGAAAGAAAAAGAAAGAAGTTAAGTAAGAAGGAAAAAGTGATAATGAAATGAAAGAAGGAATGAACGACAGGCACGGTCTACAAAGATAGAGCACCATCACAAGCTTATATTCACAGGTCTTGTGAGCTGCTTGTATAGGTTGAAAAAGCAGGAGTTCGATAACCAAAGGCCACTTTTTCGTAAAATCAAAAGATCTTGGCTAATGCCAGGCCTAAAAATTACATATCCAAGATCCTCCCTCTTGTACTCAATCAACCGCTTTGAACAACCATCCTGTAATACAATACCATCACAGAATCAGACAGGGCAATCATGATTTTCAGTACAGGTTTCACATTTTGTGTACTAGTGAACAGCCTACATTAGAGCATTAAGGTAACCCCCTATTTAGTTTAGGCCTAAGAGGAGGGGGAAGGAAATAAATACAAAGAAAAACCTCTTATCTGGCCTAAATTACTATTGAAATTTTAATGACTCTACACAAAGAATATTACAGCATAGACATTATACACAGAAATTAGACTCATGTTGAGATTTGTTTATTTATCAAAAAATATATATTTATATATTCGTTTTTTATATATATTTATAAACATTTATATTTTTTTTCACATTTTCTTTGTTATTTCTTGTGAACATAGTGATACACCAACATAGTTTTCATTGTTCTAACAAATTGGACAAAAACATATTTACATTTTACAAAACAATGTTTTGTGTTCCGACAGACTCCAAATTTATCTACATCATTCTTCCATTCTCACCTATCATTCTGCTCATTCATCCCCACTATCATACTACACAAGCTAAATCACAATAAAAAACACATCTGATTGGACAAATCCTACTCTTCATCCCTCTTTGTTCTTTTTCATGAAGTTCCAAAATTCAAAAAATGCAGGTAAGTTCCTCAATTTGGTATTAACTATTTCTTCTTTTAGGTTTGATCCTTGAGTAGGACTTTCAGATGCGTATCTCTGGCCCACGTACGTTTCGGTGAAGCATAAAATCACCTTCCTCAGGGCCAAAGTGTTACAAAATTCATCCATAGGATTTGTCTGGGGGAATATCTGTAATCATACAATATTCTATGTGAGAGTAAAGTTATATGCTGTACATATTTCCAATACATTAAACTTATTTACATTTAATAGTTTGCCTCCATACATGTGCACAGTGACTCATCTCTCCTGACAGACACCAACTCCCGTGTTGAAATTAGAAAAATAGTGAAAAGTATTAGTGTGAAAAATGTTTGAAGAAATGAAAAACACATATCAGAAGCTTGAGAGTAGTGCTACTAAATGATGATATCATAATGAAAAACACTTGATAGAAATGTGGTAAGGATCCCTTTCCCCACGTGAGTTTAGAAAGCATAAGCATATTATTACTAGTTTAACCTACATGTCTTTTCGGGGGCTGTGGGTATTGGTGTTTACGACTTATTATCCAATCCTCACAGCTAGTAGATGCAAAAAGAAATCTGTTAATGGGGCAAAAGACAAGAAGAATCTTTTAGTTTTTATGCTTCATGATTTCATAGTAAAGAGAACTGGAAGCTAAAACTAGCCAGCTTACCAGTTATATGTTTGTTTTCCTTCTGGACACTGGAAACATTCCAGTGTCCAGATCTTTATTTGCTCATATGTATCTATTTGGGGGTCACATAAAGGATATTAATTCCATTATATCGGATTCGTGTGGATGAGTTGAAGGTTCAAATATTGGCAGTGCATAGATGTGTTAGATCATGCAAGGCTATGAGGTAAAGGTTAGCACGTATTTTTATTAGAGGTTGCTGCATGATCACAGAGGGCCTTGTTACGATTTTGGCAGTCCGACCGCCCGAACAGCGCATCCACGAGTAGCCCACAGAACTGTTGGTCTTGAGACCGCCTGTTAGAAGCGGCTGTCTCTAGTTGGCAGAGGTATACACTTCTGACAAATAGGGACACACCTTTTCTAGTCAGGGCCAGGAGATCACACACTTAGATAACCCCTGCTCACCCCCTTGGTAGCTTGGCAAAGCAGACAGGCTTATCTCAGAGGCAGTGCGTTAAGCATTTATGACCACATACAGTAATAAAGTGAATACACTACAAATGGACACGACACAGTAGTATTATAAAAATAAGTATTTTTATATAAGGTTTAGCACAAGACCAAATAACGACAAAAATATACCACAGTCTTAATAAATACTCTTGGAAGGAAAAATAATAGTTCAAGCACGGTTTCTTCTTAGCACAAAGTCTTTAGTATCAAAAGCAACTCTTCTTCTCTAAAACACAGTTCTTGGCAACAATGTAACCCACACGGGAGTCACACGACGTCGAGGCAAAGTTAATCCAAAGGTTCGGCGTCGACCGCGAGGAGCGCTACGTCGAGCCCGGAGTCGCACTGACCCCAACAACACAGTACCTTGGAAAAGTGAAGCACTCGATGATCAGCGGCGTCGAGATGTCCGGCGTCGCGTCTTCGGCGTCGATCGGGCCTCGGAGTCGGGGCGATCTGCAGCGGCGTCGACCGAAGTCAGGCGGGAGCAGCGCTCACGGGATGAAGCAGGATACGGCGTCGTCGATGTCGATGTTGCAAGAGTGAGCAGCGCTCACGGCGTCGAGAGGGCTCGAAGTCGATGCGATCAGCAGCGGTGCAGACACGGGGTCACTTGGAGCTGGAGCCGAACTCACTACTCACTGGCGTTGCTGCTGGCGTCGATCGGGCCCGGCGGCCGGCGTCGAGGAAGCGGGACACTGGAGCCGTTACTCACGATGTCGAGCTGGATTCGGCGGCGTCCGTCGGCGTCGAGATTGCTGGATTCTTTCAGAGGTGCTGGATTCACAAACTCCAGCAAATAGCACTTTCAGCAGATGAAGTCCTTTAGCCCTGTGACTTCAACAGGAGACTGGCACTCTTCCAGCCCTTGGAGATTTTCTC
Source organism: Lissotriton helveticus (assembly GCF_964261635.1). NCBI lineage: Eukaryota > Metazoa > Chordata > Amphibia > Caudata > Salamandridae > Lissotriton > Lissotriton helveticus. Next base: position 491,772,633 of record NC_136067.1, on the reverse strand, counting down.
AGCAAAGAGTGAGAGTACACACACAGTTCCTCTCTCCTGGTTCCTTGGCAAAAATAAAGAAGCAATGCAGGATTCCCCCAACAAACAGCACTCTGGCAGAAGGGGTAGGCAGTCCTTAGATCAGCAGGCTTCTTGTCCTTGGTTCAGGTTTCCTTGTCAGAAGTGATCTGAATTCTTGGTTCAGGGGTCCTTCTCTTATACCCCTTTTTGGCTTTGATCCCTTTGTCCATGCAGGGGAATTTCCCCCCATCCTGGGTTTGTTGTGGGTGTTGCCAGGCCAGAGCACCTGGCCTATTCACTGGGCAGGGCAGAGTCCTCAGCCGCTCAGCAGGAGCGGAGCCAGCATTGTCACTGGCAGGGGCAGGGCCATCAGCTGCCCGGCAGGAGGCGGGCCAGGAAAGTCCCAGGCAAGCACAGAGTCATCAGTCGCCTGGCAGGGGGGCGGAGCCAACATTGTATCAGGCAGGGCAGGCTATCAAGAGCTACTCTCCCCTACTCTCAATGCAAATGCCCCACTCATCCCACACTGACTCATTCAGACTCTCTGGAGCCACCCAGCTCCTGTCACACGCACACCAGAACCAGCAGAGACCGGTAGACAGTTAGACAAGAAAATAGCTACTTTCTAAAAGTGCTATTTTCAAACACAGAGTCCAAAAACCATCCACACAAACGGATGCGTTATTAAACCCTGAGTTCAGGGATACCAAACTCGACATTGCACCATGCTCCCCGAGCCCGCTAGGATTATAGCATTAATAATCCTGGCAGCCCATTCTAACTGATGGAGAGCAGGTTACCTTACAATAGTGAAAGACGACTATGGCTGTAATTCACTATTAGGACATGCCAACCTTGTCAGGCTTGTCCTACCTTATGCTTACAATGCACCCTGCCCGTGGGCCTACTATAGGGGTGACTAACATGAAGTTAAGGGAAGGTTTAGGGACTGGCAAGTAGGTGTACTTGCGCAGTCCTCGTGACAGTCAGACTGCACGTGGTCTGGCAATGGCAGACCTTCAGACATACTTTTACTAGGCCGCTCTTGTGGGTGGCACAACACGTGCTGCAAGCCCACTAGCAGCATTTGTATTTACAAGCCCTGGCACTCCTGGTGCACTCTACTAGGGACTGATAGTAAACCAAATAAGCCAAACATGGAAGTAAATCAATACAGCAATTTCACATAGGGAGCACTTGCACTGCGACACTGATCAGCAGTGGCACAGTGCCCAAAGCATATACCAGCAAAAACATCGTAAACAGAGGAGGCAAACAGAAAAAATGGAGGAGAGACTCATGCCAATGATGCCAGGTCTAACACGTGTCCCCTCCAGCTGAAATGTGGGGAGAACTACCCTTACCCTAGGGAGTCCTCATCACTAAGGCGGAAAAATCTGGACAGACCATCAGCATTGGCGTGATCTGTGCCAGGGCGGTGCTCCACCGTGAAGTCCATCCCCTGTAGGGAAATGGACCACCTCAACAGCTTTGGATTCTCACCCCTCATCTGCATCAACCATCTGAGGGGCCTGTGGTCTGTCTGCACTCGGAAGTGAGTCCCAAACAGGTAGGGTCTCAGCTTTTTCAGTGCCCAGACCACAGCAAATGCTTCTCTTTCTATCGCACTCCACCTCTGTTCCCTGGGAAGTAACCTCCTGCTGATGAAGGCTACAGGTAAGTCTCGGCCCTCTTCATTCACCTGAGCTAGAACAGCCCCCACGCCATGCTCTGAAGCGTCCGTCTGGACAACAAATTCTTTCGAAAAGTCGGGTGCCTGGAGTATGGGTGCTGTGCACATTGCAGTTTTCAGGGTGTCAAAGGCCGTCTGACAGGCGTCAGTCCAGTTCACCAGTCGGGGCTGCTTCCTGGAAGTCAGCGAAGTCAAGGGGTGCACAATGTTACCATAATCCTTGACAAACCTCCTGTAATAACCCGTGAGACCCAAGAAGGCTCTCACCTGAGTCTGGGTTTTGGGCGGTGCCCATGCCAGGATGGTATCAATCTTGGGTTGCAGGGGGGCCACCTTGCCGCTCCCTACTTGGTGCCCCAAGTACACCACTGAACCCTGCCCAATCTGGCACTTACTGGCTTTGATTGTGAGGCCTGCTCTGCGCAGGGCCAACAACACTTCCTGGAGGTGGCACAAGTGTTCCTCCCAGCTGGCGCTGAACACTGCGATGTCGTCCAGGTAGGCGGCACTGAAATCCTCCAGTCCAGCCAAGACCTGGTTGACCAACCTCTGGAAGGTGGCAGGGGCATTCTTCATCCCAAAGGGCATAACCCGGAACTGGTAGTGCCCATCTGGTGTGGAGAATGCTGACCTCTCTTTTGCCCCATCGGTCAAGGCGATCTGCCAGTACCCAGACGTTAGATCAAACGTACTAAGGTACTGGGCAGCCCCTAACCGATCGATGAGCTCATCAGCTCTGGGGATGGGGTGCGCGTCAGTCTTGGTGACTGAGTTGAGTCCTCGGTAATCCACACAGAACCGAAGTTCCGGTGAAGCACCAGGCGCTGCAGCCTTTGGAACCAAGACCACGGGGCTGGCCCAAGGACTGCTAGAGGACTCAACCACCCCTAGGGCAAACATCTTGGAGACCTCCTCCTTGATGTATGCTCTGACCTTGTCAGTCACTCTGTAAGCCTTGTGCTTGACAGGAGTGCTGTCCCCGGTGTCTACATCATGGACACACCACTGAGTAACACCAGGAATCAAGGAAAACAGATCAGGGAATTGCCCCAACAAATGGCGACAATCCTGCTGCTGTTCAGGGGTCAGTGTGTCAGAGAGGACAACACCATCCACTGACCCATCTTGCTCTTTTGCATACAGGAGGTCAGGAAGAGGCTCACTCTCCTCCTCCATTCCAGCATCTGTAGCTAGGAGCATGCCCACTTCGGACCTTTCTAAGTGGGGCTTCAAACGGTTGACATGCAGGACCCGCAAGGGGTTCCTGGGAGACTTTAAATCCACCAGGTAGGTGACATCGCTCTTCTTCTCCACAACCTCAAATGGTCCAGTCCACCTGTCCTTGAGCGCACAAGGTTCCACAGGGGACATGACCCAAACTTTCTGTCCAGGCTGAAGCTCTACCAGAGTGGCCTTCTGGTCGTACCACCGCTTCATCTCCTCCTGGCTGGCCTCCAGATTTGCCCGAGCAAGATCTCTGAAGCGCCTAGTCTGGTTCCTAAAGGCCAGCATGTAACTGTATACATCCTGGGGAGGTTTCCTGGGAGATTGCTCCCAGCCTTCTTTGACCAGACTTAAAGGTCCTCTTACCGGGTGACCATACAAAAGCTCAAAGGGGCTGAACCCTAGAGACTTCTGTGGCACCTCACGGTAAGCAAACAACAGGCATGGCAAGAGGACGTCCCATTTACGCCTCATTGGTTCTTCAAGACCCATGATCATGCCTTTAAGGGTACGGTTGAATCTTTCAACCAACCCATTACCTTGAGGGTGGTAAGGAGTGGTGAACTTATAAGTTACCCCACACTCCTTCCACAGAGACTTCATATAGTTGGAAATGAAGTTGGTGCCCCGGTCTGACACCACCTCTCTGGGGAACCCCATTCGGGAGAAAACACCCATCAGCGCCCGTCCCACCACGGGGGCAGTCACTGTTCTGAGAGGGATGGCTTCCGGGTACCGTGTGGCATGGTCCACCAAGACCAGGATGAACCTGTTGCCCAGGGCTGTCTTGGGGTCCAGTGGCCCAACAATGTCAATCCCCACCCGGTCAAAGGGGGTACTGACCACGGGAAAAGGTTGGAGGGGAGCCTTCTGCTTCCGCCCGCTCTTCCCACTTGCCTGGCAAGTCTGACAGGTCTTGCACTGGATGTCTACATCCCTTCGCATCTGAGGCCAATAGAAATGGGTGACAAGCCTGTCATAGGTCTTGTCCTGCCCCAGATGTCCAGCTAACGGAACGTCATGAGCCAAACCCAGTAGGAAGGCTCTGAAGCGCTGGGGAACCACCAGCACACGGGCTGACCCAGGCTCAGCAGCCTTAGGCTCGCTATACAGGAGGTCGTTCTCCCAGTACACAAAATGTGACCCTGACTGATCACCTGAGGTTTGGGCTGAGGCCTGCTGCCTCATACCCACAAGAGAAGGGCACACTTTCTGTTCTGCACAGAATTCCTCCCTGGAGGGACCACCATCCTGCTGCCAATGGGTCAGCTCGGGCAGGTCTCCCAGTTCGGCAACTTGTTCACCTGTGGGTTCCAGGGCATCCCCCTCGAGGTCTGCCTCCTCCTGGACCACGGGAACTACGGGGGACGGTTTCCCGCGCCCCCTGCCTCTTCTCTTCACAGCTGGGTCCTGGGCCATACTTTCAGGCTCCAGAACCCCATCAACACCCTTACTTGCTGTCATGGATCGAGTGGTTGCACACACCCACTCTGGCACACCCAACATTTTCAAATGTGTCTCCCTCTCCACCTTAGCCCAAGGGGAGTCTTCTAAATCGTTGCCCAGGAGACAATCAACAGGCATGGCGGGCCTCACAGCAACCTGAAGAGTACCTGAAACTCCCCCCCATTCAAAGGAAACTTGAGCTACCTCACACTCTTTCTGGGAGTTGTCAGCAGCTATCACAGGGTAGAATGCGTGGGGAACAACCTGCTCTCTGGACACCAAGTGACACTTGACAGCTGTCACACTCGCTCCGGTGTCTCTGAGAGCTTCCACTCTATGGCCATTAATGGTCACCCACTGCCTATATTTTTTAGTGTTACTAGGCAGAGGGGGTGGCGGGACCAATTCCATGTCTCCTAGAGAGACCAGGGACATCTCTGCGGGACCCTCCCCACCATGGGCAACCATCTCCTCCCCTCCCAGAGCTACACTAGCCAACTGACGGGGTGGTGCACTGGGTAGTGCACCAGACTTCTTCAAGGGACACTGAGGGTCATAAAAACGGTGTCCTACCTGCTTACAAACGAAGCAGGTCAGTGGGCCCCTATGACCAGGTTTACCTGGCGGGGCCTCTGATTTCTTCACAGGGGGAGGCTGGGAACCTTTCCCTTGGTTCCCTTGGGGATTACTTTGGGGCCCTTTCTGGGACTCCTTCTGTTTACCCTTGTCCCCCCCACTCTTCTGCTGGGGACCCTGCCCACCTTTGGCTGAGTCTCCCACTGGACCCTTGTGGACCCTGGTACTGACCCAGCGGTCCGCCTCTTCAGCAAGTTTTCTAGGGTTAGATATCTTGCTATCAATAAGGTGCTGGCGCAGCTCTGGAAAACAGTTATTAGACAAGTGCTCCCAAGCAAACAAATCATAAAGAGCATCATAACTTTCCACTTTGCTGCCCTTTACCCAACCATCCATGGCTCTGCAAAAATATGACACATACTCCACCCACGTGGTACCAGGCAACTTCTTACATTCTCTAAAGGCCTGTCTGTACTTTTCTGGGGTTAGGCCATATCTTAACATTAAAGCATCTTTCATATGAGCATAAGACGTCCTATTCTCAACAGGCATGTCTAACAGGGTATCTCTTCCCTCATTCACAAAGCGACCCCACAACCCCGCTCCCCAATCCTTCTCAGGGACCCGGTGGGCCAACAATGCTAACTCATATGCTTTAAACCACTGACCAATATCCTCATTCTTCTGAAAATCTTTGATCACATCTTTGGGAAAATAAAACCTACTTTCTGCAGGCACAGATGGGACGCTGCCACCAGAGGGATTCAATTCTAACTTTTTAGCTTGGAGCTCCAACTCCCTCAACTTGGTATCACGCTCAAAAGCTAACTTCTCTCTTTCAAACTTTAATCTTTTGATCTCCAAATCAGCTTCTCTCCTGCCTCTTGCATTCTCTAATTCCAACTGCCCATTTATCTTAAGTTTTTCCATTTCCATGTTGTATGCTCGCTCCTTCGCCCTTTCTTCTCTTTCTTCAGGGGAAAGACCTTTGGAGGAAACACTGCTGCCAGGAGGGGATACAGGCCCAGTCACGGGCACTTCCTCCTCCCCTTCCTCTGTCGGTACCACCACCGGGGCAGAGGGGTCTCTGGCCGCTAACCAGGCCTCCAATGCTTTGGAATAGTCTCCTTTCCGGGAGATGCCTTTGGTAGGAACTTTAAACTGCTTGCAAAAGTATTGCAGTTGCTTCTTTTCGTATGTCCCTATCTTGGCTCTATCAAATTCCTCCTCAGCAACAACAAGGGGAGTGACTCCGGTATCACTCATGGTTAAAACTGGCAGTTTCAAAAATCAAGCTTCAGGAAAAGCGGAGAACAAAAGTAGAATATCCAACCAAAACAGATTGTGGCTGCGCTATGGTCTGCTTTCACTATGTAGCGCACACTAATCACTGCACATGGGTCATAAATGCAAAGTTCAAAATCCCACCGCTGACCCACCAATGTTAGAAGCGGCTGTCTCTAGTTGGCAGAGGTATACACTTCTGACAAATAGGGACACACCTTTTCTAGTCAGGGCCAGGAGATCACACACTTAGATAACCCCTGCTCACCCCCTTGGTAGCTTGGCAAAGCAGACAGGCTTATCTCAGAGGCAGTGCGTTAAGCATTTATGACCACATACAGTAATAAAGTGAATACACTACAAATGGACACGACACAGTAGTATTATAAAAATAAGTATTTTTATATAAGGTTTAGCACAAGACCAAATAACGACAAAAATATACCACAGTCTTAATAAATACTCTTGGAAGGAAAAATAATAGTTCAAGCACGGTTTCTTCTTAGCACAAAGTCTTTAGTATCAAAAGCAACTCTTCTTCTCTAAAACACAGTTCTTGGCAACAATGTAACCCACACGGGAGTCACACGACGTCGAGGCAAAGTTAATCCAAAGGTTCGGCGTCGACCGCGAGGAGCGCTACGTCGAGCCCGGAGTCGCACTGACCCCAACAACACAGTACCTTGGAAAAGTGAAGCACTCGATGATCAGCGGCGTCGAGATGTCCGGCGTCGCGTCTTCGGCGTCGATCGGGCCTCGGAGTCGGGGCGATCTGCAGCGGCGTCGACCGAAGTCAGGCGGGAGCAGCGCTCACGGGATGAAGCAGGATACGGCGTCGTCGATGTCGATGTTGCAAGAGTGAGCAGCGCTCACGGCGTCGAGAGGGCTCGAAGTCGATGCGATCAGCAGCGGTGCAGACACGGGGTCACTTGGAGCTGGAGCCGAACTCACTACTCACTGGCGTTGCTGCTGGCGTCGATCGGGCCCGGCGGCCGGCGTCGAGGAAGCGGGACACTGGAGCCGTTACTCACGATGTCGAGCTGGATTCGGCGGCGTCCGTCGGCGTCGAGATTGCTGGATTCTTTCAGAGGTGCTGGATTCACAAACTCCAGCAAATAGCACTTTCAGCAGATGAAGTCCTTTAGCCCTGTGACTTCAACAGGAGACTGGCACTCTTCCAGCCCTTGGAGATTTTCTCAGCAAAGAGTGAGAGTACACACACAGTTCCTCTCTCCTGGTTCCTTGGCAAAAATAAAGAAGCAATGCAGGATTCCCCCAACAAACAGCACTCTGGCAGAAGGGGTAGGCAGTCCTTAGATCAGCAGGCTTCTTGTCCTTGGTTCAGGTTTCCTTGTCAGAAGTGATCTGAATTCTTGGTTCAGGGGTCCTTCTCTTATACCCCTTTTTGGCTTTGATCCCTTTGTCCATGCAGGGGAATTTCCCCCCATCCTGGGTTTGTTGTGGGTGTTGCCAGGCCAGAGCACCTGGCCTATTCACTGGGCAGGGCAGAGTCCTCAGCCGCTCAGCAGGAGCGGAGCCAGCATTGTCACTGGCAGGGGCAGGGCCATCAGCTGCCCGGCAGGAGGCGGGCCAGGAAAGTCCCAGGCAAGCACAGAGTCATCAGTCGCCTGGCAGGGGGGCGGAGCCAACATTGTATCAGGCAGGGCAGGCTATCAAGAGCTACTCTCCCCTACTCTCAATGCAAATGCCCCACTCATCCCACACTGACTCATTCAGACTCTCTGGAGCCACCCAGCTCCTGTCACACGCACACCAGAACCAGCAGAGACCGGTAGACAGTTAGACAAGAAAATAGCTACTTTCTAAAAGTGCTATTTTCAAACACAGAGTCCAAAAACCATCCACACAAACGGATGCGTTATTAAACCCTGAGTTCAGGGATACCAAACTCGACATTGCACCATGCTCCCCGAGCCCGCTAGGATTATAGCATTAATAATCCTGGCAGCCCATTCTAACTGATGGAGAGCAGGTTACCTTACAATAGTGAAAGACGACTATGGCTGTAATTCACTATTAGGACATGCCAACCTTGTCAGGCTTGTCCTACCTTATGCTTACAATGCACCCTGCCCGTGGGCCTACTATAGGGGTGACTAACATGAAGTTAAGGGAAGGTTTAGGGACTGGCAAGTAGGTGTACTTGCGCAGTCCTCGTGACAGTCAGACTGCACGTGGTCTGGCAATGGCAGACCTTCAGACATACTTTTACTAGGCCGCTCTTGTGGGTGGCACAACACGTGCTGCAAGCCCACTAGCAGCATTTGTATTTACAAGCCCTGGCACTCCTGGTGCACTCTACTAGGGACTGATAGTAAACCAAATAAGCCAAACATGGAAGTAAATCAATACAGCAATTTCACATAGGGAGCACTTGCACTGCGACACTGATCAGCAGTGGCACAGTGCCCAAAGCATATACCAGCAAAAACATCGTAAACAGAGGAGGCAAACAGAAAAAATGGAGGAGAGACTCATGCCAATGATGCCAGGTCTAACACCGCCATATCCCAATTTTACCACGGGGTCTGCAGTGTTGCTGCGGCATTGGGCAATGGTGTTCCATATCTATCGACACATGCCTACATTTCGGCTGCAAATGTGTCGAATGTACACATATGCATAATATGTGTTTCTCCGAACAAATAAAAGGCAAGAATTTTCCTACCTGTGCGGACCTCTCATTAGCAGGCAACTCTTCGTTGGATGATAAAGCGGCCTAGCCTAAGCCGCGAGAGGGCCTCGCTGTGCTGGTGTATAGTTTGGCTGCGGCGTCAATCTACGCTGCGGCATACAAACAGGTATGCTGTTTGGAGGATTTTAAGACAGAGCCACACTGCTGCAGATCGTCGCAACCCACTGGGGATTTTAATTAATGAAATAATAAGACGATGTACATGGCTCCTCACTGCAGGAACACGCGTTGCAACAACGAGATCCAGAAGTCTATGCGAATAGACACGCCCATGAGGCAGGGACTCAGTAATTAAATTGCATGCAACGAACAATGCTGTGACTTCGTGCTTTTGAATGCCCCTGATGAAGTAACCTTACGAAACGCGTTGGGCAAGGCATGTATTACAGCGAGAGTACAGCTTTGATGTGATGACTGTGTTTCTCCGAACAAATAAAAGGCAAGAATTTTTCTACCTGTGTGAGCCTCTCATTAGCAGGCAACTCGTCGTTGGATGATAAAGCAGCCTAGCCTAAGCCGCGAGAGGGCCCCGCTGTGCTGGTGTACAGTTTGGCTGTGGCGTCAATCTACGCTGCGGCATACAAACAGGTATGCTGTTTGGAGGATTTTAAGACAGAGCCACACTGCTGCGGATCGTCGCAACCCACTGGGGATTTTAATAAATGAAATAAGACGACGTACACGCCTCCTCACTGCAGGAACACGCGTTGCAACTACGAGATCCAGAAGTCTATGCGAATAGGCACGCCCATGAGGCGGGGACTCAGTAATTAAATTGCATGCAACGAACAATGCTGTGACTTCGTGCTTTTGAATGCCCCTGATGAAGTAACCTTACACAACGCGTTGGGCAAGGCATGTATTACAGCGAGACTACAGCTTTACTGTGATGACTGTGTTTCTCCGAACAAATAAAAGGCAAGAATTTTCCTACCTGTGCGGGCCTCTGATTAGCAGGCAACTCTTCGTTGAATGATAAAGCGGCCTAGCCTAAGCCACGAGAGGACCCCGCTGTGCTGGTGTACAGTTTGGCTGCGGCGTCAATCTACGCTGCGGCATACAAACAGGTAAGCTGTTTGGAGGATTTTAAGACAGAGCCACACTGCTGCGGGGCGTCGCAACCCACTGGGGATTTTAATTAATAAAATAATAAGACATGTACACGGCTCCTCACTGCAGGAACACGCGTTGTAACTACGAGATCCAGAAGTCTATGCATATAGGCACGCCCATGAGGCGGGGACTCAGTAATTAAATTGCATGCAACGAACAATGCTGTGACTTCGTGCTTTTGAATGCCCCTGATGAAGTAACCTTACGAAACGCGTTGAGCAAAGCATGTATTACAGCGAGATTACAGCTTTGATGTGATGACTGTGTTTCTCCGAACAAATAAAAGGCAAGAATTTTCCTACCTGTACGGGCCAATATATATATACCAAAGACTCGAATCCTGCTTTCCGGTAATCCTTCGTACTCAAGGACACCACCGTAAAAGAGACGAGAGCCGACCCGGAAAATGCAGGTGAGAATTATTTTATTGTGATTTCAGCAACCTGCCAGCATAACGTTTCGGCCTACCCAGAGGCCTTGGTCACACAACGCCATAGGAGGAGCAGGAAAGATTTAAAGTGCAAAGTGCAAACAGAACTGCAACATGATTAGTTGACACAATGCCAAATACATGGACACTGAAAAAATACTTAGAAGTTAAAAGCACAAGTTTGAAACATCATTATAAGTATATATTGCGCATCAATAAATACGTCATTTGTAAAAAAGAGAGCAGTTAAAGCAATCCTTAAAAACTATTAAATAACGTATAAAAGTAAGTATTGAATAAATTCATTATAAAATACATTTCTAATATGTGCAAAGTAAATGCAACTGTGCAAAAAATATACAACCGCATGCATATATGATAAAACCCAAGTGGGTAAACTATGACAACAACCTTAATGCTTAAAGTTGGAGACAAACATGTCCATGAGGCAATTTAGTTCAATCAAAGAGCGCAGTGTATGTACAACAAGTGCAAAGTGAAAGAATGTGAAAGAGCAAAACTCTTATTGGTTTAAAAATCCATGCAAGCAGATAATTAAAAACACTCTGTAATGTGCGAGAGATTCAGTGGAACACCATCACCCCATCCCTAATCAAGATGTCATAATGATAGGGAAGTTTATCAATAAAGTTTGTTCAGCTCTCAATGGTGCTACCGTGAACGGAGGTTATTAGGATTAGAGGCAGGTATAAAAATCCTCGCTAGCATTGAGGCCCAGAGGAGACTTGCAATCTAATTCCACAATATACCTTGTTTCTAGAGCTCGTAAGATGGCTTCACGATTTCCTCCCCTTCTAAGGGGTGAGACTGCATCTATAACAAAGTATTGTAACAAGTGACTTGTTTTCATGAAAGTCCTTGAAATGATGTGCGACTGGGTAGGCGGTGTCACTTGTGTTGATGGCCCTAATGTGCTGGAGTATCGGTTTGTGGACCTGCAACTTGGTGCTACCAACATATTGCAGGCCACACGGACACTCCAGCACATACACTGTGAACTCGGTCTTACAAGCCAACTGTTTGTGGATGGTCCGGGGGGTATCAGAGAAAGGTGTGGTATACTCTGTCCTACTCACCCTGTGTTTGCAAGCTTTGCAGGAAGAGCATTTCCTGAATCCCTTGCTAGCCTGCAACCACGTTGTATTGGTTGCCACCTCCGTACTAGAGTTGACCAGAGCATCGCTCATAGAGCGTGCTTTTCTGAAAGAAATTTCAGGTTTAACTGACATAGAACAACCGATGATGGGGTCATAACACACCAAGTTCCAATTTCTATTGAGGATCTTACGGAGCGCTTGGTGCTGTCTATTATAAGTCAGTATGAGCCTCACAGGTTGTCTGGTCATCTTAGGGTCTTCTACCACAGTTTTTTTATATAGCAGAGCCTCCTTTCTAGGGATGGAATTTGCCTTCCGAATAGCTGTATCAATTGATGGGGCTGTATACCTCCTGTCCAAGAATCGCCTTTTGCTGGCCTCCTGAGCTAGCTTACACTGGTATTCAGTACTGCAAATGCGTCTGATGTGCAGCATCTCCCCATAGGGGATACTGCGTATCAGATGCGCCGGATGGTGACTTTTGGCATGCAACACTGTATTACCAGCTGTGGGTTTTCTATAGAGTACCGTCTCTAAATTGTTATTGCTGACAACAGTCTCCACATCCAAAAAACTAATGTTGTCCTGGCTGATACGTGAAGTGAAAACCAGATTCAAAGCATTGTTATTGATCATATCAATGAAATCAATCGCCTGCTGTTTGGTACCCTGCCATATTAAAAATGTCATCAATATAACGGTACCAATGTACCACATGTGCCACAAAGATGTCGTGGTATTATGTGCCATGGAGGACCTGCTCCTCCCAGTAGCCCATATGCAAACAGGCATAACTGGGAGAAAAGCAGGCCCCCATAGCAACACCCCTAATCTGCTGAAAATACTGATTGTTGAACATGAAAAAGTTGTTATATAGGCAATACGAGATCATAGCATCTTATTATGTGCAAACATTTGGATTGGTCTACTTCCCAAATGGAATCGAATAGCCCTCAACCCATCAATGTGCTGGATGCTGGTGTATAGGGCTGATACATCCAGTGTAGTTAACCAACATTCAGAGTCCCATAGAACACCATCTAGTTTCCTCAAGAAGTCACCAGAGTCCTGTACATAGGAAGGCAACGCTTTAACAAATTCTTGGAGGAAAGAGTCAATGTATACGGTTGTATTCTCCAACAGTCCACTGCGTGCAGAGATGATAGGTCTGCCTGGGGGTTTATCAAGATTGTTGGGGATTTTGGGGATCAAATAGAAGACGGGCATGACTGGATGATTTTTTTAGGGAATCTAAACTCATCCAGACTCAGCAATCCCGCACTCTTCCACCCTAACAGTAATAATTGGAATTCCGCCTGTGCTTTTCCCACTGTGCAAATACCACACCGTTTATAGCAGAGTATATCATTTAACTGAAGGTAAGCCTCTTCCAGGTAGAGAGAACGAGGCCAAAGAACGACATTACCCCCTTTGTCGGACTGGCGGATTATGATGTATTTATCCGCCGAGTCATTTTTTTGACCAATTTAGCATAGTTGTTATTCTGTGCTGAGTATTTACATTTCTCTCTTAATGTTGTCTTGTAGAGTTTCTTAATCCCCGAAATAAACAATTCATGGAAAATATCAATGTTGTCATGTAACATTAGTGGGGTGAAGGTAGATTTGGGTTTGAAATTGGTGTAACCCGCCCTATTCAAAGTCAAATGTTCCTCTGAAGATCCTGGGCATGAAGATTCATTGCGTAATGCTGTCAAATCTTGTAACAGTTCTAAATCGTTAACAATTAGGTCAGGTGACAAGTTGAAGGAAGGAGTCCAATGTGCTTTTGGCTGATATTTGCTGGCCAAAAAATGTTTCTGCAACTTCAGTTTGCGAGTATACTTGTAAAGATCAATTCTGGTCTTCGCATAATTGAAGTTACTCGCTGGACTGTATGTTAGTCCCAGCGAAAGAGTTGTCAAATCGGCCTGATTGAGAACAGTATTGGTGAGATTAATAACAAATGTGTATATATATATATATATATATATATATATATATATATATATATATATATATATATATATATATATATATGTGTGTATCAGATGATGAGACTCATCCTGTATGTATGAACATCCTCGGCTGCTGTGGTAATGTTCCCACATCCACCTTATGCAGTAATTGAAGCAGATGTTGGCATTGATGTTAAGCTTATTCGCATCATGTTGCTTTCCGCTTACCAGCACACATTTCTAGATGTGTCTTGGCACTGTTTCCTGTTCACATGGGAATAAGTGGAAAATGACCGTGGATGTTGGGTGAGCAGGGCGACTTGTGGTACCCTGTAACATTTAGGGTTCATTTGGGAGCCAAGATTGCCTTGTCCATACAGATAAATGGTGCTTAGAGAATATGGAGGTGCAGCACCCCATTTCATTCAAAGCGAGGATGTTGTAGCGCTCATTTTCTTATAGGTTTCTTTTGCTTCTAAACATGTGTAGAAAAGTTGCACATGTAGGTCATAAAACAGTACCATCTCTCCACGTTGATTACTCAAATTTTTATTTTGAGTGACCATACAGTAAATGAGTATATGCATTCCATTTTAGTGTACAATGATGCTGAATGGAAACTTTGGGGTACAAAATGCTTTTGTATTGGGACACTTTGTATCTTTGTCTGCTTAAGAAGTTTGAACTAAAATCAAAATATTTTTTTATAAGGAATATGCTTGAGGACAAAATTAACTCTGTGGCAAAGCTATTAGTCAAAAGTATTCAAACACTAATATGCTCATAGCGAGAAAGAAAGGCACCTTTTTAAGCTTAATGTACACCATGTTGGCACTCCATAAATGAAAAATGAGATTACACCAGAAAATAAGGAAGCATATTGAAACCCATCAAAAAACACATGTGTTTTTTTACCTTTTGCGAAACATGTAATGATCAGAGACATGCTTCACGGTTACATGGAGAAGGCTCCAAGATTTCCCAGCTATCACTGAAAATGCCATACACCTAAAGGTAGTTTTGCTCTTGAAAACCAATGACAAGGTTTTTGAGGTGGAGTAGGGGCTTACTCCGGATATATGTCTTGATATGAATCTTGGAAGTTGAAGCCCCCTCTCCCTGTAGGGCCTTATGAACCAAGCAGAGTGTCTCAAATTATATACTTTGTTTTACCAGAAATCAGTATAGTTTATGCCCTGCCTCTGTAATATGATCAAACGTATGCATAGCACAGGCTAACCACACATCGGTCTTCTGAATAATTTGAAAACGGAATGGACAAGCCCTTTTTGAGGTTTTCAGGTCATCGGACCTGGCCAAAACCTTCCAAGAAAGGAGCGCAAACAAATGAAACTAGTTTTAGGAAACCCCTCACCCACCTACCTAGTAGGTGGCATGCTTCATCATCGGGCCCAGCTGGATCACCTAGTGCAATCCAGCTGTGCTTCAAGGCCTGAGTTACAGCGGAGCAGGTTGTGTGAGAAAAGTGAAGTGCTATGTAAAGTGCATCTATGTGTAAAAATGCCTCTAGGAATAACCCTTAAAAAGTTTTAATAAAAGGGTCCTAGGACATAGGTAAACACATTGTTGGGATCTTCATGAGGTTTTTGAATGTACCTTTGTGTCTCTTCAGATATTTAGGTCTACTAGTTTCAGCCTTTAAATTTGTTCTGGAGGCTTTCGCCAGGACCAAAATAAAGTGTGTGACCAAAAAAGGAAAGAGTGGTCACAGTGGATTAAAATATCAGCACACACCCTAAAGTGTGCTGTGAGTGTGGTGGATTTAGTTACTTACAAATCCTCGGTATGGAGAACCTGTAAAGGTAAGAATTAGTAAATGCAGGTACACACACTTTATTTTGGTCCTGATGAAAGCCTCCAGAACTCATTTAAAGGCTGAAACTAGTAGACCTAAATCTCTGAAGGGACACAGAGGTACATTCAAAAACTCTCATGCAATCGAAATTGCATTAAGATTCTGGAACCTATCAACTCAAACCCTTGAATTTACCTAAATATAATTAAGTAAGAAGTGCAACATGCTATATTGTGCCGTATTATCATGGGGTGTTATCATGGCTTCTGTAAGTGTCTTGGCTGATCTTCCGCATCAGCCTTTGCAAATATCACCAAGCGTATGAGGCATGAAAGGGCTTTGTACTTTTTACTAAACTCAGAACACGGTAGTGCCATAACTACAAAACCACTGGCAATGTGGATTTCAGATAAGAAATTATAGGTTCCAAATCCTTCTGTAGAGTCACGAATTAACTGAACATGAGGTGCTTTTAAAGGGTCCTACTTTGTGGAAACCAGAAAAGAACCATAATAGGTTTAGATCTCTAAATAATTGCAGTGAGCAATCTCTTTTCTCATTTGTTTCTTGTTTGGGACAGCACATAAAATATTTCTTGAGGTGATGACCATTAAAATCTGAAGTTAGGCTGCTTAAAATAGGACCACGGGAACAGTGTCCAGGTCCAAGTAAAGTGGTGCTTGTTCTGCTTCTGAGTCAATGCACACATCTGTTTACTGATTACAAAATATCATATAAATGCATAAGTCTTGAATAAAGAACCTCTCTCATCAAAACCACTAAACTTCATAATTAATCTATAAGGTTCCTAGGTAGAGAGCAAACCTTTTAAGTTCCAGTTAACACTGCTGCCCAGCAGATCTATGTGACAGGTAGGGGAGACTTCTAAGCATCAGTTCTGCTTATATATAGTATACCCCCAGGTGCCAGATATCGGAGAACTTCATGTCTGCGTATAATACAGCATGCAACACCATGTCCAGTGCAAGAGATTATTTTTCTTCTTTTGGAAACATGGTGGTTCCTAGTAGATATATGGTTTTTATCTATAGCGTTCATTTGTATTTGCTGCCATTGAAAGCATATTCCCCACAAACTCCTTTTAAAGCTTCTTATCCATGAGATGCAGAATTATCACAAATTAGACCAAAATAAATTTAAATTCATATTACCAGTCCTAACAACGAGGTAATTGCTGTTAGACTGTTTTAAATTTCGCCAGACAGGCAGTAGTGGCTTATTGGAGGAAATAAAACTGTGGGTTGTGGTCTTACAAAACTCTCAGAAGTAGCCGAGTCATACTAAGCGTTTACACGAGCCTTGGCAACTCCCAACAATTCCAGCCTATAAATAAAAGGGCCTCTTCAGTCTCTGATGGGTTTAGGCACTCTAAGTCATTGTGTATTCAGTCCGTCACTCACCCTTGCCTCTATTTATCCAGTTATTAACTCATTCCTGCATTAACCCACTTGCATAACCACAATAAAGCACGCACACACAAACTCCACATAAAATGCAAGATAAATTAAAAGAATAAAAGTAGAAAATATGCTGCCCCTCAACATGGCAAGCATGTCCTTGCAATAACAAGTAAGATTAAGAGTAGCAGCGGGTGCATCATTTTTGTAAAATTCCAATATGGCTACCAAATTTAAAACCATTGTGTTCCCCTTCTTAGAATGGTGGTATGTAAACTGTACCAAGCAAATTATACTAGGTGGAACTTTACAATGCCGGTAAGTACCACACAGTTCCCTTTTTGGCCTGTTTACAGCATGTTGCTTTATGACACAGTCAAGTATTTCTATGACATATTTTTAATACCACTTTAAAAAGTTGGTTAAGGATTGGGATTTTAGGGTTCAGGAGCTGTAGAAGGATGGCTTATATGGTGCACATTTATTTAAGTGATGCTCCTTTCTCTATTCTAGACAACGCCTATGGTGATTTTAGTGGTCTTTGATAACCTTTGAAAGCTCTCAAAGTGGTATCTGTGGATTGCAGCTTTCAGGCTTATCTTGAAGGAGTGTAAAGCAGCTTGTTTCACCAACTTTAATCAGTAGCGTAGGCTAGATGAAAAGAAACCATGCAGTGTTTATAAAATAGATCTTATTTATTACGCACACTATCACAAACACGTTGGTATATCTCCTACCCGGAGATATTAACACAATACACTAGAATACTTTGGAAACAATCAGGTAAGTAGCACAAAACCCAGTGGTCTCCAGGGGGAGACTAAACCATATACTAATAAAATGGAACGCCAACTGCAAAGGAGAATGGGATTTGGACCAAAAGACCCAGAGGAGCCGGGGACACAAGGAACCACCCAAGGCAAGTACCAGGAACCTCAAGGAGGCTGTGTAGTGAGTGGAAATACAGCTGCGTGTCCAGTAGAATACAATGGAGAAATCGTGCTCGCAGTTTTAAAGCAGAAGGACCCTTACCTGAGGACCCTGAAGAAACCCTTTTGAAGACAGAAGGTTGATGACCCACCCCACCTGTGGATTCCCTAGGATCCAGGTTACCAACACCAGGGAAGCCGGGTGCATATGGGTGAAGTGACATCAGAACCTGTCGTAGACAGCAATTGAAGACTTTTAAGAAGATGCCTCTGGAGAAGACTGCTAATGATTCTGGGGGAATCCAAGGGTGGATTCTGGAAGTGAAGTACCTGCAAGAAGAGGGGACAGGGTATATGCCACTCGGGTGACCGGGAGGCATGAAGAGACAACGGTGACCTTGTCGCTGCAGCTGTGAGGGCCAGTCGAAGCTGAAGAAGACCAGGAGCTATTCACAAGCTGTCCCATGTCGGATGTCGGTGTTGAGGCGGTCAGTGTCCTTTTGGAACACCAATAAGCCGCAACTGGTATAACAAAAAGGAGCAAACTTTGGGACCAGCAAGGTCCCTGGGGCTTACCAAGTACTGGAGAGTCAGAGCTGGCCCCAAGAAAGCAGGGAGCCCACTGAAGCAAGAGAAGACCCTTTAACCTCATGGATGCTGAAGACCTCCCTCTCCTGTGCTGGGCCATAATATTAATGGGTGTGGTCATGACGAACTCAGCTCGTCATGAGCACCCTAGAGGTATATGCCATGACGAGCTGAGCTCGTCATGAGCATCGAAAAGGCTAGAGAACCCACGGAGCAAAGGCACCGGAGTCGCAAGAGGACCTCAAATAGCTCCCCGAAGATGTAGACCCTCGGTACAGAGGATGCAGTGAGGACACTGTTCTTCAGAAGGGGAGGTCCTGGAGACTGGAGCTTCTTGTAGCCTGAAAATTTCTTGAGTGCAGAGCCAACAAGCCTTGGCAACGGCAAGTCGACGTGGTGCACAGGGATTTGATCTTAGCAGTTCCGGTGAGTGATACTGGTCTCAAAATTGCAGAGAGAACAGATCACGCCCCCCAGTACATGGGGTTATACCTCCAATATCAGAATCTGTGTTGGGGGATGACCAAACATGCTAGGGTTCAGTGCAGCCACTATGTAGTTAGACATCTCGTAATGACTGTTGTCCACTATATGTCTTAAAATGTCTGACCACGCTTGGAGATTCGACTCTAGGGTTTGTAGGGGTGTCCTGCTCATGCAGGGGCACCCTCACACTGGTAATAAAGCACCCTGCCCTCAGGACTTGGGAGCCTGCCATAGGGGTGACTTGTAGGTTTTAAGTGCATAACCTCAGATAAAAGGAAACGTATATCTGTCGTGAGAGGTGCAAGCTAAATCTCACACAGGCTGCAATGGCAGGCCTGTTGCCACAGGGTTAAGCAAACTCCCATGGGTGGCACAATACAGGCTGCAACCCATGGGAGAAAACTGGTGTACCTATGTCCTGGGTACCCTAGCACCATATACTAGGGACTTATAAGGGTACACCAGTAGCCAATTGTGGAGGTACCAAAGTACTTACCATGTCAATTCAGGGGAGAAAGTAAGTTTGCTGGGGTCCTGATTAGCAGGATCCCAGTAGAATAGGTCAATAAACACAATGACCCAAAGCAAAAAGTGGGGGTAACCATGAAAGCAGATCCTACTTTCCTATAAGAGATGTAAGGATTTTATAGGTATCACGGGCGGGCAAGAGGTAAATGCTGGTAAAGGTTTTATAGGGTTTGGGGTGGATAGAGGTAAAGGGACGTAAGGTTTTTTAACAGTCTGTGACAGGTAGAGGTAAATAGTGATAAGAGGTTTTTATTAGGGTTCAGAGACAGGTAGATGTGAAGAGAAGTAATGGTTTTTGTTAGGAATCAGTGGGGGACTTTATAATTCAGGAATGGGTAAAAGTAAAGGTTTTGTTTTAGGGTTCAAGGGAGGACTGTTCCCCCAATCAGACAAAAAAAGCGCTGCAGGGATCCCACCCCAAAAGATATATATATATATATATATATATATACATATATATATATATATACATATATACACACATATACATATTGAGATGACTGAAATGGCAATAAAGCACTTTCATTGAATTTGCACACTGGTGGTCCGTAACTGTGTTTGTGTTACCAGACAAAGAGGTAATCCAGGATTCCTTGGTTTTATATTTATATATATATATATATATATATATATATATATGTACAATTGTATAGTATACATTTCCAGTAATCATGTGACTAAGGGCTATCTCAACTTGTGATGATTGACGATGTATATACAGAATGGACATTAACATGATTAGTCTTATTTATAAGAAAATCAGATATTCGGTGATTAATTGTTTGACACTTTATTTGCTATTTTTGCACATAGGCGTATTTTGCACAAACAATATTATAGGAATAATAATTCCTGAAGGTTTGAAATTTGCACTAATGCGTATTTTGCCCATGTATATTAAGCACTAGCACTTTAGTTCTATCAACATGAATTATGAATAGGCAAACTATTATTATCTATATTTTATTGCCATGTCAAACTGTGTAAACCGAATATATACACGTATATGCAGAATCTACAGGTATTTTACCGTGATTTGTATTTTTTCCAATCAGCCCTAACAGTGATGTTCGAGGCATGTGGGCTGCTGAATTCATATCTATAGCATAGATCGCCGCCTAGTGTTGGGTCCGGATGATTGCACATTGTTGTCCTGGAAGAGTCTTCGAAGTATAACGAGATAGGTGGCTCCTCCCCTGGACTACAGTGCGCATGGGCATCGACTCCATCCTCAGATTGTTTTTTTCCGCCATTGGGTTTGGATGTGATTTCGTTAACTCCGGTTCGGAATCGATCAAAACTAACTTTTTGCAGGCCAAAAGGCCTTTTTCGAACCGTCGATATTGTTTGCGTTCGGTGCCCGACTTACTCCAACTCTTCGAGTCAGAGATCCGGGGAGTCGCGTGACTCTTCGGGGATCGAGGCCCAGTCGACGCGGCAAGACTTCGACGGCATGGAGCGGAGTCCGTTCAAGCACTGTCCCGTGTGTGGCTCCAAGTATCCACACATCGACGTCCACCCAGTCTGCAATAAATGCCTGTCGCCGGACCACGACGAGGCCAACTGTATGGCCTGTTCCAAGTTTCGATCTAAGAAAACCATCAGGCTCCGGAGCGCGGCGCGCCTCGAGGCCCAGCGATCGGCTCCAGCACCGGTGGACATCTTCGTCAACGAAGAAGCGGACGAGCAACAGGTTCACCTTCAAGTTTCACCTCCAACAGTGGTCGTAGAGTCCGACTACGAGGCGGACGCTGAAGGCCAAGACGTGGAGGAAGTCGTCGACGAGGTAGGGGACGACGACGAGGCCATGGAAAATAGCTCAGAGGAAGAGCTATACCCCGTTCGTACTTTAACTATGGCTCGGGTCGAGCGATCGCCACATGGCCTTACCCACGACCTTCCACCAGGATCCACGGCCCCGCCTTCCGGCCCGGCTACGGACACTTCGGCGGAGCCGCTATTGTCTAAATCAAAACCGAAACTGAAACCACCGGTGTCGACAAAGACTAAAATGGCCGACACGCCATCGAAACCGAAGACGTCTGCTCCCCCATCGACGCCGTCGTCTTCTGAGGCCTCAAAGCCGAAGAAAGTTGTCGGACCGTCCACGGCGCCGACGGTGGGCAAGGAGCCCAACCCTCGTAAGGCCGGCCAATCGGTGTCGAGCAAGCCAGTCGACCCGAAGCCCACGAAGGCACTCGGGACCGCTCCAGACAAGGCCGCCAAGCCGAAAGCCATAAGGCCTGTCGACACTACGTCTGCCAAGGGCGCGGAGTCGAAGTCTGCGACCCCGACGCCAAAGGTCAAGGCTGCCGATCCGAAGCCATCGGCGTCCGCATCAGCGGCAGTGGTCAAAGATCTCGGCGCACCAGTGAGAGATGCTCCTGCGCCTTGATCGGAGAAACAGAAGGCGTCCACGCTCGGATCTTCTCCTGGACGCGGACCGAAGACACAGGTCGGGTTGACGAAACCATCCGCTTCCTTTACGAAGCAGGTCTCGGACTCCCTCAAACGACTTAAAGACAAGGCTTCTGCGTCGGAACCGAAGACACATTCCGCTCCGAAGCAAGCTGTCCAAACGCCTCAGGCTTCCACGCCGCTCCTCTTCACGCTACCGCCTAAGGTGGCGCCGAAGGCCTTTGCTCCAATGTCGGTGCCCACGGACTTGGTGGTGTCGAAACCAACTCCCCCGGCTGGGGGCCAGCAGCATCGGCCACACTCTTCATCGGAGCACTCAGAGCAGTTTATCGATGCCGACACCGGAAGGCTGTCCCTTTACAAAAGGAAGATTACGGCATCACAGCCTTTGGAGTCCTTTAGGATTCCACTAAAGCGCAAAAAGCCTGCAGAGGACACACCTGTCTTGACTGAGCCAGTTGTTCCACGGACACTAAGAAGTGCAACACCATCGCCCACCTATTCACATGGAGAGGATGAGGCAGAGCAGGATGAGGAGTACAATTTTTCCCACAACCACGGAGCCTGATGAGCTACAGGACTCGTGGGTAGAGACAGGTGATCAAGGAGATCAGCAGGCGGCCCTTGACCCACAGGTGTTCAACGTCAAAATGTCTCCCACTGAAGATTCAACAGCGTTTCATGCTTTGATCGAGAGGGCAGCCAAAAACCATAATGTTGATATGATTGCTGACCCTGTGGAGGCTGACTTCCTTTTTGACACTTTCTCCACTGCTGAAAAAACTGTGAAAACTCTTCCCATGCTAAAAGGGGTCCTCAGGCATGCTGCGGACATTTTTAAGGAGCCCACAAGGTCACGGGTTGTTAACCCTCGGATTGAGAAGAAATACAGGCTGGCACCTGGCGATCCAACATACATACGGGGCCAGTTGCCGTTGGACTCTTTGGTGGTCTCTAATGCACGCAAACGGGCGAACTCCCAAATCACGGGTGAAGCTCCTCCCCCAGACAAAGAGTCAAAAGTGCTGGAGGCATCAGGGAAGAGAGTAGCAGCTCAGGCAGCCAACATCTAGCCTATCTCAAACACGCAGGCACTATTGGCCAGATACGACAGGGCACACTATGACACCCTAGAGACCCTGTTGCAACACCTGCCAGACCAGTTCAAGGAGGGAACTGAGATGCTTGTCCAAGAGGGAAAGCTCATTTCCAACGCTGCTATAAAGTGTGCACTAGACGTTGCAGATACAGCAGCACGGGCAATCAACACTAGCGTGATGTTGAGGCGTCAGGCTTGGCTCCGAATTTCCGGGTTCAAGCCTGAGATACAGACTACCATCCTCAACCAGCCGGTGAACCCAGACAGGTTATTTGGTCCAGAGGTAGATACCACCCTGGAAAAGATTAAAAAAGATACTGAGACTGCCAAGTCCATGGGGGCTCTCCAGTCCCAGCAGTTTCGAGGGAACACTTTTCGTCGCTCAGGCAATCGAGGTGTTACCAGAGGCCAGTTGTCACAGCAGACGCAGTTCAACAAAGGTGGGGCGCAATCATCGTACCCCAAGCAGAGTAGAGGAGGATACCGGGGAAACAGCTCCAAGGGCAGAGACAGAGGCAACAACAGTTCCCGTTCCTCTGCCACCAACAAACAGTGACTCCCTGTCACTGCCCCCCGACCATCCAACACCTGTCGGGGGGAGACTCCAGCGGTTCCTGTCAGTGTGGAAGTCCATCACCACAGACAGGTGGGTCAGGCAACTTATCCAGTTCGGCTACTGTTTAGAGCTAACAGCCAGTCCTCCCAATATGCCCCCAAAACACCGTCCTATGTCACAAGAGCATTTGCACTTATTGCAGCAGGAGGTTCTTGCCATGCTGCAAAAAGGCACGATAGAGCTCGTGCCAGTGGAAGAAGGGGGCACAGGACTATATTCCCTGTACTTCTTAATCCCCAAAAAGGACGGGTCACTCAGACCGATTCTAGACCTGCGGCCCCTGAACCAGTACATTCTTTCAGAACACTTCCACATGATAACACTGCAACAGGTTCTTCCATTGCTAAACAAGGGAGACTTCCTCGCAACCTTAGACCTCAAGGATGCTTACTTTCACATCCCACTCCACCGCTCCCACAGGAAATACCTCAGGTTCACCATCCAAAACAGGCATTACCAATTCAAGGTCCTCCTTTCGGGGTGACCACAGCCCCCAGAGTGTTCACGAAATGTCTGGCGACAGTGGCGGCGCACCTCAGGAGACAGAACGTCCATGTGTACCCTTACCTGGACGACTGGCTTGTTCAAGCAAAGTCCGCCCAGCAGTGCGCGACCGACATGTCCCACACCATTCACCTTCTTCACAGTCTGGGGTTTTCACTAAACTATCCGAAGTCGCACCTCCAGCCAGCCCACGTGCGGCAGTATTTGGGCGCGACGATAGACACTTTGGCGGCTACAGCTCAGCCAAACCCAGTGCGGATAGGCAACATCCAGTCGCTAATCCTAAAGTTCAGACCACAACACTCACTTCCTGCGAGAGTGTTCATGCAGTTGATAGGCATGATGGCCTCCTGCATCTTCATAGTCCCGCACGCGAGACTGCATATGCGTCCGCTCCAAGAGTGCTTGGCACGTCAGTGGACACAGGCTCAAGGGCAATTGAAAGACCTAGTGTTGGTGACCGGTCGGGCATACAGCTCTCTGCATTGGTGGACTCCACACAACCTTTGCAAGGGCCAACCGTTTCAAGAGCCTGTGCCACAGATTATCCTGACGACGGACGCATCTCTCCAGGGGTGGGGAGCTCATGTGCTCCACTACACGGTGCAGGGACTATGGTCAACGCAGCAAAAGAAGATGCACATCAACTACCTAGAACTGATGGCAATCTTCATGGCACTCAAATCATTCAAAGTACATCTGTGCAACAAAGTCGTGTTGATCCGGACGGACAACATGACAGCCATGTACTACATCCAGAAGCAGGGAGGTACACACTCTCCACAGTTGTCTCATTTGGCTCAGAGCATGTGGAAGTGGGCCATTCAGAGGAACATCTTCCTCATGGCGGAACACCTCCCAGGCAAGGACAATCTGATGGCGGATCTGCTCAGCAGGTACAGCCATCAGATGCACGAGTGGGAGTTACATCCATCAGTACTCCGCCCGTACTTCCAACAGTGGGGTCATCCAGAGATAGACCTGTTTGCCACAAAGGAAAACGCAAAATGCCAAAGCTTTGCCGCCAGGTTCCCTCACCCACAATCGCAGGGCAATGCGATATGGATGAACTGGTCAGGCAGATTTGCGTACGCTTTTCCACCAGCACCTCTCATCCCGCTGGTGGCAAGAAAGCTCAAGCAACACTCAATGACTCTCATCCTAGTTGCTCCAACGTGGGCACGCCAACCATGGTACACCACGTTTCTAGAACTCTCCGTGGTGCCGCATCAAAGGCTGCGCATCACACCCAGGCTCTTGACGCAGAACCATGGCGACATTCAGCATCCAGATCCGCAACAGCTCAATCTGGCGATCTGGCTCCTGAGGTCTTAGAGTTTGGCTACCTTAATCTGCCTCCTGAATGCATGGACATCATCCGGGAGGCCAGAAAGCCCACTACCCGAGCTTGCTATGCAGCAAAATGGAAGCGGTTTGCCATTTACTGTACTGAACACAATATCAACCCGCTAGATGCATCCATTCCTTATATCATCTGCTATTTGTTACATCTTTACAAATGGAATCTAGCATATGCTTCCATTCGGATACACTTATCCGCCATAGCGGCTTATCTTCAAAACAGGCAGCATCTCTCTGTTTTCAGAGTGCCTGCCATTAAAGCCTTCCTGGAAGGGCTGAAGCGCATCATCCCTCCCAGGACCCCGCCAGCTCCTGTGTGGAACCTCAACGTGGTCCTCACCAGGTTGATGGGCCCACCTTTTGAGCCTCTCCATTCCTGTGAGATTCAATTCTTAACATGGAAAGTAGCCTTTCTCATTGCCATTACTTCTCTACGGCGTGTTAGTGAGCTGCAGGCACTCACTGTACAAGAGCCATTTATTCAAATTCATTCCAACAGGGTAGTGCTGCGCACTAACCCTAAGTTTCTTCCGAAGGTAGTGTCGCAGTTTCATGTTAACCAAACCATAGAACTGCCCGCATTCTTTCCAAACCCTGAAACAGTAGCCGAAAGAATGCTCCACACACTTGATGTCAAAAGGGCGTTAATGTACTACATTGACAGGACGAAAGATTTCAGAAAGACACAACAGCTCTTTGTTGCCTTCTCAGCCCAGCACAAAGGCAACCCCATTTCCAAAGCAGGAATAGCCAGGTGGATAGTTAAGTGCATTCAGATTTGCTATCACAAAGCTAAGCGCACTTTAACGGTCCCCCCAGGGCCCACTCCACACGCAAGTTGGGGGCCTCCATGGCGTTCCTAGGCAATATTCCTTTGGAAGACATTTGTAGAGCAGCCACATGGTCTACACCACATACGTTCACTAAACATTACTGTGTAGATGTGCATTCCAAACAGCAGGCAGCTGTAGGACAGGCTGTTCTCAGAACACTTTTTCAAACTTCTGCAACTGGCACGGGCAGCCGCCGTTAGTGGAGGGACTGCTATGTATTCTATGCTATAGATATGAATTCAGCAGCCCACATGCCTCGAACTGAATATGCTACTTACCAGTATGCATCTGTTCTTGGCATGTAGGGCTGCTGACATTCATATCGCCCGCCCTCCTCCCCGGCGCCCGTAGCGGTTGCAGACTTCTTCTTCTTACACTTACTCTTAGGCATGGTCATCGTTTACACTTTTGCACTCCATCTTTGCCGCAATGGCTAAAAACAATCTGAGGATGGAGTCGATGCCCATGCGCACTGTAGTCCAGGGGAGGAGCCACCTATCTCGTTATACTTCGAAGACTCTTCCAGGACAACAATGTGCAAACATCCGGACCCAACACTAGGCGGCGATCTATGCTATAGATGTGAATGTCAGCAGCCCTACATGCCAAGACAGATGCATACTGGTAAGTAGCATATTCAATATGTTTTTATTGCATTTAAACTAAGAATGTAATCTTGATTGTTTTTTACTGGAAGTAAGTTAAACGTTATTGCACGATATAAAGACCCTAGTATATCTACCATGTCTATTTTTAGCCCTTACACGTGACCAGGCAAGAACCAATTACTGGCACCTTAAAAGAAATCGTCATAATTGTGATCACTGTCATGTGAACAAGGCTCCTTTGAGCCGAAACGTCATGCTGCTAACTTGCACTAAATAAATAAGTTTAGCACTTAACTGGTCCGTGTCTGCGTGATCCCTTGCTTGGAGGATTCCTGGGCGTGTGGAGAAAAACGCTGTTACTTGGATATATATATATATATATATATATATATATATATATATATATATTCTTTTCCAAAATTGCTCCGTCTGACTGCAGATGGCCCCGTGGGAGGTGGCGCGCACTCCGGCCGAGCACGCCGGTAATTCAATTCCAAAATTAGTTCCAAATAGCAACGCTCTGAGAAACCAACACGCCACGCCAGAATTCAAAGTCCAAGGGTGTTTATTCACACCTACAACATGTTTCGGCTTGAGACAAGGCTTGTCTCAAGCCGAAACATGTTGTAGGTGTGAATAAACACCCTTGGACTTTGAATTCTGGCGTGGCGTGTTGGTTTCTGAGAGCGTTGCTATTTGGAACTAATTTTGGAATATATATATATATATATATATATATATATATATATATATATCCCAGAAGCCGCTTGAGGGAATCGGATGCTGCGCGTTGTCCTCCAGCATGCAACGAAAAGCAGACACGAACCCAGATTAAGTGCAGAAAGTAGCGTTTATTTCTCGCTAGTCAGCCATAACGCGTTTCACCACAGGAGTGGCTTGATCACATGACAACGTTCAAACATTGAATGGACCATTAAGACAGCTAGCACCCTATGCACGTGACTGTGATAGTGATAGACATAAAGAAAACAGTGAAATACAACTATGTTTCTTCCTTCGAGAAAAATATATATATAAAATATATAGAGACTAGGTTAGCAAAAACTAAGAATATTGAAAGCAAAGCATTCACCATCTGATACATATTTTTTGACGTAACTCAGAAAAGGATTACATATGATTAACTTGTGGTATTGACCAACATATTTTACCAAAATATAAGGAACCTTTAACTTAAATGCACAAATAACAATATAAATATTTTGAATAATTGCGCAACATTGATTTTTAGAAAAAGTGCAACGTGCAAATCGACATATATCAATACATGTTTATATATATCATACAAAAATTAATCTGTATAAAAACTTTTCTCATTTCATATATATACACAAATGTTTTACCCAGAGGTAAAAATCAGTTGGTCATAACATGATTTATAGCATAATGCTTAATAGTAATGAATCTGAGTATACCAGTAGTTGTAGAAGAAACCCCTCATGGGTAAATAATTGTTCGAAGTCAGTGACAGATGGTAATCGAAGGACAGTATTTAGTTGAAAAAGTCATTGAGTGCATAAAGTGAGTAAAGTGCATGAATTTGAAAAACCTCAATATGAGGGTTTTATAAGTAACAAGAAGAAAATGGCAGCCAACAGGGACAAAGTCCAAAAACTGTGTAGTTCTAATAACATATTTTTATGCCACTTAGCAAGACGATATAATTAAAAAGTTAAAGTTAAATCTATGAACAGTAAGTTTCAAAGAAAACAAGAAGGATAGGGACACAAGGGACAGATTCTCTGTGCAGTTTAGGATCAGGGGAAAGGAAGTGAAATAGAATTAAATGTAATTAAATTAAATTAAATTGTCACTTCCATGGGGGTTCAATGAAGTATTTACAATCATAAACAAGTGTGTAAATCTTCGGTATTGTTTAACCCTCCGGGGCTCTTGCTGTTGAAGTTCAAGATGTACCTCGTCTCCAACTTACGCATTTGATGTTCACGGTCACCTCCCTGTTTAGTTTTAGGAATAGTGTCGATGACATAATACTTGAGATCCATTAAGTTGTTGTTATGGATCTCCCGAAAATGTCTCGCCACTGGGTAGGTGGGGTCAGAGTTGGTAATTGCCCTAATATGCTGCAATATCCTTACACTAGCTGGTAGTTTGGTACTTCCCACGTACCGTAAGGGACATGTACATTCTAAGATGTAAATGGCGTACTCAGTTTTGCAGTGGAGGGATTTTGAGATTTTAATGTCTTTACTGCTAAAAGCTGTAGGTAACTGGTTTTGTTAATACCATAGGTACATGCTTTGCATGAATGACATCTAGTGAACCCCGTGAGTTTTTCAGCCAATCTTTGGAGGGAGTCACTTCAGGACAATTGGATACCAGACTATTGTGGAGGGAAGTAGCCCTTTTATAGGTGATACTGGGCTTGGTTGGCATGGTTTGACCTATTACAGGATCAGAGCGAATAAGGGCCCAATTTTGATTGATGATTTTGTTTATCGCACCTTTTTGGGCACTGTAGGGCACAATAAGTCTGACCGTACTGGAATCTAATGATTTACTGGATTCAGATATAGATAGTTTGTTTGTCTTTGGGACAAGGAGAAGATTTCTATCCTGTTCCACAGTTTTATTGATGGCTGTTTGAATGATGTGTATAGGATAGCCTCTAGCGAGGAGTCTATCCCTGCATTCATTTTGTGCCATCATCAAATCAGTCGGATTACTGCAAATCCTTTTTATTCGCAACATTTCCCCGTAGGGGATGCTGCGAATAAGATGTTTGGGATGGAAGCTGGTATAATGTAGAATGGAATTACCCGCTGTCTCCTTTCTATATAGCTTGGTTTCCAGTATATTGTCACGGGTGTATATTTCTATGTCTAGAAAATGAATGTTGGTATGACTCATGGTACAGGTGAAATTCAGATTGATATTGTTGGTATTCAAGAGGTTAACCCACTCCTGGGCCTCTTCCCTAGTACCATTCCAGACAAAAATAAGATCATCAATATACCTGTAATACATTTTGACATGACTGTGGTAATGTTCGCCTAGAGTACCCTTTAGGACCAGCTCCTCCCACCAGCCCATAAAAATGCAGGCATAGCTGGGGGAGAAGCTGGCCCCCATTGCCACCCCCCTCATTTGTTGGTAGAAAGTTTGATTGAAGGTGAACATATTATGATGTAAACAAAAGGTCACCATATCTAACAGCATTTTGCTATGTTCGGGGGAGGTGGGTCTGTTTTTGGTAAGAAAGTAACTCAAAGCTCTTATACCATCCTTGTGATCTATACAAGTATAAAGGGATGATACATCCAAAGTAAGTCATAAATATCCAGGGTCCCAAACAAAGTTCTTGATTTTGTCGAGAAAGTCACTGGTATCTCTCAGGTAAGAAGATAATCCAGTTACACAGTCCTGTAGGAAAAAGTCAATATAGTTTGAGGTGTGTTCCAACAAACTGTTCCTACCGGAAATAATGGGCCTTCCGGGGGGGTGCACAGAGTCCTTATGAACTTTAGGAATGAAGTAGATGTTGGGAATGGCGGGATAATCTTTTTTCATGTACAGATATTCCTCTTTTGTAATTAAACCAGCACTTTTCCAAGCTAAAAGTTTCAGATAAAATGAGTTAGAGGTCTCTTTAATTACTGACGCACTGCTGATTTTGTAACATTTGCGATCATTCAGTTGAGACATTGCTTCAGTCATATATTGATTTCTGTCCCATAGTACCACGTTGCCTCCTTTGTCCGAGTTTCTGATGACAATCTGATTGTTTTGTTGTATTTTGGCTACCAGGTTGTCATACATATATATATATATATATATATATATATATACATACATACATACACACATACATCATTTGTATGTGTGGGGTGATATATATATATGACACACATATATGTATATATACACACACACATAAATAAATGTATTTGTGTGTACATACACATATATACATAATATTCAATGGCTTCATATATGTGTGTGTGTGTATACACAAAAACAATACATACATGGGCCTACACACACACACACACACACACGCATATTTAAAATATCAGTTGTTGCAGTGCATAATATGTAGTCGGATACCACACTGTAAAGCAACGTGTTGTAAACATCTGAATGCATTGTAAACTACATGCATTGTAACAACTAATATTCTAGAAAGGTAAAATACCATTTCATGATTGTTACCTGGTTTTAAAGGAGTGACTGAGTTTAGAGGTAGTGTTCTACATATCTGCCTCTGCTTCTACATTTACCAAAGTGTAAGT
This sequence comes from Lissotriton helveticus, assembly GCF_964261635.1. NCBI lineage: Eukaryota > Metazoa > Chordata > Amphibia > Caudata > Salamandridae > Lissotriton > Lissotriton helveticus. The sequence continues at coordinate 491,741,597 of NC_136067.1, read as the reverse complement.
GATTGTAGTTACAATCGATTTGAGTATAATTTGACCAATCATGATTCTGTGTGCAAGAAAATGGGGTTTACTTTCGTAAAATCATTTGTGAATTGAATTAGAGCACTTTATTCTGTGAGTGCTCAAAATCTTTCTCTGTCATACTACCCTGTGAGATCAAACGTGTATTGCCCATTTTTGGAATTTAGAAACAAAATAATCATTGGATATTACTATGTGACTGGAACACATGTTGGATATTTCACATTTCTCACTAAGCATTCAATTCCTCCTAAACATGTTCGGTATCAGTTAAAAGCCTATGTGCTTGTAATAAATGATATTTTATTTATTCTTTGTCATATATTGATGCTTACTAAATCACATTGTGCTAGTAACTATCGCAAATACTGATGTCTACTATAGTCCCTTTTTCAACAGAATCATTTTGTTGAAGCCAGTTTTTTTTTGAAGAGCGGAATTTAATATCAATTAAGGCACATTATTTTTATTGATCGATTCTCTTTTTCTCTTTTATCATCCCACAGTTAGTCACAGGAGTATGGGAAGGCGGATACAACGTGATCTGTCAGGACACACACAGTGGAGGGGACGCAGATATGAAGGTAACATTTATGCCATCTTGATGTCAGCATATGTGTCCTCCAGACCAATAGCATTTTTAGAAATGTATCCTTTATTTTCAGAAGCCCAGGGCCCTTCCTCCTAAGGAAAGCCTTATTGTTATTGAGGACTCCAAAGGTATAATACTACAGAAAAGATATACAGGATTCGATAGTGATTTTCGACCTTTAGAAAGGTTTATAGAAAAATTAGGAACACCAATTCGTTTTTAGGCCTTGGATCTCTTGTGTTCAATCCACGGTGCTGCCACGGAAAGGCATGCAGATTTTGCTGTCGGGGCCCGTTACGGGCCCCCAGGGTATTGGGGTGGTGGGGGGTGCACATGGGGGGTACCTATGGTACCCCCCTACATTGTCATGGACAAGGTGGCAGGCACCGGCGGTGCCTGTCACCTTGTGCATGACAATGCACACAGTGCCTTCCCAGCGTTGTGGCGGATGGTACTGTGAGTACCGCTCACCACAATGCTGGGAATAGAGCATGCCACCGCCACGGTGGCATCCTAATTGCAGGTGCGGGACTGCCGCACCACTGGCGGCTGGTCCCAGTACCGCCAGGGTGGCGGGCGGACGAAAGTCCTCCCACCGTCCTAATCGGCCCCTAAGAGTTTTAGTAATGTGAAGTCATCTCTTTGCTCAAGAAGGTTCACTGATAGAATATCGATGTAACAAACACTGATGTTCTAAATATAGAAAAAAAATAGACTGCAAAAATATCGACTCCAATACCTTAACAAGTAAAAACACAAAAATCAAATACAAAACATCGTTTTTTATATACATTTTATCTAAATATAACAAATACTGTTTAATCGAAAAATAATGTATTAATTATTATCTTTATTTAATTTTTAAACTTTAAAATTATATAAACTATATATATGAATAATTTTAAATAAAATAAACATTCTATAATAAATTAAATCATTAAACTGTTAAAAAAAATACAAACTTACATTTCCCAGTACAATAAGTGCAACAGTAGGGAAACTGTTAGATAGCGGAACAATTACATTTACTATTCCCACTCCAGCAGGTGCAACAGTAGGGAAAATGTTGGATAGCAGTGGGGTAAAGATTACTATTCCAACTCCAGTGAGTACAACAGTAGGGAAAGTGTTGGATAGCGGAGGGGCAAAAATTACTATTCCCACTCTAGTGTGTGCAACAGTAGGGAAAGTGCTGGATAGCAGAGAAATAAAAATTACTAATAACACTTAAACAATTGAAAAAAAGAAATATTGCAACATTTTACAATTACAAATATAAAATTCAATATATTAAACATATAAAAAGACCACATATTACATTAATTACATATAAGAAAAACCTACAAATGATATATAAAATAAATAAATTAATAGATACATTTATAAACAATAATTATTTAAAAGTAGCAAATATTAACAAACAAAAATATTATTTAAAACATAAATGTATCTATTGTATTTCCTACCCTATAACACCACACCAATAACAGAACACTTCAACATTTTTAATTAAACATATTTCCATAACTAATCAGCAATTAAAAAAATCTTAATAATAAAATAAAATAATAAACATTCATTGAATACACATGCTTTAACACTATAATATCCACAACATACACCTAAATTAAACGATAAAATAATAAAACACAATTAAATATTTTTAAAAGAAAAACTATTACTATTAACTAATAATTAAATATGTATTTAATACCCACCTTGTACCCCTTTAAAAGTAAAAACAACACACAAAAATAAACAATTACACACAATAAATATCAAATAATTAACATTAACAACTATATAATTAATTAAACACAAAATACTTATCACTCTTTATTCCTATAAACACCACAACACACACCTAAAATTAATTACACAATTACCATAATTAATTACTAATTAATTAATTAGAATTAATTAGCAACTAATTATTAATTCATCAATTTAAAATACATTACTTCCTACCCTTCCCACCCATTACATATATAAACACCACAACACACACCTAACATTAATTACACAATTTCCATAATTAATTACCAATTAACTAATTAAAATTAACAACCAATGTTTTATGAATTCATAATAAATTACTTTACACGTATAACGCTGTAACATCTCAATTAAACAAATAATAATAAAAAATATCCAATACAGTTAACATAATTAAATTACTTCCCACCCTGTTCCCCTATAAATCCACAACCCGCTGTGGAACTAAAAACAAAAATTCAAATAAAAAAATATGAATAACTAGGAGGTGCGCCAGAGGTAAGCCCGTTTGCGCCTGTTCGCGCACAGGATGCGCCGGGTGCCGGAAACTTTGCCTCTCTGCATCGAGCCGCATTATCGTATTCCCATGACTAACTTGTAAGTTTGAATCACGGCACCATCCCTAGTTGTAAGCCTAATACCATCTGTAAGCACCCAGACTCTTTGTCCTGTGGCCTTCTGAACGTGAGATCTCTCAGCAAGCACTGTGAAGAAATTGCGCTACTCATTGAGTCTCACGATCTAGACGTACTCTTCATGACAGAGACCTGGACCAGAGCGAACAGTTCGGTGGAACTGGGAACAGCCTGCCCCCCCGGCTTTAAAATAATACACAATCCTCGGGTGGGGGCTAGAGGAGGTGGAGTCGGGCTAATCTTTAGGGAGACTTTAGATTTCTCCCAGTTTAACATCAAGGCTTTTTCTGGATGTGAACTGCTGGGCTTTTCCCTTAAGGGTCAGGGAGGTGTATTACACACTGGGCTGCTATGTTACAGACCCCCGGCTAACACGCTATCTGCTGTGTCCGAGCTTATAGACCTAATTTATGATCTATCCCATTCTCACACTAGGCAGATGGTGTTAGGGGATTTCAATCTATGGCCGGAAGGACCGACGAACTCGGCTTTCGTAGAGCTGGTCCAGGCCTGCCGCAACATCGAGTTACAGCAGCTCGTACTATCTCAAACCCACTCAAAGGGTCATACCCTGGATCTGCTCTTCGCCGACGTATGTCATACGACTCTGCGGGAAGTCCTACCTCAGTGCTGGACGGACCATGCGCTCGTCCTTTTCTCTCTCTCACTTACAGCTGCTATAGTAAAGAAAGGTAGTGCTGGAGTCACTAAGATGGGTAGACAATGGTCTAAACTCCTTAAACAATCTACCCTACCTACTTTGCTTTTGGACGGCTTCATCTTGGGAGACAGTGTGGACGTGAGCTATGAGATCCTTTGTCAGCGAATTCTGGCTTCTCTGGACTCTTTGGCCCCGTTGCGTAAAATTAGAGTTAGGACTAATCTGGCTATGCCATGGTACTCAGGAGAACTTCGGCAGCTCAAGCTCCAGTGCAAACAGGCGGAGCGCACCTGGAGGAAGCAGTACCTGGAATCAGACAGAGTCCTCTTTAAACAGGCATTGGCGACCTATAAAGTCCAGATTAAGCTGGCCAAACCAGTTTCCTAGAAGAATCGCTGAAGGCAGCTGCAAACAAGTCTCAGGCCTTATTTAAGATCGTTAAAGACCTGGCCCACCCAGCCTGCACTATAAAGGACATCCCGGCCTCTCAAGCTCTTTGCGACTCACTGGCACAGGCCTTTGAGGACAAGATCGCCACCATCTTAAACAATCTTGCCTTGTCATCTAGCCCTGTCCCTCAATCCGCGCATTATCCCATTTTGACTGAGACCATGAAGGGTGGTACCAAGCTAGCCGGGTTGAACAACTTCCCCCTGCCGTCTTTTGAGGACTTCTGTGGGCTGGCTGACGGGGTGTCCTCGGGCTCGCCGCTTGATCCTCTTCCACCTAAATTCTGGAAACTGTTCCGGGAAGAGCTTTTTCCCCCGCTTTTTTCCATTTGCTGTCAGTCCCTCAGGTCAGCACGGGTCCCGGACTGCTGGAAACTGGCTGTGGTCTCCCCACTGCTAAAGAAGGAAAACCTGGATCCCGTTTGCCCAGCTAACTATAGGCCTATTTCCCTGTTGCCATTTCCAATTAAAATTCTTGAGAAACTGACCACAAAACATCTTTCCAACTTCTTTGAGACCACTGATTGCTTGGATGTGGTTCAGTTTGGCTTTAGACCAGCCCATGGGACAGAATCGGCACTGGTGACTGTTCTTGATGACCTTCGGACGCGTGCCGACCAGGGTCGAGCGGCCTTTTTAGTGCTGCTCGATATGTCGGCCGCGTTCGATACGGTCAGCCATGCGATCCTGATCAGGAGACTGGCGGAGGTTGGGGTATCGGGCCTGGCCCTTGATTGGCTGGTGTCTTATCTTGACAACAGGCACCAGGTAGTAGCCCTGCCACCCTTTAAATCGAACATCAGGAGGGTTGGACAGGGCGTACCTCAAGGGTCGGCCATTAGCCCCATCCTATTCAATCTCTACCTCCGCCCCCTGATCAAGCTGATAAAATCTTTTGGCATAGCAGTCACCAATTATGCCGACGACACCCAACCAAACTTATCTTCTCGTTTGAGGGTAAGGAGGCTGTGTCACAGGAGGTCTTCCACCGCTGTATGAGCACCACGGCAGAATGGCTGGGTAACAAATCCCTGTAATTTAACAGCTCCAAAACCGAGGTGCTACATTGTTCCTTGGACCGTACCCCTAGACCTCTTCCACAGGATTTTTGACCGCCTGACTTTCAAGGTACCAGTTTGCCTGCTGAATCCGTTCGAAACCTGGGGGTGATGTTCAGTTCCAGCCTGCAGCTGGATGTATCAGTAAATAAAACGGTGGCCACTTGTATGGCATTTCTCTGCTCGCTGCGAAAGATCTTACCCATGCTCCCTGTACAGGCTAGACCAGAGGTAGTGCGGAGCATAATTTTATGTAGGCTTGACTACTGTAACGCACTACTTCTGGGGGCGCCTGCTACTTTGGTGGGAAAATTGCAGTGCGTACAGAATTTCGCCGCCAAACTTGCACTTTCGCGCCGACGCTTGGACTCTTCTGCCACGGCACTTAGGGACCTTCACTGGCTGCCAGTCCCTCAGAGGATTGACTTTAAAGCTTTGTGTTTGGTATTTAGGGCTCTTCACGGACAAGGTCCGTCCCCTCTGCAGGATCTATTCTTTTGGTACACCCTGTCCAGATCACTCCGTTCGGCCTCGGCCTACTTGGTAGTAGTGCCCAAGATTTTGAGGTTCCGGATGGGTGGTCGATCTTTTAGGTTCACCGCAGCAAGACTGTGGAATTCCCTTCCGCTAGGTCTGAGGGGTTTGGAAGACTTCTCTTCCTTTAAGAAAGCCTTAAAAACACACTTGTTTCCTAGAATAATGTAAATGGTTCAGTTGCCAGAAACATCATGTATGTGTCATAACAGTCTAAGCGCCAGGATGCCCGTCGGGTGACAGTTTTTGCGCTATACAAGTATGCCAATAAATACATACATACATACTAAAAATAATCAATTTATTTTATATAATTAAATTACTTCCCACGCTGTTCCCCTAAAAACCCACCACCCACTACTGAACTAAAAAAGCAAAAATTAATTAAAATTAAAATAAAAACTACTAAAAATGTAACACATATATTAAAAATACAAACAAATCTTTTACAAACATACATCACATACATATAAAATATATACTAAAATACATAACATTAATAAAAAATTGATATTTTTTACAACTATATTTTTGCAAACGATATTTTACACTTCAATATTTTTAACATTGATATTACTTACCTTAAATCAATATTCTTGACCACGAGAATTTGTCTGTCGATATTTCTGTCCCACAATATGTTTAACTCAATATTTGTATAATTCGATATTTCTGATTCTATATTCTGTCTCTACACCCTCCAGAAACAAGACAAGACACTCTGCTCTATAGAGGCAAATGTTTATTGGAAGCAGAACCAATTTGGAAAGGATGGCTAGAATACAAATATGTGATAATAGTAGAGACAACACTACTGTCCTGAAATCCTCCACCAGCATTAATGGTTTGTCATTGTGAAGGTGATAGAGAAATGGATTTCACTTCACAATTTCTCAATATACGTTTGCGTTAGCAGCACAAATCCTAGGGATCTGGCTGGGGGATAATTTGGATAAACCATCAAACAGCTTGATGAAATTGAGTCAGTAGGATTGGGTAACTAGAGTGTATGAGGTGGAATTCTGCCTTTGGACGATTCATTTTTACCTGAAATGTAAGCCATCAAGTTTTCTAGCATGTCCAGAAAGTCATGCAGATCCACCATCTACATAATCTTCCAACCCAAACCTCAATGCATCCATAACTACAGCCGCTTAATGCGTCCAGGAGGTTGAATGAGTCGATGTGTTTGTCCAACTGGAGCAGGGCGCATTTTTCCATGGCCTTAGATAGGAAAGGAAGGGTAGAAATAGAGCGCAGATTATTTAAATCATTGGGGTCAGCCGTAGCGTTTTTGATCGTGGGGGTTTGTCCTAGTTGGAGGGAAGCAGGGACACTACTGGTGGCTAGGGAGGAGTTGATAATAGTGGTCCAATATGCGGCGATGATGTGTTTTAGGTCTTGAACCAGATAGGCTGGGAGGGGATCTCTGGTATGCAAGGAAGGTTTAAGCTTGGTGATGATGTTGAGGACATCCCGTTCTGAAACTGGACAAAAGTTATTCCAGGATGCATTGTTTTTTAGTTGGGGGATCATGTAGTAGGGCTCAGCAGGGGTGTCAAGGGGGGGAAGTTGGGAAGAGCCCCGGGGGAGGGGTAAGGGTGGGTGGAGACTTAGAGGGAATGTTAAGGAGGGGTGGTTGGCTATGTGGGAGAGGAGTTAGAACGAAGGATTGATCAATCTCATTGATTTTATCCGAGAAAAAGCTGGCAATTTCTTCACATCTCTCGACCGTAGCCATTAGTTTGGGGGGGGGGGGCTGAGGCAGTTTGGCTTTTGGCAATGCTAAATAATTCCCTAGGTCGGTTTCTTGCCCGGTCAATTTGTGAGCGGAAGAAGGAAGGCTTTTCATTAAAGAAGTGTTTTATGTAGTTGGCTCTTGCGACTCTGAGGAGGACAAGATTTGAGGAGGTAGGCTGTTGCCTCGAAGTGCGTTCAGTCTGCCTAAGCTCACGTCTCTCACTGTTGAGGTGCTATTGAACCAGGAACCCATTTCTCTGCTATTCTTATAATGGAGCTGCAAAAGGTTCTGTTTCTCACATCTGGGGGTGGTTGAGCATATCCGTACAAGATGTGGTACTACTGTCACTTAGTAGCCGGGTCTGGGGAATGACCCTCTTTGGATCTGACAGTGTTCAGGAAGAACTTTCAACTCCTCTCCTGCTCACTGCTGTTGGCTCTGTACCAGCTCTATAGTACTATCATGGTCCCGGTTAGGCCAACATCTGGCAGAGGGCACCTGGGGGTCACTCTACCTCACCTTGGTACTGACTGGTCATCACCCGGGAGCCTGCAGCATGCCTATTTTATAGAAAAGGCTTGAATCCCTAGATTCTTGGTATCCACCATCTTGTAATACCAAGGATCACTCATTGGAAAGTTTGTCCAACAGGTCTCCGAGTCTCACTGGGGGTTCTAGAATTCAGGGAATTAGTATTGCAAGATCAAAACCTAGCAGCTATTCCCCTTGCACCCCTTCTTTGTATGTTCCACCCCTGTCAGAACCCAGTTCAGAGGGCCACGGGCAAGCAGGAACTATATGGCCCAACTGTGGGTGTTCAGGCCTTTTACTCCTGATGTCTCAAGGCAGGGTCTACTGTGGACTCTGAGCAACTGGGCCAAGTGCCCCTTCAGTAGTTGATTCTTAGTGGTAGTGCGGGTAAAGCAGTCTAAAGATTCTTGGGGGGTAGGGAGCGATAGCCATGGGGATCAACACCGGCTCACAAGACAAAACAAGTGAAATAATTAGAAAAGTAAAAAGTGTTCCAGTCCTGAAGTGCTATCTGGTAGACAAGTTCCCCCGGGGCCTTCTGGACATGCGCTTAGTCTTATCTGCACCTGGAGGGATTGTCTGACCACAGCCTCCGAGAGCGTCTCTCTCGTAAACTCTTTTGCTATAGCGGCTGCCTCTAATTAGTATCACAGATGCCACTCTGCAGGGGCCACGGCAGGGTGCCCTCGGCGCTCCTCTCATGGGAATGCATGTTTCCTTTAGTCTTTCCCTCATTTAGGGGAATTGTTCCTGGTTCCGATCCTCAGTTGGGGCTCTGACCTGCACGGGTCGCCATAGCTGAGCTCTCCTCACGACGGTGGCATCAGTGAAGTTATGATCCTTGTTTTTGTCCTGCGGGCCCTGCTCTGCCATGCGGTGTCACCACACCTGCTCCTCACTTGAGCGACAGCCTGATCAGCACCACAGTTAGTCTGTCTTCACAGTGACCCCTCTGGGAACGAGGTCTCCGACTGACACATTGCGCACAGACTATAGCCTGATCAGCACGCCAAACCTCACAACAGTTCCCCTCTGGCATACGGATTACCTGACTTACACACTGCACATGGGCAATGGCCTATTCGTCATGACAAACTTCACGGCAGCTCCACATGGCATACAGAGTCTCCGACTTACACACTCCGCATGGGTGATTGGCTAATCAACACAGCAAACTTTACAGTGGCCCCCGCTGGCATACAGCGTCGCTGGCTTACACATCACACATAAGCGACCGCCCGATTGGCCCTGCAGTGATGATGATGATGACCATGTCTAACTTTGCGGCAGCCCCCACTGTTATATGGGGTTACAGACTAGAACCTGCACATGGTCAATGAGCCGATCGGTGTAGTAGCCTTTCCTCGCACGTCGCCACAGGGATCTATTCACCAGGATCCCCCACTGGACCTTGCTCCCTCCAGCGCTCTCCTCTTCCTCACAGGGCTCACTGATTTTGACAAGCACGCAGGCACCGGTGCTCCAGGCTCCTGCAGCAGGTGGTCTTGGATGTCCCTGGGTGATACGAGACTGGCAGGCCTTAGCCTCAAGCTCGGGTCACAGACAGAACTCTTGCAAAGCTTCACCTCTTCGCACAGCCCATCTGGCTGCTTGACAGTTGACAAGTTTTGCAGCCTCAACCACCCTACTTATAGTCCATTTCCAGACACCAATTGTGGTTTAGGGTCTTAGTCTTTGAAGTTTATGTTGGGTGTCTGCTTCCTTTTTAAGTACCCTCTCTTCTGCCAAGCCCTCGCTCCACAAAGTAGTTTGTAACATCAGGAGCTACTCCACATCTAATAACCCCACAACACAGGCCTTAGGAGTTACTAGAGGTTGACACCCCGATGAAAGCGACAGTGATCTGTATATCAAATGGTTTTCCCAGGACCTCGGAACTGCTCTTCTACGAACCTGAACAATGGAGGATCGAGCCTACTGATGAAGATGGATAAGTGAATCCACTTACTCATTGAGTGACCTGAAAGTAAGCCACTCTCACACAGGTCCTGAAGAAGGCTCCCCTGACCTGTAAGGGCAAGCTAGGGCCAAAACATGTCGACCTACCATGACCAAACACCAGGTGCTGTGAATCATTAACATATTCACCTAAACACCTCCTACAATTTTTAACATTACCCCTTCCCTGTCTAATAAAAGACTAGACATATAAACACCTTTTCTTGAAACTAATCACCTTTAATTCATGAATGTCCTGAAACCAGATGGTCTCCCTCCAGGTGGAGGAACATAGATCACCTGGAGAACTGAAAACTCAAGTGATATAGACCCAATGAAAATGCTATTCACCTAACTGACAGAGCGGAGAATCAACATATACCGCACCCTGGGTTAATATGAAGGAGGGTATCCAGTCCAGAAATCGTAAGACCCTAGAATATGTAGACATGTGATTCATTCTCCTCTGCTTATGATCGAAGAAGAGCTTAAACAGTTTGTTTTTGGCATATTATAATTTTGCTCTGGCTCAAGCCATGCTGGGTTTCAAATTGTCTTGCGTACAGAATGCTTTGTCACCAATGAGGGTAGAAAGAAAATAACTGCAATGTTCAATTTACTGATTATATATTTATACACTTTGCTCAATGTTTGCCTGTGGGATTAACTGATGATCGATCTAAAGGATGAAACACGGAGGTAGATCACTGGGTGTGCAGTGACCGAGACTCTGGAACGCCCTGAACCCGCATTGAGAACAGAGCCCAGCTGGACACTTTTTTTTTTGTAAACCTTTTTATTGGATTTCAATATTATACATGTCATACATGAAACAAAGCGTACTCGTCTGTTACAGCATTACAATCACACTTATCATTGTCATGACAAATAGCATCGTGGGCATTCCTCGAGTAGGCATGGAGGTAAATTGTCTCTGTGGTGCAATCTCCCACCATCTCCAAGGGGGATGCTGAGAGTCAGCGAGGGTGCGGTCGCTGGCAAGGTTGCCGCCGTTCCCCACCTGTATGACAGTCTCTAGACCATAGTCCCCTGCGATGAGTAACGGTAAGTAGAAATCCATAATCATAACTGAACTTTGCGATTTGAACCCAGGGAAGTGACGGAGTCATGCGGGGTGGGGTTGGGGGGGGTGCGGGGCGCATACGGTGAGGGCAAATGCAGTGGAGCTTTGTAATCTGCGATCCAACGCATGCAGACTATGCTAGTGTGTGCATTAGTGCATGTTCCTTGGGAGAGGATGGGGGGGGGGTACACTGGTGTAGCCGGGGAGGGGAGAGTGAACAGGCGTCTCAGGGTGCGCTTGGTCTGGGCATCGCTTGTGTGTCCTGTGGGGGTTCCGCGCCATCAGTTTGTGTTTGCTTAAAGTCGTGTAGGAGCATCGCCAATTCTAAGGAGATAGCACGCTTTCGTATGCCTCGAACTTTATGCTGGCGAATAATGTCTCCTTCCGCCGCTGCCCACTTCTTTACCGCCCTCCACCAGGCCGTTATTGGTGGACCCTCTGCTGCGCACCAGTGCATTGCAATACTCCGTTTTGCTAGCAGGATGGCCAACAGGGCAAATTTGGTCTCTACCTTCTTGCGCTTCTGGCGCCTAAAAATGCCTAAGGCACATGCCTCCCATGTGTGGAAGTCAGTGAGGCCTGTGACTGTTTGAAGTGTGGTGTGTACCGTCACCCATAGGGATTGTATTACCGGGCACGTTCAGAACATGTGTATAAAGGAAGCGTCCGGCGTGCGACAACGGGGGCATTCAAAGTGGGAGGTCGGGAAAAAACGCTTAAGCAGCGCTGGCGTGAGATACGCGCGATGTAGCACATTAAACTGGACCTTTTTAAATCGTTGGTTGCGGGACACCTTTTTGTGATGCTCTAAGGCCCGCGACCACTCTCTGTCATGGAGGTCGCGGCCAAAGTCCTCCTCCGAGTGGAGCCGTAAGCGCGTCAGTGGTACGTGTGTTAGTTCCATAATGGATTTGAAGATCCACGTGATATTGTGTCTGCCCGCCCCCATATGTAGCAGTGTGTGAAGTAACGGATGAGTCTTGGGTTCCCTATCCCCTAGGTTCCAGGTCCGTCTGCAGTCCGCCACCAACTGCCGGTGTAAGAGGAATTGACCGGCTGGAAGCCTGCTTCCCTCGGTCAAGCCTGCGAATGAGAACAATTGACCATCGGAGAGCAGAGCCTCTGTTTCAGTGAGCTGGTGTTCAGTCCAGATCCTGAGGTCTCCCGCTGAGTAGAACACGCGACCTTTAGGGAGTCCCACCAGTGGCAATAATGGGGATACACGTCCTGGCCGTTTTGACCAGTAATCAATCAATCAATCAATCATAACACTTGTATAGCGCGCTACTCACCCGGAAGGGTCTCAAGGCGCTTGGGGAAGGGGTCCGCTACTGCTCGAACAGCCAGGTCTTGAGTTGTCTTCTGAAGGCGAGGTGGTCCTGGAGCAGCCGAAGGTGGATGGGGAGGGAGTTCCATGTCTTGGCCGCCAGGTAGGAGAAGGATCTGCCTCCGGCGGTGGCTCTTCGGATGCGTGGTACGGTGGCGAGGGCGAGGCTGGTAGACCGTAGCCGGCGGGTGGGCGTGTAGAAGGTCAGGCGGTCGTTGAGGTACTTGGGGCCCAGGTCGTGGAGAGACTTGTGTGCTTGGGTGAGGAGCCTGAACGTGATCCTCTTGTTGACGGGGAGCCAGTGCAGGTCCCTCAGGTGGCCGGAGATGTGGCTATGTCGGGGGATGTCCAGGATGAGTCGGGCGGAGGCGTTCTGGATGCGTTGGAGTCTTTTCTGTAGCTTGGCTGTGGTTCCGGCGTAGAGGGTGTTTCCGTAGTCCAGTCGGCTGGTGACGAGGGCCTGGGTGACCGTCCTCCTGGTTTCGGTCGGGATCCATCGGAAGATCTTGCGAAGCATACGAAGGGTGTGAAAGCATGATGAGGAGACGGCGTTGACTTGTCTGGTCATCGAGAGGGAGGAGTCCAGGATGAAGCCCAGGTTGCGTGCGTGGTCTGTTGGCTTGGGGGCGGTGCCCAGGGCTGGGGGCCACCAGGAGTCGTCCCAGGCGGAGGGTGATGGTCCCAGGATGAGGACTTCCGTCTTGTCTGAGTTCAGTTTCAGACGGCTGTTCTTCATCCACTCGGCGACGTCTTTCATCCCTTCGTGGAGGCTGGTTTTGGCGGTGTCGGGGTCTCTGGTGAGGGAGAGGATCAGCTGGGTGTCATCGGCGTAGGAGATGATGTTGAGGTTGTGTTGGCGTGCGATGGTAGCGAGAGGTCTCATGTAGACGTTGAAGAGGGTGGGGCTGAGTGATGATCCTTGCGGGACGCCGCAGATGACTTCGGTGGCCTCGGATCGAAACGGGGGGAGGCGGACTCTCTGTGTTCTTCCGGCGAGGAACGAGATGATCCACTTCAGTGCCTTCTCTTGGATGCCGGTGTTGCTTAGGCGTTGGACTAGGTTGCGGTGGCAGGCAGTGTCGAATGCTGCGGAGAGGTCCAGGAGGATGCGTGCCGCTGTTTCCCCGTTGTCGAGCAGGGTTCGGGTGTCGTCGGTGGCTGCGATGAGGGCGGTCTCGGTGCTTTGGTTGGCTCTGAACCCGGACTGCGAGGGGTCGAGGGAACCGTTCGTCTCGAGGAAGGCGGCCAGCTGTCTGTTGACGATCTTAAGGGGTGAGTCGGGTTGGGGGTGGAACCTGGAAGGAGCATTCGTGTCAGCTCCGGGACTGTTAACTGTCCTTCTTGGGCTTCTCTTTCCCCGAGGTTCCGGTGTGCCGTCCAGCATGACATCCACTGCAGCTGTGCCGCTAAGAAATAGGCCTCAAAGGACTGGGCGCCCATCCCTCCTTTATCCCGAGGCAGTTGCAAGGCCGATAGGGCCACCCTGCAACTGCCCTTCACCCAGATCAGGGAGATTAGTAATGAGTTAAGCTCTTGAAAAAAAGACTGTGGTGGCCGCACCGGAATATTAGTGAAGTAGTGAAGCAGACGGGGCACCATTATCATTTTGGAGAAGGCCACCCTCTCGATGGGAGCCAAAGGTAGGGTCCGCCAGAAACTAACTTGGCTTTTAAGTCCACGGAGGGCTCGGTAGTGGTTGCCTTCCAGGAGGTTCTGGGGTTAATGATAGAGTCTGATACCCAAGTACCGAGGGGCGTTGCCCGTCCATGCCAGACTCTCCGATTCTAATTTCTCGGTGTGGGGAATTCGGGTGCAAGGGATAGATAGAGGATTTTCCTCAATTCACACTCCACCCTGCGGCCCTCTCGAAATCTGTGAGTGTGGACCAGAGGGAGGAGAGGTTGGCCGTAATATCTCTAACATAGATGAGAAGATCATGCGCATAAAGGGAGACGCTATGGGTTCGACCTCCCAGTGGGATGCCCCAATGTACACCCACCTCCCGTAGCCGCACCACCACCGGTTCCATTGCGATGGCAAAAGATAACCGGGAACAGGGGGCACCCTGGCTCGTGCCGTGCATGATCGTGATGGGAGAGGATATTTAGCGGCTTATTCTAACCCTTGTGGAAATGTTGGTGTATAATAGCCGAGTATATGCTATAAATTGGGGTCCAATGCCCACCCGTCGAGGCGTCTCAAAGAGGTACTACCACGCTAGGGTATCAAATGCGTTCCCCAAATCCAGAACGAGGCATGCCACACAAGGGATTCTGTCCCAGACCCCGTCCTGGACCTGAAACAGGCGGTGTATATTTTGGGAGGTGTTTCTCCTGGGGACAAACCCACTCTGATCCATGTGTACGAGTCTGGGCAGCATCTCTGTGAGCCTATCTGCCAGAATCCTCCCTAGAATTTTGCAGTCCGACGCCAGGGGGATGATGGGGCGGTAGGAGGATCGGAGTAGAGGATCTCGATCTGGTTTTGGAAACGTTACCAGCACGGATTCACACATGGATTGGGGGAGTTGTCCCACCTGCACCGCCTCCCGAAAGATTATGTCCAGCTGCGGAACAAGCTGCTGAGAGAATGCGGAATATAGTTCTATTGGGAACCAGTTATGTCCTGGCGCATTGTTTTTGGCTAGGTGGTGAATGGCAGATTTGAGTCCCGCCGGTGTGAGAGGATCATCCAATGTCTTGCGTTCCTCTTCCGTAATTTAGACTATGGCGTCCGTGGCTAACATGTGCTGGATGTGTTCCCCCCGGTCCTTGGTCGGTTCCTTGTAAAGCTCGGAGTAATAGTCAGGGAAGGCCTGCACGTATACCACTCCCCCCAAGGCGTTGCGAATGCCTGTAATCGATTGCGTTTGTGTTTCTTGGCGAATGAGCCAAGCTTGTAGGGTGCCAGCTCGATTCCCTTACTTGTGAGCTCTAGTGGTGTATGTGCGAACATTATAGCGCTGAAGATCAGCACATGCCTCCTTGTACATGGTTTTGACCTCCGCCAGCTGCGCGGGGGGAAGCTCCTGCTGATTCTCCTCTTTAGACAACTGTGCTATTTGTTGTTCTGCCCTCAATACCGCCCTCTCTAGTGTTTGTTTCACTCCAGTAATTTGCCGTATGCACACCCCTCGTAAGACCACTATAAAAGCGTCCCATTCTAGGAACCTCGTGGGTGTAGTGCCTGTGTTTTCAGAAAAGTAATTTTGAATAGTGTTTGATTGCTCGCGGTGGAACACTGGGTCCAATAGGCAGTCCCTGGGGAGGCGCCAAGTGGGGACCGGTGGGACGGGCGGCCGCCATGTGAGGGAAACCATGTGTGCGTCGTGATCTGAGATGACCCTGTCCAGGTAGTCCGAGTGTCTGCTGCATGGAAGGAGAGATTGTGTGCACATGAAGCGATCCAAACGGACCCGTAAGTTGTGTGGGATCGAGTGGAAGGAGTAGAGTTTGGTGGTCGTATGTGTGTGCCGCCACACGTCCGCTAGGGACCAGTGGGCTGTCCAGGCGCGGAATGCGGCCCTGTGCGTGTGGGCTGGGGAGTGGGTGGTGGGAGGGTGGGACCTATCCAATGCAAGGTCTAGTGCGCAATTATAGTCTCCTCCAAGTATCCAGGGGGAGTTTGTGAATCCTGCCAATTTATTCGTTAGTGTTTCCCAAAATGGTGCCTGGACTACGTTAGGGGCGTAGATGCTGCCTATGAGGATTGGCTGCCCATCCAATAGCCTCTCCAGGAACGCATAACGACCCTCTGAGTCGACACCCCTACCGGTATCGCTGAAGGGCACTCCAAGCCGGATCCAAATCAGTGCTACCCTCGCGCATGCCGACTAGGTCGTGGCGCAAAAGTGGCCGCGCCATTTTTTCTGAGGTTTGCCTAATTCCTCCTTAGTGAGGTGGGTCTCTTGAAGGTATATAATTTGTCCCTGCTGCCTCTTAATATATGCATAGATCGCATAATGTTTCCTGGCTGTGTGCATCCCCCAAGCATTTAGGGTTAAAAATTGAAAGTCTGCATGTGCCATACTGGATGCGACATTATGTCCTAACCGCTCTGGGACCCTGGGGGGGTGGCTCCCCCCACCTTGAGCTGGTGGATACTGTGTGCAAAGCTGTATGGAATCGGCAGTGTGCACCTCTGCCCTGAAGATGGGAGACTTTATTTTCTATTTGTATCTGTTTCATTTATACAGCACCCGGCATGTCGGAAACGAATCAGCTTTGTGGCGCTTAAAACACCCCAAAACAGTACTGTTTAAAAGAACACAATTAAAATTGCGGTACAGCCTGAAAAGCTTAAACCTAAACCAAAAACATATAAACAGCCATGGCTAAAATAGCCAGATAAACTGGTGTAGTCATGCCCCCATTTCTATCCAAATCCCGTATGTTTCTTGGAACCTTACAACACTGTACACTTGACTGTTGCCAAAATCAATGCTTCATTTGCTGAGTTGTGAAATGGCTTTCTGTGAGTCTGCTATTGGCATTGAATGTTCAGACGCTAGTTGCATCTTTGTACACATTTAAATTGATGGGCTTATCCATTTTCTTAGGTGGGCATACATTGTGCGATTGTACTGGGTAATGATATTTCCTGTTGACAAACACCATGTGTAATGTGGTTCAACATAACTGGCCGCTTTGTTTTAAATAGAGAGTTTTTTGAGGATCGCATAAAATAACATTTGAAGTTTCTCTCTTTGTGACAACTTGAAGTATAAGTATTTTGCCAGGATACAGATTAATTAAGCAAAGAAGAGAGTCTAATGCATTTCCGTACAATATTCTCTACCTATTCTGAAAGTTTGCATAGAAATTACTTTCTTGATTTTCAGAATTTGTCTCCCTAAATGTTTGGGTTTTTGGGTGTCTTGCTAATGTATGAGCTGAGTTCCATTCTCCTGACAACAGTGCTAAACCAGTCTGAGCTATCTGTTACCTCGCAATCTATTGGGTGCTGTTGTGACTGGTTTCAATTGCTATTTTGGTAAGAATAGATTTAATCCAATAAAACTTTGTGGTACTCATTTAAAAAAATACATTTTATTAGTTTTATTAAATGAAATAGGTCAGCATCTAGATATTTACCATTCAACAGTTGACTAGCGCATTATGCATGTCATTGATTACATATTAACAAGTGCACAATACTGCATCTTAATCTCACAGTCTGACCAAACAACGAAATCCCTCCCACCTCCCCACAGCAACCTTCTATTCCCTCCCTCACCCTATCCCGGCTCTCTTCTGTAGCAACACATCTTATATAGTTTTGGTCACACATAAAAGACATAAAAAAACAAATTAGAAAGCTGCAACGTACCTGGCTCAAAGCAAACACCAAACAAGACAAACTTCACCTACAGAAAATTAACAGATTATACACGTTAGCTTTGAAAAAAGCTAAGAAAAGATACTATTCAGACAGAATTCAAAATGCTAAATGTGCAAATAAAACATTCTATAAAATACTCAATGAATTTCACAAACCAAATTGCCTAGAAGGACCTCATCCTGTTATTCAAGATTTCACAGACAAACTGGCAAATCATTACAATGACAGAGCAGACACGTTGCACCAGCACTAAACCTTTGACAAAACAACAATCCAAGAATACTCAAACCAAGCCTCTCCGTTCCTTCCAACTCATCTCACAAGATGAATTTATGGACCTGGTCAAAGCAAGCAGGCCTGCTGGAGCCCTTCTGACCCGTGTCCACCACAAACTTTCAAGACCATTCTTTTAGCAACCTCTGCTGCCACTCCAGTGAGAAGAATCACCAACGATTCATTAACTACCGGATTATTTCCAGAAGAACTCAAAAAGTCACACATACGCCCTTTACGGAAGAAGACAAACTTGGACCCGCTGAACCCTGACAACTACAGACCCGTTACAAATGGACCTTTCCTGGGCAGACTGTTAGAAAGAGCAGCGTTCGGCCAGATGTCACAGTTCATTGAAGAAAATGACATACTTTCAGACTTCCAAACAGGTTTCCGTCCCGTAAGAGGCACATAATGTGCCCTCCTTGCTATATGGGATGATCTGAAGAACACAGTTGACCACAACGGGGTTGCTGCGCTACTCCTCGCGGACCGATCGGCTGCCTTTGACACGGATGACCATGACGCTCCGCTACAACGACTCTTCAAAGCCTGCATGGAGGGGACTGCTTTAGACTGGATCACCTCCTACTTCTGAAACAGAACTAATGTCATCCGTACCCCACTTTTTTCATCCAAACCATGCTCCACAAAAGCAGGGGTCCCTCAAGGCTCTATCATCTCATCCATGCTTTTCAACATCTACATGAAGCCATTACCAGTACTGATCAATCAATTTCACCTCAAGTGCTATAACTATGCAGATGACCCACAAATATCGAAGGAAGTAAGAAACCTCGGAATGAACATGGACTCCGAGCTGTTGATGAATGCCCAAGTGGACAAATTAGCAAGATCAAGCTTTGTCACTATAAAAACGCTGCAACAAATTTTCCCTCATTTGGGATTTCCACACCAGGTCAAGCTACCATCTCCCTTGTTCTGTCCAAACTCGATTACGCTAATAGCCTCTACCACGGATCACCTTTAACAACCATGAAAAGACTACAACGGATTCAGAACGCGGCTGCCAGGCTACTTTTGTATATCAAACCTCGAGATCACATCTCACCTGCCTTGAAAGCCCTACCGGTTGCCAGAAGATCAACGTCCAAGCTGCTTTGTATCACCCACATAGCAATACATGGAATGGGACTGCTCTTCATCAGGAATAAAATCACCAAACCCATTCAACAAAGGAACCACCGCTCTAAAATGGCACCTCGCCTCAAAATCCCAAGATACAAGAAAAAAACCATTGGTGGCACATCCTTCTGTGTTCAAGCAGCCAAAGTATGGAACTCTTTACCCCCCAACGTAAGATCCATGGACAGCCACCTTATCTTCAGAAAACTACTCAAGAATGAAAAATTTCCTAGCTAACGTAACAGAAAGTTGCAATTCTATTAAGGACTCGGAGGCGAGGATT
Source organism: Lissotriton helveticus (assembly GCF_964261635.1). NCBI lineage: Eukaryota > Metazoa > Chordata > Amphibia > Caudata > Salamandridae > Lissotriton > Lissotriton helveticus. Next base: position 491,722,187 of record NC_136067.1, on the reverse strand, counting down.
ATGCCATTCTTTCTTCACTTTATTGAACTGCAGCCATTCAAAGTTAAACAAACCACTATTCCCATAAACCATAGGGAATAACAGCACACAAAAACAATAGAGTGTCCATGGATAGATAGTCCTCATCCAATGCACCAATCACAGGACTCCTAGGAGTAGGTAGTCCTCTGTCCCTCTTCAGTCTCCCTCTTTCGTCGCTCTAAGACAGCAAGCCCAAAATCCTCACAAGTCTTGTTTGCCGGCATCATCTGCGGAAGCAAAGCACAATGTAAGCGACAGCAGTGGCTAAGGAATAAACCTGCCAGGGAGTGAATAGCACAGCATATACTCAAGGCACATATTACATAAACACAGAACCGGAAATCAGTTACTTACCCCAGTACGAGAGCGGGAAAGATCACTGCGAAACCGATGCCCTGGGTGGGATGATCCTCTTCTCCGAGTCCTTAATAGAATTGAAACTTTCTGTTACGTTAGCTAGGACATTTTTCATTCTATGTCAGGACCGGAGGTGAGGATTATGCTAGTTTAAAGCTTGTTCACCACCAAGTGTGCCATATCTAGCACTGGTTTAAAATAAAACCGCTTAAAGGTGGAGTCGGAAGACCAGTCTGCTGCATTGAGAATGTCTTCCAGACGAGCTCCCAGGGCAAACGCTTTAGAGGCCATGGCCCCTCTGGCAGAATGGGTGCCATAAACCCACCGATCAATACCGGCCTCATGCATCATCCAACAAACCCAGCGGGCAATCGTGGGAGACGAGACCGCCTTGTGAGGTTTCTTGAGGGCGATAAGCAACTGCCGCTCACCTGGAGGACGGAACTCCTCCGACATTTCTTCATGTGCCTTAAGGCAGGCCACAACGCACAGCTTAGGGAAGTCTGGGAAGGCCTGGTACGATATAGAAGTCGTCCCGCACTTTGTCCGCCTCCGGACCGTGAATGTAACCCCGGAAGGAGAAAAAATCCTGCCCGAAACATCCAGGGCTCGAACATCTGAAACCCACCGGCAGGATATGAGACAGAGCAGTATAGCCAGCTTGGCAGACAGCTTCTTTCTGGACAAAAACCTGTTTGGCTGCCAGGACAAAAACAAATTGAGAACCTGATTGATGACCCACAACTGGGAGTAGTGAGGCTCAGGACGCAATGAGAGGCAGATGCCTCAAAGGGCAAACCAAGACGTGTTTACCCACCGGGGAGCCAGACACCAAGAAATCTGCTGCAGAAATGACGGATCGGAAGGTATTAATGGTTCCATAAGCCAAACCTTCCTCCGCCAAGGCAGCCAAGAAATTCAGTATAGCAGTTACATCTGCTGCCACGGGATCGAAACCCCTTTGCATACACCAGCGTACCCATTGTATCCATGTTGAGCAGTACTGCTTGAGTGTACTTTTGGCCCAGGCCTTAGACATGAACTTCTCAGCCGCTCCCGAAAGGCCTGGGACCGCCCAACGTCCCCTGTAATCGGCCACGCCATCAGCATCAGGGAGCCCTGAGCGATGAGCGGGTGGGGCACCCCGTCGGGACTGAGCAGAAGAGTTGGAAACCGGGGAGTGGGATTGGAGAATCCCAAGAAAGTTCCAAATCGGTGATATCAGCACCACGTCCACCCTCTGGCAACGAACTTGTGCTGAGACCCTCATTAACATGGTGAACGAGGGAAAGGCATACCCCGTCTCCGCTGCCCAATCCTGCATGAGCGCATCTGTGGCAGTCACCAGAGGGTAATGCAGAGGGCCCGGGAAGATCGCCTGGATGGAGGCCGAAAGAAGTCCCACGATCTGGGCAAGTTGCCGGAGAGACAGGCGAGACTGCGTCAGGGCTCTCCTGATCTCGTGACGGATCTTTGTCAGTTTCCGGGATGGAAGGCTGAGGGTGGACTCCACTCAGTCGATCACGAACCCTAAAAACACCACCTTCTGAGCCGGTACGAGGGTGGACTTTGCCTCGTAGACCACGAAGCCCAGGCTCTGAAGGAGGTTGACTGTTGCCCAATTCTGTATGAACTTATCCGTGGCAGTCGCCAGAGGGTCCGGCCTCCAGCTGAAGAACCGGGGAATCTGGAAGTCCAAGCGGGAAGCGAAAATGTCCACAGAGAACGGGCCCCAGAGGCTCTGAAGGTCCGCAAAGACTCCAGAATGAAGCTTCCACAGTCTCATGTCGTGAAAATGGCGTGAGTGGAAATCCGCCACTTGGTTGTCCGGACCCGGAAAATACTCCGCGGTCACCGAGACATGATGATCCAGGCCGTACTGCCAGAAGTTCACTGCTAGCTCCGATAGAGCCCGCGACTGTGTGCTCCCAAGATGGTTGATGTACCGGACGGCCAAAATATTGTCCATCTTGAGGAGAACACAGGATCTGACCGAATCCCTGGTCCAGCATCTGATCGCGAAAGAGCCAGCCAGAAGCTCCAAACAATTGATGTGCAGTTGCTACTCCTGTGGAGACCAAACACCTCCAGTAGTGAACTCTCCACACCGTGCGCCCCAGCCGGATCTGCTGCCGTCTGATTCAATAACCAAATTGGGCGCGGAACCGAAGATCGCCCGTCCATTCCAGGCTTCCATGTTGTCAACCCACCACTGGAGCTCCCCTCTGCCGTCAGCGGAGAGTCTTACCTTCTGAGAGTAGGACAGACCCTTGCACAGATGGCAGGCCTTGAGACGCTGGAGGGCCCTGTAATGCAGAGGGCACGGGAAGATCGCCTGGATGGAGGCTGAAAGAAGCCCCATGATCTGGGCAAGTTGCCATAGAGACAGGCGAGACTGCGTCAGGGCTCTCCTGATCTTGGACGGATCTTCGTCAGTTTCCGGGATGGAAGGCTGAGGGTGGACTCCACTGAGTCGATCACGAACCCTAAAAACACCACCTTCTGAGCCGGTACGAGGGTGGACTTTACCTCGTAGACCACGTAGCCCAGGCTCTGAAGGAGGTTGACCGCCGTCTGAAGCTGCTGCGATCAGGCCCGGGGACACTGAGCCATCAACAGGATGTCGTCCAGGTAAACAATTAAACGCATACCGGACAATCGCAGGCGTTCGATCATCGTCCGGAGCACCTTGGTGAAACACCAAGGTGCGGAAGACAGGCCGAAAGGGAGAGTGGTGAACTCGTATACCTTGGCCCGTCAGGGGAACTGTAGGAAACGCATGTGAGGAGGGAAAATGGGAATCGTAAGGTAGGCATCTTTCAAATCGAGGCGCGCAATCCAGTCGTTGGGTCTGAGAAGGTCGCGCAGAAGATGGATCCCTTCCATATTGAAGTGGCGGTACACGAGCCACCCATAGAATTCCCTCAGATTCATGACCGGACGCTGGGACCCGTCCGCTTTGTCCACTAAAAAGAGGTTGATGAGGAAACCTCTGGGATGCGGGAGGGACTCCACAATCGCCCCTTTGTCTAGAAGAGATGCAACCTCTTGGTCGACCGAGAAAGATAGAGGGCGCGGAGGGACCGGTTGCAAAGGTTCCCCATGAAACTCTATGTGAAACCCCTGGACAGTCTCCAGAACCCAAGCGTCCCCTGTGACAGAAGTCCAGGCCTGGAAAAAAAACTTTTAGAAGGGAAGAATGGAGAACACTCACCGGAACTGTTGGAGGCTCCATCGCCTCGACCGCCGCGGTGCTTTCCTCGACCTCCCCTGGTCGGGTAAAAGTTGCTGAATCTGGCCTGGTCCTGATAGTGCCCATTGCTGGAGCCTTGCCCCCTGTCCTGATTAGGATGGCCGGACAAGCGGCCCCTGCCTCATCCGGCCCCCCGGAAAATCCGAGGGCGGAAGACGTTGCGGATGGAAGATTGGGCCCTGTCTAGGGATGTGAATGTATTGACAAATCTGCCCAATTCTTTAATAAAAGGCTCCCCGAAGAGACCGCCGTGGGCAACGGGGCCAGCCTCAGAGTCGGCCAAATCCCCCAGCTTGGGATCAGCCTTAATGAGTAAGCTCCTGCGCCTTTCAATAGAAATCGTGCAGTTGGCGTTCCCCAGGAAGACCACCACGCGTTGGGCCCAGGCTGATAGATTCTCAGGAGATATAAGGGACCCGGACTGTTTGGCCTCCTCAGCCATGTCCAATATCTATGTAGCGTGGCCTAGGACATCAAGGAGCTTGTCCTGGCAAGCACACCAGGATCTGTCAATACCCCTCTTGGAATCCTTAACAAATTTTGGGAGAAAGGTGGCCATGCGTGGATCTATCTCTGGGGCAGCTGCCACTTTCCCCTCCAATGAAGGCCGGGGACACTCCGCCCTTAGACAGTTCCTGACTGTGGCCTCTAACGGTCGGCGGATCCTGCTGGTCACATACTGGGCGACTTTCTTGGAAGGAGACCAGTCATATGACCGGGGATGAAGAATATCGCCCGGGTCAAGCATGTCAGAGCAGAGATTCTGTGGGTCCGAAGCTAGGTCAGGACGGGCCGGGCGCCATGGACGGGAGGGACCGGCTTCCTCGTCCGCATCGTCTGTCGCGTTATACCCTGTGGCTGCCTTGCTTGCTAAAAACGCCTCCTTAAGGCGGCTGAAAGTGTCCAGGTCCACCCCAGACTCCTTGGGACGCTTAGCAGGCGGGGGCTGGTCGAAGGAGCGGGAAGGTTTTGGGACACCCTGGCTAACTTCTCAGAAGCCTGATCAATGCGGCGAGAAAAGCGGTCCTCTAAGGGCGCCATGGCCTGCTCCACCGCCTTATGTATGGAATCATCCACAGCATTGTAAAAATCCTCGTTCCACTGGAGGGAAGTGGGGGAATCCTCCTCCCTCTGACCATCCTGGTAGGACTCATCCTGATACAAGGAACACACTAGGACAGAGGGGTGAGCGGATCAGGTCTCTCTTCGACCTCCCGCTCAGACTTTAATCACAAAAAGAAGAGAGAAAATAAATATAGTGATAATAAGTGTTGATGAGTGAGTGACGGGGAAATGCACCAACATTTTAAAACTGCCCTCAAACAGCAAGCTGTGTCATGCTTCATCGTAGGGCTGCTAACACACCTCCATGTTTACCCAACACTGGTGGTGGATCAATAGGGAGGGGAAGACAATACAACATACAGTGTGAAATTAAGGGTGAGAAATGGTGCAGAAAAAGTGATGCGAAAACTGGTCTTAGGGGATCCTTATTACAGTTTTAATATTAGGTCCCCTGTCCAAAATTAAAAATGGAAACATTTGTGGATGCTAGGTAGGGGAGCTTATAATGAGACTCCACCTGCTCCACTCTGCATGGGTGTCGACATGTTTCAGCCGGCAATTGACGAAGGTTCTATGCGGCTTGCCGGGAGAGCTCCGAAGGATCACATCGAAAAATCCTCTGGGGTGAAGATATATCGGCAGGGGGCACTGCCGATAAATTACATAATCCCTGCATCCTTGCTGAGAGAGTTCGAGGAATGCCGCCATCATACTCTTTACGTACTTGTGATTTACTGATTCTATCTTGACAGAACTGCCATATTGAGAATCTGTGTACCTGTACCTTGATGAGGAGGCATGAACTGTAGGATACCACAATTGCAATGACAATGCATGCTGGAATGGACAGGTTGGACTTGAGCAGAGACAAGCACAGATAGATACCTTTCTAATCACAAGTCTGTGCTTCCTTTAAAGTGCAGTCTATGGATGGGACCATGATGCAGTCATGTCCTCGTTGTCTATGACCAACAAGATAATAGGACCATTGATGATTTGGATTGAGAGAAGCTGTGCATTTCTTATGTGAATCAGCTGGAGAGATTAATTGTTTATTTAGAAGCTGAGCACACTAGACATGCAGTTATGAAATTATACCACAGCAAAACGACGGAAGATACTTAAACTTCACATGTAAAATTCAATTGCATTTCCAAAAGAAGGGCTAGGCAAATACATAACAAGGCTCTGAGATCAAAGGAAAGGCTTTAAAAGCGGGTGAACGTTTATGTCATTGCACACAATTGGCAAGGCCTGCAGGATGAAATCAGTGAAATGTTTGTGATGTCATGAATATTTGCCTAATGCACCCTCAGTAGTTTGTTCAGCTGAGACACTAATCGCATGTAGTTCAAAACATTTGGTGTAAAAACAAAGTAGTGCTTTTACAACATCCCTAAACTAAAGTAGTTCATAGTACTAAAACAAAATCCTGAGTTTGAATTGCAGGCAGTACAAACCCAGATGTTTTAGTGAGAGAAGTAAATGGAGGAACAGACAATGTTTTATTGCATTGTAGAATTGTTATAGCAAATCATACTTGTGATGAAGCCAACATTTCTTTTTCCTTTTCTTTTTTTATCCCAACCCCCATCCCACCCTTCCTCCCCTGAGGATCCACATCACCCCACCCACCCACCCTGACACCCTCCCATATGAGACAAAGGGACTGCAAAGTCCCCATAGGTGATGGAGAGAGAAGCTAACTGCCCCCCCAACGATCGCCCCCACCTTCAAAAAACTAAAAAGAGAAAAGAAAAAACATAAGCATAAAGATAGTCATAAGTATAGCCATAAGTATAAGAGAAAAGCTTATTAGGCTATCCCACCTAAAAAATCTCTGGGAGACAAAAAAGGATGTTTTCTCTTTGTAAACAACCTTTAGCTTGGAAGGGTTAAATGGAAATGCTAGGGCACCCTTAGCTTGAAACTGGGGAATTAGTTGTCGAAAATGCCATCTCTGTTGAACTGTGGCCTGGCAATAGTCAGGCCGGACAAAAAATTCTATACCCTTCCCCTTCCTTTTACGATCTGGCCTTGCTAAATCATATAAACTATCTTGTAATAAGAAAATATTTAGACAGATCAAAATTGCTCTAGGTTTAACATCCATAGAACTGCTACCAGAGCGTTTGTGGAAGGGGAATCTGTGAACTCTTTGCAGTTCTTGCTCCCATCGCCATTGAGTTAGATCAGGAAAGGCCTCTGAGAATAGCTCTTGAACAAACTGTCGAATATTGCTCCCTTCGGAGCCTTCAGGAAAGCCTAGAATTCGCAAATTATTTCTTCTTGCTCTTTTCTCCATGTCGATCAGTTTCCAATTGACATCATCTCTGAGAGCAGACAGAGCAGCAACTTCCGACTTTTGTTGCACCATTTCATCTTCGACTGTGGAGATTCTAGCTTCCATCTCAGCTACCCGTACAGTCAGTTCATTGGTTGATTTAATGACCCGACGTACTGTATTCTGCAACTTACGGACAGCCCCCTGTGTACTCAGAGCTTCTGCCCTGGTTTCCTCACGATGCAGTGTAATTGCTTGGAGAATCGTGGCCAAGGTGATTTCGGATTCAGTGTGGGACGTAGACTTATTCCCCTGATGAGCATCAGTATTGGAAGAAGCATTGTCAAAAGATCTCTCAGGGTCATCAGAGACTGATGTTAAACCACCTGGCCCAGAGAGCCCAGATTCCAAATGAGGGGGGCCAACAAAGGAGACCCGTTGTTTCCAACATGCTCAATGGAAGGTACTCGTGTCTCAGGCATGAATGTTGAAGGAGATGCCCTACGAACAGTATTACCTTCCATAAAGCTTCCCTCCTCCTCCTCCAATGGCACAGAGCTCGTCAGACTCCTGTCATAAGCCCAGTCAATTTCATTTTCATTTTCATTTCTCTCAGTGCCTGATAGATTCGAAAGATCCGACATTGAGTAAACCTGGCCAGCGGAATCGCCTGAGTCAGCGTCAGAGATGATTTTTTGCGGAGTCCCAAACCCAGTAGTAGCCATGCCCAACTGTGGTAATGTTTTACCCCCCTTACTAACTACAGCCTCCATCATATTCTGTTGTAAAGTCACAGACTGTTGGGGTTGGGGTTGGGGTTGTGGGTCGGCAATTGTAGGTTTAACTGTTCCTGGTATAGGATTTTTAGTTTTAGTATGTATTTTCTTTTTAAACATGCCAGGGATCTTAGGATTCGTAATATCAGCTTTACTGGGAGTTTTTGCTGGGTTGCCCAGGTTCGGGCGAGAGAGCTAGTTCTGTGCGCCGCGCTATCGGACACCAAAACGTCGCTGACAGCAAAAGCACTTACTTCAATTTTGGCAGTGCCCATAGCGCCACCAGCTAGACCCTGTTCACTGACCGATGCCGCCGATGCCGTAGTGGAGACGGTAGCTGCTGTTGCTGTAGTGGCGCGTGTACACGGTCCCTTCCCCTTTGCCGCCGCACCGTCACCGGGGTTCTTAGGAGCCATTGAGACTGTTGGTGGGAAGACAAGTGAGGAATCTGCAATCCGGCGCGGGTTTTCCGGGTCTTCCGAGAGCCCTGCAGTGCCTGCCCGGGATACAGCAAAAAGTTGGTTGTAGTTGCAGTTGTAGGCGAAAGCAGGGATCGGAGACCGATGCGGCGTCTCAGAGTCTGCAAACAATCGGCAGTCCGGAACAGGACGGTGTACCAAACAAAAGTAAAGTTGTTGTATCCGTCTAAACCGGTTGTACTTAAGCAATTCGCTTAACATCACTTAGTATTTTCAAAAAGGCAGTCCGATTCTTGCAATTCTTCCAAGGAAAAGACAACCAAAATGCAGGGGGAAATTTATCGGTGAGGAGCAACATAGAGCCTGTCTCACTCGGACATCATTGCGTCCGCCATCGAAGCCAACATTTCTAATGTTCTTCTTCAGTGGAAAAGCGTATGACATCTGTTGAATCTCCACCAGGTGACGCAGGGGTGAAATCGACACCACTAGTAAACAGAGTAATTCAAACTTTGAATGGGGGCTTCTTTTCGGTCTGTCAAGAGAGTATAACAAACTGCTAACATTTTAACCGTTTTTAACCCAGTGTAGTTGGGTGGTTACCTCACTCAAGTCCAGACTATGAGCTGCACTATACAGGAAATTACAGGGTTCTCAATCACTGATCCAGGCAGTAATTTCACCCCTGCTCAGGATTAGTCCCGGAAATGTCACACACACATGAGGTACTGGAATTACGGTCGAAATTAGCATGTGGATTTCACAGGCTGAATTTTCCAGCTGATAAAATCAGGCTCAGTTATCCTACAACTGTTAAATCCGGGTGTGGAAACACCATTTCTGTTGTGATCGGGTGGATCAGTTGTAGCTTTTTTTAATGGAAATGTAACTAAATATGTATTTTTGCTAAATTAATTTTTAGCATGCCTATGTTAAACGAAAGCTGAAGTAGTTAAATAAAAAATGCATCCAATATGTTGCCTGTAAACAAGGCTTTTGCACAAAACTGCCACATAATAATCTACTGAATAACCACAATCAGACTTCGAGCTCGGGTTAAACGAGGTCAAGACCTGTTTCTCCTAGATTACACCTCATGAGTTGTGGATCTGCAGCTGAAACAGCCAAACGCTCCTTAAACAGGTTTCAGCTGATATCAAGCCCACACACAAATATACTGAAGCAGTAATTTTAAAACTGCTTCTGTCATGCCCAGTAATTCACAGAAGCTCTAAGTACTATAGGAAAATAAATTCTTACAATTTATACGGAATGATTCACAAAAACATTTATGAGTACTGAAAGTAATGCTACATGGGACTCTACCTGAATATTCCCTAAATATTCCCATTCTGTTCCCATTTTTAGATTTCACCTACAGAGCATATGTGATGTCCCTGTGAGACATGTTGTTTACACACAGTGGGCTTACAGCCCACCCATAGCTTACCATTTGTTAGCTTCAGTGTCATTAGAGTGTCAGTGTCACTCTAATGTCCTTTGCCCACGTTGTCCACCGTTGTCACAGCAAGCGAGCATTGTGTCTTCTTGTGTTTGGTCCTCCCCTGGAGCATGCCCCAAGTACTTGTGTACATCCATTGCTCCCGTTTTGGGAGCTACTTTTTTTCTTTGTGTTCAAGCACTCCATATTCTATTCACTCCTACCCATTTTCTTTCCATGTACCTTCTTTTTCCTCCCACCCCTACATTGCACTCTACACCACTGGACTCTACTTTGCACCACTGTAAACAAGGCCACAGCACTCTGTTTGACTCTACTCTACACCTAGTACTCTATGCCACTGCACTCTACTCTGCCACGGTGCTCTGCACCACTGCATTGTACACTTCTGCACTCTACACCACAGCACTATATTCTACGCCACTGCTCCTAATGCCAGTGCACTCTAGTATGCACCACTCTACAAGACTGCACTCTTTCCTGAACCACTTTACATCACTGCAATTTATGCCACTCTACTCTACGTTACTGCATTCTGTGCCACTGTACTCAATGCCACTACACGTTGTTCACCATTATACTTTATGCCACTGCACTCTGCCCTGTGCCACTGCACTCTACTGTATGGCACTAAACTCTACACCACAGTATTAGCCTACGCCACTGCACTCTATTCTGCACCACATGCCACTCTACGCCACTGCAATCTATGCCACTCTACTCCTCCCTGCACCACTCTTCTTTATTCCGCTGCACTGTATACCACTGCACTCTGCTCTGTGCTACTGCACTCTATGCCACTGTACTCTATTCTACACCACTGCACTCTATTCTACATCACTGCAGTATACGCCACTGCACTCTGCGCTACTGCATTCTACTCTGCACTATTCTTCCCCACACTTCACTCTACACTCCATGCCACTGCACTCCATACCACTGCATTCCCTGCCACTCTACTCTGCACCACGACACTCTACGCCACCCTAATCTACTCTGCAACACTCTACTTCATGTCACTGCACTTTACTCCACTCTGCTCTGCACCACTCTACGCGGCTGTACTCTATGCCAGTGCACTCTTCTTTGCACCACTCTACTCTGTACCACTGTACTCTACTCTGCACCATTCTCCTCTACACCACTGCACTCAACACCATTCTACTCTATTCCACTATAAAGCTTTCTACACCACCCCAACCCAGTCTATGCCACAACTGTACTCTACTTCACTCCACGCTGCTATACAACATGCCGAAAAGACATTGGCCAATAGCTCTCGCTGGCACAACCTATTGGCTTTGCCAGTGCTTGTTGATGTTTGGGGCAAAGTCACAAAGGCATATGTGGAGAAGTGTGGCTCACTGGTTAGAGGCGGCAGACCCTGAAGCAGAGGTCAGACCTGGGACCAGGGTTCAATTCCCGACGCGGCAGGGTCTTGAGCCCAAATATCCACGGACTCGATAATTCTCGTTTCGGTGCCTACTCGAGTCACAGGTTCACACTCTGCAGCTCTGGGCATTAGCTTGCTTAATCTCCACTACGGCCCCCCGCGGCGGGATGCCTGGCTTTCACCTTGGGGATGCCCAGTACGGGTATCTCACAGGGAAAAACCAGGACGGGTTCCCAAGGCAAGCGCCGAGATGCCTACGGGTAATCGAGCGCTATATAAGAACGCTTAACAATAATAATAATAATAATAATAATATTATGAGAACTACTTTAAGTACTAGAGAATGTCTTTGGGAGTAGGCCTTTTAGCATTTAGGTTGCACAAAACGCAATACAGCTTTTTACTTGTACCTCTTAAAGGAGAAGCAGTGGCAAAACCAGAATGTTTATATTAGGAACGGCCTGAAAGTCGTAACGGGAATATAGAGACACGTTGGCTTCGGGAAGCTGTGCCCCTTAATAATAGCTGTATCTCAAAGTGTCCTACCAAACAGCAGATGGGAATAGCTACACTTCTGACCAAAGTGTGTGTATTAAGAACATAACCTGTGGATACAACAATGTGCAAAGTGTACACACGCCTAGTCCTTGGTAAAATGTCCCTTGTGTGTGGAATACAGTCGACTAATCTTTTTCTTCTAAATAATTATCTTGTCCTTCCAGAAAACATCAGGGCATAATTTAAAGCGGTTATGAAGCCCAATCACTCTTTGGAAACCCCAAATAAAGTAACATAATGTTGTCTTACAGGAGTCAATCAGGTATGTCCTTGACCGAGAAAACACTTCAGATGAACAATATCTCACTGGTCTGTCAGTATATTTCCATCATCGGTGTTCTCCTCTCAGCAAAGACAAGATCAAATTCCATTCTAAAAGCTAAATAACCAAGTTCTTTAAAGCTTTTGGCGCCGTAGGCTCTAGAGCATACACCTGGATGTTCTGCTGCACCTCTTTTCTTTTTGTGTTTACAAAGATGGGTTTAGGAATCCTATACCTTCCCAACGTAACTTTTGTTCTGTTCTCAATGGATGCACACCTTTGAAGTGCTCCATTGTGTACCAATATTTGTGTTACTCGTGAGAATATTGCCGGCCTATAAATATATAACTTTTAAAAATGTTATGGACATATTCTTCAACTTACGCTTGAACAAATCGAATTTAGATAGATACTATTTGAAAGTGAATTATAGTGTGCATAGACCTCTTCATAAAAATGCATTTCTCACATCCGATTACAGCAGTGAGAGTTTTTAAAGCTGCAACCTTTTCATCGGTACAATTCTGTTGTTTGTTTTTTTTTCTTTTTGTTCTGGCACTCGCATTATGATTCTCCTGACTCATATACTACATTTCTAGGGAGCTACCCTCTGCTTGCATCAAGTACATGAGCTCCCTGCTACCTTTTGTCTGGGAGAGTGTGTTCAAGCACATTTTAAAACAATTTGACATGCTTCTAATACGGCTATATTACAATATATCACCCGGGAACCATTGGTTTCTCTATCTTTTAAGGCAGGCTTGATGGTTTTGAAACGTTCTTGCCTTTACCAACGATAATAACTAGAGCCAAAAGAATGAGATGTGACTCTTGTCTGAAAATGTTTTAGGGTCCAGTGATTTTCAGCACAATATAGTATTACATGCATGACAGTAGTGCACCCCTCTGGGTTAGCCATATATTTCCCTAACCTGAATAAAGTAGTCAGTTGATTGTGAACAGGAAAACATTCTTTATATGCGCTTTTGTAAGTGGGACATACATTTGTTTTGATTGTTCTGTACCATACCTTCATGGTATCACATTGATAATACAAAGGATGAGTTTGCCTGGCCCCTATTCTTTTGGATAGAACCTCCTACCGATCAATTACAACGCCCCCCTGAACATGCAGGTGGGGCTGGATGAACTGCCTATCCTAATGTGACATCTCTGTAAGCGTCATAATTGACTGTCAAAATAAATGCTGGCTCATCTATCAATTTTCTGTGTTGTGTTATCACCAAATTGAGTGTCAGGTCTTCTGCACCGAAACATTGGCAACCCCAACAACCAGAATTTAGGTGGCTGCTTCTGTAAGGTGTGGTGGGGTGAGCTGGGGAGAAGGATAGGCCTGTCACTTATACATGCTGTTTTAGACACCTTCTTCTATGTTCATTTATCCAGCTAATAAGAGTAGTGTGCACAGGTATGCACAGAGTGGAGGAGTTTTTGTCATCATTCACTGACTGATTGATGTCTTTAATGTCACCTGCTTTGGACATAAATAATCTTAATGGTTCCTTTTTGCAATCAAATCTGAATATTTATTTCCACATTTGTGCTTTAGTTTGATACAAAGACCATCTAAAATGTGGACATACTTCCATATGGAGCCTACAGTAGATTGACTCCATTTAACTAAGCGACATTTATAAATGAGAACATGTTATTTTGAAAAGGAGGTGACAGATTTCCTCGCCTCACCTGTATGTTTTCAATGTGCTCAGGCTACAAATATTATTGTATAAGTGGTTGATTGTACTTCATAGTAACCATTCCCTGTACTGTTATTCATCTTCCGCTATACATTTTCTCCTGCTTAGATCACTCGTGTTTTGTGGTGGTACTACTTCTCCAAGCTCATCGAATTCATGGATACGTTCTTCTTCATACTGCGCAAAAACAACCACCAGATCACAATTCTCCATGTCTACCACCATGCATCCATGCTGAACATCTGGTGGTTTGTTATGAATTGGGTGCCTTGTGGTCACTGTAAGTACCAGAGAGACTCGTACAGCATATGATTACTGATGTTGTTTTATTATACAGTTGTATAAGCTGACAGTTATCTTTTCCTGGAAAAGTATTTACTTGTTGTTAGCTTATGATCTGAAATGAGGAGGCATACATGTTTACCGTGCATGTTTAACATCAAGGCACATTTATTATTATCACTATCATCACAACTTTAAAACACAAATAGCATTGCTCCCACTGGGGTATAAAATCAATTTTTCAGGAAACAATAAAAACATCTTGCTATCCATTGCAATTTCTGTTAATTAAGAGGCGGGCAAATCTAGGTATCCTATCAAACACATGATAAAATCCGACATTGACCATACCCATCGATCACTGGGCACCTGTAAAGCCTAAGTGAGGTGAGAGTACCTTTTTGCCTGATTCAAACGTTGTCAGCCAGGAAGGAAGATAGCAGAAGTGTTGCTTTGGTTATAGCTAGTTTATAGGTGGCGGTATGACTTGACTGTCAGAAACAGCGTGCCATGCCAACTTCATGTATGGTTGGAGGTAGTGCCTCTACTCTAGCATAATTGAGGACCGATGAAACCAGTTTTATTTTAAGAAATAAACCTATTATCACAAGATGAGTGTAACTGCCCTACGAAAAGGAGTCCAGTACCTTCAGACGGACCTTAAAGAAGTGTGGCAACTCAAGGATGCATGGATAATCTTTGATGCCTGGAAACACCTTGAATTTTGATTTCATCTTACTGATTGGTTGTCTATTTTCAGAAATGTTCAGCGCACAAATGACCAAGTTATTGCATCCTTAGCCATGCAGGTTCCAATGCGTATCACAGTGTATTGTGCCTAAAGCGGCCACATTTTGAAATCACTTGAAAGCTTTGTTTTTTCTGTGTTGCTTTTTTCCAGCACACAAGTCGACTTTTCCATGTATTTTCGTAAATCTTTCATAATAAGCCATGGGACTTTTGTTCCAGGCCAGTGAGGACCAAGCAGTGTAACCTTTGTTATGTGACACAGATGTATAGTTCAACAAAAGGTATGGAGGAGCTATCAGGGCTGATGAATGAGGTATTCAAGGGTTCCCTACAACATGTTGCATTTCAGGAAGAAGATGGAGAAAGAACCTCAAACTCCCTAGATAATCACATCCTATTGGAACAGCAAATACTTTTTGGGACTGTCAAATACAAACTAGAAATTTCACAGTTCTGAAAGAGGATTCAGGTCAACCGATGCGCAGCATTTGCGGATTTGCTCACCAAGGCGATTTAGCGGGGCCAAAGGAACCCCAATTTTTAGAGTTTGGTAGCAATTTGCTGTAAACTTTAAATTGTTTCCTCCTTGACGACCTTAAAAACCTGCTGAAAAAGTCCTTCGGAGACATCTTTCTGGTGGCAAATCATGAACACCCATACCTGTTTGTGGATCTCATTTTTCATGATTAGTGCGCTATATAAATCGAAACACACACACACACACACACACACACACGAAGAGGGCATTCCAGTTGATGGTGGGGGTTTCCACACCACCAGCCGCATATTAATATCAGGTCTATGCCCAAACAACTTGGAGGCTTTGGAAACTGATGTCCCCACTTCTATTGACAGCTAAAATGCTGCTGGCGAGAATGTGGAAGCTGTAAATTGAACCCCCAGCAGACAATTCGGGATTGTATGGCAACTTCTAAAAGATGTCTCACCAAATAATCAAAGTTCATTTATAAAGCTCTGGTCTCTAGCTTTGAACTACTTAAACACAAAGCGTGGGGTGTCATGCACATCCAGGCTAGGAACTATTCATTTGTTTGACTAACACTCATAAGAACAACCAGATATATCAGACCGCTTCATGTACAAGTTTCCTGAAGCATTCGCCACCAGTCAGTGAACCCAACTGGCACTTCAAGAAGAAGTTGATAGGGCAGGGAAGGTCACACATAGGAAAGGTTTTAAGAGGAACATTTGTATTAAAAGGTCGGACCGAACAGGGGACTTAGCCAAACGTGTGTATCTATAACGTTGATTTATCAAGCTGTAAGTGGGAATTAAGCTAAAGGACCACATGTAAAAATGTTTCAAAGAAAAATATCTTGGCCCAAAAAAAGAATGCTTTGATCTGGGAGAGAATCACCATCTCTATGACCTTCTCTAGGTGTCTAATGTGCACCACTGGTCTGTCTATTGACGAATACTAACAAATAGAACATCAAATTAGGCTAATGATGTAAAACCGAGAGATTAAGTAAAAGCATTTGTGACTAGCAACAGAGAGAAACATTTGGGATGCCAGAGTAACATCAGCGACGTCTGCACTTCCTAGATACAATGAAAGCTGTTTAGGTTCCACCGTCATGGCTTCATTGTTACAAGTTACTTCAGGGTGAACATAGGCAGGACAGCAAGCCAACTGGAGCAGTGATGATAGTACAAAAGAGGAGCTACTCCGGCTGTCTAGCTGAGAGCAGAGGGTCATGGAACACTGAAATCAAATGACATTGATCACTCAAATATCATATCAGAACAAAGGACCCCACAGACATTCAGTCAGCTCTCGTACATCCATATGCAGTTGTGGTAAATAAATAAATAATACCCTATTTTTGACTAGACTTATAGCATAACAGATAGCTCAATAAATAAGAGTCAAGATTCGAGGTAGTAGGAGTTTCTGCAGGTTTATTACAGCATAAGGACAGGATCAGGACAACCTGCATAGGAACAGAGGTGACAGGGCCCAGCAGGACAACTGGGACCCAGCAGGGGAAAAGAGGCCCAGCAGCTGCTGGGGCTAGGTCTGGGATGAGCGCGCTAACATTCAATAACAAAACACAGGCATATATACATAGCGCGAACACATAGCATTACATTGCAGTAGGCGTAGCAGTGGGCGGAGCAGAAGGCGTGACGTGTAGCAGTCGCGAAAGATAACAGTAAAAAGAGGTGTAACTGGGCGTATACATAGACATGTGGTGCAAACGTAACAGAATATGTCATGAATGGGCGGAAACATAGGAGGGGGCTACCTAAGGAGCCGGGACCTCTAACCTAATGGTGCGCGAAAACTGGCAATGACGTGTTACTAGGAGAAGCTGGGGGCTACGAACTCTGTGCTAGGAGCAGAGACTAGAGTCTGGAGGGTCGGAGCGACATGTACCTAAACCCTATCTGGTATCTGATGTTTAGGGAACATGTTGATATAAACTAGAAGTCATGAGGGGAAAAGCTAACTTGACTCTAAGACTGGACCATGCATTATTCTACATGTAGTGCGTGATGAGGAATACTAAATGACCATTAAATACAGTATTTCTCTAACGTGGAGCCGAGTAGGCTAGACAATGACGGAAACTATTGATGCAGTTCAGTAGCTCAGGAATGCAGAGAAGGAGGACTGAACTGATAGCTGGAACTATAACATACTTTTGGCAGACTCAGAGGCAGAGCCAAGCTGCACCGGGCACTGCGAGGCAGGAAGTAAGTGAAGGGTCGAGGATACAGGTGGGGGCTGTATCGCTCCTCAGCGAGGCTTTCAGGAGACAGGAGCTGAATCTGATGTCCGGGCCCTTTTGAGGCCTGGAAACGGGGACTTTATAATGGAATAACGTGCACACTGGGAAACGTGGCAACATTACTTTACATAGGCCTGATATTCGTAGTATTCACGAGGACTGGAAAATGACATACCAGAGGTGGACACAACTGTAATTGCGTCATTAATCGGACATGGGGAATAACATATGCATATTAGTCATGCACACATAACATATGATGGATGAGGCGTAGGGACACAGAACATGGCAAAATTTACTTTTCCACATTCCCTCCTTGTCACTACGTTTCCATCAGGAAACATCAATTTTCATGATACCATCTATCATTTCATACAGTACCATTTGCTCGTCTCGAATTATCCTGGAACGGGATTTAGAACGGGGCTTGGGACTAGGAATACAAGAGGTAGCACACATACTGCAAATCGCAGGGCCACATTGTATACAGAGGCAGCAGCTAAATATGATCGCTACTGCTATACCTAGAAAGGACAGGACTTTCCATCCCCAGGCGGAAATTATATTCCAGAACCAACCGGACCATGTCCAGGTGCCTGGATCTTGATGTAACAGATGGGCAATTTTATGGAGTCTGGTTATAGCTGAATAAACAGACGGCGCGTTATTTGGAATGAAAATGCAGCAACTAGATCCGATGACTCTACAGGCCCCGCCCCTATCGGCCAGTATGACGTCAAGGACGAGACGATTTTGCAAAACAACAAATCTCATAGCAGATTGTTCTTCGGTTAAGTTACCTAGAGCAGAGGCAGTCTCGTTTACTACAGCTTCAAGGGTTCTTGTTAACCTACGGATCAGTTTACTATTCTGGACAGGTCCTACAAAAAAGAAGAAACCTTTATTGAAATCTGTATACTGTTCTAGAGTAGTTTCAGTATAATCGACAATTGGGGACTCCCTTCTATGTCTAATGTGTACTAGATGTGTGTTTCTGTGATAATCAGATGGGGCTAGGAAAACAGGTGGCAGTAGGAAGGCAATGTAACAGGTTCCCTCCCAATCGAGGGGCAGACGGACATATGCAGTTTGACCACAAATAAAATAAGAATGACGTGAAGCTTTGAAAACAGATTTCCCACTGTCACTATACTTGATAACAGTAGTACATTCACTATGTCCTACGTGTACAGAACCATAATTACGGACACATAATTCGCCTTTGACAGGTAGTACTGAAATAGCAGGTAAGTCTGGAGTAGTATCAGACTGAACATTCAGGACCATGAAATTCGACGAATAATTACCTAAATTATACACTTCATTTTCTAGATCTAAACCTGTTCTGTGGGGAAGACCTTGCTTGTCTGGAAAACATGTACTGTTAAGAAAAGACATATCTGTTGAGGATGACGTTAACGTGGACCATGCTCCACACGAACCATTGTGTGAGAATGGATAAGGAAAGAGTGGCAGAACTCCCTTCGGTGTCTGGAAAGGGGGGAGTCGACCACACACCCAACAATTAGTGGCATTGCTGGTCTGGTGTGAATAATGTAACATACGGATAAATGTGTTGTTGCGCATAGCGAGGCGGTAAGAATATTCGTGAGGAGGCAGATCACTAAACGTGTGCTCTACTGTAGCATTAGCAGACATATTTACATGAGGAACTGGTAAATACAGATAGAACGCATAGCTGGTGCAGGAAATCATTATGCTGAGAAACAATATGAAACTTAGAAAAACGATACATTGAAGTGAACTTCGACTGACTCTCTCACTATGGGGGTCTATTTTATACATGTCAGAAACAATCTAACCGTTTCACCTAGGGGAGGACTTATACAATCAAACTGACTGACTTATTTTACTAGACCTTAATTTGAGCTTATACTCCTGTTGCGGAGTTTTCTCTAACAAGGGAGGGGTTGTAATAATGTCTTGTGCGGGACAGTCCTTTAAAACAATGTTCTGGCAATCTTTCGAATCCTGGAAATCCTTGGAAATGTTTTTGGAGACTGATTTCAATCCATTGAAAAGTTTTACATGAGAAAGGTGGACCCACCCCTTCCTGCCTTCCAACTTGACGGCAGTTCGGGTGGTCAAGAGGACCTGACGTGGCTCCTTCCAACGTGGTTCCAGCGGACTTGATCTGTCGAAATTCCGGACCATCACAAGGGAGCCTGGAACGATCTCGTGCGGTGCCACCTCGGTATTGTCGTGAAAGGCGGCAGCAACCTGTGAACGACATGAGTTGAGGGCAGACATCAAGGAAGCTAGGTAATCTGTCAGCATATTACATGAAACATCGGTAATACTTCGGGGTCTAGGAGTACCCCACATGTTAGGGGGGCGGCCGAATACGACCTCATACGGGGACAGACCTGATCTGGAATGTGCGACCATGCGCATATAAAACAAAGCGACTGGCAGAGCTATTAACCAGTCCACACCTTTGTCTTTACAGACTTTTGCAATACGGATTTTCAGAGTCTGATTATGTCTCTCTACGAGACCGGCTGCTTCAGGATGGCGTACACAATGAAACTTCCACTGGTACCCTAACAACAGGGAAACGTGTTTCATGAGTTCAGATGAAAATGGCTGGCCGTTATCAGAATATACGACTCTAGGGAGTCCATATCTAGGGAAAAATTCACGAACCAACTGCTTGGCAGTGGTCGCGGCTGTGTAATCTGGGACTGGATATGCTTCTGTCCACCTGGACAAAGCGCATACAACTACAAGGACATACTTGAAACCTCGACATCGCTCCATCTGAATATAATCCATCTGGAGGACCTCAAAAGGGTGGTCAGGGGGCTGGAAACCACCTTGTTCCACCGGGACACTTTTACCTGGATTAAACTGACAACATATCATACAGGTACGGACTTTCTGCTTGGCTGCAGCTCGTAAATGCTTGTTAAACCAAATGTTCTGGATACTGTCTAACATAGCTTTTTCTCCTAAATGTGCTGGACTATGTGCGGTATTGATAATGACTTGAACCATAGAATCGGGGAGAAACCATGTGGCTCTACCCTTCGTTAACCATCCTTGATCTGTCTGGACCCCTCCTTGTTCAGACCATTTCTTGATTTCATCGGGGGTAGCATGTAACTGTATATCTATGACATCTTGTGTAGGGTCCTTAACTGTCATGCATGTAATCGGATCTGGAGTATGTGTCTGATTAACTGGAATGTCTGGAGTCTGTGCTGTAAGCTTAGCTGTGCGGTCTGCTAGATCATTACCTTGGGAAATAATGTCTGTAACTTTCGTATGTGCTTTACATTTCATGATAGCAATAGATGTCGGTAAATGTATGGCATCTAACAGGGCTTGAATAAGGAGACCATGCTGAATCTTGGTTCCATGAGAAGTCATGAAACCTCTCTCCTGCCAGAGCACTCCGAAGTCGTGTACAACTCCGAATGCGTAACGTGAATCTGTGTAAACATTAACTTTCAGGTTCTTGGCATGTATACAGGCTTGTGTCAGAGCGACTAGCTCTGCTGCTTGAGCGGACAGGGTATCCATACGGTGTGTCTTGATAACTTCAGTGTCAGTAGTCACTGCATACGCGGCGACTAGTTCTCCTGTACTAGTTCTCATACATGAACCATCCACATAAAGTGTCAGGTCAGGATCTGGTAACGGAATGTCTGTCAGGTCTTGTCTTGGCTTTGTCGTAATGTTAACTACTTCCACACAGTCATGTGGGTCTGGATTTGAATTAACTGATGGTAACAGTGTAGCAGGATTCAGAACGTTGCAGCGTCTAATTTCTATGTGTGGCTGAAACAGTGTCAATTCATAACCTGTTAAACGTGCAATTGTCAAGTGCTGAGTTTGTGTTCGGTTTAAAAGAACTTCTACTGAATGTGGAACTTGTACGGTCAGGGAATGCCCTAAAACTATGGAATCACTTTGTCTGATAGCTAGTGCTGTGGCTGCAACTGACTTGAGGCACGCAGGCAACGCCTGGGCGACTGGATCTAGTGTGCTCGAAAAATAAGCACAGGGCTTGTATTGACCTGCTTGATCTTGTGTAAGAACAGATAATGCTGTACCTTCGCGTTCAGTAACGAAAAGTGTAAAAGGCTTACTGTAGTTCGGTGTAGCTAGAACTGGAGCTTGACATAGGGCTTTCTTTAACTCGTTGAAACTAAGTGTATGTTCAGATGTCCAAGGGAGGACAGTCGATACGGCTGCCTCCTGTGTCGTTAACTGTATCAGTGGCTTGGCTAGAAATGCATACTGGGGAATCCATTGTCTACAATAAGAAGTAAGGCCGATAAAGGCACGTACCTCCTTCTGGGTTCTGGGCTGGGGAAGACTCGCTATTAACTGGATACGGTCGGGTGTCAACTGCCTACCCCTCTTGGACAGCAAGTGTCCTAAGTATACCACTTGCTGGACACAGAATTGAAGCTTCGAAGGTGACACTTTGTGCCCCATCTCGGCAAGGAAATACAAAACTGTAAGTGATGCACGCTCGCAGGCACATTCAGAACGGGCAGTGATCAGTAGATCATCGACATACTGGAGCAGGGCAGTGTCAGTTGGCATGTGAATATTGTCTAGCTGTCTCTTGAGTGCTTGACTGTAAATACTAAGGCTTTCTGTGAAACCTTGAGGAGCGCGTGTAAACATATAGCTCCTTCCATTTAAACAAAATCCGAAAAGAAACTGGCTGTCTGGATGAATCGGAACACTAAAAAATGCATTCTTGAGGTCAATGACAGTGAAAAACATGGCTTCGGAATCAATGGCTGTTAACAGGGAAGAAATGTCTGGGACAACTGGGTACTGAGGAATAATACATTTATTAAGCTCTCGTAAATCAATCACTAATCGATATACTGGGGGTGCATTCGGATCAGTACGTTTCATGACTGGAATGATCGGAGAATTGCATACATTGGAGTCAGTTTCTACAACTACTCCTTGAGCCATGAGCTCGTCAATAATTTTGGATAAGGCTGCTACAGCCTCAGGTGGCAATCTGTACTGTCTGATTCGGGGTAACACTACACCTGGTTTGAGAGTCACACGATGGGGTGTGATTTGCATGTAACCTACATCAGTTGGACCTTGCGCCCATAAATGCTGTGGAACATTAGACAATCTTGAATCAAAATCTCGTAATACATAGTGACCCTTAAAGTCACGTAGGAACAGACGTATTCCCTCTGGGGAACAGCAAATAACTGCACCTAATTCTTTCAGTGTCTTAATACCTAATAGGTTTTCTGGACATGACTTAGTAAGTAACAGATCAGTAGTACGGGACAATGGACCTACTTCTAGAGTGACTGGCTTTGATATCTCGTTAACGATGGGTTTTCCTGAAAATCCAAGGGAAACATTTCTTGAGCCTGAGAGCGGAGCCCCTGGAACTTCGGCGTGACTAATTGTGGTCCTACTTGCCCCTGTATCGATCAAAAACTTTCTGTCTTTCCCTAATACTTGACTGTGAACATAGGGACCTTCTTGATCTACAGGTATCTCGATGAGAGGCAAGCCTACCTCCCTCTCTAGGCTGTTTCATGAATATGGCTGGTACTCTGGATACTCTGTCTGAGCATACTGGTACATCTGTGATGTAACGTGCTGTGTTGCAGCAATAGGCTGCGGTACTGTAACTGTCTGTTGTGCATTCTGTGACTGAGGAGTCTGTGAAACTTGTTCTTGTCTCGGCGGACGTGGTCTTTCTTTAGTCTTACCAGTAGCTATGTTGTGTTTCAGAACTGCACACTCGTTTATAAAATGACCTGGCTGTTTACAATAATTGCAGTTCCCTTTAACGGGAGCTGCAGGATGACTGGCTTGATTCGGACCCCTCTTCTGACTGTCTTGAGGAATAGATTGTGCAACTAGCACTTTCATTTTCGTATCTTTCATACGTTTTCTCTCGTGTTCTTGCTCTTCCCTGATTCTATTCTGGTGGTACTGGAGCATCTGGAGCATCTGGGACGGAGTATTTGCTTGCCAGGTGCTTTCGACTTTCAAAACTCGATTTTTAATTTGTGGACTTGAATTCTCGACTAATTTAGTAACAAAAAGGTGAGGGTATGACTCACTACTTGTCTTGAGACCACTGTTGATACTGAAACATTTCTCAAATCTAGAATAAAAATCACTAATATCTTCATCTTGTTTCTGTTTACAGGCTGAGATTGCATCCCAGTCTTCCTTCCTTGTTGTCAATAATCTGGGTAAAACTTGAATCAGTAATTCTGGTAATTCTTTACATTTATCTCCAAGACCGGTACCTGGTACTCGTGCCTTGTCTTCAGCTTCTAGAGCTGCCCAATCGATCTTTTTCTCTCCCACCTCCCATTCTTTTTCCTTTAACTTTTCATACACCCCTGCGGGTAACAGGACCTTTAACATTTTAATGATATCTGGGTAAGTGTATTCTCCCATACGGAGCATGTCTTTTAATTCTCTATGGAACCCTGCTGGATCTTTGTCATGACAGGGAATTAATTTCTTCATTTCAAGAAGTTCCATCTTTGAAATTGGAGTGTATACAAACACTCGTTGCATTACGCCACCCGCCCCTTGGACTGGGTGGACTTCTCGTAACGGATTCTGTCTGTCTATGTAGAATGGCTTACTTTCTGGGGGTGAGACATGAACAAAATGCGGGTTCAAGAACGTTCTATATTTGTGACGCTGTTCTAGAATTACACTAATTAAATCGGTACCTAGACCTCTCCATCTATACTGGAGTAACTCGTTCAGGATATCGTGTAACGGGCCTGGATCAGAATGTTGACCCTCATACAGAGTAATGAGGTGCTGGATCATATACATACCCACCAGTCGTTGCTCGGCTGGGGGCAGTTTCAGAAACATTTGTGCCACTATTTCGTCTGGAAAAGTGGTAGAATCAGTAATCCATCGGACTGCTGATCGGGCTAGTTCTTGTTCATGCATGGTACTTAATTCACTGTAACCGACTCGTGATTTCAGAATGTGATCGGTAGCTTGAAATACTTGTTCTAGAGAACCTTGTTCTGGTGCTGGATGATGAAAAACAGACTTGGGTTCTAGGCGTAAATGGCGATCTGGAAATCTGGATTTTCCTACATACGCTATTCTGGCGGGATTCTCGTCTTCCTCTTCAGGATCAGAGATACTTTCTTTCTCGCTTACTTGTGCTGCTTTACGCTGTTCGTGTAACCTTATTATTTCTTTACGAATTTTCTTGTACATACTCTCCATGGCACTGACGGTCTTGTGCTTACCCTCGGCTATATTATCACTCCACCTTGTCAGGATTCTCATTTCGGCGGGATCTTTAGACGGGTAATCTTGTTCTCTTATTAGACAATTGATCAGGAACTTTAATATCATGAGCTGGATCTCGGCTTTCCTTTGAGACATAATCTCGCCAATACTTTCTGGATCATCCCCTGTACGGATGAAACGATATATTCTGTCTAGATCTTCTTTCATATTCGGTAAGGTGACTAGATACTCGGTCACTCTCCTTACACGTAAGGAATATAAAACCATAGTATATTCGCCTGGAACTGGATCATAGACACATTCGTTAAGGGCTTGCCTGATTTCTGTGACAGACTTATTACTTTTAGGAGTACGCTGTGATGCTTGAGCATGTAATTCGAGTGCTGATAAACGCTTGTGTGGCGGCGGGGTTTGAGGAGGACCTCCTCCTGCGGCCCCTAGACTAGAATCGTCGACTGACATTCTTCGTCCTGGCAGGGTCGGTAATTGTACTTGTATGGCAGACTGGGCCGGGGGAGCTGTTAAGGGCACCCCGGTGTCTGGAGGAACAGGAAGTGCCTGGTTTACAGGGACTGGCGGAGCGCGGACAGGATTTGCATATTCGGGGACTGTGTCGTCCAGATAGGACGAAATAAAAATATCAGCTGCGGTCGGTTTGTGACGTAGCTTGGTCGGAACTAATGGTGGCGGGAAATTACTGGATGCCTCTGGGGTCGCTTTTGGCACACCTTCGGCAAGAAGGGGATACATACCCTTAATGAGGGCATGCCTCTGTCTGTCTGACTGTTCGGTTTTGACTTGTTCACCTATCTCGATTAATTCTCTTTCATGGGCTCGTTCCTGGGATTCTCTACTTAACTCCGACTTTCTGACTTCCTTTTCCGTTCTTCTATGAGCTTCTTTACGCCATAACTCGATGGCATCTTTCTGTGACTGTCTGGCTTTCTTTTTCCATAATGCTTCTTCTACTCGCATGATACATTCGGCATCCCATGTACCCGATACGGGCCATCTATACTTTTCTTCTAACTGTTTGGTATACTCTACCCATAAATCTAAATACAATATGGCGCTTATGCCATGTTTCTGATACATAAAGTGACCTGGACTGTCCCTAGGCGGAACAGGAACCGCTTCCTCTAACAGACCCTTTCTAGTTTTTATCTGACGTAACTTGGAAAAGAGCGGCATGACTGAACTGTAATCTGGACACAATACACTACACAATGAAAACACGAAATCACATCGCACTCATACCACGACAGTAAAATACATGAAGAACATTATAAATAACAGTTCGAACAGAATATTACCTGGAATACTGAGAACAGAAATAGAACAGATTTTCTCGAGAACGGAACAGACTAGAGTTACTGGATGCACTGCTGTAACAGTACGGAACATACCGGTCCCATAAAGGGACGCATCAAGACCCGTATCCACCTAGGTGAACACTTCGTTTGTGAGTCTGGGCACCACCAACCCACGGACCAGGAGTCAATTTAGATTGGTCCTGTCTAGATACTACCCCAGCAATGGTACTCACCGGGCAGCACGGAACGGAAGGCCTCGGGACTGGACTGGACGACGGACGACGAACTTCGGACTTCGGACTTCAGTTACAGGTGGGCCTCCGGATACCTCGGACCTTGGACTCTCGGCTTGGGCTCTGGTCGGGACTCGCCGCGTTCCTCCACCGTCTCGTTCGGATGCTGGACCGCCTCCTCCGTCTCCTCCGTGGGCCTGAGGGATACTTGAGCAGAAATATCTGCCACTGCGCAGAAGAGTTCCGTCACGACTGCAGAGGGTCAGGGGGTCGGCGTGGCTTCACCGACGCGTGGGGAAAGGGCAAGTCCCTATTCGGGCGCCATTATGTGGTAAATAAATAAATAATACCCTATTTTTGACTAGACTTATAGCATAACAGATAGCTCAATAAATAAGAGTCAAGATTCGAGGTAGTAGGAGTTTCTGCAGGTTTATTACAGCATAAGGACAGGATCAGGACAACCTGCATAGGAACAGAGGTGACAGGGCCCAGCAGGACAACTGGGACCCAGCAGGGGAAAAGAGGCCCAGCAGCTGCTGGGGCTAGGTCTGGGATGAGCGCGCTAACATTCAATAACAAAACACAGGCATATATACATAGCGCGAACACATAGCATTACATTGCAGTAGGCGTAGCAGTGGGCGGAGCAGAAGGCGTGACGTGTAGCAGTCGCGAAAGATAACAGTAAAAAGAGGTGTAACTGGGCGTATACATAGACATGTGGTGCAAACGTAACAGAATATGTCATGAATGGGCGGAAACATAGGAGGGGGCTACCTAAGGAGCCGGGACCTCTAACCTAATGGTGCGCGAAAACTGGCAATGACGTGTTACTAGGAGAAGCTGGGGGCTACGAACTCTGTGCTAGGAGCAGAGACTAGAGTCTGGAGGGTCGGAGCGACATGTACCTAAACCCTATCTGGTATCTGATGTTTAGGGAACATGTTGATATAAACTAGAAGTCATGAGGGGAAAAGCTAACTTGACTCTAAGACTGGACCATGCATTATTCTACATGTAGTGCGTGATGAGGAATACTAAATGACCATTAAATACAGTATTTCTCTAACGTGGAGCCGAGTAGGCTAGACAATGACGGAAACTATTGATGCAGTTCAGTAGCTCAGGAATGCAGAGAAGGAGGACTGAACTGATAGCTGGAACTATAACATACTTTTGGCAGACTCAGAGGCAGAGCCAAGCTGCACCGGGCACTGCGAGGCAGGAAGTAAGTGAAGGGTCGAGGATACAGGTGGGGGCTGTATCGCTCCTCAGCGAGGCTTTCAGGAGACAGGAGCTGAATCTGATGTCCGGGCCCTTTTGAGGCCTGGAAACGGGGACTTTATAATGGAATAACGTGCACACTGGGAAACGTGGCAACATTACTTTACATAGGCCTGATATTCGTAGTATTCACGAGGACTGGAAAATGACATACCAGAGGTGGACACAACTGTAATTGCGTCATTAATCGGACATGGGGAATAACATATGCATATTAGTCATGCACACATAACATATGATGGATGAGGCGTAGGGACACAGAACATGGCAAAATTTACTTTTCCACACAGTGGTCATAACAAAATAGAATACAGCGTGTTTACCTTTACCACCAAAGCCACAACACCATTGCAAAACGGAGTGTCGACACTGGACACATTACACCTTCCACACAAGACCCAACAACAATGCAACATCAAATGAACAGCCACTTAAAATGCATTTTCCCAAAACACTCGGACCACCTAGCAACGTGTCTGTTGGCTCTCAAACACCTGTCCCTTGTATTATGCACATGGTTAACTGGCGGTCTGTGGGCACCTTGTATCACGCAAAGTGGGTGTCTGGAAACCACTAGACCTTTTGTAACTTGCTGCACGGACATCTTGCCTTCTGTCCTGTACATGGGTGTCTGGCAACCCCTAGACTTCATTTATCTCGCATCATGGGGGTCTGGAACCCCCCCTGCACTTTGTATTCAACAGTACAGGTGTCTGAAAAACCCGCCACCCCTTTATAATTTTTAGTTTTTCAGCAGGGCAATCAGTGGGATCCTACTTTGCAATATATGCATCTAATAACTGCTAAACCCTTTGTATTCAACTAGTTGGGCGTATGGATACCACAGAATGGGTGCCTTCTAACTTAATCAGCAACACAGTCTTTGTGATCTTAAATAAACAGCTTGCACATCTGCATGTAGGCCACACTAACTGACTATGGCATGGATCCAGCAGCAGCCATCAGTGAACGCAGAATCTGTACATGCACCTTAACACACACAAATCACTGTCTGATACACACACACAAATGCAGCAGTTCTTAACAGTGAAATAAGATTATCCCGTAGATGAACAAACACAGACTAAGAGCAAAAGACAAACAAGTGTCCAATTTTAACTTAGCATTCCCCTTTACCAATTGAATAAAACAGTAAATTTTACCAGGGAAACATGCATTACACACAGTTCACACTTTTGTAAAATGGCTGTGATTAAAGATCGAGCACAAAAATACATAAGTACAAAAATATGGTGGTAAAAACACAGAAGACAAAAATATCAATATTATATACTCAAAGTAAAATACAAAAATCCGTCCAAAAGTATTGTTATCCAAAATATCAACATTACATTGCGGAGCATTTTTATTTATTTGTTATTAACATTACTGTAATCTAAAATTAAAGTAAATTACTATTTATGAGATTAATGTATTTAAAAATAAATCTGGCAGGAAAAGTAACATAGGCACTGACTTATTAAAAGTTTTATTATTAAACGATGCATTACGATAAATTATAGACCAAAATTGCCTACTAAATAAAAATACATTATAAATGTTATTTATATACTAGAATAATGAAATAATGAAGAAGCACATTAACATATAAGTACTAATCATTTAAATGTATTCAGCCACTATAATAATATACCAAATTGAATATTTTAATATTTTCCCCAAAATGTAAATTCTTGTAAATAATAAAGATTAAACACAAAAGAAATGTAATCTACAAAATCAAATATAAAAAAAAATGTGTATATGTTCATAATATATTAACAAATTTCACGTGGAGTATATATAGTATCCTACCTCCAATCTAAAATTATTAATAAAAATAATCCAATAAAAATCTATACAAATGCACTACTTTAACTCAAAACCTACCCAAAATGAAAAATATGTATACATGTGGAATTTGCAATGGACTAGTCTAACTCCGGCTTTGTTCTGAAAATGTCTGTTCTTCCCCCATCCAGGCTCTAAGTTGTCTGGGGTCACAATGGGCTGGTGTCGTGTGTGTGTGTGTGTGTGTGTGTGTGTGTGTATGTATGTGCTCCACTCTTAATCATCCTGGCAGGATGGCTGATCTTGCCAAAAACTATTCCTGCTTTGTCCCACTGTTTGGGAGGACTACATGAAGGCCAACTACACCTCGTCATGTTACCCAGGATACAGGCAGCAGGCACCAAGTGGTTAGAACAAGAAAATGTAAATAAATTGCATTAAATGTGCAAGTTAGGTGTAGGCCAATTTTCCCAGGTTTTAGGGAGAGGACTCAAGCACTTTAACAGTGGTTAGCGGTGGTAAAGTCCTAATGCCAACCGTAACAAATATAGAAAAGCAAGGTGGGTAATGCAAACGTTTGGGGGGAGACCACACCAAGAATGCCAGGTCTAACAAACACAAAATATGGGAAAAGATAACAAGGACACTGTGTTCTACACAAAGTATATGTTAGTAAAGTAGACCACTCATGTAATAAGAATACCACCTTACATCATGGTAAAATTAAACAAAAAAGGTGAACACAGATCCCAGAGATTAACTTAAAACTGAATCTGAGGCTACGTAATGAGAAAAAGAAATGGACGACTTAACAAAAGGTAGGGAGAAGGAAACTTGAATAAAACGATATACAGTTATATAACATGAACTAGGGATACTACTTATGTACTTAGATGAGTTAGGGCACAGAGAAATAGAGAGAAGATCTTTAATACACCCCCAGGGAAATGCGGTCAGTGGAGTATTTACATTGAGGAGCAAGGGCCCTCCCACCAAACTTGCCTCATTATCAGGCAGCTCCTCCTTGGGCTGGCGCTGCAGTTCTCAATGGGCCCCTTAGGTGGGCTTTTTGCCAGAGTTCTTTTGATTAGTTCGCTATAGCACGCTTGTAGTGTGGGTGCTAGTGTGGTGTAGACTGGAGTGGAAATGAGTGAAATACCAAAATTAATTAAGGGCCTCCATGTCACTATTTTATTATAGTGATGGTCCTTGTTACGGTATAAAAACAATGTTAAGCTAGAAGGAAAATAATGTTCCTTCCTATTCTCATAATAAAGTTAGGATCAATAGCTAGTCATCATGTTTCCTGCCATAAAGAGATTCGAGATGATCTGTGGCATTTCGTTAGGTCCTATTGGTATCCTAATTAACACTAGATTGGGACCCAACTCTATGACCCACCTACAGGTTGTGGGAAAACTAGTATCTCCTACTCCTAATGGAGATACTCTCATGAAGAAAAAGATATTATCCGCATGCGCGCTGCGGCGATTTTCGCCCTACGCGGCTTTTTTCAAAAAGCCGCGTTACATGACGAGCTGAGCTCGTCATCAGCGTGCGAGCGGCACAACTCATGACAAGCTCAGCTCGTCATGCGCGCCGAAGGGGTTAAAAGCCTCCGATCTATAGAATAAATTAAAGAAGAGAAGCATTCATTGTTGGGTATCTCTGTTGATATCTCTATTGATATGGCTTGACAAGTTCATTATGCAAACTAAGTAGAGTAGCACAAGCGCGGACTAATATCAAAGTGAGCACAGTAAACACCTGTGTGTATGATGCCATAAGTAATGACTGAAGTGTAACACACACCCTACATGGTAAAACACCTCACACACAGTCCTTAATTTGAGTTGGTGGTGTCCGGTGCTCAGCATGGGCACTAAATTGACATCACTTGTACCTATGACAGTCCGCCACATGGTGGCGCTGTTTTTAGAAATCAGAGACAAGGACAACAACATCTGTTTATTAATTCAATATACATAAAGAATGACTAATACCTGCCAATAATGCCAAAGCCATTCTTTTAACTTTGGGGTCTTGAAATGGTTGGAATTGTAACACTTTCTAGGAGTGTGACTTATTAGTTACGCTGTTACTGTAATTGACAGCGGCAGTGGGCAGTGAAAGTGGCCTGCTGACTAGAGCCCTGGAACGTATGTTTTTTTTTTACAAATTAAGCATCGCCCACGCAGTGAAATGAAATGAAATGAAATGAAGAAGTTTCTTGATAAAGCGCACTGCGACCAAACGGCTTCCTGGCGCTAAGGAAGAGGGCTGAGGAGGATGGAGTGTGCCAAAAGTGCTCAGCAGGAGTACGCAATAGAAAACAAGTGGGTCTTAAGGGCCTTGCGGAACTGTGAGTAGATGGAGATGGATCTGATCGACAGAGGAAGGCTATTTCAAAAAGAGGGGCCTAATACGGAAAATCTAGTGCCTCCCGTTTTGGATTTACGGAACCGCGGTACACTGGAGAGAAATTGATTGGAGGAGCGAAGGGGGCGGTTGGGAGTGTAGGGAGTGATGAGAGAGTTGATGAAAACTGGGCCGATACGAGCCTGAGCCATAAAGGCCAGGCAGCCCATCTTAAAGAGAGATCTCTGAGAGATAGGGAGCCAATGAAGGAATTTCAAAACAGGAGTGATGTGGGAGGACTTGGGAGGTGCTGAATGAGGCGGGCGGCCTGATTCTGAACAGCCTGTAGGCGGCGAAGTTTGTAAGCCTGAATGCCCACGTACAGGCTGTTCCCGTAATCAAGACTGGAAAGAATCATTGCCAAAATAATGAGTTTAAGGGCGTCAGGGGAAAAAAAGCGGGACACTTTTCGGATAATCCGGAGAGAAAGGAAACAGGAGGAAACAACCGAGCTGATCTGGGCATGCATAGTGAGGTCCCGGCTGACTTTAATACCCAAGGTCTTTGCAGAGGCCGCTGGTACGGGCGGGGGGCCGAAAATGGGAGGCCAAAAGGCGGCCGACCAAGGGGAGGTGGCAGGGCCGGTCAGAACCAACTCCGTCTTGTCCAGATTGAGCTTGAGTTGATTCCGGTTCATCCACTCTGAGATGAAAACTAGAGTGGAGTGGAATTTAGGTAGGGAGTGCAGGGGAGAAGAAAGATCAAAAACTAGCTGGAGGTCGTCCGCATAATTATACACGGAGACCCCCATATCAAGAAGGGAAAGAATAAGGGGGCGAATATAAAGGTTGAAGAGGAGAGGGGACAAGGAGGAACCTTGGGGGACCCCACAGGGAACCAAGCGGGTGGGGGCGGTATAGCAAGAGAGATGCACCGCCTGAGTCCGATCTTTAAGGAAGGAGGCGAGCCAAGAGAGGGCGGTGCCCCGAACGCCCGCTGCGCAGACACGGTCGAGAAGGATGGAGTGGTCGACCGTGTCAAACGCAGCGGACAAATCAAGGAGCACCAAGGCTTGGGGCAGGTTGGAGTCTGCCTTGCTCTTTAGCTCGTCTAGGACGGACAGGACCACTGACTCGGTGGAGTGAGCCGGACGGAAACCCGTTTGGTGGGAGGCTAAGAGATGGTTGTGCTCGATGAATGAGGAGAGACAGGAGGTAATATAGCTCTCCAAGATCTTCCCATGGTAAGGGAGAAGGGAAATGGGTCTAAAGTTATAGGAAAGTGAAGGGTCTGAACCAGTTTTTTTTAAAATGGGACGAACTATGGCGGACTTGAAGAGTTTTGGGACTAGGCCAGAAGAAATTGAGGCATTGAGAAGGGAAAGAGGGGGGTCGGGGCAATGGGTAAAGAGCACTTTCAGAATGCGAGCTGGCGCACAGTCAGCTGGGGAGCCGGACTTCACCCTCTGAAGAAGAGCCAAGAAAGAGTCCAAAGAGATAAGGGGAAACTGATCAAGAGGAGAAAAGAGGAGAGGGGGGCGGGGGAAGGGGGGGAAGGAGATACCAAAGGGATGTTGGATTTGATCTTGGCGATCTTCTCCAGAAAGAAGTCGTTCAAAGACAGGCGGAGGTCTTGGGAAGGGATGAGATTTGGGTTGGCTCTGTCAGAAGCAACAAGATTGCAAACTATCGAGAAAATCTCCTTGGGCTCATTAGCTGACAAGGAGATTCTCTCCGAAAAGTAAATGGTTTTGGCTAGGAGAATGGCCTTCTTGTAGCTAGCCAAAAGAAGCTTATATTTGGCTCGCAAGACAGGGCAATAATTGCGTCGACAATGGCGTTCAGAACGCCTAAGGTCCAGTTTGAGAATTTTTAGCTCATCTGTAAACCATTTTTGGGCGTCATGGGGGCGGCAGGTCTTGACTTTCCTAAAGGGGGCAACCAGATCGCAGGAGGAGGACAGCCAGGAATTCACGGCGTCTACTTGGTGGTCAATGGAGAGATTGCATAGGTCAGGGGGAGAGGAGGCA
The DNA here is from genome assembly GCF_964261635.1 of Lissotriton helveticus. NCBI lineage: Eukaryota > Metazoa > Chordata > Amphibia > Caudata > Salamandridae > Lissotriton > Lissotriton helveticus. The sequence goes on along the minus strand of NC_136067.1, from coordinate 491,688,551 downwards.
AGAGAGGCACAGAGAGAATCAAGGTCCACCCGATTCCAATTACGGGCCATAACGTTTTTGGGTAAGGGGGGCTTCTCTTGCACTCCAAGCTCAATGGAAAAAGAAATCAAAGAGTGATCGGACCAGGTGCATGGGAGAACAATGGGGGAAAGAATAGTACAGCTAACTGACCATATTTGGTCCAAAATATGACCGTGGGGGGCGTGGCCAAGATGGCGGAGTGAACGGACGTGTTCCTCCCGAGCTCCCGCGCCCGGCTAGGCCCTGAGCCCTGATATATTGCTGTTCTCCCCCCTAGCTAGCCTGGAAGACCGGGCGCGGCTGGGAGAGCTCCTTTGCTCGGCTGCGATTGAGCCCCGGTTCTCCCGCTGGCCGCAGAGTTAAGGCGGTGAGCCCGGCCCCGGTTACCCCGAGCAGCAGTGGAGAGGCGGGCCGGATCTGAGGCCCTGCCGGAGGTGGCGCAGGCCCGGGAGCTCCTGGAGGGAGGCCCCGCGATGCGCAGAGGTACACCGGCTGCCCAGCGGAGCTGATTGCCTGGGACCGAAGAGCGCTGGCCGGAGCTTGGGCGGCGCGGTGAGCCCCGGACCAGCACCGGAAACTAATCGAGGCCGCGGCTGCGGCCTGGCCGGAGAAGAGCGGAGGCCCGGACAGCAGACGAGCCAGCGCCGGCGGAGAGGCGAATCTCGGCGAGGTTGACCCCAGGCACCCCGCACAGGACACTCGGGGGTTGGATCGGTGCAGATCCCGAAAGCCGGGGCTGAGCAGAGACAGAGCTGGGCCCTAGACGCACCCCCCCCCCCCCCGGTTTCGGCAGAGGAGGTGAGGTGAGAGCTGGCGGGGTATGGGGCGACACGGAGCTCCAAGGGGCTCGGCCCAGCACGGAGCGAGAGCCTGTAGCGCACCACACCGGGGACATTTGGAAGCCACGGCGGTGCCTGGCCTGTGGCGCCTGACCGGTAAGGGGAAGTGGCCCCTGGGGGCAGAGACTGTGCAAGGGAAGGCGCCCCTTGAGTGCGTGGACACCGGAGGCTCAGCGGGATTCACCGGATGGCGCAGTAGACTTCGGGGAGGCGGTGAGTTGGTCCTGGACCACAGCGGTGACCCCGCACCGGCTGTGGTGGGGAGCTGCTTGACCTGGGGCGGAGAGGCGCCTGCGGAGCGCGAAGAGGCGGAGGCGGCTGCTGGTGCGGAGGGGCACCCGACTAGCTGTCTGTCCGGACGGCTGGAAGGCCCGGATCTGTGTTGCTGTGAGCGCCTGGGGCTATCAGCGGACGGGTATGCTCCCGGGGTCGGATACAGGCGCTCGGGGTTTGGAATTGAGAGTCGGATCGACTAGTATTGAGGTGCATAGCGCACGTGCTGTCGGGGCACAGGACAGATGGCCGGTCAGAGGGGTGGCAAGGGGTGTAATCGCACACTCCCAGAGATGCTTAATAAACCCCAGGGAAAAGGGGACAAGAATTCGACACCGCCGGGAGGTGCAAGCGGCTCCCACGTGGTGGACAGTGGAGAGCCCCCGGTCACCAGATCCTTTTTGGAAGCACTTTTTGGGACACTGAGAGAAGACTTTCAAGCGCTAAAGCAAGACGTGGCCGGCGAAGTGCGTGAAATACGTAGAGAAGTGGACGGACTCGGGGAGAGGGTGGCCACGGTCGAAAGCTCCACGCAGAGGCAGGACGAGGAAATCACGCACCTGCAGCAGGAGGTGCTCCGCCTCAGAGAACAGCACATAGATCTACAACTGCATAATGAGGACTTGGAGAACAGATCCCGGCGAAACAACGTAAGGGTTCGGGGAGTGCCGTCCTCGGAAGAGAACTCAGGCATAATGGACTACTTGCAGGGGCTGTTCCGTGACATCCTGGGCGAGTCAGCTGACTTCCCCATTAGGATAGATAGAGCCCACAGAGTTGGTCCGCAACGACGAGCGACAGGGCCTCCCCCGGACGTTCTGGCTTTCCTTCCGGATTTCCCGCTGAAGGAGCGGATCATGACCGAGGCAAGGAGGAAGCAGACGATCACCTTCAGGGGTCATCCGGTGGCGCTGTATCAGGACCTGTCCGCGACCACTCTCCAGAAGCGGAGAGCGTTTAAGATTGCGACGGACTTCCTGAGGCAGCACGACACGCCCTACTCATGGGGGCACCCTTTTCGCCTCATCTTCCGATGGAATGGGGAATCACACCAACTACGGTCTCTCCTGGATGTATGCGAAGTGCTGGGGATCACTGCGGAAGAGGAGGAATCATCCACGCCAAGGAGAGGTGATCCTGCTAACAGTGGCTGGCGGAGAGTTTCGAGACGCAGGCCGTCCACCGCTCCACGGAGGCCGGGCTCGCCCATCATTAGAGCAGAGATGGAGGACGCTATTCGAAATGTTTCCAGGTCTGCAGTGGTCGGGACGGAAGCGGCACTGACCGCATAACATGGCTCCGGGGGGAGTATGACTACGCATTACTGTCGGAGCAGGCTCGGGGATAGGAAGGGGTGCGGGGGCGGAGGAGGGATGCTGGTGGCAGGTCGCCCACGAAGGTAATTTACCACAGACTTGTCCGGTAAGGGCAGGACTGGGACATTCAGGAATGAGGATCAAGGGAGGGTTGGGGGGGAGGGGTGGATGGGGTGAGTTTGGGGTTCGAGTTGAGGCACGGGGGGTGGGTGAGTTGGGGAGTTGGGAGTTGGGGTCCGGGGGAACTGGGTGGGGGGAGTTGGGGTCAGCTCTGTCCGGTGCTGTTGTTCTGCTCACTCAGCATGGCTGGAGTGCGCAGGCCCATTCGATCGATGGTTTGGTGTTCATTGCTACAGGCTGGCCGCTGATACGAGGTGCCTCTGAGTTGGTATGGCGGGAATGAAAGTAGTGACCCTGAATATTAAAGGATTGAACAATCCTACGAAACGTAGAGCAATTCTCTCCTTACTGGAAGGTTCTCAGGCGGACATTTGTCTGCTTCAAGAAACGCACCTGCTGGCCGGGGACTGCCATAGGTTACGGTCCCGCTCCTTCCCCACACAGTTCTTTTCCTCCAACACCACAAAAACGGCTGGAGTTGCTATCCTAGTGTCTAAATCCTTTAGAGGGGAAGTCATACACAAACTGGTGGAGCAGAAGGGGAGGCTGCTGGTCTATAGGTTTAAATTGGGCCCCCTTCAGTTTACAATAGGGTCAGTGTATAGCCCGAACGAACACCAGGACCGATTCCTCCACTCTGCATTGGTGGATGTCACGGCGTCACCAGATAGACACATCATACTGGGAGGGGATTTAAACTTAGTGTTCGATTCCTCCTTGGATAGGTCAGCGCAGCGTTACCCACAGACGGGGGCATTGTCGAACACGGTTAGGACACAATTAGCTGATTTGGATTTGCATGACCTCTGGCGGGGGTTTCATCCTTTGGACAGGGACTACTCATATTATTCACACGCACATAAGACGTATGCTCGGTTGGACTATCTGCTGGTCTCAGGCCCGGTTCGGGACATGGCAACTGCTTCCGAGATAGGGGTCATCTCTCTTTCGGATCACGCGCCGGTCTCGGGGACCTTCCTCCCTCCGTCGACCCCGGTACATCGTGGGGTCTGGGACTGCGAGACACTCTCCTACACAAGAAGACTGTGGTGCAGCGCATAACCGAATCGGTGCAGGAATTTCAACTGCATAACTCCAACCCGATACTACGTTGGCGACCCAATGGGGAGCACTCAAGGCGGTTTTGAGGGGAAATTTCATAGCAATTTCTTCAGCTGAAAACAAAGAGAGAAAGGCTAAGCGGGAGGAAATTACGCAGAAGGTCAGGGAACTAGAGCTGGTTCATCGCCGCACTGGGGCCCCCAGGATTTGGAGGCAGCTGAAAGCGGCTAGGAAACTCCTTTCAGCTTTAGATTTAGACAGGGCTGAATATGCGGCACTGCGTCTCAAACACGCTTATTACACAGGAGGGGATCGCTGTGGCCGATTACTGGCAGCTAAGCTCAGAGTTGCGCACCAGTGTCGCCGAGTAAAGGAAATTGCGGGGACGGGGGGGGCAGGCAGTCACCGAAGACATCGAGATAGCTGAGAGTTTTTGCCAATTCTATTCTGAGCTTTACACTGCAGATGCCTCGATGATAGGTGAGCCCGATGAGTATCTGGACTCGGTGGCTCTCCAGTCCCTGGCTCCGGCGCAGGCCGATCACCTAGAACGTGAGATCCGGATTGAGGAGGTTGTTGCTGCGATTTCCAGGCTGAAACACGGGAAGGCACCGGGCCCAGATGGCTACACCTCCCTTTTCTACAGAACGTTCTGCACGATCTTAGCGCCCATACTGACCAAGCTGTTCAATTCCTTTGCCTCCCCCGGGGCGATCTCGCCAGATCTCCTGCAAGCGACTGTATCAGTTATACCTAAACCGGGGAAGGACAAGACTCAGTGTAGCTCGTATAGACCAATCTCCCTTCTAAATGTCGATCTCAAGATCTATACGGGGATCTTGGCTGCGAGATTGGCACGGTATCTCCCTGGGCTGATTGACCCGGACCAATCCGGCTTTGTCCCTGGCAGGCAAACTGTAGATAATACTAAGAGGTTAGTGCATGTACTGGAGAAAGCCTCACGGATCCCAGGAGAGAGGATGCTACTTTCGGTCGACGCCGAGAAGGCGTTCGATCGGGTGCACTGGCCGTACCTGGAACGGGTGATGGCACGGATGGGTATGGGGGAGAAATTTAGGTGCATGGTCTTTAACTGCTACAGGTTCCCTTCGGCTACGGTACGTGTCAATGGCTGTGGCTCGAGGCGCTTTAATATTGAACGTGGCACGAGACAGGGGTGCCCATTATCCCCTCTTCTTTTTGCTCTCTACATGGAGCCCTTCGCCCAGAGAGTGCGGCAGAACCCAGGCGCGAGCGGGGTGCGGATGGGAGGGTACACTCACACAGTTAGCCTATATGCGGGCGATGTAATTTTCACACTAGAGGACCCGAGGCGGGCCTTACCCGCATGTATGGAGGAGCTTGAGGCTTTCGCGGAAACAGCTGGGTTTCGGATGAATGTGGGGAAATCTACCGCATTGGATGTCTCCCTGATGCCTGCGACGAGACAGGACTTGGAGAGGCGTTTCCCGCTTCAATGGTCACGGGACCACGTGCAGTACCTAGGTATCCTCTTGGCTCCCACGTTACCGGCGATGGTGACGGCTAATTATGAGGTACTGAGCAAGAAAGTGAAGGAGGAGCTAGGGAGATGGAGCAAGGGGACGATATCCTGGCTAGGTAGAATAGCAGCAATTAAGATGACAGTATTACCCCAGATTCTGTATTTATTCCGTGCGCTTCCGCTGCAGCCCCCTCGGGGATGGATACGGCAGATGCAGACGGATTTGTCTCGATTTGTTTGGCAGGGCCGCAAACCCCAAATGAAAAGGGCATTGACGACGTTGGCGCCGGAGGCAGGGGGACTGGGGGTCCCTGATCTTCAAAAGTATTTCCAAGCGTCACAGCTCAGGTACTTGGTGGAATGGAGCAGGTGGGAGTCAGACAAGCACTGGCTCTTCCAGGATCAAGCGGTGGCGGGCCGGCCCCTGCAGGAAATACCGTTCCTGCGCAGACCGCACCGCCCCCCGAACCTTTACGCGTCCTTCATCACGAGGGTGCCGCTGAGGATTTGGGATGCTACTCACAGGCCTTTTGGCCTCACCACATTCCCTTCTCCGTTCACACCCATTGTGGACAACCCGGACTTCACGCCAGGGACAGAACTGGGAGCCTACGCGCACTGGCGGGGGGGGGGGTGCAGAGCACTCTTTCATGTATATGGTGAGGACGGGGTCCTCCCCTTTGAGGATCTCAAGGAGAATTACCAACTGACCGAGGCGGATAGGATGAGGTATTGGCAGGTTCGACACTGGGCCCTGCAGCCACAGGTGCGGGAGTCAGCAGACAGGAACCTGTTGCCTTATGAACGGTGGCTTGCGACGCGTACTTCGGACGCTAAACTAATATCTGACCTGTATAGAATGCTGCAACCGCCACCCTCTCATCTGTATAACCCCGGTAGGGAGAGGTGGGACAGAGAACTGGGGAGAACACTTAGCCACAAGGACTGGGAGCAAATCTCGTATAGAGCACGACACTCTGCATATCATGTAGGACTCACTAAAACCTTCACCAAGGTTTCCACATATTGGTACCACACCCCGGAGCGCCTACATGAGATGAACCGCCTCCTAGACACTGCATGTTGGCGTCATTGCGGGCAGGTTGGCACACTGACACATATTTTATGGGCTTGCCCACTGCTACAGGATTACTGGACGGAGGTGATCAACGAGGTAGATGCATGCTTTGGTATCGAGTTGCCCCGCTTCCCGGCCTATACCCTGCTGGGTCTCCCCAATGCCTTAATGTATCCATTGAAATCTCGGAGGGGGAGGCACATCGCTATTGCGCTAGGCTCAGCGATACAGAACATTTTAATACACTGGCGCACACCCACCATCCCCTCCATTACGGGTTGGCTACATAGGCTGTGGCATGTTCTGGGAATGGAAAAGATATCACTTACACTGGCTGGAGAAGTAGATCAATTCCAGGAGCTGTGGCTCCCCTTCCACACACTACTAGCCTCTGAATTTAAGATGATTACTTGCCCGAGGTACCTGAGGCTGCTGAGACTCACACCGCCGATACCGTGAGAGGTCAAGGTGGAGAGGGGTGAACCTTACAAGTGACAGGGGAGCTTATGCCAGCAGGAGCTGCGAATGTCCGCTTTTTACCAGGCACGGCATCGGACGGGAGGGGGATGGGAAGGGGGGAGGGGTGGGTAAAAGGGGTTGTTGGGGTGGTTTGTTCAGTTGAAAGAGAGGTACAGCGGGGTTATTATAAGCTTACAGTCCCATGCTCGAGTGAGATGCACAGGCGGGCCACCTGGGGCGGCCCTGACAATGCTGGGACTGTTGAACTCTATAGGTGGCAGCGAGCCCTGGAGAAAGCATTGCTTTATTTTCGTCATTGATTGTTCTTTATTGCCTTTTCATGTATATCTCCGCTGCTGTGCTGTACTTAATAAAAATACTTTAAACCAAAATATGACCGTGAACATGGGTAGGGGAGTGAAGGTGCGGGAGGAAATTAAGACACTGAAGAGTGGCAGAAAAATCCTTGGAGGACAGGTCTTCCCTGGGGTCGCCCGGCCAATAATTAAAGTCCCCTAAAAGAAGCACAGAAGAATTATTGACAACGAGCGTAGCCAATAGTTCTTGCAAGGCAGATACAAAGGAGGAAATGTACTGCGGAGGGCGATACATAAGGACTATTGTAAGGGGGGCCCGAAGATTAACTGAACGGGCAACTATAAAGTCGACACCAAGTATGGGAGGATGAGAGAGAGACTGAAACTGAAGGTTAGAGCGAATAATCATCGCCACACCCCCACCGACTTTACCAGCGGGACGATCCGCCCGAAGAGCATAGTAAGAGTCGGGGAGGGCGGTTAGAAGATCAGGGAGGGAGTCAGCAGAGAACCAAGTCTCTGTAAGAAAAAGAAAATCAGGGGCGTCTGTGTCTAGTAAGTTAAAGATCTCAAGCTGATGTTTGCCTGCCGATCTAGTGTTAAGGAGATAGGAAGTGGCCGTAGTGGAATGAATTCAGGTGATAGGCAGTAATGCTTATCCATGCCTTACCCTTGATGGAAAAAATATCAGGCCCCTTTGGTGTTGTAGAATTCATGCGACCACTCAATGTGCGATTTCTGAAAGTGAAGGCGCATATTGTTGCCATAGTTAGCCACTTGCAAGGGATTTCAAGTGGTGCTGCGAATGAGGTATACTCATGACTTAGGGTACTAGCTGGTAGACCTACTACCTCACTACAATCCTGGAGGTGACAGGGTGGGGGGAGCAGCAGCTTAACTTGCATCTGTACTCGCCCCTCAGACATGCTGTACCGTTATCATGTTGTGACGTGTGTGTGGCACATCAGTGGGAAAGGAACAAACATGTAAATGGAACCAATGCCGCACCATCTTAGATGTAGATGGTAAAAACGTCCCAAAAAAGATCCTTGCTGTCAATACTATATATTGGTCAATTATCTGAGAGAATTATGTATGGAGAACAGCACAGAGTAATGATAAGCTCTGTCATAGAGCAGTTGAAGCGGGTACCAAAAATCATTTATAGTCGGTTGCCTTGAATGGTTGCTAGAGGAAAAACGGAACAATGGTTGATAGACACTGCTTATTATTGACATTTGGGAAACATAAGGGAAAGGGTGGGCTCATTAGAGGCCGAGTATATGATCTACTACAAGACAATCGAACCCTACATATGGAATTCTGAATAGAGTTATAAACTTTGTTAAAGATTATCACAGGGAGATGTTATATTGTGTAAGTTAGAAGGCACCGCTAAAGGGTAGGAGAGATCCTTTATAGCAGTCAATGTTGTAGGAGTTCGCTTCACTGGATATCATCAATAAGTCCCTTAATGTGAGTGTGGAGACTGGACACCCAGTAGTAGACAGAGTGGTCACTTGAATTCTGCAATACCTAAGGGGCAAGGGTAAATATTTCTGCCTATCACCTGAATGCATTTCACTACTGTGTGAGGTGTTTTATGATGTACGGTGCTAGTTGTATTTCTGTCGTTACCCATGGCATCATACACACAAGTGTTTGCTGTGCTAACTTTGATATTAGTCTGTACTTTTTCTACTCCACCTTTTTTGTATAGTTAATTTGTCAAGCCAGATCAATGGAAATGCTGAACGATGTATGCTACTCTTCTTTCATTTATTCTACAGGTTAGAGGCTATTAATATTTTTTTTCTTCATGGCAGTATCTCCATAATGAGTGAGAGATACTAGTTTTCCCACATCTTGTAGGTCGGCTATAGGGTTGGGCACTTCACCACTTTATACTCATTTCCCACTTCAGTGTAGATTAGGATACCAATAGGTCCTGATGAATGGCAAGAAATATTTTGCTTAGAAATTGATCCTAACTTTATTATGGGATTAAAAAGTAACATTATTTCCCTTCCAGCTTCACCTTGTTTTTATCCCTTAACAAGGACCACCACCATAGTAAACTTGTGACGTGGAGGCCCTTAGTTCATTTTTATTTTAGTATTTCACTCACTTCCATTCCAGTCTACACCACTCCAGCACCCTCAATACAGGCTTGCTACGGTGAACTAGTCAAAAGAACTCTGACAAAGAGCCTCTCTGAGGGGCATGTTGGGCATTCCAGCGCCAGCCCAACGAGGAACAGCCCGATGAGAAATCATTCCATCAAGTTTGGTCGGTGAGGGTCCTTGCTCCTGAATGTAAATACTCAATTGAATGCATTTCTCACAGGGGTTACACTAATGGTGCCTCACCCAGTGATAATTTTAGTAACTGCATACTCCTTATTTATTAGATAATCTATAAATGGAAAAAGACTAATATCTTGAATCCTTTTTGACAAGAAAATTACATTTTAGGTCATGAGAGAGGAAGCGGGGGGGGGGTTTGAGTGAGAGATAGAAAAAAACATGCACTAAATTGTGGATTGTGACTTCTGTTTTATATAAAATTTGACAGAATTGGACATAGTTTGGTATGTTAGTAATCAAGAACCATACGCTGACAATGTATATTGATTTCTCTCTCTTCAATGTTTCTTCTTTCACTAGCCATTATTTTGCATTTAAATACATGGTAGATGTTATTGTTTCATAGTGAAATTGTGTTGTTAAAATAAAATCAATAAACAATTGTTGCAAGAAAAGACATAAATAACTTTGCATGGTTGATACACTATTCTTATTATCAATGTAAATATATTTTACTTAAACACTACCAACCCAAACCCCAAATAAGCCATACAACTCAAAATTCACATTAATTACATAATTTAAAACTCTGTTAAACATGTGAACTAGAAATGTTAAAAATAGTAAATAATTAAAAAAAACTACTACCTACCCAAACCCACCAATAAACCTTACAACCTGAAATAAAAATGAAATAAACAATGTAAAATGTATTAAACATAAATGAGTAAATAAGAAATAAGTTTTCACATTAATCAATTACATTTAATACATACTAACAAGAAAACCCACCCAATGCCTTGATAAATCCAACTTGAATTTTCTTTGCTTTACTATCATTTTATTAAAAGAAAAAAAAAGTAAATTTCACGATAACATGAATACTGAAATAAAGGCATAATACAATATAATAAAACACCAGAAAAATCATTACTATGTTCAAGTATATCTTTTTCTTTTAACCTCTATTTTATTTTTTGCATAAAGACTACTACAAACAAAATGCCACCAGGTCAAGAACACCAAACCATCATATGACCCTCTGCGGGCGCAGATCAAATAGAGGCAAACACTGCCACAGACTCCCTCCCCACCCGGTACTCACACCCCCCATCCCCTGTCTGGGCCATATTACCCAACTACTAGCTGATAGGGGTAATCTCCACTGAGTTCACAGGGAGGAGTTGGGGTTCACAGTTCAGTTGTCATATCTCACTGGGGAAGCAGTCTGTGATGCCCCACTATCCCACATCAAACCATGGTATTGTCTCCAGCTTCCCCATATTCAGTCTTACCTTTTGGAGTAGCCCTTCAACCTCTCTCAACCTCCATTTAGTGGGGTCATTCATGTTTCTCACAAGTCTCTCATGAGGGCCAGTGGGTTCCCCCAGCGCCTCGCTATGTCTCGTTTGGCCAAGGCAAATCCCAGCAAGCAGAACAGCTTCCTCCTCGGCAGGTCCACATCTCCCGGGATACTCGACAGGGCAAACTGTGGGGTCTCCGGGATGGTTACTCGCAGGATTTCAGACCCGAGAGCAGTTAGAGGGCTTTCCCATTCTGTGGCGACTGCTTCTGTTGTAGAAAACTCTTTGAAATATTTTTAACTGAACAAGCCTCAGATTCGCCTTGATTGCCACCTCGCTCGGTTGCATCAGTGCTGCCTCCCAATCTACATCTTCCATGTCTCGTATTTCTCGTTTCCCATGCTGCCTTAGGGACTGTAGAGTGTCTGGTCTGTTATTGTTAAGCGTCCGGTACATTAGCTAGATCACCCTTGCTACCATTTTGTTTCCCAGTATCCTGCTGTCTATGGAGCTACTGTCACTCACATCTTCCCAGCCTATTGATTCTACTTTTAGGGCATGTAGTAGTTGGTAGTAGTGTACCTCCCGGGCGAGGTTGACGTCTTATTCCTCCTGTACACTGCTGAAGGGGTATAGGCCTTCTGCGCCCACCATATCTCCCAAGTTGGAGATGCCTATTAAGTCTAATTTCTTACCCCCTCCAGATTCTTCACCTTTTTCACCACCTTGCGCCCTAGGTAATGAAATCCTTCTTTCGAAACTTGTATGTTTGGCAGCCTTGGTATGATGTCGTTCCACTCCCCTTGGCAGAATAGGATCGACCTATTCCAGTTAATTTTGTAGAACATTCAAAGTTAGAGAAGATTTTTTTTTTATAAATCTGTTTATTGCACAGAATAGCAATCCAGTCGGTACATACAATTGCGATAATGTGAACATAGAGAGGCAATGAGCAGTAATCAAACATAAGTGGAGTACATCACTGTGGGATTGCAGACTATCAAGATGACATAATACGATAGTACAGTTTTACCATTGTTTGCGAAACGAGAAAGAAAAAGGAAAATCATAATATAACTAAGGGAAAAGTGGTCATAACCGTACAAAAAGATGATACAAGACAAGAATGTCGCGAGCACAATTAAGCAAGCCAGTCAGCCCAAAATTCAGAGTCACCAATCGTAGAGTAATGTGAGAACGGGGTACCAAATCTTATAAGTGCAGACCAGTCGTCTGTCAATCTCAACAGAGGAGATTACGGAACCCCACAGTGAGAAAGGCAACAACACTCAACGTGGCAGCAGAGAAATATCCAGCAAGTGCCCAGGGCAGCAAATCTCGTGCCCCGGCAATATCTGCAACGCGCACACCAAGTTAACCCACCCCCGCGGGGTCAAAGGAGTTAATCGATTGGGATTGTGCCTCCTGTGTCAGCTTCGCAATGTACGTCCGTAATGGCCCCCATATATCCAGCGGTCTGGAGGCACTAGGGACCATTTCGGAGTATTCAGCGCTGTTGGCATTACAGTGAGCCATACTACGAAGCCAAGCGCGGACCGTTGGAACTCACCTAGCACACCAGAGCAGAGCCACTTCACGCTTAGCTAAAAGGAGGCCAAGGGATGCCAGTTTTCTAAGCTGACGTGGAAAGTTGGCGACATAGCTAAGCAGAGCAATTTCTGGGGTTGGAAGTAGGTCAATGCCGAGTATTAACCCCAAAACCTGGTGTACTTGCAGCCAATAAGTGTGCAGTTTCGGGCAGGTCCAGGAAAGATGGGCAAATTCAGCCTGTGGGCCGTTGCATTTAGGGCAATTGTGCGGTCTGCTGGGGTCAATTCTGTGGGCAAGCGCGGGAGTGTGGTACGCCCTCCTGAGGAACTTAAAATGTATTAGTTTATGTCTGGTGTTAATGGAAACATCCCTTGTGGTGGCACAACATGCAGCCCATTGGTCATCCGTGATAGGGGTACCCAGGTCGCCCTCCCAAGCAGCGCGCACTTTAGCGTCCAGTGAAGGAACCGAGGCCAGGCACAGCTTGTATAGCTTGGATACGACGTGCGCCCCAGTTTGGTTCTGTATTATGAATGTAAGTGCGGTGGAGTCATCAGGAGGGAGCGGGAACGTGGGGAATTCAGCCCTAAGCATAGAGTGAAGTCTAGTCAGTGTGAATGAGTCCATGAAAGTCCTGTCTGTGAAGCGGTGATCTTCTGTGAGTGAAAAAGCATGGCCTTCCGGGAAAAGGTCTCCTACAGTGTGTATACGATACTTGGACAGCGTGCGCTGCACTACCGATTCACCAGTGATGGGGAGCCAATGGGGGTTGGGCAACGGCAGTGCAGGAGAATATAGTTTGTCGAGGAGTGAGAGGCGTCTAAGTTTGTCCCAAGCCCAACAAGTAGTGGACAAAGGCTGTATGTCTTGCGGATCTCGGGGGAGACCCCTGGGAAGGACGGAAGAGAGGGCCACCGGGAGCGCCAAGTCAGCCTCTGGTCTCAAATGAGGAATCCTGGCATCCGGGTGAAACCAAGGGTGTGCGTAAGAGCTCTGGGCAACCAAGTAATAGAGAAAAAAGTCTGGTACTCCGAAGCCGCCCCGTTCATAAGGGAGTTCCAAAGTTCGCCAGGAGACACGTGGGCTCTTACCTCCCCATATCAGACGCAGAAGTGCGGAGCGAAGTTGGGGAAAATACAAGAAACGGGGGAGGACAATCATTTTAACGATGGCAATCCTCCCAGCCATGGACAACGGAAGGAGAATCCAACGTTCCATGTTATCCTCCAAAAAATCAAGGGCATGGCTGTAATTCAAACGGACAATGGATACCGTGTCAAGATGAACGTGGACACCAAGATATTTCCCGGAGTCCTCGCTCCATTCCAGAGGGAACGAGCAGGTCCACTGTACGGTAGAGGGGGTGAGCGGGGAAATTACTGACTTATGCCAATTTATTTTAAGGCCCGAGTAGTTTCCAAAGCGGGAAATCTCAGTCAACAGAGGCTCCAGGTTGGACTGAGGTGTCCGTACATACAAAACAGTGTCATCGGCATATAACGAAACCAGCAGCGGCCCGGTGCGAAACTGGAGCCCTCAGTGAAGATGTTTCTCCTGAAAGTGTCGCACCAGGGGGTCCATCGCAATTATGAACAGGAGCGGGGATAATGGACACCCCTGACGGGTGCCTCGCGAAAGTGTGAAGTTGTCAGTAATGGTGCCGTTTAGCCGTATCCGGGCGGTGGGAGCTGAGTACAGCAACTCTACCGTCGCCACAAACATAGCAGGCATCCCCATTCTCCGCATGATTGACAAAAAGAAAGGCCATTCAGGGTGTCGAACGCTTTTTCCGCGTCCAAGAACACCGCTGCAGCCGGTGTGGAGGGCGCTATTCTGTGTAAAACAGAAAACAGCGTTCGAAGATTTAGAGAAGTGGATCTATGTCGGACAAATCCGGACTGGGCCGGCGAGATTAAAGTGTCCACGAGGAGCGCTAGCCGAATTGCAAGGACTTTGGCCAGAATTTTGTAGTCCAAGTTTAGGAGGGACAGGGGTCTATAAGAGCTGCACAAAGTGGGGTCACGACCTTGCTTGGGTAATAAGACAATAACCGCTTCCCGGAGCGTAGGTGGAAGAACGCCTGCTTCCAGTGCCTCCGCGTATACCTCGACCAGTCTAGGGACAAGTTCCTCCTTGTACTTTTTGTAAAAGTTGGCCGTGAAGCCGTCTAGGCCAGGAGCGGAAGAGCTCCGCAAGGAGTCGATCGCCTCTATTATAAAATCCGGTGTAATGGGCATGGCCAAAAATTCCTGCATGTTTTTTTCTAGGTATACCATGGCTATTTCATCCAAATACGGTCCCGGGTGGCGGTGTTCCCCCGTGAGTGTGGAAGTGTAAAGGGTTTTATAGTATGATAGAAAGGTGTTGGAGATATCAGGAGTGGAATGCCGTCGCGTGCCCTGGGCGTCAATTACCTCGGTAATGTAAGCAGCTTGGTGTGGAGGTCGAAGCATTTGCGCTAGTAGTTTACCTGGCCTATCACCCTCGCCGTACCGTCGCGCTGTGTAGTATTTTCCCATGAACCTCACTTCTCTATCCGCCGCATCTCGAAATTCTGAAAGTAGCTCAAGGCGTTTAGCCTCGCGATCCACCGATGGATCCTCAAGGGTCTCCTTCTCTAGCGTAGAGATATCGGTTTCGAGTCGGGTCAAGGTGGAGCGGATCTCGCGCAGGGACCCAATTCGCTTGGTGATGCAAACCCCGCGTAATGTAGCCTTGAAGCCTTCCCACAGCGTGGACCAGGAGGTAACTGAGCCTGTGTTTATGTCAAAGTAGTCAACTATGGCGGTGCGTATGTCTTCTGTAAAGGTCGGGTCTAGCAGAGCCCTACCAGGAAATCGCCACTGCGTTTCCTACCCTCCCAGTCTGGGGACCGCTAGTGTCAAAACAATGGGAGAGTGGTCTGACAGGGTGCGAGGTAACGTGGAAAGGCCATCAACCCATCCCGCAATGCCCGGGGAGAGGAGCCAATAATCAATTCTAGTGCTGGTGTTGTGGAAGCTAGAGTGATGCGTGTAATCAGGCGTGTGGTGGTGCAGTCTAGCCTCTATGTCCACAAGTGAAAAGTGGGAGCAGATTTCCGCCAACACTGCGCAGGACCTAGGCTTGCAGTCAGGGGAGGGAGAGGTGCTGTCTCTATCAGGGTCCATCAACATGTTAAAGTCACCCCCTAAACCTTCAAATCAATATCGGAGAGAAGCAGCGTCAGCTGTAGGTCCTGGAAAAAGGCAGGGGAATCTACGTTGGGGCCATAGACCCCTACCAGTGCGATCTTGTGTCCAAACAGCACTCCCTCAATGAGCGCATATCTGCCCTCCTCATCCGTTCTGCTGCCGATCATTACAAACGGGACACGTTTGTGCACAAGAATCGCTGCACCCCTAGCATATCTACTATAGCAGGAAAACACATTATGCGATCCCCAACTTCTGGCCACTGAGGCACATCCCGCTGCATCAAATTAGTCTCTTGCAGAAAGAGGACATACACCCCATGTCGCGCCGCGTAAGCCAGCACTTGTTTGCGTTTCTTAGTGGTGTTTAAACCACGCACGTTCCAAGACATCAAGGTCAGTCTGGAAGGACCAGTCTGTAAACCTATCCTGGCCATAGCTCCACAGTCAAGAAGGTCCGCAGAAAGAGTGCCGAAGACGGACTGCTCCAACAATACTCGCAACTAATGTCTAACGTACATGACCACAAAAACAAAGCAAAACTCCTTTCCCACCCACCACCCAGCCTCCCAGAATCCCACGAGAGGCAGTCCCCGAACCATTGCTGAACAATAGTGCAAAATACAAAAGTCAAGAACCATGCAAGAAAACAGAATAACTGCAAACAAAAATATGTGAATGCCCCAGAAAATAGAAACAACATGGCCTGCGCCATCGGGGGTAGCAACGCCACTCCAGGCGGGCTTCCCACCAAGCGGCCCCAGAATCAGAAACCAGACAGTGCATGTTGGAAGAACCACATCCAATTAACAACATAGTGAGAAGGGAGCGACAGTAAACAATGCTGAGAGGTCAGCCACGGCCAGTGTCAGCAAAAAGGTCGGCACTGAATTGGGTGTCATTGTGAGGTGGAGAGTTCGGTGGTGAACCTGTCGCTGCCGATGAGCCCCGCTTCTTGTAAGTATGGCAAAAGTCTTGCGCTTCTGCGGGGGAGTCAAAAATGCGGAATCTGCCATTCACGTCAACCTTCAATCTTGCTGGGTACAGCATACCATACTTTAGGCCCAAGTTCCGGAGTGTGGATTTAACACCGGTATATTTGCGACGTGCCTCCTGGACCATCAGCGTGAAATCCAGGAAAAATGATAGCTTACTGCCCTGCCACTGTATCTCCCCAGCCTCGCGTGCCGTCCGCAGCGCAGCGTCACGGTTGCAGAAGTTCATGATTCTGGCGATAATGGGTTGTGGTGGTTGGCCTGGGCGAGGTGTAGGCCCAAGAGACCTATGAGCGCGCTCAACAACAAAGCCCGCAGTGAAGGTGTCCCTGCCAAAGAGCTCGATCAGAAGACTTTCAACAAAGGTGTCCAACCTGCCTGTGGCCGTCGTCTCCGCCACGCCAAGAATGCGGATGTTGTTGCGCCTGCTGCGCGCTTCCAAGTCTTCGTTTTTGATGGCCACATCCTTAAGTATTTTCTCCACCCGCTCTAGTCTCTTTAGCGATTTCGAGGCGCCATCTTCTATGTCTGATATCCGCGATTCTGTCAGATCGAAAGTTAGAGAAGATTAACAGGACACCCAACAGTGACGTCACAGGGTCAGACAAATATAGCAACACATTGGGGAAGCCCACTACGTTCCCTTGTATTATCACCCAGGATGCCAGGGGTTCTATCCAGAGGGTAAACATCAAAGGAGACAGTGGGAACTTCTGGGATAGAACTCCATTTACCTTCACCCTCCCGTGTGGCTTGCAGTAGAGCAGTTGCACACACCTGCAGAACTTTGGGCCAAAACCCAGTCTCCGGAGTACCTGAAACAAGTATACCCAGCATCTAGTGAAAGTAGAGCTCTGGGTTTCCAGACTTTCTCTAGCCAACTATGTAGACCTCGAAGATTCTGTCTATTCGCCATTGAGATCATAAAGCACATGTATTCCCTGTGAATTAAGAAAGATATGACCTTCACAAGCTGAAGAGCCAAGATCTTTGTCAGTATCTTAACTTTAGTGTTCAAAAGAGAGCAAACCCTGGGTTCTGTGGTTTCAGGATTACCCCAATCATTGCCTGTCACAAGTCAGGGGGTAGCTCACCCACTTCCTGCGCTACATTGAACATGGCTAGCAGGTTGGGACACAGGGCACTGGAATCTCATTGGGCCTGGGGTCTTCACGGGTTGCATGATTCTCACTGCCTCAGAGAACTCCTGTATGGAGATCTCCGTTCCTGGTCAGGGTAATCCCAGTCGACCAAGTCAAGCTCTGGCAGTGGGATTTTCTCCTGGAAGGCCACCACGTCTGCCTCAGTGGCAGTGTGCCTTGTCTCATACAGCATTCAATAGTATGATGGGAAGCCATTAGTAATCCCTTCGTTGGTCATAATGTAGGTCCCCTCGGGATCCTGGATTTTTCCACCCATCTTGCCGCCTCTTCTGGTCTGCCGATCTTCGCCAATAGGCGCACTGCTTAATCCCAAACTTCAGACAGCTTTCGCAGTGAAACGCGATAGTGCTTCTTAGCTTTCTCATGCATTACCGCGTGGTATGCCTTTTGTAACTCCTCCAGGTGAAGCAGCATCACAAGGTTTCAAGCTACGTGGTGCGCTTGTTCTGCCTCTCGCATGGCAGCCTCCAGCTGTGTCAATTCGACCTGTCTCTGTGCTTTCTTCTTGGCTATTATGTTTTGAGGCATGTTACGAAGGACAGTCTTGTACGCCACCCAGAGTCACAGGGGAGGGCACTGAAACTTTATTTTCCTCAAAGTATTTGATGGATGCAGACCGTAGATCTTGCTCCATTTCAGCATCCCAACTGCTAAGTCGCCACCCTCCCCTCTTGGTGTCAAGTCCTTGTCTCCAACACCACCATGAATGAGCCCGCCGGGATGAAGACATAGTCTAGTCGAGAGAAATTCTTGTTTGGCCGCAAAAACTAAGGAATAATGTCTGCCTTCCGGGAGTGAGGCTCTCTTCACATCTAAGAGACCTAATGCTCTGAAAATAAGCATCTGATGGGTCTCCGCTGGGAGTCCAGCCGCGCCTTAGTGGAATATATCCAGGTTCTTGTCCATTACCTCATTGAAGTCTCCCCCCATCACGTGTATATCTGCTTCCATCTCCAATACATGGGACTCAACTGCTTCCAGGGCAGACTGTAGTAGTGTGGTGGTGCGCGGACACCTGAGGCGATCACACAGGTGCATCCTCTAGTGCCCTGGATCCCAGTAAATTGTCCCCGTAGGTCATGCCAGGTCTTAGTTATGTGAAAAGGGGTTTTTATTTCTCACCATGATCGCCACCTCTTTGAACTTTCAGGTAAACCCCAAGTGGGCAAGCCGCTGTTAAGACATTCGATTTTGTTCCCTGCTAGATGTGTCTCTTGGAGAAGTATGAGGTCTGGGCATTGCCTCTTAAAGAACTGGGTCACCACTCCTCGTTTGACCTTGCTATGGAGGCCATTAACGTATCATGACAAGAACTTCAGCTGATGTGTTCCGCCTCCCAGAGTGTTTTGTCTTGGTCATCTTTCTCCATGTGCTGTTTTTCATGTTATCGTGTGTGTCCCTGATTAGAAATAAGGGTCTCAATCCTATCTCTCTGTTATGTGTCCTGTTGCCCTCCCTCCCTGTTGCGTGGGTTGTGTATGTCAACTAAGGGCCTGGTGGACTTTGGACAAAAACTACCCAAGTGTGTGGCAGCCGTGGCTGTCCCATGAGGGAACCCTTCAGTCAGTTGCCCCTGCCTCCAGCTGCATCCAGGGGAAGATCATAACTGGTCTCTATATTTTTTGCCATTACTGGGGGGGGGGGGGGTGGTTCCGGCTCTCCAATGTCCCATCCCCAGAACAGGAAACAACGTTTACATTGCTTGTGCTACAACGCATGCAATTACAACGCAAGCCATCAAATCGCAAGTTCTTTCTATGACTTGCTGTAGGTGGCGCGCTAATCTAAGGAATAGTATAATTTACTATTCCAATACCTTCCCTACTGTTGCACACGCTGGAGTTAGAATAGTAAATTATACTATTCCTAAGTCCAGCGCACCCCCTACAGCAAGTCGTAGAAACGACTTGAGATGTAATGGCGTATGTTGTAACAAGGTGGATGTTGTAACGACCGCGTTGTAATCACATGCATTGTAGCGCATGAGATGTAAAATTGCATATTCCGCAGAATTAGCCTGGTTGTTTGGCTACTGGTTATGTGCCTCTCTGTCAACAAGCAATTGGCAGGAACCCAGTTATCAAACGTGATTGTGAGAAGTTGGCCTGGCATATGCTGTCCACTAGTTATAGTGGGCACCTTGCAGCAGTCCAAACAACCCCTTAGAGGTGATAGGTTAAAGACAACCTTTATTGAAAGCTATCCTAGTGGTAGCTATGGAGAGCAGTCTTCAGGCTAAGTCTTGGAGGAATGTAAAGCAGTTGTTTTACCAGTCTATAATCTCTTGAATGACCAAATGAAAGGAGAACCACACCAGGTATATATATATAAAATATATGTATTTATTCTAAACACACTCTACTAGTCTCTTTATGAGGCTAGAGGTAGAATCACATACGTTACACTTAATATCACACAGTAAATTAGCACAATATAAGTTGAGCCCTAGTGGCGTACCAAACCATATATTAAGAAAGTGGTATAAGAACCACGACTTGACTAGACACAAGGTCTAGAGCGTGTAGAATCGCTAGGCCCACAAGGAACCACCCAAGGTACTGACACAGGGGACCCACGGGGGATGTGTGCAGTGTGTGAACACAGCCGCGAATCACAGTTAGCTTCTATGGGGAAAGTCGTGGTTGGAAATTTAAAGATTAAGGACACTTGGAAGAGGACTTTGAGCAAACCCCTTTAGACTTAAAGAGTTCTAGGGCCAACACCCACGGGAGCACCGGAGTACTAGAGTTACCTCACCCAGGGAAGCCGGGTGCATAGGTGTCTTTTGGTGTCGGGAATCGTCGTCGTTTTCAGGGGCGATCTGCTGCAAAGTGCTGCTGCTGCCGTCGTAGAGGAAAGTGTCCGGTGTGATTCAAGCCTGGATCAAAGATGAGAAGAACATGAAAGCAGAGGGGACAGAGTCTGGGTCACTAGCCAGTGACCGGGGGCACGATAGTTGAATGCCCACCGATGTCGGGTGATTTCAGGTGAAAGAGGTGAAGCTTGACTCTTCAGCCACGAGGACCAGGAGGTGTCGACGACGACCAGGAGCTGGAATCGAGCTGTCCCGTGAAGGATGTCGAGTGCTGCGGCGTCGGCGACCGGATTGGACCCAATAAGCCTGGGCAACAGCAACCCACGCAGAAAGTAGAAATGCTTCGGTGTGGACCAGCAAGGCCCGAGGGACTCACCACGCGGTGGAGAGTCAGGGCACGTCTGGAGCAACCAGGGAAGCCCAAGGAAAATCAGAGTTGCCTTCACAAGGACCCACCAGTCGACAGACAAGGGATCGCGAAGGAGCCTCGTGCTGAAATGCAAGAAGCGGGCTCACGGAACACTCGTGGAGTGTAGGCCCACAATCTTGGGTGCAAAAGGTGCTCGGGGCTTGGGCTACACAAAACCCAAGCACAGCCTCAAAGAACGATGAGAAGCTGATGCACTTGCAAATGTGCACGGTGTCCAGGAGTTCCGGTCCCACGTCACTCGTGAGGGCTGCGGGTCTTAGCTTTGCTGGGGACTTGGGTAGACCTCTGAGAAGTCGGGAAATCCTCTTCCTGGGCTGCAATACTTCGGAGTCCGGCGGGAGCTTCGGAGATGCAGACCGGCAAATGCTTTGTTGGTGCCTGCCAAGCAGGGGAGTCACTCCTTGACCACAAGGGAGATTCTTCCGTCCTCTAGTCTTGAGTAGAGAGTCGAAGTTCCAGGAATCAGTTTCAGAGTTTCGTCCAGGTGTAATCTAAAGTCCTGTAGCCAGGGGTTCCTTTCTTATACCCAAGGAAGGGGTTGGACAAACTCTGGGGACCCACCTATGGGAGGGTCTGGAAAGAGGGTGGCTACACCCATTTCCTTTATCCAGTTTCTCGCCAGAGCAGGGTCTGGTAGCCCCTGCAACCGGTTTGAACTGGACTATGCACAGGGACATCAAATGTGCCCCCAGTGTAGACTTCAAAGAAACTCTCGGAGTGCACCTACCCAGCCCCAATACACTAAAGCTTGTCTGGGAGGTGGTTACACCTCCCTGTGACAGGAAACCTATTGTCCAGGCCTCCCCTGCCGGAGTTTCGGTCAGCAGCTTAAGGCCAGACTCGTGTCTGTGGCTGCAGGGTCCATTTTGTGATGGCAAGGCTCTTTAAAACTGGTACCGGGTATAACGGTGTGTACATGTCTCTCCCTCTAGAAGGTTGGAATTCTACCCCCGCCGCCAGGACCAGCGGGGGGGAGGGGGATGGTTAGGATTCCAAAGTGTTTGACACCAAACACAAGATGTTTCCGTGCAGCCATTCCAAAGTTAGCATTTACCACAAGGTTATAATACACTTAAGAGTATATGGTCTGGCTACATCACTGAACAGCCCCAGAGAATAGGTTCCGAAGGCTGCAGAGGGGCCCTGCTCATGCATGGGCACCCTCTCACACAAAACCAAGCACCCTGACTTCAGGATTGATGAGGCCTGTCATAGGGGTGACTGATAGGTATCTATATGCAGTGATTTAAGGTAGATATAGGTAACCTATATCTTAGTAAGGGGTGCATGCACCACCTTACACAGGCTGCAGTAGCAGTCCTGTGGTGTCATTTTGGAAGGCTTTCCAGGGGTGGCATAATACATGCTGCAGCCCCTGTTAGGCCTCTGGGGTACCTTTGCCCTTCGTACCTGGTGTACCATATACTAGGGACTCACAAGGGTACCCCAGTAACCAAACTAGAGTGTACCTAAAGTACTTGCAATCAATTTAGCGAGGAAGCAGCTAGGCTGGGGTCCAGGTTAGCAGGGCCCCAGCCAAACTAAAGTCGAAAAACAGTAAAACATCAGTAAAAAGTGAGGGTAACCATAGTAAGCAGATCCTACTCTCCTACAGTGATTATTCCCTGCCTGCTAATGACGTCCCCCGGCCATGCTTGGGTGGCAGATCCACCCTCCATTTATCCATCTCCTGTTTAAATCGATCGTTCCCGGGGATCTTCAATAGCGGCTTCTCCTCCGCCCATTAACAGGCCTCTTCCGTGGTGTCAAAAAAATGAGTATTTCCCTGTTGGATAGCCTTGATTCCGCCCAGATAGAGGAACATGTATTTGATTTGCAATGCTCAGAGCTTAGCTTTACCTTCCATAAACGTGCAGCGATGCTGCTGAACTCTGAGAATGTAGTCTGGTAATATCATGATCAGCACAGACTCCTGTGAGACCATGTGGGCTTTCCTTACTGTCCTAAGGACGGCATCTCAGTCTGAGTAATTAAGTAGATGCAGGATGGCTGGTTTGGGTGGCGCTCCCGGAGGGTGTGGGGGAGAGGGGTAAGAGCTCAGTGGGCCCACTCTCTTATAAAACAGGAAGAAAGTACTTGAGCTGGGAACCAGGACTAAAACTATTGCATAAAGTAATGCTGCAGGCATGGCCCCTTAAGTCCTTCTGGGACACCCGCCAGCCACAGGTTGTTCCATCGGGATCTTCCCTCTGTGTCCTCGCCCGTTTCTCAAGCTGCAGAGTCACTTTTCTCAGCTTCGCAAAGTCTTGTCTGAGAGCGTATACTTCATCTCTTTCTGGTCTCCATCTCTGTCATGCGATCTGATACCTTACTAAAGTCATGTAAGGAGGGAAACTACAGTGGTTACTTTATCAATCTGCCATTCCAGGGCCTTGCATGCATCTGTCATAGCTTGTAATGTGGTAGTCCCTTGTATGTTGCATGTACTTTTTGACATATTGGGGCAACCATAACATATGAGGGGCACCCATGATAAAATCCTGCTCCTGGCACAAAGGGGGTAATTTTTTACATATAGGGGCACCCACTGGGGAGCATCAGGCTTCATTGGCTAGGCATGATATGAGAGGCCTTGAATATTTAATAACAAGCATTTCAAAGCCTATTAGGAAATGTATGTGCTTTATAATGCACTACTTGACCTCATTTAAAAGATGAAAAACAAAAAAGCTCTAACAGCGGATAAAAGAAGGTGACTCATCACTGCGGAGTGAATGTAATTGCTTCAATTTATATAGTAGTGAAGTTTTATGGGGCAACAGCAAACAAGGGAAACTGCCTATTCATCACAACAACCATCACAATGACTGTTAGGTTCTAGAATGGCCAGTGCGAGTGATTAAGATACAGTCATCCATAATCAAAATACAAATAAAAAGAAAACACAAAAGAAACAAACTACAATGAATTAAATAAATACTAATAGCAAACTAAATGCTAATACAGTGAAATACATACACAGGAAAAAGATTCCAAACCATACATTTATAAAATAGTAAATTACTTTTAACAGCATCTTGTCTGTCTTTGTGTTTTTTAAGTGAATCAAAACATTTAATGGCTTCTGCAAGCAATATATCACAATGAATTTCTACCAACCCAACTGGGATTGATACAAAGTAACAACATCATCCAAAAACTCCTTAATTTGACGAGAAGTAAATTGTACATCATTGTCAGACAGTATTTCTGAAGGAGGGCATTCTCTTTAGAAAATATCACCCCTCTGATTTCAGTTTCTCTTGCAAATCTTGCCCTAACTATTTGGACCCATAATGCACCAAAACTATCACATATCTCTGGAGGTAATACTTAAAATGGGCCAAGAAAATCAATGCTCAGCCGCTCCCACACATCATTGCGGCCTCCAACATTTCCCATGGGAGGATTCCTGCACTGCAAACTCTTGTCATTAGTGTTACATACTACACATGTATAACCCAGCTCTCTTTGTCTTTACCTACGCCTTGGCTAATTCAGCAATGGTAATCATCTATGAATTTTGCATAAAGCTCACACATACCCATAAATGCCAACAACTGTTCATGATTGAATGGTAAACTGCATTCTTAACTGCGGCTGGGTTTGTTTCTACAACCAGTAATCACATGCCCTAGATACTAAACAGATTTCACACCAAAAATACACTCCTCTTTCTTGAAGCTTACTCCCCTGTATTTAAAAGGATTAAGAATGCTTCCTAATCTCTCCAGATGTTCCGTGTCATCCTTACCAAATATCAAAACATCATTCTGAAATGCCAAAACTACACCGTTCCCATGCAAAATTTGTCCCATGAGTCATTGTAAGACAACCGCCGCCGATGCCATACAAAATGGCACCCTGTGGAACTGGAAAACCCCATCAGGAGTCACAAATACTGTCAAATGTCTGTAATTCTCTGCAAACACTACTTGATAAGGTGATCGCACATCTAACTTTGAAAAGACATTTGTGCCAGACAGCATTGTTACCATTTCATCAAGTTTGGTACAAATGATGTCCATCAACCAATAATACTTTGTTAAGGCTGCGCAAATCAATAGACAGTCTCAACTCCTTGTTCTTTTTGAAAGGCACTACAATAGGCGAAAGCTACATAGATGATTCAGTGGGTTCTATAGCACATCCTTTCCAAATAATTTGACAGCTCTTCTTCTACACTTAATGGGACACACCTCAACTTGTGTTTAACTGGTTCATACTCTTCCTTCACCTTGATTACATGCTCAAAGCCATTCAACTCCCCCCAATTGTTCCTGAAAATTCTCTGCATTGAATTCTAAATATTAGTGATAGCTTGTAGATTCAAAGAATTAAACAGCACATGGACAGTATACTCTATAGCTTACAGAGTATGTTTGTGAAAAGTTGCTGCACAGCACGCTGTATCATCATATATACTTTAAGATAAAATAACGTTATATTTTGTGCCTGTTACTAACAATTTCATAAGTAAAGATATGCCTGTCTGAGTCTCACCTTCAGTAATTACACCAATAAGTAATTAAACGGTCAACATTGTTCTACAAATAACTGATGAGCCTTGTCTTATAGGAAAATGTCCCCTCTCTAAAATGGCTGCCAATGTAACACATCTTGTTTCTCTG
Organism: Lissotriton helveticus; assembly: GCF_964261635.1. NCBI lineage: Eukaryota > Metazoa > Chordata > Amphibia > Caudata > Salamandridae > Lissotriton > Lissotriton helveticus. Next base: position 491,663,195 of record NC_136067.1, on the reverse strand, counting down.
GCAGATGGCAGTAGTGGTGGGCTTTGTCCTTGCAGGGAAATTTTCCCAATGGCTGCCGATGTAACACATCTTGTTTCTATGGCAGATGGAAGTATTACTGTGCCATTGCTGAAACACATGTTTTACTGATAAGATGCTGCCAGCGTCCTCTGAAGCATTTGTCTATAGTCAGTTTCCTATGGAACATGAATAGAAACGGTACAGTAAGAGCAAACTTGACAGTTACCCCATAGCGTTAAAATGTACTGTTGCGCCGCGAGGAGAGTGCAGCAATCTTCTTCCAAACCATGGAGAATGCTGCAAACCGCTTCTAAAAATTAGTCTGAACCTGCTCATCACCAGTCTAATAGCAGGGGAAAGAAGATGAATCATAGCTGTGGAGTAAAGGTAATTGTTTCGGTTTACTATCACTGACTCTATCTACAGCAAACAAGGGAAAACGCCCCCTCATCGATGACCTTCTTGCCAACCGTTAACTGCAGCTCCTCGTTCTAGAACCCCCTGTCCCACACACAGAGTTCTAGAATGACCAGGGTGAGCTGATTAAGATACTACAAAAACGAACCATTGAAGAGTAAGTCGGGCTCACTCACTGGAATTCAGGGAAATTAATGGTCCCACCACTTACAAAGATCAACAGCTGCCATTGCTCAATTGCAGCCATTTTGGATGCTGGTACTGTTCTGTTTACAGGGAAACGGCTATACCTTAACTTTCATTCCAAATCATTTCTTTAAAAAGAAAACATTTGCTGAAAGTCTCCTGTAATCACAAACGTTGTCCTAACTTTTTATGTGCGGATCCTCCAAAGTCGCAAAGTAAACGCTAGTAAAATACCTTTGTGAATAACAAAAAATCCTAAACTTACACAAAAATGTAAGTTTTCCTTTGTGAATCAGGCGCTACCTGTTTATTGTGTATTAATACAAGGATGTTGATAAGTCTCCATAGAACAACAGAGTATTTTTCTCTTTATCTTAATCAGTTGCTAAGCAAATAATTGTTTTAGTTCTAATGACATTGTGGCATAAGTTGGCTTGATGACGGCTTTTGTTGTACATTCCCACTTTCCATACAAGGTGGCTAACTTGCACTTATGGTATTCTCAAACTTATTGGGTCCTGCGGTGTTCTGTATGTTATAATCTAAGACTGCTTCTTATTAGTTCACTCATTGTTCTTCATTAGAATATGCATTGTTTAGGCTTAAAATTGTAATGATAGTCTGTATGTTTCCTAGGCCTTTTGTAGCTAGCTTCTACTTTTTTCCTTGACTACTCACTAAAACTACATTTCGATCAAACCTCACTGCTTGTGGAAACCTACCATAAACAAAAAGGTAGTGATGGTTAAACAGAATTGCACATCAGCTATAAACAGCAAGTTATTTTGATTCTAAGGATAGCTACTAGTATTGATGTCCCTCAAGGTAACAAGAAGACATCCCACTACCACAGATGCCACCACACAGGGGTTCCTAGGAACTACCGTGCACGACTTGACAAAAACCACCGTACCTCGGTACTCTTCCACAAATTTAACAATTGTCATATAATGCGACACAGTTATAATCCACCAATAATGTAATTACTCACAGGAAATAAATCTGTGCAAATAGTTATTTAATGTTCAATCATAAAGAATTATACAAATGTGTACAACCAATAGCCAAGATGTAATTCAAGACACAAATATATCTTACTTTACAGAGATTTTGTTGTCATTCAGAAGTCCACGGAGGTCGAGATCAAACGCCCTCTCCGTTGGCAAAGATGGAAAACAGCCGACACGTGTTTTGTTACAGAGTAACTTTTTCTAGGCTTTTCAATGTTTCAACATCTGGAGGACTCTCCTCTCCTTGGGGACTTTTACAGGTGCTTTACTCTCTTGGCTGGAAGCTAAACACTGGTCACTACCATAAACATCTTTATACTTGAGGCCACTTTACATGAATGGCCAGAAGACCCAATACGTTTTTTTAAGGTCCTTTCATTCCGTTTTTCTATAAGAAAAAGATAACAGTTATATACGGATTTATCCACATTTTCAAGGACCTACGAATATAAACATTGAAAAGCCTTGAAAAAGTTACTCTGTAACGAAACACGTGTAGGCTGTTTTCCATCTTTGCCAACGGAGAGGTTTGCTCGACCTCCATGGAAATTCTTTAATATATTTCAGCCACCTAATATCTAGGGCTCGTTCTAACTTCAGGGTGTCACTTAGGACATTCTGGTTAAATGTTGTTTTTGGTGAGGTCCAAATTCGGTGCCACAGTAAAACTGGTTGCACCCTTATTATATCTGTGATATATTGTAACCCCAGCTCAGTATGGCAAATATAAGTTGACGTGAAACAAGGGACGGCCAGTAAATAACGCAAGAAGGCATTCTCCACTCTCTGTATTATGGCTACATTACAGTATCCCCAATTCCCATCCCCATATATTGCTGTACTGACACACTTAGCTTGATAGATTTTAATCAGATCTGTTGGGGGCCTCTTACCAGGGCTGTTGTAGTTCTCATAAAGAGAGGTTTCCTAGCCTTTATGGCCTGTTGACACGTTCCATTAATATTTAATAGAATGCCTAAATAAGAATTGATCTTTGTATTTTTGTCTTTCTGTTCTCGACAAAAATAGCCCTCTGATTACTACCACCCCTCCCACAATTCATTATAAAAGTTTTGGTGACAATAATTTTTAGGTCTAGGCTTTTCATGTACTCATTTTATCTGTTAAGGGCCCTTTGGAGCTCTAATGGTGTTTGGGCAATAATCACAGCATCGTCTTCATAGAGTAGGGCGGGTATGGATCGTTTTTGTATCTGCGGTAAGTCCTGGCACCCTTGGAGCATGACTCCTTCCAATACATTGGAATACAAGGTAAACAAGAAGGGTGACAGGACACAGCCCTGTCTGACCCCCCTCTCCACTGGAAATGGTGCTGTATATTCTCCAGTCAGTCCATACCCTAGCTCTTGCGTTCGAATAGAGTTTCTCTTATAAGTTGGATTAAGGGAGGGTCGACCCCCATTGCTGCTAGAATATTCAATAGTTTATCGTGGCATACACAGTCAAATGCAGTGGAGAGGTCTACAAAAGCCAGGTACAGTTTTCCTTTTTTCACTTTAGTATATTTCCCCATTAGAGCTGTTAGATTGAGGCCCTGTTCTATAATTCCTAGGCCCTCCCTAAAACCAAATTGTAAGTCCGATATTATGTTATTGTCTTCAGCCCATTGCTGGAGACGGTTTAATATAATGCGGCCTGCCACTTTTCCCACCGAATTCAGCAGGGAAATTGGACGATAACATGTTGGATTCTGTCTATCACCTTTTTTGAAGATTGGTACCATAAGTGACTTAGACCAAGTTCCCATGAGTCCAACTTTATAAGAGGCTGCGAGCACTTGTTTTATTAATGGGCCCCATAGTTCTATATTTTGTTTAAAAATGTCTACAGGTACCTCATATGGGTCCGGAGCCTTTCCACCCTTGCTAGCGTTCAGAGCAGATTGTACCTCTTCTAAGGTAACTTCTAGATTGATTTCCTGTTCTTCTTTGTGGGGTTTTTAGGTCGAGCCTGAGCCAGCACGCAAGCGCTGCTCTGGCAACGATCTGTTATAGAGTTCAGTACGCGAGAGAAGCCCACCCACTCCTCCGCCCATATTTTTCATTGGCTTGTGTCCTTTGTGAATACTGCCGTCTGATTCCTTAATAGGCTTGTTAGTCCCTCCTTAGTACGGCCATGTCATCATTTGTAACCTCTGGCCACTAGCCACTTTACTTGGTTGTTACACTGTATGTGTACTATTTCCTTTATTGAGTTTTTCCTATGTTCGGCACAACAACAGGCTTTGCTTTGATTCGACGTGACATGCCCACTTTCACTTTCACAGCAGCCGTGGACAATGGCGGCAGCCCTTGCACAGGTGTCCCCCCGCCTTTCCGTTTGCAGTGCGATGCGAGTCTTCGGCATTCCTTCCTTTCATGTAGTGTGCACTTACAGTGCCCCTAGGGCACAAGCAGGGACCGACTAGAGTGCCCCGGTATCAGAACACATTCTACAATCTCCCCGGGGCACAAGCAGGCATCCACTCCAGCATGCCTTTGTTGTTGGGAAATCTGAGTGCTGAGGGGTTTCCCAGAGATAGGTTTGTTTTCCAAGGACTAGCTCTGCACGTACCACCCCGGAGAGCTGCTCTTCAATGCAGGTCAAGGACAGGTGCCACATATTGATAATGCCTCCCATGGGATTAATGCAAGACATCAGGGGAGAGCCCAAAGATGGCAATAACGAGGGTCTTTTCAGTTTTTGGCAAGGCAAACATGTAGTTAAGGAATTCGCTGCAGCAGCTAATAAGATGGCCTACTTGAAATATGACTGTCATTTGCCGGTGAAACATGTTATAATTTGCTTTCCTTACCATGGAGAGCATGCCATTCATTTTAATGAAATTGTACATTTGTACTTCCAGAATAGCTGAAAAGGGCGTGAGGCATAAAAGAGAGGGCAGAAAGACCTAGTAAGCGAGAGAAAGAAAAGTTGGAGAACTCGTGCAGGAGAGTGAACATAAAAACGCACGAAAAAAAGCTATGCAAAGAGTGCAAGTGAGAGAAAGTGATAGAGACCTTTTCCCTTTAGGGGACCCCCAATTCAGCAGAAAGCCAATGAACATCAGTGAATTACTGATTCTAAGGGACACCTTGTTGCATTCTGCGGGCGGGGGGTGAGTGGTCACTACATTTGGCAGGGAAGGAATAGGGCATCATCTTGGGTTATGCCACTGTAAGGGTCAATGGAGAAAGGGGCAGGAGAGAAACAAAGAAGGTAGTGAGAGAGACTGCAGAAAGCACGTACCCACAGCTCCTTAACTAATGGAAATCCCCATTGCGAGCTTGTGGCTGGAGGTTATGTGCTACAAAGCCACAATTAATGGACTTGCTGTGCACATAGATATTAAGCGGCGTGTGTCGCTGCGAATTGCAGGCCTGTAGTACCACTGAGAAACGTTGGTCACACGAGGCTGAAGGTAAAAAGTTCATTAATGTCACCGGAACCCCCCCAAAGCGGCATTGCAGCTAGTGTAATGAACCGTAATCGCCCCCTTATTTTTATATTACGTATTTACGTTTGCTAAAACAGACACACAAATATCTCTTGTGCTCCAGCAATTCCGTTTCAAGTGACTTACTGACAGAGGGTACTGTTACATTAAAAGACTCAGTGACGAGTATGAAGGTATTCACACAAAGTTTTATTGCTAGTTCATTTATGATCAAAAGTATGGTATGCCTACCTCCCAGATCCCTTTTTTTTTTTTTTTCAAAACCGTATTTATTAAGAGTTCATGCATGAATCAATACAGCCCTCCACAGTCAGGAGGAGACTGCCAACGACAGACACAGAAAAGGCATAGCAGTGAACCCAGAGTTATAGAAAACATACCCCAATCCCCTCCCAGACCACCCAACCCCAACAGCGCCCTGCAACACCCCCCCCTACTACCCACCCCTTATCCCACCCGAACCCAGTGCACGTGTTCACAGCGTAGCAACATAAGATGAAAAACAAAGGTGGAGTCAGCCAACAGTCTAAGGTACGGGGTCCACATCCAGAGCCAACACATCATCAAGATCAGCGGGGGGGTCGAGGTGCAGACCCCTGTAGTCCGCCCATCTTTTCCAAATTTTGTAGTGTTTCCGGGGACACCCTCTGGCCTCAAAAACAGGTAATTCCAGGCCCATAAGGAAGTCCAGTCCCGCTTTCCATGCACCAAGTGGGGGGGGCACGAACGCTTTTCCAGGCTTGGGCCAGATCCCGCTTGGCCACCACCAGTCCCAAAAGCAGCAAGTGACGTTTGTAAGCGTTACCTCCAACATTTTCCAGGATATGAAGGAGACCCAGCCTAGGGGTACGGGGCAGGTCCCACCCCAGCACCTCCGAAAGACAGTCTCAAACCCCCGCCCAGAATCTGGTCAGCCTCCCACAGGACCACACAGTATGGAGAAGCGTCCCTCTCTCATCACCGCACCTCAGACACTCCGGGGCGGCTATAAGGCCCGCCCGCCACAGCCGTTCCCTAGTATAGTAGGCCCTGTGGAGGTATTTGAACTGAATAAATCTAAGACGGACAGCTATAGCAGCTCCCCGGGGGGATTCAAGGGCCTCGCGCCAGTCATCATCATCCAAGGGGCCAATATCAATCTCCCAGGAGGCCTTCAACGACGAGAGGGAGGGGGAACAGTGTGTAACCAAGGAGCGATATATCTGAGAGACCTTTTTGTCGCCTAGGTCACCCATAAATAGTTTGGCCTCGATGGGACTGAAATCGGGGAGTTGCTCCAAGCCCACCAGACTCGGGCCAAGGGCATGGCGGAACTGGAGGTACCGGAAGAATTGGGACTTAGGCATATTGAATTCAGAGCTAAGGTCCTGAAAGGACTTAAGCGTAGTACCAGAGAGAACATGACCAAGGGACGAAATCCCGATCGCGTCCCAACCGCCAAACCCGGATAGGGAAGCCAGCGCCGGGAGCAGGCCATTACGCCACAACGGCGTCTCAGCCGTCAGTCTGCCCCACCACCCCACACGATGCAAAGCTTGCCGCCAGACCGCAAAGACCACCTGAGTGACCCTCGGCAATACCCTCCTCCGTCTGGCCGAGTACAGCAATGTGTGGAGCGTGGCACCGCCCATCAACGAGTGCTCCAGAGCATAAGCCGGATCACTACGGTCCCCATACCACCACTCATTGAGCACGAGGAGGTGGGAGGCCTGGTAATAAGACAGGAGGTCCGTGGACGCCAAGCCGCCACAGTATGTAGAGAGAAAGCAGGTACGTAGCGCGACCCGAGAGGCGCCCCCGGCCCACAAAAACCTACCCAGCACCGAGTTGACACTCCGGAACCATTGTGGGTCGATTCTATAGGGATGATTCTGCAGTTGGTAGAGGAGCCGAGGCAGGGCGACCATCTTAAAAATTGCCGACCGACCATAGATGTTAAGGGGCATACGTGTCTAGGCCTTAACGTCCATCTGGACCCTATCCCACACCGGCCGAATGTTCCGATCCCACGCCACCGCGGCCGAGGCCGAGAGGAAGACGCCCAAGTATTTCATGCCCTCAACCACCACCCGAAGGGACGCAGCCCACGGGCAGTGCACCGTGTCACTCCCCAGCACCCACAGGGTCGACTTGCGTGGGTTAAGAAAAAGCCCCGACGCCAGACCAAACTCATGCATGATCTCAAGAACGCGAGGGCCCGTACGATGCAAATCAGTCATAAAGAAGAGCACATCATCCGCATATAAGGCAACGCGGTCCGAGTGGTCCGCCCCCCATACAAAGCCCCGATAAAGCGCGTCCTGGCGCACCCGGGCGGCCATAGGTTCCATAGCCAGCGCGAAGAGGTACGGGGAGAGGGGACATCCCTGTCGGGTGCCCCTGGCCACAGGAAACCGCGTGGAGACCGCCCCAGAAACACGTACCGAAGCGGTGACATCCGTATAGAGCAGTTTTACATAGGAGACAAAAACCGGTCCCAAGTTCAGTAGTGGTAGGAGGGCAAAGAGATAGGTCCAGCTGACCGAGTCAAAGGCGCTATCAATGTCTGCCAACAACAGCGCCGCTTGATCCCCGGTGGTCCCGATCGCGTCCAGCGCGGCCTGAGCCTGCCGAATGTTGTGCCGCGTCGCCCGGTGTGGCATAAAGCCCGCCTGATCCGGGTGGACAAGGGTTGAGATATGCGGGAGGAGGCGGTTTGCAAGCGCCTTAGCCAGGAGCTTGGCTTCAAAATTAATAAGGGATATGGGACGGTACGACTCATGGCGCTCGGGGGGTCTGCCCGGCTTTTGAAAGACCACAATTTCGGCATGCCGCCAGTCCGGGGGGAGGGTGCCACGCTCCCGCGCCAGTTCCAACGCCCGCCTGTAATGTGGCCCGAGCTGCAGGTGGAATTTCCGATAGAATTCGCTGGGGAACCCGCTCGGCCCCGGTGCCTTACCCGCGTTTAGTTGGCCCAGTGCGTCGCCTAATTCCTCCGCCGTCAGGGGGAGCTCCAGAGCGTCACGCACATCATCGGAGACCGCCCGCGGATGGACCGCTGCGAGGTATTCCTCAATGCCATCAGAGGAAAGGCTCTCCCGGGGGGCATACTGATGTTCATAATGGCGCGCAAAGCTCGCCGCAAGGATCACGGGGTCTGTAATCGCCACCCCTGCGTCGTCAACAAGCCCCGGCAAGGTGATTGGCTGCAAAGTCTGCTGACAAAGCCTATGGAGCATGGTGCAAGACTTGTCACCCCACTGATATACCCTACTACGCGTAGCCAGCCACGCCTGGCGTGCCTCATCTAATAAGACCGAGGAGTAAGACTGTTGCGCCTGTAAAAGCAGCCGCAGTGTCACATCATCGGCCGCCGCCCTGTGCCGCGCCTCCAGCGCCTCCACCTGCACCGCGGCAGCAGTAATACTGTTCTGGCGAGTCCGACGAGCCGTTGCGCACCAGGCTATATCCACACCCCTCAAGGCGGGCTTCATGGCCTCCCACACTGTGATTGCATCCATCCCCACCGTAAGGTTGTCCCGCCAGTAGTGGGCGATTGCACCGCGCAGATGCTGGGAGTAATCTGGTCGCTGCAGGTGCCACGTAGACATCCGCCACCGAAACGGCTGGCGCGCCTTACAGAGATCTATCTGCACCGCCACAGGGGAGTGGTCCGAGAGCCCGCGAGGCCGGATCGCCGCCCCCTGCACCCTGTCAAGGAAGGCCCCCGGTACAAACACACAATCGAGGCGCGAGAGAGAGCCATGCACAGCAGAGACATACGTGTATTCCCGCCTCCCCGCATGCAAATGTCTCCACACATCTACCCATCCAAGACCATCAATCATGGCACTCAGCCGAGTAGGGGAGGCTACAGTCTCGGCCCCTCGTCCCCTCTGTCTTCTAAGGTCATGTCCACTACATCATTCCAGTCGCCTCCAATCACAGCCAGGGAACGGGGAAGCTCGGCCCATAAGGCAAACAGTCGCTCCGCAAGGGCCCACTGCAGCGGGGGAGGGGCATACACACAACCGAACACCACAGGCTCCACACCAACCCTACCCTGCACAAACACAAACCGGCCCTGAGGATCAAGCCATTGACGCTCATGAGTATAAGCCAGCCGTCTGTGAACAAGAATGGCCACGCCCCTCGACCCCCTAGTGAAGCCAGCATGAAACACCTGGTGGAAGCCAAACCTCTGCAGACTCAGTGCCCTAGTACCCAACATGTGTGTTTCCTGAAGAAAGAGCACATCTGCCAAGTCCCTTTTCGCCCAGCGAAGCACAGCCCCCCGTTTGATCTTGTCTAGGAGCCCCCGGACGTTCCAGCTCAGTACACGCATGGAAGTGCCAGGAGACACGAGCCGTGGAGCTTCAGCCATTGTCACGATGAGCCAGTTCCCGCCCACCCCAGTACCCGACCCAGGCCCACAACACCCCGGTTGCCAACATCATAAGAAACATGTGCACCCCCCAGAACACAGCCCTAAACCCCACTACCCCCGGCCCAACCCACAAGCAACCAAACACCCCAAGACCCCCCACCCCCACCCCCATACCTCAATGAACGATGAAGTATCTGTCGCGGTATACGGTACTTCAGGCCCAAAACACAGCGCCCAAAGCCAGCCATACCAAGGGATCCCAACTAGTCCCCCCCCGAACTAACCAGACACACTCCCTGAACCACCCCCCAGTCCCAACAGGAGGAGGCAGCCCATAGTACAGGCCCCGAACCCCAACAAACATACATTCGAGTCATAAACAAAGCACCATAGAAAAGTACCAGACCAGGATGGCCCCGGTATTCGCCAAAAAGAAGTCAATACTGCACCAGCCAATGTCTGTCCCACCGACCACAGCTCAGCATCCGCAACATATATTTTGACATAGGAAAGGCAACCAGCAGATAGTCTCTGTGAATGGTGATCAGGAGCCTTGTTCAGATTGATCCGTATCGGGCTGTGTGTCCCCCAAAAGAGGGTCCCGGGACAGGGACCTCCGCCGGGAGCGGGACTTGCGGTGACGTTTCCCTCTGCCTGACGGGTTGCCCCGGTCCTGAGACGAGCCACGCGACGACCCAGAGTGCAGCCCTGGTTGGACATGAGGTCGAATTCTGACCGTCTCATCGGTCCAGTTGAAGACGGCCTCCGGCGTATCGAAAAAGAGGGTCTTGGAGTTGAAGATCACCCGGAGGCGGGCCGGGTAGAGCAGTGAGTATTGGATTTTCAAGCCACGCAGCTTGGCCTTGGCTTCCAGGAAGGAGTGCCTCTGCTGGTGGACCAGTTTGGTATAGTCCGGGAATATCATAATTTTATTATTGTCATAGAGCAGGGTGTCCTTAAGCCGAGCCTCCCGGAGAATGACGTCCCTGTCGTGGAAGTTGAGGAGCCTGGCGATGATCGGGTGAGGCCGCTCCCCGGCCGGCGGCTTCTGTGTCAAGGCGCGGTGAGCACTCTCCACCACGAAGCATCGCGACAGGGAGTCCGGGGGTAGCCAGCTCTCCAGCCACCGGGACAGAAAAACGTCCATGGGCCCATTCTCGCAGTCCTCCGGAAAGCCAACAAAGCGCAGGTTGTTCCGCCTCGCCCGCCCTTCGGCATCCTCCACACGGAGCACCAGGCCCCGCTGAGTCTGTTCCATGTCGGCAATCTTCTTCTTAAGGGCACCAACATCTCCCTCCACTGCTGTGACCCTGGTCTCGGTTTCAGTAATGCGGGCGACCGCATTACGAAGATCTTGCCGCAGCAGCATCACGTCGGCACCCACCGCGCCAATCTTCGCATCCAGCATGTCGCGGGACTGTGTAATGGCTGTCAGCAATGCCGCGTTGTCTGGTCCAGCAGTTTGGCCCCCGCCAGCCGCACCAGCTCCTCCACCAGGGCCGGTGAACTTATCGATGGGTCCAGTCTTAGTGGCGGCCGAGCCCCGAGTCATGGCGGCCGCAGAGATGGCAGATCAGTAACACGCACCTGTAGCGAGGCCGCACCTCACGATAGTCCACCAACCAAGCCTCGGCCGGGGCGTCCAGAGCACACCAGGCCACACGGGATCCTCATGCCACCGGCCCACAGATCGGGCAGGCCCCCAGGAAACGCCGCCTCACCAGGGCGTAGTAGGTCGTCCCCGCGCCCACTGGCACGGCGCAGATATGGGCCACTCTAGCCTAGTCCACGAGTCTTCCGGCCGCCGCCCCGGCGACCACAGGGGCAGGGAAGGGCAAGTATCCGGGCCAGGCGCCCGACTGACACCCCAGCCCCCGGGGGCTCCCACCCGGCCGAAGGATCTAGGCCGGCGACTCCGGGCGGGGACCACCAAACTCGAGGGCCCGTCTCCACCAAGGCCAGGCAGGCCGCAGGTCTTCCAAGGCCCCTCCAGGCACCGGCCCCCACCGCAGATATGGCGAGGAAAGGCAGGGGATTCCGCAGCTGGTCGCCGGCAGCAGGCAGCCCCGGATCACGGCCAAAGAGCAGCGCCTCAGGCCCCGGATCAAGTCCACTGGTCCGGGCCCGCCTAAAGTGAGGCCCCGGCCCGGTCAACCGGCCCCAGGCCGTCCACCGCTCCAAACTGCCTCACCTCAAGAAAGGGCACTGCACGTCCGTCTTGGCACCGGTCAATGGAGCTGGGCCGGTGACTCCGGGCGGGGACCACCAGACTCGAGGTCCCGGCTCCACCAAGGCTAGGTAGGCCGCAGGAGCAGGGAAGGGCAAGCATCCGGGCCAGGTGCCCGACCGACACCCCAGCCCCCGGGGGCTCTCACCCGGCCGAAGGATCAGGGCCGACGACTCCGGGCGGGGACCACCAAACTCGAGGTCCCGGCCCCACCAAGGCCAGGTAGGCCGCAGGTCTTCCGAGGCCCCCCCAGGCACCAGCCCCCACCGCTGATGTGGCGAGGAGAGGCAGGGGGTCCCGCAGCAGGTCGCCGGCAGCCAGCAGCCCAGGATTGTGGCCAAAGGGTAGCGCCGCAGGCCCCGGATCGAGACCTCCAGTCCGGGTGTGCCAAAAGTGAGGCCCCGGCTCGCTCAACCGGCACCAGGCCGCCCACTGCTCCGAGCCGCCCCACCGCCGAGAGAGGTCTCAGCGCGTCCTTTCCAGCACCGGAGGACTCCCTGCGCCGTCCGCCACCGTTGCCCCAGATGTGGTGCACAATTCGGGTCCGGGGGCCAGGAGAAATCACAGGATAATTATCGGGCCGGCGGGATCTCTAGCAAGCCACGTCCGCCATGATCGCCCGCTAAGCCACGCCCCCCCCAGATCCCTTTTAACAGACTGATAAAATATCCTTCTTTGTACCAGAGAATAGTAGAATATTTTGAACATCACAGTAATTGAAATTGAAAACCAAATCTCAAAGGGTATTTCAGGCCCAGAGCCATGACACACTTTTCCAAAGGGCAGGGCTGCGGACAGCAGAACAGCACAGGCTAGCCTCCGCCTATATCCTGAAGCAGTAGGGCAAGTCTGCAATGCTCCCTACTAAGTGGCTGAAGCTCCTCTGCATCCCCACCGTGCCACCACCAGATGCTCTCTCTCGTCGTCCCAATCTAGCAATAATTTACATGGATAATTTTGAGCAACGGAACATCTTCACAGAAACTAACCCCTTCAAAACCAATCTGACCCTATGGGTCAGATATATTGATGACGTCCTCTGCATTTGGGAAGGGAATGCAGAGCATTTGAAGGTTTTCCATGACTGGCTTAACTCTCGCAACCAGCACATACAATTCACCATGGAATCCAGCAATGTAAGCATACCATTTCTGGACATCTCCATTTATGTTGAAGAAGATCATTTACAAACAACGTTGTTCAGGAAGCCGACTGAACGCAATTCTCTACTACAATATCAGAGCCATCACCCGAGGGGCCTTAAGGATAATTTACCCGTCGGACAATTCCTCCGGATCAGGAGGAATTGTTCCACGAGAGCTAACTACCTGAAGGAGTCCGAAGTCCTAACAGAACGCCTAATCACACGAGGATATCCATCCAGGATGGTGAAAAGAGCAAGAAAACGGGCATGGTATAACCCACGCGAGACTCTACTCAATCCGGAGAGTTTACCAAGGATCGCCCAAAACCGCATAATTTGTGTCACAACTTTTTCAACACGCAGTAATGAGATCAAAAAAATTATCAATCAAAACTGGCCCCTGGTCGCAGATGTTATTCAACAAACTGAACTGCCACTACACTCCTTTAAGAGAGCCAAGAACATAAGGGACATGGTGGTCCATTCGTATCTAGAGTCACAAAGTCCTGCCACCTTAGTTTCCCTCTGGAACCTTCCCCCAGTAATTGGCCACTATCGGTGTGGGGCTTGCACTGCTTGCGAGACGACTGTCCAGACGAAAACATTTGCCCATGGTGGTAGAATTTACAATCTGAAACATCACACGAACTGCAATTCTTCTGGGGTTATTTATATCATCCGGTGCCCATGTAGCCAGGTATACGTGGGACAAACCCAACAGAAAATAAAATCCAGGATCTCGTCCCATTCCAGCCGACTAAGATGTAAAGTAGCAGGGGCGCCTCTGGTAGACCATTGGCAGCAAGCAGGACACGTTGTGTCAGACCTCCGATGGTTCGTCATAGAAAAGGTCTCTCTGGGCAGAAGGGGTGGTAATCTCCCCCTGGCACTGAACACACGAGAATCCAAATGGATGTCCCTTCTGGACTCCATTAAGAACGGTTTAAATGAACAGGACAGCAGCTTTGCCCAATTGGCAGCACTGGGCTGAAATTAATTGTGTGACAATGAATGAGTCAACACGCAAGCTTTATTTCAGTCAATGTCATTGTGAAATAGCCATCTGTGATATTTTTAGATAGGTTTCAACCTCCTGCGTGAGAGTTGCACCTTCTGAGTTATAAATATTTGTTTTGAGAGAAACACCTAGGATAATTGCACAATGAAAAATTTACATTTTCTATGGGGTGCTTATTTGTAATGCATATTTATATTTAGATCCATACTGACATCATTACGATATAACTGTATGTAATGTGGTTTCAACCTACTGTGTTAGAGTTGCACCATCTACTTTAAATGTAATTTTCAGAATCCTCACTTTCAGAAATCCGTTCTTTAGAAAACTTAAAAGAGGCACGGCATAATGTGAAGCCTGGCCTCGTGAGTCTGTCTTCTAATTGTAACACCTTTCCTTGTCTACCTACCCGAGACATAATCTGGCTCCGCCCTCAAACTCCGTGTTGCTGCCGCGGAGTGTTCCGTGAGAACCAGAGCAGACGTTGGCTGCCCGTGTTGATCTTGTTCCGTGAGTAACTTGTAATGCCGGTTTCTTTTTCAGCAGACCGCGCATTCAGCACACCTCTTTGACTTTCCCTTTGTACTCTCCAGCTCGTAGAAATCGCAAGAGTTGGTAAACGACTTCCCGACTGGAGTTGGAATACCCACAGACAAAACATTGCTGGTCCCTGAGCGAACACTCCGTTCTGCGGTCACGGCGTTTTCCAAGTGTAGATTGGTGGTTACACGACGTGCCAACTGGCTATCTGTGTGAGTAACTGCTAAAGCGGACGTTTTGTGAAAAGCGTGTCCCTGTGATAAATCACTGATCTTTGCCCTTCTTTCTTCTTTTTTTTAAAAACAGATAAAAATATTATCCCACACTGGGGGCGTTGATGCGTATACCTGCCGCGCTAACCAGTTGCTGAGGCTTTTAAATTCATTTTCAAGTAGATGCGGTTCTTGTCCCGCTTTATGTAAGTGTCTGACATTTTGAAGCGTGCACTTCCGTTTGGGAGTACGACTTGCCCTGTATCAACTGATAATATTTTTCCTTAATAATTCCCCTCCATGTCTTTACCATAGGAGAGTTAACATCCAGCCTGAGATTGATCTCTGGTTTTGCCGCTGTTGTGTATTCCCTCTGACCCCAAGCGGTTGTTTAAAGTCCCTGGATCACTGACGCTTGGCACATTATTGGCATAGAGGTACCTCAATAAATTCATGTTGGGTTGTTAAGGGTGGGATATACCGCCACGATTGATCACGTTGTGATCTTACTGGCACTGAAGCCCAGAATTTGGGCATAGCAATTCCAACAGTTAGAGTATGTAATAGGTTGTCAACCCTGATTGATTATCTTGTCTCCTCCTTATTTTGAGATATCCACTCCATTCGGACTGACCGCGACGAACCGCGTGGCACGTCTTCCGATGTACAGAGCCCGGCTGGGCCGTACTCCATGGTAATTGATTTTGTAAAATATTCTTCTGTCTTATGTCATTTAAATGAACACAAACTAAAACTTATTTTCCTAAAACCTTTTTAGAAAAAACTGCCCCACCACCCCTTCCTCTTTTGTGACGTCCTGATGAAGACCCCGTGAAAGGACTTCATTTGGCCTAATTGTAGGGGTCGAAACGTCGACGTGTTCCCTTTGTTGAAATTCCGGCACACCCAAGATTCATCTATGTAATAGATGTGACCGTCGAATTTCATTCTTATGAATAATTTTGTATTTTGCCTTTATTTTGGCTTGTGTTTTATATCTGTTCTGACCTATGTTTATTAACTGGTATTACAGTGGTTATTTCTTTGATACTGTGTCACTATCTTCTAAAACTCACACTTCACTGAGCACTTCTACCCTTCCCCTTTCTCCCCTTGGGGCTTGACCATTTATGAATTAATGTGATTTATTTTTGTCTTCTGGCAATCACTGAGCATTGGTTAATAAATAAGATTACCAATCGCATAAAGGTTTTTGTATTTGTTTGTATAAATACAGTGTATGTTGTTTACAATACACCTTCCTCTCTTACGGGGACCCCCTATATATGTACCACTGAGCACCCAGGTCCCCGTGACTATATGGGTTTAACCCCCCTTTCTGTAACGTCCTCTGAGCAGGTGCTGACCTGCGAGGTTACCTTCCTCATCTAATTTGTTTATACCATGGTGGAATCTGAATTACTCTCGTATACTGAGGAGTACATTAATCAACTAACCAAGGATTTGTCAACCACTTTCTTATCTACAACTGTCCCCACCATTGATATTACTCTTAACGATAAGATCTCACGTCTGGAAAGACTAGAGAAAAAACTTATTAGAACCCGGCTACATGGGCACCTTTTCACAAGATATTTGCATGAAAATATAATTCCGGTGGGTCTCCAAATTAAAATTGAACCTGTGATTTTTGTAGACGTACCGAAGTTCAAAGAGGGCTCTAGCTACGTGGCCAATAACTGCTCCCGGCACTGGATGGTGCTGGGAGTGGAGACAGCAGCTGAACAGGTAGTATCCTTGAGCAAGGAAATTGCTGATCTTAAGGCTGAGATCTTGGGAGATCAAACACTAACTAAAGCAAAGGAGGCAGTGGAAAATCTGGAAGCTACGATTAAAGACTTCGATACCACGGCCCAAACGAAAAAACTTGAAAAGTTAGCAAGAGACCTAAGACTTTTTGATAAAAAACTAGTTTACCCGTACCTACAACCAGACTATTACCAACAGGACACACAGGGACGGTTTACCAACCGTGGACGTGGTGGATATAGAGGACGTCGGAATTTTACTACCTTCTAGGACTCCTCTTATAGTTCTGCAAGCGACGGTGAGGCAGGACCCAGCACACCATACTTCTATCCACCTTACCCTCCACAAGACCAAGGCTACCCTCAGTTCCCTCCACAGTTCCCACCTCATTTTTTAGACCAAGGTCGGGGCTCATGGCGCCCTCCACGAGGACGTGGCAACAATTTTCCCAGAGGCCAGGCAAGAGGACAACAACAAAACCAGACAGGATGGGACAGTGGCAGAGGCAAGCAGCAGAAACGGGTGACCTTTCGCCCGGAGGTGCACGGGGAGATCTCGACCCGGAGGAACACATACAGGTGGTAGATGAACTCACCACACCTGGAGTTATTCCATCAAGCACCAATGCATCCAACCTGAGTCCTGTGATCAATATCTCTAAATACAACCTGCATGAGAATGAACTAAAGGTCCTGAGCCGAGGCCTTTCCTATGTTCCGACTGCGTCGGTGAACAAATTCCTGCTAAAAACAGAACTGTATAGTTTCTTCAGGAAGATAAGATTGCGCTACTATTTTCGGAATCAGACAACTAGACAACAGAGTTCGGTCACAGGCCTCAGAGTGCCCTCAACTTTCTTCCCACCGACCTATGCCATGAACAGCAGGATTCTTGCTTTTGAGGAAGTTGTGACATCTTCAGTGGAACGATCACTACAACGTCCAAAATTTTCTAGACTCAATCTGAGTAAGATGGAGAAAAAAGCTCTGACAGACTTGTGTAATAACAAAGAAGTAGTCATTAAGCCTGCGGACAAAGGCGGTGCGATTGTGGTGCAGGATCTCCTGGATTATAATGCGGAAGTTTACAGACAGCTGTCAGACGGGATCAGCTATCGCCTCTTACCCAATGATCCTTCGCAGGAGTTGGCTTCCAAAGTTCTGAATATTACACAACAAGGCCTTGATGCAGGTTTCCTGAGCAAACAGGAATTCGATTTTCTTAATCAAAAATTCCCAAGAACAGCGACCATATACACATTACCGAAGGTGCACAAGAATCTCAATGCACCCCCAGGACGCCCTATTGTGTCCGGATGCGGTTCATTGCTGGAGCCTCTGTGTCAATATGTGGACTTTTTCCTTAAACCGATCGCCCTCAACACCAGGGCCTACCTGCGAGACACGACCCAGGTCATCAACATGATGGATGAGAGACCATTTAACCCAGGACATGCACTATTGGTTACATGCGATATAGTATCGCTTTATACAAGCATCCCCCAACTAGATGCCCTGGAAGTAATGAAAGAAGCCCTTGAAAAGAGAACAGCGCCAGTCCAGGTGCCTACAGATTTCATAATCGAGTTACTTAAGATTGCCATGATGCACAATTTCTTTATTTTTCAAGATGAGTTTTATTTGCAGACAAAAGGCGTAGCGATGGGGGCTACCTTCGCTCCCAATCTAGCAATAATTTACATGGATAATTTTGAGCAACGGAACATCTTCACAGAAACTAACCCCTTCAAAACCAATCTGACCCTATGGGTCAGATATATTGATGACGTCCTCTGCATTTAGGAAGGGAATGCAGAGCATTTGAAGGTTTTCCATGACTGGCTTAACTCTCGCAACCAGCACATACAATTCACCATGGAATCCAGCAATGTAAGCATACCATTTCTGGACATCTCCATTTATGTTGAAGAAGATCATTTACAAACAACGTTGTTCAGGAAGCCGACTGAACGCAATTCTCTACTACAATATCAGAGCCATCACCCGAGGGGCCTTAAGGATAATTTACCCGTCGGACAATTCCTCCGGATCAGGAGGAATTGTTCCACGAGAGCTAACTACCTGAAGGAGTCCGAAGTCCTAACAGAACGCCTAATCACACGAGGATATCCATCCAGGATGGTGAAAAGAGCAAGAAAACGGGCATGATATAACCCACGCGAGACTCTACTCAATCCGGAGAGTTTACCAAGGATCGCCCAAAACCGCATAATTTGTGTCACAACTTTTTCAACACGCAGTAATGAGATCAAAAAAATTATCAATCAAAACTGGCCCCTGGTCGCAGATGTTATTCAACAAACTGAACTGCCACTACACTCCTTTAAGAGAGCCAAGAACATAAGGGACATGGTGGTCCATTCGTATCTAGAGTCACAAAGTCCTGCCACCTTAGTTTCCCTCTGGAACCTTCCCCCAGTAATTGGCCACTATCGGTGTGGGGCTTGCACTGCTTGCGAGACGACTGTCCAGACGAAAACATTTGCCCATGGTGGTAGAATTTACAATCTGAAACATCACACGAACTGCAATTCTTCTGGGGTTATTTATATCATCCGGTGCCCATGTAGCCAGGTATACGTGGGACAAACCCAACAGAAAATAAAATCCAGGATCTCGTCCCATTCCAGCCGACTAAGATGTAAAGTAGCAGGGGCGCCTCTGGTAGACCATTGGCAGCAAGCAGGACACGTTGTGTCAGACCTCCGATGGTTCGTCATAGAAAAGGTCTCTCTGGGCAGAAGGGGTGGTAATCTCCCCCTGGCACTGAACACACGAGAATCCAAATGGATGTCCCTTCTGGACTCCATTAAGAACGGTTTAAATGAACAGGACAGCAGCTTTGCCCAATTGGCAGCACTGGGCTGAAATTAATTGTGTGACAATGAATGAGTCAACACGCAAGCTTTATTTCAGTCAATGTCATTGTGAAATAGCCATCTGTGATATTTTTAGATAGGTTTCAACCTCCAGCGTGAGAGTTGCACCTTCTGAGTTATAAATATTTGTTTTGAGAGAAACACCTAGGATAATTGCACAATGAAAAATTTACATTTTCTATGGGGTGCTTATTTGTAATGCATATTTATATTTAGATCCATACTGACATCATTACGATATAACTGTATGTAATGTGGTTTCAACCTACTGTGTTAGAGTTGCACCATCTACTTTAAATGTAATTTTCAGAATCCTCACTTTCAGAAATCCGTTCTTTAGAAAACTTAAAAGAGGCACGGCATAATGTGAAGCCTGGCCTCGTGAGTCTGTCTTCTAATTGTAACACCTTTCCTTGTCTACCTACCCGAGACATAATCTGGCTCCGCCCCCAAACTCCGTGTTGCTGCCGCGGAGTGTTCCGTGAGAACCAGAGCAGACGTTGGCTGCCCGTGTTGATCTTGTTCCGTGAGTAACTTGTAATGCCGGTTTCTTTTTCAGCAGACCGCGCATTCAGCACACCTCTTTGACTTTCCCTTTGTACTCTCCAGCTCGTAGAAATCGCAAGAGTTGGTAAACGACTTCCCGACTGGAGTTGGAATACCCACAGACAAAACATTGCTGGTCCCTGAGCGAACACTCCGTTCTGCGGTCACGGCGTTTTCCAAGTGTAGATTGGTGGTTACACGACGTGCCAACTGGCTATCTGTGTGAGTAACTGCTAAAGCGGACGTTTTGTGAAAAGCGTGTCCCTGTGATAAATCACTGATCTTTGCCCTTCTTTCTTCTTTTTTTTAAAAACAGATAAAAATATTATCCCACACTGGGGGCGTTGATGCGTATACCTGCCGCGCTAACCAGTTGCTGAGGCTTTTAAATTCATTTTCAAGTAGATGCGGTTCTTGTCCCGCTTTATGTAAGTGTCTGACATTTTGAAGCGTGCACTTCCGTTTGGGAGTACGACTTGCCCTGTATCAACTGATAATATTTTTCCTTAATAATTCCCCTCCATGTCTTTACCATAGGAGAGTTAACATCCAGCCTGAGATTGATCTCTGGTTTTGCCGCTGTTGTGTATTCCCTCTGACCCCAAGCGGTTGTTTAAAGTCCCTGGATCACTGACGCTTGGCACATTATTGGCATAGAGGTACCTCAATAAATTCATGTTGGGTTGTTAAGGGTGGGATATACCGCCACGATTGATCACGTTGTGATCTTACTGGCACTGAAGCCCAGAATTTGGGAATAGCAATTCCAACAGTTAGAGTATGTAATAGGTTGTCAACCCTGATTGATTATCTTGTCTCCTCCTTATTTTGAGATATCCACTCCATTCGGACTGACCGCGACGAACCGCGTGGCACGTCTTCCGATGTACAGAGCCCGGCTGGGCCGTACTCCATGGTAATTGATTTTGTAAAATATTCTTCTGTCTTATGTCATTTAAATGAACACAAACTAAAACTTATTTTCCTAAAACCTTTTTAGAAAAAACTGCCCCACCACCCCTTCCTCTTTTGTGACGTCCTGATGAAGACCCCGTGAAAGGACTTCATTTGGCCTAATTGTAGGGGTCGAAACGTCGACGTGTTCCCTTTGTTGAAATTCCGGCACACCCAAGATTCATCTATGTAATAGATGTGACCGTCGAATTTCATTCTTATGAATAATTTTGTATTTTGCCTTTATTTTGGCTTGTGTTTTATCTGTTCTGACCTATGTTTATTAACTGGTATTACAGTGGTTATTTCTTCGATACTGTGTCACTATCTTCTAAAACTCACACTTCACTGAGCACTTCTACCCTTCCCCTTTCTCCCCTTGGGGCTTGACCATTTATGAATTAATGTGATTTATTTTTGTCTTCTGGCAATCACTGAGCATTGGTTAATAAATAAGATTACCAATCGCATAAAGGTTTTTGTATTTGTTTGTATAAATACAGTGTATGTTGTTTACAATACACCTTCCTCTCTTACGGGGACCCCCTATATATGTACCTCTCGTCTGAGCAGGCAGAAAAATGACAGTGGTTTTCTCTCCAGAATTGTGGGGAATCATCCCAGAAAAGGACATAATATTTCCAGATCTATACAGTTATTCTTTATTCAGGAGGGAAATATTGCATCACCGGAAATTGATGCAGGTATACTGCGCAGGATAGGATGTTTCAGGCCCCCGGTATAACTGAACCAAATTCCTGCACACTGGTAAATATAACTATTTAACATAATTTGTGTAGAACAAATATCTAAGGTTGTATCACTTTATTCATTTATCCTGTTCATTCTCAAAATATGGAACATATATCAAACCAGTGACTTAACCTCTTCCTCTTCCACCTATCGGGCGGTAAAGATAGAGAACTGGATGGGATAATCCTCGCCTCTATATCCTTCATAGAATTAAAACTTTCCTTCACGAGCTAGGAATTTTTATATTCTGTGTCAGGACCGGAGGCAAGCATTATTTATGCATGTTCTAGGCAAACCACTAGAAGGAGTAATAGATGTTTTTCTTTTTTAGGTTTCGCCTGCACAGAACTTGCACTGTCCTTGTAAATTCTCTTGTATTTATTACATTTTAAAAGGGGTCTCTTATCAGTTCCCATGGGCGAATAACTGTGTTCATTTGCTTTTGTGTGGAACTTTTTTTTTTGTTAACTTCCCCTGGCTGCTCTCATTAACGATATTTCTACTAAAGCTGTTCACACTGTTTAAGTGCCACTCACTGTCAAGATAAGATTGTTTCCCACTGAAAAGGCAAACAGCTTCTACCAGTGTGCTGGAATGCTTACTTTGTATTACTTAGTTGTTTAAAGCAGGTGCTTTAGCCTTAGAACGTTTGTGGCATTTCCTATTCATACCTCAGTGCCTTTCATTGCACTTTGTAGGCATTATTGATTGAATTTTTTCAACTCAATCTATTTGGTCAGTATGATCAAATTCTAAATGTAGTAATAAACATTGCACATTAAAAACAAAGTTAATATACAAGAGCCATGCTATATTTTACTACTAAACAGGCAGCCACAAGTGCAGTAACCTTGCAGTCAAAAGGGTAATGATTTGAATGGTGCAGCAGGTGCAGTAGCACCAGGCCCAAAAGCTGTCAGACCTCCTCTAAATACATAATATTGCTGTATTTGAGTACTAAATAGGCAGGCACAATTGCAGTTACCTTGCAGTTAAGGGACTTGATTTGAATGATGCAGCAGGTGCAGTGGTGGCACCAATGCCAAAAGCTCTAGGGACCCCACTAAACCCAGATTATTGCACAAATGTAAAACGAAATAAGTGCAGTTACATTGCAGACAACATGGTCATGATTTCAGTGGTGCAGCAGGTGTAGTGACACCAGGACCAAAAGCTCTAGGCACCCCACTAAACACCTAAAATTGCTATATTTTACTGCTAAACAGACAGTCACAGGTGCAGTTATCTAGCAAGGGCTAGGGTAATGACTTCAATAATGCAGCAGAGGCACCGGGACCCATAGCTCCAGACACCCCATAAAACACTGATTATTGCTATATTTTGTAACTAAACAGGCAGTCGCAATTGCAGTTACCTTGCAGTTAAAAGGGGCTTGATTTAAATGGTGCAGGCGGTGCAATGACATCCGGCCCAAAAGTTGTCAGAACTCCTCTAAAACCTAATATTGCTATATGTTACAACTTAACAGGCAGTCATAGGTTCAGTTATCTAGCAAGCCCTAGGATCATGATTCCAATAGTGTAGCAGGTGCAATGGCACTGGGACCAAAAGGTCCAGGCCCCCACTAAACACCTAATATTGCTATATTTTACTCCTAAACAGGCAACCACAAGTTCAGTTACCATGCAGTTAAAAGGGACTTGATTTGAATGGTGCAGCAGGTGCAGTAGCACCTGGGCCAAAAGCTCTAGGGATCCCACTAAACCCAGATTACCGCTAAAATGTAAAACTAAACAGGCAGTTACCTTGCAGACAACAGGGTCATGAGTTCAATGATACAGCAGGTGCAGTGACACCAGGACCAAATGCTCTGGGCACCCCACTAAACACCTAAAATTGCTATATTTGACTACTAAACAGGCAATCGCAATTGCAGTTACTTTGCATTTAAAAGGGACTTGATTTGAATGGTGGTGCAGTGCTGTGGCACTGGAGCCAAAAGTTCTAGGTACCCCACTAAACCCAGATTATTGCTAAATTTGACTGTGAAATAAGACAGTCACAAGTGCATTTATCTAGCAGGCAATAGGATCATGATTTGAATGGCGCAGCAGGTTCAGTGGCACTGGGCCCAAAATTTGCCATGACCTCCTCAAAACACCTAATGTTGCCATATTTTACTACTATACAGGCAGGCACAATTGCAGATATCTTGCAGTTATAATGCTTGATTTGAATGGTGCAGCAGGTACAGTGGCACCTAAGGTCAAACTACCCACTAAACACAGATTACTGCAAAACGTTACTTCTGAACAGGCAGTCCCAAGTGCAGTTATCTAGCAGGCACTAGGGCCATGATTTTAATGATGCTGCAGGTGCAGTGTCACCAGGGCCATAAGTTGTCCGACTCCTCTAAACACCAACTATTACTATATCCGCTAAATAAGTAGACACAAATGTAGTTACCTTGCAGGCACTAGGGTCCTGGTTTCAGTGGTGCAGCAGATGCGGTGATGTCAGGGACCAAAGCTAGGCAGGCACACATGCAGTTACCTTAAAAGAGTTGATTTGAATGATGCCGCAGGTTCACTGGCACCTGGGCCAAAGTTGTCATAATTCCTCTAAACGCTAAATATTGCTATATTTTACTACTAAACAAGCAGTCACAAATGTAGCTACCTTGCAGGCACTAGGGGCATGGTTTGAGTGGTGCAGCAGGTGCAGTGGCACCAGGCCCAAAAGTTGTAAGATCTCCTGTAAACCCATAATATTGCTATCACATGAATTAGGTATATTATTTTCCTCTTTCATTTCATTTTTCAAAATGTTTATTTATTCAGTGTTTTGTGTAGCGCAAAATTACCCCCATAGGGTATCAGAGCGCTTCACAGTAAAAACGTGAATACTTTTTTCTTTAGTACATTACTCTGGAAAGCATTTTAACACATTAAAGTCCAATTCAAAATCGTAACAGTAACTTTACTCAGAAACAAAGACTTTTCCACATTCACAGAGTGTAAGTCTAGAGGAACCATAGCACAAAAGAATGCAAGAACCTATACAAAACAGGTGAAATTAGACCTTAGCAAGAGATGCTTGTGAGTCTTTATGGGAGAGGTTTTAGGGGAATCTTGCAAGGTTGTTTGTTAATGGTTATGGTAGGAATTTGCTTAATAGAAATATATTGCTTTCTTTCTTGAATCTCCTAGAGTTAGGTAACCTTCTGATGCTTAGAGGTATTCGAATTTCAGATTCTCGGTGCAGCATCTGAGAACGCTCTGTCATATGTTTATTTCTTCCGGAAAATAGCTTGGCTTCAGCACTAGTTCTCTGGCACTCCTGGAATGTCTGCTTCCACCAGAAAACTCAAATTTGTTTTGCTATATACTTTGGTGAATTGAAGTGTAACGCTTTGTGTTTGCTACACGCCATTTTGAGTTTAATTTTGGCTTCGTAAGTTAGCCAATTCAGCACTTTCTGGTGAGAAAAGATGTTAAAGCCTTGTTTCTGCAGTGAGACCGGCTTTTAAAGGAGCTGTGCGATCTTTGGAATCTCTGAAAGTGTTGTGCATCCATATTCCATCCTCGAGATTACTAATGCCTGGACTGCAATTTTGAGGTCTGCTGTTTCGATGAATGGTTTCAGTTCCTTAATATAGCTCGGGAGAAATTGCACATTCCTATCGAACGAGTTGATGTGTGATTGCATGTTCAGGCTCAGATTTAGTGTGATTCCTAGTGATTTGGTGGATTCCACAATGCTCGGGTGCAGTTAAGTGCGATGATCACATTGGACCATTGTTTTATAATGGGCGAGCTTTTGGTGGGGTATATTAGGAGGAATTCTGTTTTTTGCGTGTTTAGTTTAAGCTGATTGTCGCCCTTCCTGCCTCATTCTTTGTTTTGATCTCCTCCAAAGAAGAAATCTTAATGTAAATCTGAGGTTCATCAGCGTACATGTGGAAAGAGATGTTGGCAAAGCGTAGTATATCGGTTAGTGGTTCCACATATAGGTTGAATAGTGAAGGGGAGAGGGTTGAGCCTTGTGGAACTCTGATCTGAATGGGGGAACATGCTGATAGATTTTTATTTGTGTTCTGTTCCTCAAGTAGGATAGGACTTGAACCATTCTAGAATGTTCCTCGAAAAACCCATCCTGTTTTCCAGACGTTCTAGCAACATATCGTTGTTAAATGTGTGGATGATAAGTCAAGAAGAATTAAAAGACATGTTTTGTTCTGGTCCAGAGCGAGTAATGCGTCATCTACTATGTGCAGTATTGCCGTTTCTGTATTATGACTTGGTCTAAACCCCTATTGGCAATCGTTTAGTAGTTTAAATTTAGAGATGTGTTGGCTTAGTTGTTGATGGACACACTTTTCTATCACATTCGCTAATAGGGGAATGTTGGATACTGGACGAAAATTCTTAGGGTTTGCAGGATTCTCTGTCAGTTTTTTTATGATGGGAATAACTTGGCCCATTTTTAGGCAGTCTGGAAAGGATCCTTGAGGCAGGGAAGCCTTGACTATCGATGTCCAACTGGGCATAGTGGCCTGGTCAATGGATGGCACAAATTTTGCTGGGAGTGGATCGTTGTAGTGGTTCTTTGGCTTAATGGCTGATATGGTTTTGAAGATATCGTTGTAGTCATATAATTTGTAAGTAGACCATGAAGCTTAGTTTTTGTTGGGTACTGACTGATGGAGTAGTGTTGAATCGCTTGGTTGTGTAGCCTCCAATGTAGAAGCTACTGTCCTGAGCTCACATTCCATGGACTTGGCCTTAGATGTAAAGAAATTCAAGAATTATTCACAGCTAATTTGAGATTTTGTTGTTTCTAGCGCGAATTTGGCAGTTTTGTTCGATTGTTGTTTTACCAGTTCGAAGAGTTTCCAAGGTCTGTTTTTCGCATCCTTCTGTTCCAGCCTGAAAAAGTCTGTTTTTGATTTGAGAATATTTTTGTTGTAGGCGCTTCTGGTTTTTCTTAGCAGTTTTAGCTGTGGAGATGACGGTAGTTGTCTCCATTTCCGTTCTGCTAGTCTCAGCTTACGCCTTTCTTCATTTAGTGCTCAGCTGAACCAGGGATTTTTAGTTTTGTCCGTAGTTTGTTTTAGTTTTAACTGAGCTATTGAGTCCATTATCTCTGACAACTACACATTGTTGTGCTCCTTAAATTCGCTAACGTTTGTCATATTTCTGGGAGCGAGATGATCCTTCCTACACAGCGATGCTAGCCTCTCGTTGTCCACGCTCTTTGTGTCCCTTACCCATTGTTTTGGTTTGATTGGTTAAGTGGGTTTTTTCTTTATTACTCCTGGAATTTGGAAAGTTATTATGTGATGATCTGACCAGTCGCAAGGCACGATTGAGGTTATGTTCACAGCTTTTTCTTTGGAGATGATCCAGTCTAGCATGGAGCCTTTCATGTGAGTTGGAAGCATGCGGGCTTGGACGAGGTTTTGATCTGCTAGGAAGTCTTTAATAATGTTGACCTGGATGTCGCTAGGATCGTTTCAGTGGAGGTTGATGTCCTCTAGGAATATGTCCTGGGAGTGTGGGAAGGAGTTTGCTGTGATGATCTCCATTAGGTGGTTGTTGATAAAAGGTTAATTCTTGCCGGGTGGGTGAAAGAATGTATGGACCTTGCATATCTGTTTCACTGTGTTTATTATGGAAAGTGCGAGATATTCACATGAGCCAAGCGGATCGGAAGGTAATCGAGTAACCAAGAGCTACGAGCGATGAATGAATGCACAATGCTTCTTTTGTTTGGTCAGAAGCCTGTCCTAGGGTGCATTTTTGGGTTCCTAATTTCCTAGCTGCAATCTTTTACAACATCTATGCAGGGAGAGTTGTAACTTTGAAAAATAAACACAAAAGATGATAAGAAGAATGCTTGCAACTTGTCTAACCATTTGCAATCACTCAAAGTCGCATATTATGTAGGAGGTGGTGATGTATCTCTTCAAACTTCTTAGTGGTTGTACTACTGTTAGTAAAAACAATAAAGTCGGATATAAAAAATTAAAAAGAAAGTGGGCTCCAAATTTAAAAATCTGACCCTGTGTCTAGCGAACAGGGCAATAGCTTGGAAATGCCCCACAGCACCCCTGGTACCAATATTAATGAGATTGGGCCTTGTTATATTCTAATCCCAGAACCACGTTCGTACAGGCAAGATTTTTTCAGGTTCATGGTAGGTGGAAAACATGGGTACGGAAATGGGCTGAGGCCGAAAACATAGCCTTACGCTGGGAGGAAACTGAAAGTAAGGGAGTACGTAAAAGTACAATAGCATATTTGTGGGATGAGATGCTGCTCTCATTCGTGTCAGACAGACCTGCTCTGGTGCTGTGTCTCATTTGGACTGCCACACCCATTGCAATTTGAGCCGTAGCCCCTAACAAATTCTCCTTCCCATTCTTGATCTGAATCAAAAGAGCCCCCAACCCTTTTGAGCTGGCATCACAAACAACTCTGGTGTCACACCCTCAAACTTATTGCTACTTTGTGCCTCCCATGCAAAATCCACATTTTTCTTCAACAGTTTTCTCATTGAAAACGTTTTGCTGGCAAAGTCTCTAATGAACATGCTGTAGTACTCACCATACCGATGAAGGATACTAACTCTTCTCTTGTCTTAGGAGCTGCCAAAGATTTGATAGTTTCAACAAGTTCCAGACGTTGTCCGATTCCCATTTCTGAAATTTTGTACCCCAGTTTACTGACCTCTGAGACCCCTAATTTGCACTTTTCTGCCTTGAGCGTCAAACCAGCATCTTTCAACCTATTCAGAACATCCCTAACTCTTTGCTCACGTTCAACAAGAGATGCACCAAAAATGAGAATACCGTCTTGGTAACATTTCACACCAGGTAACCCCTTCAAAATCCTTCCCATAATCCTCTGAAAAACAGCTGCCGCCAAAACCAAACGAAATGGCATTCATTTAAATCGATACGTGCCAAAAGGAGTTACGAAGGCTGTGAAATCTTGTGACTCTTCATGAAGTTCAATTTGGTGATAGGCTGAAACCAAATCTAAAGTGGTGAAAATCCTGGCACCAGCAGAAGTTGATACCATCTCCTCAAAATTTGTTTGTTAACGGTAATTTGTCCTCAATGTCTTCCTTATTGAGGGCATGCAAATCCACACAAAGACGGATATCCCCATTCCCTTTGCGTGCCACCTCTATGGGGGGCAACCACTCAGTGGCCTCCACTGCTTCCATAGCCCCACAGTCACACAATCTGCCTAATTCAATCCTTAGCCCTGCCTGCATATGCAGAGGTATTCTACGGACCTTGGCCACAGTTGGGCAAGCATTCACTCTGAGCTTGATTGTATGCTTGTATCCTAGTAACTTTCCCAGTTTGAATTGAAAGAGAGTCTTAAACTCTTTTATAAATTTGTCTTTACCAACACATACTTCATCCACTTGGACCTGAGGAATTTTGTTGGGATGTAAACTCACCCCAACTCACTCTGATGAACCCACCCCAACAAATTGTCGCCTTGACAAGATACATAAATCTTACCCACAGTATCTTTGCTACCTAACTTTATGTCAGATACAAAATATCCAAGCATCTCAATCTTCGCTCCACCCTAACCTCCTGGCTGGATATCTAAGGGTAACAATTATTTTCCACCTGCGAATATTTCTTGAAAGGTCATATTTGAAATGATGGTAATGCGAGAACAAGAGTAAAACATAATTGAAACCCGCTTCCCATCTAATACAACTACTTCAGAGGGAAATAATGTGTCCCCACCTGTGGCACTACTTCCTGACAAATTTCCTGAGTCTTAGTTCTAAACCCTCTTTTATTCTTGTTGTGACAATACCTGATAAAATGAACCTTTATACCACAAAAATTGTAGTTCTGTGACAAGGCAGGACAAGATTTATTATTGGCCTTTTGAACTCAGGATCTGCTTTCTTTTGACTTTGATCTTCAAATTCTACCTTCTTCCTACCTTTCTGTAACCTAACTTCACACACTTCAGTAACCTCCTCCTTTCCTGTGACATTTTACGTTTTTTCAGTCTTGAACTCACCCACACACTTCAACATGCATTCTACATATTTAGCAACAATAAGAACTTCCTCTAAAGGTGGTTCATCTTTCATCCAGAGCTCTTCACATACTTTGTCACTGTTACATCTAAGTAAAAATTGATCTTTTAATCTATCTTCTAATGCCGCCCCAAATTTGCAATTGGAAGCAAGCTCCCTCAGACTTGTGACAAATTCTTCAACAGACTCATCATGACCTTGACCTTGTAACCCAAAATGGTACCTTTCTAAAATGTTACTAACTTTTTACAGATAATGACGATCTAACCTAGATACAGCCTTTTCAAATTCATTCAAATCATGAGCTTCTGCTTGAGGTAACTCTGGAAGATCCTCCAAAACGTCCTGACCTTCAGCTTTCAAGCAATGTCATAGCAACGCATGCTTTCTTTCAGCACTTAGATTGGTCCCACACACTTATGCATAATTTAAAAAAACTTTTTTCCATTTCGCCCATTTAATTACAGGCTCACCAGGTGACAATAGAAAGAAAGGTGGCGCAGTTACGTTTTGCATATTGCAATTAAGGGCTGGACACTACCTTTTCCCTTTAAAAAAAAAAAAAAAACTGAGTGTCAGTGAAAATGAAAATGTATGTACACCAAGTACCCTAATATGCAATTTCAATTGTGCAGGGAAACAGTGTTTATAGAAACCGGTATACTACAATGTTGGTGCGAAATTAAAGGAAAACAGTCACTAGAAATCACACTCTCTTTTCCAAAAGTAACATGCAGATGAGAATTCTAGAATGAAGAAAGAGCAGAACGTTTGCTCCTTGAATCAACACTTCATCGTGCATGAGACACGTGCGCAGTACCTTGCGTCCTTTCTAATTAATGTTCTCTGCACACTAAATGCTGAAGAGATGCGAAAGTTGTGATCGGAAAAGGGCGAATGTGCCGTTCCTCTGAGCTCTGATAAAAAAATGAACCAGACACCTGTGAGGCTACAAGCCAAGAAAGAAAAGCGGTAGATGCACCTGGAGCTGGAGGGAGAAACTGATGTTGCTCTGAGCTCCGTAACAGAAAAGGCAGCGCATACCTCGACAGGCTGAATTGATGATAGATAGTAATGAGATCCGCATCGATCTTTGCAAACACGTCGAATCAAGAGTTGAGACAACGATGTCCCGGACTACGGTGCACAGCTGACTCTTCACCTCATCCGTCCAACTCCTCTCGCGTCTCCTTGTGTAAAAAGCATCTGGCCTTCTTGAGGTGTTAGTTCACCAGCATACACCACTCAATCCCACCCTCGTCGCCAAAAAGCATCTGGCCTTCTTGAGGTGTTAGTTCACCAGCATACACCACTCAATCCCACCCTCGTCGCCAAATTGCAATGTTCAAAGAAGACATGCAGGCATCACGTAAACAGGTAAGTAGAGGTTTATTATAAGCACCTCATCCAACTGCCTCGGAATTCCAAATGCCGCTCTGACCAAACCCCGCTTATGACATTCTTGGTGACGTGACTGACCTCATAATGCTAGAGGTTCTATGCCACTGTAAGTAAGTTGAATCTGGTTTAGAACTTGCAAGTTGCACAGAACAGGTACATCTGTTAGCGGCTACTGATTATGTGGAAATTCAAACCCTGATCTGTCACTCAGAATTAATGGTTTTCTTTTGATTTTTATATAATGTTCGGCTGCAACTAAAAAAGAATGAAGCTGTTTGTATCACAATTTGCTTTTATCCTGAGAAATGCAGAAGCTGTGTTAAACTATGACGTACATACGAAACCTGTCATGATCTTATAGTAATGTACTTTAATGTTACCCCAAGAAAGCACACCCCTTAGAGATAAGAAGTACTGAGGCAGAATTTTGTTTTATCATCTTCGGTTAAGGATACGTATAACGAATGTAGACCAGTAAAAAAGTTCTATTTGTGTGAACGATAAAATGCCAATAAAGCTAGATTTAAAGAACCGCTTTGCAGAGGTGCCTGTGTTTATTGTTTCTGATCTTTAGTATAAATAGAATGGGCAACTAAAATATAAGCAGTTGTTTGATTTTTTTTTTCGATTTGCCTGCCATTTTAATGATGCATTTGTTTAAAATATAGATAACAGGTGAGTTTAGTGTGTAAATAATCTGATTATAGTCTAGCTTTAATGTTGATGTTTCTATCTATACTAAATGTTTATTTTCCCACTTCTTTTTAGCCTACTTTGGTGCCACCCTTAATAGCTTTATCCATGTCCTCATGTACTCTTACTATGGACTGTCTGCTGTTCCTGCACTTCGCCCATATCTCTGGTGGAAGAAGTACATCACTCAGTGCCAACTGGTGAGTTATTCCTTCTCCAAGCCCTAAGCCAGGCAGATATGCCTTGCTGTTGAGAGGCAGCTTGTTATCTGCTCTTTGATAAAGGGGATGCTTGACTAAATGTTGCGACAACGTAACCATAGAGAGACATTATTTTCAATGGTGTCGCTAGGCCTCATGCCGCCCGTGGCGTCCCCTGCGTTTGCTGCTCGTGGCCATATGTAAGGGGGGAGGACGTTGTTGGAGATTGCTGACTTTACTTAGACATCCCGCAACGGCCACAGGTCACGGCCTCCAAAATTTGTGCCGTTCGGGCATCAACCCCTTGCTTCTCCACTGATTCTTTTAGATCTTGCATCATTTTTACTTTTCTTTTAGTCTCTTAATCATTGCGGTCTGTTTAAAAAAATAGTATACCCACATTGCATGTCTACCATAAAGAAGTCAATTTCCAACTCTTGAAATATCCTGGAAAGGGATTGTGGTCTGGGGAATGAAATAGATATAAGCAGAGAGATTATTTTGGCTAACTGCGGTTGTAAAAGCAATGCAAGCAATGAGTTGAAAGAAAGGCGACCTGAAGAGAACAAGGAACCCCCTTTCTAGAAAGCTCAGTGTCTGCCTTGGAAATCAGTACAATAAATGATGCCACGCTGATGTCTGTGAACAGAATGAGGCCATTAGAAGCTTGTCAAGCATGGCAAGAGCACAAACTGGAGTGGTTGTAAAGGCAATGCGCGAAAGGCAGACAAGCAAAGCACACAAGCGGTATGAAGCAATTTCGCATATTCAGAGGAAAATAATAAAAAAAAAACGAGGATTAAGCTTAGCCTAAGAATCATACCTGTGCAGGCATGTTTTCTGAAGTTATTTTCTCAGCTACATGATTAGACTTAAAAAAGAAACTAAAAAGAGTGCAAACTTTGCACAATCAGGCAAACCGATAACTAAAGTGGAGTGAGGGCAAGCCAAATAATGCAGAAACGTAACAAGGGAGTAAGGGTACGACCTGCAAAATAGCACATTGCAAATTGCGAGTCATTTGCGACTTGCAATTTGCAAGACGCTATTTTGCATGTACAACAGTGTGTTTAACACTGTTTGTGATTCCCAATGGGGTCAGAAATTGCAAGGATCATGAATATTAATGAGCCTCTCGCAATTTGCGAGCCCATTGGGAATGACAGGCCCTCCCAGGAATGGTGGCCTGCTGGGCTCAGCAGACCACCATGTCTGGGACTGCTTTTTTAATAAATCAGGTTTTTAATGCATTTAAAAAGAAAAATTCAACTTTTCAGTTTCATTTTTTTAAGGGCAGGCAGTAGTTTCTGAGACCACGGTCTGCTCTTAAAAAATATTTTCCAACATACTCACAAAGGGGAAGGGGTCCTCTGGGGACCCATTCCCCAGTGCAAGTGGGTTACCACCTACTTGAAGTAGGTGGTA
Organism: Lissotriton helveticus; assembly: GCF_964261635.1. Lineage (NCBI taxonomy): Eukaryota > Metazoa > Chordata > Amphibia > Caudata > Salamandridae > Lissotriton > Lissotriton helveticus. The sequence continues at coordinate 491,629,935 of NC_136067.1, read as the reverse complement.
AACTGCGAGTGTTTTGCGGCTGCAAATGCAGTCGCAAAACACTAGTACATAGCATGTTGACTCGCTATTAGGAAGGGACGCCACTTCCCAATAGTGAGAGTCGCAAATGTCAAGTCAAATATAGCTTTATTCGATTGTTAAAGCAATCATAAAAGCATACATAATAAAAGTTAATCACATTACAATTCATTTTACAAAATCACCATATTATAAAAAAGAACATATAAAAATATGTACACAGCAATTCATTAGTGGGAAATTTCCCTTCAGGGCAGCCTTACTATAATTAAAGTGCACTACATAATCATAGTTTTTCTGCAATATATCACTTTTCTCAAAAAGACTGTGATTGTTGCAACACTTTGTTCGTTATTCAAATAGTGAATACTTAACAGGGCCAGACGACATTGGCGCAGACCCATCTGTCTCAATAAAGGCAGTAAGATACAGCGCCTAATGAATCTATAAAATTCGCAAAATAAAAGGACGTGCATGGTACTTTGTGGCGACACATCGTCACTGGGACAAGGCTGTAGATCACGTGACCAGTCATTTGTGGTTGGGAAACTAACCAATCTATGAAAGGTTCCAAATCTAAAGCGGGATAGTAAAAATCTGTCATAATTGCCAGGAACACAAACCAAATAGTGTTGAATATTAAAAGTAGTTAATAACAATTGATGTTGCGGGACAGTTGGTTTTAGAACCTCTGTTGTTGTTCTTAAGGTATCCATCAAAGACAAGCCCTCCTTCCTCAAATCTTTTCTTGAAACGGCTGAAATAGTGAGGGGATTTAAAAAGTATTCCGGTTTTCCCATATCAGTGAAAAACTTAAACACATAGTTCGGCCATGGTATCCTCATTACTCCTTCCAATTTCAAAATATCTGACACAATATCCCTATTCAGCTTGGTTGCTTCTTTAGTCCACAGCCTGTGCCATAAAAGCACAGGCTCAAGCATGATCAGGTCAGATATGAATAGAAGTCCTATTTCTGCGTGGCAGTTATAATTAGAGGTGCTATTGGGTACAGCGAAGATATATTTCAGGAAAGAGTTTTCAGCTACCTAAATAGGCGTAGGGTCAGCAAAGCCCCATACCCCACTCTCATAGATAGCGGCAGATGCACATTTTGCTTTGTAGATATTAATTAGCTCAACAGGCGGTTTTGTGCCCAGTTTTTTGGCAAAAGTCTTAAGGGCAGTAGTAGAACGTACCATCGCCAATTTTTTAACTGCTACTGCCTGAACCCATGACTCGAGCAAATAATATGCCTAAATAGGAAAATTGCTTGGTTGCCTCAAGCTTCTGTCCTGCAATAAAAATGTCCCTTTTAGTCTTACAATCCTTGCCACCGCGCATGATGAATGTTTTAAACAAATTTACCCTTAACCCCAGATCTTTTATGAAAAGGGCAAAACTATCCACCACGCGCTGAAGGCCCACTTGAGTACGAGACATTAACACAGCATCGTCTGCGTACAAAAGTGCCGGAATCGGTCGGCCGGCTACGTATGGGGAATCTAAGCTATTTCTGCACAAGGCTCCCTCCAAACCATTTATATACATGTTAAAAAGGATTGGACCCAGGACACACCCCTGCCTGACTCCGCTCCTGATTGGGATTTTGGCCGTGCGTTTCCCTTTCAGGCCATAACGGACGCGGGCTGACGCGTCACTATAAAAACGTTTAAGAAAATAAATAATATTTTCATCAACCCCTAATTGTCCTAGCAGAATCCACAATTTAGAATGAACCACACAATCAAATGCGGCCGAGAGGTCCACAAAGGCCAGGAAAAGGTTCCCCTTCTTGGCCCTTGTGTACTTTCCCACCAGCATTAAAAGATTTAAGCCCTGCTCCACTGTTCCTAGGCCAGACCGAAAGCCATATTGCAAATCCAATAAAATAGAGTTGTCATCGGCTCAAACCAAAAGACGGTCCAAGATTATCCGACCGGCTATCTTCGTGAAAGAGTCCAACAGGAAGATGGGTCTATAGCATCCCGGATCGTTCCTATCCCCCTTTTTGAAGATAGGCACGAGTATGGACTCCACCAGGTAGACAGAAATCCTGTAGTACAACTTGCATTGAGCACCTGGACCAGAAGGGGAGCCCACAGAGGTATAATAGCTTTAAAGATGTCTATGGGGACACCGTCCGGGCCAGGAGCCTTACCACCCTGACTGGCGTGAAGTGCTTTTTCAACCTCATCCAAAGTGAACATCAAATTCCTTGAAATGGGATAAGAGTAGGAGAACAAGGAGAAGTTGATAATACCTCTCCCTCATATACCTGGGCAAAATGCCCAATCCAATCTGCTTCTGGGATTGCTATCTCTATTTTGGGGCCGGTTTCTTCCACTAAAAAGGGGGTTCTAATAATCTTCCAGAAACCCGCACTATCATTGTTTACAGAAGCTACATGCAAGGCTTCCCATGCTTCTGCTTTTAACATAATCTTCCTATCTTTTACAGCAAGTTTATACTCTTTTCTGAGTCTCCTCACCTCCATAACACTTCTTGGATTTTTGTGAAGTTCTTTCTTTAGAAGTGTGTGAGCTTGAGTGCAGTTAGAATTAAACCATCCTCCCTTTTCTTTATTATTTCTACGCTGTCTCGTAAGGGAATTCCTAATTTCATTTGTGATGGTTAAAAAGGATGCAAGGAGAATTTCAGGGGTGGAGTCTTCCCCCAAGCAAATCGCAAGCTCAGACGTACATTTGCCGATTACTATATTAAGTATTTTAGTATGATCGACCATGGCCCATCGTAGCGAGTACCCGTTTGTACTACCAATAGACAAATTTTCACCCACTCTATCTTTTTCAGTAATACTCCTTGGAAGGTTCTTCATTGGCATTAAGATAGCCAAGCAAAGTGGAAAGTGATCGCTTAATGCGTTGTCTAAAACTTTAAAAGAGTAAATTCTGTCGGCATGATTATTGGTTACAAAAGCACAATCGATAGTAGAGCAACAGCCCCTACCATTAAATGTTGGGGGCAAAGAGGATGGTAGCACACATACTTCGTTCACAAATCCCAGGTCAAATTTACTAAGTACTTCATTTAACGTTGGTTAAGACTACCCTTCCCTTTAGAGTTTTTTGCAGTCAGTTCATCCTTATTTATCTGCTTTTGTTTACTTTTCGCTTTTTGCCCTCTAATTGTAACACGCAGGGTTACGTTATTCGACCTTCACAAGGATTCAGAAATGGGGCTTAAAGGAAGATCACCCCCGCCTGCCCAGGAGAGACATCAATTAAAAGGTGGGGCTCAACAGTTACATCCGGTGGCAATATTGTAGGTGTCAAGGAGAGTCTAGTGGGCAAGGGGAGCGGTTCAAATGACAAATTATGCTGTATGGACACATTCTCATGATTCAGAAGGATTGGCTGAGCGCTTGGCAGCCCAACAAAAGAAGACGCTAACATTGAATCAGGGGAATTTACCGTAAGCACAGATACGTTCACAGATGACAAAGGGGTAGCATACCAGTTGGGAGATAGAGACGCCTTTCTGTGTTCTCAATAGCAGACGCAACCACCCCTATAGTTTTTTGCAGCATTTTATCTATTGCTGTTAAACTCTGGAGTGGAGTAGTTAAGGGTGCTTTTTGTTTGGTAAGAGGCTGCGGAGGAATATTTTTCCCCACATTCCTCAACACAGAAGACTAAGTGGTCTACGTTAACAACGGTTCAATATGATTGTCCCAACAGAGGTTGAAATATACAATTTGGAAAAGGAATAGTCATTCATTAAAAGCTAGTAAAGACCTGAGGGATAAAATCAAATGTCATTAGGAACTGTCACTTTCAGCAGCAAACATTTGAATAATTACCGCCAGTTAGGAGGTTGAATCAATCGCTAACCGTCCAGCCAATGGGGGTGGCCCAGCCCGGCCCCGGACGGCCACAGACGGCCCGCCCTTTTCCGGGGCTTCGCCCGCGCGCGTCACGCGCCGCGGGGGCCCTCGAGAGTTCTTGTAGCGCCTCCTGGCGCTACCGTGATGACGCAGTGCACAGCGACAGCTGTGTGCTGCTGGGGCATGTAGTTTTCACCTGATGTTATCTGGCGCGTCCCGCAGGAGATGAAAGGAAACGTACCAGCCCTCCCCCAGGGCTGATAAACAAACAAATGAGCTGCACTGGCAAACGGTAAAGGGCAAAAGCGGGTGGCAACAGAGTTCCCGGGCGTCCCGCGCCGCGGGGGCCCTCGAGAGTTCTTGTAGCGCCTCCTGGCACTACCGTGATGACGCGGTGCACAGCGACAGCTGTGTGCTGCTGGGGCATGTAGTTTTCCCCTGATGTTATCTGGCGCATCCCGCAGGAGATGAAAGGAAACGCTGCAGCCCTCCCCCGGGGCTGATAAACAAATTAGCTGTACTGGCAAACGGTAAAGGGCAACAGCGGGTGGCAACAGAGTTCCCGGGAGTGGCAAATGCTATTTTGCGAGTCAGTGACTCGCAAAATAGCATTTGTTCATGCTATTACCCTTTTTTGCAGCTGGAAACAGGAGACTCTCCTGTTTGCGGCCGCAAAAAAGGGACGTACATCTGCCCCTAAAGGTTTCTACACACAAAAGAACAGCAAGAAAAAGTGGGGCAAAATACAATAAAAAAATGCTTACAATTGACATGCAAAGTTCTTGTTCAACAAATGAAAAATGTAGTGTTCAGTTAACAAAGAAAAGCAACTATGGGGAGCAAACATGAAAATGATTCAATATATTAGGAGTGGTTATAAAACAAATACAAATCTAGCTCCTGGCCCACTCTTGACTGCATGTCTCAGGCTCATCTTAAGCTCAACTCAAGTAATGCCTCTGTTTTCATTCTGAAATAGCAGGGCAATTGGGCAGAACCGCACTGTAAGAGTAGCAGGGCAACTGCACAATATCCAGTGGGTAGACATAAATTAATACAAGTTGTATTGCTCTTTAAGCGGCATAAGGAGTAGATTAGGAAGGCCTTCTTACCCTCCCTCGTTCATCAGTGATTATGTTAAGTGTATTGACATCATGAAGGCTGGCCCTAACAAGAAACCAATGTCTTGTACGTTTTCCAGATGGCAGACATAAAGACTTGAAGAAGATGGCCAGTTCTGCTCACATAACCAAATGATAAAGATTTCTATCTTATAGAGACTTCTAGCCGCAGATTCCTTACTTTACAATTACCCCCAGGCGTAAAACTGGATACAGAAGGTTTTCTTGTGCAGTACCCCTGTGCGCTAATAGGTGGCATCGATCAGCTCCACATGGCGTCGGCAGCGCCAGAATTGACGTGTGCGGTGCCTATCTTGGCGCTATCCCAGCACAGTGACATAAGTTTTTTTCTTTCCGTGCTAGTAGGGGCAAATCTGGAGAGAGCTACTCCTTTGACATTTCTTTGACAAATACTTTTTCTACTTTAGCTGAAGTGTTTTCTGAGGTTTTCTCCTTTTGTGGCATGGATGTCATCCCGGAAGGTTCGCTTCAAGCCCTGCTCTCCTGTTGCCGACCGATGTCAGTGATGGACCCACATCTTGTTTGCCTTTGGTGCTTTGAGTGCAACCACGATCCGAAGGCCTGCTCCGATTGCTGCGCCCTGAACCCGAAGGTTTTGAAGGCGCTATCCCTCAAACTCCTGGTGGCTCATCGTATGACGCCCTCAATCGAAGGATGGTCCTGAGAATGGTTGAGGAGCCAGAAATCTTTGTTGCACTTGAAGCCGTTAGGTCACTCAGTTAAGTCCCATTATAAGAAGATGAGCAAGAAGTCAAAGAGTTCTTCAACTTCACCTTGTCAGTCTACCGACGAGACGAGGGGGCATCCGCAATCGAGACTTGGCTCCGTGGTTGTGCCAGCACCTGGTTTGGTTCAGCTTTTCTGTGAGTTTCTAGAACCTGTGTGACCCTCGCTCAACTTCAAGAGTTTTATGAGGCCTTGGTCCTCATATTTGAGCGGCCCACTTTTGCCAGTGCTTCTTCGGGCCCCGCCGGTGCAAGAGTGACTCCTGCTGGATCCACGCTTTCGGCTCCAGCACCAGGGGGCCTCCTTGGATCCACAGGTGGATCCGCACCAGCAGCAGTCAAGCCACCATGACCTTACTAGACACCAGTCCCGAAGTCGACGCTCTGGGTGCCGCTAACGCCATGCCCATTCTGATCTCTTACTTCGACACGAAGCTGGCTAGCTATCGCCGTCTGGAACCATGCCTTCCAGGCTGAAGCCTGAGCCCGATTCCAGTAGGCTAGGACTCGGGTATGATTGGTAGCGCTGGGGGCGGTTTTATCGACAGTGGCCTTGCGGTGCCATGCTTGATTAAGGATGACTGGCTTTTCCGGGGATGTCCAAGCATTGCTTATGGACATTCCCTATGATGGCTCCTTTCTCTTTCGGAGACAAGGTGGATTCAGTGCGGGAGTGCTTTGAGGTTTGCTGTGTATGACAATTCCATAGCCCCTCCTCACCCCCAATTCGCCTTTCACTCCTTTCATGGCCACGAAATGGGCTTCCAGCCGCATCTCTGCCCACCCAACTATTGCAGCAAGCAATCACCTGCACCACTTTCGGTCTATCACTTCGGACCAGTGGGTTTTGCACATTGCCTGGATGATTTACTCCCTCTCTTTCGAGACGTCCCCTCCATCCATTACCCCTTGCTTACGACAGGCTGACCTAGGACCATCTTTGTCTGCTCCATCAGAAAGTGACAGCTCTCTTGGCCAAGGGGGCCATAGAGAGGGTGCCGGTGCCAGAAGTATGTCATGGTTGCTATTCCCACTGCTTTCTAGTATCGAAGAAGGACAATGCCTTCGTCCTATCCTGGACCTGTGCCTTCAGTTCCTTCCTCAAGAAGGAGAAGTTCAAAATGCTCACACTGGCTCAGGCCTTGCCTGCCATGGGCCCGGGAGACTGGATAGTAGTTCTGGACTTGCAAGACGCATATTCCCACATTCCCATCCTGCCTGCCCACAGGTGTTACCTGCGGTTCACAGTGAGCCAAAAGCTCTTCAGTTCGCTAGCTCCCTTTTGACCTCACCGGTGCCCCTCGTTTGTTCACCAAGGTGATGATGGGGATTGCAGCTCATCTACGTAGATCAGAGGTGCCAGTCTTCCCCTGTCTCGACGACTGCTGTCGAAGGCGGGCTCACCCCAGGCTGTTGTCTCTCTCCAGACTACAGCGGACCTCTTGTATTCACTGGAGTTCAACTTGCTGAAGTCACATCTGATGCTCCCTTTCATCTGAACTGTCCTGGACACTGTGCAGTTTCGGGCCTGTCCTCCAGAATGACAAGTCCAGGATATTCAGGCAATGATACAGATGTTTTAACCTCTATCCTGGATTTTGGTGAGACTGACTCTGAGGCTGCTGGGCCTCATGGCCTCCTACATCTTGCTTGTGAAACATGCCCACTAGCATATGTGAGCTCTGCATTGGGACCTGAAGTTCCACTGTGTGGAGCATTAGGAAAAGCTCTTCGACATGATCCAGATCTCAGAGGGAACCGCAGAAGATTTGCAGTGGTGGTTAATGAATCAAGGATGGGTCCAAGGCAGACCCCACTCCCTTCCGCAAACAGATCTGACAGTAGTCACTTCTTAGATGGGGGCGGCCATCTGGGAGAAGTCAGAGGCTTCTGGGCCCTGGCGGAATCTGGACTCCACATCACCCTTCTAAATCTTCCGGTGATCAGGCTGGCACTAAAAACGTTTCTCGCCTCCATCAACGGAAGGCTGGTGCAGGTGTTCATAGACAACTCCACCGCCATGTGGTACTGCAATAAACAGGGGGCGGGGGGTGACATGGCTAAACAGCAGGGTGTCTCTGGACATGGCTAAACAGCAGGGGATTTACCTGGTGGTTCAATACTTCATAGGCTCTTTGAACACCAGGATGGACAAATTCAGCAGAATATGCCTAGTGGATCACAAATGGCATCTCCATCCGGATATGGTACACGGTCTCTTTCAGCATTGGGGGGAGCCTTGCTTAGTTCTGTACACCCCCACAGAGGATGTACAATGTCAGCAGTTCTGCGTGTTTCCGATGACGATCCCGCTCTGAAACACTTTTCATCTCAAGTGGAGCTCATGCCTCCTGTATGCCTTTCCGCTCATACCTCTCCTGCTCAGTGTTCTTAAGAAGATCAAGAACGACTGGGCCCAAGCTATCCTTGTGGCTCTGGACTCGGCTTTGAGAGTCTTGTATCCTGAGCTGTTGAGCATGTCATCTGTCCTCCAATCAGGCTGCCCCTTCGGGTGAATCTTCTGTCGCAGCAGCGAGAGGGGGTCTCCACCCATACCTGTCAACACTTCACCTTCTTGCGTAGAGCCTTCGACTTTCCACCCAAAGTCTGCAATGTTATTCTGGCAGCCAGGTGTCCCTCCACCAAAACGCTATACATCCCTCAGTGCCTGGGGCTAGTTTTTGGCATGGTATTCAGAAAAGCAGGTTGGCCCCCTGTTAAGATTAAAAGAAAGATCCGTAGTCCAAGTGATGTAGTTCAGGATCACAGCTTTATTCTTCAAATCAGATCCATATTCAGAGATATATATTCTACAACCCAAGTTATAGACCCCCACCAGGAGCAGCACTTCACTGCTCAGCCCTTGACATCAACTGATTCTTACTACAATCAAACCCTCTCAACATTCCGATGACATCATGTAGGCCAAGCAGTAGAGCAGGGGGCAACCATAGGGAGGATGCATAAACACTTGCTAGATTACAACACATCCCCCCTTCACCAAAATTGCAAAAGAAACATGTGAATTATAATGCACACATACAATATAATCCACATTAAGTAGATATGCAAATACGTACATATGCATAAAGAGAAAATTTCATAAGCAACATTTGAGTCAAAATGCATACATACAATATGACCAACAATAAGTAAAAGTGCAGAGAAGAAGTAGCACAAAAAGAAGGTCAAGAAGCTTCAGAAATAAAATAAAGCTCCAATAACATCAATATTTAACCTTCAAAATCCTCAATCTTCAAAAATTCAAAACCCATTTATGAAAAGTTCCACAACACTTGGACACACACAAAGGTCCTATGGTATATCCCAAAAATGTCAGGCACTAGATTTTTTTTTTACCCGACAATAAGAAAACACATACTCTCAATACAACCATAAAAGTAAGACATTGCTTACGGGGTGACTGATCTATGTCAATCCACAACCGGGTGAGAGAACAATACTCTCAAAACAACCACAGGGGTAAAGTCAGACATTGCCTACGGGGCGACTAACCTATGTCAACCCACAACCAGATGAGAGAAAGATACTCTCAAAACAACCACAGGGGTAAGGCAGACATTGCCTACGGGCGACTAACCTATGTCAACCCACAACCAGATGAGAGAAACATACTCTCAAAACAACCACAGGGGTAAGGCAGACATTGCCTACGGGGCGACAGACTAGAGTCAACCCACAACCAAACGAGAGATATATACTCTCCAAACAACCACAAGGGTAAAGGCAGACATTGCCAACGGGGTGACAGGCTTGAGTCAACCCACAACCAAGCGAGAGAATCATACTCTCAAAACAACCACAAAAAAGATAAAAGCAGATATTACCTACGGGGTGACTAACCTATGTCAACCCACAACCAGATGAGAGATATATATTCTCCAAACAACCACAAGGGTAAAGGCAGACATTGCCAACGGGGTGACAGACTTGAGTCAACCCACAACCAAGCGAGAAAACAGTACTCTCTAACAATCACAAAAGAGTGGAGTAACAGTACTCTCTAACAATCACAGAAGAGTGGAGACATACACTCACACAACAATAGACCATACCTCCTATTCTGCGCAACCAAAAAAAGAAAACAATACTCTCAAAACCACCACAGAAAAGTAGTCATACACTCACACAACAATATCTCCTATTCCTCACACAGCACTTAACAATAAGTTCTGCAAGACTTGAGAAATCACACACTCAATCCGTCCTACAGCATACCATTATACCACTGATGTAATACTAACGATGACCTTCACACACACTCAACACATGGTAATGCTTCACATGGCCTGAAAACAATAAAAACATTAAGGCGCAAACATAGATGTAACATCCGAAGAAATTGTCAAAACAGTTTAAGGTGATCAACATTACATGCAAGTCTCACCAGTTCCCTTTAATGACACAAAAAGGAAAAGGCAAGTTCCCAAGTGTCTCTGGTTGTTCTTAGTAACGTGGACACTGAATGTTGCTCCAATGAAACTCTAAATTAGTTCTGCCATAACGCTGCCGCTGGAAAGATGCCACCGATAAACTTGAGAAAAGTGCGATGTCCCAGAGACTAACGTAGCAGCGCATCTTGAAAACGGAGAATCGTACAGACAATCCAGCAATCCAATCGAAAATGGTGGCACATAAGTGACGGTGCATCGGGTGGCTCTTGGCATATTACTGCATGCAGGTTACGTAGCAAAGCGCACCGCCTCGCGCACAGTCTTGAATGTCTCGAGGATCCATGGAGAGACAGGTTAGTGCGCGCGCTATGCACTTCAATTCAAAACTCCCTACAACGGTTAACAGTCACCGTAACGAAATTGAGAAAGTTATTCAAAGTCACACCGTCGTGTCCCAGAGTGTGAAATAACAAAAGTATATCTGATTTCAGGCGCTGTTAACGAAATATGTCAGGCGCTGCAAACCAAACACTTGACTAGTTTTACTTTTCTTTCCGAATTGGACCGAGAGCCAAACAGTCAATTGTGCCTACCAATCAACAGGCGCTGCAACCCAAACACTTGACTTGTTTTACTTTTTTCTTCTGACTTGGACAGAGTGAAACAGTCGATTGTGTCTTCCAACCACAGCCCGCAGACCTGGCATAGCGATGCAGGCCAAAATACCAAGACTTGTTGTTGTTGTTTTCTCTTCTCTAGATTTGTACAGAGAGTCAACACCGGATTCGATCTGTGCCTCCCAAACAACAGTTTGTAGTAGATTACAGCAGACTAATGTTGTTAAATAAAGTCAGGGAAACAGAAACTGGCACTTACAGGAAAGGGCAACCTATGATGTGGTCACTGGTGTGGCCTTTGAGGTGCCAGGTTTCTTCAAATCCACATTTACTTGAGGTTCCTTTAGACCAAAGTCCATTTTCCATAGAAAATTGCACACAGGTTCTTAAAAAATCATCACCAGTGTTAAGGTTAAAAGAAAGATCCGTAGTCCAAGTGATGTAGTTCAGGATCATAGCTTTTTCTTCAGATCTGATCTATATTCAGAGATATATTATAGACCCAAGTTATAGACCCCACCAGGAGCAGCACTTCACTGCTCAGCCCTTGACACCAACTGATTCTTACTACAATCAAACCCTCTCAACATTCCGATGACATCATGTAGGCCAAGCAGTAGAGCAGGGGGGCAACCATAGGGAGGATGCATAAACACTTGCTAGATTACAACACCCGCTCGATGAATTGTCTGCTACACATTGGCCAAGAAGCAACCCCCTGAGGGTTTGCATGCTCATTCCACCAGAGCCAAGGCTGCGACCACTGCTTTAGCAGGTATTGCTTGGGAATCTATTCTAAGGTAAGGAATCTGCGACTGGAAGTTTCTATTAGATAGACAAGTTACTTGCGTTCGGTAACGCCTTTTCTGGTAGGGACTCTGTCTTGCTGCAGATTCCTTACCGACCCACCCATCATCTCCACTCTGCGAATGGATTTCTAGGGTTATGGTTTTCCCCTTTGTGGACCCTAGTTTTCAACACCAGTGGTCAGTATGCTTCATGACTCCTGGCGTGGAAAGTCGCAAAAGTAACTGACATCAGCGTACTGGGTTGGCGCCTAAATAGGCACCTCGCACGTCACTTTCGTTATGGACGACGCCGAGATCGCCATGTGGAGCCGATCGGTGCCACCTAACGGGGAGCAAGGGTACTGCTCTCAAAAAATTTCCAGATTCAGTCTTACGCCTGGGCATAATTCTATATAAGGAAAATTTAGCTAGATAGACTCTACCAAATAAGGGGTTACCGGAGGTAAATACCTTGTCCGATTGTACCACTGCTCCACACAGCTAGCAGATGCATGCAGCAAAAAAGTCACCCCAACAGTAGGGTGGTGGGCATCTGTTTTTAGGTCTCGCCTAGCGTTGCAGCGCGCATGCGCTGCTCGCTCTGGCGAGATAATATTGTAGCTGAGGGGTTTTCAGAAGGGGACTTGAAACCCTGCCCCTAAATTTCATTGGCTGGGGTAATCGTTTATTTAAAACGCTGGCCTCGGATTTGAACTAAGTCTTTTTTGTTGCCGCCTTTTCCTCCGGCCACCCGGACTTGATCGTCTGCTTCACGGCTGTTGTGAAACAATTTCTTCTCTTAAGGGGGCCATCTGTTTTCACTCAGCCGCGTGTTTATTTTTGCATCGCGCTTTCACATAAAGTGAAAGCGCGATGCAAATATAAACAAGTGGCTGCCTTCCCGCAATGGTGATCGCTTGTTTATTTCCTTGCTGTATAATTCCCTGCATCTATGCGTGCTAAAAAAGCGCTTTGTCGAACCGCTGTTCCGCTTAAACTACTATCAGACTCTCAAACACTTTAGCTATATGACAGCATAGTCCAGATAATTGTTAATCACTCCAGCAACTTCAATGACATCCCCTTTTGAACAGCAAGAGATAACCAAAAAATATTAGACCGAATACATAAATATACTGATGCAACTAATGGTCAGCAGATGGCGCCCTTTGCACAATAATCCTGTGCCGTCCGGCTGCAGCCTAGTCTAGTGCTGCTTTTGTTTCTCCCACAGCGCATTGCATTCTGGACCTTGTAGTTATGTTCTTTAAGCAATGGTTAGCAGAACTTGGTAAAGTTATCTGTATCAGAGTAGTCTCAGGATGTACAAACACGTGAAAATATTAAAGGTTAAGCCAAGCTCAGGGGTTGCAGGTACTCAAACTATTGAACAGTTTGGGTTTCACCAACACAGACCGGTGTTTATTTCACAAACGAGCATGTTTAGGAAAATGTGAATGTACTTTTATCCAACAAGCACATGTGTAAGACATTTATTATTTCAGCACAAAAACACAGCCTGGGGAAGTTAACAAGGACAGTTGCTAGTTGGCAGTGACATGGTAGCTCGTCGGGTTAACCACAGCCGCAGGACACGGTCACTGGATAATTACGCTGTTGAGTTTGACCTGCTTGCAGATGAGATCGCTTGGTGCAGACACAGGCAACAATGACGGTGTATGTAGATGGCAGATCATGGGGTCACTGGGTGAAGAGGGTTACACAAAAAGAAGCGGTTACATATGTACAATGCTCGTTATATGGTGCTGATCACGTCTCCTGGTGTGACTGTAGCAGGTTAAGCAAAGCCTGGACACAGCTTGCAGCCACACCTGTGTCACTTTTGTACCGGGGTTTTGCACATCAGCTTGTCGCGTCATCTGCCTGGAGTACAAGCTAATATCCTGGGGACACAGCAGGGGGTCGGCCGGTAGCTTCAGGCCAAGTAAAGTAAAACAAGCATTTGCCATGCAATAGGTCTCGCAATTACGCGAGTTTGAGCTCTTTGCATTCTAAACGACAATGCCTTTTTTGTTTTGTTTTGCTTATCTGAAAGACACGTTAGTGATAGATTCCTTACCTTAGAATATCCCCAGGCGTCAGACTGGATCCGGAAATTTTTGCGTAGCAGTACCCTTGCGCGTCGGTAGGCGTCGTCTGCGGCTCTGCGTCCGTCGTCGGCGTCGTGGGTGCCGTGATTATGTCTTCGGAGTACTTAGACGCCGCCTCCGCGTGCTGACGTCAGTTCTCCTTTTTTCCGTGCCAGCAGCGCAGATCCGGGAAAAGTGGTACCTTAGTCTTTTTTGACTAAACTTTTTAGATCTCTTTTGATCATTCTTTTTCGAGTCTTCGACTCCGAACGGTGCCGGTAGGGATGCCAGGTTTTAAGCCCTGTGAGGATTGCGACCGACTGATGTCGGTAACCGACCCTCACCGTCGGTGTCGACCACGACGACAAGACCTGTTCCGATTGCCGGGCCCTGACTTCGAAAGCTAGGTGGGAGCGGTCCCGCAAGCGACTCGAACTTCGGCAATCGGCCCCGTGCCAGGAACGGTTCCGGTCCAGATGGAGGTCGAGGGACCGGTCGCGGGAGAGGAGCCATCGGAGCCCCGGGTGTCGACATCACTCCTCAGGGTCGAAGTAGTCAGGTAAGCACAAGAAGTTGAAGAGGCGTCATCGCTCTTCCGACTCCCCCCGACGCTCGCGCAACGCGGCCGGGGGTTCAGGTGGCACCACCCACGTGGCTCCGTCGGAGTTGCAGGCGTCGCGTCCGGCCCCATACCCTTCGGTCCCTGGGCCGCGCGCGACACCGGAGGAGATCGAGTGGTTCCTCATGGCCATGAGGTCCCTCACTCCCCTGACGGGCTCTGCGGCGCCTTCGGGCCTAGCGGGCCCCCACTGGATCCGGTTCCGGATCCGGGTCGTCACCAGTGGACTTGACGGCCTCCCCGGCGCCAGTACCTCAGGTGTCACCGAAGACGGCGCCATCCCCGATGCCTCCCTCGATCCGGTTCCGGCGCCGCTTTCGACGCCGTTCGGAGAGTTCACTTTCCATGAACCGGCCCCATCATTTGATCCCCCTGAGTACCAGGAGATGGGTGATGAGGAGATTGGGAGGGGTCTGAGGACCCTCTGACACGGGAGTGTCAGTCCCAGGAGGACTGGACAGGTGGACTTGGGGATGCCAGTGATCTGGACACTTCGTCAGTCACTTGTTTTGTCTCCCCTCCTACCGTGGCTACGGAGGAGGGTGCTACCTACAGTGTGGTGCTGACGCTGGCGGCCAAGGCCTTGGGCCTTGAACTCCCCGTCGCGGCCTTGAGGACTAACCTCCTCACTGAGGTCCTTAAACCGCAGTCAAGCTCGGCTGAGCCTCTGCTGCCGTTTAATGAGGCCTTGACGGACGTTCTTGTGGGCACTTGGTCCAGGCCCGCTACAGGTTCGCCTGTAGATAGGAACGTGGCCAGACGCCACCTCCTGGCCCCGGGCGACCCTTGTTTCCTGTCCACCCACCCCACCCCTGAGAGCCTGGTGATCCAGGCCTCCAATTCCCAGACCGCATTCCCGTCGGCTCCGCCTGACAGGGAATCCAAGAGGTATGAGCAGTACGGCAAGAAGGTATTCTCCTCCCTCAGTCTGGGACTGCGGTCTTCCAACACCGCATGCCTCTTGGGCCGCTACACCCACTCTCTGTGGGATACGGTCGCGGACGTGCTGCCAGAATGCCCGTTGGAGTTACGGGCTAAACTCGGCCACGCCCTTGTGGAAGGCCGAGATGCGGCACGTTATTCTATCCGGTGTGGACTGGATACCACCAACTCACTGGGCAGAGCGATGGCAACGACGGTGGCGATTCGTCGCCACGCCTGGTTGAGGTCCGCCAACTTCTCGACTGATGTCCAGAACACACTCATGGACATGCAGTTTGATGGCCGTCGCCTTTTATGCGACAAGGCAGACCATGCGCTTGAGCGTTTTAAGGATTCCAGGGCTACGGCCAAGTCCTTGGGCCTCTCGGCCCCGCGCCAGCAATCGGCTGCCTTTCACTCCTTTCGTGGCCAAGGAAGGGGTGTACCCACACGTGCTGCCAGCCACGCACCGCAGGGTAATACCCAACGCGGTGGCGGCCGTGGAAACCGCCGTGGCGGCGGTCGGGGACAACGGCAAGGTCAGTCCACACCTTCCCCCGCAGCATTCGCCTCCAAACCCTCCTAGTCCGTGCTTTCAGGCCCATGTGTCGCCAGTGGGGGGCAGGGTTCGCCATCACCTCCTCCACTAGCGCACTGTCACGTCGGACAGGTGGGTGCTGCAAATCGTCCGAAGGGGCTACTCCCTCCCCTTCGAGGCGACTCCTCCAGCCATGCCACCACAATACCACCGTGTATCGGGGGATCATTTGCGACTTCTGCAGGAGGAAGTTACGGCCCTCTTGGCCAAGGGGGCCATCGAGCGCGTTCCGGGGCCAGAAGTAGGGTGTGGTTGCTACTCCCACTACTTTCTGGTACCCAAGAAGGGCAAAGGGGGCCTATGCCCTATCTTGGACCTCCGGAACGTCAATGGCTTCCTCCGGAAGGAGAAGTTCAAAATGCTGACACTGGCTCAGGTCTTAGCTGCCCTGGACCCCGGAGACTGGATGGTAGCGTTGGACTTGCAGGACGCTTATTTCCACATCCCCGTTCAGCCGGCCCACCGGCACTAACGGCGGTTCACGGTTGGCCACGAGCACTTTCAGTTTACCGTGCTCCCCTTCGGCCTTACCAGCGCCCCACGGGTGTTCACAAGGGTGATGGCGGAGGTCGCAGCTCATCTGCGCCAGTTAGAGGTTTCAGTCTTCCCCTACCTCGACGACTGGTTGTTGAAGGCGGCTCGCCCCAGACAGTCGTCAGCCACCTCCAGACAACGGCAGACCTCCTGCACCAGCTGGGGTTCTCCATCAATGTGCCGAAGTCACACCTGTGCCCCTCTCAGAAGCTCCTCTTCATCGGAGCGGTTCTCGACTCGGCGCAGTTTCGGGTTTATCCACCCGAACAGCGGGTTCGGGATAGTCAGGCTCTGATTCCACTCTTTCAGCCTTCATCCCGGGTCTAGGTCAGGTTGATGCTGCGGCTTCTGGGGCTGATGGCCTCCTGCATCCTTCTGGTGCATCACGCCCGGTGGCGGATGCGGGATCTGCAGTGGGACCTGGAGTTTCAGTGGGCCCAGCATCAGGGCAACCTCTCCCACCATGTCCTGATCTCGGAGGGCACTGCGAGACCGCTGCAGTGGTGGCTCACAGACCGCGATTGGGTCAGCGGCAGATCCCTCTCCCTTCCCCAACCGGAGCATGTAGTTGTGACGGACGCGTCCCTCCAGGGCTGGGGAGGCCACATGGGAGAGGCGGAGATCAGAGGCCTCTGGTCTCCGGCGGTGTCCCGGCTCCATATCAACCTTTTGGAGCTGCAGGCGATTTGTCTAGCACTGAAGGCATTCCTCCCCTCTGTCCGGGGGAGTGTAGTGCAGGTGTTCACGGACAACACCACCGCCATGTGGTACTGCAACAAACAGGGCGGGGTGGGGTCGTGGACCCTTTGCCAGGAGGCTCTGCGCCGCTGGCAGTGGCTGGAACATCAGGGCTTGACCCTGGTGGTTCAACACCTGGCAGGTTCTCTGAACGCCAGGGCGGACGAACTCAGCCGTCGGTGCATGATGGATCACGAATAGCATCTGCACTCGGACGTGGCGCAAGGCCTCTTTCAGCAGTGGGGAGAGCCTTGGTTAGATCTATTCGCCACCGAAGAGAACGCGCAATGTCATCAGTTCTGCGCGTTGGAATTTCCAAGGCGGCACTCGCTCGGCTACGCTTTTGGTCGCGGGTGGAGTTGCAGTCTGTTGTACGCCTTTCCGCCTATACCACTTCTGCCCAGAGTGCTGAAGATCAAGCGCGACCATGCACAAGTCATCCTTGTGGCTCCGGACTGGGCACGAAGGTACTGGTATCCCGAGCTACTCAGTATGTCAGTCGATTCCCCGGTTCGTCTGCCTCTTCAGGAGGACCTTCTGTCGCAGCAGCAGGGGACGGTCCTCCACCCGAACCTGTCCAGTCTCCACCTCCATGCTTGGAGATTGAGCGGCGACAGTTGAGGCCATTTGACTTGCCTCCTGAAGTCTGTAATGTCATTCTGGCAGCCAGGCGTCCCTCCACAAAATCGGTATACGCCTGCAGGTGGAATAAATTTGTGGCATGGTGCACAGCAAAGGCTGTGGATCCACTTTCTGCCCCTCTTTCTGAGGTTCTTCTCTTCCTTCTTTCTCTTGCCCAGCAGGGCTCTGCTCTGGGCACTATCAAGGGCTACCTTTCTGCCCTTTCAGCCTTTCTGAGGCTGCCTGATCAACCTTCTTTGTTCAAGTCCCCAATTGTAAATAGGTTTTTGAAGAGCATCACACACACGTTCCCTCCTGTTCCGTTTGTGATGCCTCAGTGGGACTTGGGGTTGTGTTGCGTACTAAGCCATCTTTCCTGCCCAAGGTTGTCACGGCCTTCCATATCGGGCAGTCCATCATCTTGCCCACCTTCTTTCCGCCACCGCACCCCTCTAAAGAGGAAGAGCGGCTCCACCGTCTGGATCCAAAATGTGCGCTTTCATTCTACTTGGATCGCACATGCCAGTTCTGGGTGGATGACCAACTCTTTGTTGGTTACGTGGGCGCTAAGAAGGGGAAAGCGGTGCACAAGCGGACCATCTCTTGGTGGATCATCTTGTGTATCCAGGCATGTTACTCCTTGGCTAAAAAGGAGCCCCCTGTTGGATTGCGGGCTCATTCCACCCGGGCCACGGCAACTACAACTGCCCTGGGCCAGGGAGTGCCCTTGCAGGACATTTGCCAGGCGGCTACGTGGGAATCGCTGCGCACGTTTGCAAGACACTACTGCCTGGACAGTCAAGTCCGGAGGGATGGCTTCTTTGACCGTTCTGTCCTCCAGGACTTTCTGGTGTGATTATTGGTTCGCAGACCCACCACCGGGGTTGGTATTGCTGGGGTATCTATTCTAAGGTAAGGAATTTATCACTAACGTGTCTCTTTCAGATGCACAAGTTACTACTTGTGTAACGATATATCTGTAAGAGACATTAGTTAGTGATAGATTCCTTACCGACCCACCCATCCTCCCCGTTCTGCGAACCGATATCTAGGGTTAAGGTCATCCCCTTTCAGGGCCCTAGTTTCAATGGCACCAGTGTTGGTTTTTAACATGGCTCAGCGCTTCTGGCGCGGAAAAGCTGTGTCTAAGAACGGACGTCAGCACGCGGAGGCGGCGTCTAAGTACTCCGACGACATCATCACGGCGCCCACGACGGACGCGGAGCTGCAGACGACGCCTACCGACGCGCAAGGGTACTGCTACGCAAAAAATTCCGGATCCAGTCTGACTCCTGGGGATATTCTAAGGTAAGGAATCTATCACTAACTAATGTCTCTTACAGATATATCGTTACACAAGTAGTAACTTGTGCTTTAAAAACATAAATAAAAGGCATTGTCATTTACAATGCTAACAGCTTAAACTCCACAAATGCGAGACCGGTTGCATTGCAAATGCTTGTTGATCGTATTGTGCTTTGGTGTACTTCTGCCCAGGAAATAAATGTAGGCTTGTACAATATGAACTCCACTCTCTTCTTTTCCTTGAACACGAAACCAATGTTGATGGTGGTATCCACAGAGTTTGTAATAATGAATTCAAGTTGTGTTCAAATGGGTATTATGCGACCTAGCAACATTTTTGCCTTATTTATACCAATTACCAGATACATATTCGTTTTTCTTACCATGTCTAGTGGCTTAAAGTTCTTGTGAATGAATGAAAAGCAATTTATATTGCGCGACTAAAACCCGAAGGCATCAAGGCGCCTACCAAAACAGATCAGGAAAAATAAGGCAAAGCACAACTACAAATATGTCCGCACAAAAAGACGAGTTTTCAGGGCATTTCTAAATAACTGAAGGGTGGGAAGAGACCTTAGTTCCAGTGGGAGGGCATTCCACCACTTAGGTGCCAGGATGGAAAAGGCTTTACCACCCCATTTGGTTCTCCGAATGCGTGGGACTGATAGAAGGAGTCTGTTAGAGGAACGAAGGTTCCTAGAGGGACTATAACGGGACAAAATGGATCCAATTCCTGTAGGGCTACTTTTTGCTAAGGCCCTGTAGGTCATGCACATGGTCTTAAAAAGTATGCGGTCCTCTATGGGAAGCCAGTGAAGCAATTTTCTGGCAGAGGTAGCCGAAGTGCGCCAGGGTAGATCCAAAATAAACCTGGCCGCTGCAATCTGGACCACCTGCAAGCGCTGCAGCAGACTTTTATTCAGTCCCGCATACAGCTCATTGCAGTAGTCCAGACGAGAGCCGATGAGGGCAACGGCAAGTTGTTTCCTTGCCTGCTGTGGAAGATAATGCCTAATCTTCCTCAGTATGTGAATAATACCCCAACAGGTAGATACAGTTCTGTTAACCTGTTGACACATACTGAGGGTGGAATCGATCACGACCCCAAGATTTTTGGCAGAAGGGGCAGGAACAGGACAAGCTCCCAATGAGTCCGGCCACCAGTCGGCTGACCATACCTCCTCCTTTCCTCCAAACACCATCATCTCCGTCTTCTCCCCATTCAGTTTCAATGAATTATAGATCATCCATTGACCGACTGCCTCCATACAAGATCTGAAATTGGGGGCAGTCGAAGTAACTGACTGGGAGAGAGAGACGAGGATCTGCGTGTCATCCGCATAGGAGACTACCTCCATCCCAAAAGATCTAATCAGTCTGGCAAGTGGGGTCACATATATGTTAAACAGGGTCGGGCTTAACGCCGACCCCTGAGGGACCCCACATTGCACAGACAGGGATGGAGATAGGAATTTACCCAGCTTCACTCTTTGCTCTCGTTGATCGAGGAAAGAGGTGAGTAGCCCCAGAGTCGCCCCCTGGACCCCGATCTCCCTCAGACGAGATGTTAAAACTGAGGGAGAAAGGGTGTCGAAGGCAGCCGTAAGGTCTTAAAGGATCAGGAGGGAGGTCTGTCCCCCATCAACTCGCGTGCGGATATTATCCAGCACTATGGTGAGGGCCGACTCGGTGCTATGTTCCCTCCTGAAACCATGCTGGGAGTGGTCCAGACAGCCCGAGCTTTCTACGAAGGCAGCAAGATGTTTATTCAAGTGTGTTTCTAACATCTTCGCAGGAGCCGGGAGCAGTGAGATGGGGCGGAAGTTCTTTAATACCCCAGGGTCAAGATAGGATTTCTTGAGTAGAGGTTTTACTACCGCATTTTTCCATTGAGGAGGAAAAATACCCTCCCTCATGGCCCTGTTCATGATATCAACAAGGGGGGGCAGGAGGGATTCTCTACACTGCTTAAGGATCTTGAGCGGGCAAGCATCCAGAGGGGAGCCGGATTTGGTCGTGTCAAGGAGAATCTCCAAGTCCTGCAAGGAGAGAGGAGGGAAGGACTCCAAACATCCTGGCGAGAATTTCTCCATAAGAATGGGATCCAAATCCACAGGGACTGGGGGCTCACTGGTGAGAGATCTCTGCAACTCCAAGGCGGAATAAATATCCGAGATTTTTGTCTGGAAAAAGGAGGCTATACCATTACAGAGCTCCTGTGAGGCAATGACAGGATCCGGGGTCTGGAGGTTTATAAGTGAATCCACTATCCTGAAAAGCTCTTTTGGAGAGGAGAGTGAGGTGGTGAGGGCCGTGAAATATTCTTGTTTAACCCTTATTACTTCCATCTTATATTTCCTTATCAAGATCTTGTGGGCTTCCCTGTCCCTTAGATCCCAGCTGGTGTGCCATAGACGCTCCCGTCTCCTAACTTCCTGTCTAAGGAGTCTTAGATGCTCCGAAAACCACGGGGCTGATGGCCTTTTCCTAGCTGAATAGCACGACCGAATGGGAGCCAGTTCTTCCAGTGCCTCGGTAACGGTCTTTTCGTACTGTAAGACCGCCAGCTGGACGCTGTCCTCCTGGGATATGGACAAGCTAGATGACCAGGGGACGAAGGAACTTTGTGATATTCTAAAAATTCCTACGTAATTCTATTTTACTCAAAAAAATTTCAGTCCTATCAAAGGTCGGAAAGGACACATCGAATGGAACGGCCAAGTGATCTGACCATGAGAGGAAAAAAGGATCTTTTACCATCAGCCTCTCATCATAAGAAAAGATCCCATCGAGCGTATGACCCGCTCGATGGGTGGCCCCTCTCACCAATTGAGTAAATCCGCATGCTGACATAACCTCCAGCAGGGAGAGAGTATCATTGGCCTCCAGAAACTCCAGATGATAATTAAAATCTCCCAAAACAGTTAGGTTTTCGCGACCAAAATATGGTTCCAGGACGTGGAGCAACTGTTGTCCAAAATCCACTCTAGGGCCTGGTGGACGATAGACCAGGATCCCATTGAATGAGGTCTTGTAGACGCCTGTTAGAGAAAAGCACAAGGCCTGGAAAACGTCCTTGGGATCCGAGACTGGTATAGTGTGGCAGTGGAAGCTGTCCCTATAGAGAATCGCTAACCCTCCTCCGACACGGCCAATTCTGTCCTGCCGGGCCAGGCAGTACCCTTCGGGGACTGCTTCAACAAGGTCTGGACCAGAGGAGTCCTTTGCCCACGTTTCCGTAACAAAGACCCACGACGGTTTCCTGTCGAGTACAAGTTCCTTGAAAGCAATATTGTTCTTAATCAACGAACGAGCATTGATGAGAATACAATCTTCTCTCAACGCGCTGACTCCTGAGTCAATATGGTGTTCTCGTGAATGAGTAGGTGGGGGAAAGCCAGAGCCCCCTGGACCTGCCGAAGAGCATCCACAGCATAGAGATACTGAAAAATCGTCCGGGGAACTTTTGTGAGAACACGAAAGTCCAGGAGGTTTAAGCCTCAACAACTCCTGTAACGAGTAGCTAAAGGAGGGAGGGTCAACCTCACCAAAGCCAGACGTCCTGCCGTCCCGCCCGTCCTCAGCGCGGACGGGCGCAGACGGGCTGGACTCTGGCGGGACTCCGGCGTCACTGCGGCGCACACGCAGCGCGCACACGCTGCACGCCATGGTGTCCGATTCAAATAGGGCTCTAGCGAGTCCACCTGACTGCTAGAGCGCGGAGTAGTGCAACGCTTCCCTAACACCCACCCAAGATGGCGCCCACCAATTCCAGAGCGCGAGGGTCAGGGCCACCCAAATAGCGGTGAAGGCACAATTAGAGTGCGGCAATGCAGGCGGTGAATAAGAGCAGGGGAGAACTGTGAGCTAAAATAAAACCAAAATAAAAGACAAAACGGGTAAGTTAAAAACACTAATGCGTCTTGATGCGAGCGCAATGCGCAGTTGTAGAGAGCCTGAAAATGTGCAGGAGTTAGGTATAATTCCAGGTCTTTAACACATTGTGTACCTCCAACAGCATTTTATTACGTGCAGCGAACCCAACCATAAACATTTGCCCCAGGGTCTTAAATTTATTTCTGTCCCCCATTTTGTGTATTTGATTCAGCCTTGGACTGAGGAAGCTGTTGCTTGGTTCCGGTTTCTTTTCCCTTCCCCCGTTTGCCGTGCCTGACGACAGAGGACCACATGCACACGGGGATTTGACCGCTGCTGACGGGGACGGGACTGCGAGACCCAGGGTGCACAGCGCTCCGCCATCATAGCGCACCTGGTGTCTCTTCCCGCCCCCAGCTCCCAATCAGTTTGACCAGCTTGATAAGGCTCACAGCCCCCGCTCCGCGGGAGCCGCTCGCAGCCTTGGACTGAGGAAGCTGTTGCTGGGTTCCTGTTTCTTTTCCCTTCCCCGGTTTGCCGTGCCTGACGACGGAGGACCACCTACACACGGGGATTTGACCGCTGCTGACGGGGACGGGACTGCGAGACCCAGGGTGCACAGCGCTCCACCATCATAGCGCACCTGGCGCCCCCAACTCCCTCTTATAAGGCACTATTATCCCCGCGCACGTGGGACGCGTGCGAGACGCACGCGGGACGCGTGCCGGACTGAGCCCGGGGCTAAGCCCGGGCAAAGGGCGGGCCGTTTGAGGCCGTTCGAGGACCGGAGAGACCGGAGAGACCGGGACCGGGCTTCCCCCCTTGATCTGGTACCCTCGTCTCGTGGGCCTCTCGCCTCCTAAAGTCTGATTTACAAACTGCCTCAGGATGACTACAAGGGAAACCCGCAGTAAAAGCAACTCTGCGGCAGCGGGAGCAGCTAAAGGTACGCTTGAAAATTACTTTGCAAAGGCGGGCTCCCAATTGATTGACGAGATGACGGTATTAAAAAGGCGTATCTCACAAGAACTAGATTGGGCAAGAAGATCTTCTATGGGACCACTGGCGCACGCTAAGTCCCCTGTTCCCAGAGACCCCAACATATCACCCACTCCTAACACTGACCCCGACACCGAGACACCCGGTGCTACAAATTCCCCAGTGAATCCAGATACACTAAACTCGACCTCACTTAGCATTACAAAGGATCTCATTGAAATTGCGGACATGAGCATGTTACACCTCCCAACGATACAACCACAGCCTAGTCCACAAACTACCACACCCCAAGTTCAACAGGTAATTATTGACAACGATACAGCCAATAACTCACTGCAGGGGGCAAGAGAGGGGGCAATTCCCAAATGGAAACCTAACGCCAAAAAAGAGGGGGGGAAAAAAGACAAAAACTCCCAAATTAAATCCCATTCCCTAAGTCAACAGATCGGGTACAGCCACTACACAGATTAGGCCCATAGAGGCAATAGACATAACAGCCCCCGATGCTCTGCTCACAGAGACCATAGAGCACTCTATTAATTACTCTAGCGAGGATATTACTTTGGGAGACATAGGTACTCTCATTAGATCCCTACTAAGTCCTCTTGAAGCACACCTAATTAAAATGGAAGCTAGGCTTCTAACTATAGAAAAATCGACAGTCCAACTAGCTGACAGTTTAAAAGTAGATAGTGTTGGTGGTAGGGGGGCTCCAGAGACTAAAAACAAAAGGGAACCACTAATAAACTCTAGAAAAGATAAGGGAGTAGTTCCTCTGGCGCAAAAGGCAAAACTAACCCCTTCAACAAATACGCCTTCTTTACCCCAGATCAAGGCACATAATCCCAGTTCAACTGCAACTCAACAACCATTACACCCCCTTCCACAGGCTAACACCAAAGATAATAATAACAACAATAACAAGCAAGCCCCCAACGACTCGCAGTTACAAACTCCATTAGCAGTCAAGGCACCTGGGAATGCCAGAAAACCTAGAGCGGTCCACTTACCCCCGGAGGCCAGCCCATATACAGTAATTTTAGTAGGGGTACCAGAGCTGAAAACCCCCTTCAGAGAAACAACCGCCTCCCTGAAGAATAAGGTGATCAGCTCGCTATCCATGTATAGACCTCTACCACGGGGCGCAACTGGTGATGTCCTGATGGTTAGAAGGGTCCCATGGGTAGGCAACTCAAAGAAAACCATCCAGGGGGACTGTGTGTTGATAAATTTCCGAGACCCCAGGGCGGTCACCCTTATCTGTGGTTGGCACCCGGATGACCAAGAAACTACTATTAAGCCATTACCCCTCTCCTTCTTTTATCCGCCATTGATCTATGAAGGGGATGCAGAGAGATGGAGCATTCCTATCGAGAGGGGGGACGAGTGGGATCATCCCGGGAGAATAAACCCCAACTACCATAGAACCCAACATCATGTGTTCCCCACACCAATCTGGGAGGAGGAGGGCTGGGAAACGTATCATGGGAGGGAGGCGGTTGGGGGTAAAGAAATAGAAAAGAATATCGCCCCAGATTCCATCACCCAACATACTTCCCAATATCTAACAGATACAGTGGCCTAGAAATGGTGGATTGACTGGTGAGGCCGAATGGCAAGGAGTTTTTCCATTGCCTTAGAGAGGGCTCAGATAGATCCATCACACCCAGCCCCACTCAACAGACAATAGTAAAGACAGACCAGAAAAGAGAAGTGACTAACACAAGTGACCTTAAAATGCTCACTAGTGATCATCTTGATAGCCATAGGGAAATAAGAGAACTTAGAATAGACGAAAATATACCATCCAACCCTACACCAAAGGTAGAGGATCATGCTCCCCCCTATTACTATCAGTAAACGACAAGTCGCACTTCCTGAAAATACTTTCGTGGAACGTGGCAGGTCTGGGAAACAAGTGGGACCAACCGGAATGGTTACCATTCATCGATTCCAAAGATATATGTCTCCTCCAAGAAACTTGGGCGAGGGAAGACCACCACCCCCAAGGTTTCGCATCATTCTATATTCCAGCTAAATGGGGGGGTAGAGGCCGCCCTTCTGGAGGCCTTGCAATATGGGTAGCAACTCATTTGGGATGCAAAGCTATGCGTCTCATGCTGACCTCAGAAGATATCCTAGCGGTGCAGCTCGATTGGCCGAACTCTTGTAGACTGGTCTTGATAAATGTCTATTCCAGGCCAGTAAACGTAGCGCGAGAATCGACCACTATCGAAGAACTTTCAGATTTCTTAAATGAATTGCCATCAGGGATTCCAATCGTCGTGGGTGGGGATTTTAATTCACATTTCGAGCCTCTTGAAGGTCTCCTAGACGGCTCTTCACTAGAAGAGGATGCAAGATGGTTAGTCCCCCCAACGGTAGCCCCTCCGCCTAGAGCATGGACTGCACTTGCATTACAGATCACCGCCTTAAACCTGAAACATGGAATTAGGGCGTGCAATGGTCATACCAAATCTGACAATCCCAGCAAACATACCTTTAACAAATTAGGAAGGGAATCAAGAATAGATTACGTTTTAGTTCAACTGCCTTCATGGCACCACATAGTTGATTTTAGAGTGCTACCAAGAACTGATAGTGATGACAACGCCCTGGAATTGGACTTTGTGAACCCTGGAATGGAGGGGAGGGATCATGCACTTGGGGCGTTAAACCCCAACCCAAGCTTACGCCTTGAGAATAATAGAAAGAGAATCAGATGGGAAAAATTGGCCACCAATAGGGATAAACTATCAACCCTCTATATAAGAGTAATCCCAACACTAGAAAAAGTTGGATGCCTTAATTGGGAATCATCCACTCGGGAAACACACACAACAATGTGCTCCCTACATGAGGAACTAACTAGGAATCTGGCTACAGTTCTCTCTTCCAAGCCCCATAATAGAGGAGCTGGCCATCATCAGCCCACATGGTATAATGCTAGTTGTCGTAAGTTAAAGGGGGACCTTCATTCTGCTATCAAAGAGGGTAAAAGTAGACCAGAGATACAGTCCAGAAGAGGGGCTTACAAGATAATGGTCAATAGTGCCAAGATGGAATGGGATCAGAACAAATGGGAGGAACTCTCCACCTCCCTAGCTTCAAAGGACTCCCGGAAATTTTGGCGTATAGTAAATAGGGGCTGTGGAGATCTAGCTCCGGCAATAGAACCAAACATTGCCCCAAGTGCTTGGCAAGTACATTTCCAGTCGCTCTATACAGAGGAAAATGGGGCCAGAAGCTATTCTCCCCCTCCAGTTCCTAATCAACAAAGAGCGGAACTTTTCACAGGAAAGGAGGTCAGAGCAGTGATCACAGGCCTACTATCGGGCAAAGCCCCAGGTTTGGATGGTCTTCCTGGTGACCTGTTCAAACAGGAGCCTGAAGTATGGACCCCCTATCTACAGGTACTATTCAATGCTGTTCTGAGGGGCATGGATGTGCCTCCTACTTGGCTGGGAGCGGAGGTGGTCCCGATATTCAAAAAGGGTTCCCCTCTCCTCCCAGATAACTACAGGCCCATCAGCCTCATAGACGTCACCCAGAAACTCTTCGGGAGGCTCATATTAGATCGGCTCCAGAGTTGGCTCGAGGAGCATGCTATTTTGAGCCCATATCAGGCAGGTTTTAGAACAGGGATATCAACAACTGACCAAATATTTCGTCTCAACCTCATCTACTGGAAGACCGCATTAGTTGAGAGGAGCAGCTTGTATACTGTGTTTGTGGATCTGAGAGCTGCCTTCGACTTGGTCCCCAGATCAAAATTATGGAGAGTCCTGGCTGATATGGGTGTTCCGGCAGAAATCCTATCCATCTTAATTAAACTCCACCAGAATAATTTTGCACGTGTCAGGTGTGGAAGGAATGGGGACCTTACAGACAGACTCCCCGTTGACAGAGGGGTTAGACAGGGTTGTGTGCTTGCACCGACCCTGTTCTGCCTCTTTGTGAACGGAGTGATTGCTCATCTGGCCAGGATTCCAGACATTGATGCTCCTAAGTTGGATGGCAGCAGGGTGCCCGCCATTATGTTTGCGAATGACACCCTGCTGCTATCTAAATCCCCCACGGGAATCCAAAGGGTATTGGATGGATTTCTTGATTTCTGCACAGAAAGGGGACTTGAGATTAACGCCCAAAAAACAAAATACATGGTCTTAAATCCCATTCAATCAACACGCCCAAATCCCCTGCTCGGCTCGGTCCGCCTGGAGAGGGTCAATACCTTTGAGTACTTGGGGGTAACCATAAATGAAAAAATGACCTGGGACACACACATAACCAAATCTAACTTGAAATTGGTGCAGATAGTGGGAGGCATATCAAGGATGGTCAAGAACTCGATATACCGCCCACTGAGTCCAATCATCCAAATTTATAAAGCACAGGCCCGGGGGGCAGTTACATATGGGGGCGAACTCTGGGGTCACACCACTCCCCAGAAACTGATGCTTACTGAAAACAAATTCATCAGACAGTTGGCAGCTCTCCCCGCAAGTACACCTCTGCTCCCCCTGAGATTGGACTTGAACATCAGGCCTATCGAGGACGAATTGGGACTCAAGCCATTAACATTTTGGCAAAGACTATGGAGTAGCATCGAACTTATCAAATACAGGACAGAGCTCCAGGAGTTTTTAAACACACCAAAAGCTAACTCCATTCCCTGGTTATCCTACATAAAAAGATCATTGGAGATACTTGGTTTACCAGAGTTATGGAATGACCCGCTAAATGCATGCACTAGGATTACACGGCAAGAACTTTCAAAGGTTTACTACATCTCAAAATTGACAATGGCCGTTAACAACATGCGGGTGGTTCTCTAACCAATCTATTCACTCAAAGCAAAGACTTTTACTTCTTCGAGCGTGCTTTGGACGGAATGACCCCACCGCTTGCGAGGAAACTTTTTATGCAGTGGAGGTATGGAACCCTCCCTCTAAGGTCATTCACGAGCTCATGGGCCTCGCCCCCGACCACCGAGCGATGCCCGGGCTGTGATCACCATCGAGAAAATGACTCACATGTGGTATTCTTTTGCCAATCCTATCGAAAAATTAGGAAATATTGGCTTATTCCCCTCCTCAAAAATATGGGCTTCAGAACTTTTTTACCTGCATATAGAATTATGAAAACTGATTCCTCTCCACAAACTGTTTTTGCAATGGCAAAATTCCTAACGGCAATGTGGCACGCACGTTCTCGCATTATTAAGCTGAATGTTGACTTTTAATTATGTATTACCAAATTTTACTTAACAATTTATAACTTGATTTATTCATCTAAAGACCAACTTTTAATTCTCATTGTGCAAGTGTATATATTTTGCTGTTTATAATGAGTGTTTATCTTTTATGATCTAATTGGTCGAAATAAAGATTTTTGAATGAATGATTCTGATGATGTGACTTAACGCCTGTCATTTAGTAAATTGTGATAGTCTGGTCAGGGTGTTAAACAATACACATAAGACAGGTGGAGAAGGTTCTTAACTGTGGTCTGATATGCGTTAGCCTGCGTATGCCTCTGGTAGCTGAATTACATTTTGACGATCTTCTGCACTTATTTTTTCAGACTCAGTTCGTGCTGACAATGACTCAAACAAGCTGTGCGATGTGGTGGCCTTGTAAATTCCCTATGGGCTGGTTGTATTTCCAGAACTGTTATATGATTACTTTAATTATCCTCTTCGCAAACTTCTACATTCAGGTAAAAAAATGTTTTTTATAACGTGTCTCTTTTCTTCAAATTGAACATACCCGCAAAAAGAATACCCAAAACGAATGAATCTCTGTACCTTTTCTGCATTTCTTGGTTGTAATGCCTGAATTACCAGAAAGGAGAAAACGCCTTTTCAGGTGCCTAGGAAACAAAGGCCATCCAGTGACCATTTCTGCCCGATGGTTACAGTTCCTTCAGTATTCATTTTCGTTCACTCAAACATCTAAGATACATCGAGTGAGTGAATGCCGTACCCCGCCTTTTACTTTGGTTTCTTCTCTATCTGAGTGTTTCTGTTGGAGATTGTGGAAAGAGTTGCTTGTGTCTAGCAAAGCTTTTTCAGTGAGTAGATGTGTTTTACTACAGGCTTAGGTGTGAGTTACACCTCTACACACAGAAGAAGAGTAGTGAGTTGGGTCCTTGGTCTTCGGATAGCTTTGATCAATTTAGGGTGCGTTTCTGCTACTAGTGATCTGGCGTGGCTGTCGTGTGATGCAGGATGCTTGGGGTGCCGCGATTTCTTTTGTACTGTGTATAATGTCTTTTGCTTGCCTGAATTATACTTTTTCTGTTTAAGTATAGTTTGCCTTGACTTTTGACTCTGCCAAATCTGCCAATGCGACCTCTTTGGATGTAGTGTAGTTTTCCACCTTTAAAATTAATGTAGGATGGAAAAACTTTGAATGAGCAATAATACTTTACTGCAGTAAGGCTTCCTGTGACGGTGAGGATGTACGATCCTTTTAATGTCCTTGTTCATTTCTCCCAACAAACAAACAAGGGCCATTAATCTCCTCTCCAAGGAACACAGCACGCACTGTATAAATTAGCTTACTCTAAACAAAAACAAGGTCTGCTGATTACACGAGAACGATAAGATGCAGACAAATGCCCGAAATAACTCAGGAAGGCAGGTGGCATCAGAAGGGGAATGTGGAGAGGCACCCGACCCTCCAATGCATCAAAGTCCATGAGATAAAAGACCATCTTTAGTTGTCTTGTGTGAAATAGTATGGTTTGAAAAAGTTATCGTTTATTTTTAGTGAGTGTTTTGAGTATTTGTGTGACTCGTGCTTGACATCATTGCATCACACGGTACAGCTAAATCACTTGCTCATATACCCTACTATTGAAAAATAAAGTATCGTCAGTTACTCTCTCTTGTTTCATGTGAGAAAGCTGAACTGGATAGGGTAAGTTTAGCGGACATAACACCCTCTGCAGAGATCTGTGCTTATCCTGCAGCTCATAAATCTAAATTCCGAAAAAAGCAGATTGTGCGTTCATGCTTGGCAAAATGAATAACATTGCAATTAGTAGCAGAAACATTATCTAAGCTCTGTATGCGGTTATAGACAATTCAGTTTTGGTTGTGCTTACTATACTCTTCATACCCACATTTTTTGTCAAGAATTTAGCAGCTAAATAAGAGACTTGCTATTGATTGCAAACATTACAAAAGTTGTCAAGAAAGCCTTCGCCATCCAGCTCCTTAACTATATCAAGGACTGTTATACAGACCTACCGGTATGGCTCCAGTCCATCTTATAGCAAGGAAACCAAGCATCCAATTAGTGGACACTCTGCTGCAGATCACATCCATAACAACCAGACCTCTCTACAGCATTCAGCGATGTTTATCCCCAAACCCTTCTAGACAGCTAGCAAAAAGAATGAGCTTCTAAATCACAGCAGTAAAGTAAGACTAAAGAAGAGAGCACAAATACTGCTCCAGGTCGAGGTAAGAGCCCATCCCAAAGGCATGTGGGTTCCTAGAATGCTTTCAGTCTCTACAGGGAGTGCCAAAAAGTGCTGCTGGCAGACATAGACATCATTATAAACAAATTTTAGACGACATCAAACTGCATTTAAGGGTCACATCAGGAAGTGACCTCACTTAGCTGATGACCTATTCCATATCCCACCCAGCTTGTCTGTAGAGATATCTCAAGCTGATTCCACCTAAGACCAAGTGAGTCCTTATCGCCAAACCAGCACATAGCACCATGTTCAGGGATGGGTGGATGAAAGAAACAGTAGCTGAGGACGTTAGCCCACAAGTTGTTAGCAGTGCCAAGCCACACGCATCATGCACAAGCCATGGTAACCTGGCAAAACTAAAGTAAAATATTGACTTAATAATAGCTATTCAAACAATGGTTCTGTGTCTACTTGAAGAATGCAATGTTTACTCAGTAGAATACATGACACCCAACTGATTCCCCGAAGAGAGCCCTTCATGCAGCAGCATTCTTTATTAAAAGTGTACAGAGGTTTTTTTCAGGATAACACCAATGCTCAAAGATCCCCAGTACCTCCTGCTATATCACCACTAAGGTAGTCAGTGACGGCTAACCACATCCAGGATCAAGCCATATGTAGGGCTTCTTGTAAATCATACCAATAGCATCACAAGACTGTGGATCAGAAAATGCAGACAGGAAGTGACCAGACACCTTGCCTTCTCCCACCACATCATAAGGTTGTATCTGTAACCCTTATCCCACCTGTTTCAGGAAAGAACTTAAATCCCTGCTCTTCATGCTAAACCTCATCAAGTAAGACTGTATCTGCAAACCTACTTGAAGAACTGTCCCGCCCCTGTTCTTTATAGCCCTCTTCCTTCTCATTTGTGTCCTCTCCACCACCTGCTATTGTTACTCCATGTCCTAAAGCTCCTCTACATTTCTCCTACCTATTCTGTTTCCACCTGTCACCCTCACTTGTAATGTATCCCTATTGTTAGAAACGGGGTTCCCCGGTAGGCTAGGGCAAGCGCCAAAGCCAGGCAGAAACTCCCGTTCTAGTCAGGGTGAGGGAGCTACACCCTGAGGATAACCCCTGCTCACCCCCTTGGTAGCTTGGCACGAGCAGCCAGGCGTATCCCAGAGGCAATGTGTAAAGTGTTTGCGCAACACGCGCACACACAGCAGCGACACACTACAAAAGAGACTCCACACAAGGTTATGTTAAAAAAGCCTTTGTATTATAAAAACACATTAGATTGCAAATCACATACATATATACACTGTGCCAACTGGCACCAGGTAGCAATTTACAGGGGATTATGTCCAGGGCAGCGCCAATCGGGTCGCTGCCAGAACCATCACAGAGCATCAACAGTAAATGCAAAACCACCAGTCATAAATGTATAACAGCCAGTAGCTACGGGTGAATAATGAACTTAGCATCATCACATTAGGGTTAGGCATACATCTGGAGTAGTGTGGCTCACTGGTTAGAGGCGGCAGGCCTGAGAGCAGAAGTCAGCCTGGGACCAGGGTTCAATTCCCGACGCGGCAGGGTCGTGGGCCTTGGTCAGCGGACTCGATAATTCTCGCTTCGGTGCTTACTCTAATCAGGGGTTCCACTCGGCAACTCTGGGCATTAGCTTGCCTAATCTCCACAACGGCCCCACCAATTCCGGGGATGCCTGGCTCCACCTTGGGGACTCCCAGCAAGGGACCATCCCACAGGGAAAGCCAGGACGGGTTCCCCAGAGTTATACAGCGCTGGGACGCCCCGTTGCTGGGGCAGCTGTGCGCTTTACAAGTATACTACATTTACATTTACATTTACATCTCATGTGCACTAGGCATCATCCTAAGACATCCTAGCATGACATTAGGCCAAAAAACATGATGCATCTCATTAGGCGTAAACCACATTAGATTAGGCATAAGCCACCTTAGATCAGGTATAAGCACATTATGCAGAAAACCAGCAATGTAAGCATTAGGAGAAAAACATTAGGCCTCAACCATAGGCATATAAACACATAATGCATCATATCAGCATAAGTCACATTGGGCATAAACACATTAGCATGCGTTATAACCCCAGCACATCATGGCATGACATTAGGCATCATGACATTAGGCATTCCCTTAGGCATAAATGCATTACACACAAAATCAGCAGGGCAAACCTGGTGACCCCAACCATGCACAGATTGGAGCCCCACTCTGGGACACCACAATACAGAATTGCCCAAACGTTGCAGCTGCCCACTGTCCTGCGGGGCAGCTGTTCGGAGGACAACCAGTACCGGTAAAGTTGGGGTCCCCTCTAACTCTGAAATCAAAAAGTAATGTTGCCCACAATGTTGCAGCTGCCCGTTGCTGTGGCGCAGCTGTGCGAAATGAGGCAGACCAGACTCTGGCACTAGCAATATGCTGGTTGAAGCCCCACTCCGGGACTCCTAAACTCAAAATGCCTCCTACGTTGCAGCTGCCCACTGTCAGGCGGGGCAGCTGTGAAGGGAAAAAAACCAACCACGACTTGGCAACACTGTGCCGTCGGAGCCTTACGCGGAGAAGGAATGAAGGGCAGCTGCCCGCTGCCACCCAGGGCCTCTGCCTGGCAAGTACAGTGAATGCCGTCGCGGCCCCTCCCTGTGCCCCGGGGGCCTTAGGCACCAACAATGTGCCTCGGCCGGCCCTGACAGTCTGCACACGCAGCCCCACTCACCAGGATTCCTGCCGCACGGCCGACTCTTCTGGGCAGGGGGGTGGCACCGGCAACTTCCCCACTCGCCGGTACTCTTCTTTGGTTGCTCCCGCCTTCTTGGGGGCATCAGTGCTGGGGCCGTCTCCTCTCCTGACTTTATCTGGGCCCCCTCCAGGGACCCACGACTTCAATGGGGAGCCCGCAAGGCTCTGGATGGCTTCCCTCAAGGCAGGGGGGAGGCGGGAATTGAGCCAGCGAGGCTCCCATCAGCTACTTTGCAGGCCCCGCCCACCGTCAGGCTCGGCCGCCGGTCTTCCATTTTCTTTTCTTCTGCGCTCTTCTATCCGGCTACCGAAGTGCTCCTGCCTTTGGTTTAAAAGTGATATAATATGGGGTGGGCACCCGCCGAATCTCTTGGCAGAAGGCAGCCTAACCGCGGCGGTGAAGTCGGGCTAACAGCACTTTCCTTCCTGAAGCGCGCTCACGTCCCCGGGCCGGCAGTGGTGCAATACAGCCACACAACGCTTTCCTTTGGACACGGGCCGGCGGCGGTAACCTCCACATTAGAACACGGAGTGGGCGCCTGCCAGAATTAAAATAAAGCACCAGCGGGGTGGGCACCCGCAATTAAGATCCAAAAAAGCGGGAAATGCGGGGTGGGCACCAGCCCAAAATCAGCAATGAGGGGGATTCCCTCAAAAATCATGTGCAGCTCGACGCTGCAGAGCTCCAGCGCTCCTCTGGGGGAAATTAAGATGTATTGCCCACGAGGTGCTAGAAGGCTGGCGAAGCTCCAGCATGTGGAGGCAAGGCTGGGCAAGGTCAGCAGACCGGAGGACAGCACACTGGGCAGAGCAGCAATTCCTGGGAACAGTCAGGCACCACAAAGAGGCAATCCTTCCAGCGCAGCAGCCTTTACTCCTACAAAGTCTCTTCCTGGGTCCTGCAGAAGGTAGAGGGTCAGAGTGGGGCACAGGGGCCAGCACGCATGGTCCCACGGTGGTTCCTCCTGGCAGAGTGTCCCCTCCACGTCAGCACAAGCACACC
The DNA here is from genome assembly GCF_964261635.1 of Lissotriton helveticus. Taxonomy (NCBI): domain Eukaryota; kingdom Metazoa; phylum Chordata; class Amphibia; order Caudata; family Salamandridae; genus Lissotriton; species Lissotriton helveticus. Next base: position 491,594,853 of record NC_136067.1, on the reverse strand, counting down.
AACCATATGGGGTCACAGCCCCTGTATTTATACACCTTTCTTCCCTGCGTCTCAAAGGGGGCAGAAGCTTCTGGAAGGGTCCTGGAAGTTCTAGTTCCAACTGGCACTGGGAGGGGTGTTAGTAGAGGGCTGAGCTAGCATTGTACAGGGCAGGCATAGGCCAATTCAGGGACAGGGATTTTCTCCTCCCACTACTCCAATTGCAGGTCCCCCATTCAGCCTGACCCTGCCCTCCCTGGAGCCACCCACTCCTCACCAGCCCCGGTCACTTCTAGAAAAAGACATGCAGGCAGGCACACAGCACACAGAAAGGCCAACTTCTAAAAGTGGAATTCCTAAAATAGTAAAAATAAATCAGCGCACACCTTTGCGCAGCATTTATCATTTCCATTCTACACATACCAAACATGCCATACTTATTTTGTTTTATTTAGGCGTTATCCCATAAGGGGAGAGTTCCCAATGTTAGCCTATGGAGGGCAGAGAGCACACGCACTCTGCACTGCTAACCAGTGCTAAATTGCCCAGAGTCCTAAAACCACCAACACCATGTAAGAAAAAAGGCTAGGAGGAAGGCAAAAAGTTTAGGGATGACCCTGCTAAAAGGGCCAAGTCCAACACAACCCCCTTCCAGCCAAAAGCCAGGGGAGACCAATCAATACCTTGATGGACTTCCCTGCTTGGGGCGTTAGAACACGGACGCAGGCCCACAACTGCAGGGGCACTGGCCAGTTCTATGCCACTCTGAACCCAGGTGGTTCTCTCTGTCAGAGCTTCCTGCACCAACTAAGCCACCCCTAGCTGTCCTCGGCCAGGAACAGGTCCTAGGATACCCAGATGTCTCTGGTCCTTGCCGTCTCACAGAGTGGGGGGCAGTAATTCCAGGCACATAGTACCCATTTACCACTCTACCTCTCATCAGGGCAGTTCTAAACAGCCACTGATCCTCCAGCCTAGGGTCCGAAACCCTCAGGCTGACCAGAAGTCATGGGTGAGGCTTTCGTCCCCCTACCTCTCCTTCTGGGGTCCGCACTCTCTCCTACGAGAGGCACCCTCAGAACAGAACTTCCTCACCAGTCCAGGACCTTGACCCTGTAGCTGGTCCGCCAACCTAACGTCTAAACCCTTAGGTTAAACCTGTGCCAGAGGCGAGTCCTCCCTCCCTCTGCACCCCCTTCCAGAGTTCCACCCCCCCCCACCTGGAGAAGTACCCCTGGAAGATAAACCAGGGGGGACATTGATTACAGATGTCCCTCCCTCCAGGTCAGACAGGTACCTGAACCCGGCCTCCCAACCCAGGATCTAGACCCTGTGGCTGAGCCGCAGCCAGAGGCGAGTCCTTCCGCCCTCTGATCCCCCTTCCAGAGTTCTGAACCCTCCCACCTGGAGAAGTACCTCTGGAAGACAAACCTGGTGCCAGAGGTGGGGACTCCACCCCTCTGCACTCCCTTTCAGAGTTCCACACCCTCCCACCTGGAGAAGTACCCCTGGAAGACAAATCAGGAGGGACACTGATTACAGATGTCCCTCCCTCCAGGTCAGGCAGTACCTGAACCTGGCCTCCCAACCCAGGGACTGTACCCTGCAGTTGAGCCGGTGCCAGAGGCGAGTCCTTCCGCCCTCTGCACCCCCTTCCAGAGTTCTGAACCCTCCCACCTGGAGAAGTACCCCTGGAAGACAAACCTGGTGCCAGAGGTGGGGACTCCACCCCTCTGCACTCCCTTTCAGAGTTCCGCACCCTCCCACCTGGAGTGGTACCCCTGGAAGACACAGGTTCTCCTGGCACTAGAGATCCTCCTCAATGGACAGCCCATCAGGACAGCCTAGGCTCCCCACCTGCTGTTCCCTTATGGAACCCTTCAGGCTATGGGACTGCGGTTGGGGCACCTCGGGACACCTCCCCGACTCACTCCTTCTCCTTGGAGACCGGACATGAGGCATACAACCCTCCCACTTCACCGGGACCTAGCTGGGCTACTCTGACCCTCTCCCACCACTCTGGGTTGAAAGATACCTGAGCCACTCCCTTCAGGATCACTCCCCAATGCCTTTCCAGGCCCTCTGGCACTTACCCAGAGGTCTGCCTCCCGTGCAAGTTCCCTGGGATCAGAGAACCCACACTCCAACAGGTGTTGGCACAACCCCAGAAAACAATTACTGAGCATGTGCTCCCTGATAGTCAGATGGAACAGCCCTTCAAAATCGTTTGCCATGCTACACACCACCCAATCCTCCAGTGCATTACAACACACATCCACAAACTCCCCCCAGGACTGGCCAGACAGTTTTCTACTGCCCCTAAACTTCAACCTGTACCCCTCTTCCTGGGAACTAGGTACCATCTTCTGGGCTCTGGGAGTGGGACTTCCTACACTGGAATCACTTCTGCTGCCACCACTGGACCCCACCCTCCCTGGTGAGTCCAGACTCCTGAAACCACTCTCAGGGGACAACCTACCCTCTAAAGTCAGTTTCTCCCTGGTGAAGGCCCTCTCTGCCTCCGCCATCCTTTCTTGCGCTAGGACCCTTTCGGTCTCTAGCCTCCTCTCTTTTAAACTCAGCTGCGCTAACTCCACTCTGAGCCTTTGCAACGCTAGCTGATGCTCCCAAATGTCATCCTCCTCACAGACTAACCCCATCTTGGTGAGATACACCACCCACAGGGGAACACAATTCAAAAATGACACTTTTAGGGCGAAACAAAATCAAGAAAACTAATCCCCAAATCTGTGATTTTCTAAGTGCTGAGTTTGTAGTGCAACCAGTTGTTGCTGTGGTACTGCGTGAACACAAGTCCTATCCCACCGCTGCCACCAATGTTAGAAATGGGGTTTACCGGTAGGCTAAAGCAAGCGCCAAAGCCAGGCAGAAACACCTGTTCTAGTCAGGGCGAGGCAGCTACACCCTGAGGATAACCCCTGCTCACCCCCTTGGTAGCTTGGCACGAGCAGCCAGCCATATCCCAGAGGCAATGTGTAAAGTGTTTGCGCGACACGCTCGGCACTAGAACGCAATCAATGACATATATTCAATGTGCCAACTGGCACCAGGTGAGCAATTTACAGGGGATTATGTACAGGGCAGCACCAATCGGGTCGCTGCCAGAACCATCATAGAGCATCAACAGTAATTGCAAAACCATCAGTCATAAATGTATAACATCCATTAGCTATGGGTGATTATCTCCCTGCTCAAACCAGGCAAGACTGCGGATAAATGTGAGGCCTAGCGACCTTTATCCTTAAACAGCTTTGACACGAAAATACTGGCTGCAGTCATAGCCAACTGCCTCTCCCTGCTTATGGAGGGCTTAGTTCTACCAGATCAGGCAGGATTTGTCTCGGGCAGAGCCACCTCCCACAGTTTGCGCACCATTTTGCGCTTCTTCATGATATCGACCCGAACTGCGCGATAGCAGCGATTTTTTTTAGATGCCACAAAGGTATTTGATTCCTTGGAGTGGGATTACATGCTGGCCATACTGGGCAGAATGGGTCTCCTGCACCCTTATTTTGCTTGGATTCACTTACTTTACTCTAAACCAGAGGCGGTCCAGATTAACGGACTATATTCTGACCCAATTTCTATTAAGCGGGGCACTCGCCAGGGATGCCTGTTATCCCCGCTGCTTTTTGCCCTGGCCCTTGAGCCCCTTGCAGCCAAAATTAGGTAGCACCACAGAGAATACCCCATAATCTATCCCTCCCGTCAAATCCTCATATCGCTGTATGCGGATGACATTACCCTACACCTCCGAGACCCCAGCGTAAGTCTCAATCCCATTCTGAGGGAGTTTATCAGGTTTGTTCATCTATATGGGATAAAACTGAATTGGAGCAAGTCGCAGATCTTCCTACTCCCCTCCAGTACTCCTCGAATTACCGCTGATTATCTGCTAAATTGGTGTGAAAACGAAATCAAATACCTGTGAGTCGTCATTACTAGGAACCCTGAAGAGACGATTATATCTAACTATGGGACTGCGATAGACACGATTACCACATGGATTGACCGATGGATCACCCTCCCACTCTCCTTAGCGGGCAGAGTGGCCCTGATGAAAATGAACATCCTCCCCAAGCTACTCTATTTCTTAATATACCCTATTACCCAGGGCGCAACTTTTTTAACATGATTCAATCATTGCTCATCAGGCTGGTCTGGGGTGGGAGGCAACCCCGACTGAGCTGGAAACATCTGACGCAGCCATTCTCCAGGGGTTGCTTTGAAGTTCCGGACATGGAACTGTACTATCTCTGCGCCCAGGCCCACTCCGCAATATACTGGCTACACCCGCCACCCTTCATGCCACACTTGGCCATTGAGCAAGTCTACATGTCACCTACATCACTTGCATCCCTGCTGGGTACACAGGTCCCAGGCGAGAAAGTAGCACACCACACAGTCTCCTGCACCAATAGCTCTTGGCAACGCTTGACGAAAGGTAATGGATAAGGCCCTGCTCTATTCCCCACTAGTACCGTTGCCATACCTTCCATACGCCCCAGTCACACAGGAAGCAGTATGTTGTGACATGCTGCGCAAGAGGGGGTTGCATACATGGGGTGACCTGTACCACGAGGGAAGGTTTCAAGACCAAAGAGAGCTACTGACAAGGGACAGAGTTAACGTAACCCTTGGAGGTGTTCCTAAACATTAGACTCAAACAAGAAATGCAGGCAAATACACTAAGATTCCCGCATGAGCCTACCGCCCTGAAGGTCCTTCACACTACATTAAAGACGTCCGACCCCTCACATGCTTTGTCTCGCATCTATCAAGCGGCTCTGCTGGAAAGGCCGGCGGTGCTGTCAGGTGCCAGATGCGCATGGGATTGAGACCTGGAATCCCCCTTAACAGATGTACAATGAGATTACTACTGCGCGCAGACCGCAGAAATCACAGCTAGCTGCAGACTGCGCATAATTCACTTTAAAATTTTGCATAGAATTTACTACACGCCGCTGCGTACATACAAGATCTAGGCAGGTGACCAATGTATGCGCTGCCATCAAGAGGGGGCCGACTTCCTGCATTTGGCGTGGTCCTGTGCTCAAGTACAGGTTTACTGGCGGGAGATGTTGGAGGCACTAGCTGAAATAATTACACTACCCTTACCACTATCCCCCCTACTGGCGCTACTGGGATAAACAGTGGACATCCCTAAGGAGCGAAGAAAGTTCACTGCATTGGCCCTGGGAGAGCTCCCAAATTCAAAGAGTGGTTACACAACCTAGGGCCAGATGTAGGAGCCTAAATACCGGTCGGTAACGGCCGATTTCGGCCATTACCGACCGGTATTTAGGAATTGGCATGTAGGGGGCCAATTTTACTGATTCGGTAAATTTACCGAATCGGTAAATTTATCGAATCGGTAAAATACCGAATCGGTATTTTTACCGATTCGGTAACTTCCAGATGTAGGTGGGACTCTTCTGAGTCCCAAAGGCCTTTCAGATTCGGTATTTTACCACCCAATCCAATTGGGTGGTAAAATACCGAATCCAGGTGTGCATGCACATGTGTGCATGCACACCTATGCCATGTGACAGACAGACATGCCCTTAGGGCATGTCTGTGTGCCACATGGCACACATGCCTGTATTCGGGGTGCTAGAGGGTGTTAAAGTGACACCCCCTGCACCCTTGCTGGATTCGGTATTTACCGAATCGGTAAATACCGATTCGGTATTGCCCATTGATTCCTATGGGCTTCAAGGCCCAAAGGAATCAATGGGCAATACCGAATCGGTATTTACCGATTCGGTAAATACTGAGTTTTACAGAATCGGTAATTCAATTAACGATTTTACCTAAATCTCCCTCCTTCTATTTTACCGATTCATAAATACCGATTCGGTAAAATTCTGTATTTATGAATCGCTAAAATAGAATTACCTACATCTGGCCCCTAATCTATAGTAAAGACCAACTAACATCCAGAGCTACTGCCAACTACATCCCACCCCAAAGATATTTGGGGACCACTAATATCATACCTTCAGGAACACAGTGAGGATGTTCCATTGCTGATCACTCAGGGGGAGCCATCCGAAGTATAGCACAGTAGATTGGTGTATAACATGGGCATATTGCAAACATTATGTATGGTTGATCTGCAGTTGGACCATGTGAGTAATCGGTCCCTCTTACTCTTTAGGTCTCGCCTGAGCAAGCGCATGTGCTGCTCTGGCGAGACGTTTAGTAAGTGTGCTTCAGAAAGCTCACCACACACTTTTTGTGTGGCCTACAGCGTGCGGTTACGCGCAGTTACGAGCATAGGCGCCACCTGGCTTTCCTCTCTCATCACGGCTCATTCACTCTGGTCGGGTGCCCTTACAGGACGCGATCCCTTTCACGGCTGCACGGCCAATGATCTTTGAACTTTCCATTTTGGGTGCTTGCTTATTTTAAATGCTTCGGCGCTAACCTTCGTTCCTGAATGCTTTTTCCAAACTTCACGTGTGAAATGTGCTAACCCCCGGTGCGTTCTGAGAATCGGTTCTTGTTTATTTCAAATGCTTCTATGTTAACCCTCAATCCCTTGATGAGTTGTGAAAATGCTTTTTTGTGGTTTTTAAAACAATTTCATTTGATTTGAGTTCTCCCGATGCGGTGTGCAAATACTGAACAATAAACACGTCAGAAAAGCCGTTTGTTAATGCGTTTGCGCTAACTCCCGATGCAGTCTTAAAATCCTTTGTTGCACTAACTACAGTAAACATTCTACTATGGGCATGGAGAATGGCAAACTGAATAATGTCATGGTTAGAAACGCCCTATTAGTGCTTCATTTTTAAACAAATTAAGGGCGGTGAATCACATTTTGCAGTTTTAAGGGGCACTTTTATTTCCTTCTTCTAACAAACAAAATGACATCACTTAGAAATGTTAAGTGTTAATTAAACACTGTAGGCAGCTCCCAGGCTCCTCTTGGAATGGAGAGAAATTTGCATTAAATGTTGTGCTTTCACTCTTTCATTTTACGTTTCTTATTAGGCGTAGATGGAAAAGACCAGCTGTTGTGCTTTGTACGGAGCTGCAGCGACCGGGGTGCTTTGCTGCTCCGTGTGTCTTTCTTTTTTTTACAGGCCATTTACATTTGTAAGAACCCTTTGAAGGGATAAAAACTGTGTTTTAATTTGAAACAACTTTTCTTGTTTACTCGCTTTTCTCCTACCAGTGCTTTTACAGTGACACTTCCCCATCCCAGCCCTCCTTTGCACCACCCCAGCCGTCCTCCTTGGATTTCCTCCCTGTTTGCAGGTCCCGCTCCCACCCATTTACAGCTCTCTAAAGCACTGTCCATTAAAGCATACTAAAGGTGGCCATGTAAATCTGAGCCCAGCGCATTTCATAAATTCCATCTGGTTTCTAGGTTTCCTTATTCTGTCCTTGTTTAGGTTAATTGTGAATTATGCCTTCCTGCTTTTATAACGGCTCCTTGTGGCACGTGGGCAGCCCATCCCCAAGGCTGCTCATTTACGGAGCAATCTGTCTCTGCTTGTAACTTTTCCCTTTTTTGTTAACATGACAAAGTGTTATTACAACACAGGCGACATGTGCTTGCGCCTGCATAGAAACAGTATTGTCAAACAGATGGGAAATGGTGCTACCATATGTTATGAGTATAGCACAGCCTAGTCATGATTTGCCAGTGCTTTTACATAAAAAGTGTATAAGTAAAAGTGCTTCGATATTCTGAATATAACATCTCCACTTATCTATCCTATTTAAAGACACGCTTTCTTCTACCACTTCACTAACATTTTTTCTTAAAACTCTCTTTATTATACAGTTAGACCACTACACTATGCCTACCTAATCTACATTCACCTCACTACACTTCAGTCCACTCTCCTAAACAAAACTCTACTTTACTCCACAACATTCTCCTTTAATCCACTCTATTCAACACTGCTCAACTTTACTACACTCCACTCTTCATAACTCTGTTATACTCCTTTACTCCTCTAGACTTTACTCTACTCACATTTACTCCGCTCTATTCTACAACAATTCAACACCACTTAGCTTTTCTCAATACCATGCTGCTTTACTCCACTCCACTACCCTACCACCACTACACTCACATCCCTACACTTAAAAACACTCTCATTTACTACTCTCTAATTTATTCAACTCCACTCAAATCAACACCACTCTACTTTAATCTATACAACCATTCTCTACATTACTCCACACTACTCTACTTTACTCCACAACACTATACTTTACTGCACTCCACAAAAAAATACTTTACTACACTTCGATTTTATACCCTCACTTACTTCCACTCCATTATATTCCAGTCCACTCTACTTTACTAATCTTTCCTTTACTCCAATCAACAACACAGTACTCCACTTTATTTGACTTTACTACACTCAATTCAAATCTCATTCACTCCATTACACTCTACTCCACTTTCTTCGACTCAATAACACTCAATTTTAATAAAACCCACTCTACTTTCCTCTACAACACTCTACTTTACTCCATGCCAATACAAACAGCTTTACTATAATCAACTCTCATTTAATCTACTCAACTGTACTCCATTCTATTTTACTTCATTCTCCTATACTCTACTCTAATGTACTCCATTCTACTATAGCCAACCACACTATTCTTTATTCCACTCCCCTCAATACCGATAACATTTTTGACACTATGCTTTACTACACACCACTCTGCTTTACACCACTCCACCCACCACAACTCTAAATTACTCCACTAAACTATACAATACTCAATGCCACTCTCTTAATACACGCAACACTACTTTACTCCAAACCACAGCACTCACCTACATTCCACTCTCCTCCACTACGCTCTCCTCCACTCCTCTCCTCCACTCCACTCTCCTCCACTCCGCCCCCTCCACTCCGCTCTCCTACAATCCCTCTTCTACACTCTACTCCACGCTACTCTAGTTTATTTAACTCCACTATACTTTACTCCATTCAACACAACTCTACTATAATCCACTCACATTTATTACACTCCACTTTTCTTTACTCCAATACACTCTACTCGACTGTATAACATTCTACTTTTCTACATTCTATTTTACTATACTCCGCTCTATTGCAATATCCTTTACTCAACTCTAGTCTTTACTTCACTCCACTCTACTTTACTCCTCTGTACTCCACTCAATACAACTATTTTACTACAACACACTCATCTTTACTACCCACAACGCTACTTTTCTCTACAACACTTTGCTTCACTTCACGCCAATACATTCTACTTTACTCTTACCAACTCTACTTTATACCACTCCACTCCACTTCACTCCACTCCACTCCACTCCACTCTACTCAACACCAATCTACTTTACTCAACAACACTCATTTACAATACAATAAGTCTTGCATTTGCAAAAGTACCAGCTATTGGCATTAGAAATAACAATGCCTTTTATTTAGGTGATTTGAAAAACAGCAACCAATACAAAAAAACGCATTTTGTACTTATAATGGTTGCATACAAAATGCAAAATGGCAATATCTGAGCCACTTTTAATGCCATCCTTACTCATAGTAAGCATACTATATTTATGCAAAACTTGCCAGTTTTCAAAAAGCATAAATAAAAGGCATAATCATTTACAATGCCAATAGCTCAAACTCTTGCAAATGCGAGACCTATGCATTGCACATGCTTGTTTTGACTTTAGAGTGACCTATTGGTATTCCCTGGACGGGCTGAATGTTGAGGGGGGAGGGTCAGTTATATCATGGAACTGTGCAACTAAATGTAAATCCAATGTATGAAATGTTTATCTGATGTACTTGCATACCATGTAAAGAATGCTCTGAGTTGATACTGTGACGTTTTTGACTTTTGTCCGAAAATGATAAATAAAGTTTACAGAAATAAATAAATTGACTAACTTGGTAATATTACATTTTAAAAGCCTGGTTATGATCGCGTAGATTCCAGACACTTTAAAATGAATCGGCGCTACAAAGAAATAAACGCCTGTAGTTTTCCATTTGTGATGGTGATAAAACTGCTTGCTCTACTGTTTAAAGAGCACATGTGAGCTTGGGAGTAACAGTGGCTGGCCCTATACATGCATTCTGTTTAGAGACTGACTATTTTGTATATATTCACAAACTTTTAAAAGAATCTGTAAATAAAGAATAATGGAATAGTTAAATAGCATTACAAAGAAACCCAAATAATGAAAAATGAAATTAACACTAAAATCTCAACGGTGAAGAAAATTCAATAAACACTTTCATGGTGAAAATGCTGTTAAACATTCCTTCCCCATACTAACCATAACTATTATCCGTACCTTATCCCTAACCTTATTACTTAGTCTAACCTTAGTCTAACTTGAACAAGGACAAGAGCCCCAGGGGATGATTTGAGACTGTCTGCAATGTCACTACTTCCATTACTTTTCATGGGTATTCAGCTCGCATGTGGGCCCTCTATGTTTCCGTTCTCCATGCAGTGCCTCTTCTCTGGCCTTGCTTTGCGGCTGCCCTTGGGTGCCTGGCGGCTCAGGGCTGTGCTTGGGGTGCCCTGATTGCCAGTGGGCCGGTTTTGGCTGTTGTCCTGGCGTTTTGGCGTGCCTGAGCTAGCTGGTTGGGCTAGCTGGTTGGGCTAGCTGGTGGGGCTGGCTGGTGAGGCGGTTTGTGGAGCAGGCGGTGATATTGGTGGTTTGTCTGCTCCGGCGTTTGTGCTGCGTAGCGGTTTTATTTAATCCTTTTCTGCTGTGTGCTGCTTTAGGCAATGGCCTGTGGTGTTTGGTGGGCTGTGAAGTCCCTGACTTCTGTTGCACGGACCCCTGTTTTCAGTGGTGTGGTCTTGGCCTGTTGTGTAACTGGCCCCTCTGTGGCCAGGTTCTGGTCCCTGCTGTGATGGCGGGTCTTGACGTTTTTCCACCTGTGGCCTGGTCTTGCGGTTTGGGCTAGGTTCGTTGGGGTTCCGGTCCGCTTTCCTGTTTGTTTTCCCTGTGCGGGTGTTGTGGCTCAGGTGCAGGGTTTGGGCCCGTGGTTCTGATCTGATTGGGGGGGCTTTTGGCTTCTGCCTCTGTTTTTTGTGGTCTCACTGGCTGGCCTCTGCCGGTTGGGTTTCTGGATTGCGGCTGTTTGGCACTGTGCTGATCTTTCCAGATCTGTGGGGGCACAGTGTTGGTTGCCTCCTGTCTCTGCTGGTGGGTCTGTGTTTCTGGCTGCCGGCTTCTCAGGTGCGTGTTGGGACGTTGGCGGGGTTGGGCTGTGGGCTGCCCTGTTTGCCTCTCCTGTTTTGGTGGCCATGGCTTGGTGCTTGTTTTCCTGCTGGTATGCTGACTCACTTGTGTTGGTCCCTTGGTGTTGTCCTTTGCCCTCCGGGCTAGTTGGTCGGTTGGTTGTTTGGTTGGGGGGGTTCCTCTCTTCCGGTTTCCTGGGTGACTCTGTTCCGTGGCCCTTGTCGAGACTGTTGGTTCTGGAGTGTCTTGTGGATGTTCGCTGGGTGGGGTCTTCCCTGTTGTGCCTGTTTGTTCTTTGGGTTGCCCTGGTCTTGGTGACCTTGGGGGGCTGTCTCGCCCCCTCTTGGTGCTCTGGTTGCTGTGTCCTGGTTCTGTGCAGTCCGGTCCAGGGTCTGGTGGTGTCCGCCCCTTGACTTTCCTTGGGTGGGGCCCTGTTGATGACCTTGTTCCTGGTAGGGTGGTGTGTACCTTTTTTCCTGTCTGGTTGAGGTATGTGTTTCTGGTTGCCTGGTCCTTCTGGTTCGTCTTCAGGTGCCTGGAGTTCTGGTGCTTGTTGGACCGGCTTCCTTTGCCTTTGTTGAGCTGGGTTCTGGGGGGTGGTGGCCCAATGTCCCCTGCATTCATTTTGGGTGCCTCAGTCTGGGCCTATTGGTCTATTTCTATGCCCCGGCTCCGACTCCCTTTCCCGGTGTAGGTGCTGTGGCTGGCATCATGTGTCGGCGCTGGTAGTTGGTGCTGGATGTTCCTGCTCTGGGGTTTGGTCCTCCTCTGGGGGTTTCAGGGGCAGTGCCCTCTGGGCTCTCTGGTGGCCTGATCTGTCGGGTTGGTGGGGGCTTGCTCTTTGTCGATGTTTCCTCCCTTCCTGATTTTGTCTGTTTGGCCATGCCCTTGGTTGGTCCTCTGGGTCTGTGCCCTGGCCCTGTTGGCTTGCCCCCTCCTCTTTTGGGCTGGTCTGCTGTGGGGCACCCCGGTTATGTTAGGGTTTGTCCCGATGTTGGCTCTGTCGCCCCTCATTTCCTGGTTTGGTCTGAGGGTTGTTGGGTCTTCCCTTGCCTCTCCTTGGCTGTCTTTGAGAGATGCTTGGGTGTTTTTTTGGCTTTGTAGGGCGTTCCTTCTGGTGTCTGCATAGTCACACTCTCTGTTGCGTTTGCTGCCAGGTCTGTGGCTCCGCTTGGAAGTGCTGGGCGTGGCGGACTGGTGGCCCGGTGGGCTCCCTTACGGGTTGGTCCTCCTTGTGGTGGGTCTTTCTGGTGGTGTGGGGTGGTGCGGCCCTATTGTTTGGTTGGGAGTTTTGTGGGCTGTGTGCTCCTGCCTCTTTTTCCTGTGGTTCTCCCTTTTGCTTCGCTTGGGATGCTGTTTTCGGTGTGGTGTCCACGGTGTGCTTGGGAATTCGGAAGGTCAGGTTTCGAGCTTTGGTATGCTCCATTAGTAATGAATGGGACGAGGACTGAAGGGACCTGCGGTAATGCCCTATTACTTACCGGTAATCTTCATTACTTGTGGTCCTGTTGTCCTCATCCCATTCATTACGCCCTTACCTCCTGGGCGTCTGACCTTCCTGTTGGTGGCTTGGTAGTTCAGGCGCAATGCTGGGGGAGTACTGGTTAAGTACTACCAGTGGGAGGGGATGGGGAAGGGATCCCAGCATTCCTCTGTTCTTTTTTCTGTCTGGGAGATGGTTATCTCCATTAGTATTGAATGGGACAAGGACAGCGGGACCAGGAGTAATGAAGATTACCAGTAGGTATTAGGGCATTAGTTCCTAGGCCAGGCATGCAGAGGAGCCGTTGATGTAGTGTGATGTATTTCGTCGAAGAGGATGCAGGCCTGGAGGGGAGCAAACGTAATTATTTCAATACTTGTGTGATGTGGTTAAAGCATTTAAAGAGGTGTGCTATGGTGTGGAAGATATATTTCAGGGCTGCTTATGATATGTTAGGGAGGAATAAACATCAGAATGTCAGATAGGAAGGATTTAATTATTTTTTGCGGGGAGTTACCCAATACTATGCTATTTTGGATTTAGTGGCTACATGTTCCTTCAAGGAGAGGTCCTGTCAAGAAGGGTAAACCCAAACGATTATGTATTGTTAGCTGAGGCGTGAAGCTGTTTTAACCCGATACCTAATTTTAACTGATTTTTATGTTACATTTGTTTTTTATTTATAACAAAACACTTCATTCATTCAGCTTCATATTTTTTAAGTGCAGCAACTTAACAACTTAAAATAAATATTTATAGTGGCAACGTTTCTATAAGTTCTTTAGTTATTCATACTTCCTGTCTGCAGGTTTCTAAGTAGTGATATAAACCGATTTTAAATTCCTGAAGAAAATACAAATTTCATTTCAACTGAAAATAACTTGGAATTAATCCTGCATTTTTTACTGAGCCTTCTGTTTGGTTTACCTCCCCCACTCAACTGATGTGTTGGTCTGCCAGATAGTTTAGGCCTTACGATTTACTTATACAACAACCCACATCGGACCTCATGGAACATTTCTAGCCCTAATAACAACTGCTGTAGCATTAATGAGCCCACAAAACAAAGTTGTCCTTTCTTTCTTCCTGTCAAATATTATTTAGCACTCTCTTGGTCCTCTGATGGACTCTGTTTTGTGCTGAGAGGGGTTGGAATCCAATAGTCATCCAATGAGGACCAGGAATTGGATAACTAGACTACAAACTGGAAATCAAATTACGTTCAATACAATGCTATAAAGGCAAAGGATTACTACGCCAAGCCCAAGTCTCCTGAAGAAACAAATTGGACCCAAAATCATACACACCAAAAGCTTGGTTAAAGCTATGCAGAATAATGACATTAGTATTTGGTGCTCTGAGATCTCTCTAATATGGTCTTTCCTGGTTTTTCCCCGTTTTTTTTGTAAACAAACTTTATTCAGTTTTCACTTTCCATTCATATGAACTTTCTCGTTTCTACGACATTGTACACTTAGTTATACATTGATGTATACATTAAGGATACATTATGTCACATTCGCGGACCAGTCCATTCCGCCCAGGTCTTCCTCACTGCCATCTTCATTAGCGGTGTCCACAGAATGTATTTGTCTAAGCCGTTACAACCTCTAACGCTATCACAGACGTCGAGTCCACGCTGTCGTAGGCCTGTTCATCCTCTAACTCCAACAAAAAATCAAATTAGGGAGTGAAGAGGTAGTGCTAGAAAGCACTAAGGTGGACGCACCCTCCTCCAGTCAATGGTATATATAAACAATAAGATCCACCTCTAAGAGGTTTCCTGTGAGCCAAGGTATGACAGACATACACAGTATTTGTTAAAATACCCCTCACACACCAAAAGGACCCTTGGTGTCATGCTTCATCATCGGGGTCTTTCCGCCCCGCTGCGGGACGGGCGTGCTACGACTAGCGACTACACTGGAGCACTTAGATATTGTAAGTGCTATGTGAGGTGTATTTGAGTGAGTGTAAGTAGGGTCAGGAGTAATTGGAAAAGTGAGGTTGAAAAATACCTGGCCTTATGAAAACAAAAATTCTTTATTGGTCATAGGCTGGTATCGTTAAAATGAGTGTGGCGGAGAAGCCAAAGCTTAACAATGAGCTAGTTCTCCTGGTGATGTCAACATGTTTCAAGGCTGCCTGCCTCTTCGTCAGGACGGGGTCAGATTCCTCTGTCACTCACTAACGTTGCCATCAATATGTGCAATGTATATATACAAGTGAAAAATGAGAATATAATACCTATGTGGTATGAGATTAAATTACAGTTACAGCCCTATCAGTATTTCTGAATCGTGAGCTTGAATAAGTAGGAGTCAATGCCCCATGAGCCGATCTGGAAGAGGGGTAAAATGTAACTGCCATTACTTGTCGAGAAATCCTCGCATCCTCCCTCGTCCGCGGCTTCTGTGTCTGCCTGTCATACCTTGGCTCACAGGAAACCTCTTAGAGGTGGATCTTATTGTTTATATATACCATCCTCTAACTCCTCCCCACCTCTGTGAAAGCAACAAAAAACAATAACTCCCCCTTTCCCCCTTCCACCGCCCATCCCTTCCCCCCCTTACTTCAGACATGTCGCTCTCCCTCGTACCTCCCATATCGCACAGCATACACTCCTACCATCCAATTGAATTCATTATGTCAATAATGAAGGACCCATCTAGGGGGATGCTCTCCCACCAGTCGCCTCACCCATCACCGTCCCACTTACTCAACAGAGGTAACGTTTCAGAGCTGAAATAGTTGTGTCCCCCCCCCTTCAGAAGATCAGTCGTCATCGTCAGTCGGACTCTTGAGCGGGTCTACCATTGCTACCCAGGCCCTAGCCATTTCCAGCAGTTTGTCATTATTGGTTCTCCGGGCCATTTGTAGTCTGAAAATCCCTTCACAATCCACCCACTTTATAAATTCCCGCACCCATTGCGCTGTATTAGGTGTAGTGACCGACTTCCAATAACTAGTAATCTCCCTTTTAGCTTGGACTAATCCTAAATCTATGAATTTACTGGTGATCTTATTTCGGGCAATGTGGGGAAACCAGTGTAGCAGACAAACACCTGGAGTCAGCTGTAGATCCCGATCTGTCACCTCCTTTAGCCTGGTCAGGACCTCCCCTCAAAACCCTTGTAACAGTGGACACTCCCAGAGCATGTGCACAAATGCAGCAGTTTCCAGTTTGCACCGCAGGCAGGCAGTGGGGGACCCAAAAAACGAATTAATTTTGAGAGGAGTGAGGTATGCCCGATGGAACACATAAAATTGTATTAGTTAAAATCTCGCGCTCCAAGAGCATTTCCAAGCCCGCTTCATCAACATCTCCCATGGCTTTTCCTCATACAGGTGTCCCCAGATCCGCTTCCCATTTAATACGCAGCTCCTGTAAAGGAGTTCTGGACCCCTGCGTAATTCTCCTATAGAGACAGGTAACCGACTTGACCTTCCCCGCTGAAGTGACCACATACTGACAGGGAAGGAAAGTCTGTGGCTCCTTCACTCCTTTCTGCCAATGTTTACGAATGGCTTCCGTCAATGCCGCATGCAAGAGAAAGTCCTGGGCGGGCATTTCATATCTTTCCATCAAGTCTTGAAACGGTATGAGGACACCATCGTCATAGAGGTCGCCAGTAGTAGAGATCCCCAGGTCCTCCCAGTCCTGTAACCTCTGCCAATCCCTTCCATGCGGTAACGCCTCACAGAGCCATACTGGTATCTCCGGCGCGTACGCAGGCCCCACCTTAATTCTCCTATTGGCGCTATTCCAGCATTGTCGCATGACCCGCAGATCCCTCGGCACCTCTCTTTCACGCAACAGCAGCTGGAGAAGAATCCTTGCGAGTTGGCGAAGACCCAGGTTCATACCCCTCTGGTCCGCCGCTACTCTCAGCCTCCCCGCCATCCATTGCGCAAACCATTGAAATTGGGCCGCGTGGTAATATGCCTCATAATCAGGGGCTGCCAAGCCTCCCTCCTGCCTAGGGCGCATCATAGTGGTCAGCGCCATTCTACGCCTTCCTGAGCCCCACAAAAAACCCGTAACCATAGTCTTTAGTTGGGCAAAATACTTTCCAGGTACCCAAAGTGGCAGCGCTCCAAAATAGTAAAGTAGACGAGGCAGGGTTATCATCTTTAGCAACGCCACTCTCCCCGCCACTGACAAAGGCAGGGTCCCCCAAAAATCTAAATTACTCCTGGCAGCTCTCAATGCACATCCTATGTTGCCCTCACATAGGTCAGAGAAGGCTCATGATAAATTCTGACTCCTAAATAAGACGAGCAGCTGCTTTCACACCGCACATCCAGTCCATCAGGTGGTTCAGCTCTACCCCCTCGTACCGGAAAAAGACACATTTTATTCCAGTTATCTTTTAGCCCCACCATCTGCCCCAGTCTAGCCAGCAATTCTCGGGAACCTCAGCAGCATTGGCGAGAAACATTAAAAGATCGTCTGCAAATAGAGCAATATATTGTGCCTGACCCATTCCATCCAAACCCCTGTAATACTGCCCGCATGGACAGCTATGGGCTCTATTGCCAGGGCAAACAGGAGGGGAGACAGTGGGCATCCCTGTGTTGTCCCCCTGCCCACAATGGAGGCTTCGGAAATCACGCCCCCGTCCTGACCCTGGCAGTTGAGTTGCTATACAGAATCTTCGTCCAGGCCAGAAATCCCTCTCCCAGGCCAAATGCCCTCAAGACCCTAAACAGATATGGCCACTCCAGACTATCGAAGGCCTTTTCAATGTCAACCAATAGTACACACGCCTCTCCCACTGAACCGTATACCAGTTGGCACAGCCTTCGTATATTCATGGCCGTATTCCGGGAAGGAATAAACCCAGCCTGGTCTCCATGCACAAGGGTTGTCATATGCACCATCAGTCGGCTGGCCAAAACACTGCTCAAAATCTTATAATCGAGATTAAGCATTGCGAAAGGGCGATAGGCTGTGCGGTCCCACGCCGGCTTGACCGGCTTGAGGAGGGGTATAATTACTGCTTCCCTCGTTGCGCTGGGCAGGTAGCCATCCTGCATTGACTGGTTGTAGAGGGTTAACAGCTGACGAGCCAGCAGGTCCACATACGTGGCATAAAACGCGGATGGTAACCCGTCAGTGCCCGGGGTTTTGTTCTTGGCTATCCGTTTTATGGCTCCCCTGATCTTTCCCTGCTCCACTGGCCGCCCTAAGCTCTCTGCCTCCTCCACCTCAATCTGTGGCAGCTCAATGTCTAGGAAACCCCCCTCCAGGACCCTGGGATCTAGCGACTGTGATATAGAGTAGTGTAGTATTCCAGGAATTGCGTGTTGATAGCCTGTTGTCCATAGTATACTGCACCACCCTCGCCATGCAGCTCTAAAATCGGTGTCCCTCCGCGCGCTGGGTTGGCCAACCAAGCCAGAAGTGCCCCAGATTTATCCCTCTCAGCATGCGCCCTTGCAGCATATGCTTTGTAATCGAAACACCTTAGCCTCTCTATTTGTGCCGCCATCCCTTCTCTAGCCCCCAAAAGCTCCCTCCTGTCTTTTAGAAAGGCCTTGAAAACGCATTTGTTTGCTAAATCCTGCTGATCTACCCTGAGCCTGCGCTAGCCATTTTTATCTTCAAGCGCTGCGAGGCCTCAGGGTAGTTACGCGCTATACAAATGCAATTTTTCATTTCATTTCATTTATCCTCTCGTTCAGGTCTTTCCTTTTCTATATCTCTAATCCGTTGCTCCGCCTGTACATCATTCAGTAAAGTTTTACGAACTCCCACCGCTTCCCCAATACAACGACCTTGTATCACTACTTTAAATGCATCCCACTCAATATGTAGGTTTGTGGATGTGTTGGTATTGTGTTGAAAGGATTCCTCAATAGTATTTCCTATAGTGGTGCGAAAGACCTGGTCTTCCAGTGTTTCCGGGCGGAGGTGCCAGCTAGGAATAGCGGATCTAGGTCGAACCCAATTTAAGGCCACCAGTAACGGGTTGTGATCAGATGTCGTCCTAGTTAAGTACTCGCTCAACGTGATCGTCATATGCACATCAGGAGAGCAAAGTATAGCATCCAACCTGACATGCAGCTCATGTATAGCCGAAAAATAAGAGGTGTTCCGTTCCCCTGGGTGATAGGCCCGCCAAGTGTCCGTCAGACCCCAGTGCTTTTGCCAATCCCGCCGGGCTACTGCAATCCTATGAGCGGAAGTGTCAGGAAGCGGAAGGTGAGAGCGTTCCAGGTCTATGTCAGTAATGCAATTGAAATCTCCCCCCAGGAGTATAGGGCCCGTCAATACCATCGACAGTTTTTGGGATAATTGTGCAAAGAAAGTGGATTGTTCTATATTTGGGGCATATATGCTCCCTAACGTAATGTCCCGGCCATCAAGCCGTCCTGTTACTACCATGAATCAGCCTTCAGTATCAACAATCTGCCTAACACATTGAAATGGAACCCCTGCCCGCACCCACACCAAGGGGTGAATATGTGGTGTGAAACATCTGTCTTCTCCAATGACGCTGTAACGCCTCCCCCTCTGCCTTCGTCAAGTGTGTTTCTTGTAGCAGTGCAATTTGCACCCCTCTCCGCACTAGGTAGGCATGAATCTTGTGCCGCCGGCCCATAGGCTGCATCCCCCTTACATTCCAAGACATGACTTTGATTCCTACGGAGGTACCCATGCCTCTAGGTCTAGGTCCCAACCCCTGGTAGCCCCCCTAGCGACATGTCTGACCCCCCTATCCGCCCCCAGCTTCAAACTTAACTCAACTACCACTCTCCAGGACAGGTACACTAGAACAGCCCCCCATCCAAACAAGGTATTCATACAAAGAAACAAAGAAAGAAGGTGGCGTATGACTCGCATCCGATGTCTCCAGAACCGCTCCTGGCCCCCCCAGTATAACTAAGTCATCCATAAGGGCCCCATAATTCTTGTAGATTCTCCCTTCAGCACATCTGTCGATTCCCTAGGCCCCAGGATCCCTACTGGTAGCCTATCATCTTGTGCCTCCTAACCCCTGCAGCCTGTTCACCCAAACAACCCATCCGCTGTCTGTGGAGTAACATCCGGAAGTTCAGTATCAGAAAGTACCAGCGCACTGCTCGATCCTGAGCTCTCCACCCCAGCTCTCTCATTATCCGTGCTAGTGCTAGTCGGACTGACTGCACCTTGTCTAATGGTCGCCACTGTACGGACCGCCCTGTCCCGTTCCTGTTGGCGCTCAACAGGGGAGATGGGCCTCTGCAACAGTGGCGATTTGGTCAAATGAGCCCGTGGAGAAGTTGTTCTCGGTGTGCGTGCTCCTACATCACCCCGGGTTTCCAACCAGTCCCATGCAGCTTGCGGAGTGAGAAAGAAGTGCACTTTTGAGTCTACAGTTACCCTGAGGTGGGCCAGGAACAGCATAGCGTAAGAAAGATGAAGCTGTCTTAACTTTTGCTTGACTCCCATGAAGGAAGCCCTCTGCCGCTGCACTTCCAGTGTGTAATTTGGAAATATCATCACCTTGCTACTCCCAATCTGTAAGTTCTGGCATTCTCGAGCTCTCTGCAATATGAAGTCTCGATCTCTGTAATGCAGCAGTCTTACCACCAAAGGGCGGGGCGGAGCCCAAGGTTTAGGCGCGCAAGCCGGGACCCTGTGAGCTCATTCCAACGCATAAATGGAGAATAAGCCCTCCGGCGCCACCTCTGTTTTCATCAAGTTTCCATAAACTGGACTGCATCAGGCCCCTCCTCACACTCCGGAACTCCCACGATACAGACATTATTGCGCCGTGAGCGCGTCTCGCTGTCCTCAGCCCTCATCTCCAGCACTTTGACCCTATTCACCACCTCTTTTAGCAAGTCTCGAAGACTGGCTACCGTGTCCGGCACATCTTTCATGTTAATTTCATTGGTCGCCACTCTCTCTTTGAGATTTCGGTGGTCATCCTTCAATAGGGTGAGGTCCGAGCCGATGGCGGCCATCCTTGCCTCCAGCGCCTCCCGCGAAGCTACAATGGCCTGCATAATAACTCCCAACGACGGGTCTCCGGCTTGTCCATGTCCTCGCCCCCCAGTGGCAGCGTCATCGCCAGCTGTGTGCTGTTCTGCCTCCTGCAACCGCAGAACCTCAAATCCCTTTCTTTTGGACACTCTTCCCATCTTGAGGTCCGTAGGCAGCTTAGGTTAACAATGTAAAAGGGGGTTACAAACCCCCCCTTTCCAAATAGACGGCGTAGTGTCCCCACCCCCACCAAAGTAGTGCCACCCAGCTCCCACCAGAAGCCCAGAGGAATAGCACAGTGAAAGGCCGGACCCGTCTTCTCTACGTGTGGCCAGGACCCCTCGCTTGACCCAACGGCGCGATGTATGCTCAGGCACACCATCAGAATGCTCCCATGTTCTGGAGATGTTTTCCCCCCTCCCAAGCAGCGGACAGTCCCAGCTCTCCACGCTCCAAGCACAACTAAGCTTCGGTCCACTCTTCCCCTGGTCACGCGGCCCAGAGGGGTTCAAGGGCGGTCTACTCACTGTCTACCAGCAGCCCCCGATGACGTGCCACACAACCCTCACTGGGCTCTACCGGTCCTCAGGCGCTCTCCTCACTGGGTCCACAACGCAGCCTCGGGCCTCCTGCCTGATCCACCAGGGCTGCTCACCAGTCTCCAGCCCTTTTGCGGGCTTTGCACTCCCGCTTCTCTGCATAGCCCAGGGGCGCACAATCAACCACGGCGGCTCTCACCTGGCATCCCCTCCGCTCCTCAGTCACAATGCCACCAGGTAGCGCTCACCAGGATGCACTGTTCCGCGACCGCCTCTATTCAGCTTGGTGGGCTCTGCACCCCTCTGGTCCCAAAGACGGGCTGCCTCATCTCAGCGTGGACGATGTCCCGCACGTACGACCTCTCCTGCTGCTCTCTGCTGTCACCACTCCGCAATCGCCCAGGTAATGCACTTCTACCTCGCGGGTAATAGCGCAAGCGGGTAGATACAGTCCCAGTGCGCTTACAGTCTGCGGCCGCCGGTCTCCCCGCCAAGCTTCTGCTCTTCCATGCGTGCCGCCATTTTAGGTCGCATCCAGGCGGCCACCAGTGAGAGGGAAAATATTATGTTTCTCTCCCTCCTTCCTCGGCACCGGCCCCAACTTGTTCCCAATCAGGCACCAACCGTTCCGGGAGCGATTGCCGTAGCGGGGCATCTCATTAACCAGCAGGATCAATGGATTCAGAGGGCGGCCGCGAAGGAGCTCCGAGGACTGCTGCTGTTCACATCAGTGATTAAGCCACGCCCCCCCTAATATGGTCTTTCCTGATCATTGATAAAGCCAAATTAAGAATGAGCATTCACTTTGAATAGAAATAATCATGATACCTGAATCGATATGGACGTGTAGTATCGGTTATCAATGATTTTAGGTAAAACAAATGAATCTGTACATTTGCATCAGGTAATTCTGCCAACTTCTAAATAGATTTACCAAAGTTCAAGAGTTCAGTATGGGGCATGAACATGCCATTTCAAGCAGTCTCCTAAAAAGGAAGAGACCACTAACGCGCATGTGCGTCAGTTCGAAAAGGAAGATCTGAAAAAGACTATTAGCTATGGATTACTTACCTTAGAACTACCCCAAGGCGTCAGACTGAATCAGGAGAATTTTTCTTCAGCACTACTCTTGCACGTCAGTAGGTGGCGTCGGTTGACTCCGCGTTTGTCGTGAGCGCTGGAATGCCGTTGCGGTATCTACTTACACACCACCCCTGCGCGCTGATGTCATTTTTGTCTTTTTCCGCACCAGCCAGCGCAGATCCACATAGAGCTGTACCCTTAGACTTTTTTGACTAGAGTTTTTTTCAACGTCTTTTTTCAAGTCGTTTGACTCCTGGTGTAAGGGATGTCACATTGATGGACCGGTTTAAAACCTTGTGACTCCTGTCACAAGTTGATGTCAGTCACGAACCCACATCTTGTGTGCCTCTGGTGTTTGGAGCGCGACCAGGACCCAAAGTCATCATCCGACTGCCGGGCCATGAACCCGAAGTCTTTGCGGGAGCAGTCCCGAAAGCTTCTCGAGGCTCAGCAGTCAGCTCCGCACCACTCAAGGTCCTGGTCGCGAGGGCGGTTGTGGGACCGGTGGCGTAGTAACCATCATCACTCCTCTTCGAAGTCTTCGGGTAAGTCGAAGCACAAGAAGGCGAAGAAGCACCGTTGCTCTTCGCCTTCTCCCAGTCCGTCCACCGGGCCGACACGACGTGGGATGCAGAAGGTAGTCGTCTGGCTCCCCCTGCGGAGCCGTGGAAACCCCTGCCCAACTTCATAGCTTTTATGAAGCCCTCAACTCCATCTTTGGGCAGCCCGACTCAGCGGGCGCGCCTTCGGACCCGCGGACTCGGCTGGGGGTTCTAGGCCTTCGATGCCGGCGGCTCTGGCGCCGCAGGGCTCCAGGCTTAGATCCAGATTGTGCCGGTCGACCCTACGACACCTCCTCCGGCGCCAAATCCATTGGCGACACCTCTGCCCCTTCCAACGCCAGTTGTATCGCCAGCTGGCGTCGACCCCGGCCTCCCCCTCGACATGGACACGGAGCTGGACCGGCGTCGGCCGACATCGGTACTTTTGTACCTCTGTTCTATCCTTATCGCCCTGAGTGGCAAACAGGTATATATATATATATATATATATATATATATATATATATATATATATATACATATATATATATTTGGTCGGGGTCATGCCCAAATTACCCTCATATACCTAGCCAATAAACATCAATGATGTAGAGTCAAAGAAAAAAGGTATAAAGGGATCAATCAAAACATTTATTTACAACCAGAGTACAATTAATTACCCTGCTAGTCCCAAATCTTATTTATAACAAATTAATTTCTACTATTCCAACTTGTGTACATGTCAGGTGACGGGACAAAACCCAATATGATCACAACAAACTAACACATATAAAGTTTCCATATATACACCTCATTTCATAAACATTTAAATCACGCTCATATATATGATACACAACATATATACAATACATACAACATGTACAACGTATATCAAACATATAGAAATATCACAAACAAGTAGATCAATAATTAATTCCCCTACTGAGAACAAAACAATCAGTGTGTACGCTCTTAATTCAGAGCAATACACTGTAAGGTAGTCCCTATTGCGCCTGAGGAATAACACCTCAAAACTTATAAAGTGGCGCTTTCCTTCGTTTACACAACTCTAAGTGATGGGACTCCTATACAAATGTCGACGCAGGCGCGGTCGCGTTTCAGCCAGAAATTCCTTTAGGCTTCATCAGGACAGGGGGTTCAAAATCTCTGAAAGGAATGTGCGCTCTCTTGGGCAAACACGGCTGTCAGGGACCTATCCTGCTGCCACCTGGCCCCAATGGCCAATGAACCCTTGTGAGGCTGTATTCCACTCGTATAATGAAACGTCAGAGGTCCACTTAAATTAAAGTTGAAAAAGTACGCAGGCACTTAATTCCTGCACAAACGGGATCCCGTCACGGACACAAGATTTCAATACACTCGGAGCAGCAAGTTTCCAAACAGCCAGAGCAGGGTGAGGAGGACTGGGAGGGGTCTATTGACCCCCTAGCAGACCAGCTGGAAGAGCCAGACTGACAGAGGAACTGGGTGAGACCAGTCAGCTGGATACATCCCCTGACCTTGGAATGCTTTCTCCCCCTACCATGGCTATGGAGGAGGGAGCCTCCTACTCTGTGGTGTTGCTTAAGGGGGCTGAGACCTTGTGCCTGAGCTATCTATGGTGGCAGTCAGGACTAACCTCCTGAGTGAGGTGCTTCAAACAGCAGTAGCCTCTTCGGAGCCCCTTCTGCCATTTAAGTGAGGCCCTCACAGACATCCTTCTGGGCATCCTGGTCCAAGCCCAGCACAGGGGCTCCTGTGGATAGGAGGATTGCCCAACGCCACTGCCTGGCGACCCCATTTTCCTCTCCCGACACCCTACCCCTGAGAGCTTGATGGTCCAAGCCTCAGCGTCCAAAGGCGCATTCCCAGCTGCTCCCCCAGATAGGGAATCCAAGAAACTGGATCATTTTGGGAAGGAGATGTTTTCTTCCGCCAGCTCAGGACTGCGGTTGGTGAACACCACATGGGCAATTACACCCACTCTGTGTGGGACACGGTTGCGCTGGTGCTGCCACAGTACCCGGAAGAGGCCCGGGTCGTACTCTCCCGTGCGGTCGCTGAAGGGAGGGATGCAGCAAAGTTCGCCATTCGCTGTGGGCTGGACACCGCGACTTGCTAGGCAGGATGATTTCACCGTCGGTAGCCCTGAGAATCTATGCCTGGTTGAGGTCCACTGGCTTCTCGAGCGATGTCCGATCGACTCTTTTGGACATGCCCTTTGATGGCTGTCGCTTGTTTGGCGACAAGGCGGACAATGCGCTCTACTTTCTGGTGACCAAGAAGGACAAAAGCCTGGATCCTACCTTAGACCTCAGGGACGTCAATCACTTCCTCCGGAAGGAGAAATTCAAAATGTTGACACTGGCTCAGGTCCTGTCTTCCCTCGACCCTGGAGACTGGATGGTAGAGTTGGACTTGCAGGACACTTATTTTCACATCCCTGTCCTGCCGGCCCACAGGCGTAACTTGCAGTTCACGGTAGGCCACAAGCATTTTCAGTTTACTGTGCTCCCCTTTGGCCTTACCAGCGCCCCTAGGGTGTTCACAAAAGTGATGGCGGTGGTCGCAGCTCACTTGTGCAGACCAGGTGTTCCAGTCTTCCCCTATCTCGACGACTGGTTGTTGAAGGCGAGCTCGCCCCAGACTGTCATCGCCCACCTCCAGACTACGCCGGACCTCCTGCACTCGCTGGGGTTCACAGTCAATGTGCCAAAGTCGCACCTGAACCCTTCTCAGAAGCTCCTTTTCATCATAGCAGTTCTGGACACATCGCAGTTTCGGACCTGTCTCCCGAACAGCAAGTCTGGGATAATCGGGCTATGATACCGATGTTCCACCCTTCATCCCGGATTTCGGTGAGAATGACCCTGAAGCTGCTGGGCCTTATGGCCTCCTGCATCCAGTTGATGGATCATCGGTCTAGGTCCACTCTCTCCCCGCAGCTCCGCTGTGCCGTCTCTTGCCTCCATACCCGACCTCCTCCTTGGGAGGTTCAAGGCTGCTGCCGGCTCCTGCGCCTGCTGCTCACTCCAACTGGGACAAGACTGCCTGTAACCACTGTAACCTTTCTCAGACGTTTTTTTCTTAATTTTTTCCCTGTTGTGCCACTGTTATTGTGCCCATCTGCGTCTTGCTCTACTTCCACCACTGTTTTATTTTCTCGTACCTGTCTGATCCTTTCGCCTTTTGCTGCTGCTGCCCCTGCAGCCCCTCTACCCCGGGATTCCCCTCCCCCCCCCTTCCCCGGGAATACCTGCCTCCCAGCCTCTCCTCCCTTCCACCTCCCCTACTTAATGGTGGCCGCTGCACGGTCGCGCAGCGGGCGTGCCAAAGGCCAGCCTGTCTACGCCCGTCCGCGGCCAGCCACCCTCCTCGCACTCAACCCTGGAAGACTTAGAGAATGCCAACAAGCATCGCCGAACACAACCCACAGCCAGTTCTCCCGCCTCCACTGCCGCCAGACACTCACCCCCAACCAGGTCTCCAACACCGCTGACGCCAGCACCGGCGACACTCTAAAATGCATCCTCCTCAACGTACGCTCCATACACAAACACGCCATGGAAACCTGGAATCTACTCGACTCTCTCTCTCCCGACATCACCTTCTTCACAGAGACATGGACCAAAGCATCCTCCGCCCCCGACATCAGAATCGTCACCCCAGATGGATACAAGATCCAGAGGGAAGACCGCCCGACCACCCAGGGTGGGGCCTCACCATGCCCCACAAGAGCACCCTTCGCCTCACCACCTCCAGCGAAACCTTCCCCTCCGCCGAACACCTGCACTTCCAGATCCAGACCACCCCCAAAGCCACACTCTGAGGAACCCTCGCCTACAGATGCTCCCGTCCCCGAACACCCTTCGCCCCCATCACCGACTTCATCACACCCCACTCCATCGCCTCAACAAACTACATGCTCATTGGAGACCTAAACTTCTACCTCGACAACCCCAGTGACCCCTACTCCACTATCCTTTGTTACAACCTCGCTAGCATCGGACTTCAACAACGCTTCAACACACGACCCACAGAGCAGGACACACCCTCGACCCCATCTTCGCGGCAGAAAACAGCGTCCAATTCAGCCACACAACGCAGCCGCCATGGATCAATCACCACTGCTCACACTTCGCCCTCAACAAACCCAAGGCACCCAAACCAACCCCATGCCCACCAGGAACTGGAGCAAGGTTACTGACAAGCAACTTAACTCCCCCCTCACCAAGACAACCACACCTGGGCACCCAACTCAAACGACGTAGCCAGAGAACTCCACTTCCGGATCTCCAACTGCGCAGACGAGCTTCCCCCGCTACGCAACCCCAACAGACAACGCCCCAGGAAAGCCACCTGGTTCACCACCGCTCTCCAAGGAGCCAGACGCACCTGGAGAAGAACTGGAGAAACACCAAGACAACCGAAAACCACACCACCTACAAGCACGCAATGACGGACTACCACAACCAGATCAGAGCCACCAAGAGGAACTTCATCCACAACAAAATCCTGGCCAACTCCAAGGAACTTTTAAGTGTCATTCAAGATTTCACCAACACATGCAGTGAAGCCACAGACATCACCCCATCCCAAGACCTCTTCGACAAGCTTGGAACCTATTTCCACCTCAAGATCAAAAACCTCTACGACAACTTCATCGACCATCCACCAGGCGCCACATACTGCCCCCCAGAAACACCAGCCAGCTCACAATCTCCAACTGGACACTGATCACGGCTAAAGACACCACCTCAACCCTGAAAAGCATCCACTCGGGTGCCCCACCAACCCCTGCCCCCCTCACATCTACCACAGAGCCACAACCACCATTGCACCCAAACTACAACGCACCATCAACACCACCTTCAAAACAGGCACCTTCCCAGACGACTGGAAGCGCACAGAAGTCAGACCCCTGCTCAAGAAGCCCACAGCTGACCCCACCGATTTCAAGAACTATCTGCCCATCTCGCTCCTCCTCTTCGCAGCCAAAGTTGCAGAGAAAACAGTCAACAGGAAACTGACACGATTCATTGAAGAGAACGCCGTCCTCAACCCGTCCCAATCCGGATTCCGAAGCAACCACAGCACAGAGAGCGCCCTACTCGCCTCCACAGATGACATCCGCACCCTCCTGGACCAAGGCCACGCCGCAGCCCTCATCCTTTTCAACCTATCAGCGGCCTTCTACACCGTCTCCCACCGCACAGTAGTCACCAGACTACACTACGCAGGCATACAAGGAACAGCCCTGGACTGAATCCGATCATTCCTCACCGGAAGCCAAAGAATCAGACTCCCACACTTCCTCTCCCACAAAATCACCTCCAGAGTGCCACAGGGTGTATCACTGAGCACCACCCTCTTCAACATCTACATGGCCCTGCTGGCAGCCATCGTCCGACAACACGGCCTCAACATCGTATCCTACGCCGACGACATCCAGCTCATCCTCTCCCTCACCAAAGACCCCGCCACTGCCAAACTCAACTTACAGAAAGGAATGCAAGAAGTCGCAGTCTGGATGACCAACAGCTGCCTAAAGCTCAACGTCGAGAAGACAGAAGTCCTCGTCCTCGGTACCCCCCTTCTGCATGGGACAGCACATGGTGGCCGACCGCCCTCGGAAGCCCACCTACCCCCTCAGACCAAACCAAGAACCTCAGCATCGTACTCAGCTCATCACTCACCATGAACCGACAGGTCAATGCCGTCACCTCCAGCTGCTTTAACCCTCCACATCCTCCATAAGACCTTCAAGTGGGTCCCACCTGAGTCAAGGAAAACAGTCACCCACGCACTCATCACCAGCAGACTGGACTATGGAATCGCCCTCTACGCCGGCATCAACAAGTCCCTACTCCGCAAACTCCAGACAATACAGAACACCGCCGCCAGTCACATCAGCCAACACCCACGAAGTCTCCACTGACTCCCCGTGGAGAAAAGAGTCACTTTCAAAATCCTCACTTACGCCTACAAATACCTACACAACAACAGACCCAAATATCTCAACGACAGAATCAACTTCCACATACCCTAAAGAAACCTCCGATCTTCCAACCTCGCAGTGGCCGAAATCCTGCGCATCCACGGAGCCAGAGAAGGCGGAAGATCCTTCTCTCACTTTGCAGCCAAGACCTGGAACAAACTATTGGCAGACATCAGAAGCGCCCCCTCCCTGAACACCTTCAGGAAGACACTCAAGACCTGACTCTTTGGCTAAACAGATCTGCGGACCCCCCTCCCCTCTCAGCGCCTTCAGACACTCACAGGTGAGTAGCGCGCTTACAATTCTCCGATTGATTGATTGATTGATGCCAGATAGCATATGCGGGCTCTGCAGTGGGACCTGAAGTTCGAGTAAGCTCAGCATCAGAGGAATCTTTCCAATGTCGTCTGAATCTCGGCTGAGACTGCACACCAGTAAGCCTTTCCGCCTATACCACTTCTGGCCAGAGTGCTGAAAAAGATCAGCGCGACCGGGCCCAAGTTATCCTTGTGGCTCCAAACTGGGCTCGAAGAGTATGGTAACCTGGTCTCTGCAGCAGGGGAGGATTCTCCACCCGAACCTGTCCAGCCTCTACCTCTTTGCGTGGAGATTGAGCGGCGGCAGTTGACGTCTTTCGACCTGCCCCCGAAGTCTGTAATGTTATCTTGACAGCCAGGTATCCCTCCACTAAAACGGTATACGCATGCAGGTGGAATAAGTTCGTGGCATGGTGCACAGCCAAGTCTGTGTATCCCCTTTCTGCCCCTCTTTCAGAGGTCCTTCTTTTTCTTCTATCTTTGGCCCAGCCGGGCTCTGCTCTGGGCACTATCAAGGGCTATCTCTCTGCCATTTCATCCTTTTTACGGCTTCCAGGTCAGCCTTCCCTTTTCAAGTCCCCTGTTGTAAATAGATTCTTGAAAGGCATCACGCACATGTTCCCTCCTGTCCCCTTCGTGATGCCTCAGCGGGACTTGAATCTAGTTCTGACTTATCTGATGTGTGCTCTCTTTCAGCCACTTCACAACTGCCCTCTTCGTCTTCTCGTTCTAAAGACTGCTTTCCTGGTTGCCATCACCTCTGCCAGAAGAGTGAGTGAGCTCCAGGCTCTTTCTTCTAAACCTCCTTTTCTCTCTGTCCATCTGGACAAAGTTGTTCTAAGGACTCGTCCTTCTTTTCTGCTAAAGGTTGTCACTACCTTTCACATCGGGCGGACCATCACTTTGCCCACCTTCTTTCCGCCTCCGCATCCCTCAAAAGAGGAGGGGAGGCTCCACCGTGTTGACCCAAAATGTGCGCTCTCATACTACCTGAATCGCATACAACAGTTCCGGGTGGATGACCAGCTCTTTGTTGGCTACGTGGGCGCCAAGAAAGATCGGGCTTGGCACAAGCAGACTATCTCTCGGTGGGTCTTTCTGTGCTAAAAGGCATGTTACTCCTTGGCTAAAAAAGAGCCTCCGGTGTGGCTGCTTGCCCATTCTACCAGGGCAACGGCAGACACTACTGCTCTGGGACAGGGAGTTCACTTGCATGACTTCTGTTCGGCAGCTACGTGGTTCTCGCTGCACACGTTTACTAAGCATTACTGCCTGGACAATCAAGTCCGGAGAGACAGCTTCTTTGGCTGTTCTGTTCTGTTCTCCAGGACTTTCTGGTGTAATCTTGGTGTTCGAGGCATGTGGGCTGCTGAATTCATATCTGTGCATAGATCGCCGCCTTTACATTTGCAGAGTGCCGCAGCGTGCAGGGGTTGTATTGCCTGCCATCAGTGAGGAGAAACGGTTGCTGGTTGTGGACTCGTGGTCCCAGGAGCCTAAGCATCACCTGTGCAGGGAGAAGCAACGCCTATTGTTGTCTTAAAATTCCCTCTTTCATCTACCCCAGTCTTCCCTGACCCGGCCTAGCCACACAGTAAGCTTTATTTATATTGCTGTTTTTGTAATACCTATAGTGAAATGTCTGGTCGGGAAAGTCGGAGCAAGGCTCTTACTTCGGGCAGTTATGTAACTGGGACATTGGACAACTTCATCATTAGAGCCAACTCCCTGCTGGGGCATGAAATAACTTTGATGGAGCGTCGACTTTCATTGGATATTGCCGCAGCCAAAAGATCCTCATTGGGACACATAGCTAATGTACGCTCACCTGAACAAATATCAAGTACGATAGCTATTGATGTCCCCGATGCACTGGGTACTTTACAATGTGTTGATGCTCAGCTGGACTGTGGCATGCCACCATTGACCAGTGTGCCACTTTTACAAACCGTTATAGTCTAGTCCTGTTTCAACCCAGGGTAATATGTCGGTTGTTGATAGCCCATTAAGGCCTGATACATGTCAGACACGGGGGAACCGGGAGGGGGCAGTTCCCAAGAGAAAACGTGGCACCCAAAAGGGCAGTGGAAGGCAGCCAAAGCTTCCCAAACATTCAAATAATAGCGATTGTACTGGCCCGGGCAAGGTCCGGGGGTTCTCAAGATACTAGCCCATTAGTAATTCCACCTCTATCTAACACAAGAGATGAGACTACCCCCGTAGCAACATCAGCTAGGGAGGACTCACTAATTCAAGCAATGGCGGAGCTCCTTAGGTCCATTCTCCACCCTCTCGAGACTAGACTCTCTCAGATAGAGCTTAGGCTGACAAAAATTGAGAATGCAACTACAGCTACAGCTAACAGGTTAAAAACCACCACTTTCGTGACGGAGGGCGTGATGACAAATTGACAAATAGCACCCAGGGAGGCTTACCGCTACAAAAATCAGCCAGTTCCAGCTCCCCCGCCTTCCCCAGCAGTGACCGCTAGACGGGATTCATGTCTTCCTCTTACTCACAACAGCGGAGTTTTGACCAACAATGTCAAATCCCATGAGCCACAACAACCCCTACAGGGCCTGGCCACGGCCAATAAAATCAGAATTGATCTACCCCCGGACTCAAGCCCTTATGTAGTGGTTCTTACTGGGGTTCGTGAGACAAAAGACCTGAATGGGGAATCTTTTGCTTCCCTTAAAAATAAAGTTGCTGACTGGTTAAACAAAAACAGACCGCTTCCACCTTACGTCAGTAGTGAGATTATTATGGTGCGCAGGGTCTCCTGGGTGGGCAGTAGTCCAAAAACTATTGTCATATAGCTACTATATATCTTTATAATGCGTTAAGTTAGCATAGGCACATTACATGTTTAAACGCCATTTTTCCTTTTGCTACTTCTGCACACGACACTTAATTGTTGATTTAGCTTTCAACCTAGTAGTTTGTTGTGATTTACATGAGAATAATATGTTATTACTCTGATATCAGCTTTGCTCAATAAACTATGTCTGTACAGAGAGTGCTGAAGCTTCAGGAACAACAAGATACTGAATTGTTATGAGGTCTGATCTTCGCGCCTTCATAGACATAAGTGCAGCTTCTGCCAACTTTGGCTTTAAGGCGGGTTTTATATTGCTTTGCTTGAGGCTCACATAACACACTTGATGCTGTTCGCATGCAGAGAGAGCTGGTGTATGCTGATGTGATCCCTTCATTCTAGGATCCTGAGGTATGGGCCCGCCCTAATATAAACCCAAAGAGACCTTCTTAGCTATTAATATAATGTGTGTTAGGGAGGGTGAGAAATAAGTGTTGTTAACTCTTATTCATTACAGCATGTTAACATGCTGTCACCATTTGCTTTCTATGGACTAGTAACTATGCTGATAACTTTGCTTTTGATAATATGTTTCCTTGTATTATCTAAGATACTGCGCCTGAGAAGACGGCATTAGTAAATAAATATTTCAAATGTTCACGTGTTCTTCTTGACTCCACGTTCTGGTTTGAAATGATTGTATAACGAAAGAGTGCTCATGTGTTCCACGTAACCTGAGGTATTGTAAGCTCATGTTCTGGTTTGTCTAAACATTGGGAGTTTGTTATGACCAATGAGACACTGTAGCTAGCTCGGTAAGGGGTTTGTTGGGTACTAAGGTGAGTTTTGGGTCACCCTAATTCGCTGAGGTTCCAATCCTCTGTGCACAGTTCTGTGGGAGAACAGAAACCCTGCTACATGGCGCCCGTACGTTGGTGGTCTTATATCATGACACTCGAGTAGTATATCGTTCAAACCTTAACCCCTTCACTATCGTGTCCGGAAAACGGTGGTGTCGGTGAAACCTACCTATTTTTTGAATTAGGTCTTTTCAAGCTTGAATCTATCTAAAACGGTTTCCTTGACTTACTACCCAGTTGTGCTACAAAGTTTTCTTTGTTATTCAGTAGTTCCAGTGATATCATGGCTGTGGCCATTGCGCAGCATAGTCACATTGCGGTGCGCAACCATTTACAAACTTACCAAGTCCCTTTGGAAGGCATGGCTATGATTTTGGTGGTGTGTGCAGATCCGGCGTACCCTTTCGAGCTGTTTTACTCGTGGGTCACATTTACGGAAGTGGACGCGAATTCTCAAGTGTTCCTCCACTACACACCCTCCCCTGTACCGGCTGAATATACACCGTACAGGGCACTGGAAATACCTATTGATCATTGGCAGCATCGCGTTTGGTTTGATGGCGCCCTCCCCCACTCTTTGTCAGCTGCGAGGTTAGGTCCACTTTCCATTCCAGGTACAAATTGGCCTGCTTTGGGTGGATTCACCCCGCACCCGAATCACGGCGCTTCTCCCCTTGCTGATATTCGCAGACTACACGTTGTCTCGATTGCTGTGATTCCTGCATTAGTGCAATACATAGGTCGTCATCTCCCGGGTGGTACCCCCGGGGGTGCGGCCGTTCAAACGGAACGTGGCGGTTTACGCCTAAATCCGGTTATGGTAAATTCGGTTTTTGGTCAGCATCCCGTTGATAACGATGACTTCCCTTTCTGGCTTGCCGAGAAGTTTGACCAACTGGAGGCTGTGTTTCCGAATTCTACTCCTGCTGATAAACATAGAATGTTGACGATCACTTTACCTAAGGATTTAACTCCTGAGCTCTTTGACTGTGAAAGCTGGGGAAAAACTTTTGCGGCTGTTTATACGAGGTGTTTCGGCACCCCGTCTATGACCGCACTGCCTGAGATCGTTAAACGTGTTCAGGATGATCACGGACCGGAGGCATCGGTTGAATTGGGTATGCGCCTGTGTGGTTCGTTTGTGATAGTAAGTGATCTCATACTCTCCAATATTAAAGGAGATGCGGTGAACTTTCAGGTGTCGAATGCTTTGGCTGCTCTGCCCGATGCCGATAAACCCCGACAGTTAGCGAAGATAGTTGTGGCCGCCTATAAGACGATTGGCCGCACAAGTAGGGGTCTGAAATATTTTCCTGTCAAGGAGAAAAAACAACCACAAGGACAGTCTGCTGCGGCAGATATCCAGCCCAAGTCCAAAAAACAAAATTGGCCTAAAAAACAGACACAGGGGAAGCAACAAAAGCAGACTCAGGATTCTTATCCTGCAACACAAGTTCCTGCGCCGACTGAAAAAGTTTATGATTTAAATCTGTCTTCTACGTATGATATTTTGCTTTCGGAGGCTGACTGGCCCCCACCTTTTGTGCTCGCGGCGCCGCAAGGGGAGGAGGTAATCCTCACCAGTTTCGCGAACACTGTCTCGAAAGAGCATGCGCAGCATTTTGCAGAAGAGTGGTCTCGGGCTCTCGCACCGGCTCTGTACCGTAACCAATGTGGTTGGGACAGATTGTCCCCTTGCCACGAAATTCCGTTGCGGTCTCAGCCTCAGCCTCAACCTCAATATCCCATTCGGCGTGAAGCCAAAGCTTCCGTCGCGGAAATCCTTGAACAATTAGAATATCAGGGAGTTATTGAAACGTGTGTGTCACCGATGAATAATCCTCTTTTTACTGTGACCAAGCCTGACGGATCATATAGTTTGGTATTGGATTACCGGCATTTGAACTCGCATTGCCGTAACTGTGCAGTACAGAATACTCACGGCTCTGCCCTTGTGGATAGTCTCGTGCGTAAGCGTTTTAAGACAACGCTTGACATATCCAACGGTTTCTATGCCCACAGATTGGACAGCTTTAGCTCCCAATGGACCAGTTTTACATGCGCTGGGGTCCAAAAACAATTCCGGCGTCTCCCAATGGGCTATAAGAATAGTCCTGGTATATTTACCGCACGCATTGTCTCTATTCTGGAGGCACTCGACCCAGATGCTTGTTCGTATGTGGATGACATATATCTCACAGACGACGATATTTGGGAGCATCTGTGTCGTGTAAATTCTGTTATTTGTAACTTTGCAGACATGGGTTACAAATTTAACTTTGCAAAATCGCACATTGCTGAGCACACAGTGTTGTTTTTGGACTATGAGCTCAACAATGAAGGTAGAGGTTTGGCTCCTCACTTCTTGGAGAAATGCGCACAGTTGCGCGCTCCAACTACACTGAAAAAATTACAGTCTTTGCTGGGCTTTTTAAATTTCGGGAGGACATACATTCCGGAATATGCCCAGCGTATCAAGCCTTTGTATGCTTTGATACAACCAAATTTTTCAAAATCATGCTGGCTGCCTGAGCATTCAGCCATTTTGCAATCCTTGCAGGCTGATCTGCTTGCTTCTAAGTTCTTACTGACTCGTGACAACCATACCAACCTGGTGATAAGAATAATACCAGGGACGGTGGGTTTCACGTACCTCACTTTTAATGAAGGAGACACAGTTCCTATTGCTTACAAGTCACACTTGTACACTTCGGCTGTGATTCGGTTTCCCTCTGTGGAAAAGGTTTTAACAGCTGTGCAGATGGCTATTCTTAAGGAACGAGCTCTGTCACAGGGGAAATGCATGTTGGTTGTAACACCCTGTCCTCATTTGGAGGCAGTCACGAAAGCCAGTGTACCAAATTCAAAAGCTTTGCACCCTCGGTGGATTCAGTGGGCTGCATCCTTGACGTCCACGGATGTCACGTTAATTTTTGACGCCTCGTTGCGGTCGCAGGAGTACTTGCAGTATGAGTTTGTTCACCCTGCTCCTCTAGCTATGCGACCTTTGGAGGACTTCCATTGCATCATTTACACTGATGGTTCGGCGCAGGTTGCGCATGGCTCTAAACATGCCTACGTTTCCGCATGCGCCATTGTGGTAGGTGCTATGTTGAACGATGAGTTCATATCCAGGGAAGTGCACACGTTGCCACTTGGAGATTGCACCGCACAATTGGCAGAGCTTCGTGCTCTCTTACTAGCGTTGGAGTACGCAGATCCTAGTGTTACTACTCTTAATGTAAGTGATTCTTTCTACTGTGTCCAGTCTTACAATGAAAACTTGTTCTTTTGGATTCAGAATGACTTTCGTGATTCCAAGGGTAGCACAATAAAACATAAAATGATCTGGGTTTGAGTGGCAGAGCTTAAGGCTTCGTTGCCGCTCGTTTTTGTAATTCATACTCTTGGCCACCAGCGTGTGGGAGTTCACGCTGTCGGTAACTCGCTTGCTGATGAAGCAGCGAAATCAGCAGTGTCTACATACTTAGTTGCAGCAGTTACACGGTCCAAAAGTAAGATTGATAGTGACATCTTGGCAGCTGTTGCTGCCACTGAGAAGGGAGGTAAACATCCTTCGGGGTTCCCTTCGAAGTACACATACCACTTAAGTACCGATAAGGTTCCTTTTGTGAAAATTCCTGATGTTGGTGAACGTTTGATTCCCAACTCGGATCGCAGGGCAGACTTGATTACAGCCGCTCATGAAGGTGTGGCGTCTGCGCATGCGGGCGTCTCAGCCACTGTAACTCAATTACAACAACGTTTCTGGTGGCGGGGACTGTACAAACAGACGCGTGATTATGTCCTTCTTTGTGACATATGTCAGCAGATTAAACCTTCGACTGCTGCGCGTCCGCCACAGACTCAGTTGTACATTTCTAATAAACCACTAGGTTGTGTTTATTTAGATCACTGCGGTCCTTTTTCATCTGATACTGCGTATAAGTATATCTTAGTTGCAGTTGATTCATGCACACGCTTTGTGTGGGTCTGGCCCCATCGCAGCGCTGATTCACGGACTGTCATTAGAGATTTGCGCATCTTTGTAGGGATTTTTGCCTGTGGTACCTTCCATTCGGATCAGGGTCCGGCTTTCGCCTCTAAGGCGTATAAGGATGCCATGAATTCGATGGGGGTCCAAGTCAAGTTTTCGTCTCCCTACAGACCTGAGGGTAACAGTGTAGTGGAGCGAATGAACCGTGATTTAAAGCAATCTTTGACAGCTCTAGTTATAGGCACTGGCAGAAACTGGCTAGCCCACCTCTATGGCGTGCAGCGTGCTCTTAATAATCTCCCTAGAAGGTCTCTGGGTGGGCGGACCCCATACGAAATGCTCTTTGGCATCAAGATGTTCGTCCCTGACCTTGACGGTCTAGACTGCGTGGCTCGCGCCACGACCTTTGACGTAGATGAACATTGTACTGTTTTACAGAATCTACAAAAGACCAGAGACAGTCTTGCAAAGGAACATTTGCCCTCCACGTCGGATGTTGCGTTGCAGATCCCGGTAGTCGGCTGGCTACCCCAAGTTGGAGAACTGGTTCGAGAGAAGATCGACAACAAGAAAGAATTTGGTCCTTCCTATCGAGCTCCGGTTCCAGTCCTTGGAGTGAAGGGCACAAGAACAGTAATTTTACCACCACTTCCTGGTCGTAAGGAAAACAGGTTTATCTCAATTGACAATGTCAAGATACACAGAGTGGCCGATTCTTCTTGGCATGACACCGGCTGTTTCCTGTCCTTCCATTGTGAGAAATTCAGTTTTGCCCACGGCTTCTAATCATGAAACTGAAGTATCAATCAAGTTGCCTGCTATTTCCAGTCCTTTATTAAGTACTTTGCCCGGTACAGACCTTGCTGAAATAGACTATACTTACCCCACTGACTTGTCCATGCCTGACCTGAATCCAGATTTTCATTTGACTCTGTTTCCATTGCCTCGAAGAAACACTAACGTTTTGCAGTTTATGCAAGCTTGTTTAAAAAACATAT
The DNA here is from genome assembly GCF_964261635.1 of Lissotriton helveticus. NCBI lineage: Eukaryota > Metazoa > Chordata > Amphibia > Caudata > Salamandridae > Lissotriton > Lissotriton helveticus. The sequence continues at coordinate 491,557,028 of NC_136067.1, read as the reverse complement.
TTTAATTCCGCCTTGGACATATATTTGATTTTCATTTGACTCTGTTTCCATTGCCTCGAAGAAACACTCACGTTTTGCAGTTTATGCAAGCTTGTTTAAAAAACATTTTTTAATTCCGCCTTGGACATATATTTGGCTGGTGCTTGTTTCGATTTACCTTTTTATGTCAGTTGGGTTTATTTTTTATTTTTTCCGACTTATGAATGGACACTATGTCGAAGAAAGAACATGCATTCGACATCTAAATGGAACTTTGGCCCCCCTTTCTTCATCGCATTCTGCACACAGATTGAAAAGAGACTTGACATTTGTTAACATCACTGCTTGGCCTGTCCTTGATGGGATAGTGTGGGATGCCGTTAGGTTTCAAATTCATGGCCCTACCGAGGTTGTTAATGTCCCCAATGTGCTTAGAGTTAACATGGGGGATGTGGTGAAACAAAACATACGTTCTGATGATTGGGATGTTCAGGCCGTAGAGTCTTTGTTTTCTGATTTGAAATACTATGCTGCCTTTGATGCGGAAGATTTGTACTTAGAATCTGCTAATTATGGTGATTTGTTTTGCTTTCAACATTTTGGCAATCACTTCTTACATAAAACAGCTTCCAGAAGGAATACTGTAAATTATACACAATGGGAGCATTGCCCAGCTCCTAAACAAGGCAGTTCGAGTACTTTTTTGAAAAAGTACACTTATTTTACTGACTTCAATCAGTCTAATCCCGAGTCATTTTATTTTAAAATGACACAGAAGCCTATGTCCAAGGTTAGACTTACCGATACCAAATTATTGTATTCGAAGTCCTTTCTTGATCAGCTGGCTGTTGGAGGCTATGAATTGTGGAAGGATACTATTGACCTAAAATCAGTTTGGGGTACTAAAATCTGGCAGGTACAAGGCACTGAGGCTTTGCACCGTGCTTGTCTCATCCCGAATCAGATGTTATTTTTGAACTCTTCTATTTCACAGACAACTTGCTTTGGTTTGGCTACATCTAAAAAATTAAATTCTCCGACCATCCCAGAGTTGGAAGAATATTCTGGCTGGAGTAATTATACTCAGTTTTCGATTAGGGACTTACAAACCCTATTGCTGAATTCATCATTTAACATATCCAGTATGGATCCTAAAGGTTGGCTGGTGTGGCACAGAAGTGCTGATTTATGCCAGCACCGTTTTCTGGGTTTATCTGATGGCTTTACACAGGTCAGACCTGATCCACGTTTTGAAACTGACCATTCTGTCACAACTTACTCTGTGGGCAAATTGTGTCAAAATTGGCTGAAACATTCAACATTGTCCACAGTTAAATTACATCTTGCAAAGCTGAATAATGATATAGATTTAAATGATTTCATAAAGGGCCCGGCTAGTGGTAGATCAAAACGATGGATTTATGCTGTTTACAATGAAATCTGGAAGACATCACAGATTGAGGCTGCGACACGCCTTAGAGCTATAGATCAGGCAAATTTAGAAAAGGTGCTTGCTGTGGTAGATAATAGTATTAACATGCTTTCTTCCCGCATTTACACTTTGGATAATATTGTGTCTTCTGTAGTGGATATTGTGCATGATGACGTGTCTGTGTTGTTCCATGGTCAGAATCAATTACGTTCTGTCATGCAATTTGCATGGACACTTCAAACGTTAAAGGCTGGCAAGGTGCCATGGACCTACATGAATGTTTCTTCTCTCTTTGCTCCCTTTAATTTGACTGACAAGCAGCGCTTGCTTTCCATGCGAGATGCTTCATTTTCTATGTTACATATTGAGAAATTGGACTCCTTGCCTTTCTCTGTGGCAGAGGCCAACGATGCAACGTGGCTTAGCCACGGTTTAATAACTTTGCCTTTTGCACTGTATGAATTTACAAATTGTATGCGATATGTTGCCATAGGTCGCTATGAGCCCTTAGGTAGTGCATTTCTCCATGAAGTCTGGTTCCTTCCTTTCACTTATAGATGTTTGAAAGACGGCCAGGAAGTTTATCTAAATGGGGAGGAGTGTACAGAAACGCCAGATCATTCGCTAATGTGTAGGCATATACAATTGCACGGTTCCTGTAACCAAGACCGGCCGAACTTGGCCTGTGTTTTAAAAGGGACTCCAGTTCCTGCAATCTCCCCGACTTTTACCTTACTAGGGAACGGAAGTTATTTACTTTTAAATAATGAAGTTTATTGCGGGTTATTTAAAGGTGTAGCTTATGTGGTAACTGTAACTGAACGTGTCGTTTGCTGCAGGAATGTCCTGTACCCACCCACACATGAGAATAGGGAGGTTTCCATTTGGCCACGCATCCCAACCTTGAGAGCAGAATTCAGCGGCATGAGCAGAATAAGGGCGCTATTGTCCCAGAAAGAAGTGGCCTTGAGTTCGGCTAGGGAGACTTTCGTTCTTCACATAGCTAACACCCGGACTGAGGTTCAGGCCCTTTTAAATACTGATTTACCATTGCATTTCAGCGAAATGGTACATTCTATCTTTAACGCGTCCTCCACAAATGGGCTGGCGCATTTTTTTAAATCTGTTAGCAGTGGTCTTGTAACTTCATTTGAAAAAATCTTTGGAGTCATCCCTGCTTTCTTCCATTCCATTTTTTCGAGTTTGTTTGGTGGATTCCCGGTTATCCTGGCACTAGCGGCAGCCGTTCTAGTGGTTGTTTGCTTCCTTAAATATGGATGCCCCACATGTGAAAGGAGCCGCCCAGCCCCTCCTAGCACTGTTTCGTGATCGAATGCTTGAATATTATGGCACGCTGCCGCTTGCGATTTTAAGCACGGCATATGGATTATCGTTTCGATTTTCCTACTTCACCTGTGCCCAGCCTGTATTTCACTGCCTAAGCTGTGACTTCAATTGGGCCATTGATTTGTGTCTCTGCGGACCGGTTTCTCCTGAAGTCGACTTTAATCAGCTGATGAGTCCCATCGTTATTCATGAGTTGGTTTGCACTGGCGACAGGATTATGGCCTTAGCAGCGATGCATGGACTAATGGGTCCTTGGAACGTTCTTACAGCAGCGCAGGATTTCTTGGCAATGAGCTTTCTTGAAAACCCTCCGAGTTGTCCTCTGATGGTAATAGAGGCTCCAGTGTTGGGAGAACACGTTTGCTCTTTTCCTCTCTTGAATTGGATGGCTGAACTGTTTTCGGATGAAGACGGTGTTTTCCTGTTGGAGGCTGTAGCTGCATATTTTGCATATTCGGTCCTGCCTTGAAAAGACTTCCTGGTTTATGATGATGCCTCATTTTTCTTTTGCATTTTTTCACCTCACAGTCCTATTGGCTTGAGTGCTTGTGACTTTTTTAAATTTTGATTTGGTTGCTGCAGTTTTTCATACTTATAAGGTTGTTCATGGTTGTTGAACTCTGCTTTCATGAAGTTGCCCTTATCTTATCTTATCCGTCCTCGGATCATGGGGGGGTGTCATATAGCTACTATATATCTTTATAATGCGTTAAGTTAGCATAGGCACATTACATGTTTAAACGCCATTTTTCCTTTTGCTACTTCTGCACACGACACTTAATTGTTGATTTAGCTTTCAACCCAGTAGTTCGTTGTGATTTACATGAGAATAATATGTTATTACTCTGATATCAGCTTTGCTCAATAAACTATGTCTGTACAGAGAGTGCTGAAGCTTCAGGAACAACAAGATACTGAATTGTTATGAGGTCTGATCTTCGCGCCTTCATAGACATAAGTGCAGCTTCTGCCAACTTTGGCTTTAAGGCGGGTTTTATATTGCTTTGCTTGAGGCTCACATAACACACTTGATGCTGTTCGCATGCAGAGAGAGCTGGTGTATGCTGATGTGATCCCTTCATTCTAGGATCCTGAGGTATGGGCCCGCCCTAATATAAACCCAAAGAGACCTTCTTAGCTATTAATATAATATGTGTGTTAGGGAGGGTGAGAAATAAGTGTTGTTATCTCTTATTCATTACAGCATGTTAACATGCTGTCACCATTTGCTTTCTATGGACTAGTAACTATGCTGATAACTTTGCTTTTGATAATATGTTTCCTTGTATTATCTAAGATACTGCGCCTGAGAAGACGGCATTAGTAAATAAATATTTAAAATGTTCACGTGTTCATCTTGACTCCACGTTCTGGTTTGAAATGATTGTATAACGAAAGAGTGCTCATGTGTTCCACGTAACCTGAGGTATTGTAAGCTCATGTTCTGGTTTGTCTAAACATTGGGAGTTTGTTATGACCAATGAGACACTGTGGCTAGCTCGGTAAGGGGTTTGTTGGGTACTAAGGTGAGTTTTGGGTCACCCTAATTCGCTGAGGTTCCAATCCTCTGTGCACAGTTCTGTGTGAGAACAGAAACCCTGCTACACTATCAGTGGCGACTGTATTCTGGTAAATTTTAGGGACCCCCGTACAATGCGATTGGTCCCATAGTGACACTGGTACAGCCATACAAACATTTCCCCTGACCTATTTTTATCCTTCTATTTTCCCCTGCCATACCTCTGGGATGGAATCAGACTGGACGAGAGTGGCACATAGAGGGACGGGTAGGACCAATAGGGCTAGGTTTATCAAACCCCATACACTTACTCACATTCCGACCTACAATCGTTACAACTGTCTGGATATGGTCGATTGACTACAGCGCAATCAAGGGGCTACACTGGGGTTTGGGCACAAAACCGTAGAGACTATACCATCAACCTCACCCTCACCTACAGGTTGCTCATCACATAACCCAGCAGGTAGTTCTATGGGCCATACTATGGATACTATGGACAGTACAATTCACATAGTCCCGCAAGCTCTTCCCCCCGTAGCTAATAGGGACATTAGTGAACCGTCCCCAGCTGCCAACTTGATAGTTGATCCAAATGACATTCTAGTAGGATCAAGTTTGACCCAAGGGAGCAGTAGGGAAGGGGAAGGGACTGTGAGTCCCTTTGGGGATGCTAAACGACCTATACTAAGAATACTCTCCTGGAACGTAGCGGGACAGCCTAAGAAAATGATATGCCCGGAATGGGGATCTTTTATAGACAAAAACGATGTATGTCTCTTCCAGGATACATGGGCCTGAGATGACCAGTCTCGCGGGGGCTATGCATCGTTCAATGTGCCGGCGCGATGGGGCGGGAAGGGACGCCCATCAGGGGAACTTACTATTTGGGTGGGCTCTCACCTGGGCTGCAGGGCTAAGATACTGACCACCCATTCAGAAGACGTGCAATGCATTGTTCTCAAATGGCCTAATCTCTGCAAGCTTGCATTGGTTAATGTATACTCTCGACCGGTTAGTGCAGCCAATGAATCTTCAACAATTGAGGAGCTGTCTTCCTTCCTACATACCATCCCAAGTGACGTATACCTTGTGTTGGGGGGTGATCTGAATTGCCACTACGAGCCTTTGGCTGGCCTGAGGGACGGCGTCTCCATGGCAGAGGATGACCACTGGGCAATTCCATTCCCCCAGGCCCCTGTGTCGGGGACATTGTCCCCCCTAGCAATTCAAATTACATCTCTAACTTTAAACCACTCGTTAAGGGCTTGCAATGGTCGCTTGCCTTCGGATATGCCAGCAAAGTGCACATTCAACAAAGTGGGTCATGAGTCACGCCTGGATTATATCATGGTAGAAACAAGGTTATGGCCCAGGGTCATCGACTTTTGGGTTATCCCAAGAGTTGAGAGCGACCACAATGCCTTAATCCTGGAGCTGAGCTCAATTGGACTTACAAACGACACTCTGATGAGTCCTGAGGAACCAGACACCAGGATTATTATTTCTAACAACAGGCGAAGAGTTAGGTGGGAAAAATTGGTAGCACACCCGGAAGAATTGTCTAATCTATATTCCGGGATAGTTCCCGTATTTGACGAGGTGTGTGCTTTAATTGACCAGCCAATCACCACCGACTACCATCATAAGCTACAGACACTTCATACCGCCCTAGTAAACACTTTGGATGAAGCGTTTAACCCCCCCGGTGCCCATTAGGACCAAGAGGCCCTTTCCGACCTCTTTATAATGCATCTTGTAGAAAGGCTAAAACCGAGTTAATACAGGTACTCAAATTGAATAACAACAAACCCCAAATAAAGGCCAGGAGACTTGAATACAGACGGTTAATTGAGCTTGCCAAGGCAGAGCGGGACTATGATAAGTGGACAAATTTAACAGCCGCCCTAGCGTCCAGAAATTCTCGGGAATTCTGGTCCATTGTTAACACTGGCTCTGGTGAGCCTGTGTCGCCAATTCAACCAAACATAGCCGCAGAGGTTTGGGAGGAGCACTTTCGTACCCTGTATAGCGTAGCTGAGGGTGCAGAAACTGGGGGTATTGACAGGACGTTGTTTACATCCACCTCGCATCCCGAGGTCTTTCAGTTCACCTTGGAAGAAGTCCGTGCGGCAATTGGTAAAGTTATCCCAGGCAAGGCCCCGGGCCTGGATAAACTCCCGGGAGATCTCTTTAAACACGAACCAAAGATTTGGGCCCCATATTTATCTATCCTGTTCAATGCAGTCCTGTGAGGCATGGAGGTGCCCTGTACTTGGCTGGGCGCAGAGATAGTCACTATATTTAAGAAGGGTTGTCCTCTGCTCCCAGCCAACTACAGGCCCATCAGCCTCATTGATGTCCCGCAAAAGATCTTTGCGAGGCTAATTCCAAATCATCTGCAGGACTGTATAGAAGAGTACTCGGTCATGAGCCCTTATCAGGCGGGGTTTAGGAAAAACACGTCCACCATGGACCAAATCTTCCGTTTATCCCTCCTCTTCTAGAAGACGGTCACGTTAGATGGTGGCAGCCTCTATACGGTGTTCGTGGACCTACGTGCTGCCTTCGACTTGGTTCCACGACAGAAAATATGGTCTGTGCTTCTCGAGTTGGGCATATCGCACCATCTCCTGAACATGCTGATGAGGCTCCATGAAGCGAATTTTGCCCGGGTTAGGTGTGGGAGGAGTGGAGCTTTGTCATCAAGATTTCCCGTTGACAGGGGGGTACGGCAGGGGTACGTTTTGGCACCGACCCTGTTCTGCCTCTACGTCAACGGGGTGATCACCTACCTGAATGGGGTTCGAAACACCGATGCCCCAAAGCTGGCGGGAAATAGGGTCCCTGCAATCATGTTTGCAGTTGACACCCTACTGCTATCAAAATCCCCAATGGGGATCCAACGTATTTTGGATGGATTTGAGTCATTCTGTAGCGAGCGTGGGTTGGAGATAAATGCACTAAAAACGAAATTTATGATTTTTAACCCCCCTGCTACTACTCGCCCTAACCCAACTATAGACACTGCTAGACTGGAGAGGGTCCATATCTTTGACTCTGGGGGTAACTATCAATGAGGCCATGTTGTGGGCCCCCCAGCAAACCAAGTCCCAATTGAAACTGGCTCAACTGGCTGGGGGTATTCTTAAGCTTTCCAATAAGTTGGAGATTTATAAAATACAAGCCAGGGGGGCGGTGATGTATGGGGGTGAACTGTGGGGCTATGCATGCAAGTCTGACATCAGCATGACAGAAAATAAATTTTTAAGACAATTACTGGCGCTCCCACCTAGTACTCCACTCCTCCCACTAAGGCTAGATTTGGGCATGAGACCAATTGCCCAAGAGCTTGGCCTCAAACCCCTAAGGTTCTGGCGAAGGCTATGGGTAACACCTGAGTTATCAAATTATAGGCTGGAACTGGTAGAAATATTAAGCATGCCTAAGATAAGGAAAATACCCTGGCTTATGTATATCAAGAACGAATGTAGAAGGCTGGGCATACCAGCCTTATGGGATAATCCCGAGAGCAGTTGCAACCTGATTTCTCGGAAACACCTTTTGACACTGTTTTATGATAGTAAACTGGATTCTGCTGTCCAAAATCATCGTGCGGGTATTTTAACGGATTCTTTTTTAAAGATCAAAGATGCATATAACTTTTAGCACTTCCTGGATGACATCCACCCCATTCTAGCCAGGAAATTGTATCTGCAATGGAGATACAGCACTTTACCGCTAAGAGCCTTCACGAGTAGTTGGTCTACTTCCGCTCCAAAAAACTGCCCTGGTTGTAATTGCGATATTGAAAATGATCTTCATGTCTTATTTTTTTGTCCGGCATATCGCAAGCCCAGGAGGTACTGGCTCGTACCCATATGTAATAATCTGGGGTTTGTCCATTGCATGCATGCGTTCCGAATACTCAAAACAGATGTTACAAGACCTATTGTATTCGCTGTATCGAAATTCCTGGCAGCCATGTGGCATAAGCGACGATTTTTATTGACCATTGTATACATTTTTAACCTGGAGGAACAGTTTTAAGTTGCTACAAGTTTTTTGAGTTTCAATAACCAGTCTCTGGGTATACTTTTTAATCTGTTTTTAACATCATAATGAGTTCCCCGGAACACTTTTTAATTGCTTCTTGTAATGCCACTTTCAGATTATGGATGTAAAAATGAAATTATGTCATCTACGTATGTTTTAAACATGTCTGTCTTTCTTTTATGGCTATAATGCCAAAATAAAGATTTACAACAACAATTTGCAGATTAACGAGTTGCACACACCGGGCCTGATTCACAGAATGAACTTAAGACTCAATCCTAAACTTACTACTATTTTGGTATTCACAGAATGCACTTACTATTTTTGGCGTTCACAGAATGCACTTACTACTTTTGGTATTCACAGAATGAACTTACTACTTTTGGCATTCACAGAAGTTAGGATTTTGTCTTAAGTCTGTCTTAAGACAAATTTAAGACAGACTTAAGACAGACTTAAGACAAAATCCTAACTTCTGTGAATACCAAAAGTAGTAAGTTCATTCTGTGAATACCAAAAGTAGTAAGTGCATTCTGTGAATGCCAAAAGTAGTAAGTGCATTCTGTGAATACCAAAATAGTAGTAAGTTTAGGATTGAGTCTTAAGTCCATTCTGTGAATCGGGCCCCATCTTTCATACAGCAGTAAGAAACATTAGTAGTGATGGATTCCTTACCGCCCCATCCATCCTCTCCGTTCTGCGAACTGATTTCTAGGGTTAAGGTCATCCCTTGCAGGGCCCTAGTTTCATAGCACCAGTCGTCAGTTTCTTGCATGGCTCTGCGTTCCTGGCGCGGAAAGTCGTGTACAGAACTGACGTCAGTGCACGTGGGCGCGTCTAAGTAGCTCCAGCGACATCTTCCCGGCGCCAACGACGCACTTGGAGCCGCACGATGACGCCTACCGACGTGCAGGGGCACTACTAATGTTTCTTACAGATATATTATTACCGAAGGTAAGTAACTTGTTCTTATCAATACCGTCAGTGGTGCCATTATTTTAGGGCTTGCTTTCTCATCGACCATTTCCTTCTTCCTCCCCGCCTTGTACTGGTTACTTGTCTATCCAGCCCTACACTACCCCTCCTCCTATTGTAAAATGGATTAATCTGCACTTGTGTGGGCTGGTTGACAGCGCTTTAAATTCCTGGGCAGCGCATGCACGAAGTTGTTAATAACAAGCTGGAGAGCCGGCAGTGGAAAGCTTTTTTCTTCCTATCTCTACTGTGTGATCCTGTCCTGCAGCAATGTCGATCAAAATACAGGTTGTTGTAGTATAGCGGTCTAGTCCTGGCGGGCACGTGATGACGTGGCACGCAAGGACGAGATCGTGTCAGGGTGTGCGCCTGCGCGAGGAGCGGCCAAGGGCAAATGCCGGCGATCGGAGCGCGATTGAGTGAGACGCCCGGCGCTCCTTATGCGATTCCAAACATATAAATAAATATTAACCCTGCCAAGTATCCTCTGTGTCTGCCTCATCATCTGGGGTAAAAAACCAACATGACAGTGGCGACGAGGATGAGATCCCCCCACAAGAAGCCCACACGGCATCCAAAAGAACAAATAAAAGACTACAAGACACACAGAGGATTAAGGGACATTGGAAGACCACTGCTCAGTACCAGTCAGGGGACAAGGAAAAGAAATACAGTGGCAGAGATTCGCAGGAGGAGCGTGGCAGAGGCGCAAGCAAGTTAGACGCTTTCACCACGTGCACCAGGGCCAGGAACTGAGGCGAACATGGTCAGGAAGCACGGTAGGAGGGTAGCTACACCCCACTGAGGCCCTGGCGGAACTAGGACAGAACAGAGAAGGGGGAGAAGGAGAGCCCCAACCCTACGCAGCACAAGGAGGGAACGCAAGTGCGCCAGTTAGCCCTAGAAGTCAAGAAGGAGAACTGGAAGAACAGGCCAGGATGAGAACACAAGCATGTTCCCTTACGGCACCGATTCCGTTCCTGCCCGAACCAGGTGAACCCCAGATGAAATGGGAAGACTGGAGGGAATATTTCAAGAACTATCTAGAAGCTTTAGAAGATGAAAATGGGGAACCCTTCCCCAGTGCGAGGAGAAGAAGGATACTCTTACATAATCTAGGTCCGGAAGGGATAGAAGTGTTCACAAACCTAGTGCCCACGACTAGACCAGCGGCTGATGATGACGTCTTCCAGCATGCTGTAGAAGATCTAGATAATCACTACCGGTGTGCGTCTCCATTGATCGCTTCAACTTCCAGCAGAGGAAGCAAGAAGCGGGAGAATCCATTGACGACTACGTTGCGGCGTTGAGAAGGTTGGCGATTACATGCAAGGATAAGTTGTGGGCGCATGGAGAGGCGACGCTAAAAGAAGTAATAGCAATGGTGAAGAAAGCGGAACTGTCGAAGCGCTGCGCCGACGCAGCTAAAAGGGAGAACGCACAGAGACCCATGGTGAACAAGGTGGACTATGCAGAGCATACAGGACGAAACAGAATGACGGCCGGGGACAATAAAGGAACCATCAGATGGTCAGGAAAGTCAGGTCAAACGTGGAAACCCTCCTCGGAGAACAAAGCCACGTGTTACAGGTGCGGAAGTACGAACCACACGGCCCAAGATAAACGTTGCCCAGCATTCCGGGCGAAATGCATGTTCTGTGGTCTAATAGGTCACTATGAGAAGGTATGTCGCAGGAAGGGCAAGAAGACGGTCGTGAAATACGTGACACAAGACCGGCCGGATGGAGAAGAAGAAGAACTGGAAGAAGCAGACCAGGTGCTGTGCATTGAGGAACAAGTGCTTGGAATAGACAACAAACGCTCGAGTAAACCACGGGCTGACATGTTGATAGGAGGAGTGAAGATCAAGATTGCGATAGACTCAGGCTCCCCATACACCATAGTCCAAAGATCTGTATGGGAGGAAGAATTCAGACCCAGCCTAGGTCCCAATTTGGAACCACCAGACATTCGGCCGGTGTCATATACCGACACCCCGATCCCCATGGTGGGCTACCGGATCCTGAAGTTTGAATTCAGGGGAAGAACGGCAGACTGCAAACTGTATGTGGCAGAGAAGGGCCCGTCGGTGTTGGGATGGAGAGATCAAGGAGACCTAGGGATTAAGCTGGACCCGGGAGGCAGAGAGCAAGTACTGCTGACAGACTGTGAGTGCTGGCCGAATCTGGAGAAAATGAGGAGAGAATTCCCAACAGTATTCGGAGGAAAAGTCTGGAAGCTTGAGAAGTTTACGCACAAGATACTGCTCAAAGAAAACTCTCGCCCAGTGTCACACAAGGTCCGGAATGTGCTCATAGCGGCAAGGGAAGCGGTACAACAAGAACTACGCAGACTGGAAGAACGAGGGATAATTGAGCCCATAGACAGTTCGGAATGGCTATCTCCCTCAGTCGTGGCACGAAAACCCAACGGCAAGGTACGTTTGTGTGTGGACCTGCGAGAGCTAAATAAATTCCTGATTGTGGAGAAATTCCCGTAGCCCAGGATTGAAGAAATGCTAGCCAGAACAAGGGGAGTGAAGTGGTTCTCCACCATTGACCTCGCATCCGCCTATCATCAGATAGACTTGCATCCATCTAGCCGAAAATTCACGTCCTTCATAACACCGTTTGGATGCTATCAGTTTCGCAGAATGCCCTTAGGGCTGGCATCGGCTGCGGCGGTGTTTTGCAAAAGCTGATGCACCGTCTGTTCAAGGACGTAGACGGCATCCAATATTTCCAAGACGACATCTTGGTAATGGGAACGGACCGTGAAGACCACGACAGGAAACTGAACAAAGTACTGAGCATGCTACAGGAGAAGGGCCTGACAGCTGAATGGAACAAATGTAGACTAGGAATGACATCTGTCACCTACCTAGGTCACGAAATTGGAGGACAAGGGATCACCCCTAAGAGAGAAAACGTGAAGGCAATCTGTGATGCCAGAGCCCCCGTCAGCAAGGAGGAAGTGAGATCCTTCCTAGGGATGGCCGAATACTATAGTAAATTCGTGCAGCACTTTGCAACAAAAACACATCTATTGAGACGGCTCATAAGAGACAAGACGGCATTCCACTGGGATGAAGAAGCACAGAGGGAATTTGAAGTGTTAAAGAAGGACATAAGCCAGGCGGTGCCCTTGCATGGACATGATCCTCTTGGACAGACCATACTGACCACTGATGCCAGCGAAAAGGGCCTAGGGGCAGTTCTTGCACAAGAGAGAGAAGATGGTGCTGTGGAGACCCTCAGCTTCGCATCCAGAGCGTTATCCCCCACAGAACAAAAGTTTAGTGTGATTGAGAAGGAAATGCTGGCGGTGGTATGGGCCATGGGGAAGTTCAGGCAGTTCCTGTGGGGCACGAGGTTTCATCTGCAAACGGACCACAAACCGCTGGTCAAGGTACTCACCTCGAGTGGACATGCAACTGCCACCCCACGCATAGCCAAGATGACGCTGAAGCTGTTGGAGTATAGGTATGATGTGGAGTACATACCAGGGACACGCAACAAAGTGGCTGACTACCTTAGTCGAGCCTCGGCCATGGAGGAAGCGCCAAATTCGTCGTGGGAGAATGAAGAGATGATAGCTGTGATGGAGGACTCAGAAAGAGTGATCAGCAGGCAAGAATGGGCGCAGGCATATGAGGAGGACGAAGACATGAAGGAGGTCAAAGAATGCGTGCTCAGTGGTTGGCCAAAGAAAAGGAGGTTGAAGGAAGTTCTCCGGAAATTCTACAAAGTAAGGGAAGAACTGTCGATGAGCGACTCCGGAACCTTCTTATATCGAGGTGACAAAGTGGTGCCCCCCACGAAACTGATCCCGCTCCTGCTGCGCCAGCTACATGAAGGACATCTCGGCATCGTGAAAACCAAACTACGAGTGAAGCAAATGTATTGGTGGCCGAGAATGGACAGTCAAGTAGAAAGGCATGTGAGAGACTGTGACCAGTGCCAAGGAGCAGACAAAGTGTTGAAGCCATTGAGACCTGCGTTGGGAAGGTTCGACCAACCGCGCAACCCTTGGAGGATGTGTCGGGTGACATTTTGGGACCCGTTTTGGATAGCCAAAGTGTGCCGAAATACTTATGTGTTTTGGTGGACAAGTATTCCAAGTGGCCAGAAATACATGTGCAGGAAGAGATTGACACGGACACAACCATCAAGTTTCTCACCTCAGTGTTCCTGAGAGAAGGGATCCCGAGGACGATCCTTAGTGACAATGGTCCACAGTTCACATCTGAGAAGTGGCACAAGTATGCAGAAAGGAATGGAATCAAAACAAAACACACTTCAGTGTACCACGCATCGAGCAATGGACAGGTGGAGAGATTTAATCGAGTCATCATGGGATCCATACAAGCGGCCATCATGAAGGGCAAGGATTGGGAGAAGGAAATCCAAAGCATGATATGGGCATATAGGATTACCCCCACCTCTACAGGGTACAGCCCCTTCCAGATCCTAAGAGGCAGGCACCCGTTCACGAAGGACAATGTGGTCTGGAGAGAGAAGACCGTCACCAGCAAATGGTCACCTGCCGTGGTGCAGCACAATCTCGAAAAGGCTCAAAGGGTGTATACTGAATAATATGACAGGAGAAGAAACGTGAAAGAAACAGCTTTGGAAAAAGGAGAATGGGTGAGAGTCAAGTTGGCCGTGCTGAAAAGGAAAGGAAAAAGCAAGTACAGCCCACCCATGCAAGTGGCGGAAGTTTACGACAGGGCTGCGTTGCTTAGTGATGGAAATGTGTGGTCCTATGACCGCATGGCTAAATGTAACAAGATTCTACAGTGGCCTGGGGAAAAAGAGAAAGGTCAACAAGATACAGGACTGAGTGGCAGAGAGGAGAGAATAACGGAGGAAGGTAAAAGCCCAGCGGAAGGACATTTGCACGTAGAGGGAGAAGATCTGGAAGCTCCGAGGGGAGAGGAAGAGAGCGTCGAAAGGGACGTGACACCTCAGAGAAATGGACAGAGTCAAGTGAGGAGCGGAATGTTGAGCCCTGTGGGAGAGGGTGTCCGAGAAGACTCTACCCCGGTAAGACGTACACGTGCAGGGAGAGCGGTGGTCTTACCCGCTCGTTTCAGAGACTTTGAAATGGGAGAATGTTAAAACAGTGAACTCATAGCTTGCTTTGTTTGTGTATAAAAAAGGGGAGATATGTAGCATAGCGGTCTAGTCCTGGCGGGCACGTGATGACGTGGCACGCAAGGACAAGATCGCGTCAGGGTGTGCGCCTGCGCGAGGAGCGGCCAAGGGCAAATGCCGGCGATCGGAGCGCGATTGAGTGAGACACCCGGCGCTCCTTATGTGATTCCAAACATATAAATAAATATTAACCCTTCCAAGTTCCTCTGGGTCTGCCTCATCATTTGGGGTAAAACACCAACATAACAGTTGTCTACAGGTAAGACAGCGTGAAATGCTTCACTTAATTCGAGAGTACTACTTGCAGTGGCACATGTAGGCAACGAACACCTGCCCAGTGCCTCTACATTTTATAACAATTCGAATGCACAGGGTCCTGCGTTTGGTGCGTGCAACAGTTTTGTAGAACTTTGAGAGTATTATTTGCCTCTCTGGCTTCCGGATCTAGATTATTCTTTGCCTTGTAAAGCTGACTTTTAATCAACTGTCGAACTGCCTTGAATCAAATATGAGGACGTTGATCCTCCGTACAAAGGGGGTGAGATAAAATGCGTGGCTAAAAATAACAAATTGTTCTGTAAAATTGTTAGTTTTTTCACATTCAGATAACTGCACATAAAATAGCACACACTGTACATGAAAAATCAATGCTAGTTAAACTAATTAATACGAAATGCACTATTTTAAGTTATGTTGTTTAATGCGATCACTTCAGCTGTCTGTGTCTGTAACCAGAGAGCCAAATAATTAAATCCTTGTTGGTGCAGTGGGCTAGTGGCTTGTGTATTTTTAGGGCTACAAGGTTCCAGCCCGTGACAGGAGACACTCTTAATACGTAAGTTATTATTTTAAACTTTCATTGCACACCGTTGAAGATGTGCTGCCACAAAAAAAAAAAAGATCTACGTTTAAGATTTTTTTTAAAGTGCTTTAAAAATTTAGACTGCAGTGATACGCAATTAGATTGTATCTAGTGGGGAAAAATATGTGTTCATTAAAATCACACACTCCATTGCTCAGCTGGTAACACCCTTACAATTTCTCTGAAAAAATAATACATATTTGTGATTACTAGCTTCAAGTGACTCAGTTAAAGCTAATTCTGGCTTCTAAGCAGCCTTTTCATTTGCAGATTAACCAGTTGCACACACTTGCATTTCTTTCAGACAGCAGGCACCCTGCCAAGAAGGCATGTTCCCTGTTTAGCGGTCAGCCCCTCCTTCTGCTCCACAGCACAGGACACTTCTTCCTGTGTGTGACATGTCCTGAGAGTGAAATACTGTCAATTTTGTTTTTCACCTCTGAAAGGCTATCTGTCCCATAGACTAGAATGGGAAATACTTTATAACATCTTACACGTATAAAAACTTCCCATTGGGACAAGATAGAGAAATAAAGTTTAGGCTCTCTGAACTCAGAATTTAATAACACATCTTTTAGTAAATATGGTATTATAAATTGTGTGTTTGAAAATGCCACTTTTAGAAAGTAGGTATTTTCTTTTGCCTCTACCTATTTGTGTATTGACTGTCTGGTTTTTGGAATGACAGGGGTTGGAATGACAGGGGCTGGGGATGTACATTCACTGTAGACATTCACTGGGAGGAAGGGCTACTGGCTTGCCCCTTCCTGGACGACTCAGAACCGAGCTGAAGCGGGCTTGGCTGCATTTAGAGTAGAGGGAGGAGATTTCCTTTCACTTGACTAGGGCCTGAATCCCTTGCACAATGCTGTCTCCACCTTCTGTGGTCATACTGCACCAGTGAGGACAGAACTCGTTTGGACTGGGCTCAGAGACCCTTGCACTAAGAGAAAAATAAATTTTGGGTTATAAGTATTAGACCAAAAACCACAGAACTTTAGATGACTTCTGGACTCAAGAGGAACCTTTGCCAAGGAGAAGAGCTGAAGAATTGTGAGGAGGAGTACTGCCCCTTTGCTGTGTTGGGGTTGGCCTGCAGATGCTGTTTCTGCCAAGGAGAGGAAAAGCGTGATGATGACACATCTTTGAGTGCATGGCTCGACGACAACACATCACCTACGAATTCTAAGGATTGGAACCAACGCATTGCCTGCCTGCTCCTCGCATCTCACCATTGACGTCGGGGCATCCTCCAACCAAAGTAAATTTTCATTGGAACAGTGTTGGTCCCTCTATCCGACCTGTCCGCCATTGCGGTCGACCTGAACTTTTATATTTCCCCTGGTCAAGCACGACCAGATAGCGCCTGTTAGCGCTCTATGATTTTAAGCACTATATTTGCAGATATTCTTTAAATATTCAAAACCGGTTCTACTTATTGGATTTTTGTTTTGTTTTGTTAATTAAATTAAGCTCTATTATTCTAACCTGATAGGAATATTTTATGATATTTTCATTGTGTTACACTTTATGTGTTGCACAAATACTTTACGCATTGCCTCCTTACTTAAGTCTGCCTGGTCTAAGCCAAGCTGCCAGAGGGTGAGCACAGGTTAATTTATGTTGTTTATCTGTCTTACCCTGGCTAGGATTGTGGTCCCTACTTGGATAGGGTGCATGCCATTCCCATTTAACCCCCTGACCGCGGCGAAAATGTCGCCGCGGTGCGGGTGATTTATGGCATGGGCGTGGTTCGGATGGCCCCCGGCCGTCCTCCGCACACGCCCACCGTGACGTCGGCCGGCCGTCCGACGCACGCAAGGGGTTAAAGACCCAATCTTTAACAAGGGACTTGAATGTGGAATCCTAGAGGCTGGTTAAACTAAGATTAGGTCCCAATGAAAGACTGGAGAATGGAAAGATTTCTTTAGGCAAACTAGAAGCTCGGTCAGAAATTAAAAGGGCCTCCATTCCTCTGAAAGCTTTAATTGGTGCTCACTGACTTTAAAGTGTGGAAACTGATAACCCCATCAAAAAGCCATTCAGAAGGAAATTTATACAGGGGTGCAAGAGGCAGCCTGTAGATTGCTCCTCTGAAACCAGAAAACCCCAAAACAGCAGTGCCTTCAATAAACTTTAGGAGTTTCCGGTCTACAAGATTGCTGGATGCAGAGGGCAATTTCAGAAGGACAACCTTTAGATTTTAATGCTATTCTCTCAAGAGCCAAACCCCCAAAGACATCTGGCAGTCAACACAGAGAAAATGGGCCCTCTAATGGGAGATCTGAATTTTGAGAAGTCACTTGAATAAGAATTGGTTCTGAGTGCTGATCTTAATAGAAGATTGCGCTTCTCTTCCTGAAACATACTCAGCCCTCACATTTCAATCTTGTTTTATTCTCTGGCAATTTGAGGGTCTCAATGTTTGTAGCACCTCATACCTCCAGATTTTCAGAGGGTGTGAGAAACCATGAGAAGTGATGGGCTGGTAGTCCATCAGAGATGCACATTTTTTGTTGTTGAGAGTGCATGTGCATTAGTGGGAGTGAACACTGTATCCCATAAAGTAAGCGTTGAAAAGCTAGTTTAAGACATCTACCACCTTTTTGAACTGGCTGATTTTTTAAATAGTTGAAGAGCTGAATCAGCACTATTTTGTCGCCTTAGACAGTGGTAAATGTTTGCTTTTCACAGGAACTTTAAAGTCATGTGCAGCCTTTTACTGGTAATGTATTAGCATTTGTTGACATACCTAAAGTAAACAACGGAACATAACACAATAGCATTATGAATCAACAGAACTACACAAATAAAAGACAACAGAGCACACTTTCAGCAGTCCGAACGGAACACAACACAGCAGCTGCAGTACAATACAACACCATCACATTAAAAAAATGCAGTGCAAAAACCCAGCAGCACAAAAAACAACAGAATAAATCACTACCATAACAAAATGCAGCACACCAAATATACACACATATTTTCATGCATTACTACCTCTAGAAAACTGCTTTTATACCACAAACCGGTAAAAGGTGAAAGAACCAAATACTGCTCTGACTTACCACCAAGGATATGAAATAATGCCAATCGAAAATATTTTGTTATCAGGCCCATAAGGCCTTAAGCTGACATCAATGATCCAAAGCCAGTGACAGAACCTGCATCACACTTGCAGTTTGTTTGACAGCATAAGCAACATGAAAACTGGTTCACTCTGAAAGAACCTTTGCTATAAGTCAAACTGCTAATAGGTGTGCAGGGCTTCCCATGCAGCAAGAGCTGAGCAGAGGAGCACAAGTAAGTGAAGTAAACATGTGTGTGATGTTGTGTTGTTGCCCTGTGTATAATGTTGGGCCTGGCATGATCGTGGTAATTCTCCAGTTTTGAATCTTTTATGGATGCACATGCTTGAATCATTCCCTGTTGTAGAAGTGGGAGTCCCACGGTCTCATAATAAAGCAGTATGTAGCACTATCATAGGCTATAATGGGAATGAAAAAGTCAGTTTAATAGCCTATTTATGTCCTTTTTAAAAAAAGGACCAAACTTGAACTGTAACTAGTCAAGTGACAGCACCCTCTTGAAACACTCCCAACAGAGGCTGATTCCCTCAGATTTTCAAGTGCAAGGGGGAATACATAATCCCCAGCAATAGGGGGAGCCTCTACAGGGAGGAGGGTGAGTCGCTTATGAATCTATCAAAGATGCCAATACTGGAAAACTACAGTTACAGGTAAACAACTTATTTTCTTCTCCAGTGTTGAATCTTTCATAGAGTCACATACTTGAATCAGAATAGGTGGGTAGAAAATTTACACATAAAATAATCATATACTTTATGTATTCCTTGGATTCCTCTCGTCCCTTTTCTTTGACGGAAATCACGGCACCACAGCAGTAGTTTAAGTAAGTTTGCTTTATTAAATTAAAACACCATGTGCAAAGTGCAAAAGTAGGACGGCCTACGCGTTTCGACTACAATAATCCCCAGCAATAGGGGGAGCCTCTATAGGGAGGAGGGTGAGTCGCTTATGAATCTATGAAAGATGCCAATACTGGAAAACTGCAGTTACAGGTGAACAACTTATTTTCTTCTCCAGTGTTGAATCTTTCATAGTCACATACTTGAATCAGAATAGGTGGGTAGAAAATTTACACATAACATAATCATATACTATATATATATATATATATATATATATATATATATATATATATATATATATATATATATATATATATATATATATATATATATATATATATATATATATATATATATATATAATGTATTCACAAAAAAAACATAGGTTTCAGGGGCGTTATAGTTAGTTGGGCATTTCACTCGTACAAAACCATAGAATTCTCCCGTTATAATTAGTTCGGCTAACTATAACTCGAGCGCCCGCAATGCACTGCTGATGATGTCACATATTACATCACTCATGACATGGTCAGTGACATCACTCATGACATCTCAAATGACATCACTGATGACATCATCCAGTGAATGTGTGTTTTTTTCTGAAAAATAAATGTTTTATATATATATATATAAATCTCAAGGTCGATGAAGAATAAATGGGTATATAAGTGTCTAAATGGATGATTTGTTTTGTAAAATTGATTGTATGACTGATTGTGTATCTTAGTGAATACATGGGTTAGTGAGTAATGTTTAAAGATGTAAATATCTGTATCAGTCTCACTTTGTGTATACGTGGCTGCATGTATTGGTGAGTAGCTACATGAGTGTCTAAATGGGTTATTAGTTGGTTTGAGTATCAGTATGAGTGTCTGAGTGTCTGTATGGTTCGGTGGAGGGTATTACTTAGTGCATAGATGCATGAATACGTGACTCACTGTTTGTATGTGTTGAAGACAGCATGGGCCAGATGCATCAAGCTAAAAACCGGTCGCAAAGGGGCAGATTCTCAGAATCTGCCCCTTTGCGACCGGTATTTTTGCATTTGGGATGCATCATCCCAAATGCAAAAATCGCTAATAGAGAATTCGCTAAATTGCGATTGTTTGCATTTAAGGAATCTCAAATTGAGATTCCTTAAATGCAATGCATGAAAGTTTCAAAAATAGCGAATTCGCTAATAGGGCATGCAAATTACCACGAAGTACAACTTCGTGGTAATTTGCAAAAACTTAGAAAAATGCACTTTTGTGCATATTTTAAAGTTTCATGTTGTGCACACACATGCCCTAAGGGCATGTGTGTGCGCAACATATGTGCACAGATCAAAATCAGGGGTGCAACAGGGTGTCCTTTGGACACCCCTGCTCCCTTGAACTCGCAATCTCAATTTGCGAATCGCTAATTGCGATTCGCAAATTGAGATTGTCTTCCCATTCATTCCTATGGGCCTCTGGGCCCATAGGAATGAATGGGGAGGTATTCATTAATTGCGACTCGCAATTTGCGAGTCGCAATTAAGGAATTCTAAGGAATCGCTATTTATGTAGTTATTGCTTGATGCATTCCATTTTGCTATTCCTTATTAGCGATTCCTTATTTTTCGCTAATAAGGAATCGCAAAATGGATGCATGATGCATCTGGCCCCATGTGTGCAGGACTGTATGTGTGGATGAGTGTGTGCATGGGTGTGTTAGTGAGTGAATGACTGTCTCAATAGTGTCTTTATGAGTACATATGTTTTAAACTAGTAGATGTGAGTATTGGTGTATATAGGTGAGTATATGTGAGAGTGAGAGATTGTAAGAGTTCCTGTATAAATAAGTATGTGTTTCTATAAGTGATTGTTTAAGAGTGTAAGTATGTGTTCGTCTCTTTGGAAGTAAGTGTGGTGGTGTGTGTATAACTGTATACATAACTAAATGGATGTTTGATACTTTGCGTGCATGTGTGACTGTGTGTGAGTAACTCTATGCATGAGTGTCAGTGTGTAACAGGATGTATAGGTGTATGAGTACATATGATGAGTGAGTGCATGTATGAGTGACTGTATGGAACTATTGGTGATTGAGTGGATGTGTGTAGATCTTGTATTTACTGAATAGGTGTGTTGTTACTGGTATTGGTATCTCCATTGTTTTGAAAATGTTAGTTTCTATTTTTGAGTGTGGGTATCAAAGGTTATATTAGGGTGAGAGGAGGTCTGCCACTCTATCACAAAGATGATGTCATCAGTGATGTCATTTGAGATGTCATGAGTGATGTCACTGACCATGTCATGAGTGATGTAATATGTGATGTCATCAGCAGTGCATTGCGGGCACGCAAGTTATAGGTTTTTTAAATGCTAATTTGTAACTATAACACGCCTTTTCAGTTCATTTGAAAGGTTATTTAAATGCTAGTTTCTAACTATGCCTACAAAGGTAGGACATGTAAAGAAAGAAGAAAAAACACAGAAAGAAGAAAAAGAAATGCAGAAAGAAGCAACAGAAGTCCTCAAAGACAAAGAAAAGTGCAGGAAGAAGGAAGACGTGCAGAAAGAACAAACAGAGGAGCAGAAAGAGGCTTGTTGCAAAATCATCCTGTACCCTCAACTTTTTCAGATGGGTACTCGTGGTAACTGACTCTGACTAACCAGTCCTAGAGCCAGTGCTATGCTAAAAGACACTTAGGATACAGTAAAAACACCTATGTACACTAGGGAACACTATGTGTTGGGGTACCCCTGTTATTAGCATGACCTCCTCTGTAAGCCCCTAGTATAGAATCGGGCAGGGGGATTAAAACTCCCTCCTAAAACGCACCACAGGGCGCCTTTGCACACTGGTGAAGGGAAGGGGGGGCTGAGCTGACATTTGCAAACATGCTCTGTGGCCGTTTTAATGTGGTGTCCCTTGGGTACAAGTAGCCCACCAGGTATCTCCAGTTAGCGCCACAGATCTGCGTTGCGTAGAGGTGTAAAAAGGGGCATGGCCTGGACCACCTCTCTACAACGCAGCGCAGTGTCACTTACTGGAAGCACCTGGAGGGCTAGTTGGCCCCCAAGGGCCCTCTGGATTGAAGGGGAATTATTTCCCCAACTTAAAACACACGTTTGCACACGTCACCTCAGGCCCCGTCCCCTCCCTTGGCGCCTGTGTAAACGCGCCCTGTGTCCGTTTTAAGTTGGGAGATTAAGTCCCCTTCAAACCGGAGGATCCCTAGGGTCAAACTAGCCCACTAGTTAACTCCTGTAAGCGCCACAGAGCTGCATGCAGAGAGGTGTAAAAAGGGGCACGGCCTCTGAACACCTCTCTGCAACGCAGCACCCTGGCGCATACTGGAGGTACCTGGTGGGCTAGTTGGCCCTCAGGCACCCTCAGTATTGAAGAGGAATTAATTCCCCAACTTACAACTCTCCAGGGGGCGCGTTTGCACAATGGTGAAGGAAGGTGGCGGGTCCTGAGGTCACATGTCAGCTACACACCCTGTGGCTCATTTTAAGTTGGAGAATTAAATCCGCCTCAATCCTAAGGGTCCCTAGGGGCCAACTAGCCCACCAGGTACCTCCAGTATGCGCCAGAGAGCTGCGTTGCAGAGAGGTGTTCAGAGACCACGCCCCTTTTTACAACACACTGCAGCGCAGCTCCGTGACGCTTACTGGAGGTACCTGGTAGGCTAGTTAGCCCCCAGGGACCCTTGGGTTTGAAGAGGAATTAAATCCTCAACTTAAAACGCGCCTCGGGGCATGTTTGCACACATATCACCTCAGGCCCCACCCCCTCCCTTCACCACTGTGCAAACGCGCCCCGTGGTGCGTTTTAAGTTGGGGGATTAACTCCCCTTGAATCCTGAGGGTCCCTGTGCTGCAACTAGCCCACCAGGGACCTCCATTAAGCGCCACAGAGCTGAGTTGCAGAGAGGTGTAAAAAGGGGCGTGGCCTCAGAACACCTCTCTGCAACGCAGCCCCCTGGCGCATACTGGAGGTTCCTGGTGGGCTAGTTGGCCCCCAGTATTCAAGGATAATTTGTTCCCCATTTGCAAATGCGCCAGGGGGCGCATTTACTTAGTGCTGCTGCGAGGGGGCTGGGCCTCTGCACGATGCCGGGTTTTTTTTCAAATTTTTTTTAAGAAGGGGGACTGTGTGGCCCCCTCTTCTTTTCCTATTTTTTGGGCCCTGGGGACCCCATCCTCTAGGGCCTGACCCCTTTTTTATAAAAATTAATTTGGAAGGGGACTGCATGGCCCCCCTCCCCCGGGTCATGGCCTTTATTTTTTTCTTAATCTTTTGTAGGGGGGATGCGTTGCCCCCTCCTCAGGTCACTTATGACCCTGGGGACCCCATTCCCCGGGGCCTGGCGTGTCGTCAGGAACCGTGGGGGGTCTCCAATCCCCCCCACTGTCCCAGCCGGCACCCCGCCTCCTGCTAAGATGCAGCTCCCCGTGTGGAAAAGCAATTTGGTTTGCATTTTTAAAGAGAGATCAGGTTTCCCTGCTCTCTTTCAAAATGCAAACTGCCATAGCAAACTACAGTGTCCCCGCGGCGGGCACCCCGGGACACTGCAGGTCTCCAGGACCTCAAAAAGGCTCCAGGAGGGGGGCCGCGCGGCCCCCCTCCCAACATTTTCAAAGCCCCGGGGTTGGTGGTCCCCGGGGCTTAGGAGTCCATAACGGACCCCCCAATTTAAACTCTTGGTGCCCCAGGGAGGTGTCAGTCTCAAGCCCCCCCCCCACACACACACAAACACACACAGGTTTTTTGTTTTTTTTAAAGCCCCGGGGTGTGGCGGTCCCCGGGGCTGTGGGAGGGGCCCCCCACACATAAATGTATAAAGCCCTGGGGGTGGCAGGTTCGGATTTTGCCGATTTTAACTAAAAAAAACATTTTTGGGGGGCCTTGTGGGTCCTTGTTGGACCCCCTAAGCAGGCCTAGGGGGCCAGGATGTTTCTACCCTACCCCCTTTTTGCATTTTGCGCATTTTTTTCTCAGCTTTCTTGTGCCTCGGTTCTACAAAGGCACAAGATGGCTGCCAACACTTCCTGGTTTGGAGTGTTGACAGCCAATTAGCATACAGCTTGTCATCTGGAGGGTGCGCGGATCCTGCGCGGCCATATATTTGATTTTACTTTTGATTTTCTCAGCAACTACTGAACGGATTTACACCATTTAACATAAAGGCACGAGTCTGAACCAAGGGCTACCTCTTTGTCAGATTTGGTATAATTCCGTTCAGCAGTTCGGGCTGTAGCTGCGGCTAAAGGTTCCTATGGGAAATTGCAGGGGGAAAACACGTTTTGGGACCCCCCTTTTTTCTCGGCGCCCGCTTGCTGAATCACCGTGAAACTTTCTAATAGGAGCAGACCAGAGCGGGCCATACGTTTTGAAAAGTTCGTGAAGATTCGTCACTCAGCGCCAAAGTTATTGGGAATAGAATGTTGCGGATTTCCTATGGAAAAGAGGTCCTAACTATAACTATCTACTGGCGACCGCCAGTAGGTAATATATATATATATCACTGCTTTCCTCACTTTTCTTCGAGAATCTCTCCTCTAACAACGGACACGGACCAAAAAGTTGGTGTAATTATTTCTTTATTCTCGCAATGTCGCCATAACGTTTCGGCTCGCCCATGCCTTGTTCACACGACATTGTACTGGTATTCGACTTCACAATTTAAAGAGACAAGTGCTAATTTCATTGGATCACATGAGTGTTGCTCTAATAGACATGGAAGGGTTTTCAATTCATCAACATTTGTTATACTACATTTTATAATAAATAAATAATGACAGTTTGCGTATAAACTAAAATCTATGTTTAAATACAGGTTATTAAATAGGTTAAAATAGTGGTTCAATCACCGATCATTGAAGATATTCATCAAAACAATACTGGCCTAATGCTGAGATTGTATTAGCTGATCTTTGTTTAAATGCCCATTAAATGTATATGGAACCACTTTGTATAAAACCCATGTTAGCCTGTTCCAAGAATACTCAATCTAAAATATTCTGGACACTGAACCCGTATTTTACTCCCAAGTGATCATTGCTGTTGGCTGGATTTTGTATGCATGTTGGATATTGCTATTGTAGTACAGTTTTGCAATGTCAGGGTTAAATCCCCTATCCCATATTGCATATAAATCATATCCTTCCTAGATGTCTATGGAGCTACTACATGTGAGTGTGATAACTATTAAGTGTGATGGGCTTGACCTAATAAGTGAATCTGTTAAAAAAACTTGATATTTACTTAACGATAGTTACGTGCGAAATTAATCATGTTAAAGCGTCACAGAGTCTTGCGGTAGTTAAGTTTCATTTTGTCCATTCTAGGTGATCCCATGGAGGATTGTAATATTCTGTTGAATACTGTCTGTGTTTATGAGCTAAACTTGTTACCATGCTTTTTTTATGCTCTGTATACAGTCCCCCGATATCTATCCTCAGTATGTCTCCTCTTTTCTCCTTTGCCATATAATGTGGGATCATATTATGCAAATAAATAAATAAATACATACAAACATTAGAATACACCCCCTTATATGAATACATAAATAAGTATAAATATATAAATACATTATAAGTAAAAACCAAGCATATATTATCTTTACCCCAATATTTGATAAATACATGTATATAACTAGAAAAGAAGGCAAGAGGTTAAAAAGCGAGGATTAAAAGGAGCCCTAATGTTATGTATAATAAAAAACGAATGTAATCATTTAGCCTAGAAATGTGTGTAAATCCTCTGTTGCATTTAATCCACCTAGGGCTTTGGAATCAAACTGTAAGATATATCTCATCTCTAATCTACGCAGTTTAGATTCTCTGTCACCCCCCCCCCTCCTGCTGGGTGGAATTGCATCCACCACAAAGTATTTAAGACCTGCATTGTTGCTGTTGTGTAACTCCCTGAAATGTCATGCAACCGGATAGGTGTTGTCTTGGATGGATATAGCTCGAAGTTGCTACCCACGTACTGAAGATCACATGGACATTTCAGTTCGTAAATTGCGGTCCGTTTTGCACGTCAGGAGTTTTTGAATCTTATGTTCCTTGTAACTGAAGGGGGTTTTGTAGATTTTGGTATTGACTCCATGGAGGCAAGCCTTGCAGGTCTTACATTTGAAAACTCCTTTGTTAATCTGTAGCCAGTTTGTCTTGCTTATTTTTTCCGGGCTGGTGTTTCCCAATGAGTCTCTCATTGGAGGGGTCTTGCTATGTGTGATGGACACCCTGCGTGGTAAAGTGGGTCCAATCACAGGGTCACTTAAAACTAAGGGCCAGTTTTTGTTAATGATTTTATGAAGGCTGCTGTGTTGCCGACTGTATCTCAGGATGACTCTAAAGTGATTGGTGTCACCCCCACCTCCTCCTGTGTTAATCACCTTATCTTGAGATACTGTATGTTTTACCTCTCTTTTGTCTTTTAAAAGGTCTTCCCTACTGTGCACCATTGATTTTGTAATAGCTCTATTGATGATGTTGTCCGAGTATCCCCTCTCACAGAATCTCTGTTTGCTACATTCCTGTGCCTCCCTAAGATCTTGTTCCTTACTACAGATTCTTCTGAGGCGCAACATCTCACAATAAAGAATACTATTTATGAGATGTGATGGATGTGCGCTGCTTGCATGTAGGGTAGAGATTCCAGAGGTTTCCTTTCTATAGAGCCTGATTTTGATTTGGTTGTTATGTACCAAGACCTCAGTGCCTAAGAAATGCATAGATGTTTTACTCATAGTTACAGTAAAGTGAAGATCTAAAAGAAACAGGTTAGTATTAGATTCCTTACCTTAGAATATCCCCAGGCGTTAGACTGGATCCGGAAACTTTTGCTTAGCAGTACCCTTTGGCTTCGGTAGGCGTCGTCTGCGGCTCCGCGTCCGTCGTCTGCGTCGGTGGCGCTGGGATGAAGTCGCCGGAGTACTTAGATGCCGCCCTCGCACGCTGACGTCAGTTCTTCTTTTTTCCGCGCCAGCAAGCGCCGATCCGGAAAAAGTTGTACCCTAGTCAATGTTTGACTAACTTTTTCGATCCCTTTTGATCGACTTTCGAAGTTTCTCGACTCCGACGGTGCCGGTAGGGATGCCCGGGTTCAAACCCTGCGTCGATTGCAGCCGACTGATGTCGGTTACCGACCCCCATCGCCGATGCCTTCACTGTCTGGGCCCCGACCACGACGACAAGTCCTGCTCCGACTGCCGGGCCCGGACGTCCAAAGCTAGACGGGAGCGGTCCCGCAAGCGACTCGAGCTCCGGCAGTCAGCCCCGTGCCGCTCGAAGTCCCAGTCCGGAAGGAGGTCGAGGGACCGGTTGCGGGGCCGGAGTCACCACAGTTCCGGGAGTCGTCATCAGTCTTCGGGCTCGAAGTACTCGGGTAAGAGGCACAAGAAGTCGAAGAGGCGCCATCGCTCTTCTGACTCCCCCCAACGCTCGCACAACGCGGCCGGGGGTTCGGACGACTCTGCCGGAGCCGCAGACGTCGCGGCCTGCTCCATACCCGCCGGTCCCTGGGCAGGATGCGACGCCGGAGGAGATCGAGTCCTTCCTCCGGGCCATGAGGTCGCTCGCTCCTCCGTCGGGTTCCGCGGTGCCTTCGGGCCAAGCGGCCCCGACTGGGTCCCCACGCGGGCCGGGTGCTCGCCGGTCGACCTCTCGACCTCGCCGGCCCCTAGGGTGTCGCTCCTGGCGCCGATCCAGGACGACGCCGTCCCCAGTCCTACCCTCGATTCGGGTCCGGCGTCGGAGCGGCACCGCTCTCGACGCCGATGGGAGACTTTTACTTCTATGACCCGGCCTCATCCTTTGAACCGGAGTACCAGGTGATGGGTGACGAGGAGAATTGGGAGGGGTCCGAGGACCCTCTGGCACATGAGTGTCAGTCTACTCAGGACTGGACAGGTGAGCTTGGGGAGGCCAGTGTTCTGGACACTTCACCCAACACTGGTTTTGTCTCCCCCCCTACCGTGGCTATAGTGTGGTGCTGAGGCGGGCTGCGAAGGCCTTGGGCCTTGAGCTCCCCGTCGCGGCCGGGAGGACTAACCTCCTCACTGAGGTCCTTAAACCGCAGGCAAGCCGAGCCTCTGCTGCATTTTAATGAGGCCTTGTCAGACGTTCTTCTGGGCACTTGGTCCAAGCCCGCTACTGGTCCGCCTGTAGATAGGAACGTGGCCAGGCGCCACCGCCCGGCTCCGGGCGACCCTTGCTTCCTGTCCACGCACCCCACCCCCGAGAGGCTGGTCATCCAGGCCTCTAACTCCCAGACCGCATTCCCGACGGCTCCCCCGATCGGGAATCCAAGAGGTATGAGCAATACGGAAAAAAGGTATTTTCCTCCCTGAGTTTGGGGTTGCGGTCAGTCAACACCGCATGCCTCTTGGGCCGTTACACCCACTCTTTGTGGGACACGGTCGCGGACGTGCTGCCACAATGTCCGGAGGAGGCCCGGACTAAACTCGCCCAAGCCCTTGCGGAGGGTCGAGATGCGGCACGGTATTCCATCCGGTGTGGGCTGGATACCACGGACTCACTGGGCAGAGCGATGGCAACGACGGTGGCAATTCGTCGCCACGCCTGGTTGAGGTCCGCCAACTTTTCGGCTGATGTCCAAAACACCCTTATGGACATGCCGTTTGATGGCTGTCGCCTCTTTGGCGACAAGGCAGACCATGCGCTTGAGCGCTTTAAGGACTCCAGGGCTACGGCCAAGTCCTTGGGCTTCTCGACCCCATGCCAGCAAACAACTGCCTTTCGCCCCTTTCGTGGCCAAGGAAGGGACGCCCCCACACGTCCTGCCAGCCACGGGCCGCAGACTACTATCCAGCGCGGTGGCGAACGTGGAAACCGCCGTGGCGGCCGTCGGGGACAACGGCGAGGCCAGTCCACACCTACCCCTGCAGCATCCGCCTCAAAACCCTCCTAGTCCGAGCTTTCAGGCCCATGTGACGCCAGTGGGGGGCAGGGTTCGCCATCACCACCTCCACTGGCGCACTGTCACATCGGACAGGTGGGTGCTGAAAATCGTCCGAAGGGGCTACTCCCTCCCCTTCGAGGCGTCCCCTCCAGCCATGCCACCGCAGTTCCACCGCGTGTCGGGAGATCGCTTGAAACTTCTACAAGATGAAGTTACGGCCCTCTTGGCCAAGGAGGCCATCAAGCGCATTCCTGGGCCAGAAGTAGGGTGTGGTTGTTACTCCCACTACTTTCTGGTACCCAAGAAGGGCAAAGGGGGCCTACGCCCTATCTTGGACCTGCGGAACGTCAACGGCTTCCTCCGGAAGGAGAAGTTCAAGATGCTGACACTGGCTCAGGTCTTAGCCGCCCTGGACCCGGGAGACTGGATGGTAGTGTTGGACTTGCAGGACGCTTATTTTCACATCCCCGTCCTGCCGGCCCACCGGCGTTACCTGCGGTTCACGGTAGGCCATGAGCACTTTCAGTTTACCGTGCTCCCCTTCGGCCTTACCAGCGCCCCACGGGTGTTCACGAAAGTGAAGGTCGGTGGTCACAGCTCATCTGCGCAGGTTAGGGGTTTCAGTCTTCCCCTACCTCGACGGCTGGTTGTTGAAGGCGGGCTCGCCCCAGACAGTCCTCAGCCACCTACAGACTACGGCCGACCTCCTGCACCTGCTGGGGTTCTCCATCAATGTGCCGAAGTCACACCTGTGTCCCTCTCATAAGCGCCTCTTCATCGGAGCGGTTCTAGACTCGACGCAGTTTCGGGTTTATCCTCCCGAACAGCGGGTTTGGGATATTCAGGCTCTGATTCCGATCTTTCAGCCGTTATCCCGGTTCTCGGTCAGGTTGATGCTGCGGCTTCTGGGACTGATGGCCTCCAGCATCCTTCTGGTGCATCACGCCCAGTGGCGGATGCGGGCTCTGCAGTGGGACCTGAAGTTTCAGTGGGCCCAGCATCAGGGCAACTTGTCCAACCATGTCTTGATCTCGGAGGGCACTGCAAGACATGGTGGCTCACGGACCGCGATTGGGTCAGCGGCAGATCCCTCTCCCTAACCCAACCGGAGCACATAATTGTGACGGACGCGTCCCTCCAGGGCTTGGGGGGCCACATGGGAGAGGCGGAGATCAGAGGCCTCTGGTCTCCGGTGGAGTCCCAGCTCCATATCAACCTTCTGGAGCTACGGGCGATCCGGCTTGCACTGAAGGCATTCCTCCCCTCTGTCCGGGGGAGTGTAGTGCAGGTGTTCACGGACAGCACCACCGCCATGTGGTACTGCAACAAACAGGGCGGGGTGGGGTCGTGTACCCTATGCCAGGAGGCTCTGCGCCTCTGGCAGTGGCTGGAACATCAGAGCGTGACCCTGGTGGTTCAACACCTGGCAGGTTCCCTGAATGCCAGGGCGGACGAACTCAGCTGTCGGTGCATGGTGGATCACGAATGGCGTCTGAACTCGGACGTGGCGCAAGGCCTCTTTCAGCAGTGGGGAGAGCCTTGGTTAGATCTATTCGCCACAGAAGAGAACGCGCAATGTCTTCAGTTCTGCGCGTTGGAATTTCCAAGGCGGCACTCGCTCGGAGACGCTTTTCGTCGCGAGTGGAGCTGCGGTCTGTTGTACGCCTCTCCGCCTATACCACTTCTGCCCAGAGTGCTGAAGAAGATCAGACACGACTGGGCCCAAGTTATCCTTGTGGCTCCGGACTGGGCACGAAGATATTGGTATCCAGAGCTACTCTGCATGTCTGTCGATCCCCCGATTCGTTTGCCTCTTCAGGAGGACCTTCTGTCGCAGCAGCAGGGGACGGTCCTCCACCCGAACCTGTCCAGTCTCCACCTCCATGCTTGGAGATTGAGCGGCGACAGTTGAGGCCATTTGACTTGCCTCCTGAAGTTTGTAATGTGATTCTGGCAGCCAGGCGTCCCTCCACAAAGTTGGTATACGCCTGCAGGTGGAACAGATTTGTGGCATGGTGCACAGCAAAGGCTGTGGATCCACTCTCTGCCCCCCTTTCTGAGGTTCTCCTCTTCCTTCTTTCTCTTGCTAAAGTGCTCTGGGCACTATCAAGGGCTACCTTTCTGCCCTTTCCGCCTTCTTGAGGCTACCTGATCAGCCTTCTTTGTTCAAGTCCCCGATTGTTAACAGATTCTTGAAGGGCATCACTCATATGTTTCCCCCTGTTCCTTTCGTTAATGTCCGAGTGGGACTTGAACCTAGTTCTGACTTACCTGATGTGCGCTCCTTTTGAGCTGCTTCATAACTGTCCTCTCCGTCTTCTTACACTTAAGACTGCTTTCCTGGTTGCCATCACCCCTGCCAGGAGAGTGAGTGAGCTCCAGGCTCTTTCCTCTAAACCTCCTTTCCTTTCTGTCCATCCGGACAAGGTTGTGTTGCGGACAAGACCCTCTTTCCTGCCCAAGGTAGTCACAGCCTTCCACATCGGGCAGTCCATCACCTTGCCCACCTTCTTTCCGCCTCCGCATCCCTCTAAAGAGGAAGAGCGGCTCCACCGTCTGGACCCAAAACGTGCGCTGTCATACTATCTGGATCCCACACGCCAGTTCCAGGTGGATGACCAACTTTTTGTTGGTTACGTGGGCGCTAAGAAGGGGCGGGCGGTGCACAAACGGACCATCTCTCGGTGGGTCGTCTTGTGCATCAAGGCATGCTACTCTTTGGCTAAGAAGGAACCTCCTGTTGGGCTGAGGGCCCATTCCACTCGGGCCACGGCGGCTACTACTGCCCTGGGCCGGGGAGTCCCCTTGCAGGACATCTGTCAGGCTGCTACGTGGGCCTCGATGCACACGTTCGCAAGACACTAGTGCCTGGACAGCCAGGACCGGAGGGATGGCTTCTTTGGCCGTTCTGTCCTCCTGGACTTTCTGGTGTGATCATTGGTTCGCAGACCCACCACCGGGGTTGGTATTGCTGGGGTATCTATTCTAAGGTAAGGAATCTAATACTAACCTGTTTATTTCAGATGCACAAGTTACTTATTTATTTATTTATTTATTTAGAGAGTTTTATATAGCGCGAACAAGATCTTTGCAGATAACAGAGCGCTTTACAAAGGCAGGTGGAGGGTAGGGGAACAAGGGGGCATAGTAGGGAGGTAGATCAACATGATCATGTACATAGCACCAATATAGTATATAACATAGTACCAATATAACGTATAGTACAGGTATGAGGTAGCAGGCATAGTTGGAGCGTAGGTCATCAACAAGTTCATGTACATAGCACCAATATAGTATATAACATAGTACCCATATAACGTATAGTACAGGTATGAGGTAGCAGGCAAAATTGGAGCGTAGGCCATCCACACGCTGTAAATAATACAGAGTAATATTATTATACAAAATAGTATGTATAGTACGCATAGTACAGGTATGAGGTAGCAGTGCATAGTTGGAGCGACGGCCATCAAAACGCTGTAAAAATAAAGAAGGACTAAAATACGTCAAAGCACACGTGCATAGGAATATATAGGCAATATCATAACACAATACTGGTAATACTGTTCTTAATGTAAATCAAGCGAAATTGTTCAAGTGTATTTAGCCATAAGGATACTTTTGACTTCTTTCTTAAAAAGAAGGGAGGAAGAGATGAGCCTCGTTTCAAGAGGAAGTGCGTTCCAGATCCTGGGCGCCATACCAGAGAAGGAGTTACCTTCGGTAACGATATATTTGTAAGAAACAGTAGTTAGTATTAAATTCCTTACCGCCCCACCCATCCTCCCCGTTCTGCGAACCAATATCTAGGGTTAAGGTCATCCCCTTTCAGGGCCCTAGTTTTTATGGCACCAGTGTTGATTTTTATCATGGCTCTGCGTTTTTGGTGCGGAAAAGCTGTGTATAAGAACTGACGTCAGCGAGCGAGGGCGGCGTCTTAGTACTCCGGCGACATCATCCCGACACCGACGACAGACGCGCAGCCGCAGAGACGCCTACCAACGCGCAAGGGTACTGCTACGCAAAAGTTTCCGGATCCAGTCTGATGCCTGGGGATATTCTAAGGTAAGGAATCTAATACTAACTACTGTTTCTTACAGATATATCGTTACCAAAGGTAAGTAACTTGTGTGTTAAGATAATGTTCATGGATTTCTTTCACAAATTCATCTGCCTGCTGCTTCGTTCCGTTCCACAATACAAACAAATCATCTCTGTAGCGCAGCCATATAATTACATTATCCTTAAGAATTTTGTCGAAATTGCGTTTGAGGACCAGTTCCTCCCAGCTACCCATGTGAAGACAGGCGTAGCTGGGAGGAAAAACTGGCCCCCATAGCCACAACCCTTATCGGCTGGTATATAAGATTGTTGTACATAAAATTGTTGTTCTTTAAACAATAGTCCAGCATTTCAATCAACATTTCATTGTTGTCTTTGTATTGTGGTGGTCGTTTGGAGAGATAATATTGTGTAGCTTGTTTCCCATCACAATGTCTGATTCTGGTATAGAGGGATGTCACATCCAGTGCCAACATCCAATAATTGTCATTTCATCTCACATCCTTGATTTTACGTAAAAAATCCCCTGTATCACGTACATATGACAGTAGTGATTTCAAGAAACTTCCTGTAGGAAGTTATCAATGTATATAGATGTATTATCCAAAAGCCCATCTCTGGCAGATATAATTGGCCTGCCAGGCGGTTTGTTGGTGTCCTTATGGATTTTTGGGATGAAATATATGGATGGAGTTATCGAGTTGTCCTTTTTCAAATATTTATACTCATCCTCTGAAATCAATTGTTTGTTTTTCCAAATCATCAGTTTTCTGTGGTATTCTTTTTGCGTTTCCTTCATAGCAGCTGGTATGTTGCGTATATAGCATTCCCTGTCATTAAGTTGTGAATAGGCCTCTTTGTCATATTCGTCTTGTGTCCAAAGCACAATATTGCCCCCTTTGTCACTGCTTCTTATGACTATGCTTTTTCCGTTTTAAATTTCTTGATTAGGGCCTCATATTGTTGATTTTTTCTGTTGTACTTGTGACGCCTTGTTTGAGTTTCTTTATTCAATTTTTTGATTTGCGCCGTAATATTCTCATGAAAAATATCCAATGAATCACGAGGTTTAATTGGATTAAAGGTGGACACTGGTTTAAAAGGGTGTTGGTTGCCTAGTCTCTCCTGGGCTTATATTGTTCGCCCCATGATGGTTATGTCAGTCATATCCTGCGCCCTCTGTCTCCCATAGTTCTTGTATCTCCATGAGTATAGGTACAACAGATTGTATTTGACCGGTGTCTTGTCTTAAGCCAGATAGCTTGGTATGTTTTTTGTTAAGCGCATGATATTTCCTTAAATTTTACTTTCTATTTGATTTGTAAATGTCGAGTCTAGTTGAAGCGTATTCAAAATCAGCTCCCGGTGAGAACGATAAGCCCAGTCTCAGGATGTTTTCCTCTTCAATAGTTAATTTCAACTTTGTTAGGTTTACAATGGTTTTGCTTGTACTTGCCTTGTTGTTTATTTCTTTGACCACTGTCCCCTCCCCCTCTTTTTGTTGTAATTCTGTGTACCTCCTACTGGCTTTGTGCCTCTGCCTCCGCTTGTAGTTGGCATACTTGCGCTGTTCTCTCTTTGAGGTCTGGGGCGGAGGGTTTGCCTCCTTTCATGGCATAAAACACTCTCCTGGTGATGGTTTGGGTACGTGTCTGCTTCTACCTGGGTTTTGCATATCAGATTCTGATTCGCTCCCTCCTGACGAGCTTATGTCCGACTGGGAAGTTTCCGCAGTTGTCTTATTTTTGTTGGAGATTTTAGTGTTTTCAGTTGCTCTGTACTTGGAAACTCATAGTGCGTCATATTTTTTAGCAAAGGTAAAAATTTGCCCTAGACCATAGTCATTGCGGTCTCTTTGGAATTTATACGTTTTTCTTTCCATGATCTTTTCCTCCTCTTTTTTAAGTCCGAGTATCATATCACTCCTCAGTATGATTTTTTCTTCAGTTTCATTAAATGTATCGAGGTCTTCATTGATTTCATCTATTTCTTTTAGTATCTGGGCACGATCGATATCGGCTTATTTGATGAGAATTAACACCCGCCTGCGGGATGACTCGAGGTTACTCTCCGCCCATTCTTTTATTAAATCTGGGATAGGATTCTCAGAACTTGGGGTCGTCAATATTCTCAATCCCATTGGGATCCGATTCACATCGATGTATCTCTGAAGAGATCTCGACTCCCACCACTTACTCGGTTTGCTGCGCATCTTTTTTTCAAGTGTTTTATATTTTTCTTTTAATGTACTATTGTTCTTATAAGTGTCCGTGTTACTTTTGCCACAAATATTGAGTGGTAATAAGAGGCTGTCAGAAAACATTGTCATGCCTGCTGCCTCCCTGTCTCGTACAATATCAGCCGACATGTTTGCGAAATTTAGACCGTTCCTTCTGGATACGTTTGTGGTTATTATCTATATTCGAACCACATTCCTGTGTGCACTCCTCTCCACCCCTGAATACCTGGTAATTTCTGCCCGGGTTCGTCTCTGTGTCCTCCGACTCTGAATAGCAGGTCCTCCTCCACTTTCGGCGTTTCTTGCGGGTTCAGGGGGTCAAACACTTCTTCCTGGAATCGACAACGTCCGGGAAAACCTGGAACCAGTTTCACCTTACGCGTTGTCCTGAATGGAAAGGGGTCCAGTGTGTAGCCGCGTGAAACTAAAGGTGAAATATATCACTACTTTCCGCGTTTTTCTTCGAGAATCTCTCCTCTAACAACCGACATAGACCAAAAAGGTGGTGCAATTATTTCTTTATTCTCGCAATGTCGCCATAACGTTTCGGCTCGTTCACATGACATTATATGGGTATTCGACTTTTCAATTTAAAGTGACAAGTGCTAATTTCATCGGATCACGTGAGTGTTGCTCCAATAGACATGGAAACGTTTTCAATTCATCAACATTTGTTATACTGCATTTTATAATAAATAAATAATGACAGTTTGCCTATAAACTAAAATCTAAGTTTAAATACAGGTAATTAAATAGGTTAAAATAGTGGTTCAGTCAACGATCAATGAAGATATTCAAGCAAAACAATACTGACCTAGTGCTGATATTGTATTCGCTGATCTTTGTTTAAATATCCATTAAATGTATACGGAACCACTTTGTATAAAACCTATGTTAGCCTGTTCCAAGAATACTCAATCTAAAATATTCTGTACATTGAACCCGTATTTTACTCCCAAATGATCATTGCTGTTGGCTGGATTTTGTATGCATGTTGTATATTGCTATTGTAGTATAGTGTTGCAATGCCAGGGTTAAACCCCCTATCCCATATTGCATATAAATCATATCCTTCCTAGATGTCTATGGAGCTACTACTTATATATGGCTTCTGTAGGCAAACAGCCGTCGCGAGCACTACCTTCGTAGTGTTGCGTACGTCCGTTGGCCACCGCGGCCAGCCCACTCCACTAAACCGCCACGGCGGAATTGCTGCAGCGGTTAAGCGGATATATATATATATATATATCATACATTAAATTTGCATAAATACATAAGCAAACACATGGAACCAAAAGAGCACCCATCATTAAAATAAGTGGTGTAGTAAAACCTGTCCAACCACTGCATCACTGCGCTGTTCCGATTCCATGTAATAATGCTGCATGAATTCCATCTTCCAAGTTGCAGCACAGTATATCTTCTGCAGATGCACTTCCGCAAACAAATTAGTTCAGGTGAAAACTGCCCTAGTTGAGTGCCCCCTGTTTTTTTTCTGTGAGTGGCTTGCCAGCCTTTGAGTGGCAGAACTGGATTGCAGCTGAAATATAACGAGCGATGGTTGCCATCGTGACTGGAATACCCTTACGAGTGCGTCCATCTGAGTCCAACAGTTTATCAGTTCTCGTTATTTGTTTAACGCAATGTAAGTATAATTTTAGATATAATTTGATACCTTGCATATGAAGAGACCTCTCAGCTGGTGATATTGGATTTGGGAAAAAAGTCCGAAACATTATAGGTTTATTGAGGCAAAATCCAAAGGAACCTTGGAAATAAATATTTGGATTCGTTCTGAGATGTACTAAATTGCCTGTGAGGCGCAAGAAGGTTATTGAGTTGAGAAATCCTGTATCTCCTCTACCCTCCTGGTCTTCAGGCTGTACGTGTTGGTGTAGAACTGGACATCCCCTGTGTCGGTAAACAGAAATCAACTGAGCTGAAATACCTGCTTGCAGTGAACTTGCAGTGTCAGCTGAGTGCTCCTCTCCCTAAACAAGAATGTGGTTCCATTTATTTAATAAACATTATCATGTGACCATGTCGCAAACTCTGCTTGGCCACAGTTTATTCTAGTTGAA
The DNA here is from genome assembly GCF_964261635.1 of Lissotriton helveticus. Taxonomy (NCBI): domain Eukaryota; kingdom Metazoa; phylum Chordata; class Amphibia; order Caudata; family Salamandridae; genus Lissotriton; species Lissotriton helveticus. The sequence continues at coordinate 491,519,483 of NC_136067.1, read as the reverse complement.
TAGCATCGTCTTCTACCGATCAATAAAAATACAGAAATCTGCACAGTGAACTTTATCCTTTGTACTGAATATTCATGGTGTTGTGATATTGAACCTACAAAGTTGAAATACAAGCAATGCCCACTTGGAGAATGTTATGTAGCATTGTCACACACGCAAATGTATGTCAAAAGTAATTGTGTGTAAAGAGAAGGTATCTTAAGAAACATGAGCCTGTAAATGGTGGAGTTCTGTACCAGGCCTATCCTGACCACGTGACACCCTCTCCTTGGATGTGAGTCGATAAAAGCTACCCCTAGACAAATGCTAAAATATAAGGGTCAATAGTATGAGAAAAAATATTAAATCTAAAAAAGCATCCCCCTTCCTTAATAGGAAAGAGCATAGTTGAAGCAACTTAATAATCAATAAAAAGCTTAAAAACTGTAGTAAAACAAGCTTTTAAAAACTATTTTATGTAGAACGAAAACCTAATTTTAAAACAGTCGCTCAACTTAAAACTGCCAGAATGTTTATGTGGTCCGAGAGGTAGATGAAACATTGCTGTTCCCTGCAACCGCAGATAATGTTCCCACAGGCACCCATCGTATCAAATCCATGGAGCAAACATGTTCCCATCCATCCCCCTCAGTAGACGCCGAAGGAGGAACAGCCAGTGCGAGATCCACAGAAGCCGAGCCAAGTTCCAGATCACCAGGAGCAGAAATTTCCCTGGAGGTGTCATAAAATGAGTTCAGAAGCGACAGCAAGCGCTAGGGACCACAGTCAAAGTGGGCCGTGAACGGGCTCTCCAGTAGGTCAATGTCCGGAGACCAAATCATTTGCCTTACTAGGCATAAGTCCAGGGCACAATCGAAAGTGTACAGAAGACAGCGGAATGCCGGCCGCACGCAGTGTAGCCAAACAGGCGATAGGACAAGAAGCAGTGTTCATTCAGTTTCTGAAGAAAGGATGCGCCAAAGCACTGTATCATGCGTTCACGACACAGGAGCACATGTGGAGGTGCCAGTTCCATTTGGCCTCTTGATGGGACATCAATTGCAGAGCAAAAAAAGTAAAAGCAGAGTCCGACAATCAGGAAGAGGACCAGCGGAAGATCTCCAAAAATGTTTCCCAGCACAGAGTGTATGAATGATGGAATAACTCAGAAGACTGTCTGGAAGGTACCAGCCACGCCAGAGCCTATTTTCTTAAAAAAGTGTGTCATTCCACTGGTGCTAGACATGTTAAAAATGCAGTGCTCAAGTTCCCCAAAATGTAACTGGAAATTAGTGCTAATTAGCGGTTGTATCTCAGAGGGGAGAAACTTGAAGATCAAACGTCTCCTTTGCAGATGTTAAGGTCACATCCTTCTGAAACAGTAAGGCTTTTAGTCTGTTCAGAGCATCAAAGTGCACATTTGAAAGCTTTATCAAAGGCCAAAGCGTCGCCGCCCTAAGTGTGAGGGCAGGTAGAAACAGTACTTGTATGCAACAGGTCACAACTGCAGAAACTGCCTGGTTTTATATGCAGCAGCTCTGATCGTTCTATATCATATAACTCCCATTCATGAGTAATCTGAAAGCCATACAGATCATTGCAGCTAAGAAACCCTTCAGAAAGCAGGACAAATTTGCCCTGGGCATATTACATGCACCATTAAGCGAAACCTTCCTACACACTAAGAAAGGCCCTAAAGTATTCTCGCAGTCAGCCCCGCTAAGAAAGACTTCAGTTTCACCATACAGCGATATCTAAAAGTTAAAATCCATGACTTGTACACATATCTTTCTCCTAGTGCTTTATATCTGCCTACTTGATGGTGTTGTAAACAGTGGAATGCCGCAATTGGCAGAGATAAATGTGTGGATTATTTAATTTGCAGAAGGTATTTTTGCAACAGCAAATGGTAGTTTCTCCAAATTCTTAATGAGTAACAAAGTGTATTTCGCGGCTTTTCTCACCATGATGGTTTGCTGTTTTGTGAGATCGTATGGTAAAAACAAGCTAGTGGCATTAAGGTTTCGCCATGGTATTCGACTAGCACAAAGTGTCTGAAGAGTCCAGCTTAGTAACATTATTGATCTAATCTGTGATTGCTCATGTTGTAAAGAAGCAAAAAGAGAAATTAATGGACGGAATGCTGAACAGTGTCATACATTCAACCCAGTACAGAAATCTGGGCCTAAATCCATTGTTTCTTTTTTGCTCCCCATGCCATTCCAGTTAAGACACGGCTGCAAATCAGTCTTGACCCTGTTCCCTATGGGAACATTACAACTTCAACCGCCAGGCCAGGTACCACCTGGACTGGAAACAAGCATCCTAGGACCTTCATCAGCCAGGCTAGCTTGACTCCAGTGCGATGTAGAGCCCTTCTGGGCATACCCGTCCCACTCGGGTGACAAATGTCTTTATCTTTCACGCCCTAAGTGCGCCAGGTATGCCCAGACGTGGATCCCGGGCTCACTGTGCCACTGGATTCAAGCTAGCCTGGTTGATGAGGGGTGAAACCCTGAACCCGGTCCTAGGATGTTTGTTTCCTGTTCTGGCTTGGCAGTTCAGGCTTGACTGTTCCCATGAGAAACTTGGTCAAGACTGATTTGCATATGGCTGGGTCTAAACTGGGGTGGCCTGGTGAGCAAAAAAATGATGCATTTAACCTAGATCTCTTGACTGGGGGTGAATGTTTTGATTTGTTCTGCATTCCGTCCATCACTTGTGTGTCTTTTGCTTTCTCGCCCTAAGTGCTCCAGGTATGCCCAGACGTAGGTCTCGGGCTCACTTTGCCACTGGATTCAAGCTAGCCTGGCTGAGTTGGGGTGAGACCCTGAAACCGGTCACGGGATGCTTGTTTCCGTTCCAGGAAGGACCTGGCTTGGCAGTTAAGGCTTGACTGTTCCCATGAGGAACTTGGTCAAGACTGATTTGCATATGGCTGGGTCTAAACTGTGTTCTCTTGACTGGGGGTGAATGTTTTGATTTGTTCTGCATTCCGTCTATCACTTGTGTGTCTTTTGCATGTTGTAAAGAAGGCATGTCACTCTGTAGGATGTCTGTTGCAGATGACACAATGTTCACCTAGAGACTAACTCCTAGTGGACAAGGTGGTCATACCATTATCAACTACTGCGAGATATTTTGTGCAGTCTCTTAGCCGCCTTTCGGGGAAACTTTCCGCACTTCATTGTATATTGCATACAAGAACCGCTTTTGATGTGATTTTCGAGGACCAAGTCTGATGCTCTTAAACCCTTCTCTGTTACCCAGGAAACATGCATGACACCCACTAGTGTCCAACAGCCACACTAACCATCCCCCCTGATTATCCCCTGAAGAATTGCATGATCCATTGCGAAGCAAGGTCTCTAATATTTCCTCCTTGTAATTTGTGAAATGTTGCCAGTTCGGAATGTTTGCTGTATTTAAATCTTTTATCTTAGCCAGACCAAGACAGGATGTCTGCTGTAGTTTTATTCGGGAAAATTGACAGCATTGATAGTCACCATGATCTCCATTTCCCCTCGTACTGGAACGAATAATCGCAGCATCAGCAGCAATTTGCACTGTTGCTTTTACGGCTTTGTCAGTCATGAAGTTCCCTGCAACGTGTATTCCGACATTTTGATGACTTAAGGCGTGAATCACATGAGTCCATTGCAAGCAGTCTTTCAGCTTAGCCACTTGCCCCCAAAGCATTTAATGCTTTATTGTGCACCCTTTGAAATCTCTGAATCCATTCTAGCTCCAGTATTATAAATACTCGTTGGAAGACTGGACACAATAAGACGAATCACACACTATCAGTGTTGGTAATCTGAGCAGATGTAATTTTGGCGCTACCTACCACTGACAGTTATGGGTCATATTGCCTTGTTGAAAATGGTGGTGCTGCCCAGGTTCTTACACTCCTTCGCAAATTTGCAGATCTGTATCTGCTCCCAGTGTTTCGCTCCTTCGAGAGCATGATTCGCAAGTTCATATGGAATGGCTGTCGCTGCCGGGTCGCACTATCCAAGTTTTACCAACCGGTAGACCAGGGAGGTCTTGCAGTACCTCACACAGAACACTACTACTTAGCGGCGCAGCTTCAGTGGGTCGCCAGATGAATGAGTGGGCAGCACACACTTGGGCAGAGGAGGGTGAGCGCCATTTTGGAGCGTCCCAGGTCAGCAGGGACGCGGAGAGCACGCTATTTAGGGCGAGCATCACGAGGAGAATACCTGGAAAGGTATCCTGAGGCTGAGATTCACGTCAGCACCTCGCTGTTGGTCGCGCTGGTCGCGTTTTCTTGAGCTCCGCTCTTTGTACTTTTAATGACCCGTTTTTTGGATTTATTTTATTTTTAATTTTCATTATCCCCTGTTCTTAGCCTCCCGCTTGCCCCCTACCTTGCACCATAATTTTGGCAAAAACCCACCGCTGTTTGGCGGGCCCGGTTCTGGGGAGGTTGTGGTGACGGCGGACATCTTGCCTTGGGCAGAGGAGGGTGAGCGCCATTTTGGAGCGTCCCAGGTCAGCAGGGACGCGGAGAGCACGCTATTTAATGCTCGCTTGGCTCGCGCAGCGGAGACGCGCAGCGGTGGCGCCTTCCCTGCGCCTGAGTCGTGCCAGAGTCCTGCCCGTCTGCGCCCGTCCGCGTCTCGGTCGCGGGGAGGTAGGACTCTGTCACACTCTTTTTTTGTTGTTGTGTACACTATTATTGTTCATTGTTTCTGGGATGATTGTCTACGGCTTTGCTGAGCTGTTCGCCTTGCGTCACCCCTCTCCGCTGTGCCCTTGTTTACCTCCGGGTAGGCGGGTTTTGAGGAAAGGTTGTTTGACCTGTGGCTGGCGGCCAGCTGTCTCATCGGAACTATCGACACCACCCCCTTCCCAATACTGCCAATGCGCTCTTTTGAACACCAGGTCGCTTGGTAGGCATTCCACGGACATCTGGGATCTGCTTTCCAACTCTCAACTTTCATGTCTGTTTCTAACAGAGACATGGCTCGGGGAAGGCTCAGGCCAGGATGTGGCAAAAGCACTACCCCCGAATTATACCATCCTCAGAAGTGATAGAGTTGAGGGGAGAGGAGGAGGTGTAGCGCTTATTGTGAAAAAGGACCTAATCTGTTCCTCTTTTGTGATAGACAATATATCTGGGTGTGAAGCCATTGGCTTCAAGTTGTCACTTTCATCTCGTCAGACATGCACCGGACTGCTTGTCTACAGACCACCCGGTCCTATTGGTACTTTTTTTGAAGATATACAAGCCGCGCTCTCCATTCCTTGTATGCGCTCGGCGCATTGTCTTTTGTTAGGGGATTTTAATTTTCATATGGATCTAGTAATGGATCCAAATGCTGTTAAAATCCAAGATGTCGCGGCATTGCTTGGTCTTGTCCCTTATATTAAGAGCCCCACCCATAGTAAAGGGCATTTTTTGGATCAAATCTTCTCTACCAAACTGATTGAAGTATCATCCCCACTCCCAGTGCTGTGGTCTGATCACTTTTTGATAAATTTTGAAATTCCTTTTCACACTACTATAGGGCAGAGAGGACAGAGTAATGGGTTCCGACGATCTAGAGCCTTCCACCGTATTTCGGTGGAAGCAATGACTGAAGCTTTCCGCCTTCATCCTTGCGAGTTCACTGATGATCTGGAGGCAAACCTGGAGGTGGTGCAAAAGTGGCTAACTGATAGACTCGATGAATTGGCCCCTGTGAAGACAGTTAATTCAGCCTGTCACTTGGCCTCTGCTCCATGGTTTACCCCCTCATTAAGATTAATACGCCAAGAGTGTAAAAAAACTGAAAGGCTCTGGCGACGAAAATATGACTGTGAGGATAAACAAAGATATAAGGATATGATCAAAACGTATCATAAACAGATTGCCGAGAGTAAGCAAAGCTATCTGGAACATAGAATAGACGAAGCCAGCAATACTAGTAAAGAGCTTTTTAAAATAGTTAGAGAGTTCACTTCACCGGCTGCCTGTTCTTCTGCCCACTCACACTCTGAAGAGTGGATAAAACAGCTTGCAGTCTTTTTTGCTAAAAAAATTAAGACTATTCAGGAGTCTTTCCCTGTTGTAGACCCCACATTGCCAGTATATAGCTCTACTTTTACCTCCTTGAGTGAGGATACCATGCCCTTCCTTTCGACATTTCCTCAAATGACCTGTTTAACCTTGTTTGATCTTTTATCTCGACTGCAGTCAGGTTCTCCTATGGACCCCTGTCCGGCTAAATTCTTGGGCAGAGTAGCTGCAGCTGTTAATAGTTTGTTGAACCCTCTGATGAACATGTCTTTGTCTACGGGAGTGGTTCCCTTGGCATGGAAGCATGCACTGATTTTGCCTCTAATCAAAAAGCCAAATTTAGATCCCTTGACGCATGCTAATTACAGACCGATATCCCTTCTCCCTGCTCTAGCTAAGGTTGTTGAAAAACACGTGCAGCTCTCGATTACCAACTATATCGAGAGCAACAACCTTCTTCATGACACACAGTCGGGGTTTCGTGCTAACTATAGCACAGAGACAGCCCTTCTGGAGGTCACTGAAGCTATCAGGGAGACGCTCGATCTTGGAGGTAAGGCTGTACTAGTCATGCTGGATCTGTCGGCGGCTTTCGACACCGTCCCGCATGACGGTCTCCTTTTAAGACTCCAGGAGATCGGGTTCCGCGGGACGGTGTTGGACTGGTTTAGATCTTTTTTATCTGACCGCCGACAGGTGATCTGGGCACCACCGTTCTCCGCTGAAATGCCGTCGCTAGGGGTGGGGGTTCCTCAAGGATCCATTCTGAGCCCCATCCTTTTTAATATCTATATGGCCCCTCTGGCGGCGGTGGCGGAGGCTTTTGGTGCCCAGGTCATATCCTACGCTGACGACACCCAGCTCCTGTTTACTTGCAGGAAGGGAGAGGCGTTTGATGGGGCAAGAATCAGGGACTGCCTTGGCTCCGTTTTTTCGTGGTTCCAACAACATAGCCTTAAATGCAACTCAGACAAGTCTGAGTTGCTTTTTTTTGGCTGTGCTCCGGACCCATGCTGGAAATCCTGGTGGCCTCGAGACATGTTTCCTCCAGAAGCGGTGTCAATGCCGGCCAAAAATCTGGGTGTGATCTGTGACGTTGATCTGTCATTTAGATCCCAGATTAATGCACTATCAGGGAAATGTTTTAGCATCCTGCGGATGCTCAGAAATTTTTTACCGTTGCTGTCACTGCAATATAAGAAAATTGTTGTGCAGGCATTAGTTGGATCACGTTTTGACTATGCTAATGCACTCTATGCGGGCCTGCCGAAATATTTGGTGGCAAGATTGCAGATAGTCCAAAACTCTGCTGCAAGGGCAATTTTTAGCCTTCCACGCAGAGCCAGAGCCTCTGGTTTGCTTAAAGAGTTACATTGGTTACCGATTTCTAAAAGAGTTATTTTTAAAACTCTGACTCTGGCTTTTAAAGCCCTGCATTCTGTAGGCCCTATGTACATCAAGAAGAGACTGGCCTTTTATGTTCCAAGGAGGGTGCTGCGATCAGCTTCATCTGCCACGATTGTGGTCCCGTCTATTAAACGTGCTCGGATGGGTGGTCGGTCCTTCCGCTATCTAGCGGCCCTCCATTGGAATGGGCTTCCGATCTCTTTACGGAAAGCCAATAGTCTCCTGACGTTTAGAAAGGAGCTAAAGACGTGGCTCTTTTCTGCGTGATCGCCATGACTTTCTGAGCTGCGGTCTGGATTTACTGGTCTCTGATCTCTTTGCTAAAGCGCCGGGACACCCGTCTGGGTAGCCGTGCGCTATAAAAGAGTAGGTACATAACATAACATAACATAACATAACACAAGACACAGCTGCGCATCACCAGACCTGGTTGAGCCCATCCATTCTCTGATTATTTCACCCTGGAAGCTCGGACAAGACCCCAAAGCAATGCTGGCAGTGGCCCATAGGTGCTTTAGGCTCGCTTTATTACTAAAGACTATATCCCATACGTGCCTGAGAGGCCAAAGCTACGTCATGAGCCTTGAAGACAGCGGGATTACAAACATTGGGCAACCTTTACAGAGACGGACAGCTGATACCCTTCATGACGCTTGTGTCATACGACAGACTCTCTCAAGGACAGTTCCTGTTCCATGCCTCCCTACTCACGGATGTGAGGACCCGCTGGTGCGACGTGTCGCAAGAACTGACATTACATCACACTATTCAATACATTTATACCATGGGCACAGGGAGGCAGCTTATTAAATAGTTTGCTGACTCATTGCGCATACACACAGCACATCGTCTACTTTCGCATAGAAATCACTGGGACACAGCCCTACAAAACCCCAGTACTGACAAAGAATGGGAGGCCATCCTGCAAGGACCAGTTCATATACCCAGAAATTCAAGGTTCCGCCTCATGCAACATGACATGAAGGGTACTTTCACCGCACAGATGCCCAATGCCCCCATTGCCAACTGATGAATGGTGACCTGATTCATATGCTTTGGGGCTGCCCTACTCTGGTCACTTACTGGTGAACAGTCACTGCTGTTCTCACGGATCGTACTGAACGTACAGTGGCAAACACCTGGGAAACTTGCATCCTGGGACTGTACCGCACATCCAAACAAAATAAAGCATCCTCACGCTCCATAAATCTGGACCTGATCACTGCCAAACGCCTGATCACCAGGCATTGAAAAAATGCAGAATCCCCTTATTGGGAGGCATGCCACTGCTCTTTCCTTAACTGGGCACAAGCTGAGTGTGGCGCTGCGACAGGAAGAGGCTTTGGGCTGGCAATAGATTCTGTTGGCGACGGGCTGGTATGCCATGCTCATGGACTTACCAAAACCCTGTCAGGAGCCCCGCACCCCCGTCCCGGAAATGCAGGCTGTACCAGAAGCAATCAAGGTTGATAACACTTAGGGCCAGATGTAGGTAATTCCTATTTACCGACTCTTAAATACCGACTCATACCGAATCGGTATTTAAGAGTCGGTAAATAGGAAGGAGGCAGATGTAGGTAAAAAAATTACCGATTCTGTAAGAGTCTGTATTTACCGAATCTGTAAATACCGATTCGGTATTTCACATTGATTCCTATGGGCCCTGAAACCCATAGGAATCAATGTGAAATACCGATTTGGTATTTACAGATTCGGTAAATACCGAATCCTGCAAGGGTGCAGGGAGTGTCACTTTGACACCCTCTAGCACCCCAAGTACAGGCATGTGTGCCATGTGGCACACAGACATGCCCAAAGGGCATGTCTGTGTGCCACATGGCACAGATGTGCATGCACACCTGGATTCGGTATTTTACCACCCAATAGGATTGGGTGGTAAAATACCGACTCTTAAGGGCCTGCGGCACTCTTAGGAGTGTCACCTACATATGGATTTACAGACTCTGTATATTTACCGATTCGGTAAAATAGCAAGGTGGTAAATTTACCGAATTGGTAAATATACCGATTCTGTAAATTCTGACCCACCTACATCTCAAAAGCCAAATACTGGTCGGTAACGGCCGAAATCGGCCGTTACCGACCGGTATTTAGCGACCTACATCTGGCCCTTAGACATTAACTACTAACACTCCTAACTGGCGTGACCACCTGCACCCCTTACACTCACATTCCCATCACTCATTAACCCCATGGCTGCTCAGCATATTCCCTTGCTGTGCTGAGAAATCAGAAATCCCACACAAGATGACGAGCTGGGCTCGTCATGAGCGTGCGAGGAGGCTACTTCATGACGAGCCCAGCTCGTCATGAGTGTGGAAGGGGTTAATACGCGCATTCCTCAACTGTATGGATTGCTGGCCGCCAGAATTCTAGAAGCAGGCACAAACTGTTCTTGAATAGCTTGGGCATACAGTTTGATACCTTTGAAGAATCTACGTCCCCAGTTAATACCCCCAACCACAAGCGCATTTGAGTTACTTTGAGGCCGCTAAGATAAGTAGTCTTGGCCGGTCACTGTATGCATTGACTCCCTTAACCATGATTACTACACTACTTCTCCGCTACTTTTCTGCATAGTAGATTGGTAGTAATGTAACTTATGCCTTCGATCTGCTGTTGACTCAACATTGTAATTCACACCTTGAACTTGGATCTTGATTGCATGTGTTCTACCCCCTGTTTATTCCATAAAATGTGAATAAAAAAACGTAAACAAAATAAATAGTGTGGGGAATCTGGGATATTCTCAAGTGCCAGGATTAGAGCTCTAAGTTCAGCCAACTGTGTTATGCAGTCACCAAGTCTCCAAGAGACTGTGTGTACGTTTTTTCAGGGTGGAATTCTCCATCCTGCATGCAACCCTTTACTGCGGCGCAAGCTGCCGAGTATTGGTGCTTTGTCCCTGCGGCAGGCTGAGCAGAACCATCTGTATTGATGATGTAATCATACTGATATTCATTTTCGTGCTGCAGGTATGCTTGTGTTTATAGTGTAGAGTCAAATCTGTAGTCTACATCTGTTGCGGTGAGGGAGTTGGCCCACTGTATCCATCACAGATGTAATGCTTTGATATTTGGAACGTGGGCTTACGTGACAACCTCTAAGGCTGGCACTGGAATCAGAACAATTATTTGTTTCCCTTGAGTCAATGGTCGTTCCTTCACCACAACAATCTGTACCACTGTTAGAATATTTTCTGTTGGTGCAAATTGCATCTCAGCATTGGTGCATAAGTTTGATTTACATGCAATTGGTACAGTGTCACATTCATTGGGTGTTACATAAGTGTACCCTGATGCCCCTGCGAATATTCGGATCACCAGGTTTGTTGTGTGTACACATGTATGTCAATGTTTTGAAGTTAGCAAGTCAGCTTTTACTGAACATAAAATGTGTGTGTTCAGTTGTCCAATGTGTGCTTGAAAAGTCTGGGCATATTAAGTTGTATAACTGTTTAACCCTTTCTGCGTAATCTGGAATGTAAGTTCTGCCAAAATTTTGGAATCCTTATATTGATTGAAGTTCCTTCAACGTGTTTGATGGTTGCAAGAGCGCACATTGCTCTAAGAAGTGCGTCACCAGGCTTTTGCCTTCACTTGACAGCTAATATCTCAAAAATAGGACATTGAAGTGGGCTATCTTTTAACTTAAATTTGTAGCCCATATGAGCAAATCCCAGAACTATGCGATCTACTCTTGCCAAGTATGTAGAAAGTTATTATCCATCAAATATATGTCATTGACATAGTACAATGCCTGAGCATCAAATTCTTGCAAAAGTTCTGTGACCCGTGCTGAAAACAACCCTGGTCTGTTCGAATACCCCTGGGGCAGACGACACAACTGCCGCTGAGAAACCAGCGTGCTAAATGTGGTCAAATGCCTGGTTTCAAGTGCTATGTTTTTGGCAGACAAATCCATTCCAGATATCTGGTGTTTTGTATTTTTTCCGCACTATATTGTTCATTAGTGCCACGTTGTGTGTTTTTTGTGCAGCGAATGTGTAAGTATCAGTGTTTAGGTGTCTGTATTCTAATACTATACCAAATATGAATGTTCGTGTTTCATTACTAGAAACAAAGGATTATCTATACGGGAAGTGCAACCTTCTGTTACACTTTGGTATTGAAGATGTGTGAAAATCTCTCTAACATGTTTCTTAGCCTCATTTTTAATGGGGTATTGTCTTTGAGGTTGTGGGGTTGACGTCACTGGTATTACATGATCAGGGAAACCATTATTCCGCCCCACATGGTTACGGTATAACGCAGGAGCTTGCGCTAAAGTCCACTCCTTGGCATATAAATGTTTAACTGAGTCCGGAACAAGGTCTGAAAAAGTGAATAAAATTTCAGTTTCTCCCTCTGGGCAGTCCATCGCAAATTCAGGTGGCCAATCCTTCTCAGATAAGTGAATATCGTAGCAGAATGACAAGTTCTCCCGAAAGAGAACATTAATGTATATCTGTATGTCCCCCTACAGTTGGAGTTGCCTTTTCTATTAACAATGCAGGAGACTAATCCTCTTATCTGGTGTTTCCACCTGGATATAGTCACTCAATGCTACTGCCACCAGACAATCCATCAGGTTACGACAGAGCATCGTACCTTCTTCTGCACTGTCCAGCATGGTCAGAGACCATTCCCCCGCTCAGTAGTATTGTCCTCAATATCCGTGGCATGCTTGAATTTGAGTCCAGCTACCTTCTTCTTTTTGAATTGAGGTTTTGACTGTTTAGGTTTAGCTTCCTTTTTGTATTATGTAGTCAGAAGAGCGTTGCAAGTCCTTCTTCAGTTTCACATACTCCTCTGAGCTGCGCTCTGACTGTCCTCCTCTCTTCAAGCATTTTTCGGATGACTCCTGAAAGGAACGAAATGAATGTGTGTCAGTATCCTGATACCGGTCTGGCATCTTAATATTTTCCCTGTTGCACAAAATCTATTGCTTCTTGGTAGTTTTCTGTTAAGGAGATACACTCCGTGATTTAGCTTTCTCTTTATTTTTCTTATTATTCCACTTCTTTGTGGAAGAGTTGGGTGCTTGCTTTGAGTTATCCTTTTCAGAATTACTCTTAATTTGTGGTTTACTGGGTCTGGCTCCCAAATTATCTTTACCCACCGTTACATAGGTTTTTTCAACAATATAGCCAATGTTTCTACTTCCCCTTTAATGTTACTCCATTACATGTAATGGGGTGACCCTGTAACCCTCAGAACTTGGGTGGGTAATGAAACTATTAATAATGGTTCTGTAGGAACGAAATACACAATGATATAGTATTTCTTATTGCTTTACTTAAAGAATCCGTCCCTGCACGGGTACCAGGATAGTGGTATCAATACACACAAAGCACACTAACCACAAGAGGGAAATGAAGTTTTAGTCATATATTTCCATCATATCTGAATCATGTTAAAAACATTAATTTTGCTGTCCAACAAAAACATATAAGACATATACACTGCATAGACTTTGTGCAGAATTGATATACATTTAAAAACTAACATACATTGATGTCAAATCACACGGTTCTTTAACAAGGTCAACTACAATTGCAATAAACCAATAGGTATGGGTCCTAGTGGGTTTTTGTATAGCTGATTCATGGAAAGAAGAAATGCGTCTACGTTTCGACCCTGGGGGGGCGATGCGCTGGTTGTGCGCATCAAGGGCGGGTCTTCATCAGGACTGTGCAAGGTGGGACAGCCTTCAATGAACCTCGGCTCCTCTTGGAAACCTGGTCCTTTATGATTGGAGTTGCTGGTCAGCCGACTCAGTCAACACGGTTGTCCTTCAACCTCAGTGGTGGTTAATCTACCGGCTTGTGCAGATGAAAAGGTTATGGTTTCCTTGATTTAGAAAACAGGTGCCAGCCTCTGTCTCCTTCTGTGCTGGTCACGCGAATGCCTCATGATGACTTACTGCCACATGCATCAAAATTAGGATTTGCGATTCCTAAATAGCGATTTTTAAGGAAACGCTATTTGGAACCGCAAATCCTTCTGCATGTAGGAATCGCAAAATACATTCCTTAACATTACCAATTAGCGATTCGTAAATTGTGAAAAACTATTAGGTAATGTCACTTATAGGCCCATAGGAATGAATGGCAATGCATTTGCAAATTGCGATTACCAAATTGGAAATCGCAAATTGCGAACACACTTCCAAGGGGGCCTAAGCCCCCCCTGATGCACCCCCCAAAAAGGTAAGTGTGCACATGTGGAGGACACATGTGCTCTAAGGACATGTGTGACATGTCACTTTGAAAAATGCAGTTTTGTGCATTTTTCAAAGAATGCTCAAATTACCATCAACTTGATGTTGATGGTAATCAGCGTTTCCTAAATACTCAAGTTTGCATTTAGGAAAGGCTTGATGCATCGCCTTTAGGGTTCGCAAATTGGGATTCCCTAAATGCATTCGCAGCTTAGCGAGTGGAAATTGGTTCATGCATCAGAAAAGGGCTTTTCCCAGTCACAAAGGGCAGATTCTGCGAATCGGCCCGTTTGCCACCGGAAAAAAGCTTGATGCATGTGGCCCATGGTTTTTCCGTTAGCTCAATAGTAACATTTTCTCTCAGGATGAGAGTATTAATTAATGAGGCCTTAGAGGAAGAACATAATCCAAAACACTATATGTTGTAGAATTTGAGAGAGGCGGTCTCACATTCCTAGTCTTTGTTATAGGAAGTAGACTATTTTAGCTAGACTTTGTCAGTGGAAAGCGCCAAACTGAAAAAGGTCTGGTAAGGGCATTCAAAATGACAACTTGCCTTTTTAATAGAGGTCGCTTTTAGTCCTTCAAGGATGTAGCCAAATATTATGATACATTTGTAGAAAAAACCTCCAACAAAGCATAGACAATAAATTACATTACTTATTCAGAGGAAAGTGGTTTGTGTGTACTGACTAGCAAATGACGGTATTCAAGGTATCGGACTGTATCATAAGTGTTAAATTTGGAAGAAAATTGACGTCATTAAAATGATTTAAATTATTCTGAATGCCATTATTATAGCGTTCAGTAATCCTCAGACTACAATCATCGCATGTTCCAATATAGCGGCACGCAGCGTTATGACATCTTAACAATGTGTGCTGTATGGGCAGCATTGCGCTGGGATTTGCCCAATTCATTATGGTGGCACCCACAGTATAACTTTGCATGCACTGTGGCCACCCATCTTAAAATGGCTGTATGCATTGCGATACGTGAGTTAGTAACAGGAGATGCACACAGCAAGAAGCAGAACCCGTTCCACCTCTCTCAAATAAAGATGCATTTTGTAAATAGACTGAATAGAGATGACTCACAATCAAGGAGGGGCTGCGGTTCACACGAGATCGGAGGCCACACAATCCCGATGTCATAGCTGCCAAGGTTTCAGGTCAGTATGTGTGACATTTTCATAATTTAAGTGCAATTAGGAGTGACATTTGTGCCATTATGAGTGACACTTTCTCGCATTCAAAAACAAGCATTAAAGATTAGGGAAGCATATAATGATCCGAAAATACTCATTTCGACAACGAGAAACTTTAAGAGGATCTTAAAATAACTGCACAGCACAGTCAGCACTAGAAATGAAAGTGCACCACTAACCAAGTACACTACTCGGGTGGGGGTGGCAAGTGGTAACTAGTTTACTTACAGTCAGTCACTCACGGCTCTGACTGGTGTGCGGTGCGTTGGCCAAAGTAAGTACTATAGCAACACTTACTTATTGACGAGTTGAGACTGCTCTCTCTGTATTGGCGTCCCGGTCTGTCCGGCGGCTGCGGCATGAACCGCACAGGGACCCGCGGCCGCACAGCAGTTGCACCACACTGCATGATGATTCACTCTGCAGCAGTCTTCTTCTCCAAGACACGGAGTGCAGACTCACTGACTCGTCACCCGCCTGGCCGCACTAGTTTGCGCCCGCGATCATCACCGATGCCTCTGATGCGCAGCGCGGGCAGCCCTCAGTGTCCACAGTCCTGTCGGTCAGTCAGTGACAGAAATTATTCAGTCACTCTCTGGTCTCGATCTGGCCTCGGCTCCCCGCCGGTCTGCAACGTGAACGCCGGGGGTTTAATATTGCGGCGATGCGCACTGCAGACAGACCGTCAGCAGTGCATTGACTCAACTCAGACTGAATCCCCCGCCGCATCTGACCCATCTACCTCACTTCCTCATCCTCCGGACGTGAGGAGGCACTACGGTCACATCCTATCCCAGGCCCCCCGTGGTGTAGCAACCACTGAGGGCAGGCCCGACCCAGTGTCTAATTAGTGTCAAAGCCGCCCGGCGCCGCAGGTAATATGCAGCCAGGCAAGACAGGAGGCCGCTGGCCTGGGCAGAACATTGTAGGAGTCACTCGAGCTAAGAGCAGGCAAACCAATAACTATTAACTTGCTGAGCCCATCAGCTTCTGGGCAGCACGTCTTGGAGAAGCACTGAGAGACGGTGCACAGGCGCCGGCGGCACGCTGGCACCTGGGTAGCCAGAGTTTCAGACTGTGACATTAATGGGTGATAATGCATTTATTTCAGTGCGGTGATGCAGAACACCACACAGAAATGTGTTAGTGTCACACCTGATTCGTGATACTTGGCAGACATGCAATGTACCGCTTCTGACCTGAAGCAAAAGATGCCGGCAGGCTAAATCATGGTAGTGGGTTTGTCGGCTTTGTTGAAGCTCATCCCCAAATTGTAAGGGGAGATGTAATGCTCTGTTCTTATCTGCTCTTGTCTCTTTCTTCTATTTAAAAATAATAATAATAAAACCATTTATTAAGCGCCTGGTTACACTAACAGTGTGTCCCCGCGCTATAGAACCACCTCACAAAACCCTCAAACCAGCCAGAGCAGTGAAATCTCCAACACAACATAGATCATTAATCAGTAGGAAAAAGATGCGTCTTAAGTTTCATGCGGAATCTCCTCTCGGAAGGTTCCATCCGCAATTCAAGAGGCAGTCTATTCCAGTAGGAGGCTGCTAAATAGCAAAATGAGCGGCCGCCCATTTTAGCTTTGAAAATGCGAGGGACTGAAAACAGCATGCTGCCCAGTGATCTTAAATGACGTTTCGGGCGGTAGATGTTAAGAAGCTTGTTCAGATAGGGAGGACCTTTCCCTTGTGCAATTCGATGGGAAATGCACATGGCCTTAAAGAGTATACGCTCCTTTATAGGGAGCCAGTGCAGTTTAGATAAAGCATCTTTCCCTGATGCTCTACGGGGGAGGTTGAGGACTAGGCGGGCAGCCATATTCTGGACTCTTTGGAGTTGTCTCAAGCCTTTTTGGCTCAGCCCTATAAGAAGGGCATTGCCGTAGTCCAGATGGGGGGTGACTAAGGCATGTACAAGAGTTTTCCTAGAGCTCATCGGTACTAGGTCCAGAACTTTACGCAGGATTTTAAGAACAGCATAACATTTGCCCGTAACCTTTTCAATATGCTTCACATACGAAAGATTGGTATCCAGTAACATTCCTAAATTTCTGGCTGAGTTCGTAGGGACAGGGGTCTGGCCAAGTTCTGCAGGCCACCAGTCTGATGACCACACTGAATGAACCTTCCCAACGAGTAACACTTCGGTCTTGTCTCCATTAAGACGCAGACAATTACCATTCATCCAGCTCGCTACAGCTGAAAGACAAGCTGAAAAGTTGGTTGCTGTCTCTTCACCGTCTTGACTGAGTGTAATCATTAGTTGCGTATCGTCGGCGTAAGTTATAATATTAACACCAAAGGACTCAACTATGCGTGCAAGGGGTTCCATATACAGATTGAACAAAGTAGGGCTCAGACTTGAGCCCTGTGGAACCCCGTGCTTCAGCTGTCTGGGAGTGGACTTGAATGGCGGACAGTGGATCTGGAAATTTCTGTTTTCCAGAAATGACTTTAGCCACTCATATGCGTCTCCTTCAACTCCGATCTCAGATAGACGTGACAGCAGCGTGGAATGTGACACAGTATCAAAAGCTGCGCTTAAGTCGAGTAACACAAGCGCTGCTGTCTGGCCTTTGTCGGCTATTTGCCTTAGTAGTTCAGTAGAGTAAAGGACTGCCGATTCAGTGGAATATTGAGCTCTGAAGCCTGATTGAGTAGGGTGAAGGAATTGGCCTTGCTCCAGATAATCCATGAGCTGCATGTTCACAATTTTTTCTGCCACTTTCATACAGAATGGCAACAGAGAAATTGGACGTAGGTTCTGCAGTTGAGACATATTCAGGTTAGCTTTCTTTTTCAATGGAATCACCTGAGCTCTTTTCCAAGGTTCAGGTACTAGCTTTTCAAGGAAGGAGAGAGAGATAAGATGACTTATGTGCCCTAATAATACATCTGTGATGTCGGTAAAGCATTTAGGGGGAGCAGCATCATTCGGTGAGCCTGATTTCACACTATTGACAATGCGAAGCATTGACTGACGGTCAGGCACCGCAAAACTATTTAATCGCATAGTTCTTTCCGGGCAATTGTCTATCATGTTCCCCTGTATAGGACACACAGGTGTTTTATTGAATGAAGCATGTATTGTGTCTACTTTGTTTATGAAATGATCTGCGATGGAGTTACATAGTTCATCGGACAGCGTATCGTGGGCCAATAGTCTATTAGGGACCGTTATTTCTTTGTATATGGCAAAGAGTTCTTTAGCAGGATTATTTGCATTCGAAATTCTGTCGTTGAGACATTTACTCTTTGCTGATCTGATCAATTTGGAATATTTACTTGATTCAGTTTTGTAAAGTTGTTTACTCTCTGTATTATATTCTCTTCTCCAGAGGCGTTCCAACCTTTTGCAAGTGGCTTTGGCCCTTTTTAGTTCGACAGTGAACCAAGGAGCCGTTTTATTACTTCTGACTGGAATTTTCGTAGTCCAAGGAGCAACTTTATCCAATGCCTTTTCCGTCCATTCTTCATAATCCGCCCAACTTTTAGACAAATTGTCATACAGGGGAGGGGGATTTTCCAGTAGGGCCAACTTATAAGCTTCTTGCGTAAATCTCTTCCAGTTCCTGCGCCTATAAGGCAGGAATGAAGGAGATTTCGTAGTGTTAAGGACGTGAGAGATTTCAAAGAGAATAAGCTTATGGTCTGACCAAGGAATTGTGATAGGAGGAGCGGTTTGAATGGAATTCCAGTTAGCAAAGAGAGGGTCGAGTAGGTGGCCTGATTGATGTGTAGGTAACATAGATTGGGGTTCTAACATCAGGGATTTGAGTGCCCCTAGGAGAGTTTGTGCTTCTGTGCACTCTATTTCTATCCTTATTCTTTCTTTCACCTTATTCTAGAATCTCTTGATTCATTCTTCTACTCTCCTTTGACTGCGCTAGTGCTCTCTGCTGTGGGTCCGTTACTACTTCATACTCAATAAACTTATTTAAATTGAGAGCATGAGTCTTACGGCAATCCTTTCCTCTGGTACATAATTTGGTACCAGGAGTGGGGTAAAGAAGAAACAGGTATCCCTACTTCGCTTCTTGTGTACTTTGAGGATTTTTTATACAGCCGACGTTGGGAAGCCGTCAAGAAGGATCGTCACTTCAAGCGCTTTCAGAGCCGTCAAAAAGGATCGTCGCTTCAAGTGCTTTCAGACGTCTTTGTGAAATTCCTTCCTGTGCTTCCGACAAGCTGTTCCACTGATACAAACAAGATACATTCTTGCATCGGACCCACAGCGTAAGATTCCGCTCACTGGCAGTTTGTCTTCGGATCAGGTCTGTTTTACAGATTCATTTTACTATTTTAATAGCGCGTTATCTTCTGCGCTTCAGTTTTGAGGTGTTCTTCATGTTTTGACAGCGCTAAGTCTAATTTAACTATTCAACTGCCAACTGAAAGTCGAGCCAGCGCGAGTCTCCTTTCAACTTTCGAGCGTGACTCAGCGCAAGCCTCTTTCCAGCTTTCACGTGCTGTTTAAACTTTCATTTAAACGCTTCATTGTTATTGCGTCACATTTTGTCTTCAGTTCACATGCGCCTAGCAACCAGAGCACATTCCATAGAGTGTTTTATACGCATTTAGCTTCCAAGCAGATCGTTCTACACGCAATTGACTGGCAGCTTTGAGTTTCCTTGTATTCTTTTGGAACTTTACACGCTCATTCCAGAATTATTGCAGGACTCTGATGTGGAATCTTAATTCTGTCTTCAAACAAAGGGAGTTACCTTCATTTACATTCGATCAACTTCAGGAACTTTAAGAGCGTGCCTGATGACATCATAATTCTTTACTACAAAAGGCATTATTTTCTTCATTCCACATATCTGCCTGACTGTCAACATTCTTCATATTGTTCCTTTATTCCACTTATTTCTGGAACTTCATGATTATATTTTGTGACATCATAATTTGACTCAAGTTGTACTATTATTTTACCATGTCCTCTTCAGAAAGTGCTCTACACCCTCCACCGTTCCTTCAGAAACCAGGCAAGCCTGAAATTGTTTGGAAACAATGGATCAACATTTTTGAGAACTATCTTGTTTCTATCGATGGAGTGTATTTTTCAGCTCAAAGGAAAAATGCTCTGCTTTACAATCATTTGGGTGTTGCGGCACAGACATTTTTTTAATAATTTACCACCTTTTCCTAGACCTTCTGGTGATGGCACATGGAATGTATATATTGAATCCAAAGCTAAACATAAAAAACAATTTTCTGATGAGCCAAATGTTATGTTGGAAAGACATAGCTTCTTCAAGAGGAAACAAGGGAGTGATGAATCTGTTGAAGAGTATATTGGTGCTCTCCAAGTTTTTGCTTCAACTTGCGAATTTGATAATTATACTAACACTTCTATAAGAGATCAGTTTGTTTTTAATTGTTTTAAACAAAAAAATGCAGGAACGACTATTGACTCGTCGCAATACCTCTCTTTCGAGAGGCTATTGGCATTGGGAAAAGCATTGAGCGATCAATAATTTCATCTCAAGCTTTAGCTGGACATGAAGGCCATTCACCTATTTCATATATTTCTGAGAATGCGGAGTTCTCCATTTCGGCCATTAAGGTTAATAAGGATTCCAAAGTGCCTTTTGCTTTAGGTGTGGTTCCAAAAATCATCTTGCCAATTTTCCTTCATGTCCTGCCTTAGGAAAAAAATGTGGTAAATGCAAAAGGTCAGGTCATTTTCAGGAATTTTGTAGATCTCGTCGCTCTTTCCAAAGTGCTAATCAAAATGGTAGAACACATAATGTTGAATTACAGTCTCCTTCAACACATAGTGTTGAATTACAGTCTCCTTCACAGTCTTCTGCCTACCCAATTTCTTTGTGTTCTGTTCCTGAGTGCACTAACATGTTTTCCAATATGCTTTTGTCTATTGATGAACCATCTAATTTTGAAAACCCATTATGTCAAGCCCTTATAAATGATAAATCCTTGCAGGTTATGGCCGATTCGGGTGCTCCCATTACTGTATTGGCTGATACTACCTTTTTCAATGTTTGGGGTCATTCCACACCCTGACAAGCACCTGATATTTCTCCAAAAGCCTTTGAAGAAAAGGACATTGATCTGCTTGGTTTCTTCCTTGGGTCCCTTAAAATCCTTGGTAGATCTACTGAAACCAAGATTTATGTTGCACTCAAAGGCAGAGATTTGATTGGTTGGAGAGATTTGGGCAAACTGGATATTACTTTAAAGCCTGGTCACAAAAATCCGATTGTTCTAGGAGACCTTCCTATTCTGTCTATTGACAACGGGTCTTTTTTGATTGATTCACTTAAGAAAGAATTTCCTTCTGTCTTTAGTGATAAAATTGGTACTATAAAAGGTTTTGAGCATGTTATCAGGTTAAAATCTAATGCTACACCAGTCACTCAAAGTCTGACCTGTTCCGATCAGTGTCAGGAATGATCTTTCAGTTAGAGAAACTCACCGTAGATGGTGTCATCATCCCTACTGATTACTCTCAGTGGGTTTCTCCCATTGTTCTTGCAAAGAAAAATAATGGAGATCTTCAGCTTTGTGTGGACCTCAGGTCTCTTATTCGCAACATCATTGTTGACTGTCATCCCCTTCCACATATACAACAAATGCTTGCTAACATTGGTCATGCTAAATATTTTTCTAGCATCGACCTTCGTTCTGCATATCACCAGATATCTCTTAATAATGATTCTCAAGAATTCACCACATTTGTTACTCCTTTTGGAGCTTACAAATTTTTTAGGCTGCCATTTGGCTTAGCTTCGGCAGCCACGGTTTTTCAAAAGGTCATGGATGTTCTTTTTAGAGATGTTGAAAATGTTCAAGCATCTCAAGATGACATTCTTGTTTTTACCGAGACAAAGGAGGCACATTTGGACACATTACATAAGGTTTTCTCTATTTTAAGTTCAAGAGGTGTTACGGTTCAACCTGGGAAATGTAAATTTTTAGTTGAACAAATTGATTATTTAGGTCATACTATCACGCCAGAAGGTATCAAACCTATATTTTGCAATGTTGAGGCTATTCTTCAAGCTCCGCCTCCCAGTGATAAAGATACTCCTAGATCTTTTTTAGGTCTTTGCGAGTACTATGCTCGTTTTGTACCTGAATATTCCACTTGTGTCCAACCTTTAAGGACTCTTCTAAAAAAAAGTTACTAATTTTGTTTGGTCCAATGATGCTAGTACTGCTTTTGAAAATATCAAAAAGTCAGTGGTCAATGCCCCTGCGCTCAGTACATTTGTTCATGGTCATCATTGCACAGTCACTGTTGATGCCAGTCTAAATGGACTTGGTGCAGTTTTCGGTCAACAAAATTTGGGTAAAGATCACACAATTTCTTTTGCTTCAAGATCTTTGTCTGATGCCGAGTCCAAATTCTCAACAATTGAAAGAGAGGCTTTAGCCTGCGTTTGGGCTGTCTCTAAATTCAAAACTTATCTTTGGGGTAATGCTTTTACCTTATACACGGATCATAAACTACTTGTTTATCTTTTGCAGGGAGATGGTTTAGGCAAAGCTTCCGCTCGCCTTGTACGTATTCTATCCAAATTGCAAAAACAATTTTACCATCAAATATATACAAGGTGGTAAGAATTTCAGGGCGGATTACCTCTCTCGGCTTCCTTTACCTTCAACTGATGACATCATCGATGAGTTTGACTGTGTAGTAACTTCCATCGATGCTTTTTCTCCATCTAATGGTGCTATATCTGAAAGAGATTGGCTTGATGCAACTTCTACAGATCATGATTTAATGAAAATTTCTAATTTTATTGTCAAGAGTTGGCCTCCCATTCGCAGTGTTACACAAAATTTAAATCTTTTGCTCAGATTTCTTCGGAATTATCCCTAGAGAATGGCATTTGCACTAGGAATGGTTTTGCTGGACCTTTCAATCTCTTACCAACTTGGTCGAGATTTTTATTGTTCTTGATTGATTATTTCTCTAAATGGATATATTTTTCTTTTGTTGAATCAGCCTCGACCAATTCTGTTTTGCAGTTTCTCAAAAATGTTTTTTCTTGTGAAGGTCCTCCATGAGAACTTGTTACGGATAACGGTACTCATTTTGTATCAAATGCCATGCAAGATTTCTTGAAATCCATGAACATTAAACATGTTCAGGTAGCTTTATACAGTCCTGCTACCAATGGAGTTGTTGAAAGAGCGAACCGTTTTCTTAAAGAAGGGGTTCACACTGCTCTATCCTCTGGTCTTGATGTTAATCTCTTTCTTAAAAACAAAGTAAATGCATATCACAACTCACCTCACTCTTCAACTAATTTTACTCCTTTTGAGTTGTTAGGAGGCAGAAAATGTCGCTCCTTACTTCTTCCTTCATGGTTGGAGCGTCCTTCTTTCTCTTCAGGATATGTTGTCAATGCTTATAAAGATGCTATTTTACGTAAATCTGTTGCTTTAGCGCAGAGTAGACAAAATTTCATTTTGACACTCGCAAAAGTGTTCAATCCACAGAATTTAAGTCTGGTTCATATGTTCTTATCAAAAAACCTTTTTTTTGTCAAAAAAGGAGAATCCTCTTTCTCTTCTCCTTACAAAATTTCTAAAGTTGGTCCAAGTTCTTGTTTGCTTCAGGATGGGAGATAGTGGAACAAGAATAGACTTGTTCCTATTTCTAATGAACAAGCTGCAATTCATGTCAAAACTGCTGTTACTCATGATTCGGATGATTATGTTTTATTTGAAGGTTCTTGATCATCCTCAGACGTTGCATGTTCATCTTCAGACACTGCATCATCTTCTTTGCATGATAATGTTGTCACTTCTACACCTTCTACTTCGCAAGGAAATGTTGGTATCACCAAGTCTTCAGATAAGATTGTCAATTCTCCTTGTATTGTTTCCAATTTGCCTTCAAAAAGAATTTGTAGGTTACCTGTGCATTTTAAGAATTTTGTTTTATCTTAAAAAATATATATATATTTATATATGTTTCATTATTAAGGAGAATACATTGTATCAGTTTTCTTATGTCATGTAGTTTAATTTAACTTTGAGATGTTTTGTTTTCTTTCTTTGAAAAGAGGAAGATGTGTAATGTTCTGTTCTTATCTGTTCTTGTCTCTTTCTATCCTTATTCTTTCTTTCTCCTTATTCTAGAATCTCTTGATTCATTCTTCTACTCTCCTTTGACTGCGCTAGTGCTCTCTGCTGTGGGTCCGTTACTACTTCATACTCAATAAACTCTTATTTAAATTGAGAGCATCAGTCTTACAGCAATCCTTTCCTCTGGTACAGGAGATGACCAAACGTGGTTATAAAGTTGAGTCTTGTTTATTAACACAGCCATGCCTCCTTTGTAGCTCACATTTACACTGTACCGTCTGACATCACATTCCATGGAAGGTTGAAGTGGCAACAGTGATAAAGGAAAAATTGTTCTGAGTGCCAAGGGCTGCCTTTTCGGCTCACCAGTTCACTACTTTTCCTGTGATGGGTGTTGCATCGTTTCACGCAACTAGTTAATCAAGGCTACTCCAGAATGGTGCCATGCTGGTTGAAAGAAAGGCCTTAAAGTTTTGGAAGGTGTGAGGTAAAAGACAAAGAAAAGAAATAAGGTTTCACAGATAAACTCTTGTGACCGGTCCAAAATCAGACTGGGTTGGAGAAAAGATGTTGATCCAAATATTTTGTTCTGTTTTTGGGAAAATAATTAAGATTCCACTGTGGGACATTTTCTGATAGACTGATGTGTGTTAATAAGTGGTGGCTAGCTGTGAATGAAAGAAAGGGTAATGTGGTGTTGAAAGAGTGAAGGTGGACTGTGAAATGAGCATTGAAGAATCTTCTCTGGTTTAGTGTGTGAGTTGTAAGAGCTAATGTGAGGAATGGTAAGCATCACACTAATTGTTCTTGGTGTATAGAACAATGTTATGATATGGTGCCTTTCATGATTGTGAATGATTATGGGGCATCCCATTCCATTCTGTTGTTCCAGTTCATTACCATTTTCAATTGGTTGCTTGGCGAACTGACAGTCTGTGCTTGTAGCGATGTAGAACAAACTACTTTGTATTGTATTGCAGCATTTATATGACGCTTACGACCGCTGTGTATGATATTAAATTACTTAGGTACATGGGCATCAAGCTATGCCATGTAGAGTGTGTGGGTGGAAGGGTGTTGGCTTTGCTTTGTGATCCTGTGTTGAAAGTATTTTTCTGTTGTGCGTGGTGACCACGAGGTGCGGTTATCTCGTTATGGGGCACAGTGTGGTGGATGATGAGGTATGAGAGACAGGCATGTAGAGTATGAATTTTAGATCTGATAGAGAAATCTAGCTTCAGATTCCTTAACTTAGAATATCCTCCAGGCGCAAGTCTGGATCTGTAGATTTTTCAGCAGCAGGGGACGGCGGCTCATGGCTCTGCTCTCACATCGTCCACAGATGTGACATCAGTGGAGCGATATAAGTCCCTCCTGGAGTGCTGACGTCAGTTTTCTTATTTTCTGCTTTGCGACGCGGGTCCAGGGGAAGCGGTTCTTCTGGCCTGTTTTGGTTTTTGGCCTTACTGACTGACGCCTTTTCAGGTCCAGGAACAGTGTGCTGATGCCTTTGGGCTTTAAATCGTGTGAGACCTGTACATTGCAGATGTCAGCAATGGATCAGCATGTGATTTGTATGTGGTACTTGGACGGGCACCACGACTCCAAGAAGTGCAACGCTTGTCGGCAGCTGAAGCCAAAGTCCCTGCAGGAGCGTAGGAGGAAATTGTTGTTCTGCCCGGATGTCTTGTTCAGAGTCCGAGCGCCGTCGGTCTCCTTTTCGAGGTGGGACTCCTGTTCGGGGGTGGTCACAAGGTCGTTTCCGAGGACATCGCTTGCCTTCCTCAGTTAAGCACAAGAAGAAGTAACGAAGGCCGTCGGCCTCACATAGTCGTGATGTCGGGCCCCTGGTTACCCGTCTTTACCGGACACGGCCCCTCAGCAGTCGACCACCGCCTTCCCACCATTTCCTGGTGTTGGGGTGATAGAGCCCAGATGGAAGCCGAATAAAAGGCTTTGCAGGCCATCTTTGAGCCAACCGCTCTCCCTGGTGCGCCTTCGAGCCCCACAGAGGTGGTAGGGACTCAGATTGAGAGATCGCCGGCAGGTTCGCCCTCTGCGCCAATTGAGTACCCTGACTCCGGAGTCGCGTCGAAGTCAGTGGGGCCTCATACAAACGTCAGACCACAGTCCACCTCCAGCATCAACAGGGGACAGCCCGGTGAGGTTCCCTGGGATTACGTCTGATGTGGCCGTCGCAGGGGACTGGTCTCCAAGTCAATGCCGCCCCACACCGCAGTCTCCCATCGCGGTGGATATCGAGTCAACGCCGTCCCGATGCCTGTCTATGGAGCCTCCTTCGACGTTCGTTGGCGTCGCTGCGGTGCCGCCTCAACATTGTTCAATGCCATAGATGTCCCTTACTACTCTTTCTCAAATAGAGGATGAGGCCCTTGGGGGTTCACCTCCCAGCGTTGCTTGAGAGTTCTCGGAACATGTTGATAACGAGCATTTGCAGTTCCTTGGACATCCTAGGACTGAAGGGCCTAAGGTTTTTGGTGGACATGTTAGCCTGCAACCGTCCCCTAACTATGATTTGGTGTCGCCCCCTAGAATGGCGATGGAGGCTAATACTGAGTTTCCAACAGTTGTTTGCAAAGCTGCAAACGTTTTACAGTTACAGCCTCCTTCTATCTCTCTGCCCTCCGATCCCTTGTTAGATCTGCTCCACCAGGGCAACACAGCTGTCGAGCCCTTGCTACCTTTTGGTGAGTTGTTGTACGACATTCTTTCTAGGCACTTGGGCGAGGCCCTCCTCTGGGGACCCGCTGAAATGTGCTATTGCACATCGTCACCGCCCGGCTCAAGATGACCCAGTTGGTTTGTCCCTATACCCTAGGGCTCAAGGGCTAGTTGTCCAGACAGCCTCAGCTTCGTGGCCTTTGTCGTCTACCCAGATGTTTCCACGCACTAGGGAATCTCGATGGTTGGAGGCAAGTGGTAGGCAAATGTTCGCGTCCATGAGCTTGGCCCTCTGGTTCTTGAACACGTCCTCCGTGTTTGCACTGGCTACTTTTGCTCTCTGGGACTCCATTGAGCACTTCCTTACCTCCCTTCCGGAAGACCCTCGGGCTCACCTGGCTCTGATACTCAAGGATGGTCAAGGATGTTCATAAGCTGGCAAAATGTTCAATTCGATCAGCCATTGACACCACTAATTCTGTGGCCAGGTCAGTTGCTCTGCGTCGCCATGCTTGGCTGCATGATGGCAGTTTTCCTAAAAATGTTCATGAGTGTTTTCGGGACTTGCCCTTTGATGGGGTCCATCTTTTTGACAGTCATGCCAATGTTTTCAGTGAATGGCATTCTTTCTAGTCCCTTGTTGCGAACTTCTTGTTTTGTTTGCATTGGTTGCAGTATTGCTACTGTTTTTCTCTAGTGTCAGTCTCTGGGTTCAATCTGTTATTTCCCAGACAGACTGTACAGCGACGCAGCTGTTTCTATTATTATTTTCAATTCATCTGTATAAGAGCTAGTCTCAAGAGGTGTTCCCTTGCATTCTCTAGGGATGTAACATACCCGTATACGTTGGTTAGTGAATAGCCATTCTGGCTTGCCACAGGAAGTGTCTTCCTGGGTGGTGTGAGCATGATGCTTCAGGAAATGTTCTTCCTAGGTGGTGAAGGTCCTTACTGAGGATCCGGCGAGGTCCTCTTAGGATTGTTATCTATCTCCTATCTGGGGAGGTTTACTATAGTTCATGCTATAGACTTACAGCGATATGTTTTTTGCTTCTTCACGCTCCACCTCCTGTTGTAGGACTTATCCTCTAAACAAGCCCACAAGGGTAGCATAGCTCTCTTGGAAGTTTACATGTTCGTACTTTACGATTGGTCCGTAGTTCCCTCCTGCCTCTGAGGATGCAGACCTCTACACAATATTGTTGGGTTTGCGCCACATCTCTGTTGCCCCAGCATATTCACCTATACTCCTTTTCTTTCCTGACTGTCTTTTCAAGCGTTTTGCTGCGCTTTCGCCATTTTGCCTATGTTGGGCGTCTTTGCCAAAAGCCAGTGTCTGTCTCTTGGGAGCATGTTGTTCTGTTCCACTTCAGAGACAGTTTTTATTCTGAATCCAGTTGTGGCATGGTATGTTACCACACACTGGGCACGTTCCCAGGCACTGGCTACCTGCTGGTCCAAATTACACCACAGCGTTGGCTATGTTTGGTAGTATTGTCTACTCGTTACTCTTTGGTGCTAGGAAGTGCTTCTGTCCTTGGTCTTCCCTCGGGTCTCAGACCCTGTCTGGTTTCTTCCTTTTCAGCAGTTGGTTCTACGACAGATGTGTTGCAATTTTAATGTCCTAATTTTGCCAACTCTCTTGTTGGGACTCCTCCTATCTCTCTATTCCTAGTGTGAAGACAATTAGAGAGAGGAGGAGATACCCTGTAAGAAGAATGCTATTTCCACTCCCATCTCCTTTCCCTCCAGGGGCTATAGGGGAATTTCTGGAGAGACCAGGTCCGACAGCATATTTGGCTTAATCATTGGATCCACTTGTCTTCACTCTCCAATAAATCAGTAAAGTTCAAATCGTATCTCTACTTCCTGGATCACTAGCCACATCAGATTTACTTGTTTGTATGATTGATTTTCTTTAAACACTCAGAAAAAGATTTCCACATCCTACAGATCTCACGCCTTGCCAACACTATCACATAAAAAATGAACTTAGAACCAAACTTAGAACCAACCTCCATACCCAGCTCTTCATCTTGCATAAGCCCGAAAAATATCAAGTGAGGGCTTACCTTAATCTGTTTACCCAGTAGTTCTCCCAGAAAATTACAAACCGCAGTCAGTATGGCGTGATTTTTGGGCACTCCAAGAACATGTGCAGGTCATCTGCTTCTGTATGCATACATCTTGGGCAGTTATATATATTGCCTGTGACCTTTGACAACTTCAATAGAGACCAATAGACTCTGTGGACAGTGAATAGATGGTTACACTTAAGCAATGCTGGTTTTACTACTGTTCATAGCATATCAAATGAGTCGACCAGCAGAGTCTTTATTTCTTCATCGCCAAACTCTTTACCCCATCAGGTTAGTTACCTCGGTTTCTATATTATCTTCTGCCTCCACAAAGGCCCAATACCAGAAAGAGATTTCCTTTTTCCACTTATCTGTTCTCATTACCTGATCTAGCTTGGAGTCTTTCTCCTTCCATGCCCAGTTTTGTGTTGCCCACCGCGAACCTAACTGATAACATTTAAAACTTGTAAATTTTTCAATGGTAAGGTTACTAAGCACTTCCCAACTCACTAAACTAGAATATTTCGTAAGGTCTGCCCAATAACATATGCCTCCAATTTTTAATGGTTGCCTAAGTTGATCTTTCAAGCATTCAAGGGTGCCCGGGGATTCCAAAATGGGTGCCGGTGATGAATAGTAAGGGATTCACAGTGGTTTCCGTATATACATCCATGTTCTTAATGCGTAACTTAGAATCTTCAACCTCATCTTTTTTTTAAACTTTGGGTCCCCATTTTAAACAGAAAATAATGCTGACCATGGTAGACTTCACCAAGCATAGCTACATATAGTAAGCCCATTGATGACCTATCTGGCTTGTTGGCTAGCATACGGATATTTTTAAAGTGGAAAGCATAACAATAGACAAGCAAGTCCGGTAGTGCCATCCTCCTGCCCCCAGTCTCCTTCTCAACTTTTTCCAAGCTATCCTTGGACCTTTTGACGCCCAAATAAAACTACCAATTTTCCCCTGTAGCTTGGCAATATCCTCCTTCCGAAAAGTTAGCAGGATGAATTTAAAAAGAAAAGTGATTTTTGGAAGAATAATCATCTTTATGAGGTTTACCCGACAATAGATATTTAATGGTAAATTTGCCAATTTTACCAAAAGACAGACGCAGTATCTCCTGGCTCACTTTCTTCCAGTTCACTTTGGAATGTCCTCCAACTTCTGTGTGATTAGCACCCCCAAATAACGCATTTGGGGTTTGGCTCCCTGAGTTTTCATCCTCTGATTCCACTCCATAATCTCAGACAGACACTTTTCATATGCACTTCCCAAGCAGGGGCTCTGGTCGCTCTGCTCTGTGCTTCTGCCAGATGTCATCCTTAGCTGCTCTTTGTCCTTCATACACTTGCATAAGGTTGTATGTATGTACATGTACGTATATTATCGTACTTCACCAAAAAAGCTTTTCCAGTAAGCAGATGAACACGCGGACCCAGAAAGTTCTTTGTGCCAGTTTTATTTTCAAACACCCTACATCAAAGCCGCCATGACGCGTTTCGGTCCCACCTGGACCTTGATCACATGACGGGTTACGTTGGATAAAACGCCCTTTTAAAGTGCTAGTGTTATTGCCAACAGCTGTGTCAAGTCAAATAGAGCCATAAAAGACAGACTATACACATTGAATCTCGGCAAAAAGTGCACAGTGAATAATACATTCGATTCTTTCATTTCGACATGATAACAGCCTAAATAAATACTCACATTTGCCAATAATTTGATATTTACAATAAATAACCATGGTAAATGGATATAAATTCATAAATACATAGCAATGTTTAAAAACATAAATATTTCAATAACAATATTTATAGAATTAGTAAACAAATTCACACAATCCACCAGTAGATGGCGGCAAAAATGGGCGAAATTTGGCATATATATATATATATATATATATATATATATAAAAACCCCAAATCCATATATCCATGTATTAAAGGGGTTTTAATGCCGTAGACGTCCGTTGATAATGGCGTCCTTCAATAGATCCCCATTTACTCACTTCATACCATGATTATAATAATATCAAGTGTAAGTGCAGAGAGGCTTCCATATCTGATTGTGTGTATAGTCACCCCTATCACAGGGTTTCCCAATATAGCCCAAGTGGGCAAACACAGCTGGCCAAGAATGATTTAGCAAAAAGGGCAATGGCCAAACTACTAGCAAAAAAATTCCCCTAACCGCTTAAGCAATCGGAGGTTTTTGCTGAAGAAATGAGTGTATCCTAAACAATCTATATGTGCCACCCAAGTGAATTGCAAAATTTTAAAACCATCAAATAAGGTAATACAGTGCACAGATTCTTTAAAGTTTCTGAGTGGAGAACAAAGTCAACGCGGTCAAAATTCATAAGAGCTAAGATTATTATAAATACACATAATTCATAAACATGTGTATAAATCTTCCGTCGCATTCAAACCGAAAGGAGACTTAGTATTTAGCTCTAAAATATATTTGGTCTCTAATGTGCGAAGTGCACTCTCCCGATTGCCCCCTCTACGGGACAATGGTATGCAATCAATGGCAAAGTAATTCATCAGGGTCGGGTTGCTATTATGGACTGCCTCGAAATGCCTCGCAACTGGATATGCCTGATCTTTATTCACAATTGCACGTATATGTTGAAGAACTCTTCTGTGCACGGGCAATTTTGTACTGCCCACATAGCGTAGTGCACATGGACATTCTAAAACATATACAACATATTCCATTTTGCAGGTGATTCTTTTAGTGATTTTGACAGGTCTAGGTAAAAACGGGGTGTTGTACGTTTTTACATTCTTTGCATGGTTACATGCCTTGCAAATTAGACATTTGAAAAAACCCTTTTGTTTTGATAACCAGTTGGAAGGTGATTTAATCTCAGGGTTGCTTTTTACAAGACAATTCCCCATCGACCTTGATTTTCTAAAGGTAAGTTGTGGCAACCGATTATGCTGAGTTAAATCCTCCCCAATTATAGGGTCCCTTAGGAGTAAACCCCAATGCCGCTTAAATATTTGTCTAATAGCGCCATGTTGTTTACTGAAGGCCAAGATGGTTCTGACCTTAGACGACTGAGGTTCTACCCTGCTTGGAATCATTTCCCCTGGGGTTAATGCCTGTTCCCTGCTTAGGTTTTTGGTTTTATTGATGGCCTTATCTACAATAGATGCACCATAACCTCATAAGAAATCTCTTTTTGCAAGCGTTCTGGGCAAGCTTGCATTCATCTTCACTGCTGCTCAGGACCTCAAGTGAACAGTACTACACAGTGAAAATAAAAGTAAAAGTAAAAGGAGTCAATACAACCTCTCTGGGTCTGTAAGGGTGCAGGCCTAGTGGTTCTGCAGTATAGGGATGACCTAAAAAAGATGTAAGATAGTAGGGCAAGCGTTTTGTAATGGCATTATGGCTTCATTAAGCAGTCGGTCATCCTTGCTCTCCAAAGGAATTCACACACTCATAGGAATATTAAAACACAGGGCATATCAGCAGAATAATCCCGTAGACACTTTGGCACGTAACAACGATTAAAAACACAACACATGAATGAAGGCCTAGGCTGATGCTTACCCTAAAAGTGTCCCTAAATAGCCTCGCAGTCTGTTCCCGTGGGGCAGCACAAAAAGGTGTAATAACCTAGGGAAACAGAAATATGTACACACACCCGATACCAGGTTAGAGTAGGTATGGGGATTAAGCCAATGGAGAGATCATGGCTGTGAGAGTGCCATGATATCAGGAGTCTTAGGCAAGTCATTGACAGCACCAGAGCCCGATATCAGGAACACACCGAGCCGGAACCGGCACCCCAGGACCCCCCGTCCGGCCGGCGTGCAGTGTGGCCCCAAGATGTAAGCAAGTGGGCACTGCGCACACCACACATGGCATGTATGCTCAAAGATCTGGCCATCCATACCCCCGAGTGATGCAGGCAGGAAGCGAAGCCGCACAATGGGTTCGCTACTACAGTATTCCCTGAGAGAGAAAGAGATACAGAGTACAACGGTCTTCCTTTCATATGCATGTGTATATATATCTAGCATCTAATTATTTACACAGTTATGACCATGATACGATCTCTATGTTGCATTCATACATGGCCCCTTGAAATGTTTGTTGCAATCTTGGGGTTTAACCGATATGCAAGAGACACCCCTTCAAGATGGCCGCCACACTCCCACGAACTCACTCCACGATATGGCACTAGAACAGCGCACTCTGCCTACGCATGCGCAGACAGTCTTCCTTTGAGACCACGCCCTCCCGCACGGCCTTTGACGTTGAGACGCGGACAGCTCATAACCTCGACGCACCGGGACTTCCGGTACCAGCTGTTCCGCGCTACTGCGGGAGCGCCTAGCGCTCTTCTTCTGCTATACAGAGCTCATTGATATCACTGGCTCTGGCCGCATTTTTATTGGCGGTACTTAGACCGCGATGTCTAACGGTCCGCTCGAGCCTGTTGTCCGGCCTCGCTGGTCCCCTCTAAGATTGGTGGGCGGGGCGTGTGGCCTCGGTGAGGTAGTGTGATTCGGCAAGCACTCTGCTACGTAGCGAACCCATTGTCCGGCTTCGCTTCCTGCCTGCATCACTCGGGGGTATGGATGGCCAGATCTTTGAGCATACATGCCATGTGTGGTGTGCGCAGTGCCCACCTGCTTACATCTTGGGGCCACACTGCACGCCGGCCGGACGGGGGGTCCTGGGGGGCCGGTTCCGGCTCGGTGTGTTCCTGATATCGGGCTCTGGTGCTGTCAATGACTTGCCTAAGACTCCTGATATCGTGGCACTCTCACAGCCATAATCTCTCCATTGGCTTAATCCCCATACCTACTCTAACCTGGTATCGGGTATGTGTACATATTTCTGTTTCCCTAGGTTATTACACCTTTTTGTGCTGCCCCACGGGAACAGACTGCGAGGCCCTTTAGGGACACCTTTAGGGTAAGCATCAGCCTAGGCCTTCATTCATGTGTTGTGTTTTTAATCGTTGTTACGTGCCAAAGTGTCTACGGGCTTATTCTGCTGATATGCCCTGCGTTTTAATATTCCTATGAGTGTGTGAATTCCTTTGGAGAGCAAGGATGACGGACTGCTTAATGAAGCCATAATGCCATTACAAAACGCTTGGCTTACTATCTTACATCTTTTTTAGGTCATCCCTATACTGCAGAACCACTAGGCCTGCACCCTTACAGACCCAGAGAGGTTGTATTGACTCCTTTTACTTTTACTTTTATTTTCACTGTGTAGTACTGTTCACTTGAGGTCCTGAGGAATTGCTAATCAAGGAAGAAACATGTCTACCTGATCAGAGGGCTGAGGTAGTTCCACTGTGCCCCTTACAGCCTCTACCTCCCCTCCCACCTTTTAACCAAGGGAATCAGTCTCGTGAATAAATGTCCTTGTGAATTGATTCACCTTTTTTAATATCACTATCCCCACACGACTACACCTCCACCTTACCCCTCACACGCACACAACCATTGGCTGGAACAAAAGAACTCCGACAGAGAGCGCCTCTTAGGCGCCCGTCAGACATTGCAGCGCCAGTCTGACGAGGAGCAAGAGGCCAATGATGAAGCTTGACATTTAGCTCGCTGGCTGTGTGAGGCCTCTCAGTTCCAACAAGGGAGCTCGCTGCTCCCTGCCTCAACTCTTCTAAATACACTATTTCACACACTCTCCCTCTTATGTTCTCGGGGAACTTTGTACCTCCTGTATTTCATGATTGATTGGACATGTACACTGGACCCCGTTAAAAATTGTCCAGAACTGGTTCCCTCTACTTGTACCGAATGTCACTGACCATGTCATGAATGATGTAATATGTGACATCATAAGCAGTGCATTGCAGGGGCGCAAGTTATAGTTAGCTGAACTAACTATAACGGTGGAATTTCTATGGTTTTGTACAGCTAACTATAACACTCCTGAAACCTATATTTTTTCAGTGAATTTCTAAGGTTTTTTTAAATGCAAATTTTTAACTATAACGTCCCTGAAACCTATGGTTTTTTCAGTGAATTTCAATGTTTTTTTAAATGCTAATTTTTAAGTATAATAGTTGTTATACCTATGTTTTCTACTGAATTTCTAGAGTTTTTAACTGTTAATTTGTAAATGTAATATTTATTAAACAATATTATATACTTTTCTAAAAATTGCAATTTAAAAAAATAAATTTAAAAGTGTAATATTCTATAATTATTTTGTTTTATTTTATAATTATGTAATGTCCCTTTTTTAAAAATTATATATATTTTTCCAAACACTTTTGGGAGTCTTGCACCCAAAGCGCACCTAACATGGCGGGTGCGCGTATTCTAGCCGCCCTATTGGAAAAGTCATGGAGGATCCGCGTACGGTGTGCGACAGGTGCGTGGCTTCCAGTTACATCATATACGTATAATATCACGTGGTGTGCGCAAATGGTATGCGACCGGTGCACGGCTCCTTCTCCCGCATATTCGCAACACATGCGCATTACGGTACGTGACGTTTGTAGATTCCGGGGTCACGACTCCAAAATTTTCATTTAAAAAAACGGCTTCTACCAGTAATTTATATGTGCCCCAGGGACCCCATCCCCCGGGGACTATCCACTTCGATGGGGACCGTGGGGTGAGCCCCAATGCCCCCACGGTCCCACCAACTCCCCGCGTCAGCCAGCATTGCTTTTCCACATGGGGAGCTGCTGACATGCACCTCCCCATGTGGAAAAGCAATTCTGCTTTGGATTTTCGAAGAGAGAGCAGGTTTCCCTGCTCTTTCTCCCAAAATCCAAACCAGTTTGCTACGGTAGCAAACAGCAGTGTCCCTGGGGTGGGCACCCCAGGACACTGCAGGAGCCGGCCCTGGGGGGTGGCGGTCCCCAGGGCCATCGAAGGCTCCAGCAAGGGGGGCAAGCAGCCTCCCTCAAAACTTTTGCAAAGCCCCGGGGAGGTGGTGGTTCCCGGGTCTCAGGGGTCCAAATTGGACTTCCGCATTTTAACAGTTAGTGCCCCGGGAGGTGGTGGTCCTCGGGGCATGTGGGGGGCTCGAACGCCCCATACATAATTATTTTATTTAAAAAACAGAGCGTTATATTTCCCAAATCCCCCAGGACCTGACCCTCCTGGGGGGTTAAAAATAACAAAGCGAGGAAGCCCTTGCTTCATTTTTAAAAAAAAATGTGTCCGGATCCGCACGCCCAGTGTGCATTCCGCTGTTATTAAAAAGAAAAATGCCTTTTTTGGCCCTGAGGGTCCTTCTGGGACCCCCTGAGAAAGCTTAGGGGGTCAGGGTGTTTCTACCTTGCCCCCTTTTCTTTTTTTTTACCTTAGTTTCTCGGTTTTCTTCTGACTAGCTTCTACCAAGTCACAAGATGGCTGCCAACACTTCCTGGTTTGGAGTGTTGACAGCCAATTAGAATAAAGCTTGTGATCGGGAGGGTGATCGGATCCACCGCACCTCTATATATCGAAACTTTTATTTTTTGATTTTCTCAGCAACTACTGAACAGATGTACTCCATTTACAAAAAGGTCTCTTTCTGAACCAAGGGCTACCTTTTTGCCAAATTTGGTGTAATTCCGTTCAGCAGTTCAATCTGTAACCGTGTCTAATGTTTCTTATGGGAAATTAATTTTCCGACCTCTATTTTTTGGTCTGTTGTACGCCTTTCCGCCTATACCACTTCTGCCCAGAGTGCTGAAGAAGATCAGGCGAGACCGGGCCCAAGTCATCCTTGTGGCTCCGGACTGGGCATGAAGATACTGGTATCCCGAGCTACTAAGCATGTCAGTCGATCCCCCGATTTGTCTGCCTCTTCAGGAGGACCTTCTGTCGCAATTCATGTGATTCTGCGCAAAGCGCTTAATTTCCCAGGACTTAAAAATTGCGTAACGTAGTCTAGTGCTGCTGTAAAGCATTCTAATGCCTTGGCCAAGTTCGCCTATAAAAAAAACTGCTGAATAAAAGCTACTGTGTATTTTACAATATTTTCCTTGAAAGCTTGAATAAATGGTCAGTTTATTCCCTGGAAAATTTGATTTACGTATCTAAATTGAGGTCATATTTATTTTTTCTATGAATCATCGCAGCTGAAGTAGAGCTGTTTGTCGGAAGCGTGCACGTGACTTCGCATGCGCCAGGATTCTGGGTTTAAATCGCAAATAAATTGATGCATCTAAGATGCGTGATGTCAGCTGACTGTGTGTTTGGCCACAATTTTCTTGTGCTTTTCTTAACAGTCAAGTGTTTTGATATTTTCATGTCGCACCGAATTGCATGGCACTTGAGTTATGTTCAGTCTTTGGCAGCAGGGGGTTAGTAATGTTCTGGGCAGTGCCCCTCTCTGTGGTGAACGCAATATTCTCAGCAGGTCCAGCCTTTATTACTCCGAAGACGCTTGCATGCCAGACCCAGAGGGAAAGGACTCTTGCTGGTGTGCAGATGTCATGCAGTTTTTGCAATGCACCATGGGTCAACAGACATGTCTTGGCAGGACTTCTACATCACCCAATAGGAAGCAAAACCAAAAGGTGACGTTCAAAGGGGTAAAAATCCGGCTACTTTTGGCAAACGTCTTAAAACAGGGGCACCTTGAACCATGGGGAATGTCTAGTCTACTTATACAAACATTTGCTGTGCTCTAGATGTAATTGATAGGGATGGGTGAAATTATATTTTTTAAGATCAAGTTTCATGAAGGAAAGTAAATAACTTTGCAACTTTCTGCAAAACTTTGTCTGCTGTTGAACCTGCTCGTGGGGCTTTCTCTTTGCAGTGTGGCTCCATCAAATTCTTTGCCAACCGTTAACCTGCTCCTCTAACTGCCAGTGTATTGCCCTATGTTGCAGATGTATTGCCACTTATCCATTTGAATCCTGAGTGACCCATCCAACCTGGTAGAATGGGCTTGTCTTTGGTATCCACTCTGTGATGCCCCATTGGGGTTGCCCACTAGGAACCTGCCAGAAGCTGGAAGATATAGATTGAGGTTCAGCAGGAAACCGGGCCAATCATACTGCAGCAGCGCGCGGTTCGAGTAAAGAATCATGTGAGGCCTGTGATGCTCTTCAGCCCAAACATGCCAGGTTGAACTGGCATTTTATTGCGGCGTATGCATCTGATTAGGATTGTACAGCGTCTGTTCCAGATTGGTACACCATGGCATGACTCTGTCAGCTCTCCACAGTCCCCAGATGAGATCATAATGTACCGTCTTCCTTTTTTCATCCCAACACTCTCCAGTGCCCTTTACCACTGACCTTTTTGGATCCTCTGAATCGCAGTGGCAAGCTGGTGACACAAATAGAAAAACAAGCATTGGCATAGCCAATAGGTCTCGCCTTTGGGACCTTATAAGTGTTTAGTCATGCAACAGTTGATGTTGTTGCACCAATGATATTTTGCTGTATAACTAAATACTTATAAGGTCCCAAAAGCGAGAACTATTGGCTATGCCAATGCTTGTTGAAATTTGTAAAACAAAATCGACCAATTCGATTTTTTTTTAAACTAAAGGCAAATTTTGTATTTTCCGTAAAAACACAAGGTGGCTGGGTAAAAAGTAATGATATGCATGACTACAATCGGCTTTACAATTTATTGATGAAAGAGCATCTTTTAAGTAATTTTTATCAAGAGAATTTCCATCAGTCTCTGGTAGACCTAGGCTACTTTCTCCTCACGAGTTGGAGAGGACGGCAGACCACTGGATTAAAACAAGAGTTACCAAAAGGCCACTGGTGGTAGAGACCATAAAAAAGAGGTCTAAAAGCCCCCGCCCTCTCCTCTGGGAAAAGGGTAATCATGCAAAAGATAAAAACAAAGAGTATTCTCAAGGCCCACAAAAAGGCTTGGTGTCCTGATTTTAGAGCTCTTGGAGACCGAACTACTGGCCCTAAGTGAGTGGTGGATCTGGGTTGAATCCATCATCATTCTTTAGCTCAGTTCATTGTCTGCTTTGCAATGATTTGGAGTCCTCAACATGGGCTGAGGTAGAAAGAAAAACCCATGCAGCAATGCAAGGTATAACAGAACGGGTGTGCGTAAAAAACAGAGCACAAAGGTAGGGTGAACAAGAAGTGTTGGAGCCTGAGATAATGGATCAATCTTCCAAGAGAATAGTCAAGAAGACTAGTAAACCAGCTTCTAAACAGATACCATATCAGGCTCCCTCTCCTCAGGGAGAAGAACTGTCAGCCTCAAAGGGAACTGAGCCCCAATAGCTTGAGCTTCACACGACAGAGCTCCTTGGCTCAGGGGGACCCTCTGTGGAAGATATGTGCCTGGGGCAGAGGACCTGTCCCACTCTTGAAAGCCTGAGACAGCAAGCTGCTAATCAGGAGATGTCAGTGGCTCCCACAGGACCAATTGGGAAGAGGAACTCCTTTACACTGAGGCCAGAGACCCCAAATCTGGTGCCGCTAGGCATGTGATAGTGCCTCAGCAGTTTTGAAAATCCCTTCTCACATTGGACCATGACATCCCCCTAGAAGGGCATCTTGGCCAGACCAAAACTTTGAGTAAGTTGGTGAACCACTTCAATTTGGCAGGTATGTTCCAGAAGGTGAAGTAGTTTTGTAACTCTTGTGCAACCTGTCAAGCAAGTGGCACGACAGGTGGCTAACTAAAAGCCCCCTTAGTAGTTGTTGTGGTTCCCTTTTAGAGGGTCGGGGGTCTACATTGTTGGTCCCCTTGAACCTCCAACAGCCTCAGGAAATAAATTCATTCTGGTAGTGGTGGATCATGCTACCAGGAATCCTGAAGCAATTACCCAAAGGACTACTACTGCTCCTGCAGTAGCTAGGTCCCTTATTGGTATCTTTACTAGAGTGGGCTCTCCAAAGGAGGTGGTCTCAGACAGAGGTATCAGAGGTTCATGTCGGGTACCTAAAACACATGGGCAGAATGTGGAGCGACTACCCCTTACCGCCCACAAACCAATGGTCTTGTTGAGAGATTCAACAAGACTATGAAAAGTATGATGGGTGGACTCCCTAAAAAACTCAGAAGAAGATGGGATTTCTTACTACTATGCCTGTTTTTCGCCTACAGGGAAGTACCATAGAAGGGAGTGGGGTTTTTTCCCTTTGAACTTCTGTTTGGTCATCCTGTGAGGGGACCATTGTGTCTTGTGAAGGTAGGATGGGAGAGGCCTCTCAAAGAGCCTACACAGGACATTGTGGATTATGAGCTTGGCCTTTGTTCCAGAGTGGCTGAGTACATGACAAAAGCAACTGCAAATCTTGAGGCCAGCCAAGAGCTCCAGAAGCTGAGCTATTGCCAAAAGGCTGCACTGGTGGAGTTCCAACCAGGGCAGACGGTGTAGATTTGGAGCCAGTGGCTCCTAGGGCTTTCCAGGACAAATGGAGTGGGCCCTATCCCATATTTCAAAGAAAAAGGGAGGTCACCCAGTTGCACCACACCCTAACCTTTCTATGTTCTAAACCATTTGCGTCTACAGTCAGCAGAGCGCCCTACCATTTCCCTGACTAAAAAAACTCTTCCGCAAGTACATTACCTAAATGGTGGACCTTGGCAGTTGCAGGAACCCCAGTAGGATCATCTGTCAACCCTATCATGGCAGGGCTGAAGTGACAATGCTCTTGGTCAAACCAACAGCTGTGCTGTGCACATGATGTGGACACTGAAGGCAGGCTGTCCTGTCAAAAACAAAATTTCCAGGCAGTCTGACCATGTCAACGAGATCAAAGCTGAAGTAAGCAAGATACTGGAATTGGGAATCGTTGAACCCTCCGAGAGCCCCTGGGTCAGTCCAGTTGTCTTAGTCCACAAACCTCCCACCCATGGTAAAAAGAAAGAGCTGAGGTTTTGTGTAGACTATAGGGGCCTAAATTCTGTTACCAAGACTGATGCACGCCCAATTCCTAAAACTGACAAATTAATTGACAGATTAGGTGCAGCCCCATATCTCAGTACCTTTGATCTGACATCAGGTACTGGTAGATGGGTCTGAGCCCTGGAGAAAAATAAAAATCAGCATTCTTGACACCAGCTAGGCATTATCAGTTCACTGTTATTCCCATTGGATTAAAGAATGCCCCTGCCACCTTCCAAAGGTTGGTGAATAAAGTCCTTGCTGGGTTGAAATCCTTTAGTGCAGCTTATCTTGATGATATTGCTGTCTATGGCTCCACCTGGCAGGATCACCAGATCCAACTTGGCAACGTCTTTGAGGCTTTGCACAGTTCAGGCCTCACTATCAAGGCAAGTAAGTGCCAGATAGTGCAGGGCTTGGTTGTATAGTTGGGCCTCCTTGTAGGTGGAGGCCAAGTTCAACCCCTACAACCCAAGAGCCAGACAATTCTGGACTGGGTAGATCCAACCACCCAGATTCAAGTCAGGGCCTTCCTTCGCTTGACTGGGTACTATAGGAGTTTTATGAGGGGGTATGGGTCCATGTGGCCCCCTCGCCATATTAACATAAAAGAAGATGCCCAAGAAAGTTAACTGGACAGTGACCTGTCAAATGGCTTTTGACACTCTGAAAGAAGCAATGTGCTCAGGAACCATTCTAAAAGCTCCAGATTAAACCAAGCTGTTCATAGTGCAGACAAAGGCCTTTGAACATGAGATAGGAGTGGTCCTACCCCAAACCTACGAAGATAGCCATGACCAACCTGTTGCTTTCATTAGCTGGAGGTTGCTCCACTGAGAGCAACTTTGGAGTGCCATTGAGAGGGTAGCATTTCCTGTGGGTTGGTCCCTGAAGAAGCTGAGACCATACTTGTTTGGCTCTCACTTCCTTGTTCAAACTGACCACAGGTCTCTCAGATGGCTGATGCACACGAAAGGTGAACATCTCAAACTGTTGAGGTGGTCCATATCCCTACAGAGAATGGACTTTACAGTGGAATGCCATCCTGGGACTGACCATGCCAACGCAGTTGGCCTTTCCAGTTTCTTCCACTCAGATGATGAAGACTGTCTTGGGAACGGTTAGTTTTAATCCCCTTTCATTTGGGGGAGGTTGTGTAGGAAAGTGCCCCTTTTTTACAAACTTAGCCCAGCAAGCGGTGGCCCATCGCTCCCCTCAGCTCTTCCCCTACTTCATTGCCTACTCCACAGCCTTCGATGGGGTAGTCCGTAGCATCCTTTGGCAGAAAGTGGCACGGTGGAACATCTGTTCGACATTACTACGAGCAGTTAGATCTCTGTATTCTTAAACCTGGTAAAGGATTAAACTTTCCAGGGAGTCAGCCCCAGAGAAAATTGCCACAGACCAGGGGCTAAAGCAGGGATGCGTCCTGGCACCGATGCTTTTGAATTTGTACTCCGCCGACGTGCGCTGAGCACTGCATGGAGCATCTCTAGCTACTCCTAAGATTAGCTACACAAAGATCCAGCTGATGCAATACGCCAATGACCTCCTTCTTTTGGACCACACCAAAAAAGGCCTCCAAAAAGCACTCCCTCCTTGTCTGAATACAATGCCGAAAACAAGCTGGTTGCCAATCCAAGCAAGTCCCAAAAATGTGGAGGCTGGGCCCCCTGATTTTGGACTGTGTACAAACTTACTACTAGCTTGGGGCCTGGCTTAGCGAGACGGGCCGCCCACGGGTCCACCTACAAAAATGGTGTCCGAAAGGGAAAATGGTCAGACATGCTCTCTGCAAATTTATCAAGTAAAGTTTATGGGACCCCCTCTAGAACAATCACTTTTGGGTCAGGGAGAAGAGGGGAAAGAAAACTAAAAACACTATGAAACAACTCCCTCGTGACCTCCTAATTTTTCTGGATTTACCTCCAATTACATGGGCATAACCATACTACAATAACACATTTGTTTTACTTTTTCATTTTTTTATTGAAATTATTTTTTCTTCAGAACACTTATTTTCATATCATTATTTTCCGTTTAAAAAAATCTTTTTCACCACAAAATACATTGTTATCATCAATAAGTCATAATATAAAATTAATTGTTCCTATACTAATACACATATAAATACACATATCACCAGGTAGAGAACTAAACCAAACACAACACTCTTTCTCACTCATACACAATCACAACCTCGTATATCTGGGCATGTTAACACTTTTATTGATGTTTTATCTATTACCCAATATATAATCACTGTAGTCAGTGGGATTTTAAAAGGACTTGGTCAACGCGTTTCGGTGGAAGGTAACAGTGATAGAAATCACCTTCATCAGGACCCGCCAGATATGTCAATCTAGGTTCTCTATACCCTGGAATAATTAATAGTCGGATCTTCCATTTTACGTTTATGACCCTCCAAAGATTTCTCCAGATTATAGTGCTGCAACAACCACAAATGTGTTGCCTTAGATCTCTTGTAAGGGAGGGGAATAAGCTTCAATCCTATCCTGATTTAGCCACCTTGGTTCTTTCCGTATTTACACTTCAGTGTTTTGGTTAGGGCGGAGACGTCTTAGATCCTGTCTTTTTTTGTGTTGGCCCGTGTGAGTAGCTCTCAGTCTCTCAAATAGTGTTTGAACCTGTTTCCTCCTACATTCGTCTCCAGCAGCGTCATGCACCATACATCGCAACTTCACTGCCACTTTAGACAGCCCAACAACCACGACAATTCAAAGTGTATTGAGGGCCAAATTACTACCATTAATCAATTATGCGCAACAGGCATTTCCGGGAATGTTCGCACAGGACTTGGAAAAAATACATTGTACAGCGTACAAAAAGATATTTCACTTCCCAGCCTGTACAAGAAACACCTTGATTCTTCTTGAATTTGACCTCAACCAACAAAAATTAGAAGAGCTGGCTGCCTTGACAAAATATTTCTATTTAGTGGCGCCTGTAATTTCATGGGCCATCATGAAATCCATCTTTTCACAACCAAGTAACCCTTGGTCTACCAGTCTCGCTACAGCCAAAAGTCTTCTGCAATTAGCAACAGAGAATTGGGATCCCAATATAATCAACTATGCTACAATTAAAACAATAATAAAAAGGCACCTATGCTTACGCTCTCGCAGTCTGGACATGGAATCCTTGGCAGCCAGACAC
Organism: Lissotriton helveticus; assembly: GCF_964261635.1. Lineage (NCBI taxonomy): Eukaryota > Metazoa > Chordata > Amphibia > Caudata > Salamandridae > Lissotriton > Lissotriton helveticus. Next base: position 491,475,782 of record NC_136067.1, on the reverse strand, counting down.
TTTCATGAAACCCTATGTCTCCCTCACATTTGCTCACTCATAAGCCCCACCTTATGCAGACCGTAGGGAGACAAGCATTACATCGGAGTTTAGCAGCAAGACTACATCTGCTCCCCTTGAAAGAACTATATTCATCTTGGAAAGCAGGTCTGTGCATTATTGAGTGTTGTATTTGCAATTATAAAAGAGAGTCCCTGGGGGTGTGGCCAAGCCGAGCAGCAAGATGGCCACACAGTAAGGTGGCTCTGCCGGGAGAGCACATAATCCGCATATTATCCAAGGCCTGGCGTACAAACTCAGTGAAAAAATCAGAAGGGCTACAAGACTTACCTCCATACCGAAGTTTGCAGGGCTCCGAGAGGTGAAATCCAGTGGAGAACCGTGACACTGCCTACCCAGGGCCTACAGATCACAGCGAAGGCCCGCAGCAGGTGAAATAGGCGGCAAAGTGTAACTAAGTCCCCCGGAACACCGCCAGTCCGGCCGCCCACATCATGACTGCCCGAAACGCGGAGGATCAAGCCGGGCGCGCTGGAGAGAGACGAGAACCAAAATGAAGCCCCACTGATGCTGGAGACTTGCACTGGTGCACGCATGAGCTGAGGACACTGCGAATACACATCAGCTGCGGTGAGTCTTGCTGGCCGGCGCATCTCCCCCTCGCCTCAGTCGGCTAACCAGAAAACAGCCCAAGAAGGACAGGAGCGGGCTGGTGCGTGTGGCAGGTGCTGCCTGGTGGGGGGAAGGGGGCGTAAGGGCGGGGGACCATCGCCGGAGAGAGCAGCCCCTCATGTACAACGAGCTAGAGGAGCACCAGCGCTAACACGATCCCTGGACACTGGGGGAAGCCGACTCCTACCAAGGTCCCGAAGAACCTCCGCTCTACACCCCCCTGTGTTTACTGCAGACAGAACCTGCGCCCACAGGCCTCTACACACTGATAAGATCCGTTAGGCCGCCGCATTCCAAGATCCTGCAGGGGTAGTTGAGCTAGCCCAGCCTGGCTATATTGAATAACAGAGACTTGTGCAACAGGAGGGAAAGAGCCCTCCCCCCGATACCCATGTAAAGCGAAAGGGGAACATAACCCGCAGAGGCCCCAGAAAGATCAGCTGCTTTAGGCACCACCCAACTGTAAAACAGCATTGGAAACGTGAAGAGAGAAGTAAACAATTGTGAATTTCCCGGAAAGAGTAATAGCTCAGAAGTCGATAGATGAGGAACGGGCTAGGGAATGGTCACCGAAAGGCAAATAACAGACCGCAAAAACTGCATTAAGAGCCCCCCGGGAAGGAAGCAAAAACAGTACAAGTAGCTGTTCTCTGATGCCAACAGTGGATAACTAACGAAAAAGCTGCCGCGCAGTGAGACGCCTGCTAGACTTTCTAGAAATAGCAGAATACCAGCAAGCCCTGTTTAGCCCCGGATACACTTCACAATTGTCCTTCCATTGATATTCAGGCTGAGTTCGTCATAGTGAAATAAACAGGGGATATACTGCAAGCGGTGTGACACCACAGCCTCAGACTATAGCATAACCTATCCACAATTGCAGCCAACCCACGACACAATAGCGGAAACAAAATGTGGCCCTCACAAAGCCAAGAGCTGCGGTGGTAGAAGAACCAACTATCAACATGGGGAAGGCAGATTACAAGCAACCGAAAGTCCACATTAAGAAACGGTCAACACGCCTCCAAGAGCCTCTCACAGCTTCGCTCACTGTAGTCCCCGAGACCCAAATGGACTCCGATCCAAAAGATGACATCCGAGCAATGATGCGTGAGGTACGAGGCAGCCTGGAAGCCATCGACGCCAAGTTAGACAACATGGCGAAACAAATGGACCACATGTCCCAAAAGATTGATAAGCACGAAAGTCGGATAGACACACTGGAACAACGAGTCTCGGACTCGGAGGATTGTCAGGAAACATCACGGGGCAGCATACTCCGTATGGAGAGAGTCCTTGAAGTGATCAGGGCCCGCAACAAGTATTTGGAGGCCAGGTCCAGAAGGAATAACATCTGTATCACGGGGATACCAGAATCGACCAACATCCAAAATATGGAAAGATACGTAGAAGACCTACTCCGAGACCTCTGTACGAACTATCTCACCCCGATGTTCCTGACCGATTATAGCTTGCCTACTCAACTATAGGGACAGAGACACTGTGTTGAGAGCAGCCAGGGATAAAGGAGACATTCAATATCAAGGAAATAGGATTGCGTTTTATCCGGACTTCAGCCAAGCAGTCCATTCAGCGAGACGAGAATTCATACTGGCCAAAAAACTGCTCCAACAGACTGGCACGAAATACACAATGATGTCCCCGGCCAAACTGCGAGTCCACAACGGAGGAAAGCCTCTGTTTTTTACAGATGCTAGCGCTGCCTTGAAGTTTGCGAAACAGAATGCCAAGAAGCACCGACAGCAGGAAACCGAGGCCTCACATGATCCAAGCAATCAGATGAGTGACAATGACTGATGATGTATATAGCACGAGGAAATGTATTTTACAGTACCGGGGAGGGCAATGATGATAACGATGTACGCCTGAGCCGCCCATATACGCTCTGCCACCCTGTCTAAGAGCGACAGGGCAGTTAGCAGGCAACCCCACGACCTCCTGTTACACAAAGTTCCAAGGGTTCCCTCACGAGGGAAGTTGTTCAGTACTGGATGTACAACCTGATTGGGGAGTTGGTGTGGGTGTGGGGTGGAGGGAGGAAGTTGAGGTTTGTTGTTATTTGACGCAAGACAGTACAGCCATGGACTTATGTGATTTCACTTACAGACAGCTACGACTAGCCAAAACATTGTGCAGACTTACACATACAACACAACGTAGACCTTATGCGTGGACAAGGGTAAAGTGGGGAGAGAAAACAGACAAGGACATAACTAAACTCGCGTCGAAGTTGTCATCACAACTGCCTGTCTAAAGTCAATTGCCTTACTTGGAATGTGTGAGGTCTAAACGACCACCGCAAATCCAGGTTTGTACAATCTTACCTGTATAGACTCTAAGTAGATATTTGCCTCCTACAGGAGACTCACCTCCTAGGGATGACAAGCACGAGACTGTCCACTACTCGCTGGAGCGAGATCCATAGTTCAAGCTACTCTAGTTACTCCAGAGGGGTGGCAACTCTCATTCAAAAAGGGGTCCCCTGGTAGACACACCAATCGATTAAAGATCCAGAGGGGCGATTTCTTCTCCTGAAAGGAACACAATATCACCGTCCACTGATTATAGCTAATGTCTATGGGCCCAATATAGACGACCTCACATGTTTCCATTACCTCTGGCACAAGATCCAGTCTATGGAAGACTCTGCAATACTCTGGGGCGGGGATTTCAACATCACGCTCTCCCCTCTCATGGATGGGGAAGGAATGGCGCGTGCCCATCACCCTCACTCAACAGCAACACTACACAGTACTATACAAGACTATGATTTGTCTGACCCTTGGCGAGCACTCCACCATACGATGCGGGAGGGTTCCTTCATCACACAACACAGACAAGCCGGGTCCAGAATAGATTTTTGGCTATTAACCAGAGACTTACAGATCTGGGTGCAGGAAGCCAACCACCGTGCGAGAACGTTGTCAAATCACGCCCCTGTGGCCTTAGCACTACAGATCCCGCAACCTTATTGACAGCCATTCTCATGGCGCCTTCCCTCCAATGCTTTATTAGATTCAGCATTTCGCAAAAATATTCGAACAATTTATCCAAGATTACTTTGAACACAATCCTGGCTCGGTGACGACTGAGTGCAATTTATGGGTGGCTGTTAAAGTAGTGATCCGGGGACATTGTATAGCAGGGCAATCTGAGGTCCTCCGTGATATAAGGAATAGTCTGAGCTGAATCGAAAAGGAACTGCACGAACTAGAAGCAAAATACTGCACAACACCAACAGCCTTTATATTGGCTAAGATACGCAACACGCTCACATCCTATCAGGAGGGGGCTGAAAGGGAAGTCAAATTCCTACACAAACAGGCCACCGCGCGTAGATACGGAGAAGGGGATAGACCGAGTAAAACAATGGCCAATCTCCTACATAGACCATGGGGCTCCCCCTTAATCAAAGAATTGTCCACCACGGAAGGGGAAATAGTCCGCTCTCCACCAGCCATCCTTTCCAAGATGCGCAGTTTCTACGCACAACTGTATAAATCCGATATAGTCCTGACAGAGGACTTACTGAGTGAATATTTTGATTCCACAGCACTAGTGTGGTTTGAAAGAGCCCACCGGGAGTACATGGAGATGCCTTTTACAGTAGAGGATATCAACAGACCATAAGCGGAATCCCAGCAGACAATGCCTCTGGCCCTGATGGCCTGACAGCCAAATTCTATAAGGAGTATGCTGATATTCTAGCTCCTCGCCTTCTGGCGGTGTATCATGAAGCTGTGGAAATGGGTCATCTGCCCCCTTCAATGAGAGAAGCCATTATCATAACGGTTTTAAAACCAGACAAAGACCCCACCCACTGCGATTCCTATTGCCCAATTTCACTAATAAATATAGACGTAAAGATTTTCTCAAAACATTTAGCTACCCGAATGAAACCTCTGCTTACCCGAATAATTTTACCAGACCAGTCCGGTTTTATACCGGGACGGTCTACGTCCCACAATCTCCAGACAATGTTTGCTTTAATACACTATCTGGCACTCAATGCCACTAAGGCATTCGACTCCCTGGAGTGGAGCTTCGTTTTCCCGTTGCTACACCGAATAGGTCTCAGCCCCATCTTCATCAAACAGATACAATTATTATACACAATGCCCACAGCGCGCGTGCGGGTTAACGGACTGGTCTCTGAGCCGTTCAATATAACCAGGAGGGCAAGACAAGAATGCCCCCTTTCGCCCCTGCTCTTTGCCATTTCAACTGAGCCACTGACATCACGTATCAGACAACACCATACACACAGCAGCATAGGATTTACAGCACACGGCATGTCAATCTCACTATACGCAGACGACATCACACTTTCCATGACCGACCCCAGGGAAAATCTGGCACCCATGACGAGGGAGTTGATCCGTTACAGGGAACTCTCCGGGGTACAAATAAACTAGAGCACATCTGTTATCTTCCCCTTGACCTGCGGCACTCAACCCTTCGACACGGAATACCCCATCACCTGGGCGACAGGACCAACACGGTATCTGGGAATTTGGCTAAGCAATGATCCTAATGAATTGTGGTCCGAAAACTATGGCAGGGCAATTGACTGGATCACAGAGAGGTTACACCAGTGGAAGACACTGCCCCTCTCACTGATGGGACGCATTGCACTGGCCAAAATGATCATACTGCCCAAGCTATTATACCTTTTTGTTAACATCCCCATCCCTCTAAAGACACACTTTTTCAAAACACTGCACTCCCTTATGATCTAATTGGTAGGGGCCGGGAAACAGCCCAGGATAGAATGGGAGATACTTACCCTACCCCAATCCCAAGGGGGACTGGCTGCACCGGATTTTATACTGTATGCTTACAGCGCACAGGCGCTCACTCACTTCCTACACTATTGAGTACACCCTACACCCTTTCAGCCACATGTAGCCATAGAAATGGATAGAACAGCATCACTGCTACTTGCCACCGCCATTTTTCAAGCATTTAAGAGATCACAAGATGAAGTTAACACAGTGGAGGCGCTACGATGGGCTTGGACAGGACTGCGTAAGAGAGCAAAGCTAGACACGCTATACGCCCCCTCGATGCAATTAGTGAATCATCCACAGATACCCCCACTGGGAAATCACAGGACACGAGAGAGAGCGACACAGCTTAAGGTATGCAAGGGAAAGGACCTATTTCCCACAAACACTTTCTTGACTATGGAACAGACTCCTCCGGCCACGCCCTCCGGCCACGCCCACTTTCTGGCCACGCCCCCTCCGGGGCTGCTACTTACTTAGGAGCTGATTACGAGCTCGCTTCCTCATTAGGATCGCTCCCCTGCCATCCGCGGGAGCTCTTAGCCACAATCTGTTTGTTTTATTTTATTTTCACCTCGCAGCGCCTCAGCGCGCTTTTTAACGCACTGTCCCCTTACCTGTCTCTGGGACCTCGCCCTCATTCCTCCCTCCCGCGCAGCCGAGCTTGACGCTGCCGCGGCTTACCTCTGACCTGCCTGCCGCCTCCAGCGGACGCTCCTCCGACCACGCCCACTTTCTGGACACGCCCCCTTTGGCCACTCCCACTTTCTGGACACGCCCCCTTTGGCCACTCCCACTTTCTGCCCACGCCCCCTTTGGCCACGCCCACTTTCTGCCCACGCCCCCTTTGCTCACCTATAAACCATGTGCCTCTACCGTTCGCGCAGCGGACGGGCGCAGCGGGCGCGCCGTTTGCGCGCCGAAGGCGCGCCTAAGGCAAGCCCGTCTGCGCCCGTCCGCGACCGGCCGGGACCAGGGGCCATAGACCCTGCCCGCCCTCTGATGTATTCTTCTGCCCAACTTACTTCGTTTTCTGCTTCCACCCCCCCCTCCCCATCCACAGTTAATCTCTTATCCTTGCATGGTATCTATCTTCCCCCTCCTATTGGCCCAGTCTTGCCCATTCCCCCCCCTTTAACATCTTCCCCGCCTTCCTCTACTCGCATCTCCCCTGGTTTCTCAGCTGCTTCCGCCCTTCTTCTCAACACCCGTTCCGCTGTGAAAAATCAATCTGCTCTTTTCAATCTTTTGGACACTGATGCCCCGGACTTTCTGTTTCTTACAGAAACTTGGTTCTCCTCGGATTCCCTTCCTGATCTACTGGCCATTCTTCCTGACACCCACTATGCTCTTCGTGCCGACCGCCCTGATGGTAAAATTGGAGGTGGAGTGGCTATGATAGTTCACCGCTCCCTCCAATTCCAGCTCTTGCCGCACCCTGGTATTTCGGGTGTGGATTTTTTGGTGGCCCGCTCGCTCAACCTCCCGGTTCCCCTGACGGTGATTCTTCTCTACCGTCCCCCTCAAAATATGCCGTCATTTGTGCCCACCCTGCAGGACCTCCTGGCCACTCTGGCTGTAAACAATTCCTCGTTGCTTCTGCTCGGGGACTTTAATTTCTGGCCGGGTGACCCGCGGGAGGATTCCTCCTCCAAAGATTTGTCCGCCACCCTTCGCTGTCTCAACTTTCTTCCCCTTGTTTCGGCCCCCACCCATACCCATGGTCATACTTTGGACCAGATCTGGTCCCTACGCTGTAACTCCTCGGTTACCTCGATCTCCCCTTGCGTCTGGTCCGATCATTTTCTGATCTCTTTTTCCATCAGCCTAGGTCAACCCGAGAAAGTCTCTCCTCCCAAAAACATCTGGGCCCGGAGCTGGAACAAGACGGACCTTAGTGCTCTTTCTTCTTCTCTACTTTCATCGGCTCCCACCCTGACCAATCTCCCTGTGGAGAATCAGGCGGTGGTCATTAACAACTGGCTCTCCTCGGCTTGCGACCGGGCTGCCCCACTCAAAAAGATCAGATCAGCCCGCCCCCATGAAGCACACAAGTGGTTTTCCAGCGAGCTCAAATCGCTGAAATTAGAACTTAGGCGCTCTGAGCGCCGCTGGCGCCGCAACTATTGCCCTGATCTTCGCCTTACCTATAAAGTGCTTCTGAACAGCTACAAATCAGCCATTTTAGCGGCAAAATCCAAGTATTTCTCGGAGCGCGTAGCCCTTTCGGCCAACAAATCGCGTGAGATTTTCTCACTGGTGCGTAGCCTTGCTACCTCCGACCGTGCTAGCTTGTCCCCTGCCCCTTCTTTATCTCTTTGTCACTCCCTTAATGATTATTTTATCAATAAAATAATCACCATTAAGTCCAACATTCCCATTGTACCTGAACCCAACTTCCCGGATCACTCTTTCCGCTGTTCCTCTGTTTTTGATCACTTCCAACCCATCTCACCTGAGCTCTTCCGCGACCTTCTTGTTAAGGTCAAGTCCGGTTCTCCGGCCGATTGTGCTCCGGCTCGGATTCTTAGATCCCTCTACACTTCCTGTCCCACCCCTCCTTTAACTCTTCTTAATTCTTGTTTGGTTTCGGGTTCTGTTCCCTCTCTCTTTAAAGCTGCCATTGTGCTCCCCATCCTGAAGAAGGTTGGTCTGGATCCTTCTCTTCCTTCGAACTTCAGGCCTATCTCCCTCCTTCCCTACCTTGGGAAGATCCTCGAGAGCTATGTGACCTCTTGCCTCTCAAGCTTCATCGAGGAGAACAACATCTTGGCCCCTCGCCAGGCGGGTTTCCGACCTGGCCACTCCACTGAGAGTGTGGTCCTCGCGGTCCTGGATGAACTGAAGGGGAAGGCTGACAGCAACCTCCCCCAGGCCCTAGTTCTCTTGGATTTGTCCGCTGCGTTTGACACGGTCGATCATGCCATCCTCCTCGACCGTGTCGGCGCAGCGGGCATCCAGGGCACTGCCCTCTCCTGGGTCGCGTCCTTTCTTCAGGGCAGATCACAGGCAGTCCACCTCTCTGACTTTTCTGCTCCCTCTCTCCCGGTTACTTGTGGGGTACCCCAAGGCTCTTCTCTTTCCCCTCTTCTTTTCAACCTTTATATCCGCCCTCTTATCTTCTCCCTCCTTGAGCTGGGGGTCTCTGTGTACAATTACGCAGATGACCTCCAGCTCGTTTTTGACCTATCCTCTCCTACTCACTCTCTTTCCAAGTTCAGTTCTACCCTACTCTTTATTTCCCAATGGATGAGCTTTAATCATTTAAAGCTCAATCCTGACAAGACTGAGCTTGTCCTCACTGGTGGTCCCTCTAACCCCTGGTGTTCTGTTCACTGGCCCCTCTCTTTTGGTTCCCCCCCCTCCCCAGTCTCCTCCGTCCGGACTTTGGGCATCAAGATCAGCAATGATCTTTCTATGCATGCGCACATCAGCGCCGTCGTCTCCGCTTGTTTTCTTTCCCTCCGCCTCATCCGCAAAATTTCCCGGTTTTTCTCTGTTGATGCCCTTAAAACTATTATTTCTGCCCTTATTTCTTCTCGCCTGGATTATGGCAATGGCCTGTTCGTAGGCATTCCGGCCTACGAAACTCGCCGCCTCCAGGCCATCCAGAACCAGGCAGCCCGTCTTGTTTTTCGTCTTCCCAAGTTTTCCCACATCACTCCTGCCCTTAAATCCCTTCATTGGCTCCCTGTTCACCTCAGATCTCATTTTAAACTTGCCTCCTTGGCTTTCCGGGCTCATGCCCGATCTGCTCCTCTCTTTATCAATTCTTTAGTTTCCTCTCATGCCCCTTGTCGTTCTCTTCGCTCGTCCTCCCTTTCTCTTCTTCACGTCCCCCGCTTCCGTAAATCCCGCACCGCAGGCACTCGTTTCTCGGTGCGGGCTCCCCAGATCTGGAACTCTCTTCCCCTCTCGATTCGTTCGATTCCCATTTTTTCACATTTCCGTAAAGCTCTTAAAACTTTCCTCTTTCTTCAGGCCTTTCCTGTCTAACTTCCCCCGGTTCCCTAGCAAATTGTGGCTGTGATCCTCAGCGCCAGGAAGCCGCTTAGCCGCAGTGCGCTCTTATAAATATTTGTTTCATTTCATTTCATGTGCGAACAGACGCCCCCCACAGCCGCGGACACGCTCCTGTATTACCAGATAAGCTCTTCCTGCAGAAGTAGGTTCCGCACATTTCCACCCCCCCTCGACACTGGCTGCACTAGCAAACATACTTGCGATTGAGCACGGCCGCTAGCTGATCACCCGCACTATGCAGCGAGAATCCCCACTAATCATCCCTGAGGCTGAAGCAGGGTGGGAGGCAGAGATCGGGACGAACATTTCGGACGCCCATTGGTAGTTGGTCTGCGGACAGTTAAGACTGTTGTCCTCTAATTATCGGCTAAGATTAATCGACTTCAAATAAATACACCGCCTGTATCGGACCCCGACGCAATTGGACCGAATGGGCCTGCGCCCTGATAATCGCTTCTGGCGATGCGGGGACATGCAGGCCAACTTCCTGCACATGGCATGGCATTGCCGGCTGGTGGCTAATTTCTAGATACCCACATTGCAACACATACAGGCCATTACTTGTCATAAGCTACCCTGCACGCCGCTGGCGACGTTGCTGGGAGACAATACTGATAATCCCACCCAAACATAAGAAGCTGACTGCGATGCTGTTAATCATGGCAAAACGCCAAATCGTTATTCATTGGAGAGCGACTAGGCCACGACCACAAAAAATTGGATCATTAGCGTCACACACTGTAAAACGCAACTGGAGACATATTGGGAACAGCTGCCAGTGCGATCCCGCCCCCGGGGTTTTTGGGAGCCATTTGTATACTGGCTAAACACTGTGAACTTAGACAACCTTTAACATACATACCAGGTACTTATACCCTCTCCGACATCAGAGTCCGAGATACCACTGTATATTACTGGACATGGGACACCATTTGTTAACCACTGTCATCATACTGTAATGTACTGCTATTGATCTTATCTGATATACGCTGTATATGACATGGTAGGTCATAACACCTGTAGACCGCATACTGCTTGCTGATTGTCTTGCTGAATGAAATTGCAAGTTTTTTGTGTTACAAATGCCAATAAAAAAAAAGTAAGAGTTCCTGGCACACATATTACTATGTTGTCCAGCCTTGCGGCAAGTCCGCAGGATTTACCTCAGACCTATTATTTTTCAACTGGGCACCCGCACAGCAAAGAAGGCCCTTTAACAGCTCTATACGTTGGGCATTGTGAGGAAAATGACCAACTTTGGCAAATTTGTACACCATACTCGCACACTTTTGTAGGACAAGTCTGCACAGGCAGAGTGTGACGAACAGCCGGGTGCTCCACAGCATCAGGGTCAACTTCCCGGATGTCTGTCCACCACTGAACAGTTGATCCGTTATGGGGTCCTTCGAGCTTTCATCCCGTCCGGTTGTTCTATTTTTTTAAAACATTATGAGTACACCGCCTGTGCACACATCACATTGATGGTCCGGTCTCAAATATTATGAGTTTCTCTTTTTTTTTTAAATCGCATTTTAATAATGACTTGCACCTTTTTTTTGCTACAAGTTTTAATGTTGTATACTGTAATGGTTTTAAGTAACCACACAATTTCATTCATACATTCATTATTGATATTTAGCACCTTCTGCAGTGGGCAAGATTATAGTCGTCCGATTGACCAGCAGTGTGTGACAAATATCTTCCATTATTCCTTGCATGTTCATTTGGTGATAGTTTGTTAATTGGCTGCACAATACTGGTGATTGACAACTCCCATTGCAGATATGTCTTATGTGAATGTAAGAGGTGTAAGTCAGAGTTTGCTGCTGACTACTGAGCATTATGGGTATTAGTAATATTGTGGGCCAGAGATGTTATGTATGAAATTACATAACTATTTAATAACCCAGTGAACCATATCTCAGCTCTTCTTAGATTAATTGAATATTGAAACTAGTTAGCTGATTGGGTTGTTTCCAATATGTTTGTAAGCTGAAGATTTAACTTGAAGATGCAACGGTCTTTCCGGATTCTGTCACCGGGACTTGCGTGGTGCTGTTATCTTGGAAATTGCCATTCTTTTTGTTCTTTTCTGAAGTGTATATGCTCTTCAATGCTCTAATGTTGGCTGGTCGTGAGTTCCTGAGAAAGGAGTCTCTTCTACAGATTTCTTATAGTAAGGTGGTATGATGCTTAGTGGTGCAAGCCCAGAGCTCAGTGTCCTGATGTGTTTCTGTTGCTTGAATTTACCTTGTAGATATAGCAGTCCTTTTCCTTGGTAGACTATATGGACAATGCAGAATGCATTTAACATTGCCCTTGTAACTACAGTTAGTGATTGCAAAACTGGAGTTATGCGTTAGTTTGGGTAAAGGCAGAGAAGAACTCTTGCTGCAGCATTTCGGGTGAGTTATATGTTGCGTGTGATTAATCCAGTTGCCCCAAGGTATAGCTGTTGAACGCCCAGCAGAGAGAACCAAAATGTATGTTAAATGGTTGTTTAAGTAATTGAAGATCACCCTCTTTTTAAAGCATTGAAATTGACCATAAAAACCGTCAGCATTGATGGCAGGAGAGAGAGCTGCTCAATGCAGAATAAACAATTACCAAAGCAGCTTCAACTTAAGCTGGCCTGCACTGCATCATCTATCTCTATCTGCTTGCTATACTTTGGATGAGGCCTACTGGTAAAAAAAATGTATTCAACTGTTGTTGAGGAGCTTGGTGGAGCAGTTATCCCCCTCAAACGACTTTACTGTCCTTCTATCTGTGGCCATGAATAAGACTGTCTTCTGCAGTTAGTTTAGAGGATAGGGCACTTGTGTACCTACAATATAAAACCATTAGTTCTGACTCCATTCAGTCAGTCAGTCAGATATCTTTATTCGGTTTATGTGCAAACCATAAAAGCATTCTAAAAAACAGATTATGAAAGCAACTGAAAATGCCTAATATGTAAAACACAATCTAAGCTCATAAATACATATAAGATCAGTAGATGAAAATAATACAAACTAATTTCATTTTAGCACAATGATAAGAAATATACATGATTCTAAAATATTAAGTTAATTTCCTCAGGGTTCTCACAGCTGCAGATAAAAAATTAGCAATATTAAAAGTTTCCCATACATCTGTCAACATTTGCAAATAGAGAAGGGCAGATCTCACTTGCATAAAACCTTTGTTAGTTAAAATAGGAAAAATAAAACGTTTCCTAATGACAGTAAGGTGCTCACAGAAAAATAAGAAGTGTATGATATCCTGTTCCGAAAAACTGTCGCAGGTACAGGGCCCAAGATTATTTTTTTTTTTTATAACAAATTTTTATAAAATTTTGTCACAAACATACAGCTATTGGATCAATTCCCCTCTCCTCCCCACCTTACTAGGATTAGTCCGTTACGCTGGAATCTCGGTACTGGCCTCGAATGCGACCTTGTCCGGCAGGTTGCCGCCCCGTGAAGGCTTCCTTGTCCAATCCGCCGTATCCTTGGCGCTTAAAATAATACATATTAAATTTAACTTCCCCCCCCCTACAGGGCCCAAGATCATCTACCTTCTTCCAGCCCTTCTGTTCACCAAGAAGAAAATGAAATTGATTTAATCTGAATCGGGTCAATAAGAAACGGTGATTGTTATTTGTGACATAGCCTAAATATGGTTCCATGGATAGTGTTGTTTTACATAGCTGGTGGGCCCTTACTGTCACCTTTACCAGCTCTCTCTCTTCTCTGTCCATGGTGGCTAGACGTAGGTATGTTTCCTTGGACCATTTTATATCTCCATTCTTTAATGTTTCTGGGGAGTTGTATAATTCTGGTCTACCTAGCTTAGCTGATAACTTCTGAAAATATTTGAGCCAGGGTATAGACAGCCCATGGTCGAGTGACATGCAATCTTTCAAGATGTCGTGATTTACCACTAAATCAGGGTTTAACCAGGTTGCTATCCATTTCTGTAAGGGTGCCACGGCAATTGCATCTTCAACAAAGCCAATTTCACATTCCTGATGGACAATATAATTGGCTGTTGTTTTAGGGACAATTAGAAGGTTCTTTAAAAACCTATCTTCGATGATCTGTATAGCCTTCGTGTTTTTAATGCCCCACAAATCGGCCCCATACATGGCTAGTGATATGCACTTTGCTCTATATATTTGAGTTAGGGCCCTCATTGGCCTGGCTCCTAATTTCCTGGCGAAACCCAACACGGCAGATGTGGCTCTGGTCAAGGCAGTTTTTTTCGCTGTAATTTGGGTTTCCCAGGATCCTTGGTTGTCAAATAATACTCCTAAGTATGGGAACGATGAAACCCTGGTTAGTAAATGTCCCTCACAATAAAGGGTTTTGACCTTTAGCGATTTCTGACCAAAGGCCATTATGTGTGATTTAGAGAAGTTTACACTTAAGTCTAATGACTTCATAAAGGCCGTAAAAGAATAATAATGACTGTAGTACCACTGCCGTTCTCGCTAAGAGGGCGGCGTCATCCGCATGTAAAAGTGCGGGAATCATGCGTTTCCCTGCACGGGGGATATCTTTACAGGAGGCATTTAGGGTTGGATCCAGGTTGTCAATGTATAGTGTAAAAAGTAGGGGAGCCAAAATGCACCCCTGCCTGACTCCATTTGAAATGGGAATACCTTCCGTACAATTACCCCGCTGATCATACCTCACTGTTGCAGATAAATCCCTTAGCAGGTCCGCTAAAAAGTAGACGATGTTTTTGTCTACGCCTATGGTTAGAAGATTGGACCACAGCTTTGACCTGTTTACTCGGTCAAAGGCCGAGGACAGGTCCATGAAGGCCAAAAATAGTGCTCCCTTCTTTGCCACCGTGTATTTGCCTATCAATAGTTGCAGATTTAGGCATTGATCTATCGTGCCATCCCTTTTCTGAAGCCGTACTGGGCTACAGAAAGCGTTCCCGTTTCCTCAAGCCAACTAGTCAGTTGGCTTAAAACCACCCTGCCAAGTACTTTTACTGAGGAGTCAATTAAGGATATCGGGCGATAGCAACCCGGATCACCTCTATTCCCTTAGTTATATATTGGTATAATGACAGATCTTGCCCATGGAGGAGGCAAGCCCAAATGACAGGCGTTGACAAAGACATTGTACAATATCTTTGCCCAGGTCTTTACATCTGCCTTAAAAAGGTCTGCCGGGACTCCATCTGGTCCCGGAGCCTTATTACTCATCATTTGCATTATGGCTTGCGTTACCTCTAGCTCTGTAAATGACAGTGTATAATTTTCCATATTTAGGACTGCACCTGCCCGCATCCCTTCCCCATCATAGACATGTTTAAAATGACTGTACCATTCTTGTTCCTGAATACCACAATCGAGCTCACTGTTGCAATTGTCCTGGAAAAAAGGCTTGTTAACGACGGACCAAAATTTGGCGCTATTTTTGATTACGTAGATTGATAAAAGCTCATTCCAGGCCTCCTCCCTGATTTCATTTTTCCGCTTTTTTGTGCCAATTTATATGAATTCCTGAGCACCAGCGGAAGGACCAAAATTTGGCGCTATTTTTGATTGCGTAGATTGATAAAAGCTCATTCCAGGCCTCCTCCCTGATTTCATTTTTCCGCTTTTTTGTGCCAATTTCTATGAATTCCTGAGCACAGCTACTTCCGCTTTGTCAGGAGGGTTAGATTTCAACGCTACCATCAGGTTACGATGGGCTATTGAACTATTGTTGTCAAACCATTTCTCCCCATTACTAGATTGCCCCTTAAATACTTTTTTAAGATCACTATCGATCTGGGTGCAAATTCTACTATAGGCCATAAGGACTTCTTCACCGACTATGCCATCAGTTAAACAGGTAGACATATCTTGCCCAACCTTTGCCAATAAATTGTCCGCAAAATCCTTAGGCACCACTCGGCACCATTTCAGACGTCGAGCTTGGTCGGTGGGTCTTAAATATAACATTCCAGCTGTCAGGTTAATTTTATCTTTTTTCTTTAGGTCAACCATCAAAATCAGACTTACAGGGTTGTGATCGCCATATGAGGACCAAGAAACAGTATACTGATAAACCCGGTTTGCCACATTTAGGCTCACAAAGATATAATCAATAGTTGACCCAGAGTCTTTGCCTTTAAAACTTGGAACGTCCCCTCTACTTTGGGTAGGGTAAATCAGGTTGTTTCCAGCCACCAATTCTTCTAGATACGATCCCTGCGGGGAATGCTCAAAGTGAATATTATCTTGGTTAACTGGTCCCTAACAGTCCCAGACGTAACAATTACCATTGCAACAGTGAACATTAAAATCTCCAAGCACTATAACCGAATAACAATTTGTGCTATTTGCATTATACAATTCTAAGAAATCATATAGACTGACTAGATGTTCATTAAAAAAGGCCTTATCAAAGGAGTTATAAAAGTTAACAATAAGCCAGTTACCGGTGGTTTTGGTTGAAATTTCCACAGCCAAGCAGTAGGGTGAACCTGTCTCCACTTTGGTATAAGTGCTCTCAAGTTTTAGTGAAATAAGGGTTAAGAGTCCACCCTTCGCCCTCCCCATAGGGGAAGCAGCTGCTGGCGACCAAAAATCCGCAAACCCGTCCAAAAGAAAGGTATTCTTTGTGTCCCAAGTTTCCTGGAGCCGATGATGTCATAATCAGTAAGACAGTCCCTCCACTTAGCATCATTTGCCTTACTATTTAATCCGGCAATGTTCCAGCTAAGGAACCTGGTTCCTGGACAAGGGACCTTAGCTGCCACCATGCCATCACTGCAGCCACCTTGTACAATTCCAAAAAGTCTGTAGTATTAGGATTATCACCCCCACATACATTCATTAAGTTTCTTGCTTCTCCGGCCTCCAGCTCCACAACCGGTAAACAGACTTCTACAGCAGGTGGAGAATGGACCCGGCCAAGTTCGAGTCAATCATTTGAGTCTAAACCACTCAGGGGTTGGTAGCGGTTGGATGTGACAACCCCATAGCCAGTGGCCCCATCAATGCTATTACCTCTGCCCCTGAAAGAATTATTTAGGGGCTGCTGGGTTAAATGCCTGTAAAAGTATCCCAGTGGTCGAAGTGTAATACCCTGCTCGTTATGGGATAGAGAGGTGGCTCTTAACAGTGCAGTATTTGCAAGATGTGGATTTCTAAAATTAATAATCACACAGTCGCCACTAATATTCCTATGAGATCTGCCTATCCAGGAGACTCTTCTAGTAGTTAAAATCTGGTGTGATAAAGCCGCTGGAAACCCACACTCACGGTTAAGCCATGACACAGTTTTGTTCTTCAGGGATTCGTGAGATTCTGGCTTATTTGAGTGGCCGGTCTCATTTACAGGTGAAACATTAGTTAAGACTGCCACAAATGGTGCGCATTCCGATGGTAAATCTGGTTTTGAGTTAACCAGGCAACTATTCTGCACTTCTGCTCTTCCTAGCTTTCTCTCTGGGCCTGTTGCTGGCAATGGGTTTTTACGCATGGTTTCCGGGACTACAGATACTGCTGGTTCTACTGTACGAGATCCCCCATTGGGAAGCTTAAAAGTCTCATTGTTAACCCCCGGACCCTTTTCAGCAGCTTTATCACTTCCAGTTATATCAATGTGGGGTCCTAGAAGGCCTCCTAATCTCACTACTTCCGCTGAGATCAGGTCAAGTTTGGCCATTTTTGCATCTATAATGCCAATCAGGAGATCTAGTTGCTCCGTGTCTATTTTAACTGTGACATTGTTGACTGCTGACTCGGTGTCACTTCCATCACTAATGGGTGGCGATTCTGCTCTTTTATTGTTACGGCCCCCACCCCGTTTAATTTGTGTATTCTTACGTGATCTCAATACTCTCTGTGTTCTTGGGGTCGGGGAGCGCTGTGATGGAGAATCATGAGAAACACCCAGTTTGTCCTGATTAAATGGTGGTTCTATAGATGGAAGGGCTGGGTCTTCCAAGTTTAATAAGACAGGTTGATCGGGATCGCAACTATCATCCGGTGGGGAAACTGACAGTGAAATAGGTGATGTGGGCGTTAAGACAGAGGGAGTCCCCCGGCCTAACTATTTACGCCGTTCAATATTAATTTTGTTCACAACTTTCACAAGATAGTTGTCTAACGTGGCTGATGCAGGGGGTATTTTAACAGCTTTAGCTTTCGACATTGTTAGTACTGACAATTTTTCTAAGGTGTTCGGTTATGGATGCAGGAACCGGCACAAAGACCAAACTACAGTAATGAAGTAGTGATGGGCTTAATGTAACTCCTTGTCCTATGACCTTATAGTTCAAACACTAACACAAACATACATGGAATAATTAAAAAGTCTCACTTTGTCGAGGATGATGGAGCTCAGCTACAATGTTCAGAAAGCAAGGTCCATGGCCCAGCCCAACCTCGTCCTGCCCCGGACGGCCGCAGATGGCCCGCCCTTTGCTCGGGCTTAGCCCGGCGAGTCCCACCGGCGTCCCGCGATGCGGAGGGAGCCTCTCCTCTTTAATAGCGCATCCAGGCGCGATGGTGGCGAAAACCGGAAGTGACCGCTAAGCTATCTGGGATCTGTAGTCTCCGGCCGCGAGGTGGAGGGAAGCGGCGGCAGTGAGACACAGAGCGTTGGCCCCCCAGATGCAGCAGGCCAAGTCACCGGACCAGCAGGTAGGTACACGCACCAGTTGACGTGTAGAAATGCCCCCCCTGACTCCATTCAATAACTCCCTGTGAGTGATGTTACAAGTCCATCTTTCTCCTGTCCAGAAAAAAGGTGAATGCCACCATTGATTTATATATGGGTTAAAGTACCCCCTGCCGTACATTATAAGGCTATTGCAAGTCACCGAAGAGTTCCATAACCATAAAGAGGAACAAGGCTGAAAGATGAGTTCCTTTATAAGTTCATGAAACATGAGGGTGTCTTGCAGTATCCTTTTAATGTACAACAGGGGTTATGTTATTCCTTATAATATATGGATCACCCTCCCCACATATGGCTGAAATCCTTAGTGTCTTGCTGTTATGTATTCATAGTAAACACAAGGAATTAGGGCAAAAGCAGTACTGCAAGTCAAACATACTAAAAGAAAGTTAGTAATTTTTTACCAAAGTATATTGGGGTCGGTTTCATGTATGTCAGATTTTTAAAATACTTTGTTGAAGCATGCACAGTTTCTATCTTTTCTGTAAGGACCTATAGCTTGGGGGATTATATTGTTGCCATAACAACTTTTCATTTGAGAAAACCGTACCATAAGACTTAAAATGCAGTTCCCCCTTTATAGGTCTCGTGGCGTTAACCGCGCGAAAGCGCGGTCTCGCCAGAGACCTATTGTTACCGACGCAGCTTTCCAGGAGACAGGACCTGGCCAAGCGCATGGCGATCGGAGCGGGCCACGCGCGCGCGCACGCTGTGGCCGTGTCCGGTCTCCTGGAAAGCTCCAACACACACGCATACGCACACACAGAGACACATGCACGAACGCACGCACACACACATACACACACACAGAGACACACCTCCCCCCGTCGCACACATACACACACACACACACACACACACCAGTGCACCGACCTCCCCCCCCGCCGCACACATACACACACGCGCACACATACACACACGCGTGCACACACACGCGCACACACACACACACACACACATGCACCAAGACCCCCTCCTACAACTAAGGCCCACTTACCGCCACTCCGGACTTCAGCCGCCACCGCGGGGCTCTCCCTGGGGCATGGGAGCCCCGCGTCTCCACTGCTCCTCTCCTGGCCAGGCACTCCTTGGGCTTCCCAAGACGGAAGTCCCGCCCCACGACAGGTTTCGTTTTCGCTCATTGTCCAGTGCGCGCGGAGAGGGAACAGTGATTAACGAAGAGACGCAGCTTTAAACCCCGGCTCATCCCTGTGGTTTAGTCTGAGAAGACTTCACAGCGCAGCGGCGCTAATCCGGGCTTCGAGGCTACAATTATAATTATGAGGATGTTAATAATAATAATAATAATACGATAATGAAAATAATATTATTATTATGAAAGTCGTTATAAATGTACAATATTGCCTTCCCCATGATCGGATACTGAATTAAGTTTGTCGTAGAACTACAGCAGACCTCCCTCATAGGATGATGGTAGAGAGAGCATGGATATTTATTGAATTACCAAACTGTGAGGGGCAGTGGAAATGACCCAGTCACTTTGAACCCAGTGACAGTCATTGGTTGACCCTCCTGTTGCACTTATGGGCCCTCAACAGGCTTCTAGTTGCTGCAGAGGGACTGTGGGAGATGCTGGAAGTGGAAAGTAAACCAGACTCAAACAGGGTGTCTTTGCTCCTAGATTTAAGGCCCCTGAAACCAAAGCAGGGAGTCAAAGACAGGGACACCGAAGCAAAACAGCTCCAGCAGATGCTACTACTCCCTGCACCTACTTGACGCTCTGACCCCGAGGTGTGAGCTGCCACTGTTTATACGCCAAATGCAAAAACAACAGTTAATGGACAGAATGCAGAACAATGTCATACATTCACCCCAGTACAGAGATCTGGGCCTAAATCCATTGGTTATTTGCTCCCCATGCCATTCCAGTTTGAACCCAGCCATATGCAAATCAGTCTTGACCCTGTGCCCCATGGGAACAGTCCAGCCCGAACTGCCAAGCCAGGTCCTCCCTGGACTGGAAACAAACATCCTAGGACCGGTTTCGGACTTTCAGCCCTCATCAGACAGGATAGCTTGATTCCAGTGGCATGGAGATGTTTATACGCCAGCATAATGTCAGACTGTGCCAATGCTGATAGAAAGAGGCCACTTGGATGCAGGCATGTGCCAACCAAACACGTGTGCATCGACTCATTTCTATGTCACAGAATGGCCACACCGGACCTCTCTGTGGCAGTGTTCAGCCGCAGACAGAACAGGAGTGACACATTTCACCTATGGGTTTTGAACCTCTGCTGGGTTGCAATGACAGCAGCCAAACATTTACTACACGTTTGTGTAAATACGGAAATAGTGAAAAATAATCCGCAGAGGACAGTACCAATGGCAAAATGTATTTAGAGTCAGGGCTTTAAGTGGGGCTGGTCCGTCCGGGCCTCAGATCCAATAGTAATTAAAACCAGACATTGAACCTTTCATTCATGTCCTTAACTTTTCAGTCACAAACCCTGATCAATTTCTGAAGAATGAATTTAAAAAAAGTGAAGGTAATCCACGCTGTTCCTGTTTATATCTAACATGCTTTACTTAATCTTGTGTTTCATAAATATGTTTGCTATTTGAAGGGTGATAAGTTTCTTTATTTTTTGTCACGTAGCATATTACTCTTGTATAGTGCATACTTTGAAATGAGTCACCTCCATGGTATTTTTAAAACGCCACGATTGAGAGCTCTGGAGTTGAGGCTGAATTAAGGCAGTTTGAGTTTCTGACATTGCCTGTCTGTCGGTCAGAATGGTGGTCAGAATAGATGATCATCCAATCCTTGGCCTCTCTGCAAAGCGCACAGCGCAATGATCACATATTCTGGTTGCACTTTTGATTCTGTGCCAATGTGTGTGAAGGAGGTACACAGTTATCAGAATACTGACAAGTTGAAAGTAAAATAAAATGCAGTGCTTACAGGGGAGTGGATGCACTGTTTGGGGGGTGAATTGAAGGAAATGTGAGGAAGTGCATTTAGGAGAGTGAAAAAAATGGTGCTGGAGAGGAAAGAGATGAGGTGCAACATGGATGGACTGGAGGATATGTGCAAACAAAGGATGTAGGATGCAAGTGCCTCTATGGGTGCTAACAAATAATGGGGTTATGAGCAAATGCGCGTTGACAGGGCTGTGAGGAGAAAGACTCCAACAGCCTCTAATGTACCAGGCAGCAATCCCATTAGTGGACGCTGATTGGATCTCTCTCCTGCCCCTCAGCATCAGGCTGAGAGGCCCGGCAGGTACTAACAGGTGATCAATAGGTGTCAGATCATGGGCTGCAAATACCCATCTGGGATGAGGCCTGATTACATTATGGAACGCGCACGTGGCCCTTTGCGGCTGGATCGAACAGGCTTCTGTTTTTCTGTAGCTTTTTGTACCACGTGTTTGAAGTGGCGAGTCCGACGCACTCTGTGATAGAACATGGGATTCTAATGGTAGTGTGCATTTAAACACCAGTGTACCGTGCTTCAGTAGACAAAAGATGGCGGGCCCAAAGGTTTTCTTAGGAACTCACTGCTACCGCCAAATGCTGTGTTCCGGAATACCGAGATTGACGAATATTGATTCTACCGCATGCCTCTTTCTTCCACCACCTTCAGCAACAACTAACATCTACCAAAAAATCTTCCTAAAGCAATACAGACTTTCATAACAAATTTATGCAACACATTGTTATATACAATGCCAATAGCTCAAATTTTAATGCTGCGAGACCTATTGCATTGCAAATGCTTGTCTTTGTTTAAACTGTGGCTATAATTATGCTCTATGACGTCAGAACTCAAATGGAATAACTTATTGCAGTTTAAAAGCTGTATAATTTCTTTATTACATGCCAGTAGATGCATCACATCTTGCCTGTAATAAGGAAATTACAGAGAGGTTTTTTTCTACAGGCATTGCAAGCTCCAGTGTATTATAGTTCATTTAATGCAAAAGGTTTATAGGTACACTCAAGATATTACTGTTTGAATGGAGGTAAGCATTTCGCGAATATCCATAATGTATTTTCATCGCTTTGCCAATCCTACTGAAACATGTTATTTAAAATCCCATGTACCTTTATCTGTTCCAGACATACATGAAAAAGACGTCCTCAAAAAGGAAAGAGTATCAGAATGGGTCCACAAGTTCTGTGAATGGGTACACCAAAAACGGCTCTTCCCTGGACAACAATGTGAAGCAAAGGAAACAAAGAAGGGATTGAAAACCAAATAGACGCTATTTTGCTATCTTATACGATTGAAAACATTCGATTGTAAGCCAATAAAGTTGTGCACAATACTTTTACAGCTACAGTCACTATCCCTAGCTAGAATAACGCGATTTATGTAGGATTTAACCAGTGCAGCCATGTCTAAATATTGAAACTACACAAATAGATTTGATGTTCTGTAACTATGGGATGGTAGAAGCCCCGCTCCTTAGACTGTGGAAGAAAGTATTATTGTAGTAAAATACACTGCTGTTGCCTTATTAGTAAATCCAATAGGTGCTGAATAGTGATTCTTGATTTGATAGCACTGTATTCCAAAATTCATATTTTGTGTACTTGCCATTGTGCTTGTAATGTAGCTGTAACTTGCAAGATGCTTTTTTAGTAGCTAGACATATGCCTTAAACAACATTTTTTACATGCCAGTCCCAATGATCCTTGCAATGCAATATATTCCAGAGAATGGAAAATAGAGAATGCTTCAGCTTTTAAGTTGATTCATTATCCTGAGGTTAAAAACTATTTGGAAAATATCTTTACATCTGTGGAGGACATTGATGAGTGACTGCTTCATAATAAGCTGTAATAGTTAGCCAACCGTTTTATTTAAGAGAATACAGATATGCAGTCACAGTCCTGTAAGACGCACTTATCTTTTTATCATAGCTCTTTATTCTGTACTTGCAACTAATATGTAATATTAGTGTGCCACAAATGTGTGGGCAGTTCTTCATGTGTATGTTCATTACTGTATGTTTAAGACTTGAGTGTGGAGGTGTTCAGTTAAGAAACTTATGTGACCTACAAGACAGGTTCCAATGGAAGAATGGTGCTGTAGCATGGAAGCCACCGGTATGTTTGTATATATAATTACAGTCACACCATACCCAGGACTTTAAGTAGCATCGAAATTCGAAGGGCAGTTTTGAACTTTAAACTGACTTCAGAAGTAAAGCAGCTTGTGAACCTTTTTTTTAAATTATGCACTGACGAAATAATGTATTATATGTGTTTCAAACGTGCCTGGTATGACAGACAGAAAATGAGAACTCTAGAAAGTAAAACCCGTCTAACCAATCATGAAAGATCGGAAGTTGGGTGTTTTCAGTTAAGTATGTTTGTTGGATGTATGTTCAGACAGTGGACCACTTTGCTAGGGAAGGTACTGGTTAGATAACGTGAATATTAGCACGAAGTGAAGTACACAATAATTACGTGTTTTCACTTTCATCATTTACTATTTTGAATTACTTTATGGTTTTAATCCTCGAAAAGTAGGCGGGTATTGCATTCCATGTAGCTGCAAGGAGTCGGGACACAACATGCCTTCATTATTTTCTAGGGATGAGAAAAAAAAACAGGTACCTCCTATTACTCAATAAATCAACTTTCTTGTTCTGTTCACATTTGTGAAGAACTGCCATTGTGCCATTTTGGTTATATTGCAGTGCCTGTACATAGGTTGGTGAGGTTTTGAAGCACAGCAGCTAAGTGGATTTTTCTCTCGTGTGGCTGGAAAGATGGCAAGGCAGGGAAGGGTGACAGTATATTAAAAAAAAAAAAAAACACTTGTGGCCTTTAATAAATGCAGATGTTTTCTTCTTCCTCTGTCAAGAATGTTCCTGTTGCACTCTTTGGGCTTTGTGACTCAAAGGTATGAGGAACAGAGGCAGTTGGGTCGATGCCGTAGATAAAAAAGCCTTCCTGAAACAGAACACATAAGAGTAGGGTCCATATTTTGAGGCGATCAAGTCTGCATACTTGAAGTACGTTTTGAACTCCACCTGAGTTGTAGATTAATATGGTTTATCGCCATTTTTGTTAAAAATGTTTTCTGCACCTTACTCGTTCAAAGAAAAATGCAAAATAATATAGTAAAAAATAAAGTTCCAAGTTTTGAAAAAAATATTAAAAACCCCTATAACAGACGAGGTAAAAACAGTTAAACAATGTAAGTCATCAATGGGGCTCAGAGCTGGCACAAAAAACCTTGTTTCAGTGTGCACATTCCTTTTTCATTCTACTGGCACTGTACACAGAGGGTTTCCATTTAACCTTGACTGCTTAATACCCTTCAGATGTGTTTGGCCAGTCATGCAATATATAGTACAGGGTTGTCAGCTTCAAAAGTTTTATTATTTTGTTTTATATTTATAAAGTTGGATATCAGTTTACTTTGTTGAAATTTTGCACATCATTTTCAGGGGATTAACCAGCTGTCATGTTGGCCTTGTGGACTTGTTTAATGTCCGTTTAAAAGGAGGCACGTTTCTGTTTATCGAGAGTCTTACTGTTTATTCATTTGTAGCATTGGTTTACAAAGTCTTTGCATTCTTCTTGCAACTGAAATCCTATTTAAAATAGTGCTGTGGACAGTAAATGTTTTAGACAACAAATCCCGTGAGCTTATTTTGGTATACCTACATTGTTAAATAATATCATCCATTAACCAATAAAACATTTTTGATTTACATTGTGCCTTGATATTGAAGTGTTTTTTGTGCCTTACATTGTTTAGATTTTTTTTTCTCAGAAATTTCGGGTAACATTTCAGCACTTTATTTTTAGGGATAAGAAAATAAATTTGTACCAAGAAAACTAACAATTGAATTCGACAAATGTCATAGTCGGTACAGCTGTTAAGACAAAAGTTGGAATGACCAGTAGAGTGTGGAGGAAAGCAAGAGCATAAACGAATTGGTGTAGGTCCATTCCAGGTGGCTGCAAACATCCATGAAGTAGGCCAAACATAAAGTGACTCCAAAACACAACATTCCATGAAATATAGAACACGTGGGCTCCATGGAAAACTACGTAGGCATCTATGTAGCTGAACATAGCATATCGATAGCAAATGGAAGCCCCAAACTCATCTGAGGAGGGCCTCAATGTTCATCAGTTACCCCTATCCTCTTCTACGCATACATGATCTCTCTGGACAATGTTGTCTGCGCAGACAAGATCAACATCCTCATCCACGTCGACAACACACAACTTATACTCGCCCTCTTTGACAAGACCTCCAACACAAAAAGCAAGTTCACCACCTGCATGACTGAAGTCGCTATCTGGATGAAATACAGATATCTGATGCTCAGCAAACAGGGAGAGGATGTGGTGTAATGGCCAGAGTTGCCGACTTTAGAGCTGGGAACCAGGTTTGACTCTCGATGTGGGCTCAAAATCCTTTGATTCTGGGCAAATCACTTTATCTCCCAGTGTCTACCAAAAATGGATGAGTCCTTGTGCGATGTAACTGGTGTTCATGTAAAATGCTCCAATACCTTCGGACCGAATGTGAGCTGAATTACAAAATAGAAACTGCAAAAAAAGAAATATATCAACAAGATTGTTGTAGTGATCTTCGGCAAGAACAACTCACCATGGGACTCCGACTGGCGGCTGACAGAGCACAAACCCACACCCATAACCCGTGCCAGGAACCTTGGAATAACCATTGACAGCAAACTGGATATGACCGCACAAGTCAAAGCCATAACTGCATCCTGCTTCCACAGCCTGAAGATGCTGAGAAAGATCCTCAAATGTTTCTCAGGCAACACTAGAAAACTGTCACTCATTCCTTAGTCACCAGCAAGTTGTACTATAGGAACACCCTCTATGCCGGGTTCACAAAGCAACTCACTAGAGGGCTACAAACCATCCACAACTCGGCAGCCAGGCTCATCTGCAACATCCCACACAGAACTCACATCACACAACATCTTAGGGAGCTCCACTCATTCCCGATCCAGAAAATGTGCTTATCTCAAACTCCTTAAAGTAAACTTCCTATCTTAATTTGCAGATTGCTGAAAATAATTGACAGAACACTCTGGGTGCAACGAGGTAAACGCACCGAATCCTTTCCCGGGCCCACGGAAGAGATACTGAAACCCTTACCATATGGTGAGTGTAGCGGCTAGCGCATAGACAAAACAATGAGACCGGCACCAACTTAAAATCCGCTAGATGCTGAACACTATGTATTAGCATTGATTCACCCGAATTTTAATCTACAGATCGTTAGAAGTAACTGATAGACGATCTGAACAAAACGAGGAAAACGCACCGAATAAAAAGATTGAATCAAGCCAACCACCGGAGGCAAGACTCTGCACTCATTTGGTGAGTTGGAATTCATACTATACCCAGGGTTTAATTAAAACTCAAGACAGAGCCCAATTGTCATATCCCTGACAACTCTATTGTGTCATTCAGATTTGTCCACCCAGAAGATGAGACCTCAGCCAAGATAATAATTCCATGGTATCTGACTTATGAGGGGACCAAAGGTGAGTTTCTCATTATCCGGTAACTCACGGAATTCCGTATTTTTAACCCCATAGCCAATTTTTATCCTTTTAAAATGGAAGTCTTGTGCAAAATCCAAACCTGATGGTTTTTAATTTAACCAACAGGCGCAATATCACCTTCCCTGCCCCCGTCCTGAAGAAGACCCGCCAGAGACCCACAACTAAGGCGTCGATAGGGTCGAAACGTCGACAAAAATACCACGAGGACCAGTCAACCGAGTCCAGCATACCACAGCCAACTAATATGGCGCGTTGGATTTGAGAACCACTCAACCAGAGACTGGCTTTCTAAATCTTTAAATCCCTTCGCCCCCCTCAGCATTCCCCATTCACGTGTATATAGATCACTAATTGTTATATCACTTAGTCACAATTTTTCACTTTATGTCACATTTTCACTGACTTGAATTGATGCGCTGTGTTTATAAGTAATTTCCATGCATACTTTAGGTGTCAGTTATAAACAAAAAACAAATCATGAATGAAAAATAATTTGATGATTAAAACATTTACTGACCCCTCTTTCTGTTTGGTTTTGCACTTAATGATTGAATCTAGATGTCATAATTAGTAGTACAATTATGTCGAAATATATTTTGAGAGATATGTACAGAATTTGAAGCAATTTGGTTCACACCCAACAGGACCATTGTTGATATTATTATTATCTCAAACTCCTTGCACACACAAACAAGGCCCCACCTTCCTGAACAGTCGCATCTCCCTCCATCACCTACCCAGACACCTGGGCTCTGCAGGACTAATATTTGTATACATTCTTCACATACAGAGAACCAGATCAGGAAGACTGGCATTTTCTTAAGTTACTCCTAAAGAATGGAACGGCCTCCCACTCCACATCAGAGTCTCCTCCTTTCCTTGAATTCCACAAGAATTCAGGACCTGGCTGTTCAAGTAACCAACCTACCATATGCATGGCTAGGTGCACAGATCTGTTCAGCCCCAGGATACCCTTGTAGGGATAGCGCTATTTTTAGGTTCTGGAAAGTTAAATGTCATGTGTGTGCTGCAGTTATTTATAAAGTTTTATATAGCGCGAACGTGACCCACGAGGGTATCGGAGCGCTTTACAGTATAAGAACATAAATGGTTGCGGAGGTATACACACATTCAAATGTAACAATTTGTGCACTGAAATATAAATCTATGAATAATAAACATAGAGGACCATGATTCTGCAGGAGATTGTACAATAGTCAGTTAATGAACATTCAGTGAATATGCTAGCAGACCTACATATAATAACTTCTAACGATTCACAGTGGATATAAGTCTTACATACAGTAGAATCAACCGATCCATCTGAGATAGGCAGTGGTAATAGGATCTTAAAGATGACTCTGTGATATCCTATAATTAAAATTAGGACATGAATTTGTTCATTAGTAGTTTAACTGCATTTTTTAATGCAGTAAAGGAAGTAATTCCACGCACTAGTGGAGGTAACGAGTTCCAAATCCTTGGTGCAATCCCAGAGAAAGCTCTACAACCAGTTCTTTTTTTATGAAAGGATTGAGGTTTCAGAAGGAAAGTGCTCGCACTTCGTAGTGGTCTGCAGTGTATTGTTGTGAATTGCTTTGTGCGTCATGCAGGCCACTTTAGGGTGTATTCTTGCCTCGTAAGGCAACCAATTCAGTGCTTTCAAGGTTGGTGAGATGTGACTATTTCTTTTGGTTCCTGATACCAATCTAGCCGCAGCATTCAGTGCTGCTCTCAGCTGAGCCAACTTGTATTTGGGGAACCCACAGAGGGTGGTACTTCCGTAGTCTAGTCTTGGTAGCACTAGGGCTTGTACTGCCATTTTTAGATCTGCCTGAGGGAGGAAGGGTTTGAGTTTCCTTAATATACTCATCTTGTGATTAGCCCCCTTGGTGGCCATAGCGATGTGCGACTGCATGTTTAGGTGTTTGTCTATGGAGATTCCTAGGGATTTAGCTGAGTCAATGATGAGGGGGCCACAGTCAAAGGAGGTTAGGTGTTTTAACCATAAGTCTAGCTTTGGAGTGTGGCTTGGTGGAGAGATGAGAATGAATTCAGTTTTTCTGGTATTCAACATGAGGTGGTTGTTAGTGAGCCAGCTTTGCGTGTTCAGTAGAATAATGTTGAGGGCAATGAAGTCATCAGGCGAAGATATTTTCAGATACAACTGGGTATTATCCACGGTGATATAGAATGTTCTCTGATTTCAGTGCATTCGCCTGAGGCTTCATTAGGAGGTTGAATAGAATGGGTGATAGGGCTGATCCCTGAGGTACACCAAGTGTGACCATAGAGGGTTGCGAGAATGAAGTCTTCATCTTGATTCTTTGGGATCTGTTATTCAGAGAGGAGGAGAACCATTGCAACACTGTGCCCGAGAGGCCCATCCTACATTCCAATATGGACAGAAGGTTTTCATGCTTGACCGTATCGAAGGCGGCGGACAGATCAAGAAGTATCAATAGGCATGATTCATTGCGGTCAAGCATTTTTAGTATATCATCCATAATGTCTGTGAGAGCAGATTCTGTGCTGTGTCCTCGGCGGAAGCCTGATTGTTGACTGTCTAAGAGGTTGTTATGATCAGTGTGGTTGCCTAATTAAATTTGAACACATTTCTCCAATAGTTTCGCCAAAGTGGGGATGTTGGTTATAGGACGGTAGTTGTTTAGATCAGAGGCATCAGCTTTCTTTAGAATAGGTGTGACCTGCCCTATTTTAACCCCTTGAATGCTGGTGACGGAACCACTCCGTCACCAGCCACGGGTGGGCTGTGCTAATGACGGAGTGGTTCTGTCACAGCCCGGCCGCCGCGCCTGCGTGGCATTAATTTTGCGCCTGTGCGGCGCGTTCTATTAGGCGGGCGGGGCCGTGACGGAACCACTCCGTCATTAGCACGGCCCACCCGTGGCTGGTGACGGAGTGGTTCCGTCACCAGCTTGGCAGCGCCACGCGGCCACCCCCCCCAGCGCCGCGGCGGAATTACCGCCGCGGCCAAGGTGTTAAGACAATCCGGACTGATGCCTTGACTCAGGGAGGCGTTTACAATTTTTGCCCATAATGATAGGATAGATGCTTTCAAAATTTTGAACAGGGCAGGAGGCAGGGGGTCAGAGAAATGATTGGAGGGGTTGATTGCTTGAAGAGTGTTGTCGGTAATTTGTTGCGAGATTGTCGAGAAGGTGTGCCAAGAGGCATAGTTTTTTGGAACTTCCACTGGATTATTAAAATGTACTTCGAATAGAGCGCCCAAATTAGGATCTTGGACCATGGTTTGTGCGAGGGCCATCTTGGATTGGATGTCTAGCTCGATAGTCTGAGTATTTTCGTGGAAGAAGTTGGCAAGCACGTCACAGGTAGGCGTGGCCAGGTCATTTAATTGCCTAGAATTAGTTGTATTGCATGATTGATGCTTGACGATTTCAAAGAGTTTTTTAGCCGGTTGATAGCTTGGTTCAGCTGAGTTCTTAAAAAGTCTGCCTTTGCCTTAAGAATATTCCTAATTGTAAGAATTCCTTAACCTTCCGAGGTGCTCAAGGTTATTAGTGTTAGGAGCCAATTTCCATAGACGCTCTGCAATTCTTTAAATGTCTACGATCCGAGTTCAGGTCATCATTAAACCAAGGCTTGCCAGCCCGATTGGGTTGTAGGCGGCTTGCTGTGTATAACTACGATTTCTATATGCTGCATACCCTGCCCTCTGATGTACTCGCGCCCTAGCTCTACTGAACTGATCGACAGGTGTTCGTGATTGTTGATGCCTGAAATGTGTTGAATTCTTCAATAAAAACATTTACTACTAAACCAATGCTTGGAAATCTTAGAGGAGACGTTTTTTTCTTGGAGGGGCGCTGTAGAGTCCAGAATTTCGAGTAGCGTGGCATTGTAGAAGGTTGTGAGGTTATGTACATAAGTCATGTCTGTCATGAGGGTCATAGCAGAGTTGCAACTGTTTACCAAGGAGATGGGGTTGATATTTTTTAAGTTCTGTTTCCATTGCCTTGATTTTGAGAGTTGGTCTCTTTTATGAGTAACTTAGATATTGATGGAGAAGAAGATGCAATAATGATCAGACCAATCGCATGGAGTGATGGATTCTATTAGGACGATGTTTGATTTTGCAATGATGAGGTCCAAAGTCTCTCCCTTTTTATGCATTGGGCTGTCACAGTATTAAGATAGCTCCTGTTCAGACAGAAAATCTTTAAGACAGCCTACAATATGATCATTTGCGTTGTTCCAGTGGAGGTTGAAGTCACCCAAGAAAATATGACTAACTAGTGAGTTGGCTTTGGATGCCATGATCTCCATAATCTCATTGATACAAGTCAAATTATCGCCAGGGGGGGTGGTAGAAAATGTGTAGCTTGCTGGCGATGCTCCTAGTATCAGAGATATTGATGCATAGATAATCACAGGAGGATAACCCGATGGAGTCCGCTTGCTTGACTGATATTGAGTTACGATAAATGCAGGCTACCCCTCCCCCTTTTTTCCCGATTCTATCAAGTCGGATTAGGTCATGGGAAGGAGGAACCAGTAAGTCGAGAATGGGTGAGGACGAGCTATTTAGCCAGGTTTCAGTGAGTACCATAATGTCTAAATCATTCTCTAGAATGAGATTGAATATATCAGTAGCATGTTTGCTAGCAGATCTGAAATTAATGAGCCCACACTTCAACTTGTTAATCGAGTGGTTTAAGGTAATCTGTTCTAAGTTGATATTTGTGAGGTTATCTCTATTTACCGATCTGTTATTGGGAGTCGGTTCTCTGAGGGGATTGGTAACAATGGTTTGAATAGTGTCACAATGGGACTCACTATTGTCAGTATCCTGGGTGTAGGATGTGAGGAGGTCGTCTATGTCTCTGTCAGATAGTTCATCGTTTGACCTCCTAGGCCTCGGAGGAGAGGTTAAGCTTAGTGTTTAAGGGGAGTGTGAACTTGGACATGCATCTACTAGACTGGACGTTGATTTGGTTAGGCTGACTAGAGTAGTTAGTGTGAGCATTCATAGGGATGTAGTTTCTCGTTTGGAGACTGATTTGATTCACGGTGTCGTTGGTGGCTTTGTGTAAGATAAGAAGATTTTTCGTGATAATAGAAAGGTTGTGCATTTCAACCTTAATATGGGATAGGCTAATGGCTAACTCATTGAGTTGATTGATCCAGACGGGATTGGGGGAGTAGGTAGGAGGAGTAGGCGTATGATCGGTTAGGGAAGGCGATCCGCCTGTAGAGTCATTATGCATGATCTCCAATTGCTTGGGGGTATTTACAATAGGTATGGGCGTGTGATCCATTATGGGGGGTGATCCACCTGTTTGTTCAGTAAGCAAGATCATGTTCTCCATTCATTTGCTTGGCAGTAACTTCAGAAGTGGTCAATTCAAGATGCTGAGCCGGAAGGAATGGTGTGGGATCCACGTCCATTAGTGGAGTGGTATAGAAGCTTGGCAAACGGTTGGAGGGCGATCCTCCGGTCTGATCTATATGCAAGTACACTTTCTCTGGTTGCTTGGGTATAACTTCAGTAGGGGTCAATGCATAGGGCTGACCCAGGAAATGTAATGAGGGATCTGTGTCCATGGGTGGAGTGGCATAGAGGCTAGGCAACCTGATGGGGGCATTCTCATGAGGTTGGGGAAAGGACACTGAGTTCTGTGAATGGATGGGCGGCATGAATGTAGTGGTGTAAGGGTTCCCTCAGATATTGAGGAGGACAGTGAAAGAGGGTGAACTAATCAATCAGCTTTGTATGAAGGAGGGGAGAGGAGGGCGGTGTTGGTGGCATCACGTTTGGTGCCATCACACGAGGAGGGCCAGGATAACCGTGGTACGTCGGACGTGATGAAATCGGTAGCAGAGACTAACCTTGTCTCTTCCGGTCTGGGGGAATCCAGGAGTGGACTCTACGCAACTCACTAGGTGGTAGGGATTACAGGTAGTTGCAGCTCTATTGAGGATAGTGGCTGGGTACAAACCTATGAGGCCTGGACCTGGGGACCCTTGTATATTTGTATCAGACATGTCTGGGGAGCTGTGTATATTTATACCACCCACATGTGTGACAAAAAGATTCCAGCCTAGGTAGGCTGGAGTTTAAATGCTCAGTAGTGACACACGGCAGGTGAAACTGCCTTTGCTATGTAGCAAAAGCCTATATTTATATAATAATATGTCACCCCCTGAAGTGCAGGTGCCAATATATAAAAATACACCACACTACATATTCAGGGTTAGTGTGCCTTCACAGCAAACTAAAAGCCAAAAGGTATTTCACTCTGACTTTTCTCTAATAGACCTAGGTTGGATTACAATCTTTATTGTCCACCTCGATTTAAGAACTAGAAAAATGCTTCAACGTTATTTCCTGCATAGTGTTCAAAATCTGACTTAATATTGAAATCAGATTTTTGATACCTTAAGCAGAAAAGTAACTTAGTGAAATGTACATCTACTAGAGACAACTTTCCGCAGATTCCCCAGGAGTCAGACTGGATCCACAAAACTTTTCGTGAACAGTACCCCTGCGGGCCAGTAGGTTGCATCGATCAGCTCCGGATCCATTGCTCGCAGCAGAAGTGACGTTGCGGTACATATATAGGCGCCACACAGGGCGGTTACATCACTTCTTTTCTTTCTGTGCCAACTAGCGCTGATCCGGAGAACAACTACCCCTCTGTCACTTTTTGACAGCTTTTGACATTTTGTAGAGTTCTTTTGAGGTTTACCTTCTGGTGTGATGAATATGTCCTTGCGCAAGTCAGATTCTAAGACCAGGGGTGCCTGTCATCGGTCATTGACGGACCTGCACCTCGTTTGCCGGTGGTGTCTGGAGTGCGCCCACAACACCAAGGCATGCTCCGATTGCCGGATCATGGCTCTGAACGCTTTGAGTGAGAAGTCCCTGAGGCGGCTAGCGGGTCAGCATGCATGGGACATTCAGGTAGGAGGCATAAGAAGGAGAGTCATAAATCTAAGCATTCTTCAACTGCTCCTCATTCGTCGGCTAACTAGATGAGGGAGCCTCAGTGTTCTAGGTCTCGTTCCTTGAAACCTGCGCTGGGGCTGACTCCATGCCTTCCAGAATTTCCCAGAATTCTGTGAGGCTATGCGCCTCATTTTTGGGTGGTCTGACAATGACAACATGCCTTCCGGCCCACGGGGGTCCGAAGGCACCCCCTCTGGTTCCATGCCAGAGGTTCCAGCCACAGTTCTAGTGGAGCCCCACGGATCCATTACTGGATTTGGATCGGTGCAGTTTGAGCCATTTCAACCTTTCCTGGCACCAGTCTCGACACTGATGCTCCCAGGGCCGTCATCTCCCTCATCCTCTCCAACTCGACACGGAGCCAGAGGGGCATCTCCCAACTCCGGTGGTAGCTGTGCCTCCAAGATTGGAGCCTGAGCCTTATGTTCACTGGCTAGGCCTCGGGGAAGAATGGGAGGGCTCACTGGACCCTTTGAAATACCAGTCCTATGATAAACAGAACGCAGGCTGGTGTGAGAACCTGGGTGAGCCAGAGGCCTAGACACTTCTTCGGCTGCTACAGCCAGATTCATGAAGCCAAATTGCGCTCGTAATTGCTGCGAATTCGCATTTGCGAGCACAATTTGAAGAAAAGGAATTCTTGATAGTGAAAACTCTATATTTGCAAAATCGCTAAAGAAAAAATGCGAGGTCGCTAATAAATTTGCAGAATCCAGGAAGAAGCCCTTTAGCGATTCGGAATTTGAGAACTACCATGGATTCTGCGAAACAATTTGTGAATTCGCAAAATAATCGCAATCGCTATTCAAGAAAAATCGCAAAATGCGAAAAACCCAAAAATCGATATTTGCGAGGCGCAATTTAAGGAGAACCCAAACCAGGTGGTAACCATGAAGGAAAAAAAAAATAATAATAAAATAACTTCACCATACTACCAACAGGTGCAGCTCTGACCAAACACACTTAAGGGGACGCAGCTGGAGCATGAGGACTCTCACAATGCCAAGACTCTACATGGTGGTCAGGCGGCGAAGGCTACAGCGAGCAGCACAGAACAGACGCAGGATCCAGGAGCGAATTTTCCCCCTGATGCAGCACCCAACAAGGAGGACCAATGCAGTGCCCACCCATTTCCAGGTATTGTGCAGCCTGCACCTACTGGCCTCCGGAAGCTATCCAGGGGATAGTCGCTGTTGCAGGGGGGATATCCCAGCCCACCATGTCCCGCTGCCTAAGGAGTTTCCTGGATGCAATGCTGACCCGGCTACACCACTACATCTCATTCCCCACCACCCAACAGGACTTGAATGACACCAAGCTTCATTTCTACAACATTGCACAATTCCCACATGTAATTGGATGCATTGACTGTACCCACATCCACATCTGCCCACCAGCCCAAACGGAATACATGTACCGCAACCGCAAGTCCTACCACTCCCTCAATATCCAGATGGTGTGCAACGCCAACACTATCATCACGGACATAGTGGCACAATATCCGGGGAGCACACATGACTCCTTCATCTTCCGGCACAGCGGCATGCACACACGACTGGCCAGGGGAGACTTTGGCGAAGTACACCTACTAGGTAAGTACACATGCCCCCAAATAGTACACTGTGATCATGTATCTGCGCAGAACAGGCACTCACCCTGTGTTTCTTACCTTCAGGTGACAGCATCTACAGTCTACGTGAGTACCTCCTCACCCCATACCTCAACCCTGCCACACCACAGCAACGGCGTTACAATGCTGCACACATACGCACAAGAAATTGCATTGAGAGGACATTTGGCCTATTGAAGAGCCGTTTCCGCATACTTCACAAGACTGGTGGGGCCATCAAATACACACCTGAGGTCTGCTGCCGCATCGTGGCCGTGTGTGCAATACTCCACAACATTGCTACCAAGCGCAGGATACCAGTGGAGATATCTGGCAGTGAGTCGGAAGGGGACAACCGCCCACCTCCACATGTGCGTCATGCACGCGGGGAAAATCCTGCTGAAGGACACAGGCGCCGCAACCACATCACTATTAACGAATGTATGACGTTACAACGCATGCTTTTACCACACATGCTGTTACAACGCAGGTTTTACTACGCATACCATTACAACGCATTACACTTGGGGGTGCTGGATAGTGAATAGTTTAATTTACTATTCCAACTCCAGTCCCCGTGGACACTAGGGAAGGTGTTGGATAGTAAATTAAACTTATTCCCTATCCTAGAGCGCCCCCCAGTGTAATGCGTTGTAATGGTATGCGTAGTAAAACCTGCGTTGTAACAGCACTGCGTGGTAAAAGTTGCGTTGTAATGGTTGTAAACCCTATTAACTGTTTCTAGTGCACCCATACCCCTCACAAAACACAGCACTCATGCATGACAAATGTAATAATGACATGAGTTTGATTCAAGTCAGACCATAAATCTTCATTGTTAATGCACAATAAAGTGGCCTTTTGTTTCTTTGGTGTCACATGAGGACAGTATTTCTTCATACCTCCCCATGCAGGGGTAGAGGGCTTGCAGGGGTGTCCAGCATGGCCCTACCGACAGTGTCCAAGTTCTCACTGGCGGCTGCAAAGAGACGCACCAAGTCGTCTCTCTGGGTCCTGAGGGACGGGGTTGGCCAGAGTTGATGCTGTGGGCCTGCTGCTGCGGCGACGCACAGGCGGCAAGGATGTGCTGCTGTTTGTCGACGCAACCTCGCTCACATCGTCAGGCCCCCCTGGTTCTCCATGGGCAGTGGGCTGGCTGCTGAGCACTGCTGCTGTTAGCAGATCAAGTGACCTGGCCACATCCTGGCAACACTGTACCATCTGGCCCTGCATGGCAAGTGACCTGCGTGCCAGCTGTGCCGTCGCATTACCAACAATGTGGTTCGACCTGGTGTAGGCCGACGGGCGGGCCAGTAGTTGGCGGTGGCGGCGGCGGGTCATGTCCTGCTGGGCTACTAGCAGCTGGCTGTTCTCCCTGACAGCAGCGGTCATCTGGGCGATATTTTGGCCAGTCGCCTGCAGCTGTGTGTGGATTGCTGCCAGGTGACGCGCCTGGGTACGGTGCACCGCCAGCATGCGGCGTTCAATGGCCAGGCCAGGATCAGGAAGAAGGAGTGCCCTGCCCGTGCCTGTTGAGGCCTGACGCTGCTGTCGCCTCAGTGCGCTGGAGTGTGTTCTTGCTCCAGCTGTGCGCCTCGTCTGCCTCCTAGGCGCTGGTGGTGTGGCCTGTACCACTGCTGTGGGTGTCTGTTGGGTTGTTGGCTGGACACCTGTGGCTGCAGGGGTGGACCTGTCCACACGGGGTGGTGGTGGTGGAAGCACTGCAGGTGGCTGTGATGGACCGGGTTGTTGGTTGGACTGGCCCTCACCCTCAGTGTCCTCCTGGGTCTCCTCGATGTGCAAGGCCTCGCTATCAGTGCTGGGTTGGTCGACAGCACCTGTGATGTAAAAGGGTGCATGATTAATGTTATGTCTCTTGCACATGAGATGTTGATGCATGCATGTAGGCTTGCTTTCCCTGACTGGCTTTTGGAATTACTTTGATTTGACAGGTCTGGCTGTGTTGAGCTATCTGGGGAATTATGATTTCACTACAACTACCACAATGCAATGGGGCATTTCAGGTGTGAATGGCCTGCATTACTGGGGATGTCATATTGCTAGCTCAGGAGTCATGGGCATTGTTGGGGGACAGGGTCGCAGTCGCATGGCACTTACCTTCTGATTGTTGGCTGGGTCGGGACGAGTCCAGCTGGATTACCCCCACGCAGGCTTCTGGTGCGAGGGTGTCCTCTATGAGGTCCTCCAATGGAGTGTTTGGTGTGGCAATAGGATCCCCTCCACCGGTGGCCAGTCGCTCCCCAAGCCTCTCGGCAATACGCTCCTTTGAACGACCTCTCAGGTCGTACCAGCGCTTCTTGAGGTCATCAATTGACCGCTGGGTCACCCCGACCGAATTTACATTAGCGCGGATGCGCTGCCAGATCCGGCGCTTGTCTGCCTCTGGCACCCTCCGGGAGTCTTTGCCGAAGAGGCGTGCATGGTCCTTGGAGACCCCCTCAATCAAATGCTCTAGTTCTAGTTCAGAGAACTTGATTTTTCTCTTCCTCCCTTGCCCACTGCTCCCTGCTGCTTCCTGGGACATGTTGAGGATTTGTGTCCTGCTGGGGTGCTGCACAATCAGATGTTTGGAGCTTTTCAGAATGCTGCTTCCACTGTCTGGCTCAGTGTTCTGTTTGTGGGTGGGAAAAGCCTACTTCCTGGTTGTGATGTCATCAATGGGCTCGAAATGCGACTTCCCGTTTTTGCGATCTCGCAGTTAGCGAGATCGCAAAATGCGATTTCGCTAATGCAAGATCGCAATTTCTACATGGAAAAATGCCGATTCTGCGAAATTTAAGCGATTGTGGCAAAATCGCAATTGGCAATTGCGGCCGATTGCGATTCGCTTTTTTCTATCGCATTTCTACATGAATGCCATTCTGCGAATTTCAAATTGCGATTCGCTATTTCTCGCAAATTGCTATTCGCAGAATGGCACTTTCATGAATCTGGGTGCTAGTCTTCTCTCCCCTACCGTGTTTACGGAGGCGGCAGCATCATACGCAATGGTGGTGCGTAGGGCGGTTGAGGACCTTGACCTTCAGTTGCCGACGGTGGCAGGCAAGACAAATCTCTTGACAGAGGTGATGCAACCGGGCCGGACCATCAGAACCCTTGCTCCCATCAATGACGCCTTCAGTGGCTTCCTTTTGGGTACCTGGTCCAAATCAAACTCAGGGGCTCCTGTGAACAGGATGATTGCCCGCTGCCATCGCCCTGCACCCGGGCACCCAAATGTTGTCATCTACCACTCTACCCCTCAGAGCTTGGCGATCCAGGCCTCCAACTCCCAATGCGCCTTCCCTGTCGCTCCGCTGGACAGGGAATCCAAGAAGTTGGACTCATTTGGGAAGATTATGTTTTCTTTCACCAGCCTGGCATTGCGTTCTATGAACACTGTATACCTTTTGAGCAGTTATTCCCCCTCTCTGTGAGATATGGTTGCACAAGTGCTGCCTCAGCTCTTGGAGGAGGCCCAGGCTGCACTCTCCCAAGCTGTTACTGGCTGAAGAGACATAGCAAAGTTCACGATTCGCTGCAGACTTGACACAACCAATTCCCTGGGAAGAGCAGTTTCAACGATAATGGCCCTTCAGCGCAACGCCTGGCTGCGAATGACTGGCTTCTCCGGGGATGTCCAGGCTTCACTAATGGACAAGCACTTTGATGTCACCCGTCTCTTGGGAGACAAGGGAGATTTGGCTCTCGAGTGCTTTATGGATTTTCATGCTACGGCCAGGTCCTTAGGCTTCTCAGCGCCCTACCCCCTCCGTCTACCCCAATCTGCCTTTCGCAGCTTTCGTGGCTTTGGAAGGGTCTTCCAGCCTCGACAGTTTCAGCCCAGCCACCACATCACACAGTCTACAAACACCTGCATGGCCAAGGGCACATATCCACAGACCTGGTGGGTAAGGTGGCAGTCTGGTCAGTCCGCCACTCCCCCACCCCCTCCCCCACTGCAACCACTTCGAAGTCCTCCTAGTATGCCCCAATACCACCATGGGCACCCAGTTGGCGACAGGATCGCCATCATCTAACTGTCTTGCTGCCCCTAACATCAGACAGGCGAGTTTTGCAGATTGTCCGAAGGGGCTACTCTCCCCCTTTGAGACTGCCCTTACACCCATACCACCATTTGACGACCAGCTGACGGAGGATCATCTATCTGTTCTCAGCAAAGAGGTCCTGGCTCTCTTGGCCAAGGGAGCCATAGGAAGGGTTCCGGTGCCAGATGTAGGATGTGGTTGTTATTCATACTTTCTGGTCCCCAAGAAGGATCTCCAAACTCAGAATCTCTTCTTTAAGAAGGAGAAATTCAGAATGCTCACATTGGCTCAAGTCTTGTCTGCCCTGGACCTTGGAGACTGGATGGTAGCATTTGACTTGCAGGATGCCTATTTTCATATACCTATCCTGCCTGCCGGACTGCGCTAACTGCTTTTTACGGTAGGCCACAAGCATTTTCAGTTCCCCGTGCTCTCTTTTGGCCTTTCCAGCGCCCCTCGGATGTTCACCAAGGTGATGGCGGTTGTTGCAGCTCATATGCGGAGATCTGGGGTGCCAGTCTTACCCTATCTCGACAACTGGCTGTTGTAGGTGGGCTCGTCCCAGGCTGTCGTCTCCCACCTCCACACTACGCAAACCTCCTGCACTCACTGGTGCTCACTATCAATCATACCTGACTCCCTCTCAGACATTCCCTTTTATTGTAGCTGTTCTGGACACCGAGCAATTTTGGGCTTTTCCTCCAGAGCGACTAGCCCAGGTTGTTCAGACTATGATACCAATATTTCTGCCTCTATTCTGGGTTTCAGTGAGACTAACTCTGAGGCTGCTGGGCCTCATGGCCTCCTGTATCCTGCTGGTGACACATGCCAGATGGAGTATGAGGGCTTTGCAGTGGGACTTGAAATTCCAATGGGTGCAGCATCAGGGGAATCTCTCCTACCTGGTGCAGATCTCAGAGGGAACTGCGAGCTGTCTGCAGTGGTGGGTCACAAACTGCAATTGTGTCAGAGGCAGACCCTTCTCTCTTCCCCAACCAGATCTCACAGCAGTGACATGCGCCACTATTGTGATGGTGCAGCCACCTGGGAGAGGTGGAGATCAGAGGACTCTGGTCTCTGGCAGAATCCGGACCGCACATGAACCTGTTGGTAGAGCGATCCGACTAGCATTGAAAGCCTTTCTTCCCTCCATCAAGGGAAGGCTGATGCAAGTGTTCACAGACAACACAATGTATTACTGCAACAAACAGGGCGGGTGGGGTCGGGACCCTTTGTCAAGAGGCCCTGCATTTCTGGACGTGGCTAAATGCCAGGGCATTTCTCTTGTGGTTCAACATATGGCCAGTTCTCTGAACGCTAGAGCGGACAAATTCAGCCAAAGATGCCTAGTGGATCATGAATGGAGTCTCCATCTTGAGGTGGTGCAAGGTCTCTTACAGCAGTGGGGAGAGCCTTGGTTAGATCTGTATGCCACCGCCAAGAACGCACAATATCACCAGTATTGTGCGCTGAAGTTTCCAAGACAGTATTCTCTCCAAGGCGCTTTTCGTCTCGAGTGGAGCTCAGGCCTGTCCACTATCTGCGTTCTTGAGTGTAGATTGAGCAGTGACAGTTTACAGCATTTGACCTTCCTCCCGAAGTCTGTACCGTTTTCTTGGCAGCCATGCGGTGTACGCTTGCTGTTGGAAGAAATTTGTAGCATGGTGTGCAGAAAAATCTGTTGATCCCCTTTCTGCCCCTCTTTTTTTCTTTGTCTCTTGCCCAAGCAGGGCTCTGCTCTGGGCACTATTAAGGGCTATCTGTTTGCCATTTCTACTTTCTTAAGGTTGCCTGATCAACCTTCTTTGTTTAAGTCTCCTATTGTACATAAGTTCCTTAAGTGTCTTACTCATCTCTTCCCTCCTTTGCCATTCATTATGCCTCAGTGGAACCTTAATTTTGTTTTGGCTTTTTGCTGTGCGCTCCTTTCTAACCTCAAACACAATTGTCCCTTCAGGCTTATCACCTTGTAAACAGCTTCCGTGTGGCAATGGGGTATGTTGGTGCAAAGAAAGGTCAAGCAGTGCAGAAGCATACCTCTATCTCCAGACGGGTCATTCTTTGCATCAGAATCTGCTATTCACTGGCCAAGAAGCAACCTCCTGAAGGCTTTTGGTCTCATTCCAGCATAGCTAGAGCTGCGACCACTGCATGAGCATGCAGAGTTCCAGTCCTGGACATCTGCCAAGCTCCAACGTGGGCATCTGCCTACGGTTACCAAACACTAAAGCCTGGAGAATCAGTTCCGCACGATGGGCACTTTGCCCATTCGGTCCTACAGGATTTTCTCATCTGAAATTAGTTTGCAGACCCTCCTCAGGGGATAGTATTTCCTGGGTATCTATTCTAAGGTAAGGAATCTGCAGCTAGAAGTCTCTGTCAGATGACTAAGGACTAGATGTAGGTAATTGTAAATTACCGATTTGAAAATACCGAATTTTACCGATTCGGTATTTTTCGAATCGGTAATTGCTATGTAGATAAAAATTCGGTAAAAAATAGGCCCATAGGAATGAATGTCAATTACCGAATCGGTAAATACCGATTCGGTAAAATAGGGAAATAGTCAAGGGTGGCAGGGTGTCACTTTGACAGAATAGAGCTGGTGTGCACATGTGGCATACATACATGCCCTAAGGGCATGTATGTCTGTCACATGGCACAGGAGTAAACGCACAGATTTGCATTTACTGAGGAATTCCTTATTTACCACCAACCAATAGTTGGTGGTAAATAACGAATCATTAAAGCACAAAAGCAGTGCTTCCTACATCTCATTTACATGATGATTCGGTAAATACCGATTCGTTATTTACCAAATCGGTAAATATACCACCTACATAGGAAACGCCTATTACCGGTCGGTAGCGGCCGATTTCGGCCGTTACCGACCGGTAATAGCCTACCTACCTCTGGCCCTAAGTTACTTGAATGTATGAATGAATGAATGACTACACATTTATATAGCGCATGGTTACCCGGAGGCATCCCAGCGCTTAAGTGGTCCATTCCTCTCTGATGTATTAGAGGAAAAGAAAGGTTTTCAACATTTTTCTAAACCTGAGGTGGTTCTCCTCCAAACGGATAGCATCAGGGAGGTTGTTCCAAAGTTTTGCAGCCTGTAAAGCGAAGCGCCTACCACCCATGCGGTTTCTCCTAATCCTTGGGATTATTAGTAAATTCTTATTACTGGATCTTAGGGTCCTGCATGTTTGATAGGGGCGAAACCGAGGTAGGAGGAGATCTGGTCCAGAGTTAGACAGGGCTTTATGCACAATAGTCATTGCCTTAAATCTTAAATTCAATCCTTTGTTGTACAGGCAGCCAGTGGAGTTGCCTCAGCCCTGATTTGGCTGAGGTTCTTCGTGGTATGTCCAGTAACATCCGGGCTGCACAATTCTGGATAGTCTGTAAGATCTTAAGTGTCCCCTTAGGGGCCCCTAGATAAACTGCGTTGGAGTAGTCCAGGCGTGATCAAATCAACGCCTATACTAAAATCCTCCTAGCCTCAAATGGGAGTAGCCCTATGATTTTTCTAAGTGATCTGATCAGGGCATAGCTACCTTCCGAGCGTGTACCAGAAAATTGAGAGCTGGGTCCAGCCAAACTCCCAAGCTCTTAATTTGATCTTTTGGGAGCGGGGGCTGGCCCAGAGAGTCCGGCCACCATTCCTTTACAGACGTGGGTGCATTATGTCCCAGCATCATGACCTCTGTTTTAGCTCCATTCAGCTTCAAGAAGGACTCATTCATCCACTCATAAACTCTGCTGAGGCAGGAGGATAAGTTGTTATAAGTCGACTCCTGCCCAGACAGAGTGATGATAAGCTGAGTATTATCAGCGTAGGTCACCAGTTGCACCCCCCAGGGCAACACCACCTCAGCCAATGGTCTCATATAGATGTTAAATAAAGTAGGGCTGAGGGATGAACCCTGGGGAACACCACATTGTAGATGCATTGATGGGGATATAGCATCAGCCTAAAACACTGAAAAGGTCCGATCGGAAAGGAAGGATTGAAGCCACCTCAGTGCGGTCCCAGTGATATCTACATTACTCAATCTTTGAGTCAGAATAGTATGGTTAACAGTATCAAAGGCCGCACTGAGGTCTAATAGTAGTATGGCAGCACACTTCCCTTCATCTACAATCTTCCTTGTTTCCTCCACTACTGCAATAAGGGCAGTTTCGGTGCCCTGTTTGCACCTAAACCCAGTCTGGGTGGGATCGAATAGATTGTTAGTTTCGATGAAGGTGGATAACAGGGAGTTAACGTATTTTTCGGCAATCTTACTAATAGTAGGCAACAAAGAGATAGGGCGATAATTAGCCCAATCATCAGGGTTGAGATTGGGTTTTTTTAATAGCGCCCTTACTCTTGCCTGTTTCCACGCGGGTGGAACTGATCCAGCTGCCAAGGAGGTATTAATCACATCCTGTATCACCGGAGCCACCGTGTCTGAGACCAGATTAAGGACAGTTGGTGGAGCTACATCGATTGGTGAGCCTGATTTCAAGTTCCCCAAGAGCACTTGGACCTTTGCACAATCGAGGGGAGTGAATTCCTTGAGCAGGATCAAGTCTTGGGCATGGGGGAGGAATGGACCTACAGGGGTCACCTGGAATGACGAATAAATGTTTGCTACCTTTGCAGCAAAAATGTTTGCCAACTCCCTGCAACGAGGGTAAGCCAAAGGCGGATCGTTAGTAGGGGTAGGGGGAGTGACTAGAGACTTAAACATTTTAAAAATTTCCCTGGAGGAACTAGCGGCGGACGAAGTTTTCTCCCGGTAGTAGTTGGACTGGGTAACTTTAATAGCCCGTTTATAGTTGCGTAAAGCTAACCTATAGATATTTTTACTATCTTCACAGTAGTCTTTCCTCCACCTCCTCTCCTTGTGCTTACATATCTGCTTAAGGGCTCTCAGCTCTGGGGTGTACCA
The DNA here is from genome assembly GCF_964261635.1 of Lissotriton helveticus. Classification (NCBI taxonomy): domain Eukaryota; kingdom Metazoa; phylum Chordata; class Amphibia; order Caudata; family Salamandridae; genus Lissotriton; species Lissotriton helveticus. Next base: position 491,431,466 of record NC_136067.1, on the reverse strand, counting down.
AGCTTTTTTATTCGCCCCCCTGCGATGAGAGAGTTCGTCTTTGGGGAGGTCCAGGTCTAATGATACCTCCAACCACTGATTGAGGCGGGCATTCGCTTCTATGGGATCATTGCTGGGCTCGGGCTTAGTTTTCCTAAGGTCAGCAATCCATTTGTCCATAGGCAGTTTATACCAAACTCGACTTATTTTTTTAGAAAGGTTAGCCTGGTCTGGCTGCTCATGGTGAGTAAGGGAGAAGGACAAGAGGGCATGATCAGACCAAGGGACCAATTCAGTAACACCTTATCTGGTAGAGACTATATCTAGCTGCAGATTCCTTACCGACCCATGCATCCTCCCTGCTCTGCTAACAGATTTCTAAGGACAGGGATGACCTGTTCCAAGGCCCTAGATTTGACACACCAGTGGTCAGTTTTCTTCATGGATCCACTTCTCTGGCGTGGAAAGTCGTGAAAAAATATATAGGTCAACGTCACTGATGACGACAGAGCCGATCAATGCCACCTACCAACACGTAGGAGTACTGCTCACGAAAAATCTTCCTGATCCAGTCTGACGGTTTGGGAAATGCTAAGGTAAGGAATCTGCCGGCTAGGTATAAGCTCTACCGGATAAGGAGTTACCGAAGATGAGTAACTTGTTCTTTAGGTTGCCTGAGTCAGAATTGGCTTAAAACTAGCTCTACCACTTAACAACAACTCATGATCTGGAAGATCTTTCACTTTGATAGTGAACAACTCTGGCTCAGAGAACAATAACTTGCCTCCAGCCCCAGGAAAGGTTAATGAGTGTTAACTGCTGACCATTTAGCAGGTATTAGCTACATCGAGTGAACAGGAGCCATTGCTTCAGCACTACCTATTTTAACTTGGAGGCACCCAATAGGGCTTCGGCAATTCAGTTCCAGGACCCTCACAAGCAGCCAGTCTAGTGTCGCAGTAGGAGGGAAAACTAGTTCTGCTACCTGCCACACCTCCAGAGTTGGAATACACACCCTTGGCTGGAAGGCTTAACAGTTCTGGCGTAGAGAACAGTGACTTTCCTCTAGGCCCAGGAAAGACCAATGAGCGTTAGCTGTTCACCACTAAGGGGGAATTAGCTGTCTGAGAGACGATAGAACCATCTGGCAAAACAAAGGGCAGCTTTAGCAATACCTCTTTTGACTATTAGATGCCAGAGTGGGATTCTCCTATTAATCCCCAGGACTCCACTAGACAGTGGGGCTACTTCTACAGTAAGAGGGAAAAACAGTTTTGACTCTATGTAGGGGTATTGCCAAGAAGCTGAAGATAGGACTGCCTTGTGGCAGCTGGGCCCTGATAACTTGACATAGGGCTCCTGGTTAATTTTTCAGTAAGGCAAAGAGGAAGTGCTTTAAAAGGACGTGGGAGCTGGGACAAAAGTGTTAGATTTGGACTGTAGAATTTCTGCATCCCTGGCTAGTATTCAGGATAAATCTGGCACCTCCACCACCACCTGCTTCAGGGTCCCAAACAGCAGAAGGACTCCTAACTCCAAGAAGGCCCAGATGACAAACCCTACAATAGAATTTGCTGGAGAGCGACCCAGTGTCCATGGAATTAGGCCGAGAAAATGCACCAGTGCATACAATCAGACGTCCCATGTGGATAACAGTGTGACCTTCAATCCCCATGTATGACTTTAAAAGCATGGAGGAAGCAAGCACCTGTCAAAAGGAACTATTTCTGACATATGGAGAAGTCTACTTTTTGCATTAACTAGTTCACCCCTGAGAAGAACCTAGGAGCCCATAAGCCACTGGTGAATAATGTAAAATGTGAGACACCCAATTTTTAGATTGAGGATCGAATTGAAAGTGCCAAGTCTGCTTAGGAATAAATGGCACATTTTTCATTAGTAGGCCTTGGTATGGGCAAACATACTCTGTGCACTGTTGCAATAATTATCAAATGCCTAGTTGACTGGGGACACTGAATTGTTGATAGGTTTGGCAGAGTGAATATTTTCGCAAGACCCCTTTCCTGCAGTGACAATAATTCTCCAAGTCTGCTGATTAGATCTAAAATAAACTTCTAGGAAAGACTAAGGGCCTTGACCTGCCTCCCAAAGCGAATTTTGTTTTGATTTTGAATAACACAAAACTAAAGACTCCCCCACACCATCGTAGTTTTCTCCCATGGTTTGGGACATTTAAACATTTTTACTCTCCCTTACTGCCAGGTTTTTCACAGTGGTAAAGGATAGTAAAAACTGACCAATTCCACCTCCCACCCTATTTCGGCAGGCGGTGGAATGGCCAAACCGCCAACAGCCATTGCTCCACCAGTCATTGGAGGGCAAGGTTCAGTTACTCACATACTTTAAGTCCCCCTCAAGGTAAATCAGACGTGTGGACTTTCAGTTTGGTGGAGAGCGTGCTCCTTTGCTATTGGTACAGGTTACTGTCACCGACAAACTCTAAATCAGCCCCTCTGTCTTGAAATTATCTTTTACCATTGATCGAGGTGCATCCGCAATAGCTGTCCCCAAACTTGCCTTCAACGGCACCCCCTTCCTTGAGATTTCATGTCCCAATTATTCACCGACAATTGGAAGCACACCGAAGTCAACACCCTCCTGAAAAAACCCTCAGCAGACCCGATGGACCTCAAGAACTTCAGGCCCATCTAACTGCTTCCATTTGTAGCCAAAGTAATTGAAAAGGCCGTCAACATCCAACTAGCAAATTTCAACGAAGCCAATAACATCCTGGACTCTTCCCAATCCGGATTCCGCAGCAACCACAATACGAGGCCACCCAACTCGCTGCCATCGACGACATCCACACCCTCCTCGACCAAGGCCAAATGGCCGCCTTCATCCTCCTGGACCTCTCAGCTGCCTTCAATACCATCTCCCATTGCACCCTAGCCACCAGACTCGCTCTGGCCACCATGCCTTGCATCTACAAGACCAGAATGGGGGAAAGGTCCTTCTCCTACCTCACAGCCAAGACCTGGAATGACCTCCTCCTGCACCTCCGGCAAAGCCGTACACTGATCCAGTTCAGGAGAGATCTCAAGACTTGGCTTTTCTGGCGACCAGAGCGCACCCTACGGATCCGCCCCCCCTCCCAGCGCCGTGGAACCTCATGGGTAAGTAGTTGTGCTATAGAAACCCCTGATTAATTGATTGACCACACAAATCAAAAAAGAGTGAACCACACCACTCTTGATACCAGAGTATCACAAGGATTGTCTTGAAAACCTTCAACCACTATTTACAACCAATGTTCTATATAATCTCCACTAGAGTGATATAGTGGGCAGCATCATCATCGGGTCTCCCACCTTGGTACTAAATTCTCCAGGTGAGCAACTCCTCCACCAGGAGGTAGAGTGTCTGGATGAAGATAATGGTGGGATCTGTACAAAAGAATACAACTACCTCCTATACCTGTGTAAGTGATTTTCGTGTGAATGCTGGGATAAGGGTACAATTAAAAACAAAGCGATATTGTTTGGACTTATTACCAATCCATTGCATGTAGAAATCTGGTCTACATGTTTCGGCCATAGGAGCCTCTGTGGGTCAGTTGGTCTTCACCTGGACCTCGTGAATCAAGTCCCTGTATTTGTTGCTGCTGATGAGGTACTCGGGTAAGTTTATTAACTTATTGGTCTTTGTTACAAGCTGAAGCTTTAAGAAAGGACAAACAGGCTTGCAGAAGGCAAGAAACGATTTGGCGTAAAAATTATGAGCCACTAGAAAAAAATCTATATAAATCCATGCGCTCAGATTTTAAAAAAAATATGATTGGGGAGAAAACTCTCTACTATACAGCACAGATAGAAAAAGCCGGTAGTTCCAGTAAAGAACTATTGAAAAATGTGACCACAAAACATGATTCCGTTAAATATAATCAAGAATTTTGTGATGCTCTGGCTCTCTCCTTTAGAACAAAGGTAGATCAAATCTATGATCAGTTCACCCACTCCACGCCAAATGGCAAAATCCTTGAACAAGAAATTGGTAGGAAAGTCTCTTTTTAATTTCTCTCTGACTTCTATGCCAATCATCAAACTTGTCTCCATGGTCAAGGCAGGCACTCCGGAACACCCTTGCCCCCCTAAGATCCTACAAAATATCTGCCATTTTATTGGACTGTATCTATCTAAGATATTTAATCAGATGATAGAGCAAGGATCCAGGCGTGCATCTTGCCTCTTCTAAAAAAAAGTAATTTGGATTCAACTGACACAGCCAACTATCGGCCCATTGCGAGAATCCCACTTCCAGCCAAGATAATTGAGAAAACCATGAATGCGAAACTCTCCACTTTTATTGCATCCAATCAGATTCTAGACCACATCAAGTTTGGCTTCAGAGCTAACCATAGTACAGAGTCAGCTCTGATTAAGACTACAGAAGAAATCGGTTCTTCACTAGGCAGCGGTGGGTCAGCAGCCTTGGTGCTGTTTGACCTATCCGCTGCATTTGATATGGTTGACATACTCTTCTGGTTCATCGTCTACAATCAATTGGGATAGGAGGTAAAGTCCTCTCCCTGTTTACATCGTTTTTATCAGAAAGGACTCAAACTGTTCATTTGGGCAAATTTAAGTCGGCACTTTTCACCCTTCCATGTGGTGTTCCGCAGGGCTCATCGTTGAGCCCCACACTATTTAATATTTATGTAGCGGATTTAGCACCACTGATAAGAAGTTTTTATTTGATTCTCACTTCTTATGCCAACGACACCCAACTGGTGATCTCGACAGTAGATAAGGACATCAACCACTCATTAAAACTCCATGATTGTATGCTCACCCTAAGTCATTGGATGAGCACTCATTGCTTGAAACTCAACTCAAGCAAAACAGAGGTGATTATGTTCGGAAACGTCTTTCCACCTTGGTCCCCAGCTTGGTGGCCAGATAATCTTGCCCTCCACCCTGTGGATAAATCTAAAAACCTTGGGGTTATCATTGACGAGAAACTTATCTTTAAAGCTCAAGTCTCCAAGGTTGTGTCCTCTTCGTTCTTCATGATTAAGAATAAAAGAAAACCTCTGCCTTTTATTCCAAAATCCTCCAGAAAGTTGGCTGTAACTTCCTTAGTCTTGTCCAAATTTGACTACTGTAATGGACTATACATCAATGTGCAATCTACCCTTCTCAGGAAGTTACAGGCAGTACAAAATGCTGCCGTAAGACTGATTCTGGACACACCTTAATAGCAGTCTGTCAGATCAGCAATGCAAGACCTTCACTGGCTGCCAGTCGGCCAGCGGATAAAGTTTAAGGCACTCTGCATTGCCCATAAGGCACTGCACAAAGAAGGGCCAACATTTCTAGAGGACCTTTTTAGATGGTATTCCCCAAATAGACCTTTGCGTTTGGCTAATGCCAATCTGATGCCAGTGGTCAGGATTAAAAAGATGAACTGGGGGGAGGAGTTTCAGCTACAATACCATCAAGGAATGGAACTCCCTTCCACTATATCTCAGAAAAACTCCCTCCCTTCTTGAGTTCAGAAAACAACTGAAGACCTGGCTCTTTTAGTAGCAGTAGCCCTTAGCACAGTATGTTGCACTGGAAGCGCCAGGACACCTGAGGGCATTTGTGCGCTGTATAAATTTAATTAACATAACATAACAAGCGTGATTGTTGTCTATAGCCTGAAGCAGACGAGCAAATCTATATATGGAAATACTTTGACACGTCATAGTTTACCTGTGATTACCTCCTTCTGAACCTTATGTGTGGTTACTTTAAGTGCACCTACAACCAGACAGTGCAGGTTAAGTGATGAATACACTTCAGAGTCATTTTAATCTATTTTTAAAACATATATATATTTTTATTTCATCACTAGCATTCATTATACACAAATTATGAGGTTTTTCCACGGATGGAGACAATAAATATACAATATTGAATAATAAAATATCAATAATAAATGTGATAAACCTGTGATTTAAAAAGAACACTTTGTTATCCGATTGGGTTAAAAAAGTACCTTTATACCTGCATTTGCAGCTAGGTTATCAGCTACGGTCTAGTGCCGCATCTTTCCTCCTTCCAACTATAGATCGGGCCCAGATATATTTCCCAATCTTTTTGCTCTTCAGCCCTGGTTTTCATACACCCTCTTTTCTAGGTTGAAAATAGCTATAGCCTCCCTAAGCATTGCTGAAAAGTAGGGACCAGGGGGTCCCAACATGCCGTTTATATACAAATTCTGACCACTGCCATAGCCACGAATAGAAAACATTGATATTCCTCAGGTGTTTCATTATTACTAACCCCTAGTAGCATTAGTTCTGAAGTTAGATTTATCTTTATTTTCAGCGATTGGTTTAGAAACATTTCTATTTCCCTTATCAGGGTTTCTAGCCTGGGACACATTGCAAACATATGTACTTGGTTGGCTTCAGTGCTGCTACAGCGGGGGCAGATGATCTCAAATAGTTCCACCCGCTCCTCCATTGAGCTATTTTTGCCCGGGGTGTAGTATAATGTAAACAGCGTTTTGTAGTGCTGTGCTTGTAATCCGGCCGAGCACAAAATGGTCCTTGCAAGTTCTAGGGAGTCTAAGAAGCTACCATGAGCTTTACCTAGTTTTTGTTCCAATTTTGCACCTTGCTGCTCAAGATCGTCTTGGCTGAACTGGGACAATTCCGAATAAATACGCCTAATGGCACATCCTATGTTGTCCCTAACCACCTCCATGACACTGTTTTGGCTGAAGCCCTTTAACCCTCCTTTTTTTCTTACTTAGAAAGCTTCCTATTTGCATGGTTTTAAAAAAATCTCTCCTATGAATTCAAAATTTGATTTGCATATCACTAAATGGCTGAAACCCATTTTATTCCATAAGATCCCCTACCTCCTAAATACCTGGGTCCTCCCATCTTGCCATAATGTTATCCTGGAAAATTCCTGGGAGCATTGAGTTTCTAAAAAGTCGAGTGTAAAAGTTAATTCTGCCAAGCCCCAATTTTCTTTTAAATGCAACCCATATCTGAAAAGCTGTTAATAAGGTTTTAAATCTAACTTTTTTGTAGTAGCTAGTCTTACTATAGTTCAAGAAGTAGCCCTGGGCCTTGTTTCTTAGTAGTGGTTTGTAAACATCTGGTGACCCAGTTTGACTCCACCGATCTTTTGCCTTCCTTTCCATCAACTCCTGCATGTATTGTAAAGCTGCAACCCAATAATAAAGTCTAAGATGTGGCACCCCCACCCTCCTCTCTCTCTCTTAGGTGTCAGAAATTGTAATGCTCTCCTAGTCTTCCCGTGTGCCCAGATACACTTATTAAATGTATTCTCCAACCCCTTGAACCAATGCTTTCCAAATTCCAGGGGTATGACCCTGAAGAGTAATAAAATCTTGGGCAAAAAATCATCTTAATTATATTGCACCGGCCAACAAAAGAAAGATGAATATTGTGCAACCTGTCAAAGTCCTTTTTTCCTTTCCAGATGACTGAAGCTATATTTACCTCTACCATTTGACGAAGCTCTGAAGTGATATTTATCCCTAAATAGGTGGCTACCTGGTCACCCGTTGATCCTCCAGATCAGTTGAGTTGTTTATAACTATCTGTCTTTACTGCTGATTGAGAAAATACCCTGAGATCTTCCAGAATACTAGAGCTTCCTCCCCTATTGCCCCAATTGCTATTTGAGGATCAGGTGTGATGACTGCCAAATCATCGGCACATGCAAGGATTTTTGTTTCTCGTTCCTGAAATCTCATAGGTTTGATACTTCTGTTTGCATCAATCTTACGAATCTGGGGGTTGATAAATAACGCAAAGAGAAGGAGGGAACACGGGCACCCATGCCTAGTCTCCCTTGTAATCCATATTGGGTCTGTGTTCCCTACATTCACTCTTAATCGGCCCACTGGGGACCGATATAAGCCCTGAATTGCCTTAATAAAGCTCTTCCCAATCCCAAACCGTTTGAGGACGCCCCACAGAAAATCCCAGCAGACCCTATCAAACGCCTTCTCTGCATCAAGTAGAATCAGTGCCATACGGTCTCCTGAGACAGCTGCAGCATCCAGCAGCGTTATCACCCTTCGGATATGTTCTGTGGTAACCCTGCCAGGTATAAACCCATGCTGTCGAGGATGGATCTCCTTACCAATGATTAAACCTAGTTGTGATGCTAGTGCCTTTAGGAATACTTTCACATCGCTGTTCATGAGGGTAATTGGTCTTTTAGAACCCTGCTTCCCGAAAAGGCGGCTTACCTTTGACTACAATTACAGTCTGGGCCCATGACTCTGGAACAGAATTCCCTATCCAAGCCTGTCTAAATGTTTTATTCACATTGGGCCCTAAAACAGTGAAAATGTTTTTTATGGAACTCAAGGGGGGATCTGCTCAGGTCCCACTGCCTTGCCAGAAGGGAGGACTTTCAGTGAGCTACATAATTCTTTCATAAACTCCTTAATCCAACTGTTCATGTGTGAAATATATCTTGGATCCTTCCATAAACCTCTCTCAAGAGTCCAGGTTCTCTCTTTCCTTTCCACCCCTGTGAAGTTGACAGTCAATACCAGGTGGTTATGGTCCGACATAACTCGGGGGTACTTTTCTATGCTGCAGCTTGGGATCAACTGACGTGAGGTAAGAAAGTAGTCTAGCTGTGCTACTGCTTTATGTGGGCCAGAGAAATACATACTCCAAGAATCAGTGGGTTTCAGCAAAGGCCATATGTCAACTAGCCGGTTATCTTGAGTTAATGATATAAGGGCTCTATAGACCTTGCATTTTCGGCCTTCATATTTACCAATATTCGCCCCCAGTACCCCATGCAGACCATTAATGTTCAGGTCACCACATAGTATACCTGATGATGGCCATAATGCTAGTTCAGCATTCAGAAATTCCAAAACCTCAAGGTCATCACCAGTAGGTCCATACTCTGAACATATAGTAAAGGTATGTTTGTGGTAGCAAAACTCTGCTAGCACCCAGTGCCCAGGCTTATCGGACTGACATTTCTTGAATATTATGTCCCTCCTCCGAGATAAAATAGCAACCTCTCTCGTCCTGGCTCCCTGTGTGGTATCAATAACAAGATTGTACCCAAGCTGTTCAAATAGTTTACTCCTTATGCCCGCAATCAAGCAATCAATCAGAGTACTTGTAAAGCGCGCTACTTACCCGTGAGGGTCTCAAGGCGCTATGGGGAGGGGGTGCCGCTACTGCTCGAAGAGCCATGTCTTGAGGAGTCTTCTGAAGGTGAGTAGGTCTTGGGTCTGCCGTAGGTGGATAGGGAGGGTGTTCCAGGTCTTGCCGGTCAGGTAGGAGAAGGATCTGCCGCCGGAGGTTGTTCGTTGGATGCGGGGGACAGCGGCGAGGCTGGCGGAGTGGAGCTGGCGGGTGGGGGTGTAGAAGCGGAGTCTGCTGTTCAGGTAGGCTGGTCTGGCGTTGTGGAGTGCTTTGTGTGCGTGGGTGAGGAGCTTGAAGGTGATCCTCTTGTTGACGTGGAGCCAGTGTAGGTCTCTCAGGTGGGGGGTGATGTGGCTGCGGCGGGGGACGTTGACGATCAGTCGGGCGGAGGCGTTTTGGATGGGTTGTAGTCGTCGTAGGTGTTTTGCTGGGATTCCTGCATAGAGTGCGTTGCCATAGTCCAGTCTGCTGCTGACGAGGGCCTGTATCACCGTTCTTCTTGTTTCGGTCGGGATCCACTTGTAGATCTGCAGAGCATGCGGAGGGTGTTGTAGCAGGAGGAGGAGACGACGTTTACCTTTTTAGACAGGGAGAGGGAGGAGTCTAGGATGAATCCTAGGTTGCGTGCATTGTCGGTGGGTGTCGGTGCTGTTCCCAGTGTGGTCGGCCAGCAGAAGTCATCCCAGTCTGAGGGGGTGGGTCCAAGGATGAGTACATCCATCTTGTCCGAGTTCAGCTTCAGACAGCTGTTCCTCATCCAGTCGGCGACGGCCCTCATTCCCTCGTGGAGATTGGTTTTGGCAGTGTGCGGGTCATTGGTGAGGGAGAGGATGAGCTGGGTGTCGTCAGCGTAGGAGATGATATTGAGGTTGTGTTGGCAGGCCACTTGTGCGAGGGGGGCCATGTAGACGTTGAACAGCGTCGGGCTGAGGGATGAGCCCTGGGGAACGCCGCAGATGATGTCGGTGGCCTCGGATCGGAAGGGCGGAAGGCGGACGCTCTGGGTTATGCCGGAGAGTAAGAACGTTGTCCAGTCAAGGGCCTTCTCTTGGATTCCAGCTTCTAGGAGGCGTGTCTTTAGTGTTTGCGATGGCAGACCGTGTCGAAGGTGGCTGACAGGTCCAGGAGGATAAGGGCTGATGTTTCGCCGTTGTCTAGTTGGCACCTGATGTCGTCTGTGGCAGCGATGAGGGCTGTCTCGGTGCTCTGGATTCGTCTGAACCCGGACTGGGACGGGTCCAAGATGTTGTTGTCTTCCAGGTGGCGGCCCAGTTGCATGTTGACAATTTTCTCGATGACCTTCGCTGGGAACGGGAGCAGGGAGATGGGCCGGAAGTTCTTGAGGTCCTTGGGGTCCGCCTTGGGCTTCTTGAGAATGTGAGTCTCTTGAAGAAATACAATATCAGCCTGAAGCACTTTCAGAAGTATTGCTACTTTTTGCCTTTTGCTTCGATCATTCAGACTGCAGATATTTACTATTGCAATTCAAATGCTCACCATCAATAGTTTTTAAGAGATATTAATATAGACATAACCAACACAGATTGTGTATTACCCCAGTTTCCTACTACAGTAATTATGTTCGCCTTACATTTCCAATTTCCGTGGTGCACCTCATGTACTGTGTTAACCATGTTTACCCCCTCCCTTTCCTGCCCCCAAAGTACCCGCTACCCAACCCTACCCCTCCTTCCCCCTTGCTCCCTCCTCTCCCCGCCTCACTCCCACCATATGCGAACAAATAGGTCACCATTGACCTATGTGATGCCGCCTGCTCCATCCGCATCGAGATAGCCCTGTGTCCTGGCCCCTAAGCAAAAAAGTAGGCAAACACCCGGCCCCCCCAGTGACTATTAACAAAAAAATCATTATTTAGAATCTATATTATGACCTCGGGGCATAATAATCCCCATTTCTCTGACCCTCATTTTCCCACTCTCTCCCACATCAATGTGACCATAGTCCTGCTTGCTCCTGCTCGTTCATTAAGTTAGGGTCCTCTCTGTTACTATCTTGTTGGAGCAGCACCGTCTTTTGTTTCCTGGAGCTCCTTCAGAAAGTCTTGGGCCTTAATTTCTAAAGATAACATCCGCACCCTTCCGTTGCGTATAACTTTAAGTCGCACTGGATTCGAAAGATACACTTCACAACCTAGCGCCTGGAATGGTGATATTAGCTGGAGTAGTCTTAACCTCCTTTCTACTGTAGTATGGCAGAAATCCAGTCATGCGGTCATGCGAAAAAGGTATGGCCGTCAAAGGAGCGTTTAGCATCTGGCCTTGCTTTGTCTGTTTTAGCCGGCCGAAGGAGAAAGTTCCTTAAGAAGACTAAAACCACCCTGGAACATTCAGATTGTCCTGCCATGTTGTTTTTCTTTTGAATCAATGGGAAATGATGCGCTCGTACCTCGACATCCCAATTCCAGTGTGATAGTGCAGGGAAAGTGGAGTGGTGTGGCTCACTGGTTAGAGGCGGCAGACCCGGGAGCAGAGGTCGGCCTGGGACCAGGGTTCAATTCCCGACACGGCAGGGTCGTGGACCAGGGTCAGCGGACTCGACAATTCTCGCCTCGGTGCCTACTCTAACCTGGGGTCCCACTCGGCAACTCTGGGCATTAGCTTGCCTAATCGCCACAACGGCCCCATCAACGCCGGGGATGCCTGGCTCCACCTTGGGGACTCCCAGTAGGGACCATCCCACAGGGAAAGCCAGGACGGGTTTCCCAGTGGTATACAGCGCCGGGACGCCCCTTTGCTGGGGCAGCTGTGCGCTTTACAAGTATACGACATTTAACATTCAAAGCACTCTTTAAAAGGCCTACCATAATTGCTCTTATATCGTTGCCTTCAATGTTCTCAGCTAACCCCAAGAATTTGAGACTATTTCGGCGTTGCCAATTTTCAAAGTCTTCAAGCTTCCACATTACGTCCGCCACCTGTTTGTCCTGCAGCTCCTTGTGTACCTGTAGTTTTTCAACTTCACCTTCTAGAGCTACTGTCCTTTCCTCGAAAAGGGTCACCCTTTCTTTAACTTCCGAGCAGATTTTGCTCACCTTTTGGATCGACCCTTGCAGTTTTTTGGTGGCCTGGTGTGCTCTGTGATTTTTTTGTCAAGCTTCCTCTTGCATCTGTTTAAGTGTGGCATATACTAGATCTTTCGAGGGCGAGGCTTTCTGATCAATAAGATCATTCTGAGTTGTAATTTGATAATCCATCTCCTCATCATAGACCTGACTGATAGCAGAGTAGTCCCATTTGAGCCTTTTTTTAAAAAAAAACTTTTTATTCGTGACTGTGACAAGTATGACATGTTACATTCAATCATAGTCGGTTCTATCAGTCTTTTCCTTTTTTCCTTGTCAGCTATAAACTGTGGCGTAACATTCTTCGAATTCAACTGTCCATTGTATCATACATTTCCTCGGATATCAATCAAGTGCAGTGTTTAAAATCTACACTCAAATTACAATATCGCCCGTATGTAAACTATCCCTCAACCCCTTCCCTCCCCCTCCCTGTCTCCTGGCTATTTCCTTGTACATACACTGTCTTTTGGGTACATTAGCTTTCAGTTTTCACAGAGAGTGTTTTAGTCATCAGGCTTGGTTATCCGGTGCAACTTGCATATACAATCGTCCGCACTGGCAGTCTACATATCATGTGTATGGTCAGATGGTATGTTCCTACAGCAGTTCTAGGTCCATATTCCCCAGCTCTATCAACATTCCATCCCATTCTAGCGCTATAGGGTATTTACGCAGTTCTTTCTCTTCTTCCCTACGCAGTGTCTCAGCTTCCGCTTTACCCCATTTCAGCAAGTCAGATCGCCATATATCTACATTTGGGGGTCTGGGCGATTTCCACCTCATAGTGAGAAACCTGAGTGCCAACAAGAGGGCCAAATCTATAATTTTCAGTTGTGCCTTACAGGTCTTGGATCTCTTCCTGTGTCCTATCAAGCAGGGTAGTGCCCCCTCAGGGATCTGTAGGGCAGTTACAGTGTGCAATATGTTTCTGATCGTCGCCCAGTAATGGCATATCCTCTGGCATGTCCACAGCATGTGAAGGATACATGCTTCATCCTCCTGACATCTAGGGCAATTGTGGGGGGTGGCAGGGAACATCCTGTGGAGCCTCTGGGGGTGAGATATGCCCTATGTAAAATCATGGCCTGTATGAATTTGAATTTAACGTTTCTGGAAACCCTCCTATGTTGACCCAGGATAGTCTTCCATTCCCCGTCTGTTATGGCCTCCCCTGTGTCCGTAGTCCAAGCCTCCCTGAGTGTGGTGAGGGGCAAAGCTGCATGTTCTCTAATGCCTACATAGAGCCACTTTACTAGATGTCCACCTGTCCCCATATAGTGGAGGAGATGAACCAGCTCGTGTTGGTCTGGCTTGGTACGTTGTGGGGCCCATATGCGTCGTATATAGTGGGTCACCGAGGCGTGCAGAAGGTACAGTCGTGGCGGGGCACCTGTAGATTGTGCAAAGGAGGCGTGATCCAGTAGGGTGTCGTCCCCAAACAGGTCCCCCACTCAGTCCACTCCAACATCCGTCCAAGGTTGTAACCTACGTTGTGTCAGGTTCCCTTGTGGCGTTGGGAATCCCAGGAGGGGGATGTTGTCTGCGTAGGGACTGGTCCCAGCTGTGTAAGTCAGTGCCTTTCTCCAACATCTCAAAGCTACATGTAATAGGGGTGGCAGTCTCTGGGGATCTTGGCAGCGGGCAGTAGAAGGGAGTGTAGGTCTCCGCGTGCCAGTTTGTCTGCTGTATAAGCAATCTCATGTAGGTTTCTACCCGCCACCCAGCGTGTTAGCCATTGGAGTTGGCTTGCATAATAGTAGCTACGTAGGTCGGGCACGCCTAGGCCTCCCTGTCGGGTGTTCAGCTGTAGTTTCTTGAGGCTTAGTCTCCTTCTTCCCGATCCCCATATAAGGGTGATTAATAATGTATTTAGTGTGGTAAAAATTTGCTGCGGAAGTAGCACTGGCAAGTTTACGAAGTAGTACAGGATCTGGGGAAGTAGGACCATCTTTGAGATCGCCACCCAGCCAATCACAGACAGGGGCAGGGACGTCCAGAAATTCACACTACTGCGAAGGCCATTGATTGCCCGCCGTACATTACCCTCAATCTGATCTTCCGGATTCCGGGACACGTTGATACCGAGGTATTTGAATGTAGTTGGTGCTACCTGGATCTCATAAGTGCCAAACCGTATATGGGTAGGCCGCTGTCCTTCCTGGAAAAAGAAGCCCAGGGACTTTCCCGGGTTTATGGCCAGGCCAGAGATGGTCTCAAACCGTTCAAAGATGGTCGCTAGATGTGAATGATCACCCTGCAGATTCCGGAGGAACACCAGTATATCGTCGGCATATATGGAGACCAAATTATGGATGTCTCCAACTGGTATGCCCGCCTCCTCCGCCCGAGCTCGGAGTGCAATCGTTAGGGGTTCCAGTGTAAGTACGAACAGTAATGGCGACAGCGGGCATCCCTGTCGGGTGCCCCGGTGGACGTCATAACTGTCCGAGGTGTGTCCGCCTATGCCTGCTCTAGCCGTTGGATTTGTATACAGCAACCGAATCCATTTTATCAGGGCATCCGGGAAACCGAATCGTTTTAGGACTTCGAACATGAAGTCCCACACCAGGGAGTTAAACGCTTGTCGGAGATCCAGGGCTATGCAGCCAGCATGCGGCAGATCGTGTGGGGTGGTCGCCATTAGGGCGTGGATTCGCCTCTGGGAGAAAGCCACATTGGTCAGTGTGAATCAGATCAGGGAGATGGGCTTGTATTCGTAAGGCGATAGCTTTGCTAAGGATTTTATACTCCGTGGAGAGCATGGAGAGGGGTCTATAGTTGTTCACATCAAGGGCGTCCCTGCCAGGTTTCGGAATGGAAATTACCAAGGCCTGCATAGTCGTGGCTGGTAGGTGGCCGGCCTCATAAGCAGTTTTGTATATTTTCTCCAAGGCGGGTGTCAGTGATTCAGAGTAAGTTTGGTAAAACTCCCCAGGCAGTCCATCCATGCCCGGAGTCTTACCCCGGTTAAGTGTGTGTATAGCTACTTTTATTTCCTGCTGTGTTATGGGTCCGGCCAGGGCCGTCTGAACCTCTTGGGTCAGGGCTGGAATCGTCAGTTCTCCTAGGAAGTCCAACATGGCATCCCCAGCATCCGCGGGGGGAGGAGCATAGAGTCTCTCTAGGTGGGTCTTAAATACAGTGTTAATTTCTAGTTGTGTATTTACCTGCCTGCCTGTCTCATCACGGATACTCACAATTATTGGGATCTCAGGGGTATCTCGGATCAAACGTACCAGCAGTGCACCGGGTCTATCCGCCTCCGCCTGCTGGTGTCTCAAATAGTCCCTATAGTCCATAACTCTCAAGGTTTCCAGGAGTTCTGCGTGCTCAATGTTACACAATTGTAAGTCGCCTTTGCACTCAGGGTCTGTTCCTACCTCAGTCTCAAGCTCCTTCAGACGGTTCTCCACTCCGCAGAGTTTGTCATGGAGTTCTTGCCTGGCTCCCACCAACCGCCCAATCGCAGCCCCCCTTATCATAGCCTTCATTGCATCCCACACTACCAGGTTCGAGGACGTGGAGTCCCAGTTTTCCCTGAAGTAATTGGCTAACGTGTCGGCAAGGTGTGTGCGGAACGGGCCATCTTCAAGTAGTGAGGGATTGAGCCTCCAGGTGGGGACTGGTGAGGGTATCTTTCCCCAGTGTAGGTCTAGTGTGAGCGGCCTATGATCCGAAAATGTTTTGGCAAGATAGTCTGAGGACGTAAACTTGGCCGTTAAGGAGTTGGTGCATAGAAATCGGTCTAGGCGGGTATGTAGGTTATGCAATGGGGAGTAATATGAATATTCTTTGTGTGTTGGATGTAGTGCACTCCATACATCTGTCATTCCCCATCCCTGAAGCCACGTCCCAAATGAGTCAGACAGCTTGTGAACCCCTGTCGCCTGGAGGGGAGGGTGCGATCTGTCTAGGTCCACGTCTAGTACCATGTTCCAGTCTCTCCCTAAGACCCAGGGGACGTCTATCCAATCTGCTAAAGCTCTCCCCACGGTTGCAAGGAAGCTGACCTGATCAATGTTCGGGGCATAGATGCTGCCCAGGACCACCATTGTACCGTCTAGTGTGCCCTTCACCAGTATGTAGCGCCCTTGGTCATCCACCCTCCTCTCCAGTTCCACGAAAGGGGTACCATACCGCACCCATATCGTGGCCCCTTTGGAGAAGGCAGAGTACTTAGTGGAAAATATGGTTCCTCTCAATTTTTTCTGTAGTGTGTGCGCCTCAGACTGTGTTAGGTGTGATTCCTGTAGGAATACTATGTGCGCACGCTGGCGAATCAAGAAGGCGTGCACTCTATGTCGCTTTTGCACTGCCCCAAGCCCTCGCACCTTCCAGGTAACCAGCCTATATTTCCCTTTCTTGTCAGCCATACCCAAATACAGGCGCCATAGTGGACAGCTTTTCATAATACAATATGTACATTATCAGTGCTAGCCAGGAGACGGTTCCCTCCCCTTCCATAACACAAACTCTGGAGGCGCAGCCTCGGAACTCTGCTGTGCCAAACATGAAACTGTAAAACATAATCAAACAATCTGCGGTGCATACGCTCTTGGGGGGGGTCGGCTAAGCATGGGCCGTGTCCGAAGAGCCATACTTGTTTGAGCTGTCGGCTCAACGGTACCGCCGGGAGAGTTATCATATAACCGTCCCTTACCGGCAGCCGCTTTTAGGGAGGGGGGGACATTTCCTGCATATACAGTGTTATGTTCCTATGTTTCACAGAAGTGTGGGGTGTGTGAGAGTCTTTGTCCCAGAGACAATACATAGAAAACGCAAGTTGGCACCCTCAAGTTTCATCACAGCAATAGATAAACACAATCATGCACCCTATCAGTAGATCTCCTTCCCTCCCCATGTTGTGGCTGTTAAATCAGTTTATACCAAAAGGATACTACTTTGACCTGAGGACCCAGGTCTCATCCGTGCGAGGAGTTATTCCTGGGCATTGTCTAGAAGTTCATCTGCCGCTCTAGGCGTTACAGTCGGGAACAGCACCATACTATTTTCCGAGTCCGAATGTACAATGCTGTCTTCAGTGTCCGTATTGATTGTCCCTCGCTCCTCCCTGAAGGAGCCCACCAGTGCGATAGCGTCGTCCCGTCCTTGTTTCTGTTGGTGATCAGTAGGTTTACGTCGATTTGGTTTCGCACTTCGTGCACTCGATCTATCCTCCGCACGATCCAGGCCGGTCTTTGATCCGTTGGCTGATGATCCCTGGGTTGGGTCCGGGTTCTCTTCAATATCCATCACTTCCAGCCACTCTTCCACGTCCGTGGGGCTTTCAAAGAAGTGAGTTTTGTTGTCGTGGATCACCTTGAGGCGTGCAGAAAACAGCAGGGCATAGCGGAGTTTGGCTCTCTGGAGTCTCTGTTTTACCGCGTAGTAGGAGGATCGCTGCTTCTGCACCAGATTGGTGTAGTCTGGGTAGAGTGAAATATGTGTGTTCTCATACTCTATGATGGATTTCATTCGGGCCCGTCTAAGCAGCTCGTCCCTATCTCGGTAATTAAGAATCTTAACAATCAGAGGCCAGGGCAATTGGCCCGATTTCGGCCTACCTGCGGGGATCCTGTGCGCTCTCTCCACACAGAAGAACGGGGACAGACCCTCTGCAGCTACGTTATCTCGGAACCACTGCTCCATGAATTCCGTCGCATGAAGCCCCTCACTACGTTCCGGAAGTCCAATGACGCGGATGTTATTCCGTCGATTGCGACCTTCTGCATCCTCCACTCGTTCCATATGAGTTTTTACTTGGTGTTGGATTTGTTGGATGGAAACGGCGTGGTCTGCCACCGTCGGGGTGAGGTCTGTCAGCGTCAGCCCTTGGTCTTTAACTTTATCCGCCAGCTTATCGTGATCGGCTTTAAGCAGTGAGAGATTAGTGGTCAGGGTGCCCATTTGCGACTCCATTGCGGCCCTGGCGTCTCTGATTTCCTTAAGTATCAGATCCAGTTTGTCCCCTTGTTGCTCCTCCGAGAGGGTAGAGTTCAGCGTTAGAGGTGTGGGGCCTCCCAGGCCCGCATCCGGAGTAGGTCCCGTAGAAGTCCCTTCCTTGCCATCCGTGGCCTTAGCACCTTTCCGCACCATGGTTGTCGTCTGGGGGCCCACACCAGGCTGGGTCTACGTCGCAGGGCAGGCACCTACCGCACCCCGTCTTCCTCCCACTCGGGTTCCCGTCTCAGCCCTGCGACCTCTCAAGTCTTTGAAAGGCGATCGATCCCTCGACAGGGTTCTAGTTAGGTCACTATTACTCCAGGATGCACAGGCCGCACCCACCTCTCTCCAACGCAATGGGGCAGCAGGGATCAGCTCACAGGGTGGGCGAGTTGGCACCCTCCACCCAGGGTAACAATGTTGGTCTTCTTCGCACCCTCACTCGTCACTTGGGCCCGTTCCCGCGTCTCCGCTGGATTAGGCGGCAACCGTCCATTGCCCCGCACCGTCGGCGTAGCGCGACTCTAGGTCTGCGGCTCCCCTCCGCCTGCCTCCCCCTCCTCGTTCAGGGTAGTAGCGGTGATTCTCTTCGCGTCCCTGGTCCCGGTCCAGGCCGACGGCACTTGTGGATTCTCGCCGTCCTGGCCCTCCAGCAGCGGCAACGTCAGTGGGGAGAAGGGGGGGGGGGAGTGGGGGAAGGCAGACAGGGCCGGCCCCGCACCTCCCACGGCGTCTTAGTGTTTCCCCCACTCGCTGGCAGTAACCGGGGTCTCCGGCCAGGGGCGCCGGCACGTCGCGGTTCCCGGGCTTCCCGCAGGCGGGGCTCACCTCCGTGCGCCAGTTCTTTTCACCAGGTGGTCGCGTCCAGGCTCCCAGAATCCTGTACCTAGGGTGTTAGGGGGGGAACCTCAGCTCATTCCCCCACGGCGTCGTTAGTAGTCGGGCAGTTGGTCAGGCAATCGTGTCCGGGCAGGCCCCGACACCACAGCAGACAGCATCCAATGCCCCGGGTAGGGCTCGCACTCGAGGTCCCGGCTTGCGGCGTGGGACTAGGCCGCAGACCTCCTCTTGCAGTCCGCCCGGTATCCGCGGCTCCCGGAATCCTCAAACTTCCGTCGGGGCGAGCGGGGCACCTCAGCGGCAGATTCCAACCGTTGGTGGCGCAGGACGGCCTCCCGTTACGGCTAGCAGGATGTGTTTTTCTCCCGTCGGCACCGGAGCTCTAACAGCCTCCGTCCGCCATGCTGGCTTGCTAGTCACGCCCCCCTCCCATTTGAGCCTTCGGGCCATTTTCCCATCACTATCTAGCCGTTGACCACTTGCTTTAGATCTAGTCTTGCATTTTTGGGTCATGATTTTGTCCCTCCCCATGTTTTGGCTGTTAAATCAGTTTATACCAAAACGATACTACTTTGACCTGAGGACCCAGGTCTCATCCGTGCGAGGAGTTATTCCTGGGCATTGTCTAGAAGTTCATCTGCCGCTCTAGGCGTTACAGTCGGGAACAGCACCATACTATTTTCCGAGTCCGAATGTACAATGCTGTCTTCAGTGTCCGTATTGATTGTCCCTCGCTCCTCCCTGAAGGAGCCCACCAGTGCGATAGCGTCGTCCCGTCCTTGTTTCTGTTGGTGATCAGTAGGTTTACGTCGATTTGGTTTCGCACTTCGTGCACTCGATCTATCCTCCGCACGATCCAGGCCGGTCTTTGATCCGTTGGCTGATGATCCCTGGGTTGGGTCCGGGTTCTCTTCAATATCCATCACTTCCAGCCACTCTTCCACGTCCGTGGGGCTTTCAAAGAAGTGAGTTTTGTTGTCGTGGATCACCTTGAGGCGTGCAGAAAACAGCAGGGCATAGCGGAGTTTGGCTCTCTGGAGTCTCTGTTTTACCGCGTAGTAGGAGGATCGCTGCTTCTGCACCAGATTGGTGTAGTCTGGGTAGAGTGAAATATGTGTGTTCTCATACTCTATGATGGATTTCATTCGGGCCCGTCTAAGCAGCTCGTCCCTATCTCGGTAATTAAGAATCTTAACAATCAGCGGCCAGGGCAATTGGCCCGATTTCGGCCTACCTGCGGGGATCCTGTGCGCTCTCTCCACACAGAAGAACGGGGACAGACCCTCTGCAGCTACGTTATCTCGGAACCACTGCTCCATGAATTCCGTCGCATGAAGCCCCTCACTACGTTCCGGAAGTCCAATGACGCGGATGTTATTCCGTCGATTGCGACCTTCTGCATCCTCCACTCGTTCCATATGAGTTTTTACTTGGTGTTGGATTTGTTGGATGGAAACGGCGTGGTCTGCCACCGTCGGGGTGAGGTCTGTCAGCGTCAGCCCTTGGTCTTTAACTTTATCCGCCAGCTTATCGTGATCGGCTTTAAGCAGTGACAGATTAGTGTTCAGGGTGCCCATTTGCGACTCCATTGCGGCCCTGGCGTCTCTGATTTCCTTAAGTATCAGATCCAGTTTGTCCCCTTGTTGCTCCTCCGAGAGGGTAGAGTTCAGCGTTAGAGGTGTGGGGCCTCCCAGGCCCGCATCCGGAGTAGGTCCGGTAGAAGTCCCTTCCTTGCCATCCGTGGCCTTAGCACCTTTCCGCACCATGGTTGTCGTCTGGGGGCCCACACCAGGCTGGGTCTACGTCGCAGGGCAGGCACCTACCGCACCCCGTCTTCCTCCCACTCGGGTTCCCGTCTCAGCCCTGCGACCTCTCAAGTCTTTGAAAGGCGATCGATCCCTCGACAGGGTTCTAGTTAGGTCACTATTACTCCAGGATGCACAGGCCGCACCCACCTCTCTCCAACGCAATGGGGCAGCAGGGATCAGCTCACAGGGTGGGCGAGTTGGCACCCTCCACCCAGGGTAACAATGTTGGTCTTCTTCGCACCCTCACTCGTCACTTGGGCCCGTTCCCGCGTCTCCGCTGGATTAGGCGGCAACCATCCATTGCCCCGCACCGTCGGCGTAGCGCGACTCTAGGTCTGCGGCTCCCCTCCGCCTGCCTCCCCCTCCTCGTTCAGGGTAGTAGCGGTGATTCTCTTCGCGTCCCTGGTCCCGGTCCAGGCCGACGGCACTTGTGGATTCTCGCCGTCCTGGCCCTCCAGCAGCGGCAACGTCAGTGGGGAGAAGGGAGGGGGGGGGGTGGGGGAAGGCAGACAGGGCCGGCCCCGCACCTCCCACGGCGTCTTAGTGTTTCCCCCACTCGCTGGCAGTAACCGGGGTCTCCGGCCAGGGGCGCCGGCACGTCGCGGTTCCCGGGCTTCCCGCAGGCGGGGCTCACCTCCGTGCGCCAGTTCTTTTCACCAGGCGGTCGCGTCCAGGCTCCCAGAATCCTGTACCTAGGGTGTTAGGGGGGGAACCTCAGCTCATTCCCCCACGGCGTCGTTAGTAGTCGGGCAGTTGGTCAGGCAATCGTGTCCGGGCAGGCCCCGACACCACAGCAGACAGCATCCAATGCCCCGGGTAGGGCTCGCACTCGAGGTCCCGGCTTGCGGCGTGGGACTAGGCCGCAGACCTCCTCTTGCAGTCCTCCCGGTATCCGCGGCTCCCGGAATCCTCAAACTTCCGTCGGGGCGAGCGGGGCACCTCAGCGGCAGATTCCAACCGTTGGTGGCGCAGGACGGCCTCCCGTTACGGCTAGCAGGATGTGTTTTTCTCCCGTCGGCACCGGAGCTCTAACAGCCTCCGTCCGCCATGCTGGCTTGCTAGTCACGCCCCCCTCCCATTTGAGCCTTCGGGCCATTTTCCCATCACTATCTAGCCGTTGACCACTTGCTTTAGATCTAGTCTTGCATTTTTGGGTCATGATTTTGTCATGGTCACTACTGGCAAGAGAGTCCTCTGACCCTGACTCGACTGAAATGGAAACCAATTCCCCCGCCCTTAGATTTGGAGAGCCCATTGGATTATTTAGCCAGGGTCCGGGTAATACCAACTGCGTTGCTGCACCAACCAAAGGAGTATTTATAGATGCATTTGTTAAAAGATTATTATTTCTTAGCAGTGACTTTTCGGAAGGCTCCAATTCTGTCAGTCCCTGGGGTCTAGAGAGTCCGGAGTTGCCAATACCCTCATCTGCTAGATTAGGCATCAGTGACACTGGCTGCTGGTGTTCTGACTGGATTAGATCCTCACTGCCTGAAGTATGCACAGAGAGTTGCTGTAGCCCGGTATCCAAGGGCTGAGCGTGCTGAACAGGCTGGGTGGGCGGAGCGAGTGACTGGGCTCCGCCAGAACCCCCATCCAAGCGAAGACAGATGAAGCTGGGGAAGCACTCTCTGCCATGGGTCCACTCGGCAGAGGCGGAGACTCAGCAACAGCAGCAGCATGGGAAAAGGCCTCCATGATGAGCCTCTGCCTTACTTCGCCACGATCAGCGGCCGTCCCGCGCTGCCCACCACAGTTCTCTGTCCAGCTCTCATTGACTGCGCAGATGTCAGTCTCCTCTGTCCTTCTAGTAGAGTTGCCACACCGAGGATTGCCCGTCCCTCGTCCCACCGCAGCTCCTGGTGCGGCTCCCAGCACTGCTGCCTCTCTGAAGGCGTCTTTCAGTGCTCTACATACCTTGGGGGCCATTATCGCGGAATGCAGCAGCCTACCACGAATCGTGCCAACCACAGCAGCGGCCTTAAGGAGGGCAACAAAAGTCCACAATTCAAGCCACTGCAAGCATTTCTGCCACCATGAATCCAAAGAGCTCATGAGCTACGGGCTTTTTTTTACCATACTATAGCCTAATATTCTTCCTTTGAAACATATGCCTCGGGCTGAACTCAGGGGCAACTATTTCGTAGCAGTCAGTCAGCCACCATATTTGCTCCGTATTTTAACCTGTTTTCAAATGTGTTAATCAGACTCTTATTTAGAAACGCTAAAGCATGATAAATGAGAAGTTGTGTGGTGGTTTTTGTCACCAGTTAGAAATTTAGGGTGAGTTTAAAAACAGGTTAAAACTTTCTTTAAAAACAGAGAAATCACAGTCTCTTAAGTGTATGTTCCCACTACTAATGTCTAAGGCATGGTGAGAAGCTGCATCATGTCGCCATGTCAGTATTCGTCTTGTGTCAACAAAAGGAGGGGGGACCAGGAGCTTGTTTCAGTCCAGTGCCCGTGCTCCACAAATGACCGCTAAATCATAAGGGACACTGTTCCGTGTAAAGGGTGCAGCATGTCACCTAATCTCAAAAAAGGAAAGATATAGAGTAGGAAAGATCTAGAAGAGGAGGTTGAAAAAGAGAGAGGCAAAGGTTCATTCCCAGTATCAAGGATCCAATCCCGGAGGGGAGGGCCAATACTTGCCTCTTACTTGCCCTCACACACCCCGAAGGATGTCATGCTTCATCATCGGGCCTTTGCTACTCGTCGGGCCGACGCCGCAATGCCCAACAGGCCCCCGAAGGGTCACTTTGATGGAGATCTTTTAAGAGAAATGCCGTTTGGTGAGTGTGGGTGTGTGGGGTGGATCCGGTGAGAGAGGCAGTGAGGTGCATGCAGGGGTAGATAAAATTACCCCTTGCCGAGGGTGGTGGGTTTCCACTGATGGATTCTTTAATAATGTGGTACCCCTGGTAGGTTAAAAAATCATTAGGTTAGTGAGTTACGATGAGGCCTAATGTGCCTGTGTAACTTAACAAAAGGTCAACATGTTTCACGCCTACGCAGTCCGAATGATCTATTGTCTTTCTTCAGGACCTAGCTAATGTGGAGTTTGTGCACGACAGAGAAGAGAAGGGTTCCAGGGTGGTAACCCACTCGTGTGTGAGGTGTCATGAGGTAGGCCGCAGGGAGAATGTCCCTATAGTATGGTCTGCAATCTCAACTCGTAGATGCACCCAAGCATGGAAAGTTTCCTATATCGGATGAAAAGAAGAGGGGAAACAAAAAGGCTCATGCGTCAGGCGCATCATGGCAAACGTGTGTATTAAACCTTTGCACATACTGTAAGTTAGCGTCAATGGTAGCATGACCTGACTAAAAACAGACAAACACTCAAAAGAACATTAAAAGTGGGACATAGTTCCAGGAGAGGTGACGCTGTGTCACGTGTATGGGTCACCGAACGTGAACACGGTACACCGCCAGTCCACCGATGGTTGTATCTGTGGGAGTATGCCCTGCCGGTAGTCAGGGGTGCAGCAGGGTGCGTGAGGAGCGCTGCCAAGTGCGCACCTCGCCCAGAGTGTTGACAGGTGTAGAGCTCCCTCAACTAGGCATGTCGTCCTGGCCATGCGGCAACATCACTGCACCCTGCAATCATCCCAATATCATACATGCCAACATTTCAGGAAAGCAAAGTGGGAGGTTTAAAAAAAATTAAAAAATCGGGAGAATGGGGCTTTGAATCGGGTTACTGGCATGTATTGGCTTGTGTGCTTCTATAGGATCGGACATTTGAAACGCAAATGCACGTTTTTTTTTCTTACCTTTCAGAAGCATGGAGCATAATGGCAGGCAGAGAGGGTGATACAAGTGTTGGGCACTGGCCTGGCAGGTTGTTGGCAGTGCATGCACCCCCCACCCCCCACCCCCCCTGTGGCAGCCCGGGCTGAAACAGTCCCCCCCCCCTACTTCGCAGGTCATTAAAAGACGATTCCTTTGTTAATGACGCTTTGTTGATTTTTCACACCTTCGAGAGCCCCTGCATCGCCACTCTTTGCTGGAAGAATTAGCACTTTACACAATACCAAGCCCTGTCAGCTGAAACCCCCAGGAATCGGGTTTTTGCTTTTAGGAATCGGGAGGCGGGAGACTAGCCTTCAAATCGGTAGTCTCACGCCTGAATCGGGAGGGTTGGCATGTCTGCAATATATCGGGAAGGTGCCAGTGCAACAGTAGCGAACATACATATAGAGCATCATTAATGGTTTTACAGGTGATGGCTGTGCCTTGCTTACCCTCACAAGGCAGGGGTGTGGTGTCCCACGGCTAATCACCGCTGGATGCCCGCTCCCTATTTGCTACACATGGGGAAGAAAAAGCGTGCAGCTTTGTAATGAAAACTAGCTTTGGTAATGCGGGGCGGCTGTAATCAGCCTAGTGCTCACTGTATGGTTATCGCATATCCCCCACTGTCACGGTGCTCAGTACTCACGGTTGCCGGCTCCTAAGCACCTAGCCACTTCCAGCGACTGCCTATAGTGAGGATTTTTGGGGCATACGTCTAGTATTCATAGCTAACCGGGCTGGAGAGGAAGGCGTCTCCTTCTATTTCTTGTGTACGTATTGTGCCTCGTCACGCGTCTGGGCCTATTGCGCTTGTCTGAACGTGAGTGTCTCAAAGGAAGTTTATCAAGGTGGATGTGCGCATGCTCGGTAAAGGGGCTACTGGTATGTATGTGTTAGCGGAGCAGTAGCCCCGGGTCAAGTGGTTTGATACTGATTAATGTTCCACACAAAATGCCGCGTACTGGTAAGGTATGGATGTCCTTTGAGTCTATGCATGTCACGTGACGATACAATCGCTCCTTATGGTGATAAGCATTTCTGCGAGGCATAGAGGTTCAGTTTGAGATACTTATGGAGAGCTCAGTGGGAGGGGGGGGGGATATCCTCACCATTTGAGTGTCGTAATATCTCAGGGTTTTTTTGGGACAATGCAGGTGTATCACAATGAAGCCTGAAACTTTATGAGAGATAAAGGCAGCGTTACTTACTCCCCTAAGTCTAATGTGAAACTGATAGGGGTGTGGAACAGATAAGGGTCTGGGGTGCCATGGTGAATAATCCTCCCCCAGGCCGGGTATTATTGGGGGGCTCATGGTGGATTAAACCGCCGCTGGTCGTTCTTACCGGATTTGATGTAATATTGTTTGTATAGATGTTCAGAGTGTGGGGTCCAAGTTCATAGTTTCACCCATGGTATATCATCATTCAGTCCGTGGGTTTGTGTCTGTTTTTCGGAACACCCAACGTAGTTCCTGACATAGGAGGGCCTGTGTATTCCAGGTAGGGTCTTGATTCCAAAACTGTCCATGTCAGTTGATCACAGTTGTGACCCACCTCTAGATAGTGGTTGGTCAGTTATGTGGCTGTCCTTCCCCGTCGTATGGTGCTTTTGTGCTGGCTTATTCGTATCCTGACTTGGCGTGACATCATGCCGATGTACCTTAAACAACAGGAGCATGTAATGAGGTGCACGCAGTTCCTGGTTTTGCAATTGGGGTGCCCCCGTTGTTCCCACGTGAAATGGCCCAGAGTAAGAGTCTTTGTCTGGGTTGTGGTGGGCAGGTGTTACAATTACTACACTGATAGTGTCCTGAAACTGGTGGTAAGTTCCAGAGGGTGGCATTCTGAGCTCTCCTCTTTTTGTTCAGTGGGTGCGTATTCACCAGGGTGTCCCAGAGGTTGGATGTCCTCTTAAACGCAAAGCGTGGTTTTTCAAGATTCAGGGTGTCAATATTCAAGGTTTTCCAATTACGTCTGATAATGTTCTTCACTTTGTTAGATAGAGGTGTGAAGGTGGTGACACATGTGAGGATTTTACTAGGTTATTTCTCTTTGGTTTCGAGTAGGGCCTGGTTGTTGTTGTTCCTTGCATGCTTCCTAGCCTTTTCTACAACCCTCTTTGGGTAATGCCTGCTCATGAGGTTCTCCTCAAGGTGGTTGGCCTCTGCTTCAAAATCCTGGGGAGTAGTGCAGTTACGTCGTATCCGCAGGAACTGGCAATCTGGGAGATTTTCACGTAGGGCCTTGGGATGATGGGTCCGGTCTAGCAGGGTGTTACAGTCTGTGATCTTCCTGTGCAGCGTCGTTCTGAGTATGCCCTCGTCAAGGATGATCTTAAGGTCCAAGAATAAGATGGTAGACTCACTTATTGTACCTGTGAACCAGAGGTGTTCATTGAGTCCATAGATCCAGTCCAAGAAGGAGTCGCAGGTCGTCCTGGGTCCTCTCCACAGCACCAAGACGTCGTCTATGTACCTCATCCATGTGATGAGGTTGTCCTTGAACGGGTTGTCACTAGAGAATATGTTCCTGGTCTCAAAAGATGCCATGTACAAGCCTGCCAGGCTCGTCCCGAAAGTGCTGCCCATGCTGGTGCCTTGTATCTGATGGAAGATCAATCTTTTGTAGATGTAGATGACTATTGAATCTCCTGTTGTATTGTCAGCACTGTGTCTCAAATCCCCGGCTGTGATCGTAGGCAGTGGCTTTCTGTGTCCTATCTGGATTGAACAAGGAAATCAAATAATCAGGGAACTGTGAAGCGCACTACTCACCCGTGAGGGTCTCAAGGCGCTGGGGGTGGGGGTGGGGGGTGCAGTTCCAAGTCAGCCGAAGAGCCAGGTCTTGGGGCTCTTCCTGAAGGTGTGCAGAGTGGGGGGCGTCTGATGTTAATCGGGAGCTCGTTCCAGGTCTTTGCTGCGATTTAGGAGAGGCTCTTCCACCCGCTGTGGCTCTGTGGATGCACGGGGTTTCGGCGAGGTCAGCGGAGCAGAGGTTTCTCTTGGGTACGTGGAAGGAGACTCTTTCATTGAGGTATTTGGGTCTGGTATTGTGGAGGGATTTGTAGGAATGGATGAGTAGCTTGAAGGTTACTCTCATCTCAGCGAGGAGACAGTGGAGGTCTTGTAGGTGTCCAGTGATGTGTTCATGTCGTGGGATGCCGAGGATGAGTCTGGCCACGGTGTTCTGGATGGTCTGGAGTTTGTGTTACAGGGATTTTTTGATTCCGGGGTAGAGAGTGTTTCTGTAGTCCAGTCTGCTTGTAATGAGTGCGTGGGTGACTGTCTTTCTGGATTCGGAGGGGATCCATTTGAAGATTTTGCGAAGGGTGCTGAGGGTGTTGAAGTAGGTGAAGGCGACAGCGTTGATCTGTAGGGTCGTGGTGAGGGAGAAGTAGAGAATGATGCTGAGGTTCTGGGTGTGGTCCGTGGGGGTGGGTGGGTTGCCGAGGGTGGTGGGCCACCACGTGTTGTCCCATGCTGAGAGGGTGGGCCAAAGGGCACGGACTTCTGTCTTCTCCAAGTTGAGCTTCAAACAGCTGCTGCTCATCCAGGATGGAATGTCTTTCATTCCTTCCTGGAAGCTGAGTCTGGTGGTGTCGGAATCCTTTGTGAGGGAGAGGATGAGCTGGGTGTCGTCGGCGTAGGATACTGTGCTGAGTCTATGCTGTCTGACAATGGCGGCGAGGGGGGCCATTTAGATGTTGAAGAGCGTGGGACTGAGCGATGATCCTTGGGGTACTCTGCAGTTGTGGGTTCGGAGAGGAGGGAGGGAGTCTGATTCTTTGGGTTCTGGCGGTGAGGAAGGAGCGGAACCAGTCGAGGGCGGTTCCTTGTATGACAGCATAGTGGAGTCTAGCGGTGAGAGTGCGGTGGAAGACGGTGTTGAAGGCTGCGGAGAGGTCTAGTAGGACGAGGGCAGCTGTGTGGCTTTGGTCGAGGAGCATGCGGATGTAATCTGTGGTGGCGTGGAGGGCAATCTCCGTGCTGTGGTTGCTACGGAATCCAGATTGGGAAGGGTCGAGGATGGAGTTCTCTTCAATGAAGTTCGTCAGCTGGTCGTTGACGATATTCTCAGTGACTTTGGCCGCAAAGGGGAGGAGAGAGATGGGTTGGTAGTTTTTTAGGTCCGTCAAGTCTGCAAAGGGTTTGGTGAGGAGTGACTTGACTGCTGCACATTTCCCGTTGTCGGGGAATGTGTCGGATTCAAAGGTGGCGTTGATGGTGCATGGTAGCTATGGCGACGGCGGCTCTGTGGAAGATGTGCGGCGGGCAGGGGTCCATGGGGCTCCTCAGTGAATGCTTTTCATGGTTGTGGAGGTGTCTTTGGTGGCTACCGGGGTCCAGGTGGAGATGGTAGGCTGGCTGTCATTGCTGGAGGAAGGAGAGGTTTCTGTGTCTGGTGTCTGTTTGTTGAAGTTGTCGTAGAGGGACTTGATTTTCATATGCAAGTAGGAGCTGAGCTTGATGTAGAGGTCCTTGCAGGGTGTGACGTCCATGGCTTCGCTGGGGAGTTTGGTGAATTCCTGGATGATGCTGAAGAGTCCCTTTGAGTTGCTGGAGTTAGCGAGGATTTTGTTCCGATGAAGGTCCTTTTGGTGGATCTGATGAGTTGGTGGTACATGGCGTTCTTGTAGGTGGTCTGGTCTTCCGCGGTTTTGCTGTTTCCCTTCGCTTCTTGATACGTCTGCAGGTGCGTCTGGATTCTTGGAGGTCGGTGATTAACCAGGTGGCCTTCATGGGGCACTGTGTGTCGGGGTTGCGTAGGGGGCCTAGCTTGTCTGCGCAGTTGGTGATCCATCTGTGTAGTTCTTTGGCTGCAGAGTTGGCGTTGGTCGAGGTGGGGGGATCCTGGTTGAAGCTGGAGTTGAGGTACTCCTCTGTGACCTTGCTCCAGTTCCTTTGCAGAGGGCGTGGTGTGGGTTTGTGAGTGGTGGCTTTGTCGAAAGAGTACTGTACTCAGTGGTGGTCCGTCCAGGGGGGTTGTGTGGTGTGGCTGAAGTGGATGTTGTTACCTCCTATGAAGATGGGGTAGAGGGGGTGTCCTGCCTTGTGGGTGGGTGTGGTGACGAGCTGTTTCAGTCCGATGTTGGCAAGGTTGTCCCGGAGGGGTGAGGAGTTGGGGTCTCTGAGTTTGTTGCGGTGAAAGTTGAGGTCTCTGAGCAGTATTCAGTCCATTGAGGGGATGGCGTGGGGTGCAATGAGGTCAGTGATGCTTGTGGTGAACGTGGTTCGAGGTCTGGGAGGTCTGTAGGTGAGGGTGTCACATAGGGTCGCTTTGGGGTGGTCTGGATCTGGGAATGGAGGTGTTCCATGGGGGACGAGGAGTCATTCGTACTGGAGGTGGTGTCGGAGGAAGTTATTATGCGCAATGGCGAGTCCACCTCCAGGGTGTTTGGGGCGGTCCTTCCTCTAAATATTGTATCCGTCGGGGATGACGGCAGCAATGTCGGGGGCGGAGGTTGGATTGGTCCAGGTTTCTGTGAAGAAGACGACAGCGTGGCTGTGCAGGAAGCGCACGTTGCGTAGGATGCCCCTCAGGGCTTCGGGTCTTCTGGTGTCTGGCGGGAGGGAGGTGGCCGTGGGGGTGCCGAGGTTGGTGAAGGATTGTTGGCAGGGTCGGTAGGAGAATTGGCCATGGGTGGTGTTCACGCAGACAGCTGGCAGTTGTTCCTTCTGGGGTTGGGTGCGTGGAGGGCAGCTGAGTCGTGGTGGTGGATGGTTGGAGAACCAGGGTACCTGGTACTGGTCGCTGTCCGGTCATGGACGGGCTCAGGCAGACTTGCCTTTGGTGTGCCCGTTGCATGCCATTAAATAGGGAATGGGGAGGGAAACGCAGCTGAGAGGCAGGAACCGGCAGGACGGAGCGGCCGGGCCTCGGGGCCAGCAGCGGTAGGAAAAGGGCAGTGAAACAGGCATAGACAAATGGAGGATACAACAAAGGCACAAAATACAAAACCCAGAAAAAACATGCACAGTAACAGTGACAACATAAAAGACAGAAAAAAGACAGTAAACAGAAATAAATACAGACAAAAAGACAGCCAAGAGACAAGGCTGGCTAGCAGAAGAGCAAGGCTCACCCACTGGACCACCAGGGATGAGGCACAGGCAGGAGCCTGCGGGTGGAGGAGGGCCTCGAACACCTACCTGAGCAGAGAGGTGTAGGGGGCAGCGGTGCAAAGACGGAGCTGCTGGGGCAGAGAGCAGAGTTCCCTGACCAGGAGGTCATAGGTCTTGCCCAGTGAGGGAAGTAGGTAGCTGCTAGCAGCACAACATTGTTATAATAATCTTATGCCCCAAGAGCAGGTCCGTTACCTGAACCTTTATTCATCTTATCCATAAATAGTTTTTAAACATACAAAACAGAAGGCGTGTTAGAATGAGGTTTTTTAGAGGGTGTTTGGACTTCTAGTAGTAGATTTGTGTGAAAATATAAATATTGATGTTAAATACCTCTGAGCAGGTTCCAAACTGCTCTATAGGATGCAGGTAGAGGCAAATGGTCTCATCCTAAACGACTGATAAATTGTGTAGAGGTAAACAGTTACAATGAGATATATGTGGTATTTACAGGTAATGGCTTATTGCAAGTTAAACCACATTTCCTCTATGCCCCCCACTTACTTCCTGATGGAGACCTGGATGAACCCGATGTTGCCATAGCCAACGCGGATGGCTACAACAAACTGGTAGGAGGAATCGCCATTGTCCACAGGAATACCCTCAGAATCTCGAAGACACCCTCAGCACCGCCGAACACCTGCACTTCCAGATCCACACCCATCACAACACCACCCTCAGAGGAACCCTCGTCTACAAACCCCCCGGACCCTGGCCACAGTTCAGCGACTCCATCACAGACATCGTCCGCTCGCATGCCTTGGCCTCCAGAGACTACATCCTCCTCGGAGACCTGAACTTCCACCTCGAGAACACCAATGACAGCAACGCCACCACCCTGTTCGACAACCTCGGCAACCTCGGACTCAAACAGCTCGTCACAACACCCACCCACTCTGCCAGACACAAGCTCGACCCCATCTTTACCGCCAGCAACCCCGTCACCTTCAACCACACCACGAACTCCACTGGACTGATCACTGCTGCATCCACTTCTCCTTTGAGAAAAACACTTCACAAACCACCGCAACAAATCCCCCACCGCAGCTGGAACAAAGTCAACGAAGACCAGCTAATCACCACCCTCGCCCGAGACCCACCAACCGACCACATCGACACCGACACAGCCGCCCGCAACCTCAGGCAACGGATTGACAACTGCGCCTACACTCTTGCACCGATCAAGAAACCCTCAAACAGGCGCACCAACAGAAGGACCATCTGGTTCACCACTTACTTCCAGGCATCCAAGCAGACCTGCCGAATACTCGAGAAGAAGTGGCGCCATGAACAGACACCGGACAGCCACGCAGCCCTCAAGAATGCCAGCCACAGGCACCAACAACTCATTTGAACCGCCAAAAGGACCTCCTTCAAGGAACGCATCGACAACAACGCACACAACAGCAAAGAGCTCTTCAACATCGTGAAGGAACTTGCCATCCCCAGCTCCAGCTCAAACGACCTTCTTCCACCGCAAGATCATAGACATCCATGACAGTGTATACACTCTTTCGGATGCTAGAGCGATTTTGGGAGCGGGTTCTAAATGACATTGAAGAAACATTTGACACAGAGATACCTCGCTTCCCGGCCTATACACTACTAGGGTTATTGAACCCCCTCACCTTCCCATTGCGGTCACTGCATGGCAGACAAATGGCATTGGTTCTCCTTGCAGCGTGACTGGCAATCCTAGTACACTGGGGTACTGCTAAGGTTCTGTATCACGCGGCATGGCTCCATAGGCTCTGGGTGACCCTGACAATGGAGCGACTCTCGCTGATCCAAAACCAGAAAGGCGAGAAATATGCAGAACTTTGGGCTCCTTTTATAGCATTGTTATCAAAAGATCTCTGTGAGGTCACTTGCCCCAAACTCCTACAAGTACCACATTTGATACCTCCAACTACGGACTGAGTTGGGGCCCAGATAGGCGAGCCGGTGGGAATGGGAACGGGTGGGTTTGGAGCGTGGGGTCACTATGCAGCTCTTGATATCTAGATATGGGTTCCCCTTTTTCTGTATGCTCTTCGTTCATCGGGGGGTGGGTGGCTGGGAGGGATATATTTTCCTAATGTTGTTACCCCCTTTAGGTGGACTCTCATTTTGGACCGAAATGGTCCTTTGAATATACAGATGTCGGCCTTATCAAGGCAAACTATGTACACTCTTAATGCATTGTATCTAGCCACCAGCCCCTGTGGTTGTAAGCAATCAGCTGTGTGCCACTAAGGAGTCACCTACCAAAACACCTAATAAACAGACTTGTTCCAGAAAATGGTAGACCCAGTGTTGCTCTTTTTGAAAGAGAATTCTGTGTTCTTGTCAGTGTGGCCTAATACCTCCAGGAAGACCCATTCCAGCTCATTTGCCGTGTGTTTAGCTGGGATGGGTGGTTGCTCGTGCATGTTCTTATTTTTTTCACCTGATATTGCTGACATTTACTCCTATGCGGGTTTTGATCTTCCTACATCATCCCTTTATATATGAGGTGGCAGAGTCATGTAGATTACATGTGTCATATTGTCGTTGGCATGCCTTCTCAAGGTCCATTTTAGATTCACGTCAAGATATAGGACTTTGCTTGCCTTTGTTGAGTGGCACACTGAGCATGAGCCATAGGGGTAATGATCTACAACATGTTGTAAGCCCCAAACAGATGGTTCTGCATTGTTAGTTTCTCAAATTCTTGATGGTCGAGTGTGGACTAAGTAGTCTGAAATGTTTTTTTCCCTCATTTGTGGGCAAATCTGAGTTTTAGACATTTTAGGGTTCCTGAGTTAATGATGTTCCAGTGCTTGTTGATTACCTTTTTTACACTATTGGAAACTGTGCAGTATGTGGTGACACACATAAGGATATCACTCTTGGGGATCTTGTCTGGTTTTTCTAAAAGGCGTTCTCTATTTTGGTTCTTGGCATGTTTGCACCACTTTTGTATTGTGTGCTCTGGATAATCCCTGTTTCTCAATTGTTTTGTAAGAGCCCATGCCTGATTATTGTAGTCTTGTATGTTGCTAATGTTTTGATGGATTCTCAGGAATTGGCAATAGGGAAGGTTTTCCCTCAGATGGCATGGATGAAAGCTATTAAATGACAGTAAGCTGTTTCTATCTGTATGTGTGTAGTAAGTCTTGGTTCTGAGTCCTGTGCCTTCTGAGAAAATGGTGACAACCCGAAACATCAGTGTGGTGTGCTGAGCACATGAATTTGACAAAATTGTTTCGTCTATTTAACCAGCATACGCTGTAGGGTCTTCAGTCAAACGTCTGTAGTAGGTTATATCTGAAAGTAACATGGTACATTGAGTGTAATAATCAGCTTTTTTTTAGTAGGACGATCCAGCCGCCTTTATCCACTGGTTTTATCACCAGATCTTGATTGTCTGTAAGTTTCTTTAGTGCTAGATGTTGTTTCTTGGTGATATTGCTAAAGGGTTTGAAATGGAAGTTGTCTATGGTTTTAATTTCCTTGAATAGGGCCTGTTCGAAGGCTAAAACTTCCACAGGTACCATTGCTTTGGAGGTGCAAAACAGGGAATTGTTCCTCAGGTTGGTGTCTCCCTCGTTAAAAGGGTGTTCTTTGTTTGATTCTCCTGTAGAACTGTGACACCCCAGTGTGTAGTTGGAACTTATAGAGGGTAGGAGTGGGGACAAAACCATGTCCTTTTTTTAGGATGGATTATTGGTCTTCTGTTAAGGATGTGTCAGTCAGGTTGAATACTAATCATTGATGGTGTTGGTTCCTGGTGTTTGATCCCTTGTCCGACTCCTGGTCTGTATGCCTTGTTTTGTATTTTCTCATCTTACTTCTTTTTTCTTTCTTCCTCTTTGGGTGTTCTGAAAGCCTGAACATGGAAGGGAATCTTGGTGGGTGTCCCGTCAAATAATGGTTCACCCACCCTCCAAATTGAGGTGAAAAAGGTTGAAAAACTGGGCTTGTTTGCGCTTCATAGTTTGGTCCTTGCCAGAATGGTTGCTAGCCACAACCCCTTCCTCTGCCTCTGCATTTATTTCTATTCTCATCACCACTTCTCCATCCTGTGGAGTCCATAGAACTGCCTCCAGAGGAGTCATAATCAGACTGTCCTGGTCCTTCAGTCGACTGTAATCACTTTTCGTGTATAGATAGACTTTTTCATGTTAGAATGGTTTTAGATCTTTACTAAGTTTCTGTATTTTGGAATGGGTCACAAAATCTGCCATTTCCTTCTTTATTTATTCAAGTTGTTTCTTAAAAACCGTCACACGGAACATCGTCTTTAGTTTCGTCTCACTGATTTATATTTCTCTTGTCATTGCTTCTGAGAGTCTAGTGGAAGGTTTTATTATTAGTGCGAGCCAGTCTTGTGTACAGCTCCATGAAATAGAGGCCCAGTCTTTCCTAAAAATGATGTCTTGAAGACATTTTTGTGCGGCATTGTTGACCCAGAGGCCTCTGGGTGCAGAATTCGCCCTAAGGTATTCTGTCATCATTAGCCCAATGTATGATGTTCTTAGTTTGTTCTTTCTTTAGTTCTCTAGAAACTCCCAATCGTTGGTTAGGGACTTGGTTTGGGTGATGTTGCTATTTCTCAAGAGTGGAGGACAAGAGAGGATCGAATTGATTTCTTCAACCGTAAATGTTAACCCTAGATTTTTTTACCATGGTGTATTATACATTGTAGTTGGGGTTTTAGTGGACCCAATGTGTGGGTTGCGAATGAAGTAATCAGACTATTAAAAGGTAAGTGCTCTGATTGAAATAACGGTGAGTAGACTGTTGTAAAAACTGGTTGCGAAAAAACAATCACAGGGCAGTGATTGGGCATAGAATGTTGCTCAATTAATTACAATGATGGTACTGGGTATTAGGTATTCCCATACCTAGGAATTCTACCAGTAATACGTAGAAACTCCCACAGCTGTGTGCTGCTATTGTTTGTAAATTAAAAAGGCGGAAACAGAAGCGTAAAAGGGGTTCACTCAGTTTCCAAATATAATACTACACAAATAAAAAAAAGTGAACCACGCCAGTCTTGGTACCAGAGTCTTGCATTGATTGTCTTAGAAATCTTCAACCACTACTTAGAACCCACAGAGAGACTGAAATGTTGGTCTTATGTTATTTTTTTTTAGAGCGCATCATTTATTTAGGCTTCTTGATGCTCTAGAGTAAAAGAACATATCTGCCGAAAGGCAAAGTAAAACTTTTGTGACTGGCGATAACATAGTGAATAGCCAGCTTTTTGGAACGTTTTCTACATCTTGGTGTGTCTTTGGACTGAAAGTGAGTCCTAGATTTTAGCTTCGGACATCAAGAGTGCCTTATCACCAAATCTCACATATTAATTTACATTATGTTGTGATGGCTAAATTAGCGGATGTACCAGGAAGACTTGAGTGCAATGACGCCTGAAGAATTTACGCAATGATTGTCATAGCTTTTAAAGTTACCTGGTAATGGACTGAAAGCCAGTAAAGTGGTTGAAGAGTGGAGAAAGTATGCTCCTTTCTTGAAAGACTTGTTATCAGGCAGGCATCAGCATTTTGCTCCAGTTGTCGATACAAAATGTTCTCTGAAAGTACCATGTATGTTTTGAACTGAACTACCACATAGCAAAGTTGCAAAGTTGAGGAGAGATTTAATAGGAGCATGGACTTCTGGGATGTGCTAATGTTTGCTTGGCAAACAGTATACTTCTGTTTAGCACTTTCAGTTGAAAGGTACAGTGCTACTATTGTGGAGGCTAGTGCATCTTTAAAAAGAAAGATTTTGGTCAATGTGGATGCTCAGGTGAATTGAGTTGGAAGGAGAAAGGCATTGGCACATAAAAGTGCTATTTACATTTATTCTTACAGTCTGCACTAAAGGTGGGCTTTAACATACCAATAAAGCCTTTTAAACCAACAGAGTGAATTTCTTCTGTGTATGCATCGTTCTGGAAAAGGTATAGTAACCCACATCTAAATAAAATGCATCCTTTTCAGTTTTCGGCGTGATGGGAGATAAGTAAGTCACAGTCTGTCTGTGTCAGGAACTTGAGACTAAGGGCCTTATTTATATGTTGGTGGTATGTATACTCCCTCGCAACAGTGATGAGCATACACGCCCCCAACATAATGGTCCAGCCGCCCAATTTAATTGCAGGCGGACCTTAAGTTTGACTATGCCAGTGACTACTCTATCACTGCCATAACCAATTTTCTCCCAAAAGCCCAACGGAGTAAGGGCCATCGGGGGAATGGCTATATGTCTGCTCTGCCAATCAGGATGGGCGAACATGAAGCAATTTTTTACTGTCACTCACGGCCAGACAAACCCTCCCCCGACAACGGAGATGACTTGTGAGGAGAGCATTACCATTTTCATTAAAAAGAAAAAAATCCTGTTTCAGGGGTTTCTTTTTTTAAATAAAAAGATATAACAGTTTGGTGTAGGTTTGCTTCATGCTGACGCAGCCCGGCACCAAACAGCGATATGCCGGGCCCCGGGGGAAGCACAGTCGCAGACTAGTCTTCCCCCGGGGTCTTTCGCGCATGATAGGACAGGCAGGGGAAGGGGAGGAGTTAGGGGGTGGGTATATAGGCGCAGGGGAGGAAGAGAACTTCCTCTTCCTGCGCCTGGCACCATCGGGAGGGAAAAGAAAGGAGAGGTTAGTGTAGGGATAGTGTTAGGGTGCTTTGTGCAGTAGAGTAGTGGCCTGGGCCTGTTGCTGTTGCGTCGGGTGGCTGTCTCACGGCAGCCGGTTTCCAGTTCACGCCGGAAGCGTGAGGTTTGGCACGATGTCAGGGGTCTCGGCCGACGAGGTCCGGACGGCCTTGCTGTTGCTGGCCAGGGCCGGCCGTGAGGACTTGCTCCAGCCTGGTGTGCTGGGTCAGGCTTGGGTGGGGGCTATGAGGGGTACACGTGCTGCCTCGGCGGGGGTCAGCGCGGCGGTACTAGCGTGTCAGGACGACGAGCCTGACACGCGGGAGCACGAGCTGGAGCGGAGGGGGGGCGGATCGCCCAGAGACTCTGCGAGGGGCGGGAAACGTAAGAGCCTGCCCCCGCGAGCCTTCCCTCCCCTCAAATTCGTGCCGGGGGCCTCGGGAGCTGCTATGGGGGGTGCAGGCCCCTCGGGCCATGTGCTCACACGGTGTGTAGTGACGGAGGGGGAGGAAGGGGGGGGGTAGGCCAGGGTGAGAGGCAGGTTTTGGCGCCTGGGTTGTCTGGGGATGCCGGTGGGGTGCCCGGGGTCACAGGGGAAGGCGGTCAGCCGGAGGACCTCTCGGCCGGGAGGGCCTGCGGGGAGGGGGCGGTGTCGGCGGCTGGGAAACAGGGGGATGATGCCCCCCTCGACCTGTCCGTCAGTTCCAGGGCGCCCACTCCTGCCTTGGTTGGGCGTGGGTCGGCTGGGGCCCCTGAGGGCCCGGGTGAGTCGGTGGTGCCCGTTCCCCTGGGCGATGGGAGGGGCTGGTCCCTGGGTCCGGTCCAGGTGGGTTTTGCCCCCCAGGGCGCCGACATTTTTGGCTACTGCCCGCCCCCGCCCCCGCCCCCTATGATCTGGGGCCCTATGTCATGGGAGGACAGGGCCAGACAGGAGCGGGTTATGGAGCAGATCCGGGAGGCGAGGTGGGCGGAGCAGTCTGGGGCAGGGGGGGTGTGGAGCCATGAGATTGAAGGGCCCCCTACCCCGACCTCTGAGGAGGAAAGGGAGGTGGAACAGGAGGAAGAGCAGAGGCGAGTCAGGGCCAAGTCGGCGGTGGTGGCCTCTTCCACCCCCCGAGGAGTGCCGGCAGGTGTAGGGACGGCCAGGATGGCTTTGAGGCCCGATGGTGCTGGGGCCCGCTCAGGTTGGAGCGACCTGAGGGGCGGGTGGGGATCCAAGCCGGTGGCTGTCGGCAGAGCCCGGGGGTGCCTGGCGGGGCGCAAGACGGTTCCAAAACGCAGGACTGAAGCAGCAGGGCAGTCTGCAGCGGCTGTCCCTCCACCGAGGGCTCGGGCTCCTGCGGCACGTGGTGTGCCTGGAGTGCGTGGCCGGGGGGGGTGCAGAAGGGTGTGAAGAGGGTGGTGAAAGAGGTGGAGAGTGTGCGTCTGGATCCGGAACCGGTGCTTGAGCTGGACTATGGTGATGAGAGTGACGAGTTGGAAGATGGGGAGGTGCGGGATGACGCAGCGGGCTTTGGGGGCACTGCAGACAACGGCGACATTGGTGTTTTACAGGCCTCGGTGGTGACGAAGACCAAAGTTGGGACGGCGGCGGTCCAGGTGGCGGCGCGCCGAGGACGGCCGAGGGAACGGA
Organism: Lissotriton helveticus; assembly: GCF_964261635.1. Taxonomy (NCBI): domain Eukaryota; kingdom Metazoa; phylum Chordata; class Amphibia; order Caudata; family Salamandridae; genus Lissotriton; species Lissotriton helveticus. Next base: position 491,392,453 of record NC_136067.1, on the reverse strand, counting down.
CTTCAGCACTCACAGGTGAGGGTTCCTGGTGGGCTGCTTGGGAGGACGTTTCCCGGGGGGGAGGGGCGTAAGAGGACCTGCATGCAGGTCGGTGGGAGTGGGTGACGGGTCGGTCAGGGAGCCAGCGATGCCATCGGGCGGTCCACTTGAGGATGGTGAGAAGGTGGACGGTAAGTCGGTGACTACGGGTGTGCAGACGGATAAGGGGGACGGTAAGGAAGAGAAAGGGGTGAAGGTCCAGAAGAAAATGCCGTACATGGGGTTGGCGATGCCATTGGGCTCACATCTCTCCGAGAAACTCAGGGCACGGATTTGGAGGCACGAATTTGTGGATGTGTTTAACTTGCTCCATAGGGAGGTGCAGGCTAAGGAGGGATCGAAGGAAGAAGAGTGGGAGCTGACTAGATGCCCCAGGGTACCTGTGACAATGGAGAACTAGACTTCAGCATTCTTGATTTATGCTAGTATCTACTGTGAAAAGTATCTGGACAGGGCGATTGCGTTGTTCAAGTACATGGACATCATTCGCAAGGCTCAGATGCAGTTTGGGGGATTTGCTTGGCTGAGTTATGACGAAGAGTTTAGGGCCAGGGTCAGTGCGAATCCGGAGAAGAGCTGGGGGGAGGTGGATCAGGAACTCTGGGTGCAGTGGATGGCGTCCACGCACTCCACTGCATCCACACACACGGCTAGCGGCTTACCGGTGGTGTATCGGTCCTTTCCGCCGCGTCCCGCCCACGGTGGGGTGGGGGGTGGCGCAGTGCCCAGCACCATCGTTTCGGGTCAACAGACTAAGCCGGGAGGATATTCCACAGGGGCATTTTGGAGCTACAATAAGGGGTACTGTTCCAGGTACCCCTGTAAGTTCAAGCATGAGTGCTCGAAATGCGGCGGAAAACATGCTCTCACTCAGTGTCTCACACTTGCCACGCCGTCGGAACAGTGGAGGAACGCCCGAGGGCGGGGCCACCCTGGTCAGAAGGGCGCCTACACCGGTTAGGGTGGAGGGGATGGCCCCGTGGCTCTCGTGCTACCCGGATCAGGAGGCGGCGGCGCGACTTTTCTGGGGTTTCACAGAGGGTTTCCGGGTGGGCTATCAGGGCCCCAGGGAGCGACGTTGGGCTGACAACTTGCGCTCTGCAAAGGAGTTGCCTGATGTGGTGGGCGCTAAGCTGAGGAAGGAGGTTGAGGAAGGAAGGGTGGCTGGCCCGTTTACTGACTGGCCTTTGGACGATCTGATCATCTCTCCGTTGGGTGTGGTGCCGAAGAAGGAGGAAGGGGAGTTTAGGATGATACACCATTTGTCGTGGCCGGAGGGGCAGTCAGTGAACGATTTCATTGCAGAGGAAGATTCTAGGGTGCTCTATGCGTCGGTGGACGATGCGATCCGTCTGGTGAGGGTGTGTGGTGCTGGAGCTGAGTTGGCGAAATGTGACATCAAGTCAGCCTTCCGCCTGCTGCCCATTCATCCGGCGGATTTCTCGCTCTTAGGAATGCAGTTCGGAGGGGCCATCTACGTGGACAAAGTTTTGCCCATGGGGTGCGCCATCTCCTGTGCGCTGTTTGAACTATTTAGCACTTTCCTGCAGTGGGCCATGGTGAGAGTCAGTGGGTGCCGTGAGGTTACCCACTACTTGGATGATTTCCTCTTCCTGGGGAGGGCGGCTTCCGGGGATTGCGGCAGGGCCCTGTCGCGATTCCAAGAACTGGCCCTTCATTTCGGTGTGCCTCTGGCACCGGAGAAGACGGCTGGTCCCAGCTGTTGTTTGACATTCCTGGGGATCGAGCTGGACTCAGTGCAGTGGCTAGCGCGCCTTCCCGCGGCCAAAGTGGCGGAAATCCTGGCTTGTTTGGAATGGGCGGTTGAGGAAAAGCGGATCCCTTTGAGGGCGGTTCAGAAACTCCTTGGTTTCCTTAACTTTGCTTGTAGAGTGGTGAGAGCAGGGCGGACGTTCTGTAGCCGGCTCGGCATGGCCATGTCGGGGGCAGTACTCCCACATCACAGGGTCAGGGTTTCCATGGGAGCGCGCGCTGATCTAAGGACCTGGATTGCATTCCTGAAGGAGTTCAATGGTGTGCCACTGGAATTTGACGAGGAGAGGGCGGTCTGGCAATGCCAAATTTTCTCTGATGCGGCTGGGTCAGCGGGGTTTGGTGTTTTCTGGGACGGGAGGTGGTGCGCGGAGAGCTGGCCGGCTCACTGGCTCAAACAGGGACGGAGCATTGCTTTCTTGGAATTTTTTCCTCTGCTGGTGGCCTTGGAGGTGTGGGGGGGGGATTCAGGAACAGATCTGTGCTTTTCCATGTGGACAACATGCCGGTGGTGGACCTGGTGAATCGTCAGAGGGCGAGGGACCTGAGAGTGCTGCGTCTGTTGCGGAGGTTCATGTTGGCTTGTCTGCGGTTGAATGTGGTGTTTCGGGCGAAGCATGTCCCTGGGGCGAATAATGACATTGCGGATGCTTTGTCTCGTTCACAGTGGCAGCGGTTCCGGCACCTGGCGCCAGGAGCGGATGCGTGCAAGACCGAGCTGCCGGCCGGCATCTGGGCCTTGGGGGAGTGAGGAGGATTGGCCTGGTGGAGGGGTCTGTTGCAGACACGACAAGGAGGACGTATCGCTTGGCATGGTCTGAATTCAGTGTTTTCATGGGTTGGGGGCAGGATGCTGTTGTTTGTGTGGAGTCTGTGGTGGAACAGGGACTGAGACATTTTGTGCTGGACTGTATTGACAGGGGCTTGACTGCGGCTACGATTTCTGGTAAATTGGCGGGGATATCCTTTTACTGTGCCTTGTTTCTGGGTTTTGACCCGACCAAAGATGTGATTGTGAGCAGGATGTTGCGGGGTTGGGGTAGGGAATGCAGGAGTGGGGGGGGGGGTAGGCTGCGGGAGGCGGTTACTTTTGAGTTGTTGGTTCGGCTGGTTGGGGTGTTGCCGGACTGTTGTTATGACCTGTTTGAGGTTGGCCTTTTCCGTTTGTGCATGGTGTGGATGTTTTTTGGGGCGTTTAGGGTGTCTGAGCTGCTGGGTACGAGGGGCATGGCTGGCAGGTTGTTTGAGGACATCCGGGTGGACGGTGGTCGCCTGGGTATTTGGTTGCGGTGCTCGAAGACTGATCAGTTGGGCAGAGGTAAGTGGGTATGGTTGAATGAGACGGAGGGCGGGCCAGTGTGCCCTGTGTTTGAATGGCGGACTTTCCTGGGGACGGCGAGTGTGGCACGTGGGGAGATCTTTTGTCACGCTTCAGGCGCGAGGTTGACGGCGGGCCAATTGTTGGCGGTGTTGCGCAAGGCTTTGCGGCGATTGGGGCTGGATGCGTCTGGTTTCGGGACTCACTCCTTTAGAATTGGGGCTGCGACAGTTGGGGTGGTCTTGGGACAGGATTCGGCGGATTGGGTGCTGGAAGTCCCGTTGTTGTGAGAGGTATGTGAGGAAATGAGATGGTCCCAGGTAGGGTGTTGGTTGTTTCATGGTTGGTGTTCTTGTTCTAACATCTTTTTCTTCGTAGGTTGCGTGGGTGGACCGGGAAAAAAGACGGTGACTTGGATTGTTGGGCACTCCTTCGTGCATTGGGCGTCCAAATATGCTGAGCGACAGGTTTACGGCCGTAACCTGGGACTGAAAGGACACTTGCACGAGGTACAATGGTGGGGCAAGGGCGGCATGCGATGGGGGGCACTACTGCCCTGGCTCGCGAAGATGGTCCCGCAGAGGGGATGCCCTGATTTGCTGATAATACATCTTGGCGAAAATGATCTGGTGCAGCTGTCTGGTTTGGCGCTTTTACAGCTCATGCAGAGGGATTTGGAGGTGCTGAAATCTAGGCTTGCGGGGACCTGCATGGCCTGGACTGAGTTAGTCCCCAGGAAAGTGTGGAGAGGGGCGATGAAACATGGGGCGATCGAAAAGGCACGACGGAAGCTCAACAGGGCAATGAGACTATACTGTACTGACAAGGACATTAAAGTGATTGCTCATGGAGGGATTCGACTGGAGGAACCTTTGGCTTTTAGGGACGACGGAGTGCACTTGTCACAGCTGGGCAATGCTTGATACATAATGGAGATGCGTGACGTTGTGAGCAAATTGTGGAATGAGAATATCTGGTGTGGCAGGGAATGATTGCGGATGTGATGGTGCGGGCGGCCTAACCTAGGTCGGGGGGGGGGGGACAGGGAACTGCCCTACAGGGGGTTCCCTGGTTGGCGGTACTTGGAAGGGACAGGGGGGTCAAGAGCGGGCACACCCATCCCTTGGGGGGGGAGTTCGAAGGGCGGATAGAGGCATGACTGGAAGGACGCAAGGAGCGGGCTGGATGACAAGTGACTGATGGGCAGGAATAAGGTATGATGGAGCTTGTAGGGCTTTGTGATGAGGTGGAACGGGTGAAACGAATGAGGGGGAGTATGAGTGGGGGGTTTGATGTTATTTACTTGTTGATGTTTAGGGTTTGTACAGATTACGCAGCCTGGTCTAATAAATGGCCTTTTACGCTTACACACTGCGTGGTCTGTTTATTGCGCGATGCCGGGCCCCGGGGGAAGCACAGTCGCAGACTAGTCTTCCCCCGGGGTCTTTCGCGCATGATAGGACAGGCAGGGGAAGGGGAGGAGTTAGGGGGTGGGTATATAGGTGCAGGGGAGGAAGGGAACTTCCTCTTCCTGCGCCTGGCACCATCGGGAGGGAAAAGAAAGGCCACCCACCCACCCGGCAGTTGGAGGTGCGGTTTTGGGTAGGTCCTAGGCGTTGCCAGTTTAGGCCAGAGCTGCTTTAGGCGGTACTTGGAAGGGACAGGGGGGTCAAGAGCGGGCACACCCATCCCTTGGGGGGGGGAGTTCGAAGGGCGGATAGAGGCATGACTGGAAGGACGCAAGGAGCGGGCTGGATGACAAGTGACTGATGGGCAGGAATAAGGTATGATGGAGATTGTAGGGCTTTGTGATGAGGTGGAACGGGTGAAACAAATGAGGGGGGAGTATGAGTGGGGGGTTTGATGTTATTTACTTGTTGATGTTTATGGTTTGTGCAGATTACGCAGCCTGGTCTAATAAATGGCCTTTTACGCTTACACACTGCGTGGTCTGTTTATTGCGCGATGCATTGACAGGAACTGGCGTGACAGCGATTTCTGTCAATACATTATAAATGAACCCATATTTGGTGGTTATAAATTTGAGGGGTGGTCCCTCTGCCATGGGGATGGAGTAATTTACTCTGTTCCCATGGCAGAACTGCGGGCCGTCCCTGAAAAATGAAATCAGGCCCTAAAGCTGGTAAATAAGACAAGGCTAACTAAACAGCAGAACACAGCTGGGAAACAAATTCCAGAATGGAGCATGTGGAGAATGTTCATACTGGAACTGAGAAGACTGAGGACAGAAAACAGGAGGAGGGGTCAGGTCCTTAGTGAGTGTCGTCTAATCGACAGGAGTGCTGGAGGAGCAGGGTCAGCACTTCCGGGTTACACAAAGTATTGCCAGTTGGATGCCTGGGAGTGTGGGAGGGTGGCTTGCTACTGGGAACGGGTAGTGCAGCATGTAAAAGAAATGTCCAGTACGGAAATTCCGTGTACACGTTTGGTCCGCCTTCTAAGCTATGTCCCTCATGTAAAGGGTGTCCTGGGGAAAGTTGTACAAATTGCTCTACTTATGGCTAAGCGGGGAGTTCCTTAATGTGGGACAGTAGATGGGCACCAAGTATTGCAAAGTGGATTGCAGATATAGTCTATTGCAAAGAGACGCTGGAACTTTATGCAGAGGAACTGCCGATCTCTTCAAAGCCCAGAGACATTTGGGAGCCACAACGTATATATCTGCAACAACGGATCAGTGCAGACGTACAGAGCGAGGGGGACTATACCCAGGGTACATGAGAGTCTCACCCGACTTGTGGATCCGTGATTTTGGAAATCTGATGTGTCTTATTTCCTTTTTAGTGATGTATATTCAACTCTTGTTATACTTGGCTGTGCTGCAGTAATAATAGTCTGTAATACAATAATGGTACTGTTTATATTTTTGAACTGCAAATAAAAAGATGTAAAAAAAAATGTTAAAAAAAAAAGTATTGCCAGTTGGATAAAAGAAGTTGTTAGAAATTGGGTCTCCTGTTGGCAGGAGTATGCACCCCGTCAAAGTAGGGACCACAATTCTAGTCAAGGTAAGTAAACCACACACTTAAATTAACGTGTGCTCATTCTCTGGTGGGTTGGCTCAGAGCAGTCAGGCTTAGCGTAAGAGGCAATGTGTAAAGTATTTTGCACACTTAAGGTACAGTAACATAGTGTAAACACCACCACAAGACTCCACACTGAATTACAAAAATATTGTATTCTTTACTGAATAAAAAGAAGACAAAAACAACAAAAATGCAATCAATACTTCTCAAGTTAAGAACCCTTAAAGAATGTATAGAATTACAGGGCTTGCGGTTTTTAGTAGGTTGTTTATAGTCGCACTGAGGGAATCTCATTTATTTATTTCACTTATTCTAATAGGGCATCAAAAGATTTTTGAGAAGTCGTCTTACCCTCAACTTATTTAGGCATGTCTCATCATTTGACGACCTCTCACACCGAGGTAAGGATGATGCTACCCTGGTGGACTCGACCAAGGGAAGATAGTCTGTCCCTGGGAGTTCCTATCAATCTGAATTCAATGATAGAGACCTCAGACCTGTAAAGGCTCTTAGAATGGTCAAAACATGTTGGTAATTAGGACTTCTAGGTCTAGTGATCCATTGTAAATCACTATGAGACTCCTACTGTTTTAAGTTCCCTTTTAGGGAGGTGTAGCTTCGCCCGGGCTCTCATTTAGATCTACTTCCTAACAAAATCTGGAAAAAGTTTGGTCAAGAAACTTTTCCCTGGCTATGGAAGATCTGTTGCCAGTCGCTGGTGGAGGGAAAGGTACCAGAGGTATGGAAGTAAGCAGTGGTGACTCCTTTGCTAAAAAAAAAATCCCTAGACAATACTAACCCAGCGAACTTCAGACCAATCTCCCGATTGCCATATCCTATTAAAATCTTAGAGAAGGTAGTTAGTAAAAATCTATTGTGCTACCTGGAAGATAATTCTCTGCTGGACATTGATCAATATGGCTCCCGCCCGGGACACGGTACCGAGACGGCTTTGGCAACCGTAATGAACAATCTACGTATGTGCGCTGACAGTGGGAACTCCTCTGTCCTAGTGTTTTTGGACATGTCAGCCGCATTCGATACGGTGAGCCATACCGTGTTAGTGGAGAGACTGAAAGGTATATGGGTGAAAGGATGGGCCCTGCAGTGGTTAAAATCTTACCTGTCAGAAGACAACAGGCTGTGTCTCTGACGCCGTTCACCTCAGGCATGTCCCCAGTACATCATGGGGTGCCACAGGGCTCGGCGATTAGCTCAATTCATTTCAATATCTACCTGCGCCCTCTATTCCCCATTATTAAATCTTATGGGTTAGATCTGGTCAACTATGCAGATGATACCCAACTGGTGTTCTCCCTGGAGGGGAAACAAGCGGAATCTATGGACACCTTCCAGAAGTGTATGCGCCAGACCGCTGGTTGGCTTAGGAAAAATTCCATACAGTTTAATGGGGGGAAAACAGAGGTGGTGTATTGTCCTGCCACTAGAATGTCTCGTCATATATCGGTGGAGTTCAAACTTACTCCCAAGGATGAACCCCTGATCCCGGCTAATGTGGTGCGTAATCTGGGAGTTATGGTCAATGGAAATCTCCAAATGGACTCACAAGCCAATAAAACGGCCAGCGTTTGCCTCACCCTGCTTCATATGTTACGGAAAGTTCTTCTGCTACTTCCAAAGGTCACTTGTTCTCTGGTAGTGAGGAGTGTAATTCTGAGTAGGCTGGACTACTGCAATTCCCTGTACCTGGGGATGCCACAATATAATGTGCAGGTATTGCGGAGAGTCCAGTCTATGGCAGCAAAGATGGTGCTAAATAGACAGCACAGGTCCTCTACGACTTTGGCTCTGAGAGATCTTCATTGGCTCCCCATCAAAGAGAGAATTTGTTTTAAATCTCTCTGCATTGTATACAGGGCAGCACATGGTCAGGGTCCTGTCCTCCTGTAGGAGATGCTTGCCTGGTATAATCCTGGGAGGCAGCTCCGCTCTTCAAATCTAAATCTGATAACAACCACCAGATTTAAGAGATCTTGGATGGGGAGGCAGAGCCTTTGGTGTGACTGCCTCGCGTGTATGGAATGAGTTACCTCTGGAACTCTGGAAGAGCCTGAAAACTTGGCTATTTCCAAAAGGTGATCTTTAGATCGTCTCATCGACAATTGACTCTGCTTTGTGGTGTCTACCCGACATCCAAGCACCAGGATACCTGTAGGGTGGCAGTTTTGCGCTATATAAGTATTTAATTCAATTCAATTCAAGATGGCTGCAATGTAGGCGAGCTCTGCCCGCTGAGCTCATAATCGTACATGTTCCACTTGCAATAGTGCCCATCTGACCCTGCCTCCATGACTATGACATCTTTCGGGCCGGCACTGCTGGGGAGGCAGTGATAATACCGAAGCCGATGCCGTCCTGGGCATAACCACCGGTGCGAGGTGGCTGGGAGGCAACTGAGGCCTGAACCGGCTTTCTGGCTTTTGAGGAGGCACACAGGCTGCGGGGCTGAGCCCTGGCGCTGAGGCAGATGGAGGAGGCCAGGGCTGCTGGCGCGACACTGGAGACAACCGTACGGCCCTCGGATGGTGCCAGTGCTGGGACTCTGCGGAGCTGTGCCAGAGCTGCAGCTGGCTGGACTGCAGCCCGTGCCTGGCCTGTCTCCGGGGGGCGAAGTGAAGACTGACGCTATGTGCGCCACCCGCGGAGGAGCACGCCTGAGGGCTAGCCGGACGGGTCTGGACCGGGTGGGCGGTGAGTGTAGTTAGCCCAGCAAGCTTGGCGGGGGGGTTTGGACAAACTCCCACCCCCCAGCACCCTGATCGATTCTGTGCCATTACACTCCAGCCTGTGAGACATCCTGTTACTGGCTAGACCTTGGCTGTATGTTGAGCCCAGCAGCCCTGCCTCACTATTGCTGCTGCCCGGTGCCCCAGGTAAGTCTGCGGCCTTGGGGACTAGTAATCACCGCACTGAACCATTTGGCATGAGGCTCATCGTTTGTGGCTGTAGCTTGCCCCGCTGCCCCAGTTTTTGGGCCAGACATCCCTGCATCCATCAAAGAGCCCACGGCTGCCTCGATCGGAGGAGGCGGCTTGCGACTGCGGCTGAGATGCTGGGGGACTCACTGCTGGTTGGTCTGAGGGCCACAACATCCACTACATTCGAGCCTCGCCAGCCGACCGAGCCTCAGGTCCCCCGCCTCATGTGGCCATGGGCAAGCCGGAAGGCAAGCAGTACAAGCTATCTTTCAGAAAAAAACGCAGCGCCAGGCAAACCGACCCAAAGCAGAAAAGGAGCTGCCTCACACCTCCCAGATTATGCCGTCATCGAAGAGCAAGACTTGGACCTGAAAGGAATATTATTAGAGGTGAAATCCAGCTTGAAGAATATTGATGCCAAGCTGGACCTACTTACCTCCCTCCTGGATAAGGTTAAGGATAATGTGGAAAAGTAAATTCTGCCATGTTCCGTGTCCCTACGCGTCCTCCATCATATGTTATGTGTGCATGATTAATATGCATATGTATTCCCCATGTTCGATTAAAGACGCAATTATAGTTGTGTCCATCTCTAGTATGCCAGTTTCCAGTTCTCGTGAATACTATGAATATCAGGCCACGTTTCTCAGTGTGCACGTTATTTCATTGTAAAGTCCCCGTTTCTAGGCCTCAAGACGGCCCGGACACCAGATTTCAGCTTCTGTCTCCTGAGCCCTCGCTGAGGAGCGATACAGCCCCCACCTGTGTTCCTGACCCTTCACTTACTCCCTGCCTTGCAGTGCCCGGCTCAGCCTGGCTCTGCCTCTGAGTCTGCCAAGAGTATGTTATGATTCTAGTTATCAGTTCAGCCCGTCTTCTCTGCATTCCTAAAGCTACTGAACTGCATCAATAGTTTCCGTCATTGTCTAGCCTTTACGTCTCCATGTAAGAGAAATACTGTATTAATGGTCCTTTAATATTCTTCATCACGCACTACATGTAGAATAATGCATGCTCCAGTCTTAGAGTCTGTTAGCCTTTCCCCTCCTGATTCTTAGTTTATAACAACATGTTCTCTAAACATCAGATACTAGATACTGCTTAGGTACATGTCGCCCTGACTCTCCAGACTTCAGTCTCTGCTCCTAGCACAGAGTTCATAGCCCCCAGCTTCTCCTAGTAACACGTCATTGCCAGTTTGCGCGCACCACCAGGTTAGAGGTCCCGGCTCCTTAGGTAGCCCCCTCCATGTTTCCGCCCCATTCATGACATATTCTGTTACGTTTGCATCACATGTCTATGTATACGCCTCTGTTACACCTACTTTCACCCTTATCTTTCGCGACTGCTATTGACCACACCCACTGCTCCGCCCATTATATGTACTGTAATGCAACTGTTTTAGTATATATGTTCGTGTATTGTTATTAAAAGCTAGCGCGCTCATTCCAGATCCTCTCTCGGGCAGCTGCCCGGCCTTGCCATCCTATTCCTGTGCAGGTTGTCCTGTTCCTGTCCTTTATGCTGTAATAAACCTGCAAACTCCTACTACCTCGAATCTTGACTCTTATTTATTGAGCTATCTGTTATTACTATGCCTAGACAAAAATAGATCCGGTATTATTTATTTATATACCACATAATGGCGCCCGAACAGGGACTTGCCCTTTCCCCACGCGTCGGTGAAGCCACGCCGACCCCCTGACCCTCTGCAGTCGTGACGGAACTCTTCTGCGCACCGGCAGATATTTCTGCTTCAAGTATCCCTCAGGCCCACGGAGGAGACGGAGGAGGCGGTCCAGCATCCAGACGAGACGGTGGAGGAACGCGGCGAGTCCCGACCAGAGCCCAAGCCGAGAGTCCAAGGTCCGAGGTATCCGGAGGCCCACCCGTAACAGAAGTCCGAAGTTCGTCCGTCCGGCGTCGAAGCAGTCCAGTCCAGTCCGAGGCCTTCCGTTCTTGCTGCCCGGTGAGTACCGTTGCTGGGGTAGTATCTAGACAGGGTCACTTTAATTGACTCTGGTCCGTGGGGTTTTGGTGGTACACATATCCCAAACGAAGTGTCCACTTCGGTGGATGCGGGTCCTGACGTGCCTCTTTATGAGACCGGTAAGTTTCGTACTGTCTCAGCAGTGCATCTAGTTTCTGTTCTAGTCAGTTCTGTTCTCGAGAAAATTCATGTATTCTGTTTTCCGTATTCCAGGTAGTATTCTGCTCGAACTGTTATTTTAAATGTTATTCATGTATTTTAATGTCGTGGTATGAGTGTGAAGTAATTATCGTGTTTATTGTGTATTGTATTGTGTCCAGATTATAGTTCAGTCATGCCGCTCTTTTCAAAACTGCGTCAGTTAAAAACCAGAAAAGGTCTGCTGGAAGCAGCAGTTCCTGTCCCTCCTAGGGACAGTCCAGGTCATTTTATGTATCAGAAGCATGGCATAAGCGCCATATTGTATCTAGATTTGTGGGTAGAGTATACCAAGGAGTTAGAAGAAAAGTATAGATGGCCCGTATCAGGTACGTGGGATGCCGAGTGCATCATGAGAGTAGAAGAGGCATTATGGAAAAAGAAAGCCAGACAGTCACAGAAAGATGCCATCGAGTTATGGCGCAAAGAATCTCATAAAAGAACCGAAAAAGAAATCAGAAAGTCTGAATTAGGTAGAGAATCCTTAGAACGAGCACAAGAAAAAGAATTAATCGAGATAGGTGAACGAGTTAAAACCGAACAGTCAGACAGACAGAGGAACGCCCTCATTAAGGGTATGTATCCTCTTCTTGCCGAGGGCTTGCCAAAAGCGACCCCGGAGGCATCCAGTAACTTTCCGCCACCATTAGTTCCGACTAAGCTACGTCACAAACCGACCGCAGCTGATATTTTCATTTCGTCCTATTTGGACGACACAGTCCCGGAATATGCAAATCCTGTTCCTGCTCCGCCAGTCCCTGTAAATCAGGCACTTCCCGCTCCTCCAGATACTGCAGTACCTGCTACGGCACCCCCGGTCCAGCCCGTCCTACAAGTTCAGCCCGCATTTCAATTTGCCACTCTGCCAGCACGAAGAGTATCAGTCGACGATTCTAGTTTAGGGGCCGCAGGGGGAGGTCCTCCAGGAACCCCGCCGCCACAGAAGCGTTTACCGTTAGCCGAATTACATGCACAAGCGTCACAGCGTACGCCCAGATATCAGTCTGTTGCAGAAATAAGAAAAGCCCTTACCGAATGTGGCTATGATCCAGTCCCAGGCGAGGATAATATGGTTTTATATTCATTACGCGTAAGAAAGGTGACCGAGTATCTAGTCACCCTACCAGATATGAAAGAAGATCTAGACAGAATATATCGTTTTATCCGTACAGGGAATGATCCAGAAAGTATTAGTGACGTCATGTCTCAAAGGAAAGCTGAAATTCAGCTCATGCTATTAAAGTTTCTGATTAATTGTCTAATAAGGGAACAAGATTATCCGACCAAAGATCAAGCCGAAATGAAAGTCCTGACAAGGTGGAGTGATAATATAGCCGAGGGTAAGCATAAGACCATCAGTAGTATAGAGAGTATGTACAAGAAGATTCGTAAAGAAATAATAAGGATACACGAACAACGTAAAGAAGCACGAGTAAGCGAGAAAGAAAGTAACTCTGATACTGAAGAGGTAGACGACGAGAATCCCGCCAGAATAGCGTATGTAGGAAAATCTAGATTTCCAGATCGCCATTTACGTCTAGAACACAAGTCAACTTTCCATCATCCCGCGCCAGAACAAGGTTCTCTAGAACAAGTATTCCAAGCTACCGATCATATTCTGAAATCACGAATCGGTTATAGCGAGTTAAGTACCATGCATGAACAAGAACTAGTCTGATCAGCAGTCCGATGGATTACTGATTCTACCACTTTTCCAGACGAAATAGTGGCACAAATGTTTCTGAAATTGCCCCCAGCCGAGCAGCGACTGGTGGGTATGTATATGATCCAGCACCTCATTACATTGTATGAGGGTCAACATTCTGATCCAGGTCCGTTACACGATGTCCTGAACGAGTTACTCCAGTATAAATGGAAAGGTTTAGGTACCGATTTAATTAGTGTCATTCTAGAACAGCGCCACAAATATAGAACGTTCTTGAACCCGCATTTTGTTCATGTCTCACCCCCAGAAAGTAAACCCTTTTACATAGACAGACAAAATCCGTTACGAGAAGTGCATCCAATTAAGACAGACGGTGGTGAAATGCAACGAGTGTTTGTTTACACCCCGATTACAAAGATGGAACTCTTAGAGATGAAAAAGTTAATTCCCTGTCATGATAAAGATCCAGCAGGGTTCCACCGAGAATTAAAAGACATGCTCCGTATGGGAGAATACACGTATCCAGATATTATTAAAATGCTAAAGGTCCTGTTGCCCGCAGGGGTATATGAGAAACTCAAAGAAAAAGATTGGGAGGTGGGAGAGAAAAAGATCGATTGGACAGTTCTAGAAGCCGAAGATAAGGCACGAGTACCAGGTACCGGTCTTGGAGATAAATGTAAAGAATTACCTGAATTATTGATTCAAGTTTTACCCAGATTATTAACAACTAAAAAGGAAGACTGGGATGCAATCTCAGCCTGTAAACAGAAACAAGATGAAGATATTAGTGATTTTTATTCTAGATTTGAGAAATGTTTTAGCATCAACAGTGGCCTCAAGACAAGTAGTGAATCATACCCTCATCTTTTTGTTACTAAATTAGTCGAGAATTCAAGTCCACAAATTAAAAACCGAGTTTTGAAAGTCGAAAGTACCTGGCAAGCTAATACCCCGTCCCAAATGCTCCAGATGCTTCAATATCACCAGAATAGAATTAGAGAAGAACAAGAACATGAAAGGAGACGTATGAAAGACACGAAAATGAAAGTGCTAGTTGCACAATCCGTTCCTCAAGACAGTCAGAAGAGGGGTCCGAATCAAGCCAGTCATCCTGCAGCTCCCGTTAAAGGAAACTGCAATTATTGTAAACAGCCAGGTCATTTTATAAACGAGTGTGCAGTTCTGAAACACAACATAGCTACCGGTAAGACTAAAGAAAGACCACGTCCGCCTAGACAAGAGCAAGTTTCACAGACTCCTCAGCCACAGAATGCACAACAGACAGTTACTGTACCGCAGCCCATCGCTGCAACACAGCATGTTACACAGCAGATGTACCAGTATGCTCAGTCAGAGTATCCAGAGTATCAACCGTATTCATGAAACAGCCTAGAGAGGGAGGTAGGCTTGCCTCTCATCGAGATACCTGTAGATCAAGAAGGTCCCTATGTTCACAGTCAAGTATTAGGGAAAGATAGAAAGTTTCTGATTGATACAGGGGCAAGTAGGACCACTATAAGTCACGCCGAAGTTCCAGGGGCTCCGCTCTCAGGCTCTAGAAATGTTTCCCTTGGATTTTCAGGAAAGCCTATTGTAAATGAAATATCAAAGCCAGTTACTCTAGAAGTAGGTCCATTGTCCCGCACTACTGATCTGTTACTTACTAAGTCATGTCCAGAAAACCTATTAGGCATTAAGACACTGAAAGAGTTAGGTGCAGTTATATGTTGTTCCCCAGAAGGAATACGATTGTTCCTACGTGACTTCAAGGGTCACTATGTATTACGAGATTTTGATCCTAGATTGTCTAATGTTCCGCAGCATCTATGGGCGCAGGGTCCAACTGATGTTGGCTATATGCATATCACACCTCATCGTGTGACTCTCAAACCAGGTGTAGTCCTGCCACGTATCAGACAGTACAGATTGCCACCTGAGGCTGTAGCAGCCTTATCCAAAATTATTGACGAGCTCATCGCTCAAGGAGTAGTTGTAGAAACTGACTCCAATGTATGCAATTCTCCGATCATTCCTGTCATGAAACGTACTGATCCGAATGCACCCCCAGTATATCGATTAGTGATTGACTTACGAGAACTCAATAAATGTATTATTCCCCAGTACCCAGTTGTCCCAGATATCTCTTCCCTATTGACAGCCATTGATTCCGAAGCTTCATTTTTTACAGTCATAGACCTCAAGAACGCGTTTTTCAGTGTCCCCATTCATCCAGACAGCCAGTTTCTTTTCGGATTTTGTTTAAATGGAAGGAGCTATATGTTCACACGCGCTCCTCAAGGTTTCACAGAAAGTCCTAGTATTTACAGTCAAGCACTCAAGAGACAACTAGACAACATTCACATGCCAACTGACACTGCCCTACTCCAGTATGTCGATGATCTACTGATCACAGCCCGTTCTGAACGTGCTTGCGAGCGAGCATCCCTTACAGTCTTGTATTTCCTAGCCGAGATGGGGCACAAGGTGTCCCCTTCTAAGCTTCAATTCTGTGTCCAGCAAGTGATCTATTTAGGCCACTTGCTGTCCAAGAGGGGTAGGCAGTTGACACCAGACCGTATCCAGTTAATAGCGAGTCTTCCTCAGCCCAAGACCCAGAAGGAGGTACGTGCTTTTATCGGCCTTACTTCTTATTGCAGACAATGGATTCCTCAGTATGCATTTCTAGCTAAACCACTGATACAGTTAACGACACAGGAGGCAGCCGTATCGACTGTCCTCCCTTGGACATCTGAACATACACTTAGTTTCAATGAGTTAAAGAAAGCTTTATGCCAAGCTCCAGTTCTAGCTACACCGAACTACAGTAAGCCTTTTACACTTTTTGTCACTGAACGCGAAGGTACAGCATTATCTGTTCTTACACAAGATCAAGCAGGACAATACAAGCCCTGTGCTTATTTTTCGAGCACATTAGATCCTGTAGCCCAGGCTCTGCCTGCGTGCCTCAAGTCAGTTGCAGCCACAGCACTAGCTATCAGACAAAGTGATTCCATAGTATTAGGACATTCCTTGACAGTACAAGTTCCACACTCCGTGGAAGTTCTTTTGAACCGAACACAAACTCAACACTTGACAATTGCACGTTTAACAGGTTATGAATTGACACTGTTCCAGCCACACATAGAAATCAGACGCTGCAACGTTCTAAATCCTGCTACACTGTTACCGTCAGTTAATTCGAATCCTGCCACACACGACTGTGTGGAAGTTGTTAACATTATGACTAAGCCAAGACAAGATCTGACAGATATTCCATTACCAGATCCAGACCTGACACTTTATGTGGATGGTTCATGTATGAGAACGAGTACAGGAGAACTAGTAGCCGCGTATGCAGTGACTACTGACACTGAAGTTATTGAAACACACCGCATTGACACTCTGTCCGCTCAAGCAGCAGAGCTAGTTGCTCTGACACAAGCCTGCATACACGCTAAGGACCTGAAGGTTAATGTTTACACAGATTCACGCTACGCATTCGGAGTCGTACACGACTTCGGAGTGCTCTGGCAGGAGAGAGGTTTCATGACTTCTCATGGAACCAAGATTCAGCATGGTCTCCTTATTCAGGCTCTGTTAGATGCTATACATTTACCGGCATCTATTGCTATCATGAAGTGCAAAGCACATACGAAAGTCACAGACATCATTTCTCAAGGTAATGATCTAGCAGATCGCACAGCCAAGCTTACAGCACAGACACCAGACATTCCAGTTAATAAGACACCGACATACACTCCAGATCTGACTACCTGTATGACAGTTAAGGACCCCACTCAAGATGTCATAGATATCCAGTTACATGCTACTCCCGATGAAATCAAGAAATGGTCCGAACAAGGAGGGGTCCAGACAGATCAGGGATGGGTAACGAAGGGTAGAGCCACATGGTTTCTCCCCGACTCTATGGTTCAAGTCATTATCAATACCGCACATAGTCCAGCACATTTAGGAGAAAAAGCTATGTTAGATAGTATCCAGAACATTTGGTTTAACAAGCATTTACGAGCTGCAGCCAAGCAGAAAGTCCGTATCTGTATGATATGTTGCCAGTTCAATCCAGGTAAAAGTGTCCCGGTGGAACAAGGTGGATTCCAGCCGCCTGACCACCCTTTTGAAGTCCTCCAAATGGATTATATTCAGATGGAGCGATGTCGAGGTTTCAAGTATGTCCTTGTAGTTGTATGCGCTTTGTCCAGGTGGACAGAAGCATATCCAGTCCCAGATTACACAGCCGCGACTACTGCCAAGCAGTTGGTTCGTGAGTTCTTCCCCCGTTATGGACTCCCTAGAGTCGTATATTCTGACAACGGCCAACCATTCTCATCTGAACTCATGAAACACGTTTCCCTATTGTTAGGATACCAGTGGAAGTTCCATTGCGTACGCCATCCTGAAGCAGCCGGTCTCGTAGAGAGACATAATCAGACCCTGAAAATTCGAATTGCAAAGGTTTGTCAAGAGAAAGGTGTGGACTGGCTAGTAGCTCTACCAGTTGCTTTATTCTATATGCGCATGGTCGCACATTCCAGATCAGGTCTGTCCCCGTATGAGGTCGTATTCGGCCGCCCCCCTAACATGTGGGGTACACCTAGACCTCGAAGTATTACCGATGTTTCAAGTAATATGCTGACAGATTACCTAGCTTCCTTGATGTCTGCCCTCAACTCTTGTCGTTCACAGGTTGCCGCCGCATTTCCAGACAATACCGAGGTGGCACCGCATGAAATCGTTCCCGGATCCATGGTCCTAGTGCGAAATTTCGATCGTTCAAGTCCGCTGGAGCCTCGCTGGAAGGAGCCCCGACAGGTCCTCCTCGCCACCCGTACAGCCGTGAAGTTGGAGGGACGCAAAGGCTGGGTGCATCTTTCGCATATCAAAAAATTTTATGGATTGAAGCCCGTTTCAAAGAACATTTCTGAGCATTTTAAGGACTGCCAAAGTACTATTCTTAAGGACTGTCCCGCAAAGAACAATGATACTGCACCCTCCCTGTTAGAGAAAACTCCGCAACAGGAGTATAAATTAAAACTAAGGTCTAGTAAAATAAGTCAGCCAGTTTGATTGTCTAAGTCCTCCCCTAGGTGAAACGGTTAGACCGGTTTCTGACATGTATAAAATAGACCCCCATAGTGAGAGAGTTAGTCAAAACTCAATCCGATGTATCGTTTTTCTATGTTTCATATTATTTCTCAGTGTTATGATTTCCTGCACTAGTTACGCATTTTACCTGTATTTTCCAGTTTCTCATGTAAATAATTCTTCTAATGTTACAGTAGAGCACACGTTTAGTGATCTGCCTCCTCATGAACTCTCTTACCGCCTCGCTATGCGTAACAATTCTTTTATCCGCATGTTACATTATTCACACCAGACCAGCAATGCCACTAATTGTTGGGTGTGTGGTCGACTCCCCCCTTTCCAGACACCGAAGGGAGTTCTGCCACTCTTTCCTTATCCATTTTCACATAATGGTTCGTGTGGAGCATGGTCCACGTTAACGTCATCCTCAACAGATATGTCTTTTCTTAACAGTACATGTTTCCCAGACAAGCAAGGTCTCCCCCACAGAACAGGGTTAGATCTAGAAAATGAAGTTTACAATTTAGGTAATTATTCTTCGAATTTCATGGTCCTGAATGTTCAGTCTGATTCCACTCCAGACTTACCTGCTATTTCAGTACTACCAGTCAAAGGCGAATTATGTGTCCGAAATTATGGTTCCGTACATGTAGGACATAGTGATTGTACTACTATTGTCAAGTATAGTGACAGTGGGAAATCTATTTTCAAAGCTTCACGTCATTCTTATTTTATTTGTGGTCAAACCGCATATGTCCGTCTGCCCCTCGATTGGGAGGGAACCTGTTACATTGCCTTCCTACTGCCGCCAGTTTTCTTAGCCCCATCTGATTATCATAGAAACACACATCTAGTACACATTAGACATAGAAGGGAGGTCGAGTCCCCCATTGTCGATTATACTGAAACTGCTCTAGAACAATATACAGATTTTAATAAAGGTTTCTTCTTCTTTATAGGACCTGTTCAGAATAGTAAGCTAATCCGTAGGTTAACCAGAACCCTTGAAGCTGTAGTAAATGAGACTGCCTCTGCTCTAGGTAACTTAACCGAAGAGCAATCTGCTATGAGATTTGTCGTTTTACAGAATCGTCTCGTCCTTGACGTCATACTGGCCGATAGGGGCGGGGCATGTAGAGTCATCGGATCTAGTTGCTGCATTTTCATTCCAAATAACGCGCCGTCTGTTTATTCAGCTATAACCAGACTTCATAAAATTGCCCATCTGTTACACCAAGATCCAGGCACCTGGACATGGTCCGGTTGGTTCTGGAATATAATTTCCGCCTGGGGATGGAAAGTCTTGTCCTTTCTGGGTATTGCAGTAGCGATCATATTCAGCTGCTGCCTCTGTTTACAATGTGGCCCTGCGATTTGCGGCATTTGTGCTACCTCTTGTATTCCTAGTCCCAAGTCCCGTTCTAAATCCCGTTCCAAGAAAATTCGAGACGAGCAAATGATACTGTATGAAATGATAGATGGTATCATGAATATTGATGTTTCCTGATGGAAACGTAGTGACAAGGAGGGAATGTGGAAAAGTAAATTCTGCCATGTTCCGTGTCCCTACGCGTCCTCCATCATATGTTATGTGTGCATGATTAATATGCATATGTATTCCCCATGTTCGATTAAAGACGCAATTATAGTTGTGTCCATCTCTAGTATGCCAGTTTCCAGTTCTCGTGAATACTATGAATATCAGGCCACGTTTCTCAGTGTGCACGTTATTTCATTGTAAAGTCCCCGTTTCTAGGCCTCAAGAGGGCCCGGACACCAGATTTCAGCTTCTGTCTCCTGAGCCCTCGCTGAGGAGCGATACAGCCCCCACCTGTGTTCCTGACCCTTCACTTACTCCCTGCCTTGCAGTGCCCGGCTCAGCCTGGCTCTGCCTCTGAGTCTGCCAAGAGTATGTTATGATTCTAGTTATCAGTTCAGCCCTTCTTCTCTGCATTCCTAAAGCTACTGAACTGCATCAATAGTTTCCGTCATTGTCTAGCCTTTACGTCTCCATGTAAGAGAAATACTGTATTAATGGTCCTTTAATATTCTTCATCACGCACTACATGTAGAATAATGCATGCTCCAGTCTTAGAGTCTGTTAGCCTTTCCCCTCCTGATTCTTAGTTTATAACAACATGTTCTCTAAACATCAGATACTAGATACTGCTTAGGTACATGTCGCCCTGACTCTCCAGACTTCAGTCTCTGCTCCTAGCACAGAGTTCATAGCCCCCAGCTTCTCCTAGTAACACGTCATTGCCAGTTTGCGCGCACCACCAGGTTAGAGGTCCCGGCTCCTTAGGTAGCCCCCTCCATGTTTCCGCCCCATTCATGACATATTCTGTTACGTTTGCATCACATGTCTATGTATACGCCTCTGTTACACCTACTTTCACCCTTATCTTTCGCGACTGCTATTGACCACACCCACTGCTCCGCCCATTATATGTACTGTAATGCAACTGTTTTAGTATATATGTTCGTGTATTGTTATTAAAAGCTAGCGCGCTCATTCCAGATCCTCTCTCGGGCAGCTGCCCGGCCTTGCCATCCTATTCCTGTGCAGGTTGTCCTGTTCCTGTCCTTTATGCTGTAATAAACCTGCAAACTCCTACTACCTCGAATCTTGACTCTTATTTATTGAGCTATCTGTTATTACTATGCCTAGACAAAAATAGATCCGGTATTATTTATTTATATACCACAATAGGGTCGATGCTCACGATTCCCGGCTT
The DNA here is from genome assembly GCF_964261635.1 of Lissotriton helveticus. Lineage (NCBI taxonomy): Eukaryota > Metazoa > Chordata > Amphibia > Caudata > Salamandridae > Lissotriton > Lissotriton helveticus. The sequence continues at coordinate 491,371,639 of NC_136067.1, read as the reverse complement.
GATCATTTGGAGACCAGAGTATCTGAAACAGACGACAAACAAGCCACCACTTCTGAACGCCTCCTACAAATGGACAAAATACTAGACCTTATCAAACAAAAAAATGAAGATCTCGAGGCGCAACAACCTCCGCATGGTGGGCGTGCCCGAGTCTACCACGATCTCTAAGATGAAGGATTTCATAGAAACTCTGCTGCAAGATCTCTTTGGTGCAGACCTGTCACCCGTCTTTAGTTTTAAAAGACCCACCGATCGTTGGCACCAAACCCCCTCCGTGGGCCCCCCTCGTCCAGTTGTGGCCAGCCTGTTTAACTACACAGACAGCAACACGATCCACCGGCTTGCCAGGTAGCAGGGCCAAACTCAATGCAAATGGGACACTCTATCCTTTTTCCTGGACTTCATCATGGCAGTGAAGGCAGTACGCCACAAATTCATACCAACCAAACGTCTCCTACAGCAAGTCCACATCAAGTATGCCATGTTGTACCCTGCCAAACTCAAGATAACCCAGGACGGAAAAACGCTCTATTTAATGCATCCGAAACTGGCCTTCAAGTTTGCCAAACAACAGGTTAAGACTGGCTGCTTCTGGGGAAATCATGCGGGTTTCTCCTGACTTAAGTACTGATCTTCTGAGCAAATGCAGGCTACCCCCTCTCACATGTTTGATCTTAGACTATGTTCACCGACTATGCCAGGCTCAGTTGTTAACTGTGTTATTGCAGCTTGACCCTGGGCGGGGCAGGATGTGATCTTGTCTCTATACCTACGCTCAGCCACCCAGCCTCACGGCGGGTAGCTCCCGCAGAGGCTCGGCTACCCTCTGGGATGATTCCTGGATGTTTCAGTTATGGGGGGGATACCTCAACCTAATTGGGGGGTTGGAGTGGGTAGGGGGAGGATTGAGATGGACGGAATCATTGAGGGTTAGTTCTTTAAGTCCTGTTTATTGCATTAAAAGAATGTTGGCATATTGGCACACACATGTACATTCCCTGCAACAGCCGGCACAGCCATACTTACATATCCTGCTCCTCCTTCTATAGATGAATAAAGTTGCCTCGATTAATCTAATCACATGGAATGTAAGGGGACTAAACGATGGCAGGAAGATACGCTTAGTACACGCCTACCTGAACAGACATGCCATAGACGAATATATGATGTTACAATGCATGCAATTACAACGCATGCTTTTACAACATAGTCTTCACATCACAACTACCATTACATTGCATGATTTTACAACACATGCCATTACAACAATTTTTTTTAAACTACCGTTACAACACATACCATTACAACGGTATAACATTACAAAGCATAATACTTTTAGGGCAACAATAGGGTAAGTGTTGGATAGTGTAGGGGTAAAAATTACTATTCCCATGTACCCCAAAACCCAAACCCACCTTAATACTAAAAGAAATCTCCATTACTTACCCTATAATGCGTTGTAGTGACATGCGTTGTAATGGCATGCATGGTAATGGCACACGATGTAAAGGCAGTTGGGTTGTAACAGTTGCGTTGTAAAGGTAGGTGGTTGTAATGACTGCGTTGAAATGGATGTTTCCTGCCATAGACATCTGCCTACCTCAAGAAACCCACCTCGTTGGTAACAATCTCCCACCCCTGATCACCACATACTCCAACTATGCAATGGGGGTCTGTGTCCTCATACGAAAGGGTCTGGCCTGGGCCACTGACCACTGCATCTGAGACGACGAAGGGTGATATGTCGTTTTGACCGGTAAACTCCACAAGTATCCCATCACCCCAGCCACCGTCTACGGTCCGAACATAGACTACCCGACCTTCTTTGCTAAGGTTTGCTATTTTATTGCTGGCTCTAATCCGCAGACTGTGCTTTGGTGAGGCGACTTTAATGTCCCATTGCAGTAGACAGGACAGGTAGCTCCAGATGTCCCCACCCACAAGCTGCCCCTACACTCACCTCGATCATTACAGACAACTACTTCATATACGTTTGGCGCAACACACACCACAGCACACGCGAGGGCACATGCTATTCCATGCAACATGGGCATGGCCCAGAATCAACTACTGGCTGGCATCCAGGGATGTGCTCCGCTGGCGGCCTGAAGATTCACACTTGCCGCTCACCCTTTCAGACCAAGCCCCGGTTCAATGTGTCGTTTGACCTTCCCAGGTACTTCCAAACGCGTTCTCTTGGCGGCTACCCCCGAACTAACTCAGAGACCAAGTCTCTTGGGAAGAGGTACGAACAGCCATTCAGGACTACTTCGAGCACAATAACGGCTTGGTTAGCTCCCGTGCTGAATTCTGGGACGCCTTCAAAGTGGTCATCCTTGGTGTTTGTATAGCCAAACAGCATGGTGTTCTCAAATCTATCCAAGAGATGATTTTGGAACTTGAAGCTGACATCTCCGCAGTCCAAGCTCAGTTCCATCGCTCTAATGACATGCCAAGAGGAGGAAATGAGAGAAGTCATTTTCCTGGGCAAGGAGACCCAGGCGCGCAAATATCGCGAGAGAGGCCGCCCTGGCAGAACATTAGCCAGGATGCCCCAGAAACCATTCGCTACTTCCTATATCTCTGGTCTCGTCGACTCTGAGGGTCGCCATAATTCCTCCAATCCTGCTATGCACCATGGTCGACTTCTTTGCCCGCCTGTACTCCACCTCCCAGCCAGCTCTCCTCCCAGACCTGCAGGCCTATTTCGATACCATCGAGTTGGTATGGCTTTTAGACTCCCACCAGGAATTTTTAGACTGCCCCATGACCGCCAAAGAGGTGCGTCAGGCGATTGCTGGCCTCCCTCCGGACAAGGCTCCTGGCACGGATGGGCCGACAGCGGTCTTTTATAAAGAATATTCTGACATTTTAATTCCCCAACTGCAGGACGTCTACCACTATGCACTGGAAGTGGACCCCCTCCCCCCTGTCAACGCTGGAAGCTGTGCTCTTTAAGATCCTCAAGCCTGACAAGCCAGCTGACCAATGCGACTCCTTCAGACCACTGTAACTCATCAATATAAATAATAAAATATTCACGAAGGTACTAGCAAACAGGCTGCAACTTCTGCTACCTCTAATGATCAGGCCTGATCAATCCGGTTTCATACCAGGCCACTCTACAGCACACAACCTTCGGACAATGTTGGCAGTTATGCATTATTTACATCCTCACACTACAGCACTGGCGGCCTTGCTTAATACGACCAAGACCTTCTACACATAGAGTGGGGAATTTTATTCCCGCTACTGAACAGAATGGGCCTCGGTTCCACTTTTCTTGCACAGATAAGCCTCCTCTATACCTTGCCCACCGCCCAGGTATGCCTAAACGGGCAGATATTGGAACCCTTTTTGGTTAGCAGGGGCACTCTGCAGAGGTGTCCGCTCTCTCCCATGCTTTTCGCCATTGTGAAGGAACCCCCTGGCCATGCAAATTCAGCAACATCATGAGAATCAGGGAGTGGGTTTTACAACCCGCGCTCTCACCGTGTCCCTATACGCGGACGACATTACTACCTATGTGAGCAAGCCAGAACAGAACCTCTGCCCACTAATTCGAGAAATTATACACTCCGGGGGCCTATCCGGAGTTCAAATTAACTTGGCCAAATCAGTGCTTCTCCCATTAACAGAAACCACAATCCCATTTCCTACGGAACACCTACTCCAGTGGGCCACCGGACGTGTCAAATACATAGGGATCTACGTCAGCAGAGATAACGCGGAGCTCCGGAAGACCAATTTCGGCAGAGCAATGACGTGGTTTGAGGATCGAATTCCCCTATGGTCCAAGGTCCTGCTGTTGTTGGTGGGCCAAAAAATGGTTGTGTTACCAAAATTCCTTTATTTATTCATAAATATTCCCATCCTTATCATACAGGCCTTTTCTAAACGGCTTTGCTCCAATCTCATTACGCTGGTATGGACAGACCAACAACTTTGGGCAAAATACGAACTGTTGAACTTGCAGCAAATCCAAGGCGTCACAGTACCGGATTTAGCTGACTGACGCATCTTTTCTGAACATACACGCTGAGCTCTGTCCCGCTTTTCTAATCATTTATTCAGAGAAATTCTCAGTGCATTGTCACTGCTCACCTAAAAAAAGGGATTCTCCAACGCTACAGCTGTAGCGTAAGATTAATTGAGCCTTCCTGGCCTACCTACATACACTATTGGATTGACAACCTTTCCTCACATTGAGTACCCGGATGGGTCCTCATGTGAGTAAACCTTTTTTCTTCTATTCTTGAGGCATGGCACATCATTTTCACGAGGCTGCGCAGTCATAATTTCAGCTGTCCCTTCATCAATATTCCAGAAGAGACCCCACATTGTTTTGAGGGTCGAAACGCCGTCAACAAACAGAAGAAGCGAACCATTTTCCCAGTGCATATCACTGTATATAGCTGCTGTTCACATGGAATTATTTTGATAATAGTCGACTTGTACAAACTGTGGAAACCTTGTATATAATATTCACATTGTCACTTAGATTTAGGTTCCCGTTTTCACTTGGGACACTATGCACAAGTGTTGTTTTGATTTACAATGTTTACTTCTAATTTTATTTAAAAATCCATAAAATATGCTACACTGAAATCGTTGTGTTAGTGGTTCCTTCGCCCTCTGCCATAACTTAACCCTCCATATTGCGATTGTGCTTGTGTATCATAACTTCATAATATATTATTCCGCAGGAACCACTGTCTTTCCTATATAGCAAACCCAAGGCGGACAGGGTGCATCAGATTCACACCTCTAACCACTATGCGCCCAGGCACACTTTCTGCACTACTGGACACACCCTACACCTTTCCAATCACATGTTACAGTGGAGACAGATGTGGTTTCTCCATGGCCACTCTCGACAGCCCTGTTTCTTCCATACAAATGCCCCACTTCCGAAATAGACACTTCACAATGTATGTTGTGTGCATGGGCTGGGTTGGCCCGCAGCACGGGTGTCTCTCTCCTTTATGCTCCATCAATTCCGGTGGTGAGGCACACCCTGCTGCCCCCCCCCCCGCATGATGGGAGCGTGTGCAGCCGGGCTAGCAGGCTCAACATTCACACTTTTGCAAACCTCTACCTGGATGATCGATTCCATGGCCCTCTGACCCAGCAAGCTGCCCCTGGGTACCCTTCAATATTATCAACTATGGGCAACGTGCCGAGCGCTATTCGGCAAGTTCCCAGCCCCCCGAAAACAAATCACATCCCTATACAAACACATACAGCACACCGCACCCGCATTACTTACACCTGCCCGAGATACTTGGAGAAAGGATCTTGCCCTCCCCCTCACTAATGCACAATGGACCTTCTGCTGTGGCCAACTTCATTTGCTTTCTCCAAACTACAGGTTCGGCTTAGCCATTTACATTTTCTACATTGCACCTATCAAACCCCAATGTTAATACATCGAATGGGCCTGTCCCCAGACTCCCACTGCCCAAGCTGTCATGCCACTTTAGATTTGATCCATCTTTCCTGGCAGTGCCCCGCCATTGCCGCATACTGGGTGGTGGTCTTTCGTGTAATAGAGAAAGTCATAACGCACCGCTGCCCCCTTCCCCCCTGATCAGGCTGCTGGGCTAAATGGCAGAGGTGGCCAGCGGCTCCCGGAAACTCACTGCTCTAATGCTCCTCCTTGCCAAACGCAGGATTGCAATGTGCTGGGGCAGCACGCAGTCACCAAAAACCTGAGACTGGATCAAAGACATTTCTACTGTCATGAACAATGATCTAATTTCTGGGACCTAATGCATCCCAAGATACCGCCCTCAGGACACATGGGAGCCTTTTATCAGTTACATTTACCAACAGGAGCCTCCCCCTTGTCCATGAGACATCCTGTTGATTGGGTTACGCCATATGATACCGTTATATTTCATATCAGTACCCTGTTATAGGTCCAGGGAACATTGTACACTTTCCCTACATCATATCCCTTTTAGTTCATATGAACGAGCCTTATAAGGACATAACTCCTAATAGGGACAGAATGCCTTATAGGGATATAACGCCTTATAAGGATTGACTGCTTTTATGGACTTAACCTTTCACCTAGTGCCATGCAGAGGTTTTTTTTCCCCAATCGATATTGCTAGGACTTCATCCTTAGCACATATGAATAATTTATGAGAACACTACCCGGGGGTATACTTCACAGTGGTCTGAACATCCCTTGCGGGGTGAAACCAGGACGAGGTCCCTCATTTTCATTATTCAGGTAATGGGGTTTGACTAAATCCTAGCAAGATTCTTGGCTCTTAGGCTTATTAGCTCTTTCACACCTACTCACATGCTAGGTACACTTAGGTACATCAATACAGGCATCTTAGGAGTATGCACTTTATTTCATAAATGCATTTTATATTCATGTATATGTTCATGACTATTGTAAGAAGGTAGAACTTTACTATTCCTTTTTATTCACTGTACTGCTGATCCTATATCTCTGCTACTGTGTAACAGTTATAGCAGCGCATATATTTTACACAAGAAGATCAACAGTGCAATAAATTCTTATTGTAAACATGCTCAACTGCTTTCTTCCATGTATTTCTCCGAGACAAAATAAGCAAGCACGAGTGACTGGGTGAAAAGTAGTATATTGTTTCCACGAGTCTGAGGAATCAGGGTTTGTTGTTTTCTGAGGTTGCCAAAAACTAATCTCTCTGATAAAAAGAGATTCTAGTGGCACTGTGAGCTAGCTAATGCAAAACAAGGCTAACATACGCGGTGGGGGTGCTCAGAGTCAGTCTAGCACCTGGCCCACAGTGTTTGTTGTTCAAAAGCGCAGGTCCTGCATAGGGGTACTATAGGAACTACACTACATGGCACCACCAAAGTTTGGTTTGATACTTATTTAACAGTTGAATCTGAGTAGCTCAGTCGTGCTTATTCTCAGAGACCCCTACTCACAAAAACCAGAGACGTCGGGAGTGAGTGGGAAAAAACTCTGCCACAGCTGAGTAGAAGAGATATCCTATTTATTGGCTGTTAGTTAATCAAGCTTGAAGGACATTTTTCCCAAAATTGTGCATAAAACCTTATCATAATTTCTTTGGAAAGGTAGTCTGTGTTCTATGCACAATGACTACACCAGCCTTAAACCCATTAGAAATGCCTTTGCCTCCGTCAGATGAGGAGGAAGATGCAGATGCAATATAGATTGCAGCCAATGTAAGACATTCTCTGACAGTTAAACTCGTCAAACATGGGTTACCACCCAGAGGAGGTGTAGTACTACTCGCGATAGAGGCACATGAAGATTTCCAAACAGAGGTATTCTATTCCCAGCAGCAAATGCTGTGACAAACATTTTCATTATTACTTACATGAAGAGACTTTAGCGGTCTACACTTCGTTTGAGGAGATTGAAATTCCGCTTACCTACCAGGAACATATTTTCTGGTTTAATGGTGCCCTACCCCATTCAAGAAAAAGAACAAGTCTTGGTTCTTTAGGAACACCAGGAGCAACATGGCCGATTTTAGCAACCTAAGCACCACATCCTGACATTGACACAATGCCACGTGATGAACTGCTTGTTCAACAAAAAGAGTTGATAAAACTTTACAGAAACATGACACACTTCGTCTTGAGGACACTAGCGGTCCAACCAACAGTAATTACACCAAATGCAGCTCCTACACAGAGCGCAGCTACTAAACTTACTCCACAGACATTACACGCAGTAATGGGTAAATTGCCCACAAAACATGAACAAATTCCTTTCTGGGTAGCTCAGAAAATAACCCAGTTAGAAGCAGTATTCCTAAATACAACACCATTCGGAAAACACAGAATGATAACAATCTGCTTGCCCATGGGGATTACACCACAGTTAGAGGATTGTAACTTTTGGGGTACAGTCTTTGCTGCCATATATACCAGAACACATGGTATTCCTTTATTAGCAGTAATACCAGATGTATTAAGACAAATACAAAATGAGTACGGAGCATAGCCTGCCCTAAACTTAGGGATGAAGTTATTAAATAACTACAACCAGTTATCAGCCATAATACTAGCTAACATTAAATGGGAAGCAGCATCAGTGTCAATCTGCCAACGCCTATGGGAGTTCTCTACACTAGAACAGGTGAATGAACTACCCAAAATACTTGAAACTGCGTATGCAGAATTAGGCAGGGATAGTTTGGGGGAAAAGCTTTAAAACCTCAACTAAATGGGCAGTCCTGAAAAGGACACTTCTAGAAATAGGGATAATCTAAAGAAACCTGAAAGATATCAAGATATTGATACACGTCCCTCTCGATCTTTTCAGACTTCCTCACAGAAATCGGAAAGAAGAGGACGGTCAGAACACAAGGAAGAGCACGTCAAGTCCAAAGACAAGGAACCTGCTCACCAAAGTAAAAAATTACAATATCCAAAGAAGAAGGTAGCTAGTATTAAAATAATAAAACATGCCGAGGATACTGAGGACACAGCTGAAAAACGGAGAGTGGGCCCAGACAGTGCTAGACAGCGCCGCAGAAGTGACCATAGCTCGCAAGATCCTGATGAATCATCTGGAGACAGTGGACACAAATGAATACATTCAAGTGGAAACTGCAGACAGCAGAGTTAGCAAACCTCATAAAATATACGAGATAACATTACGTATAGAGGGAGATAAGACTAGGAAAATAAGGGGTCTATTTTGGGATATCCTTGTAGCTGAAAAGGACTGGCCACCAGAGTTTGTCAGGGAGTGCCCTCGTGGCGAAGAAATGATTATGCCTGCCTTCTCAAATCACATTCCAATTCATAAAAAATATACACTTGCAAGAAAGTGGGCAGTAGCCCAAGCTCCTGCATTATATAAAAATCATGTAGGATGGGATGAGGACTCTCCTCCTCACAAAATCCAATTAAAATCTCAACCAACTGCACAAAGGCAGTACCCAATTAAGCAAGAATCTAAAAAACAGGTCAGGGAGATCTTAGATCAACTTGAATACCAGGGGGTGATTGAAACATGCACCTCACAAATGAACAATCCTTTGTTTCCTGTCTCCAAGCCAGACGATTCATATGTCTAGTTTTGGACTACAGACACCTTAACTCATGTTGCAAGACATTTGCAGTACAAAACTCACACAGTGCAGCACTAATGAATAACATTGTGCGCAAAAAATACAAAATAACATTAGACATCTCTAATGGATTCTTTTGTCAAAACATTGCACCTGAAAGCAGGTATTTGACCGCTTTTTCAATAATGGGCTCGCAGTATAATTTCTGTCGACTCCCACAGGGGTTCAAGAATAGCCCAGGATTATTCTCAGCCAGAGTAAAGAGTTACTACAAATGTATGATGATGAGGCATTATCTTATGTCGATGACATCTATCTAACAGATGATGACTTGGATACTCACTTGAAAAGAGTGAACACCATAATACTTGGGTTTGCTGCAGAGGGTTACAAATTCAACTTAAAAAGTCACGAATTGCCCATCTGACTGTCCTGTTTTTAGGATATGAATTATCAAGTGAAGGCAAAAGCCTAGCAGACAATTTTTTAGAGAAGTGTGCTGTACTCCAAGCACCAAAAACACTGAGGAACTTACAATCAATACTAGGTTTCCTGAATTTCGGAAGAACATACATTCTAAATTATGCAGAGAGGGTTAAACCTCTCTATGAATTAATAAAACCTGATTTTAAACCAATCAATTGGACTCAAAAACACACAGAAATTTTGAGATCATTGCAAACAGACATGTTAGCAAAAACAAAATTGCAAACTCGCGATAACACTCGCAACCTTGTAATCCGAGTCATCCCAGGAAGATGCGGATTCACATACCTGACCTCTAATGAGGGAGAAAAGGTACCAATAGCATACAAATCACACTTGTACTCACAAGCTGAAAAAACATTCAGTCTTGTGAAAAATGTAGTAAATGCGGTTCAAACAGCTGTAGCAAAAGAAAGAGCCCAGGCCCAAGGCAGACGGATTACTGTTTTAACAGCAGAATCAGCCTTCGAGGCATTAACAAGCCCATGTAACTTAACTACTGTGGCATTAGATCCAAAATGGATACAATGGGAAAATTCTCTTGCTACAGAAAAAGTGAAATACTATTTTGACTCGGAAATGAAAAAATTGAAATATCTAACATAGGAAAAAGAATATCCTCTGCCTAACGACATTCTGCTGATACAACTTTACGCCTGCGTAATATACACAAACAGTTACGCAGAACCCTTAGTTTGGGGAAAACAAGCTTATAGCGCTACGTGCGAGGTTGTCAAATGCCGGTGGCGCGGACGTAAATTGATGCCACTGGTAACAATGCCACAATCTGTAAAAGACAATTCAGGTCAACAGACTGAATTAATAGCTTTAAATATGGCGCTCGACATTGCCGATCGCGAATTCCCGACACTAATAGTGTGCGATTCGCATTCCTGCGTCAAATCATACAATGAAGGCTTGCAGAAATGGGTTGAAAACGGTTACAAAAATGACACAGGTGCCACAATTAAGCAAAAATCGCTTTGAGAACAAGTAGTTCTTGTAAAGAAAGAACTACAGAAGACTCACGTGATACATACACTGAGTCATCAGCGTGATGGCGTTCACGCTGCAGGGAATTCATTGGCTGAGACAGCCACAGCGGAAGCAACTAAACCGGCTTCCGTAGCCACAAAAAAGCGTTCAGAAAAATACATAGACAGGGAAACCATGCTGGCGGTAAAAATGTCTTTAAAAAGCGACTGTGCAGCATTACCCGTGAACTATCCACTCAAGTATACATACATAATCAATGCAAACTCCGTTCCTTTTGCTCGAATCCCTGGAGTGGGGGATAGAGTAATTCCAAACACGAACAGGAGAGTCTAGCAGACGCACACATGGGTGAAGGTCTAGGGCAACGAAGGATCAAGGAATCTCTGACATAATTACAATCAGAATACTGGTGGCCGGGAATGAGTGTGGATAATCACAAATTTGCTAAAAATTGTGAAAACTGCAACAGAGATCGCAGTGGCGAACCGGCCGAAGTAGTGCCAGAACACCTAATAGAAAGCATAAGGCTATCTATACGCATGATTAAACAGGAAACATGCGTCCCTATGTATGTTATTTAAGACTAGATTCACTTAAAATGTAGACCCCAACGCTCGACTAACGCCAGAACTGTTATAAAAGATTTGCGAGTCTATATCGGCACATACGCAATTGGCATGCTACATTCTGACCAGGGTCCTGCTTTTAGCTCTCGAGCTTATAAGGAGGCCATGACCAGCATGGGCATTGCACTGCGGTATTCTTGTCCCTTCCATCCTGAGGGAAACGGGATTGTGGAAAGAAAAAACCGAGACATAAAGCAATCTATAACGGCGAGGGTATTAGGTACGGGTACTGGGTGGGTCCAACATTTAACAAGTGTCCAACGTAGTCTTAACAATCTGCCAAGAAATTCTCTAAAAGGTTTCAGTCCGTATGAACTATTGTTCGGTACTAGAATGCATATTCAGGACTTAGATAGTCAGACTTCAGTGGTAGAAGAAAAATGCTTTGATATCAAAGATCGTTTGGCTATTTTACAGAACTTAAATGAAACAAGAAAAGACCTGAGCAACGTAAAGCTAAAACAGCAGCTTTACGTTGCTCAGGTCTTTTCTTGTTTCATTTAAGTTCTGTAAAATAAATAAAGCTAAAACAGCAGCCTCGGCTACGAGGAACATGGCGGCCGCTAGCTGAGCGGCCGTAGTCACCTTCCTCCATCAATGGAGCAACTAATTCGCCCTGCATAAGATGAGTAATTTTGACCCATGTGTTATATACGTTATATACGTGTGAAAAGATAAGCAATTAGTGAGCCTGTCCGCATTGGGCTTTATCGCTTTATCGCACTGGGCTTTACCGTGGCTGCTGAGTATGTCCCCGAATGTTTGCTTCTGCCAGTCGAGTGAGACCGGCAAGGTCGTGGCTGAGAACCGGCACTGCAGGGAGAGCGGCTGTAATTCACCTGGGAGCTGTGACGATGTATCCGGGATCCGACGTTGGATGTGGGAGGAGGCAGCCAGATTGAGTAGGAGGCGAGACTCTGCATTGCTGGCGTTCCGGGTCGGCGGCGGCGGTGCAGGCAGAAGTGTATGCGGAACGGAGGCTGTGAGGAGATTCGATCAGAGAACCGCAAGTAGCTGTGTGTGCAATGCTCTGAAAGACGTGGTGACGGAGGCAGTGGGAGAGGGGGTGAGAAAAGACAGCGAGGGCGATATTTGGGCCAGCAAACACCAAATAACAAATCAAGAAATAACTCACCATCTATACAGCATTGTTATCAACACGAGTGTTTCGACAAGGTGCATGGATGTAGAGGGAGGTTGTGACAAGGACAAGGGCAAAAGAGCCAAAGAGAGCTTAGGGAGGGCCAGTAGCACTGAGGAAAATCATTCTCCGGAGAGAAAGAACAGATATGCACTAAGAGCTAGGACAGTGTTTAACGCATCTAGAGGAAACTCTGGTTATACACCTCGCATCTCACCCCCTATTTTGGCAGTGAAAGAGCGGGCAAGAAAGGTGAAAACTAAACTAAACACCTCTGAACAATATTTAAGCCCCAAAACTATCAAAAGCAGGGGGAAAAAGAAAGGGGGCCAAGGGGCAGAGGTAAATATAAAAGTTACCCCCTCACTCAAATCCTACTACAAAGTAATGTCCAACACCACTACCACAACCACAACTTCTACCTCTAGTACCCAGCCCGTGCAGAACAGTAAGGGTACGCACCCCGCTCAGCTATCTAAGTCCATCCCGGCTATCCCGGAGGTAAATTCAGAGATTAATACTGCTCCAGAAGAGGTAATAGTACATGCCGATATTGGCCTGAGTAATCGATATTCGGCTTTAGAGGGGGAAAGTCAAAAGGACACACAAACATCGGCTGGAAGCGCAGATATGTTGAACACTGCGCAAGATGTATCAAAAGGTCAGCTCGACCCCACTGATAGTTCAGGTATGGGTGTTACACTTCTTGTAAATAAACCAGATGCAAGTGCAGGTTCGCTGGCAGATATTCTATTGGCCATGAAGGAAGAAATCACAAGCAGGTTTAAAGTCTCTGAAACTAATCAAGCTGAGATGGCAAATAGATTTAATGTCTCGGAGGCCAACCAAGCAGCAATAAAGGCTTCATGTGAGGAGTTGACAAAGAGGGTGGATGAAGTCACTCTTAGGACAGAAGTAATGGAGCTGGAACTTCCCAAGATAAAGGAGTCAGTGAGATCTACTGAGGCAGAGGTTACAAAGCTTTACGCACAGAATAAAGAACTAAAGGAAGATATTGAACGTTTGGAAAATTATTCACGTCGGAATAATTTGAGAATTCTTAATGTGCCAGAATCTATGGAGGGGGCAGATATCAAGGGGTTTGTTATCGCGCTGCTGAGGGGGACAGTGTTGAAAGATATGGCAGAGGTGGACTTGTTGCGGGATATACAGAGAGTTCACCGTGACCCCTACAAGAGAAATCCTACAAAGCAGAAACCCAGAAAAATCTTGGTTAACTTTTTGACATACTCTATAAAAGAACAGATTCTCTCCAATGCATTGAAGGTAGGTCCCATCCACTTCAATAGCTCTAACCCCTTTACATTTTATATAAGATCTGATATTTCACATATCACTGCTGCAAGGCAGTGGGAGTTGGGGAAAAGACTAGAGGTGTTAAACAGTTTAGGAGCCAAGGCACAGTTGAAGTTTCCGGCACAGTTGAGAGTTATGTGGAATAACCATATGCACCTGATTAAGTCTGGGGAAGAAGCGGATGCCCTCATAGCTAAGATTAGAGATCAAAAATAGGGGTAGGGAGCGATAAAGATTTAGATAGATTAATTGGGTCTTTTACTAAAATAATGTGTAATAGGTAGGGATTTTTTTTTATAAACAATAATTGTGATCTTATAGTTGCTTCATGGAGGGGGAAGATGGCTAAATAGGCTTTCGCCTATTAGCAGGGAGGGTTCCTCATGGGCAGAGAGGGCAGAGAGGTCACGGGGTTAGGGGAGGGGGGGGTTGGTAGGGAGGGTGCACGTGGTGGGGGAGCAGTGGGAAAAAATGGAAAAAAAAATCAACCTCATCTAAACCTTTTAAGTAATGTGTTAAGTCTAGCCTCAAAAAAAGGGTCGACACTCATGGGTAGGAAAAGAGGAGGATGGCTACTGTGACCTCAAGGAGTAGTGGGGCAATTTTCATCTCGTGGAACGTTAATGGCTTAAGATGCCCTCGGAGGCAGAGGCTTATATTCAAGCATTTAGAATTGTCAACTGCACAAATATGCTTGTTACAGGAGACACACTTGAGCCATGAAGAGAGCATAGCAACTTTCTCAAAAATCACTTGGGTTAAGAGCTTTGGTGCATCAACACAAACAGCCCAAAATAGAGGGGTAGCCATACTAATCAAAAAAGGGACACCCTGCAATATTAAAAAAGTACAGTCAGATTGTTCCGGTAGATGGTTGATCGCTACTTTAGCATTTGAAAATCGCGATATGGTCTGTGCCTCTTTCTACGGCCCGAACTCAGACGACCCCGACTATATCTATAAATTGCAATCAAGATTGATGTTGGAGCCACCACCATATGTGATAGGGGGGGATTTTAATGTTTTGATTGACCCTCTTAAAGATAGATCTAATGTAAGTCATTATAAAGGTGCAGTGAAGGTACGTAGGGCGTTAGTTAACATGATCCACGATATGGATCTAGTAGATCTATGGAGGGAAATAAAAGGAAATGAGAAGGGCTTTACTTTTTTTAGCAAAAAGTATTGTCATTCCTCCAGGATTGATTATATCTTCCTTGATAGAGGCTCATTAGCTAGCATAGAAGAGATTTTAGTCCTCCCGGGTCATCTATCCGATCATGCACCTTTACGTATTGTGTATCAGTTCAGGGAAACTCTGCGACGGGCATTAAGGTGGACCCTTAATAGGACCAAGCTGCAGGACCCTGATGTGATTACCGCTGTACAGGCCTCAACCTCTGAGTTTTTTGTGTTGAACTCCGACTCAACAACCCCAGATGTTGTCTGGGACGCCTATAAAGCCTGGCTCAGAGGGAAACTCCATGGAGTCATCTGTTATAAAAACAAGATCGAAGCCAGGGTATTAAAGGGTATCGAAGAGAGGATAGGTGGCCTGGAGAGAGACAGGGATGGGGCTAGTAATGGGGATCAGGAACAACTTACTCAAATCTTGGGAAAGTTAGAAGAGGCAAGATCAGAATATAGAGGGAAACTAGAAGCTAAATGTAGAGCACAGTGGGAAATTGGTAAGATGCAGAATTATGAGTATGGAGAGAGGGCCGGTGCTTTATTAGCATGGAAAGCTAGAGCCGATCGGGCCAGGAATGACATAAAAGAACTTAAAATAAACGCCGGCGGGGAAATCTCAAATAAGATAGATGACATACAGACATGTCTTCTCTCCATGTTCTCAGATCTGTATAGGGAAGATCTGACTCCCCGATCAGGTGTGATTCAGTCATTTATCAGAAACAAACAACTTCCAGTTCTCACAGAAGAAGGTAAAAACAACTTAGATGCTCCCTTTACATCAGATGAGATCATGGCTCAGATAAATAAATCTAAGAATAAAAAGGCTGCAGGATCAGACGCGCTCCCGAGTGAAATATATAAACATCTTAAAGAGGAGCTCGTCAAACCCTTGGAAAACACCTTTAACTCAATTTATGGTCTGGATGGAAAGGTCCCTAATACTTGGAAAGAAGCAATAATAGTTCTGATATTGAAACCGGGTAAGGACCCAAAAAAGGCAGACTCTTACCGCCCAATCTCCCTGCTGAATGCTGATTATAAGATCTTTATGGGCATATTAGCAGGGAGATTGGCCAAACTGATACCTGGGTTAATACATCCAGATCAGAAAGGGTTTGTCGCAGGTAGACATATACAGGAACAAACACAGCTTCTTATAGGCAACATTGATTTGGCTATCAAGAAGACAGAACCCTTGGCCGTTATCGCAGTAGATGCGGCCAAGGCGTTCGATAGGGTCTGCTGGGCATACCTATGGGAGGTCTTGAGGGCTATGGGTTTTGGTCCTATTTTTATTCAGACCCTGCAGAATTGTTATCAGGGTGCTTCTGCCCGAATACTCTTGAACGGGTTCCTCACCGCGAGTTTTAAAATTCAGAGAGGAACGAGGCAAGGGTGTCCGATTTCACCCCTTTTGTTTAATTTATATATGGAGCCGTTGGCACAGACGATTAGATTGGATGAGTCAATCTATCCATTCAGATCAGAACATTATAGCTCAAAAATAGCTCTGTACGCTGACGATCTGGTTCTGTATACAAGCGACCCGGATACAGCTATTATAAGGGTGGAAGAGCGTATGCGCGAGTTTGGAGCAATTTCTGGGTTTCTTGTAAATAAAACCAAGACGGAGGTGATGTGTTGGAACTTGGAGTGGACAGGGACAGAAAGTGAAGAGATGAGATACTTGGGGATCTATGTAGTGAAGGAAATTGAAAAGATCCCTGAGTTAAATTTAAAAAGGGTGGTAAAGGAAATTGACAGCTTATTCAGCAGATGGAAAAATCTACCTCTGACTATATATGGAAAAACCAACTTAGTAAAGATGGTCATCCTTCCTAAACTGTCATACCTCTTTTCTTCAATTCCTTTGACATTTTCAAGTAAAAGCCTGAGTAAAGTACAGAGTAAGATCAACAGTTTCATTTGGGGCAATAAAGGGGTTCGACTAGCGTGGAAAAAACTTAGACGTAGATTAAAAAAAGGAGGGCTGGCGCTTCCAGACGTAAGACTATATGCAGATGCGTTCCAGTTTAAAAGCATACGAATGCTGTTAGTTAAGCCAGGGGAATCAGCTTGGGGGAGGCTATTAGGTGAAATGGTGCGGGTAGAAGGGGGAGGCAACGGAGAAGCATTTCTGTACAAATTTGGATCCCCTAGGTTCTTCAAGAGGGTACGTCTGAAGGTTCTAAGGACAGCTTTGGAGACTTGGTGTAGGCTCAGGCATGGATGGGGCATTGGATACTATTCTGATTATGCCCCTATATGGGACGGCCCAGGGACCCCGGGCTGCTTGCAGGACGGCTTGGCACTGCCGATAAAGAGGGCCAGTGTCAAAATCTGGTCTGAGTTGTTGGACAGTGGGGGGATACTCCCCTGGGATTATCTGAGAGCTAAGATTGGCACCGGGCTCTCAAGATTTAAATACATACAGTTAACATCATGGTATGAGGCGGAAAAGCGGGAGATAAGCGGAAACTGGGAGATTGAAGACTTGTTGCAAGAGACAAGCCCACTGAATAAGGAAATATCTATTTGGTATAACAGCCTGCTAGATGCCGAAGACCATAAGACCCCCGCTTCTGTAGCAGTGTGGACAGGATCCCCACTTGGACCATCAGCAGACCTTTTGTATGAACCCTCACTGAAGACCCTGTACAGATCAGTTAAACCTGCCTGCCTAAAGAAAAATCACTTTTTTGTTATTAATAGACTCTATTACACCCCGGCAAAAATTGCAAAGTTTGCTCCCTCTCCCGTTCCTAAATGCCCTAGATGCGCAGAACCCTTAGCAAATGACTTACATATTTTCTATGAGTGCCCAGCACTCACAAGATACTGGGCTGAGGTAGGGGACAACTTACTGGGCATATTTAATACCAACATTGAGATCAATATACAACTGGTATTTTTTGGAGACGATGGTCAACTCAGCCAGAACCTTTCGCAGAAAGACAGGGGCCTATTACTGAATTTGATACTGCTGGCAAGAAGGGAAGTGTGTAAGAGGTGGAAGGATGCCCTACCCCCGCAAAGGGAGGAATGGCTCAAAGCTGCATTTGCTATGGCGCGACTAGAGTACGATGGAGCGGAAGATAAAATCTTGAATATCTGGCACCCCTTGGTGAGCTGGGGCAAGGACTTAAGATTATTGTAACATCATTGGTCTTATGATTACACCAGGGTCCCATACAAAACAATGGGACTGGTCGGATGACCCAAGCGAGTGCGGTAAGCCGTAGGGGCGACCAGTAACGAAGGCGGCTTCATAAGACCCGCAGAGGCTTGTCAGGTGAGATGAGGACCAAAAAAAAAAAAAAAAAAAAAAAAAAAAAAAAAAAAAAAGCTAAAACAGCAGCCAACAGCCACTGAAGAGAAACCACCTGTCCCAGCAAGGCCTGTCTGGATTCCAAAGATTGGGGATCTGGTCAGAGAGAAGATCGCGGTGAAGAAGGAATTTGGGCCTTCTTACAGAAAAGCAGTACCTGTCTTAGCTGTGAACGGAACAAGATCAGTTGTACTACCGCCCCTTGCTGGTAAAAAGGAGAACCGAGTTGTATCAATCGACCTGGTAAAACCACAATCATGTGGCCGATAATAAGTAGTAGGCCCAGTGGACTCCCAAGATGTAGCAGAAGACCAAATCTTGCTACAATCCAAGAGGTTCAAACCGAGAGACTAATCACATTTGATAAACCTACAGTGATTAAAAAAGGACTATGCAATAATGCCATGGAACTTGTGCCTCTTGAAGCCCAAATTGAAACAGTTCATCAAGAAACACCTGTCTACAAGGATGTAGCCACAGACTATGCTAATGAAACAAAGAAAATTCCAAAAGCAAATAAAAATCCGGAAGCGGTTCCAACAATTGATAGAACTACATCTGGCTACTTCATCAATTTCGATGACTTTTCTGAGGATCCAAGCGAACCTGAAGAACAGCCAACAACAAAATCTTCCAAAGACAAAGCAAAAGAACTCTTACATGAACTCAAAGAAACCTATCTGATTTCTCCATGGATTGAATTTTGGATTGTGTTAGGTGTACTTTTCCTCCTGCTTTGGCTCATCATGGTACTTTGTTTGGGAAATTTCATTGAGGGAAAATACAGTACAATGGACACAGCAAGTCAGAACATCAACTTGGTCCTAAAGCCACACAAGTCATCTCACATCGAGAAAAGAGAACTATCATCCGTGAATGTCACAGCCAATCCAATACCCGGTGGGGTAGCTTGGGACAAAACAGATTACGATATTTATGGCCCGGTCGAGCTCTTGAAGTATCCACACCAGTTTAAGATTTCATTGAGTGACTTTGTAAAGCCGAGCACATTCTCTGATGATTGGGACTTTGAAAGCATTAATGATATGATGTCAGATTTAGTAATGTCAGCAAAATTTACAGAACATGATTACTTGCAGGGTTCATCTAATTATGAAGAATTGTACTGCTACAACCACTATGCGCATCAGTATTTGCATATATCTGCTCAACCTAGAAATGTTTTAAACTTTAATCAATGGGAACATTGTGCAACTCCACCAAAAGGTAGCTCAAAAACATTTTATGAGAAACTCCCATACTTCTCAGGGTTTAACACAAGTGAAGCAGAAACTTTTTATTTCAAAATGTTAAATAAGACAGGAATGAAAACATTGCTGACAAACACTAAATTAATCTATTCTGAAGCATTTTATGAACAAATGACTACATTTGGTTTTGATTTTTGGAAAAACAATATTGAAACAAAAACCATCTGGGGTACCAAAGATTGGCAGGTCCAAGGTATAGAATCATTATTTAGAGCCTGCATGATCCCAGAACAAATTATATTCTTGAATGATACCATTCAACAGACAACCTGTCTTGGCCTAGCCAAAATTAAAGACTTGAACAAACCGTCTATTCCAAAGCCAACACCTGACAGTAATAGCACTACAGATGTTGAGATAGACGTATCCCATATTTTTAACCAAAACAGAACACATCCTGATTGGAAAAAATGGTTGATCTGGCCCACAGACACAAATAACTGTCAAGATAGATTCCTGAACAAAATACAGGGGTTCAAATTGACCAGGCCAGACCCTAGATACTCCCAGAGACAACATCCAGGGATAGTTACAACATACAGTGTAGGAAAACTCTGCCTCGAATGGCTACACACATCCACACTGGCAGAAATTAAGCAACACTTGACTTTACTTAAAGACGGTGCTGACTTACGTGATTTCATAATGGGACCACGCAAACAGTGTCAAAAACGTTTCATAGCGGCCAGTATATATGCAGCTTAAACCGAAGCTTGGAAAATAATGCAAATTGAAACAGCAGAAAAAATACAGGAAATTGACCGTATCAATTTGGAAAAATCACTTTCTGTTATGGACAATGGGTAATGACTCTGTCTTCCAGAATATATTCACTGGACAGCATTGTATCATCTGCTATAGATATAATAGAACAGGACTTGTTAATGTTACAACATGGTCAGTCCCAATTACGTTCTATTGTACAGCTTGGCTGGACGTTACAAAATCTGCGTTCAGGCTACGTGCCTTGGCGTTTAATCAACACAATGTCATTATTCTCTATCTTTAACCTTACTGCTACACAAATCAGCTCGGCACAGAAAGGAGCAGAATATACAATTCTGAGCATTGAAAAACTAGAGAGATTACCATTGACAATGTCAGAACGACCTGTCATTGAATGGATAATACACGGAATAATAACTATTCCGATAACAACTTTCAAATTTAAATTCTGTCAAGAATATATACCAGCAGCCAGTATGAAAGGTTGGGTAAAGGGTACATTAAGTCATCATGGAAATTACCTTACACACACACATGTTATAGTGAAAAGGAACACGATGTATTTCTTAGTGGTAATAATTGTAAAAGATCACTAAGTGGTATACTTCTGTGTCAAGGTATTAACCTGCATGGGGCCTGTGAGGGGACTTCAAATAACCTTTCATGTCACCAGCATGGCACACCTGCAACTCGAATAGAGCCATTCTTTAGACGGCTTTCTAACGGGAGTTACATTCTAATAGTGGACCACAGATGTTGTGGCATGGTGCCAGGAAAAGCTTATCTAGTTAGCGTTAGTTCCATGGTCACTTGCTGTATGCAAGTATTGTTTCCAAACAGCACTCCAGACAGGGAGGCAATTATTTGGCCATTTTTGAATATCTCTTCTATTCGAATTGATACTTTAAGCAGAATAAAGTCTGTCCTTTTGCAGACAACTGTGCCCTTGACGTCATCAAAAGAAACGTATGATCTGCAAGTCGCAAGTTGACTGATTGCTAGTGTGTGTGTTATGGTAAACTGAGCGCTGTTGTTTGTTTTAAAAACTGCTATTTGCACAAACTGTTTTTTGCACTCGAGAAAATCGTTTTTAATAATTAGACAGTGTCCTGAGGCGGAAAGCCGGGACCTGTATTTAAACATTGCTTGCTATTTTAAAACTGATTACTATGTTTTAAAAGGAAATTGCACTCTGTTTTACCTGATTACAGCCGAGTAGAGGCTGGTTGGGGCCGCCATTTTGGGTGAGGAAAGGGAGGAAGAGCTAGCATACTAGCGCTAAGCCCCTCCCGCCCTCCCGCCCTTTTCTAGATAAAATGGCACCCTTATACAGGAGGCGCAGCGGACGGGCGCAGCGGGGGCGCCGACGGGGCGCCGAAGGCGCGCCAAAGGCAAGCCCGTCTGCGCCCGTCCGCGACAGGCCGGGACTAGGGACCACACCCCATGCCCAATTACCCACAGAAGATATTAACTGCACTATCTCGTACTCCAGCGCTGAGCTTAGGAGTTTGAACAAAGTAGGGGCAAGAAATACAACACATTGTGCTCGACTGGGACAATATGATGCTATGGGCCCTTTTTGCTGTCGGCACTGTCAATGGGGAAGTGATGTAGGGACAGAAGTCTGTATAAAAAATACCCCAACTCTGGCCCTTAAATGCATCTATCTCAACGCAAGATCCCTACCCAAACATGCGATAGAGCTATGGGACTTATTGACAGAAATCAGACCAGACTTAGTTTTTATTACTGAGACCTGGCTCGATACCCACAGCACCCCAGACATCGCGACAGCCCTTCCAGCGGAATATAAAATACTCAATCTTAATAGAGTGAAGAAAAGAGGCGGAGGGGTAGCCCTGCTATTTAGGGAATCCCTTACCTGTAGACAAGAACCGATCACACAGTCCAACAGCCATGAAGCAATGGCATTTTCAGTATCCGTAAACACTAATATTATATTTGGGGGAGTGATAGTTTATGACCCCCTGCAAGCACTTTAGATTTTAGTGCCCAACTTTTTACCCAAATACTACCGGTTTGTCTCAAAAACAAGAATATCCTTGTGATAGGAGATTTTAACGTACACTTTGATAGCTGCAGCAACCCATTAACCAAACAGTTAGTGGAGGACATGGATATCCTTCAGCTGACACAAATAATTAATCAGCCAACACATAGGGCTGGACATATTTTAGATCTCATCTTCTCCAATATAGGAGCCATTGACATCAATGCAATTAAACCATTGATATGGACTGACCACTCTATGATTTTGTTCACTATTAAAGTACCTACCAAACTCTCTAAATCCATGCCCCCATCAACAGCATCAGCTAGGAGCTGGAAAAAAATGTCTGTGGAAAAATTCCAGAATCATTTTTCACAGGTATCCATAGGAAACACCAATATTAATAATGAAATAGAAGAGCTCCAGAATAATATCAAGTGTGCGCTGGAACACTGCTCAGCTCCGCTCTCTAAACATAAACGGAGAGGCACAGTTTCAGAGAAGTGGTATGGACCTGAACTAAAATCTTTAAAAAGGAAATGTACATCTTGCGAACACAATTGGAGGCTCAATAAAACCCTAGAAACAGGAGCCATATACAAAAGGGAACTTGCGCTCTACAACAAAGCTATTAGGAAAGCAAAGAAAGACTATTTCTCACGGAGGATAACAGAAAGCAAAAATTCGTCAAAAGAACTATTCAAAATAGTCAAAGAGTTATGCAGCCCAGTTAATTTATCAGTGGATCTTACCCCCTCGCAGGAAGGCTGCAATAAAATTAATGATTATTTCTGTGAAAAAATTGATACGATCTATGCCTCTTTTTCCAACATCGAATCAAAGCAACCACAACCTTGTGTAACATCCCCAGTTCTGGCTAGCTGTCCTAGATTCGGCCCTTACTCAGAGGAGGAAGTGGGCAAAGCTATGTTGGAAGTAAAATCAGGCTCTCCACTGGACCCATGCCCGCATCATATTTTCTCACAATTAACATCAACAATCTGCCCAGCTGTAACCAAAGTCTTCAATCTATCATTGAACTCTGCTGAATTCCCGAAGTATTGGAAAAACGCCATAGTTACTCCCTTACTAAAAAAAGCAGGATCTGATATTCATAACCCGGCAAACTATCGGCCCATTTCCCAACTTCCTTATTTGTCTAAGGTGCTGGAGAAATTGGTCAACAGGCAGCTCTCCAAATTCTTAGAGACCTATGATCTATTGGATAGTTCCCAGACAGGGTTCCGGGCTAACAATTGCACTGAGACAACACTCCTGGCAGTGTCCGACAATATCAGAACCAAGGTAGATCAGGGAAAGACAGTCCCCTTGATTCTACTAGACCTCTCGGCGGCATT
This sequence comes from Lissotriton helveticus, assembly GCF_964261635.1. Lineage (NCBI taxonomy): Eukaryota > Metazoa > Chordata > Amphibia > Caudata > Salamandridae > Lissotriton > Lissotriton helveticus. The sequence continues at coordinate 491,348,126 of NC_136067.1, read as the reverse complement.
TGACACCGTCCCACACCACCGACTCCTGGAAATCCTAGCAGCCAAGGGTATCCGGGATAAGGCATTAGGATGGTTGCAGTCCTTCATGCAAGACAGAACACAGTCAGTACGAATGGGTGATTTTGTTTCCCCTCCCCTGAACATCAAGTATGGGGTCCCACAAGGGGCCTCATTGAGCCCAACCCTATTCAATGTGTTTGTCTCCTCACTAGCCGATATAGGGAGAAAGTGGGGTGTTGGGATCTGCTCTTACGCAGACGACACCCAACTAATGATTTCATTAGATGAAGAAGACGACCCTAAGAATAGGCTACTGAACTGCCTGACCGAACTAGCCAACTGGATGCATAGCCATTGTCTCAAACTAAACGCAGACAAATCTGAGATTCTGCTGTTTAGTAGACATACACACCTATGGGATAACAGCTGGTGGCCCTCAACTCTGGGCACCGCCCCTATCCCAGCATCAACGGCCAAAAATTTAGGTGTGACTCTAGATAATACCCTGAGTATGAAAACCCATGTATCCACAATCTGTGGCAAAGGCTTTGCAATACTCAAGATGCTCCGGCGAGTTTTTCCATGGATCCCCACTGAATGTAGGAAAATACTTGTCCAGTCTTTATTAATGAGTAGGCTTGATTACGGAAATTGCCTGTTTATGGGAATGGCGGACTATCTGTTCACGAAACTACAAGTCGTACTGAACGCTGCAGCAAAGGCAATTTGCAATAAAAGGAAGTATGACCCAGCCAAAAGCTGCCTGCGTGAGCTTCACTGGCTACCAATGAGACAGAGAGCTATCTTCAAGCTAATGTGCATAACACATAAAGCATTGCACAATACGGGCCCTCGCATCCTAAAAAATAAAATCAGATTCTATGCTCCAACGAGGAACCTGCGTTCCTGTACGGCTGCTAGAGCAAGCAACACTCGTGTGAAAACAGCTAGGATGGGTGGACGGGCGTTCTCCCACCTTGCGCCAAATAACTGGAACAAGCTGCCGCAGGAACTCAGACTAACAGACTGTTATTTGTCCTTCAGGAAGCAACTAAAAACATTTCTTTTTCCAAAATCTGACTAAACACAATCCCCACTCTGTTATCTGTTAACTATTCACTACTGTCAGGATAGCGCCGTGATATCCCATTGGGGATGATTGTTTGCGCTCTATAAATACCATAAATACAAATACAAATGCAAGGACAACGGCAGAGATACATAGCCTTTTATCAGCAAATTGCCCCCTACATTTGGAAGAAATGTTAAGCCAGATCCTAAATATGTCCAATACTGGCGGTATCCCGCATGTATTTAAGACAATTTTTTCGGGACTGTTAACACCCTTCACAACAGTTCTGGGCATTTTTCCTAATTTTGTCCATTCTGTCTTTGGTGGCCTACCACTCCTGTTGGGACTCGTAGCAGGCATTTTATTTTTGATTCTCCTGCTTCGTTATAGCAAGCCAAAACGCAGACAAGACTCCTGCAACAATGGAAGAAACGATCCTAGCTATACGCTATCGGGACCGCATAACTAAAGTCCTTGGATTAGCCCGGCTAAGAGATCTGAATATGACCTGGTTTCTTTCATTCAGACCCATCTGGCAGAATTGTATCTTACCTGTGCTTCGATGTATGCTATGCGGAGAAGAATGCGTGTTGGACGTCTGTCTTACACTACAATCAGAAGTACCATTGGATACAGATACTTTGCTAAGTCCTGTAACGGCTCATGCATCGTGTTGTCCCCAGCGGTTACCCATCCTGATGACGGCATTCGTTGAGACTTCACCACTGCGACTAAAGAGTAGTGAAGTGCGAGATGAGAGCAACATCACCCAGGTACGACCTTCTGTGAGTACTGCTGATCCTGTCATCGATGATAGCAATCATGCTCACGACTGCACAGTTGCGGCATTTTCCAACTTGGTCGAACTTTCACCTGAAGCGGTAAACCACTTTTTTGAAAGTCTGTCGGAAATGATGTTTTCCCCCGAACAAAAAACATAACTTTAAAGCAAACTAGTACACAGCGTTCCCTGAACTCTGAATTCGGCCTTCGGCTTTGATAAACAAAAGCTACTGAACATATTTGGAACTATATATTTTTTTTCTCTCTCCCCTGAAAGCGAAATTATTTTTTTTCCCGATTCCAAAAGTGAAATAGCTGTCTATTGTTTTCACACGACTCTAGAGATACACTCTTATTCAGGGAGAGCAAAGTTGTCATGTTGTACGGTTGTCAGAAGCTAATCCCTTCTTGTCTATCCAGGGAGGTTAAACTCCTCCTCGTTTATTCGAGAAAGTTTCTAGTGACCTCTGAGCTAGCTGGCAAACCTTAAGTCTAATATAGTCAGTAGAGACCTAGATAACCTCAGTCCTACGTCTACACTGCTGAATATATTATTCCAATGCGCAGAGCCTATTGGGAATATAGGAACTACACTACAACACATTGTACTGTTACCAATATTATGGTCATCATGTCCTGCACAAATCCATTTCACCTAGGAATGTTTTTGAGTACCATCAGTGGGAACATTGCCCAACACCACCAAAAATAGTTCAGAAGCGTTTGCACAGAAATGTGTATACTTTTTAGGGTTTAACACAACAGATCCAGCCTCATATTATTATATGGTTGCACCAACATCAGCACTGAAAATGGACCATTTAGATTTTGATGCTGGAGTGGGGATCGAGAAGTGTTTTTTAGTGGTACAAACTGCAAGAACGCTTTAAGTGGTTCTCTCGTGTGCCAACATATAGTTTTGCATGAAGCCTGTAATGGTTCAATAGCGAATCTGTCTTGCCACATAAAAGGAACTCCAGCTGCCGTGATCACGCCAGCGTTAGAGTTACTTTCGAATGGGAGTTACTTGATGCTGAATGATCAAGGTTGCTGTGGTATGCTTCCAGGCATCGCCTATCTGGTCACCGTGAACTCCAGGGTTACTTGCTATATGCAAGTATTGTTTCCACAGACGAATACAGTCAGGGAGGCGCCGCTATGGCCTTCACTGAATGTTTCTTTTATACAGTTTGATGCTTGGAGCAGAATGAAAGCCATGCTTTTACAGCAGACCGTATCCTTAACCTCCGCTTGAGGAACCTTTGAACTTCAAATCGCAAGGACCTCGACTGAGATACAAGCACTTATTCGTACCAACTGCCCTATACATTTAGCAGAATTTGTGGGTCATATCTTTAATATGTAAGATACTAGTGGTATTGTACACCTATTTAAGACCATAGGGTCAGGATTCCTTCACACCTGTCAGACAATCTTCAGAGTTATTCCTAACTTTATACACTCCGTACTTGGAAGCATTTTCGGGGGTCTACCTCTGATCCTGCTCGCAATAGCTGGAATCCTGATTGTTGTTTACCTGCTACTCAATCGATGGACCAACCACCCGCGAGATTGCAAAAGCTCTCCTGGAGAGATATTAACGTGAGCGCATGGTACAACATCTGGGTGCACCTGCCTTTGAGAACTAAGTGCTACTTGGTTCCTATCATTCAGACCAGTCTTTGAGACTGCATCGTACCTGTTTTCCGATGGCTGTTTTGCGGAGGAGAATGCGAGCTGGACATCTGTTTGACACCTCTAATGGAGACGCCAGCAGACTTAGACTCCAGGCTGGAAGCACTGCGGTCCCATGCTCGACTCTGTCCTCAGCGTATTCCCATCTTGACAAATGCATTCCTCACGGTTCCACAGGTGTCCTTTTCAACTGAGTTGAATTTCAGCTCCACCATTGGCAACGAGGTATCGACTACAGCACTGGCTGTTTCTCCAACAACTGTTGGCAACGCTGAATTTCATCTATGCACTCTTGACATGCTATGCGTGGTACTACAATGTTTGTCCCCTATGGCAGCAAGCAGGGATAATCTAAATCTGGCTCACCGTGTGCTGGCAACGAATTCAGATTTTTCTTTTCCTTTTCTTCAAACAACTTTTTCAAATTGACACTTTCCATAACAAAGCATGGCCTTCTAAGTACGCTTGCAGTAGTTCAACTTGTGTGATCGAACTCATTTAGAAATGTGATTTGAATAACTTTAACACAAAAAGAGAAAAATGGTCTCTCATCGTTTTTTAAACTGTTTTTAAATTATTTTTTAACGTTTGTAGAAACATTTAAATGACTTGTTGATAATTTTATGCACCAACACCGTTATAAATGTGTATCTCGAATTGTGTATTATTATTGTTGAGTATTAGGAGGAGTGGGTGTTATATTTCATATTGGTACCCTAGTATAGGTCCTGGAAACATCATACACTTTCCCTACGTCATCTTCCCTTCATTTCATATGAACGAGCCTTATAAGGACATAACTCCTAATAAGGACAGAATGCCTTATAGGGACATAACCCCTCATAAGGACTGATGCCTTTTATGGACTAAACCTTTCACCTAGTTCCATGCAGAGGGTTGTTTTTCCCAATCGATATTGCTCAGACATCCTTAGCACATACGAATAATTTATGAGAACACTACCAAGGGGGTATACTTCACCTCTCCTATCTAAGCACAAGGGTAAATCCCCAACTTCATCCTCATACTGAACAATGGCTAACACACGCACAAGGACTGTATAAATACAGCACCTTTTGCTATCAGTAGGTAGGGGGGAACCGAGACTTAAAGGCCTACACACTGACCAGAGACGCTGAGACTCCTGCATGCAGTCACTCTTGAGACCAGGATGAGGTCCCACACTCTCATTTTTCAGGTAATGGGGTTCGAAGTAAATCCTAGCGGGATTCTTGACTCTTAGGCTTATTAGCTCTTTCACACCTACTCACATGCTAGGTACACTTAGGTACATCTAGACAGGTATCTTAGGAGTATGTGCTTTATTTTATAAATGCATTTTATATTCATGTATATGTTCACGACTATTGCAAAATGGTAGAACTGTACTATTCCTTTTTATTCACTGAACTGCTGATCCTATATCTCTGCGGTAGCAGCGCATATATTTTACGCAAGAAGAAGAACAGTACAATAAATTCTTATTGTAAACACGCTCAACTGTTTTTTTCCATGTATCTTTCTGAGACAAAATGAGCAAGCACGAGTGACTGGGTGAAAAGTAGTATATTGTTTCTACGAGTCTGATGAATCAAGGTTTGTTGTGTTCTGAGGTTACCAAAAACTAATCTCTCTGATAAAAGGAGAATCTAGTGGCACTGTGAGCTAGCTAATGCAAAACAAGGCTAACAGGTGGGGGTGCTCAGAGTCAGTCTACCACCCGACCCACTTGGTATGTTGTCCAACAGCGCAGGTCCTGCATAAGGAACTACACTACAATACACTCCCCTACACGGACCAACTGTGGTACGCTGACCACTGTCTGCGGTCCTCCTGAAAGACTCTGCAATGACAGGGATGTACTGTATCACTGGGGAGGGTGATGGGGGGACGGAGGGAGACGGTTGAGCAGTAAGGGAAAGGGAGCGACTGTTCCTCATGTATATCTGACGCTGCTCTTTAGGATATCAAATCCGGTATGCCATTGCTGCAACTGCCATGCCATTTGAAACAACCTGTATCCATGTGTATTGATTGCCAACAGTTATAAATAAAATGAAAAAATAAAAAGGTATACTTTTAAACATATAAATGGTACGCGTTGAATAAAGGTTTGTCTTGAGTATACCACTATATATATTTTATATAGAAAACAATCCCTCAAAAGTAATTGGCCTGAATTCAGATTTATAAGAACTCCAAGGGACAGACTAGTTTCCCTTGGTCGAGTCTGCCTGGGTAGTATCATCCTTACCCAGGTGTGAGAGATTGTCAAATGATGAAGCATGCCTTGATAAGTTGAGGGTGAAACGACTTTTCAAAAATCTTTTGATGCCTTACTATTAGAATAAGTCAAATAAATAAATGTGATTTGACTAGAGTACCCTCAAGTACTTATTCATGTGTTATATTTCCTGGAGGATATACTTGAGGATGAAACCTCCCACTAACTCTCTTTAGGCATTTATCGCACTGGGGGAATGCCAGCGATCCCAGCCAGGTATCGGAATATTGTCTTTCTCCCAGTGTCAGCGCAAAACGAGTGCTTCAAAAGTTAATAGAGACAGAAAGTCTGATCAGGGTATGGGAGACTGATTAAACTGCTCTGAGCTGGCTGCCCGCAAGAGTGCAGGTAGGCGACAGGGACCTTGCAAGTTCTGGAGTACACAGTACTTTCTCTGGGGCTGCAGCAATGCAGTCGGGATCAGGACCCGCAATACTGTAGCCTCTCTTTGCTGGATATAATGCTGTGACAAGTCGTGCTGAAGTCAGGCATGGTGGTCGGAGTCTCCCTCAGTCGGCCTTTCTTTTCTTGTTTAGGGTGGTGTGCCCGGAGGCATGCTGAACCGGCTTTGTGCAATGTGGCTTCAGCGGAGCAGGCAAACGTAAAGGCCTGCAATCGGGAAGGCAGACATACCGCTTCTTGATCAGTGCGTATCGCTGGTGTGGGCAGAAGCCGGAAAACGACTGCAGTCACTCTGCAGAGAACTCAGGACTGGTGGAGGGCAAATAAGGCAGACTCAGACTCCAGAGTGGCAGTCTTGCAGCAGTTGTTGTGCGAATTGCATCTTTGATGGCCCTGGAACTTCCTGAACAGGGCGCAAGTCAAGAAGCCCTTGGAGTTACTTAGATTGTAAGAGGTTGGAGAGAACAAATCCAGTCCTTCTCACTGACCAGGCAAGAGGCAGCAGGCCAAAACAACAGAGCTAGTAGCAAAGCTGCAATCCCTCCTGCAGCACAGCAATCAGCAGGCAAAGTTGACCAACACAGAAAAGCAGTTAGCAAAGTGGCAGTCCCTCCTGACAGCACAGCTCCTCGTGGCAGAGTCTCCCCAGGAACCAAAAGTGTACACTGTGTCAGAGACCTAGTGCTTATACCCATTTTAGTCTTTGAAGTGAGCAGACTTCATAAAGACCTTTGAACCTCTCAGGTCCCTGCACTTCCTTCCCTGGCTCCAGACACACTACAGGGAAGTAGGCAGCTCTTTGTGTAGGGGTTGGCATAGCCCCATTTAAGTGCAAGTGGCTGCTCCTTCCTCTAACTCTAGCTTGGCGGACCCATCAGCCTGGTGGTGGGCCATGAGCTCCTCTTGTGTCACTGTTTAGTGGAAATGCACAAGGCCTAGCTGTCACCCAACCCAGACGTCAATTCAAAGACAGGCAGGGGCACAGATCGTTTTAGTAAGAAAATCCCAAATTTCGAAAAAGTGGCATTTTCAGACCGTCAACTTGAAATCCAACTTCACCATAAGTTGGGATTTTAAATTGGGAGTCCAGGGACACCAAACTCCAAATTTGTATCTCTTTTCAATTAGATATTTCACTTAAAAGATGTTTAAAGCAATCCCAATGTTAACCTATTTAAGAGATAGGCCTTCCAGTACTAATGTCCTATCTTTAGATACACTGCACCCTGCCCATGGGGCTGTCTAAGGCATGCCTTAGGGGTGACGCACATGTAATACAAAGGAAAGTTTGGTCCTGGCAAGCAGCATGAATTGCTATGTCAAAATGGCAGTTTAAAATTGTACACACAAGCTCTTCAATGGTAGCCCTGATCCATGTTTAAAGGGCTACCGATTGAATAGCACAATAATCAGTGCTGCAGGTCCACTACTGGCATTTAATTTACAGGCCTTGGGCACATATAGTGCACTTTACTAGGGACTTTGAAGTAAATCAAATATGTTAATTATGTATAAGCCAATGTTGTAATTTTTTGAGTTCAGAGCAGAAAAACGAATTCAGCAAAAAGGGGAGGAGGAAGATAAAAAGGTTCAGTGTGACACTGCAGAAAAAGGGCCATTACCCACAAAAGTTGTCTCACAAGTTCATCTTTGTAGGGCCTTCCATTGTAGAAAAGTTAATTCACCATTAGGGTCCCTTTCCACTGCTATCCAAAGTTGCCTTTGATAATAATCTACCTGTTATTTTCTGTTGGCATTCTGCATGTTTATCCACTTCTGATGCTCTCGAGTTCGGTGAGTTTTCCTGGAACTCTCCGGGGTCGTGAACTGCCTGGTTGTTGGAGCATCAGGTAAGTGTGCATTGTTACAGAGTGGTTTCCAATAAGCGTGAATATTTCTGATAATATTATAATATATATATTCCGTGTTTTTGTTTGAGTCGTACTCATGAAAAGCCACGGTAAAACCCTTGGAGGAGGAGATTAGATGTCTACCTTTACAAGACCATAAGACAGAGGAGTAAGGATCTGATGCATCTATTAAAGCAGTTAGAAGCATGATGGACTGACGAATCTGCAGCAACCGCCTTTTATAATGGCTTAAAGGAGAAAATTAAAGATGCAATGTCCGTAGTCAACTGTCAACAGCTTGTGACTTGCTAATTGATTTCGTATTACTAGTGGAGGAACATGAGAGGACCAGAAAGAATGAGACGCTGGCCTAATAGACCCGTCATATCGACATCTACCACAGAAACTAGTAAAACCAAAACTTGTATAGAAGAACCAATGCTGATACGTTGTTTAAGAAAGACATTAACAAGAGAAGAAAGAGAGTGGTCAAATAAGAAAGCATTGGCCTGCATTATAAACAAGCATTTGCAATGCAATAGGTCTCGCATTAGGAAAGTTTGAGGTAGTGGTATTGTAAATGACAAATTTTGTATTTATGTGTTGGTTTTGAAAATAGCGAAATTAATAGCTTTGTCATTTACAATGCCAAAAGTTATAACTTCCGCAAATGTGACACCTATAGCATTTGTAATGCAATATGTGTTGTATTTACGTGACATAGATGTATTGATATTTCAAATAACAATGGCTTTTAATTTTTTTAAATAATTAATACTTAAATAAAAGTTATTGTAATTTATAATGGCAATAGCTGAAACTTTTAACTTTTGTGAAGATTATTTTCAGTGTATTTTATTGTGACGAAAATCGAAGAACAGAAGTTCAATATTAACATCTTTTTGTGACATTTGTAATAAAGCTTGAAACATTGAGAGAACATATTTGAACCAGTTGTTGTTGAATGGTTGCACAGATTGTTGCTGTGGTGGCGCTGAGTGATGTTGTGGTGGCAACGAGTGATGCTGTGGCGTTCAGTGATGCTGTGGTAGAGCATAGTGATGTTGTGGTGATGCTGTGGTGATGCGATTGATAGATAGAGTGAGTGCGATAGATAGATAGATAGAGTGAGGGTGATAGATAGATAGAGGGAGGGCGATAGATAGATAGAGGGAGGGCGATAGATAGATAGATAGATAGATAGAGGGCGATAGATAGATAGATAGACAGACAGATAGATAGACAGACAGACAGATAGATAGATAGATAGATAGATAGATAGATAGATAGATAGATAGATAGATAGATAGATAGATAGATAGATGGGGATCGATAGATAGATAGAGTGATAGCAATAGATAGAGTGAGTGCGATAGACAGATAGATAGAGTGAGTGCGATAGATAGATAGACAGATAGATAGAGTGAGGGCAATAGAAAGATAGATAGATAGATAGATAGATAGATAGATAGATAGATAGATAGATAGATAGATAGATAGATAGATAGATAGATAGATAGATAGATAGATAGATAGATAGAAAGACAGACAGATAGATAGAGTGAGGGAGATAGATAGATAGATAGATAGATAGATAGATAGATAGATAGATAGATAGATAGATAGATAGATAGAGTGAGGGCGAGAGATAGATAGAGTGAGGGAGATAGATAGATAGATAGAGTGAGGGCGATAGATGGATGGATAGATAGTGTCAGGGCGATAGATAGAGTGAGGGCGATAGATAGATAGAAAGAATGAGGGCGATAGATAGATAGATTGATAGAGTGAGGGGCGATAGAGTAAGGGCAATAGATAGATAGAGTGAGGGTGATAGATGGATAGATAGATAGATAGATGATAGATAGATAGATAGATAGATAGATAGATAGTGTGAGGACGATAGATAGAGTGAGGGGGATAGATAGATAGATAGATAGATAGATAGATAGATAGATAGATAGATAGATAGATAGATAGATAGATAGATAGATCGAGTGAGGGCGATAGATAGATAGAGTAAGGGCGACAGATAGATCGAGTGAGGGCGATAGATAGAGTGAGGGCGACAGATAGATAGAGTGAGGGCGACAGATAGATAGACTGAGGGCGACAGATAGATAGAGTGAGGGCGACAGATAGATAGTGAGGGCGACAGATAGATAGAGTGAGGGCGACAGATAGATAGAGTGAGGGCGACAGATAGATAGAGTGAGGGCGACAGATAGATAGAGTGAGGGCGACAGATAGATAGACTGAGGGCGACAGATAGATAGAGTGAGGGCGACAGATAGATAGAGTGAGGGCGACAGATAGATAGAGTGAGGGAGATAGATAGATAGAGTGAGGGCGATAGATAGATAGATAGATAGATAGAGTGAGGGCGAAAGATAGATAGAGTGAGGACGATAGATAGATAGACAGATAGATAGATAGAGTGAGGGCGAAAGATAGATAGATAGAATGATGGTGATAGAGTGAGGGCGTTGTGTGTGTGTGGTTGTTGTGTGGTTGTGTGTGGGGTTGTGTGTGTGTGTGGGGTTGTGTGTGTGGGGGTGTGTGTGGGGGGTTGTGTGTGTGTGTGGGGGGTTGTGTGTGTGTGGGGTTGTGTGTGGGGGGGTTGTGGGTGTGTGGGGGTGTTGTGTGTGTGTGTGTGGGGTTGTGTGTGTGGGGGGTTGTGTGTGTTGTGTGTGTGTTTGGTTGTGTGTGTGTGTGTGACCTGGGATACCTACTGGCCAAAAGATAAATTGTGCGGAAATGGGGAAATACTGACAGACCAAGCGTGTACGGCTGGGCGAAGGAAATGTAGAGGTGTCGAGCCCTGAAAAAATGGTGTACAAAGGCTGGGGATGTCCCAAGAATTTGTGAAGATATGGGATGTCTGGGGCACGGTGGAATGCCAGTGAACGCAGCTGAGGGGTGTGCTGACCAAGAAGGGATGGGGGGGCGAACACGCAGACGACCAGAGATGTGAGCTGGGGAAAGATAGTGCACAGTTAGTGCCAGACAGGCAGGGGGTGTTAATTAAGTCCCTTGTGAGGAAGAGCCTCTTGAGGTCACTAAGTGTGGCATCCCATGGGAGGGAAGAAAACACAGGAACATTATTGATTGCAACTAACCCCCTCCCCCGTTCTGCATGTCCCCTCCACAATCTCTCCCTGCCCCCCTGTGGCTTCTGCTTCACAAAAGAAGAAAGATAAAAGCAAGAGTGTGGGAGGGGGCAAGGGGTGAGCTTTACAGATGGGTGCAGTAAAGGGTGAGCGCTCGGAATAAGTGAACGAGAAGGGAATCAGATGAGAAAGGGGGGACACAGGAGGGGCACAAGAAACAGAACTAGAAAATGGGATTTAAAGTGTGAAACGGTATAAAATAAAGGAAGGGAAAGAGAAACACAGTAGTAAGCAAACAGATAAACTGACATAGAACGAAATAGAATGAGAGAATGGATGAAGTCAGGTGACAAGAAATATAAATAGTTGGAGAGAAACACAGAGGAGGAAAAAATGTCAAGAGAAGTAGAGACGGGGGAAGGAACAGAAGGAGATCGACTGAAAACGAGAACGCTACGAGCAAAACAGTTTAAGTAAATATCTTAAAAGAAATGTAAATCAGAGTGCGACTATACACATAGCAAATAGGACGACGAGCGGGGGGTGTGAGGGTATGTAGACGGCGCACACGAGTGAGGGCGCAGGACATGGCTGACATCTATTATATCAAGTAAAACCTCCAACAACATTTTTATGAAAATGTGCAAAGGGATGTATTGATTAAGTGCCATGCAGAGGGTTGATAATCATAGAAGACATTAAAAATTAAGTGTAGTCCATAATACCTATGTACAATGTTGAACATTCACTTGTATATTTCCTTTAATATTAGGCCAATTTGGCGTTCAGTGGAATTTCTGTTTGCAGAGAACTTCAACCAAGCCTTGCTGTGTTGTGAATGCATGTAGCCTGTGATGTAATGTATATACCAGAGTTTGCACCCACCCCCCCACTCCCCCTCCTCCACACGCTAAGCATGCTTGCCTATTGGAATGGGAAAAAATCGGGAAATCAGAGAGGAATAGTATAAAGTATGTCTATATCGATTTAGGACGGTATAGTGATAACTTTTGTGCTTCACCGGATGGAAGACAATTACTGAAATGCCTTACAACCTAGAATGTAGTAACTAGGGCAGGGATGCATGGGAGGCAGAGGTTCATGGGAGAGAAAAGACACAGCATAGATGCACAGGAGACAGGTGGAAGAAAGAGATGCACAGCAGACAGATGGAATAGAAACACGGGAGACAGAGACAGATCGATGAAGGAAAGAGAAATAGAGTGAGGGCGATAGATAGATAGAGTGAGGGCGATAGATAGAGTGAGTGCGATAGATAGACAGATAGAGTAAGGGCGATAGATAGATAGACAGATAGATAAAGTGTATTTATGTTGCATTGAGTAGAGTGTAAGTATGAGGTGTGTAATTATACGGCACTGAGTGTTATTATGTGGAGTGTATTTACGTTGCATTGAGAAGAGTGTAATTATGTAGCACTGAGTGGTAATATGGGGAGTGTATGTTGTATTCAGTAGAGTTTAATTTTGTGGCGTGTAATCATGTGGCACTGAGTGGTATTTGGAGTGATGGTTGCATTGAGTGCAGTGTAATTATGTTGCATATAATTATATGGCACTGAGTGGTATTGTTTGGAGTCTATGTTGCATTGTGTGCAGTGTAATTATGTAGCATATAATTATGTGGCACTGACTGGTATTGTGTGGAGTGTGTGTTGCTTTCAGTAGAGTGTAATTATGTGGTGTGTAATTATCTGGCACTGAGTGGTATTATGAGGAGTGTATGTTGTATTCAGTAGAGTGTAATTGTGTGGCGTCTAATTATGTGGCACTGAGTGGTATTGTTTGGAGTGTATGTTGCAATGAGTGCAGTGTAATTATGTAGCATAAAATTATGTGGCCCTGAGTGGTATTGTGTGGAGTGTGTGTTGCATTCAGTAGAGTGTAATTATGTGGTGTGTAATTATGTGGCACTGAGTGGTATTTGGAGTGTATGTTGCATTGAGTGCTGTGTAAATATGTGGCGTGTAATTATGTGGCACTGAGTGGGATTTGGAATGTATGTTGCATTGAGTGCAGTGTAATTATGTGGTGTGTATTTATGTGGCACTGGGTGTTATTTGGAGTCTATGTTGCATTGAGTGCAGTGTAATTATGTGGCGTGTATTTATGTGACACTGAGTGGTATTTGGAATGTATGTTGCATTGATTGCAGTGTAATTATGTGTTGTGTAATTATGTGGCACTGACTGGTATTTGGAGTGTATGTGACATTGAGTGCAGTGTAATTATGTGTCGTGTAATTATGTGGCACTGAGTGGTATTTGGAGTTTATGTTGCATTGGGTGCTGTGTAATTATGTGGCGTGTAATTATGTGGCACTGAGTGGGATTTGGCGTGTATGTTGCATTGAGTGCAGTGTAATTATGTTTCATGTAATTATGTGGCACTGAGTGGTATTTGGAGTCTATGTTGCATTGAGTGCAGTGTAATTATGTGGCGTGTAATTATGTGGCACTGAGTGGTATTTGGAGTGTATGTTGCATTGAGTGCTGTGTAATTATGTGGCGTGCAATTATGTGGCACTGAGTGGGATTTGGAGTTTATGTTGCATTGAGTGCAGTGTAATTATGTGGCGTGCAATTATGTATGTGGCACTGAGTGGTTTTTGGAGTGTATGTTGCATTGAGTGCAGTGCAATTATGTGGCGTGCAATTATGTGGCACTGAGTGCTATTTGGAGTGTATGTGGCATTGAGTGCAGTGTAATTATGTGGCGTGTAATTATGTGGCACTGAGTGGTATTTGGAGTGTATGTTGCATTGAGTGCTGTGTAATCATGTGGCGTGCAATTATGTGTCACTGAGTGGGATGTGGAGTGTATGTTGCATTGAGTGCAGTGTAATTATGTGGCGTGCAATTATGTGGCACTTAGTGGTATTTGGAGTGTATGTTGCAATGAGTGCAGTGTAATTATGTAGCATAAAATTATGTGGCACTGAGTGGTATTGTGTGGAGTGTGTGTTGCATTGAGTGCTGTGTAATTATGTGGCGTGCAATTATGTGTCACTGAGTGGGATGTGGAGTGTATGTGGCATTGAGTGCAGTGTAATTATGTGGTGTGTAATTATGTGGCACTGAGTGGTATTTGGAGTGTATGTTGCAATGAGTGCAGTGTAATTATGTGGTGTGTAATTATGTGGCACTGAGTGGTATTTGGAGTGTATGTTGCATTGAGTGCTGTGTAATCATGTGGCGTGCAATTATGTGTCACTGAGTGGGATGTGGAGTGTATGTTGCATTGAGTGCAGTGTAATTATGTGGCGTGCAATTATGTGGCACTTAGTGGTATTTGGAGTGTATGTTGCAATGAGTGCAGTGTAATTATGTAGCATAAAATTATGTGGCACTGAGTGGTATTGTGTGGAGTGTGTGTTGCATTGAGTGCTGTGTAATTATGTGGCGTGCAATTATGTGTCACTGAGTGGGATGTGGAGTGTATGTGGCATTGAGTGCAGTGTAATTATGTGGTGTGTAATTATGTGGCACTGAGTGGTATTTGGAGTGTATGTTGCAATGAGTGCAGTGTAATTATGTGGTGTGTAATTATGTGGCACTGAGTGGTATTTGGAGTGTATGTTGCATTGAGTGCTGTGTAATTATTTGGCGTGTAATTATGTGGCACTGCGTGGGATTTGGAATGTATGTTGCATTGAGTGCAGTGTAATTATGTGTCGTGTAATTATGTGGCACTGAGTGGTATTTGGAGTGTATGTTGCATTGGGTGCTGTGTAATTATGTGGCGTGCAATTATGTGGCACTGAGTGGTATTTGGAGTGTATGTTGCATTGAGTGCTGTGTAATTATGTGGCGTGTAATTATGTGGCACTAAGTGGGATTTGGAGTGTATGTTGCATTGAGTGCAGTGTAATTATGTGGCATGTAATTATGTGGCACTGAGTGGTATTTGGAGTCTATGTTGCATTGAGTGCAGTGTAATTATGTGGCGTGTAATTATGTGGCACTGAGTGGTATTTGGAGTGTATGTTGCATTGAGTGCTGTGTAATTATGTGGCGTGCAATTATGTGGCACTGAGTCGGATTTGGAGTGTATGTTGCATTGAGTGCAGTGTAATTATGTGGCGTGCAATTATGTGGCACTGAGTGGTTTTGGAGTGTATGTTGCATTGAGTGCAGTGCAATTATGTGGCGTGTAATTATGTGGCACTGAGTGCTATTTGGAGTGTATGTGGCATTGAGTGCAGTGTATTTATGTGGCGTGTAATTATGTGGCACTGAGTGGTATTTGGAGTGTATGTTGCATTGAGTGCTGTGTAATTATGTGGCGTGCAATTATGTGTCACTGAGTGGGATGTGGAGTGTTTGTTGCATTGAGTGCAGTGTAATTATGTGGCGTGCAATTATGTGGCACTGAGTGGTTTTTGGAGTGTATGTTGCATTGAGTGCAGTGCAATTATGTGGCGTGTAATTATGTGGCAGTGAGTGGTATTTGGAATGTATGTTGCATTGAGTGCAGTGCAATTATGTGAAGTGTAATTATGTGGCACTGAGTGGTATTTGGAGTGTATGTTGCATTGAGTGCAGTGTAATTATGTGGCATGTGATTATATGGCACTGAGTGGTATCCTATCAGTATTTATCCATATTTGTTTTGTGAATAAATGAAATTGTAATTTGTATATTTCCGCACTTATTTATTCAATAAATGTGCACTTATACTTTGCTGCATGCCGGGTTTAGCTTCTTACAAAGCCCCAAAAAATAACACCCACATGAAAATATTAGTATTATAGCATAGGTTTCTATTAAAGCATGCAAAAATTTAAGGAAATCACATACTTTTTTTTTTACTTCCCCATGCTGTCAAACCGAATAGCTAATGACATAGAATTAGTGAATGACAGCATGGGAGTCAATCCAAAGATACACAATTTTCTGTATTTTTCCACTTTAAAAAAAAATACAGATAGGAACCACAATGATTTTTGTCAGTATTTTACGGTAAAAATGAGTAAAAATGGAAAACTGGGAGCCCTTTGCATAACGATGCGCACCGTGATAGCATTGCAAAAGTGAAAGTGGAAATGCGTGTCGAGCTATATGCCATCAAGCTTTTTAGTGTGTTGTTCAAGCTGTCATTAGCGTTTGCTGTTAATATCCTCATTCAAGATGGTGGCCTTTTTTAAACTGTTTCAACGGAGTGCTTCCACAAATGTCTTCCAACTAAAGTACGGTAATACTTCCATCTCAGTAAGGGAACTCAGCCCGTTCCAAGATGGCCCCATTTGGCAAGACTGGCGGCTGTGACCTGAGCATTGAAACGGTCACTGAGCGAGTGCAAGGGCATCTGAATAGTGCTTTCGGGATTATTTGCTGAGCGCGTGCCACCTGTGCAGCTACGTTCGAGTCATGGATGTATTCTCTGTGTATGAAGGACTTTTCTTGTAGTGTTACAACTTGATGGAAACCGGAACCTTTGTTTCCGGGGAGTTGTTGTGTGAGTCGCACTGTTTCCTGTCCAAGCAACCACATGTGTTAGGACGGGAGAAGGCAACCGTTTTGAGTGCTCATTAAGGAATAAAAGTCTACTTTTGTCAGTAAGCGGTGACCATTTGGAACGCCTTGTTGGTGCCATGGCAAAACAAGCTCTCGGCATTGCGTGGCGGGGGGGGTGGGTAGCAGTATGGGTGCTTGTTGCGGGTCGTGTTAGGAACAAGCTCTCTGCATTGCGTGGCGAGGGGGTGCGTAGCGGTATGGGTGCTTGTTGCAGGTCACGTTAGGAACAAGCTCTTGGCATTGCGTTGCAGGGGAGTAGGTAGCGGTATGGGTGCTTGTTGCGGGTCACGTTATGAACAAGCTCTCGGCTTTGCATGGCGGGGGGTGGGTAGCGGTATGGGTGCTTGTTCACGAGAGCGAGGCCAGCAAGTTCGGGAGCGCATTCCTTTGAAGTCTGATGGGGAACGGTGGGAGGGAACGAGCAGACCTGCAGAGCGCGTGAATGGGAAGAGCGGCCGTGGGAGATGAGAGGGTAAGTAGGAGAGTGGTGGTGTGCGATGTGCAGGCGGGGTAGCGGCAGCCTTTGAAGTGTGATTGGGGGTGGGAGCGGCAGCCTTTGAAGTCTGATGCGAGGCACAGACAAATGGTGGTGTGTGACATGGCGGCCTCGTGCACGCGCCTGTCTCAAATGAACTGTGTCTAATCCACCGTTTTGGTAGACTGTTCTTTTGCTCTTACTATAATCTCACCATTAATGAGCAAGCGCATTGGCAGGCAAGACCTAAAAAACTGGAAGGGTTGCCTTTGCTTGGCCAACCCCTAGCAAGCCTTCACTTGCGTTTCGTGTTTGCCTTTAAGAGAAGTCATTTTGATGAATATGACTCGTTATTTCGCATGCAATTAGTTTGCATTCTAATACTACCGTAACTACGTAAGTTTTTAGTTCGCATACCATTACATTGAAAGTGTTAATGTGTGCAAACTAAAAACTTGCTTGGTCAAAAAAAAAAACAACACTACATACAAATACACTGCACTACACATCCAAAAGTTAAAAACACTACCAAAACCCTCAAAAAGTACACTCCCCTACACTACTAAAACACCACTACACTACCCTAAACCCTAAATCACTACCCACTGCACCACACTTCCCCTAGCCCAGTCCTGTCCCCACTCCCAAACACTACCCAGCACAACCCCCAACACTACCCTGAACCATAAAACACTACCCAACACTCCACAAACTCCACAACAGTACCCTAACCCCTAGAACACTACCCCCAGCACGACCGTGCCCCTAGCCCCAGTCCTGTCCCCACTCCCAAACACTACCCTGCACGACCCCACCAACACTACCCTAAGCCCGAAAACACTACCCTACACTACACAAACTCCACAACACTACCCTAACCCCTAAAACACTACACGCAGCACGACCCTGCCCCTAGCCCCAGTCCTGTCCCTACTCGCAAACACTACCCTGTACGACCCCGACACTACCCTAAACCCTAAAACACTACCCTACACTACACAAACTCCACAACACTACCCTAACCCCTAAAACATTACCCCCTGCACGACCCTGCCGCTAGCCCCAGTTCTGTCTCTACTCCCAAACACTACCCTGCATGACCCCCGACACTACCCTAAACCCTAAAACACTACCCCCAGCACGACCCTGCCGCTAGCTCCAGTCATGTCCCTACTCCCAAACACTACCCTGCATGACCCCCTAAAACTACCCTGAACCCTAAAACACTACCCTACACTACAATAACATCAGAACACTACCCTAAACCCTAAAACACTACCCCCAGCACGACCCTGCTCCTAGCCCCAGTCCTGTCCCTACTCCCAAAGACTACCCTGCACGACCCCCTGACACGGATGTATGACGGTACAACGCGTACCGTTACGACGCACGTTTTACAACGGAAGTCGTTACAACGACTTGCATTGGGGGGCCCTGGATAGCGAATAGTTTAATTTACTACTCCAACTCCAGTCCCCGTGGATAGTAGGGAAGGTGTTGGATAGTAAATTTAACTATTCCCTATCCTAGAGCGCCCTCCAGCGAAGTAAATCCTGCGTTGTAACGGTACCGCGTTGTAACGGTTCCGTTGTAAAGAATGTTCCCCCCTGACACTACCCTAAACCCTAAAATACTACCCAACACTACACAAACTCCACAACCCTACCCTAACCCTTAAAACACTACCCCAGCACAACCCTGCCCCTAGCCCCAGTCCTGTCCCTACTCCCAAACACTACCCTGCACGACCCCCTCAACACTACCCTAAGCCTGAAAACACTACCCTACACTAACACCACAACACTGCCCTAAACCCTAAAACACTACCCCAGCACGACCCAGCCCCTAGCCCCTGTCCTATCCCTACTCCCAAACACTATCCTGCACGACCCCCTGACACTACCCTAAACCCTAAAACACTACCCTACACTACACAAACTCCACAACACTACCCTAACCCCTAAAACACTACCCCAGCACAACCCTGCCCCTAGCCCAGTCCTGTCCCTACTCCCAAACACTACCCTGCATGAACCCCTGACACTACCCTAACCCCTAAAACACTACCCTATACAAACTCCACAACACTACCCTTACCCATAAAACACTACCCACAGCACGACCCTGCCCCTGGCCCAGTTCTCTCCCTACTCCCAAACATTACCGTGCACGACCCCACACACTACCCTGAACCCTAAAACACTACCCTACACTACACTAACATCAGAACACTACCCTTAACCATAAAACACTACCCCCAGCACGACCCTGTCCCCAACCCCCACCCTGTCCCTACTCCCAAACACTACCCTGCACGACCCCCCAACACTACCCTAAACCCTAAAACACTACCCTACCCTACACTAACACCAGAACACTACCCTAAACCCTAAAACACTACCCCCAGCACAACACTGCCCCAAGCCCCAGTCCTATACCAACTCCCAAACACTACCCTGCACGACCCCCCGACACTACCCTAAACCCTAAAACAGTACCCTACACTACACTAACACCAGAACACTACCCTAAACCCTAAAACACTACCCCCAGCATGACCCTTCCCCTCCCTCAATCCTGTCCCTACTCCAAACACTACCCTGCATGACCCCCACCACTAGCCTACACTACACAAACACAAGTACACAACCCTGCACGATCCTACACAGCCCCTACATGACCCTACACAGCCCCTCTTACCTCTCTCTCCTCGTGGTTCCTCTCCACTTCCACTCTTGGTTCCAATCTTCTCCCCCTTCCTGCTTCCTCCTGCTTCCTCCGTCGTGGACAGGCAGAATAAGGAGTCCCGAGGGCAGGCGTGCGCCCCCCTCACCAACTTGCGCACGGAGCAGACCCTCTTCATGAAAATGGATGCCCCCTCACCGACTACACATGCGTTGTAACAATGCATGCAATATAACAACTTGCGTACTAAAGGCTACGCGTTGTTACATCGCATGCGTTGTAACGCTTGCATAGTAATGGTATGCGGACTACTCCGACTTAAAAATATGAGCCCTCCAATGGGCGACTCAAATGAGTCTGCGTTGGTTTGTGGGTCTTGTAGTGTGTGTCTCAGTTATGTTCCGCTGTCTGAGACGTTTCAAGCCCAGGTATGCGTTAAGCTGGATCCGCCCGCCGATCCAGATCTGTCCATGAAGAGCCCTTTCTTCCCTGACCTGAGGCCCCAAAGGTCACAAAAAAAGAATCCCTATTAAGGAATGGTCTATCAATGTATATAATCAATGCTCTTTTATATCCAAAAAGAGCAATCTTTCATACTCGGGAGAGGAGAAAGACATACAACTTGTAGAATCCTTTCCTGATATCTGTTAATAGTTGATGGTTCAAGGAAAAAGCCTGAATTCGATCTCAAGACTACTCTGTCTTCCAAAATCATCACTCTTTTTGCAGAGGTTATAGCCACCAAAAATACAGCCTTCATCAATGGTTTCTAGTTGCTCATAGCGGTGTTCCTGTACGGCTTTCAACAGTAGAGGCAAATCCCGAGGAGGAGTTCTCACTCTTTTATTTGGGTGTTCAGAAGAAATTCTTTTGCTCTTCACCCAAATTCCTCCCTGGGTCTATAAAACATTTAATGGACGCCCATTGAGTTCTCAAACTTAACAGAGCAATATTGTTTTTGTAACCTTCCCACAGAAACTGCTTTATAGAAGGAAGTTGATACATGCCTACCTGCACATAAACAATCATTCCACCCAACATAGGCTCCCTTGCACCATGGTTCAAGGATGCCTAAGTTAACGCTAGGCAGATTAATTTAGCACCAGCTCTAGGGGAAATGCAGGGGTGCACCACATCATTGTAAATACAGCGCATCCCTGCATTTTTAACTGACAGAGCGCAGCGTTAGGAATTTTGGAACTAACCTGCTCTCCGCCAGTTTATTGTGCATATGCCCCCAATTGTTATTGCTCATTGTTCTTCATCAGTGGAAATCCTAGCTTATGTTTCTTCTGAAGTATGTAAAATGCTCCACACATACCCTAGTAGAGCCCACATGACTGGGCCCACTGGCTTATCAACACAAATATTCCTTTGGCGGGTATGGCTCACAGGCATGAAGATGGTAATTTCTCTTCTCAAAGTACAGATAAGGTTATATATACTTTGTGCCTAGATTGGTTGAATGGTAAGTATGGCATGTCAATCCCTTTCTGGGTGTGACCACTAAGGACCCGATTATGAGATTGGTGGTGTGGGTGCGGACCGCCACACCACGCTGGCTGCCATATCTGTGATCGCATTGTGCTCCAGATTACTTGCTTTGGCGGGTCTCACAGCAGTTCTGCTGAAAATGGGCACACAATGGGAACGCTGAAAAAAGTTCCTGCCCGCCATGGATTTTAAAGACCATGCTGTGCAGAAACTGGGGTGCATGCACACAGGGGGGCACATGTTGCCCACCCTGCATGCCTCCCAATGCACATGGGCAACAGGGGGCCCTGTAGTGCCCCCTTTGTTTCAGGACCACCAGACTTTTCATAGAGAACAGACCTTCATGACAACGCTGGTGGTTCTGAAACTCGTAATATGTATGGCGTGCCACTGGGGCACCACCAGCATATTACTGAGGATTTGAACGCCACACCACCACCAGGGAATGCTGGTTCCCTGGTGGCTGTGGCAGAGCAATGCCAGTCAAACCGCCAACTAGTAATTGGGCGATCTGACTGACATTGCGGTGGTGGCTGGACCGCCACCGGTACGCCCAGTGAGTCTGTTGGTCCTAAGAAGCCAGACTATTAATTAGGCCCTTAGTAACCAGTTTATGGTTGAGAGCGTGTCATTTGTAATTTTTTTATTGAGTTTTCATGCATTTCAACAGGCTTCAATGCTGAGCATATGCCTACATATATTTACAATGCAGATGTTAAATCAAGCACATTTTGTCTATTTTACATTCTGAATAATACTTTGCATGGAACATGTGGGATGTCAAGCATAACAGTGCATTGATGCTTAAAAATGGGGTATGATGGGGTAAAGTCTTGTTAATACAACTTGGTAAGATAGCAGCTTTCGCCTGTGTTAGCGTATCGCCTTAGCAATGATGCACACGCCATCTCTGTCTCTGTTTGCTTTTAACACATTATGGTTATATACTGTCTGCCTTTGCTGGTTATGTAGGCACGTGTTGACTTGGATATACACATGGGTAGCCCACGTTTGATGGCTTTATAATTACCCTGGACTCATTTCCAGACTTTATTCTGTGTTGCGAAAGTCTAGGAGTATCGTATCCCATGCTGATGCCATTGGTATTTTGCATATCCCCATAATATATTCATGTCTAAGGGCTACACTCACCGCCTGATCCCAGCACACAATGGAGTGGAATCAGGCTTGTACTGCTGGAGGTTCAGGGGATTTCCACCTCCTGGTGATGAAGCGTTTGGCTACTGTGAGTCCCAGATCTATGAATCAGGTTGTCACCCTATATTTTTTGGGTCTCTCGTATAGGCCCAAGAGGCATACCTCCCAAGACTATTCCAGCGCAGGCTGGTGCATTGTGCCAAGTGCGTTGTGACTGTCTCCCAGTAGGGGGTCAGTGCAGTGCAGGCCCATAGGATATGTTGGAAGTCCTCCCCAACAAGCCTGCAACTAGGGCATTGGGCATCATCTCGACCAAAGAGTTGATTAATCTTAGCTGGTATCATGTAAGGACTCTGGGTTATATAATATTGTATGAGCCAGAATCCTGCATTCCCCTGGATAAGGGTGGGACCCTCTAATATGGCTACCCGTTCCCGTTCAGTGTTTTGCCGCTGTATGTCTGCGTCCCAGTGGCATTTAAGTGACGTCAGCAGGGTTGCTGCATGCGTCCGTAGTGAGTCTGTTAGCCATCTTGTGAGATGTCATCCTGTGCCCATTGTGTGCAGGTACTGAATTGTGTGGTGCATTGTGGGCTCTTGTGTTTTGTTGCCCCAGATTGCCCGCAGCACCCTTGTCAATGCAGCGTGCAGCAAGAACTGGCTCTGCGGTAGGTCGCATCCTTCTGCGAGCACGTCAAATGGCATTAGCTGCCCGTCCTGGTGCAAATCCCCCAGTGTTTTGATTCCTGCTTCCTCCCATGAACGGAGCTCTGCCACAGTGTTTGCTTGTTGCTGCCTGGGGGTGCCTAGTACAGTCACGTAGTATGTGGTGACGGCCTTCATAAGGTATGGACTTTGGCTTAAACAGACGCCAGTCACTTTCATCATAAGTTGGGTAGGCACTGCTCCCTTCCTTTTAGGATGAAATAATGACATAATCTGTGGGTGAGTGTGGCCCAGCTGTAGTGTAGCAGTGTCAGCGTATTGTAGGCCACTAAGCCATTGGACCACCCATTGCATCTGCACTGCTAGGTAATAATATTCCATATTGGGTACGGCTAACCCGCCACAGATGGTTGGAAGATAAAGCTTGGCCAGTGCCACCCTGTTGCGGGTACCACGCCAGATGAACTGCCGCATATCACGCTCAAACATGCCGGTCTACTATATAAAGGAAAGTTTATAAAATAATAGAGGAGCCTTGGGAGCACCACCATTTTGAGGAGCGCTATTCTTCCCATGGTGGCTAGTTGGAGTGTGTTCCAAAATGACATCTGTGACCTGACTGCTGATATAGCACGTGTTTAGTTACTCTCTAGGAGGTCCATTGGTTCCTGGTAGATGCGTATTCCCAGGTAACGGAATGCCGTCTGTTGCCAGTGCACTGGTGTGTCGTTAACCGACAACACAGGATCAGGGGTTGACTCATTGAACGAGTACAGGCACGGTTTCCCCCAGTTTATACGAAGTCCCGATAGGGAAGCTAATTCTGATAACGCTTCTTCTATTGCTCCGCATGGCTCTCTACCATCTCATAGATATATTGGTAAATCACCAGCCTGGTTGAGAGCACTTGATGATCCGTTATTGTTCTCAGTCGCTTAGTGACTTGTTCCTGTTACTGGGGAAGGTGGTAAGGCAAACATTTACCATGGAGAGTTCGTATAGGGGATCATCATGAAAGATGTTGGTGAAATGTGCAAATGTGCATTGCAAATTAACAAATATGACACATACCCACTGCGCCTGCTTAGAAAATGAAATCCAAAAACAACACAATTAGATTTCAGAAACACAGTTCAAGCAATTGTCTTCAAACACCTAGATGGAGGTGATGCAGTCCTCGAAAGCCTCTGCAAATCCTCTCCTGCTCCTCTCAGAGCTATACTACATGCGGCAACCAAACCTGTTACACATGCCAAAACGTTGGACCACATCATTGCCATCCTAGAACAAGTCAGGTCTCTCCTCGAAGCGAGCATCAACTTCAATGTTGCATGTATAACTCACAAAATCATCCATAATAGGGTACCCTCATATTTAAGAGACAAACTACACAAGAAATAAACAAATTCTCAACATTCTGAAATGTAGAAAAGAGAAATCTAAGAACACACCTTTTTATTCCTCTCTGCTAAATTATGGGACACTGTTCCGAAATTCATCAGTATAAACATGAACCTACAGGCTTGTTAATTATTAAAAGTACATCTCTCCATACTATCCCTCCCTGACTAATGCCTCCGCCCATTTACTCCCAAATCCTTTGCCTCTATTTCAATGTTTGTTTTGTTACATGAAATATGCTATAGATAATGCTTTAACATTGTTATTTGTAATGTGTTCTGATGTTCCTGTGGCTAGATATGCTGTACAGAAACGCTACTACTTAAAAAATACAATTATTATAATTATTGTGGTTATGTGCTATCTGCCTATATACTTCTCAGTAAGAAAACATTGTTTCAGGGGTCGAACCCTTCAATGCTTCCACAATGCATGGTTATATAATTCTCTGGTGTGCTGGTTCTGAGTATGTGATGGTGTCTAAAGTGGTGAAAGTAATACATTGATATATGATTTTCAGCATTTAGATAGGTGTTCTCATTGTCTAAATAGTGTATGCCTATAAATCTTTCAACTTTTTTTAACTGTGTTTATGTCCCATTAATCTGAAGAGGAACCAGGTATTATCATGCAATCAAGAGTACAATTCTAAATATAAGGGATTTGTAACAGTTCAGTAAGCCCCATGATCTGATAAGGAACCTTTTCCCAAACTACACTGCATGGTGCCTGCCACATAGTGTAGGGGTATGCAAAAAGTATATTTTTTGCACTGCGCCATGCGCTTCATCCCACAGCACATGCCGCAATACAAAAAATACACTTTGCGAATGCCTTGAAGGCGGTCGCATTGTAATTACCATGGCGGGACCACTGACAGCTAATCAGACGGGCCTGTCCTTGATATGAGTCTGACCGCCATCATAATGAGGCCCTAAGTTCTATACTTAACACCTAGCGGTCAAGGCTTGCTTAAGTGCACCATTGTCATGCTCTATTAACCCATTGCTCTCTGCTTTAAATGAGTGTGAGTATTGCAGACATGCTCCCACAGCAGATTCAAAAAGAACAATTGATGTACAGAATGCTGAACAATGCAAAACATTCATCCCAGTACAGAGATCTGGGCTTAAATCCATTGTTTTATTTGCTCCCTATGCCATTCCAGTTTAAACCCAGCCATATACAAATCAGTCAGTAGACACTGCATCCTTGAATGTCTTTTCAGCAAATGTAGGAAATTTTCCTGAATGAAAGATAGGAACTGCACCCATTACTACTAAGCACTGCAAGTCTTTTATGATCAGGTATGGAAGCTAATAGAGTGTTATCTTGATTGAGGGTGTATGAGTATTTGCAGGGAAAGATATTAGGAGGCTTTTTACACTTTGCTGTTACTTGAACCGCTACCAAAATGGCTGTGTTGATTTTGCTTTGAGACCTGCATACTGCTGATACTTTAAAAAGTATGAATCACCGCCTTTGCAGATAAGCCAGCTATACAGTTCCCTCCAGTGTAAATGCCTTCATTTTTATGGGCCAAGGAATGTTGAACATGGACCAAAGGAAGGTTGTCTTGGAAGACAGCTATCTTTCCCCAGAGTGGTTTATATGTTATCGTTTCCCTTTTGAATCTCTGAATTTATTTGTTCAATTGCCAATGGGCTAATGTGCATTGTACCCTTGTACACAGAAGGACACATCTGATGCTGTTAGTGTGGGAATCGATGGATCAGCCTTCTGTACTGCAAATAACAAAGCAAGCTGTTCAGTGCAACCTTCTAATCCTTTGGTGTGTGTATACAGAGATTTAAATTCAACGTTTTAAAAAATTCCCAGCACTGAAGCACAAGCTCCAGAGTATTTTCTCTTGGTACCAACTGCAGGCTATGCAGAATCTTCCATATAGAGCACACTCTTACAATACTCAATGGGATAATAGGAGTGTGTGGTATATCTCATGTGTATTGTTGAAACTCTTGCTTACAGAAAGTATTGTACTCAAATTTTACATTAACTGCACTTAATGATGTAGAGCATGAGCATTAGGGATGTTTGCTTTTGTCACTGCTTCTAGTGTAGGAATAGAAGAGACTATGATGATTAGTTTCCCCTGTGCCAATGAGTGCTCTTTCAAAATGGTCTTCTGCACTTCAGTAGTGAATTTTCTCTATGGGGGAGAAGCGTGCATTAACTGTGGAATACAAATGAGCTTTGTAAGCAATAGGAACATCTGTTCCTCTTTGTAAACTATGCATGTGTAGCCTGAGGAACTGGCAACAATTTCAATAACTAGGTACATTCCAAGTCTATAAATATCTAGTCTCTAATGTTTGCTTTTAGTCTATGCAAGATAGCTGTGTGTTTTGCCGCCCAATGTTTTTCAGGAAACATGGAAAAAATAAGGGCGTACAAGTCTTCACTCACTCTGCATAGTATGGCAAGTAAGTCCTTATGAAGTTGAGAAATATTACTGGGGCTTGTAACTTTCTAAATTATTTGGAGACTGTAACGTGACACACGACTGTTATAAGTCCATTGCCTGACCCCCTACCCTCACTGGATGATTTGTATAAAAGGAATATCACATTCAATTAAGCCACTTTAGTTTTTTTAAAGGTTAATTTTGTAACTCTGTGTGCTCAATAGTATCACAATCTAGCCCACCAGAGCCAACTGTTGTCCTAAGTGATGTAAATGTTGTAAATACAGGATAGTGCCTTAGATCTTCCTGTAAGCCTTCCATAAGCATGCTGCAAATAAATCAGGACTATTCTTACAGCCCGTTGAATTTTGTCATTTAAAACTGAATTGAAATCCATTGAATGAGAAAGACATTAAATATTCACTTTCGAGCGCTATGTTTTGACTGAAAAACTCATTAGAAATGTCCAGGGTTGTATTACATTTTTTCCTCTTCAGATTCGTCATGAATCCTCTGCTATGATCATTTTGCACAGCATTGCTGCAAGTGTGTGAATTTAAGTTGCTATAATCTAAAACTATTCTATATGATCCATCAAGTCTTAAGACTCGGAAAAGAGCGGTGTTCATTGTAGAACAACAAGGTGCTATATTGACTAGATATTGTAGCTAATTTAAGTTAGCTTTTATTTCGTATTTTGCTTCTGGATTCAGAGGATATTGAGGCTGTATGTGGGGTTCACTTGTAAAGGAAAGACTTGTGGAATATAATTCTTATCCACACATGCTTGGTTTCTATATAATGCTGGAGTTTGTTTTAAAGCCCACTCACGTGCATATATTTTTGAGGGTTTCAAGTATGAACTAACATTATTACTATCTCCACTCAGAAGCATCCCTTATAAAGACTGGAGTCCAATAATTCTCTGCATTAATAATGTCGTAGGCATCTGATAAATATGGCCAGGATATTGCTTTAATTGTATTTTACATTATAAACCCTGTCAGGAGGGTCCATCTGGAGCTTCAAGCTGCATACATTCTTCAGTCTGATTAATCACCCGAAGCCTTCAGAGAGTCTGGTGCACTATTGTCACTTTTGCCGCGCTGCCCAAAACCTTTGTCACTCAAGTCCCTTTCTGCAGAAGTATCCGTAGTTTACAGGGCTTGTATTTTTTAGCTAGTGAGACAACTTTTTTTCTTTTCAAAGTGAGTCTTGGATTCCAAAACTTTCTCTTCCTTTACACTAACCTCAACTTCACACCCTAATTCAACTTTCTTTTTGGCATACTTGTCTTTTCTGCGGTGCTTGATTTGTCCACTCATGTATGCCCTTTTACCGCCAGAGTTCTGAAAAGAACAGGAAGAACAGCTATCAGAATACTAAAACTAATCCAGCTTTTAATTTTATCACATTTCCTTAAATTGTAACCACCTCAGGTGGACTACTGAGTTGACAGAGACACAAACCTTTTCTGCTGTTTTACTCACTTTTGAGTTTCTGGCATGGCTTTTTCCTTACCAGTACCCTGTCAAACCTGCCATCTCACTATTGTTTTTATGTTTAGGGAGCTGAAAGAAAACATTAAACCTTCCACTTCTATTCAGTCTCACCTAATTTTACTCACTTTACTAATTATTTCACTTGCACTGCTTTTCAGTTGTAACATCATACTGACACCACTCATTAGATAAAGCGTAGAGTCTTCTTACTCTCACAGTCTCACAGGGACTGCGTTTGCTCCAACTCCTGGGTAAGGAGAACCCAAATGATGTAAATATGGTGGTACAGTTCGACAACTGATGGGAAAATTTTCACCTTGGATATATGTTGCACGTGCATTTGTTTACATGGTATCACGTGTTGTCTTATTTCAATCTAACTACATTTAGTTCACAATCTCTCCCCCTTTTTTTCATGCCAACGGTTGTCTGTGATTAGAGTGTGTTTTTGACTCCTGGATACTTTCTGTGTGAATTAGGTTATTGTGAGGGGCATGTATCGAGTGTGGAGTCGTTAAACTAGCCCTTGGACCCTCTTCTAAGTAGTGTGTGTTATAGTGCTGAGTGCAGCCGTGGGTCCTGATACAACTGGTAACCAATGAACTTTTCTTGGTTTCCCCTCTGTTTGCATTAATTTCATTTTTTGTTCTAGCATTCGACTCCCAGTGAGCCCTGTAGGGATATAATCATTTCTCATTTGATCTTTTAACTATTACATTTGTTGTTTTATTACTAAAATGGCCACAAACTGTGGTTTAGCTTTTGAAGATTCTGAAGTGCAGAATATTCTTGAAGAAAACGATAGTTTATTGGACTGTATCCCCATTGCAGTAAACAATAACGATGATGGGTGGAACAAAATCTTGTTGTTAAAAAAATCACATTCTAGAACCATGGTCCACGGTATCACTATGGCAGAGTACTTACGCGGTAACTGTGCACCATCAGGACTAATTGTGACCAATGCACCAAGACTTTTCTTGGATGATAAGGAGTTCCTCAAAGATTGGTCAATGATTGCCTGGCGGTGCACAAGGGACTGGCTAGTCCTTATTATAAAAACCGCTAAACGTGTTGCCGATAAAATACTGGTGGAAATACAGTTACTCGAAGGAAAAATAAAAGCCACCATAAAATCGACACTTTAAAACTGGACAAGACGAAAACAACAAAAAGAACAATGAATTCAAGGAATCGATTCTGTTCTCTAAATTAGCGAAATTGAAAAAAGATTTAGCTAAATTCTCTATTGAAAGGGTCTACCCTTACACTAGTGACTCTTATGTGGCTCCATCATTTAATCATAACGGACGCCGAGGAGGTTCCACCTATGCCACCTTGAGCTCCGATGACAACTCAAGTGACTCTGATACGTCACAACATGGCAATGGTATCAACTCGTTTAGGGGACGTGGTAACAGAAGAGGACGAAGGGGAAATTCCTATAACTTCAGTCAAAATCAATTTCAACCGTTCTGGCAACCAGGCCCATGGATGTATGGCCCTAATTTCCCTCCTCAAATGGGCCCCCCCTGTTTTCCTCACCAAATGCAACAAGCACAGGGAGTCCAGCCTTTTTTAGGGTTTGGCTCCAGGACAAACAGAGGCAGGAGAAGACAAGGGCAGGGACCTCAGGTCCCCAGGACAACACCAATACAGCAACCTACAATGGACCTGAGGAATGGCAAAAAGATACCGCAGGACAATGCGGGAACTGTCAGGGCTAGGGTGGCTTGCGGTCTAGGGCCCGCCCCACTCTGTAGCGTGCCCTTGTGTGGCAAGATGCATCTGGCAACATTGGGTGGGCGTTGGTGGCTGATGTGTGCAAAACCTGCTGCAAAACACTGTTAGCCCCCATTGTAGAACTGTCATTCAGTGTTTAAGTGTTCCTGTGTGTTTAAACCTGTGTTTTCTCCCTCTCCGCCTAATGCGTGAGGTTTTGCACCCTGAAAGCGTCCGCGTAATGCGTGAGCTTTCCCTGTCAGGTCGCATGCGTGAGCTCGCGCTTGGGCGTTGTCACGTTATCTTACGCGACCGCGCCCAAGCTGCCGTGCTCACTATTCCTGGCGTTTCAGAGAGGAAGCAGGGGGTTCTTGTTTCTCCGCTGCGTTGTTTATCTTTTGGCCTTCCAGGAGCTGATTTCTATCGGAGGCTTCAGAGAGGTTCCAGGGGGCGTGGCAGCATGCAGTTTCTTCGGCGATCGTTCTGCTGAGTTGAAGAGAACGCCGAGGGTATTCAGAAGCTTGCCTGATCTCCATTTCAGTAGAGTAGGTCGTACTCTACAGGTAGGGGAAAGAACTTGAAGCTAATTAGCCATATTACTGTGGATTTACAAATAAGGAAGTAATTAATCTAAACCCAATTTGCATATTGAATGTCACAAGTCTCTGATTCATTTTGTGTATTATCTTTGCGCAATACTACGCTCCCCATCTGAAAACTGAGTAAAATCTTTTGAACTGTTTATTCTTTGATCATTACAACGCGCTATTGTATTGCTAATTTATGGAACAGTTTTGGCGCAATTCATAAGAATCTTCATCAAGAGATTTCTCATGTGAATGTGTGAATACTTTGTTTTGATTGTGTTCTGAGTAGGAAACTCAGCAAATTGTCAGCACCAATATATGCCCATGGTAAAGAAATCTATTTACTGGAAAGGCGTATTATTTCGTTTCATTGAAGAGGAATTTCTGTCGCTATTTACAACAAAAAGTCGCAATTTACAAACTATAAGGAAAAGGCTTGTACTAGTGATTGTGAACTAGTGGCAATGGCCCAGAATACAGTTAGTCTCTGTTAATTGCAGGGATTTTGGAATCCTTTTTGTTGCTGAGGCTTGAGTTAGGAAAACTCTCAGTTTTGATTTAAAGGTTCATAGTCTGGTATTAGGCTTGAAAGTATTTGTTGTTTAACTTTTCCTTTTCAGATCTCCTTCCCTGCTGTTCCCTTCCTAATTCCCTTTTCCCCCCCGCTTGATCACTCCAAGATTCTGTGTAATTATTACATTCGGAATTGGAGGTATCGAGAGGTGGGTCCTTATAACTTCACGACAGACCCCGAGGAAGACTTCGTCTGACAGAATAGTGAGCCCACAAATTATTTTCCTCCCGGTCTGATCGTGAAGTCATAATGGCTACAATCAATGATTTAATGTCGGCCATTGTGCGTATGCAAGCAGATTTAAAAGAGACTATGAATGCAACCACTGTATTAGCTGCTAAAGTAGATAATATTCAACTGCAAAGAACCCCTCTTCCAGAAGATGTTCAAGACACTGGTGCTGGTAGGGCAGCTACAAACATTGCCGTTACTGTTCCACCCCAGATCCCTTTAGCAGCTCCCGAGCGTTTTTCTGGGGATTCTTCCAAGGTACAGATCTTCTTGACTCAAATAGAACTACACTTTGCTTGCAGACCAGCTGCGTTTCCAACCCCTCAGTCCAGAATAGCATTTCTAATTTCTTATTTAATTGGAGATGCAGCAAACTGGGCAGTTCCTTTGGTTAGACAAGATGATACCTTGTTATATAATTGGAAACGCTTTGTTGAAGAATTTGAAAAAGTTTTTGATCGACGTACTGTGACCTTATCTGCTGATCGAGAACTACTCCAATTAAAACAAGGAAACAGGGATCTGGTTGCTTACTTGTCACATTTTAACAGATTAATAGCTGAAACTTCTTGGCCAGAAGAAAAGAGAGCGGCTCTTTTCTATCAAGGGTTAAAAGACGATCTAAAAGATGTTCTGGCGCAAATTGACCCACAACCAACAGTGTGTTCTGAATTGATCAATCTAACCCTACGTTTAGATCATAGACTCTCTGAACGAAGATCAGATAGGAAAAGAGTTGATAAACCTACTTGGAGAACGGAAACTAAATCCAGACCTCAATTTGCGCATTCTGAATCTAGTGCTGAGCCAATGGAAATCGGGACCCTTAGACAACCTTTATCTAAAGAAGAAAAAGACAATAGGCGCAAGAATGGACAATGCCTTTATTGTGGTCGCAAGGGTCATTTTGTGAAGGATTGTTTGACGAAACCAAAAGGCAAGTTTTCAAATTTCAGTAAGACAGCAGCAATAGAAAAAACCGATCAGAAGTCGGAAAACTAACTTGCCCAAGATGTTTTAAGGGAGATCTCTTGGGAACCATTGCCTTCCCTTCAGTCAATTCATGTGTGTCCAATTACAAAGCACATTTCAGATTAGCTGTCCAAATTCGGTTAACTCATGAAACGTGCCAAATGGAGGTTCTAATTGATTCTGGAGCAACAGGTAATTTTGTAGATTTAGAAACTGCTCAACGCCTGCGAATAATCTGTGAACAAAAGGAAACTCCGGAGATTGTTCAAGCAGTTGATGGGAAAATACTTGCTGGAGGTCCAGTAACCATGCAAACTACTAAAGTGACTATGTACTGTGAAGATGTTAAGCAACAGTTGCATAAGGAAGAGATACAGTTTGATGTTATTCAAGCACCTCAATATGGCTTTATCCTCGGGATGCCTTGGCTTTGTTTACATAATCCGTTTATTGATTGGCAAAAGAGAGAACTGAACTTCCTGTCTGAATACTGCCATTCTACTTGTTTAAAAACTTCTAAACCAACCATAAGTCAATTGGCCACTGCTGAAGAAAAAGAGACAGTCCTACCTAAAATTTATAAGGAGTATGCAGAGGTTTTTAGTGAAGAAAAGGCAGCCATCCTTCCACCACATCGTAGCTACGACTGTCAAATTGATCTCGTGCCTGGTTCTAGTGTCCCAAATTGTCGAATCTATGCTTTGTCAGAAAAAGAGAATCAACATTTAAGAAAATATCTTGATCAGTATTTAGAAAATGGCTTCATCCGCCCTTCCAAGTCCCCGGCAGCATCTCCGTTATTCTTCATTCCTAAGGCAAACGGAGAATTAAGAACTTGCATTGACTTTAGGGCCTTGAATAAAATCACAATCAAAAATAAATATCCTTTGCCGCTCATTCCCGTTCTATTGGACCAAGTCAAGAGGGCAGTGATCTACACGAAACTGGACCTAAGGGGAGCCTACCATTTGGTGCGCATTAGAAACGGTGATGAGTGGAAGACTGCATTTAAGACTCGTTATGGTTTATTCGAGTATTTGGTAATGCCATTTGGTCTGTGCAATGCACCAGCAGCTTTTCAGTTTTTCTTAAATGATGCCTTAAAGGAATTTTTAGACCTTTTCGTTATCGTCTATATAGACGATATCTTGATTTACTCTGATTCAGTAGCAGAACATGAAGAGCACGTCAAAAAGGTGTTGAGCACTCTCCAGTCGCACAACTTATATTGCAAGCTATCTAAATGCGATTTCCACGTTAGAGAAGTAGAATTTCTTGGGGTTCTCCTTACACCAACTGGCATGAAAATGACTGACAGAAAAATTAAGGCGGTAGCTGAATGGCCTACTCCAAGATCAGTCCGAGACATACAATGTTTCCTGGGATTTGCAAACTTTTATCGTCGCTTTATTGATCATTTCTCCTCTGTGGTAGCTCCCATCACACGGTTATTGAGGAAAAAGGTGAAATTCGATTGGACTCCTGAAGCTGAAAAAGCCTTCCAGACCCTGAAGAAAGCTTTTACGGAAGCACCAATTCTAATGCATCCCAATGTCGAGGAACCTTTCATTGTAGAAGCTGATGCCTCTGATGTAGCCATTGCAGCCATCTTATCTCAAAGGCACCGCACTACCGGACAAATGCACCCAGTCGCCTATATGTCTCGAAAATTAAATCCAGCTGAACAAAATTACATTATAGCTGAAAAAGAACTATTAGCTATTCTTGAAGCTTTTAAAGAATGGAGACATTATGTAATGAGTGCAAGATTTACCGTGACGGTGTATACAGATCATAGAAATTTGCAGTTCATGAGTTCTGCCAGAATGTTAACTCCTCGACAACTGAGATGGATGATGTTTTTTGCTGAATATGATTTTATCGTGACTTATCGTCCTGGTCAAGACAATAAAAAAGCTGATGCTTTATCCAGAAAAGACTCTTCTTTGCATAGATTTGAAGGAACACCGCAATCAATAATTGACCCTGACAAAGTAATCTGTGTACTATCTGCAGATCAATTTTTGGAGAATATTCACGAAAGTTTTCCTCCTTCTCAGTGGAAACAATGGTTGAACCCAAGTTGTAATCAGACAATCAAAGAAGGGATACCTTTTCATGGAAAACAGGTTTATTTGCCTTCCAAAGAATTGCAAGAAACTGTGTTCAATTGGTTACATTCGCACCCCATGGCTGGGCATCCTGGTTCCAAAAAATCTGTGGAAAAAATACAAAATTTATTTTGGTGGCCAACTCTACAAAAAGATGTGCTTAAGATGTCTCAAGACTGTGAAACCTGTGCTAGATTCAAAACCGATCACACTAAACCAAAAGGTTTGTTACAAGCACTGCCAACGCCATCTGAACCATGGAAACACATTTCTTTGGACTTCATTACCGATCTGCCCTCTGTCAATCAACATTCAGTGATTCTAGTGGTCGTTGATAGTTTAACGAAGTATGCACATTTTATTGCTTGTAAACGACTGCCCACTGCTGGTCAATTGGCTCAACTGTTTCTGCAAAATGTGGTACGATTACATGGCTTGCCTTCAGTTTTACTTTCAGACCGTGGTTCACAGTTCTCCTCAAAGTTTTGGCAACAATGGTGTCGAAGTTTGCAGATTACCTCTAACATGTCCACCAGTTATCACCCACAAACTGATGGGCAAACCGAAAGATTGAATCAGACATTAAAACAGTACTTAAGATGTTATGTTGCGGATTCCAAGAGATCTTGGTTGGATTTACTTTGGATTGCAGAAATTGCATACAATACTTCACCCCATTCTTCCACGGGATCTTCTCCTTTTGAGGCTCTTTATGGATATGTACCTAATACTATTCCTTTGACTCTGCCTAAAGATATGAGTGATACACCAGCAGTAAGAGACACTGTGCAACTCATGCAGACAATACATCAACAGATTCACAAACGCTTATTGCACAGCAAAGAGAAGTACAAAGAACAGTATGATAAAAGACATCGTCCAGGTCCGACGTACGTTCCTGGGGATAAGGTCTGGCTGTCCACAAAAAACTTGCACTTTAAGCATAAAAGAATGTTTCAACCCAAATTCATTGGTCCATATCCAGTGCTTCGTCAGGTCAACCCTGTGACTTTTAAGTTGTTGCTACCTAGATCTTTGCGGATCCATCCTGTGTTTCATACTTCCCTTCTGAAACCTGCTGGTCAAAACTTGGCTCCTCGGCCAGCTCCGGTTTTGGTTCATGGTGCGTGGGAGTTTGAAGTGCAAAACATACTGGATTCCAAGCGTAGGGGCTCCAAGTTATGGTATCTTGTTTCATGGAAAGGATATGGTTCTGAGAACGATTCTTGGGAGCCTGCTGAGAATATACATGCCTCTCGCCTGTTGCGACGTTTCCACCTCCTTCATCCTTCGAAGCCGGGCCCTAGACCGCTCCTGGGAGGGGGGAATACTGTCAGGGCTAGGGTGGCTTGCGGTCTAGGGCCCGCCCCACTCTGTAGCGTGCCCTTGTGTGGCAAGATGCATCTGGCAACATTGGGTGGGCGTTGGTGGCTGATGTGTGCAAAACCTGCTGCAAAACACTGTTAGCCCCCATTGTAGAACTGTCATTCAGTGTTTAAGTGTTCCTGTGTGTTTAAACCTGTGTTTTCTCCCTCTCCGCCTAATGCGTGAGGTTTTGCACCCTGAAAGCGTCCGCGTAATGCGTGAGCTTTCCCTGTCAGGTCGCATGCGTGAGCTCGCGCTTGGGCGTTGTCACGTTATCTTACGCGACCGCGCCCAAGCTGCCGTGCTCACTATTCCTGGCGTTTCAGAGAGGAAGCAGGGGGTTCTTGTTTCTCCGCTGCGTTGTTTATCTTTTGGCCTTCCAGGAGCTGATTTCTATCGGAGGCTTCAGAGAGGTTCCAGGGGGCGTGGCAGCATGCAGTTTCTTCGGCGATCGTTCTGCTGAGTTGAAGAGAACGCCGAGGGTATTCAGAAGCTTGCCTGATCTCCATTTCAGTAGAGTAGGTCGTACTCTACAGGTAGGGGAAAGAACTTGAAGCTAATTAGCCATATTACTGTGGATTTACAAATAAGGAAGTAATTAATCTAAACCCAATTTGCATATTGAATGTCACAAGTCTCTGATTCATTTTGTGTATTATCTTTGCGCAATACTACGCTCCCCATCTGAAAACTGAGTAAAATCTTTTGAACTGTTTATTCTTTGATCATTACAACGCGCTATTGTATTGCTAATTTATGGAACCGTTTTGGCGCAATTCATAAGAATCTTCATCAAGAGATTTCTCATGTGAATGTGTGAATACTTTGTTTTGATTGTGTTCTGAGTAGGAAACTCAGCAAATTGTCAGCACCAATATATGCCCATGGTAAAGAAATCTATTTACTGGAAAGGCGTATTATTTCGTTTCATTGAAGAGGAATTTCTGTCGCTATTTACAACAAAAAGTCGCAATTTACAAACTATAAGGAAAAGGCTTGTACTAGTGATTGTGAACTAGTGGCAATGGCCCAGAATACAGTTAGTCTCTGTTAATTGCAGGGATTTTGGAATCCTTTTTGTTGCTGAGGCTTGAGTTAGGAAAACTCTCAGTTTTGATTTAAAGGTTCATAGTCTGGTATTAGGCTTGAAAGTATTTGTTGTTTAACTTTTCCTTTTCAGATCTCCTTCCCTGCTGTTCCCTTCCTAATTCCCTTTTCCCCCCCGCTTGATCACTCCAAGATTCTGTGTAATTATTACATTCGGAATTGGAGGTATCGAGAGGTGGGTCCTTATAACTTCACGACAGACCCCGAGGAAGACTTCGTCTGACAGGGAACGAGCAGCGGGACCAACCAACCAGTCTCGTGATCAATCTAAGTTCTCACTCCTTATCGGAAGATGAAGAAAGCCTTCTGAACCGAGGATTAGGCTTTGTAGCCACAAATAATGGTGACCATTTCACAACACAAGTTGAACTTGCTAAGTTCTTCAGGAAGATCAGGTTACATTATTTTTTCGCTAAACAAAATTCTACTGATATTGCACAACCAGATACTAACACTGGTTTAAAAAAAACATCGACTTTTAATCCGACAACCATTGGACTACCTGCACGAGTCCAGACTTTTGAAGAGGCAGTTGAGAATGACATCACCACACTCTTCAAGACCAAGTCATGCAGTCCCTATGTGAATCTACCCAACTGAGAGAAATTAGCTTTACACTCTTTGACATCTAATGAGGCAATCACAATTAAGCCCGCAGACAAAGGCGGTGCGATTGTCATTCTTGACACAGAGACTTACAGAACAGAATGCCTAAGGCAACTCCAGGATCGAAAATCATATCTTCCATTAAAAGAATACCCTACAGAGAAATTGAAGATCAGGATCTGTCAACTGGTAGAAGAGGCCACATCGGAAGGGTGGATCACTCCACAGGAAGGCCAATATTTGTGCACTTCACATCCATCTATCCCTTACTTCTACTGCCTCCCGAAGGTCCATAAAAACAGAGACCACCTCCTGGGAGACCCATAATTTCTGGAATTGGGTCAGTTTTAGAGCCCTTATCCACATTCGTGGATCATTTCCTGAACCCAAAAGTAAAAGAAATGCCCACGTATCTGAAGGATACTAAGGACATGCTACGGCTCCTTCCGGATATTGACTTTGACATCGCAACTGATCTACTCGTCTCATTCGATGTAAAATCCCTCTATACATCGATTCCCCAAACAGAGACTTTGGAGGTGATTGGCACCATATTACAAGAGAGGGACCTTCAATCTATAACACCAGTCCCCTTCATCATGAACTTAGCTGAACTGGCAATGAAAGAGAAATATTTTAAATTCGAAGACAGTACCTACCTCCAAACATCTGGTACGAGCATGGGTAGTGTCTTCGCTCCTAGTTTAGCTAACCTTTATGTTCATGTATTTGAACAGACCAAGGTGCCCAACCATGACAACCCCCACTATGTATCGCTTTGAGTCTGGAAGCGATACCTAGATGACATTTTTGTGGTCTGGAGAGGCTCGGAGACGGACCTCATAGATTTTCATAAATGGTTGAATTCATGTAACATCTATTTAAGATTTACGGTCGAATACAGTAAGACTCAGTTACCATTCTTAGATCTGATGATAACAGCCACACCAGAAGGCCTTACCACAGAACTGTATAAAAAGCCCATGGCAAGGAATGCGCTCCTCAATTATGAGAGCTGTCACCCAAGAGCGCTCAGGACACTTTACCCTTACCACTCTTTGCCTTTAAGAGGGGACAAAATATAAAGGATCAGCTGGTACATACTAGACCTAGAAACAGACTGACAAGACAGGTTGGGACCTTATGGGATCTCCGACCTGTACAAGGACACCATCCCTGTGGAAACTGCTCTGTGTGTCCACAAACAACCAAGTCTACTGTGGTTGATATAGGGACAGCCCGTCCAAGGCAACAGCGAAAATTCACAAATTGCAACAGTGAGAATACCATCTATCTCATTACTTGTCCATGCCCAAAGAGATATGTGGGAATGACGACAAGGAAAACAAGAACTTGCATATGTGAACATAAAAGCACAGTCCGATGTCGCAAACAGTCGACGCGTCTAACAGCCCACTTCTTAGAAGTGGGACACGGTCCGAATGATTTTACATGGACTGTGTTAGAACAGCCAACCATCCCAGACCATTGCCCGGATGTAAGCAAATTTATGTTTAAAATAGAACAAAAATGGGTCTATAAGCTTAACAGCGACAAGGAGGGCCTGAATGAGCCGATACCCTGGATGTCGCTATAATGGAACTCTGTTATCACTTAGGCAAAACCTTCTGACTTATAACATCTGACCAGAAGAGTTTTAATCATCATTTACTGTAATGGCGATTGAATTAAGCACATGATAAAAATAGAAGAGCTATAAACAGGCCTTGTCACAGTGTTCATGACACACTTCTATCCTTGAATTCAACTATAATCCTGTCTCCAACTATGCACTGACACCCCTCTGTTCATGTTAAGAAATCAATGGGAGATCGAGGGTATGCGGGGTGTGTCCTGTCCCCAGATGCGTAATATGTTGAAACAATGTGGACTGGCCCACTATGTGTATGTAATTATTTTAGTCACTGTTTTGTGACCTGAATTTAGGGCCCATTAGGTGCTATTAAAAGACCCCTCACACACCAACCTGGTTGGTGTCATGCTTCATCAACGGGGTCCCAACCAGGCGGCCGAGTGCCACCTGGGGGTGCTACGATGCCTGATTACAGCGGAGCGGGTGTGGGTGCAACAATGTGAAGTGATGTGAATGAAATACAGTTAAAAATTCATCTGGGAATCCACCTCTGCGTGATTAACAGGGCTTTCTTCAGGACCAAGAGGTGGAAAGTGAGTGGCGAAAGGTGAAAGTTGCCACGTGAAGACAAAAACAGTGTTTTCCCTACACACTCGCTAAGGTGTGTGGTAAAGAAAAGAGGAAAAAAGTGTTGGCATACTTACAGACACTTTAGAGTAGCAAACAAATTCAATGCTACAGAGTTTTAAGGCAGTATTCGGGGCTCGGGGAAGAGGCACAATCAATGTCCAATTTGGTTGAAGTATGTCCTCTGCATCAAACCTATCTGTGGTCCCTCGTCGTCCCTGCTGGTGACGACGAGGGACCACAGATAGGTTTGATGCAGAGGACACACTTCATCCAAATTGGACATTGATTGGTCCTGAAGAAAGCCCTGTTAATCACTCAGAGAGGGCTGAAACATGTAGACCGCCACACATAAGCCAACTCATAGGAAAATTACTCCGTTAGTAGTTGCACTACACATATTTTTAAACGATACCCTGGGCCGCCAACATTAAAATACAAAGGTAAGGATTCCCAGAGGTGTTTTTAACTGTATTTCATTCACATCACATCACATTGTTGCACCCACACCCGCTCCGCTGTAAATAGTGAAGCATTTGAGATATATTACAGGTTTAAAGCTCAAATAGCAGTTATATCTTATAAAAAAAGAAGTATTTGTTTATGTGTAGGAAAGAAGGGTGTAGT
Source organism: Lissotriton helveticus (assembly GCF_964261635.1). Classification (NCBI taxonomy): domain Eukaryota; kingdom Metazoa; phylum Chordata; class Amphibia; order Caudata; family Salamandridae; genus Lissotriton; species Lissotriton helveticus. Next base: position 491,307,466 of record NC_136067.1, on the reverse strand, counting down.
ACTGGTTGTGAACTCCACCCAAGCGGAAGTTGGGTTTTTAGACCTCACTGACTGGCCAGACTGTAAAGGTAGCATCCAAGTTGTGCCCAACCGTGTGTATAGTGACATGTTGATAACACTGTAAATATTCTATAGTGGATATTATGTTTGTAGTGCAAGGGTAATCTTTCATGAGGTATTTCAAAGAAGAACAACCTGAAACCTTGACATTACATGAGAAAGTGCCCACAAATTCCAGGAAACAATAATGATCAGTTTTGAACAGCAACCAAACACTGAACTATGAGATGAATGCTGTGAGTAGCTCTACAATTTTATCACAACCCTTTTTCAGATCAAAGAAGGTATCCTTTGTTACAACTTGACTATAGTAACTTGTAACCTGTCCATGCTCTTAACCAGAATTGCTCTTTTCCGAGACAGGGTAAGAAGCATCCTTGGTTAAATGTTGCAACATTGGTTGTTCAGTAAAAACTGTGTGTAAACATTAGATATTTCACAATGTCATGTGCTCTCACTCCCATGAGTTCACTTCTGCACCTGCTTGTACGATAGTGAAACTTCAGACATATGACATGGAAGCCTCTGTGTTGTCTTGTCTTTAGGATTGTCACATCACCACCTATGCTTGCAGAACCCACTTACTCTTTTATTCTGTGATTCAGTCTTATACTAATAATTACATTGTCATACTGAATCAAAATCAAAAGCCACAGTTTTCTTCTACACCTTCTTCCCCTATCTACTGGGCCTGTGGCTTTATTGAGCCCTGCTAGATCTGGAAAATCCAGTTGTCTAATAAATGTAATATTTTCCATTGATCATTGTCCGACTCCGGTAGGGGAACTGCAGGACAGACAGGCTACTAGGTCACAACCATGGAGATTGAGGTTATTTGTCTCTAGTGTCCTGGGCTCGTTCCTACTATGGTTCTGCAAACCTGACTTTCACAGTTGACTTTTAGGGTAGACAGGGTGATCAGTCAGTAGGATTCTTAGATAGGTAGTGCAGGTAGCAAGATATTGGAACTCAACAGTCAGGCACATTTCAGACGTTGCAACAGCAGGGCCTTCTAATTTCCATGGTATGGACAAGGCCAGTTTTTAATGGAATGTCCGAGACATAAGAATAATTGTCCATGCCCTAAACAAAGACAACTAATTATGCATTCCTTACCTTGTTCCCTTGCACATGCTTCAGACATGTTTCTACCCATCTGAGTAAAGGAATTGCTTAGCCCATGAGGCCTAGCACACGACCATCTTGTGTGGCGGCTTGCTATAAAAGGCTTCCCCAGCCCTAGGCTCATTGCACCTTTTCCCAAGTCATCCATATAGGTGTCAAGCTCTGATCAAGCTCCAGTTGGTTTCAAAGGAAGATTTTCAGTGGAATTGAGAGACAGGTTGAAAAGGTGCAGAGGGGAGGCAAGATGGCGGCCGCTTAGGAGGCCGACAGCGGTGCTAGCTGCCTGTGGTGGAGTATGGGCATGAACGGCTTGATTTGAGATCCACCTAGACCTGGCGTGCTAGCTGCCTGTGGTGGAGTATGGGCATGAACGGCTTGATTTGAGATCCACCTAGACCTGGCTGACCACCCAAATCTGCTTTCCCCCCTGGACCCCCCCATACCACCACCCGATGCAGCAACCCCGCAGTGAAGAAAGGACAAAGCACTCCGGAGCTGAGATGCAGTAAATCAGGCGATTCATCGAAGAATACCTGCTACGGCTGCTGCAGCGGCTGGTGGCTCCGAAATTGGTGGCGAATTCCGCTAAGGCGGCGGCAGCAGCTCGAAAAGCTTGCGGTGAAAGCACGGTGGATTCGGCGGTGCATGAGGGCTCTCCTGGCCGTCCGTAACAGATTCTCTCTCCTGATCCGCCAGCGCTCAGGAGAGTAAGGGGCGGGGTAACCGGCAAATATCACCCAGCAGGTCCTTCAGTAGAGGAGCTGCTCCTACGGACGAAGGACACACAAATGGGAACAGAGGCTGCAGAGGTGGTGTTAAGTGTTGGTATTGACACAGGGAGAAATTAGAAGAATGGGGCCCGCTGCCACGACAAAGAGGTGAGTCTGGCGGTTACCCGGGAGGAGTCCCAGGGTGGCCCAGACGCTGGTAGCTTAAAGTGCAATAATAAGAGCAATATTAATCAAACTCTGCCACAGGGAGGCACCATTGAAGCTCCCCCGCACTGGTTGGATGTTCCAGGTGAGAAGGGAGTCGAAATTGACTTAGCTGCACCTTCGGAGGAAATAAGCACTGTGGAAGTAGGCAAAATCCCCCTGCTGGAGGACTTGTCTGTCGTTGAAGTGTCTGAAAGTAGCAAAATTGGTAGCAAGAATATTAATGGCAGCAGCAAAACAGTGAACGGTAAGAATAAAGCGGACAGACCAGAAGTGGATCACAAAAGAAGTGAATCTAATTAGTAGCCAGCCCATGTGCTCAGCTCCTGAAGTAAATAATGGGATTTTATTAACTGCTTCTTTAATGGACAAAAGTAGGAGTGACTTAGACAAAGATCCCAGTGACTGTTTCTTTTCCGTCTCAGAGGGTGCAGAGTGGTCAGACGATGTCCTGAGCACATCCCCGGGGGGCAGCAGCCTAGAATCTGATCCTGAGGATAGTGATGTAAATCTTCCCTCGACGACTACAAAAACAGCTATACAGAGTGGTATTCAGAACAGGGAGAGGAAGGATTTGAGATGGGATTATTCATCGGCTTTACCACTCTCAGGTTCGCTCTCAGGTAAATCTCCATTGGTGGTACCCGATGGAACCCCCCTACATTGGATACAATACATCAAGCTATACTTGTGCATAGAGCAGAGAAACGACAAGACAGCAGGAAAACCCAGGCGGGGATGAGGAAGATGCAGGGGGTTATTAGGAAACTGTCTAAAGTGTGCTCAAGTATTGGAGAGAGAGCGACGAATCTCGAAGCAAGAATCGTGGCGACTGAATCAGATGCAACAAATGCCATAGCCCAGGTTGAGGAACAAGGGTCGCAAATAAAAGACAATCAATGGAAACTTGAAGAGTTCGAAAATAGACAGAGAAGAAATAACCTTAGGGTGTTGGGGTCCAGGAGGGGTTGGAAGGGTCCGACACCAGGTCATATATAATCGATCTCTTCAAGGAAGCTTTTCCGGAATTGTCTGGATGGAATTGGGCATCAGAGATACAGAGAGCCCATTGCATCCATTTAAACTAGGAACACCAGCAAAAGAGGGCGATAGACCACGGGCTATATTCTAGTGTGTTTCGGGAATTTCCTCTTGCGTCAAACAATCTCTGATAAAGCAAGGCTGGATGCTAAAAGAGCAAGCAGAGGAGTCTCATTCTTTGTACTGCCCGACTTCTGCCTCTCTGCGGTGGAAAGGCGTTGGAGGCTGAGGCAACTTATTAAGCCTTTTCAAGATAAAGGTGTTCAAGCTTACCTTATTAACCCGGCTCAGCTCAAGATCATTAACCAAGGGAATCCGCGCTACTTTGTGTCAGAGATAAAAGCAAAAGAGTACTTGGACTCTCTTGTTAAATGAAGCTGTTGTTGTCTTCTCTAAATGGGGGGGTGATGAAAGATGAAATGTATTTAATTGAGGACATGACGGGGGATGCGGGAGGGGGTCATGGGGGAAGGTGTTATAGCATGGCACAGTTGGGTGGCTAGGAGGGAGGGGGTTTGCTCTTGTTTTTATTTTTTTTTGATCTGTTAGGATAGCTACATGGATGTTCTAAAATGTACCTATAGTGTGTTTGAAAAGGATACCCAACCTCTAGCACTGCGTACATCACATCCATAGACTAAGGTCTGAGCGCCTCGTTGGGGTTCATGGGGGTGTAGGGTGGGTTGGGAGGGGGTGGGGTGTATATCACTTGGAAGGGAAGAAAAGGAAAAAAGGAAACTACCTGGTACTATATCATTTTCATATGGATTCAAGGGTTTTGGTTGAGTTATTTGAACTGGCAGAGACAAAGGATAGGGGATAAACTAGCAGAAAATAATGGGGAAGCTTAAGATTTGCTCAACTAATATTGGGGTCCTGAATGATTGGGCTAAGAGACAGAGGTTGGGGCAATTTATTAGATCGAATCAGATTGATGCGGTCTGCCTACGGGAGTCACACCTACCCTGGGCTAAAAAACATTTGCTAGGTATTAGAGGATATGACATGCTGGCCTGCTCCACACAGACATTTAATATCAGAGGGTGGCTATATTGGCTAAGTCAAGTTTGGGAGGGGCCAGACGTCATTTGGCAGATACACTGGGTAGGTGGGTACTTGTGGAATTTGAGCTGGGTTTTATACTCTGTAAAATATATAGTTCCAACTAGGATGAACCTGAAGTTTTTGACAACCTGGAAGTAGAACTGTTGAATTGGCCAAGCCCCCTCGTAGTTTGCGGGAATTTCAATATCACTGCAGATCTCACAGATGTTGGTATGAATGCCTCTTATACAGGCCGTAAGCCTAAGGTATTTCGACCCTTGAGCTCACTGATTAAATCCCATGGGTTGTTGAATATTTGGGGGGATAAAGAGCCTAATAACCCGGGGTTCATGTATTTCTCATGCCCTTTTAAAAAGTACACCAAATTGGACTACTTTCTTATTTCATCTACAGTAGCGAATAGAGTAGGAATTACAAAATTCCCAAAAGTAATTTCCTACCACAGTCCACTAATTCTATAATATGATATTGATACTCTAACCAGCCCTTATCTAAGGTGGACTTTTGAGAGGAGATTGCTAGCGGACACTAAATTCACATGTAAATTTTGGGCCCAAAGCTTCTTTGATATGAATCGGTATAGTGCATCCCGAAATATGGTATGGGATTCACTCAAAGCAGCCTTGACAGAGGAGACGATCAGCTACTCTTCCACGCTGAAGAATGAGGCTTCGGGCTCAGAATGAGAACCTCCTGGGCCAACTGGCAGAGGCAGAGGAACTGCATGTGAAGGATATTGTTTGTGGGCGAGAGGCTGCGGGAAGCCAGCAGAAGATCCTTGTTATTAAAGCTGAGCTAAATAAACAGGTAGCCCAAAGAGCCGCTGATTAGTATCAGATGCACAGGGGCAAGATGTATGACACTGGGGCGCAGGCGGGCAAACTGTTAGCGCTAAGGATCAGACAGGTATGCAGCAGGAATGTAATAAAGAGTATTCGTGAAGGGGATCAGGAGTACTCAGAACCAGATGATGTCCGTAATTCTTTTAAGAATTTTTACCAAAATCTATACAAGGAGGAGGCCAGAGCAGATCTTTCTAGTTTGACATTTGATGATTTAGACCCTAAACTGAGTGAGCAGGATAGACTGGCACTGGATGAAGATTTATTATTGGAGGAAGTAGTGGAAGCACTGCAGGGTCTTGCGTCAGGGAAGGCTGCAGGACCAGATGGTATCCCACTGGAACTATATAAATGTCTTTTTAAATACTCAATCAGTTGACTATCTGGTGTCAGCACTAATTTTGGTCTTATTGCAGATATAGTTTGAGCGATTTGCCAATATAACAGCCAATGATTTCCAGGGATCCCAAATCTCCGCTGTAGTTCATTGAAGCTGATTATATCTTTGCCCAACATGATATCACCCAAACATCTTATCCCCTGTATCCTCCATATAGAACAGTTCTCATTCTGGCCTAGATGAGCGAATAGGCTCGATTTCCACAGGCTGGTGTTAGCATTAATTTTAGGGATTCCCAAGGTTTTACAAATGGTTTTCCACGTCCCCCAAACTCCTTCAATAATCTTATATCTTGTCCTACTATAGAATCTCCGTTCCACTTCGCACTGCAATAATCCGCATGCCTTTCTGCCCAACAGTAGCTTAAAAATAGAGGGGGGGGATCTTCATTCTCATTGGATCCTACCGCTGGCAGAGGTTCGGGCTGGAACAATATATTCATTTGTGTAAGGAGGCATGCCAGATGGTAAAAATTTATGTTCGGCAGCGGCAGCGACAAACCACCTCTATCCGCCGGTTGTGATAGATAGTTAATAGAGCGCCTAATTTTACCATACTGCCACACAAACCTAACAAATGTGGATTCTATTTTCTTGATCATTGTTTCCCCTAAAAATAGGGGAATAGCCCTGAAAAGATATAGTATTTTGGGGAACATGGTCATTTTTAGGGCATTCACCCTACCTATCAGGGATAAATGCAACACATCTATTCTTCTTAGTTCTGTTTCAATTGAGCCCAGCAGTGGAAGATAGTTCTCTTCAACCATCTTCTCGACGGATGAATTAATTTTGACCCTGAGATATACGGCACACTCTACAAACCTTTGATCACTCTTCCTGATGTTTTTAGTACAGATGATCTGAGTTTTCCCCTCATTCAGCTTATACCCGGAGCAGCTGACAAATTCATTAGCCAATTGTACTATCTCCGACATTGCTTGATGGGGGTCCACAGTTATTATTGCCAGATCGTCTGCGTAGGCTAACAGTTTGGTGGTGAATCCGTTAACCACTACCGGGCTTATTTGTCGTGAGGCCAGGATTCTTTGTATAAAGGGGTCTATGTACATAGAAAACAGAATCGGGGAGCAGGGGCACCCCTGGCGCGTCCCCCTCTTAATTGTTATTTTGTCCGATTGATGCCCCATAACTGAAACTTTAGCCCCCGGATTACGGTACATAGCTTTAACTGCCCTCAAAAAATTGCTACCAAACCCTCTACCTACCAAAATGCCCCAAAGATAGTCCCAGACCACACGGTCAAAGGCTTTTTCCGTGTCGAGGAGGATCATAACCATCTCCTCCCCCGCGGCACCCTGGTCATCAAACAAAGCTGTTGCCCTTCTGATATGGTCCGTGGTGCCCCTCCCTGGCATGAACCCATGCTGCCACGGGGATACGAGCTGGCCAATGATCCCCCCAACCTACTCGCCCATATCTTTGAGTATAGCTTTGTATCTGAATTAATGAGTGATATGGGACGGTATGATCCTGGTAGTTCCTTGGGTTTCCCCTTCTTATGGAAGATAATGATTTTCGTCTCTTTCCAAGATTCTGGTACATTCCCTGTGTGTAAAATCCCGTTAAATAGATCAAGCAAAATAGGGGCAATCTGTTTTTCTAAGCACACATATACCTCGAGGGGAATCCCATCGGGACCTGCAGCCTTACCCGCAGCTAACTCATTAAGGGCCTTTATTACCTCTGTAATCTGTAGATCTTTTTCCAATTCTTCCCGATCCTGCACATTTAATCTAGGACCGCTGTCCGCATAACCCGGGCTTTGCTCGCCTGTCTTCTCCTCTTCGTCGTATAGTTTTTGATAGAAATCGTGAAATACTCTCAATATCTCTAGTCTTGAGGCTCTTTAAACTCGATACCCTCTTCCTGTATGCACGCGATTAGATTTTTTTGTCCTTTCCTGTCTTATCTGCAGAGCCAAAGCTCTTCCTGCCTGCTCCCCTGTCTCGTAACGTCTGGCCCTTGATACCTGATAGCTTCTAGCCTCCTTCTCCATAACAACCTTCTGGAGGTTAGCTTTGATATTTGTGATTCTTGTCAGGCTTCCATGGCCGTCCTGCCCTAAACTTATTTCCCTAATATGCTGTTTTTCAGCCATAGCAAGCCCATCCATCAACTTCTCAACCTCTCTCCTATCTTCCCTCCTAAGCCTAGCCGAGCAGCTAATTGTTTCTCCCCTCAGAGAGGCCTTGAAGGCCTCCCACACCAAATTCCTGGATGAGCTATACCGGTTGGCCTCATAAAACTCCTCTGCCCATTTTCTGAGGTGTTCTACAAATCTGGTATCTAACAATAACTTGCGCTCAAAAGACCAGCTGGTTTGTTTCCTCTCTATACTAGGTATTTTACAGGTCATAATTAGAGGATTGTGGTCTGAGATTGATTTAGGGAGTTTCCTGATGTCAACCTTATTTGTTTCCACGGAGGAGATCAAAAAGTAATCTAGCTTGGTATATTTTGCATTAGGGAAAGAGAAATAGGTGTAGCCTGGATCAAGAGGCTCCTTATACCCCCAGACGTCCGTAAGCCCATGGGAATTCCTAAGGGAGTCTAGGGCTCGGAACACCCTTGGTTTCCGCCCCGAATAGCCCACCGGATCGTTCCAATCCACCGATACATTTAAGTCCCCACAGACTATTATAGGTGTTGGCCAATTAGCTAGCTCTCCCTCCAGAAAATCAAAAACTTCTGGGTCGTCTTGGTTTGACCCATAGACCGCACAAAGAGTGTACCCAAGGTTGAGTTCTACTATCGCCCATCTACCGGAGCTATCGGCTTGATGTCTTTTAGCCCCCCCCCCAGATAAGGTTTAGCCAATATGGCGACCCCTCTTATGTTTGATGTTTGTGTGGAGCAGGATAGAATTTCATACCCCCTCATTTTCATCATATTTCGTTTAGCCCAAGGGAGATGGGTCTCCTGCATACAGAGGATATCAATGTTATTATACTTTACAAAATATTCCACATTATTTCGCTTTCTCACATCATTCAGGCCGCCTACATTAGCTGTGCAAATATTAATTCTTGCCATGCTTGCTATGTTTACCATACTTTTGATCAAGTTCACCCTGTAGAGCCTGGGTTGTGATTATCTTCCACAAAAAGCTATTAGCTCTGATACTATCTTCTTCCAAACTCCTTATCTCCATTTTTTTTTGCTTTCTCCCCTGCCATCCCTCCCCCTCCCCCCTTCCCTTTCCCCGCACCCCCCTACCCAAACACATCCCCACCTTTGCTCTTGAGGCGCTCAGACCTGGTCTGTGCATGTGATGGATGCAGTGAGAGCAGTAAAGCACTTCCAAAAAAAAAAAACAATACTTTGCCCATCCTAACTCCCCTTACCACCCTCTACATTGCTATATCCTACCAACCGGTGACCCTTTGCTTATATTTATACTTCAGAGCTACTACCATGACCAGCCGGCCTTATTGGGACCCCGAGTCTGCTGATTTACTTCCCTTGAGAGTCCAGAAACTCTTTAGCTTTAATTTCGGATGAGAAATAAATCGTTCTCCCCTCATTGATAATTTTAAGTTGTGCCGGGTTTATCAGGTAAGCTTGCATCTTCTTCTCGATGAACGGTTTAATCAATTGTCTGAGTCGCCAGCGTCTCTCCACTGTGGCGTGGCAAAAGTCCGGACGAACAAAGAAGCAAATCCCGTCCACATTCCTCTTGGCGTCTGGTCTTGCCTTCACCGAAATTGCCTGTCTGAGCAAAAAGTTACTCACAAAGATAAGAATTGCTCTGGGTTTATCATCCCCCTTTGCCCCCCTTTTGATTTTGAACGGGAAGCGGTGTGCTCGTTGAATTTCTGCGGCCCAATCCCAGCTAGAGAGCTCGGGGAATGCCTGCCCGAATAGTTTGATGACATAGGTCCTTGTATCGGACCCTTCCATTTCTTCGGGTATCCCAAGGATCCGGAGGTTGTTACGCCTAAGCCGATTCTCCATGTCCTCCAGCTTCCACTGGATGTCTGTTATTTGGGAACTTTGAGCTTCAAACTTATTGGTTGCCGCTGCGGCCTCCACCTCTGTCGAGACCACTCTGTCTTCGAGGTTGGTCACTCGATCCCCCAAGTTAATGCAGGCCTTGGATAGCTTCCTTACTACACCCTGCATTTTCTTTACTGCCGATCTAGACTTTCGACTGTCCTGCCGGGCTTCCTCCCTGTGGGCCAGTATCTCTTTATGGATAGTCTCCAGAAGCGACATCTGGGCCGCCGCTCTCCCCGGACTACCCTGCAGGGGCATAGCCGATGAATGGTCCCAGCTTAGCTCGCCTTGAGAGTGCTCTCGAACTTTATGTGAATTCACTGTCGTCACCGGTAAGTCCAGCTCATGATCGCTTTCTGAGTCCAAATCTGGTTGGAGCTATCCTCCTCCTCCTCTGACCATTCGCCCCCTTCCGACACCGAGAAGAAGCATTCACTCGGGACCTTTTCGTTCTCTTTACATTTTTTTTTCTTCAGGGTGAGCTCCCGGATGCTCCTGGCATACTTTTGGCGCCTCGGCCTGACCGTCTACTATGTGTTCAGCCTCGTTCTTATCAGCCCGATTCGCTTGATTCACTTGACTTATATCACCTTGCGGTCCAGCATTTATATCTACTACCTCACCTTCAATCATCTCAATCGTTTTGTTGCTGTTAGTGGCATCACTCTCTGCACTCTCATAAACGTTAGACTTTAATACCTTGGTAATTATGACTTCCCCAGGTTTCACTTGTTCTGGTCCACCTTGAAGCACAGGGGCCACATCCTGATCGCTTGGTATTAGTGCGTCTACTTTCTCAGCTATCGATAGGTCATTCCCCCCCCTTTCTGTTGCTGACGGGGTATTTTTTTATCCCTTTTCCTTAACCACCTTTGTGAAAAAGTCAACAATAGGGGCAGTGGGGGCTGCAGCCATAGCTTGTTTTGTTCTAGACGCAATTTGCTTCTTTACCTGAGGGGATTGCATTTTCAGCTCTGCTTCTGCTGGTGTAGTTGGCACTGTCTCACCCCCTGTCTTCTTTTTCTTTTCTGTGGCTGTTTTGTTCCCCGTATTCACTTTGGGAGCCATTGCCTTAATTATGCTGTCTGCTCCGTAGTTCTTTTTATTTTTCTCTGTCACAGCTCCCCTCGCGTTCCTCTCCACTCCTGACTCCGCCGATTCTGCTGCTTCAGAGTCAGCTCCTGAATCAGCTGCTGACTCCGCCTTCGCTGACTCACTACGCGGAGCTTCACCCTTGACCCGCCTCCTCCTCCTCCACCGAAGCCGAAACACAGTGAGGGCCGACCGCGTCGACACCAGGCCGCTCCCTCCAGTCCTGCCCGAGTCAGCTTTCCCGGCCCACCACCTTGTCTCCGACTCTGTAAAGCTCCGCGGTGTCTCACCGGCAGCCCGACCACAAGCACAGCACGATCCACCACAGGGGCTCGGATCAGCTCGCGGATCAACGAGGGGGAAGGATGATTGGTACCGCCTATAATTTTTTGGTGTCTGGGCTCCCAAATGATTTAGATAAAACGGAGGTGGCGTGGTCGCATAAGTTGGGGGACCCGGATGGGGGACCCGGATGTAGATATAGACCTCGCCCTAATTTTAAGTAATAAAATACTCCGAGCCTCAAATTTGAGGGCCCAACATTACAAGACGGTGTTTAACCTTTATTATACACCCGCGAAACTGTATGGATGGGGGCTAAGGGAAGATGATAAGTGCCCAAGATGCAACGCAGGTCCAGCAGATTTGGTGCATATGTTTCATGGTTGCCCCAGTCTGGCCCTAATTCGTATTGAGATAACAATGTTTTTGAGGGGGCTGCTAGGTAATAATATCAACCTATCCCCCACCCTGGTTCTTTTAGGTTCAGACGCCAAACTTAAGGTTGGAAAACACGCACAAGCATTGTTATTTATAGCTGTTGCAGTACTTCGAATGCTGATATCTGCTGGGTGGAAAGATCCTAATGCCCCTACGTTTCAGATGTGGCTGTCTAGGTTGTTGGCTATTCATAATCTGGAAGCATGCCTATATGAATTTAAGGGAAGAAGGAAGCAGGAGTTTGGTAGGAATATATGGGCACCAGTGAAGAACTGGAGGAATTCAGATTCATGAGCCATGCTGGGATAACACATTTTTATAAACCATGATCGTATGTTATTAACTTTTGTACAGCTATGATTGATTTTACTGCATACTATGAATTTTTATATTTATATTTCTAAATATGTATGGTATTATCAATGAATAATGATTACTAATTTATAGCATATTATGAATGATATATTAATATATGTCTGTATATGTATAACTGCCTTATCTCTTAATAAAAAATAAAAAAAAGGAACTATATAAATGTCTACAGGATGTTAGAGCCCCCATGTTGCTGGATCTATTTAACGGGTTAATTTGTACGAAGGGTATTCCAGATTCTTGGAAAGAAACAAACATTATTGTTTTTCATAAAAAAGGTAAGCCCAAGGAAAATCCTTGTGCATATCGTACAATTTCTGGGGGGGGGTCATCGGCGGTCTGGTCTCCCGGTGGCAGCATGGGTTTATCCCAGGTCGAGGGACAACAGACCATATTAGGCAAGCCATCACGTTATTCGATGTGCAGGCTGCCGTGGTGGGACGGATGGGGATGATCCTTCTGGACAGGGAAAAGGCCTTTGATCGTGTAACGTGGAAGTATTTATGGGGGATATTGGAATGAAGGGGCTTCGGCCCTAAGCTAAGGAGAGCGATTAAAGCTATGTATGCTGATCCTAGGGCCAAAATTCAGTTGATGGGGGGCAGATAAGAAGAAATTGTTATTTCTCGTGGGACACGACGGGCTGCCCCTGCTCACCGATCCTGTTTGCCCTCTATATTGATCCATTGATACGTAGGATATTAAGCTGCGAGGATATTAAGCCAGTAGTGTGTAAAGGGTTTGAGACAAAGTTATTGGCTTATGCTGATGAGCTGGCTATAACTACTACTGCGGCTATGATAGCTCTCACAGGGATAGCCACGGAATTTGGGTGCTGTTCAGGGTACCTTCTGAACGAAAGTAAAACTCAGGTAATATGCACCAACAATATAGCAAGACAGGATGGAAGATACGTTGATTCGGCAACTTATTTAGGGGTAAGGATAAGTCCTGTAATGAACACAATTATTGAAGAGAACTTTGTCCCACTGGTGGCGTCTATTGCGGAAGAGTTCAAAAGAATAGACACCATTCATCTGTCTATAATAGGTCGAGCCAATGTACTTAAGATGACTATGCTCCCTAAAATATTATATCTTTTTCGCTCTATCCCTCTTATGGTAGAGGAGGACTGGATAAAACCCATAGAATCAGTATTTATGAACTTTATCTGGCAATATGGTAAAGTTAGAAGATCAATGAGATATCTATCTCTACCACAAGAAACGGGAGGGCTGGCAGTTCCCAACATTAGATTTTATCATTGGGCCTGTTTAGTAAGTCAGATGGCAATACTATTTGACCCTGCCGTTAATCCATCTGACTCCCTCTTTGAATTGCTATTGGGTAGAGAAGCTTATGGCCTTTTGCAACGCAGGACGGATAGACACTACTATAGTAAAACACCATATAAGGTGCTGGATGGTGTCTGGAGAGTCTAGAAAGCTGTACAGAAAACAATGGCAATTCCGAAAATTAACTATCACATGCCTCTCTGGAACTCTAGCATCTTCCCGCAATTTAGCAATGATAGGATGGGAAGCAATGATAGGATGGGAAGAGTGTGGGAGCAACAAGGAGTCAGACGTATAGGGGATATTTTTGATGCAGATAACCTGATGAGTTTTGATGGTATTCAACGAAAATTTGAAGTCCCGGCCAATCATGGGTTTAAATATCTACAAATCTACCAAACGCTTATGGGTATTAGACCGCGCATCCACCCAGGGGGCAGAATAAATATGATTGATTACTTACTAGGAGGTGGAACTAAAATTAAAATGATATATAGGTCACTAATGGAATTAATTCATGATGATATGGATAAATGTGAGACTTCGTGCATGGCGAAACTAGGGGATCCGGATGTCGATTTAGACAAAGCAGTACAACTAGCGGGCAAGCTGTTTCGCTCCACGAAATTAAGAGCGAAACATTATAAAACCCTTTTTAATCTGTATTATACACCTGCCAAGTTATTTCAATGGGGTAAAAGGGAGAATGACAAATGGCCAACGTGTCAGGAAGGGCCGGCCAACTTGCTGCATAGGTTTTGTCACTGTGAAAAATTAAGGGGACTTTGTGCTGAGATTGAGAAGTTCTAGGAGGGGCTGCTAGGTAGTAAGATCAACCTATCCCCTACCCTTATGATAACTGGAATTGACAGTTATTTGGGCTTTAATAAGGAGGAAGAAGCCTTTGTGTTTATATGTGTGGCAGTCCTATGGATTTTGCTGGCAGCAGGATGGAAGGATAGCTTATCACCTTCTTTCCAGTTATGGTTAGCCAAGCTCCTGGGAATTCATAACATCGAATCCTCTCTGTATATTTGGAGAGGCAGGAGGATGAGGGAGCTGGGTCTGAATATTTGGGCCCCTCTTAAGGATTGGAGGGAGTCTCGTCTTTAGCCTACTCCATTGTATATATATGAATTTTTCCCTTGATTTTAGTACAAAAAGCCAGCTTTTTTAACATGTATTTCGACTGATTTTATACTGCCTAAATATGTGTATAATGTATTTACTAATTGAATGAATTACTATTGTATTGATTTGTGTATTGTACCAGGTATAAATACAAATATTTTTTTTTAAAAGGAATTGAGAGACAGGTCCATCCAGGAATGAGCGCTCCTTGCTACCTTTCTCTTACAAATTCTGAGGATTATTCAACCCATGGCACATTTAATCTGAAAACTAAAGCAATTCTTTCAGTGCTATGTATGGAAGTGATGTTCCTGAAAGACTTTGTATTTGCAGACAGCAACTGATAAAACTAAGGCTCTAGTTTGACACTAATTAGCGTGAGTACAGAAAATAATTGTTCAAGATTTAATTTAAGGTTTTGTTAATTAAAAAAGGAACATTGTGTAAAACGTATCTGAAAAAAAGGTCTCCAGAGCAAGATTCTAATAACTTCAGCAGAGGTCACTGTGAGGTTAGTTTCTGCAGAGAGTCTGAATAAAGACAAAAAAATACAGCAAAATACATTTTCCTTTTGATTTTTAGGAGGTCAAAGGTCCCAACCTTGTTGTGAATTTGAACTGAGCAAAGGACAAAAAAGAAATAGAACTCAAGAGAATTTCGTTATAATGTATTGAAGATTGAAAGACCTTACTCTGTTGCGAACTATGACACTCCTTGGAACAGTCTTTGTGGTATGTCTACATAAATTATTTAAAAAATATTAATATTTTAAAAGAATATAACTGTGTACAAAAGACTGATTAAATAAGAAAATATTTATATTATAGATGTAGACCATGGTGCTCTTAACTGTAGATGTGATTGGAATTAAGAAGAGAGCCAACTAGCCGCCTTCTTTTTAAAGGTGAAAATCATTCCAGGTAAAGATATGAAAAGTGGGTTGGTTTTAAAAAAAAGATAAAATTTCTTCTTTCTGTATTATTTTCTTTACAGGTTACCTTCCGTGCTGTCTGTCCCCTTCCTAATCCACTTCCCTCACCTGGCTACACCAATGATCTGAGTTGTAATAGCATACAGACATGGTGCTACGTGGAGGTGGACATTTTGAGTATCGCTCAGACCCTGACGATTCAAGTACCATGAAGGCAAAATACCATAATGCCCAGCCCTGTGTTTATCGTAGTTTAAAAAGAAAACACTTTAATGTTACAGCAAAACGAAATGCTGTACACTCCAAGGATGGAGCACTCACAGGGTTGTGACTTCACTTACCTATTCTAGTAAGTACTATACTCCTTACGGTGCCCTCCGCTTCCCCTCTGGGAAGTTCCCACGGTCAATGGTAACTTAGGCAAATGTATGGACAAAGGCAGCATTGATTAGACATAGGTGCAAATCACTGTCAATTACCCAAACACATAGGGCCTCATTTATGTGTTTTTGCCGTAGGACATCGCAGCAGGCCTTCCTGCTGCTCTTCCCTACGGCAAAAGAAAGGGCAGGAATGCGCCGTATCTATAGGATACGGCGCATTCCTGTCCTTTTCACCTGTGCCGGCGCACAATGTGCTGGTGGGCGCAGACGCATGCACCTTTGCTCCATGGTGCAAGGGTGCCTGCGTTGAGGGGATGATTGTTTTTGTGCAGGAAGGGAAACTTTCCTGCACAAAAACAATCACAAGAGGCTTTTTCCGTTTTTCTATGTGTGCTGCAAAATGCAGAAAAAAACGTAGAAAAATGAAATCAAGGAGAAATAAAGATATTTCTCCTCATTGTGTCTCCCTTACGCCTCTCCTTGGGAGGAGTACGATTTTGGCGCTGCCTCAGATTTATGATTTCTCATAAATCTGAGGCAGTGTCAAAATGCACTGGATATGGCTGGGAACACACCCAGTAACACCCATCGCACACCCCTTTAATGCAGAAAACTGTGTTAAAGGGGACAATATTTACGAGGCAGCGTTAAGCTAATAAAAGTGGCTTAGTGCTGCCTTTGTAAATATGGAAAAGGCTCCTGCACCACGGAATGTCACAAAAAGTGACGTTCCGATGGCCAAAGGGGGCCTCATAAATGAGGCCCATAGTTCACAGGTTAGTTCAGTAGTCTCTATATAATAACAGAGTTTGTACTGGTAAATGTTAGTATTTTATCAGTAGGTTTCACCTTCGCACGAATTGGAGACAGTCTCCCAGTGTATGCGAGTTCAGCCCTCCGTCCGCTCCTCAAGAGCATTGTGGATCAGTGGCACTGACTGGATGTTGCACGGTGGAATATTAGGTGGTATGGCTTTGAGGCCTTACCGTACAATATTCTCACAATACACAGAGATGGATCTTGGTTTCAACAACAGTCAATTTTAGCTCAGTCCTGGTATTGTGGCAAAGAGCAGTCCGGCATTACTGGAGGAACCTGTGTTAAGCATTTTACAGTATCATTATGGTGCACAAGCTATTGAGAAGACTCGAAAGAAATCAAACACCATTTTATAGAACTAAGCTTATTTTTATATAAATATAGAAACCGAAACAAACTTGGGCAGGAAGGGAAACTTTCCTGCACAAAATCAATCACAAGAGGCTTTTTCCTATTTCTATGTGTGCTGCAAAATGCAGAAAAAACTTTTTCTATAAAAAGGAAAACGAGGAGAATTAAAGATATTTCTCCTCATTGTGTCTCCCTTACGCCTCGCCTTGGGAGGAGTACGTTTTTGGCCCTGCCTCAGATTTATGATTTCTCGTAAATCTGAGGCAGTGTCAAAATGCACTGGATATGGCTGGGAACGCACCCAGTAACACCCATCGCACACCCCTTTAATGGAGAAAACTGTGTTAAAGGGGACAATATTTACGAGGCAGCGTTAAGCCAAAAAAAGTGGCTTAGTGCTGCCTCGTAAATATGGAAAAGGCTCCTGCACCACGGAATGTCACAAAAAGTGACGTTCCGATGGCCAAAGGGGGCCTCATAAATGAGGCCCATAGTTCACAGGTTAGTTCAGTAGTCTCTATATAATAACAGAGTTTGTACTGGTAAATGTTAGTATTTTATCAGTAGGTTTCACCTTCGCACGAATTGGAGACAGTCTCCCAGTGTATGCGAGTTCAGCCCTCCGTCCGCTCCTCAAGAGCATTGTGAATCAGTGGCACTGACTGGATGTTGCACGGTGGAATATTAGGTGGTATGGCTTTGAGGTCTTACCGTACAATATTCTCACAATACACAGAGATGGATCTTGGTTTCAACAACAGTCAATTTTAGCTCAGTCCTGGTATTGTGGCAAAGAGCAGTCAGGCATTACTGGAGGAACATGTGTTAAGCATTTTACAGTATCATTATGGTGCACAAGCTATTGAGAAGACTCGAAAGAAATCCAACACCATTTTATAGAACTAAAGCTTATTTTTATATAAATATATACATCGAAACAAACTGTGTATCAAACATACAAGTTGTGGATTTTTGAAGTGTTAAAAATAAATGCAGTAAATCAGTCCCGCTTGTCCCATTGAGATGAATGAGGGGAAAAAAAGGTGAAACTCGGTCACTTGCAGGGAGAGTTCAAATGAACAGGGTCATGCGGGTCACTAGACCAAATTCCAACAGTAGTTACATCATTACCTTGCCCAGGGAGTCTGGGTGCAGGGATGACTTTGCTGTCCTTGGTACTGGACGGGATTCACGGGACCCGTCAAACTTGCAGCATTTGACATACCTCACTTAGAGATGGAGTTCCACTCTACCCACAGAGAGTAGAGGTCTTTGGTGTCCCACATCCTGGGTTCAATAGCTGAATTTCTTCTACTTGCTCAGTGGCTCAGGGTGCAGATGGAGCTGGCAGCTGTCAACCACTGGGTCATGTTGTGCCAAAGATGCTTTACCACACACTCAACTACTCCAACTTCAGGATGCAGGTACACAGCAGCAGGGTCATTGTCGATGTTGGTCACTATGAGGTGCTCTCGGGCTGGAGATGTCGTTCAAGGGGTCGATCACCCGACTGGCAATCACCAAGCCTTGGCTGTGGCAGATGTAGTCCACACTTACTTTGGCGGATGGAAGTCAACAGGAGTGGAGTAGCAGCTTGAAACTTGGCAAAAGCTTAGCTACCACTACCGGCTTGCAAGACACCACTTCTCGTCAGGCTCACGCTAAACAGGCACAGTGGGGGGTCACAATTTAATCCCTGCACTCTTGTGCCCACCACCAGGGGGGGCGCATAGTGTGACTTCTAGTGTTCTAAATAGCTTCCAGATGCATGCATGCATATCCTGACTTCCAGCCATTTGAATGCTTCTTGGAAATTGCCAAAACAGAACCCGAACACTCGGAGCGGTCCGTAACCAGCGAGTCAATACCCTGAGCGGAACCAGCTCACGGTCCTATGAACGAAGCAGCCCGGACTGCACAGAAACCAGTGGGCGCTTTTCAAAGGCACATGAAGAATGTCCTGATCGCAGAGAGAATTCAGGTCACCTGTGGCTGTCTGTTGCTAGCCTGCTCACACCTGATGCATGTGGTTACTGTGAGCTCTTTTAGGCCCCAGCTCCCTGCAGTCCAGGGTTGGTCATTGTAGCTCCGTACCGGTGAGACCAACCCTTGTTTACTGAGCATTTTTTTTTTTTTTTTTTTCCAAAAACCTTTATTAAAGAGTTTCAAATCAGGTACAGTACACTGAGCAGCAGGTAAATGTAAAGCAATACATTAGGAGCCAGTTCAAGCATAGAACAGAAAATGCAGCAGTCACCCACGTGGGAACACAAGCACAAGGGCGTGTTACAAAGACATCATACAATGTAAAAGAGGCTCACCACGCAGGGGAGGCACCTCCGCCACTTCTTTGTTAAATATGAGAGACATGTAAGGGGGGGCCTAATGTAGAGGGGGGAAGGGCGGGCACCGAACATCACCGGCAGCTGCCGTGGGCGGGGAGCCGGCAGGGAGCGCGGGAGAGGCAGTGCCGCTGGGGTGGGAGCGGGAATTAAGGTAGGTCACCAGGGGACCCCAAATGTCAGCTGGCCGGGAATTGGAGGGCATTAAGTCCCAAAACTCCGATAGCAGAATCTGACATTGTGAGGTGTCCTCCAGCCAAATGTTAACCAAGGGAGCAGGCCTGCGGCCGCAGCACAGGGCACCCCTGTGATGCGCCAGGACAAGCAGTATAGCAATTAGGCGGCGGGAGGCATCAGGGCAGTGTTTTACGAAGCCAAGTAGGCATAGGGTGGGATCGGGGAAGACTGAGGTGCGAGTGATTGCCGAAATTGTGGAACACACGCTTTTCCAGAATTGATAGACCTTGGGGCACAGCCATGCCAGATGCGTGAAGTCTGCAGCAGGGGCGCCGCAGCGCATACAGGTGTCATGATGTATGAGCCCTAGCTTTTGATGCTGGGCAGGGGTGCGGTATATCCTATGCAGAAACTTAAAGTGTATCAGACGAAGCTGGTAGTTAGGTGACAGCTTCTTCATCTGGTTGCAGCAATAGAGCCAGTCTGCCTGCGCTATGTCAATGCCGAGGTCGGCACCCCAAGTCTCACGCGCTCAGTCAGTGGAAACAGATGTTGCCATTAGTGTGACAGCGTACAATTTGGTGAACAATTTGTGTGGGGACGGGGATGTGTACACTAGGTCGAGGGACAGCATGGTAGGAGGAGGCTGGGGGAAAGTGGGGTATAGTGTCCAGCAAATGCAGTGCAGCTGGTAGAAAAGTAACATATCCAGTGGGCCGGATGACTCTGGGAGGGAATAGAAGGTGTCCTCAGGGTAAAGGTCAGCAATCGTCCGTAAACCCAGCTGCGTAGTGTGCTTGGACATGCCGAAAGGCTGAATGGGGGGAAATCAGGGTGGTTAACTATTGGCACAGCGTTTGCAGAGAGCAAGGGGAGGCCTGAGAGCCGGCAGAGTCCAGACCAAGCCCAGCGCAGCGTCTCACCTGTATCCACCTCTGCCCGAGGACGGGTCGCTGGCGCAAATAGAAAATGGAAAAGCAGGCGTGAACGGGGCAGTGGCATCAGTCAGCAGAAACAAGATTGACTTGCTCCAGTTTATGCCAGACAGACCGCTGAATCATATGATTTCCCTGACCAAGGAACTAAGGTTGTCCTGGGGGTGACGGACATACAAAGTAATGTCGCCAGCATATATGGAGACAAGAAGGGAGCGGGAAGACAAACCTATTCCCCTATGCTTATGGGGCTGTGGGAGCCTGGCAGCCAGGGGCTCCATTGAGATGGCAAAAAGCATAGGTGACAGTGGACACCCCTGCCTTGTGCCACGATTAATACTGATGGAGTCGGTGACCTGGCCGTTAATGCTTGAGCGGGCCGATAGGGCGGTATAGAGGAGCCGGATTTTTCGTAAGTAACTGTCACTGAAGCCCATACGGGGTAAAAGGTAAAACAGAAACGGCCACTCCAGGGTGTCAAACGCCTTTGTTGCGTCCAGCAGGGAAGCTACGGACAGAAGTTTGGGATTGATATGATGTAGGACAGAGAAGATTGTGCGAAGGTTATGTGAAGTTGCCCTCCCGGGGATGAAGCTAGATTGATCCGGGAGAGCAATAAGTGGCATGAGGAGAAAGAGGCGAGAGGCGATGAGCTTGGAAAAAATGTTATTGTCAATGTTTATAAGGGAGAGGGGGCGATAGGAATCGCGACGGTCCACGGGCTTATCGGGTTTGAGGAGGAGAGTAATCAAGACCTCACGAAGGGACTGAGGAAAAAGATCGTTTTCAAAAGATTCATTATACATTGGCGCCAAGTGCGGCTCTAGGAGGTCAGCATACATTTTATAAAAGGAGGCCAGAAGACCATCGAGGCCCGGGGCTTTGTTCCCAGGTAAGCCACTAATAGCTGCAAGTATTTCCTCCCTAGTGAAAGGTGTATCTAAGAATTCCCGTTGGTAGTCCTCCAACCAGACTAATGCGATGGAGTCGAAATATTGATCGAAGGCCTTGCGCGACGGGGGGGGGGAGGCGGCTGAGTATAGTTGCAAGTAGAAGTCTAGAAATCGGGATGTGATCTCTTTCGGGGCGTCGGTTCTAGTGGGGCCGCCATCCTCCAGGGCCGTAATGTAGGAGGCTGCGCGTGGAGGGCGGAGGAGGTTGGCTAACGTACAGCCCGGACAATCACCCTCACCGTAACGCCGCGCCCGGCTCTCGTGGCCTAAAAAGGAGACCTCACGGTCTGCCGCTTCAGAAAACTCAGTATGTTTTTGACGTATGCGTGCCAAGTTATCAGGGCTGGGGTGCGCAACCTGGGCACATCCAGCTCTTAAATCTCTTTTTTGAGCGAAGCCAAAGTGGACGGAGGGAGCGAAGCACGCTGGCCTGTTTGGATATACATTCACCCCGGATTACTGCCTTGAAACCCTTCCAAAGTACGGAAGCCGAGTCCACGGAGCCTGTATTAAGTTTGAAATAGTTAACGATAGCAGTGTGGATGTCTACGCAGAAAACAGCATCCCGTAAGGCGTTTGGTGGAAGTTGCCTGGAGAAGGCACGTTGTGGGGAGTGGCGAAGGTGAAGGCAGATCTGAACCAGCGAATGGTTGGAGAAAGTGCGCGCCATGTGTGTTGCATCGGTAAGCCAGAGCAGGGCATCAGGGGAGGTCAACCAATAATGATTGCGCGACCAACAGCCCCTCACGCCGGACATACAGGTGCCCTCACGGGAATCGGGCCGGAGTTGACGCCAGGCATCGTAGAGGGAATTTTCAAGTAGAATGGAGGCAAGAGCCGAGGTGGCGCGGGGGTGGAACGAATCGAGCGTGGCGGATAAAGTGACATTAAAGTCCCCACCTCAGACGACTGCCGAAGGGCCACAGGAGATGAGGTGCCATACTTAATTAAAAAAGACCGGGTCGTCAGCGTTGGGACCATAAACCGCGGCAAGTGTCATGGGCTGGGCCAAAAGAGTACCGTGCATGATTACATACCTGCCCTCAGGATCTGTAAGGGTTTGGATAGTGCGCCAAGGGAGACCCCTGCGTATTAGAATAGAAACTCCCCTAGCATAGGAGAAGTAGGAGGAGGAGTAGGTGGAGGAGTGGATTTCAGCCCAATAACGCGCCTTGAGTCGGGGGAGAGAGCAGGGCAACAGGTGCGTCTCCTGTAACAAACATATGTCAACCTGGTGCCTCTGTAGGTGTGAGTGTACCAACCTTGCCTTATGGTAGTTGTTTAGGCCACGGACATCCATGTCCAGCAGATGGCGTCAGACATGGGAAGGAGGCAGTAAGTGGGGTGTGAAGTATCGCAGATAGGGAGCGCCGCGGCAGGGGGTCCACGGAGCAGTGAGGAAGGCGACCAAAAGGACCCAAAGTATGGATCGCATAATCTCCTCAGCGGCGGATTGTAAGCCCAGAGACAGGGTCAGTTGTGGGGTGGATAAATGGCCCTGCACGTCCGGGTCCCACATGAGCACCAGGAGCGCTTGAGGTGGTGCTGCAGGAATGGTGCAAACATATGGCAAGGAGAACATGAGGCTTGATGCATCTGAAAAAGTTAGGCACAGTGCGGTGTTGTGGTCATAGCAAGGAGAAACAATATCAAACACAAAAACAACATCAGGGAGCAAACACATCCCCTGTAACCGAGGAGGCCGGCAGAAACTCTCTCCTGTTAGCCTGGACTGTAAGGGTATAGTCCGGATAAAAGGAGAAGGTGTTTCCCTGGTGCTTGATGATGCCCCTGTCGCGTGCTGCTCGAAGGATGGCATCACGATCCCGGAAGTTCAGGATTTTGCCACTATGGGGCGGGGTGGTACACCAGGGCCGGGATGTGGGCCAAGAGAATGGTGAGCACATTCCACGACAAAAACCGGGAATAGGACGTCCCTGAAAAGTTCTTTGATTAGTTGTTCAATTAAGTCTTCCAATTTGGAGATGTTGGTGGACTCTGGAAGGCCCTTAATGCGAAGATTGCTCCGGCAGGAGCGGGCTTCTAAATTCTCGTTCTTCTCCCGAATTACAGCCAGGATCGTGTCCATCTAGAGCAGTTTCTGTCTGTCCAGGGTCGCCGCATCTTCAGCGTCTGACACCCTGGTCTGGTACATGGAGAAGCCGATTGTCATGGGAGTCTACGCGGGTCTTCACAGAGTCGAGGCGAGCAGAAAGTTGGTCCACTGGGACGCGATTCCAGTAACGGTAGTCTTCACGTCCAACATGATCGCCTTGAGGTCGTCATCCCGGCCTGGGGAGGAGTCTGCATTGCCAGCAGAGTTGGCGCCGTCAGAACCAGCACCATCCTGACGGGAGGATTTAAGCAGCCCAAAGGCAATCTTGGGCTGTTTGGGGTCTGATTTCCCCATGGCGAGGATCAAACTAAGCGTGCACAGGTCCACACGGGGCGGGGGAAGGATTAGCGAGGAGAGCGATCCGCCTTCCTACTGCAGTCGTTGATGTGGAGCCAGGGAGGGAAGCCAGATCGGAGCCTCAATGCCGGGCTGCCGTCGCAGGTCAGGGACGCGTCCCCACCAGACAACGCTGAGGGCTGCCGGCAGCCGGAGGTGGGAGGACAAAGCAGCCACTACGTTCCCAGCCCAGCAGTCCAGGGCAGGCAGTAAAGACAGAAGGGCAGGTCACAAGTTTGTGTCGCCAACACCAGAAGCAGGCAGCGTGCTAGTGGCGTCGAGGGTCCAGCAAAGCCCGGATCAGCAGGTCCGTAGTAGGCGGGTATATGGCACAGCAGTCAAATAAACTAATTGGAGGCAGGGGGAACACTACAATGATGGAGGCGCAAGAGTGAAGCAGGACTTGGGCGCAAGGTGAGTAGAGCGCAACCCCTTCAGGAGGCCCGAGGAAAACCTAGGCAGCAGCACACAGTTATCCAGCTCAGGATAGAGCGCGGGGGAGGTGGTGACTTGAGGAACGCCTCACCGGGCAGCCAGCGACCAAGTGACCAGGCAGAGGCATGGAGTGAGGGGAACAGCACAGCTCTGCGTCTGGTCCCACGAAGCTTCCAGACGAAGACGGAGGCAGGAAACAGCTACAGGTGCATCAGGCCCAAAGAGTATGCCCAACCAAGGGCTGGGCGCCGATCCCAGGAGTCCTATGGAGCCAGGTTAGATGCTGCCAGGGATGGCCGGGACCGCACCCGTCCCGGCCCGAGGGGATCAGGAGACGTGCCCGGTCGCGCCCCCAGGGGCGTACTGTCGAGCTAATAGTAGGAGCTCCGAGCCGGCAGCAGCGCGAGACAGGTGTGGCAGGCTGCACCGGGGCAAGGAGGAGAAAAGGGCCGGACCACACAGCCTCATCCAGCGGGACGGCAGCAGAGCCAGCGGAGAGCACGCAACAGAGCAGAGAGGAATGTCGACAGGGGAGGGAGTGGCGGCGGGTCCGCCACTCCATTAGCCGGGCCCGGGAGCCGCAGCACCAATCTGGAGAGGAGCTATGGCGTGAGGCAGCGTCTAGGTCACGGCGCACACAGGACCATGCCGTGCAGATAGTTCCCCCAACCCTGCCTACGACCACCCCGGAGAAGCGTCACTTACTGCCCCCAACAGCGCCGGTAGCAGGAGACTCAGCCGTCCCCCAGACGGGGTGCCCTGGGACCACGCAGCTTCGAAGTTGGCAGGAGCGGCCCACCGAGGCTGATGCGGGTGGGTGCTCAGCGCCGGCCACAAGACGCAGAACTCCGGCTGGGAAGCAGGCAGAGGGCCAGGAGTAGAGGTGAGTGGTAACCACTGCAATCAGGAGTCCAGAAATCCCACGTTAGTGCGGAAGGAATGTAGAAGCCAGCAGGATGATGCAGGATTAAAGAGCTTGGCCGGCAGAGCCCACTAGAGTGTGGCCATCTTGCAGCCGGCCAAGCCACGCCCCCCCTTGCTTACTGAGCCTTTGATATCCTTGTTTCCAATGTTTCCTTAGCTATAGTTATTCTTTGTTCCTGAGTTGCAGCTATTCCTTGTTCTTGATTAGCACTGCTTGCGGTACTCTCTTCATTCCTGAGCTGTAGATATTCCTTGTTCCTGAATAGCACTCCTTGCAGTGCTCTCTGAGCTACAGCTATTCTTGTTCCTGAACTAGCACTGCCTTCAGTGTTTCCTTGATTCCAGTTTCTGAGCTACAACTTTCCTTGTTCCCGAATTTGCACTGTCTTCAGTGCTACCTTGACTTCTGATCATTAGCTATTCCTCGTTTCTTTGATTCCTGAGCTAGTACCATTTAATGCACCATTGAATACTCTCTCCTGTATTTCCTTTGTCCCAGTTCCTACTTTTCTTCCCATTACCTCTGTTTCAGTCCTTAGTTATTATCTTCCTGTTCCACTGTTGTGCTTCTGGTTTCCTTGTATGTTTGTTACTTGTTTTCCGCCTAGTGTGCCCTGTGATTTCCTTCCTTTCCTGTTAAGCACTCCTCCCTGCTAGTTCCTTATCTATTGTGCTTTTGTTTAGTTCTACAGCCTTGCTGTTACCGCCTTGTGTGTTCCTGTTTGATTGACAGGATCAATGGGCACAGCAGAGTACCTAAATTATGTTTCTTGTCTACTGTAACTATTGTCTTTGGGTTACTTTTATAACATCACCATAGGTATCAGCTGAACAGACCCAATCTTTGCATTTATATCCTATATGTGGGTATTTGCAGTCAGAATCTGTAACAGCAATTGTGGGTAGGGAACTTTCTGAGCTTCAGTCTTACCGCGTGGAGCTCCCAAGTGCTTTGCAACACAGTCCCTTTATTGTTAATGTTGCATGTGTGTATATATTTGTCTTGCACTTCCTTCCTGGGTGTAGTTATTCTGAATGCTAAATTGCCTCTTGAGTGCTCATCCTTTCTGAATCTTAGCCAGCTTGTTCATTTGTGCAGGCTTCCCCTTTGGATCCCATTTCTCCTCTGACTTCCTGTGTGATCCTGGGCAGTGCTGTCCTCCTCTTTCTGCTTACATTTTCTACCCAGTCCTAAGTTCTTGCCCAAGTCCCTGACTGTGTTCCAGACTTAGTCCCGGACAGCCCCTGACATCAGGGTGCAATTCTTGCCACGCAGCACATCGATTTCCCTGCAGCTTGCATGGGACTGTCCTATCAATCTAAGGGAGTCTGCTTCGGTTTCTGTCGTCCACTGGAGTCCCTCTTGCTGGGAGCAATGAGCTTTCACCACAGACACACATCGAACACACGGTTCCTGAATATGGTCTCTTCAGGGCACTTAAGTATCCTATCTTCGCAAGGCGACAGAATCCAAAGTTCTATTTTCAGTGATTGCATCTTCTTTGTGCCTCTTTGGGGTGTTAAGGGTGTGAGGAACAGTGGCCAATGGACTACTGGTCCCTGTGGCTAACCCTTCCCTGAAGTTACAACATCCTGTGGGTTTACATCACCTTTCTACCCAGAGTCCTCTAATTTAGAATCTTCCAACATGGCAGACCTCTTTTCTGGCTGTACAGACCTCCTAGCCGACCCTAAAGGTGTAGCTAGCCTTTTGGAGGTGTACACTTCCTGTAAGACAAATTTTCCCACCTGTCGGGCTGGTCAGGGTGGGAAGAGCTTTGTTCTTGAATGGGGTACAAGAAATTACACCTTACGGGCGGGGAAAGCCATCTTGTTCACTTGTGCAGGCTTCCCCTTTGGATCCCATTTCTCCTCTGACTTTCTGTGTGATCCTGGGCAGTGCTGTCCTCCTCTTTCAGCTTACGTTTTCTACCCAGTCGTAAGTTCTTGCCCAAGTCCCTGATTGTGTTCCAGACATAGTCCCAGACAGCCCCTGACATCAGGGTGCAATTCTTGCCACACAGCACATCGATTTCCCTGCATCTTGCATGGGACTGTCCTACCAATCTAAGGGAGTCTGCTTCAGTTTCTGTCGTCCACTGGAGTCTCTCTTGCTGGGAGCAATGAGCTTTCACCGCAGACACATATCGAACACACGGTTCCAGAATATGGTCTCTCCAGGGCACTTAAGTGTCCTATCTTTGCAAGGCGGAAGAGTCCAAAGTTCTGTTGTCAGCGATTGCATCTTCTTTGTGCCTCTTCTTAGATTCAAAGTCAGAAATGAGATTCTGGTCCTAATTTAGGGGGCGTTAAGGGCGTGAGGAACAGTGGCCAATGGACTACTGGTCACTGTGGATAACCCTCCCCTGAAGTTACAACATACCGTTGGTGTACATCACCTTTCTACCCAGAGTCCTCTAATTTAGGGTCTTCCAACATTGCAGACCTCTTCCCTGGCTTTGCAGACCTCCTATACCTAAAGGTGTGGCTAGCCTTTTGGAGGTGTACACCTCCTGGTCAGGGTGGGAAGAGCTTTGCCCTTGAATGGGGTGCTAGAAATTACACCTGAAGGGCATGGAAAGACTTGTAGGCTCACCGCCTTGATGACTGTAAACACTAGCCATCCTGGAAGCGAGGAGGTGTGACCTCCTTCCTGTCAAAGCTCTTTGTCTCCATCCTGTGAAAGAGCTAACATATCCCACCAGGAGGTCAGACTCTTGTCTTAGCGGGAAACAGCTTGGGAAACCCGCCAAGGCACTGGGTCACTGTATCCTAGGGGGAGAACTCATTCAGGGTGGAACCCCTGTGCATGCCTTCCCACCCTCCTCCTGAAAACGCACAATGTTTGACACCAAACACAACACAATTTGGTTGTTCCATAATGGAGCTGCTGACTAGCTTGAGTTTCCTCTATAGCCAGCCCATATTATTTTGAGGACCACAGGACACTTACAATAACACCTTGCTTTACAGGGTTACTGTAGGGATATACAAGTTCAAGTTTATTTATTTTATGATAACGGAACTCCATTGAGGTCCACATAATTACAAACAAATGATAAAAACAAAACCATAGAAGAAAAAAAAAAAAAGAAAAAATACATGTATCAATCTGTCAATATAACTGCAGAAAACATTTAAGATAATAGAACAATTTAAAACAGAACATTTCATTTGGCGGGTTAAGCATTGCTTCAATAAAATCAGAGGCTGTAAGGATACCCATTTGGAAACATATTGGTCTTAGCCATTTACGTCTATATGCCATAAGTGCAGGACAAACAAATATGACATGATACACGTCCTGGGAATTAGAATTACAGAAATCACAAATGTCGGAACGGCCATACCATTTAGACAAAAGACAATTTAAAGGAAGTAAATTAAGCCTTAACAAGAGGGTAAATCGCCGAACTCCATGAGGGAGATTCCATAGTATATATGGCTGAGGTTTTTTCATTTGGGAAAAACTACTAATAGGGATTCCTCTCATTAATTTACATGCCCCACTATCTACTCTATATCCCAGCTCCCAAGAAGCCGACTTTAGAACCGACTTTAGTTGGGCCGCGGATAGTGAAAAAAGACCTAATTCATCCAACTCTAATAATGTAACCGATTGTCGAAAATTCTTTACAATTGAGGAATAAGCATTAAAAGTACCCAACAGCTCATTTTTTATGAGATGCCTCAGCGTACCCGGCGTTCCTTTAGCTATATTGAAAACCCAACGCACCACACTCGCAACTGCCTGAGCCCAGGAATTACACAAACCGAATTCCTGTCTCAGAGACGACGTGGAATTTGCAGTGCTTACCGATGTTAGGTTACGTAATATTTTTCCTTCAGTGGAATCCAAAAATTTCCAACTTGACATATCTACTGTTTCTAGACCATACATAAGGGATGCGGGAATTTTTGCTCGAAATACCTCGAGCAATATGGAAAAATGCCTTCTACCTGTTGCCTTGTAAAGAGAGACAAGGCTCTTCCCTTGAACCAGAGCTTTCCTGCTATTGTTCTCAATATGAGCAGTGTCACTTAGGCTACTCGTGACAATCTTTCCGAGGAAGGAATAAGATTTGACTACCTCTAGCCTTTCGCCCCCAACAGACCAGTAGTAATTGTCATATTTGGATTTTTTCCTTCCCCGGAAACATATTATTTTGCTTTTAGAAATATTTATTTTTAAATAATGGGCCTCGGCATAGGTGTACAGGGTGTGTAGGCGACCATTCAAACCTTTTGGGGTGAGGTCCAAAATTAAAATATCATCCGCATACATTAGGCACACTATTGAAGTTCCCCCTAAAACTGGAGCAATGCCGTTGCTAGATGATAATAGAGCCTGGGGGAGATCAGCTATGTATAAAGAGAACAGCAGAGGAGCCAGTAAGCAACCCTGTCCATTAGTCGAGGGAATAACCCTAGATAGTCCTCTCTCACCCCCCATTAATACTCTGCACCAAGTATCTGTATGTAAGGCAATAACTAACCTTAATAAACTAGGGGGCACCCCTAGATCACATAATTTATTCCACAACAAAGATCTGTCCACCTTATCAAAAGCCGTGGAGAAGTCGATAAAAGTACCGTATATACCTCCTCCACGGACTAAGACATATTTTTCTGTCAAAACCTGGAGAGCAGTGAGATTGTCTAGAGTACCATGTTGTTTCCTAAAGCCGGTCTGATCGAGTGGAAGTATTTCTGTCAAAGATACCCAGTCATTTAAATAATTTAGTAGGCATTTGGTAAAAACCTTACCAATGGCATCTAGGAGGGCAATTTGTCGGTAATTTTGAGGTAAATCTCTTGCCCCCTTTTTAAAGAGAGGAACCAATATACTCCCTTTCCAGGAATACGGGACAATGCTTTGGTAAAGCAAAATTTAAAAACTGGATATAAAATTTTTCCCCATAAAATACAGTGAGATTTTAACACAGAAATAGGAACTTCATCTGGGCCCATTGCACCAGATGTGCGTAGACCCTTAATGGCGGAAACAATTTCCAATTCAGATGGGGGACCATAAGGTAACAAATCCTCCTGTAGCTTACCGGAATCAAACATCACATCATTGCCACTATATAAATGCTGAATGAAATCGACCCAGGACTGCTCTTTAATCGATATCGGTAAGGGTCTAGATCTTTGCCCGCATCCCTCTCCAATTAATGACCAAAAGGTTTTAGCCTGCCCACTTCTGGATGCCTCTCGGAGTTTAACCCATAGGGCGTCTTCTTTCTCCCGTTTTAATCTGGCCTTTATGCTATTTCTCCTTCTTCTCAAAAGAGCTATCCTATGATTGCTTTCGGGGATAAAGAGAAGGTACTGAGCCCTAACCAGTTTATTTATTACTATATTTAAGTAATAGAGGTCAGAAGGGATTTTTGGGGTTATCTTCCTAGGGGTAGACTTTTTTGCTTTTGATTGTAAGGTCTGTAAAAAGGAAGCAAAACACTGTAGCTCACTCCCTTCCCAGAGGTGTAAGTTCTCTACTGTGTGTTCCAATATACTGAGCAACCTTTTATTAACTCCTGGGTTCCAATAACATTTCCCTTGGTTAATATTAAAATTCAATAGGTCATCCCCGATATTCCATGCTTCCCTTTGGAATGGTGTTACATTTAATTTAACAGACAAAGCATTATGGTCACTAAGATCAGAGATGAGTACGGACAAATCCATCAGAGAACTAAAAAAAGAGCTATCAACTATCATATAATCAAGGATCGAACCACCATTCCTTGATTTATGAGTATAATGAGCAGGACTATCAGAAGGAAGCCTACCATTAACTATAATGCAATCTACTTCGGATAAACTCTCCAAGATTAGTTTCCCTCTTTTGTTAGTTTTAATGTTCTCTGGAAATATGGCTTCAGGTATCTGGAGAGTTTCCTCCTTTAACTTATTCCTGAATAAGTCCAGGGCACTATTGGATATTTTACCATTTAAATCTCCTAGTAAAGGAATGTGAGGGGGAGACAAAGATTCCTGAAGATTCTGTATAAAGGAACAGATCGTCTTTATACCAGCATTATAACCTGTATCTGGAGGAATGTAGGCATTTATTAGTACGAGTGAATTCTGATGAGCGTCCATAGCTAGATTCGTCAAAGTTATTGCCTGAAATAATTTATTCGGATCCAGATAATGGGAATAATTCCAATTAATTTTATTGGATAATAGACAGGCTAATCCTCCCTTCGCACGCCCTCTCGTGGAAGGGGTGGCACTACCTTCTAATATATAAAAATCTTTTCCCACCGGGAATTTTCCCGCCAACCAAGTTTCCTGCAAACAGAACACATCTACCTCTAAGGATTGCAAAAATTGTATATTTTCTGGACTCTGGGATATACATGTATAAGCATATATTCACAACTTTAATATAATTCCCTCTACCTCCTGGTGGGCTTAGGAGGATAATCTTAAGAGTGACTTACTAATATTAAGGCAGTGGTGTGGCTCTGCAGCACATGGTATATGCTGAGTCACTCTCAAACAGATAGGCTGCTAGTGCCGGGCTGCAATAACACACCTGCAGACACACTTGTACTCGGGTCACACAGGGTGGCACAACCAATGCTGCAGCGCTGGTGACACATTTACCACCCTTGCCCTGGGTACCACTGGTACCATATACTAGGGACTTATAAGGGGCAAAGTACCTTGACAATTGGGTGTGCCAATTCACATCACTTTTTAGGGGAAAGAGTACTGGCACTGAGGCCTGGTTAGCAGGACTCAGTGCACTATCAGAGTAAAAAAAAATATTAAGCAGTCTAAAATGGGGCAAAAAGTGGGGGGCATCTGAAAAGAAGCCCAGTTTACAACACTGGAGCATTTATCTTCTGGACACTGGCGGGTTCAGCATTGGCAAAGTAGGACAGTGGAATGTGACCCCACTCCTCCCAAGGCCACCCGTGTTGAACAGAGCACCAGGGCTGCTTGGCAGCCTGTCATCTTTGACAGTTGCAGCCTCTGGGGCGGGGCAGGTAGGTGCTCGCTTTTGGCAGTTGCATCTCTCTGGTCACTGTAGATGTGCACTTTTTTTTGGCATGTGTGCCCTTCAGGCCGGTGCTTACAGTTTCTCGTTTTTGGCATTTGAGCCCTCCAGACCATTGTAAATGGGTGTTTATCCTTAACAGGCCTCCAGGTTGTGCAGGTAGCCCCTCAGCAGTAATACCTAAGGCAGGCAGCAGGAACAGCAAACATTTGAGTCTACTGGGAGTCACAATTACATAATTGATAGCCTCTTCACATCTTCACATAGTTCACTACAGAAAGTACACAGGAATACAAGGGGGTCCCACACAACTCAGGTTGACACTGGCTTCATTCCTTGAGCTCATTCAACTACTTCTAGGTATTCCACACATAAGGAACCTACTCCTCCTGCACAGTCTTTCCTTTTGCATGGACAGACAGTCTCCTTTCCTATGTGAGCAGGCTGGCAGGCCCTTAGGATTTAGGCAGACGCTCAGCTTCTCCAGGCGGTTACAGACTTCAGTTGATGTCATGTCACTGCTGGGAGCCTTGCTGCCATGCAGACTCCAGCCCTGGTCACACAACATTCCTTTTGAGTACTTTCCAGAACACTCCCTCCTTTGGTCAAGAAGAACTTGGATCTTGAACAAAGTAGAGTGATTTAGATCCCACTTTAATGCTAATTTTCCAGAAAGGGGCTGTGGATCAACTGTCTAAGGCTTTAGAACCCATTTGGGTTTGTCACTTTCAAATAACATTTTCTGTCTGTTCCTTGGACACAGCCTTTGTACAAGGTGTTTTCTCTTACAAAATGTATTAATGATGATGGCTTCAAACAGGAGTATCCAAAACGGGCACAATTAAGTGTGAAATCTAAGCACCTGGCTGGCAACAGCCTTCCAAAAGCAGTAGTCAAGGACAGACAAAAGGACTCTCCCTCACCTTGAACAGAAATTTCAGTACACCATCACTTGTACCATCTCCTAATTGTCAGTGCTCAGAAAGTAATAATTAGCAGCCCTTTGCTAACAAAGACCTGATTTAGGGCCGGTCGGTAACGCCGAAATTTGGTAAATTTCAGCGTTACCGACCGGTATTTAGTCATTCCTAATTTAGGTAAGGAATCGGTAAATACCGATTCCTTATTGCTCTTGCATTTAAGTAATCGGTAATACCGATTCCTTAAATGCAATGTAGGAAGTACATTAAAGAGTGCTTTTGAGCCTTAAGAAATCGGTAATTACCACCAACTTCAAGTTGGTGGTAATTACCAATTTCCTTTAAAAAACCACTTCTTTGTTTTTTGTTAAGTGCCATGTCGCACACATTCATGCCCTTAGGGCATGTATGTGCGCCACATGTGCACACATGCACCTTTCAGTGGTGCAACAGGGTGTCCTTTTGACACCCTGGCACCCTTGAAAGTGCTCCCGCTATTAGCGATTCAGTAATACCGAATCGCTAATAGTGAATGTCTTCACATTCCTTCCTATGGGCCTCCAAGCACATAGAAATGAATGGGTAGGTATTCCTTATTACCGAATCTCAATTACCGATTCGGTAATGAGGAATATTAAGGATTCAGTATTTTTTACCGAATCTTTACCTACATAGGAAATACCGATTTCTTAATAGCAAATCGGTAAAATTTGCTATTAAGAAATTTCTAAGGGTAACCCTGTGTCACACTCAGTCCTAGCATGGAGATTTACTGAGAATACCGGCTTTCCCAGCATCTCATTGAAAGTATTGAGAACTCAAATTACTTGCTAGAGGAAGAAGAGCAATAGCAGTTTGAACTGTAGCTGTGACCTCAGAGGGTACATTGTAATGTAATGTAAAAAATATTTGTAAAGCGTAACTAACACCTGGCGGTTTCTTGGCGCTCGAGCATGGGGAGACAGACAGTCCGCAGGGCGAAGAGCGTTAATTGTAAGCATTACAGAACAAATGAGTTTTAAGGAGGGACCTGAAACGAGTGTAGGGGGAAGCAAGTCTTATGCCTAAAGGGAGTGTATTCCAGAGGGAAGGAGCAAGGAATGAGAATCTCAGTCCTCCCTGTTTCTTACGTTTAAAAACCGGGACCTTAAGTAGGGTCAGGTGGGAGGAACGGAGGTTGCGGGAGGGGACATATGGGTGCAGTAGTGAGGAAATGAAAGACGAGCCCATACCGGCCAGGGACTTAAAAATAGTACAGCCTAATTTGAATTTACAGCGCTCAGAGACGGGAAGCCAGTGGAGGGATTTTAACAAAGGACGGACGTGTTGGTGCTTATGTTGATGGTAGATAAGACGTGCGGCCTGATTCTGGACAAGTTGCAGCCTCTTCAGTTGGTAGGCCGGAATGCCAGCACAGAGGGAATTGGCGTAGTCTATCCTAGAGATGACTAAAGCTAGCAAGATCAAGGTAAGAGCCTCAGTGGTCAGGAAACGAGCAATCTTTCGAATTTTCCGTAACTGAAAGAAACTGGAGGAGACTACAGCATTGATCTGGGGTTTCATCGTGAGGTCGTTAATGATGATAACCCCCAGACTTTTTGCTGAGTGGACTGGACTGGGGGGAAGGCCCAACCTCGCGGGCCAAAAGATGGATTTCCATGGGTTGGCAGCTCCCCCGACAAGGACCAACTCTGTCTTGTCGGGGTTAAGTTTGAGGTGGTTCACCCCCATCCAGTCACTGATGTGACAGAGGGTAGACTGAAAATTGTCAATGGACTGGTCCGAGGAGTTGATATCGAAGACCAGCTGGATGTCATCCGCGTAATTAAACGCGGTGACATAGCTACCTCGCAAGGATCGAATAAGGGGGGTCAGGTATAAATTAAAAAGGAGAGGGGATAAGGAGGAGCCCTGCGGGACGCCACATGTCAGCCCGACCCTATCAGCAGAAAACTGAGAAAGCCGGACCGCCTGGTGGCGGTTGCTCAGAAAGGGGCGAACCCAGTCAAGGGCGGTACCCCGAATGCCAGCCTCCCTGACACGGTCGACCAGAATATTATGCTCGACCGTGTCAAAGGTGGCCGACAGATCCAGGAGCACCAAAGCCTGACTGATGTTAGAGTCCGCCCCTCTCCGCAGTTCCTCCATGACTGAAAGTATAACTGACTCCGTAGAATGGGCGGGTCTAAAACCGGCCTGTTGGGAGTCGAGGAATTGTGAATGTTCAATGAATGAGCTCAAGATGTTAGTGACATGAGACTCAAGAACTTTGCTGAGGTAGGGGAGGAGGGAAATGGGACGAAAATTACTCATGACCGTAGGGTCTGCCGTGGGTTTTTTAAGAATGGGCACAACCTCAGCAACTTTAAATGCGCTGGGAACCAGGCCAGAGGCCAAGAGCGCCAAAGGGGGGGTAGGACAGGCTGTGAAAGCCTCGCGGAGGATCATGGGGGGGACATCAATCAGTGGGGGATCCAGAGGCGACCTTATTTAAGAGAGCTAGGAACTCCTCCTCCGAGATTGGAGGGACCTGAGTCAGCCGCTGAGGGTTAGGAGAAGGCAAGGAGGAATCAAACCTAGGGGAATTGGGCGGGGCCAAGGATGAAATGCTATTTTTAATATTAGCAATTTTATCCACAAAAAACTGGTTGAGGGAATCGCAAAGCGCACGGGCAGGGAGAGGTTTAATGGTAACCCTGTCTGGGTGTGACAGCTCCTCCACAATGGAGAAGATATCTTTGGTTTTGGTGGCCGAGACGACAATCTATTTAGAGAAATAGGAGGTCTTTGCTTGTAAGACCACTGATTTATACTCTTTAAGCAGGGTCATAAACCGCAGCTACGTGTCAGGAGCATAGCCTCGTCGCCAACGGCGCTCGGCCTGCCTAAGTCCAAGCTTTAGGACTTTAAGGTCCTCAGTGAACCACCTTTGTGCGTCGTGAAGGCGCTTAAGTTTAATCTGTCTAAAAGGGGCAACGACGTGACTGGCTGATTCAAGCCAGCACGTTAGGGCAGAGGCTTAGGTGTCAATAGAATCGGAATTAGGGGGGGTGGAAGTTCTGAGTAGGGTGACAAATTTGCTAAGGTCGGCCCTGTTCCAATTCCGGGCCGAGAGGTTACCCTCCAAAGCCCTACTAGGGCAGGAGGTAACCGTAAAAGAA
The DNA here is from genome assembly GCF_964261635.1 of Lissotriton helveticus. Lineage (NCBI taxonomy): Eukaryota > Metazoa > Chordata > Amphibia > Caudata > Salamandridae > Lissotriton > Lissotriton helveticus. The sequence goes on along the minus strand of NC_136067.1, from coordinate 491,271,571 downwards.
AAGGAGATTATGGAGTGATCTGACAATAGGCAGGGAGAAAGGAGGGGAACAGAAATATCCAGATTGGAAGTCCAGACCTGGTCCAGGACGTGACCTTTAATATGAGTTGCTGAGTTTATATGTTGAAGGCAATTCATGCCAGATAAAAGATCAGAAAATGTAACAGAACAGGCACTCTCCTTCTCATCGAAGGGCCAGTAATTGAAATCTCCTAGGACTAAGATTTTTGAATTATTAATAACTAATTGATAGAGCATGTCACCGAACATCGTCGGGAAATTGGGCATGGACTGAGGGGGGCGGTAGGCTAGGACACAAATGAGAGGTGTCGCTGGGGATTCCAATCTCAGCACAAGGTAGTCGACCAAGGGGATACTAACGGTAGTCAGGGCGGAAAATCTAATAGGATGTTTAACAATAGCTGCTACCCCGCCTCCTGGCCTACCGGAGGCTCTATTCGCTTGAAGGATATAGTAGCCAGGGGGGATAGCAGCAAAAATATCTGGAGAAGACTCCTCGTTAAGCCAGGTCTCAGTCAACAGCAATATATCAGGTTTTTCGGAGTCTAAAAAATTGAAGATTTCCAACTGGTGTTTTACCAGTGAGCGAGTATTAAGATAGCTCACAGTAAGTTTAGAGTGTAAAGACCCTTTGATGGGGAGGGGGTTGATAGCTGAGAAAGGCAGTGTGGCCGGAAGGGGGGCTGAGGCCAGGAGGGAATCTATCTCAGGAAAGGTCTCTCTAACACAGAGTAACCCCAATGGCTCAAGTCTCGACAAGGTAATAGGAGGAAGGGGCCAGTGAGCATGCAGTCGAGTTAAGTCTGAGGACGAGTATCTGAAAAAGCGGGCAGAGGGACATGCCCCGTGCCCCGACCGGCCACGGACGGGCACAGACGGGCTTACCTTAGGCGCACCTTCGGCGCACCATCGTCGCGTCCGCTGCGCTTCCGGGGGGCCATTGCAATTTAAGTCTAAACCCCACCCCCAGCTAGACCGCAGCACGTGACACCGCCGGGATCCAGGTCCTCACCTAAGATGGCGCCTGCCCTCCACAGCAATCGGCACGTCAGCCGTGATGGACCGGGGCAGGGAGGCACACCCTACTGAGGAAACGGGTATTAAATCACCCCCTGTCTGGCCCGGATAAAATCAGGTAAGAACAGTAAGGGGGTTTGATTTAATAAAAAGATGTCGGACGATAAAAGCTAGTTTTAAAAATAACAAGGCGCGATGGGGAACGGGTGACAGAGGAGCTCCATGCTGCTTCTCTAGCTCGCAATCTGCCCCCAGAGCTCAGCGTACCTTCAAGAGTGCTGCCACCACACCTTCTAGCACCGCGAGGCACATTGTAGAAGTTCTGAATAAGTAAGGTATAAGTCAACAGGTCAGAGCAAAAATAATTAAGAAATAGGAGTTGGTACAGAAGAGAAAAGAAGAACCCACAATCAGAGTGAATAGCTTACCCTGATCCAGGGCAGTACTGATCCAGGGAAGTGCTGAATGAGATAAAATTTCGACCAGGATCCCAACTTTAATCAACAGGATGCAAAGGTACAGGAATCTCCAGCACAGGAGCAGAATAGCAGTCGAGCAACTTATAAACAAGACAAGGCAGTAACTCTAAAGGGAAAGGGGGAGAAAAATCCATGGGGAACTTGGAAACAGGAAAACAACAAAGGAGATAGGACGCAAAGTCCACTAAATAAACTGAGCAAAAACAGGAAGCCAATACAACCATGTAATATTGCCAGGCAAGGAGGAATGTGCTCTGTGTGGTTAAGTACTGATTCTAATACTGTTAACCTGGATGTGAACCTATGGCCCAGGAAATTCCCACTCCTATAGTGGTTAGCAGTCAAGTGTTTCCTAGATTCGATTGTCCCCACTTCTATAGTCACCACTACCTTATCTGTCTGATTTGTATGATTCGATAAGTGAAGCCAAAAGTTATATGGTGCTGTTGTAATTGCATACCACAGATGTGAGCAGATATTATAGTGCATAAATGTCTTTGTGACCCTATCCCAGCTTGCTCCTGACCTGAAATCCTGACACCCTGTCTTCTACCTCCTTCACTTTAGTGTTGGTTGCTGCCGCCTCCAATCACAGGATAGCAGTCAATACAGTTCCACTGTTGGGGGGAGCTGTAGCCACCCTCCATCTTGTGCTGTGCTAAACCAGGGGCCATTCTAAAATGAACCCACAGGTCCCACCACTCAGACTCTCATCGCACGAAGAATCCTACCACCACAAGTGCTGTGCATACACTGCACATACTCACACACTCCACACACACACACACTGAATTTTATGGGAAATGTCTGGGGTTTACACTGAATGGTACTTTACGGGACTCGGATCAGTGGACCGTACTCTCATCTAAAACAGAAAAAAGGCTGGTCATTACTAATGATTTGCAATCACCGGTTTATGTGACTAACCCAAAGAATGGACAGGAGATGTATTTCAGTTCCGAGGGCACACATGGTGCCTCTCTACATGCCACCGACAATGTGCTAGGCCTTGTATTACCATCAAGAGGCCTAGGCCACTGTGCACAACATACTCTATATTACAGGGCCATACGAAAATCCAGGATACCAATTTCACATGCAGCCAGTCACTCAGGGCAGGGGTGCACGCACATTTACCACGCAGGAGACATTCTTCTCCCAACAAATACTCCTGCAGGCATGAAGAACTGGCATCCCCTTGAAGGACATAAAGAATCCTGAAATGATAACTCATCTACATATGGTGATATTAGATAGTTATGGAACAACTTCACATGCTGCTAATTATTGCTTTGGAACAATTGATAGGTCCATGAAAGATCCACGGTAGTGCATTGAAAGATAGCGGAAGAGGGCTCCACAGCATAGTACAGCTGATTCCCTTACATTCCTCTTCGAGGGCATGTCCTCAACCATGCATTATTTATAAGTCACTAAATCCGGGTACCCCAGAACATCAGATGCAAAGCTGACTGTCTTTGGTGGGAGCATTCCCATAAAAGCAACATTGCTCACAGGGGCTGCAGGCTAGCTCTTTGAAGTTGCCTCTTTGGTCTGACAATCAGGCAGTGTTGGGATGGATTGAATGTGGGACATTTGAATGTGGGACAGCTTACTTTCAGATAGTCCTTTGCTTACAAAGAAGGTACGTGGTTATACTGTGGATAATCCAAAGGTGTAACATGCATCCCCTGAATGGAAATGAATGGCAGCTGCCCTCTCTTGATTTCAGTTGAGGTTCCGTGATTTTCGACTTCGCTTCGTAGTCAGACGCCATTTTGTGACAGCCGCCATTTTGTGTTGCCCTCACTCAGGCGACACGGCGAATATAGTGTTTTTGCCTTTTCAGCTGCTCGCCTCTCCTGTTAAAAAGTAACCCTTTGTCCTTGTTTATGAAACTGGTGTCAGGGACTGGCCGAGTTAGTTAATCCATGTCTAGACTGATTGATCCTTGTCTTAGTTTACTGTTTGGGTCCCACCATTCTTCCTTTACTTTATCTTGTTTAACTGGCCTTCACTATTCTCGCCGTGTATTCTCTTGTTACACAACTGTCCTTTGAGGCTCGCAAATACGTCCTGCCACCTGCAAATTGAATTACATGCACTAGCATTGATTAACTTGAGGGGAGGGGAGAACACGGGGTCTGAAAGAAGGGCGTACACGAGATACTCGATAGCTTGTTTTCGAACTTTTCTCATTTGTCAGTTTTGTATGTTTTGGGAGTGGGTATTGTAAATATGTATGGTATAAAAGACTGTTCGCCACGGAATGAAGTGGCAGTCTCCTGAGAACCTACCGTTAGTGTACTTCTTGGACAACTGTGCTTAGCTGCAGCTAATAAACCTGATTTTCTACGCCTAACGGAGTGTCTCGTGTCTCTGTCTGATAAGGCAGGTGAACCCGGAGATCTCAGGCGTGCCCTGCCCCGCTCGGCCCATAAGGCCCGGTTCACCAATTGGCGTCCCAACGTGGGGCGACTTCAGTGGTAGCGGTTCAGCCCGAAGGTCGTGAGGAGCCTCGCAAGAAAATTCTGGAGGATTCGCGAACCACGTCAAGCGACCCCTGTATGTCGAAAGTGGACCGAAGGTCTTTTTCAGTGCGGCTACTCCTTTCCGACGGCTGCAGATGACTGCTGCCCTGACTGTCACCCTGCCTTGGCCCTCTGGTGATGATTGGTATCGCGAGACGTTAGACGGACACCTGTTGGCGTGAGAAAATATTTAGTTAAGTATACGTGGGTAGCGCCCACTCTTTTGTTTGGGTTTTTATTCGACAAATGCATTGGTCGAAGCCAAGGGGTAAGTACGTTTGTGCTGTGATAGTTGCCTTAAACCCCTTGAAGTTTGAGAATAGTCCAGTTCGTTATGAAATGCCTGGACTTGGTAAGTTTAAGAAATGTTGCTGTTTTAATTGTAATATGGATTCCCAGCTAGAGGACTCTTGTCCAATTCCTCCGGTTGGAACTACCACTTATGAGCTCAATTCAAAACATGGTCTTGGTCCTATTATTTTTAATGACACATGGACTCGATATACGAAGAAAGATGGTGTTCTGCAGTGGCCACAAAATGGTAGCTTTGAGCCTGACATATTAGACAATTTAGAAGCAATTTTATTTAGGCGAAAAGCCCGGCCGGCAATGTTTGACTCTTTCCGCCTCTGGCGTAAGGAAGCCAAACAGAAAGATATTAAACAAGCGAAAAAAGATAAGAAAGCACAGGATATGACGATCCTACAGGCTGCTCAACAGTTTAAGAATAATGAAAATGATCAAATAATTGACATTTCAGACCGACAGCATCGTAAGGCAATAGATAGATGTTATCCGGTGTTGCTTCCTCCCACAAAGAGTAGAGATCTTGACAACGATCCTTTAATGTCTCATCTATTGCGATTACCTCCGTCCTATGTATTAGGTGCTAATGCACCTCCATTACAACATGTTGTTCAGCAACATGTTATCCAACCAGTTATTCCGGTTCCTCCACAATTGCCTCTTCCAGTAATTCCACCCCCACCTCCTTTGCCACCGACTTCTGTACCTCAGTCTCCTTCACCGTCAGTTTCTTTTACCACTGACAGTTCTTCTCCTGCTGTGTTTAACACGTTGTCGCCAGTCTTACTGTCTGATTCTCCTACGGCTCGTCAACGATTAGTTGATACCGTTTCCGGTCTTTTGTTGCCTTTCTTTGGATCTCTTAATTTGACTCCTGCTTCGTCCCGAAGACAATCCCGTAGTCAAATTCCCGATACTGACGAACGAATTAGGTTGGACTCTCTCGCTCACAATTGGATCATGAGTGGTCCACAGTATAATGTGCGCGATATCTGGGATACTTTTCTTCAGTGGAATGCACCTACGCAGAGATATGTTTTTAATGTTATGTGTAATACTCTAATTAAAGGATGGGGTGATATGGATTTGGATTTACCTCCTCAGGGTTTGTTTCATATACAGGCTAAATTTGATAAGGGTCTTATTGTGGGTTCTTATGTCGAGGATGCTGTTCGTACACTTATCACTTTTCGGTCTTCCTTTTTCTCTCAAGCTTCTCTTGATCCGGACCCTGCGGTAAGGCATAAAGTGAAACACTATCCTATGCGAGAAGTACCTCCGATATGGAGGGAAGGGGATCAGGCTGCTAATCCGCCTATTCCTGCTCATTTCCAACGTATATGGGTACATGTCCCCTGGAAACGTTCTAAAGTTTTGGCGCTTAAACAGCCTCTACCGGACCCTCGTAAGAATCCTGCTGGGTATTACAAAGAATTGTCCCAGACTGTTGATGCGTGCGTTTTGAATTTGGCAGATATTGATTTATTGATGGGCAATGTAGTCCCTCAAGCATTATGGGCTCGGATTCGTAAGGAAGATCACGATCAAGCTTTGGGTGGTAATTGGGCTGCTTTAACTGCTGCAGATGCGCAACAAGTAGGTGGTGCTAAACCCGATGCTTTGATCACTGAATTGCCTGGTAGAATAATAGCTCTAATGAAAACGATGATGCCTGCCCTCCGAGTTAATTGGGATAAGTTAGCTGCGTGTAAACAGAAGAAAGATGAGAGTGTCTCTGACTTCTTTACTCGTTTCGAAGAGATGTTCATCGACCACAGTGGTCAAGATATGAGTACGAAGGGTGGACAGCGATTATTTGTGGATACATTTGTATTTAATTTACTTCCCGAATTATCGCATAAATTGAAAGACTCCGAAAGTTCGGGGGCTGTTTCTTCATCTGCACAGATATTAGCCACTGCTCAGTATTACGAGAATAGGGATAAGGAAGAAAAGGATAAAGTGGAGAAAAAGACGAAAGAGTTGAAGACGAAGGTTCTTTTGCAACAAGCCTATCCCCCTCGTTCTGCTCAGCGTCAATTGCAACAGCCTCCACAGTTTCAGAGATTGTTACAGAGACCTGCACCTTTTGTTCCGCGACCTGCATTGGGTCCTAATCAATGTGCCTATTGTAAAGAGGAAGGTCATTTCAAGAGTAGTTGTCCGGTTTTATTGCAGCGTAATGGTGGGCTATCAGGGCCACGAGGCCGTGGTGGTTTTCAGTCAGCACCTAGGGGTAGAGGGCGAGGTGCGCAGTCTCAAGGACAACGTTCCTTACCCCCTCAGAATACTATGTATTATTTTGATCAGCAGAATTCTCAGTCTGCACAATATTACAATGACGATTATTGTATTGAGAACGAAAATTCTGACTTTTCTACTAGCTAGGACAGCCGTAGACAAAGCAAGGGAGTGGTATCAGTTCCAGTGGATCAGAATGGGCCTTATGTTAACGTTATTGCATTGGGTGTTTCAGAGCCGTTTCTTTTGGATACTGGTGCGATGAGAAGTTCTATTATTCACTCCAAACTCCCTGGGGCACCTTTGTGTGGCTTAACGAATGTTTCTGTAGGATTCTCTGGCGCCCCAGTTAGCAACCCAGTTTCATGTCCTTTACCCATCTCTATTGGTCCTTATGATTTGGAAGCCCCGCTCATTTTAACGACTGGTTGCGGTGAGAATTTGTTGGGTTTGGATTTATTGAAACGTCTACACGCAACGTTGTATTGTTCCCCCTCTGGTGTACATCTTACGTTGGGAGATAAATTGATTTCTCCTATGTATTTGTCTAAAGATCAACTACCACTTGAATTGCGTTCACTTCCTGATACGCTTTGGGCCACTGGTCCGAATGATGTTGGGTTGCTCAAAATTCCACCTTACGTGATCACTGTCAAGCCAGATGTTCAGTTGCCACGTATTCCTCAATACAAGATTTCTAGCGAAGGTGAAAGAGCTCTGTTGGCTATTGTGTATGATTTAGTTCAGAAAGGTGTTGTCGAAGAAACAAGAGGAAATGTTTGCAATAGTCCTGTTTTGCCTGTTCTTAAAGGTACGGATCCCTCTAAACCACCTGTGTATTGTTTTGTGATTGATCTTCGAGAGGTGAACAAAATTGTTGTCCCTCAGTTTCCTGTTGTCCCAGATATTACTGCTTTGCTCACAATGATACCTGCTTCGGCTGCTTGGTTCTCAGTTATCGATCTCAAGAATGCTTTCTTTAGCATTCCTATTGCTGAGGAAAGTAGGGATCTCTTTGGTTTCTCTCTCGGAGGCCGAAGCTTTAGATTTCAACGTGCACCTCAAGGCTATTGTGAAAGTCCCTCCATTTATAGCCAAGCTTTGAAATCCCAACTGGATGCTTTCTCTTTGCCTCCCGGTGCTACTCTTATTCAGTATGTGGATGATTTGTTAGTGGCTGCTGATTCAGAAGATGTCTGTAAAAATGCGACTGTTTTGCTTTTGCGACATTTGTCTGATTTACAGCATAAGGTGTCACCTTCTAAGTTACAATATTGCTGCCAAGAGGTTACCTATTTAGGTCATCTCTTGTCGAAGGAGGGAAGGCGATTGACCCCAGAATGTATTCATGCAATTTCACGAATGTCTGTACCATCCACGCAAAAGGAAGTGCGTGCCTTTTTGGGCATTACCTCTTATTGCAGACAGTGGATTCCGAATTTTTCTTTGTTGGCTAAACCTCTGTTGGCACTTACTCTGAAAGACACACCCAACCTCTTCCTTGGACTGACGAATGTCAGAAGAGTTTTTCTGATCTACGTACTGCTTTGTGTTCTGCTCCTGTGTTGGGTACTCCAGATTACAGTAAGCCTTTTACACTCTACGTGCATGAACGAGAAGGTTGTGCATTGTCAGTTTTAACACAACAATTTGGAGACAAACAAAGGCCATGTGCCTATTTTTCGGCTACTTTGGATCCAGTAGCCAAGGCATTGCCTAGTTGTCTCAGAGCAACAGCAGCAGCGGCGATCTCTATTCATCAATCTGCTGGATTGGTATTAGATCACACTCTTGTTGTTATGGTATCACATGCAGTAGATACTCTTTTGAACAGAACGAAAACGCAACATCTCACGAGTGCTCGCTTGTCTGGGTATGAGTTGACGCTTTTAGCAAGCCACATACACATCAAACGATGCAATGTTTTGAATCCAGCAACGTTGTTACCTACTCCAGAAGAGGAGGGTACACAAGATCAGCATGATTGTTTTCTTCGTACAGAGGAAGAAACTAAAGGCAGAATAGATCTAAAAGATACACCGCTCGTGGATCCGGATGGGATCCTATGGGTAGACGACTCGTGTTTTAAGCTTCCTAATGGTGATACGACTGCAGCCTATGCTGTTACCACTTTGCATAAAGTAGTAGAAATTGCATGTATTACACACAATTCAGCACAAGCAGCTGAGTTGATCGCACTGACGAGAGCATGTGTGTTAGCGAAAGGAAAGAGAGTGACTGTTTACACTGATAGCTAATACGCCTTTGGCGTGGCTCACAGTTTCGGTCGCTTGTGGAAGGAAAGAGGATTCTTTACTTCCCATGGGACTAAAATACAGCATGGTCAGTTGGTTACTGACCTTCTTGAATCACTTGCCTTGCCTACCCAAATAGCGATTGTGAAATGCAGTGCGCATAAAAGGATCACTGATGATGTGGGTCGTGGGAATGCATTTGCAGACGAAGTAGCGAAAGAAACAGCGAGAAATGTTAAGAGCCATATATATGTTGCAGGCCCTGCAAACTGGGTCAGAGAAGGAGGTATGTGTGAGGACACAGTGGAAAGTGTGAAAATGATTCAAGCAGAAGCAACTGAGAATTAAGCAAGTGGAGAGAAAGTACGGGAATGTTGGATGAGACAGGATGTTGGACGGAATTGTCGGAACACCAACGATGGTTGTTACCGGATGCCTATGTACTACCTGTAGTTACTATGGCGCATGGTCCAGCTCATATCAGTGCGAAAGGAATATGCAAGCTTCTGGCTCCAGTATGGCAGAATGAAGGTATTCCTAAATGTGCGGAAAATGTGGTGAAGCATTGTATTGTTTGTTTAATGCATAATCCAGGAAAGGGAACGCCAACTCCAGCAGGTAATTTTTCTCCCCCTACGTATCCTTTTGAGGTTTTACAAATAGATTATATCCATATGGAACGTTCCAACAACCTCAAGTATGTCCTTGTGGTGGTTTGTGCCTTTTCCAGATGGATAGAGGCTTACCCCCTAAAGGATAATACTGCCTTGTCTACTGCCAGAGACCTTTTGAAAGAATTTTTTCCAAGGTTCGGTTTGCCGCACATTGTCTGGAGTGACAATGGAAGTGAATTTGTGGGTCAAATTATGCAGAAGGTGTGTGCGGGTCTTGGGATTAGACAGATATTCCATGCGGCAAACCATCCTCAGTCAGCGGGTTTGGTAGAGTGCTATAATGGCACTCTCAAGCTCAAATTAGCAAAGATTCAGGCCAGCACGGGCCTCGCTTGGCCTGACGCTTTACCTTTGGCACTTCTCTCTACGAGAACAACTGTGCATTTTCGTTTAGGACTTAGTCCTTATGAGGTCGTTTTCGGACGCCCAGCCAATGTTTGGGGAGTCCCTCGACCGAAAGGATACTCTGATATTCCATATCCATTGTTGGTTGACTACTAGCATGACCTCACCACTAAATTACGTGTTATTCATCAACAGGTCCAAAACGCTTTGGTGATAGTGAATGTGAGAAAGTACCCCGATTTGTACCCTTTAGTAGTGCACGCCTGGACTGGACAAATTCTGAGAAAGAAGATGATGACGTACTGCAAGAAGCTGTACCACCACATCTAAGACTGGACACGACTAACCCAGAGACTTTGTTTAGGGACCAAACGATACCTGGCAAGACCCGGTACAACCCAAGGTCCAGGTTGTCTAAAGACAATTGAATACTAATCGAACACTTTTTTTTCCTTTTCTTCTTTGATTACTTTTTTGAAAGACATTTAATTTCCACTATCCATCAAGTTGCAGGGTCACGATAGGAGTCTTAGGCTGTGACCTGAATAGTGACTAGGTCAACAGGACTTGCATTGTCATAGGACGGCTAATAATCACACCTAAGTGATCTGGGAAGATTACCGTGAGCAACGCCTTTAGAGAAATGGATACTGAGATGGAAGGGAATGATGTTATGATTGTAAAAAGAAATAAGTACAAGAAACTGTTGTTTAGTCGATGTGGCGTAGCATTATGTACTATAGTGTGTTTATGTAGTTTATTAGCTTGTGTGGGATGGGTTATCCACACTATGCAGCAAGCACCTGTTCCAACTTCTATTCCTTTGCTCTCTTCTTCTACTAACTCTCCGCATAAGTTCTACACACTCCCAGACCATGAACAAGTTAGGAGACCAGAATATTTTAACAATTCATTCATCCAGTTGTTACACCAGCATCAACTGGTAGTTAACACTACTGACTGTTGGGTCTGCGGGCTCATGCCCCATAACGCTGAGAAAGGGATGCCATATTTAGTTCTCCCGTTTTCATATGAAGGTTCTGCTTGGGCTTATTTGGCTATGTTTTCCAATGCATATCAGAACCAACTTCGATATCCTCCTGGTGATATATATACTGGTGGATCAGACTATAGTCATAGTCCTTTGATAAAGGGAATAGTGACTATGGCTAAAATTGCCGACATTAGTAAGATTCCCGTGGATGAGAAACGAGCATATGATGGTTGGAATGTGACTCGTTACATTACTAGCCTCACTGACAGGGCTAAAGAAAGAAGATCCTTACCAATTTGGACTGTACCTCATAAAGGTATTCTATGTTTGCAAATAAACGGTCAGAATAATAAGAATAAACAGGAAAAGAGTGTTTGTTCTCATACCTATATCTATTCCCCCTTGATTTCTTCTCCGTTAGTACCATCTCAAGGTACATATTTTGTTTGTCACGATAGGGCCTATACATGGCTTCCTGCCTATTTTTCAGGAACATGCTATATAGCTTTTCTTCTTCCCCCTACATACACTGCTCCTTCAGGACATCACAGGAAAAGATATGGTAGGAGGGTTATTGATCCTGGAGACACAGCTGGACAAGAGGGAGGAGACTTTATTAAAGGGTTTCTTCCCTTTTGGGGCCCAATGGTCAATAGCAGAAACATTAGACAGTTGGTTCGTGTTGTCGAGGCTACTATAAATGTAACTTCCGGAGCCTTGAGTAACTTGACAGCTGACCTTCAGGCGGATCGTCTCATGACTTTACAAAACCAAATGGTTTTGGACATCGTCCTTGCTGATAGAGGAGGAGTTTGTAAACTGATTGGGTCTAGTTGCTGCATTTAGAGTGCAGCAACTAGAGTGAGGTGATCGACTGCGGGCGGATTTGAAAGCACGGTGAGCCCCGTAACGGTGTTTAGTGACGCAGGGTCCTGATTGTAGTCCTGGCGATACACACGTCTGCACGTCCTGCTGAGGGGTGGTGCTCGGCTCAGGGGTACCGCGACGCCCACCCCGGGCGCTACGAGTGGCAGTAACCGTGGACTGAGTTCCGCTGGAAGGGTCCGTTGCCTCAGTAACATCTGCAGCACTCCTCAATGATGCCAGTGCTCCTTTGACAGCTATATAACACAAACCTAAAAGTGTGGCCGCCATCTAGTTGTCATGCTCATGGGAGCCCCCTGTTGTGAAAGAAATGAAGCGGTATAACATTTGGAGGATGTAAGTTTATTCCTTTTGAAGCCAGAGCAAAGGAGCCCACATCCAACCAGATCCTGGTGCGAGCCGCTAATCCCGTTTTTTAGGGAGAGTTGTCCGTGATCAGAACTCGGTTGGAACATGGAACCAGGATAGAAGTCAAACACTAGGGCACAGTACACCTTCCCCATGCCAGATAGACAGGACACTGGGGACAGACAGGGCAGGCTCTAAGTGGGTGCGACCGGTGCCGCCACACCGGGCACTGACTTCGGGGAGAATGTGGTGATGTGTATTCAAATATATCAGGGTTATAAAAGCACCTGCTGCTACCTTCCTTACCTGCAGCAATTTTCAAGCAGCAATAAAAATGTCAAGATAACTCTGGTGATTAACCCCTTCCACGCGGGGCTAATCCCCCTTGGTGCGGGAGGGACCGTGCGCGGCACCACGGTGCTCGTGACGAGCCAAGCTCGTCATGCTGCACAGTGGAGTTGTGCTTATGACGAGGTGAGCTTGTCACGACTCTGCCCACTCCCGTAGAACGCCCGCACAGGCGGGAATTAGCCCCGCGTGGGCTGTCCACGGCCGTTATGACGAGCTCAGCTCATCATGAGCACAGCTCCACTGTGCCTCATGACGAGCTGAGCTTGTCATAAGCATGCAAGGGGTTAATGGACCTGCTGCAGAGAGCTCGAGTTTTTTCTAGTGGAAGTTTTGACTCAGCATAATGTAGGGCTGAGAGTTAAACTGTCTGCTCCAAAGCACGTGTACCAAGCAAGTTTCAAGTTTCAAGTTTATTTGATTTCGTTCTCCACTGAGAACCACAAATATTCCATACATAATATACAATTTTAAACCGTTTTGTTGAAAGAAAGATTTTCATTCTAATACAAAGTTAAAAAAGGATTTAAAAATTTGTAAAAATTGTAGCAGACAAACTCGTTTGGCGGATGCTTACATAGTATGATCAATTCCTGTGCAGAGTAAATTCTACATTTGATATAGATTGGTTGTAAAAACCTTTTTCTTGCCTTTACCACTGTCGCGTTTGGACAAATGAACAACAAATGTTCCAAGTCCTGCTCTCCACCATTACACAGATTACAGATAAAACTTGATTTTTCTTTTGGGTGCCACCTATATGTAACTGTGTTTACAGGAAGTATCCCAAATCGGAGCAGCACAATCGATCTCCTGACCCCATGCTTTAAATTAAAATTAATATACTGTTGTGTTTTCTTAAAAACTATAGATTCTGCGACATTTTTATATAAAGGCAATTTAGTGCAGTGCTGAAAGTCAAGGTCAAAACTGAGTCTTGGAGTAAAGTGTTTTTAAAAAAGCTTCAGCTGAGCAGGTGTCCATGATTGCAACAAATTAATATTAACATTGAATATCTTAAAAGCAGTTAAAACATTCCTTGAGAATATATGTTTTGACGATTCTTTTTCAAATGTGTCTATTTTAAGTAGAGATCGAAGCGTTCCTTCTTCCGCATGGAGGAGGTTGTATGCCCACCTGATGATATTGGCAATTCCTTTGGCATAGGAGCTGGTTAATGAGAACTCGAGGCGGAGAGCTTGTACCGGTACAGCCTGAGACAGTTTTGTTAGTTTCCGTAGGATCTTCCCTTCTTTTAGGTCTAGAAAGCTCCATTGGATTATTGGTTCATATTGAAGAGCGTATGAAAGCACTGGTGGAATCTTGGCGCTGTATACCTGAAGCAGAGAAGAAAAGTGTCTTTGTCCAGTTGCAGCATATAACCGTGAAAGTGCCCCCATATGAACATCAGATTTACGGGTCAAATTTTGAATATGGAGCCTATTTTGTAGAGACTTGGGGCCAGATGTAGGCCGTCAAATACCGGTCGGTAACGGCACCGACCGGTATTTGCCAATGGAGATGTAGGGGCCTCAAAACATACAGAATCTGTATATTTACAGATTCGGTGAATTTACCAATTCTGTAAAATACCGAATCGGTAAATTTACAGAATCGGTAAATACAGATGTAGGTGGCACTGAAAACAGTGCCACAGGCCATTACCGATTAGTTATTTACCATGTACTACTATTCCATGGTAAATAACGAATTCTAGTGTACATGCACATCGGTGCATGTACACTTGTGCCATGTGGCACACATACATGCCCTAAGGTCATGTATGTGTGTCACATGGCACACAAGCCAGAAACAGGGGTCAAAGTGACACCCTGTCCCCCTTGTCAAATCGGTAATTTTACCGATTCGGTAATTACCGAATCGGTATTTGTCATTGATTCCTATGGCCTTCAAGGCCCATAGGAAACAATGACAAATACCGATTCTGTAATTACAGAATCGGTAAATACCGAATCCTACCGATTCAGTATTTGATACAGAATAATTACCTACATTAGATTTACAGATTCATGAATACCGAATCGGTAAAATTCGGTATTTATGAATCGGTAAATCGAATTTACCTACATCGGGCCCTAGGTGAAGATTCGACCTAAATAGGTGTATTCATTTGCCACTTCCACCATTTTTCCCCCTAGAGACCAGTTGAATTTGGTACTCTGTTTCCTTCCTGAAAACTGAACTATTTTTGTTTTCGCGATGTTCGGTATTAAATAGTTTTCCTCCGTATAGTTGTGAAGTGCTTCGAGGCTTCTTTGCAGACCAAATGGTGTTAGGTCTAAAATGATTACATCGTCTGCATACATCAAGGTGTGGATTTTGTGGAAGGCAACTTTAGGTGGAAAGTTGCATATCTGTTTAAAACATTCAGGCATATCACTAAGGTAAAGGGAAAACAATAGGGTGTTGTGTTTCTATCTAGGACCCTAATTCGATATTCCCGATTTATGCCCTTATATGGATCTAATAATTAATATCCTTATAAAGGCATAAGAATCATATCCATATTAAGTAATAGCCCATGCAGCCCAAATACGGCATGGCTACTCCCCCAGACTCCTAGAAAGTACAACGCGTTCTTTAAACAAACCAAGCCTCCAGCAGCCAGGGAAATCCCCCTGCTCTTGTTTTGATTTGCACAAGAACTCCTAAAGTCAGAAAGAACTGTTAGTTCTTGGTGACGTCTTATGTCCAACCTTACGTCAAACCCGGCACCTTTCAGGTATAAATATACCAACGTTGCCTTAAGCAAACACACGGTGGTTTGGAGCAGAGCGGCTATCTACTTGCCCGGAAGCCCAGCTGATGCGAGGAGCCGAAGGACGCCGCCCCTCCCTTTTGATGCACTGAGAAAGACGCTGTCTTTTTCCCCTGCCGAGAAAATCCAGCTCCGGTGTTTCCAGCCACCCTTGCGGGTTGCTGGGATATCGAGTCCTGAGAGAGAGATACAAGACCTCCTACATTCTATTACCAAGGTACGGAGCTGACTAAACCCTTAAAGAGAATTCTTGATTCAGATCCTTGGCAAAACCAACTTAACTTAAACTGCAACTTACTTACTCCTTCCCATGTTTAGGCTTAGGTCAGGTACACCGGGGTAGGCGTAGATTAGAAGCACCAGTTGAGTACGTTAGTCAATGTATTTATGTATGTATATATTTTATCAATTTTAAAGTATCATATGGCTACGAAACCATATCAATGCTTTTACAGTATTATTTTATAATACTCCTTTTACGGTACGCACTTTACTTCATGATAAGTATTGCAATTGTGGCAATTCATTTCTCTTGCATGAGAAAGAAGACTGCTCAATAACTAACACCTTTTTATTGAAAACGCCTGTCTCTCTATTTCTCTGCATGCTGGTGAAACTAAGTATGCACGATTGACTGAGCGAAATAGTTGTCTTTTGTTTTCACACGACTCTAGAGATACACTCTTTATTCTGAGGGAGCAAACTTGTCATGTTATATGGTTGTCAGAAGTTAATCCCTTCTTGTCTAAATCAGGAGAGTTAACTCTTTCCTGAACATTCGAGAAAGTTTCTAGTGACCTCTGAGCTAGCTGGCAAAACTAATTAAGTCTAATATAGTCAGTAAAGACCTAGTCGACCTCAGTCCTACGTCTACACTACTGAATATATTATTCCAATGCGCAGAGCCTATTGGGAATATAGGAACTACACTACAAGGGGAGCAAGAAGGCATCCTTGCCTAAGGCCGTTTGGACTCGGGATAGGGTTAGTGAGACCCTTTTCCCTCCCCATTTGAACCTGACACCAAGTATCGGAGTGTAATGATGTTAATATATGAAGTAATTTGTCCGGGATACCCATTTTGCTGAGTTTTCTCCACAGTGTTCCTCTATCCACTCTATCGAATGCGGTGGTAAAGTCGATAAAAGCAGCATACACAACCTGGGATTTTATAGTCACATATTTATCTAAGATGGTTTGCAACACAGCAATATTGACCGAGTACTTTGGTCTGAATCCAGCCTGATATAGGGGGATTAGTCCAGATGAAAAGGCCCAGTCCTTAAGATGGTCTAATACTGCTGCTGTGAAAATCTTTCCTGTTGCATCTAAAAGGGCTATCTGCCTGTAGTTGCCAGGATGCGGGCTCGTACCCTTTTTTTGTATGGGTATTACAATGCTCCCCTTCCAAGATTTGGGGATTTCCCCAGTGATAAAAATATGGTTAAAAAGGGGAGATAACATCTTGCTCCATTCTTTGGGGTTGTATTGGAGGACCTTGATCGGAATTTGGTCAGGACCCATTGCTCCTGTCGTTCTCGCCTTTTTTATAAGTAGCTCAATTGACAAAGGGCTAAATGCTCCGATATTTGAGAATTTTATTTCTGGATTTCTAGCAAAATTATGAATCATTTCTGAATTAGTATTTAATTTATGTAGATTGGCAAGGTATAATTCCCATTCTGACGGAGGCACCGTGATAGCTTTTAATGCTTTTTTTGTGCCCGTTTCTTTAGCGATTATATTCCACGTTGGTTATTTTGTTTTGCTGCTATCTGCATATCTACCCAGTTTTTATCCTGGGTTATTCTCTTATTTCTTTTCTTTTTCTCTCCTACGTTGGTTTTTCAATTTGTTCATTTCTAGCTGTTTAGATACTGAATTTTCTCGAAACTTAGATCTTATCAATTTATTTAATTGTTTTGTATTAGTAGCTAATTTTGTTTTTTTGTTTTGATTCTTTGTTGTTCTCCATTGAATCAACTTTTCCTGTAGTTTTTGTATGAACTTTTTGATAGCCATTTCGAAGTTTAATATCGGATTTGTGGAGTGAATTCCTTGCAATAATTGCATTGAATCGATTATGGTAATAATTTTGTTGAGTGTAGCTGAATTCCAATGGATCCGCCTTTGGCCCTGATTTACCAAAACTGCGCTATGACTATACATAATGTGACTTGACAAGGAAAGTTGTGTCTTCCACTCTGTATTTGCTTGTAGGATAGCATGGTCACTGCCATGAACAAAATTAATTTTGAGTTGTAAAACTGTTCCACACAAATCAAAGCTACAGATTATGTAGTCCAAGAGTGAGGAACTACAGATTCCTTGTCTTGTATTTGAGGCAGGAATGTCTCCTTCTACATTACCATTTAGTATTATTCCACTTAACATTGGGAGTGATGCTACTAGGATTTTTCCTCTTTTATCCGCTTTGTTTTCTTTAGGAAATAATGGAATGGAGATTCACAGAGCCTCTTCTTTGTGCCAGTTTGCCCATTTTAGAAGTACTTCATTTGATATTTTCACATTGAAGTCACCCATAATAAAAAGCGATGGATAGCCTTGTTTTTCTACAGTTTTTTCGATGTCTTCTAGAATTTCTACAGCAAGTACATCCATTTTTGCTCCAGGGGGGAATATAAACATTACAGATTAATAGATCTTTTAGTGCTTCTAGAGGATTTATACTGAACTTAATCTTGATATATTGATGATTCCTTGAGTTAGTTGGAATTATTTCTTGGGCTCATTTGTAATCTTCATTAAGCAAAATCGCTATCCCACCTTTCGCATGTCCCCGATCAACCTGCTCTGCGGGAATATCATATACATAGTATTTTTCCTGATCCAAATTTAGTATAGACCAACTTTCTTGCAGGGCCACTATTGCTGGACAATTTTTTGTTATTTCAGCCATCTTTTCTTGAGTTTTCCCTGCAATATTCCAAGAGGAGATCGCCAAGCCTGTGCTAAACGGAAGATTTGTTGTCTTTAATTTGTTTGTTACTGTTCAGGGTCTCCGAGATCCAAGCCCATGAATGATCCCTCTTTGTTGTTTCCCTGTTAGGAGTATTTTTTCTCCAAATTTCTCTTTCGTCATTCTTTATGGAAACAAATATGTTTTCTGCGTCTTGGTGTGGGGGGTTGTTAATTTGGTGTGGGGGGGTTAAAAATTTGATTCAGTCGCTGCATCTTGCGAGATTCTTCTATTATTTGTATCTTTTGGACTTCATGATTCAATACTGGAGTCAAATCATAGTCGTATTCGTGGAGAATCTCACTCTCCTTTAATATATTTCCTGGTATCACTGGAGACCAGAATTCTACAATCGCTGTTGTTGTTTTAGTTTTTTCCGGGAACGTAACTAATTTTATTTTGTTTCTCGCTAAGGATTGTAATGGCTGAATCTTTTGAAACAGACTATTAATTCGGTCTCAATTAAGTGGAGCTTCACCTGAAGGGTATAATTCTGTGATTTTCAGATGGGTAGGCCTGATGTCCTCTACTTGTGGGTACTTTTTCTGGATAGGAAAAGTTCTTTTTGGGATATCTCTTAATGCCGGGATCGTAGGTCCGTGACCTACTAATAAGAAATGTGTTGCCTTTGGATTAAGTTTGTTAAGTTGGTTGGAATTGACTGTTTGGATTTTCACCGGCGACTTCTGCTCTTTTACCTTCGGGTTCTGGGGCATTTCTGCCCTTTCCTCTTTATTTAGTAGTCCGATTGGTGAAGGGGGAATGTTCTGGAATCTTGTTTTACGGGCTTTCTTTTTCTCAATTCTTCATAACGCCTTTCTTCTTTTCAATTTAGTCTTCTTTTGTTTTCTTTTGCTATTTGTACTTTCTGGGCCCTGTGTGCCATTTTTAGATAACACAGTGTCAGCAGTTGCTTTAAAATGTGATATTCTGGGACTGCTCAAAGTCAATTTGGGTTTGCTTTTTGTAAAAATTGGATAATATGCTACAAGCGGTTGGTGTGTCTCTGATTTGTTTTCCTACTTGAAACGTTTTCTGAGTGAATATATCTGGTTATAATCCTGTTTGTCCTTAGATTCCTTAAATAATTTCTTTCCGGTTTGGGTTGCAGTTTCTTTCTTCAGTGGGGAAAGAGCTTTTATTATTTCAACTTTTGGATTGGGAGAATTTTCCCCTTTACATTTACCACTAGCTCCTGCTATTAGTGTTGATTTTAATTATTCTTTCTTCCTTTTTTTCCTACTAGATATTTTAGCATTCCTAATTGAGTTTCAAGCATTTGATCTGAGTTTTCCAATATGTTCCCTAAATGAGTGAGAACTGATTCCAGGATTGATTGCAGAGTGAACAGAGATTTGGATACTGGGGCGAAATTGTTCGAGAGTCCTGTATTTCTAAAAAGAGAAATCTGGTGATTTTTCAAGGAATCCCTCTAGATCGGATGGTTTTTGTGGAGTACTATTCTGAATATTCTGTGTCTCCTTTTGGGATCCCATGTGAAATATCAGATCTTAGATGTTATTATCTGGACAGGTGATGTTATACTCTTGAGATTGTTGTATTTTGAATGATTCCGGTAATATTGATTCCAATACAGTAGAGTTCGGAATTGACTCCTCCAGGTCTATTAAGGTCCTTTTTTGGGGACCTCTGGTGTTCTTTGATTTTGGATTTGGGTTTGATTGATGGTTTGTATTCCATCCTTTCCAGCCTTGTTATTCCCTTTTTTGCTGGATTATCTGATGGTCTTTTTGTAATTGCCCCTGTTCATCTAGGTTTATTTTTGCAAAGTACTTTTTAATTCCAGGGCTTGCTACAGGCTTTCCGTCTCTTATCGTCTTACTGGTGCTCTTTCTAATTGCCTCTTCTGTTCTAATCCTCTTCATAAAGATGGTTCTTGATCTTCATTTTTTATAGGCCAATAGAGTGCAAAAAGATCACTAAGTATTAATTTAGTTGACATTTCAGTTGTCCTGGTTATGCCAAAGAGGTATTACCTGGTGGATCGTGGCCAGCTGTGCACTAATCTGCTGACCCCTGCTGCCCCCTACGTTTGATCCAGCATTAGGAAAGATACCCTTGTCCAATTCCAGTCAGCACAGCCAGGGAGGTTAAACTCCAAAGCGCCAGTACGCCGGTGCGCCGCTTATGCAACACCGAACCTAGCGCCAAGTTCCCGCTCCCTAACTCCCAGTTTCCTATGCAATTGTACAAATCCCACAGACATCAGACATTAGTTACCAATCATTAATTAGTTGATTATTGTACTACTAATACCGCTGGTTATTCCTGCTGTTGAGAGATCCTGTTAATTTAAAGCCTGTTTCCAAATAAGACTTATAAGGCACAACCCGGGCCTTGAAAGACACTATAGTAAATACAGATGGCCACTGAGATGAGATTATAGGGAGTTGCCAGTGTTAGGGTTCATCCACCGCCACCCTTTCTTCACAATGACCATCAGCTCTTGTACTCACAAACTCCTTTCAGATCCCACGCAGCTCCCCATAGCGTCTTCACGGGATCCTTGCTCTGCTCTGCTGCACGACTATTATCAAAATGTATTGCAGCTCCACTGAGGGTAAAGGGTCACTAACAATCATGTTTTTGTTGTCAGCTTACACAGGAGGAAGTAGCACTTGTGGCCTTTACCGTGGACAAGACCTCCTGCCGTAATTTGGGGTCCCTCGTGGCTTCGGCCGCACACCAGGCACCACTCGTGGGTCCTGCCGCGTTCTAAGGTCCCTCGAGGCTTCGGCCGCACACCAGGCACCACTCGCGGCTCCTGCCTCGTCTGGAGAGCCCTCGAGGCTTCGGCCGCAAACCCGGGCACCACTCACGGGTCCCGCCGCGTTCTGGGGACGTTTGCGGCTTCGGCCGCTCACCAGACACCACTCGCGGCTCCTACCGCCTCCGGGGAGCCCGCGCGGCTTCGGCCGCAAACCTGACACCACTTGCAGGTCCCTCGATGTTGTGGGGACCTTCACGACTTCGGCCGCTCACCAGACACCACTCGCGGCTCCTACCACGTCCGGGGAGCCCTCGCCGCTTCAGCCGCAAACCCTTTTCTGAATCGTCAGCCGCAAACCCGGCACCACTCGTGGGTCCCGCCGCGTTCTGGGGACCTTCGCGGCCTCGGCCGCTCACCAGACACCACTCGCGGCTCCTACCGCGTCCGCGGAGCCCTTGCGGCTTACACCGCAAACCCGGCACCACTAGCGGGTCCCACCGCGTTCAGAAACAAACTGTTGCACCTGCAGCTGCAGCGTCAGCGCTGAGTCAGCGTTCAGTGTTCAGGCGGTTCTGCAGTTCTATCCTGCAGGAGAATCTCAAGCAGATCACGAAGTGTATATAATGTAAATAGTTTAGTGGGTTACTGCTTTTGTCTGAGAGATTCTTTTGTTACTTTCAGTTTATAAATTTAAATCCTCATATATAACAGTGACCTACTAACTGTCACCAAAGAGCTGCATGCAAAATGCAAAGGACAGATTAGGGCGATATGATTTTTCCCCCTGATCTTTCGTTATCCTAATGTTGTCATAGGGTTCATTTGGGTAGAAATCAATTCCTATTAGTAAAGACAGCACCCAACCATGTGTTTCTCCAGAGCATATGCTCTTAAACTAAACTGTCTACCAGTGTGACTTCCACACCTCACGGTCCTCTGTCTTTGCAACATTTCCTATACACTGATTTGCACACTGATTCATTTTCTCCAATGTAATGTTTGTGATGTAAAGTGCTGACACCCTATACTGGTATGCATGGTGCTACAAAACAAAAGATAGGCATGTGAGAGAGAGCGGTTATGGAGACTTGAGGGGCACTGTTAAGCGTGGTAGTGAGGGAATCCATGGGGAAGGAGGTCATTGTTGGGCGCCAACAAACATTGTCACACGGGGTGTTGCCAGTGCTAAAGCTGGCCCTGGGGGAAGATGGGAAAAAAGTCACAACAGAGGGCCTTGGGATGCCTGATGACAGGAGCAGCTAAAATTGGACACTTGTGGAATTACACAAAGTAGACACTCCAGTTGCAGCCCTAGTTACCAAATACTATCAATGGTTAGCGAGTTAGGCCTAACAAATGGTGCTGAGGATAGATGCCCCAAAGACAGACCAACTCGAGGATACTTCCATTTCACCTGATCAATTAAAGAGGATTATTACCCAGTTTGGTATTATGCTTACGATAAATAAATGTTGAAATTGCTGTGCCCCACCTGAGAGTGGGTTATGTATATTGAAAATGTAAATTCTTTCACCTGTCCAACTCTGGCACCAGTATGCTTTATACTTTCTTAAAAGAAAGAATAGAGGCCCTCATTTACGAGTGTCACTTCTTATGACGATCCGGTGTTGTAGGCCTCTCAATCATATCTATGGGGTTCCATTTAGTTAGCATTTCGTCACTTACACAGGAGTAAGAGGTACTTGTATTTGTCCATGGTCAATCTGTTCCCAGGTGCCTTTCCCTGGGTTTGTAACATTATTTTGCTACAGTTCTGTCAAATATATTTCTAGTGAGAAGTGAGTCCATTACTAGCTAGAACAGAAGTGAAAATTTACAGAAAGTTCTCATAGGGCTCAGGTGACTGTCTCATATTTTAGAAACTGTACAAAACCTGTAGAACTCAACATAAACTCTGTCACACCACCTGAGTGAAGTAAAACACAAGAATATATCATGGAAACCACAAGATTTTGTTACATTATCTCATGTGTAACAGGACATGGGCCAGGCCAAAATATTCCGACAGGTGGTGAAGAAACATATTATGCTCAGAAATTTACAATACAATGTTACAAGAATAGATCTGGAATCTGCCTAACGTGTACGTGACAAAAGTCCCTCATGTCTAAAGTCAGACAGTTTAACAGTTACATTACTCCCAAGTCCCAGCAATAGGAGCCTGCTTCTGTTTTTTCTTCACCTCGCTGCAGTTTGGTGCATCGCCTGGACCTAACTAACCCTGGTGGAACTGTAGTTCCAGGGTTCTCCATTGCCAGCTGCTGCCCGTGTCAGCCCAAACACAGATTACCCCGGTGGGGGACTACCAGTCCCAGGGTGCAACACCCCTTTAAATCGGTGCCGCTAGCGAGGAAGAGGTGTCTGAGTCAACTTTGCACGTAAAGTGAAACCTCAACCCTGCGGCGCGGGATCCTGCTGCTGTTTTTTTTTCACCTTGCTGCAGTTTGGGGGCATCGCCTGGACCTAGCTAACCCTGGTGAGACCGTAGTCCCAGGGTTCTTCATTGTCAGCTGCTGCCCATATCAGCCCAAACACACATTACCCTGCTGGGGACTACCAGTCCCCGGGTGCAACGCTCCTTTAACTCGGTGCTGCTAGCGAGGGGGGAAGCGTCTAAGTCAACTTCACGCATGAAGCACTGCCTTACCCCCACGGCGCGGTGCGCGCCTTGGCAAAGCCAGGGCCAAGGGCGGGCCTATCCTTGCCCGTCATTGACAGGAAGAGGTAGGGCAGGGCTACCCCTCTTTCAATCCATCTGGCGCTAGGACTCGAATTTGACTTGGGTAAGAAGTTTAATTCTATTCCTTATCCTTAAAAGTAACTTTTTGTGCCTTCTTAAAACCAATAAAGAACTTTTCGGGACAATAACTATTCCAATGACATTTTGACTGAAGGCTGTGGTCAAGCATCAAACTGTGCCGCCCAGGGATCTATCTTGTGTTGTGATTATTGTTCTATGGTTATTAAGGTTAAGGTCATAAGGAGGTTTAATGGTGTAAATCAACATACTGTAGGCACAACCCAGGATAAAAAGCATTGTATTTTTATTGTAAAGTAGTTTTTTTCTCTTTTCTTTTGTTTCTATCAGTGTCTTTGACCTGGTAAACCCTGTTCTAGTACTATTAACAGGCTAAATACAGGAGTAATTTTTAAGAGCTGATATTGCTAGACCATCAGGAAAGGGAATTGGGAATGGGACGCTTACACCGACACACATTACTTAATTCAATAATTGTAATGGGAAAGAAAAAGGCAAATCCTCAGAAATAAGAAAGAGTGCAGCAGAAAACTGCTCCAAAGACGAAATTGATAAGTTGATTGAGGTCGAATCAATGCTAAATATCAAATGTACCTCAATTAATAGGAAAAAGGAAAATATTACTGCCTTCTATAACAAATGTTCTACAAATCCCCAGGCAGGGAGTACCATCATAAAGAGCCAGATAAATGTTTATTGACCATCAGCCTGGTACTACAGAGACTATCAACTTACAACAAAAGATCACCAGCCAGAGTTATTATACTCTCCACCATGAGCTGGACAATCGTTTGCTGGCTGAGATTAAAGAAATCGAGAAAGGTGCGGAGTCCCTGACTCCGGTTGTGTGCTCAAATAGATATTCTCCGCTAGCCTCAATGCAAGGGTCAGATATATAGAAATTGTTGACTTATTACCAATACCCCCCAAGAGAAACACGCAACCACAACACACTAACCTCATACATGGAACACCTAGGAAATCGCAAGGCCTCTTAAAGGGACCTGTAATACAGGCAAATAGTCCCCCAATTAATCAAAGTTCACAATAAATAGAAGATCTTTTGGTCAGAGTAGACTTGCTAACCAAAGAAGTCACCAACCTTAAGATATTCATATGTAATGTATCCATCTCCAGTGACACACGTAGGTTGGTTGAACCCTGTTTGGGCTGTGCAAAAAAAATCAGTCTTTACCTTCTTCTATGGAAAAAACAAACAGAGACCCCATGATCCAACAAAGGTAGGGAGGAAACTAAAAGAACTAAGAGCGGGCAATCATAAAGAAGGTCCAAAATCTGTCCCACTATCAAAGATCAATGGAGATGCCTATGGGTGTGAAAATAGATCGTTTCACACTTCCACCAGAGGGGTTAGACCAGAGAACGAGACCACATGGAGGTAGGGAGGCCAGAGGAATACCATTTATAAAAATGCACATAGTAACAGCAGTGGAGGGGGGGGTTGCAAATTGGCAAAGCATATGTAGGACTAAAAGAGCTTGGGACCAGGATTACCAAGCCTCACCCTACATGAGTAACACAACCACTGACCAGGCGTAACACAGGTTTTTTAATACCACACACATGAAAACTGTGTTTATGACTAATATTCCAAAACTCACTCTTTTCTCATATAGCGATTGATGAAGAGTTATTGAAAAATAAAGTTATACAATGGATTTGACACAAACGTGATTGTTTGTTGGTAATACACTCAGACCTACTGGAGGTGGAACGTTTATGAAGTGAAAACTCACCCTATGACACTATATTACTTACACTAAGAACAAAAGATATAGCTGGTGGGCTAATCGCACTTGAACAGAGAACAGGACCATATCACTCTAGCCTGGTGAGATTTAGATTACATAACGCTAGTGAAATACTAAATAGGAGCCACCATAACCATGTTAACTGAAGACAACACCCTAACTCCGATGCCTCACACAAAAACCTGGAGACAGTCGATTGACAGCCAATGCCACCCATCTTACTTAATCAAAGAGAGGGACCACCTTCCTTTCAAAGGATAAATCCATCAATATCCCCTCGTAATCCCATGTACCCAGATATGGGAGAAAGAGGGGCTAACTTTGATGAAGGTGACACCCAGCCGCAGAGAGATTTGGTACAGCTTTCCTAACTACGATTGGTATCCTGGAACATATCATGCCTGAAACAGAAATTAAAAGATTTAGAATGGCAGGAGTATATTAACTCCAGTAAAATCTGCCTGTTACACGAAACATGGCTACTTGAAACCCCACACAAACTTGGGTACAAAACATTTAGCACTTGTGCTATACCTTCTGTTAGAGGTAGACCCTCTGGTGGTCTTGTCACATTGATTAAAATCACTCTAGAAGTAGAAACATCAAGGTTGTTACATCCCCTCACAAGATATATTAGGGATAAAGGTATTAACCAAAGACAAAACAGAAATATACATATTGAACATCTATAACAGACCAAGTCCCTCTAGCAAGAAATCCCTAGTGATAGAGCAGATTGAAATGTTTCTAAGCACAATTGATCCAGGGGCCATAATATTAGTAGGAGGTGATTTTAACAGGAAATTTGAACCCGTAGTACGATTGGGTAATATTATCCTTGAAGAAGAGGATATGGCAAACAATATTCCATTGCTAGAGGTTGGATCTGCAGTGCCTTGCACAGTGGCCACCTCACAGCCTATCCGACTAGTTGCTGGATAGGGATTAAGGGCCAGCAATGGCAGGTTGCCTTTTGACTGACCGAGTGCTCCTACTTTCATCAGGAGGTCTATTAAGAATAGTATTGACTACATACTGGTATCAGTTAATTCCTCGTCCTGCATGTACAATATAAAAATTGAAGTCCGAGACGACAGTGACCATCTCCCGTTATATCTAACAATAGAAGGCACTCTTTTCTAACCCTCAACCCATTATTAGTAACAATCGAAGATCCCTGAAATGGCTATCAATAGTGGGCAAAGTAGAGACAATGGCAAAAATATACAACACCTTTACAGAAGTTATTCTTCCTTATATCGAATTGCCCTGGGCAGAAATCCCCTTAGTGAATATACACCAAACCAAGATAGATACATTAAAATTGTTCATGACAAAAACACTAAGAAACAAGATGGGGAAAACAGAGACAACCACTTGTTCTAATCAGTGGTAAAACACAAATGGCGCAAAGCTAAGACAGAGCTGCTAGTAGCAGCAAAATCTAATAATACTGAGGCACCAAGAGAAAAAAGGGCAAGGTACAAAAGGTTAATAACCCGAACCAAGAGAAATTGGGATGACAGTATGTGGTCCGAGTTGATTATAGCAGCTAAAACTAAAGATCCCGTGGGCTTTTGAAACCTAATAGCTAAAAGAAATAAAACAGGAAAAAGCAGTTTGGATCTTTTTTTGGATCCAAATACTTGGGTGAATCATTTCACGAAACTCTATGCTGAGGTTACTAGTGAAACAGCTATTACTTATCATAGAACCACGCAAAGCACGCCTATATTCCCCATAATGGCACAAAATCCTACTCTTATTTTTAGTCTAGATGAAACGCTAGCAGCAATAGATGCTGTCAAGCCCGGGAAAGCATCGGGCCCTGATAAAATTCCAGGCGATCTGCTGAAACATGATAAAGCTGTTTGGGGGCCGTACATCAATCGTCTTTGTAACGCTGTGGTGGCTGGAGCCCCACTACCAGAGTCCTGGAAGGGGGCTGAAAATATTCCAATTTTTAAAAAGTGGAGGGGGGCATCAAGATTCGATAAATTACCTCCCCATAAGCCTTATTGACACCCTACAAAAGATCTATACAAGACAGCTCTTATTAAAACGTAATGATTGGTTAGAGGGGAACAATATTTTATCACAATATCATGCTGGGTTCAGAGCTAGAACTAGCACAATCAATCAGGTTTTTAGACTTCTTTGTATGGGCTGGAAATATACAGTTTTAAAGAAAGGGCACCTGTACATAGCTTTTATAGATTTGAAGGCTGCCTTCAACCTTATTCCCAGATTTTTGCTTTGGAACTCTTTAAAAACACACGGTGTTCCTGAGGATCCTCTTAACCAGATAATAAGATTACATGAAGAGAATTGTGCAAAAGTAAGGTAGGGACCAAGGGGAGAATTAACTGAAGCAATCCCCGTAAGCAGGGGCGTAAAACACGGTTGTGTGATGGCCCCCACCCTCTTTTCACTATTTGTGAAGGACGCCCCAGAATATCTCTTGGGGTGCGGCCACAATTCTCCAAAGTTGGGTGGGATGCCTGTGCCAGCCCTGTTATTTGCCGATGATACTATTTTAATCTCACAAACCCCGAAGGGACTTCAAAATCTATTGCATTCATTTAGTGACTATTGTGCTACAAAAGGCTTGGAAATCAACTTCAATAAAACAAAATACATGACAGTCAAACCGCACAAATTGTTTAAGAAAAACTTTACCATCCTGGAAAAGAGGATAGAGTACGTGCCGAATTTCAATTATTTGGGTATTATATTAGATACCAAACTGATGTGGTCTCCACATCTCCAGAAAAGCAGGACCATTTTGATCCAGAACTCTGTACCAATACTAAAATAAACATAAGAATAGTATTACTAAAGCTGTAACTCCCGCACTCGAAGTATACAAATATAGGGTACAATTGGTGACCCTGTATGGTGCAGAACTCTGGGGGGGCCTCGTGCAGGAACACATTTGCGGGGGAAGAAAATAAGGTTTTGAGGATGTTATTACACCTCCCTGTAAGAACTCCCATGATCCCTATTATTATAGATTTGAACTCAAAGCGCTTAGACCACCAAGCAATCTTAAAACCCGTATTATTCTGGGTGCGCAAATGATGCACCCCAGAATTAGCTAGGTACAGAGAAGGATTAGAAGAGATCCTAAGATTTGCTTAATCCGTCTGTTTTATGTAGGTCAAACATGTAAGCCTATGGTTCTACAACCATCTTTGGGAAACCCCTGCTTTAATTACACAATCCGCAAAAAAGATATTGAAAGGTACATTTTGGGCATTCATGCAAAATAGTGTTTTTCATAGTTCTGTAACTGATTGACACACCAGTTTCTTACATAAAAGTCTTGTCCGCTCTTTGAGCCATATCTGGACGAAGTCCAACGCCAACTTGCAAAAACGTTATATATGAAGTTCCGTTATGTTATCTTACAAGTGCATTCCAACACAACCAAATGGGGTTGTAAAGATGGTGAGTCTTTAGTGATAATGGCTATTGTTTGTGCCAATCCAACACACCAGAAAATGACTCCCACATACTAATATTTTTTGTCCAGCATATGATACTCCAAGGCGAAAATGGATTAAGCAAATTTGTCGGAACTTAGGGATCAGATCATGCTCTGATGCAACAAGAGACTGACACTACTCAGAAAATAGTTTTTAGTGTCAGTAGGTTTCCATTTGCAGTTAATTTAGTAAGAACATTTTAATGTAATATCCTGACGTGAGATTCACTATTTGCACCCCATGAGCTTTGATCGTTTATACCCTAGCTGAACATAAGCTATACTGGAATAATTAAGATTTATATCTATCTCTGACATGTTATATCACTTCCATCTCCATATTGCAGACAGAGATTATATACTTTTTTTCTCAGGAGATACATGCATTGATTTAAAGGGAAACATTTTAGCTACTGTATCTAGGTGCACCTAGATAGCCCTTAGTTGGCACCTTTATCTGTTTAGAGGCTACCTTGGAGCAACTAGAAATTATACATACTCTAGCACTTTATAGTATTTGCACTTTTCTCTTCTCATGGATTATGAGATTGTTCCAGGAGTTACATGAAGCTCAGCACCTTCTAGGACTTGCACTTTATTCATATCTAAAACTCTTGTAATGAACAGATATTTTTGTTCGCACCAAAATAAATATTCTAGCAATTGTGAACTGTATTCCTCGCCTGGAAGTTTTAAATCCTCGGTTTTAATTGAATAGACCTGAAAATACCCAATCTCTTAAAAGTATTTTAATTGTTTTAACTTCGTCTGGTTTTTAAACTGAATGATAGCTGGAAATGAATTTTAATGATTGTTTAAAGAAGGGATTACTGGTATTTTAGAATGAGTTAGAATGCTTATCTGTTGTTTTTTTTGGTATCTTCTATGGTTTTTTAAAGCGAATAAAGATTATTAAATGAATGGCTGAAAGAAATAGATGCTGGCTCAGAATGGCCAACATTATCTTTGTGTGTCTGGCGCTCCCGACTTTAGATTGTATGTGCTCTGTGCCCAAGCCAGTTTCCTCCACTTTTGGCTGCACCCCACCCCCTTTCAACCGCATGCTGCTGTCAAGGCTGACCTTGCTTCTCCATGGCCTCTCCAGACAATGCTTTTCATAGCACCTAAGACTCCTCGATGCGAGGTGGATACGGTGGAATGCCTGCTTTGGGCCTGGGACGTTCTCCAAAAGTGATCGGGCAGCTCCATACTTTACGCCACGTCCATGCACCTGGCTTGCAATCCGGTGTTTCCCCCCTACAGACCCCTAGCATGGCTAAGCGTGCTGCGCCCTTAGGCCTTACCACTTTCGCCGATATCTATCCTGGTGACTCCTTCTTTCCTCTTCCCTGGGATGCGGTGCCGCTGGATCGGCTTCTTTATTAACAGATTTGTGCGACTTGTATATACACCCCCACTTTCCCTGAGGCCCCCCCCCAGTGCTGACTGCCCTAGAGGTAGTCCATACCGCTTGCTCATTTTACAAAATGGTCACCCACCTCTATGCTTTATCGCTTGCCGCTTCCCCTGCCAACACTGACAGGGCTCGCACCTCTTGGACGCAGACCTTGGCCGTGACGTACCCCGGGATGTTTGGTTGTATTGCTGCAATCAAATCAATCGTTTGTCTCCGATCTATCGCCTCCGGCTCATACATTTCAAATATATGCATAGGTTATACCGCACTCCTGTTTCACTCCATATAATCTGGCTCCTTGACAGTGACCCTTAACCCTGCCCGCAGGTCGGGTCGCTCCCCACGCCGCAAGGCTACTCCTGTGCACTCGTGTCCCTGGCCCCACTGCCGCCGCTGACGTGAGTTCGCCACTGGTGTGCTCTCTTGTGCTGCCTGCATTGTGGTTCTGACTGTTGGTTTGTTTATTTAATTTTCTGCTTTGTTTGTATTCCTTGGTTGCTCTTAGCGCTCCTTGCCTCTCTGTACCCCCCCGCACCCTGCTTCCCGCTGCTACCCCCCTGCGGCCCAGCCCCCTTTTGCCTTCTTTGTCCCGCCCATTGCCCGCCCCGCTCCCGCCTCCCAGCTGCTCCACACTCCCATTTCGCCTTTTATGGAGAACACCGTCAAAACCCCTGGACCCCGCACACCCCGCAACGCCAGACTCCGTTACGACGCCAACACCCTCCTCGCTCTCAACACCGGCCGAGACCACCACTGCTTTCAGGCTGCCCCGAAGCGCACCCACGGACCCTTCTCCTGCCACACCTGCAGCTTCACCTGCGACAGAACCACTAAACCTCCAAGGACCGGACCCAACCACCTTTGCTGCATACTCCTCAACACCTGCTCCGCACGCAAACATGCCATCGAGCTGTGGGACCTTCTCGACACAACGGAACCAGATGTAGCATTCCTGACCGAGACCTGGTGGAACGACTCCTCGGCACCAGACATCCCAGATGGATGCAAGATATCCTGCAGAGACGGCACCCGCGAAATCGGAGGAGGAATAGCCATCGTCCACAAATCCACACTCCAGGGCCACACCCTCACAGGCGACTCTTCAACTCCGCCGAATACCTCCACTTCCGGATCCACACCGACCCCAACACCACTCTCAGAGGAACACTCGTCTACAGACCTCCCGGACCCCGGACCCTGTTCAGCAACTCCATCGCCGACCTCACCAGCACCCATGCACTCTCCTCCACAGACTACATCCTCCTCAGGGACCTGAACTACCACCTCGAGTACAACAACGTCACCAACTCCGCCACCCTGATCGACAACCTCGCCAACCTCGGATTCCGACAACTCGTCAATGTACCCACCCACGCCGCCAGCCACACGCTCAACCCCATCTTCTCCACAAGCACCCACATCGCCTTCAACCACACCACCGAACTCCACTGGACCGACCACCGATGCATCCACTTCACATTCAAGAAGGAAATCACGCACCACCGCACCCAACAGCTGCCTCGTCGCTGCAGGGTCACAGTCACCGAGGACCATCTGACATCCGCCATCGCCCTGAACTCTCCTAGCGACCCCACCGGCCCAGACACCGCCGCCCGGAACCTCAGACAGGGGATCGAAGACTGCGCCAACACTCTCGCCCCGCTAAAGAAACCCTCCATCACCCACCCAGCAAGAAGACTGCCTGGTTCACCGAAGAACTCCAGACCTCCAAAAACACATGTCGGAAGCTAGAGAAGAAATGGCTCCAAGACCGCACATCAGACAACCACGCTGCCCTCAAGGACGCCACCCGCAGACATCACCAACTCATGTAAATGTAAATGCGTTTGTATTTATATAGCGCACTTCTACCCAGAGGTCTCGTAGCGCTGTATTCATACTGCTGTGGAACCCATCCTGGCTTTCCTGTGAAATGTCCACTCCTGGGCACCCCCAAGGTGAAGCCAGGCATCCAAGCGCTGCTGGGGCTGTTGTGGAGATTAAGCAAGCTATTGCCCAGAGTCATAGAGTGGGACCCATGATTAGACTAGGCACCGAGGCGAGAATTATAAGTTCTGGGAAATTGAGTCCAAGAGCTGCCGAGGCGGGAATTGAACCCTGGTCCCAGGCCAGACCTCTGCATCAGGGTCTGCCGCTCTAACGATTGAGCCACGCTTCTCCACTAGAACAACCAAGAGATCCTCCTTCAAAACCCGCCTTGACAACAATGCACACGATTGCAAAGAACTCTTCAGCATCATGAAGGAACTCTTCAACCCCAGCGCCAACCCCAACAACATCCCGCCCTCGCAAGAACTGTGCGACTCACTGGCCACCTTCTTCCACAGTAAGATCGTCGACATCCATGACAGCTTCAACGTCCCGCCCGCTCCGACCACGACAGACCCCACCCCGAACGACACCAACCTACTGACCTCCTGGGCCCACGTCAACGACGACAAAACACGCAAGATCATGAACTCAATTCACTCAGGATAACCAGCAGACCCCTGCCCACACCACGTGTTCAACAAAACAGACTCTACCATCGCACCCCAACTGCGAAAGGTCATCAACATCTCCTTCGACTCAGCGACGTTCCCGGAAAGCTGGAAGCATGCCGAAATCAACGCCCTCCTCAAAAAACCCAAGGCAGAGCCCAAGGACCTCAAGAATTTCCGGCCCATCTCCCTGCTCCCCTTCCCGGCGAAGGTGATTGAGAAGATCGCCAACATACAGCTAACTCGCCACCTCGAGGACAACAGCATCCTAGACCCATCGCAATCCGGATTCAGACGGAACCACAGCACCGAGCCAGCCCTCATCGCCGCCACAGACGACAACCGACGCCAACTAGACAACGGCAAAACCTCTGCCCTCATTCTCCTGGACCTGTCAGCTGCCTTCGACACGGTCTGCCACCGCACACTAAGAACACGCCTCCAAGAAGCCGGAATGCGGGATAAAGCCCTGGACTGGACCACTTCCTTCCTCTCTGGCAGAACCCAGAGAGTCCGCATCTCACCCTACCGAGCCGAAGCAACCGACCTCATCTGCGGTGTACCCCAGGGCTCATCCCTCAGCCTGACGCTGTTCAACATCTACATGGCCCCCCTCGCACAAGTGGCCCGCCAACACGACCTAAACATCATCTCCTATGCTGACGACACCCAGCTCATCCTCTCCCTTACCAAGGACCCGCACACCGCCAAAACCAACCTCCATGAGGGTATGAAGGCCGTCGCTGAGTGGATGAGGAACAGCCGCCTGAAGCTGAACACGGACAAGACGGAAGTCCTCATCCTCAGCCCTACCCCGTCTGCCTGGGACGACTCCTGGTGGCCGAAAACACAAGGTACAGCACCGACACCCACGGACCATGCTCGCAACTTGGGATTCATCCTTGACTCCTCCCTCTCCATGTCCAAGCAGGTCAACGCCGTCTCCTCCTCCTGCTTCAACACCCTCCGAATGCTTCGCAGGATCTACAAGTGGATCCCGATCAAAACCAGAAGAACGGTGACCCAAGCCCTCGTCAGCAGCTGGCTGGACTACGGCAACGCACTCTACGCTGGAATCCCGACCAAACACCTACAGCGACTACAACGCATCCAGAACGCCTCGGCCCGCCTGATCCTCAAACTCCCCCGTCGCAGCCACATCACCCCCCACCTAGGAGACCTGCACTGGCTCCCCGTCGACAAGGTCCTCACCCACGCACACAAAGCACTCCACAACTCCGGACCAGCCTACCTGAACAGCACACTCAACTTCTACACCCCCACCCGCCAGCTCCGTTCCCCCAATCTCACCCTCGCCGCCGTCCCTCGAATCCAACGGACTACTTCTGGAGGCAGATCCTTCTCCTTCCTCGCTGCCAAGACCTGGAACACCCTCCCCACCCACCTACGGCAGACCCAGGACCTGCTCACCTTCAGGAAGCTCCTCAAGACCTGGCTCTTCGAGCAGCAGCACCCCCCCCCCTCAGCACCTTGAGTAGTGCGCTCTATAAATACAGTGATTGATTGATTGATTGATTGACAGATGCGTACGCTGCTCTGCCCCCGCAGCTGATTTCTCACATTTGGCCTGGCTGTGTCCCAAGGTCTCTGCCTACTGGCTGGCTGTGTGTGAGACCATCGGAGACATTACGCTAGAGTGCCTCGATACGGATCCGTTGGTGTGTCTCCTTGGTTATGTCAAGCAAGGTCTAACGCCAACTGTAAACACACTGCCATGCTTCTGGTCCTTGCCAGGCGCAGAGTGTCTCTCCACTGGGGACGCAAACCGGCGCCCAAAGTCACTGGTTGGCTGGACGATGCTGCCCATTGTCAAACGCTTCTGGGCAAATTCTGGGACTTAATGCCTGCAGGTAGCCATCCTCCTGACATTTGAACGCCCCTTGTCTCTTATCATCATAGTAAGCGGGCCACTGACTTCACCCGGCTCTCCCTTTGGAGATTCTTCAATCCCAAACAGTGTCGTTGTTACTGAGCCTCCCCACCATCCGCGCTTTCCAGCCCTATGACCGTCACACTTTAATTTCTTAGGGTATTTTGAATTATGAAGGTGCCTTGCTTTGATACGTGCTTTTTCTTCCCTAGGTTCTGTTGAGCAGGAATGATGTAACTCCAGTGACATGTGCCATTATCTTATTATCTATTATGTCATGTTGCCATTTGTTTTATGCAGTGCTCTTTTTCTATGGAAAAATCAATAAACAAAGTTTAAAAAAAAACTTTGTGTGTCTGGATATACTTTTGAAGCCTACAGGGCCTGTTGCTAAGGCAAGCAGGCAGAATGCAGTAACATGGACGTGTACTCTCGTGCAAATGCCTTGCAGCTTACTGGCAGGCAAAGTGCAAGCTGTCTATCAGTACTGCCACATGAGCTGAAGCAATAATTATAGATTTGTCAACAATTTCCATCATTATTGAATTATCACAATATCAAGTTGCACATAATGGATGCCACCATTGTTATCTAAACTTAGGTTCCACATTCCCGCCCCTTTGATAAACAATGATGATGGCATACTAAAGCATTCATAAATTCTCTTTTTCAACATTTTGCTCACCAACAGACGTTGGTAGATATGTGCAGACATAACAATTGAATATATAAATTTAATCTGCGTATAAATTTACCATTTGAACATATTTGTTCTCTGCATAATTTTCTCAATTCACTCTATTGTTCCATTTCCCCACCCTCTTCGATGTCTAATTCTTCATCTTGGTACAGCACTTCTGTACCACTGTCATTATCTCAAGGCGAGGGCTAAGTATAGCAAAGTGTTCAGAATACACTATAAGGAGTGTAGTTATTATAATGGCAAAAATCGGGTTGCAGATTGCCAGTAACACCCATGGCCATTTCCTTTCACTGTTCTGTACATTTTGGGGGCATTGTTCTAGTCATTGGTATGGGTGGCTAGTGTGGCTAGTGGGAAGAATTTCTTACTGTCTGCTGTACTATCACACTTGCAAAAAATCTGCTGAGGAAGTGTAGTGTAGTTCCTATTATCCCAATAGGCTCTGCGCATTGGAATAATACCTTCAATAGTATAGGCCTAGACCAGACGTTAACTAGGTCTTCTACTGTCGATATTAGACTTAAAGTTTTGGGTTTGCCAGCTAGCTCAGAGTTCACTAGAAACTTTCTCGAATAGGCAAGGAGGAGTTGAACCTCCCTGGATAGACAAGAAGGGATTTAGTTTCTGACAACCATAGAACATGACAACTTTGCTCTCCCCTAATCAAGAGTGTATCTCTAGAGTCGTGTGAAAACAAAAGACAACTTATTTTACTCAGTCAGTACGTGCATTCTTAGTCTCACCAGATTGTAGAGAAAAGGAAGAGACGGGCGTGTTCAATAAAAGATGTTATTTATTGATCAGTCTCTTTTCTCGTACAAGAGAAATGGATCGATATTATCGCAATACTTATGGTTAAGTAAAGTGCATACAATAAAAGCAGAAGTATAAAATAATACTGTAAAAACATTTATATGGTTTCTAAGCCATATGTAGGTTTAAAATGGATAAAATAGATATATACATATACATTTGACTAATCGTACTCAACTGGTGTTTCTAACTACGCCTACCCCGGTGTACCTGACCT
This sequence comes from Lissotriton helveticus, assembly GCF_964261635.1. Taxonomy (NCBI): domain Eukaryota; kingdom Metazoa; phylum Chordata; class Amphibia; order Caudata; family Salamandridae; genus Lissotriton; species Lissotriton helveticus. Next base: position 491,235,058 of record NC_136067.1, on the reverse strand, counting down.
AAGCCTAATACGTGGGCGGGAATAGAAAGTAGCAGTTTAAGTTAAGTTTGTTTTGCCAAGTGACTGACTCAAGAATTCTCTGCGAGGGGTTATTCAGTTCTGTACCTGGAATTTAGGATGAATGAGGGATGGTATCTCTCGTCTCTGGTCTCGATATTCCAGGCTGCCTGCGAGGGCTACCCGGAAGCGCCGGAGCTGGATTTCTCGGCAGGAGAAAGCAGCGTCTCGTTCTCAGCGCGTCAGGAAGGCGGGGCTGCGCCAGCGGGGTCTGCTCTGCTCTGGGCTTCGGCAAGTCTGGCTGCTCCGATCTCGTCACCACCGCGTGTGTTTGCTTAAGGCAATACCGGTAATATTTATACCTGTAAGGTGCCGAGATTGACGTAAGGATGGACATAGATACGTCAATAAGGATGTCATACGACTTGGTCTTTAGCACATTCTTTTGCTGAAGTTCTCGATGAAATCAAAACAATGGCCGCAGGGTTTTTCCCGGGGTGTCATAGGTTTGATTTGTTTTGAGAACTCCGTATGCCTTATCAGGGGCTGGAGGAATATCGCTTGTCTAATTAGATGGCAAGCGTTATGACATAATCAGATAACACGTTCCTGTGCCGTGGTGTGGCTTAATCAGATAACGGTTTCTGCATCATGGGATGGCTGCTAGTTAACTTGTTAACCAGAACAGGGTCAGGAATAGGGGGATCGATACAGAACCTATAGGAATACATCACACCCACTCCACGCTAACTATGGCCATGTTTACGAATCTAGGCATAGTAAAACATACTCTAGAGTATTGTGTATACCTTACCACCCCAAAATACATATAATGCATTTCGAATTTATCTAATATACGAAAAAATAGTCACATGTATTATATGCACTCAAGCTGTAGAATAATGCCAAAGTAATCAAGCATATGTATACATTATTACTAATCGAATATGAGAATTACACATGAAATGGCTCTTAATACAGAAGAAAAAGTTCGAGACCATTCCATCACAGAATAAAATAATTATGAACATACCAGCGGGCAGCTAATGTCTATAAAGCATCTAAAAATAGAAATTTTAGTTCTCTAAGAATAGTTCTTACTTTAAGCAGAAGATAAGTGTCCCGAAAAAATCGTAAAAATATTTTGGGGCTGCTGAAAAAATTGCTGTCCGTGAACTGGAGGGAAAATTGTTCATGGTATTCTGTTATTAAAGTTGAAGGCCAAATTCAGGGAACGCCGTGTGCTAGCTTGCTCAAAAGTCTCTATTTCTGCTCTGGAGAGAACATCATATCATTTAGACTGTCGAAAAAGCTGTCAACAGCTTCCTGTGAGAGTTCCACTAACTCGGAAAAGGATGTAACCATGCATTCATGGGCATGATTGTCTCCATTGACGTTTTGATTAATATTGCTGACAGACGGTCGTACCTGATCGATGCTGCTTTCATCTTGAACTTCACTACCCCTTAATCGTAGCGGTGAAGTCTCCACGAATGCCGTCATCAGGATTGGCAGCCGTTGAGGGCAGCACAAAGCATGAGCCTTTATTGGGCTCAACAATGTTTCTGCATCCATTGGCGCATCCGATTGTAGCGTCAGACAGGTGTCCAACACGCATTCTTCTCCGCACAGCATGCACCTTAATACAGGTAAAACACATCGATGCCACATTGGTCGAAATGAAAGAAACCAAGTCATGTTCAGGTCTCTAAGCCGGGTTAGTCCCAGGATTTTTGATATCCGGTCCCGGTATCCAATGGCTCGGATTGTTTCTTCCCTTGTCGCAGGTGTTTTGTCTGTGACACGGTTTGCCATAACGAAATATAAGGACTAAGAATAGAATTCCTGCAATTAGTCCCAAAATGAGGGGAAGTCCGACAAAAATCGAATGGACGAAGTCTGGAAAAATACCCAGTATGGCTTTGAATGGTGTTAATGCCATCGAAAATACTGTCTTAAATACTTTTGAGACTCCACTGGTATCAGAAATATTTAAGATTTCATTCAGGATTTCTGCGAAATGTATGGGGGAATTAGTTGATAACAATGAGTGAATCTCTGCAGTCGTCCTTGCGACTAGGAGATCATACGTTTCTTTTGATGACGTGAGCCTGGTTGGCGTCTGAAGAAGCACTGTTTTCATTCTGCTTAAAGTGTCTATTCGAATAGAAGTAATTTTCAAGTTGGGCCATGCCCTTGCCTCCCTGTCTGGAAAGGAGCTGGGGAACAATAAGCGTCCACAGCACTTGACCTTCGCAGTCGTAGTTATGAGATAAGGAGTCCCGGGCATAAGACTACAGCATCTGCGGTCCACAATTAGAATGTAACTCCCATTATAGAGTCTTTGAAAAAAACGGTTCTATCTCTGTTGCAGGTGTGCCTAGCTGGTGACATGAAAGGTTATTTGAGTTCCCTTCACAGGCTCCATGCAAACTAATTCCATTACACAGAAGTGTACCGCTTAGTGACATCGCACAATTATTGCCACTAAGAAACACTTTCTGTCCTTTATTACTGACACATGCATGTGAATAGGGCAAGTTCCATGTTGTCTTAATGTACCCTTTTCCCAATTTTTCGTACATGCCAGCCTGTATATATTTTTGGCAGTATTGAAACCTGAAGGTTGATATTGGAATATTAATTATCCCATGTATTATCCATTCACTGACAGGTCGTTCTGACATTGTCACTGGTAATCTCTCGAGTTTCTCAATGCTCAGGATTGTATAATCAGCACCCTTTTGTGCCATACTGATTTGTTTATCAGTAAGGTTAAAGATATTGAATAGTGACGTTGTGTTGATTAAACGCCAAGGCACATAGCCTGAACGCAGATTTTGTAACGTCCAGCCAAGCTGTACAATAGAACGCAATTGAGACTGACCGTGTTGTAACAACAGTAAGTCTTGCGATAAAATGTCGATTGCTGAAGACACAATGCTGTCCAAAGAAAAAATTCTGGAGGACAGAGTCATTAACCCATTGTCCACTACAGAAAGTGATTTTTCCAAATTAATACGGTCAATTTCCCGTATACTTTCTGCTGTCTCAATTTGAGTCACCTTCCAGGCCTCGTTGTAAGCTGCATATACAGAGGCTGCTATGAAACGTTTCTGACGCTGTTTGCGCGGTCCCATAATGAAATCACGCAAGTCAGCACCATCAGTAAGTAAAGTTAGGTGTTGCTTAATTTCTGTCAGTGTGGAAGTTTGTAGCCATTGAAGGCATAATTTACCCACACTGTAGGTGGTTATTATCCCTGGGTGTTGTCTTTGGGAATATCTAGGGTCTGGCCTGGTCAATGTGAACCCCTGTGTTTTGTTCAGGAATCTATCTTGACAGTTATTAGTATCTGTGGGCCAGATCAACCATTGTTTCCAATCAGGATGTGTTCTGTTTTGGTTTAATACATAGTTTACGTCTATCTCTTTATCTGTAGAGCTATTGCTGTCCATTGTTGGCTTTGGAATAGACGGTTTATTTAAGTCTTTGATTTTGGCTAAGCCAAGACAGGTGGTTTGTTGAACAGTGTCATTCAAAAATATAATTTGTTCTGGGATCATGCAGGCTCTAAACAATGATCCTATACCTTGTACTTGCCATTCTTTTGTACCCCAAACACTTTTTACTTCAACATTTTTGTCCCAATAATCAAAACCAAAAGTATTCATTTGTTCAAAAAATGAGTCTGAATATATCAATTTCGTGTTTGTTAGCATGATCTTTGTCCCTGTCTTATTTGACAATTTGAAATAAAAAGTTTCAGCATTACTTGTGTTGAACCCTGAAAAGTATGAATATTTGTCGTAAAAGGTTCTTGAGCTTCCTTTTGGAGGGGTCGCACAATGTTCCCATTGATTATAATTTAAAACATTTCTAGGTTGTGCAGATTTATGTAGAAAAATGGTTACCATAGTGGTTGTAACAGTACATACTATCATAATTAGTCGAACCCTGCAAATAATCATGTTTGGTAAATTTAGCAGACATCACTAAGTCAGACATCATATCATTTATGTTTTCAAAGTCCCAATCATCAGCAAATGAGCTTGGTTTTACAAAGTCACTTAACGAGATCTTAATTTGGTGTGGATATTTCAGGATTTCAACCGGACCATAAATTTCGTAGTCAGTATTGTCCCATGCTACCCCACCTGGTATAGGATTGGCTGTGAAGTTGACTGAAGAAAGTTCTCTTTTCTCGACGTGTGAAGATGTGTGTGGCTTGAGGATCAAGTTGATTTTCTGACTTGCTGTGTCCATTTTAGCATATTTTCCCTCAATGAAGCGTCCCAAAGTTAGTATCATGATGAGCCAAAGTATGAGGATAAATGCACCAAAGCCCACCCAGAATTCAATCCATGGAGAAATTAGATATGTTTCTTTCAGTTGTTTCAAAAGTTCTGTAGCTTTATCTTTAAAGGTTTTTGATGGAGGAATCATCGAAGTTTATGAAGTAGCCGAATGCAGTTCTGTCAATTGTTCTAATTGCTTCAAGATTACTGTTTCTTGCATATTCGTTTGTTAATTCATTGTAGGTTGGTGTGTCTCTGCTAAATGTTTTTATTTGGGTTGTTAGAGGTCTGAGTTCCAATGCATTGTTGCATAGTCCTTGTTGTTGTTCTGTAGGCGTTTCGAATGTGATTAGCCTTTTAGTTTGGACCTCTGTATTTGTAGCAAACCTTGGTGTTCTGCTACTTATCGGGAGTCCACTTGGCCTACTGTTTGTTATCGGCCACATGATTGTGGTTTTACCAGGTCGATGGATACGACTCGGTTCTCCTTTTTACCAGCAAGCGGCAGTAGTACAACTGATCTTGTCCCGTTGATAGACAAGACAGGAACTGCTTTTCTGTAAGAAGGCCCAAATTCCTTCTTTACCGCGATCTTTTCTCTGACTAGATCCCCGACTTTTGGAATCCAGACAGGTCTTGCTGGGACAGGTGGTGGTTCTTCAGTGGTTGTTGGCTGCTGTTTCAACTTTATGTTGCTCAGGTCTTTTCTTGTTTTATTTAAGTCCTGTAAAATAGCCAAACGATCTTTGATATCAAAGCTTTTTTCCTTCACCACTGAAGTCTGACTGTCAAGATCTAAGACTAACATCCTAGTTCCAAACAATAATTTGTACGGACTGAATCCCTTCAGAGAATTTCTTGGCAAGTTATTTAGACTACGTTGGACACTTATTAGATGTTTGACCCACCCAGCTCCCGAACCTAATACCTTAGCTGTTATAGATTGCTTTATGTCACGGTTTTTTCTTTCTACAATTCCGTTCCCCTCAGGGTGAAATGGACAAGAGTACCGCAATGTAACGCCCATGCTGACCATGGCCTCCTTATAAGCTCTAGAGCTAAAAGCAGGACCCTGGTCCGAATGCAGCATGCCAATTGCGTATGTGCCGATAAAGACTCGCAAATCTTTTATAACAGTTCTGGCGTCAGCCGTTCGCTGGGGCCACATCCATATGAATCTCGTGCATGAATCCACTGCGACCAAGATATATTTATAGTTACCATCCCTTTGTAAGGGACCACAGTGGTCCAGATAAACACAGGCTAATGGTTTATCTGAGATTAGAAGGGGCGTCTGCGCTGGTCGTCTCACCGTTGATACTTTCATTCTTTGACATATTTCACATTCTAAAACATAGTTCCTTGTTTGTCTTCTCATTTGTGGCCACCAGTATCTCTGTTTTAACAATGATACTGTGGCTGAGACGCCAGCATGTACAGAAGCGAGCCCTTCGTGTGCCGCTATTATTAGTCCTAACCTATGTTCCATGTTTGGAATTGCCCTATCCCCCACTCCAGGGATTCGAGCAAACGGAACATTATTTGCATCAGTTATGTATGAGTATTTTACTGGAAAGCCTTTCGGGAGTGTTTCTATCGAATCCTTTTCTGTAGCGCTGACAGCTTGTAATATCTCGCTGTCTATTTTTGTTTTCGACCGTGTGATGGCAGCTACGGAAGCCGTTTGCACAGCTGCCTTCGCGGCCTCATCAGCCAATGAATTCCCTGCAACGTGAATGCCATCACGTTGATGACTCAGTGTATGTATCACGTGAGTCTTTGGTAGTTCTTTCTGTAAAAGAACTACTTGTTCCCAGAGCATTTTATGCTTGATTGTGCCTCCTTTTGCATCCTTAAAACCATTCTGAAGCCAGATCTGTAAGTATTCATTGTAAGACTGAACGCAATATTACGAATCGCACACTATGAGTGTGGGGAATTCTCGATCGGTATTTTCAAGCGCCATCTTGAATGCCAATAGTTCAGCTCGCTGAGCTGTACAATCTCCCAGAGATTGTGTTTTGGTGATGGCTGGTTTAAATTTCCCTTCGTGCCAGTGACCTTTAACATTCGCGCACACAGCACTGTAAGCTTGTTTACCCCCCACTGCGGGTTGTGCTGATCCGTCTGTATATATTATACAGCCGTAATGATCTAGAGGCAGAATTTCGGTCGGCAGAGGACATTCGAATTCGTATTGGAGAAATTCTTGTGTTTTTAAATTGGGATCAAATTCGTATACCACGTCTGTTGCAGCAAGAGAATTAGCCCACTGTATCCACTTTGGATGTAGTGCTTTAGCATTCGGAATGCTTGCCTTTGTTACCACCTCCAGGGCTGGTATCGGTGTCACGATTATTATTCGTATACCCTGTGCCAGGGCTCGTTCTTTTGCTATAGCTGTCTGTGTTGCAGTAAGAATTTTTTCCGTTGGGCTAAATTTCATTTCAGCTTTAGTGTACAAGTGTGATTTGAACGCAATTGGTACCTTTTCTCCCTCATTAGAGGTCAGGTATGTGAATCCGCATCTTCCTGGGATGACTCGAATCACAAGATTGCGTGTGTTATCACGTGTTTCTAATTTTGTTTTAATTAACATATCTGTTTGTAAGGATCTCAGAATTTCTGTGTGTATTTGAGTCCAATTGGTTCTTTTAAAATCTGGTTTTATTAGATCATAAAGGGGTTTGACCCTTTCTGCGTAATTTGCAATGTATGTTCTTCCGAAATTTAGGAAGCCTAGAATTGACTGTAGGTTTTTTAGTGTTCTCGGTGCTTGGAGTACGGCACATTTCTCTAGGAAATTGTCAGCCAGGCATTTGCCTTCACTTGATAATTCATATCCTAAGAACAGGACTGTTAGATGGGCAATTCTGGATTTTTTGAAGTTGAATTTGTAACCCTCTGCTGCGAACCCAAGTATTATGGTGTTCACTCTCTTCAAGTGAGTATCCAAGTCATCATCTGTTAGGTATATGTCGTCGACATAAGATAATGCCTCTTCGTCATATGTTTGTAATAATTCTGTTACTCTCGCTGAGAATAATCCTGGGCTGTTCTTGAACCCTTGGGGTAACCGACAGAATTGTTTTTGAGCGCCATTTATTGAGAACGCAGACAAGTATCTGCTCTCTGGTGCTATATTTTGACAGAAGAATGCATTAGAGATGTCTAATGTTGTTTTGTATTTTTTGCGCACTATGTTATTCATTAGTGCTGCACTATGCGAGTTTTGTACTGCAAAAGTTTTGCAACATGAGTTAAGGTGTCTGTAATCCAAAACTAGACGATATGAATTGTCAGGTTTGGAGACAGGAAACAAAGGGTTGTTCATTTGTTAGGTGCACGTTTCAATCACCCCCTGGTATTCTAATTGGTCTAGGATTTCTTTTACCTGTTTTTTAGCTTCTTGCTTAATTGGGTACTGTCTTTGTGCAGTAGGTTGTGATTTTAACTGGATTTTGTGAGGAGGAGAATCCTCATCCCATCCTACATGATTTTTATATAAAGCAGGAGCTTGAGCTACTGCCCACTTTCTAGCAAGTGTATATTTTTTATGAATTGGGATATGATTTGAGAAGGCAGGCATAATTTTTTTTCGCCATGAGGGCACTCCCTGACAAACTCGGGTGGCCAGTCTTTTTCAGCTAGAAGGATGTCATAGCCTTTGGAGAGATTATCCCAAAATAGTCCCCTTATTTTTCTAATCTTATCCCCCTCTATACGTAATGTTATTTCATATATTTTGTGAGGTTTGCTAACTCTGGTGTCTGCAGTTTCTACTTGAAGGTATTCATTCGTGTCCACTGTCTCCAGATGATTCATAAGGACTTTGCGAGCTATGCTCACTTCTGCTGCGCTGTCTAGCATTGTCTGAGCCCACTCTCCGTTTTTCAGCTGTGTCCTCAGTATTCTCGGCATTGTTGAATACTTTAATACTGGCTACCTTCTTTTTGGGAAATTGTAATTTCTTATTTGGATGAGCAGGCTCCTTGTCTTTGGACTTGACGTGCCCTTCCCTGGGTTCCGATCGTCCTCTTCTTTCCGATTTCTGCGAGGAAGTCTGAAAAGATTGAGAGGGACGTGTATCAAAATCTTGATATCTATCCGGTTTCTTTATATTATCCCTATTTCTAAGGTTGTATTTTTTCCCAGAGGGCTCACTTTGGGGAGACCTGTGTCCTTGGTTTGGAGATTTTTCTCTCCGCCGAGGAGACCTTCCTCTGGACTGGAATCTCTTTTCTTTCGGATTGGATTGTTTGTTTCCATCCCAGTTCTTCTTTTGTGATGTTAAATTATTTTTAATAAATATTTTTTCAGGACTTTCAATCAGTTGGGGTTTTACTGGTATTTCACCTAAACTATCTCTACCTAGTTCCTCATAGGATTATTCTATGATTCTGGCTATTTCAGCTGGTTGGTCTGCTATATCTGTTTCTTTTAACCTTTGGCGGATCGCCACGTTTGCTGCTTCTCCCTTTATATTGGCTAGTAATATAGCCGAGACCTGCTTGAAGTCTTTCAGTAATTTCATACCAAGAGTTAAAGCGGGTTCTGGACCGTATTCGTCTTGAATTTGTTTTAGCACATCTGGTATTACCGAGATGGATGGAACACCATGCGTTTTTGTGTAGATGGAAGCAAAGACTGTACCCCAAGTGTCACAGTCCTCCACGTGTGGTGCGATTCCCATTGGAAGACAGATAGTCAGAATCCTGTGTTTATCCACAGGAGTGGTGTCTGGAAACACCGCCTCTATTTGGGTGATTTTTTGTGCTAACCAGAATGGTATTTGTTCCCTTTTAGCTGGTACCTTACCTAGGCAGGACTGTATGTTCTGTGGTGTAATTTTATTTGTGTTCCCCTGATGAGGGGTCAGCTGTGGAATTTTAATTGCTGGTTGGATTGTTGAAGTCCGCATTACATATTGGACAAATTGTCTATGTATTTTTATTAATTGTTTTAATTGTATTAAAAGATTTGCTGCAGACATCCCATCGATGTCTGGATGTGGTGTGTATCCGGCTAGGACCGGCCACGTTGCTCCTGGTCTACCTAATGGACCGAGCCTGGTGATGTGATTGTTGTGTTTTAGGGCGCCATTAAACAAGAGCAGGTGCTCTTGAAATTTAAGTGGTACTTCCACCTCCTCGAAAGGAGTGTATTCTTCAGGAGGTTCCCCTGTTTTGTAATGGTGGAAGACCTTTGTTACAGCGTTTGCTGCAGGAAAGTGTATCCATGAATAGAACACCTCTGTCTGCCGATATTCGTGTCCCTCTATTACGAATATGACTGTGACACCTCTAGGTGTCAGTCCATTTTCTATAAGTTTTAAAGTTATAGATTTCCTTGTGTTGACCGGGATGAGTATTAAATCCGGGTCTGCTTCTTGCATAGTATTATCAGCTTCTACGAGTTCAGCTGCTACTCTAGCTATCTCTCTTTCTTCTTCAGTCTCTGACATTCTACTGTCAGGAAGGTTATTTTGTTTGTTTGCAGATCAGGTTTTTTATGGAAACAGAGATTAGATGCACAATATTTTGGAACAGTGTATCCTTCAACATTGACTAAACCAAGAACCATACATAGGAGTTTCCTCCTGCGAGGTTTGGCGGATATGACCTTTCACCCACTCCAGACGTCTTTGGAGTATTATGGGAAAAAAAGGGTCTGAGTGAAAAAGCACGACTGAGTTACTCTAAAGTCTTGCATTAGTTTTATCGCCTTTCCAAACGTTGGGCGCCATGTAGTGTAGTTCCTATTATCCCAATAGGCTCTGCGCATTGGAATAATACCTTCAATAGTATAGGCCTAGACCAGACGTTAACTAGGTCTTCTACTGTCGATATTAGACTTAAAGTTTTGGGTTTGCCAGCTAGCTCAGAGTTCACTAGAAACTTTCTCGAATAGGCAAGGAGGAGTTGAACCTCCCTGGATAGACAAGAAGGGATTTAGTTTCTGACAACCATAGAACATGACAACTTTGCTCTCCCCTAATCAAGAGTGTATCTCTAGAGTCGTGTGAAAACAAAAGACAACTTATTTTACTCAGTCAGTACGTGCATTCTTAGTCTCACCAGATTGTAGAGAAAAGGAAGAGACGGGCGTGTTCAATAAAAGATGTTATTTATTGATCAGTCTCTTTTCTCGTACAAGAGAAATGGATCGATATTATCGCAATACTTATGGTTAAGTAAAGTGCATACAATAAAAGCAGAAGTATAAAATAATACTTTAAAAACATTTATATGGTTTCTAAGCCATATGTAGGTTTAAAATGGATAAAATAGATATATACATATACATTTGACTAATCGTACTCAACTGGTGTTTCTAACTACGCCTACCCCGGTGTACCTGACCTAAGCCTAATACGTGGGCGGGAATAGAAAGTAGCAGTTTAAGTTAAGTTTGTTTTGCCAAGTGACTGACTCAAGAATTCTCTGCGAGGGGTTATTCAGTTCTGTACCTGGAATTTAGGATGAATGAGGGATGGTATCTCTCGTCTCTGGTCTCGATATTCCAGGCTGCCTGCGAGGGCTACCCGGAAGCGCCGGAGCTGGATTTCTCGGCAGGAGAAAGCAGCGTCTCGTTCTCAGCGCGTCAGGAAGGCGGGGCTGCGCCAGCGGGGTCTGCTCTGCTCTGGGCTTCGGCAAGTCTGGCTGCTCCGATCTCGTCACCACCGCGTGTGTTTGCTTAAGGCAATACCGGTAATATTTATACCTGTAAGGTGCCGAGATTGACGTAAGGATGGACATAGATACGTCAATAAGGATGTCATACGACTTGGTCGTTAGCACATTCTTTTGCTGAAGTTCTCGATGAAATCAAAACAATGGCCGCAGGGTTTTTCCCGGGGTGTCATAGGTTTGATTTGTTTTGAGAACTCCGTATGCCTTATCAGGGGCTGGAGGAATATCGCTTGTCTAATTAGATGGCAAGCGTTATGACATAATCAGATAACACGTTCCTGTGCCGTGGTGTGGCTTAATCAGATAACGGTTTCTGCATCATGGGATGGCTGCTAGTTAACTTGTTAACCAGAACAGGGTCAGGAATAGGGGGATCGATACAGAACCTATAGGAATACATCACAGAAGGATGCAGATCCACAGTGTTAATACCTATAAACAGAAGAAGTAACCGTTGGTACCTGTCTCCAAGTAATTCGAGAGGTTGACCAGCACTTTGATTACTTAGGCACTTTAATGTGAAGGAAACTAAGTGATGAGAAATAAAATAATGATGTCTCATTGTCACAGCTTGTAGACTGAGGGGTTGGGGCTTTGATGTTCCAGATGTCGTTTGTTGATGCTTCTTTGGGCCCGCTTACACACTCTTCCTTTCTCTGCTGTGCCTAGCACGCGCAACCCTTCAGGATAAACTGATGGTACTCTTCTCACTGAGTACTTTTAAGTAGAATGCATATTGTAACAATGTTGCTCTTGTTGTGGTGCAGAGGAAGGCACTGGAGGCTCTTGTGATGTCGGTGATGTCACTGCTTTCTTTGTGTGAGAGCTATGGATCCAGGATGTCAGGCCCTCATACTTGAACGCTGTTGCTGTTGTCAAAAGGACCTGATGTCCTTTACACTAAAGTTGAAGACAGTGCCGTCTGGTGTGGGCCTGGATCCACATCCAATCACCTGGCTGGAGGCCTTGGGCAGCTGGTGTCTTTGCTTCAGGAAGGGCCTGCAGCACCTGACCATGTTAGTCTTTTGCAGTATTGAAGAAGCAGATCATCAGATATGGACAGAGAGACAATAGTCATGTGGCCTGGAATGTTCATTGGTCGTCCAAACACTATTTCATGTGGGCTGAGCTTTGTAACTCTGTTTGGGGTGCTTCTTATGGACAACAGAACAAGTGGCAGTGCATCAATCCAGACCAGTTCAGTGGATGCCCAAATCCTCCCTATTTTGTTTTTCAGGACCCCGTTCTTTCTCTCAACAGTGCCCGCTACTGGCAGGTGATGGGCACAATGTAGTTTCTGTGTAGCTCCTAGCCCCTTGCACAACCCCTCAATCACATGTGAGATGAACGCTGGTCCATTGTCAGAACTTAAAAGTAAAGGCACTTCAAAGCGTGGAATGAACTCTTTCAGGAAGCATTTGGCAACAGTCTGTGCACCACAGTTCTTGGATGGGTATGCCTCCGTCCATTTGAGAAACATGCACACAATAACCAACACATACTTGTACTTGTGAGTGGGGGGCATATCGATGAAGTCCATCTGCAGGCTCCCAAAGTGTCCATTAGGGGGAGGGAAGTGGCCTGGGACAGCGGAAGTACCTTCCAACATTATATCATGCGCAAACAGTAAATTTTTTACATAAGTGTTCAGCCTGTTGGCAAAATGTTGCAATATACAAGCATTGGAAAAACAATCAGATCATTCCATGACGTCCTACATGTGATGGTCCATGGAAAAGTCGAGCCATGGGAGAAAGCATTGTCATTGGCATACATATTTTTCCATTTGGACCTGTCCATATTCCCTCTTCGGTTTGTCTACATGCTCCCCTTTTCCATTCTTCCTTCTTTTCCACCCCCTCCCTTTTCTGAATATAATTTGGATCATGGTACATATCATCAACTTTTATCCTGGTATCATGTGGAGCAGATGCAATCTGAACCATTGCATTCTCACAACCTGTTAGTGCCATTCTTTTTGCTTCTGCATTAATAAATGCATTGTCCCGGATACAGAGGCAATAGCTGTGCTATTAATGGTGCATGTTGTATTTGTTGGCCAGCGGAGGTGAAAAATCCCCTCATAGCCCACAGCTGGCCAAAATCATGGGCCACCCCAAAGGTATATTAGCAGTCTGTGTAAATGTTCACTGTTCTTCCTTCAGCCAGCTTACATGCTTTTGCTAATGACACAAGTTCTGCAAATTTAGTGCTTTTTGGAGGTGGTCGGTCTTGCCCCTTCCAGTACATTTTTAGCCGTGCCCACTGTGTAAGAGGCATGCATTGAGCCTGTGTTATCCCTAATGCACGAACCATCAACAAACAGATCTCCATCTTCAGGTGGGGAAGGTGTGTCTCTTAGATCAGGTCGAACCTTTGGTGAGCACACATGGTCTATTCTCCACCAAACACTGCCTGTCTATCTATGACCCATTGCTAGGTGCAAAAGCAGTAGTGGCGCAATGTGTGGGCAAAATTAGCAGAAATATAGAACACATTTGCACCAGTGGACCTTCGTAACCAGATATGAGAAGGTGAAAACTTTACTTTTGAGCACATGCAGGCAAACATTTTAAAAACAGGAAACTTAGTACACAGAGACCAAGGCAAGAACCTAAAGTCGATAATGTCGTCCCAGTACAAGACTTCACAACATCCATTATCTCCACAAGCAAGGGAGAATTAAAACATTGTACTATAGCTTGTCCCAGTGACAAACACAGATGATATAACTCTGACACAGTAACATCCTTTGAACTAAAAAAATCTCATAGTTATCAAACTCTTCCAATCCCTTATACCTGGAAAAATGTATGCAATCACCCCCAAAGACTGCACCTGTACACTAAAAGGCATTTTCAATCTGTACACGTTGTATCCTGAAAACAGTATAATATGAAGCACAGTTATTCAATGTACACTGTCCTTTTGTATTGACATACTCATTACTAAGGGTCAATATATATATAGATAGTAGTGCCACTTATTATCCTATCCTTTTTTAGACCTTGGCACATGCACTGCACCAGAATGCATTTTTTTTATTTTATTTTTATTGCGTTTTCTTATAAACGTACATGACAGTCTTAATTTCCAGGACAGTCCATTTAGGGATAATGCAATACAAAGTACTTTCAATCACACATCCCTACAACACACAGTCAAGCATTCTACATCGCTGTAGCATCATATTTACAAAGCAAGAGTTAAATCAGCAGCTGGCTTGAAGTAAGTCAGGGTGATCACGGAGGTATGTTGTAAGTGGCTCCCAAATGTCTGATGGTTTTAACGCGGTCGGCAGTTCCTCAGCATATATCAAAAAATTGTCTCTGCAATATACAGCTTCTTGTATCCAGTTTGAGAGGGTGGGGGTTTGCTTACTATCCCAGTGCATCGCCACACTGCGTTTTGCCAAGAGCAACATTATGGCAGTTAATTACTTTTTCATCGATTTCAGAGATATATGCAATCCTAATAAACATAATTGTGGTGTGGGCATCAGAATGCTTTTTAGTGCATTCCCCTTACAATCGAAGCCTTTAGAATAATAACCTGTGTGTGTTTCCTGCTTTCTCATTTCACCAAATTGTGTGATACTTGACAAAATGCAAACAGACACGCATGGAAACAAACAAAGATCTCCTCTCTGATGTACCTTCACTGGGAAATAAAATATTATGAAAGAAAACACACCCAAAATATAATTAAAGTTTAATATGTGCATTTATACTTTATTGCATATATTGTATAATAATGTTTATCTAAACTATACATTTTAACATAACCCAGAACTCTTGGATGATGTATTTGTGCTCTGTTCCTAACCCCAGGACACTGTTGTAGTGTGTTGTTCAGTCTTTTCTCAATGTCCAGAGTCTGCGGCCAGCCAGAAGCATTATTTCAAAGGTGGCCCAGAATATATTTTTTTCTTAAACCATTCAACATATCATAATATCAAAAAGACCCTGCTGTGCAGAACATTTCTCAGTAATTATTTGTAAAGTTTGCCCCTAACCTTTCACTCTACGGAATTATCGGTGGTGTTAGAGGTCTCACCAGATATGAATGCTTGCATTTGCAACCGGAATACGTTGCCATTAAGTCCCTGAAAAGGCTTTCTAAATATTTGTGTTTTTGGTTACGACTTCTCTCATTTTACGGATTATTTTTGTTGAGTCCTAATTGTACATTTTGCTGTCATTAGACTAGAGGACCAGGTACCACAAAAGATGTTAACAGGGCAAATACGAGGAGTGCTAAATGAGGACAGGGACACAGAGACGCTGCTTCAGAAAGAGGAAATTAAACAAAAGAATATCAATGAAAGTATAGACTGTGCAGTTTCAATTATGCAGGACTCCCCGTCTACATTACATTACAGTTGTATGTGCCAAGTAGACAAAGAGTACATTCGACAAAAACACAGTAAACAACCTGTAATTTCATCACTATATATTTGTCTATGATCGTCTGTAGAACCGCAATATTGTCTATTACAGAGTTTGTTGGGCAAAAACCTGCCTGTGTCATAGGGATAACTCCTCTAGTAAATCCCAATGCTTCAAATGGTCCAGGACACAAGCTGTAAAGATCTTCCCGGTGGTATCCAGCAGGGCAATTTGTTGGTAGTTGTTGGGAATTGACCTGGAGACTTTTTCAAGAGAGGAACCACCACGATTTTGGAATTTTACCGGTAGCAAAACGGTGGAAATATAGGGGGGCTAAAAATTTGCTCCACTCTTCGGGGTTACTGTGGAGAACTTTAATCTGGATTGTATCTGGTCCTATAGCTGCAGAAGTTCTAGTGGCCTTTATATAATGGACTATTTTCTAAGCTGTTGGGGCTAAAATGTCTTGATTCTTCTTTTCCTTCCTGTGGATAAGTTGACTTGATTGTTCCGAATTCTGTGGGTTTGGTTTGTATACTCATATATGTATTTTTCCCAGTTAGATGATGATACTGGAGCTGCTTGTAGGGATTTCCTTGTCCCCATTTCTTTAGCTACTGCACTCCAAAGTGCCTTGCTATTTTTGTGATTTACTGCTATTTGGATATCAGCCCAGTTTTGATCTTTTTGATCTTGGTGTTTTTTCTCTTTTTTTTCATTGTCAGACTTTTTTCAACTTTGTAATTTCTTTCTGTCTGATCCCAGAGTAGTTTTGAAATTGCAATCTTCTCAGTCTATTTATTTTTGATGTTTTGTAATCTATACACTCTGCTTTTGGATATCTTGTGCACTTACCGTGCCCAATTCATAATTCCTGAAGGGTATCCACAACAGTGGTAACAGTATCCTCATAGGTTTTTTGTGATGTATTACATTTTCTTTAACTTCAACAACGTCAAATCCGTTTTTATGGAGGATGTCACTCTCTTTTAGGATAATGGAAGGGATCACATTCGGCCAGATCTCAACAGTTGCTACCGTGAGTTGGAATTTGTTCGGAAAGGCTACTAATTTTATTCCTGATGTTGTGAGTGAGTGAAGTGAATGGGTCTTAAGCAATACATTTACTGTTCTTCTACAGTTCAGAGAATGTATTCCTACAGGGAATAAATCCGTTATTTCTAAAATACAAAAGTCAGTCTGCTCCCTCTTTCCATTTGAATTCCCTGAGGAAGATTGAATTTCTTTTTCTGGGTTGATCGTGAGCTGATGTTCTTTTATATGTTTTATTGAGAAATTTGGCGCCAAAGGATTTAGTTGTTTCTAATCTTCTTTGAATTCATGTGGTGGTAAATCTGATCTATATTTTGAATAGATTCTTGGGACTTCGAGATTTTCCATTCCAAAGATATGGACTATGGAAGTTTTTCTTGTCGTTCGTTTCGAGAATCTATGTTTTGCTCTTTTTTTGTTAATTTTCCCCTTAGTATTGTTTTTCTTTTCCTTTTGCTTTGGCCTGAACCCTGACTCCCTTATAGTCGGAGTTCCAGGGATAACCATTTCTTCTTTTTTAACTAGTTGGTTTAATGGCTCTTGATATCTTTTCTGATCAAAAATTGGAAAAATTGAAATAAGTCTTGTGTATTACTTTCACTTTTGGGATCATTGAATAATTTGCGAAGGTAGTACATGTTAGCATTATAAGAACTCTTATTTTTTTATTTTTTCGGGGAGGTTCTACCTGTTTGAGTCGATATTTGTATCTTAACTGGAGGATGATTTTGAAATAATGATGAAAGTTTAACACTCTGATCTTTCTCTCCCTATATTTTTAAAGATTTTTTTGTTGGAGTTTGAAGATTTTGCTTAAGTTGTTTTTTACTCTTTGTGTCAACTAAGTATTGGTGTAATCCCATTTGCATTTCTAGAATCTGATCAGAATTTCGCATGTAATTTTCTAAACGAGCCAGTATTGATTCCAAAATCCTCTGTAATGTAAATAAAGCATTAGATACAGGACCTTGCCTATTGGGGGTTTCATAACGGAAATTCTGGAGACTGCAAGAAGATTTCCACTAGATCAGAGATATTACTTGGTATACTATTAAATAATTGAAGTGTCTCCTTTGTTGTTAAATACAGCCCGCTACAGAGAGGAGCTTATCCATTTACAGAGAGGACTAGCACACGCTTCTTGGCACAATGCGCTCTCAGTAAAGTGAACCATTTTCTGTAATGCGTGATACACATACCCGTTTGACATGTCATCCATTCTCGGTCATTTTACATTTCTCACGCTCATCCATTACATCTACTACACCTCTATCTTTCACTCTAGACACCATCGTTATACCATATACATCCCCAGTTTAAATCTATCAAGCGCACACAAGCAATCCGCCATTTGGCTACTTAGATCTACACTGCCATGAGCGTCACTAGCAGCAATATACGCGAGCTCATTACCACATTGCCCCCTTTTCTCATAATAGCCAAGTAGTCTGTTGTTCACATCTACTATGGCACACAGAACAACAGATGAGATCGGTGCACCAGATGGCGCAGCCCTGTCTGCTTCACCACCAATTGGCGGGAACGGATTCTTTATCTACCGCTAGTCATCCATCATCTCGCTGTCATCGTACCGAACAGGGAGACGGATGCTCCTCTGTTCCTGCAGCACTCGGGGAGCATACAAATCGCTATTACACTAAGATCAAGGTACAGCTATTTAACAACTCTTTGCCCTTAGATACGTGACACAGCAAACGCGCATTTCTTTTCAATAAGCGCCTACCATTTTTAGGTCTCGGCCTGCGTAGGCTGCGCTTGCGCAGTCTCGCCGGCGAGATCTTATGTCTCTTAGTGTGGGGCTTGAACCCGTCCCTCTTCTCCATTGGCTGGCTTCCTAAACGGAGGCCAGCCATTGGAGAAGAGGGGCGTCTGTCAGTTTAAGTCCCGTCATTTTGGTATTCGGGGGCGTGTTTTTTCATGTTCTTTCTCTCCTCTTCCCATTGGCTGGAATTTTACATTCCAGCCAATGAGAAGAGGAGAGAATGAAAAACAAGCCCCCCAGTCCGAAAATGTGGGGGCTTTTCGGAGGAGAGCTATTTCTGCTGGGCAGCCGCCGGAAGAAGTAGAGAAGCTGCTGAGTCCTCAGCCCCAGCCGGTGAGTGCTTGCTTTTCTTGCCTCTGTTCCCTGATTGTGCACGTTTTCTTGCCTCTTCTTGCCTCTGTTCCCTCGCTGTGCTTGCTTTTCTGCCCCCCCTGTTCCCTCGTTGTGCTTGCTTATCTGCCCCCCCTGTTCCCTCGTTGTGCTTGCTTTACTGCCCCCCCTGTTCCCTCGTTGTGCTTGCTTTTCTGCCCCCCTGTTCCCTTGTTGTGCTTGCTTTTCTGCCCCCGTTCCCTCATTGTGCTTGCTTTTCTGCCCCCCCTGTTCCCTCGTTGTGCTTGCTTTTCTGCCCCCCGTTCCCTTGTTGTGCTTGCTTTCCTGCCACCTGTTCCCTCGTTTTGCTTGCTTTTCTGCCACCCCTGTTCCCTCGTTGTGCTTGCTTTTCTGCCCACCCTGATCCCTCATTGTGCTTGCTTTTCTGCGCCCCCTGGTCCCTCGTTGTTCTTGCTTTTCTGCCCCCTTTCCCTCGTTGTGCTTGCTTTTCTGCACCCCGTTCCCTCGTTGTGCTTGCTTTTCTGCCCCCCCTGTTCCCTCGTTGTGCTTGCTTTTCTGCCCCCCTGTTCCCTCGTTGCGCTTGCTTCTCTGCCCCCCGTTCCCTCGTCTGCTTGCTTTTCTGCCCCCCCTGTTCCCTCATTGTGCTTGCCTTTCTGCCCCCCCTGTTCCCTCGCTGTGCTTGCTTTTCTGCCCCCGTTCCCTCGTTGTGCTTGCTTTTCTTCCCCCCCTGTTCTCTCGTTGTGCTTGCTTTTCTGCCCCCTGTTCCCTTGTTGTGCTTGCTTTTCTGCCACCCCTGTTCCCTCGTTGTGCTTGCTTTTCTGCCCACCCTGATCCCTCATTGTGCTTGCTTTTCTGCGCCCCCTGGTCCCTCGTTGTTCTTGCTTTTCTGCCCCCTTTCCCTCGTTGTGCTTGCTTTTCTGCCCCCTTTCCCTCGTTGTGCTTGCTTTTCTGCACCCCGTTCCCTCGTTGTGCTTGCTTTTCTGCCCCCCCTGTTCCCTCGTTGTGCTTGCTTCTCTGCCCCCGTTCCCTCGTCTGCTTGCTTTTCTGCCCCCCCTGTTCCCTCATTGTGCTTGCCTTTCTGCCCCCCCTGTTCCCTCGCTGTGCTTGCTTTTCTGCCCCCGTTCCCTCGTTGTGCTTGCTTTTCTTCCCCCCCTGTTCTCTCGTTGTGCTTGCTTTTCTGCCCCCTGTTCCTTTGTTGTGCTTGCTTTTCTGCCCCCAGTTCCCTCGTTTTGCTTGCTTTTCTGCCCCCCTGTTTCCTCGTTATGCTTGCTTTTCTGCCCCCCGTTCCCTCGTTGTGCTTGCTTTTCTACCCCCCTGTTCCCTTGTTGTGCTTGCTTTTCTGCCCCCGCTGTTCTCTCGTGCTTGCTTTTCTGCCCCCCTGTTCCCTCGTTGTGCTTGCTTTTCTGCCCCCCTGTTCCCTCGTTGTGCTTGCTTTTCTGGCCCCGTTCCCTCATTGTGCTTTCTTTTCTGCCCCACTGTTCCCTCGTTTTGCTTGCTTTTCTGCCACCCCTGTTCCCTCGTTGTGCTTGCTTTTCTGCCCCCCCTGCCCCCTCGTTGTGCTTGCTTTTCTGCCCCCCCGTTCCCTCGTTGTTCTTGCTTTTCTGCCCCGTTCCCTCGTTGTGCTTGCTTTTCTGCCCCCCGTTCCCTCGTTGTGCTTGCTTTTCTGCCCCCCTGCTCCCTCCTTATGCTTGCTTTTCTGCCCCTCTGTTCCCTCGTTGTGCTTGCTTTTCTGCCCCCCGTTCTCTCGTTGTGCTTGCTTTTCTGCACCCCCTGTTCCCTCATTGTGCTTGCTTTTCTGCCCCCCCTGTTCCCTCGTGGTGCTTGCTTTTCTGCCCCCCCCTGTTCCCTCGTTGTGCTTGCTTTTCTTACCTCTTCTTGCCTCTGTTCCCTCGTTGTGATTGTTTTTCTGCCCCCCCTGTTCCCTCCTTGTGCTTGCTTTTCTGCCCCCCTGTTCCCTCGTTGTGCTTGCTTTTCTACCCCCCTGTTCCCTCTTTGTGCTTGCTTTTCTGCCCCGGTTCCCTCGTTGTGCTTGCTCTTCTGCCCCCCCGTTCCCTCGTTGTGCTTGCTTTTCTGCCCCCCGTTCCCTCGTTGTGCTTGCTTTTCTGCCCCCCATGTTCCCTAATTGTGCTTGCTTTTCTGCCACCCCGTTCCCTCGTTGTGCTTGCTTTTCTGCCCCCCCTGTTCCCTCGTTTTGCTTGCTTTTCTGACCCCCTGTTCCCTCGTTGTGCTTGCTTTTCTGCCCCCATTCGCTCGTTGTGCTTGCTTTTCTGCCCCCCTGTTCGCTCGTTGTGCTTGCTTTTCTGCCCCCATTGCCTCGTTGTGCTTGCTTTTCTGCCCACCGTTCCCTCGTTGTGCTTGCCTTTCTGCCCCCGTTCCCTCGTTGTGCTTGCTTTTCTGCCCCCGTTCCCTCGTTGTGCTTGCTTTTCTGCCCCCTGTTCCCTTGTTATGCTTGCTTTTCTGCCCCCCGTTCCCTCGTTGTGCTTGCTTTTCTGCCCCCCCTGTTCCCTCGTTGTGCTTGGTTTTCTGACCCCCCTGTTCCCTCGTTGTGCTTGCTTTTCTAGCCCCCGGTCCCTCATTGTGCCTGTTCCCTCGTTGTGCTTGCTTTTCTGCCCCCCGTTCCCTCATTGTGCTTGCTTTTCTGCCCCGGTCCCTCGTTGTGCTTGCCTTTCTACCCCCGTTCCCTCGTTGTGCTTGCTTTTCTGCCCCCCTGTTCCCTCGTTGTGCTTGCTTTTCTGCCCCCCTGTTCCCTCGTTGTGCTTGCTTTTCTGCCCTCCCTGTTCCCTCGTTGTGCTTGCTTTTCTGCCCCCCCCCGTTACCTCGTTGTGCTTGCTTTTCTGCCCCCCGTTCCCTCGTTGTGCTTGCTTTTCTGCCCCCCGTTCCCTTGTTGTGCTTGCTTTTCTGCCCCCCCTGTTCCCTCGTACTTGCTTTTCTGCCCCCCTGTTCCCTCGTTGTGCTTGCTTTTCTGCCCCCCCTGTTCCCTCGTTGTGCTTGCTTTTCTGCCCCCCTGTTCCCTCGTTGTGCTTGCTTTTCTGCCCACCCTGATCCCTCATTGTGCTTGCTTTTCTGCGCCCCCTGGTCCCTCGTTGTTCTTGCTTTTCTGCCCCCTTTCCCTCGTTGTGCTTGCTTTTCTGCCCCCTTTCCCTCGTTGTGCTTGCTTTTCTGCACCCCGTTCCCTCGTTGTGCTTGCTTTTCTGCCCCCCCTGTTCCCTCGTTGTGCTTGCTTCTCTGCCCCCGTTCCCTCGTCTGCTTGCTTTTCTGCCCCCCCTGTTCCCTCATTGTGCTTGCCTTTCTGCCCCCCCTGTTCCCTCGCTGTGCTTGCTTTTCTGCCCCCGTCCCCTCGTTGTGCTTGCTTTTCTTCCCCCCCTGTTCTCTCGTTGTGCTTGCTTTTCTGCCCCCTGTTCCCTTGTTGTGCTTGCTTTTCTGCCCCCAGTTCCCTCGTTTTGCTTGCTTTTCTGCCCCCCTGTTTCCTCGTTATGCTTGCTTTTCTGCCCCCCGTTCCCTCGTTGTGCTTGCTTTTCTACCCCCCTGTTCCCTTGTTGTGCTTGCTTTTCTGCCCCCGCTGTTCTCTCGTGCTTGCTTTTCTGCCCCCCTGTTCCCTCGTTGTGCTTGCTTTTCTGCCCCCCTGTTCCCTCGTTGTGCTTGCTTTTCTGGCCCCGTTCCCTCATTGTGCTTTCTTTTCTGCCCCACTGTTCCCTCGTTTTGCTTGCTTTTCTGCCACCCCTGTTCCCTCGTTGTGCTTGCTTTTCTGCCCCCCCTGCCCCCTCGTTGTGCTTGCTTTTCTGCCCCCCCCTGTTCCCTCGTTGTTCTTGCTTTTCTGCCCCGTTCCCTCGTTGTGCTTGCTTTTCTGCCCCCCGTTCCCTCGTTGTGCTTGCTTTTCTGCCCCCCTGCTCCCTCCTTATGCTTGCTTTTCTGCCCCTCTGTTCCCTCGTTGTGCTTGCTTTTCTGCCCCCGTTCTCTCGTTGTGCTTGCTTTTCTGCACCCCCTGTTCCCTCATTGTGCTTGCTTTTCTGCCCCCCCTGTTCCCTCGCGGTGCTTGCTTTTCTGCCCCCCCCTGTTCCCTCGTTGTGCTTGCTTTTCTTACCTCTTCTTGCCTCTGTTCCCTCGTTGTGATTGTTTTTCTGCCCCCCCTGTTCCCTCCTTGTGCTTGCTTTTCTGCCCCCCTGTTCCCTCGTTGTGCTTGCTTTTCTACCCCCTGTTCCCTCTTTGTGCTTGCTTTTCTGCCCCGGTTCCCTCGTTGTGCTTGCTTTTCTGCCCCCCCTGTTCCCTCGTTGTGCTTGCTTTTCTGCCCCCCGTTCCCTCGTTGTGCTTGCTTTTCTGCCCCCCATGTTCCCTAATTGTGCTTGCTTTTCTGCCACCCCGTTCCCTCGTTGTGCTTGCTTTTCTGCCCCCCCTGTTCCCTCGTTTTGCTTGCTTTTCTGCCCCCCCCTGTTCCCTCGTTGTGCTTGCTTTTCTGCCCCCATTCGCTCGTTGTGCTTGCTTCTCTGCCCCCCTGTTCGCTCGTTGTGCTTGCTTTTCTGCCCCCATTGCCTCGTTGTGCTTGCTTTTCTGCCCACCGTTCCCTCGTTGTGCTTGCCTTTCTGCCCCCGTTCCCTTGTTGTGCTTGCTTTTCTGCCCCCGTTCCCTCGTTGTGCTTGCTTTTCTGCCCCCTGTTCCCTTGTTATGCTTGCTTTTCTGCCCCCCGTTCCCTCGTTGTGCTTGCTTTTCTGCCCCCCCTGTTCCCTCGTTGTGCTTGCTTTTCTGCCCCCCCTGTTCCCTCGTTGTGCTTGCTTATCTAGCCCCCGGTCCCTCATTGTGCCTGTTCCCTCGTTGTGCTTGCTTTTCTGCCCCCCGTTCCCTCATTGTGCTTGCTTTTCTGCCCCGGTCCCTCGTTGTGCTTGCCTTTCTGCCCCCGTTCCCTCGTTGTGCTTGCTTTTCTGCCCCCCTGTTCCCTCGTTGTGCTTGCTTTTCTGCCCTCCCTGTTCCCTCGTTGTGCTTGCTTTTCTGCCCCCCCGTTACCTCGTTGTGCTTGCTTTTCTGCCCCCCGTTCCCTCGTTGTGCTTGCTTTTCTGCCCCCCGTTCCCTTGTTGTGCTTGCTTTTCTGCCCCCCCTGTTCCCTCGTACTTGCTTTTCTGCCCCCCTGTTCCCTCGTTGTGCTTGCTTTTCTGCCCCCCCTGTTCCCTCATTGTGCTTGCTTTTCTGCCCCCCTGTTCCCTCGTTGTGCTTGCTTTTCTGCCCACCCTGATCCCTCATTGTGCTTGCTTTTCTGCGCCCCCTGGTCCCTCGTTGTTCTTGCTTTTCTGCCCCCTTTCCCTCGTTGTGCTTGCTTTTCTGCCCCCTTTCCCTCGTTGTGCTTGCTTTTCTGCCCCCCTGCTCCCTCCTTATGCTTGCTTTTCTGCCCCTCTGTTCCCTCGTTGTGCTTGCTTTTCTGCCCCCCGGTCTCTCATTGTGCTTGCTTTTCTGCACCCCCTGTTCCCTCATTGTGCTTGCTTTTCTGCCCCCCCTGTTCCCTCGTGGTGCTTGCTTTTCTGCCCCCCCCTGTTCCCTCGTTGTGCTTGCTTTTCTTACCTCTTCTTGCCTCTGTTCCCTCGTTGTCATTGTTTTTCTGCCCCCCCTGTTCCCTCCTTGTGCTTGCTTTTCTGCCCCCCTGTTCCCTCGTTGTGCTTGCTTTTCTACCCCCCTGTTCCCTCTTTGTGCTTGCTTTTCTGCCCCGGTTCCCTCGTTGTGCTTGCTTTTCTGCCCCCCCTGTTCCCTCGTTGTGCTTGCTTTTCTGCCCCCCGTTCCCTCGTTGTGCTTGCTTTTCTGCCCCCCATGTTCCCTAATTGTGCTTGCTTTTCTGCCACCCCGTTCCCTCGTTGTGCTTGCTTTTCTGCCCCCCATGTTCCCTCGTTTTGCTTGCTTTTCTGCCCCCCCTGTTCCCTCGTTGTGCTTGCTTTTCTGCCCCCATTCGCTCGTTGTGCTTGCTTTTCTGCCCCCCTGTTCGCTCGTTGTGCTTGCTTTTCTGCCCCCATTGCCTCGTTGTGCTTGCTTTTCTGCCCACCCTGATCCCTCATTGTGCTTGCTTTTCTGCGCCCCCTGGTCCCTCGTTGTTCTTGCTTTTCTGCCCCCTTTCCCTCGTTGTGCTTGCTTTTCTGCCCCCTTTCCCTCGTTGTGCTTGCTTTTCTGCACCCCGTTCCCTCGTTGTGCTTGCTTTTCTGCCCCCCCTGTTCCCTCGTTGTGCTTGCTTCTCTGCCCCCGTTCCCTCGTCTGCTTGCTTTTCTGCCCCCCCTGTTCCCTCATTGTGCTTGCCTTTCTGCCCCCCCTGTTCCCTCGCTGTGCTTGCTTTTCTGCCCCCGTCCCCTCGTTGTGCTTGCTTTTCTTCCCCCCCTGTTCTCTCGTTGTGCTTGCTTTTCTGCCCCCTGTTCCTTTGTTGTGCTTGCTTTTCTGCCCCCAGTTCCCTCGTTTTGCTTGCTTTTCTGCCCCCCTGTTTCCTCATTATGCTTGCTTTTCTGCCCCCCGTTCCCTCGTTGTGCTTGCTTTTCTACCCCCCTGTTCCCTTGTTGTGCTTGCTTTTCTGCCCCCGCTGATCTCTCGTGCTTGCTTTTCTGCCCCCCTGTTCCCTCGTTGTGCTTGCTTTTCTGCCCCCCTGTTCCCTCGTTGTGCTTGCTTTTCTGGCCCCGTTCCCTCATTGTGCTTTCTTTTCTGCCCCACTGTTCCCTCGTTTTGCTTGCTTTTCTGCCACCCCTGTTCCCTCGTTGTGCTTGCTTTTCTGCCCCCCCTGCCCCCTCGTTGTGCTTGCTTTTCTGCCCCCCCCTGTTCCCTCGTTGTTCTTGCTTTTCTGCCCCGTTCCCTCATTGTGCTTGCTTTTCTGCCCCCCGTTCCCTCGTTGTGCTTGCTTTTCTGCCCCCCTGCTCCCTCCTTATGCTTGCTTTTCTGCCCCTCTGTTCCCTCGTTGTGCTTGCTTTTCTGCCCCCCGTTCTCTCGTTGTGCTTGCTTTTCTGCACCCCCTGTTCCCTCATTGTGCTTGCTTTTCTGCCCCCCCTGTTCCCTCGCGGTGCTTGCTTTTCTGCCCCCCCCTGTTCCCTCGTTGTGCTTGCTTTTCTTACCTCTTCTTGCCTCTGTTCCCTCGTTGTGATTGTTTTTCTGCCCCCCCCTGTTCCCTCCTTGTGCTTGCTTTTCTGCCCCCCTGTTCCCTCGTTGTGCTTGCTTTTCTACCCCCCTGTTCCCTCTTTGTGCTTGCTTTTCTGCCCCGGTTCCCTCGTTTTGCTTGCTTTTCTGCCCCCCCCTGTTCCCTCGTTGTGCTTGCTTTTCTGCCCCCATTCGCTCGTTGTGCTTGCTTCTCTGCCCCCCTGTTCGCTCGTTGTGCTTGCTTTTCTGCCCCCATTGCCTCGTTGTGCTTGCTTTTCTGCCCACCGTTCCCTCGTTGTGCTTGCCTTTCTGCCCCCGTTCCCTCGTTGTGCTTGCTTTTCTGCCCCCGTTCCCTCGTTGTGCTTGCTTTTCTGCCCCCTGTTCCCTTGTTATGCTTGCTTTTCTGCCCCCCGTTCCCTCGTTGTGCTTGCTTTTCTGCCCCCCCTGTTCCCTCGTTGTGCTTGCTTTTCTGCCCCCCCCTGTTCCCTCGTTGTGCTTGCTTTTCTAGCCCCCGGTCCCTCATTGTGCCTGTTCCCTCGTTGTGCTTGCTTTTCTGCCCCCCGTTCCCTCATTGTGCTTGCTTTTCTGCCCCGGTCCCTCGTTGTGCTTGCCTTTCTGCCCCCGTTCCCTCGTTGTGCTTGCTTTTCTGCCCCCCTGTTCCCTCGTTGTGCTTGCTTTTCTGCCCTCCCTGTTCCCTCGTTGTGCTTACTTTTCTGCCCCCCCGTTACCTCGTTGTGCTTGCTTTTCTGCCCCCCGTTCCCTCGTTGTGCTTGCTTTTCTGCCCCCCGTTCCCTTGTTGTGCTTGCTTTTCTGCCCCCCCTGTTCCCTCGTACTTGCTTTTCTGCCCCCCTGTTCCCTCGTTGTGCTTGCTTTTCTGCCCCCCTGTTCCCTCGTTGTGCTTGCTTTTCTGCCCCCCTGTTCCCTCGTTGTGCTTGCTTTTCTGCCCACCCTGATCCCTCATTGTGCTTGCTTTTCTGCGCCCCCTGGTCCCTCGTTGTTCTTGCTTTTCTGCCCCCTTTCCCTCGTTGTGCTTGCTTTTCTGCCCCCTTTCCCTCGTTGTGCTTGCTTTTCTGCACCCCGTTCCCTCGTTGTGCTTGCTTTTCTGCCCCCCCTGTTCCCTCGTTGCGCTTGCTTCTCTGCCCCCCGTTCCCTCGTCTGCTTGCTTTTCTGCCCCCCCTGTTCCCTCATTGTGCTTGCCTTTCTGCCCCCCCTGTTCCCTCGCTGTGCTTGCTTTTCTGCCCCCGTCCCCTCGTTGTGCTTGCTTTTCTTCCCCCCCTGTTCTCTCGTTGTGCTTGCTTTTCTGCCCCCTGTTCCCTTGTTGTGCTTGCTTTTCTGCCCCCAGTTCCCTCGTTTTGCTTGCTTTTCTGCCCCCCTGTTTCCTCGTTATGCTTGCTTTTCTGCCCCCCGTTCCCTCGTTGTGCTTGCTTTTCTACCCCCCTGTTCCCTTGTTGTGCTTGCTTTTCTGCCCCCGCTGTTCTCTCGTGCTTGCTTTTCTGCCCCCCTGTCCCCTCGTTGTGCTTGCTTTTCTGCCCCCCTGTTCCCTCGTTGTGCTTGCTTTTCTGGCCCCGTTCCCTCATTGTGCTTTCTTTTCTGCCCCACTGTTCCCTCGTTTTGCTTGCTTTTCTGCCACCCCTGTTCCCTCGTTGTGCTTGCTTTTCTGCCCCCCCTGCCCCCTCGTTGTGCTTGCTTTTCTGCCCCCCCTGTTCCCTCGTTGTTCTTGCTTTTCTGCCCCGTTCCCTCGTTGTGCTTGCTTTTCTGCCCCCCGTTCCCTCGTTGTGCTTGCTTTTCTGCCCCCCTGCTCCCTCCTTATGCTTGCTTTTCTGCCCCTCTGTTCCCTCGTTGTGCTTGCTTTTCTGCCCCCCGTTCTCTCGTTGTGCTTGCTTTTCTGCACCCCCTGTTCCCTCATTGTGCTTGCTTTTCTGCCCCCCCTGTTCCCTCGTGGTGCTTGCTTTTCTGCCCCCCCCTGTTCCCTCGTTGTGCTTGCTTTTCTTACCTCTTCTTGCCTCTGTTCCCTCGTTGTGATTGTTTTTCTGCCCCCCCTGTTCCCTCCTTGTGCTTGCTTTTCTGCCCCCCTGTTCCCTCGTTGTGCTTGCTTTTCTACCCCCCTGTTCCCTCTTTTTGCTTGCTTTTCTGCCCCGGTTCCCTCGTTGTGCTTGCTTTTCTGCCCCCCCTGTTCCCTCGTTGTGCTTGCTTTTCTGCCCCCCGTTCCCTCGTTGTGCTTGCTTTTCTGCCCCCCATGTTCCCTAATTGTGCTTGCTTTTCTGCCACCCCGTTCCCTCGTTGTGCTTGCTTTTCTGCCCCCCCTGTTCCCTCGTTTTGCTTGCTTTTCTGCCCCCCCTGTTCCCTCGTTGTGCTTGCTTTTCTGCCCCCATTCGCTCGTTGTGCTTGCTTTTCTGCCCCCCTGTTCGCTCGTTGTGCTTGCTTTTCTGCCCCCATTGCCTCGTTGTGCTTGCTTTTCTGCCCACCGTTCCCTCGTTGTGCTTGCCTTTCTGCCCCCGTTCCCTCGTTGTGCTTGCTTTTCTGCCCCCGTTCCCTCGTTGTGCTTGCTTTTCTGCCCCCTGTTCCCTTGTTATGCTTGCTTTTCTGCCCCCGTTCCCTCGTTGTGCTTGCTTTTCTGCCCCCCCTGTTCCCTCGTTGTGCTTGGTTTTCTGACCCCCCTGTTCCCTCGTTGTGCTTGCTTTTCTAGCCCCCGGTCCCTCATTGTGCCTGTTCCCTCGTTGTGCTTGCTTTTCTGCCCCCCGTTCCCTCATTGTGCTTGCTTTTCTGCCCCCCTGTTCGCTCGTTGTGCTTGCTTTTCTGCCCCCATTGCCTCGTTGTGCTTGCTTTTCTGCCCACCCTGATCCCTCATTGTGCTTGCTTTTCTGCGCCCCCTGGTCCCTCGTTGTTCTTGCTTTTCTGCCCCCTTTCCCTCGTTGTGATTGCTTTTCTGCCCCCTTTCCCTCGTTGTGCTTGCTTTTCTGCACCCCGTTCCCTCGTTGTGCTTGCTTTTCTGCCCCCCCTGTTCCCTCGTTGTGCTTGCTTCTCTGCCCCCCGTTCCCTCGTCTGCTTGCTTTTCTGCCCCCCCTGTTCCCTCATTGTGCTTGCCTTTCTGCCCCCCCTGTTCCCTCGCTGTGCTTGCTTTTCTGCCCCAGTCCCCTCGTTGTGCTTGCTTTTCTTCCCCCCCTGTTCTCTCGTTGTGCTTGCTTTTCTGCCCCCTGTTCCTTTGTTGTGCTTGCTTTTCTGCCCCCAGTTCCCTCGTTTTGCTTGCTTTTCTGCCCCCCTGTTTCCTCATTATGCTTGCTTTTCTGCCCCCCGTTCCCTCGTTGTGCTTGCTTTTCTACCCCCCTGTTCCCTTGTTGTGCTTGCTTTTCTGCCCCCGCTGTTCTCTCGTGCTTGCTTTTCTGCCCCCCTGTTCCCTCGTTGTGCTTGCTTTTCTGCCCCCCTGTTCCCTCGTTGTGCTTGCTTTTCTGGCCCCGTTCCCTCATTGTGCTTTCTTTTCTGCCCCACTGTTCCCTCGTTTTGCTTGCTTTTCTGCCACCCCTGTTCCCTCGTTGTGCTTGCTTTTCTGCCCCCCCTGCCCCCTCGTTGTGCTTGCTTTTCTGCCCCCCCTGTTCCCTCGTTGTTCTTGCTTTTCTGCCCCGTTCCCTCATTGTGCTTGCTTTTCTGCCCCCCGTTCCCTCGTTGTGCTTGCTTTTCTGCCCCCCTGCTCCCTCCTTATGCTTGCTTTTCTGCCCCTCTGTTCCCTCGTTGTGCTTGCTTTTCTGCCCCCCGTTCTCTCGTTGTGCTTGCTTTTCTGCACCCCCTGTTCCCTCATTGTGCTTGCTTTTCTGCCCCCCCTGTTCCCTCGCGGTGCTTGCTTTTCTGCCCCCCCCTGTTCCCTCGTTGTGCTTGCTTTTCTTACCTCTTCTTGCCTCTGTTCCCTCGTTGTGATTGTTTTTCTGCCCCCCCTGTTCCCTCCTTGTGCTTGCTTTTCTGCCCCCCTGTTCCCTCGTTGTGCTTGCTTTTCTACCCCCCTGTTCCCTCTTTGTGCTTGCTTTTCTGCCCCGGTTCCCTCGTTGTGCTTGCTTTTCTGCCCCCCCTGTTCCCTCGTTGTGCTTGCTTTTCTGCCCCCCGTTCACTCGTTGTGCTTGCTTTTCTGCCCCCCATGTTCCCTAATTGTGCTTGCTTTTCTGCCACCCCGTTCCCTCGTTGTGCTTGCTTTTCTGCCCCCCCTGTTCCCTCGTTTTGCTTGCTTTTCTGCCCCCCCTGTTCCCTCGTTGTGCTTGCTTTTCTGCCCCCATTGCCTCGTTGTGCTTGCTTTTCTGCCCACCGTTCCCTCGTTGTGCTTGCCTTTCTGCCCCCGTTCCCTCGTTGTGCTTGCTTTTCTGCCCCCGTTCCCTCGTTGTGCTTGCTTTTCTGCCCCCTGTTCCCTTGTTATGCTTGCTTTTCTGCCCCCCGTTCCCTCGTTGTGCTTGCTTTTCTGCCCCCCCTGTTCCCTCGTTGTGCTTGCTTTTCTGCCCCCCCTGTTCCCTCGTTGTGCTTGCTTTTCTAGCCCCCGGTCCCTCATTGTGCCTGTTCCCTCGTTGTGCTTGCTTTTCTGCCCCCGTTCCCTCATTGTGCTTGCTTTTCTGCCCCGGTCCCTCGTTGTGCTTGCCTTTCTGCCCCCGTTCCCTCGTTGTGCTTGCTTTTCTGCCCCCCTGTTCCCTCGTTGTGCTTGCTTTTCTGCCCTCCCTGTTCCCTCGTTGTGCTTACTTTTCTGCCCCCCCGTTACCTCGTTGTGCTTGCTTTTCTGCCCCCCGTTCCCTCGTTGTGCTTGCTTTTCTGCCCCCCGTTCCCTTGTTGTGCTTGCTTTTCTGCCCCCCCTGTTCCCTCGTACTTGCTTTTCTGCCCCCCTGTTCCCTCGTTGTGCTTGCTTTTCTGCCCCCCTGTTCCCTCGTTGTGCTTGCTTTTCTGCCCCCCTGTTCCCTCGTTGTGCTTGCTTTTCTGCCCACCCTGATCCCTCATTGTGCTTGCTTTTCTGCGCCCCCTGGTCCCTCGTTGTTCTTGCTTTTCTGCCCCCTTTCCCTCGTTGTGCTTGCTTTTCTGCCCCCTTTCCCTCGTTGTGCTTGCTTTTCTGCACCCCGTTCCCTCGTTGTGCTTGCTTTTCTGCCCCCCCTGTTCCCTCGTTGCGCTTGCTTCTCTGCCCCCCGTTCCCTCGTCTTCTTGCTTTTCTGCCCCCCCTGTTCCCTCATTGTGCTTGCCTTTCTGCCCCCCCTGTTCCCTCGCTGTGCTTGCTTTTCTGCCCCCGTCCCCTCGTTGTGCTTGCTTTTCTGCCCCCCTGTTCCCTCGTTGTGCTTGCTTTTCTGCCCTCCCTGTTCCCTCGTTGTGCTTACTTTTCTGCCCCCCCGTTACCTCGTTGTGCTTGCTTTTCTGCCCCCCGTTCCCTCGTTGTGCTTGCTTTTCTGCCCCCCGTTCCCTTGTTGTGCTTGCTTTTCTGCCCCCCCTGTTCCCTCGTACTTGCTTTTCTGCCCCCCTGTTCCCTCGTTGTGCTTGCTTTTCTGCCCCCCTGTTCCCTCGTTGTGCTTGCTTTTCTGCCCCCCTGTTCCCTCGTTGTGCTTGCTTTTCTGCCCACCCTGATCCCTCATTGTGCTTGCTTTTCTGCGCCCCCTGGTCCCTCGTTGTTCTTGCTTTTCTGCCCCCTTTCCCTCGTTGTGCTTGCTTTTCTGCCCCCTTTCCCTCGTTGTGCTTGCTTTTCTGCACCCCGTTCCCTCGTTGTGCTTGCTTTTCTGCCCCCCCTGTTCCCTCGTTGCGCTTGCTTCTCTGCCCCCCGTTCCCTCGTCTGCTTGCTTTTCTGCCCCCCCTGTTCCCTCATTGTGCTTGCCTTTCTGCCCCCCCTGTTCCCTCGCTGTGCTTGCTTTTCTGCCCCCGTCCCCTCGTTGTGCTTGCTTTTCTTCCCCCCCTGTTCTCTCGTTGTGCTTGCTTTTCTGCCCCCTGTTCCCTTGTTGTGCTTGCTTTTCTGCCCCCAGTTCCCTCGTTTTGCTTGCTTTTCTGCCCCCCTGTTTCCTCGTTATGCTTGCTTTTCTGCCCCCCGTTCCCTCGTTGTGCTTGCTTTTCTACCCCCCTGTTCCCTTGTTGTGCTTGCTTTTCTGCCCCCGCTGTTCTCTCGTGCTTGCTTTTCTGCCCCCCTGTCCCCTCGTTGTGCTTGCTTTTCTGCCCCCCTGTTCCCTCGTTGTGCTTGCTTTTCTGGCCCCGTTCCCTCATTGTGCTTTCTTTTCTGCCCCACTGTTCCCTCGTTTTGCTTGCTTTTCTGCCACCCCTGTTCCCTCGTTGTGCTTGCTTTTCTGCCCCCCCTGCCCCCTCGTTGTGCTTGCTTTTCTGCCCCCCCCTGTTCCCTCGTTGTTCTTGCTTTTCTGCCCCGTTCCCTCGTTGTGCTTGCTTTTCTGCCCCCCGTTCCCTCGTTGTGCTTGCTTTTCTGCCCCCCTGCTCCCTCCTTATGCTTGCTTTTCTGCCCCTCTGTTCCCTCGTTGTGCTTGCTTTTCTGCCCCCCGTTCTCTCGTTGTGCTTGCTTTTCTGCACCCCCTGTTCCCTCATTGTGCTTGCTTTTCTGCCCCCCCTGTTCCCTCGTGGTGCTTGCTTTTCTGCCCCCCCCTGTTCCCTCGTTGTGCTTGCTTTTCTTACCTCTTCTTGCCTCTGTTCCCTCGTTGTGATTGTTTTTCTGCCCCCCCTGTTCCCTCCTTGTGCTTGCTTTTCTGCCCCCTGTTCCCTCGTTGTGCTTGCTTTTCTACCCCCCTGTTCCCTCTTTTTGCTTGCTTTTCTGCCCCGGTTCCCTCATTGTGCTTGCTTTTCTGCCCCCCCTGTTCCCTCGTTGTGCTTGCTTTTCTGCCCCCCGTTCCCTCGTTGTGCTTGCTTTTCTGCCCCCCATGTTCCCTAATTGTGCTTGCTTTTCTGCCACCCCGTTCCCTCGTTGTGCTTGCTTTTCTGCCCCCCCTGTTCCCTCGTTTTGCTTGCTTTTCTGCCCCCCCTGTTCCCTCGTTGTGCTTGCTTTTCTGCCCCCATTCGCTCGTTGTGCTTGCTTTTCTGCCCCCCTGTTCGCTCGTTGTGCTTGCTTTTCTGCCCCCATTGCCTCGTTGTGCTTGCTTTTCTGCCCACCGTTCCCTCGTTGTGCTTGCCTTTCTGCCCCCGTTCCCTCGTTGTGCTTGCTTTTCTGCCCCCGTTCCCTCGTTGTGCTTGCTTTTCTGCCCCCTGTTCCCTTGTTATGCTTGCTTTTCTGCCCCCGTTCCCTCGTTGTGCTTGCTTTTCTGCCCCCCCTGTTCCCTCGTTGTGCTTGGTTTTCTGACCCCCCTGTTCCCTCGTTGTGCTTGCTTTTCTAGCCCCCGGTCCCTCATTGTGCCTGTTCCCTCGTTGTGCTTGCTTTTCTGCCCCCCGTTCCCTCATTGTGCTTGCTTTTCTGCCCCGGTCCCTCGTTGTGCTTGCCTTTCTGCCCCCGTTCCCTCGTTGTGCTTGCTTTTCTGCCCCCCTGTTCCCTCGTTGTGCTTGCTTTTCTGCCCCCCTGTTCCCTCGTTGTGCTTGCTTTTCTGCCCTCCCTGTTCCCTCGTTGTGCTTGCTTTTCTGCCCCCCCGTTACCTCGTTGTGCTTGCTTTTCTGCCCCCCGTTCCCTCGTTGTGCTTGCTTTTCTGCCCCCCGTTCCCTTGTTGTGCTTGCTTTTCTGCCCCCCCTGTTCCCTCGTACTTGCTTTTCTGCCCCCCTGTTCCCTCGTTGTGCTTGCTTTTCTGCCCCCCCTGTTCCCTCGTTGTGCTTGCTTTTCTGCCCCCGTTCCCTCGTTGTGCTTGCTTTTCTGCCCCCGTTCCCTCGTTGTGCTTGCTTTTCTGCCCCCCGTTCCCTTGTTGTGCTTGCTTTTCTGTCCCCTCTGTTCCCTTGTTGTGCTTGCTTTTCTGCCCCCCTGTTCCCTCATTGTGCTTGCTTTTCTGCCCTCACCCTGTTCCCTCGTTGTGCTTGCTTTTCTGCCCCCCCCTGTTCCCTCATTGTGCCTGCTTTTCTGCCCCCCGTTCCCTCATTGTGCTTGCTTTTCTGCCTCCCCGTTCCCTCGTTGTGCTTGCTTTCTGCCCCCCGTTCCCACGTTGTGCTTGCTTTTCTGCCCCCGTTCCCTCGTTGTGCTTGATTTTCTGCCCGCCTGTTCCCTCGTTGTGCTTGCTTTTCTGCCCCCCCCTGTTCCCTCGTTGTGCTTGCTTTTCTGCCCCCCCTGTTCCCTCGTTGTGCTTGCTTTTCTGCCCCCCCATTACCTCGTTGTGCTTGCTTTTCTGCCCCCCTGTTTCCTCGTTATGCTTGCTTTTCTGCCCCCCGTTCCCTCGTTGTGCTTGCTTTTCTGCCCCCGTTCCCTTGTTGTGCTTGCTTTTCTGCCCCCCCTGTTCCCTCGTACTTGCTTTTCTGCCCCCCTGTTCCCTCGTTGTGCTTGCTTTTCTGCCCCCCTTGTTCCCTCGTTGTGCTTGCTTTTCGGCCCCCCGTTCCCTCGTTGTGCTTGCTTTTCAGCCCCCCGTTCCCTCGTTGTGCTTGCTTTTCTGCCCCCCGTTCCCTTGTTGTGCTTGCTTTTCTGCCCCCTCTGTTCCCTTGTTGTGCTTGCTTTTCTGCCCCCTGTTCCCTCATTGTGCTTGCTTTTCTGCCCTCACCCTGTTCCCTCGTTGTGCTTGCTTTTCTGCCCCCCCTGTTCCCTCATTGTGCCTGCTTTTCTGCCCCCGTTCCCTCATTGTGCTTGCTTTTCTGCCTCCCCCCGTTCCCTCGTTGTGCTTGCTTTCTGCCCCCCGTTCCCACATTGTGCTTGCTTTTCTGCCCCCCCGTTCCCTCGTTGTGCTTGCTTTTCTGCCCCCGTTCCCTCGTTGTGCTTGCTTTTCTGCCCCGCCGTTCCCTCGTTGTGTTTGCTTTTCTGCCCCCCCCGTTCCCTCGTTGTGCTTGCTTTTCTGCCCCCCTTCTGTTCCCTCGTTGTGCTGGCTTTTCTGCCTCCTGTTCCCTCATTGTGCTTGCTTTTCTGCCCCCCCCTGTTCCCTTGCTGTGCTTGCTTTTCTGCCCCCCGTTCCCTCGTTGTGCTTGCTTTTCTGCCCCCCTTCTGTTCCCTCGTTGTGCTGGATTTCCTGCCCCTGTTCCCTCGTTGTGCTTGCTTTTCTGCCCCTCCAGTTCCCTCATTGTGCTTGCTTTTCTGCCCCCCTGTTCCATCGTTGTGCTTGCTTTTCTGCCGCCCCTGTTCCCTCATTGTGCTTGCTTTTCTGCCCACCCGTTACCTCGTTGAGCTTGCTTTTCTGCCCCCTGTTCCCTCGTTGTGCTTGCTTTTCTGCCACCCCCCCACTGTTCCCTCGTTGTGCTTGCTTTCCTGCCCCCCGTTACCTCACTGTGCTTGCTTTTCTGCCCTCTGTTCCCTCGTTGTGATAGTTTTTTCTGGCCTCTGTTCCCTGTGTGTGGCTCTCTGTGTGTGCGTGTCTCTGTGTGTGTGTGTCTGTGTGTGTGTGTCTCTGTGTGTGGGTGTGGCTCTGTGTCTGTGTGTGTGGCTCTCTGTGTGTGTGGGGGGGCTCTGTGTGTGTGGGGGTCTCTCTGTGTGTGTGTGTGTGTGTGTGTGTGGCTCTGTGTGTCTGTGTGTGGCTCTCTCTCTCTCTCTCTGTGGCTCTCTGTGTGTGTGTGTGGGGGGCTCTGTGTGTGTGGGGGGGGCTCTCTGCGTGTCCGTGGGGGGCTTTGTGTGTGTGAGGGGCTCTGTGTGTGTGGGGGGGGCTCTGTGTGTGTGTGGGGGGCTCTGTGTGTGTGTATGTGTGGCTCTGTGTGTGTGTGTGTGTGGGGCTCTGTGTGTGTGGGGCTCTCTGTGTGTGTGTGTGTGTGGGGCTCTGTGTGTGTGTGCGGGGCGCTGTGTGTGTGGGGGGCTCTGTGTGTGTCTCTGTGTGTGGGTGTGGGTGGGTGTGTGGGTACAAATGCAATAGTCTCGCATTTGCGATAGATTAAGCTATTGACATTGTAAATGACAATGCCAATTATTTATCTGTTTTCAAAAGCAACATATAAATAAAAATGTTGTCATTTACAATGCCAATAGCTCTAACTTTGGCAAAGGCGAGACCGTAGCATTGTAAATGGTTGTTGTAATTTATTTCAGAATTCAACTCATGACCGTCAACCCTCTTAGTAATCGTTGATACGGAGCTACAGTCCGTTGAGCCATTATCAAAAGTAAAGTGCTGCTCTGCTCCCCTGCACATAGAGCGTAGATATACGCATACGGGTAAGCTTGTACTTTGTTTACCACAATTTTTAGTCACACAGTACTACAGATAAACATCCATATAGCGTTTCCTTCATATTTCTCCCACACAGCGCTTGACAAAAACAAATATTCAGTGCCTCCATTAGCGCCAAGGTTTTCCCAGCACGGCCATCTCCTCTGCCTGCCTACCACTACCCTCACATGGGGTAAGTTCCATTGGCTCATTCTCCTTCATGTTCATTATATCAACAGTGCCATTTTGCCTCATTCTGTTTACATTGTATTTTTCTTACTCCTTCACAGCACCCGGCCGGGTCCCCTGTGACTTCATTTTCTCCACTACTTTCACGGTGACACTGCTCTTCACATTAGGCAGTGCAGGCCTTCGTTCAGGTATACTTTCATACAGATCTCTTGCCCCCATGAACGCAGTTTCCCATTAAGGCCACACATTGATGGTATCCTCCCATTTCTTTTAGGTGTCCTGATATTTCTAGGTCCTGAGGAGACCCTACATTTCACACAGGGTCAAAACGCCGTCGACAGTTAACAAAGGCGAACCATTACCCAGCACTTATGATTGTATAAAGTGTGGTCCAACACATTGCTGAATTTCCAATGGTCGCCTAAATGTTCCAAAGTGAAACCTTGCACATATGTCACATAATATGTCACCACTAGTTTAGGTTCCAAACGTTTTTTTCACTGGGACACCTCTCACTATTGTTTAATTATTGTTTGTTGTACAAAAGTATTTCAACTCCCAAGTTCTATGTCTATATTGTTTACCTTACCTACTTACTATGTAAACAATTTTACAAATTGATGAGTCCTCAGTGTTTGTGGCCAGCTTATTTCTGACATCAATCCAACCCTGTACAATGCCATCATGCACTTTTTATTAGGAAAACCTTTATTAGTCCACAGGAGCCATTGTTTCCTCAGCAACTTTCTTACCCAGGCTCCCCGTGAGTAGGGTTCCCTTGTCCTTTGTTCCCAGCTCATATCCAAAGGCCATGGGTAAGAGAAACAAATTTGTGCAATCATTCATGCAATGGTCAAACAGCCAGCTGCACTTTGGTAAATGAAGCGGAGAGAGAGATGTTCACCAGGCAAAGAGACAGGTAGGAAGGAAAGAAACAGAAGGAGAATAGGAATTCCGTCCCCTTGCTTTGTCCAGGGCGACACATGGACCCATAGAGGTGCGGCTGGACGGAATTGTAAAATCACATGAAGGGGCGAGGCAAAAACTGGGGAACTCTGCACTTACACATGCATACACATACAACTCAAATAGCATAGGTCAGTTCCTAGGTGGTGTAGAGTTACATGAGCACTTTGTTACGGTGTATTTTAGTCCCAAAGGAGAATAAGTGTGATCATAAGAAGTGTTGTAATCTCCAGTTTCATAAGTAGGAGCGCACAGACATAGGGTAATGTTCAGTACAACATAGTGTGAAAATGTCTATTAAGAAGTCTGGCAGAGTTATTGTTTGAAAAATTGCATTATAGGTTGGTGTGGTCATGTAAAAATCCGATCAGTCAAAAGGTAACTGATGAACAACATGAATAACAACAGACATCACAAAACCTATTAATGCAAAAACTAAGAAATCAATGAATTATGAATTCCCTCCCTGCCTGTAACTCAATAAACACCGAGTTACAGACAACGGGAGAATACTAGGATAGTATCTGCAGTTACAACCCCTATCAATCCTGGGTGTGCACCAACTGCTACTGCACCCTGTCTAGGTGTGCCCATTCCGAGAATTCCCACCAAATCCTCCCGTCCCTTTCCCCTCCGAACAGTTTCACTGGGCCTCCCAGTCTAGTTGGAGTGACACCGGCTGCCTAGAACCACAAACCTTCCCCTAATCTAGGCCCTGAATGAAGCACCAACCGCAAACATTTCACACACTAATTAATATCTAGCCCTAATCTAGACCCTGAATGAAGCACCACCGGCAAACATTCAACACACTAACTAACATCTAAGTCCGGAGGGGATGCTAACCACCAGTCCCCTGCCAGTGCCTCCAACCAAGGACCGAAGGGGGCTTGTCAGCCCACTCTTGTCTGAGTTCCCTCTGACTCCACCTAGCATGTGATGGTTTGTACTTACTGCGACTGCACCCTTCTGGAACAGTCCCTTTGACTGTCCATTTACTGTCCCCTCTGGATCAGTACAAATCCAGGTCCCCTTCGGACCAGGGAAAATCAAAACATAGTAAAAATGTCCATACACAGGGCAGTAAAAAGAATACAAAGAATCACAGTGGAGACCTTGCCAGCAGGCAAAGTGAACGGAGAAGACATTTTAAAAAAGAGTGGAATATCTTACCAAGGAGTTGCCCAGCCAGTGCTGAGTAGAGCATTCACCCCCTACCCCCCCATGAGAGTCATCGCAGGTAGGAGGAGCTGTAGTTTGCCCACTCGGAGCCACCTTCAGAGTGTCACTGCAGGCTGAAAACAGGAGCTTGAGGTGGTAATTCGCCCTTTCTCAAAGGGGAGCCTGAGAGCGACGGTCAGCAGCAGAAGGCCAAGGCTCAAGGGATTGCATTCTCTTACCAAATTTAGAAACTGTACAAAACCTGTAGAACCCAAAATAAACTCTGTCACACCACCATAAAGAAATGTATTTTGTGCATGGGAGCATCAGTTGGGTGCTGAATGCTTGAATAAGCAGAAGTAGAACACAAGGTTATATAGTTTGAAACCACAAGATTTCATTACAATATCAAATGAGTAACAGGACATGGGCAAGTGAGGTTCTGTAATTCTCTAGCCTGACTCCATTTTTGTGTTGCCCTCACGTAGGCCGTAGAGGTGAACGAACGAACAAAGTTGCATGGGTCTCATTGTTCATGTATGCATTAACAGGCCCTTTTCGACTCTGAAAGAACTGCAGAGAAACTGACCTCTTCACCTGAAACTAACCTCGCAAAGCCAATTTCCCTTGGTTTGATCCTTGTCTAAGATTGCCACTTAATGTTCAGGACCTCGTTAACCTTTAGTTTCCTTGCACATGTTTTATCTTGTTCAGCATCTATTACTGTTTCCTTTGTGTTCTGACATTACATGGGTTGTGCTTTTCAATGATAAATTTGTCCGGCTTGCAAAGATTAAATTTGGGACATTCCTAATAATTAACTTTTGGGTTGGGTTACTGTAAATTGGGTTTTTGTTAATGTGATACTCAGTTAGAAAATGTGTCCTATTGGTCAGTATTTGTCGCAGTGGGTGTGCATTTGTAATGAGCAAAATATGTATAAAAAGAGATGTCTTGCTCTACGAAAATTGAGCAGTCTCCTGAGTTTTACACCGTGTTGTATTGCTTGGTTTACTGTTACTAGCTGCAGCTAATAAATTTGATCTTTGATGCCATCCAGAAGTATTCCGTGTCTCTGTATTCCAAGACAGGAGAATCCAAAGACTTCGGGTGTGTCCCTGGCACCGCTGGGTTCTAAGAAAACCCGGTTCTTCAGTTGGCGCCCAACGGTGGGGCGACTTCAGCGGTACCGGTCCAAGCCTGAGGATCGTGAGGAGCCACGTGAGGAAATTCTGGAGGAAGGCCGCCACTTCATCGACCCCTGTATGTCGACGTGGACCGAAAGTTTTTACAGTGAGGCTTCCCGCTTTCCAACGGCTACGAAGGACTGCTGCCCTGACTGTCGCCCTGTCTTGGACCCTTGATTGATCCTTTGTAAAGCGAGACGATAGACGGTCTTCTGGTGGCGTGACAGATATTTTGGTTAAGTATAAGTGGGTCGCTCCCACGACTTTGTTTTGGTTCTTGGTTGTGATTCGGATATTGCAATAGCCGAAGCCGAGGGGCTCGTATATTTACGAGTGTATCGATAGTTGATAACCCCTCGAAGTTTTAAGCTAGATTAGTGAGCTATAAGATGCCTGGTCTTAGCAAAATTAGGAAATGGTTTAGTTGTGGTTGCAACAGGGATTCCCGAGTGGAGAATTCGTGTCCGATACCCCCGGTTGGAACTCCGACTTATGAGATCTATTCAAAACACGGAGTAGGTCCTGTTACTTACAATGAAGTATGGGTTCGCTATACAAGGAAAGATGGTGTTTTACGATGGCCCCAACATGGTAGTTTCGAATTAAATATTTTAGATAATCTGGAAGTTGCGCTATTTAGGAAGAAAGCCTGGCCGGCGATGTTTGACTCTTTCCGCCTTTGACGTAAGGAAGCCAAACAGCGAGAAATTAAGCAAGCAAAGAGAGATAGGAAAGATAAGAATATGTCAGTACTACAAGCTGATAGGCAGTTTAAGGAAGATGGAGAAGAGCGTGCGAGTGAAGTCTCAGATAGACAATGTTGTATGGCCATTGATAAATGTTAACCGGCCTTGCCGCCTTCTCCTCCGAAAGTAATTGAAGATCTTGAAAAAGATCCTTTGATCTCTCATTTACTGAGATTACCACCCCCTTATGTGCAGGGTGCTACTGCGCCTCCATTACCCCCGGTTGTTCCACCCTTTGTTGTTCAACCTCCTGCTGTTGTTCAGCCACCCGGTGCTCCACAGATGGTTTTGCCTCCTACTGCGCAACCCACTCTAGGGTCGCCAACTTTGCTACCAGCTTTGCCTCAAACTCCTTTGTCTTCTACTTCTGTATCTTCGACTCCTACTGTTCTTGTCCCTACACCTCTTTTGCCTCAAAATACTTATTCTCCTGTTCTTATGTCTGCTTCTTCTCCTTCTGCTCGAAAACGAATGACCGAGACTGTTGTTAATCTGTTGTCTCCATTGTTTGGGTCACTGAATATGACCCCTGTTTCGGAACGAAAGCAGAGTCGTAGTCAGCTTCCTAGTTCCGAGGAACGGACAGTGTTGGATTTGTTGGCTCGTAGATGGATTTTAAATGCTTCTAGGTATGATTTGCAAGCGGTTATGGATGTTTTCTTTCAGTGGGAGCCGCCTAAGCAAAGGTACGTTTTTGATGTAATGTGTACTTTTCTTCGTCAGGAATGGGAAGATAATGAGTTGGGTCAGATTCCGCAGGAAGTGCTTGATGTTCAGTCAGAATTTGCCAAAGGGACGATAGTGGAATCTGATGTTACAGATGCCGTGGAGACGATACTTGTTTTTAGGTCTAGATTACCGCCTCAGACATTGTACGAACCTGATTCCTCAGTTAGGAGGAAAGTGAAGCAGTATCCTATGAGAGAGGTTCCCCCTTTATGGAGAGAGGAAGTTGTTGCTAACGTTAATCAGGGTATTCAGGGTGTACCGGCTCATTTTCAGCGAGTATGGGTACATGACATGTTCCTTGGAAGAGAGCAGAGGTCTTAGCTCTTAAGCAGACTTTACCTGACCCCCGTAAGAATCCTGCTGGTTATTACAAGGAGTTGTCTCAGACAGTTGATGCGTGTATTATGAAATTAGCTGACATAGATATGTTGATGGGTAATGTAGTCCCTCAACCTTTGTGGGCGAAGATTCGTCATGAGAATCATGCGCAAGAATTAGAAGATACGTAGGCTAATATTGTTGCTGCAGATGGTCGGCAGGTAGGAGGTGCCAAACCTGAACCTTTAGTTGCAGAATTACCTGGTAGAACTATTAATTTAATGAAAACTATGATGCCTCCTTTACGAGTGAATTGGGATAAGTTAGCAGCATGCAAACAAAAGAAAGACGAGAGTTTGTCTGATTTCTTCACGAGGTTTGAAGAAACGTTTATTGATCATAGTGGTCAGGATATGAGCACTGAAGGTGGTCAAATGTTGTTCGTAGACAAATTTGTCTTGAATTTGCTTCCCGAACTTTCTAATAAGTTAAAGGACTCGGAGAGTTCATGGGCTGTTTCTTCGTCGGCCCAGATATTGGCTACTGCACAATATTATGAGAATAGGGATGAAGATGAGAAGGATAAAGCAGAGAAGAAAACTAAAGATCTAAAGACGAAAGTTCTTTTGCGGCAAGCTTATCCGCCTCGTCAGAATCAGCCTCAGTTTCAGCAACCTCCACAGTTTCAGAGATTGCTAAAGAAGCCTGAGCCTTATGCTCCGCGATTCTTTCCTGGTCCTAATCAGTGTGCTTATTGCAGAGAGGAAGGTCATTTCAAGAATAGTTGCCCGGCTTTGTTAAAGCGTGCGAATGGCGTATCTGGTCAGAGAGGTCGTGGTGGTTTCCAGCAAGCTCCTAGGGGTAGGGGACGTGGTGTGTTACCCCAGAATGAGCGTTCCTCTTCCCTTCAGAATTCTGCGAATTATTTTGACAGACAGAATGTTCCGAGTGGTCAGTCTGCACAGTACTATGTTGATGATTATTATGATGAGAGTGAGAGTGCTGGTTATAATGATAGTTAGGACAGCCATGGACAAAGTGAGGGAGTAGTGTCAGTTCCAGTAGACCAGAGTGGACCTTATGATGAAGTGATTACATCAGGTGTGGCAGAACCTTTTCTTTTGGATACTGGTGCGACGAAGAGTTATATTATGCACTCTAAACTTCCTGGCGCACCTTTATCTGGCTTGACCAATGTTTCCGTAGTATTTTCAGGCGCCCCAGTTCGTAATCCGGTTTCTAGTCCTTTGTCCTTTTCTATTGGTCCTTGTGAATTGGAAGCTCCACTTATTCTAATCTTTTGGGTTTGGACTTGCTGAAAAGATTGTATGCGACATTACATTGTTCTCCTTCGGGAGTACATCTTACAGTGGGTAAGAAAGTGATTTCTCCAATGTATTTGTCTAAAGATTGTCTTCCACTGGAATTGCGTTCTCTTACTGATACACTTTGGGCTACGGGTCCCAATGATGTTGGTCTCTTGCAGATGCCACCCTATGTTGTTACCCTTAAGTCGAATGCTTTGTTACCTCGTATTCCGCAATATAAAATATCGAGTGATGGCGGGAGAGAGTTCTTCTAGCGATTATCTATGATTTAGTTGAGAAGGGTGTAGTTGAAGAAACGAGAGGTAACGTGTGTAACAGTCCTGTTCTGCCTGTCCTTAAGCGTACTGATGCTTCTCAGCCACCTGTGTATCGGTTTGTGATCGATCTTCGAGAAGTGAATAAGATTGTGGTGCCACAGTTTCCTGTTGTTCCTGATATCACTCCTTTGTTGACTCTGATTCCTGCTTCGGCAGCCTGGTTTTCTGTTATCGACTTGAAGAATGCTTTCTTCAGTATTCCAATTTCAGAGGAAAGTAGAGATATTTTCGGCGTCTCTTTAGGAGGCCGCAGCTTCCGGTTTAAGAGATCTCCTCAAGGCTATTGTGAAAGTCCCTCCATCTATAGTCAGGCGTTGAAAACTCAGCTTGATGGTTTTGTGTTGCCTACTGGTGCTACTCTTATTCAGTACGTTGATGATTTGCTGATTACTGCTGATGAAGAAGAGATTTGTAAAGAAGCTACTCTTTCTTGTTACGACATTTG
This sequence comes from Lissotriton helveticus, assembly GCF_964261635.1. Classification (NCBI taxonomy): domain Eukaryota; kingdom Metazoa; phylum Chordata; class Amphibia; order Caudata; family Salamandridae; genus Lissotriton; species Lissotriton helveticus. The sequence continues at coordinate 491,191,861 of NC_136067.1, read as the reverse complement.
TCTGACCTTCATCATAAAGTGTCACCTTCCAAGTTACAGTATTGCCGACAAGAAGTAACCTACTTAGGTCATCTCTTGTCGAAGGAGGGAAGAAGATTGACCCCAGAACGAAATCAAGCGATTGCCCAAATGAGTGTGCCATCCACACAGAGAGAAGTGCGTGCTTTTTTAGATATCACTTCGTATTGTAGACAGTGGATCCCGAATTTTTCTTTGTTAGCGAAGCCTCTGTTGGCTTTGACTCTTAAAGATACTCCGCATCCTCTCCCTTGGTCTGATGAATGTCAGAAAAGTTTTTCTGAATTACTTGATGCATTGTGTTCGGCTCCGGTGTTGGGTACTCCTGACTACAGTAAACCTTTCACGTTGTATGTTCACGAGAGAGAAGGTTGTGCATTGTCAGTGTTGACGCAACAATTTGGAGACAAGCAGCGTCCATGTGCGTATTTTTCAGCTACGTTAGATCCGGTAGCTAGAGCGTTGCCGAGTTGTCTGAGAGCTACAGCGGCAGCGGCTGTTTCTATCCGACAGTCTGCTGGTTTGGTATTGGATAATACGTTGATTGTGATGGTCCCACATACAGTGGATACCTTATTGAATAGGACTAAGACTCAGCACCTTACTAGTGCACGTCTGTCAGGTTATGAGCTGACTCTTTTGGCTAGCCATGTTCACATTAAGAGATGTAATGTGTTGAATACAGCTACGTTGTTGCCGATTTCTGTAGAGACAGATGCTCAAGAACAGCATGATTGCTTTCTTCGGACAGAGGAAGAAACGAAGGCTAGAGTTGATTTGAAAGATACTCCTCTTACGAATGTTGATGGTACCCTATGGGTAGATGGTTCGTGTTTCAAGCTTCCGAATGGAGAGACGACTGCAGCATATGCTGTCACAACTTTACATACAGTTGTTGAGACAGCACATATAGCACAGAATTCTGCGGAAGCAGCAGAGTTGATTGCATTGACTAGAGCGTGTGCGTTGTCAGAGGGAAAGCGAGTGAATGTTTATACTGATAGCCAGAATGCGTTTGGTGTTGCCCATAGTTTCGGACGTTTGTGGAGAGAGAGAGGATTTCTTACTTCCCATGGTACGAAAATTCAGCATGGGCAATTAGTGAATGAACTTCTGGAATCACTTACTCTCCCAAAGCAGATTGCAATTGTGAAGTGTAGTGCGCATAAGAAAGTTGTGGATGATGTAGGTCGAGGAAATGCGTCTGCGGATGAAGTTGCGAAGGAAACGGCGAAAGACATGATGAGCCGTATGTATGTTGCAGGCCCTGCTAATTGGGTTATGGCTGGTGGAATGTGTGAAGACACAATAGAAAGTGTGAAGAAGATTCAGGCTGAAGCTACGTAAAAAGAAGTGAGTGTGTGGAGAGAAACTACGGGTATGTTGGATCCGACGGGTTGTTGGGTTGAGTTGTCAGAACATCAGCGATGTTTGTTGCCAGATGCGTATGTGTTCCCAGTGGTTTCTATGACTCATGGAATGGCTCACATTAGCTCGAAAGGGATATGCAAGTTGTTGGCCCCAGTATGGCAGAATGCTGGAATTCCAAAATGTGCTGAGAATGTGGTGAAACATTGTATGATTTGTTTGAAGTACAATCCTGGAAAGGGAACTCCAACTCCAGCTGGTCATTTTGCTCCCCCAACGTATCCGTTTGAAGTGATACAGCTAGATTACATTCACATGGAGAGATGCAATAACTTAAAGTATGTCCTTGTGGTTGTTTGTGCCTTTTCCAGATGGATTGAGGCTTACCCCCTAAAGGATAATACAGCCTTGTCTACAGCCAAGGTTTTGCTCAAGGAGTATTTCACTAGATATGGTTTGCCGAGAATTGTATGGAGCGACAATGGGAGTGAATTTGTGGGTCAGATCATGAAGAAAGTGTGTGCGGGTTTGGGTATCAATCAGAAATTCCATGCTGCGAATCACCCCCAGTCTGCTGGACTTGTCGAGTGCTATAATGGCACCTTGAAGCTGAAGCTAGCTAAGATACAAGCGAGCTCTGGTCTTACATGGCCAGATGCCTTGCCATTGGCTCTTTTGTCAACAAGGACAACAGTGCATTCTCGTGTGGGACTTAGCCCATACGAAATCGTCTTTGGTCGTCCGGCCAATGTTTGGGTTGTGCCAAGGCCTAAGAAGTATAGTGACATCGAGTACCCTATGTTGGTGGATTACTTACATGACTTGACTGCTAAATTACGTGTTCTCCACCAACAGGTCTATGACAGTTGCCAGACAGCTATTGCAGATCCAGGCCATATGATTCAACCTGGGGATTTCATCTTGACGAAGAATTTTCAACGAACCAAAAACTTTGAAACCGAGATGGATTGGACCACATTTGGTCCTTTTGGCCACTAGAACTGCAGTTAGGGTAGATGGTAAAATAAACTGGGTGCATGCCACCCATTGCAAAAAAGTACCTTTGCCCCTACCGTATGATAAGTGGGTGAGGGATGGAATAGCCGGTTCTGAATGTGAAAGGATTCCTAGATTTGTATCTTTTAGTGATGCACATTTGACATGGACTTAGTCAGAACGCGAGGATGATGACATTCTGCTGGCTGCTGTGCCTTCGCATCTGAAACTCGACACAACGAATCCGGAAATCCTTTTTCAAGAGCAAACTGTGTCTGGTAAAGAGCGCTACAATCTAAGACCGAGAAGGAATGAATCAATGGACAAATAAAAATTGAATTTTTTCATGTAGGGAATTACACCTTGTCAGATCAAGAGACTTTTTTACTTTTTTATTTTTCGAGTCACCATCCGGACTCCGCTGCAGGGTTGCGGTACAGCCTTAAGGGGTGAGCCGCGAATTGACGAAAGGTCTGTGGTTCATGGTCGTTAGTACGATCTTGACGCACACTTAAGTGAAGAAGGGAATAGCCGTGAGCAGCACGTTAGAGGATGGAGTCTTTTGAATCTGATAAGGATGTTGAGAGAACTGATTTTAAAATGAGAATGTGTACATTGGTCCGTAGCAAATGTTTATTGATATTGTATTTTTTAATGCTTTTGAATATTACATTGGCTTGTGTGGGTTGGATTGTCTATGTTATACAACAGACGCTTGCAGTTACGTCCCAACCTACTCCTTCTCTTTCTACTGTTTCTCCACATGAATTTCATACGTTGCCTGAACATGAGCAGACACGAAGATCAGAATTTGTTAACAATTCATTTATACAGATGTTGCATCAGCATCAGTTAGTTGTAAATACTACGAATTGCTGGGTGTGTGGTCTTATGCCACATACGACAGATAAGGGAATGCCATATTTAGTTTTGCCTTTTTCGCCTAATGGGTCAGTATGGACACTCCAGTCAATGTTTATCTATGCGAATGAAGCATCTCCTGTACGTTCCGTTAAAGATAATGCGAGTAATAATGCCTTGATACAGGGAATAGTAGATATGATCAGAGATATTGATGCGTATAATGCTATCCCTAAGGATGAGGTACAAGCATATATTGGTTGGAACAAGACTGGATATAGCATTAGCCTGACAGAGAAGGAGAGACGAAGAAGGTCTTCCCCTATTTGGATTGTACCCCACCGAGGTCATTTTTGTCTGCAAGGTAATGGTCAGAATCCGAGAGCTCAGCTTGGTAAGAGTGTGTGTGTTCACACCTATGTCTATACATCCCAGAAATCTCCACCGTTCGTGCCAGCTAAAGGCACGTATTTTGTTTTTTACGACAGAGCATATACATGGTTGCCTCCTGATTTTTCAGGCACATGTTATGTGGCATTTTTGCTTCCCCCTACATACACTGCTGTTTTCAATTACCATAAGACAAGATATGGTAGAGGTGTTATCGATGCGAGAGACACTGTTGCACAAGAAGTTGGAGACTTCTTTAAGGGTTTCATGCCCTTTTGGGGTCCTATGGCTAATAGTAGGAATATTCGTCAGCTTACGAGAGTGGTTGAGGCCACTATATATGAAACTGCTGGTGCCCTTAGCAATATTACAGCTGAGCTTCAAGCGGATCGTCTTATGACATTACAAAACCGTATAGTTTTAGATATTATACTTGCAGATAGAGGTGGGGTATGTAAATTGATCGGGTCTAGTTGCTGTGTTTTCATACCAGATAATGCCCCAACAGTGTACCAAGCCATCTTGAAGTTACATAAGTTTGCTGAGTCTATACATGTAGACGAAGGGAACTGGTCATTGATGGAATGGTTTTGGGGACTGTTGTCCAGATGGGGAGGGAAGATTCTGATGTTCCTTGGTATGGCTTTAGCTATCCTTTTTCGTGTTGTTTATGCATCCAGTGTGGTCCCGCCATTTGTAGTCTTTGTGCTACGATGTGTGTGAGAACACCTATCCCGCGAGAAGCAAAGGATAATTAGATGATGCTTCAGCAACACCTTGATGACCTGATGAGAATAGACATAGACCTGGATTCAGATTGACATGAGTTTAGGTTATTGCCTACGTAATGGCAAAAGGAGGGCCTGAGGTTCTGTAATTCTCGAGCCTGACTCCATTTTTGTGTGCCCTCACGTAGGCCGTAGAGGTGAACGAACGAACAAAGTTGCATGGGTCTCATTGTTCATGTATCCATTAACAGGCCCTTTTCGACTCTGAAAGAACTGCAGAGAAACTGACCTCTTCACCTGAAACTAACCTCGCAAAGCCAATTTCCCTTGGTTTGATCCTTGTCTAAGATTGCCACTTAATGTTCAGGACCTCGTTAACCTTTAGTTTCCTTGCACATGTTTTATCTTGTTCAGCATCTATTACTGTTTCCTTTGTGTTCTGACATTACATGGGTTGTGCTTTTCAATGATAAATTTGTCCGGCTTGCAAAGATTAAATTTGGGACATTCCTAATAATTAACTTTTGGATTGAGTTACTGTAAATTGGGTTTTTGTTAATGGGATACTCAGTTAGAAAATGTGTCCTATTGGTCAGTATGTGTCGCAGTGGGTCTGCATTTGTAATGAGCAAAATATGTATAAAAAGAGATGTCTTGCTTTACGAAAATTGAGCAGTCTCCTGAGTTGTACATCGTGTTGTATTGCTTGGTTTACTGTTACTAGCTGCAGCTAATAAATTTGATCTTTGACGCCATCCAGAAGTATTCTGTGTCTTTGTATTCCAAAACAGGAGAATCCGAAGACTTCGGGTGTGTCCCTGGCACCGCTGGGTTCTAAGAAAACCCGGTTCTTCACAAGGACATCATAATTTCTGGCAGGTGGTGAAGAAACACATTATGCTCGGATATTTGCAGTACAACGTTACAAGAATAGATCTGGAATCCACCAAACATGTACGTGACAAATCCCTCCTGTCTAAAGTCAGACAGTTCAACAGTTACATTACGCCCAAGTCCCAGCAACAGATACCGGCTATTCAGAATGGTCCACATTATCTTTATGTGTGTCTGGATATACTTTTTAGGCCTACAGGGCATGTTGCTAAGGCAAGCAGGCAGAATGCAGTAACATGGAAATGTACTCTATTGCACAAGTCTTGCAATGTGTTGTGTTACCCCCAGCTTACTGGCAGGCAAAGTGCAAGCTGTCTATCGGTACTGCCACATGAGCTCAAGCAATACTTATACATTTGTCTACAACTTTCATCATTAATGAATTATCACAATGTTAAGTTGTACATAATCAATGCCACCATTGTTATCTAAATTAAGCTTCCACAATATGATTTTACATAAGCGTAAGGAAAAGAACGCTTTTGAGGACTACATGGAAAAATAGCTGATCCACTGTCGTGTTAATATTATTGAAAATCAAACATTTGCAATTGCATCTAACTTTCTTCATTAATTCAGTTATAGGTTCTCTTCCTGAGATACATGTCAGTATTAAGTACTACTAAAAACTTATTTCTAGTCATTATTTTGGCACATTATCATGCAAGCACAATTTCACTGCGACACTTTTCAGTTCATGTATTATTTTTCATATGCATTACAAAATACCACATTCATTTTAAGTCAGTTCTCTTTTCAAAAAGCATTTTCCTACATTTCTCTAGTACCACTATGCATATATGCATTCATTTTAATACACATTTGATATTTTTATTCACAAAACTATATTATTTTCATTTTTTATCTTTTCTTACAACATATAAGTGCATCAGCATGAAATTCTTATTTTTCTCATTTTGTTTACATTTTCATATCATCGTTGCCTAAAACGCTCCATGCTTTTAGGATGCAGTATGCGAACTCATGTTTTTCGACTAAATAGGTCAACATGTCTCATCCAGTAAAAGTGTTGTAAATGATCTTCTAAGTAGGAATTGGTAAAGATAGATGTCAGATAACATCTATGCTCCATCAATTCCCCCTTTGATGGCGAATTAAGCCATCACACAATCTTATCTTATCATCATCTGATGTCATATTAGAATGCAGTTGTCTTCATTCGTTTCAATCTAGCCTGTTCCAAATGTTTCATGTCATAGTAGTATCCACTTTGTCTATCTTCTAATTCCAATTCTGCTCTATGCCTTTTCTTTTTTCTAGCTCCCTCTTCAACATCCTTACATTTACAATAACGATATATTACTACTATGATTAGTAGACAGATAGCAATTGTTAATAAGGGTGTCAGTATTTTCCCTACTAAGCTTCCGCCCAGTGCTGCAAATAAACTTCCCACAGATGTAAATCCCTTCCCAATTGTTTCCCAAGCACCTCAGACTTTAGTTCTGTTAGTTCTTTCCCTAAGTTAGTAATGTATATCCCCGCAAATCCTTACTTTTATCAGGTATATATGTACAACACTGTTGAACCTTTAACATGCTACAGACTCCACCTTCTTTTTCTAGAAAAACGTCTAAAGCAAGTCTGTTTTGCAAAACCATAAATCAGATAGCAACCATTTCTGTGTCTATAACTAGAAACCCTCCAGCAGTATCAGTTGAAAGCCGATCAACTACAGTCGAATGCTTCCAAATTTTGTGAGAATTTAGAATTAACCACACTGGGGGATTATGGCGCCAAAAAACATCCCCTATAATTACAGCCGCACTGATTCCCCTTCTCAAGTGAGTGTGTCTTTTCTTATTAGTTCCACTGTTTTGATTCACTTAATAGATTTTGTGAAAAACTATACTCATGCAACAACATCCATACTATAGCTTTAGTAAGCTGTAATAAGCATTCCTCCCACAAACATAATATATTCCTGGAAATACATGCTCTGCCCCTGCTAAATAGTTTTACCCCCTCCTACAAGTAGGAAGGTATGATCACATTCACTGGAACCAACAAATGTATTGTTATGGTCAGTTTTGTGTCTCAGTATGCAAAGTTCTATGTTGCCAATTGAGAGACATAGCAGCATGTGTCTCCCCCTTTTTAAATTCACCCTTCTTGTGTGCTCATGGTGGTATCTTTATTTCTGATTCAGATTTTCTTGTTATTTCCCCGCTTCGATCTTCTACAGAATTAACAAAATCCTTCTCTACATTATGTAAAGCACAAGTAAAATTATGTTGCTGTGCGTACACTGTATCTATAGTTAATGTAGGTTGGAAATATTCTCCCATTATATCAGCATTTCATGCATCCGGTACCACATTCAAGTTTTTCTTAACCGGAACTTCTTAAAAGATCAAATCATAATATGAATAGTAGTATTGAAATTGTCCTTTGCAATAGAATAAACTTGTTAGTACACTACAGGAAATACCATAGGTTAACGGTAGGTGATGATAAGTCACCCCCTCAGGCACTAAAGAAGGTAATTGCAAGCATACATAACAATCTCTTGCATCCATAGCCTCTACATATTCGTAAAGCAGTTTAGTAAACACATTTCATGAAAAATCGTTAGTAGACTGATCATTTTGCGTAACCGTTTCTGTTAATTCATTAGTCACAACTACATTCTCCTTTTCCTTTATCGTGTCAGTAGTCTTAGTTACATGGTGGTTAGGTTTCCCATAGATATGATTAGGTAGGTTTAGTATTATTAAAAACAACACAAGTATTATGACAAAGACAGCTAAGAAGCAAGCACATGTATGTTTACGTCTTAACAAAGACTGGTTTGGATCTCCCACCTCTAGTCTGAGGGTAATCATTTTTTTCATAGAATGCTTTGTTTCACAACGTTTGCAATAATGTCCTTGTCAGTACCTCTGAACACTCGTCTCTTAAATGATTTATCAGCCTTTATTTACCTTTGCTTTTTGAAACAGTTCTTTCAAGGTGATTTTTGTGAGTTGCAGTCTTTGAAGCAAAAAGCGTAATACTCTTTTTCCAGTCGTTTGCAGCTGCTAAATAACTCCACTCTGGAGCTGCAAATCTCTGGATGGGTACCCCTGCTCATTTTGTTCTGCGTACCATGTATTCCTCATCCATATCACTTTACTCAGATTGGCTCGAGACTTCAATCACAGATGGAGGTATTTCCCCTGTGGTCAGAATGTGCCTCAATCTTTCAGATTTTCTGGTCCAACCGTCTCCTCCTCCGACTTGTTTTTCTGTTACACTGTTCACGTTATCCTAGTCAATACTTCGCTTAATCAGATCCCCTTCAGTTTGACCCTCGTTACTAACTGGGATTAACTCTCCTAGACACTGGCCGGAACACAGTAGCAGGTGCCCCCCTTACTCTGTGACTGACCTGAATAGAACGTCTCTCTTTCTGATAGAGACGTCTAGCCGCAGATTCCTTAACTTAGAATATCCCCAGGCATCAGACTGGATCCGGAAAACTTTCCGCAGCAGCACCTTTGTGCGCCTGGGGCGGCACCGCATGGCTCTGCCCTGACGTCGTCCACGGACGTGACATCAGCAGAGCCATATATGCCTCTCGCGATGTCAGTTTTCTTCTTTTCCGCATCCCAACACGGATCCTGGAAAACCAGTGGTTCCTTGACCTGTTTTTTTGGGTCTTTTCGATGCCTTTGGCGTCCCGGAACAGTGTGCAATGCCATAGGGCTTTAAGGCGTGCAAGACATGTGCACGTCAGATGTCCGTGACGGACCCGCACGCCATCTGAATGTGGTGCCTCACGGTGCACCACGACTCCAAAGAGTGCAACGATTGTCAGTGGATGAAACCAAAGTCCTTACGGGAGCATCGGATGAAATGTTGGCCTCACGGCTGTCCGGTCCTACTCCTTTGCATCACCGCTCTCCCTCTCGGGATCGAGCCCACTCCTGAGGTCGTTCCCACAGACGTCGTTTGGAGGGTAAACATAAATGTAAGCCCAGGAGGTCTTCCTCCCCTACCCGTGATGCCTGCTCCTCTCGCTCCCTGCCGGGGACGGGCGTCCGGAGGTTGTCTCTTCCGTACCCCCCCTTTCTGGGTATCAGAGTGACACAATCCCAAATGGAAGCTTAGTCTGAAGCACTCCCTCTTATTTTGGGTCACCCCCTCTCCCTGGTGCGCCTTCGGGTCCCATAGAGGTGGAAGGCACTCATGACGGGTCTTCGCCGGCGGATTTGTCCCCGGCTCCAGCTGTGTGCATCGATTCCAATTCCGCTGCTGATTCGATGCCGACGGGACACGGCCCAGTGGATCCTCCCAGTCGTCCATCTAGCCCACCCTGTCAGTCTCCGCATAGCCCTGAGCGTCGACGTCGGAGGTGGCGCCAGGCTCGATGCCCTGTTCCCCACAGGTTGCAGTGGGGTCGAAGCCAGTTTCGGCACCGACGTCTCCTCTATTTCAGGAGGTTGATATTCCCAACTCCTTGGACGTCCATGCGACTCCCACACGACGTTGGTCGTCGCTGGTGCTGGCACCTACACCTTCTCTTATGCCACACACTGATGCTCTTCTGGACTCCCCTGATCTGTGGCCGTTTCGGCCCATGGTGTAGGTACCTTGTGTGGCGTGGACTCCGGATCAGCCTCCGGCTCCTCCACTGTTGCTGTCAAGTGGACGGGTTAGTGTCCAGACCTCCCTTACAGATGGGTAATTTTCACCTCTCTGGATGGCAACTGAAGCTATTGCTGCCTACGCACGGGATATTCACAGGGTGGCTGCTATTCTTTGTCTTCAGCCCCCTGTGATTTCGCTACCTTCTGATCCCTTGTTGGATCTTCTCCATATGGAGCAGGTTGAAGTGAAGCCTTTGCTGCCCCTTGGGGCATCCTTGTTTGACATCATGCTGGGCACATGGGCAAGGCCTTCCTCGGGTGACTCTGTTGATCGGGCCATAGCTCGTCGACATCGTTCTGCCCCTAATGCTTCCACTCTGCCTGTTCTTTCATCCTAGGGCTCAGGGCCTGGTTGTTCAGGCAGCCTTCGACTTATAGTCTTCCTCCACCCTGCCTCTGTTGCCTCCCACCTGTGAGTCTAGGTGGTTAGACGCATGTGATCGCCAGTTTTCGCCTCTGCCAGTGCTGGCATTCGCGCCTTGAATACAGCTTGCGTGTTCGCACGCGCATCCTCTTCCCTTTGGGACTTGGTCGAGGCTCTTCTACCTTCAATTCCAGAAGGCCCGCGGGTTGAATTAATCTGCCTTCTGCATGATGGCAGGGGAATGGCGCAATTCTCCCTCCGCTTTTCTCTTGATGCCACTGACTCGGTGGGATGAGCTCTTGCTCGGTTGGTAGCTTTGCACCGCCATGCTTGGCTGCGTGACAGTAGTTTCCCGGACTCTTGCAGCACGCCCTTTTTGCCTTATCAGTATTCTTTTATTCTGCGTAGGTCATGTTGCCTTGTTGGTCTGATTTCGTACATGTCTCGGTACTCTGCGTAGCGCCCGGCTAGTGTATGCGGTGGTTCCGCCATCTCAATATTCTTTACATGCAGCCGGACCGCTGGTTCTGTCTTCCCTTTTTGTCCTCTGAATGTGTATTTTGTCCAAGAGGGCTCCCCCTTGCAGGGGTTGACACTTACCCTATGTGGGGTATTTATCGGCTATTCGGTGAACGCCTTAGCCTTGGTACGCTCCTATGGAGTTTTTCACCACAATCTTGCTGTGCGCTTCCTTTTTTATGCCGTTCAGCGATCCTGACGTTAGCATCACTCCATTGCACCTTCGGTGCAGTTGGCTCTGGTAATCCTTCACTGCCTCGGTATGGGTTCCTTACCATATGGCTTCTGCCTCGCCTATATTCACTGGGGTGTTTTTCAGCGTTGCTGTGATCCACTTGCCCTTGATGGTTGCTCTTCTTTAGCCAGTCACTATCTAAGGGCCTTGTTCTGTTTAGTGTGTGCGCCGTTCTCACCACTGACGCCCTATCCTCTTTTTGCTCCAAGATACATCCATTATGTGGTAACCTTCTTAGTGTTGATGCAACCTAGGAATGCACCCTGGTATGATTGCTATCATAGGGTGTTTTGTTGATTCTTCCACTTCTGTGTTGCTGGTTCTCCCCTCCCCTTTAAGGGCTGGGGTAAACAAAATGTTCGTACTTCAGCCCTTACTGGGCTTGTCTTTCCAGGTGGCGGTTTCACCCTGTACCTTTCTGCTGTACCTTGCCTTGTGCCCTTGTTTTCGGGGCACTTTCCCATCAGGAATGTTTACGCATTTCCCTGCTGCTTTCCGTACAGGTGTTTTACACACTTCTGTTTGAATGCTTGCTGTACCACTCTCAAGGAGAGTGTTCTCTTTAGTATACTCGCTTCTTAAGTCCTTGGACCATTCGATTGGTCCTGACTGTTTCCAACTGTCGTGTCTAGCTCCCTCTCCTCCTCTATCTAGCAGGGGATCGTTGCTCCTCCCGGGTGAAGAGCTGATGTGGCTTACTAGTCTGGACATTGTTCTGTCAACTTCTGCTTCATCACAACTGTTGGTACTTTTGGCGTCCTCTGTGCTACACTTCATTTCTAAGCATATTTCTTTGCCTCTATATCTGCTGTGCTGTTACACAGCAAAATTGTGCTGTCAACATTCCTTCATTCGGTGGCCGTGGTCATTGACCCGCTCTGCTCGCCTAAGTGCTCTTGTATGGATATCCAGCTTGCTTGGTGCCTCTTTTTGTTGGTTACTTTCTTGCGATTGCGTCTCTCGCATCTGGGCTACTCATGCAACCCTACAGGAGGGTTCTTGTTCTACTTCGTATGGTTCTACCTTCCGCACGGTATGCTTCTGTTTCGTCCAGTCTTCCACTTGACTAACATTCTTACTGTAGTCCTGTTGTGGGTGCTTCTGATGGTTGCCGTCAGCTCTTTCACATGCCTCATGACAGAGTGACTCTCCAACCGCATGTCTTCTGTTTCTGCTACTACTGGCACTTTATGTTCATGGGTCGGCATCCTGCCAATACTGTCCTACGTATTTGGCTGGTACTGTATTCAACTGTGTTTTTTCCACTGTTGTGCATACTGGACTGGTATGTGTTGACTCTGTCATACCAGTTGTCGTCCTTCTGGGTTTTATTTACGGTCAGCATGTCAGATGCTGCAGGTCCATCAGTCCCTGGGTTCAGTTCCACTTCTTGCGAAGTCATGAACTTTCCCTTTCACACAAACATATCTAGCATATGTTTTCTTTCTCTCACCCGGTATGCATACAGGGTTTTTTATGCTGTTCTTTGACGGCTTGTAGTACCTTTGCCTCCCAATGTTGTTTGCTCTTTCTGAGCTTCATGGTCTGGTGTAGCGGCGCTATTTGCGGTCCCCACCGTGGGTCGTCACTTTGTTGACTGCTATGTTGCGTCTGCAACTTATTGGGGTTCAGTCGCAGACCCGCCTCCTCTATATGTATGGCTTTGGTATCTATTTTAAGTTAAGGAATCTGCGGCTAGGTGTCTCTATCAGGTGAACAAGTTACTTACCTTCGGTAACGATGTATCTGGTAGATACATAGTCTAGCCGCAGATTCCTTAATGCCTGCCCGTCCTCCCCGTTCTGCGGGGACCTCTTGGTTGTACAGTATGGGTTCTATTTGTGTTATTCGCACCCCCGCTCTCCCCCTTTTCTATCGCCTTGGGGTCTCTTACTACCCCTGTGCTCTATTGGTTTGAAGTCTATTGGCTCTGCCACAAATTATAGGTCTCTTCTTAGGGTTACAACATCTCTTCCTGGTGACATCTTCTGGTCAATTGTCCTGGCTCCTGTGTTCCGGACTTGTTGTCCTTCACAGTTATACATTAGGGTTGCAGACTCTCTGTCGTCTGCCATGATGTTGTTTACATCTTCATTACCTCCAAGTATTGTTTGCCTTCATTTTTGCGGGACGCTTCCCAGAGTGACGCTCTTTTCCTTTACTAGTTTGTACTATATAGTGCCTGCCACTTTCCTTTATGGTGCTCTTTTTCACCATTCCATGTCCTTTCATAATTTTCGTACACTGTTCCCATATTCTAACAGTTTTTTGGTGGTGGCTCCACGTTATGGAGCAGTAAAGTTTTTCCAATGAAAATGGACGTCAGCGCACCAGGAGGAGCATATATGGCTTCCGCTGATGTCACGTACGTGGATGATGTCAGAGCGGAGCTGTGCGGCTAAGTTAAGTTAAGTTAAGGAATCTGCTGCTAGACTATTTATCTACCAGATACATTGTTATCGAAGGTAAGTAACTCATTCGTTACCACTGGTTCGTCCACTGCAGATCCTGCATTTTCAAGGGGACATGGGACTCGACGAGTATGGGCGGCATGCACCCAATTAGGCAGACCACCACATTTAACAGAAGTTGTGGTTACAAGTATCACTTGGTAAGGCACACGCCAACGAGGTTCCAAACAGGATTTCCCATGTATTTCTTGACGGGTACCCAGTGACCTGGGCACAGATCGTGACACTGCTCCTGTTGTGTTGAAGTTGCAGCTTCTCCAATCTGGTGAGACATAGAATGCATCACATCAGCCAATCCTTTTACAGTAATCAAGCACCAAGGCATCAGTTATATTTACAAGCTGGTTTGCTGGGACTGCAGGATGTCACATAGCCCTTCCCATAATTATCTCATGTAGGGACAGTCCAGTTCTTCTGTCTTGAATGCTTCTTAAACTCATCAACACCAAGGGTAAAGCATCATGCCATTTCAAAGATTTAGAAGCCCACAACTTAGCCAATTGGTACTTTAGGGTTCCGTTCACTTGCTCAACCACTCTGAATGCCTCAGGTCTATAGGCACAACGCAATTTCTGTTCAATTTGCAGTGCAGCACAAAGCATTCATACCACTTCATTGTTTTTTTTTTTTTTAACTTTTTATTGAATATAAAGAACAAGAAAATAGAAAAATAAAAGAAAACAAGGCAGTCCAGTACAAGCATGTCATCATGTGGTTATGCGGGGGGGGGTACAAACGTAAAGCTAACAGTATCGCATTCAAAATATACTGTGGGATGGGGGGGAAGAGAAGGAGAACAGAAACAATCAATATATCTATACTTCTGCGGAGGAAACATCAGGTTGGGAGGAAGACAAGTCGGTATCAAATTCCGAAAGGGGGGGGTACATATATCTCCACGATACGCGTTCCATTGAGACCAAATCTTCCCCCACTTGCCAGGTCTGCCCCGGGAGACATACACAGTCTTTTCACGAAACATGGACCAGTCCATGTTCGGTTGCCATGCCAGAACCGTAGGAGGCCTCTGAGCGCCCCAAAGCTGGGCAATGTCACGCTTGGCTATTATGTTACCCAGTGTCACCCATCGAAGCTGCGCTTGGGTACAATCATTCGGTTCCCAAACATTCAACAAGCATCTCCGCGCTTCAGGCTTCAACAGCACACCCATAACCTCACTCATTACATCATGCACGCGATTCCAATAGTGTAGTACAGCTGGGCATTCCCAAATGATGTGTAGGAACGTGGCCACCATACCGCAACCACGTCTGCACAATCCATCCGCCGAGAATCCCATGCGCACCAGACGCGGACCAGTCACATATACCCTATGAAGAATTTTGAGCTGGACAAATCGAAGGCGTGCCGGAATAGCTACCTCCTTAGGAGAAGAGAGCGCAGCCTGCCAGTCCTCATCATCCAGCTCTAGACCATCACTAGTCCACGACTCCCGAAGGCTATCCAATAGATCAATCCTAATATTGATTAACTTTTTATAAATGAGGGAGATCGTGCTATCAGGGACATGCCCATCCAGTATCCGATCCTCAAGCGGGGACGCTTCCGGAACATCCGAGCCCAGGGGGAAAACAGACAGGACCGCGTGTCGGACCTGCGCATATCTAAAAGATTCTCTATCATTCAGCCCATATTCAACTTTCATTTCATCAAACGACTTGATCCTACCCTTGATCCATACATCATCAACCTTGCTGATCCCAATCATGTCCCATCGATCAAACCCCTTCGACCGCCAGAGGGAGCCAAGTTTATCCGAGGCATAAAGCGGCGTGGCATGGGTCAACTTATCAGCCCAGCCTGTAGCAGACGTGGCCCGGTGCCACACCTGCACGACTGTTTTAGTGGGCCCCGTAAGTGACCCGACGGGCAACTTCGCATACAGAGCCCTGTTGTAGTCACCACCGGGCAACAACCATTTATCCATCGCAAAGGCCGGATTTGGCGAAGGAGTGTAGGTGCCATGATTGATGGCCCCCAGCTGAGAGGCCCAGTAGTAGCGACGGATGTCAGGGAGAGCGATGCCGCCATCGTACCACGGGAGTGTAAGCTTCGAAAGGGCAATGCGAGACCGGCCCCCCCATAGCAACTGCCTCTGGAGGCCCTCAATCTCCCGAAAATAGCTAGCCGGTACAACATCGAGCGTATTCTGAAGCGCATAGAGAAATCGGGGGAGCGACATCATCTTAAACAACGCTGCTCGTCCCAGAGGAGAGAGAGGAAGCCGACTCCACGTTCCAACATCCGCACGGAGGCGCTGGAGGGGGGGCAGCAAATTGCATTTATATCGAAGTGCGGGGTCCAAGGTAATAAAGATCCCCAGATACCTAAAACCCTCCAGCGCCACCGAGATGGGACAGCCACGTGGCAAAAGTGGAGCGTCACCGGAAAGAACATAAATACAGGATTTTGACCAGTTGATAACTAGACTGGTATTTTTATGAAAGGAAGTCAAAACATCAAAAAGGACGATTAACGACTTACGAGGTGACGTAAGGTACAAGAGTATATCGTCTGCGTACAGAGATATCCGATCCTCAAAGTCCGGGGACCATCTAATTCCCCTCAAGGACGGTTCCCACCTCAACCAAGCCGCCAGTGGTTCCAGAGCTAGGGCAAACAAGAGCGGGGACAAAGGACAACCCTGGCGTGTCCCCCTACCAAGAGCAAAGGGGGTCGTTGCCCGCCCATTCACCACCACCCTGGCTAAGGGGTCAGCATAGAGCAATTGCACCCAGCGAATAAAGGCGGGTCCAAAACCGAATTTACTGAGGACCGCCCAAAGATAAGGCCACTCGATCGTGTCAAACGCCATGGTGGCGTCCAAGGACGCCAAGATGGCCGGCTCCCGCAGAGTCCCCGCTCTCGCGTGGACTCCATGCAGTCGCCGAAGGTTAAGTGCCGTGTTTCGGTGCGGTATAAAGCCGGACTGGTCCGGGTGAACCAGATCGCCTATGACAGACACCGGACGATTAGCAAGGACTTTGGCTAGGATCTTAGGTTCAGCATTGATCAGGGAAATAGGTCTAAAGGATTCACAACGGTCATGCGGCTTACCCTCCTTATGGATAACTACTATGGAGGCCAGTCTCTGGTCAGGAGGAAGAAACCCCTCTTCCAGCGACTCCAAGAACATCGATCGGAGATACGGCGCCAGTACATCCGGACAGAGCTTATAAAGTTCAATGGGGAGCCCATTCGGGCCCGCGGCCCGCCCCGAGCGAATCGAGCGGATAGCGGTCGCAATCTCATCCGCAGTGGGCGGAGCTTCCAACAGATCCCTCTCTTGATCAGACAGGCATGGGAGCGAGATATGACGTAGAAGCAAGTGGGAGTCCCGCTCCGGCCGATCGGACACCGAGGAGTACACCACCCGAAAATAGTCAGCAAAGCGCGTCACGATTCTAGCTGGATCAGTGACATCCACACCATTTTCATCCACCACAACGGGAACTACTCGACTCGCGCATTCTCTCCTATCCAACCAAGCCAGCAATTTCCCAGCCTTATCACCCACATCATACAGCCGCCCCTGCCGTTCACGACCCATTTCTTTCGCAGCATCAGTCACCAGCGCTCTATATTCAAGCTGTTTCAGGTTTAGAAGGTGCAGCTTCTCAGGGGAGACCCCAGAATCCAACTCCCCTTCAAGGGCGGAAATGTCAGACTCAAGACGGACAACCTCCTCCCGCCTACATCTCTTAACATGGCCAATCGATGAGAGGGCCTGGCCTCGAATTACAGTTTTGTACGCTTCCCATAGAGAAACAGAAGAGGTCACTGAACCAACGTTGTCAGTAAAGTAGTGATTGTTCGCTGCAAGGAGTTCCCTCCTGATCTTAGGATCGCGGAGGTACCACGGGTTAATCGGGGCGAGACGACCCTCCGAACCCAGATGTGCGTTCACAACCAACCACAACGGGGAATGATCCGAGATACCCCTGGCTAGATGTTTAACCTCCCCTATAAGGGAAGCTTGAGAGGAGGGCATCAGTACATAATCAAGTCTCGAAAGGCTACCGTGGGCCCCAGAGTGGAAGGTATACTGGCGTTGCCCAGGAGGATGTAAACGCCAGCAATCAGCCAGCCCCAGCGCCTCCAGGAAGTCCCCCAACCAGGATTGAGATTGTGCGAAAACACGGGGAGGGTAACGGTCAAATGTCCCAGACACTACCGAATTAAAATCCCCCCCAACCACCAGCAAACCTTCTGGGACCCCCAGAATCACTCTTCCCAGATCGGCATAAGTCGTAGTTTGGAGGCCCGGAGGTATATAGACCGAAAACATAGTGAGCACCTTCCCCTCCCAGCGCCCAACAATGGCGGCGTACCGCCCTCTATCATCAAGTATAATATCGTCTACAGCGAGAGGGAGGGAGGTCCGAACCATAATACCCACCCCCCTGGAGCCAGAAGTGAAACCTGAGTGTGCAATGAGACGATAGCCACGCCTATTCAGTGCATGGCACGTGTTGCCGAGCAGATGCGTCTCCTGAAGCAAAACCACATCCGGAGACAAGCGTCGCAGCATCTGCAAAACCACCCCCCTCTTAATTCTATCACCCAACCCATTGACGTTCCAACACAGTATACGTAGTCCCCTATCCCCCATCCCACAGGCCACCCCAAGGCCCCCCCACCCCCAACGCAACACGTAAATACAGAAGATCATCAGTACAGTGCCTTGAAGAAAACAGAGAAACAAAAATCGAAACCCCTCAACCCCCCAAAACATCATCATACCCCCCACCCCGCACCCCTGCGTAAGACTCAAGAGCCACCCCAACTTGCAGTGTGCCTGTCGCCCTAATATACAACTAATCTACGAAAAGAACCCCAGAGGAGGAAGATTCACCCGACCCCCGCCCACACCCCGTTCTGACAACACAATAGCAAACAATAGTTGCGTAGCATCAAACCACTGCCGAAAGTCAACATGGCGGCCCGGGAGCCGAGTTCGCTCCTCATTCCTGCTCCACCGGGCCGTCCCCCGCACCACCGGAGTGATCCGGACGGTCAAATTGTTCTCGAGGGGGCAGTGAGTCCAGCCAGTCGCTGGCTGCTCCAGGATGATCAAAGAAAATGTCCTATCATTGTAGACCACACGCAGGCGAGCCGGGAAAAGCATGGCATATTTCATGTCTCTGTCCCGCAGTCTCCTCTTCACCCCCTGAAATCCAAGGCGCTGCTTCTGGACCTGCTGGGTGAAGTCCGGGTAGAAGTTAACCGAAGCATTCTCATAAGCCGTAGGGCCCGATGTGCGGGAAGCCTGGAGGATCACGTCTCTGTCACGAAAGTTAAAGATCCGTGCAATGATGGGCCGCGGGGGAGCTCCAAGCTTAGGCGGGCCACCCGGGATACGGTGGGCCCGTTCTACTGCAAAAAACTTGCTAAGGCCTTTGGGCGCTAAGTGATTCAGGACAAGGTCCTCCACTAGTAGATCCACCGATGACGAGTCCGTCGTCTCCGGTACCCCGACCAGTCGGACGTTGTTCCGTCGAGCGCGGCCTTCAAAATCATCCAGGCGTCGAGAGAGGTAGTCACGGGCGGACCTCAGGTTACCGACTTCAGTCTGTAATTCGGAGACGTCGGTAATAAGGCTAGATGTCTTCAGATCTAGGGATTTGACCTTCTCGTTAGTCTTCGCAAGATCCGCCCTGATCAGGGTGACATCTATGGCAACTGTGTCCAGCTTATGGGTCAGGGCCTCGTATTGCTGTCCTAGCGTGGCCTTCATCCCATTAATGGCGCCCATGACGTCTTTCAACGACAGATCTCCATCCAACAGGGAGTCGTCCCCAAGGTTGGCAGGGGGTTTGCTCGGTCCACCCGGAGAGCCCTTAGTGAGGGTGTATCGATCCATGACGTTGGACTGCACAGAGCCTCCTCGAGCTGCCGGTCTGGTCTTGCGTCTTTCTCCCTCGGGCTTGGTGGCCATTTTGGGTCGTGCGCCCCGAGGGGTACTCTGAGACCTAGTGAAAATGGCTACACTCGAAGTGCCCTCAGCAAGTCAGAGAATCGGTAAAGGCCAGCCACCAGTCAAGAAGCAGGGGAAACCAGGATCGCCAAGCACCTGCGGGCCAGGTGAGAGGATCAAATCACCTAGGCGACCGAGGCAGAGTCCATGAGGTGGAGGCACCGGAACCGAAACCGAAAGTTGGAGACCGGGCAGGGGAGAGTCACACGAGCCGTTGTTATTCAATTACCACCCGGCTGGCAGGGAAGGCAAGCCTGGGGCAGTACCATGGAGCAGGCCAAAAATGGTCAAAAGTCCATATTTCAGGCTCCCGGGAGCCTAGACGAAATGCGGAAACGAGGAAATGATCAGCAGGGTCACGACCACAAAAGCCCGTCGTCCAAATCAGGATAAGGTGCTGGATAATCGGTGGAGGTGGCGAGGGTCCGGGAGCTCTGAGCTCACGCGACCATCTTGGGTGCGCGCTAAGCTCCTCCTCTACCACTTCATTGTTAAAGTGAGTCTCCCTATCTGATTCCAAAGAGGTGTTGCATCCTTGAATAAGAAGTTCAGTCCAAGAGTAAGGTTGAAAAGGTGGATTTAATTCAGTAAGGGAGTACAGTATCAAGGAGCCTCACAAGGTGTCTCTCCTCATCCGCATCCAGAGATTAATTGATTCACTGGAGCTTCTATTGTGCTAGGCAACTGTAGAATTGAAAGATGCAAGATAGGGATACTTACATAATAAGTGCTAGCATTAAGATATAACACACTGTCCCCCTTCAAACAAAAACAATGAAGAAAATGTGAAACAATAAGAGAACATGAACTAAAATAAGCATATAAAGTTCCATAATATTGGAAAAAACAGGTTTAGAAGATTCTTTAAACATACATGTTGTTTCTTCAGTTAAAGTTCCTTCGGTTAAACCTGACTTTGAGTCTCTTTCCTGCAAAACATTTTCCTGCACATTCACCTGCTCAGAGACAGCAGGAAATTCATCGTCAGACTTGAAAAAATCATAGTTATTCTGAATATTCATTTGAGAACAATCATTGTTTTGTACCAACTCAGAATCTACTGTAACATTCACATCAAAGGGAAAATTAATCTTTCCCTTGACACCATGTGTGGAATTCTCATCATGGAAAAATTCAATTGAATTGACAAACCCATCTTTTATTTTTTCAACATTCCTATTACTCCACCACTTTCCACCTGAGACAATGACTGAATGTTTACTAATTTTAACAATTTCAGTGTCAGGATAACATTTTGAACCCCTTTTTAAGGTTTCGCCTACGCGGTGCGCATGCGCTGCATAGGCATCGATTCAGTTTTTGGCCCAAAAACGTGCAAGCGTTGCATTGCTTTCTATGGCAACACGTGCACGTTTGGCGATTCCCTTGCGGGAGCGAGGTTTGGAACCATCTGTTTGTAATTAACAGATGGTTCCTACTCACTCCCGCAAGGGAAAGAGGCACAGGCCCCTTCCTCTCTCCCCTCCCCTGCCGCCTCCTCCTCGTCAAACTTTTTTTTTTTTTTTTTACTTTCAGCGCCATTCATAACAACTACAAGCCCAAACTACTTCATGTGCTTGATGGGGCGTAGGCGGCACTTCCTACTGGGCACTAAAATTCACGAACGAAACCTCGGCACTAGGATCAAGGCGCTAACTACACAAAGTGAACTGGTACTTCCAGGTTAAAGTATAAAGTGCCCAGAGTTGATACATCGTGCAATATACAGCCGCACCTCCTTGCCTCTACACAGGTCAAGGTTGTAATCCGGGTTTCCGAATACCAAAAGATTAGAGCAGTTTACCCCCCCCTCTGCGCCCTCTCCTTTGAAATATAGCGCGTTAGGTGAGTGTTTGGGAAAGATGCAGTGGTGCAAGGCAAATCAAGGTAAAAGGAAGGTTGACCAGTGGGCGCAGCTACCTACAGAGACACGGAAGGCACACTGCGTGCAGCTGAAGTGTGGGCATTCAGCACGACTCAGGGCAGCAAGGCCAGACCCGCCACCCGGGCAGAGCGGGGCTCAGAGCCTTCCCAAGCCCAGAGGGCTTCGGCGCTTGAAGCTCATGCTACAGTCACAAAGGTAAATCTGTCTCCCCTCTCCCCTCCGGGTGCGCAGGGAGCCAGACATTCCGCAGCCGAGATCCTGCTAGTAGCTTCTCCTCAGAGCTTGGCAGTCGTCAGAGCCCTGCAGCGCAGGGAGCTGCAGGCACTGCTCCAGAGCATAGTCAAGGGGAGCAGGACAGTGCGCACTGCCCGTCCTTCTGCAGGGCTCAACGACACCGTCTGTCCCTCCAGCCAAGGTGCACTCAGACCATTCGATCAAACCGTAACCAAAATGTGTTAGTTACACAAAGACACACCCAGGCCATGCACTTCCCCTACCTGCACCCAAATCCTTCTGGCCACTGTCTGCACACGGCCCTATCTGCCTGAATCCAGGCTACTTGAGCCCTGACGCACAGTGTGCCTGTTCTTTGATATCTGCAGCTCTGCTGACATCCGCACACGTGAACATCCTGCCGCACTCATGGTCTCCGGCCCTGTCTGATACTGCTGATCCACCTATATGGCCAAACGCGGCTCATTTAGGTAATATTTAGAACAGATAATTATTAATCGGTCTGTTGCACCATTCAGTTACTGCCCGATTACCTGCCCGGGATCATATTAAAGTGCTCTTAGGTGCAATGGGTGTGTGTGCCTGAATTTTTCCTCCCTGGGGTACTTTGGTATTACAAAAGGTGTGACAGATGCTCGCGTTGCCCTGTTTTTTAATACAGATCATGCAAGCGCCACATGTGTGCCTGAGCAATCCCTTGGGTAGCCCTGTGCAATGAGCGACTGTATTGCCTTTAAGCCGCCCTACATTACAGGGCGTAGCCGTAGAGACAAGCATTTGCAGTGCAATTGGTCTCGTATTTACATGAGTTTCATTAATGCGACACCTATTACATTACAAATGCTAGTTTGTAAAAAATGCCCATGCGATGCTTTAACTTTAATACCGTTCGCTCCCCTTTCTTTAGACAAGCCATGTCTAAAAGGTCGATATGGGGCACTTTTACAAAAAAAAAAGCATTTGTTTTTCAAGTTGACAAACAAATGCCCCATACTGTGCTTTCACTTTAATGTCGGCCACGGCCCTTTCCTTAGACTCGGCTCGTTTGAGGAAAGGGGCGCGGCTGACATTAAAATGTAAGTGCTGCATGTGGAAATTAAAAAATAAATAAATAGTTAATAAAAACATGCAGCCATGTTTGGGGTGGCAAGTAAAGCAAAGGAATGGCCGCCACTATCAGAGTGGCATACCGTGCTATGTAAAAAAGAAATAATAAAGCTGTTGCGAGGGAGCGTGTCTTGCCTGCAACAGCAACAGCAGGCATGCGAAAACCATTAAACGAAATAGTGTTCAGAGGCTAAAGCGGTAAAGGTAATTCAGAAAAAACATTTATCTCATGACTCAGATTGCATTGACAGAGCAGGAATGCATTTCAATTCAGATTTAATGACAACTTGTACATAATTCACACAGTTTAGCACAGATCATTTTCAGCAACATGATTTAGCCTATAGAGAGAGAGGAAAATACCAAAGCAGTTTTCAGTCATACAAACCAAAACAAGCCAGTTCACTTCAGTTCTGTCCTCAGGTAATTCAGTTCAAGCTACAGCACTGAATGAAACAGCCGGAGTCAGAATAACTTCTCAGCCGAAAGGTTATTTTCCTGCACACCTTTGCCAGACGGCAAAGCACAGGATTAGGGGTCACAGTTTGAATAAAGTCTAGTTTATTAAAGACTATTCCACCAAGAGTGAGTGGGAGAAAAAAAGGAACATAGAATGGAAAATAGGAATCAAGAGTCAATCTGACAACATGACAGGCAGGAAAGATGAATGGCAGCTAGCCACTGTCTCCTCCCAGATGGGGCAATTATACTTCAAATGTTCCAGGCTTACACCGTTTATATATCAATTCCATCAGTGCATGGGGTTTCATTGGTCACTCACCGTGGGCTGTCATGGGATGATCAGTAAATCATATGATTCTGGATGAATTAAATAATTTTTTTTTGTTGCAAGACTTATTAAAATTAATTAGGCTCCATTTAGTTAGCATTTCTTCACATCCACTGAAGTAGTAGGTACTTGTGTTTGTCCATAGTCAATCCATTCCCATGCGCATTTCCCTGGGTTTGCAACATTATTTTGCCACAGTTCTATAGAATATGCTTCCAGTTAGAAGTGAGTCCATTGTTAGCCAGAACAGAAGTGAAACCTTACAGAAAGTTTTCATAGGGCTTAGGTGTCTGTCTCATATGATCATACATTACCATAAGGAAAAGAAAGCTTTTGAGGCCTACATGGAAAAATAGCTGAATCACTGTTGTGTTAATATTATTGAAGATAATACATTTGCAATTGCATCAAACTTTCTTTGTTAATTCAGTTAATTCAGTTAAAATGTTCTCTTCATGATATACATGTCAGTATTAAGTACTACTAAAAATGTATTTCCAGGCATTATTTTGGCACATAATCATGCAAGCACAATTACAATTACAACGTGGCAATTTTTGTGCACGTATTTTTTTTTCATATGCTTTAAAAAAAGCCCACACTCATTTTAAGTGATTTCTTTTTGCAAAAAGTATTTCCCTACATTTCTCTGGTACCACTATGCATGTATGCATTCATTTTAATATACATTTGAATATTGTTATTCACAAAACTCTCCCTATTATTTTTATTTTTCATCTTTTCTCACAACATATAAATGCATCAGCATAAAACTATTTTTTCTCACTTGGTTTACATTTTCTTATCATTGTTGTCTAAAACTCTGCATGCTTATACGATGCAGTATGTGAACTCATGTTTTTCGACTATATAGGTTAAAGCGTCTCATCCAGTAAAAGTGTTGTAAATAATCTTATAGGTAGGAATTGATAACGATAGATGTCATATAACATTTACGCTTCATCAGCGTGTTACTAACAGGAAAATACTAACGCCGTCAGAGGTGTAGTGTCTATCCTTCCAATCCAAGTGGATAGGACTGCTCTTCTCTCTTACAATTGTGCACACATCACCGAATATGGGTCTGTGGTGTAACAAAACTTGAGGGGCCCTGCAAAGTACACGGAGGGGGCTGCCGCATTCTGGGCCTAGTAAGGAGCTCTCCTGCCCCTACACAGTGCTGGAAGGGGTCCCCTGGAGCTCCCATCGCACCGCCTGGGCTGTGGGGGTTATTGTTACATCCCTGTCTGTGGTGTGCCTGATTACATGCTGTTTATTCTGTTCTGTTGCGGCTGTGCATTGACTATTGGCATTGGAAACTCTCATACTAGACATTTGTTTTCTACAGCAGCAAGCATTGGCATAACCAATAGGTCTTGTTTTTTGGAACCGTATGAGTATTTCGCGAGAACTATTGGCTTTGTCAATGTTCCTAAGATATGTTGAGGAGGAACATGGCTGCTGTGCAGCATGTTGAAAGGGTGACAAAGAAAGAAGCCAGAGAGAGAAAGAGTAAGAAATGGCATGTGTCCATTTGCTTGAGATAGGAAGTGAGAGAAACAGGACAAGGAAGGAAAGAGGGAAATGGGGAGAGCAAGATTGAGAAACAGAATGAAGGAGGGAGAGAAGACCAGACGAGAGGTGGATGAGTGATAAGAGAGCAAGCGTAAGAGGAAAAGAGATTGATTTGTGAGTGCTATTTAAATTATTATTTGTGTAATTACCCATACAGAAAGATACAAATGGCATTTTTACAGTTTATGATTATTTTGTACATAGGAGGGCTGAACTAAGTTTTGCCTGATCGTTAAAACTTCACTTAACCGCTTGTGAAGTGATAAGAAGCCTGACTAGTCATTAACAGCGGGACACAGAGTACAGGGTTCACTTAATGATTTGGGTGCAGATGTCAGGAACCAGGTGGCACTAGATAGCTACTGATGGCACAGCAGAATACAGACTACTGGAATCACCAGCTAATGGCCAGTTAGAGGACCTGTGCCACTTATCTATAAGAACCTGCCTAAATGTGAAATACTGTGTGTGCACAGGAGCAGGACACAATATATAAAAATATCCATTGAAGCTTTTTATCTTACATCTTTCCACATAAAGCTTTCAGTCTACCAGGCTCTGGTTTCCCCTGCCTCTTTGCCAAGTGCATAACACCTACAGAGTGACTCCTCCATCTTTTGTGGAAACGGCTGAATATATATCTACCTTAGAGCAGCTTGTTTCTCTTAAGCGCACATGTTTCTGAATGTAGACACAGGCTTTGGACCAGAGCAGGCACACGAGCACCCGACCAAATATTAGCCTTCTTCTTGTATGCTTTGATGTGCCATTCCGTGGTGCCAACGGACTTTCTTCACGCTTGTGACTCACTGCGCGGAAGTGCAGACGGACACAGAAAGTAACTGCAAAGTTATATGAAGATTTAACATGTTACAGCTAGAGAGCATAGCGAAGGGTGCAGCGGCCCATAAATCATTCCCAGTAATCCTAGGTCGTGTAGATGAGTCCTGACTCAAATAAACAAGCATTTGCAATGCAATAGGTCTCGCAGTTACAAGAGTTTCAACTATTGGCATTGTAAATAACAATACCTTTTATATATGTTTTAAAAACAAAACAAAAATAAAAGGCATTATTATTTGCAATGTCACTAGCTCAAACTCGCGTAAATGCGAGACTTATTGCATTGCAAATGCTTGTTGTTGTTGGCTTCAACATGATGGCCTGACTGCGGCGCCGCTTGATGCTTAGGCTGTGTTTTGGCCTGGCTTTACCTTGTGTAGGTGTAGTGCAGCGCTGGGGTTCTAAGCGCACTGTAGTTGCGTTACCTGTGGAGGGGATCTGTGATGGTTCCTTTCTGTACGTATACAGCCTCTCATAAACTGGTGGGAGGCATTGCTTAAAGGTGCTGGGACCAAGCGCCCTTACCTGGGTGTCTCGATGTTGCTTCTGGCTAGGAGGTCTCAATGATAGCTTCCCAGTGGTGAAGGTAACCAAACCAGGCATTAAACACCACACAGGTCTTAAATAGTGAAATACAAGTAGGGAATAAATAAGTCCTCACTAAATGTCTGCAGACAAGCCTCCCTAGTGAGGTTCTGTAATTCTCGAGCCTGACTCCATTTTGTGTTGCCCTCACGTAGGCCTGTGAAAGAGGCCCAGCGAACAAGTGGCCTGGCCTTCTGAGTTCATGTAAACATTAATTAGGTTTCTTTCGACTCTGAAAGAACTGCAGAGAAACTGACCTCTTCACCTGAAACTGACCTCGCAAAGCCAATTTCCCTTGGTTTGATCCTTGTCTAAGATTGCCACTTGATGTTCAGGACCTTGTTAACCTTTAGTTTCCTTGCACATGTTTTATCTTGTTCAGCATCTATTACTGTTTCCTTTATGTTCTGACATTACATGGGTTGTGCTTTTCAATTATAAATTTGTCCGGCTTGCAAAGATTGAATTTGGGACATTCCTAATAATTAACTTTTGGGTTGGGTTACTGTAAATTGGGTTTTTGTTAATGTGATACTCAGTTAGAAAATGTGCCCTGTTGGTTAGAATTTTGCGCAGTGGGTGTACATTTATAATGAGAATATGGTGTATAAAAAGCGATGCCTTGCTCTATGAAATTGAGCAGTCTCCTGAGTTGTACACCGTGTTGTATTGCTTGGTTTACTGTTACTAGCTGCAGCTGATCAATTTGATCTCTGATGCCATCCAGAAGTATTCCGTTTCTCTGTATTCCAAGACAGGAGAATCCGAAGACTTCGGGTGTGTCCCTGGCACCGCTGGGTTCTAAGAAAACCCGGTTCTTCAGTTGGCGCCCAACGGTGGGGCGACTTCAGCGGTACGGGCACAAGCCCGAGGACCATGAGGAGCCACGCGAGGAAATTCTGGAGAAAGGCCGCCACTTCATTGACCCCTTCATGTCGACGTGGACCGAAGGTCTTTTTTGCGAGGCTTCCCGCTTTCCAACAGCTACGAAGGACTGCTGCCCTGACTGTCGCCCTGTCTTGGACCCTTGATTGATCCTTTGTAAAGCGAGACGATAGACGGTCTTCTGGTGGCGTGACAGATATTTTGGTTAAGTATAAGTGGGTCGCTACCACGACTTTGTTTTGGTTCTTAGTTTTGATTCGGTTGTTGCAATAGCCGAAGCCGAGGGGCTCGTATATTTACAAGTGTATCGATAGTTGATAACCCCTTGATGTTTGACGCTAGATTAGTGAGCTATAAGATGCCTGTTCTTAGCAGATTTGGGAAATGGTTTAGTTGTGGTTGCAACAGGGATTCCCGATTGGAGGATTCGTGTCCGATACCTCCGGTTGGAACTCCGACTTATGAGCTCTATTCAAAACACGGAGTGGGTCCTATTACTTGTAATGAAGTATGGGTTCGCTATACGAAGAAAGATGGTGTTTTACGATGGCCCCAACATGGTAGTTTCGAATGAAATATTTTAGATAATCTGGAAGTTGCGCTATTTAGGAAGAAAGCCCGGCCGGCAATGTTTGACTCTTTCCGCCTTTGGCATAAGGAAGCCAAACAGCGAGAAATTAAGCAAGCAAAGAGAGATAGGAAAGATAAGAATATGTCAGTACTACAAGCTGCTAGGCAGTTTAAGGAAGATGGAGAAGAGCGTGCAAGTGAAGTCTCAGATAGACAACGTTGTATGGCCATTGATAAATGTTATCCGGCCTTGCCGCCTTTTCCTCCGAAAGTAATTGAAGATCTTGAAAAAGATCCTTTGATCTCTCATTTACTGAGATTGCCACCCCCTTATGTGCAGGGTGCTACTGCGCCTCCATTACCCCCGGTTGTTCCACCCTTTGTTGTTCAACCTCCTGCTGTTGTTCAGCCACCCGGTGCTCCACAGATGGTTTTGCCTCCTACTGCGCAACCCACTCTAGGGTCGCCAACTTTGCTACCAGCTTTGCCTCAAACTCCTTTGTCTTCTACTTCTGTATCTTCGACTCCTACTGTTCTTGTCCCTACACCTCTTTTGCCTCAAAATACTTATTCTCCTGTTCTTATGTCTGCTTCTTCTCCTTCTGCTCGAAAACGAATGACCGAGACTGTTGTTAATCTGTTGTCTCCATTGTTTGGGTCACTGAATATGACCCCTGTTTCGGAACGAAAGCAGAGTCGTAGTCAGCTTCCTAGTTCCGAGGAACGGACAGTGTTGGATTTGTTGGCTCGTAGATGGATTTTAAATGCTTCTAGGTATGATTTGCAAGCGGTTATGGATGTTTTCTTTCAGTGGGAGCCGCCTAAGCAAAGGTACGTTTTTGATGTAATGTGTACTTTTCTTCATCAGGAATGGGAAGATAATGAGTTGGGTCCGATTCCGCAGGAAGTGCTTGATGTTCAGTCAGAATTTGCCAAAGGGACGATAGTGGAATCTGATGTTACAGATGCCGTGGAGACGATACTTGTTTTTAGGTCTAGATTACCGCCTCAGACATTGTACGAACCTGATTCCTCTGTTAGGAGGAAAGTGAAGCAGTATCCAATGAGAGAGGTTCCCCTGTATGGAGAGAGGAAGTTGTTGCTAATGTTAATCAGGGTATTCAGGGTGTACCGGCTCATTTTCAGCGAGTATGGGTACATGTTCCTTGGAAGAGAGCAGAGGTCTTAGCTCTTAAGCAGACTTTACCTGACCCCCGTAAGAATCCTGCCGGTTATTACAAGGAGTTGTCTCAGACAGTTGGTGCGTGTATTATGAATTTAGCTGACATAGATATGTTGATGGGTAATGTAGTTCCTCAACCTTTGTGGGCGAAGATTCGTCATGAGAATCATGCGCAAGAATTAGGAGATACGTGGGCTAATATTATTGCTGCAGATGGTCGGCAGGTAGGAGGTGCCAAACCTGAGCCCCTAGTTGCAGAATTACCTGGTAGAATTATTAATTTGATAAAAACTGTGATGCCTCCTTTGCGAGTGAATTGGGACAAGTTAGCAGTATGCAAACAAAAGAAAGACGAGAGTGTGTCTGATTTCTTCACTAGGTTTGAAGAGACGTTTATCGATCATAGTGGTCAGGATATGAGTACGGAAGGTGGTCAAAGGTTGTTTGTGGACAAATTTGTCTTTAATTTGCTTCCCGAACTTTCTAATAAGTTAAAGGACTCAGAGAGTTCATGGGCTGTTTCTTCGTCGGTCCAGATATTGGCTACTGCACAATATTACAAGAATAGGGATAAAGATGAGAAGGATAAAGCAGAGAAGAAAACTAAAGATCTAAAGACGAAAGTTCTTTTGCAGCAAGCTTATCCGCCTCGTCCGAATCAGCCTCAGTTTCAGCAACCTCCACAGTTTCAGAGATTGTTACAGAAGCCTGAGCCTTATGCTCCGCGATTCTTTCCTGGTCCTAATCAGTGTGCTTATTGCAGAGAGGAAGGTCATTTCAAGAATAGTTGCCCGGCTTTGTTACAGCGTGCGAATGGCGTATCTGGTCAGAGAGGTCGTGGTGGTTTCCAGCAAGCTCCTAGGGGTAGGGGACGTGGTGTGTTACCCCAGAATGAGCGTTCCTCTTCCCTTCAGAATTCTGCTAATTATTTTGACAGACAGATGTTCCGAGTGGTCAGTCTGCACAGTACTATGTTGATGATTATTATGTCGAGAGTGAGAGTGCTGGTTATAATGATAGTTAGGATAGCCATGGGCAAAGAGAGGAAGTAGTGTCAGTTCCAGTAGACCAGAGAGGACCTTATGTTGAAGTGATTACATCAGGTGTGGCAGAACCTTTTCTTTTGGTTACTGGTGCGACGAAGAGTTCTATTATGCACTCTAAACTTCCTGGCGCACCTTTGTCTGGCTTGACCAATGTTTCCGTAGGATTTTCAGGCGCCCCAGTTCGTAATCCGGTTTCTAGTCCTTTGTCCCTTTCTATTGGTCCTTGTGAATTGGAAGCTCCACATAGTCTAACGACTGGTTGTGGTGAGAATCTGTTGGGTTTGGACTTGCTGAAAAGACTGCATGCGACATTACATTGTTCTCCTTCGGGAGTACATCTTACCTTGGGTAAGAAAGTGATTTCTCTGATGTATTTGTCTAAAGATTGCCTTGGAATTGCGTTTTCTTCCTCATACACTTTGGGCTACAGGTCCCAATGATGTTGGTCTCTTGCAAATTCCACCCTATGTTGTTACCCTTAAGTCGAATGCTAGGCTACCTCGTATTCCCCAATATAAAATATTGAGCGATGGCGAGAGAGATCTTCTAGCAATTATTTATGATTTAGTTGAGAAGGGTGTAATTGAAGAAGCGAGAGGTAACGTGTGTAACAGTCCTGTTCTGCCTGTCCTTAAGTGTACTGATGCTTCTCAGCCACCTGTGTATCGGTTTGTGATCGATCTTCGAGAAGTGAATAAGATTGTGGTGCCACAGTTTCCTGTTGTCCCTGATATCACTGCTTTGTTGACTCTCATTCCTGCTTCGGCAGCCTGGTTTTCTGTTATCGACTTGAAGAATGCTTTCTTCAGTATTCCAATTGCCGAGGAAAGTAGAGATGTTTTCGGCTTCTCTTTAGGAGGCCGCAGCTTCCGGTTTAAGAGAGCTCCTCAAGGTTATTGTGAAAGTCCCTCCATCTATAGTCAGGCGTTGAAAACTCAGCTTGATGGTTTTGTGTTGCCTACTGGTGCTACTCTTATTCAGTACGTTGATGATTTGCTGATTACTGCTGATGACAAAGAGATTTGTAAAGAAGCTACTCTTTCTTTGTTACGACATTTGTCTGACCTTCATCATAAAGTGTCACCTCCCAAGTTACAGTATTGCCTTCAAGAAGTAACCTACTTAGGTCATCTCTTGTCGAAGGAGGGAAGAAGGTTGACCCCAGAACGAATTCAAGCGATTGCGCAAATGAGTGTGCCATCCACACAGAGAGAAGTGCGTGCCTTCTTAGATATCACCTCATAATGTAGGCAGTGGATCCCCAACTTTTCCTTGCTAGCGAAACCTTTGTTGGCGCTGCTCTTAAAGATACTCTGTATCCTCTCCCTTGGTCTGATGAATGTCAGAAAAGTTTTTCTGAATTACGTGATGCATTGTGTTCGGCTTCGGTGTTGGGTACTCCTGACTACAGTAAACCTTTCACATTGTATGTTCACGAGAGAGAAGGTTGTGCATTGTCAGTGTTGACGCAACAATTTGGAGACAAGCAGCGCCCATGTGCATATTTTTCAGCTATGTTAGATCCGGTAGCTAAAGCGTTGCCGAGCTGTTTGAGAGCTACAGCGGCAGCGGCTGTTTCTATCCGACAGTCTGCTGGTTTGGTATTGGATAATACGTTGATTGTGATGGTCCCACATGCAGTGGATACCTTATTGAATAGGACTAAGACTCAGCACCTTACTAGTGCACGTCTGTCAGGTTATGAGCTGACTCTTTTGGCTAGCCATGTTCACATTAAGAGATGTAATGTGTTGAATCCAGCTACGTTGTTGCCGATTTCTGTAGAGACAGATGCTCAAGAACAGCATGATTGCTTTCTTCGGACAGAGGAAGAAACGAAGGCTAGAGTTGATTTGAAAGATACTCTTCTTACGAATGTTGATGGTACCCTATGGGTAGATGGTTCGTGTTTCAAGCTTCCGAATAGTGAAACGACTGCGGCATATGCCGTCACAACTTTACATACAGTTGTTGAGACAGCACGTATAGCACAGAATTCTGCGCAAGCAGCAGAGTTGATTGCATTGACTAGAGCATGTGTCAGAGGGAAAGCGAGTGAATGTCTATACTGATAGCCAGTATGCGTTTGGTGTTGCCCATAGTTTCGGACGTTTGTGGAGAGAGAGAGGATTTCTTACTTCCCATGGTACAAAAATTCAGCATGGGCAATTAGTGAATGAACTTCTGGAATCACTTACTCTCCCAAAGCAGATTGCAATTGTGAAGTGTAGTGCGCATAAGAAGGTTGTGGATGATGTAGGTCGAGGAAATGCGTTTGAGGATGAAGTTGCGAAGGAAACGGCAAAAGACATGATGAGCCATATGTATGTTGCAGGCCCTGCTGATTGGGTTATGGCTGGTGGAATGTGTGAAGACACAATAGAAAGTGTGAAGTCAATTCAGGCTGAAGCTACGGAAAAGGAAGTGAGTACGTGGAGAGACAGTACGGGTATGTTGGATTCGACAAGTTGTTGGGTTGAGTTGTCGGAGCACCAGCGATGGTTGTTGCCTGATGCGTATGTGCTCCCAGTGGTTACTATGGCTCATGGAATGGCTCACATTAGCTCGAAAGGGATATGCAAGTTGTTGGCCCCAGTATGGCAGAATGCTGGAATTCCGAAATGTGCTGAGAATGTGGTGAAGCATTGTATGATTTGTCTGATGTATAATCCTGAAAAGGGAACTCCAACTCCAGCTGGTCATTTTGCTCCTCCAACGTATCCGTTTGAAGTGATACAGCTAGATTACATTCACATGGAGAGATGCAACAATTTGAAGTATGTCCTTGTGGTTGTTTGTGCCTTTTCCAGATGGATAGAGGCTTACCCCCTAAAGGATAATACTGCCTTGTCTACAGCCAAGGTTTTGCTCAAGGAGTATTTCACTAGATATGGTTTGCCGAGAATTTTATGGAGCGACAATGGGAGTGAATTTGTGGGTCAAATCATGAAGAAAGTGTGTGCGGGTTTGGGTATCAATCAGAAATTCCATGCTGCGAATCACCCCCGTCTGCTGGACTTGTCGAGTGCTATAATGGCACTCTCAAATTGAAATTGGCTAAAATACAAGTGAGCTCTGGTCTTACATGGCCAGATGCCTTGCCATTGGCCCTTTTGTCAACAAGGACGACAGTACATTCTCGTGTGGGACTTAGCCCATATGAAATTGTTTTTGGTCGTCCGGCCAATGTTTGGGGTGTGCCGAGGCCTAAGAAATATAGTGACATTAAGTACCCTATGTTGGTGGATTACTTACATGACTTGACTGCTAAATTACGTGTTCTCCACCAACAGGTCTATGACAGTTTGCCGACAGCTACTGCAGATCCAGGCCATATGATTCAACCTGGAAACTACGTGCTTACGAAGAATTTTCAACGAACTAAGAACTTGGAACCGAGATGGACTGGACCACATTATGGTCCTTTTGGTCACTAGAACTGCAGTTAGGGTAGCTGGTAAAAAAAAAACTGGGTGCATGCCACCCATTGTAAAAAAGTTCCTTTGCCCCTACCGTATGATAAGTGGGTGAGGGATGGAATAGCCGATTCTGAATGTGAAAGGATTCCTAGATTTGTACCTTTTAGTGATGCACATTTGACATGGACTCAGTCAGAATGTGAGGATGATGACATACTGCAAGCTTCTGTGCCTTAGCCTTTGAGACTCGACACAACGAATCCGGAAATTCGTTTTCAAGAGCAAACTGTGCCTGGTAAAGAGCGCTACAATCTAAGACCGAGAAGGAATGAATCAATGGACAAATAAAAATTGAATTTTTTCATGTAGTGAATTACACCTTGTCAGATGAAGAGACTTTTTTTAACTTTTTTCTTTTTCGAGTCACCATCCGGTCTGAGCTGCAGGGTCGCGGTACAGCCTTAAGGGGTGAGCCGCGTATTGACATAAGGTCTGTGGTTCATGGTCGTTAGTACGATCTTGACGCACACTTAAGTGAAGAAGGTAATAGCCGTGAGCAGCACGTTAGAGGATGGAGTCTTTTGAATCTGATAAGGGTGTTGAGAGAACTGATTTTAAAATGAAAATGTGTACATTGGTCCGTAGCAAATGTTTTTTGATATTGTGTTTTCTAATGCTTTTGAATATTACATTGGCTTGTATGGGTTGGATTGTCTATGTTACACAACAGACGCTTGCATCCACCTCCCAACCTACTCTTTCTTTTCCTACTGTTTCTCCACATGAGTTTCATACGTTGCCTGAACATGAACAGACACTAAGATCAGAATTTGTTAACAATTCATTTATACAAATGTTGCATCAGCATCAGTTAGTTGTAAATACTACGAATTGTTGGGTGTGTGGTCTTATGCCGCATACGACAGATAAGGGAATGCCATATTTAGTTTTGCCTTTTTCGCCTAATGGGTCAGTATGAACACTCCAAGCAATGTTTATCTATGCGAATGAAGCATCTCCTGTACGTTCCGTCAAAGATAATGCGAGTAATAATGCCTTGATACAGGGAATAGTAGATATGATCAGAGATATTGATGCGTATAATGCTATCCCTAAAGATGAGGTACGAGCATATATCGGTTGGAACAAGACTGGATATAGCATTAGCCTGACAGAGAAGGAGAGACGAAAAAGGTCTCCCCCTATTTGGATTGTACCCCACCGAGGTCATTTTTGTCTGCAAGGTAATGGTCAGAATCCGAGAGCTCAGCTTGGTAAGAGTGTGTGTGCTCACACCTATGTCTATACATCCCAGAAATCTCCACCGTTCGTGCCAGCTAAAGGCACGTATTTTGTTGGTTACGACAGAGCATATACATGGTTGCCTCCTGATTTTTCAGGCACATGTTATGTGGCATTTTTGCTTCCCCCTACATACACAGCTGCTTTCAATTACCATAAGACAAGATATGGTAGAGGTGTTATCGATGCGAAAGATACTGTCGCACAAGAAGTTGGGGACTTCTTTAAGGGTTTTCTGCCCTTTTGGGGTCCTATGGCTAATAATAGAAATATTCGTCAGCTTACGAGAGTGGTCGAGGCCACTATAAATGAGACTGCAGGTGCCCTTAGCAATATTACAGCTGAGCTTCAAGCGGATCGCCTTATGACATTACAGAACCGCTTTGTTTTAGATATTATACTTGCAGATAGAGGTGGGGTATGTAAATTGATCGGGTCTAGTTGCTGTGTTTTCATACCAGATAATGCCCCGACAGTGTACCAAGCCATCTTGAAGTTACATAAGTCCGCTGAGTCTATACATGTAGACGAAGGGAACTGGTCATTGATAGAATGATTTTGGGAACTGCTGTCCAAATGGGGATGGAAGATTCTGATGTTTCTTGGCATGGCTTTAGCAATTCTTTTCTCGTGTTGCTTATGCATCCAGTGTGGTCCCGCCATTTGTGGCCTTTGTGCTACAATCTGTGTGAGAAGACCTATCCCGAGATAAGCAAAGGATAACAAGATGATGCTACAGCAACACCTTGATGACCTAATGAGAATAGACATAGACCTGGATTCAGATTGACATGAGTTTAAGTTATTGCCAACGTAATGGCAAAAGGAGGGGCTGAGGTTCTGTAATTCTCGAGCCTGACTCCATTTTGTGTTGCCCTCATGTAGGCCTGTGAAGGAGGCCCGGCGAACAAGTGGCCTGGCCTTCTGAGTTCATGTAAACATTAATTAGGTTTCTTTCGACTCTGAAAGAACTGCAGAGAAACTGACCTCTTCACCTGAAACTGACCTCGCAAAGCCAATTTCCCTTGGTTTGATTCTTGTCTAAGATTGCCACTTAATGTTCAGGACCTCGTTAACCTTTAGTTTCCTTGCACATGTTTTATCTTGTTCAGCATCTATTACTGTTTCCTTTATGTTCTGACATTACATGGGTTGTGCTTTTCAATTATAAATTTGTCCGGCTTGCAAAGATTGAATTTGGGACATTCCTAATAATTAACTTTTGGGTTGGGTTACTGTAAATTGGGTTTTTGTTAATGTGATACTCAGTTAGAAAATGTGCCCTATTGGTTAGAATTTTGCGCAGTGGGTGTACATTTATAATGAGAATATGGTGAATAAAAAGCGATGTCTTGCTCTATGAAATTGAGCAGTCTCCTGAGTTGTACACCGTGTTGTATTGCTTGGTTTACTGTTACTAGCTGCAGCTAATAAATTTGATCTCTGACGCCATCCAGAAGTATTCCGTGTCTCTGTATTCCAAGACAGGAGAATCCGAAGACTTCAGGTGTGTCCCTGGCACCGCTGGGTTCTAAGAAAACCCGGTTCTTCACTAGGGTACAATAAATCTGAGTGGTCTAAGTGAATTTTATCTTTGCAATGACTGGTCGGAGTAAATGCCTTTGCCCTAGAAAGACGATTCAAAAGAGCATTCAACGGTTGCAGAATTATTTACTTCATTATTCAAAATTAAGTATTATAAAAATGTATTCTGCTGCATAACACTTACATACCTTTCACCTACTCTGACACCGCTCACCCTGCACACTCACACAATTCTCATTCTGCAATGAACACACATCAATCATCATGCAGTTAGGCACTTTCACCCTTCACTCAGACACTTATCAACCTTCATTTATGCACCACTCACCATGCACATAGAGCACTCTCACCACTCTCCCTGCACTCACCCTCTTAATATTAATCCAATTGACAAAACCTAATGCATTTAACAATGCTTGCTAAAAAAAAAAGCCAGTGCTTTTAATGCACAATTGATTCCATCTTGTATACATCTGCCTGCTGCATCCACTCCCTCCTTATACTTTCAGATTCTAATAAGACCTTGGGCACACCTAGCACACAGGCATCCATTTTACGGCAATTTACCAAGAAGGCATGTTTAATTTCAGCAAATGCAGCAGAGTAGTCCAAAAGTGTTTCCAAGGCTACTTCTAATCGTAGATATATACCGGATGTAAACACAAACATTGGCAAATCCAATTATGCTAATAATCAACGTCTGTGTTATGGTATAAGATAAGCATATTGGAGCAGAAGCATGTGTGTAGACGAATGCATCTCTAAAGAACTACTGTGAGGGCACCGCTAGCAAAATGATACAGCGCAATGCAGCTGGCCAGCCTCTGGCAAAAGCGGCATGTTGGATGTGTGAGATCGAGAAAAGAGACTAGTGCAGACATTAAAAAAAATAATAGTTGCTTAATGTAACTTGAGGGCCCCCCTGCAAAGTATATTGTGGGCCCCCTCCGACCTACTGAGGTGAGCTCAGGCCAGTGTACTGTGCTGAGGCGGGCCCTGGAGCTCGGGGACCCCCCGCACTGAGGGGGGGCTTTGTTACGCCACTGAGTAACAGTGGAAGCATGGTGGTCTATCACTGTGTATTATGGATGCGCCACCCACTAGCCTGTGGGGTGCATGCAAGGAGACATACTATTGCTGAAACACTTACGGATGTCACCAGCTTTAGGGTGGGGCCGGGCGGAACGTATAGTCTAGTCAGTCGTGAAGGATCCAGTGGACAGAAGGCAGTGGGGCAAGCCGTGAGGTATCACAAGACACACAATGCGCCCAATGTGCCTAATATAGAGAATGAAATATCTGTAGCTAAAGTCTCAAGAGACATACAAGACAGACCCACAACCTGAAAAGACTTCGCGGCAGGCAG
Source organism: Lissotriton helveticus (assembly GCF_964261635.1). Classification (NCBI taxonomy): domain Eukaryota; kingdom Metazoa; phylum Chordata; class Amphibia; order Caudata; family Salamandridae; genus Lissotriton; species Lissotriton helveticus. The sequence goes on along the minus strand of NC_136067.1, from coordinate 491,154,032 downwards.
CGTGTTGTTAGGCCGTCTCAACATCTACATTGAGAGAAAAATAATCAAAAGAAGTGAAAGCAGACACCAACAGCAAAGATAAAAAAAATGAATCAAGCGGCACTGAAAGTGATCGTGAAAGCGATCCCTATTGTAAAAAAAAAAACACACTCGCGAGTGGTGCGCTACTGCGAAGCATATGTTTTCAATTATCGCGCCCGTGTCTGGGCACGATAATTGAAAACATATGGGCTTTGGTGCGTGTAACAGACACCAATAGGCCGTGGGCGGAGCAAAGCGCCGCCTTTGGCCTATTGCAGGTTCTGTTTATGAATACACACATTCACAGGCCAATTACAGAAGAGCAAACTAAAAAAAACACATGCACGAGCGTGTACAATTCCAGAGTCCATTTCAGAACCCCGGACAAAAGGACTCTCGCTGCACGCTAGGTGCGAGACCTAAAAACCCAACTGCTGGCTCTGCTTCAAATTAGAAGAAGCTGGAGCCTTGTGACTGGTTGGTAGGGAGGGCGAGGGAGAGCAGGGAGAGCGGGGTGGAGGATAGGGTGACCAGATTCCCAAAATGAAAAACTGGGATAGATCATAAACATAGAAGTAGGACTAAGTTTACATTGGTGGGCGCTGGATCTTGGTACAGGCAGTCACCTCTGACTCCATTGAACAGGGTCATGCTGGCGGTTCGGACACGCTGTTGCCACAATGGCTGGCATAATGACATTCTTGCTGCATTGCTGCGTTTTAGAAAGAGAAGGGAAATCTCCCAAGAGAAAATGCCTCTTTTTAAAGGATTTCCCTTCCCACAACACCTTCATCTGGAGTGACGTCCAGTTGCGCTCATCTTTTTAACACCAGTGCCCACTCAGCCACTACTCAAAAACCGGGACATTTCTGTGCTCATCCCATCCGCTATCTAAAAACCCGGACACTTCATGAAAAACCCGGACTGTCCGGGGAAAACCGGGACGTCTGGTCACCCTAGTGGAGGAGCAGGGGAAAGACACAACAAGGAAATAGAAACCAGCGCATCTCTCATGAAAGGGTGCTGCAGTGATAGAAAGCGTTCATACCAGAAGTTCTCGCCGGAGACCAGAGCCAGTCCATGGCCAGGGCAGCTGTGAGGAGCACGAACAGGCATCAGTGTCCCCTGCTTTGAGGTAGGCTGCAGGACAATCCTCCCTCTGATCCACCTGGCTATGCTCCTCTGTGAGACTGGCCAGGCTGGAGCCTGCTGACTGACTGGGAGGGGGAGGGAGAGCAGAGGGAGTGGAACGGAGGAGCCAGTAAAATTCACAATACAAAGCCTGGATAATTATTAAGGCATCTGACTTGTGGGGAAACTTCTGAGCGGTTGGCATGTGTGCTCAAGGTAACTGTGAGATGTGACGGCTGTGTGGGCAGTATGGAGGCACTAACCTGGTAGCTCTGATTTCTGCTGGACCAGGTTATAGCACACAGATGCTGCTGGACAACACAGCGCCCACCACAGCTTTCGGTGACCTAATCTCAAACATGCTCAGGAACAAATCTTAGAGCGATAATGCATTTGTTAGTAAAGTGAAAGTGTGCATGGTGCTCTGAAAATAAAAAACAAGCACCATAGACAGAAGCAGGAAATAACAAACACAAGCGAGCTGCAAGGGGAGGCCACAAATGAAGAGTAGTGCATTAAAACAAAGCATATGGTAACTTGTGAAAAGATCCATGTAGCAGGGTCAGTAGCCAGGGTGGTATCAAACCAGCCACAAGGCGGGACAAATGCACACTGTTCACCAATAAAAGCAATGGAATTTCTGAAAGCATAGAAGCAACCAATGAAAAAGCAGTGGGAGTGTGTGGGTGTGTTCATACTTCGCTAATGGATTACATAATGCCTTGCAAGCATGTGCGCTGACTCTAGGCTCGACCTAAACAAGCAATGGCATAGCCAATAGGTCTCGCATTTGGGACCTTATAAGTGTTTAGCCATGCAACAGTTGGTGTTGTTGCACCAAGGATATTCTGCTGCATAACCAAATACTTATAGGGTCCAAAAAGCGAGACCTAGTGCATATGTCAATGCTTTTTTTGTTGTTGCTGTTTTGTTTAAGTTGCCAGATGTACAATAGCTGGACATGGTTTTTGTTAACAGTACTTTGCATCAAATGAACTTGTTTTCATTGCTCTGAATGTTGTTTCCATTCTGGTTGTAGGAAGCAATCATTCCCTGGGGTGTAGGGGCTGCCTAGCTGTGTGCATGCACCAAACTTTGCAAATGAGAAAAAGCCTGGTGCAGGCGCAATTTACAAGTGTGGAGTGAGTGAGCCCCAGGCAGCATGACTCACTCACCTGCACTGCACCTGCATACTCAGCATGGTTTAAGGAAGCTCGACCCACTCCCTCCCATGCATCAAACTGATATTTACCAAGAAACTCTGAGAAGAGTCTGCCTGCTGCACTGACGGCTGGTGGTGTGTGTGCCTGGTGAAAGCGTGCACTGACGGCTGGTGATGTGTGTGCCTGGTCAAAGCGTGCACTGACGGCTGGTGGTGTGTGTGCCCAGGGAAAGCGTGCACTGACGGCTGGTGGTGTGTGTGCCTGTTGGAAGCGTGCACGGATGGCTGGTGGTGTGTGTGCCTGGTGGTGTGTGTGCCTGGTGGAAGCGTCCACTGACAGCTGGGGGTGTGTGTGTGCCTGGTGAAAGCGTGCACTGATGGCAGGTGGTGTGTGCCTGGTGGAAGCATGCACCGACGGCTGGTAGTGTGTGCCTGGTGGAAGCATGCACCGACGGCTGGTAGTGTGTGACGGCTGGTAGTGTGTGTGCCTGGTGAAAGTGTGCACTGATGGCTTGTGGTGTGTGTGGCTGGTGGAAGCGTGCACTGACGGCTGGAGGTGTGCCTGGTGGAAGCATGCCCCAACGGCTGGTAGTGTGTGACGGCTGGTAGTATGTGTGCCTGGTGAAACTGTGCACTGACGGCTGGTGGTGTGTGTGCCTGGTGGAAGCGTGCACTGACGGCTGGTAGTATGTGACGGCTGGTAGTATGTGTGCCTGGTGAAACTGTGCACTGACGGCTGGTGGTGTGTGTGCCTGGTGGAAGCGTGCACTGACGGCTGGTGGTGTGTGTGCCTGTTGGAAGCGTGCACGGATGGCTGGTGGTGTGTGTGCCTGGTGGAAGCGTCCACTGACGGCTGGTGGTGTGTGTGTGCCTGGTGAAAGCGTGCACTGACGGCTGGTGGTGTGTGTGCCCAGTGAAAGAGTGCACTGACGGCTGGTGGTGTGTGTGCCTGTTGAAAGCGTGCACGGATGGCTGGTGGTGTGTGTGCCTGGTGGAAGCGTCCACTGACGGCTGGTGGTGTGTGTGTGCCTGGTGAAAGCGTGCACTGATGGCAGGTGGTGTGTGCCTAGTGGAAGCATGCACCGACGGCTGGTAGTGTGTGACGACTGGTAGTGTGTGTGCCTGTAAAAGTGTGTACTGATGGCTTGTGGTGTGTGTGCCTGGTGGAAGCGTGCACTGACGGCTAGAGGAGTGCCTGGTGAAAGCATGCCCCAACGGCTGGTAGTGTGTGATGGCTGGTAGTATGTGTGCTTGGTGAAACTGTGCACTGACGGCTGGTGGTGTGTGTGCCTGGTGAAAGCGTGCACTGACGGCTGGTGGTGTGTATGCCTGGTGGAAGCGTGCACTGATGGCTGGTGGTGTGTGCCTGGTGGAAGCATGCACCGACGGCTGGTAGTGTGTGACGGCTGGTAGTGTGTGTGTCTGGTGTAAGTGTGCACTGATGGCTGGTGTTGTGTGTGCCTGGTGGAAGCCTGCACCAACGGCTGGTAGTGTGTGACGGCTGGTAGTATGTGTGCCTGGTGAAACTGTGCACTGACGGCTGGTGGTGTGTGTGCCTGGTGGAAGTGTGCGCTGCCGGCTGGTGGTATGTGTGCCTGGTGGAAGCGTGCACTGACAGCTGGTGGTGTGTGTGCCTGATGGAAGCGTGCACTGACGGCTGGTGGTGTGTGATGACTGGTAGTGTGTGTGCCTGTAAAAGTGTGTACTGATGGCTTGTGGTGTGTGTGCCTGGTGGAAGCGTGCACTGACGGCTAGAGGAGTGCCTGGTGAAAGCATGCCCCAACGGCTGGTAGTGTGTGATGGCTGGTAGTATGTGTGCTTGGTGAAACTGTGCACTGACGGCTGGTGGTGTGTGTGCCTGGTGAAAGCGTGCACTGACGGCTGGTGGTGTGTATGCCTGGTGGAAGCGTGCACTGATGGCTGGTGGTGTGTGCCTGGTGGAAGCATGCACCGACGGCTGGTAGTGTGTGACGGCTGGTAGTGTGTGTGTCTGGTGTAAGTGTGCACTGATGGCTGGTGTTGTGTGTGCCTGGTGGAAGCCTGCACCAACGGCTGGTAGTGTGTGACGGCTGGTAGTATGTGTGCCTGGTGAAACTGTGCACTGACGGCTGGTGGTGTGTGTGCCTGGTGGAAGTGTGCGCTGCCGGCTGGTGGTATGTGTGCCTGGTGGAAGCGTGCACTGACAGCTGGTGGTGTGTGTGCCTGATGGAAGCGTGCACTGACGGCTGGTGGTGTGTGTGCCTGGTGAAAGCGTGCACTGATGGCTGGTGGTGTGTGCCTGGTGGAAGCATGCACTGACGGCTGGTGGTGTGTGTGCCTGGTAGAAGCGTGAACTGATGGCTGGTGGTGTGTGTGCCTGGTGGAAGCGTGCACTGACGGCTGGTGGTGTGTGCCTGGTGGAAGCGTGTTCTGACGGCTGGTGGTTTGTGTACCTGGTGGAAGCGTGCACTGACGGGTGGTGGTGAGTGATGGCTGGTAGTGTGTGTGCCTGGTGAAACTGTGCACTGATGGCTGGTGGTGTGTGGTGTGTGCCTGGTGAAAGTGTGCACTGACGTCTGGTGGTGTGTGCCTGGTGGAAGCGTGCACTGACGGCTGGTGGTGTGTGCCTGGTGGAAGCGTGCACTGACGGCTGGTGGTGTGTGTGTCTGGTGGAAGCGTGCACTGACGGCTGGTGGTGTGTGTGCCTGGTGAAACTGTGCACTGATGGCTGGTGGTGTGTGGTGTGTGTGCCTGGTGAAAGCGTGCACTGACGTTTGGTGGTGTGTGCCTGGTGGAAGCGTGCACTGATGGCTGGTGGTGTGTGCCTGGTGGAAGCGTGCACTGATGGCTGGTGGTGTGTGTGTCTGGTGGAAGCGTGCACTGATGGCTGGTGGTGTGTGTGCCTGGTAGAAGCGTGTTCTGATGGCTTGTGGTTTGTGTACCTGGTGAAAGCGTGCACTGACCGCTGGTGGTGAGTGACGGCTGGTAGTGTGTGTGCCTGGTGAAACTGTGCACTGACGGCTGGTGGTGTGTGTGCCTGGTGGAAGCGTGCACTGACAGCTGGTGGTGTGTGTGCCTGGTGGAAGCGTGCACTGACGTCTGTTGGTGTGTGCCTGGTGGAAGCATGCATTGACGGCTGGTAGTGTGTAATGGCTGGTAGTGTGTGTGCACTGATGGCTGGTGGTGTGTGTGCCTGGTGTAAGCGTGCACTGATGGCTGGTGGTGTGTGCTTGATGGAAGCATGTCCCGATGGCTAGTAGTGTGTGATGGCTGGTAGTGTGTGCCTGGTGAAACTGTGGACTGACGGCTGGTGGTGTGTTTGCCCGGTGAAAGCGTGCACTGATGGCTGGTGGTGTGTGTGCCTGGTGGAAACGAGCTCTGATGGCTGGTGGTGTGTCTGCCTGGGTGAAGCGTGCACTGACGGCTGGTGGTGTGTGTGCCTGGTGGAAGCGTGCACTGACGGCTGGTGGTGTGTGTGCCTGGTGTAAGCATGCACTGACGGCTGGTAGTGTGTGCCTGATGGAAGCATGTCCCGACGGCTAGTAGTGTGTGATGGCTGGTAGTGTGTGTGCCTGGTGAAACTGTGCACTGACGGCTGGTGGTGTGTGTGCCTGGTGGAAGCGTGCACTGACGGCTGGTGGTGTGTGTGCCCGGTGAAAGCGTGCACTGACGGCTGGTGGTGTGTGTGCCTGGTGGAAGCGTGCTCTGATGGCTGGTGGTGTGTCTGCATGGGTGAAGCGTGCACTGACGGCTGGTGGTGTGTGTGCCTGGTGGAAGCGTGCACTGACGGCTGGTGGTGTGTGTGCCAGGTGGAAGCGTGCACTGATGGCTGGTGGTGTGTGTGCCTGGTGGAAGCGTGCACTGACGGTTGGTGGTGTATGTGCCTGGGAGAAGCGTGAACTGACGGCTGGTGGTGTGTATGCCTGGTGGAAGCATGCACTGACGGCTGGTGGTGTGTGTACCTGGTGGAAGCATCCACTAACAGCTGGTGGTGTGTGTGACTGGTGGAAGCGTGCACTGACGGCTGGTGGTGTGTGTGCCTGGTGGAAGCGTGCACTGAAGGCTGGTGGTGTGTATGATTGGTGGAAGCGTGCACTGACAGCTGGTGGTGGGTGTGCCTGGTGGAAGAGAGCACTGACGGCTGGTGGTGTGTGTGCCTGGTGGAAGCGTGCTCTCACGACTAGTGATGTGTGAGCCTGGTGGAAGCAGGGGCATTCAAAGTGATAGAAGACACAAATGAGTGCGAGCAGGGGAGCATGATTCACAGGTAGAAGACACAAATGAAGCTAACCAAGAGGGAGGGGGAAAAGGGAAGTGGGTAGTGCAAGCAGAGGTGCCTGATTACAGTAATAAAAACACTGATGGCAGCTGTGCACGAGCTCGTGGACGCAAGCTGTAGGCCAGCAAAAACCTCTGGTGGCACTTTTAAAAGCCACTTACTAAAAAATCACCACACGGTAGTGAGGGGGGAAATCTGCTAATTCCCAAACAGCAGGCATATCTAACCTGCTGCAGCAATGCACTCCCAACACCCTTTGTTCTTACAAGGTTCCTCTGCTCTGTCTGTAATGAAGGTGAGCAGGGCCCTCAGAGCAGCACAAATGCACTTAATGGCATTCATACATGACAGAGTCGGCGTATGAAGTGTGTTTCTGTTTACACCCATTCGAATTATCATAAAAGCACGCCGAATATCAATATTTTTTGTCGGGCGCAACAGTTCTTTTTGTGCCCAAGAGCACTGTACGAAATATATTCCATAATAGTTGGAAAGCTCATGACTTCTCATTAGTTTCTTAGTAAATCTATGCATAGTTAAAAAATGCTGACTAACACAGATGAGAGCCATGTAACTGCAACTTTCAGTTTGACAATCTGGTGGTTGCTAGTTACCGGTTACCAATGGTGGATTGAAAAGAAGACCATATGTCTTCCAATGCCTAAAGTAACTGGTGCTACGTGCCTGGTAATGGTTAAAAATCAACCAATGCATAAATGTGCAAGTAACTGCGGTGGGAGGCATAGACGCTGCGGACGGAAAGGAATTATCTAATGTATTCAAGATACTTGAGGAGTATATTCCCGCAATAAATGTGACATCTTTTCCCATGTGCAAAGACTTCCGTGATGGAAGTTGGGAGTCGAATTCCTATCACTGTAAACATTTTTTTTAACAAATGATATAGTCAGAGTCTGTCTTTTCTAAAATAGCGCCCTGGGCGTGGACGGAGAGAAATATGGCGCCCTTGCTGATAATAGTGAATTAAATGTCGCAGCAGGGGGTCCCTTTTGTGCTCACTGGTGAGTACCTGGATGAGCAGGGACTGGCTCCTGAACACACAAACATCCACGACCTCCCCCAGCTCACATAAATCTCCCATAGCGTGTCTGCCTCACACTGATGATGATGGTATTGTTGACGTATGTCAGTCAGCAGGGAATGGGGCTAAGGGGTGTTAAACACATAACCGCCGTATTATAATGAAGGATTAAAACCACTCAAATCAAACAGAAACGAACTGGCAGGGACTGGACAAGGCTGGAGCAAGATAAGAAGGGTGCTGCTGCTGGCAATAACCTTAATACACACAGCTCCATTCCGCTCTCAGAAAATTGGCGCCCTGGGCCTGGGCCCATGCTACACTAATTAAGTACCAGAAATAGTTAAAAATAATATAGTTTGACATTTTCCTCGTTACAACTTCAAAATTCATCTTGCTCACCTGAAATGTTTTTTTTCCATTACAAACAGTCGTCAGCAAAATGTCCAAACAATACACTGAACAGGTTTTTCTGGCGAAACAGGCCTACTTTTACCCTAACTGTCTGTCAGTCCATTTGTCACTTTCAGGAAAGTACTTCCTCGTAGAGCACTGCACGGGGGCCTGAGCTCTGAGCTCTCCTATTGATTCCCCCAGAGAACGGAGGGCCAACCGTGGGCTTCCAACATGCTTAGTGCAGCCAACGAGGCTTCTGCAGAACCTAAGGAGGGAGATGCTCAAAATGGAGGGAGAACCTGGGACATCAATGACATCAAACTACCCCAGGTATGTCGCCCAGACATTAGGCGGGTAAAAGAGAGTCTGTCGGCCATTGTTGTGTGTCAGCAGCGGAGGTTATAATGGCAAACAAGTCTGCACTCTTCTCTACTCCGATACATTTGTGGTGCTGGGTTGTACCCCAATAAAAGCAGCTGAATACTCATTTTCAATCTTTTAATGATAAAAGCTTATATTAATATTATTAAAACATAGGTAATACAATTATGTAGCAAAATGTAAGTTTGGTTGGCAGGTAGATAATGTGAAGTCGGGGAGAATGGCATCATACTAGTTATCTAGGTGTCACATCCAATGAAAACCTCTCTTTTAAAGAGCAAGCCCAACAATGGGCTGACTCTGATGTCTGGATTGCGCAGGGTTATTAGACAAATATGGCGGTTGTTCTGCGAAACACTGCCGGTCCGGCCACTGTTTTCGTGGTTCCTATTGTAACCTGGAGCCTCCTGGATGGCTAGGAAGGTTTCCGTTCATTTGGATGCCTTTGAAAGGCAGTCTGCTTGCCTCCAGCAGTGAGAGTAGCAATCCGGAGACTTGCGCCGTGACTTCGCTCATGATTTTTCAAATTGAAGTGACACATACATAACATGAGGTCAGTGGCTCCTGAGCGCCTTAAGGCACTCGGGCCCTTCGGAGCCCTATTTGATTTTAAAACGAGGCCGCGACAGAAGCCTGAAACGCAAAGATGTCTTGCACTATTTTGATTTGTGCTCGAATATATTGTCTAGGGTGCACCTCTGCTTTTCGTAAGTGGTACTGTTCTATAAAGGCACCCAAAGAACTTGCTCATGTTTTGTTGCTGTTGGGGAAAGGATAAGAACACTACTTTATGTCAGAATGTAGCCAGTTACAGTTGTATTTCAGTGCACGTTTTTTTCATTTTCACTTGGATTCGAAACGATATCTTTAGCAGTTTCCCTTTTTTCACAATACTAAGAAAAAAGCCTTCATTGTATTATTGAAGGTCTAGATATAGTTTAAAAAGTTCAAGAAGATGCTGAATAGACTATGTATTTTGAGGTTGTTTTATTATTCTTATTGAAAGCAATGAGTTTTAGAATAGCATATGTTTTTTGTACTTTTTTTAAATGAGATATATTTATGCGGACGACGATGTCTAAATATTTTTTTATTGGCTCTAGCTGCATGCTGTTTTATTTAAAGTTCCTGCCGAGCAATCAAAAAGTGTGTATAATATTTACACTTTCATACACTAAAGTTACAAAGTCCGTATATTGTCCTTTAGCCAGTAAGACACCAGAGTCCTGGTATAAGTCGATCCGTGTTTATTCGTGTTTATTTTCAACTCAACTTCACACGATTCAATTATTCTGTCGTCAGATTCACAATATTCTTTGTAGTCAGATCAGCCTTGTAATCAGATCAGCCTTGTAATCAGATCAGCCAACACGTGTTTCGTTGTAAAAACAACTTCATCAGGGCTGCAAGCCAAAAGCAAAATATAAACTTTTGTATATCTATAAACACCTCTCATTATTTAGAAGAGTATTAATGTTAATTAATCTAGCACCTCCTAAGTGAAAGTAGAAGCACATAGTTCCCAATACATCAGTACCTTAAAAATAAATTAAATGTGACTCCCGGTGTCAAGTAACAGTGCACAACAAAAGCATTCGGGTCTATCGCCATACATAAAGGACAAATATATGTTTTACCTATGTTATACAGTTTATCTTCCGTTATTTTCAATCCGTAATTTTTTCAGGAAAAGTATTTTCCTCATCGGTTAAAATCTCTGGAATGATATAAGGAAACTCTTAGCTCTGTCCTAAGAATCACCGTCATTTAAACTTCATCTAATAGATGTTACTGATAATTATCATATATGTTCAACTAGTGGAACATAAATGTATAGAACATAAATGAGAACAGCTTCCTACTGAGCATATATGTTAAAGGTTCTACTCAAAATCATTTAACTTGTTCACTAGATTAGTCGCTTTATCGTAAAATAAGTACAGGTAGTACTATATTACCTCTCTATTATTCACGTTGGCCATTCAGTAAAGTAGTCCTTTGACCTCTTTTTTAAATTTTATATTGCGTTTTTCTTGCAGGTTCTGTTTAAGATAAATAGACGTGACTTTAGGTCTATGTCCTCTGTGTTTACCGAATCTTTTATAATTGCCCGTAAAATATCGCTTACCGATCAAACCGCAAGGTCTTGTGTATCATATATCTTTAGCTCGCGTATTACTATTTTCAACGCGTTATCTCGTATTTCTTTGTCTATAAAAAAATAATTTGAAAAATCGATCTATAGGTCTATATTCTACGTTGTATTTAATAATTTACGACTTATAAAACACTAGCGCTCACCTTGTAAGAGTATATATCTTTTCCTACATCCTCCCGTGTTCGGTATCACCGGCGTCTATCTTAAGCGCCATCTTTATTAAGTGTTTTAGAATCCAGTCGATACTGTGTAGTCTCTACTGATTGGGGCCGCCATCTTGTGTAAGTAGTACCGTGATTTGATGCACAGCAATTAAAAATCACTATAAAAGCGGTTATAATCACAATTTTTTACTTATACTACCGATACAGAGTTACATTGATTAATTTATTTATAAATTCGTATATTATTTACATTTTGAGTATATTACCTATATCGCTAATTTATCATTTTAACCTTAAATAAGAGAAATTATATTATTCGTTACGCAAATATAATGATATAATTGCGGCTGTTTATGTTTACGCTGCCTTCGATAGTCTCGGTTGCCAGAACCTGCTAGCGAGGTGCATAATCTTGTTCCACCATATTAGAGTGGTGGGTCTATCTATGTTAGTCAATGACTAATCTCTATAGAGTATATAGATATTAATATGTCATATTTTTAAGTTGCTATGGAATATAAAAAAGATTCTAGTTTTTCGTAAATTAGAAAATGTAAGTAATTTAAAGTTTTCACGGAGGTGATTGTCAGTGTCAGAGTTTCAGGTACCTCCTATCATTCCATTACAGTTTCTAATTATAATAAAATACTAGTCACAACAGCAGGAGGGGTCATAGCAATAACATTTGAAGCATCCTCACATCATAGTAAAATTCATAATGTGCTTTTTTCAGACGATATATAACAGATTCTAAGCTCGAAGAAATAGTTTCTATTCACAGATACTTTTAATCATATTCTTAATGTTCACCCAAGTAGTATTGGAGCTCAGAATCTATGTTGAGTCCATCTTCAACTGCTCTAAGGACCATAATCCATCTTGCCTCTTTACGTCTTAAATTAAGTAGCCTGTTTCCTCCCCGTCTATCTGATACCACTTGCTCTATACCATGGTACAGGAATTTATGCTTTTCAGAGTCATTACCATTTTGTATCAGGTGTGAGGCAATTGGATACCTTGTGTCACCATTCTTAAGTGCACGATAGTGTTCAATCATGCGGTCTTTAAGTTTCCTTACTGTGCTTCCAACGTATATTTTACCACAAAGGCACACAATAACATAAATGACATACGGTGTTTCACAGTTGATAAAAGATTCAATACGAAATGTACCAGTATTGTTATATTCAAATGTTTGTACTTTCCTCATTGCCCATCGGCACGAGCTACAATTACCACAATGATAGAAACCTTTCGGACAAGTTCGGAGCCAGTCACTTTGGCTCACTGGTGTTATTGGTTTTGGATAGCTTGGGCTCACAATATTAGCTAGGGACATTCCTTTTCTATACGTAATACTTGGACGCTCCGTTAAAAAGGGCTTCAGATCTTTAGCAGAGGTAAGCATTTGCCAGTATTTACTCATGATGTTAAAAAGTTTATAACTCCCTCTACCAAAGTTGGTAATCATTCGAATTTTCTGATTGTTTTTTGAGACCTCAGATTTACTCTTGGGTTTCAATGTATCGTCTCTCTGTAGTTTATGGGCTCTTCGAGCCGCTTTGGTGATCACAGTATCTGAGTATCCTCTATTTTTGAATCTTTTAGCCATATCTTTAACATTTATCTGAAAGTCTTCATCTTTAGAGCAGTTCCTCCTTGCTCTAATCATTTCCCCATAGGGGATTGAATTGATTTGGCTTTTTGGGTGGCAACTATCTGCTCTAAGTAATGCATTACAGCTGGTCTCTTTACGAAACATTCGGCTGCCCAGTTTGTTATTTTCCACAAACAATTCAATATCTAAAAAAGTTAATTTATCTTTACTGTAATGAGTAGTGAATGACATGTTCAAATCATTTGTATTCAAATACTCAAAGAAAGAGTCTAGTTCATCTGATGTACCTCTCCAGAATAGCAAGCAGTCATCAATGAATCTACCCCAATAATATATGTGGTCGATCCATTGGCTGCCTTTAGGGCCCCAAATAAGCTCCGCCTCCAGTCTCCCCATAAAGAGGTTTGCGAAGGACGGAGCAAATTTAGAACCCATCGCAGTCCCAATCTTTTGTTTGTACCAGGTAGATTCAAAAAGAAAATAATTATTTTCTAATACCATTTTTGTCATCTCAAGTAACATAGATGTATGGTTCAGATATTCCACTGGTCTACTGTTTAAGAAACTTTCAATAGCTCGTATTCCTTTCTCATGGTCTATATTGGAATAGAGAGATACTACATCTAGTGTAGCTAGGCTCATGTCATTCTCCCACATTACATCGTTCATTGTGTTGAGAACATGTTTCGTGTCCTCAATATGAGAAGGTAGGTTCTGCACATAAGGTCTAAGGTATGAGTCTATGAATTGAGATAGTTTCTCAGTTGGTCCCCCTATAACTGAGATTCCTTGCCCTTTAGCAAATAGGTAATCAAATTTACGTTCAAAGGTAAATACTCTACCCGTCAGATAATCTTGTTCATCCCTCTTTATTTTACGTGCTTTTCTCCTCTTGATGTCTGCCTGTAGATTCGCCAATATCTCATCTAATTTGTTATAGTTTTTAATGGTTGCTTCTGGTAAGTTTAGTTGTTTTATTTCATCCTCAATTGTTTGTATTTCTATCAGTAATTTCGCTATTTTGCGTTCTGCATTATCTATAAGAATTCTTATCAGATTACACGAGCTAGTGGTTAATTCGTGCTCCCATTTATCTAGTAAGTCTGGTTCCAGATCTTCATAAGCTGGTATAATAGTCGATCTCAATCCTCTTGGGATTCGATTAATGGTTAGGTACTGTTTTAGTGTTACAGCATCCCACCATTTGTTAAGTTCCGCTATTTTCAGCCTTTCAAGTTTAGTAAATTTGGCTCTAAGACCCTCTTGTTTGGTGTGTGTTGTAGAGGCTACTGCTACATTTATAGAGGAGCCTATACTTAAGTTTTTAAATAAATCTTGCGCTTCTTGCTCACGATTCATAGTTATTACAAGCCACAAGCGGCAACCCAACCTAATTAACAAGACAAAAGAATAGGTAACAGGTAATAGGGCGCACTGCAGATGATTTTGGCTCTGTTAGATTCACAAGTTTCTCTGATTGCTACTAGGCAGAATAGGAAGGTTACCTAACTCCCTAACTAATTCCCCGATTCCAGGGAATTTACATAATTCAAAGTTCCTGCCGAGCAATCAAAAAGTGTGTATAATATTTACACTTTCATACACTAAAGTTACAAAGTCCGTATATTGTCCTTTAGCCAGTAAGACACCAGAGTCCTGGTATAAGTCGATCCGTGTTTATTCGTGTTTATTTTCAACTCAACTTCACACGATTCAATTATTCTGTCGTCAGATTCACAATATTCTTTGTAGTCAGATCAGCCTTGTAATCAGATCAGCCTTGTAATCAGATCAGCCAACACGTGTTTCGTTGTAAAAACAACTTCATCAGGGCTGCAAGCCAAAAGCAAAATATAAACTTTTTGTATATCTATAAACACCTTTCATTATTTAGAAGAGTATTAATGTTAATTAATCTAGCACCTCCTAAGTGAAAGTAGAAGCACATAGTTCCCAATACATCAGTGCCTTAAAAATAAATTAAATGTGACTCCCGGTGTCAAGTAACAGTGCACAACAAAAGCATTCGGGTCTATCGCCATACATAAAGGACAAATATATGTTTTACCTATGTTATACAGTTTATCTTCCGTTATTTTCAATCCGTAATTTTTTCAGGAAAAGTATTTTCCTCATCGGTTAAAATCTCTGGAATGATATAAGGAAACTCTTAGCTCTGTCCTAAGAATCACCGTCATTTAAACTTCATCTAATAGATGTTACTGATAATTATCATATATGTTCAACTAGTGGAACATAAATGTATAGAACATAAATGAGAACAGCTTCCCACTGAGCATATATGTTGAAGGTTCTACTCAAAATCATTTAACTTGTTCACTAGATTAGTCGCTTTATCGTAAAATAAGTACAGGTAGTACTATATTACCTCTCTATTATTCACGTTGGCCATTCAGTAAAGTAGTCCTTCGACCTCTTTTTTAAATTTTATATTGCGTTTTTCTTGCAGGTTCTGTTTAAGATAAATAGACGTGACTTTAGGTCTATGTCCTCTGTGTTTACCGAATCTTTTATAATTGCCCGTAAAATATCGCTTACCGATCAAACCGCAAGGTCTTGTGTATCATATATCTTTAGCTCGCGTATTACTATTTTCAACGCGTTATCTCGTATTTCTTTGTCAGAGTCTATAAAAAAATAATTTGAAAAATCGATCTATAGGTCTATATTCTACGTTGTATTTAATAATTTACGACTTATAAAACACTAGCGCTCACCTTGTAAGAGTATATATCTTTTCCTACATCCTCCCGTGTTCGGTATCACCGGCGTCTATCTTAAGCGCCATCTTTATTAAGTGTTTTAGAATCCAGTCGATACCGTGTAGTCTCTACTGATTGGGGCCGCCATCTTGTGTAAGTAGTACCGTGATTTGATGCACAGCAATTAAAAATCACTATAAAAGCGGTTATAATCACAATTTTTTACTTATACTACCGATACAGAGTTACATTGATTAATTTATTTATAAATTCGTATATTATTTACATTTTGAGTATATTACCTATATCGCTAATTTATCATTTTAACCTTAAATAAGAGAAATTATATTATTCGTTACGCAAATATAATGATCTGATTACAAGGCTGATCTGACTACAAAGAATATTGTGAATCTGACGACAGAATAATTGAATCATGTGAAGTTGAGTTGAAAATAAACACGAATAAACACAGATCGACTTATACCAGGACTCTGGTGTCTTACTGGCTAAAGGACAATATACGGACTTTGTAACTTTAGTGTATGAAAGTGTAAATATTATACACACTTTTTGATTGCTCGGCAGGAACTTTGAATTATGTAAATTCCCTGGAATCGGGGAATTAGTTAGGGAGTTAGGTAACCTTCCTATTCTGCCTAGTAGCAATCAGAGAAACTTGTGAATCTAACAGAGCCAAAATCATCTGCAGTGCGCCCTATTACCTGTTACCTATTCTTTTGTCTTGTTAATTAGGTTGGGTTGCCGCTTGTGGCTTGTAATAACTATGAATCGTGAGCAAGAAGCGCAAGATTTATTTAAAAACTTAAGTATAGGCTCCTCTATAAATGTAGCGGTAGCCTCTACAACACACACCAAACAAGAGGGTCTTAGAGCCAAATTTACTAAACTTGAAAGGCTGAAAATAGCGGAACTTAACAAATGGTGGGATGCTGTAACACTAAAACAGTACCTAACCATTAATCGAATCCCAAGAGGATTGAGATCGACTATTATACCAGCTTATGAAGATCTGGAACCAGACTTACTAGATAAATGGGAGCACGAATTAACCACTAGCTCGTGTAATCTGATAAGAATTCTTATAGATAATGCAGAACGCAAAATAGCGAAATTACTGATAGAAATACAAACAATTGAGGATGAAATAAAACAACTAAACTTACCAGAAGCAACCATTAAAAACTATAACAAATTAGATGAGATATTGGTGAATCTACAGGTAGACATCAAGAGGAGAAAAGCACGTAAAATAAAGAGGGATGAACAAGATTTTCTGACGGGTAGAGTATTTACCTTTGCCCGTAAATTAGATTACCTATTTGCTAAAGGGCAAGGAAATACTAGAATTACTACTCCCTTGAGTTCGGCTGTTAATACATCAACAAGTAGCCTATCTACTAATGATGATAATACTGAGGCTCCCATTGTCCCTAGTGGAGATAGTTTAACTTCCAACAATAATTTTTTAGTGGAAGTTCAAAGAATCAGAAAAAGCAACCGGAATATAGGAGAGAGATATGGCAACAATCAAATGGGAAGACAAGAAGGGGGAGACGTGGCAAGCGCAGGAGAAGTGGCCCCAGGGATGAAAGAGAGACTGAGATCATGGAGGAAGTGACTACAGGAACTAATGAGATTGAGGTAATCAACCTTTCATCTATTGAGTTGTCTGAAAGTATGACTAATATACTTAAGAAAGGTTTTGGATTTTGTCCTACTAAAAACACAGATTGGTATGCTACTAAGATTGATTTGTACAAATTTGTTCGTTTATTAAAGCTTAAAAAATTATTTTCCAACAAAGATGACATTGTGGTTAAAACTATCAATAAACCTGTTTTGAGTGAACTCACTATTCAAGAACTTTATGACACAAAACTATTGTTATCTCTAACGGAATCAGAAGAAGACCCAATAACCATGAATTCTCTTTTGCATGATCTTGAGATAAACCCAAGCTTAACATCCGGGAGTGGTTTTAAAGAGAAATCTAAGTGGACACCCCAGCTATCCACGGGTAATGTGGTAGATGCTTTTTATAAATCTGTTAATTTGGAGATAGACAATCTGATCAAAAGGGATCAACAGCATAAAATAACTTTTCCAGACAATTTAAAAATGGATGAAAGGGAAGCATTACGTAAACTTACAGACCATCCAGAACTTATGATTCGTAGAGCTGATAAAGGTGGCAACATTGTTGTTATGAATCGTAAAGACTATAATGATGAAGTTCTATCCCAATTGGGAGATAGTAGATACTATGAGAGAACAAGCTTTAATCCCTTAGAAATGATTAAGAACAAAATAAATATGAAGCTTAAGGAATGGTATAAGAATTGTCTTTTAGATCACGATGAGTATCTATTTCTAAAAATTGATTCCCCAAGAGCCCCATGTATATACTGTCTACCCAAGATACATAAGAACAGACAAAAACCACCAGGGAGACCAATAATCTCAGGTATAGGGGGACCAACTGAGAAACTATCTCAATTCATAGACTCATACCTTAGACCTTATGTGCAGAACCTACCTTCTCATATTGAGGACACGAAACATGTTCTCAACACAATGAACGATGTAATGTGGGAGAATGACATGATCCTAGCTACACTAGATGTAGTATCTCTCTATTCCAATATAGACCATGAGAAAGGAATACGAGCTATTGAAAGTTTCTTAAACAGTAGACCAGTGGAATATCTGAACCATACATCTATGTTACTTGAGATGACAAAAATGGTATTAGAAAATAATTATTTTCTTTTTGAATCTACCTGGTACAAACAAAAGATTGGGACTGCGATGGGTTCTAAATTTGCTCCGTCCTTCGCAAACCTCTTTATGGGGAGACTGGAGGCGGAGCTTATTTGGGGCCCTAAAGGCAGCCAATGGATCGACCACATATATTATTGGGGTAGATTCATTGATGACTGCTTGCTATTCTGGAGAGGTACATCAGATGAACTAGACTCTTTCTTTGAGTATTTGAATACAAATGATTTGAACATGTCATTCACTACTCATTACAGTAAAGATAAATTAACTTTTTTAGATATTGAATTGTTTGTGGAAAATAACAAACTGGGCAGCCGAATGTTTCGTAAAGAGACCAGCTGTAATGCATTACTTAGAGCAGATAGTTGCCACCCAAAAAGCCAAATCAATTCAATCCCCTATGGGGAAATGATTAGAGCAAGGAGGAACTGCTCTAAAGATGAAGACTTTCAGATAAATGTTAAAGATATGGCTAAAAGATTCAAAAATAGAGGATACTCAGATACTGTGATCACCAAAGCGGCTCGAAGAGCCCATAAACTACAGAGAGACGATACATTGAAACCCAAGAGTAAATCTGAGGTCTCAAAAAACAATCAGAAAATTCGAATGATTACCAACTTTGGTAGAGGGAGTTATAAACTTTTTAACATCATGAGTAAATACTGGCAAATGCTTACCTCTGATAAAGATCTGAAGCCCTTTTTAACGGAGCATCCAAGTATTACGTATAGAAAAGGAATGTCCCTAGCTAATATTGTGAGCCCAAGCTATCCAAAACCAATAACACCAGTGAGCCAAAGTGACTGGCTCCGAACTTGTCCGAAAGGTTTCTGTCATTGTGGTAATTGTAGCTCGTGCCGATGGGCAATGAGGAAAGTACAAACATTTGAATATAACAATACTGGTACATTTCGTATTGAATCTTTTATCAACTGTGAAACACCGTATGTCATTTATGTTATTGTGTGCCTTTGTGGTAAAATATACGTTGGAAGCACAGTAAGGAAACTTAAAGACCGCATGATTGAACACTATCGTGCACTTAAGAATGGTGACACAAGGTATCCAATTGCCTCACACCTGATACAAAATGGTAATGACTCTGAAAAGCATAAATTCCTGTACCATGGTATAGAGCAAGTGGTATCAGATAGACGGGGAGGAAACAGGCTACTTAATTTAAGACGTAAAGAGGCAAGATGGATTATGGTCCTTAGAGCAGTTGAAGATGGACTCAACATAGATTCTGAGCTCCAATACTACTTGGGTGAACATTAAGAATATGATTAAAAGTATCTGTGAATAGAAACTATTTCTTCGAGCTTAGAATCTGTTATATATCGTCTGAAAAAAGCACATTATGAATTTTACTATGATGTGAGGATGCTTCAAATGTTATTGCTATGACCCCTCCTGCTGTTGTGACTAGTATTTTATTATAATTAGAAACTGTAATGGAATGATAGGAGGTACCTGAAACTCTGACACTGACAATCACCTCCGTGAAAACTTTAAATTACTTACATTTTCTAATTTACGAAAAACTAGAATCTTTTTTATATTCCATAGCAACTTAAAAATATGACATATTAATATCTATATACTCTATAGAGATTAGTCATTGACTAACATAGATAGACCCACCACTCTAATATGGTGGAACAAGATTATGCACCTCGCTAGCAGGTTCTGGCAACCGAGACTATCGAAGGCAGCGTAAACATAAACAGCCGCAATTATATCATTATATTTGCGTAACGAATAATATAATTTCTCTTATTTAAGGTTAAAATGATAAATTAGCGATATAGGTAATATACTCAAAATGTAAATAATATACGAATTTATAAATAAATTAATCAATGTAACTCTGTATCGGTAGTATAAGTAAAAAATTGTGATTATAACTGCTTTTATAGTGATTTTTAATTGCTGTGCATCAAATCACGGTACTACTTACACAAGATGGCGGCCCCAATCAGTAGAGACTACACGGTATCGACTGGATTCTAAAACACTTAATAAAGATGGCGCTTAAGATAGACGCCGGTGATACCGAACACGGGAGGATGTAGGAAAAGATATATACTCTTACAAGGTGAGCGCTAGTGTTTTATAAGTCGTAAATTATTAAATACAACGTAGAATATAGACCTATAGATCGATTTTTCAAATTATTTTTTTATAGACTCTGACAAAGAAATACGAGATAACGCGTTGAAAATAGTAATACGCGAGCTAAAGATATATGATACACAAGACCTTGCGGTTTGATCGGTAAGCGATATTTTACGGGCAATTATAAAAGATTCGGTAAACACAGAGGACATAGACCTAAAGTCACGTCTATTTATCTTAAACAGAACCTGCAAGAAAAACGCAATATAAAATTTAAAAAAGAGGTCGAAGGACTACTTTACTGAATGGCCAACGTGAATAATAGAGAGGTAATATAGTACTACCTGTACTTATTTTACGATAAAGCGACTAATCTAGTGAACAAGTTAAATGATTTTGAGTAGAACCTTTAACATATATGCTCAGTGGGAAGCTGTTCTCATTTATGTTCTATACATTTATGTTCCACTAGTTGAACATATATGATAATTATCAGTAACATCTATTAGATGAAGTTTAAATGACGGTGATTCTTAGGACAGAGCTAAGAGTTTCCTTATATCATTCCAGAGATTTTAACCGATGAGGAAAATACTTTTCCTGAAAAAATTACGGATTGAAAATAACGGAAGATAAACTGTATAACATAGGTAAAACATATATTTGTCCTTTATGTATGGCGATAGACCCGAATGCTTTTGTTGTGCACTGTTACTTGACACCGGGAGTCACATTTAATTTATTTTTAAGGCACTGATGTATTGGGAACTATGTGCTTCTACTTTCACTTAGGAGGTGCTAGATTAATTAACATTAATACTCTTCTAAATAATGAGAGGTGTTTATAGATATACAAAAAGTTTATATTTTGCTTTTGGCTTGCAGCCCTGATGAAGTTGTTTTTACAACGAAACACGTGTTGGCTGATCTGATTACAAGGCTGATCTGATTACAAGGCTGATCTGACTACAAAGAATATTGTGAATCTGACGACAGAATAATTGAATCGTGTGAAGTTGAGTTGAAAATAAACACGAATAAACACGGATCGACTTATACCAGGACTCTGGTGTCTTACTGGCTAAAGGACAATATACGGACTTTGTAACTTTAGTGTATGAAAGTGTAAATATTATACACACTTTTTGATTGCACGGCAGGAACTTTGAATTATGTAAATTCCCTGGAATCGGGGAATTAGTTAGGGAGTTAGGTAACCTTCCTATTCTGCCTAGTAGCAATCAGAGAAACTTGTGAATCTAACAGAGCCAAAATCATCTGCAGTGCGCCCTATTACCTGTTACCTATTCTTTTATGCTGTTTTATGTACTGCTACTGCTTTGTATGGGGCTATACATTGTAGCCGCAGATGATCCTTGAAACATGTATTGCAGCTGTCCCTGAAAATGCAAACACCAGCTATTACTGCAAGGTACTCGTGACGGCAAGTAACTCGTTTTTAGGTTTCGCCTGGCGTCCACTGCGCAGCAGTGTTCGCGCAGGCGAAATCTTTTGAGTTTCAGTATGGGGCTTTAACCCGCCTCTCTGTTCCATTGGCTAGCTCCATAAATGGAGGCTAGCCATTGGAAAAGAGATGCGTCAGTCATTGTCCGAGCAGATTCGTGGGCGTTCTGGCGATTTTTTTGCTCTCCGCCCCTGTAACAACGTCATTGCAGCGGTGGGCGGATGTTTTTTTTTGTTTTCCGTCATGTTTTGGTCTTTTTCGAAGTGTCTTTTGCCGGAGTGGCTGCGAGATTTAAGTTGCCAGGAAGTACTTTGTATTTGCGGTCAGGTGAGCAGCATTTTCTTATAATTTTCTTATCACTTTGTACATCTACCCCGTCACATGTCGTCTCCCTGTTTGTTTTACGTCTTTGCGTGTCTCGTTGCTGTCGTCTCTGTTTTTTTTTCTAGGTCTGGTGTCTCCGTGTATTGTTGTTCGTGGCTCGTGGCTGTCGTCTTTGTTTTCTGTCTGTTTTCCGTTTCCCGCTGTCCCTGTGCCCGTTCCCGCCCTCCCTCCCGCTGTCCCTGTGCCCGTTCCCGTTCCCGCCCCCACCCCCCTCCCTCCCGCTGTCCGTGTGCCCGTTCCCGCCGTCTTCCCTTTTTGGAGCCCCAAGCTCGCATCCAGCTCGCTCTCCGGGATCATGGTTTCATTGCAGGCTGGAAGAAGCCCCTCTGGATTTTGGGGGGGCCCGTGGGCTATGAAGGAGCTGCCTTAACTGAGTTGCTTCGCTCCTTTTTTTTTCTTGCTTCCTGCCTTTTGATTGTGCCCGTTCCCGCACCCCTCCCGCTGTCCGTGTGCCCGTTCCCGCCCCCCTCCCGCGGTCCGTGTGCCCGTTCCCGCCCCCTCCCGCTGTCCGTGTGCCCGTTCCTGCCCCCCTCCTGCTGTCCGTGTGCCCGTTAACCCGCCCCCCTCCCGCTGTCCATGTGCCCGTTAACCCGCCCCCCCTCCCGCTGTCCGTGTGCCCGTTCCCATAGGACTTTTAACAAAAATTATTTGTGTTGTAATTTGGTTTCCTAAGGCTGCTTCCTTAAGTCGCCTCGTGAAAGCTCCAACGTTCCCGCCCCCCTCCCGCTGACCGTTCCCATAGGACTTTTAAAAAAAATTATTTGGGTTGCAATTTGGTTCCCTAAGGCTGCTTCCTTAAGTCGAATTATTTGTGTTGTAATTTGGTTCCCTAAGGCTGCTTCCTTAAGTTGCCTCGTGAAAGCTCCAACGTTCACGCCCCCCCTCCCGCTGTCCGTGTGCCCATTAACCCGCCCCCCCTCCCGCTGTCCGTGTGGCCGTTCCCATAGGACTTTTAATAAAAAATTATTTGTGTTGTAATTTGGTTCCCTAAGGCTGCTTCCTCAAGTCGCCTCGTGAGAGCTCCAAACCTGGTGGCTTAGGAAAGGCATCGAAGCAGTGGGTGCCCAGTTAACCTCCATTGCCTGGCTCCTGCTTCTTTTAGGTAATCTTGATAGATTTACCTGAAATCAGGTCGGAAATCTTTCAGACTGACCTCAGCACATGGACAATGAGCGAGCAGACCAGGGTGTGAGGCCGGTGGGAGAGCTCACTTGGCAGAGAAAGTAGAGATGCATTAGACAAGGTGAATGGGTTGATGAATCCCTGCCCCCGGCGTCCTTCGGGTGGAACGGTAAGTAATTAGCCGGTGTCGGCTCTGAACATGAGTGGTGTGTATAGGCTGTGAGGTTGAAATAGGCGCCGCTCTTGTTTCTGCTGGTTTGTCCATTCGAGCAGGAAATTAAGTCTTAGTTAGATACACGGTTCACTTTCAGATCTCTTTCGGAATTCTGTTTTTTTAAAACAACGATAACTTTGTTGAAATCTGAAAGGTAGGGGTAACACTTTCTCACTTAAACTCACCTTTATTAACTAGAACAGTAGATTAAGCTATTGGCATTGTAAATGACAGTGCCATTTATTTATCTGTTTTTAAAACCAACACATACATAAAAATGTTGTAATTTACAATGCCAATAGCTCTAACTTTTTCAAAGGCGAAACCGTTGCATTGTAAATGCTTGTTAGGTTTCGCCTGGCGTCCACTACGCAGCAGTGTTCGCGCAGGCGAAATCTTTTGAGTTTCAGTATGGGGCTTTAACCCGCCTCTCTGTTCCATTGGCTAGCTCCATAAATGGAGGCTAGCCATTGGAACAGAGATGCTTCAGTCATTGTCCGAGCAGATTCGTGGGCGTTCCGGCGATTTTTTCGCTCTCCGCCCCTTTAACAACGTCATTGCGGCGGTGGGCGCAGTTTTTTTACATTTTTTTCCGTCATGTTTTGGTCTTTTTCGAAGTGTCTTTTGCCGGAGTGGGCTGCGCGATTGTCGTCTCCGTGGCTTCTTTCCGTCTTGTGTTTTTGTTGTCGTCTTTGTTTTCCGTCTTTGCGTGGCTCGTTGTTGTCGTGTTTGTTTTCCGTCTTTGCCTTGTATGTATGCTCCTGTTTTTGCATTTAAGGTAAACTCTTGGCTGTCGTGGGGATCTGCCTGAAAGCGAATTGCTGCTAAAAACTCTGTTATTGCCCAGAGGAGAACAAAGACCTCAGGAAGCTGTGCCCTCGCCCACCTGCCTCCCGCCGCCTGACCCCTGCTCTACCTTTGGGTCTGGCCGCGGAGCGCGGTGCTGGGGCAAGACAAAAACTACACCACCCAGCATTCCCGGCGACGCATTCCGCGTCAATCGAGCGCCAGGAGGCGCATAAATTTGCTGTCACCCCGGTCGAGGGGGGGGATCTGCCTGAAAGCGAATTGCTGCTAAAAACTCTGTTATTGCCCAGAGGAGAACAAAGACCTCAGGAAGCTGTGCCCTCGCCCACCCGCCTCCCGCCGCCTGACCCCTGCTCTACCTTTGGGTCTGGCCGCCGAGCGGAGCGCGGTACTGGGGCAAGACAAAAACTACACCACCCAGCATTCCCGGCGACGCATTCCGCGTCAATCGAGCGCCAGGAGGCGCATACATTTGCTGTCACCCCGGTCGAGGGGGGGATCTGCCTGAAAGCGAATTGCTGCTAAAAATTCTGTTATTGCCCAGAGGAGAACAAAGACCTCAGGAAGCTGTGCCCTCGCCCACCCGCCTCCCGCCGCCTGACCCCTGCTCTACCTTTGGGTCTGGCCGCCGAGCGGAGCGCGGTGCTGGGGCAAGACAAAAACTACACCACCCAGCATTCCCGGCGACGCATTCCGCGTCAATCGAGCGCCAGGAGGCGCATAAATTTGCTGTCACCCCCGTCTCGCGGGACGCCGGGCGAAGCCCGGGCCAAGGGCGGGCCCGTTCCAGCTTGATCCAGGTTGGGCTGGGCCACCCCCCTTGCTTCATTCCATCCGGACCCTACCCTAAAGGTATTAACTTTGCGCATTGACTTTGGACATTTTGAACATTTAACTGTGAGACCTTAAACTGTTATAACTATGACTAGGGGTTTAAGAAGCAAAACAGCCCTTAAAGCTGCTTCGTTTACAGGACCTATTGATTTATTCATTTCTAAAACAACTGAGGCCATTAATCAAAATATTGCTGTTTTGGAACGTAGGGTGTCCCAGGACCTTGCGACTGCCCGGAGATCTTCTATGGGCCCTATAGCAACAGCCTTAATCCCACTGCCATCAGCTACCCCTATCCCAATTCTAATACAGTCTGGCACCACAGCACAAGTTCACTCCATCCCTAGTGCTGTAGATTTATCAGCCACTAATCTGTCACTGGAATTGGATTCGACTGAGAACCTTGAGATAACCCCAGACCTTGAGCATATTTTATCCGAAGACCCGGCTCAGGATCTAGCACAAGTCAATAAGCTTAGGGGGGCCAGAGAAGGTGCCGTCCCAAAACAGCCTGAAGCGCACAATAAGGGGAATACTAATATAATCCAACATACTACCAATAATAAGAAAGGGCCTATTGTCTCATTAGTCAACAATCCCCTTTCCAGTAAAAACTCTGTTACCTCACATTCATCTAGTTTACAATGCCCCACTTTGGACAATGTTCAAGAGGGCGGCCCAAGCCCGTCTGACAGTGATACTTCACAACTCCTTGCTAGTTTTAGGGACTTACTAAAATTTCACCTTCAACCTTTGGAGAGGAGTATTATGGCAATAGAAAAGCAACTTGCCATACTCCTCACCAAAATACCCAACCAGACTAGGGTGGGAACTACCACAACCGGAGGGGTACCAGTAGCAATTAATTCTGGGTTTACACCGGTTAATCCACCCAGACCGCCTGTTACACCTAAAGTACAGGCAAAAACTAAAGAGCCTTTAACCACCTCATTACCCGCTCCAAATAATTGTGCAATTTCCAAACCCAATGCTAAACCCTCATCTCAACCCACACCTCAGGTACACATATCTAGTCATCAAATCTCTACACAACTCTCTCCTGCAGTTATACCCCCAGCCGCCAGTGCCATCTCGGCCAAGGGGTCTCTGCAGCCACCCCATGACAAACCCTCGGTTACCCAAAAATTACATCATATAGATACTAAGAGGGGGCCTAGGCCTAAACGCCCAGTTCACCTTCCACCGGAGGTCTCCCCATTTACGGTAATTTTAACGGGAGTCTCGGAACTTCCAGCAGGTACTGATGAACCTTCCAGGTCCCTCTTGAATAAAATTCTCCAATGGCTTAGTATCAACAGGCCACTACAGCCTACTAATACCTGTAGAATATCTTCAGTCCGTAGGGTATCATGGGTGGGGGCGAGTCCTAAGAGTATTCAGGGGGATTGCGTCATTGTTACCTGCGAAGACGCATCCTCGGTGAATCATATTTGTTCATGGCCAGAGTTGGAGAAGAAAGGGGGAATCGACACTCAGCGGCTCTCCTTTTTCTATCCACCTGTATTTAATTTTCATGCTCCAATTTTAGCCCCCAACTGGGTTATTCCTCAAGAACAAGCCTGGAATTATGGAGGCCCCTGGATGACACAAAAGAGCAGGAATAGGGATGGGCTACCCCGTCCCTGGTACCCCAATAAAGGCTATCCTATGGGGAACGGATGGCAAGGTATTCACACCAGCAACAGATTCGACTGTCTGGAGATGGTCGACTGACGTAGTGCCCTATCACCCTCTAGTCAGCCAGCCATCAAGCAGCCTGGGTCCCCCTATGTTTGCAAGCTATCTGTTAACGATAGAATTACAGCATCCCGTATCTCGGACTGTGTACCCGCCGTTGATCGGGCGGGCCGACGATATGATACGGTAAATGAAGGAAGCCCCACAGAACCTTTTCCACCCTATACTATTACTAGTAATAACCAAACCACCCATTCTTGCATAGGTGCCCCTTGTATCAGCCCTGAAGTGAGTGCATCCTCTGATGCCTCTAGACTGGGCTTAGTTGTGAGCACCCCGGAAGTTAGTCCAACCATACCTTGTGTTCCCCAGCCGGTGATGACCGTTTATGATACTATCAAGTCTGCCGGTCTTACCCTTATCTCTTGGAACATAGCCGGTATTGCAGGGAAATTAGACTCACCCTTTTGGTCCAGGTTTATTGGGGAAGGTTTTGATATAATCCTCCTCCAGGAAACCTGGTGCCAGGAACAAATCAATATTGAAGGTTACTCATCCCATTGCCTCAAAGCCACTAAATCTAGTTCAGGTAGGGCTAAGGGGGGTCTTCTGTTGCTTCTGTCCAACAAGTTGTGTAACTGTGTAGTCAGAAGCAGTTCGACTGTGGGAACCCACAGCCAGGTAGTGAGGGTTGATTGCAGTAAGGGAATCGATCTGGTTATAGTAAATTTTTACAACAACATCTTTGATGCCTCCAGAGGGAATATTTTATTCCCCCTTGAAAAGGAAATTGTAAGGGTTATGGGCTTTTCGAACAGAAAGGCAGATGTTATATGGGCAGGGGATTTTAACTTACAGCCATGTCACCTGTCCAAAGGGAATCCCTGTGGCCTTGGAACAGTAATGTCTCACCAATGGGGGGGAGTGGGAGAGAGGGAGGATTTCCTCCACTTCCCACACTGTCACTATGGATCTATACTTAATAAAATGTTAACCAAACTAGGCCTACACCTGTTAAACTGTAACAAAAACATCCAGACAGATACGTGTCCCACCTTTACAGGAAGGGATGCTGGAACATTTATTGATCACATTTTGCTGTCTAGTACAGGGGACTTTTCCAACCTGTATATCAAAGAGGAAAGCCTCAGTGACCACAATAGCATTTGTATTACCCTCCTGGGTCACGGTACTTCACCAGTGATAGGAGAAAAGTGCTCCACTGATTTAGTACCTATTAGACCAAATGGTCTAAGGATCAGATGGTCTGGAACCAACTCTATGGCCAAACAAAAGGAGGTTATATCTAGCTGTAAAACCCAAATTAGCTATTGTTTAAAAAATGTAATTAACCCTGATTCCCTATTGTCACACTTCATCACTATCAACACTATTATCGAAGGTATCTTTACTAAGGCTCCCTCATCTAACAGAGGTATGAAGCAGGGATGGTTTGACAAACCTTGTATACTTGCCCTTTGGGAATTGAAGAAGGCATTAGGTACCAAACCACGAGACAGTGACGGAATAAAACATCTTAGGGCCAACTATAAAATGGTAATTACCAACAGAAAAAAGATCTTATAAAGTGAAGCATGGGATAAGTTAAAGGAAGCAGTTGAGACCAAAAACTGCAAATTATATTGGGATACAATTAAGAGCCCTTTTCTCAACAAAGATGGCATCCCGGAATTAACTTCCTATGTCGCATGTAATGACTGGATCATCCATTTTTCTAACATCTTTAACCCAGAAGGGACACCCTTAGTTGTTTCAACTATTGAGGCTTCACCCTGGATACCTCTACCTATGGGAGTAACACTGGAGGAAGGTTATGAAGGACTTTCCAATAGTAAAGGGGGAAAAGCTCCAGGCCCGGATGGGGTTCCCATTGATTTACTTAAAGCTGAACCGAATTTGTGGGTCCCCATCCTGGTGAGGATTTTTAATTGTGCGGCAGAAGGCAATTTTCCTCCTTCTTGGGGTCAATCAGTTATAATTCCCCTATTCAAGAAAGGTAGCAAATCTGAGGCCTCCAACTATCGGCCGATTTCTCTGCTGGATGCCTCAGTGAAGGTTATGAGCAGGATTCTGCTTAAAAGGTTAGAAACCTGGGCAACTGATTCGAATATTTTAACTAAAGTGCAATATGGCTTCCGGAAAGGTATGGGCACTTTGGAACAATGTGTAAATTTGGACCTTATTATCAACAAATATACTGTAGCCAAAAAGGGCAACCTTTTTTTATGTTTTGCTGATTTGAGCAGCGCGTTCGATTTAGTTAATCATGCTATTCTCTGGGAGGTTTTGCTAGAGTCAGGGGCACCGAAGGAAATTGTCCACTTTTTAGCCAGGCTTTACGAAAAACTCTCTTGTAAGGTCCGTTATGGCACCCTAGGCGAATGTACCCCATTCCTCAAAGTTTCAAGGGGAATTCGCCAGGGATGCGTTTTGGCCCCTCTTTTATTTTCCCTTTTTATTAATGGTGTTGATCGTACCCTGGTTGATATTTCCGCGGATGCCCCTTCGATTGGAGGTAATCCCGTCCCACTTTTACTATATGCGGACGACGCCGTTCTTTTATCCCGTACCCAGATTGGCCTTCAGCGCCTAATCGATAGTTTCATGTTGTTTATTCAAAATAGAAGGCGCTGTGTGAATAAATCAAAGACTTATGTTATGTCATGCGGGCAGGCTGCAAATAAGATGAAGCATAGTTTTTTCTTGGACAGTGATAAAATGACACACGTTAAATCTTTCTGTTATTTGGGAATCACCTACACCAACAATGGGTCTTGGACTACTGAATTTGATAACATCAGTTTGAAAATGCTGCGGTCCACTAGCAGTATATTTCGATTTGCCACTAAACTTGGATCGAGAAGCATCCCAGATATGATCAATATTTACAACATCCGTTGCGTTTCTTCTGCACTGTATGGGGCGGGTGTATGGGGCCATAGTGTAGGCCCTTTGCTCCAAACTGATGAAAATAAGTTTTTAAAGAGATTGTTATGTGTTCCTTCTTCTGCCTCTGTACAACTAACCCATGATGAGGTAGGGATCGAGTTTATATCTGACTTAGCAGCAGTCCGGCCACTTTTATTGTGGCGTTCTATTTGGGCTAAGCCAGAGACTCGATTCACTCAAGAGATTATTCTTGATTGTATAGGTTTGGACCACTCGTTACGCATACAATGGCTGAGATACATTCAGTTCTGGTATAACCTTTTATTTGATATTGATGTCTTCCTTGATCCAGAATTGGCAGTCGCCATCTCCAAAAAAGAAATCAAGCAAACGTTTTTAAATTTTAAAAAGGCTGAGCGTGACAAAGTGTACGGTAAGTTAGCCACCGTGAAGTTCTATAAGGAACTGAATTTAAATCCGGGGCTTCAACCCTACCTTGTGAATGTGACTCGTCCATCTGATCAATTCGTATTAACCCGAGTCAGATTGGGTATCGTACACCACCTTGTTGCGTTCCCAAACCAGAAAGTCAGATCCGAGACCCCCTGCCTGTGTGACAATACTTCACGCCAGAGCTGTTGCCACTTTTTACTTTTCTGTAAATTTTACCAATTCTTGAGGGTAAAATACCTTAAGCCCATTTTTATAAAATACAACATCCGATCCGCAAAGACCGCATTGATATTATTATCCTCTTTGGAGAATGTGGATATTTGCTTTTTTGTGGCCACTTTTATTTTGAAATGTACAGCTGCCAGGAAAAGTATAGTGTTGTAACACCCTTATACATACCTGTCTGTACTGAACGACCTGTATATGTTGTATATAAAATATTTTTAACCTTGTATTTTGTTAGTTTTATGCCCTTTTGAGACGTACAGCTGCCAGGAAATGTATAGTGCTGCTATTACTTTATACATTCCTGTCTGTACATAAAAGTTGTGTAAATGTTGAATTATCATTTATGTTATAAATCTACAGTATGAATTGTATGGTCCTTTTTCACACACTAAATTTTTCCTCTTATGCCCATTCGAGCCGCCCGGACTTTTGTCCTGTTTTAAATGTACAGCTGCCAGGAAACACCATTTGGAGTGATAAATATATTTGATTTCCTGTCTGTACACATATGATTCTTTTGTATAACTTTTATATTGCCCATATTATTTAACTATTATCTGTTGCCTACTAACTGTTGCACATGTTTTTTTTTTTTATCCCTTTTTTTCTATGTACTATTCATGTGTACATTTTGAGTCATATAAGGTATTGTATTTTAATGTTTGCTTGTATGATTTGTACTTTCAAATCGAATAAAAGCTTATGAATGAATGAATGTATGTATGCTCCTGTTTTTGCATTTAAGGTAAACTCTTGGCTGTCGTCTTTGTTTTTCGTCTTGTGTGCTTGAGCTCCTCACCCCCCTCCCCTCTCGTTCCTTGTGTGCGTGCGCTCCTCACCCCCTCCCCCCTCGTAGCTTGTGTGCGTGAGCTCCTCACCCCCTACCCCCCTTGTTTGTGTGCGTGAGCTCCTCACCCCCCCTCGTTGCTTGTGTGCCTTTAAGATCTAAAACCAATGCAACCCCTGTCTCACAAGTTTATTGAACATAAACGCCATCCGCCCTAGTTACATCTGATTACCTAGTTCATGCTCGTTGTAAATTTTATCTATTTTTATGAGGATGTGGATTGAACAACAATACTGATCGTGGAGCATCAAGTATATTAGTTTAATCAGATGTAGGGGTGCTTGTTACTAACAAAACTGCATCCTTTTCAGCACAGGTCAGCCTAGTGGAGGTAGGTAAAGTCTGTGAGAAAAGTGAAATTGTTAAAAGCGCGGTGGTTGTTGGTTAAGTGCCATTGTCTTTTGTTTTTGTTGCTGAAGATGCATGGCGGAAAAAACTGCTTCATTTCGAAGTGGTCACGGTGATAATTACTTCCCGTTTTTTAATTGAAAGTAATGGGTTTGCTGCTTTAGGGCCCGGCTACCGTTCTAACTTGCTGCGAGTATACTTTAAATCCATGATACTCAATGTACGTCCCATGGGGCCGCTTGCGTCCAACTTGACCTTTACATGCGGCCCCTCCTTGTAAACAGCAGCAGTGTGTGGGGCTCGCAGTGTGTGGGGCTCGCAGTGTGTGGAGGGGGCTCACAGTGTGTGAGGGGGGCTCGCAGTGTGTGAGGGGGCTCGCAGTGTGTGGGGGGACTCTGTGTGGGGGGCTTGCAGTGTGTGTGGGGGGCTCGCAGTGTGTGGGGGGCTCTGTGTGGGTGTGTGGGGGGGCTCTGTGGGGGTGTGTGGGGGGCTCTGTGTGGGGTGGCTCTGTGTGTGTGTGGGGGGGCTCTGTGTGTGTGTGGGGGGGCTCTGTGTGTGTGGGGGGCTCTGTGTGTGTGGGGGGGCTCTGTGTGGGTGTGGGTGTGTGGGGGGCTCCGTGTGTGTGTGGGGAGGGCTCTGTGTGGGGGGCTCTCCCTGGGTGTGTGTGTGTGGCATTTGCGAGAGATTAAGCTATTGGCATTGTAAATGACAATGCCATTTATTTATCTGTTTTCAAAACCAACACATAAATAAAAATGTTGTCATTTACAATGCCAATAGCTCTAAATTTTGCAAAGGCGAAACCGTTGCATTGTAAATGCTTGTTAGACATTGGCTTTCAGGGGCGCGAAGTTGAATAGTCAAGGCGAGTAAAGCATCTAGATCAGGCAACATAGGTATCACGCACACCTAATATAAGGACCAAGAGGTGGTATTATTTGGGTAAACATAGTAGAATTGTATTGTCATTAAGGAACTGTGGGCCTTATTCCGATGTCAGTGGGCCCGCCACAGAAGCGGTCTGACCTCCGGAGTACGATCTGGCGGTCGGAGGCATTGTGTGGAGGGGCCGACCAAAGCTTTTCCGATGGGGCAGCGGTGGGACCGAATCCCTACGATTATGATGTCCGTTTCTCTTGGCCTGTACATGGTAGTCCGACCGCCATGTACAGGCAGACAGAAAGGGCGTTTGGGGGCCCCTAGCAGGACTCCCGTCTCCCATGGGCCTCCACTATGTGGGGTGGGGGGGCAGCACTTGTGATGCACCCCAAACATCCATGCACTGTGTGGCTTGCACACAGTGCACGGATGTTTAAAAATATGCCTTTTTCAATGCAGCTTGTGCTGTGTCCCCTTTCAAGGCTGTCGAACAAGCTACAATTGAAAATTGAAAAGGGCATATTTCTGACCACAGTGCTGGCGGTCGCATTGTGATATGGGGGAGAACCACTGACTACTAGCCGGCGGTTCCACTCCAGCTGAGATTTCGGTCAGATGATAGTCCAACTGGCAGAGTAATGAGCTCCTATGTTTAGTAACTTTAATAAATGGTTGTAGCATTAATTACTCTTTTGAAATAGTATCTTGAGTAGATTCTTTGTAGGTACTTAATTATCAGTTGTTATCTTTAGGGTATACGCTCAATTATTAGTGGTTATCTTTAGCCACCCCTGCAAGATGCACTGTTGTGCACTTTTTTTTGTTTAACTTTGTTTTATTAATTTTCAGGTGCATTAGGTACGGTACAATACAATAATCACATGCCCCTTTTGAACATCCAACATTCAATTATCCCGCCCCCCCCAGAGCAAAGGTCGTACAGGCTCGTATATCGTATGGAAGTACTGTGTCCATGAGAGCATATTTGGGGCAGGCCCCAGCAGGCAATGTACCCAACCCCCCCATAAATTGGCAACACCCATCCCCAAAAACCCCCAACTCCCCACCACCTTCCCCCTTCCCCCAACCCCCCACCCGGTGTGTCGCTTATTTGCCCTGTCAGGGTGCAGGAACATAGTATCTGCCTTTAACCCATCATGTGGGGACATCCTTGGCGGAGGGTATGTCAGTAAGCTGCAGCAAGCGTAGGTACTTCGGGCGAATGTATGTTGGAACAACGAGTTCCATAATCGCGACTTCTCTAACAACGAGGTCGCAATCACGACCTCGTCTAAACCACGACTTTTTTTACCACGAATTCCTTTACCACGTTTTTTCGTGGTAAAGGAATGTGTGTTAAAAAAATACTTTAAATCTATTTTCCCCGATTCTCCCACCCCTTAAAAACATATTACACCCACCCTATAAATAGATATGATTACCCACACACCCGTTGTTCAGGATGTTTCCCGTTCTCGCTGGCATGCTTTATAGTGAGCTTATGACCCCATAGAACCACAACGACAAGAAATGTCTGCAACCGCGGTGCTACTTTCATCAAAGGGCTCCAAAAGTTGTTTACCTGCAATTCGATCCACTACGTAAATTCATCTAACTGCAACTCCCTCCTTTGACAATGGTGTGATCCTGGGCCAAACACGCTGGGCATGTGTCTCAAAGAAAATGTTTTTGAAGGAAATGCTGCATTCTCTTTACGTACATCGTTTCCCTCAACCTGCGGGTCCCAGTCACATTATTTCCTAACAGCGCTTTAGTACTTGTGATGTTTAAGAGCTGTACGAATAATATCAATTAAACATATATACACTGTTTATTTAATTTTCGCATAATGGTGCTGTCTTACCTGCTACCTAAGTGAGGGCCTCTGCCTGGAAGATTAGCAGAGCTCTGCAGATTAAAGCCAGCATCCTTCTGCCGATTCTCTCTTCATCCCTAGAACAATCAGTAGCAGAAATATTCTGGGATGTTGTTGAATTTTAAAAGTAGGATGTCCCAAGAGAGCAGCAGGGATACGTGGCTCATTTTCGTTGTAAAGGAATTCGTTGTTAATGAAGTCGTGGTAAAGTGTTTGGTCGTTGTTCGGGACTCGTGGTTCAGGACATTCGGTATTCATACTTCGTTGTTAAGGATGTTTCCCACTTCAGGCATGTGATTTCATTGAATTCTGTGGTTAGCAGGGCAAGGAAGGGCTGCCAAACAGTAGTAAATAACGCTGTGGATTGCGTGAGATTTGCCTGAATTCGTTACATGCCCAATATATACCAAAGTATGTGGAGCCAGCCTGTGTGTGTGGGATGCCTCGAAGTGCCCCAAAGCGAGGAAATGTGCTGAACTATCACCCCCATTGCCAACCCCATTTGCTTTCCTCTAATGGATTTTAGTGGGAAGGTGAGTGCGTTCGGGAGACCTAGTAGTGTGTAGGCTGGAAATCAAGGGATATCTGTGTCAAAGTGTGCGTTGATGTCGTTTAGAACCTCTGTCCAGTATTCCCTCACTTCTACGCAGTCCCATAGTAGGTGGGTTAGAGTCCCTGTTTCGTCACAGCCCCTCCAGCATGTGGGGCTCCGATATGGGTTACCCTGGTTTAGTTGGGCTGGCGTCAGGTACCAATAGGAAGTGACCTTAACTGCTGTTTCTCTACTGGCAATGTTCCTGGCTGTGAGATATGCTCTGTAATATATATCCCCCCCTCTTTATCCATGAGGCTTCTCCCCAACTCGGTTTCCCACCGTCTCTGGCCCGCCGAGCGGTGTTGAAGCGGCTCGGGCCGATCATTTTATAGAGGTCTGTAATCACCTGTCTATCGGGCTTTTTCGTGCAGAGCCATTTCTCGAAGGCCGTGAGTCGCCTACCTACCAATGGCTGTGCATTGGGCCACGTCAGCCTGTGTCTGATTTGGAAATATTGAAAGCGCTGTGGGGCAGATAGGTTATACATATCTTTTAGGTCATCGAGTTGGATGAAACCCTCTAGGTCGAAGAGTTGTCCCGCCGACCTGCAGTTGGAAACTCTCCATTGCTCGAATGCCCGTGGCTCCATCCCCGGTGCGAAGGCAGGGTTGTCAAACAGCTGTGTGATAGGTGAAGGGAAGGTGGTGAGTCCCCCTCTGACCGCCACCGCGTCCCACACTCTGAGTAACGTGAGTGGTTACTTGGACATAGCAATCAAAACTGCACCCAGCAGTGCAATCAGATAATTGTCCTACCCCGTGCTTCTGTTTACAAAATATAGTACTTCAGTACACAGAAAACAAAATACAAAACACTACAATAATGCTGGAATACCTGACTTGCGGGTATGAGTCATTTAAGCTACAAAGTGGGATCCCCACCCCCCTTTTCTAGGCGCTCTACCAACCCACTCGCTCCCTTTGACTCAGTCTCGGGATCCTTAGTGTTAATGTGGCAAAGGTACTAGTTTGGGAGCAGCACTTTTCCACATAGAGTCTTGACTGCCTGAGTCTCATTTCGTCTCTCATCTGTCTGTAGTGATGCAGCTCGGAGGCCATGTTGAACCTTCGTGTGGCGGTGTGTTCACCGTGGTGTGCAGGACAATCCTGCATTGCATGCAACACTCTTCAGCACTTAGTGTGACGATTCAATGGTCTTGGATCTTTGGAGTAGGGCCGGCTCCTGGGCACATCTGGGGCAGTGCCGGGTTGTCTACTTGCAGAGAGATACCCTGGATTGGCACACCAGTACTGAAGACTTTACATCCTTGGCATGGTCAGGACTGTACAGCACAAACTGAGAGAACCATGGTCACAACATCTCTGTTCACTGGCACAGGCTGGGTGCTACAGGCAGATACCTATCCCTTCAGTAAGGCCAGCCAATTAGGCACACAACCTCCTGGGCCTTAGCAACACAAATTGAGATACTACGAAGGAGACTGCCCGGCACACTACAGCAGTGCCCAGATTCCTCCAACTGGGGCCCTTGCCCATTTTGATTGTTCAAATTGAGAGACATCTGTTTGACGGACTC
Source organism: Lissotriton helveticus (assembly GCF_964261635.1). Lineage (NCBI taxonomy): Eukaryota > Metazoa > Chordata > Amphibia > Caudata > Salamandridae > Lissotriton > Lissotriton helveticus. The sequence goes on along the minus strand of NC_136067.1, from coordinate 491,117,856 downwards.
CTGCACCAGGGTCAACTGGCACAGCCACTTCCATCGATCTCCCCCTGCCTGGATTGGTGCTTTTCTTTCCTACCACTCAGACAGGATTCCTTGGGTACCAGGGCAAGTCAGCAATTTCTCTGTTAGATCTGACTCCTGTTGATGGCCCCTCACCTCTAGAAAGTAGGCTGTCAGACACACAATAGACCTTTGTTGCACAGTGGCCCCCTGAATACACTCCTCCATGGTGTACTCCCTCTTTGGTTGAAGGGATCTTGGAACTGGAACAATTAGTGGGCCAGCTGCTCCCACTTTTATACAGAGTGTGCAGACAGGGTATGTGGATTCCCAGGCTGCCTTTTCATAACTGGTTTGGGTCGGTCCTTTTTCCTCAGATCGGGGTTGTCTTTAGGCTGGAGCACCCATAGCAGAGGTGCAAAGAGGTTTGAGCAGTCTGCATCTTGACTATCAACAGCCACATTGTACAGTGATCAGGAAGAGAGAGAAAGGGCTGCTCTTCCTCTAAGGACCCTTCTCGTCCTAGCAACAGATGCTGTGGTAGCCACAAAATGGCAGTTCCAGGAAGACTAATCAGTAGCCCTCTGTATCAGAACACCCCTAATCGGATTGCTAAAGAGAATCCTGTCTCCTCTTTCCCCACTTCAGTGTCCGAGATCCATCCCTCCAGTCTCAGGAATGTCAGAAAACAATCACAATGTCTGGAAAAGTAACTTCACCTTCAGCTTGAGTACATGACCAGGTATACAGCTTCCAAAATATAATGCACAGGTCTGTGTCACCCTGGTTCACTCATACACTCATGTACGACACACCATTTAACTAGAATACAAGCACATGTTCAGGCACACAAGATGTTAGTGCTAGGACTCTGGGTTCCCTGTAAGCAGTGGAACTTGGCGTGATTGAACCAGAAGGATTCCACTCACACAACACAGGTATAAAGGTTACATTATAATAATTACAAAACACAGTATTCTGTCACCCCTAAGCTGCGGGTGTGAAACTTGTGACAGGGACAGTAGTCCAGCTGTCACTATGAGGGGTTCACTTGGTGCACCTCTCCAGGTCCAGGTCCAGGTTCAGGGCAATCCAGAGCCTGTTGTGGGTCAAGGGAAGGACTAGGCCCTCATATAAACACTGGATTTAATTATTTATTTTTATTTATTTATTTAGAAAGTTTTATAGAGCGCGAACAAGATCCTCACGGATATCAGAGCGCTTTACACGCATATGGGATATAAAGACAAAAGAATCATTAACAAAGCATTTTGTGCAAAGATGAGCAAATGGTTACCCATAGAGTCAAGGCAAGGCAACAAAGGTGCCTAGGTGGTCTGGCTGGTCATTGTCATATAAGGAAAAATATTGAGTCTCGAGATTTCCTTAGCCTATATTCATGTGAATTTAGCCAGGAGGATCGATTTTACCTCTTTTTTGAAGGATGCCGTAGATGAGATAAGTCTGGTTTCTGGAGGGAGAGCATTCCAGATCCTGGGCGCCATCCCTCAGAAGGAGCGTTTATATGTTTTTTTCTTGTGGAATATGACCCACATTGGAACGAATATGACAAACATTACATTTAATCTGACACTCTTCAAAATGACTGTGACACTCATGAAATGAATGTCAGCCATACATCAATGAATACAAGCCATGTTCAAATGAATATGACACATGTCCAAATGAATATGAGATAAGTAGAAATAAATATGACTGGTGTCAAAATGAATATGATTAACACTGAACTGAATATGAAACATGTTCATTTGAATATGATTGCAGTTGAAATTAATTTGATGTACATTAGTTAAGCTTTGTAATCCTGATTTCACGTGATAGAGGTCTCAGGAAAACACAGTTAACAAAAGTTGTTTCGCTGTTTTTATCTCATCTTTTTACATCCATCCAATTGAAAACACCAATTCAAATCTAAATTTAGAAACTCTTACTGTACAGAAAAGACATAATCCTTACAATTCAGCAAAAAAGAAAAACTAGTTCCAACATGGTAACTGTTACATAACTACTACGTCTTGAGTCCACTCAACCATTTCACATGTTTCTCTCAATGACATTTTATTAAGGTAGATAAAGCACAAGAACAGATCTGATTAAAATAATACCACTTCACTAAGACATTAAGGGGGTTGTTAGAGGCAGCACATGTGACATGATCACAGCCTGTTTAGGCAAAATTCAAAGATCCATATCCAAGCAGTGTAGTATCAGATCGTGGAAAGTGTTGAGGTGTCGGGAGTCATCACTCATATGAATCAGGAAGCCAAAAAGGCCCAGAGTGATGTAAATGTATGCATGCATCATCATGCCTGCAGGAGTATGTCATTGAGTTTTTAAGTCCTTGCTAGGTAAGCTGTTGAAAAAGATAAAATAAGGCTTTTACCCAAATGTTGTATTGCTTGTTTTGAAATAGATGCCTAAGTCAATATGAATGGCTGGTTTATGTATTTGACATTTCACGAAATATGATCAATCCAAGGCGTACTACTCAATCCATTATTCACACACAAAATGCGTGTGGTAACAGATTGTTTTGTTAATAAAGTTAGGAACATCATAACGGCCATTAGTCAACATTAAATCTCATAATTTTCTTTGCAAAGGACCATATTGCTCAGCCATAGACTATAGGTCTTAGGGAGTCGTAGATGATTTTGGCCTGATGACATCCTTATTTTTGGATGATGACCATCTACATTTCCATACGCTCTCATCTTGATCCCATACCCTCCAGGTCTTGGAAGGAATTGACGGATTCCCTCACCCTACCTTTTTAGCGATTTGCAACCAGGTGCTAGACTCAGGGATTTTTCCTTTAGAATGGAAAAAGGTGTTGGCACTCCCCTGTTGAATAAACCTAAAAAGGACCACACAATCGTTAGCACCTACTGACCCATTTTCTAGCTACCCTCTCCATTTAAGATCATAGAGAAGTATGTTAACACTTTGCATGCTCATGAGGAGCTGAGCTCGTCATGAGGCACGGTGCTCTGGTGCTCATGACGAGCTCAGCTCGTCATGAGCCGTGAAACGCTTGCATGCGGGGATAATTCCCCTGCTGTGCTGAGCGTTCCACGGGAACCGGTGCACCTGTGAGCACAGGAGCGCCGTGCCTCAGGACGAGCTGAGGTCGTCATGAGCATGCGGGCTCTGTGCGCGCCCCCCTCACCCCCAGCACAGCAGGGAAATGAACCCCCGCAGAGAAGGGGTTAGTAAGTGCAGGAAGCGGGCTCTGTATATGATAATGCCACTAGGTGGTAATACTGTACATAGAGTCCAGGGCTTCCTCAAAAGTGTACAAGACTCAATGTGAAACCCAAAGTGCTCTATTGTGGTAGCGTGGTCGAGCAGCCTTAGGCCCAACAGGAGGAGTGTAAGTCATTTATTGCACCACAGTGATCAATAACGGACACACGACTCAAAAAGGAGATCCAGACCAATTTAAGAAAACTATACTTTGTTTATATTTTATTTTGACACCAAGGGCTTCGCATTGTGGTAAGTACGGTTCTGATTAAAAAAACTTTTCAAGTTTCAGAAGTTTGACAGTGCAAAATTCAGAACAGTTCAATATTAGCCTGTGGAGAAAAACAATTGTACTGTGTAACAGGTACATATACCACTTACAGTTCTAGTCCAGTCTTCTGGTGTCTCAAGCCAACACTCCGGGCAATGTAGGTCGGGGGTGACTGGGGGCACCCAAGCCATGCGGGATTCAGTATCTACGCCGAGGCAGTCGATACCGGAAATGAGATTTACTCTTGCGGTCCGCAGAGTTCAATGAAGCAGTTGGTTTTCAGCAGACCGCCAACAAGGTTACCGTCGCGGACGCCATTGGCTGGCTGCTGTCCATCGGATGGAGAAGTTCTCCCATCATTGGACCATCAAGGGGCAGTCGAGGTTGGGCAGGCAGTGCAGGAGCTGGCAGGGACACTTACAGGAGGATATGGACTCTCGGGCACTGGACTGGGCACAGCTCACGTCATGGGGTCGAGAGGATCCCTCAAGGTTGTGGAGGCCATCCTGCTGCAGGGTGTTGTTCTGATTGGGCAGAGTCACAGCAAGATAAGTGCAGGTCCTCTACCGATGCAGCCATGGAGTGCTTTGGTACCAGGGAGTCACGTCAACCTAAGGGTCGGGCCTCACCACTCCGATTCTGGAGTTCTTTGGGAGCAGTGAGTTGTGTCAACCCAAGGGTCAGTCCTCATCACTGCGGTTCTGGTATTGGCGGATACAGGGGACTAGAGTCTCTAGTCCTGAGGGAAGTCCATGGCATTTTGGTGAAATTTGAATGTTCTCCTGGGTTTCTTGGAAGCCTTGCAGTGTTCTGGAAGAATGGTAGGTCCATCCTGACTTGGTTTAAATTCTATGTAAACAGCAGAGGGAAGCCATCCACATGCCCCCTTTCTGTTCTACTTTCAAGATGGTTGACCAGGGGTCCATAATGGCTTATCATTGAGTCTAACACTGTTTAATGTTTATATGCGATTACTGACTTTCCTGATTAGATCTTATGCTATCAATTTCATAAAGTATAGTACTCTGTTAATTCTGATAGTTGACCACTCCCAAAAGTGCGATTTGGACTTATTTTATAAATGAAGAGAGATATTTCCGCCTGACTCAGAGTTACTCCCCTAAAATTCAATGGGGACAAAACAGAAATAATGTGTTGCGGTATCAGGAAACCGATGCAGGCATTACCAATGGATTTCTATCCCCTGGATGACAGGCCGTTGCCGGTGGTCCCTTCTTCTGTGCGCTGTTGGGGAGCTTACATGAATAGGGATCTTTCACTTATGTGTGGTGTTAATACACTCCCTTCATCCTGCTTTTGCTAATGCAGACATTACGAACAATTCCTCTACGTTTATTGGGTCATGTTTGTCTGATGGTATTTCAGAACTTCACCATGAGCCAACTTGACTACTGAAAGCCTTATTTCTGACGGCACTAGTTTATCTAATTAATCAGCTCTCTCAGTTACAGGGTGTAACAGCTAAGCTGCCTCTTTCTCTTCCCAGGACTTCCTCTACTTCTACAGAGCTGTCTAAACTACACATGTTCTCTGTCCCCAAAAAACATTCTTTTTAAATATCTCTGTATTAAACATAGAGAAATGCACAGGATGGACCTTCATTTTTTTCACAGGAAAATGAATAGCTATGGGCCCTGAGAGCCCTGAGAGCCCTTCGCTCTGCCAAGGCTTATCTCTTAAATGCACACAACTTTATAAAATTCAGAATAGGGGGCTGCGCTTTCTCAAGGTATTTGGACGAAAATATTGTGATGCACAAAAATCGTGTGCAAAAACATAGTTGACATAATATCGATTTTAAGGTGAGTAATATCCATGTAAAAAATATTGATTTAAAAAATATCTATATTGTTACTATTGTTTACAAAAATATTGTTAATAATATCATTTTTTTATTATTTTATTTTTTTGTGGTATATATTTGAATTGTATCTGTAATAAATTGGTTGTATAATTATTGATAATGTTTTTTAATATAGTTTGTAAATCCTTAGTGGTTTTTAAATTTCATTTAATAGTTTGTTGTAATTTTTAGTACCCTACTTGGCTGTGGGATTTATAGGGGTACAGGGTGAGAAGTAAATTTATTATAATCAATTGATTTATTTTTAAATAGTTTTTCATAATTTAATAGATAATTAATTATGTTAATTGTGTATTTACTGTTTTTTATTAAGTTACGTTTTAGGTGCAGATTGTGGGCTTGTACGGTAATAGGGTGGGAAGTAATTCAATTATAATTATTAATAATTCATTTTTAATTATTATTAATTATATATTTATAATTAAATATGTATATTGGGTAATTAATGACATTTTTTATTTATATTTCTGGCGTGGGTCATAGTTTTTGTAGGTGTTAAGGGTGTGAAGAAATTAATTATAATAATTAATGTTAACTATTAATAATTATTTAATTGATAATTAATTATGTAAATTGTGTACCTAAGATATTTATTAAGTTATATATCAGGTTAAGGGTGGGGGGTTTGTAGGGGTAAAGGGTGGGAAGTTAATTAAATATAAATTAAGTATTATTAGTTAATTATTATAATTTTTTTAATTGATAATTAACTCTGTAAATTATGTAATTAAGATATTTTTGATTTAAATATTAGAGGCAGGTTGTTGGATTTGTAGGGATAAAAGGTGGGATGTTAAATATTATTCTTTTATTGTTAGTTTATTACTATTAATTGTTTCATTGATATTTAGGGGCTGATTAGGATGGCGGTGAGATCACCACCGACAGCCCATGGGTGGCGGTCTCACCGCCATCCTAAACAATATCCCTGCCCTCCACATTAGGATGCCGGGCGGTGTTTTGGAGGTCGGAACGACCATCCACCACAAATCCGACGTGCTCCTTGATCCCGCTGGTGCATCAAAGGGAATTCTATTCCCTACAATGGTGGCGCTGCCTGACAGGCACCGCCATTGGAATTACAATGTCCCTTTCCGTCCGCCTTTTCAAAGGCAGGTGGAAAGGGACTTTTGGGGCCCGTAGCAGAACACTCTTTCCCCCTGGCCCCCAGGCATTGGACCTAGGGTAACATATCCCTGCATGATGTGGCTGGCACCGCATGGTGCCAGCCACATCATGCATGAATGTGTCCAGTGTCTCCTTTTTGTCACGCAGCACCTGCTACAATACAAAATGTAGGCATTGCGACCACCTAATGCCCATTTCGGGACTGCTGGAGCCTGTTGGGCGGTCCAGTTCTCGATAGGGTGGCGGGCGGATGCAGTGCAGCATTTAAGGCTGCTGCGCAATGATGGGTGACACTTTAGTAAGTGTGCCTCTTGGGAGGTTACTTAAGTACTGTGACCTTTTTTCAGTGTGAGTCACCTATACCATGCAAGGCCTTTTAGATTTTATTCCCACTGATTTTTTCCACCTTCTATCTTTAATATAGATTTATAATCTTGTGCATAGTGTTTAGTTTTTGTGTATTTAAGTACTTTTCCTTTATAAAAGAAAAAGTATTGACTGGGCATTAGGTTATTGAGTGTTATTTTGTTGCTTTGTTTAGTTCTGAGGGCCTCATTTCACAAGAGGCCTGCGCCGCCGGAGTGTTACTTTTTATGATGCTCTGGTGACGCAGGCCTCTCAATCAAATTTATATGGCAACGTAGGTAGGCAGCACAAAGCTCTGCATTGCATTACTCTGCATCAAGGACGTGTTCCATGGTTGTTACTGTGGGTGTTCCTGTTCAAAACCCATGGATTTTCACGCTGTCCCAGATTTGCAAAACCATGTAAACCTTGGCCAGCGCCAAAACCTTATGCCTCTCCCGAGCAGTCTTAACTAGCAAAATGTTTTTATTCCTCCTCGTTCTTTCCTCTTTCCACATGTGCTGCATTCTGCAGCACACATAGAACAAAGAAACCCCCTCTAATGATTATTTTTGTGTAGGAAGGTATCCCTTCCTGCACAAAAACAATCATGCCTACAACACAGACACCCTGGCACCATAGTGCAAGGGTGCATGCACTGGCGCTCTGCTCTAAATTGTACACCACAACTGGCCAAAACGACAAGAATGCACTGCATCTTGTAAATATAGTGCATTCCTGCCCTTTGAAATTGGTGTATAAAAGAGCAACAAAAAGACTTGTGGCGCTGTACTCTGTCAATTCTTTGTAAACAAGGCCCTGAGTCCCTAGTCCACAGCACTGCCCAGAGTAAGCCCTAGACTGCTCTGTCTCACTACCCTGAGAGTCAAGAAATAAAATGGACAATAGCCAGCACAGGAGGTGCAATAGAGGGACCCCAGGACACCAGGCGTGAATGACTCTGCTTATCCACATCTGAGTCCCAGTGACCTTTGATTCTCACAGCTCTACCTGCTAAATATCCTTACAAATTGTGAGCTGAATAGTTACCCACCAATGAAAGTGCTGCGAACCTATTCCCACCCAATCATCTGGCCAAATAGCCATTGGGGGATTGATTACCTTTGAAGCATCATAATGTTTTGTAGGAATCAAAAAGAACAAGTCATTTTCTAATAGCCAGCAATGACTGACCATCATATTCCCTGATATAGGCTCCTTTTGTGACTATCCGCGGATCTTTCGACTTCCTGACACCATCTCAGGCCATCCCCGTACCAAATACTGCTCCGGTGGTGATGGAGTTTTAACACTCTATTATTGGCACATTTGGCATTGTTTGCTCTATGTAATGTGAATAGCGCGATGGCGCCTTATTTATTTTTAATACTGGCTTCTTGCCCATTTTTTTTAACTGTCACTGCTCCGTAGTGGGCTTTAATCTTTGTCACTTACTTGCCTCTTCCTGCCCTCGGTCCCTGTTCTGCCGCGGCTTGTGCCGTTTGTTGCGGAGGGACCTTTGGGACATCTCAGGCTCCTCACTTCCGGTTTTGGTGTGTGCATGACGGTCGGCGCTCTAGCTGCGATGCCCTTCCCATCGCTATTTAAACTCAGCTTGGGGCGCGGACGCGCAGCGGATCTTTCGACTTCCTGACACCATCTTAGGCCATCTCCTTGCCTGTTACTGCTCCGGTGGCGACAGAGTTTTAACACTCTACTATTGGGGAAACTCACTGCACTCGGTATTTCCTGCAACCCCCCCCTTGTGCCTGGCCCCCCGGTTCCCCGGTCGGTCCCTGCACTGACTCACACCTCCATTCGGGTTCTACTTCTAAACACCCGTTCTATGGTCAGACACCAGGCAGATATTCTCACCTTGCTGCTACAAGAAAGCCCTGATCTCCTTTTGCTTACGGAGTCCTGGCTCACAGAGAATTCTCTTCCTGACATCTTGGCAGCCCTTCCCCCAGATTATTTTATTCTCCATGCTGACCGCATTGCCGATCATCCTGGTGGGGGGGTGGCTGCCATTATCTCGAAACGTTTTCATCTTGTCTCTTCATCTTCCTTTGCACTTCCACAAGTAGAGAATCTGGTCATTAATTTGGGGACGGAAGTGGGGGCCTTTTCTTTTGGCCTTCTTTATCGTCCGCCCCGTCCCATGCCAGACTTTGCAGAGAAACTCTGCGAACAGCTGTCTGCCCTCTTGTCTTCACTACCCAGTTTCGCCCTATTTGGGGACTTCAATTACTGGTTTGATGACATCAATGCTGGGGCACATGCCTCAGCATTATCTGAGATTCTGACTAGTTTGAATTTGAGTCAGCAAGTCACTTCACCGACGCATGCAAAAGGCCACATACTAGATCAGGTCTGGACTTCGAATATAACCCTTTCAACCCCTTCTACACTCCCATGCGTTTGGTCAGACCATTTCATAGTCGACCTGACCATCACACTCAGTGGGCGAATCAAGGCCCCTCTAAGGGCAGGTGGCTCTGCACGCAATTGGAAGAACTAAGACTCCAAGGGTTTCATAACCACCCTGGCTTCTACCTGTCCGAACACCCTCCCTTATGAGGATATCAATAGGTTCGATACTAACATCTGTAGCTGGCTGAAAGGGGCTAGTGATCAATTTGCCCCAGTAGTCAAATTTCCTTGTACCAGACATCCTAATGCCAACCGGTGGTTCTCTGACAACCTCAAGCAAATGAAACTTGAGGTTCGTCAATGGGAACGTATCTGGAGGCGGGATTACTCCTTGTCTTCCAGACAGAAATTTGTTACTGCTCGGAGGGAATATAAATTGGCTATCTTATCAGCCAAATCGGAGCACATCTCTGATAGAATCCTCACTGCCACCAACAAATCTCGTGAGGTGTTCAGGATTATGAACGAACTGACCACGGACGATAGGACTCTTCCAGCTCAAACTCCATCTAAAGAGACCTGCGATGCTCTTAACCTCTTTTTTGCTGAAAAAATCATTAAAATAAAAAATTCTATCACCCTTACCCCTCAGCCGTCACCATCTTTGGACACCCCCCCGGGCAACCTATCCTCGTTCACTTTATTTCCCATTCTGGATTCCCCTTCCCTGGCGAAGCTAGCCAATCGTGTAAAATCGGGCTCGCCAGAGGATCTTTGCCCTCCCGCGGTACTGCGCGAGGTTTGTCTAAAATTACCGGAGTGTATACTTCCCTTTCTGAATGCCTCCCTCACCTCTGGCACAGTCCCTGGAACCTTCAAGGAGGCCATTCTCTTGCCCCTCCTGAAGAAGCCAGGGGCTGATGCGGCTGAACTTTCCAACTATCGCCCAATATCTCTGCTGCCCTACCTGTCAAAACTCCTTGAAGCCCATGTCACCTGGTGTCTCTCTAATTTCATCGAGAGCTCGGGCCTCCTTGAGCCCAACCAGGCCGGCTTTAGGCCGGCCCACTCTACGGAAGCAGTCATCTTGGCAGTCATGGACACCCTGAGAGAGAACGCAGACGCCAAGAGACCGCAGGCTCTGGTTCTCTTGGACTTGTCTGCCGCGTTCGACACGGTGGATCATGACATCCTTCTCCACCGTGTCGAACAAGCCGGCATTCGGGGCATGGCCCTCAAGTGGGTGGAGTCATTCCTGACGGGAAGATCACAAGCCGTGCGCCTTGGTCCCTTCACCGCAACCAAATCCCCCATCACTTGTGGTGTTCCCCAGGGCTCTTCACTTTCCCCGTTATTATTTAATCTTTATTTGCGCCCTCTAATTTTTTCCCTTCATAACTGGGACGTCAGCGTCTTTAATTATGCTGACGATTTGCAGCTCGTCTTTCCACTTCATTCTCTTCAGGCGACTAACAACTTCCACGCCACTATGATCCATATCCATCAATGGATGAATCAGAATCAATTGAAACTCAATCCTGGAAAGACTGAGCTACTCCTTCCTGGCTCCAGTGCCGCTTTTTGGGGTCCGCAGTTTTGGCCTCCCGACTTGGGCCCCCCCCCCGACACCTCTCAAGTCCGTCAGGAGTTTGGGGGTGACAATCGACGCCGAACTGTCACTCAAGGCCCAAGTGGGTGCCACGATTTCTTCGTGTATGTTCCAACTCCAAAAAATCCGGAAGATCAGGCACCTACTTCCTCATGCGGCCCTGTGTCAGGTCGTTATGTCCCTTGTCATATCGCGCCTGGATTTTTCTAATTCCCTTTATCATGCACTCCCACGCTTTCTCTTACATCGTCTCCAGGTGGTACAAAACCAGGCAGCCCGCCTCATATTTAAGATCCCTAAGTGGCAATCGGCGAGGCCTCTGCTCCGCAGGCTCCATTGGTTGCCAGTGAAGGAGAGAGCGGCCTTTAAGATGGGCTGCCTGGTATTCAAATCCCTTCACTGTCCTTGTCCTGCTTTCCTGAAATCTCGGATTAGCCTGTATCAACCTGCTCGCTCTCTTCGTTCAGCTTCCCATCACTTGGTTGTCACCCCCAAATTTAAACTTCATAAATTTGGAGGCCGTCGTTTTGCTTTCCTTGCTCCCAAGTTTTGGAATTCCCTCCCTCTGATTATTAAATCCAGCAACTCCCTTTTTCAGTTCAGGAAACTCCTTAAGACTTTTTTGTTCACCCTTCCTGAATAAATTTTTCTCCGCTCATTCACATGTCCCTCCAGTCAGCGCCAAGAAACCTTCGGGTGTTAGCGCGCTTAACAAGCCTCATTTAACATAACATAACATACTATTGGCACTATTGACATTCTTTGCTCTATGTAATGTGTATAGCGCGCCTGATTTATTTTTAATACTGGCTGCTTGCCCATTTTTTTTTACCTGTCACTGCTCCGTAGTGGGCTTTAATCTTTGTCACTTACTTGCCTCTTCCTGCCCTCGGTCCCCGTTCCCGCGGCTTCTTTTGTTTGTTACAGAGGGACCTCTGGGACATCTCAGGCTCCTCACTTACGGTTTTGGTGTGTGCAGGACGGTCAGCGCTCTAGCTGCAACGCCCTCCCCATAGCTATTTAAACTCAGCTTGGGGCGCGGACGCGTGCGGACGCGTGCGGACGTGTGCGGTCGCGTGCGGACGCACGCAGCGGCGCGCCAGCGGCACGCTAAAGGCACGCCCGTCCGCGCCTGATCGCTGCCAGCCACCATACCCCCTGGTTGTTTTATCTCTTGGGTAAGGAACATGGATATCCCCCATATCACCATGCCAATAATCAGCTATTAAAGTGCAGAACTTAGATTTTTAAACAGGCCTCCCAGCACTGGAGCATCTTCAACAACAATATGTAAAATGGTGCCTCTTCCCCCTTCTGTGCAGGCTTGTCCTGTAGCATCCCTCCCTAGTTTAAAAAGGAAAGAGACTTCAGTCGCTGTCTCTAAACAACTGAAGGCCATCTATTTGAATGCTCGGTCCATTTCCAAGCATGCCCTGGAATTGTGGACTCTTTTAGATCAGGAAAAGCCAGATATTTGTGTCATTACTGAAACTTGGCTTAATGACCAGTCACATCCCGATATAGCTATTGCTTTTCCCTCACCATATAAGCTAATCAGACTTGACAGAGCAGCCAAGAGAGGAGGGGGAGTAGCAATTGCTATGACAGATAAATTAGAAGCCACCATTATAGACTCCCTAAATTTAGGCAAGGCGGAAATTCTAATTTTTAAATTCATAGCACAGTTGTCCAAAACATGGACAGGAGCCCTAGTCTATAGACCTCCAGGACATAGAACCAACTTTGTAGATGGGTTAATAGAACTCATTGCGCCCTTTGTTTTGGGAGCAAATCATTTTATCCTCATTGGAGATTTTAATTATCATGCCGACTTACTGCTGGACCCGGACACTGAACAATTGATAACATCACTACAGACATTAGGGCTGGAACAATTAGTAGTTGGCCTGACCCATCAGGCCGGTCACACTTTAGACCTTTTATTTACAAACTCAACTAAGCTTGTAGTCGGTCAGCCTCTACAGCTTCTTTGGACCGATCATTATCTAATTAAGTTTAGTCTTCTTATGATGACCATTTAGTGAGTTGCGTCAAGAACAGTACTGCCATTAGACCCTGGCGTAAGATCACCCCTGCTTCTTTTTATACTCACTTTAATACTGCAGCCCTGCCTGATACAGATAACATAGAAGAGGCCACCGAGGCACTTGAATATGCCATAATATCCACTCTGGACACAGTAGCCCCTATGTTAAGAGATAAGTCCAGGAGTAAACCATCTCCTTGGTTCACTGCAGCATTAAAAGTTGAGAAACAGTCCAATAGGGTCGCAGAACGTTTCTGGAGGAAAACACAATCCGCCAATGATCGAGCTAAATATAAAGAAAGCCACCGTTAATATCTAAACAATATCCAACAAGCTAAAAAGCTGTATTTACCAGAGAGGATTGAGAATGCTACTAACTCGAGCAAGGAATTATATAAAATTCTGAAAAAGTTCACTTCCCCAGAAGCTACTCAACCCTCTGTTGCTCCTACACAGCATTGGGTTGACAAAATATCTTTCTTTTTTGATGATAAAGTCAAAGCTATCTATAGATCTTTCCCCCAAGAAAACAACATCCTTATGTCTTCAGTTATGAAAAATCATTCACCTGTTCCTTTGCTGACGAAGTTTAAACCAGTAACCTGTGAACAGGTGTCAGAAGTTATGGTCAAAATTAAATCTGGCTCTCCTGCTGATCCTCTCCCCCCTTGGATCTATAGGAAAATAGCCTCACAGTTGACACCGAGGTTAACAGACATTTTTAATATGTCCATGGAACAAGCTGTTGTACCAAGAAATTGGAAGATAGCGCAAGTTAGACCCATCCTAAAGAAGCCCACATTAGACGCAAACGAACCTGGAAACTACCGCCCCATTTCACTGCTGCCTTATTTCAGTAAAGCTCTCAAGGCCCTGGTAAATAAACAACTAACTAACCACTTAGAAAGCCATAAGCTTCTTGATTCTTCTCAATCAGGGTTTCGAGCGGCACACAGCACCGAAACTGCAGTAGTTGAAATGGTTGATTGATAAGCTTTATTCGATAAAAATTTATCATAGAAGCATAGCAAAAAAGATCCATTTTATATCCATAATGACATTTTCCATTTAAAAACCATCAAATATAAAATAGGTTCTGAGCCATTAAAAACTACAGTATGTACAAGTTAAAAGTAAACATTATATACAGTAGATAATGAAAAAGCACTGTGCATATAAGCAATAAGGAATAGGATAGCAGCTTTTACATCATTAATCTTGGCCGACATTTGTTTTACAGGTCTTTCACCCAACAGTCCATCAAGTGTTGAAACCTATTGCATTCTTACCTGGTACTTTGGTGGCAACAACCAGGCGCAACCCAGAAATTTAGCTACTCCACATATTAATGTCAAGGAGGAAGTATCAGTTTTCAGGATGCGTAATGCAGCACAGTAATCCGTAAGGCCCAACATTTTACACACTGGTTTAAGCCACTTAGCTCTGGCCCTCCCATAAACCGGGCATGCCAGAAAAAAGTGGGCAATGGACTCAGTGGGGTTTGTACAACATGGGCAAGGTGCAGGCACTGAATTAGGCTCCTTCCATGATGCTATCACATTATTAAGTGGCAGGGTCCCTAATCTCATCTTCATATATAGGGCCCTGTCCCTGAGAACCTGTATGAAGTCAAGATAGGGTTCCAATCTACAGAAATTTTTATGTTCAAAGAACCCTTCAGTTAGTTTCCCAGTTTTTGGATTGGATAGATCACGCATCTGCACCCAGTCCCAGTAGGCACGCTTTAGTACCTGTTTGGGAGGTGGGATCTGGCAGACCCATGCCTCTCCCAGACCAATATCAGCCAAGAGCTGCCTAATGCCCACTATCCATTTTACTCTACTCCCTACATCAATAGATATCAACTCATCAAGGGCAAGAGCATAGTTGGACAGCACAGTAGTCCTTCTTAAGCGTGCCCAAAAGAGCAAGGGGCGTAGGCGTGCGATATCTTGGATAGAGCGCCTTTCCAGATCATAAAATAAGGGCTTCAGGGGAGTAGAAGTGGGAAGTGAGGTAAGATCTCTTAAGAACTTGTTTTCAGACTTAGCCAATTTGCTGGTATTTTCCATGCCCCAAAGTTCTTACCCATAAAGGGCCGAAGGTAATGCTTTACCATCATAAATAGCGAGCGCTGGGGCGATTGGTCTGCTTACAGACCGATGTTGTTCTCTCACAATCACTCCAGACACCCGCTTGTGATTTAAAAGCATCTTGGCCAAGTGGAAAGACCATTTCATGTTTTTCGAGACCCTGATCCCAAGTAATCAAAGGAATCCACCACATCCACGGGGGCACCATTCAGAGTGATGTTATTTCTGAAGCGTTTAGAGGGGGTGATAGTCATTAATTTGGTTTTACTGGTATTGACTATCAACCCATGTTCGTTACAGAATGAGCTACATCTGTTTAACAGCTTCTGGAGGCCGCCCAGTGACTTGGAGATCAAGAGAGTATCGTCGGCAAACAGGAGGGTTGGTGTTTTCTCCCCCGCCAGGGTAGGAGCGTCTGTCGGCTCCCCATTGAGGTGATCCACCACCCCATTGATGAAAAGCGAAAACAAGGTGGGGGCCAACACGCATCCCTGGCGTACCCCCCTGCTTACCACGATCCTCTCTGTCAACTCCCCTTGGGAACCCCACCTAACTCTTGCAAAATTGCCATTATGCAACCTTTTCAAAAAATCAAGAATCTGAGGGGGGATACCCAGTTGCTGAACAACATGCCAGAGCTTGTCCCGTGGCACCAGGTCAAATGCCGTCTTCAGATCTATGAAGGCTAGGTACAGACTACCTTTCCTTATAATAACTGCCTTCCAATAGATCATGAAGAATCTAAACACCTGGTCCATAGTTCCCACCTTCTGCCTGAAGCCTGCTTGGAAGTGGGACAGGATATTTTCATCCTCCATCCAGGTTCTAATCCTCATAAGGAGGACCCTGTCAACCACCTTTTGCATCACATCAATCAAGCTGATCGGTCTGTAGTTAGCAGGATCCTCCCTATTCCCTTTCTTAAATATTGGTACCACCTCCGCGCCTTTCCAGGAGTCTGGAACAGGAAATCCTCTTGCTATCAGGTTCATAGTTAGTTGGATGAATTGGGCCATGGGCTTGGGATCATGTAGGAGTAAGTCCCCGGGAAGTCCGTCGGGACCTGCTGCCTTACCTGGAGCAATACTGTTTATTGCTAGCTCCACCTCGTGAAGCTCAAAACTGTCCGCTATCTCGGAGGCATCTATACTATCTGGGGAAATTACAACGTTAGGAGGCACACGGTATTCGTCCTCCGAGTATAAGTTGGAGAAGTGTTCCTGCCATTGCTGGCCCGATATGTGATTAGGGATTGGATCAGATATTTTTATTTTTATTTTATTTGTTAGATTTATATGTAGCATGGCTGCCCCAGCGACGGGGCATCCCAGCACAGACCAACAACTCTCAGACAAGAAACCACGGCAAACAGCATTAAGCCGGAAAGAGCCAGGTCTTAATGGCCTTCCGGAACGCAAGATGGTTTTGAATTATTCTGATGGACCCAGGGAGAGAGTTCCACAGTTGCGCAGCCAGGCAGCGGAAGGAACGGCCACCAGCTCTGGCTCTCCAAACAGGCGGGGTGCATGCCAGTGCTAAGGTGGCAGATCTTAAAGGACAGCGGGGTGCGTAGGACTGCAGCAATCCCCTCAAACCAGCCGGTGCCTGCGGTGATAAGATCTTATGTGCCAAGCAAAGCGTCTTAAATTGAATACGCTTTGCTATCGGCAGCCAGTGAAGCCTCTGCAGGACATGGGAGACCGAACAGGTGTAGGGGAGGGCCAACAGCATGCGAGCAGCAGCGTTCTGTGCCCTCTGCAGACGCTTAACGCTAGCCTTGTTTGCGCCTAGATATAGGCATTTTCCGTAATCCAATCTTGACAAAATGGTCGCCTGGAGGATGAGTTGGCGGACTTTTGGGGGAAAAAAACCCAGCAGTGGTTTTAAGCCCCTCAGAACGCCAAAGCACATTCCGGCCACAGCTTTAGATTGGGCATCAAAAGTTAGTTCACTTTCGAACCAGATACCAAGATTTTTCACTGTCTCCTTAGGCAAAGGGGCCGGTTTCAGCTGGTCAGGCCAGTAACTCTCAGACCACATCCCCCGATCTTTTCCGAACAGCATGATTTCGGACTTGCCAGCGTTCAACTGCAAGCAGTTCGCTACCATCCAGTCCGCTATCGCAGCAAGATCCTCCTTAAACTTCAACAGGTTTGTGATTTTTTGGGGGAGAAGACGATCACTAACTGAGTGTCATCAGCGTAAGATACCAGTGCCAGGCCCCTATCCCTCGCCAACACAGCCAAAGGCTGGATGTAGATGTTGAACAATAGGGGACTTAACACTGACCCCTGCGGTACACCCTGGCACAAGGCAAACTCCTGTGACTGGAAAGGTGGAATATGAACTTGGAAGGACCTTTCTTCCAAGAAAGACCGGAGCCACTCCAAGGCCTGGTCTCTAATGCCAATTTCCTGTAGACTTTGCAAGAGAATTACATGGGAGACAGTGTCGAAAGAGGCACTTAGGTCCAGCAGGACCAAGGCCGCTGAGTCTCCAACATCCAGGTTTGCCCGGATGGTCTCCGTGACTACCAATAACGCAGACTCAGTGCTGTGCCGGGCCCTGAAGCCATTTTGGAATGAGTCGAAGATGTCATTTTGCTCCACAAACCTGGAGAGTGTGGCATTCACATGCAATTCCATTACCGTGGCCAGGAAAGGCAGTTGGGAAATTGGACGGTAATTGGCTGGCTCGGTGGGGTCCAGCGAGGGTTTTTTAAGCAAGGGAATAACTTTGGCATGTTTCCAGGCCCTAAGGACAGACGCTGATGTCAAAGAAAGATTGAACAGATTGAAGTTCAGCGGAGCAAGAAGCGAATGGAATTGGCGGAAGTGGGTAGGCGTCAGAGGGTCGGATGGCGAACCGGATTTGATTTTAGAGCAGAGTACCTCAAATTCAGACTCAGTCAGTGGCGGGAAGAAGGTCAAGGTATTAGTCCCCATTGGTCCCAGAATCCGCGAGTCCACCCCCGCCAAAGGCGGGTTGGGGGTGGGTAACCCCTGGTAGATCTTGTCGACTTTATTCACAAAGTACGAGGCCAGCTCGGTACACTATTTGTTCGACGAGATCATAGAGGTCTCCAAGGCTCCTCCGCTTTTCATGTTTTTCAGAACAGCGAAGATGGTTTTAGCAGGGTTGGTGCTGGACAAGATTTTATCGGCCACAAACTTGGCCCCAGCTTGATAGATAAGCTCATGGTAATGCTGAATCGCGGCGCGATATTTCCTTTTTGCCGTTAGATCATAGGAGCGCTTCCATTCGCGTTCCAGCTGCTTGCAACCCTTTCTAGCCATGACTAGGGAGTCATCGAACCAGGGGTTTGACGGTCCGCGGGATTTCCCTCCCAACCTCGCCAGAATGCAGTTATCCAATCCTGAGGATACCCACTCACTGTCTATTTTCCTATCCCTACGATTAATATGATCCCAAAATAGGGTCGCGTCCCTCTGCACTGAGGCCTGCTTAAATTCCTGCCAATGGGCCTCCTCCCAGTTACGTTTTGCCTCCACCAAGGCCTTGGGATACTCTTTCCTAGCTGTTTTAATTACAGGTAAGTCCTTCATCCTAATTGCAAGAGCTAGTGCCACCCTTTTTTCCCTACAACTAGAAGAGTACCATGGATTTGTGGGCCTTAGATGATCATGCTTCAGGGCTGATTTCACTTCTACAATAAAAAAGGAACTTAGCTTATCAATTGTATT
The DNA here is from genome assembly GCF_964261635.1 of Lissotriton helveticus. NCBI lineage: Eukaryota > Metazoa > Chordata > Amphibia > Caudata > Salamandridae > Lissotriton > Lissotriton helveticus. The sequence continues at coordinate 491,099,137 of NC_136067.1, read as the reverse complement.
TCGATAAAAGAGGGTAAAATTGATGTGCTTCCCCTTTCCGCTGTAGACCAACGTTAATTCTCTATTCTTAGATTCAACCGTCTCCTTAATACTTCGCAACTTGTCTTCTTGTTGGGAGACTTTGTGCCATTTCAGACGACGCTTACAATTGGTAGGGATTACCTCTCTAGTTGCCATCAGTTGGCGGTTGCGTGCCTTCAGCCCACATGATTGCCATATATTATTTAATTGAAGACAGATCGGATTATGATCGCTGTCTATTGATGGCACAACTACCATATCTTCTAAATCCCCCCAAAGTCGGACATCAATAAGAATATAGTCTATTCTGGACGGGGAGCTTATCCTATTAAAAGTATTAGCACCATGTAGGTCAGAGCGCGTTCTACCATTTGCTGCTCTTAGGCCATATTCCATATTGAGGGCATTAATTTGGATGGCTCTCTGAGACCACTTTTTAATGGGGACCAAACTAAAAGGCGGAATTGCCCATTTTGTATCTTCTTCAATAGTTCCCAACGGATCACCCATACTCAAAGGTTCAAATGTAACGTTAAAGTCCCCAGCCAGTATAACATTAGAGTCTGGCGAAATTAACGATAACATGCTTTCTAGGAAGTTGAAATGGTCGATAACATCAGGCTGACCTTGGACAAAAAAGAATCAGTTATGCTGGTTCTTTTAGATTTGTTGGCCGCCTTCAACACCATGTCCCATGATATTTTATTACAGCGACTCTGGTAGATGGGGGTCCGAGGGAAGGCTCTTGACTGGTTTAACAACTATTTAAAGGATCATTTCACCACCGTGCATCTAGGCTCACAGGCTGTGTGTAGCAGACCAGTATGTATTGGAGTTCCCCAGGGATCTCTCTTGAGCCCTATGCTCTTCAATCTGTATGTCACCATACTGGCCAAGATAATTAGATCTGATACCATGATCCCGTTTAAAAACTGTATGACCCACGTTGACAGCTGGTTGGGCCAAAATAATTTACAGTTAAACAACTGCAAAACCGAGATCATTCTGTTTGGCAAGGCCGAAGATCATTGGTCAAGCAGCTGGTGGCCCCAGACACTCGGCCCCTGTCCATCTCCAAAAGAAACCGTCTGCAATTTGGGAATTACCATCGATAATAAACTGTCCATGAAAGCATATGTGAATCGTGTACTGGGCACCTGCTATGCCATTTTACTGAAATTACGGAAAATCTTCAAATGGCTACCAATTGAAACCAGGAAGCCACTGGTGCAGGGCCTCATTGTTAGTCGCATGGACTATGGTAACGCCTTATTGGCCTCTATAAATGAAGATATTTTTTCCAAGCTACAGATTTTGCAGAACACGGCAGCCCAATTAATCCTTAATCTGCCCCCTAGGTCGCAATCTGTCCCCAATTTGAAGCTTTTTCATTGGCTTCCAGTTAGGAAGAGAGGGCAGTATAAAATCTTGAGCCTAACACATAAAAGCGTTTATGGCACCGGTCCTAGTTATTTTGGGAAAAAAATGAAAAAATACCAACCTGTTAGAACTCTTAGATCTAGCTCTAAGCCCCTCTTACTTCCCCTGTGTGTTTGCACTGTGCGTAACAATAGCCGATCTTTTTCCTATCTTGACCCTTATTTTTGGAACCAGCTTCCTCTCCATCTTACGTCCATCCCAGACAATCCACGTTTCTGTAGTGAACTAAAGACTTGGCTGTTCTCTAAGTGAAATGGGACAGAACTCAGCTAGTTGAAGGTTCTGCAAGCGCCTTGAGACCTAACGGTGATATGTGCGCTATACAAGACTTTTTGACTTTGACTTTGACTTTCCTAGATACAGTTGACAAGCCTTTAGTCTTCCCTTCTTGTTAAAATATACTGCTACCATTTAATCAAACATTCTGGCGTCCCCATTCAAAAACCTTCAACAGCATTGCCTAATTAAACTTTTATTGTATATTTATGGTGAGATATGTTATTTAGTGCTTGACTTGTTCTACTTACGTCATTCAAATTATCATACCTGGAAAGGCCGTTATTTTAAGTGTATATCTGTTATATTTAAATTGTGCATCTTTCCCTAAAATGTTTGTGAACTCAAGGATAAAGCTCTCATATGCCATACAGTTTAAAACTCTCTTAGATTAGTTATCATCCTTAACGTCTGCTGTATATATGTGCATTGGGAAGCATGTATTAACCGAGTCAGTATAGTCGCAAGAAAGCGGGCCTTTCAGCTGGATTCTACTTCAAGGACAGACACATGGGAGACAAGACTTTCTCTTCTCTCTGAAGAAAGCTAACTACCAGGGTCACTGGCAAACCTATACCTTCTTCCAGTAGGATGTCAGAAACTAGAAGATACCCTTTCGCCTTTGGGAGACTGGGTATCGTTGATACCAGTTCTGGAAAACAGTAACTCTTCTACTTGAGCAATGAAGCAGCTCAAACTGGAACAAGGTGGTGTTGTTTTTAGGAACCCATTTAAATATTATTTTCAGCCAAGGATGTGGTTCCACTGTCTGAGTGTAGAAAGCGGTATGGCCTGACTTAGTTTCATAGTTCAGACAGGTTCTGTGGTCAAGGGGATGGTACTTTGCAGCAGGAAGTGACAATACTGGCTTCAAGTAGTAGTACTCAATTTTATGTCTATGAGAAAGGAAAAATAGTGCCATATCTACAAGGAGATGTCCCTGTTTTTATTGCCCGCAGCACTGGTGCACGTTTGTCTACCATGTGCCAAAGCAGACACCCTTGAGCCACAGTGCAAGGGTGTGTGTGTTTTGTCAAGCATAGAGTTTGTATTGGAAAGAGATCTTTCCCGTGGAAAGCGTATGTTTTAATACTTTTCTCAGTTTGCATGTATACTGTACAGCGTAGATCACATGCAAAGTTTGAACATTTCTGAAAAAAATCTTTTCCCAAACTATTAGCCTGCCTTGAAGAGGCATATGATTTTGGCACAAATCCCTGTCTACCAATTTTAGTAGACACAAATATGCTTTAAAACCCACTGCTGAATGCATGGTAATGCTCAGTGGAATGTCCTCTTGACGCAAAGCACCGTTAGACAACGTTCCAACACAAATTGGGATTTTAATTAGAAAGTAAACCTCTACAAAACAGGGCATGTTTACAAGAAAATAGTGCAGTGCAGTACCTCAAGCATTTTTGCTGCCCCATTTTCAAACTACAGGAATGCTCCATATTTACAAAAATACTGCACATTCCTGCACTCACAACTGCGCCTGTGCAAAAAAAGCAATCACGCGCCAGCGCAGGCACCCTTGCACCATGGTGCAAGGGCACCTGCGTTGCAGGGATGATTGTTGTTGTGCAGGAAGGGACACCTTTCTGCACAAAACCAATCACCAATGACGTTTTTCTCCTTCTATGTATGCTGCAGACTGCAGCGCACATAGAGCAAAAAACTGTATTTCTCATCGTTCCTCCACTCTTACGCTATTACTGTGAGACATATGTTCTTACCACTGCCTCAGATTTACAAATCCTTGTAAATCTGGAGCAATCAATCAATCGGTTTCGGTTTCAAAGCTTTTATTCGATTTGTAAACAAATCATACAAGCAAAACATGAAATCAATCCATTACATTAAAAATTTAGAAAATCAATCAATCAATCAATCAATCAATCAATCATGCCATTTGTATAGCGCACTACTCACCCGGGAGGGTCTCAAGGCGCTTGGGGGGAGGGGTATGCTACTGCTCGAACAGCCAGGTCTTGAGTTGTTTCCTGAAGGCGAGATGGTCCTGGGTCAGCCGAAGGTGGATGGGGAGGGAGTTCCAAGTCTTGGCAGCCAGGTAAGAGAAGGATCTTCCTCCGGCGGTGGCTCTTCGGATGCGTGGTACGGCTGCGAGGGCGAGGCTGGTGGACCGTAGCTGGCGGGTGGGCGTGTAGAAGGTCAGGCGGTCGTTGAGGTGCTTGGGGCCCAGGTCGTGGAGAGACTTGTGTGCGTGGGTGAGGAGCCGGAACGTGATCCTCTTGTCGACGGGGAGCCAGTGCAGGTTCCTCAGGTGGCTGGAGATGTGGCTTCGTCGGGGGACATCCAGGATGAGTCGGGCGGAGGCGTTCTGGATGCGCTGGAGTCTTTTCTGTAGCTTGGCTGTGGTTCCGGCGTAGAGGGCGTTTCCGTAGTCCAGTCGGCTGGTGACGAGTGCCTGGTTGACAGTCTTCCTGGTCTCGGTCGGGATTCAGCGGAAGATCTTGCGAAGCATACGCAGGGTGTTGAAGCACGATGAGGAGACGGCGTTGACTTGTCTGGTCATCGAGAGGGAGGGGTTCAGGATGAAGCCCAGGTTGCGTGCGTGGTCGGTTGGCTTGGGTGCGGTGCCCAGGGCTGGGGGCCACCAGGAGTCGTCACAGGCGGAGGGCGAAGATCCCAGGATGAGGACTTCCGTCTTGTCCGAGTTCAGTTTCAGGCGGCTGTCCTTCATCCACTCGGCGACGTCTTTCATCCCTTCGTGTAGGCAGGTTCTGGCGGTGTCGGGGTCTCTGGTGAGGGAGAGGATCAGCTGGGTGTCGTCGGCGTAAGAGATGATGTTGAGGTTGTGCTGGCGTGCGATGGCTGCGAGAGGTTTCATGTAGATGTTGAAGAGGGTGGGGCTGAGTGAAGATCCTTGCGGGACGCCGCAGATGACTTCGGTGGCCTCGGAGCGAATCGGGGGGAGGCGGACTCTTTGTGTTCTTCCGGCGAGGAAAGAGATGATCCACTCCAGTGCCTTCTCTTGGATACCGATGTTGCTGAGGCGCTGGACTAGGGTGCGGTGGCAGACCGTGTCGAACGCAGCGGAGAGGTCCAGGAGGATGAGGGCCACTGTTTCCCCCTTGTCGAGCAGGGTCCGGATGTCGTCGGTGGCTGCGATGAGGGCGGTCTCGGTGCTGTGGTTGGCTCTGAAGCCGGACTGCGAGGGGTCGAGGGATCCGTTCGTCTCGAGGAAGGCGGTCAGCTGTCTGTTGACGATCTTCTCGATGACTTTAGCAGGAAAAGGGAGGAGCGAGGTGGGGCGGAAGTTTTTGAGATCGGTTGGGTCCGCTGTAGGTTTCTTCAGGAGGGCGCTGATCTCGGCGTGCTTCCAGCTCTCCGGGAAGGTGGCGGTGTTGAAGGAGGCGTTGATGATGTTCCGGAGTTGGGGTTGCGATGGTGGAGTCGGCCTTGTTGAAGACGTGGTGTGGGCAGGGGTTGGTCGGAGATCCGGTGTGGATGGTGTTCATCGTGCGGGCTGTGTCTTCGGTGGTCACCGTGGTCCAGGTGCGAAGGGTGACGGTTGGGTGCGTGGGTGGGGCGCCGAAGCTGTTGTGGATGTCGGCGATCTTGCGGTGGAAGAACGAGGTGAGGGAGTCGCAGAGGTCTTGTGACGGAGTGATGTCATTGGTGCCGGTGCTGGGGTTGGAGAACTCCTTGACGATAGTGAAGAGCTCTTTGCTGTTGTGGGCGTTGTTGTCCAGTCGTTCCTTCAGGGATTTCTTCTTGGTGGTGCGGATGAGCTGGTGGTGCTTGCGGGTAGCGTGTTTGAGGGCGGTCATGTTGTCGGTGGTCCGGTCGAGGAGCCAGGCTTTCTCGAGGGTGCGGCAGGTCTTCTTGGAGTCCTTGAGGTTGTCGGTGAACCAGGATGCCTTCTTGCTTCTGGGTCTGCTGGGAGGGTTCTTTAGTGGCGCGAGGTCGTCGACGCAGGCGGTCAGCCACTGTGTGAAGTTGCGGGCTGCTTCGTTGGGGTCTGTTGTGTTGGCGGGTGGGCTCTTCCTGAGGGAGGTGGTGAGCTGGTCTGCGGTGATCTTGCTCCAATTCCTGTGAGGTACCTGTTGCGGGTGGTGGTGAGTCGTGGATCTTTTGAAGCTGAAGTGGACGCAGCTGTGGTCGGAGCAGTGTCAAAAAGCACTGGGCTTTGTGTGAAAACGCCCACAGCAACACCCATTGCACGCCCCTTTGCTGCAGAAAACTGCATTAAGGAGGACCATACCTACAAGGCGACGTTAAGTCACGGCTTAGCGCTGCCTTGTAAATGTGGAGCTGGGCCAGTGCCACTGGCGCAACACAAAAAGGGATACTGCGGTGATGCCCTTGTAAATATGACCCAATATTTTGTGCTAGGTTTGCAACACTTTTGTGATGCAATCCTGGTGCAAAGTGTTGATACGTTTCCCTCTTAATGTACATATATTTCCACGGCATTCAAGAATCTAAAAGTTCTGACTCCATCTTTTCCTTGCCTTCTGGCACAGTCATCTTCATAAGAATTATCATGTGTCCCACAGCTGATTGCAGAGTATTCACAACCCTTTTGGGAACTGACCTAAGTTGCTCAGGCCACAAGGCACCTTCTTTCATTGTCGAATAATCTACTGTTCTACTCTCTTATTTATTAGGCAGCACTATTCTGGGGTTTTCTGATTTTTTAATTCAGGCAAATAATAATCAACCTGTACCACTAACTCTACAAGCTCATCACATTTGGTAAGATGATTAGCCCCCTGCACTAACACATTCTTCAGTTCAGTACAAAAGCCTTGATAAAGGTGCTCTTTTCACTTTTGGCCAACTATCGTCAAATACCAGTCAATTATTTGTATTAATGTAACTAATTCTTTATGCCCATGTTTTAAACTTAACAAACGTAAACAAATGAAACACACAAAGAAACACTGAAGAAATGGTATACACACCAATCATGAGACCAATCATGAGAAAGTCTTAGCTCCCAGGGATTGTTCTTAGATTGGTAAACATTTCTAAACCAGTATATAAAAACAGGGAATAATAGTTAACTCCAGTACCTTACCCTGTTGTTAACCTTACCATAGTGAGACAAATACAACAGGGGTTGCTTACTAGAAAGGGGTTTTAAAATCCGCAGAATTCCAGTTAATCATTATATACAAAGGGAGGAGTGGACCCTGTGTTGTAATGTACTACTATGGGGAGTGAGGGTCCAGAATTCTTAAAAGGAAGAATCCTGAACTAACCATTGGTATACTTTTACAGCTGGAGATCATATAGATAACATGAGTATATTATACTTTGGTTTTTTTTTTATAATTAGAGGGGAGGCTGTAAGATAGACATATATGTTTCTGTCACACCTCCCTAAGTTGTATATGTTGCCATGCATTATAACCCCAGGCTCAAATGCTGTATGCCTAAGTGCAATCAATATTTGTCCAGTGCATAATCAGGTGCATTATTATAGTGTCACGTACAGTGGTGTAACTTGATATGTTGAGCTAAAGCTGGTATTCCCAATGTATTTTCACGGAAGAAGTAGACATTTCCTATAGACTGTTGGGGCTCTAGGCTCAGATATTTTTGCCCACCCATGGGGAGCATTTAGACTTAGCAGTGGCAGAAATTACAGAGGCATAGAATATAAACTAAATGGTGCGCCCATGCAGATTGAAAAATAAGACAAAAACATATTTTTAAGGTATTATGTTTAATTCATTGTGGCAAATGTGTGGTATATTTTGATTTGGGAACAATCCAGTGCTTAATTTGAGCTGGAGATTGCCGGTGGGGCCCACTGGCACTCATTTTTGGAGACCGGCACTTATTTTACCTTAACAGACTTTCACCCAGATTAAAGAAAGAGTAAAAACAAAAGGGGGAAGAAAGAATAAGTGGAAGACAGATGAAAATGAACCTGTTAAGAGTGAGATAAAGGGGCAGGGAGTGTAGGCTGATGGATGAAAGAGGCATTAGGTTGAACCCAGACTACCCTGCCTTGGTATTCAACATCCCCGATATTTGCAGTGCCGGACGTGCACTTCTGACCAAAACGTTAGGCCTGGCACTTATTGTTTTACATATTAAGCACTGGAACACCCTGTTACCTAGATATATTACAAAGCTACAGAATATGGTAAAAATTATTGAGATATAGATTATATATGTAAAGCTTGCAAGTTGGAACTTGTTTGTTGGTGCCATAGAAAAGGAATCGTCGTAGTTACTGTGCTATTTTGAGGCTATGCAACTTGGCATTGGTTTGCTTTTGCTGTTTGCTGACATGTAAAAATGCAAAGAGTACCTATGATTTACACACTTTGCACTGAAATTTAGAAAGTGACTTGGGGGACTTGGGTTTAGTACTAGAGCCAGGTCCAATGCAGGTGTCAAAGGCTTCGACTTGAGATATTCAAGCTACGTTACATAAAACGTAAAGGCTTAATCTATAGACAGCAAAACAACCTCTTTGGCTCCAAAAATCTAACTACAGGCTCAAAATTTATTCAGTATTTCTATCCTTTAGGTTACAAATAATTCATTTGGAAAGCATCCTAGCATTATAATGCGTAGACATTGGTTGTGGCTCGGAGCTGTCTCTTGAGTAAGTAAGTAAAGTTTATTGTGCAATTAATAAAAACTCACAATGTAAAAACATACAAGTATATAAAAAAGCAACCATTGTTACAGTTGAAATATAAAAGGAGCAAATTAATTTGCTCGTTAAAATCATAAGTGTTGTAGCAGGGTTTCTGTTCTCCCACAGAACTGTGCACAGAGGATTGGAACCTCAGCGAATTAGGGTGACCCAAAACTCACCTTAGTACCCAATTAACCCCTTACCGAGCTAGCTACAGTGTCTCATTGGTCATAACCAACTCCCAATGTTTAGACAAACCAGAACATGAACTCACCAACCTCAGGTTACGTGGAACACATGAGCACTCTTTCGTTATACAATCATTACAAACCAGAACATGGAGTAAAGAAGAACTCGTGAGCATTTGAAATGTTTATTTACTAATGTCGTCTTCTCAGGCGCAGTATCTTAGATAATACAAGTAAACATATTATCAGCAACAAAGCTACAAGCATAGTTACTAGTCCATAGAAAGCGAATGGTGACAGCATGTTACCATGCTGTAAATCAATAAGGGTTAACAACACTTATTTCTCACCCTCCCTAACTCGCATATTATATTAATAGCTAAGAAGGTCTCTTTGGGTTGTATTAGGGCGGGCCCATACCTCAGTGTCCTAGAATGAAGGGATCACATCAGCATACACCAGCTCTCTCTGCATGCGAACAGCATCAAGTGTGTTATGTGTGTCTCAAGCAAAGCAATATAAAAACCCGCCTCAAGCCCAAAGTTGGCAGAAGCTGCACTTATGTTATGTCTATGAAGGCGTGAAGATCAGACCTCATAACAATTCTGTATCGTGTTGTTCCTGACGCTTCAGCACTCTCTGTACAGACATAGTTTATTTAAGCAAAGCTGATATCAGAGTAATAACATATTATTCTCATGTAAACCACAACGAACTACTAGGTTGAAAGCTAAGTCAACAATTAAGTGTCGTGTGCAGAAGCACCAAAAGGAAAAATGGCGTTTAAACATTTAATGAGCCTATGCTAACTTAACACATTATAAAGATATACAGTAGCTATATGACACCCCCCATGATCCGAGGACGGATAAGATAAGATAAGATAAGGGCAACTTCATGAAAGCAGAGTTCAAGAACTGTAAAAAAAAATTTAATATTTTGCTCAAGGCAATAGGTCTGGGAAATTGATCAATGTACAAAAAATCGCAAAATATGCAAGCTGCAAGTCAAAAATCCGGAAAAAAATCATGGAAAAGTTGTTAGGACAAGACCGTATAAGCAAAATATGCAGCAACAGCCTCCAGCATGAAATCACCGTCTTCATCAGAAAACAGTTCAGCCATCCAATTCAAAAGTGGAAAAGAACATACGTGTTCCCCAAGAATCGGAGCCTCTATTACCATCAGAGGACAACATGGTGGGTTCTCCAGAAAGCTCAGTTCCAAGAAATCCTGCGCTGCCGTGAATATATCCCAGGGACCCATTAGTCCATGCACCGCTGCTATTGCCATAATCCTCTCATCAGAACAAACCAACTCGTGAGTAGTGATAGGACTCATCAGCTGATTAAAATCGACGCCAGGAGAAACCGGCCCGCAGAGACACAAATCAATGGCCCAATCAAAATCACAGCTCAGGCAGTGAAACACAGGCTGGACACAGGTGAAGTAGGAAAATCGAAACGATAATCCATATGCCGTGCTTAAAATCGCAAGCGGCAGTGTGCCAAAATATTCAAGCATTCGGTTGCGAAACAGCGGCAGCAGAGGCTGGGCCGCTTCTTCCACATTTGGGGCATCCATATTTAAGGAAGCAGAGAACAACTAGGACGCCTGCCGCTAGTGCCAGTAAAACCGTGAATCCACCAAACAGACTCGAGAAAATGGAATGAAAGAAACTAGGGATTACTCCAAATATTTTTTCAAATGAAGTCACAAGGCCGCTGCTAACTGCTTTAAAAAAATGCGCTAGCCCAGATGTCGAGGACGCGTTAAAGATAGAATGTATCATTTCACCAAAATGCAACGGTAAATCAGTATTTAAAAGGGCCTGAACCTCGGTCTGGGTGTTAGCTATGTGAAGCACGAAAGTTTCCCGTGCCGAACTCAAGGCCACTTCTTTCTGGGACAATAGAGCCCTCAGTCTAGTCATGCCGTTGAACTTTGCCTTCAAGGTTGGTATGCGTGGCCAAATGGAAACCTCCCTATTTTCATGTGTGGGTGGGTACAGGACATTTCTGCAGCAAACGACACGTTCACTTACTGTTACCACATAAGCTACACCTTTAATTAACCCGCAACAATCTTCATTATTCAAAAGTAAATAACTTCCATTCCCTAACAAGGTAAAAGTCGGGGTAATTGCTGGTACAGGAGTGCCTTTTAAAACACAGGCCAAGTTTGGTCGGTCCTGATTGCAAGAACCGTGTAATTGTATGTGTCTACACATTAACGAATGATCTGGAGTTTCTGTACATTCCTCTCCATTTAGATAAACTTCTTGGCCGTCCCTCAAACATCTATAAGTGAAAGGAAGGGACCATACTTCATGGACAAAACCACTACCCAAAGGCTCATAGCGACCTATGGCAACATATTTCATACAGTTAGTAAATTTATACAAAGCAAAAGGTAATGTTAACAGACCGTGGATAAGCCACGGTGCAGCTGAGGCTTCTGCCACAGAAAAAGGCAAGGATTCCAATTTTCCAATATGTAACATAGAAAAAGAAGCATCTCGCATAGAAAGCAAGCGTTGGTTATCAGTCAAATTAAAGGGTGCAAAGAGAGAGGACACGTTCATGTAGCCCCATGGCACCTTGCCAGATTTAAGCGTTTGCAGGGTCCATGCAAATTGCATGATAGAACGTAATTGATTCTGACCATGGTACAAAACAGATACCTCATCATGCACAATATCCACTACAGAAGACACAATGTTATCTAAAGTGTAAATGCGTGAAGAAAGCATACTAATACTATTGTCTACCACTGCAAGGACTTTCTCAAGATTTGCTTGATCTATAGCCCTAAGTCGTGTTGCAGCCTCAATCTGCGATGTTTTCCATATTTCATTGTACACAGCATATATCCATCTTTTCGACCTACCACTAGCCGGGCCTTTTATGAAATCATTTAAATCTACATCATCATTTAGTTTTGCAAGATGTAATTTAACCGCAGATAATTTAGAATGTTTCAGCCAAGTTTGACATAATTTACCCACAGAGTAAGTTGTGACAGAATGGCCAGTTTCATGAATCTGGTTTAACCTGAGCAAAGCCGTCAGACAAACCCAGAAAACGGCGCTGGCACGAATCAGCACTCTTGTGCCACACTAGCCAACCTTTAGGGTCTATACTGGATATGTTAAAAGAAGAATTCAGCAACAGGGTCTGTAATTCTCTAATCGAAAATTGAGTATGATTACTCCAGCCTGAATATTCCTCTAACTCGGGGATAGAAGGAAAATTTTGTTTTTTAGCAGTAGCCAATCCAAAGCATGTCGTTTGTGAAATAGTAGAATTCAAAAACAAAATCTGATTAGGGATGAGACATGCACGGTGCAAAGCCTCAGCGCCTTGTAGCTGCCAGTCCTTAGAACCCCAAACCGATTTTAGGTCAATTATTTCCTTCCATACTTCATAACCGCCAATAGCAAGCTGATCTAGAAAGGACTTCGAATACAATAGTTTGGTATCGGTCAGTCTAACCTTGGACATAGGCTTCTGTGTCATTTTAAAATAAAAGGACTCAGGATTAGACTGATTGAAGTCAGTAAAATATGTGTACTTTCTCAAAAAAGTACTTGAACTGCCTTGCATAGGAGCAGGACAATTCTCCCATTGTGTATAATTCACAGTATTCCTTCTGGATGTCGTTTTATGTAAGAAGTGATTGCCAAAATGTTGAAAGCAAAATAAATCACCATAATTAGCAGATTCTAAATATAAATCTTCAGCATCAAAGGCAGCATAGTATTTCAAATCAGAAAATAAAGACTCTACGGCCTGAACATCCCAATCATCAGAACGTATATTTTGTTTCACCACATCCCCCATATTAACTCTAAGCACGTTAGGGACATTAACAACTTCCGTAGGGCCATGAATTTGAAACCGAACGGCATCCCACACGATCCCATCAAGGACAGGCCAAGCAGTGATGTTAACAAATGTTAAGTCTCTCCTCAGTCTATGTGCAGAATGCGATGAGGAAAGGGGAGCCAAAGTTCCATTGAGATGGCGAATGCATGTTCTTTCCTCGACATAGTGTCCATTTACCAACCGGAAAAAATAAAACACAAAACCAATTGACATAAAAAGATATATCAAAAAAAGCACCAGCCAGATATATGTCCATGGGGGAATCAAAAAATGTTTTTTGAATAAGGTAGCATAAACTGCAAAACGAGAGGGTTTCTTCGAGGCAAGGGAAACAGAGTCAAATGAAAATCTGGATTCTGTGGCTAAACGTGCTTGCAGGTCAGGCATGGACAAATCAGTGGGGTAAGTATAGTCTATTTCATCATGGTTTGTTCCGGGCAAAGTATTTAACAAAGGACTGGAAATTGCAGGTAAATCGATGGCCACTTCAGTTTCATTATTAGAAGCAGTGGGCATAACTGAATTTCTCACAATGGAAGGACAGGAAACAGCCGGTGTCATACTAAGAAGAATCGGCCACTCTGTGTATCTTGACATTGTCAATTGAAATAAACCTGTTTTCTTTACGACCAGGTAGTGGTGGTAAAATGACTGTTCTTGTGCCCTTCACTCCAAGGACTGGAACCGGAGCTCGATAGGACGGACCAAATTCTTTTTTGTTATCGATCTTCTCACGAACCAGTTCTCCAACTTGGGGTAGCCAGCCTACTACCGGGATCTGCAATGCAACATCCGACGTGGAGGGCAAATGTTCCTTTGCAAGACCGTCTCTGGTCTTTTGTAGATTCTGTAAAACATTGCAATGTTCATCTGCGTCAAAGGAAGTGGCGCGAACCACACAGTCTAGACCGTCAAGGTCAGGGACGTACATCTTGATGCCAAAGAGCATTTCGTATGGGGTACGCCCACCCAGAGACCTTCTAGGGAGATTATTAAGAGCACGCTGCATGCCATAGAGGTGGGCTAGCCAGTTTCTGCCAGTGCCTATAACTCGAGCTGTCAAAGATTGCTTTAAATCACGGTTCATTCGCTCCACTACACTGTTACCCTCTGGTCTGTAGGGAGACGAAAACTTGACTTGGACCCCCATCGAATTCATGGCATCCTTATACGCCTTAGAGGCGAAAGCCGGACACTGATCCGAATGGAAGGTACCACAGGCAAAAATCCCTACAAAGATGCGCAAATCTCTAATGACAGTCCGTGAATCAGCGCTGCGATGGGGCCAGACCCACACAAAGCGTGTGCATGAATCAACTGCAACTAAGATGTACATATACGCAGTATCAGATGAAAAAGGACCGCAGTGATCTAAATAAACACAACCTAGTGGTTTATTAGATATGTACAACTGAGTCTGTGGCGGACGCGCAGCAGTCGAAGGTTTAATCTGCTGACATATGTCACAAAGAAGGACATAATCACGCGTCTATTTGTACAGTCCCCGCCACCAGAAACGTTGTTGTAATTGAGTTACAGTGGCTGAGACGCCCGCATGCACAGACGCCACACCTTCGTGGGCCGCAGTAATCAAGTCTGCCCTGCGATCCGCGTTGGGAATCAAACGTTCACCAACATCAGGTATTTTCACAAAAGGAACCTTTTCGGGACTTAAGTGGTATGTGTACTTCGAAGGGAACCCCGAAGGATGTTTACCTCCCTTCTCAGTGGCAGCAACAGCTGCCAAGATTTCACTATCAATCTTAGTTTTGGACCTAGTAACTGCTGCAACCAAGTATGAAGATACTGCTGATTTCGCCGCCTCATCAGCAAGCGAGTTACCAACAGCGTGAACCCCAATACGCTGGTGGCCAAGAGTATGAATCACATAAACAAGCGGCAACTTAACCTTAAGTTCCGCCACTCGAACCCAGATCATCTTGTGTTTTATTGTGCTACCTTTGGAATCACGAAATTCATTCTGAATCCAAAAGAACAAGTTTTCATTGTAAGACTAGACACAGTAATAAGAATCACTCACAATAAGAGTAGTAACACTAGGATCAGCGTACTCCAACGCTAGTAAGAGAGCACGAAGCTCTGCCAATTGTGCGGTGCAATCGCCCAGTGGCAACGTGTGCACTTCCCTGGAAACAAACTCATCGTTCAACATTGCACCGACCACAATGGCGCATGCGGAAACGTAGGCGTGTTTAGAGCCATGCGCAACCTGCGCCGAACCATCAGTGTATATGATGCAATGGAAGTCCTCCAAAGGTCGCATAGCCAGAGGAGCAGGGTGAACGAATTCATACTGCAAGAACTCTTGCGACCGTAATGAGGCGTCAAAAATAAACGTGACATCCATGGACGTCAAGGACGCAGCCCATTGAATCCACCGAGGGTGCAAAGCTTTTGAATTTGGTACACTGGCTTTAGTGACTACCTCCAAATGAGGACAGGGTGTTACAACCAACATGCGTTTCCCTTGTGACAGAGCCCGTTCTTTAAGAATAGCCATCTGTACAGCTGTCAAAACCTTTTCCACAGTGGGAAACCGCATCTCAGCCGAAGTGTAGAAGTGTGACTTGTAAGCAATAGGTACTGTGTCCCCTTCATTAAAAGTGAGGTACGTGAAACCCACTGTCCCTGGTATTATTCTTATCACCAGGTTGGTATGGTTGTCACGAGTCAGTAAGAACTTAGAAGCGAGCAAATCAGCCTGCAAGGATTGCAGAACGGCTGAATGCTCAGGCAGCCAGCATGATTTCGAAAAATTTGGTTGTATCAAAGCATACAGAGGCTTGATATGCTGGGCATATTCCGAAATGTATGTCCTCCCGAAATTTAAAAAACCCAGCAAAGACTGTAATTTTTTCAGTGTAGTAGGGGCGCGCAACTGTGCGCACTTCTCCAAGAAGTGAGGAGCCAAACCTCTACCTTCATTGTTGAGCTCATAGCCCAAAAACAACACTGTGTGCTCAGCAATGTGCGATTTTGCAAAGTTAAATTTGTAACCCATGTCTGCAAAGTTACAAATAACAGAATTTACACTTTTTCGAAAGCCCTGCGGATGCCAAAGAGTGGCTGGAGGTGATGGGCTTGGACGGCAGCCAGGAGGCGGAGGCGAGGACGTCGGAGAAGAGCTCCGGGGGTAGCCGCTGCTCCCCCTCTAGATCAGGAAAGAGACCTGCTGGGCGCGGACCGTCGTGGGACCATCAGAAGGAGGACCAAATGGCGGCTCTCTCGCTCGCCGGTACCTTCAGGGAGGACTCGGCGAAAATAGCCACGTACTCTGACGATAACACGGTGCATTCAGACTCGGAAAACAGTGTGCTGCTCTTTCCTACAATCGCGCCTAGAGCAGCTGATGACCTCATCGACAGCTGACCTGTCAGGTGATATCCAGGACTGACACCTCTGCAGCTGTCACTGTACGGTATCCTTTTTTGTTGTATTTGGTGCTTCTGATGCCTGCCCTATTTGAGTAGCTATGTATGGGGGATGGTGGTGATACACGTGATGAGAAGACGATGACTCTTTCCACAATAGACATCACATCCCCTAGAACTGACACTGCACTGGGTACTTGGGGGCAAGGCTTGAGGTTGCTTATTGACATCCCCACAGATGCTGTCTGTATACCACACTGACCTTTCTTCTATGCATCAAGGGCCCGGCCGGGCCACTGTTGAGCCGGTGGAGACCGGAACTGGTAACAAAATGGAGACGTGTGTGCTAGGCCACCCCCCCAATGGCGAATGCACAAAACTTTGGTTCTCTTTATTTTTATTGTCAATGTTGGGCACAGCTATATTCGCTGGCTGCGCCAAGTTTGTTTTAATTCTGTTAGATGTATTTAAAGGTGCACTCTCCTGGGTTCGGCTCCCCGGAGTTCTCGGAACACGACCACTGACAGAACTGGTTCCGCCACATATATATCATGGCTGATCACTCTGGAATGTACAAAGTCGTTACCTGGAATGTGCGAGGGCTAGGGGCAGTGTAGAAAAGACACAGGGTTCACTCCTACCTCCTTAGACAGCAGACACAAATCGCCTTCCTACAGGAAATACACCTCACGGTATTTGAAGCTCAGAAGTTGCGGAAGAAATGGAGAGGGACTGTATATTCCACGTCATACTCAGCATTTTCTAGGGGGGCCACTATCTGGGTGAGACACGGGACACCGTTTACTGGAGTGGAAAGGAAGGTGGATGAGCAGGGCAGGTACATCCTAGTCAAAGGTACCCTAGATGGCAAACTGATTGTCCTGGGCAGCATCTACGCCCCGAATTGCGACCAGGAATTGTTCCTACAGAGGGTCGGGAGGGCACTCTCCTCGTGGGCAGATATTCCCTGGATAATCGGGGGGATTGGAACGCCGTGCTGGATCTGGCCCTGGACAGGTCACACCCGCCCCTACAGGCCGCTGGCGCTATTAAGCTTACTGCCATTTTCAAGGCCTGGGTGGAGGGTTGGAGACTGGGAGATGCTTGGCGAGAGGTACACCCCACACACAAAGAATATTCCTTCTATTCCCCCGTACACGACTTACACACACGTATCGATAGACTCTTGTGCTCACAAGCGCTGATTGTGATGATAAGTGCCCCAGAATACTTAGCGAAGACCTTCTCGGATCACAGGCCCCTAAAATGCACCTTTTCCTGGGGCAGGGTCCCGACCCCAGTTCCCACATGGCGACTCAATCCACAGCACTTGGAAGACGGACCGTTCAAGGCAACTCTTTTGGAGGCCCTGACACACTACTGGGAGGTTAATTGGGATACTGCCTCCTCCAACCTGGTGGTCTTGGATGCGATGAAAGTGGTATTGCGGGGGGTAGCGATTGGGAAGTTGGTTGGCGCCAGGCAAAAGATACACCGGAAGTTATGCGAGGTGGAGGACCAACTAACGGGGCTTGAACGGGAGGTAATTGAGGATCCGGGGAAAAAACAGGCTCTGCAGGAACACCATATCCTACACGCAGAGACGTTAGAAACACTACGCACCCTTGATTACAAAGCTTACTTACAGAGACAACACACGGAAGCGGACCGCTCAGGTGCGCTGTTGGCCCGACTGGTACGAGACCGGCCTGACACCCCAACTATCACTCAGATTCGTAACCATGTGGGCGACCTAGTAGGCACACAATTTGACATCAATCGGGCATTCCATGACCACTTAAAGACCCTATATGGCCGGACTGGGTCGGACGATCCTACTCGCATAATTGATTTCATACGGGACCTCCCCTTCCCCCAACTGACAGTGTGATGTATTCCTATAGGTACTGTATCGATTCCCCTATTCCTGACCCTGGTCTGGTTAATAATTAACTAGCAGCCATCCAACGGTGCAAAAACCGTTATCTGATTAAGCCACACCACGGCACAGAAGCGCGTTATCTGATTAGGTCATAACGCATGCCATCTAATTAGACAAGCGATATTCCTCCAGCCCCTGATAAGGCATACGGAGTTCTCAAAACAAATCAAACCTACAGCGACCTGGGAAATTCCCATAGCCATTGTTTCGATTTCACCGAGAACTTCAGCAAAAGAATGTGCGAACGAGCCCGTTCATATGACATCCTTATTGACGTATATATGTCCATCCTTACGTCAATCTCGGCACCTTTCAGGTATAAATATTACCGACATTGCCTTAAGCAAACACATGCGGTGGTGACGAGATTGGAGCAGCGAGACGTGCCGAGGAGCCCAGCAGAGAGCGAAGCCCACAGGCGCTGCCCCGCCTTCCTGACGCGCTGAGAACGAGACGCTGCCTTTCTCCTGCTGAGAAATCCAGCTCCGGCGCTTCCAAGCAGCCCTCGCAGGCAGCTGGAATATCAAGACCTGGGATAAGAGATACCAGCCCTCCATCATTCTAGATCTCAGGTACAGAACTGAATAACCCCTTGCAGAGAATTCTCGAATCAGTCCCTTGGCAAAACAAACTTAACTTAAACTGCTACTTATCAACTCCCGCCCACGTATTAGGCTTAGGTCAGGTACACTGGGGTAGGCGTGGTTAGAAGCACCAGTTGAGTATGATTAGTCAAATGTATATATGTATGTATCTATTTTATCCATTTTAAAGTATCATATGGCTTAGAAACCATATCAATGCTTTTACAGTATTATTTTATAATTCTGTCTTTACTGTATGTACTTTACTTAACTACAAGTATTACAATAATAGCGATTCATTTCTCTTGTATGTGAAAGGAGACTGATCAATAAATAACATCTTTTATTGAACACGCCCGTCTTTTCCTTTTCTTTACAATCTGGTGAAACTAAGAATGCACTGAACTGACTAAGTAAAATAAGTTGTCTTTTGTTTTCACACGACTCTAGAGATACACTCTTGATTAGGGGAGAGCAAAGTTGTCATGTTCTATGGTTGTCAGAAACTAAATCCCTTCTTGTCTATCCAGGGAGGTTAAAATCCTCCTTGCCTATTTAACCTAGTTAACCTCTGCCCTAGGTCTATACTATTGAAGATATTATTCAAATGCGCAGAGCCTATTGGGATAATAGGAACTACACTACATGGCGCCCAACGTTTGGATAGGCGATAAAACTAACGCAAGACATTAGAGTAACTCAGTCGTGCTTTTTCACACAGAACCCCTTTTTTCCCATAATACTCCAAAGACGTCTGGAGTGGGTGAAAGGTCATATCCGCCAAACCTCGCAGGAGGAGACTCCTATGTATGGCTCTTGGTTTTTTCAACGTTGAAGGATACACTGTTCCAAAATATTGTGCATCTAATCTTTGTTTCCATAGAAATGCCTGCACCAGAGCTTTTAGCACAGCTAAAACAATTAATAAAAATACATAGACAATTAGTCCAATATGTAATGCGGACTTCAACAATCCAACCAGCAAATAAAATTCCACAGCTGACCACTCATCAGGGGAACACAAATAAAATTACACCTCAGAACATACAGTCCTGTCTAGGTAAAGTACCCGCAAAACGGGAACAAATTCCTTTCTGGCTAGCACAAAAAATCACTCAAATAGAGGCGGTGTTTCCAGATACCACCCCTGTTGAGAAACATAGGATTCTGACTATCTGTCTCCCAATGGGAATCGCACCACATGTGGAGGACTGTGACACTTGGGGAACAGTCTTTGCTTCCATTTACACAAAAACACATGGTGTACCATCCATGTCAGTAATACCAGATGTGCTAAAACAGATTCAAGATGAATACGGTCCAGAACCCGCTTTAACTCTCGGTATGAAACTACTGAAAGATTTCAAGCAGGTCTCTGCAATATTATTGGCCAACATAAAGGGAGAAGCAGCAAATGTGGCGATTCGCCAGAGGTTAAAAGAGACAAATATAGCAGACCAACCATCTGAAATTGCCAGAATCATAGAAAAATCCTATGAAGAACTAGGAAGAGATAGTTTGGGTGGAATACCAGTGAAACCCCAACTAGTTGGAAGTCCTGAAAATGTATTTATAAACAATAATTTAAACACTCAAAAAAAGAGCTGGGATGGAAATAAACAATCCAATCCTAAAGAAAAAAGATTCCAGTCCAGAGGAAGGTCTCCTCGGCGGAGAGAAAGATCTCCTGATCAAGGATGCAAGTCTCCCCAAAGGGTGCCCTCTGTGAAAAAATACAACCTTAGAAATAGGGATAATATAAAAAAACCTGATAGATCTCAAGATATTGATACACGTCCCTCTCAATCTTTTCAGACTTCCTCTCAGAAATCGGAAAGAAGAGGACGATCAGAACACAGGGAAGAGCACGTCAAGTCCAAAGACAAAGAACCTGCTCATCTGAATAAAAAATTACAATTTCCAAAAAAGAAGGTAGCCAGTATTAAAGTAATTAACAATGCCGAGAATACTGAGGACACAGCTGAAAAATGGAGAATGGGCTCAGACAATGCTAGACAGCGCAGCAGAAGTGAGCATAGCTCGCAAAGTCCTTATGAATCATCTGGAGACAGTGGACACGAATGAATACATTCAGGTGGAAACTGCAGATACCAGAGTTAGCAAACCTCATAAAATATATGAAATAACATTGCGTATAGAGGGGGATAAGACTAGAAAAATAAGGGGTCTATTTTGGGATAATCTCTCCAAGGGCTATGACATCCTTCTAGCTGAACGAAACTGGCCTCCAGAGTTTGTCAGGGAGGGCCCACATGGCGAAGAAATAATTATGCCTGCCTTCTCAAACCATATTCCAATTCATAAAAAATATACACTTGCATGAAAGTGGGCAGTAGCTCAAGCCCCTGCCTTATATAAAAATCATGTGGGATGGGATGAGGACTCTCCTCCTCACAAAATCCAGTTAAAATCACAACCTACTGCACAGAGGCAGTACCCGATTAAGCAAGAAGCTAAAAAACAGGTAAAAGAGATCCTAGATCAGCTTGAATACCAGGGGGTGATTGAAACTTGCACCTCACAAATGAACAACCCTTTGTTTCCTGTCTCCAAACCAGACAATTCATATCGTCTTGTTTTGGACTACAGACACCTTAACTCATGTTGCAAAACATTTGCAGTACAAAACTCGCATAGTGCTGCACTAATGAATAACATAGTGCGCAAAAAATACAAAACCACATTAGACATTTCTAATGGATTCTTTTGTCAAAATATAGCACCAGAGAGCAGATATTTGACAGCGTTCTCAATAAATGGCACGCAAAAAAAATTCTGTCGTTTGCCCCAGGGGTTCAAAAACAGCCCAGGATTATTCTCAGCGAGAGTAACAGAATTACTTCAAACATATGATGACGAGGCATTATCTTATGTCGACGACATCTATCTAACAGATGATGACTTGGATACTCACTTGAAGAGAGTGAACACCATAATACTTGGGTTCGCAGCAGAGGGTTACAGATTCAACTTTAAAAAGTCAAAAATTGCCCATCTAACAGTCCTGTTTTTAGGATATGAACTATCAAGTGAAGGCAAAAGCCTGGCTGACAATTTCCTAGAGAAATGTGCTGTAATCCAAGCACCTAGAACACTGAAAAACTTACAATCAATTCTAGGCTTCCTAAATTTCGGAAGAACTTACATTATAAATTATGCAGAGAGAATTAAACCTCTCTATGATCTAATAAAACCAGATTTTAAAAGAATCAATTGGACTCAAAAACACACAGAAATTTTGAGATCTTTACAAACAGATATGTTAGTTAAAACAAAATTACAAACACGTGACAATACACGCAACCTTGTGATTCGAGTCATCCCAGGAAGATGCGGATTCACATACCTGACCTCTAATGAGGGAGAGAAGGTACCAATAGCTTACAAATCACATTTGTACACAGAAGCTGAAAAAAGGTTCAGCATTAAGGAAAGCATTGTTCATGCCGTTCAAACAGCTGTAGCAAAGGAAAAATGCCAAGCAGACGGTAGACAGGTTACAGTCAGAACAGCAGAATCAGCTTTTGAGGCATTAACAACACCATGTAATTTACCGACAACTGCACTAAATCCAGAATGGGTACAATGGGTAAATTCTGTTGCTACAGACAAAGTAAAATACTATTTTGACCCGGAAATGAAAGAATTAAAATTTCTAAAATATGAGAGAGAATACCCTCTGCCAATCGAAATTCTGCCTCTAGAACACTACGGCTGTATAATATATACAGACGGATCAGCACAACCCGCAGTGGGGGTAAGCAAGCCTACAGTGCTGCGTGCGCGATTGTTAAAGGTCGCTGGCACGAAGGAAAATTTAAACCTGTGGTCACTAAAACGCAATCTCTAGGAGACTGTACAGCTCAAAGAGCAGAACTACTAGCATTCAAGATGGCGCTTGAAAATACCGATCGAGAATTCCCCACACTTATTGTGTGCGATTCGTATTACTGCGTCCAATCTTACAATGAATACTTGCAGATCTGGGTTCAGAATGGTTTTAAAGATGCAAAAGGTGGCACAATCAAACATAAAATGCTTTGGGAACAAGTAGTTTTTTGCAAAAGGAACTACAAAAAACTCACGTGATACATACACTTTGTCATCAACGTGATGGCGTTCACGTTGCAGGGAATTCATTGGCTGACGAAGCAGCGAAGGCAGCAGTGCAAACGGCTTCCGTAGCTGCTATCACCCGGTCAAAAACAAAAATAGACAGCGACATATTACAGGCTGTCAGCGCTACAGTAAAAGATGCAATAGTAACACTCCCGAAAGGCTTTCCAGTAAAGTACTCATACATAACTGATGCAAATAATGTTCCGTTTGCTCGAATCCCTGGAGTGGGGGATAGGGCAATTCCAAACATGGAACATAGGTTAGGACTCATTATAGCGGCACACGAAGGACTCGCTTCTGTACATGCTGGCGTTTCAGCCACAGTGTCATTATTAAAACAGAGATACTGGTGGCCACAAATGAGAAGACAAACAAGGAACTATGTTCTAGAATGTGAAATATGTCAAAGAATGAAAGTATCAACAGTGAAACGACCAGCACAGACGCACCTTCTAATCTCAGATAAACCATTAGCCTGTGTTTACCTAGACCACTGTGGTCCCTTACAAAGGGATGGTAACTATAAATATATCTTGGTCGCAGTGGATTCATGCACGAGATTCATATGGTTGTGGCCCCAGCGATCGGCTGACGCAGAACTGTTATAAAAGATTTGCGAGTCTTTATCGGCACATACGCAATTGGCATGCTACATTCTGATCAGGGTCCTGCATTTAGCTCTCGAGCTTATAAGGAGGCCATGACCAGCATGGGCATTGCATTGCGGTATTCTTGTCCATTTCATCCTGAGGGAAACGGAATCGTAGAAAGAAAAAACCGTGACATAAAGCAATCTATAACAGCAAAGGTATTAGGTTCGGGAGCTGGGTGGGTCAAACATTTAATAAGTGTCCAACGTAGTCTAAATAACCTGCCAAGGAATTCTCTGAAAGGGTTCAGTCCGTACGAACTATTGTTCGGGACTAGAATGATGATCCAAGATCTTGATAGTCAGACTTCAGTGGTTAAAGACAAAAGCTTTGATATCAAAGATCGTTTGGCTATTTTACAGGACTTAAATTAAACAAGAAAAGACCTGAACAACATAAAGTTGAAACAACAGCCAACAACCACTGAAGAGAAACCACCTGTCCCAGCAAGGCCTGTCTGGATTCCAAAAGTCGGGGATCTAGTCAGAGAGAAGATCGCGGTAAAGAAGGAATTTGGGACTTCTTACAGAAAAGCAGTTTCTGTCTTGTCTGTCAACGGGACAAGATCAGTAGTACTACCGCCCCTTGCTGGTAAAAAGGAGAACCGAGTTGTATCCATCGACCTGGTTAAACCACAATCATGTGGCCGATAACAAACAGTAGGCCAAGTGGACTCCCAAGAAGTAGCAGAACACCAATGTTTGCTACGAATACAGAGGCTCAAACTGGAAGACTGATCACATTTGGAAAATCTACAGTGAATCAACAAGGACTATGCAACAAAGCAATGGAACTTGAACCTCTTAAAACCCAAATCAAAGCTTTTCATCAAGAAACAACAACCTATGATGATGTAACTGCAGACTTTGCTAATGAAACAAAGCAAAATCCAAAAGCAATTGGAACAATTGACAGAACAGCATCCGGCTACTTCATCAACTTCGATGATTCATCTGAAGACCTGAGTGAAGCAAAGAAACAGCCATCAACAAAAACTTTTAAAGACAAAGCTAAGGAACTTTTTCAACAGCTGAAAGAAACCTATCTGATTTCTCCATGGATTGAATTTTGGGTGGCCTTAGGTGCATTTATCCTCATTCTTTGGCTCATCATGGTACTATGCTTGGGACATTTCATTGAAGGAAAATATGCTAAAATGGACACAGCAAGCCAGAAAATCAACTTGGTCCTTAAACCACACACATCTTCACACATCGAGAAAAGAGAACTTTCTTCAGTGAACTTCACAGCCAATCCTATACCAGGCGGTGTAGCATGGGACAAAACTGATTATGAAATCTATGGTCCGGTTGAAATCCTGAAGTATCCACACCAATTCAAGATCTCATTGAGTGACTTTGTAAAACCGAGCTCATTTGCTGATGATTGGGACTTTGAAAGTATTAATGATATGATGTCTGATCTTGTGATGTCTGCTAAATTTACAGAACATGATTATTTGCAGGGTTCGTCTAATTATGATCAGATGTTCTGCTACAACCACTATGGTAACCATTATCTACATAAATCTGCACAACCTAGAAATGTTTTAAATTATAACCAATGGGAACATTGTGCTACTCCTCCAAAAGATAGCTCGAAAACATTTTATGATAAATATTCATACTTTTCAGGGTTTAACACAAGTAATGCAGAAACATTTTATTTCAAATTGTCAAATAAGACAGGTATGAAGACCATGCTTACAAACACAAAATTGATCTATTCCGATTCATTCTTTGAACAAATGAATACATTTGGGTTTGATTTCTGGAACAATAATATTGAAGCAAAAACTGTTTGGGGTACAAGAGATTGGCAAGTACAAGGTATAGAATCATTGTTTAGAGCCTGCATGATCCCAGAACAAATTATATTCTTGAATGACACTATTCAACAAACTACCTGTCTTGGCTTAGCCAAAATCAAAGATTTGAACAAACCGTCTATTCCAAAGCCAACAGTGAACAGTAATAGCTCTATAGATGATGAAATAGACGTAAACCATATATTAAACCAAAACAGAACACATCCTGAATGGAAAAAATGGTTGATCTGGCCCACAGATACAAATAACTGTCAAGACAGATTCCTGAACAAATAACAGGGGTTCACATTGACTAGGCCCGACCCTAGATATTCCCAAAGACAACATCCAGGGATAGTAACCACCTACAGCGTGGGCAAGCTCTGCCTTCAATGGCTACAAACGTCCACACTGGCTGAAATTAAGCAACACCTAACTTTACTTACAGAAGGTGCTGACTTGCGTGATTTCATATTGGGACCACGCAAACAGCGTCAAAAACGTTTCATAGCGGCCTCTATATATGCAGCTTATAACGAAGTTTGGAAAGTAACTCAAATTGAGACAGCAGAAAAAATACGGGAAATTGACCGTATTAATTTGGAAAAATCACTTTCTGTGGTGGACAATGGGTTAATGACTCTGTCCTCCAGAATATATTCTCTGGACAGCATTGTGTCTTCAGCAATCGATATAATATCGCAAGACTTACTGATGTTACAACACGGTCAGTCCCAATTGCGTTCTATTGTACAGCTTGGCTGGACGTTACAAAATCTGCGTTCTGGCTATGTGCCTTGGCGTTTAATCAACACAACGTCATTATTTGATATCTTTAACCTTACTGATAAACAAATCAGTTTGGCGCAGAAGGGTGCTGACTATACAATTCTGAGCATTGAAAGACTTGAGAGATTACCATTGACAATGTCAGAACGACCTGTCATTGAATGGATAATACATGGAATAATAAATATTCCGATAACTACTTTCCAGTTTCAATTCTGCCAAAAATATATACAGGCAGGCCAGTATGAAAGGTTGGGTAAAGGGTACATTAAGTCAATATGGAACTTGCCCTATACACACGAATGTGTCAGTAATAAAGGCCAGAAAGTGTTTCTCAGTGGCAATAATTGTGCAAAATCACTAAGCAGTACACTTCTGTGTCAGGGTATTAGCTTGCATGGAGCCTGTGAAGGGACTTCAAATAACCTTTCATGTTACCAGCTAGGCACACCTGCAACACAAATAGAACTATTCTTTAGGAGACTCTCGAACGGGAGTTACATTCTAATAGTAGATCGCAGATGTTGTAGTTTGCTGCCCGGAAAACCTTATCTCATAACCGTGACTAGGAAGGTCATGTGCTGTGAACGAGTATTGTTCCCGAACGATTCTCCAGACAGGGAGGCAAGGTTATGGCCCGATTTGAAAATTGCTTCTATTCGAATAGATACTTTAAGCAGAATGAAGACTGTGCTCCTACAGACGCCGACCAGGCTCACGTCATCAAAAGAAGCGTATGATCTCCAAGTTGCAAGGACAACAGAAGAGATTCATTCATTATTATCAACTAATTCCCCCATACATTTCGCAGAAATACTGAACGAAATCTTAAATATTTCTGATACCACTGGTGTCTCCAGTGTATTTAAAGCAGTGTTTTCGGGTGCTTTGACTCCATTCAAAGCCATCCTGGGTATTTTTCCAGACTTTGTCCATTCCATTTTTGGCGGACTTCCACTCCTTTTGGGACTAGTAGCGGGTATTCTATTTTTGATCCTGTTATTTCGCTATGGCAAACCATATCACAGACAAAACACCTGCGACAAGGGAAGAAATGATCCTAGCCATTGGCTACCGGGACCGGGTAACTAAAATCCTTGGACTATCCCGGCTTAGAGACCTGAACATGACTTGGTCTCTTTCATTTAGACCAATGTGGCAAAGTTGTGTTATGCCTGTATTAAGGTGCTTGCTATGCGGCGAAGAATGCGTGTTGGACACCTGTCTGGCACTACTATCGGATGTGCCAATGGACGCAGATACCTTGTTGGGTCCGGTAACGGCTCATGCATTGTGCTGTCCCCAGCGGCTACCAATCCTGATGACGGCATTCGTGGCAACTTCACCACTACGATTGAGGGGTAGTGAAGCACAAGATGAAAGCAGCATCGATCAGGTACGACCTTCAGTCAGCTATACTGATCAAAACATCAATGGAGGCAATCATGCTCAGGCTCATGAATGCATGGTAACAACTTTTTCAGAATTAGTGGAACTTACGCAAGAAGCTGTTGACAGTTTTTTCAACAGTCTAAATGATATGATGTTTTCACCAGAGCAGCAGGAATAACTTTGAGCAAACTAGCACTCGGAGTTCCCTACATGCTGAATTTGGCCTTCAACTTCTAAAAAAGCGATATGATTTTTTTTTTTTCTCATCATTTTTTTAGACTGCAAGATCTTTTTCCCCAATTCAAAAATATTTACGATTTTTTGGGACACTTATCTTCTGCTTAAAGTAGACATTATTCTTAGAGAACTAAATTTCTATTTTAGGTAGTCACGAGACATTCGCTATCCTCTAGCACTATTATACATAACTTTATGATTGTGGTCTCGCACCTTTTTTTCTGTATTAAGAGCCATTTCATGTGTATTTTTCGCATTTTTTCATGAAAAATTTAAAATATGCATTATATGTTTAGCATTATTAGACTGCTTGTGCATATAGTACATGTGATAGTACATGTGATTGTGTTTCGTATATTTCGTAGTTCCAAATTTTCAGGATACATATGAATGTATTTTGGGGTGGTACGATATACACAAACGCTACTGGTTTCACTATGCCTAGATTTGTAAATATGGACATAGTCTACGTGGAGTGGGTGTGATGTATTCCTATAGGTACTGTATTGATTCCCCTATTCCTGACCCTGGTCTGGTTAATAATTAACTAGCAGCCATCCAACGGTGCAAAAACCGTTATCTGATTAAGCCACACCACGGCACAGAAGCGCGTTATCTGATTAGGTCATAACGCCATCTAATTAGACAAGCGATATTCCTCCAGCCCCTGATAAGGCATACGGAGTTCTCAAAACAAATCAAACCTACAGCGACCTGGGAAATTCCCATAGCCATTGTTTTGATTTCACCGAGAACTTCAGCAAAAGAATGTGCGAACGAGCCCGTTCATATGACATCCTTATTGACGTATATATGTCCATCCTTACGTCAATCTCGGCACCTTTCAGGTATAAATATTACCGACATTGCCTTAAGCAAACACATGCGGTGGTGACGAGATTGGAGCAGCGAGACGTGCCGAGGAGCCCAGCAGAGAGGGAAGCCCACAGGCGCTGCCCCGCTTTCCTGACGCGCTGAGAACGAGACGCTGCCTTTCTCCTGCTGAGAAATCCAGCTCCGGCGCTTCCAAGCAGCCCTCGCAGGCAGCTGGAATATCAAGACCTGGGTTAAGAGATACCAGCCCTCCATCATTCTAGATCTCAGGTACAGAACTGAATAACCCCTTGCAGAGAATTCTCGAATCAGTCCCTTGGCAAAACAAACTTAACTTAAACTGCTACTTATCTACTCCCGCCCACGTATTAGGCTTAGGTCAGGTACACTAGGGTAGGCGTGGTTAGAAGCACCAGTTGAGTATGATTAGTCAAATGTATATATGTATGTATCTATTTTATCCATTTTAAAGTATCATATGGCTTAGAAACCATATCAATGCTTTTACAGTATTATTTTATAATTCTGTCTTTACTGTATGCACTTTACTTAACTACAAGTATTACAATAATAGCGATTCATTTCTCTTGTATGAGAAAGGAGACTGATCAATAAATAACATCTTTTATTGAACACGCCCGTCTTTTCCTTTTCTCTACAATCTGGTGAAACTAAGAATGCACTGAACTGACTGAGTAAAATAAGTTGTCTTTTGTTTTCACACGACTCTAGAGATACACTCTTGATTAGGGGAGAGCAAAGTTGTCATGTTCTATGGTTGTCAGAAACTAAATCCCTTCTTGTCTATCCAGGGAGGTTAAAATCCTCCTTGCCTATTCGAGAAAATTTCTAGTGAACTCTGAGCTAGCTGGCAAACACAAAACTTTAAGTCTAATATCGTCGGTAGAAGACCTAGTTAACCTCTGCCCTAGGTCTATACTATTGAAGATATTATTCCAATGCGCAGAGCCTATTGGGATAATAGGAACTACACTATAGAGATGCAAAAGTCGATTGAGGGACCCATTACCCAACAAGAAATACGCGCTGCACTCAAACACTTAAACAGAAATAAGACGCCGGGTATGGATGGACTCCCGGTGGAGTTCTATTCCACTTATGCCGACACATTGGTACCGGTTCTGGAAAAGATCTACAAGGAAGCCTTCGAGAAGGGCCATCTCCCACACACAACCATGCAGGCCATAGTGATTTCTATACCTAAACCGGTTAGGGACAACTTGGAGCTAGCAAACTATAGACGTTCATCCATGCTGGCCACGGAATATAAAATCTTGAGCAAAGCTATAGCCCTACGAGTCCAACCCCACCTGACTGCGCTCATACACTGCGACCAGTGTGGGTTCCTACCAGGGCGCAGCACTTCTCTCAACACGAGACGCCTGCACGCCATAATGACAGCGTCGCCGGCAGAGATGTCACAGGCGGGTTGTATAGCTTTAGATCTCAAACAAGCGTTTGATTCGCTTTCTTGGTCCTTTATGTTCGCAGTCCTGCACAGATTTGGTTTTCCAGCCCCGTTAATAAGGTGGATCAGGCTGCTGTATACCAATCCCACGGCAAGGGCGAGAACGGGACG
The DNA here is from genome assembly GCF_964261635.1 of Lissotriton helveticus. NCBI lineage: Eukaryota > Metazoa > Chordata > Amphibia > Caudata > Salamandridae > Lissotriton > Lissotriton helveticus. Next base: position 491,069,331 of record NC_136067.1, on the reverse strand, counting down.
GTATGTATCGGCCGAATACACAGTCCACCGAGGCACCAGACAGGGATGCCCCCTGTCCCCAATGCTGTTTGTGTTAGCACTTGAACCACTGGCCATTGCTCTTCGCAAACACAAGCAAACACGCAGCAGCGCTGGGTATACCAATGGCGGGGACGTTCCATCTCATATCAGTATATGCGGACGACATGTTATTATACCTCCGGGATTTGGAAGCCGACCATAGGATGGTGTATGACACTTTCCGCCGATTCGAAACAGTATTGGGACTGGCCATCAACCCGGAAAAATCTGTGGGATTTTACTTCCGTGACGGGCCTCATCCGCCTTCTCTGCCGTTCGGCGCCTACACGATCCCGGTAGCCCAATCCAGATTTAAATACCTGGGAATCCGCATATATAGGAGGACCAGCTGGATGGCAACATTTCTAAGGCCATCGCCGACCTCTGTGGCAGCATCTGTTATTGGACAGATTAAAATCAATATCACCTGCAATGTTCAGGTTTCATAATCCTGTCTGGGGAGGCAGCACAGACGACTGTGTGGAGACACCGACGGACAGAGCAGTGCTCCTCTAAACCTGAGCTGCAGCCAGGTGGGGTGAAGTGCTATCGCCACTACTAATGGTATGTGGTGGATTATGAAACCTGAATATTGCAGGTGAAATTGATTTTAATTTTCACTTGATAAGCAGTAGTTACCAACAGGTCCTGAAGAAAGCATAGGAACTATTTCACTCTAAATGCTGAAATATGTCGACCAATATTGCTTACAGATATTTTGTTAAATCTGTACTTTCACTTTGTTTTTAAAACTTGGACAATTGAGAGATATCATTAAAATCAACAATCTACTCAGTTGATCCAATTTTATCTTTAGCCACACTTATTGTTTTTCACTCATTTTTCGCACTGCTTATTCAGTAACCGCACATATATTTACATTTCTTAGAAATACCACCCCTCTTGATAACTCATTCCTCTAAGAACTACACATAGCCTTGATAACATCAGTAGGCTGTGTTGTGTTGTCTTGTATCCTGGGCAAGGAGAACCCAAATGATGTTAAAAAGGGCGGTACAGAATGGTTACTGATGGGAATATTTGCCCATGTCTTTTAGTCCTCATTTGGTAATCACATGTCACACTTGTTTGCATCTTCGGGTATCCACTACTTCTTTTGTATTGTGTAAAGGTCTGTGTCCACAGGCGAGTCATATGGTTATTTGACCCCTGGATACTGTTTGCATCTAGAAACCAAGCCAATTTACTTTTTTTGTTATAATTCATTGTCATAACTTTTGTTTTATTTAAATTGATGGTTAATGAGTTGCTTGTAGAAAATGTATTGGTTGTTTCCAAAAGATTTTGGAGACCAATCGGGGACCGGCTTATAAGGACCAGATCGTCAGCATAAAGGAGGTTTGAGAGTGTGGTTTCGCCTAGCCATGGGGCATGGGATTTGGTTTTCTCCAGTTCGCCGGGGAGATCTGCGAGGAAGAGGTTAAACAGCATAGGGGCTAGGACACAGCCTTGTTTCAAGCCTTTGGTGGTGCTAATTTTCATTGAAATGTGTGTACCGGAGCCCAATTTGATCCTAACCCAGGTGTTGGTATATAGCTTGATCAGCTGCTGCAGGAGTGGCCCTGGAATCCCCATCTTTCCAGCTTCTGCCAAAGTTTGCTCCGGTCTACATGATCGAATGCGGTGCTATAATCAATAAAGCACAGGAATAATGATCTCTTGATGGCTTTTGCAGCATCTGTCAGAAGTGTTAGCGCCATAATGTTGGTCGTTGTCCCCTGGCCTCTGCAGAATCAGGTTTGGGTAGCCGGGATGATGTGCTTTTCGTTTGCCCAGGTTGTTAAATCATCCAGGACGAGGCCTGCATAATACTTAGCCTCTGTGTCAATTAAAGCTATTACTTGATAACTGCTTGGGTTGTTCCTTTCACCCTTTTTTGTAAATTGGGCTTATTATGGAGCCTCTCCAGGTTGTTGGACATTTTACTGTATCCCTTATTTCCCGGAAAACCGGTGCCATGATGCTACTCCAAAGGTCTGCGTCTTGTTTGTATAATAGTGGCGGTATCCCATTAGGGCCAGGGGCACCCTCAAGTTTGCCTTTTAAGATTTGCTTTCTGATTCTGGCTGCTGTTTCTGAGTGTGTTTTCCTCTCTATTTGTGATTGGTACAAGTCTTATTGATGCATCTTCGTCCAGAGTTACAATATGGTGTGGTGGTAATTTCCTTGTGTGGGCATTGGCCAATTCCTTTTTGATTATACCAGTTTTGTCGAGGCTCTGATGCAGACCAGGTTCCCGGGCTCTACCTCTAGGTGAGAGCTCCGCTAGGTTATCAATGTTGAAGTGAGCTGATAAATAGTTTGCCCAATCTGTTTCGGATATGTTAGAATTGATACCTTTGTGACCTGGGCGTTGGAGAGTATGAATTAATTTCCAGAATCTGGAGCTGTTCTTTTGTTTTGAATCATGTAGGATTTTTGCCCAGAGGTTGTCGTTCAGCTGCCTTTTCCTTTCCCAGATCTTTTTGTTTAGCTGTGCTTTTAGGGTGCGCAGCACCCTTTGCGGAGCTTCATTATTTGGATCTTTGCGGAGCTTTCTCAGAGTCTGTTTTATTTCCCGCTTTAAAGTTTTTATCTCCGGTGTTGTTACTTTCCCGACTGTGTTCCGTGGTGTATTTGATTTTTTGGTGTTTAGCTCTGTGGCATGTTTAGCCCCGAGTTCCTTTATGAATTCACCCCAGGCATTTAGTGGGCTCATATCTGAACTAGCTTTCTGGTGCATCATTGTTTTTGCACTGGTTGATAATTCCTTCGCATCGTCAGCCTTACACCTTATTCGCCTATAGTTTGAGGTGTACTCTGGGCAGATGTATGTTCTTTCCGCTGCTTGGTTCTTGCATGACATGCCTAGTTTCACTTTTAGTGGCAGGTGGTCACTTTGGCCACTGTCTCCTACCTTAAACGAGCTGATTATTTCAAACAGAGGTAGGGTCACAAGAATGAAGTCAAGGTGGGAGGGAGTGGTTGAAGACAGGTATGTTGAAGCTGGTGGTATGTCCTCTACGAATCGACCGTTGAGTACTCTCAAATTTAGCTGCTCAAGATCTCTCAGTAACTGGTTTGAGCATTTTGTGAATTTGTTTGGTGAGGGAATCGTTTGAGTTGGAATATCCCACGCGAGGTCCATTATTTTTGTCAGATCATCTGGTTTGTTTCCAAAAAGATGGAGGTTTAAATCACCGGCTACGAGTATGTTCTCCATTACCCTTTCCTCCGTAATTCTTCTCAATATCGCTGTGGAGTTCCCTTGCCCCAATTGTCTGTGCTTTGGGTGAATGTATGTATTTATAACAAATAGTGGTTGAGTAATTTGATTGATTACGGTTGTTATAGCGAACGCCTGAGTAGCACTGGGGGGAGTGATTTTTATTGCAATTTCTTCCATTGCTCCAATGGTTGATACAGAGGCGAATGATGCCAGGCCGCCGGAACAGTGGCCATATGAGGAGCCTCTAATTGCCGGATGGATTAAGGTTGTGTATCCTTGTAGTGATGTTTCATGTTCTTCCCAAGTTTCCTGAAGTAGGATCAAATCAAATGGTTTTAAGTTGTTTGATATTTCAGGGTCCTCGAGTTTATCTGAGAGAGAGTTGATGTTCCAAGTGCTTATTCTGATATTATGGGTACCGGGTATCTTGAGGGTTGGTGCTGCTGTTCTTTGTCAGTTTGTGTCTCTTTTGAGTATTGTCCGCCGTGTTGTTGTTCTATTTATTTCAAGTTGGTGGGGAATAAGGTGATGTAAATACGGTCGGATCCTTTCGGCTCCTGGGGAGTAGCTACGTGCTCCTTTCAATATTGATTTGGCTATTTGAGAGCGTTCTTGTTCCCTTTCTTCAAGGAGCGGGGTTGGATAGGCTGGCCATTTTTCTGCTTCGAGTTTTATTCCCCACTGAGAGAATCTAGATGTTTCATCCATGATTAGATTTGCAATGTTGTTTGTTTTCCAGATGGTCTTTGTTATTTCGGTTGGTAGCGGGGAGAAATTCTATTCCAAGCAAATCTGTTGCATTGATGCTCTTTAAGTTATCGATTGTATTGATGAGCCTTAGGATGTTGCCCCTGTTTAGGGTATCCACTAGTCCTCTTGATTTAAAGTCTGAATGAAGAGAATTATGTCCGACTCTTTCGTTCCCGGAGGCAATGTTTGCAGGTATATGTATGTCTCACTTTGGTTTGCTCCATGTAGTTGTCGAAATTTGATTGTTTCGGCGCAGCATAGCATGATGTGCTCTCTCCCTCAGTTTGCTCCTCGGGCTGCGCGCCGGCTACTTCTATTGTACTTCTTTTCCTGGGGTTCCTTGAGGGTTCTTGGGTGATGGTCTCGGTTCTACTACAGATACATTTTCTGGGAGAAACAGCGGTGGTAGGACCTACGTTGACTGTGGTGGACTCCTCTGAGGCCTCCAAGGCCTGCCTCGTGGTCTCCGTAGCAGGTTGTGATGTGGCTACCGGATGGATACCTGTAGGAGGGTGGTCTGTTCTTTGTACTACTTTTGCCGATTCGGGTAGTTTGCTAGGTGGAATGTTATTAATTTGGGTGGTAGTCTTCAGTTCTCTCTGTTTGCTCAAGATCACTTTGGGTGTCGATAGTGTTGTATCGCTTATGCTTAGTGTCTTTGCGTTCAATGAGTATTTATGTGAGGGTGATGATGTTAAATGTTCCGTTTCTGGCTGCTCCTTACCCCGTGAGGTAATTTGAAGATTTTCTTCAGTGCGGTCTACTCCTTGCGCCTTTCGATTCCTACCCTTTCTTTTTTGTTTCATTGGGCTCATTGGAACACCTCTTTCATTAATTGAGATATTCTGGGGGGGCTCTTCTAATGCGGTGTTGGTAATGCGTGATTGTTGGCCTTGCATAATAGCTCCTTGAGCGTCGTTGCAGGTTCCTAATGGCTTTTTGTTGGGGATTGATCTGCTAGGCTTAGCCTCTGCTGTATTTGGCTTTGTAGTGTTTGATTTTAGGTCCCCCAAAAGATTTCCCATCATCGTGGGCAGTGTGGATAGTTTGTCAGGTATTGGTGAGCAGACACAGTTTGTTCTTTCTATTTGTATTAGTTTTGCTGCCTCTTGTCCTCTTTTTATAAGGCCATTGAGATCTGAAAGTTTTCTTTCTATCCCCATGGTGGACTCTGCTAGTGTTTGCAGAACAGTTAGCTGCTGGCCTAGTTTGTCCGATTGGTATTGTAATGCTGTTGATGGCAGCTGGATTGTATTGAGTAGGGTTGCCCAAAAGGTTTCTGTAGGGCTTCTGCTCCCCTCAGTTGGCAGGTGTAGGTTCTCTTCGCTAGTGCTGTTTGTCGATGGCTTGGAGTTGTATGATGCTACTAGGTCATTCCATTCTTGTGATGCCAAGAAAGTCATGTCCCTGTCCGAGGAGATTGAGTCCCCGTGTGCCAAGTTCGGGGTGAGGTTTATGGGGTCTTTTTTCATGTCCTGCGTGTCGGCTATCGGGATGTCCCCTTGGATATTAGTTTCTGCGTGTGAGTTTTTGCTGTGTGCATGTGATGTGACGCTCTCTTGTTCATGTATGTCTTGTGCCTGTTGGTTAAGTGGAGGGGAGTGGGTAGGGGATAGCTGTCCTGTTGTGAAATTGGTAGCGCGGGTTCATATTTACTCTGTGTGTCTGTTTCTGCCGCTAGCCCCATTGAGGTTGTTGCCTGATCGCCTTCCCCTGTTCATGGCGTCGTTTGGCTGGTGTCACACCCAATAGATGCAGATCTTCTAGGTACTCGTGCCCATCGCAGTTCGGCCCCTGTTATACATCTTGTTTGGGCCAAGGTCTCCTTTGGAGATGATGGTGTGTGTACATCTGCAACTGTATAGGTTGGAACCTGGGCCAGCGAACAGTTAGCATCAGCTGGGTACATTGGGGACTGTAGGTCTGAGATTAAATCATTTGTTGAGTATATAGCTTTTCCTGGATCTTTTAGAAAAGTGAATTTTGTGTAAATTTTTGGTTGAAAGTAGCTTTTTGTTTTCCTTAAGGGCTGGTCTTCTATATTGATTAGGTCTTCTGTATTGATTAGGTCATGGGAGTTTTTCATTTTTTGCCACTAGGCGTTTGTTTTTGTGCTTTTGCGTTACCTTGCTCTGGCGATGCTGCTGAGCTTTGAGCACTGCCTATTAGCACACTTTCATCATTGCTGTTTTTGATATCGTTGAGATTGCATTTTCGTAAGGTGGTGTTGTTGCTAGCCTTTATACTGGAGTTTGAGTTATTTTTGTCTAAGGTCTCTAGGCTTGTGGCCATTTCTTTTCTTTTCCGTTTTGACGGTGGCTTTGTTGTGGGTTTTCTTTCTCTCCCTGATCTCATGTTACTTCTACTTGGACCCCTCTCCTGTCTGGACCGGTGTCGCTTGTTGCTTGTCGCTTGGTGCTTGTATCTCTCCCAGTAACTGCCCAGCTAACCCGGAGGCTGGTTGGGGGTCTGCAGTTGCGAGAGAGTGCGACGGGAGGGTATGAGTGAGGGTGGGTAAATGGAGTACCAATTTACAAGATCTGTATGGGGGCTTTTCTCAAGGTGCGCAAGTCTAGGTTGGTCTCAGTAGGCAGGATGTAAGCCCCAGTCGTAAAAACACAAGGTCACTATCGCCCACTCGATTCCTTCCTGCTCATATACATTCCAGCCCACCAGTGCACCTTCTCACGTCGTGGACTTGGGTGACGGTCAGGGTCAGGTTCGAGGTCAGGGTTGCGGTCAGGGTCGAGGTCAAGGCTGCAGGTACCTCCTGGGCCCACTCGTGATGTATCCTCTGCCTGTTTCTGTGGTTTGCGGTCTCTGCAATCTCTGCGGCTGCCACGGTTTTGCCCAGCCACTGCCACTGCCACTGCAGGTTCCCTGTCGCCTTGTTGCCCAGTTACACAAAATGGCAGACCCCCTTATAACTCACTTTTGGGGGCACCTGGTTCTCCCTAATTCTCTCTGATCCTCCCTGGGTTTGTCGGCTGGGCTGGCGGGCGATGATGGGCGACGAACAGTGGCTCCGCGCTCAAGCTCGAGCTCAATCACGGCTGTGGAGGCGGGGGAGCGAGGGAGCGGGCGAGGCCGGAGCAGGAGCAGGAGCCAACCAGGACAGGGGCTCTACCGCTCTACCGCTCCACTGCTCCACTGCTAAACCGCTGGTCTGCTCTGCTCCTCTGTTGCTTGCTGTAGAGGCAGGGGGGAGGAGCGGGGGAGCGGGAGCGGGAGCAGGAGCAGGAGTCCAACCGGGACTACGCCCTGACGCTCTACCGCTAAACCACCAGACCGCTTCTTCCCCGCTCTACCTCTCTGTTGCGTGGGTGCTCCGGGGGTCTCAGCGTGCCGCGGGTCTCAGCGTGCCGAGGAGCAAGCTAATTTGGTTTGGGTTGCTTGCGGCACTTTGCGGTGCAGTGAAGGCTCGGCGGCACGGCTCTTCCACCTCCTCTCTGCTGTCGGGTGCTTGGCGGCTTCGGCATTCAGGGCTCGCTGTGAAACACGGAACGGATCAGACACAGCGTGGGAAAAGAATGACTTTTTTGTAATTCATTTCCGAGACTTTTCAAGCACAGTTCCAAAAAAGAGCTGTCTCTTGAGTTACAGTGATTGTACAGATACAGGCTCAGAGTTCGGCCTGTAAGGTGGACACACATGTGTGACAGATCTCTCAGGCTGTGGAAACGAATCTATGCTTCAGGGAGTTGAGATTGTACATGTAAAGGATAAGCCAGTAATGTGCACACAACTGTTCCACTGAACTCTAAGGCTTTGGACGACAAACCTATCCTTCCAGGAAAAGAGATCATACAGGTTCAGGTGTCTGAAGGAAAAGTATCTGTCACCTTCGTCTGAAGGAAAAGTATCTGTCACCTTCCTCTAACAGCAAACCTCTTCCAGATTCAGGTGTCCGTCAGCATGTTCCTCTTCCAGAGACCTCTCAGAACAATTCCTTTGACAACAGGGTTTTATTCAGGTTACAAAAAGCTTATAGGCTCAATCATCTGATTATCTGGGTAAATAATATTTGCAGGGACAGACAGATAACAGCAAAGCTATTCCCCAGTTTTTAGGGATCATACACGCTCCCACACCAGACATAAATGTTATCCCCTAGGTTACATGGATCATAGAATCTCAAGCTTGTGATAACTGAGCTATCCCTCAGCAGTATACAGATATCTTGCAGTTACTGCCATTTAATAGCAAAAATCTCATTAGGTTACAAATATCTTATTGGCCTAGGCCTATAGCAAAAAGGCTATCCCTTTTAATTAATATTAAAAGCTTCTGTCTGCCACTGCCACTGAAGCTATTCCTCAAATTACACAGATGTAATAAGCCCAGGCACATGACAGCCACACAACGCCTCAGTTCTATCTAATTTCCTGTGTCATAGATGCTCATAGTTATAACCGACTGTCTCATGACTGTACTGTGAATAGCATTCTGGAAGGCAAGCCTTTGAAAGCTTTTATATTTCTATAGAAACAAAACAGTCTCTAAAATGTATGTGACTGTTTATATGTGTTGGTGCATGATATTACAATTATGCGCAGCGAAAGCCAGCAAGTTCAGCTTGCATTCTGCTTTTCCATCAAACAATACCTACTGAGTACACAAACATACTTATAAAATAGATTTGTGTTCTTTGATTTATAGCATTCAAAATGCAAAGTGAGCACACAGTCTTCAGCTGCTCAGGTGTTGTAAGACATAGGCCAGTAGGTACACACTTTCACCTGCTTTATTCATTTATAAATTATAGGATTTTACCACAATCCTCAGAGCACATAGAAGGTAATCCTAAAAAACAGCCTTAGTTCTGAGTTATTGCTGGATGTCAGATAGACCGAACAATGTGTTCATAAAAAAAAAAATGTCACAATTCAACTTTTTTAGGGTTTAAATAATTATAAAAGAAAATTAAATTGGTGTTTAATATGCTTGATAGAGGTAACGTTCACTGTCATCTTTGTGTTTAATACTTCTTTTTCAAAAAGACACACTAACATGAAGGAAACATTTTAGCTCACAGTGCACAGAGGAGGCAGAGCGAGTGGCTAAGCTCATAAAGTTTAATTCACATTCAGAACATAAGCAAAACAGGCATAAATCAAACCTTTTTCTCGTCACTCGCAAAGGCCCGTTAGAGACTGAGACCCTAGACCAGACCTCATTTTGGTCTCATTCTGAGACAAAAAAAAATCAAGAGAGCAGTGGCGGCTGGTGAGATTTGAAAGTGGTGGCATAGAATGGCGTGCGAGCGAGCGCAGCGAGCGATCCCGAACCACCTAAGGAGGGTTCAGGAGGGTTCTCCCCCCGAGAAAATTTTGAAAAATTAGCAGCCAAATGGTGGATTTTCAAGACTTTCGGAAGCCATTGTGCTCAACAGAAACAGGCCACTGCCTCCCCTAAATGCTTTCCTTTTAACAGTGTATAAAATCAAGTATGCATTATATTTCTCACGTTTCACTACATTTCTACTAAATAATAATAATTAAGAACAAGCAATGGCATAGCCAAGAGGTCTCGCCTTTGGGACCATATATAAGTGTTTAGCCATGCAACAGTTGATGTTGTTGCACCAGGGATATTGTGCTGGATAACTAAACACTTATAAAGTCCCAAAGGTGAGACCTATTGGCTATGCCAATGCTTGTGTGTAATGTCTTTGTTGTTGTTTAGATACATAAACAGCAAACACATTCATGTTGCACTATAAGCATACCCAGAAGCATATACAGACAAAATGTAGAGAGATATGCAGTGAGACAATACACAAATGGCAACATGCAAACACAGGTGGTTGTCAATGGATGCGCTGATGGCTGTTAAGAGGAATACATAGTTAAAGAGACTGTTGGATGACTGTATGTGCATATTATGGTGGATCGGTGTTAATCACATAAGTAGCTTGATGCACATGCGAACGTATGGGTGAACAGCCGGGTGTTAGAGGATGGATCAATGCGCAGCTAAGAGTGGATGGATATGTGCTTGGTTGAAGGTGGTTCAAGGATGAATAGGTATGGGTGGATATACAACATTACACAGATCCATGTGGATAACTGAGCAGGATAAGTGTGCGTTCAAGGGTGGTTGGGCCAAAGATTAAGTGAGTGCATAGCTGGGGGCATGGGTAGGATGTGTGGATGTAATTGCATAGGTGAATGGAGGAATGCATAAGAGTGGGAGTGGATGCCTCCAACAACATTTAAATGAAAAGAGTCATGGTTTGCTTGTGACATTCTAAACATAAAAAATTGGGACCCATAGATGATTAGTGTTGAATTAGTAAAGTATATGAAACATGCAAGTACATTTTAAGTAGTGGATAGGTTAGTCAGTTATTTGGATTTGGAATGATAGCACGCAGAAGGATAGAGGAGGAAAAAAGGTTTGTATTTACAGCACAGGATCACAAAATGGGAACTCTCTTAAAATCATGTAAGTGTGCAATAAGTGGTCTTAAAACAGGCACAAAAACGAAATAGCAATTGATTAATAAAATATAGTAGCATGCCTTAGGGAACAAAGGTGGAGCAAGTGAAGACCCACATACGCGCCCAGCCTACTGAGGAGATGCCAATATGGTAAGAGGGTATGCGTGCTGGAAGGGATTCGTGATAAAGGACATTTATCCACGATCGTGCTGGCAGGATGGTGTTTTATTCACATCATTTGAACACTTACAGCAATGTGCAAGAAATGTTTACTCAGTCACCTGGCTGTCATTGGATTCCACATTAAACGTATGTGTCACCGCTATACAGGTATTAACGTCGTATGCTGAGTACAGTAATGAGGACTTCTAGTCTGCATATTTAAATGAAATCACTGTGAAGGCAGCTGAAATCTGCAAAAGGTGCTTTTTCAGTGACACTCTTTATACAAAACCCTTAATTAATCTTGAGAGATCACCACCAGTACTACACAACATAACACCCATTTGTGTCGTTCAGGAACAGTTAAAGCATGTCTGGAGTCCTATAAGTTATTTTTTCAAGCATTGCAATCTGTATCCATTTTACCTTTATCTTTCATTGACATCTTTATATTTTTTAATTGACAAATATGTAATATCTAATGTTTTTCACAGTGATGCTTCAGCTGGTTTTGCAGCCATTGTACTGTAATTACCGAGGGCCCGGCTCGTAGTTAAGTGAGTGAAGCATGTTGTCCGCCTCATTAGAAGTAAAGGCAACAGTACCCCTACTGAGATTCAAACAGTTTACACATAAACCCCCAAGAAATGTGCATTACTGGGACGGATAGCCACACATATATGCTAATGCATACATACACGTGCTCACCATGTGCATTAAGTGCGACGCATACAACATGTGGTTAAATACTCATAGCTGCCAAGGTTTCAGATTGCCATGTGTGACATTTTCATAATTTCTGTGAAATTATGAGTGACATGTCAACAACTATGAGTGACACTTTCTCACGAGCTAAAACCAGCCAAGTCTGCCCTGAGATCCCTGCGCCCGGTGTTGTGTTACTAGTGGCTGGGTGTCAGCAAGGCAGACGCACAACAGCTATGTCCTCCCTGCCCTGGCTGCCAGCCTTACCTGCCCTCACCCCTACCCCCGCACAAGGTCCTACGCATTTGGTGTTGAAGAATGCACCATGTGTATGTTCAGCCCTGCAGTTGTCTGGCTACCCCAGGCAGATTATGTGCCCCCTCCATGGCAACTAAAAATCCTACCGAACTTGGCAGCCAAGAAATGGGAATGCAGCACTCCCGCTGGGAAGCTATTTTTGAACAAGTGTGTCACCTTAACATTTTAAAACAATGTTCAGGCCAGGGTGCACAATACGAGCCAAGCATGAAATCCTGGAGGCATTTTTTGAAGGCCATTAGTTTCCATGAACAGAGTATTATGCGTGGCTAGGAAAATACAATTGCAAAGCAATAGCACATTAAAAAAAAAATATATATATACATATCCACCATAGTAATGTGAAATCGAGTAGATAATGAAAGTTTACACGCCTCATGGCACAATGACACCCTAAGGATGAATGGTATTTAGAAGATCGGAGCATAACCTACCTGCCTCAGTTCGGAAATGTTGAGACTGTGGAAGAACTATAACGAGCAGTGTATCTTTGAAGTTACAACCAGTCTCAGCATTTGCTTTATAGAACTGCAGGACCCGGACACTTAAAGCCTCTAATTAGACCACACTTTCAACAGCTTTATTTTTGTCAAAGCAATGGGTTCATCAGCATCATCACAGCAGTTTCAAAAGCAGTGAGCACACAAAAAGAATTCCAGATTTCTTTTGTTCAAGGGTTGTTCTTAACTACATTTAATTTTCCATTAAATTTGCACCAGTAACAACCGCCGGCGCCGGGCCCTGCACCTTTCATCATCATTCATTGCATCTGACCAGCCTGAGCCTGAGCATTTCTTTCACCATTTCTATCTAAAGAGCCGCGATCCTTACACCTTCTTCAACACCATTTCTATGCACCTTTCTAAACTGTAGGCCCGGCCGAGACCTGAAGGAGTTTGCACTCATCACGCGAGGTGGCCGGTGGGTCCCAGTAATTTCAGGACAGGCAAACTGTCTATTCAGCCTCACGCCAATGGCAAGTGATCCATAGAGGATTTAATGGGAAGAAGTATTTATTAAGCTCTGCTTTCATTGCTCTGCGAACCGCAGATAATTTATCTGCGGTTCGAAGAGCAATGAAAGCAGAGCTTTGGGCCAAGACATCGACGAACGCGTCCGACCTTGAACTAGCTCTCAGAGTCTACATTCACCTTCTCGTGTAATGGGCTGTAATTAGTATGTAGGTCACACTTCAAAACAAGGTCACTGGTGTAAACTGTTTACGATTTAACCAGCCAGCACCAGCACACTTTTACTTTGGTTTTTTAATTCAAAGCAGCAACGCGTTCCGTTTAGTCCGTGTAATCTTGCATGCACTGTATTTTTCTTTTGTCGTAACTCGTCAAACTAATTTCTTATTCAAATATTATTGTTCCTCAATAGAAACCCACATTAATACAAGTGTGAACAGACATACTGTTATGTGCAGGCAAGGTAAACACGCTTCTATCTTATAATTCCAAGCAAAAAGTCCCCGTGTAGGCAATGACCCTGATTTTACCCTGATTTATATAAGGGTGGGCAGAATATTTTGCACAATACTTAATTCTGCACTCCTTGAAACTGGAACATTTCGATGGGTTGTTTTTAATAACTTTTGCAGCTGTGGTTGTCCTTCTTCTAGTCCTCACTGTGTTTCCCTTCTCTCCCTGGCTCAATAGTCGCCTGATTTGCCTTTGGTTATTGTGTCGGCTTGTTTTGTGTGTAGTGCTTTGGTGAGCAGTGAATGAATGCTGGCCTGATAAGTGACTTATGTTAGCATTTGTGTAAATAACACACAAATGTGGGGAATCTGCCTTTTCAAAAGCAGAAGGCCTGCATCCCCAGGTTGGCTGATAAACCAACTCCTGCTGTCAAAGAGCCAAATCGAAACAATACCAACAAGTGGAACTGTTTTTTTTTGTTGTTTTTTGTTTTTCAACTTTGCAAATCGTTCAATTAACTTACGACAAAAGATGTGAATACTCAGACTGCATAATACATACAATGTTTACAACGCGGGTCGCTCTCTCATGTTACACATAATACACAGCCTCATTTCTAGTCGTCAGCCTGGGAAAGGGCCGTTCGGTTATAGAATTACATACTTCACCGGTCGCCCCGAGGTAGGATTTGACTGTAGTACATTTTTTTGTTTGCAGCCAGGCAGCAAATGCAATCATGACAAGGGGAGGAGAGCGCCGGGGCATTAGAAGACAGACAACATTCCTGGCTTAATCAATTAGACAGACTGGGATGCATTCCGATGTGCGCAAAATAAATTAAAAACTTGTGGCCGTGGGGCCCTACCTGCCCGAGTTCACTTCAGTAACAGTTCACACGTCACGTCTCAGTACTCGGTGACCGGTCTGCCCAGCCTGCCTGCAACCAAAACGGATGGCTAGGCTGCTGCTGCAGGGCACGACCGGTAAGTCGACTGCTTTCCTTCAGAGGCTCCGTTAGCGTGAAAGCTAGCTGAAAGACACTGAAGTCCGTCACTCGGTGTAAAATGGCTGCTAGTCTTCTTCTCCTACTTGCGCGGCGGCGGGAAGAAGTCAGAGTCTGCGCAGATCCCAACTCGTCACAGGGTGGGTCTCACCACGCCCTGTGACGAGTTGGGAGGGGTGACACTCCGAGTCCACACAACAGCAAGCTCTCCTCCTCCACCTGATTGACGTGGAGACGTTAGCAATCCCGGGCTTGTGTTAAAAACGCCCGGGGCTAACTTAATCTCCACGCCATCAGGGGGTGGAGACTGGGCTTCCATGCTATGTCTTGCCTAGCTGATGACATCACAGCCTTCGGGGCTGTGAGGGTCTCAGCCGACACACCGTGCAGCGCGGCGGTATTGGCAGTGGGGGGCAGCAGACTTAGTAGTGCCCCGTGTTCTTTGTGTTCTAAGTTCTTTGCGAATTTTTTTTAATTAAAATTTAAAAATAAAGTTACGAAAATAGAAAAACCATGTAAGAAACGTGATAAATTGTCTGGGGCTAAATTACCTGGGTCGGAGCCCCAACGCCCACATAGAGAAACCGCCACTGCAAGAGAGGACCCCTAATAAATACAATCAGGGACAGGGGAAAGGTGTGTTACAAAGGAGAAAAATCCCTATGTGTTGAGAGTATGAAATCTCAGATTAACAGTCTACACTAACCAGGCCAACTTACAATGCAAACCACTGTGAAATTGCACGCAGCAAAATAATAAATTCATAAAAAGACTTGTCAAGTTTTTCTGTATAAATATTTTACTTGGATAATCAATTATTTTGTACAAATATGGTGATCTACTACTGTCTGTGACCATTGTAATTGGCACTTTGCTATGTTTTAATTGTGTGGATATTGTAAATGTCCTAATTTTAATCTTATTGCCTAGATCATTGTTTTTTTTACTGCCTAAACAATTGTGTTGTTTTTTTTAATATGTATTGTATCCAATAAAATGTACTGAATATATATCTTTTTATGAATTTATTATTTTGCTGCGTGCAATTTCACAGTGGTTTGCATTGTAAGGTGGCCTGGTTAGTGTAGACGGTTAATCTGAGATTTCATACTCTCAACACATTCTGCATGTGGCTCTGCTTTTCCAACTGCTGAGCCAGGGGGCGACCAAGACCGGTCTGTGGAAGGGTAAATCAAGGTTGGCCGCTATGACCCAACCCGCCGACCCCTAATTGAAAGGCAGTATTGGTGTTAGTGTTAGCAGAAGCTACCCCTGCCTTCACCCCTAATTTACGTTCTTGCCCAGGTTAGACTTGTTGGAATACAGTCAAGTATCTGACAGCAACAGGAACGCCGAAAAGTATTCAATCTGCTTCAGTGATGATATACAAAGTTGGAGCTAGCTGTGTCAGCTATGTTTCTCAAAAACATTGTGTTACATGGGGGCAGATGTATCATAATTTCATTTTGCAAGTCCTTAATTGCAATTATTTGCGAATCGCAATTTCGGAATTGCAAAATGGGATGTATGATGTTTTTTGCGCTAAAGTAGAGATTTCTTAAAAATCGCAGAATATTTTGCGATTTTATTGCGATTTCTTAAATAGCGAATTTCGCAAATTAAGAAATCGCAAAAACGGGAGCAGGCAATGCAGGAACAGCCTGATGACATCACAACCAGGAAGTTCCAGTGATTGCTTGCACCTGCTTACCTGAGCCACACCCAGTGGCAGTTGGAAGAGTGTTGTGAGGCAGAGCAGACCTGTTTGGAGAGCAATGGAGTCACAGAGGCACAGGAGGAAATGTTACCTGAAAAGAGAAAAAGGAAGCAGACTTTTTCAGAAAAGGAGCAAGAAATCCTCATAGAGGAAATGGTACTTAATCATGAGGATCATTTTGGGAAGAAAGCATTAAAAGTACCTGACTCAAGAAAAAGGAAAATCTGGTTGGAGATCCAGGAAAAAGTGAATTCAGTAGGAGTTACCACTCGCTCCATTGATGAAATCAAAAAGAGATGGTACGACATGAGACTAAGATCAAAAGAGAGACTTGCAGATAGAATCAAAGAGGCAAACAAAACAGGTGGCGGTACCTCAGCTGTAGACAAACCAACACCCCATGAGGAATTGATAGAATCTACCCTGCTACCAGAGAGTGTGAGTGGAGTGGCTAGTATTGATAGCTCAGACCTAACAGCAACTGCACAAGGTAAGATGCATGCAAAATAGTTTTAATAATGGGTGTAATGAATGTGTGTGTGTCCTGTGTTAATATTAATTGTAAGATAAGTAGAAGTGCACTTAGACTGTAAAAGCAGAAGTGAGCAGTGCATCATGGGAATTGTAGTGCTAATATGATTGTCACACTTATCATCATAGGAGTACATGATTTTTGTACAAGTTGAAATTTGTAATACTCAAACAGTGTAGTGCAAGTTTTTGTCTGCAATGAAAATAGTTTATTTTGAAGAAACACAAATTCATATATCACACTCTACATCCACAGAACATGCAAGAGACTCCAGGGCAGAAACTGAATTGGATAATTCTCCACCACATGTGACGTCTGACACAGAAGAAGTAGTAACTGATGTCCCTGTCCCAAATACAAACATGAACAGGAAGCGCAGACATGTTTCACCTCTGCCTGCAATGGAAGATGATGACAATTTAGAAGGAGGTTCAGTACCCTATCAGACTGACACAGTGTCCCCTCAAAAGTCACAAGAGCAAACTGAAATTCCAAGGAGGGCACGCTCATTCCGTTTGGATACATGTAGGAGCAGCAGTGGGCCCAGTGTAGGAGGCACTGTTTTTGTTGGCCTTGAGCAGGATATGCTTCAGGTACAGCGCCTGCAACACAAGGCACTCAGGTCAATAAATAGACAGCTGCTGAAATCAAATAAAAATCAAGAAGGCATGGCTGCATCAATTGAGAAACTCTGCCTGACCCTTGCACAAACAGAAAGTGCACGTAACAGGGCTGCACAGACTGCACATGTCAGGATGCAGACTTACACTAAGGCAATTAACCGGCTATGTTGTGTCACTAGTAATTTCACCAGGCGCAGCATAAATATACAGCGTGAATTGTGCGACTGTACACGTGAAATGGCCAAAAGTGTGGACAAAATGACCTTGGTCTTAGAAACTATGCAAACCTCCAACTCTGGTGCAAGTGCTCTCCTAGGCGCTGCTGAAAGTGAGGACAACTCCAGTAGGAGCAGTAGAAACCCCAACCCAACATCTCAATTGAGCCAACGCAGAAGTGGAAGGCGTGCAAGTGCAGGACCTGAACAGGAATCCATGCAGTCTCAGGAGCAACATGCTTCAAGCCGCCAGCGCAAAAAAAAACCTTTTTGAATAGTAACTTATTCAGCATAACTGCATTGTGTAGGCTGTCTTTGTGTTCCACGTATGGATATTTTCATTTCAAACATTAGAGATTCATAACTCACACACAATGCACGAACGTTTGTATGTTGTAAATTAAAACAATATTTGCGAACATGAGTATGTAGTTTGTGTCTTCTTACCTAAAAATAATTTCGTGTAATCTCTGTCCTTCTTTGACGCCCAGCAATTGCTCCAACTCCTGCTACTGCCATTCTTGGTGGAGGGATGTCATCATCATCAGATGAGTCAGACTCACTGACTTCAATTTCTGTGCCTTTGCGCATGGCCATGTTATGCAGCATTGCACATGCTGTTACAATTTTACAACATGTTTCAGGATTGTATTGCAAAGCTTCTCCACTTTTGTGTATGCATCTGAAACGGCTTTTTAGTATTCCAAATGTGCGTTCAATTACCCCACGTGTGGACCGGTGTGCCCTGTTGTACCGTCTTTCACTTGCATTTGCAGGATTCAAGTATGGTGTTAGGATGAAATCACGCATTGCATAGGCACTATCACCTGCATGTGAAAGAGAAACTATTATCTGTATGTTACATTTCACAAAAACTGGATGGATGGATGTTTGCCTGAGTGTTACTCACCTAGCAGGTATCCGTCTCCAAACTGACCAGCACTAAGACGTCTATGAATTGCGCTATCTCTGAAGATAAAGGAGTCATGTGTACTCCCTGGAAACTTTGCAACAATGTCATTGATAATGTTTTTGGCATTGCATATCATCTGGATGTTGAGCGAGTGGTAGCTTTTTCTATTCCGAAATACATATTCTGTGGCTGCAGGAGGAGTGATAGCAATATGGGTTCCGTCAATGCATCCAATTACATGTGGAAATCTTGCAATTTGATAGAAATCCAACTTTGTTTCCTGTATGGCTTGTTGTGTATTAGAAAAGTATATATGATGTTGGAGTCTCCTTAGCATTGCATCCAGGAATACATGGAAGAATCGTGATAGGGCACTTTGTGAGACTCCACCAACCTCTGCAATGACACTTTGAAAAGACCCTGAAGCCAAAAGGTGCAGTGAACAGAATACCTGCACAGGTGTGGGGATTGATTGCGTCCTGGCTGTAGGATGTTCCAAAAAAGGTTTTAATTCATTAATCAGATCCAAAATGGTTTGTGGATGAAGTCTGTATTTGTCATAGATCTCCTCCTGAGTCTGCTGGAACAGCGTAATGCGTAGTCTGAAGATTCTCTCCTGTCTTTGTCTTCTCTGGGCAAGAGCTTGAATGCGTAGTCTCCTTGCAATCAGGTACAGTCCCGCCATTTTGGAAATCAGAAAATTGCATTCTGGGTGTCTTTTTATATATTTTTTCTGTTACCACCTGCATCTATTTGGTGTTAATTGCGATTTCTTAATTTGCGAATTTTCAATTTTCGCAATTAGCGATTTTTTCTTACATCTTGATGCGATTTCTTAACTTGCGATTTCTAATTTTGCGAAAATCGCTAAATTAAGAACATGCAAAATAAGGAATCGGTAATAATTCTGCGATTTTCATTTCTCGCACACTAAGAATTCGCAAACAATGCGAATTCTTAAAATGCGATGCGATTTGTTTCATACATGCCAGTTGCACTTATTTTTGTCGCAAATGCTGAGAAATTGCGATTCGCAGCGTTTACGACAAAAAAATTACTTGATACATCTGCCCCTAAATGAATAAGCGAAGGAAACAAGCCAAACTCCAGAGGCAGGACATTGTGCCCTTTCACAATGTCCTGCCTTTCTGTTAAAATGGACTTGTGTATTTTGAAACATTTATTTCTCAATATCTCAGTAAATAAGGGACCTGTGTCTCTCGTCATTTATAGTTAATTCATTCACCAGCAAAATGTCTTCTAGGCGATACATTATCAGAAAATCTGCTGGCCAGCGTTATCATAGTCTTAGTTTGGAAAGAGCCAGGTCTCAATGGCTCCTCATAATGTAGAACCGTCTGTTTTAAAGATTGAGCTGAGAGAGATCTCATCAGATCATCTACTTTGTTATCATTTTCAATAGTGCCATAGTGCCATGGGTGCATTATTCCTCTATAGCTCCAAAAGCTTTAGCAGTTACATACATTTGATATATGTCTAGTTGGGACCTTCACTGCATCGCCCAATTTTCATTTCTGATAGTCGAGATGCACATCTGAAACATTAAGAAACAGCTAAAGTGATAATCCTTTACAAAATTGTCGCAGGAAAAATAACGAAGACCAAAAATAGTGTATAACTCTATGCATAGTGTTAGAAATTGAGTTACTGGTTGACTGCAGTATGAATAGTGGTCAAGAAGCAACCACCTAGTCAGAGTAAAGGGAAGGCATACCCTAAAAACCTGTGCTCACCTTCTGATAGCTTGTCACAGAGCAGTTAGGCTTAACTTAGAAGGATATACAGTTATAATATCAAGTAAAAAATATCGAATGGGCAAAATATCGAGTTAAAATTATAGAATGGGCAAAATATCGAATGGACAGAATATAGAGTACAAAAATATCGAATAGAATAGCAGTAATATCGAATCCAAAATATAGAATGGACAAAATATCGAATGGACAGAATATAGACAACAAAAATATCGATGGACAGAATATAGACAACAAAAATATCGAATTTTAGGTAAGTAAGTTAATATCTATATTTTTAATAATATGTAAGTGTTTTTTATGTTAGTATATGTGTTAAACGTGTATTTTTATTTTATTATTTATTTTAATTAATTAATTTTATGGTATTTATTTTTTGCGTAATATAATTCTGGAGCGGGTTGTGGGTTTATAGGGGAATAGGGTGGGAAGTAATTTAAATATAATTAATTAAATATTTTAATTTATTTAAATTACGAAAC
Organism: Lissotriton helveticus; assembly: GCF_964261635.1. Classification (NCBI taxonomy): domain Eukaryota; kingdom Metazoa; phylum Chordata; class Amphibia; order Caudata; family Salamandridae; genus Lissotriton; species Lissotriton helveticus. The sequence goes on along the minus strand of NC_136067.1, from coordinate 491,048,980 downwards.
AGACGACCTGACCAAGGTTCAGCACAACCATAACACAAGTACGATGAATGTAGATCCGGTGCAGCACACTTCCCATGCCCTTCGCCACGAGGCACAAAAACTGTCAACAAATTTCTTCAGATGCTGGAAGGCGCACTCATTCAAATATTAACAAGGAATCTTTTTTAGTCCAAAATGTTAAATTCTTTATTGTAGCAATTATGCCAAACAAGTTGCACAGCCAACGCGTTTCGTTCCTAGGCGGAACTTCGTCAGGGCAATTAAGTTAAAGAGGGGTATCCCATAGGTATGTAGAACAGCAGATTGGAGAATACAGTCAACCGATCGAGTCCCGATTACCGGGGCAAGTAAGCGCCGTTCCACGGTGTTCCACTGATATTGGGGATAAACTGTCCACCAAATAGTTCCCACCACAGGGGAAGAAGTTTGGTCACACACGATAGTGCGCACCTGGCACAAGGATGATTCTAGGGCTAAGTTTATAGGTCCAGACGAAAACGATAAGGACGTACAAAGGGCACTTGAATTCGGCAACCACTTTGCACGCTGTACACTCAAGATTCGGCGGCGGCTCCTGGCATAATAACAAGGAGATGGTGAACCAACAATTGCCCTGACGAAGTTCCGCCTAGGAACGAAACGCGTTGGCTGTGCAACTTTTTGGGCATAATTGCTACAATAAAGAATTAAAAATTTTGGACTAAAGAAGATTCCGTGTTAATATTTGAATGAGTGCGCCTTCCAGCATCTGAAGAAATTTTAATTTATTATTGGTATTAATTTTTTATTAATTTTTATTAATTGATAATTATGTTAATTTTATTTATTTATTTTCTGTAGCGGGTTGTGGGTTTATAGGGGAATAGGGTGGGAAGTAATTTAATTATAATTAATTAAATATTTTAATTTATTTATTGGTATTTATTTTGAATTAATTGTTAATTAATTTTTAATTGGTAATTAATTAAAATATAATTGGTAATTAATTGTTATTAATTTATTAATTGATAATTATGTTCATTTTATTAATTTATTTTCTGTAGCGGGTTGTGTGTTTATAGGGGAATTGGGTGGGAAGTAATTTAATTGTAATTAATTTTTTAAATTTATTAATTGGTATTTTTTTGAATTAATTGTTAATTATTTTTCAATTGTTAATTAATTAATTGTTATTGGTAATTAATTTGTATTAATAGGTAATTATTTTTTAGTAATTACTTTTTTAAATTATTTTTAATTGATTAATTATGATAATAATTTAAATTGGTAATTAATTTTAATTAATTTGTAATTGGTAATAATATTTATTTATTTTTAATTATATATGAATTATTTACTTTCCCTAATGTTGCTCTCCTTGGAGTGGGAATAGTAATTTTTACCCTTCCGCTATGCAATGCTTTCCCTACTGTTGCCCTCCTGGGAGTGGGAATAGTAATTTTTACCCCTACGCTATCCAACGCTTACCCTACTGTCGGACTCTTTGGAGTGGGAATAGTCATTTTTACCCTCCCGCTATCCAATGCTTTCCCTACTGTTGCCCTCTCTGGAGTGGGAATAATAATTTTTACCCCTACGCTATCCAACGCTTTCCCTACTGTTGCCCTCATTGGAGTGGGAATAGTAATTTTTATCCCTATGCTATCCAACGCTTTCCCTACTGTTGCACTCTTTGAAGTGGGAATAGTAATTTTTACCTTCCCGCTATCCAACGCTTTCCCTACTGTTGCACTCACTGGAGTGGAAATAGTAATTTTTACCCCTACGCTATCCAACGCTTACCCTACTGTTGCACTCCCTGGAGTGGGAATAGTAATTTTTACCCCTCCGCTATCCAACGCTTTTCCTACTGTTGCACTCTCTGGAGTTGGAATAGTAATTTTTACCCCTATGCTATCCAACGCTTTCCCTACTGTTGCACTCTCTGGAGTGGGAACAGTAATTTTTACCCTCCTGCTATCCAGCGCTTTCCCTACTGTTGCACTCACTGGAGTGGGAATAGTAATTTTTACCCCTACGCTATCCAACGCTTTCTCTACTGTTGCACTCAGGGGAGTGGTAATAGTAAATTTTACTGTCCCGCTAATCTACGGTAAAAATATTGTATGTTTTTTATTAATATCATGTTTATATATATGTATGCATTTAAAAATTAAATTGTATGTTTATTTATTTTTAACTTAAATTAATTATTTATTAATTTTAAGGTTATTTAAGTTTTTTAAGTATGTTTAAGTTAATTATATTTAATATTTTATTATTGTTCAATTACTTTTAAGACTTTTAAAAAAATCGATATTTTGACTATCAATATTTTTTACAACAATATTTTTGATTTGATATTTTTGCACTTACCTGTTTGGAGATAGGAGTTCGATATTTTTGTATTCTATATTTTTTACTCGATATTTTGCTACATCGATATTTGTGTTATCGATATTATGTCAGTGATCCCTTAGAAGCTGTGTGCAAAGTATTCGGGCCACACTTTAAACAGTAAAACTGTAAACCTCAAAGAAAATGATTCTACACCAGGTTAGCTCTGATTTTAATATATAACATAAGAACGTAATGCAAAAATCTAATTAGTGCAACCGGACTTATGGATTTTTAAAGGTTATAGTGAAAAATAGCACCAAAAGCATGAGTCGCTATTAGGAATATCTGGTTGTGCCAGAACGGGACAAAGTCACAAATTCTGGGAGACCACAATTGACCACGAGCCAGCTACTAGGTCCCAGTTAGGGCTGCTGAACAAAGTACCTTATATCCTGGGTGCGGAGCGTTGCATGGATCCGTGTCAAAGATGCGTCACGCAGACGAGGCAATGCGTAGGTTCCGAGATGTGACAAGGCTGCAGTGCGACGTCCTGTTGCATCGATGTCGAGGATCCTGTCAGCAGGGCTTGCGATGCCAAGTCCGATATTGAGGATGCAAGGCCCAGCAGAGATGATGCATCAATTTCGATGAGCGGGGAAGCTGCGATGCAGAGTTCGGCATGGTCTACGAGGCTTCCGTCGATGAAGGATGCGTTGATCTTGTGCCGGAAAAAGCATTGCACAGCCGTGGTTCCTAGGATGATGCGTCTGCCCAAGGATGAGGGAGGAGAGAGCGATTCAAGCCTTTTCTGATGGGCCCAGTCCACGCAGCAGCGGCAATGTGTCAGTTCTGCTCAGAGATGCCCCGCTCAGCCAAAGATATGCATCAGTTCTGCTTGGAAATAAGCCTTAGGCCCACTTCCAAGGGTCCAGGATTGGAGTGGCACCACTTGGCAGGGTAGACTCTCAGATGGCAGGGGCCAGGTGCAGGGGTTGGAAGCCTGTTATGTCCCAGAGGCTTCAGGTTAAATGGCCAGCCAGCTAGCCATTGGGGTCACTATGAGTTCTGGGGTCAAGTGATGCAGGTACAGTCCTTCTCACCCAGGCAATTGGGCAGCACACAACAGATCAACATAGTAAAACAGGAGTCCAAAGAGTGGCAGTTCTTCAGCAGCACAATAGTCCTTCGTCCTGGCAGAGTATCCACAGGCCCAGTAGTATACTGAAGTGGTGGTGTATGAGGCCCAGTACTTATATTGAGTGGTGCCTTTGAAGTGGGGGGCTTCAAAGATATGCCTTGTAGTGCACAGAGGTCCTCCCATCCAGCTCTGACTCCAGACTCACTATGGGGGGTTACTGAAAAACTCTCAAATTCATTTTTCACTACTGCAAGGCCTATATCCCCCATAGGATAACACAGCCCTATGTGTGTGGGCATGACACAGCCACATTTAGGTGAAAGTGAGGCTGTGACCAGCATGCCTCTCCCATTCTGCCAGAGATAGACCATTGATAGGCACCTAAACTCCCAGTGTGTGTGGCTGTCTAGGAGAAATACACACCGCCCAGCTGCCAATTACACCCAGTCATGTGATCAGAGACAGGCTACAGCCACCAAATGGCTAAAGCAGGCAGATGCCAACTATCTAAAAGTGACATTTCAGAATTGCAATTTAAAATCTGACCTCACCGTAAGTTTGGATTTTAAATTGTGATTCCGGGGCCACCAGACTTGAAGGGTTCATCTCTTCCCTATTGGAAATTACACTTATAAAATGTAATACATTAATCCCGATGTTATCCTATGGGGGAAATAAGCCTTGCAGTAGTGAAAAATGAATTTGAGAGTTTTTCAGTACCAGAGCATGTAAAACTTCAAAGTACATGCCCTGCCTTTTACACGAAAAGAACTTTCATCAGCGAAAAGATCAATGCCAACGCATCGAACAGCAGCGAACTCTTCAAGATCATCACTCATCTCAACAAACCCACCTGTGAAGCCTCAGACATCACCCCCTTCCAAGATCTCTGCAACAAGCTAAACACTTTCTTCCACCATAGGATCATGATCCTCTACGTCAACTTCAATTACACAGCAAATGCGTCCACTCTCATCACCACCATCTCCACTACACCTACCATCACCACCTGGTCCCCCGCCTCCATCAATCTCATCACCACCACCATGAAGAAAACTAACTCAGGAGCCCCCACGGATCCCTGCCCCCTCCCCATATCTTCCACAGAGCCTCCTCGGCCATCGCTCCAGAGCTAGCCCGCACCATCAACTCCTCCCTGTCCATGGACACCTACTCCCCGGATTGGAAATGCGCAGAAGTCAAGCCCCTCCTCAAAAAGCCATCGGCGGACCCGACTGACCTAAAGAACTACCGGCCCATCTCCCTCCTTCCCTTCATGACCAAAGTAGCAGAGAGACTCGTCAACACCCAACTGACCACCTTCGTCGACAACTGCATCCTAGACACTTCCCAATCCAGCTTCCGGAGCAACCACAGCACCGAGACAGCCCTAATCGCCGCCACCGACAACATACGCATGCTGCTCGACCAGGGCCACACCGTGGCCCTCATTCTCCTGGACCTCTCTGCAGCTTTTGACACTGTATCACACGGCATACTGACCACCAGACTCCACAACGCAGGGATCCAGGAAACTGCCCTCAACTGGATCCGCTCTTTCCTCTCCAAAAGGACTCAAAGAGTTAGGCTCCCTACTTTTTTCTCTGAACCCACGGACATCATCTGCGGAGTCCCCCAAGGCTCCTCCCTGAGCCCCATCCTGTTCAACATATACATGGCCCCCTCGCCAACATAGTCAGACGACACGGACTAAACATCGTATCCTACGCCGACGACACCCAACTAATCCTACCCCTCACCAGAAACCCAGAAGATACCAGAATCAGCTTTCAAGAGGGAATGAAGAACGTTGCCACCTGGATGAAGAACAGCTGTCTTAAACTCAACTCCGAGAAGACCGAGGTTCTCATCTTTGGACCCCACCCCACCACATGGAACAACTCATGGTGGCCACCTGCCCTCGGCCCCTCCCACCCCACGGACCACACACGTAACCTCGGCATAATCCTAGACTCTTCCCTCTCCATAAACCGCCAAATTAATGCCATCTCATCCACCTGTTTCAACTGCCTACGGAATCTACAGAAGACTTTCAAATGGATTCCCCCCGATTGCAGAAAGACAGTCACCCACGCTCTCATCACAAGCAGACTAGACTACGGAAACGACCTCTACGCAGGAATCAACATATCTCTACTACGCAAACTCCAAACGATCCAGAAGGCAGCCACCAGGCTAATCTTAGGGACTCCTCGCCATGATCACATGACCCCTCACCTGCGAGAACTCCACTGGCTCCCGGTCGAGAAGAGGGTCACCTACAAACTACTCACACACACCTACAAGGCTCTCAACAACATCGGACCCAGCTACCTCAACGACAGAATAAGTTTCCACACACCCACAAGGAACCTCAGTTGAGCGGACCTCGCCATAGCAGAGGTCCCTCTCATCAGCAGAGCCAGATCAGGAGGAAGAGCTTTCTCCTACACCACTGCCACAGCTTGGAACTCTCTCCCATTAGGAATACGGAGCTCTCCTAACCTGCACTCATTCAGACGAGATCTCAAGACCTGGCTCTTCGACTGACCTGGAGCTGCCCTATCCACCCGCAGCGCCTTGAGACCCTCACGGGTGAGTAGCGCACGTCCCCAACCCCTGATTGATTTATTGATTGACATCATTGCATCCTGCCCTCTGGGTTGTCCAGGGCCTACTTTAGGGGTGACTTTTATGAATAAAAAGGGAAGGTTTGAACCTAGCAAAAGGTTTTTTTGCCAGGTCAAAATGGCAGTAGAAACCTCACACACAGGCTCTGCAAGGCTGGCCTGAGACATGGTTAGAAGGCCCTTAAGTGGGTGGCACAAGCAATGCTGCAGGCCCCCTAGTAAAATTTAATGTGCAGGCCCTAGGCACATATAGAGCACTTTACAAGGGACTTTTAAATACATTAAATATTCCAATGAGTCTGAACCAATAATACTATGTTTAGGGGAGAGAGCACAAGCACGTTAGCACTCGTTAGCAGTAGTAAAGTGAGCAGAATCATAATGCCAGCAAAAGTTAGGTCAGAAAAGTGGAAGGGTAAGGCATAACGTTAGGGGGAAGACCACCCTAAGGCTGTCAGGTCTAACACATAGTGGGCCTCATTTACTAGGTTCCTAGCAGCACTTTTGTGCCGCTTGAGCGGGACTTTTTGGACACTCCTGTGGCTCAATGTGCCACAGCGTATTTCAAGGCCACTCAAAGCCACTTTGCATGACTTTTCTTGGACTTGTAAATATGTGACCTTTTCATGCAGAACACTGCGTGCAAGGGGCATTCCATTGGTGTTGCTGTGGGTGTTCCCATCCAATACCCATGGAATCTGAAGCATTCCCAGATTCACGAGGAATCGTAAACCTGGGAATACGTCAGTCTAACACCACCCTAGGGGTAGCGTTAGGGAGGTGCAACAAGGAGAATATCCTTTGAGGTGAGCGTAACGACTGTTTGCAATCTAAGAAACCTTATTGGCTGATCTATTGGTCAAAGTTGTTAGATGTTTAAGGGTTAATTATAAGCAGACTGTTAGTAACAAATCATCTATTGGATTGTTTTAATGGGTAGATTAGTTGAACTCAAAGCGTTAGCTTTCGGCATCATCTAGGTAACTGTGATAATGATGTATGGTTGTGGTTTGAGCAATGAAGAATGCTTATTAGTCAGTTAGATAGGCGTTTCAGTGAGTTTAACTGACTAGGAATGGAAAGTTATTAGCATAAAAGTTAAAAACATAATAGCGTGTCACAATTGACTGAGGGTTAGCTGCTTCCTACATAAGAGTAACTGGGCCGAAAGATAGTTAGCTTAAGAGTTAATTTTCAGTAACTGAATTTCCACGATGCAAGAGTCCAAGTCTGTGGGTTCATCAAAGATAGATATTTTCCTGTCCTACATGGTTTTCAGGTAAACTGGGCCAATGAAAGAGAATTGTATTGACAGATCTTTAGGTATTTATATTTTCCTTTGGGCAAGGAATACTTTCCTCCTCTTGACTATGTCCTTGAAGTAGTCTTGAGAGATATCGATAGAGGAACCATGCCAGTTGATCCTTTGCACTTTTTTCATCTGAGAGAGCATTAATTCCATGCGTAAATAGCAGAGAGGGACAACAATTAGGGCTTTGGGTGAAGAGATGTTTTTTGGTTTAACGGTGGGGTATCTGTGGGCCTGAACTATTTCCTTTGAGAAACTTAAGCCTATGAATTGTAGTATCCATTTTTCTACGATATCGACACAAAATGAGGCATGTTCTTCAGAGCCCAAAGATTCGAAGATTTCCCCTCCAATGTCTGTCTTCCAAGTCTGTACGGTTTCTCTCCAATCGGGTCCAGCATTGATGTGGGGATTCATATGGTTTTGGTTGATTTCTGGTTATGGTCCTCTACGAGGCCTATATAAGTTTCTGCTTCCGCCATTCTTACCTCTAAAAGTTGGATATCCTGTTTAATGCTCGTAAGATCACTTTGCTTGGAGTCTGTGCTAGCTTCAGTGGATTGTACGAGAACATGTATCGAGGTTCTGCATAATTAGCTCGAGAGTAGGGCTAGCATCTGGTTTAGATTTGTTTGGTGAGTACAGGACAGGGGGATCTTGTTTGGATCTTTTTTTGTGCTGGTTTCGCATCTTTCAGGCCAACCCGAGTGTCCCTTGAGTTGTGAGCTCTAGGGTCAGACATGTCAGCAGGATAAGAAGGCAAAGCTTGCAGCTCCGAGAGGGACGAGCTGGTGAGGGAATGTGATTTAGTTGTTGAGTAGAAAAATCTTCCCCTTTTGAAATTGTAGATGACGGTGAAGACGCCGGTATTGTGTTGACATGCAACGAGGTAAGAGTAACACTTAATGCTGGGTTGCTTTTTAGTGTAGGGCCACTTTGGTGGCCTTATAGTATAGGTGATGGTCAGCAAGTAAACTTTGGGTAGGGGAGAAAGTCACAAGATGTGCCTGATGGCCATTTTGAGGTCAGGAAAGTATATTTGGCAGGAGGTTGATGAAACAGGTATTGACGCCTATGTAGCATGAACAGGGAACACAAAAGAATCCTCTATCCCCAGAAGGGAATTGTCTCCAGTGCTTGCTGGGGGGGATAGCAAAAGAACTTGGAGGAATCATATGAGTAGATGTGTCCCTATGTCAGCGATTGTAGAGACAGGCACAGTCTCCTTTTACTTTCAGGGCACCATAAGGTCAGGAGAGAACTTCATGCATGCTTCATACCAATAGCAAACATTGGTGAGCCAAGTGGTGCATTAGGGGCCTCACACCATCAGTGCATCCGTGGCTGCATTGGAGTGGAACAGCAGTGTCTCCATAGTGTTGGAAAAGCTGTGGTAAGCAGCAGGCGCAACAAAGCTCCAGATCTAGGCAGCCATCATCCTGGGCGGTTAGTCACACCACCTGTATCCATCACTCCTTAAAGTTCTGTGAGGTTAAGAGGGGACCAGCAGACAGGGGGATGGAAGACGGTTGGAGAAAGAGGGAGGTGTCTACCTAAATGATGTGAATGATTGGTAATTCAGTTTTGGGAGCTCTCTCTCTCCCTCTCTCTCATTATCTTGTCAGACGTTAATGTATTGAAGGCTTGACATTGAAAGTGCTTGTCTTCAAAAAGATTGCATGTGTTTCTTCATCTTTGTTCCTTTTTGATTTTTGCTAGGACCTGAAACAAGTTGACCGTTTCGAGGACTGGCCGGACTCCTACGTAAAGCATGTGTACAGCTCAGCTGATAAAAATGCTCAGAGGCACATGAGCAGTTGGGCAATGAGGAATACCAACAACCACAATTCTCGCATATTGAAGAAGTCCTGTCTTGGTGTATTGGTTTGCAGCAATGACTGCTCAACTGGAAGGAAGACATATTTAAGACCTGCAGTATGTGACAAAGCAAGGCAAAAGCAGCAAAGTAAGTTTGAGGAAAAATATACTTCTCCCGAATACTTGCAATTGCAATTGTCATTATTTTATAACAATATTATTAAATCACAAGCATTACTAAGGTATTAGAAAAAAGTGATGATGGAAATGGAGATTTCGGAGCCGATTAACAGATCGAAAGAAGCATATTGGTAAGAGCGACATACATTAAAGATCAGAGGCATTAAACAATAACAGAAGGGAGACATAAAAGGAAAGATATGACACATCCTCATGTCAGTATTGTTTGCATTCTAATATATTTCACCAATAGAAGGCCCAAGTAAAATCTTTCAAAGCATGAAATCCCAAATAAGTAAATAAAAATATCAAACGTAAGAAAAATTGTTGGAATAGATTACTTTAGAGAACAGATTAGTTGACTGATGAACCACACTTTTAGAGTCCTTAAGAATAGGGTTGATACTCTAGGGAGCATAAAACTTGTTACAGAGGAACTAAATATGACACAGTGGATTGCTGTGCTCAAAATTCTATCCAATCCTCCCACGCTGATGACACCCATGACTAACCTATACCCTTCAGCTACAGGGAGAAGAGTCTCAGCAGTAGGCCACCTCTAGAGCTTTCTTTGCCCTAGTTGAAAATCCCCAAGTGCACCCTATCACAACTACACCGCAGTGACATATATGTACATACACAAAAAGTGGTAACATTTTAGTGTAAATGCAAGTTACTTTGGTTAGTACCTTTAAAGCTTGCACTTTGAACTATCCTTTAGTAATAAAATCAGGTAATGATTTTGTGTGTTCAGGGTGACGGATGGTCATTGCCTAAAAATAAAAAAATTAAGCACCATGTAGGAAATTGGCATATTAGTTGAAGAGGGTGATAACCCACCTCATATAATAATCGCAATCCTTGTCAGGGGGAACCACTAAAGTCACTAAATAAACGCATGCTTAAACATCTGGTACTCCACATAGTCCACAATCACAATCTCCTTTGCTCTCAGTCCCATGATTCTAGACAATCCCTCACCTCCCCTCAATGTACACAATCACAATCTCCATTAATCCAGTCCCATGGTCATGGGTGATCCTACTCCTCTACTGTACATAATCACAATCTCCCTCATTCCTTGCCCTATGGTCCGAGATGATCCCTTGAGGTACTGGGTTTTTAAGAACCGGCACAGAACCGGTAACCCAGCGGTGCCAGGGGATCAACACCCAGAGACCTCGGGTTCTCCTGAGTCAGACCTACAGAAACTCAGAGTCTTCCAGGTGAAGTCAAAGATTAGTTTATTGGCTGCAACCAAGGTAACAGGGTCCTAGAAGTACAACACGGGTATATTCTCAGGAGACTGCACACTTTCACGAAGTCAGGCTTCTCTTCTTATACATTATTTTCAGCCTTGGGCAAAACATTCCTTGGATTCGTGGTATTTCATTTATAGTTACTGATTACAAAAGAAAAGCAGAGTCATGATGACATGTACATATTTCACGTCGTGCTGCCCATAACAAATCATCCGGCAAGGCCCAACATTTCATCAGATATCACTGGACCCCTAATAAAAACGGTCACCTCCCCGTCATAAAGTAAGTGAAGAAAAGGAGTGGAGAAAGATGTGAGCAAGATATGGCAGGTGTGCGCGCTGAAATGGTTTTATGGCTGGTTGAGCCTAGATGCTATCTTGCTCGGCCACTGGGAGGGAACTGACCTAACGAGTTCGGCCTGGGGCAATGGTTCTAACTTGTACTGGGGTCAGGGAGAAGTCGATTAAGGAGTATGTGTCCTTGTGGAATCAAATTCAACTGGATTAAGGCCTATGTAAAGGGCAACATGTAGCTAAGGGTTCAGAATGTAAATGACGATTTCGATGTGAAATCGTCACTCGAATACGCCGAAAATATATGTACTTGATGTACTCGTCATTCTCGGTCTTTTGATACCAAATTCGTCCCACTTCGACGAAGTTTTTATTCTCGAGTCCAGTACTATTATACGAATCCAGATTTTCAGAACCACAGACCCTCCTTTTGCCCTTACATAGGCAATTAATCTATCCTCATGTTAGTCTGAGTCCAGATCTATATTCCTAAAGTCAATGAGATGTTGCTGCAACATCATTCTAGTGCTGAGTTCATTTCTTGACACAGGCTTCCTTACACATGATGTAGCGCAGAGGCCACATATTGCAGGAGCACACTGTATGCATAGACAGAACAGGAAAAGAATGGCTAAGACCATCCCAATGACCATCAGAATTTTCCATCCCCAGGCAGATATCAGTTCCCAGAACCATCCCATTAACGACCAATCTCCTTTATCCACATGAATAGATTCGGAAATCTTATGCAGTTTGGAGATGGCCTTGTACACTGTTGGAGCATTATCTGGAATGAAAATGCTACAACTGGACTGGATCAATTTGCATACTCCACCTCAGTCCGCAAGTATTACATCCAAAGCGACCCGGTTCTGAAGGGTCATAAGTCGATCCGACTGGAGCTCAGCAGTCAGGTTACTAAGGGCACCAGCAGTTTCAATCACGGTGGATTCAACTACCCTTGTCAATTTCCTTATGTTCCTGCTGTTAGCCATGGCTCCCCAGAACGGCAGAAAACCCATTGCACAGTCACCGAATTCTTGACCTGCAGTGTCTTCTTTACTCAAAACACCTCTAACTACCCTTGTCCGATGGTAATCCGCCGCTGCTGTGTAGGTGGGAGGTAACAGGAATGAAACAAAACATGAGCCCGAGAAGTCAGGGGGCAACCATGTATAGGCTCTATCATGGCAGATGAAATAAGTACCCTTACCGGCTAAAAACGCAGGAGAAGTCTGGGATCCAAAAACATACGTTTCTGTACAGACACTCTTCCCTAGCTGAGCTCTGGGATTCTTGCCAATACCTTGCAGACATAGGTGACCTTGATGGGGTACGATCCAGATAGGGGACGATCTTTTGGCTTGCTGTTTCTCACTTAATGTAGTGCCATATCCGGTCACATTCCAACCTACATATGCGAGTATCTCATCATCCGGGGTATCTTCGTAAGAAGTTACTTCCTTGATCATGTCAACTATACCTTTGACTAGGGCGCTAGTCTTGAGGTTGTCTTTTACAGAACGTAGGGGTTGGATTTCTCGTGCATATATGAACATTGTCCTATATGCCCATACTGATCCATTGTGACTAAATGGCAGGACCAAATAGGGGATACCTCTATCCGTGGTGTGGGGCATGAGACCACACACCCAACAGTTAGTTGTGTTCATTACAAGTTGGTGTTGGTGTAATAACTGAACGAAGGAGTTATTGATGAATTCTAATCTCCTATTTGATTCGTGGTCAGGCAAAGGGTGGAAAGAATGAGAGGAAACAGTAGGAGGAGGTATGGGTGATGTAGTGGGCGCAAATGTCACATGAAAAGAGAATAAAACATAGCTTATCAAAAAGACCATTACGCTGAATAGCATAAAAATACACACTATTATAAAACTTTTCTTCGTCATCGTGTAAAAAAGTCTCTGCTTAAAGTTCATTTGTTTGGCAGGCCTCTCCACATCAGGAAACTCCATCCTCTCTAAGGTGCTGCCCGCGGTGGTAGGTTGTCTCTGCTAAAGGATGCTTCCGTCAGTCCAGGGCAGCTCCCTTGGACCAACCGGAACCAGCGACCTAACGTCGTCAGCTGCACCCAAAAGTCTTTAATCAACCGCGACCCTAGCAGCGGAACCCGGATGGCGGTTCAAAAAAAAAAAAATAAGCAAGTTACCTAGATGGGAGGATCTTCACTTTCAAAAATAGGATTTTTGGGAAACACACATTTTTATTAGTCCACAGGTTTTTCTCTCGGATCATAAAAGAAATCACTTTTACTTTAGTCTGTTTTTCTTGGACGTAAATTGTAGCGTCTTTTTCCGGGTACTGTCTGGTCCAGAAATAGTAGTTCAGGTTCCACAGAGTTCAATTGTTCTGGTGGAGGCACAGTTTCTTGACAAATGTTCTCACTTTCACAATCAGGATTAGCTTCTTTTACACGTTCATCAGTTGTGCGCTCTGAGTCAGTGCCTCTTTTCCGGACCCATTGGTCATGTGGCAGAGGGAAGGGTATCTTCTTACAATGGATCCCGTGGACCCAATTGGCCTTCCCCTCCATCCTAACAGCCGACCTTGTAGACAGGAGGACGAGGTGAGGCCCGGTCCATCTGGGCTGGTCGTTTCTTGTTCTTTGAAAGTTGCGGACAAGTGCCCAGGAACCGGGGTCAATGGAGTGACCCGGTGTCTCAGAGACCGGAGGCAAGGTGTTGTGGACCTGTTGATATAAAACACGCAATTTAGCCGTCAATTCATACAAATAGTCAAGCAAAATGGGGTGTTGCAGCTCGCTAAACTTCGTGGGCCTAGGCACTCCCCATATGTTGGCTGGCCGACCAAAGATTATTTCATAGGGGATGAGTTTCACTCGCGAATGCACAGTCATTCTGGTGGATAGGAGTGCTAAGGGTAGAGCGTCAGGCCATTTAAGACCTGTGCTCGCTTGGATTTTGGCCAATTTAAGTTTAAGCGTGCCATTGTAACATTCCACTAATCCAGCTGATTGGGGGTGATTTGCAGCGTGGAACTTCTGCCTAATGCCTAGCCCTTCACACACTCTTTTCATCACACGACCCACAAATTCACTTCCGTTGTCAGACCAGACCATTCTAGGCATTCCGAACCTGGGGAAGAACTCTTTCACAAGGGCTTTCTCTGTGGACAAGGCAGTATTGTCCCTTAGGGGATAGGCTTCTACCCATCTTGAGAAGGCACAAACAACCACGAGCACGTATTTTAAGTTGTTGCACCTCTCCATGTGTATGAAATCTAGCTGCAAAACCTCGAACGGATACGTAGGAGGTGCAAAATGACCAGCTGGAGTTGAGGTTCCCCTACCAGGATTGTGCTTCAGACATACCATGCAATTCTTGACAACATTCTCTGCACACTTGGGAATCCCTGAATTCTTCCACACTGGGGCCAACAACTCGCAAATCCCTTTCGCGCTGATATGGGCCATTCCATGAGCCATTGTAACCACTGCAGGCACATATGCATCGGGTAACAACCATCTCTGTTGCTCTGTCAATTCAATCCAACAACCATTTGCATCCATTCTCCCTGTACTTTCTCTCCACATGCTTAACTCTTTCTCCGTGGCCTCAGCTTGGATGGACTTCACACTTTCTATTGTGTCTTCACATATTCCAACATCACCAGTCCATCTTTCTGGGCTCGCAACATACATTCGGCTCATCATATTCTTTGCAGTTTCCTTAGCAGTTTCATCAGCGAATGCATTTCCACGACCAACATCATCAGTCACTTTCTTGTGAGCACTACATTTCACGATCGCTACTTTCAGGGGCAACGTCAGTGATTCAAGAAGCTCATTCACCAACTGACCATGCTGAATCTTAGCTCCATGCGAAGTCAGGAACCCACGTTCTCTCCACAATCGTCAACTGTGAGCCACTCCAAAAGCGTACTGGCTGTCGGTATAGACAGTCACTTTCATTCCTTTAGATAACACACATGCTCTCGTCAGTGCCACGAGTTCAGCGGCTTGAGCTGAACCATGTGGTATTCGCGCAGTTTCAATGACTGTGTGCAAAGTTGTGACAGCATATGCTGTAGTCACGTTACCATTTGGGAGCTTAAAGCATGAACCATCCACCCATAATGTACCATCACATTCAGCAAGAGGAGTGTCGAACAAATCAACTCTCCCTTTCGTCTCTTCCTCTGTTCGAAGGAAACAATCGTGCTGTTCTGAAGCATCCGATTCCTCTGCAATTGGTAACAATGTGGCTAGGTTCAAGGTACTGCACCTTTTTATGTGCACGTGGCTCGCTAGTAGCGTCAATTCATAACTGGACAGTCGAGCACTAGTTAAGTGCTGTGTCTTGGTCCTATTTAACAATGTGTCTACTGCATGCGGGACCATCACGATTAGTGTATTATTCATTACCAGACCTGCAGACTGTCGAATAGAAACAGCTGCTGCTGCTGTGGCCCTTAAACAACTTGGCAATGCTCGTGCTACCGGATCCAAAGTTGACGAAAAATAGGCGCATGGCCGCTGTCTATCTCCGTATAACTGGGTCAGCACAGACAATGCACAGCCCTCCTTCTCGTGGACATTTAATGTGAAAGGCTTACTGTAGTTGGGGTTACCTAACACAGGGGCCGAACATAATGCTGTGCGTAACTCGAGAAAACTTTTCTGACACTCTTCAGACCAGTGAATGGGATTGGGTGTATTTTTACACGTTAGTGCCAACAAGGGTTTGGCTAATAACGAAAAATTTGGCATCCACTGTCTACAGTACGATGTAATGCCCAAGAAAGCACGTACTTCTCTCTGTGTTCTTGGCACACTCAATTTTGCTATTGCCTGAATTCTTTCTGGGGTCAGCTTCCTTCCCTCCTTCGATAAGAGATGACCTAAGTAGGTCACTTCTTGTCGGCAATATTGAAGCTTGGAAAGTGACACCTTGTGATGCAGATCACATAGATGACGCAGTAATGTCAACGTGGCCATTTTACAAATTTTCTCAGTATCCGCAGCGATGAGCAAATCGTCCACGTACTGTACGAGAGTAGCACCTTTGGGCAGAACCATTGTGTCAAGTTGTGTTTTCAGAGCTTGACTGTATATTGAGGGGCTTTCACAGTAGCCCTGAGGAGCGTGTTTAAAGCGGAAGCTTCGACCTCCTAAACTAAAGGAAAAAATATCCCTGCTTTCCTCAACAATCGGGATACTGAAGAAAGCATTCTTCAGGTCAATCACCGAAAACCAGGAGGCAGAGGCTGGAATCATAGTCAATAATGTTGTAATGTCGGGGACAACTGGGAATTGTGGCACCACTATCTTATTTACTTCTCTAAGATCAATCACGAATCTATACACAGGTGGCTGAGAAGGGTCAGTTCGTTTTAAAACAGGCAGAACAGGACTATTGCAAATATTGCCTCGTGTTTCTTCAATCACGTCTTTTTCAATCAACTCGTAAACAATCGCTAGCAAAGCTTTTTCACCCTCATTGGATATTCTGTATTGGGGGATTCGTGGCATTTTGACATTCGACTTCAATGTTACAACATATGGTGGAATTTCTAAAAGACCTACATCATTTGGACCAGTAGCCCAAAGAATATCTGGGAGAAGTGCTAATTCTGCTGGAAGTGCATTTCTCGACAAATACATGGGAGAAACCACTTTCTTACCTAAAGTAAGTTTTACTCCCGAAGGAGAGCAGTACAAAGTCGCATACAATCTTTTTAGCAAATCTAATCCTAGCAAATTTTCACCACAACCTGTCGTCAAAATAAGGGGTGCTTCGAATTCACAAGGACCAACAGAAAGAGATAAAGGGTCAGAAATCGGATTTCTAACCGGGGCGCCAGAAAAACCTACGGAAACGTTCATTTCGCCAGACAAAGGTGCGCCAGGGAGTTCGGAGTGCATAATAGAACTCTTTGTAGCACCAGTATCCAACAGAAAAAGTTCTGACACACCTGATGTAATCACCTCAACGTAAGGTCCACTCTGATCTACTGGAACTGAAACGACTCCCTCTCTTCGTCTATGGCTGTCCTAGCAATCCTCATTTTCCCACTGCTCATTTTCTGTGTAATACTCATCAACGTAGTATTGAGCTGTCCTGTCAGATACGTTATTTTGCTGGTCAAACCTATTCATAGAGTTTTGTGGTGGAAGGGGACGTGCGTCCTGAGGGGCGTTTCCACGCCCTCTACCTCTAGGCGCTTGCTGACTACCACGACCTCTTACGCCAGAAATTCCATTTGCACGTTGTGGTAGGGCAGGACAGTTATATTTGTAATGACCCTCTTGTTTGCAATATAAACACTGGTTGGGACCTACGCGGTGTTGAGTGTAATCGAATCTTTGCAAGTTTCTCTGATATTGTTGAGGCTGCTGAAAAGTGTTCTGGTAGTGATTCTGACCATTATTATTTTGATTACCACCACCACGTGGCGGATAGGCTTGCTGTAGCAAAACCTTCGTTTTGAGTTCTCTAGTTTTCTTTTCTACTTTATCTTTCTCATCTTTGTCTCTATTCTCGTAGTACTGTGCGGTAGCTAATATCTGGGCTGAAGATGAGACTGCCCAAGAACTTTCCGAATCTTTTAATTTCCTACACAAATCTGGAAGCAGATTGTGCGCAAATTTCTCGACAAACAATCTCTGACCACCTTCTGTGGTCATATCTTGACCGCTATGGTCAATGAAAGTTTCTTCAAATCTGGTGAAGAAATCTGAAACAGTTTCCTCTTTCTTTTGCTTGCATGCAGATAACTTATCCCAATTTACGCGTTTTGCAGGCATTATCGTTTTCATGTAATCTACTATTCTACCAGGTAGTTCCGCTATCAGAGGCTCAGGCTTGGCACCACCAACTTGGCGTGCATCTGCAGCAGTAATATTAGCCCACGTGTCACCTAATTCCTGGTCATGATCTACATGACAAATTTTTCCCCATAAAGGCTGCGGAACAACGTTCCCGAATAACATATCGATATCGGCCAAATTCATTATACATGACCCAGCAGTTTGCGACAATTCTTTTTAGTACCCTGCAGGATTTGTACGCGGATCTGGTAGTGTTTGTTTGAGTGCTAAAACTTCGGCTCGCTTCCATGGGACATGTACCCATACACGGTGAAAGTGTGGCAGGACAGGTGGGACAGCCGTCGCGTCACCCTCTCTCCACTGTGGGGGAACTTCTCTCATAGGGTATTGTCGTGCCTTTTTCCTACTAGATGCACTAGATTCCGATGGTGACCCAGAACTGCTTCCCTTACTTCGATATGATAATAACATTTCAACTGCTTTTTCCACATCGGGACCTACGATCATACCCTCTCCAAACTTAAATCGTACACGACACATTTCTTGTGGGAGGCATTCTCGATCATTGTCTTCTAAATCCTCGCCAAGAAAGACACACATCTGTTCGAAAACATATCTCTGTGTCGCTGTTTCCCATTGATGGAAGACTTCCATGACTGACTGTACATCATATTTTGCAGTGTCCAGGACCCATTTCCGAGCTAAACTATTCAGGGAATCTCTCTCTTGATAATCAGGCAGTTGACTTCGCAACTGTCTTCTTCCTATGTTAGGGGTCGTAGCAGGCGACCCGAAAAGAGGTAAAAGAAGATTAGTAACAGTGCTGGCCATTTTCTGCCGAATGGAAGGTGAAACTGAAGGACAAACAGATGGAAAAACGGGGTGAGATAAGGCGGGGGTAGAGATGGCAGAAGAGGTATCAGGAATAATAGATGTGATACTAGGCAAAATCGTAGAGGGGGCATTAGGAGATGTAGAAAGTATGGTAGGCAAAATCGTAGAAAACACAGGTGAAACAGAAGTGGTCGGTGGGCCTGGAGGAGGCTGCACCGAAGAAGTAGGAGCCAGCTGAAGAACAGCTGGTGGGTGCTGTGGAGGAGCAGGAGGCGCAGCTTGTGCAACTAAAGGTTGCGGGGGTGCTGTGGCATTATGCGCATAGGGGGGTGGTGAAGTTAATAATTGCGACATTAATTGGTCTTTTTCACGCTCTTTTGCTGCCTCTTGCTGAAAAGACGGCAAAAATGGATAACACTTATCTATAGCCATTTTACGTTGCCTGTGCAACTGCTCATTTATCTGCTCTTCTTCATTATCTTTAAACTGCACAGCAGCTTGCATTACTGAAAGTCCCCCTTCTCTCTTATTTTTCTTAGCTAATTTAATTTCTTTTTGTTTGGCTTCTTTGCGCCATAAGCGGAAAGAGTCAAGCATCGCCGGCCGGGCTTTCTTTTTGAAGAGTTTAACTTCAAGGTTGTCTAAGATTTCAGAATCAAAGCTACCATATTGGGGCCATTTTAAAACACCATCTTTCCTAGTGTATTTAATCCATACTTCGTTGTAAACGATGGGGCCTACCCCATGTTTAACATATAGCTCGTAAGTCGGAGTTCCAACTGGAGGAACCGGACATGAGTCCTCCAATCGGGAGTCCCTATTATTACTACCAAGACAAAACCAATTCCCAAGTCTAAGACTAGGCATCCTCGCTCTCTAGTCTAGTTCCAAAACTTCAAAGGATTTATCGATTATGATATTTCTCGTGAATACACGAGTCCTTCGGTTATGGTGCTTGCAAGTACCAATAAAAACCTTTTGTATCTCCAAGATACCACAAAGTAAGTCCAACTAAGGACTGGGAGACGCTCCACTTATACTTAACTGAAAAATATCGATGGCGTCACCAGAAGACTCGTCTCAGCGTTTCGCTCTACCGAAAACTTCAAGGGTCCAACATCAGGGCGATAGCCAGGGCAGCAGTCCTTGTAGCCGTCGGGAAGCGGGGAACCTCGCAGCAAAGACCTTCGGACCACGTCGACATGCAGGGGTCGATGAGGTGGTGGGCCCTCCTCCGGAATTTCCACACGAAGCTCCTCACGATCTTCAGGCTGATTGGTACCACTGGAATCGCCCCACGTTGGGCGCCAATTGAGGTACTGGGTTTTTAAGAACCGGCACAGAACCGGTAACCCAGCGGTGCCAGGGGATCAACACCCAGAGACCTCGGGTTCTCCTGAGTCAGACCTACAGAAACTCAGAGTCTTCCAGGTGAAGTCAAAGATTAGTTTATTGGCTGCAACCAAGGTAACAGGGTCCTAGAAGTACAACACGGGTATATTCTCAGGAGACTGCACACTTTCACGAAGTCAGGCTTCTCTTCTTATACATTATTTTAAGCCTTGGGCAAAACATTCCTTGGATTCGTGGTATTTCATTTATAGTTACTGATTACAAAAGAAAAGCAGAGTCATGATGACATGTACATATTTCACGTCGTGCTGCCCATAACAAATCATCCGGCAAGGCCCAACATTTCATCAGAAATCGCTGGACCCCTAAGCCATCGGGTAACAGCCATCTCTGTTGCTCTGTCAATTCAATCCAACAACCATTTGCATCCATTCTCCCTGTACTTTCTCTCCACATGCTTAACTCTTTCTCCGTGGCCTCAGCTTGGATGGACTTCACACTTTCTATCGTGTCTTCACATATTCCAACATCACCAGTCCATCTTTCTGGGCTCGCAACATACATTCGGCTCATCATATTCTTTGCAGTTTCCTTAGCAGTTTCATCAGCGAATGCATTTCCACGACCAACATCATCAGTCACTTTCTTGTGAGCACTACATTTCACGATCGCTACTTTCAGGGGCAACGTCAGTGATTCAAGAAGCTCATTCACCAACTGACCATGCTGAATCTTAGCTCCATGCGAAGTCAGGAACCCACGTTCTCTCCACAATCGTCAACTGTGAGCCACTCCAAAAGCGTACTGGCTGTCGGTATAGACAGTCACTTTCATTCCTTTAGATAACACACATGCTCTCGTCAGTGCCACGAGTTCAGCGGCTTGAGCTGAACCATGTGGTATTCGCGCAGTTTCAATGACTGTGTGCAAAGTTGTGACAGCATATGCTGTAGTCACGTTACCATTTGGGAGCTTAAAGCATGAACCATCCACCCATAATGTACCATCACATTCAGCAAGAGGAGTGTCGAACAAATCAACTCTCCCTTTCGTCTCTTCCTCTGTTCGAAGGAAACAATCGTGCTGTTCTGAAGCATCCGATTCCTCTGCAATTGGTAACAATGTGGCTAGGTTCAAGGTACTGCACCTTTTTATGTGCACGTGGCTCGCTAGTAGCGTCAATTCATAACTGGACAGTCGAGCACTAGTTAAGTGCTGTGTCTTGGTCCTATTTAACAATGTGTCTACTGCATGCGGGACCATCACGATTAGTGTATTATTCATTACTAGACCTGCAGACTGTCGAATGGAAACAGCTGCTGCTGCTGTGGCCCTTAAACAACTTGGCAATGCTCGTGCTACCGGATCCAAAGTTGACGAAAAATAGGCGCATGGCCGCTGTCTATCTCCGTATAACTGGGTCAGCACAGACAATGCACAGCCCTCCTTCTCGTGGACATATAATGTGAAAGGCTTACTGTAGTTGGGGTTACCTAACACAGGGGCCGAACATAATGCTGTGCGTAACTCGAGAAAACTTTTCTGACACTCTTCAGACCAGTGAATGGGATTGGGTGTATTTTTACACGTTAGTGCCAACAAGGGTTTGGCTAATAACGAAAAATTTGGGATCCACTGTCTACAGTACGATGTAATGCCCAAGAAAGCACGTACTTCTCTCTGTGTTCTTGGCACACTCAATTTCGCTATTGCCTGAATTCTTTCTGGGGTCAGCTTCCTTCCCTCCTTCGATAAGAGATGACCTAAGTAGGTCACTTCTTGTCGGCAATATTGAAGCTTGGAAAGTGACACCTTGTGATGCAGATCACATAGATGACGCAGTAATGTCAACGTGGCCATTTTACAAATTTTCTCAGTAACCGCAGCGATGAGCAAATCGTCCACGTACTGTACGAGAGTAGCACCTTTGGGCAGAACCATTGTGTCAAGTTGTGTTTTCAGAGCTTGACTGTATATTGAGGGGCTTTCACAGTAGCCCTGAGGAGCGCGTTTAAAGCGGAAGCTTCGACCTCCTAAACTAAAGGAAAAAATATCCCTGCTTTCCTCAACAATCGGGATACTGAAGAAAGCATTCTTCAGGTCAATCACCGAAAACCAGGAGGCAGAGGCTGGAATCATAGTCAATAATGTTGTAATGTCGGGGACAACTGGGAATTGTGGCACCACTATCTTATTTACTTCTCTAAGATCAATCACGAATCTATACACAGGTGGCTGAGAAGGGTCAGTTCGTTTTAAAACAGGCAGAACAGGACTATTGCAAATATTGCCTCGTGTTTCTTCAATCACGTCTTTTTCAATCAACTCGTAAACAATCGCTAGCAAAGCTTTTTCACCCTCATTGGATATTCTGTATTGGGGGATTCGTGGCATTTTGACATTCGACTTCAATGTTACAACATATGGTGGAATTTCTAAAAGACCTACATCATTTGGACCAGTAGCCCAAAGAATATCTGGGAGAAGTGCTAATTCTGCTGGAAGTGCATTTCTCGACAAATACATGGGAGAAACCACTTTCTTACCTAAAGTAAGTTTTACTCCCGAAGGAGAGCAGTACAAAGTCGCATACAATCTTTTTAGCAAATCTAATCCTAGCAAATTTTCACCACAACCTGTCGTCAAAATAAGGGGTGCTTCGAATTCACAAGGACCAACAGAAAGAGATAAAGGGTCAGAAATCGGATTTCTAACCGGGGCGCCAGAAAAACCTACGGAAACGTTCATTTCGCCAGACAAAGGTGCGCCAGGGAGTTTGGAGTGCATAATAGAACTCTTTGTAGCACCAGTATCCAACAGAAAAAGTTCTGACACACCTGATGTAATCACCTCAACGTAAGGTCTACTCTGATCTACTGGAACTGAAACGACTCCCTCTCTTCGTCTATGGCTGTCCTAGCAATCCTCATTTTCCCACTGCTCATTTTCTGTGTAATACTCATCAACGTAGTATTGAGCTGTCCTGTCAGATACGTTATTTTGCTGGTCAAACCTATTCATAGAGTTTTGTGGTGGAAGGGGACGTGCGTCCTGAGGGGCGTTTCCACGCCCTCTACCTCTAGGCGCTTGCTGACTACCACGACCTCTTACGCCAGAAATTCCATTTGCACGTTGTGGTAGGGCAGGACAGTTATATTTGTAATGACCCTCTTGTTTGCAATATAAACACTGGTTGGGACCTAAGCGGTGTTGAGTGTAATCGAATCTTTGCAAGTTTCTCTGATATTGTTGAGGCTGCTGAAAAGTGTTCTGGTAGTGATTCTGACCATTATTATTTTGATTACCACCACCACGTGGCGGATAGGCTTGCTGTAGCAAAACCTTCGTTTTGAGTTCTCTAGTTTTCTTTTCTACTTTATCTTTCTCATCTTTGTCTCTATTCTCGTAGTACTGTGCGGTAGCTAATATCTGGGCTGAAGATGAGACTGCCCAAGAACTTTCCGAATCTTTTAATTTCCTACACAAATCTGGAAGCAGATTGTGCACAAATTTATCGACAGACAATCTCTGACCACCTTCTGTGGTCATATCTTGACCGCTATGGTCAATGAAAGTTTCTTCAAATCTGGTGAAGAAATCTGAAACAGTTTCCTCTTTCTTTTGCTTGCATGCAGATAACTTATCCCAATTTACGCGTATTGCAGGCATTATCGTTTTCATGTAATCTACTATTCTACCAGGTAGTTCCGCTATCAGAGGCTCAGGCTTGGCACCACCAACTTGGCGTGCATCTGCAGCAGTAATATTAGCCCACGTGTCACCTAATTCCTGGTCATGATCTACATGACAAATGTTTCCCCATAAAGGCTGCGGACCAACGTTCCCGAATAACATATCGATATCGGCCAAATTCATTATACATGACCCAGCAGTTTGCGACAATTCTTTATAGTACCCTGCAGGATTTTTACGCGGATCTGGTAGTGTTTGTTTGAGTGCTAAAACTTCGGCTCGCTTCCATGGGACATGTACCCATACACGGTGAAAGTGTGGCAGGACAGGTGGGACAGCCGTCGCGTCACCCTCTCTCCACTGTGGGGGAACTTCTCTCATAGGGTATTGTCGTGACTTTTTCCTACTAGATGCACTAGATTCCGATGGTGACCCAGAACTGCTTCCCTTACTTCGATATGATAATAACATTTCAACTGCTTTTTCCACATCGGGACCTACGATCATACCCTCTCCAAACTTAAATCGTACACAACACATTTCTTGTGGGATGCATTCTCGATCATTGTCTTCTAAATCCTCGCCAAGAAAGACACACATCTGTTCGAAAACATATCTCTGTGTCGCTGTTTCCCATTGATGGAAGACTTCCATGACTGACTGTACATCATATTTTGCAGTGTCCAGGACCCATTTCCGAGCTAAACTATTCAGGGAATCTCTCTCTTGATAATCAGGCAGTTGACTTCGCAACTGTCTTCTTCCTATGTTAGGGGTCGTAGCAGGCGACCCGAAAAGAGGTAAAAGAAGATTAGTAACAGTGCTGGCCATTTTCTGCCGAATGGAAGGTGAAACTGAAGGACAAACAGATGGAAAAACGGGGTGAGATAAGGCGGGGGTAGAGATGGCAGAAGAGGTATCAGGAATAATAGATGTGATACTAGGCAAAATCGTAGAGGGGGCATTAGGAGATGTAGAAAGTATAGTAGGCAAAATCGTAGAAAACACAGGTGAAACAGAAGTGGTCGGTGGGCCTGGAGGAGGCTGCACCGAAGAAGTAGGAGCCAGCTGAAGAACAGCTGGTGGGTGCTGTGGAGGAGCAGGAGGCGCAGCTTGTGCAACTAAAGGTTGCGGGGGTGCTGTGGCATTCTGCGCATAGGGGGGTGGTGAAGTTAATAATTGCGACATTAATTGGTCTTTTTCACGCTCTTTTGCTGCCTCTTGCTGAAAAGACGGCAAAACTGGATAACACTTATCTATAGCCATTTTACGTTGCCTGTGCAACTGCTCATTTATCTGCTCTTCCTCATTATCTTTAAACTGCACAGCAGCTTGCATTACTGAAAGTCCCCCTTCTCTCTTATTTTTCTTAGCTAATTTAATTTCTTTTTGTTTGGCTTCTTTGCGCCATAAGCGGAAAGAGTCAAACATCGCCGGCCGGGCTTTCTTTTTGAAGAGTTTAACTTCAAGGTTGTCTAAGATTTCAGAATCAAAGCTACCATATTGGGGCCATTTTAAAACACCATCTTTCCTAGTGTATTTAATCCATACTTCGTTGTAAACGATGGGGCCTACCCCATGTTTAACATATAGCTCGTAAGTCGGAGTTCCAACTGGAGGAACCGGACATGAGTCCTCCAATCGGGAGTCCCTATAATTACTACCAAGACAAAACCAATTCCCAAGTCTAAGACTAGGCATCCTCGCTCTCTAGTCTAGTTCCAAAACTTCAAAGGAGTTATCGATTATGATATTTCTCGTGAATACACGAGTCCTTCGGTTATGGTGCTTGCAAGTACCAATAAAAACCTTTTGTATCTCCAAGATACCACAAAGTAAGTCCAACTAAGGACTGGGAGATGCTCCAATTATACTTAACTGAAAAATATCGATGGCGTCACCAGAAGACTCGTCTCAGCGTTTTGCTCTACCGAAAACTTCAAGGGTCCAACATCAGGGCGATAGCCAGGGCAGCAGTCCTTGTAGCCGTCGGGAAGCGGGGAACCTCGCAGCAAAGACCTTCGGACCACGTCGACATGCAGGGGTCGATGAGGTGGTGGGCCCTCCTCCGGAATTTCCACACGAAGCTCCTCACGATCTTCAGGCTGATTGGTACCATTGGAATCGCCCCACGTTGGGCGCCAATTGAGGTACTGGGTTTTTAAGAACCGGCACAGAACCGGTAACCCAGCGGTGCCAGGGGATCAACACCCAGAGACCTCGGGTTCTCCTGAGTCAGACCTACAGAAACTCAGAGTCTTCCAGGTGAAGTCAAAGATTAGTTTATTGGCTGCAACCAAGGTAACAGGGTCCTAGAAGTACAACACGGGTATATTCTCAGGAGACTGCACACTTTCACAAAGTCAGGCTTCTCTTCTTATACATTATTTTCAGCCTTGGGCAAAACATTCCTTGGATTCGTGGTATTTCATTTATAGTTACTGATTACAAAAGAAAAGCAGAGTCATGATGACATGTACATATTTCACATCGTGCTGCCCATAACAAATCATCCGGCAAGGCCCAACATTTCATCAGATATCGCTGGACCCCTAATAAAAACGGTCACCTCCCCTTCATAAAGTAAGTGAAGAAAAGGAGTGGAGAAAGATGTGAGCAAGATATGGCAGGTGTGCGCGCTGAAATGGTTTTATGGCTGGTTGAGCCTAGATGCTATCTTGCTCGGCCACTGGGAGGGAACTGACCTAATGAGTTCGGCCTGGGGCAATGGTTCTAACTTGTACTGGGGTCAGGGAGAAGTCGATTAAGGAGTATGTGTCCTTGTGGAATCAAATTCAACTGGATTAAGGCCTATGTAAAGGGCAACATGTAGCTAAGGGTTCAGAATGTAAATGACGATTTCGATGTGAAATCGTCACTCGAATACGCCGAAAATATATGTACTTGATGTACTCGTCATTCTCGGTCTTTTGATACCAAATTCGTCCGACTTCGACAAAGTTTTTATTCTCGAGTCCAGTACTATTATACGAATCCAGATTTTCAGAACCACAGACACATGAGCAGGTGGGCAATGAGGAATACCAACAACCACAATTCTCGCATATTGAAGAAGTCCTGTCTTGGTGTATTGGTTTGCAGCAATGACTGCTCAACTGGAAGGAAGACATATTTAAGACCTGCAGTATGTGACAAAGCAAGGCAAAAGCAGCAAAGTAAGTTTGAGGAAAAAGATACTTCTCCCGAATACTTGCAATTGCAATTGTCATTATTTTATAACAATATTATTAAATCACAAGCATTACTAAGGTATTAGAAAAAAGTGATGATGGAAATGGAGATTTCGGAGCCGATTAACAGATCGAAAGAAGCATATTGGTAAGAGCGACATACATTAAAGATCAGAGGCATTAAACAATAACAGAAGGGAGACATAAAAGGAAAGATATGACACATCCTCATGTCAGTATTGTTTGCATTCTAATATATTTCACCAATAGAAGGCCCAAGTAAAATCTTTCAAAGCATGAAATCCCAAATAAGTAAATAAAAATATCAAACGTAAGAAAAATTGTTGGAATAGATTACTTTAGAGAACAGATTAGTTGACTGATGAACCACACTTTTAGAGTCCTTAAGAATAGGGTTGATACTCTAGGGAGCATTAAACTTGTTACAGAGGAACTAAATATGACACAGTGGATTGCTGTGCTCAAAATTCTATCCAATCCTCCCACGCTGATGACACCCATGACTAACCTATACCCTTCAGCTACAGGGAGAAGAGTCTCAGCAGTAGGCCACCTCTAGAGCTTTCTTTGCCCTAGTTGAAAATCCCCAAGTGCACCCTATCACAACTACACCGCAGTGACATATATGTACATACACAAAAAGTGGTAACATTTTAGTGTAAATGCAAGTTACTTTGGTTAGTACCTTTAAAGCTTGCACTTTGAACTATCCTTTAGTAATAAAATCAGGTAATGATTTTGTGTGTTCAGGGTGACGGATGGTCATTGCCTAAAAATAAAAAAATTAAGCACCATGTAGGAAATTGGCATATTAGTTGAAGAGGGTGATAACCCACCTCATATAATAATCGCAATCCTTGTCAGGGGGAACCACTAAAGTCACTAAATAAACGCATGCTTAAACATCTGGTACTCCACATAGTCCACAATCACAATCTCCTTTGCTCTCAGTCCCATGATTCTAGACAATCCCTCACCTCAATGTACACAATCACAATCTCCATTAATCCAGTCCCATGGTCATGGGTGATCCTACTCCTCTGCTGTACATAATCACAATCTCCCTCATTCCTTGCCCTATGGTCC
Organism: Lissotriton helveticus; assembly: GCF_964261635.1. Classification (NCBI taxonomy): domain Eukaryota; kingdom Metazoa; phylum Chordata; class Amphibia; order Caudata; family Salamandridae; genus Lissotriton; species Lissotriton helveticus. The sequence continues at coordinate 491,021,042 of NC_136067.1, read as the reverse complement.
GAGATGATCCCTCACCTCCCCAGCACACTGTACACAATCTCCCATTCTCGAAGCCCCATTATTCCATCTCACTTTTAGATGATCTCAAACTGGTCTCTTTCTTACTTTATACACATAGTGCCTCATTATGATGTCGGTCCGAAAGGCTCTGAACAGAGTTTGGTTTGTCCGAATCTGTGTCGGAACCAGTTTTTCCGACTGACTCAGAAACATTTCTGACCGACTGATTACGATGTTAGGTAACCATTTGGTCCTTCTGACTGGGTTCCGACTGGCATTCAGAGGAACCGAGTCAGAAGGAGCCAACTCGTACGACTCTATGGACTTTGTTTCTGACCAACAGGCTATGATATCGGATTCCGACTGCCTTTCCGACTTGGTTTGTCTGGCACGGATTGGCTGTCGGAAACTGACTTTGGGGGCCCGTAGTTGGCCCTCCTTCAACAAGAGGCCTCCCGTTGGGGCCTGTGGGGGAACCAATAGGACCCCTCTTTGCAACCATGTACAGTGTTGCAGGCACCATGGGGTGCCCGCAGCAGGGTGCACGATTTTCCGCAACCATCCCTTTCTTTGATGTGAACCTGTGTTGTCTGTCTGAACACAGGCTCTCATTGAAGTGAATGGAAGTCTGACCAAACAGTGTTCGGAACCATCGTAATCGATTGGTCGGACTCCCCTAATCCGATACGGTCGGAAACCATTCCCACACCGAGTCGGTAGGAATGCTTTTTGACTGACATTGTGATGAGTCCCAAAGTTTTTCTCTAGCTTGGGCCGCACTCTATAAATACACTTAATTATAGAGATAGTAATCTCTGCGCTAATACAAACTATTTATGTCCCTTGTGTTCTTTATACACCGCTTGCTAACTCAGTACAAAGTTTGCCTTCTTTCGAATGGTCTCTTTTACTCTTTTTCTTTGTACCTGTCTTACATCTGAATCGAAAATCTGGCAACTGGACTTATGAGCATGGTTAACTGCATTTCAAACGCTGCTGCCTTATCCACATAAATGTAAATGTGCTGCGCTTGTCACCTAAACTAGCATCTGCTGCATATTTTTCACATTTTAACAAAAATATGTTTCTAACTTATTTTGATCAAATATCATTAAGTGACTGCATATGGAATGCTTGATGTTTTAAAATCTTAACATATCACCTCTCAGCTGTTGATTGCTATATTCAGTCATTTAAGGAGATGCCCAGTCATTTAGGCCCTGATTACAAGTATAAATGCTATTTACGGCACCTAATAAATAAGGATACCACAGAGTATGCTTTTTATTGGGTGCGATAAATAGCACCTATCACGGCTTTCAGGGGAGTAACATGTGGATTCTGATGTTTAAAACAACAAAATCTGTATGATACTGTAAATACAATATGCTTTTCCCTGTTAAATTTTGGCAACATGTAACTGAAATTGAAAAAAGATTGAGGTATTTAAGCATCTGATAATTATCAAATGAATTAAATACAAAAAACTCATAATTCCGACCCCTGCACAACAGGGATTTATGCACGGATTCGGAAAACAATGACCCACTTGTAACCAGTCCCAGGGCCCGGAGATGACTCTTGTCTTCAGTGTGATTCAACCAACGTGGAAAGAAGGATTTACTATCTTGAAAATATTTTGTATAACTATTTACAATGTTCATGTTTACATCAATAAATAGTTCTCAATGCAGCACTAATATCAAGAAGGAATTTAGGCTTCAGAAGAATCTAAAAGATGTTGTACCTCTCTTTAAGGTGCTTCATAGTGAGATATTTACATAATGAAAATTAAGTGTACTGTACTGTTCTGCTGGGCTGCTTCTTAATGGAAAGAGACACTTCAAGAGACCGCACAGAATAAACAAAGGATAAGCCAGAAACTGTAAACAGGTTTTTGAATGAAACTGAGATGCGTTAAATATAGTAGGCGGAGACGGAGTGTGGTTGAGGGCAGGGGGGCTCAGAGTAGAAGTCTTGCCATAGATAATGTTATGTAAATGTAACTTGTATATGAACATACATGTGCATTACCTACTGGCGGTCGCCAGTAGGTAGATATAGTTAGGACCTTGTTTCTATTGAAAAAGCATTTTTTCCCAATACCTTTGGTGCCGGTAGACGAATCTTTGCAAATTTTTCAAAACTAGTGAGGTGCTCCGGTCAGCTCCTATCTTGAAAGTTTCGGGGTGATTCGGCAAGCGGGGGCCGAGAAAAAAGGGGGTCCCAAAACATGTTTTCTCCATTTTAATTCCTATAGGAAACTAAAAATATAGAGATCGGAAAATCAATTTCCCATAGGAAACTTTAGACACAGTTACAGCCTAAACTGCTGAACGGAATTACACCAAATTTGGCACAAAGAGACCTTTTTCTTAAATGGTGTAAATCCGTTCAGTAGTTGCTGATAAAATCCAAAAATAAAAGTTTCGATACTTAGAGGCACGGAGGATCCGTGAACCCTCCCGATCACAAGCTTGATTCTAATTGGCTGTCAACACTACAAACCAGGAAGTGTTGGCAGTCATCTTGTGCCTCGGTAACCGAGGCACAAGAAAACAGAAAAAGAAACGCAAAAAAAAAGAAAAGGGGGCAGGGTAGAAACACCCTGACCCCCTAGGCCTGCTCAGGGGGTGCCACAATGACCCCCCAGGGCCCAAAAAAGCATTTTTAAAATAAAAAATCAGCTGAATTCGCGCTGGGTGCACAAATGCGGCCAAGAAAAAAGAAAGTAAAAAAACAAAGCGCAGGCTCTCGCGCTTTGTTTAATTGAAGCCCCCGGCTAGGCCAGGTCCCGGGGGCAGTAAAAAAATGTATGGGGACAGCCCCAATCCCCCCACACTGCCCCAGGGACCGCCACCCCGAGGCTTTTCATAAATATTTGCGAGGGCACATGGCCCCCCCGCAGCCCCCGGGACCCCCACCCACCGGGGCTTGTTTTTAAAAAAAATTAGACCCCCCAAGCCCCGGGGACTTAATTATAATCACGGGGGAACAGTGCCCCCCCCGCAGCCCCGGGGACCGCCGACCGTAAAAAAAATATATATACCTGTGTGGGGGGGCTCAAGCCCCCTCATGCCCCGGGGACCACCACCTCCCCGGGGCTATTGAGATGGGGGCTGCGCTGCCCCCTCCTGGAGCCTGTGATGGCCCTGGGGACCACCACTCCCCAGGGCCGGCTCCTGCTGTGTCTCCGGGTGCCCACCCCCGGGACACTGCTGTTTGTCGGAGCAAACTGTGGTTTGGATTTTGGAAACCTGCTCTCTCTTCCAAAATTCCAACCACATTGCTTTTCCACACGGGGAGCTTCCCGTGTGGAAAAGCAAAGCCGGCTCCCGCAGGAGGCGGGGAGCCAGCTGGGACCGTGGGGGCATTGGGGATCCCCCCACGGTCCCCAACAAGAAGCCAGGCCCCAGGAGAGGAGTGGCCCAGGAGGGGGGCCACGTGGGGGCCCCATCCCCATATTTGGGGAGGGGGGCCCCATCCCCAAATATGGGGATGGGGTCTCCGGCGCCATTCATGGTCTGAGGTGGGGGGGCAAGTAAGCCCTCCTCCATAATAATGAAAAAAGTTTGCCCATGCCCTGGGGAATGGGGTCCCCGGGGCCCAAAATTGGCCACGGGAAGGGGGCCCACGCAGCCCCCTTTCCGTTAATATATATATATATATATATTTTTTTTAATGGGGGTCAGGCCCTGGAGATGGGGTCCCCAGGGCCCAAAAAGAGTACCCCTTCCCAAAAAAATATTAAAAACACAACTCGCAATCGTGCCGGAGGCCCCGCCCCCTCCCAGCAACACTCTGCAAACACGCCCTGTGGCGCCTTTTAAGTTGGGATATTAATTCCCCATCAATACTGGAGGTCCCTGGGGGACAACTATCCCACCAGGTACCTCCAGTAAGCGTCACAGGGCTGCGTTGCAGAGTGGTGGTCCAGGCCATGCCCCTTTTGACACCTCTCTACAACGCAGCTCGGTGGCGCTTACTGGAGGTACCTGGTGGGCTAGTTGGACCCCAGGGACCCTCAGGATTCAAGGGGACTTTATCCCCTAACTTAAAACGTGCCACAGGGCGCGTTTGCACAGTGGTGAAGGGAGGGGGCGGGGCGGGGCCTGAGGTGACATGTGTGCAAACACACCCTGTGGCACATTTTAAGTTGGGGGATTAAGTGCCTTTGAATCCTGAGGGTCCCTGGGGTCCAATGAGCCCACCAGGTACCTCCAGTAAGCGCCACAGAGCTGAATTGCAGAGAGGTCTAACCCTTTCACCCCCACTCTGCAAACACGACTACTAGTTAAAGTAGCATATTTCTGTTCCTCTGACTTAGAGGTAATTTTAACCCCCCTGTCCTATTATGTACTAGGGGCTTACAGAGGAGGTCATGCTAACCACAGGGGTACCCCAACGCATAGTGTTCCCTAGTGTATGTAGGTGTTTTCACTGTATTCTAAGTGTCTTTTAGCATAGCACTGGCTCTAGGCCTGGTTAGTAAGAGTCAGTTACCATTAGTACCCGTCAGAAAAGTTGTGGGCACAGGATGATTTTGCAACAAGGCCTCTTTCTGCTCCTCTGTTGGTTCCATCTGCACATGTCTTGCTTCTTCCTGCACTTTCCTTCGTCTTTGTGGACTTCTGTTACTTCTTTCTGCACTTCTTTTGCTTCTTTCTGTGTGTTTTTTCTTCTTTCTTCACATGTCCTACCTCTGTAGGCATAGTTAGAAACTAGCATTTAAAACACCTTTGAAATTTACTTAAAAAACCATAGGTTTCAGGCACGTTATAGTTAGAAATTAGCATTTAAAAAACCTCAGAAATTCCCAGAAAGAACCATAGGTTTCAGAGGTGTTATAGTTTGTTGGACATTTCACTCGTACAAAACCATAGAAATTCCCCTGTTATAGTTAGTTCAGCTAACTATAACTCGCGGCCCCGCAATGCACTGCCATATATACTATAACGTGCCTGAAACCTATGGTTTTTTAAGTGAATATATATATATATATATATATATATATATATATATATATATATATATATTCACTGAAAAAACCATAGGTTATAGACCATATATAGTTAGGAATTTGCATTTACAAAACCTTGAAAATTCACTGAAAAAACCATAGGTTAGAGACCATATATAGTTAGCTGGACATTTTATTGACATAAAACCAATGAAATTCCATATATAGTTAGTTGCACTAACTATATATCGCGCACCCGCAATCCACTGCTGATGATGTCACATATTACATCATTCATGACATGGTCAGTGACATCACTGATGACATCACTGATGACATCTCAAATGACATCACTGATGACATCACTGATGACATCTCAAATGACATCACTGATGACATCATCTAGTGTCTGTGTGTTTTTTTAAAGTTTAAATATGTTTTACATATTGAAGAATGAGTGGATGTATGGAAGACTGAGTGTGTGTGTGGCTGGCTGGGAGGTGTGTGACTCTGTGCATATCAATGTGTACTTGTATCAGTGATTGTATAAGAGAGTAAGTATGTGTTAGTATATGTGTGAAAAAGTATGGTGTTCTGTGTTTAACTGTATAGATGAGGAAATCGAAGTGTGATTGATTCTTCACAGGACTGACTAGGTGTATGAGTGCATATGATAGTGTTGTAATAATGAGTGACTGTATGTATGAGTGATTGTATGGGTGAATGAGTGAATGTGTGTGTAGACGTAGGAATCAGTGAGTGCGTATGTAGTAACTGGTATTGGTGTGTCATGATGTCATCAGTGATGTCATTTGAGATGTCATCAGTGATGTCATTTGAGATGTCATCAGTGATGTCATCAGTGATGTCACTGAAGTATGGTGTTCTGTGTTTAACTGTATAGATGAGGAAATGGAAGTGTGATTGATTCTTTACAGGACTGACTAGGTGTGTGAGTAACTCCATGGATGAGTGGCAGTGTGTGAGTGTCTGCATAGGTGTATGAGTGCATATGATAGTGTTGTAATAATGAGTGACTGTATGTATGAGTGATTGTATGGGTGAATGAGTGAATGTGTGTGTAGACGTAGGAATCAGTGAGTGCGTATGTAGTAACTGGTATTGGTGTGTCATGATGTCATCAGTGATGTCATTTGAGATGTCATCAGTGATGTCATCAGTGATGTCATTTGAGATGTCATCAGTGATGTCATCAGTGATGTCACTGACCATGTCATGAATGATGTAATATGTGACATCATCAGCAGTGGATTGCGGGTGCGCGATATATAGTTAGTGCAACTAACTATATATGGAATTTCATTGGTTTTATGTCAATAAAATGTCCAGCTAACTATATATGGTCTCTAACCTATGGTTTTTTCAGTGAATTTTCAAGGTTTTGTAAATGCAAATTCCTAACTATATATGGTCTATAACCTATGGTTTTTTCAGTGAATTTCGTTGGTTTTTTAAAAGCTAATATCTATAGCTGTAAAATATATTCTTTATTACGTGACGTATCACGTAGCCACGTGAGACGCCTCATGACGCGTCTCATAACCATGACGTATCGGCTCTGCAGCGCAAACAAAACCCGTAACGTAAGCGTGCAGGAGCACGCTTACAGATATATATATTTTTTTTAACCTTAATTAGACAAAATCCACACGTGCACATATCTTGAGGCCTTGCAAAGGCACATCAAACAAACAGTCCCTACAATTTTGCCAAGTTTGCTGGAAATCTATTCCCTTCATTTTTTTTTTACTGTTTCTCTTGGTTTTCCCCTTGTTACGCTTACCGGGACGCTACCCGGTACGCGAACCGGACGCTCCAAAAACACAAGATGGCGGACTCCCGTTACGCTGCCGGTTAGCTGCCCAGTTCACGTACCGGGAAGCGCCTCTACCGCGAAAAATCGCGGGGGACTTTAATATCCCCCTCATCAATCCTAGGGGGTCAGGAGGGGTCTACCTTGCCCCCTTTCCTTCATTTCCCCCTTCGTTTTTCACCACATCTTGTCTCTCGATCCTACCGAGAGACAAGATGGCGGCCGCTCCGGACTGTTTAGAATGTTGACAGACACCGGAGAGCCAATCCGCTTCGCTTCGCGAAGTTCCGTTACGCGTCAGGTACGCGAACCGGGGCGCTAACCGGAGCGCTGTCACAGATATATATATTTTTTTTAAACGTTAATTTCTCAAAATCCACTGGAGCACATATATTGAGACATAGCAAAGGCACGTCGGGCAAACCATATCTACAATTTTGCCAAGTTTCATGTAAATCTATTCAGCCGTTCGATCTAAAAGTGAGTCCAACCGCCCTATGGAAAAATGAATGTGAAAAACGCGTTTTGGTACCCCCCTTTTTTCTCGGCCCCCCCTTGACGAAACCCCCCCCAAATTTTCAGGGGCTGCTCAGAAACAAAATGTGCCATTTTCCTGAAAATGTCAGCCAATTCCGTCCACAAACGCCAATGTTATTAGACATAGAATTTTCAGAAATCCCATAGAGAAAAAATCCTAACTATATATACCCACTGGCTATCGCCAGTAGGTAATATACATATATAAACATATATAATCTGCATATCTATATAAATATAAATGCATGCATACATATACATATATGCATACATATGCATGTTATTTACATGAAAGTTTTAAAAACACTAATAAAAGCAAAGCTAAAAAGCCACCTCATTACAAACAGAATGGCTTTAACTTAAACGAGGGCGAGATCTATTGCATTTTCAATGCTTGTTTACTTTGGTTCTATCAAGAAGGCATTCAGATGTGTCACACATTTGCCATAAATTCTGAATGTTAGCACTCTAGTTGCTCATTAGATCACTGTAGTAAAGCTAGTGCTCACCAGGGAAGTCTGCTGCTAATCATGGTTTGCAGCCATTTTCCCGCATTTTTTATCCCGCAGACTTTCAGTCCGCATACCATTATCCCGCAAGGTCATTGACCTCGCATACCATTATCCTGCACTTTTTCAAAACGCATGTGCATTTATCGCGCATGCCTTTACAAAGAATTACGTTTTAAAGGCATGTATGGTAAATGCATTTGCGTTGTGAAAACCACGATGACTAGAGAGGTAAGTGGGTTTGTGTTAATTTTTTCATGGGTTAGTGATTGTGTAGTGTAGTGTTGTGTAGTGTAGTGTTGTGTTAGTATAGTGTAGAGTTGTGGTGGTTGTTTAGTGTAGGGTCATGCTGGGGGTAGTGTTTTAGGGTTTAGGGTTGTGTTGTAGTGTTTGCGTAGTGTAGGGTCATGCTGGGGCTAGTGTTTTAGGGTTTAGGGTAGTGTTGTAGTGTTTGCGTAGTGTAGGGTCATGCTGGGGGTAGTGTTTTAGGGTGTAGGGTAGTGTTGTAGTGTTTGCGTAGTGTAGGGTCATGCTGGGGGTAGTGTTTTAGGGTTTTGGGTAGTGTTGTAGTGTTTGCGTAGTGTAGGGTCATGCTGGGGGGTAGTGTTTTAGGGTTTTGGGTAGTGTTGTAGTGTTTGCGTAGTGTAGGGTCATGCTGGGGGGTAGTGTTTTAGGGTTTAGGGTAGTGTTGTAGTGTTTGCGTAGTGTAGGGTCATGCTGGGGGTAGTGTTTTAGGGTTTAGGGTAGTGTTGTAGTGTTTGCGTAGTGTAGGGTCATGCTGGGGGGTAGTGTTTTAGGGTTTAGGGTAGTGTTGTAGTGTTTGCGTAGTGTAGGGTCATGCTGGGTGTAGTGTTTTAGGGTTTAGGGTAGTGTTGTAGTGTTTGCGTAGTGTAGGGTCATGCTGGGGGTAGTGTTTTAGGGTTTAGGGTAGTGTTGTAGTGTTTGCGTAGTGTAGGGTCATGCTGGGGGTAGTGTTTTAGGGTTTAGGGTAGTGTTGCAGTGTTTGCGTAGTGTAGGGTCATGCTGGGGGTTGTATTTTAGGGTTTAGGGTAGTGTTGTAGTGTTTGCGTAGTGTAGGGTCATGCTGGGGGTAGTGTATTAGGGTTTAGGGTAGTGTTGTAGTGTTTGCGTAGTGTAGGGTCAAGCTGGGGGTAGTGTTTTAGGGTTTAGAGTAGTGTTGTAGTGTTTGCGTAGTGTAGGGTCATGCTGGGGTGTAGTGTTTTAGGGTTTTGTGTAGTGTTATAGTGTTTGCGTAGTGTAGGGTCATGCTGGGGGTAGTGTTTTAGGGTTTAGGGTAGTGTTGTAGTGTTTGCGTAGTGTAGGGTCATGCTGGGGGTAGTGTTTTAGGGTTTAGGGTAGTGTTGTAGTGTTTGTGTAGTGTAGGGTCTTGCTGGGGTGTAGTGTTTTAGGGTTTTGGGTAGTGTTGTAGTGTTTGCGTAGTGTAGGGTCATGCTGGGGGTAGTGTTTTAGGGTTTAGGGTAGTGTTGTAATGTTTGCGTAGTGTAGGGTCATGCTGGGGGTAGTGTTTTAGGGTTTAGGGTAGTGTTGTAGTGTTTGCGTAGTGTAGGGTCATGCTGGGGGTAGTGTTTTAGGGTTTAGGGTAGTGTTGTAGTGTTTGCGTAGTGTAGGGTCATGCTGGGGGTAGTGTTTTAGGGTTTAGGGTAGTGTTGTAGTGTTTGTGTAGTGTAGGGTCATGCTGGGGGTAGTGTTTTAGGGTTTAGGGTAGTGTTGTAGTGTTTGCGTAGTGTAGGGTCATGCTGGGGTGTAGTGTTTTAGGGTTTTGCGTAGTGTTGTAGTGTTTGCGTAGTGTAGGGTCATGCTGGGGGTAGTGTTTTAGGGTTTAGGGTAGTGTTGTAGTGTTTGCGTAGTGTAGGGTCATGCTGGGGTGTAGTGTTTTAGGGTTTAGGGTTGTGTTGTAGTGTTTGTGTAGTGTAGGGTCATGCTGGGAGTAGTGTTTTAAGGTTTAGGGTAGTGTTGTAGTGTTTGTGTAGTGTAGGGTCATGCTGGGGGTAGTGTTTTAGGGTTTAGGGTTGTGTTGTAGTGTTTGTGTAGTGTAGGGTCATGCTGGGGGTAGTGTTTTAGGGTTTAGGGTAGTGTTGTAGTGTTTGCATAGTGTAGGGTCATGCTGGGGTGTAGTGTTTTAGGGTTTTGGGTAGTGTTGTAGTGTTTGCGTAGTGTAGGGTCATGCTGGGGGTAGTGTTTTAGGGTTTAGGGTAGTGTTGTAGTGTTTGTGTAGTGTAGGGTCATGCTGGGGGTAGTGTTTTAGGGTTTAGGGTAGTGTTGTACTGTTTGTGTAGTGTAGGGTCATGCTGGGGGTAGTGTTTTAGGGTTTAGGGTAGTTTAGTTGTTTAGTGTATGCTAAAGGCATATTCGTTCTAAAAGTTTTCGTTATTTTAATTTGCGGCCTAATAGTACATGCAGGATTTTTTTTGCGGACTGATGGTATGCGGGATTTCGTTATATATTCGCTAATCATACTTTCTATGGCAAAATGAACCCCCTCATTTTGTTCCTTTTGAAATTAAATGTTTTAAGAGTTACCACTTTATTCCAATCAAGATGGCTTCAGGTGTGCCATACCTTTGTAATAAGTAGGACTGTTAGCACTCTAGTTGTTCTTTAGAACACTCTGGGACATTCTGTCATTGGGCTATAGTTGGGCTACATCTGGCTGATATTTGGGCTACATTTGTTTTTTTTGTCTCTGGTGGCCATCTTTGGGCTACATTGGGCTACATTGGGCTACATTGGGCTACATTTGGGCTCCAACATATATATAGCCCAATGTAGCCCAATATATATTTTTCAAAGTTAATTTTCGTAAAAACCACTGGAGCCTATATCTTGAGACATAGCAAAGGCACATCGGGCTACCAGTCCCTACAATTTTGCCAAGTTTGGTGTAAATCCATTCAGCCGTTCGGGCTAAAAGTGAGGCCAACCGCCCTATGGAAAATTGCATGGGAAAAACACGTTTTGGGACCCCCCTTTTTTCTCGGCCCCCCCTTGACGAAACCCCCCCAAATTTTCAGGGGCTGCTCAGAAACAAAATGTTCCATTTTCCTGAAAATTTCAGCCAATTCTGTCCTCAAACGCCAAAGTTATTCGACATAGAATTTTCAAAAATCCCATAGGAAAAAAATCCTAACTATATATACCTACTGGCTATCGCCAGTAGGTAATATTACCTACTGGCGGTCGCCAGTAGGTATATATAGTTAGGATTTTTTCTCTATGGGATTTTTGAAAATTCTATGTCTAATAACTTTGCCGTTTGTGGACGGAATTGGCTGAAATTTTCAGGAAAATGGCACATTTTGTTTCTGAGCAGCCTTTGAAAATTTGGGGGGGGTTCGTCAAGGGGGGGCCGAGAAAAAAGGGGGGTCCCAAAACGCGTTTTTCCCATGTTAATTTCCATAGGGCGGTTGGCCTCACTTTTAGCCCGAACGGCTGAATGGATTTGCACGAAACTTGGCAAAATTGTAGGGACTGGTAGCCCGATGTGCCTTTTGTAGGTCTCAATATATGTGCTCCAGTGGATTTTGAGAAATTAACGTTTAAAAAAAGATATATATCTGTAAGCGCGGACCGGGCAGCGGCCTAGGACGCGTACTTTTCGCGCAACGGAGCTTTGTGAAGCGAAGCTGATTGGTTCTCCGGCGTCTGTCAACATTCCAAACAGTCCGTAGTGGCCGCAAACAGTCCGTAGTGGCCGCCATCTTGTCTCTCGGTAGGATCGAGAGACAAGAGGAGGCCAAAGCGAAGGGGTAAATGACCATAAGGGGGAATAGTAGATCCTCGCTGACCCCCTAGGTTTGATGTGGAGGTTTTAAAAGGGCCCCGCGGGGCAAAAAAAAAAAATTATAATAATAATCTTACGGCTGAATGGATTTGCACGAAACTTGGCAAAATTGTAGGGACTGGTAGCCCGATGTGCCTTTGCTAGGTCTCAATATATGTGCTTCAGTGGATTTTGAGAAATTAACGTTCAAAAAAAGATATATATCTGTAAAAGCGCACCGCTTCGCGTACTTTTCGCGTTACGGAGCTTTGCGAAGCGAAGCTGATTGGCTCTCCGGTGTCTGTAAACATTCCAAACAGTCCGTAGCGGCCGCCATCTTGTCTCTCGGTAGGATCGAGAGACAAGAGGAGGCCAAAGCGAAGGGGCAAATGACCATAAGGGGGCATAGTAGATCCTCGCTGATCCCCTAGGTTTGATGTGGAGGTTTTAAAAGGGCCCCGCGGGGCAAAAAAAATAAATAATAATAATAATCGAACGGCTGAATGGATTTGCACGAAACTTGGTAAAATATTAGGGACTGGTAGCCCGATGTGCCTTTGCTAGGTCTCAATATATGTGCTTCAGTGCATTTTGAGAAATTAACGTTCAAAAACAAGATATATATCTGTAACAGCGCTCCGCTTCGCGGAGATAAAATTATATCTGTATTACCTAGCTGTTGCTAACACCAGTTAGCGACGGCTAGTAGGAGATAGCGACCATCTTGGGCCCCACTTTGCATGTGAGTGATATTTATCACTAATGACATGCAAAGTGGGCATGCCAAGATGTTAGCGACTGGAAACAGTCGCTAACATCGCTATCTCCTATTATCAACTTTTGGAAATATTCGAGATAAGCGCGAATATCTCCAAAAAGTAACAGCTGCCCTGAGCAGTTCTTAGCCATGTTATCCTATGGGAGGTGGATAACATGGCTAAGAGGATTAGCTCGGTAATGCATGAATATCGCTGAGTTTTCAGCGATATTAATGCATTGCGGTCGGTTTTTATCGTATTTGCGATAAACTTTGATAATAGCAAGGTTTATCTGCGATAATTTCTGACGGTAAAAAAATCTTTGCAATGCATCGTTAGGGATAAATATCGCTTAACTTTGGTAATATGCCCCAACGTCTGTTAACGTTCGATTCGAAGGAAATCAGGAAGTGTTGAAAAACATTGTCTGCGCCATCTTGTCTTTTTTCAAATGCCACACTTTTGTCGTGCACGGCAGCCATTTTAGATGCCTTGACCAGACCCACTCTGTGCACGCTGTCGATCCTTAGCATGGCTCCCCACCCTCGCAAGCATCTCCCCCAGGCAGTGGTCACCCCCGCTCTCTGTCTTATGCATGGGTAATAAACCTCCCCCCATCTGCGCTGCTCTTTCCTGAGAATCACACCCTGTGCCCGCCCGACACCTCCCTTTCGCCCTATTCACTACTGCACCCTCTGACACTCCTTTTCCTCTGTGTCCGATTGTCCAGGCTGGTCCTAGGGTATCAGCTAGCCCTGCAGATGTAGTTTATGGCCACAGCTGTAAAGATTCACCCCTCTTCAAAGGAGTTATAGTAGATCAAGGCCCACACTCGATGAGATCCGTCACAGCAGAAGCGTTGCTATTATCTGAAAACCATCCTGTATTGTGATTGGGGAGGGGACCGAGCGTGAAGCGGAAGATTCCAGGGATGACTCTTTGTACATCAAAGTTTTTACAATTATGTGTCACATTAAAAATATATAGCACTCCGACAAAGTAGTAAGATTATAAAACTTTAATAATTTATAAATATATACAAGAAAACAAAAATAGTAATAACATATAAACATTTTTAGGGAAAAAGAACGAAGTAGCGGTCGGCTGTGCGAATAGTCCCAACGCAGCACAACGTCCAGATTTCCGGCGTGGGGCGGGTCATCAGTAGCAAACTGTTGTGCGAATAGTTCCAAGGCAGCAGAACGCGCTGAAATCTAGATGACACGAAAGTGATGTCTAGTAAGTTGCCACCCAGCAAATAACGGCGTGGGGCGTCGCGGGGGGTGGGTCTTCAGTAGCAAACTGTTGTGCGAATAGTTCCAAGGCAGCAGAACGATGGCACCAAGGTGATGTCCAGTAAGTTGCCGCACTGGTTTTGGTATCCTACAATGCTGCTCCGAATAACGGCGTGGGGCGCCCCGGGGGAGGCGGCGTGAACGGGCCTCTCCAGGTGGAGTGTCATCTGTTGTAGTGGGGCGCCCCTTTACCGTTTCAGTTGCCATTCCGTCCGTTTTTGGTCCACTGTGTCAAAAGCCGCAATTCAGCTGAGTTGCGCCCACTCTTGCGGTGCAGCGATAGGCGGCTGTCACAGGACTCTCAAAATGGCGGCAGGCTCTTTCCTTTTTGGGCCTGGTCCACTGAAATGGCCCTGGGACACCTTGGAAATCGGACGCTTGTCTGCTAGGTCTTGGACCCCATTCTCGAAAGCGTCCCCTCCGCCTTGAGAATTCATCAAAAGTTTTGGGGGCCCCGACTCCTGCAGGCTTCTGGTGGGGAGCGGCTGCCATGATTGCTCGCGGAATGACTACGACGGAGCTACGAGATGGTGGTGCTCTCATGCTGACGCCAGCTTCAGTCTGAAACATCCAGAAACAAGGTGGGGCTTTCATCGTTTGGAAAAAAAAAAAGTTTTCATCCAATGAAAAGTGTTGTTTTTAGGTCATATGATCAAGCCTTCCATCATTAGGAAACCAAAAGTAAAATGAACCAATGAAAAGTTTTATAAACAAGTCACATGACCTGTTATGCGGCATAGGGTATAAAATGCGGAGAAAATACGTTGGCACGTGAGGCGGCGTCAGTAGCGGACCGATGTGCGAATAGGCCGAAGGCAGCACAACGCGCCAAGATCCGGATGGCACCGAGGTGGTGTCCAGCAAGTTGCAGCACTGGTGTGGCCATCCTACAATGTTGAAAGTCGGCGTGGGGCGCCCCGTTGGCCTGTGAGTTTGCGTCAGTAGCGGACCGATGTGCGAATAGGCCGAAGGCAGCACAACGCGCCAAGATCCGGATGGCACCGAGGTGGTGTCTAGTAAGTTGCCGCACTGGTGTGGCCATCCTACAATGCTGAAAGTCGGCGTGGGGCGCCCTGTTGGCCTGTGAGATGGTGTCAGTAGCGGACTGATGTGCGAATGGGGCCAAAGGCAGCGCAACAATATTTTCTGACGAGAAGACACCACAAGGCGCTGAGATGCCAAGATCCGGATGGCACCGAGGTGATGTCTAAGTTGCGGACTGATGTGCGAATGGGGCCAAAGGTAGCGTAACAATATTTTCTGTATGGAAGATACCACTAGGCGTTGAGATGCCAAGATTCGGATGGCACCGAGGTGATGTCTAGCAAGTTGGTGTGGTCATCCTACAATGCTGAAACTCGGCGTGGGTCGCCCCATTAGCCTGTGAGATGGCGTCAGTAGCGGACCGATGTGCGAATAGGCCGAAGGCAGCACAACGCGCCAAGATCCGGATGTCACAGTGGTGGTTTCATAGTTGAGAGGCACTTCATCTGCAGTGGGGCGCCGAGATCCGGATGGCACCGAGGTGATGTCTAGCAAGTTGCTGTACTGGTGTGGTCATCCTACAATGCTGAAAGTCGGCGTGGGGCGCCCCATTAGCCTGTGAGATGGCGTCAGTAGCGGACTGATGTGCGAATGGGGCCAAAGGCAGCACAACGCGCCAAGATCCGGATGGCACCGAGGTGGTGTCCAGCAACTTGCCGCACTGGTGTGGCCATCCTACAATGCTGCGCCGAAAGTCGGCGTGGGGCGCCCCGTTGGCCTGTGAGTTCGCGTCAGTCAGTGGGGGCTGTTTGAGGATCTGACTGCATTGGAAAGCAATGTGATGCTGTGCGTCGCCCCCAAGATGGAGGTTCCTCGGCTGCAGTGGGGCGCCCCTTGGTGTTTCACTCGCTATGCAGCTGAGTTGCGTGCGCACTTGTGGCGAATAGGCCGAAGGCAGCACAACGCGCCGAGATCTGGATGGCACCGAGGTGGTGTCCAGCAATTTGCCGCACTGGTGTGGCCATCCTACAATGCTGCGCCGAAAGTCGGCGTGGGGTGCCCCGTTGGCCTGTGAGGTGGCGTCAGTAGCGGACCGATGTGTGAATAGGCCGGAACCAGCACAAGGCGCCAAGATCCGGATGGCACCGAGGTGGTGTCATAGTTGAGAGTTCTGAGCAGCGCTTGTAACACTGTCTGAAGCTTATTTGCACCTGCTGCAGCTTCACTATTGCCCTGGTGTGGCCTAAGATCGCCCATGACATAGGCGGCCACCTCCCGGGGTCCGGCGGAACTTTTTTCCTTTTCCTTTCTGCATCTTGTCCCAAATTCGTTTGACCTGAAGACACGACCAGGTCCCTGAATGTGTGCAGGGGGACGCTATTGATTGAATCAAAATGGCGGCTTCACACAAAGCTGACTCAAGCGTTTTCTGGTGGTTTCATAGTTGAGAGGCACTTCATCTGCAGTGGGGCGCCGAGATCCGGATAGCACCGAGGTGATGTCTAGCAAGTTGCTGTACTTGTGTGGTCATCCTACAATGCTGAAACTCGGCGTGGGTCGCCCCATTAGCCTGTGAGATAGCTGTTCTTTGGATTTGGGCCTGGTCCACTAAAATGGCCCTGGGACACCTAAGAACTCGAACGCTCGATTTTTTTTTCCTTTCCTGTACATGCAAAAAAAGGTAAATGCCCGGTATGTTACACGCTTCATCTGCCACGATGAACTCTCCAGAGGAACCGAAAAAATATATAGTTGTGGTAACTATACCATGCATCGTCATATGGAGAGGTGGCACCAATTAATTATAGTGCTGCATAAAAGAGAGATTTGGAGGAGAACCCCTGACCTGCTAGTACATTCATCAAAGAAGTGGCACTGAGAGCTTCAGAGGCAAGGGAAACGGTCCCAAATATTTAGAAGAACTTTGGAAAGATTAAAATGACATGTTTAGATTGTGGTAAATTAATTTCATGTGGGCAGATGAGTGTTACTCTAATAAATACAGCATATGAACATCATCATAGTCGATGGTTGGTAGAGACATTTTGACTATATCCTGGACCTGCCCGTCCTCGCCCAAAATGGCGCCGGAATAAATGGGACTCGTAACTCCTTGTTGTGTACTGGTTGCAGAACCTTGAAATCACGAGATACGTATGCAGTTTTGAAGCACATGGCGGGCGGGGACGAGAATTGATTGAATATTTCGACATCCCTATTGATATTAAGTTCTGATGTGTTATTGATTACTGTACTGTTGAAAGTTCGAATTAACGTCACCCATGGTACTTGCCCGCAAATGTATATCTAGATAATTTTATTGTAACTGGCCCTGTCGTATTTTAATTATAAAATGTACGTCCACCGATTCCGTAACTGTTAGACACCTTAGTTCTTGCAACCTAATGGCCCGCCCGTTACGTTCCTCTACAGTGTAAATGTCTACTCATCACATACGATTACAGTTTGCTCCGTGGCCGGCCCACGTGGTTATAGGCTCGTATTTGTATAATGAAATTTTCACAATAAAGGTTTTTAAAAGAAAACATGGTAGTAGTATATACATTGGTAAAGTTTGTAATAATAGTCACTGTTTTAGAATCATTAAAAGGCAAGTGAAATAAAGCAGACCAATTACATGAAGGGTAAAAGGTATAATACGAAGGAACGCAGTAAAGATAAATGGTCAAGGGCTGTTGTGTTTTCTATTCCTGCAACATAAAGTGATCGATAAGAATCTCATATTCAGGCGTATCGGCGACTAAGACAGCAGGTCGACCCTCTTTTGCTCAACGGCTCCATCATGGGACGAAGAAACGCTCTTTTTCTCGAAAAAAGAATATATTTTACTTGCAGGACAGTTGTAAAATTTCCGGGAAAGTACATTAGCCTGGAACATTATAACATATATTTAAGAAAAAATAATGTTCGGAAGTAATGAAAAGCGTAATTTTTAGGTCATATGAGCAAGCCTTTCATCATTACAATAAGAAAAGTAAAATGAACCAATGAAAAGTTTTATTAACAAGTCACATGACTTGTTATGCTTACGTTACGCGCTGCGCGCCCCGGATGACTTCCGGATGCGCTAACGCGGCGCGTCATATGACGCATTACGCGACAACGCAGGTCCAGAATATAGTCAAAATGTCTCCACCAACCAGCGGTCGGAACACAACCCCTTTCAGCAGGCTAAATAGTTCTGTTAAATGAGAACAGAAGGGACAGGCAACAAGAACCATCAGTGAAAGAGGGGAGGGCTAGTTCTTCTCTACCGGGTTACATTGGGGCGCTACCGGAACTGATCGAATTGGTAGTCTACAGTGTTTCTGGATGTTTCAGACTGAAGCTGGGGTTAGCATGAGAGCAGCATCATTTCGTAGCTCCGTCGTGGCCATTCCGCAACCAATCATGGCAGCCGCTCTTTATCGTTATTTTGGGCGGGGTGGGTGGCGGAGCCGAGCTGTTTTGCAGCCATCATTGTGTGGCGTTCAGTTCATCTCACTAGTTTTGTATTTGTCATGAGGGGTTGTTCCTAATGTTTCTATTTTAGCGAGGTCAAAAAGAGATCCCATTAGTGGCCTACTGATTTTGCTCGATTCCTTTTCTTTTTTTTTTACACGATTTTTCGTTATCTGCAAAGACTAAACAGAGTATTGCGACTCTGTGTTTGTTTGTAAATAGAGAATGAACCAAAGAGAACTAATTCTAAAACAGTAAATACTTGGATAACAATCAATCAAATGGAGAGAGAAGCAGGCACGACGGATTACAACGGGGGCAAAGGCCTGCGTTAACTACCTTTCACTATCTGCAAAGAGAGAGTACTCCTAATAGAAATGAGGGGGGGGGGGCACCATTCAAAGCAGATCAGTGTGCATAAACACGAAAATGTTTTCACTTACCACGTACTTGACATTCGACAGCTTATGATATTTGCTATTAAAAAACCATTGAAATTCACTGAAAAAACCATAGGTTATAGACCATATATAGTTAGGAATTAGCATTTACAAAACCTTGAAAATTCACTGAAAAAACCATAGGTTATAGACCATATATAGTTAGGAATTAGCATTTAAAAAACCTTATTTTACTCACACAAAACCATTGAAATTCCATATATAGTTAGTTGCACTAACTATATATCGCGCACCTGCAATCCACTGCTGATCATGTCACATATTACATCATTCATGACATGGTCAGTGACATCACTGATGACATCACTGATGACATCTCAAATGACATCACTGATGACATCACTGATGACAACATCCAGTGACTGTATGTTTCTGTAAAGTTAAAATATATCTTACATATTGAAGAATGAGTGGATGTATAAGTGTCTGGATGAAGGATTTAGTAGGTGCGTGACTGACTGTATGAGTGAGTGATTAAATGTGTCTCACTGAATGCATGGGTTAGTGACTAAACTGTCTTAATTTGTGCATCATTATGTCTGTTGTTCTGTAAACTGCTGCATGTGTTGATCATTAGCTATACGAGAGGCTATATGTGTTATTAATTGCTTGCCCAAGTATTTCTATGGGAGATTGAGTTTGTGTGGGGGTGGCTGGAAGGTGTGTGACTCTATGCATAGATGTGTGAACAGTTTATTCACTAGGTGTATGAGTTCAAGAGTGCATGTGGAAACAGCTACATGGGCAGTTGACTGTGTGCATGAGTGTATTGATGAGTGAATGGATATCTCAATGCTACATGTCATAGTAAGTACATATGTAAAACACAGTACATGTGAGAGTTGGCATATATAAATAACTGTGCATGAGAGCCACCGAATGAGTGAGTGGTTGTATCGATCATTGTGAACTTGTATCAGGGATTGTATAAGAGAGTAAATATGTGTTAGTATATGTTTCAATAAGTAAGGTGTGTTTAACTGTATAGTTGAAGAAATGGAGATGAGATTGTTTCTTTGCATGACTGACTGGGTGTGTGAGTAACTCCATGGATGAGTGGAAGTGTGTGAGTGTCTGTATACACTGAGTGTATCTAAGGTTATATTAGAGTCTGAAGAGGTTTATCGTATTAGCACAAGAATGATGTCAAATGAGATGTCATCAGTGATGTCATCAGTGATGTCATTTGAGATGTCATCAGTGATGTCATCAGTGATGTCACTGACCATGTCATGAATGATGTAATATGTGACATGATCAGCAGTGGATTACAGGTGCGCGATATATAGTTAGTGCAACTAACTATATATGGAATTTCAATGGTTTTGTGTGAGTAAAATAAGGTTTTTTAAATGCTAATTCCTAACTATATATGGTCTATAACCTATGGTTTTTTCAGTGAATATATATATATATATACTTCATTTATATATATATGTACATATATACATACACAGGAGCGTATTTACAAGCCCCTGTTGCCACCAGAGCATAACTTTTTTTGATGCTCCGGTGGCGTAGCTCCATTTACAAAGTGACTCTAAACCGCTTAGCATGGCTTAACGCCACCTTGTAAATATACCCTTTTCCGACGCAGTCCTCAGCGGCAAAGGGGCGTGCAGTGTGTGTTGCTGTGGGCATTCTACCCCAATACCCATTGCTTTTTTATGCTGCCTCAGATTTACAAGGAGACGCACATCTGTGGCAACGTCAAAAACAAAACACCGTACAAGAGGAGGCGTTAGAATGGCGCATGAGGAGATATGCATTCTAAAGCACACATAGACAGAGCAAAAAGGCTTTAATGATTGTTTATGAGCAGGAAGGTGTCTCTTCCTGCACATAAATAATCATTACATAAAGACAATTTGCTACTTCTACGTGTGCTGCAGAAAATAAATAATGGTAAATTAAATTAGGTTGATTTAAATAGTTAAAAATATAAATAATTATAATTTAATGTTTAAGAAATATAAAAATAGCGAATATGTTTAAATGAATTATAAGATATTGACTTGACTGAAAAAGAATGTGACTTACCACCCAAATTCACAGGGGCGTGAGTAGAGGTGTAAGTGTAACTTACTTAATTATAATGTAAGGATGCTTGTGTAAATTTTGCACATGTAGTGTTCAACATAGATTACATTTGCTGGGTATGCCAGGTTAGAGTTCAAGAAAATCCTATGCAGTTTCTGGGCCTGATTTAGCAAGACCTTGCACTGGTGCAAAATTTCAAAAAGTGATGCAAACTGGCACAAAGTCTTGATAAACTACTTGTTATCTACCCTATCCACTAATAATGTTAGACAAGGCTTTGCACCAATAAATTACTCCTCCTGGAGGCAGGTGCAGAGTCAGAGAAATGTTTTATTTCCCTAAAAGTTTGAGCTGTGCATGTGTGCTGCACTGTACAGCACCCGTACAATACATTTTAACAAGAAACCAATGTTAGACATCATATGCACATCTTTACACTATTGTGCAAAGGTGTGTGTGTGGTCCCACAGATAGCCTGATTGCCTGACAGTGCTTGGAAAGAGAGCAGCAAGCATTGTCCTGCTCTATTCTTTTGACGCAACACAGCGTAGCTATGCCCTGTTTCTAAAATATGTAGATCTCCCCTGAAGTGTGCATCCAGTCAGTATTAACTTAGTGTGTATTCATTCAAAATTGTAAGTGTCTTTTCACTCTTCTTTTTCACTGTGTTACATACAATTCAGAAGTTGGTGCTGCTAAAAGTGTGGGAAAGTGTAGCAGTTATCAAAGGCTTCAAAGGAATTTAGGAAGGAAAGCCATGCTATGGAAAATATTTTAAAACTGAAAGTTGAAAACATTATAGTATACATTTCTAACCATGTGTTCATACTATTGCCCATACAATCTGTTAGACCTGGCATCCTTGGTGTGGTTTCCACTTTCTTTCTGCCTCTACCTCCTATTTTTGACTGTATGCTGTACTTCATTTTTTAGGGATGTTGAACTCTGGACACTTTACCACTGCTAATAAGTGTTAAAGTGCAAGTACTCCCTGTGTAAATTGTGAATATGTTTGGTTATCCATGATTGACATATTTGATTTGCTGATAATGCCCTATTAAAGAGCACAGTGTGTGACCAGGGCTTGTAAATCAAATGCTACTAGTGGGCCTGCAGCACTGATTGTGCCACCCACAAGAGTATCCATGTAAACATTTCTCCGGCCTGCCACTGCAGTGTCGGTAGGTGTAGTTTTAAACTGCCATGTTGACCTGGCCATTGCACTACTTGCCAGGCACAAACCTACCTTTGTTCTACATGTATGGCACCCCTAAGTTAGGCCAATGTAGCTCCATGGGCAGGGTGCAGTGTATGTGAAGGGTTGGACATGTATTGGTGTGTTTTACATGCCCAGATTGAAAATACTGCTACTTTCGTTTTTCACTATTGCAAGGACCATCTCTCCCATAGGTTATCATTGGAGCTGCCTTGTAACATCTTACAAGTGTAACATTCAATTGAGAAGAGGTGGAGATTTGGAATTTGGGCTCCCTGAACTCAGAATAAAAAATTACATCTTTTAGTGAAGTGGATTTTATATTGTGTATTTGAAAATGCCACTTTTAAAAAGTGGGCATTTTCTTGCTTTACCATTCTGTGCTTCTGCCTGCCTGTGGAATCTATGTCTGGTTTAGACTGACAGTTAGGCTGTTTGTATATACATTCGAGACAGTCACACAAAGGAAGCTAAGGTGTGTTCTGCCTATCCTGATTGCCCATCACCAGGCTGGAGTTGTCATTGACACCTGAATGGGGCTATGCCTGTCTTCTCACTCTGCTGTCTTCACCTCCCTGTAGCGTGTCTGCAGCCAGGACAGGGCAAGGCAGGGTATGTGCACTACAAAGACTATTGTTTGAAGTACTTCAAAGACAAAAAGGGTAGAAGTAATGGATCTGCAACCCCACATTTTAGAACATTTATGGATCAAGATGAGAAGAAGAGCTGCCAGCAAGAGTACTGCCCCTTTGCTGTGATGCCTTGCTGGGTTGGCTTGCAGTTGCTGCTTCTGTCTGTGAGCATAATGAAAGGACTGGACTTTGCTTTCTTGTATTCTGCTTTCCAAAGTTTCTCCAAGGGCTTACATGTGCTTGCTTCCTGTTTGAAGTCTCAGAGCCATCAAAGACTTCATCTACAGCACCTGCACTCCACTGCTGAGAGTTCTGACCTGCCAAATGGTGCCAATTCCAGTTATGGGCCCTTGTAGGTGTCTGCTGAGCTGTAATCTGCAAGAACAGCATCTCTGATGCCGTCACCGATGGCGCTGCCTGCACTGATGCCGTGGTCACTGTTCGCTGGGTAAGTGCAGCACTGACCTTGATGACACCACAGCCCTGGTCTCACCAATGACGCTTCTCACTGACATTGACACCCCTGCCTGCACCATGGCTGTGGGCACTGCCTTGTCGCACCGACTTTAACAGCAACGTAACAGTGGTCTCACCGCCAACGATTCCTAAGCGCCATCTCCGACTCCACTGCTTGCACCACAGCCGTGGTCACTGCCTCGTCTCACCACCCCTGATGACACTGCAGCCTCGGGCTGTAGATGAGAGCACCATCAACTCCGACTCCAGCTCCACGCATCGACGCCATGCCGCTTCCTGCACTAAAGCCACAGACACGGCATCATGAAGTGCATGATGCACGGCCCGTAATGACACTATAGCCCTGGCAATGCCGACGTCAGTGCTCCTGACATCAATCTCACAGAGTTCGATCTGCACCTGACTTTTGCACGGACTTGCAGCACCGACTCCTGTGACGCCTGCGATGCCTCACTGCTGCACTTATTCGCAAGCTCCTCGCAGCCTCTCCAACTCCAAGGTACTGTTTGCGGGTCCATCCTGACGCCGTGGCCGTCCATCTTCTCCATCGAGTTTGGACTGAACTGTTGGATTTGTTGGTCACGACACTGCAATATCCCCGGTTGGCTGTATTGACTTCAGGGAACTGTATTTTTTGTTTATTCTCCTTGTGCACATCTTTTCTCACTGATGGTGAATGGTTAGTTCTATTTCCATTCCTTTATGAGGAATTTCCTATCCACTGGGGTCCCTCAATGTTCCTCGGTCTTGCCCAATTTATTTAAATTCGATATTGTATTGTATTGTATTGTAATTGCATTTATAGAGCGCTTACTACCCCATACGAGGCGTCGAAGCGCTTTTTTGGCGAGTAGCACGCTACTCCGGGACCCATAGCGGATTAGTGTTGAATTAGTATAGTGAAACATGCAAGGACATTTTAAGTGGTGGATAGGTTAGTCAGTTATTTAGATTTGGAATGATAGCAGAAGGATAGAGGAGGAAAAAAGGTTTGTATTTATATAGCGCTTGTTACCCCTGATGGGGTGTTGAAGCACGCTACTCCGGAAGCCCATTAAGGATTAGCGGTGAATTAGTATGGTGAAATATGAAAAAAATCTCAGTTGTGGATATTAGTCAGTTATTTGGAGTGAGAAGGATAGCGGAAGGATAAAAGGGGAAGAAAGGTTTGCATTCATATAGCACTTGTTACCCCTGATGGGGTGTTGAAGCACGCCACTCCGGAACCCATAAAAGACTAGTGGTGAATTAGTATAGTTGAATATGGAATTTGAGAAGTGAACATGTTAGTCTGTTAATTTTGATTGAAAAGGATAGTGGAGGGATAAAAGAGTGAAGCATTTGTTTTAAGGTCTTAGCAGTAGGAGGAGGCTTTTGGATGAGTACAAAGGAGTTTTGGAGGGGAGGAGTCAGAGGGAAGAGTTTAGAAAGGTTTGTTTTGGGGCTAGGTATAGTAGAAAGAGGTGTCAGGTGATACAAGGAGGGGTAGAGTAGGAGAGAGTCAAGAAAGGGTTATTTTGGCGATCGTAGTAGTGGCACGGGGTTTGGGATAAATGAGAGTGGATCTAGAGGATATATTGATAGATGTATAGGCTTAGAAATAGGGTAGTGCATTGGAATTGCTAAATTAGAAGAAAGTGATAAATATATAAATCCATAAGTACCTTAAGTTTGTGGCTGTGGATGGTGTGGGTTGGGTATTGCTAAATGGAAAATGGGCAGCATTTCTGGCCCTGGCCAGTCTCGAAGAGGCTTAAACAGGCAACTGCCCTTGTCCTCTCTGCCCTTAACAGGCTCAAACAGGCAGCAGCCCTTGTCCTCTCCGCCCTTAGCCTCGACGCCCGGGCTGAGACGCCCTAACCCTGGCCTTTTATAGCCCTACTAATCAGGTGACACCTTCAGCCAATGGGAACCCTAGCCCTAACACTATCCAATCACAACACTAGCCATACAAATCTAGAACCAATAGGAGATCAGGACCTTACAGCCAATCGTAACCCTAGTCCTAGCACCCAATCAGTTAAAAAACCCTGATCTCTACGTCCAATAGAGGCCCTAGCCCCACCAGTAGTCCCAACCCAAGTCCAAGCAACCAATAGCTCAGGAAGCCCTAGTCCCTACTTCCAATAGAAAGCCTAACCCTACTCTTAGTCCCACAACTAGTCCAGAGACCACGTGTTCTTTGTTCTGATCACCCTTACACCTGAACCTGAAGTGTCCCTTTGTTCCTGCTTATTATGCTATTCATCACTGGAGGGGCCTAACGTACTGAATGGGAGCATATTGGAGATTCCGATGACTAGGAATAAGGCTCTGTAGTCCAAAGTCATGGAAATCTCCCTCTGGCTCTGAGCATAAAAGTAAAAGTCTTGGGTTTTTCTTGTTCAAAAGACTAATTTTTGTCCTAGTTGATGCAGTTGCATCCTCCTTATTTGTTCTACTCCAGCACCTGTAGTTCATTCATCCCTCCTTCTCAGTGTCCATGGTAGTCAGACTCAGGAGCAGATTTGCTAACATTTTGCATTGGGTTTGCATTTCAAAAGTTATGCAAGCAGTGCAAAATGTTTCTTGGGATTTACTTGCCAGCACAAACAGGTTTGCACTGGAAAGATCCCTAAACTAACACAAGGGAGCATTTTGCACTGATTTGCATTCCTTTGTGTTAACAAAACAATCCCTTAGTGGTACATGAGCGTTTCTTTACAAACACCCATTGTTTTGATGCAAAGGGCCATCTACAGACATTGGTTGTCACCCAAAAAATATTGCCTCTTTGAGGTAGGTGTTAAAAAGGAGACATTTTTCTATTTCTCCAAACTTTCTGACTTTGCATGTGTGTTGCACTGTACAGCACAAATTCAAAGTGAAAAAGTTTTAAAGTTTGTATAGCCATAGTGTTCTGTACAGGATGGGTACTCTTTCAGTACAAGACCTGTACTAGACATGACACACATGCCTTTACAGTATGCTTCAAAGGTGTGTGCATGGCACTAGGCAGCATGATTGACAGTGCTAGGGAGAGGGCAAGACAGTGCCGTACCTGTTGTGTTCTCTCACGCAAAGCAGCAGAGAAACTTTGGCTGCTGCACTGCATTGCGTGAGTTTTTAGTAACTCTCCCCACCAGTAGTTTATAGAAGCTTTATTGTGAAAATTCCTGTTATTTGTACTCTTTTCACATGTACACATTACAGCAGATTTACAATATGTCTTATGCAGATAATGTGAAAATGATAACACCAATCTAAGGCTACACAAAGTCTTCACTAACTCCCAGTTTACAACGTAGCGTATGGTACATCAAGCATTATATGGGCAAGGCCCAAAATGTCTTCAGACAAATTTGTCAGTATTCCACTACCAGCCCACTTTGATCTGGAGGTATACCTCATTTATACGGAATACATGTCAGTTGCACCTGATGGGGGTAGAGGGTCTTTTTTGGGATTGGCCTCCCGCTTATGGAACAGCCTGCCATCTCGCATGTGCCATTTGTCTAATAATTAAAACACAACTGTTCTGTTAGAGAGGGTGCTAGGGGACACGCACGTGAGATGGCCGCGCTTCGGTGAGGCTCCCACGGCCCGGGTTGAAAATCCATCATTATCCTGCTCATAGACCTATGGCCGGCTGCTGGTGTAGCAGTGAGACCTTGGTATGAGCTGGAGTCTCGTTGGAGGATAAACTGAAGCGGGTCTGAGCTGCCTCCCGGGAGAGAAGTACATCGGAGGCCTCTGGGGTGGTCTAACATCGATGACATAGCCTAGCATGGTAAGGTGGGCCATGAGGGAAGGTGCTCCCCACGGCGAGAACCTCAAAATAGAAGAGACTGCCACCGAGGCCTCGATGGCGATGGGCATGAGGGCTGCCCAAGAATGATCAACTCAGAGAGCATACAGCGGAGAGAGAGCGTGGACGAGGGAAAGGTCCGTTTCTGCAAGGCCTACCGGCTAGACACAATGCTAAACGCGGGAAGCGGAGCTCCCCATGGCCGGATTTACAAAGAGAAGAGGCTGCGGGCTGCCGCCGGGGTCCTGGAGGTGAGAGGCTGGGCCGAAAACAGATAACGCAGCAAGCGAGCGGCTGGGAATGAGCGCAGCAGGAGAGGAAATCTGACGGTCCAGGACCTACAGGCGAGGCACAGCATGCTGCAGAGACTTGACAGTGGTGGAGCACGAGGGTCCTAGAGCTCAGAGGCTGGATCTTGGGAGCCCCTGGGCGGAGATCCAGTCAGAGTGGTCCGAGCAGTCCAGCGGCTATCAGATGCTGCAGTGCCTTCTCGGATGTGAAGGGAGGTGGCAGCCTTCGAGGTAGGAATGCAGGGACACGGGGGAAGTGAAGACGCAGTCTAGTCTTCCCCCGGGGTTATTCGCGCAGGGAGGGCCAGGCTGGGGTTGGGGGTGTGGTTTGGGGGGTGGGTATAAGAATGCAGGAGAAGAAGGCGACTTCCTCATCCTGCATTCTGGCATCGTCTGGGTGGGAATAGTTAATGAGGCCTCCCACTTGCCCTACAGTTTTTAGGGTTAGGGGGTAGGGTTGGCAGAGCGTGCCATTTTAGGACGGGCTGCCGGGTTGGCGGTACTTGGGAGGGGTGGAGGAGTCACTAGCGGGCGCACCCACCTCTCATGGGGGGGGAGGAGTGAATGATTAAGGGGGACTGGAGGCATGAGGTTAATGACCGGATGACAAGAGTGAGCGGAAGAAAGGGTGGAAGAAAGGAATGGGCCATGGAGTGGAATGGAAGGTGAGTGTGGAGTGTATGAATGTTGAGTGTTGTTGGGGGGGAGTTGTTGGGGGATTAATGTTACTTTGGTTGTTGTGTTTATGCATCCTGGTCCTAATAAATGGCCTTTTACGCCTTAAACAACAGTGTGGCCTGATTATTGCGCGAGTGAAGTGCGGCATGCCTGGGGGAAGCGCGGACACAGTTCCAGACCTTGACAGGAGTTACCGAGGGCAAGGAGGCCAGGTAGGAGAGCAATCCGCTCCCTCCCCCCTCCACAAGCAGAAACAGTTTACAAAGGGGACGGTGCCAGAAGCCTCAGAGCGTGCAGTACTCCTCCTGGCTGGGACGGAGCTATATAGCGAACTGAATGCTGAAATGCATGGAGCAACACCATGGCACTATATGCCTGCATAGAGTAGGAGATAAAATGAGCACTTAGAGGAGAAAAAGGTAGCCCAAACCAGGGCGCGAGTGAGGGGAGTGAGAAAAACAAGCCTGCAGTCTAGGGAGGCGGTCACTTTGCGGAAGTGAAGAAGCAAGCAGGTGTCGTTAGTGGCACCCAGTGGAGTGAAGAGCATTGCAGATACACTGGTGGTGAGCGTGGAGCTGCCATAATCTTGGTGTTTACTCTCGGTGGAATCGCTTCCACTATGCTGCTGATCCATTGTGCAGAAAGAACGCCTCCTACACCTCAGAGAGGTAAATACTGCCGGTGTCGAGGAGTTGGATGGGCAGAACGGAAGGTAAACAGATCAAGCTGCGCTTCGACGCTCACAGACTGGTGAGATTCCAATCCAAAGATACAGACAACTTAATGTCGGATTAGCCACCTAATACACCAGACTCCACTGACGATGATATGAAGAACCTCCTACTGACTATGAAGACAGCCTTACATCAATAGAAACTAAGACGGCCTCAGTATGCACATAAGTGGATTTTCTCGCACAAAAACTGGGAAAACATGATAACAGGCTACAGGAGGCAGAACACAGAATTTCGGAATTGGAGGACACGTCAGACGGGAGGAAGGAGAAATTATCACAAATGGAGTGCCTCCTGAAGATGATTGCCGCCAAAATGTTTGACTAGGAAGCGCGCTCTCGGCGCAATAATGTGCAAATTATGGGGGTGCCTGAAAGTTCAAACACAGGGTGGATGGAGGACTATGTGGAACAAATGTTAAAAGCCCTTTTTGGTACTGATACCTTCTCCACGCAGTTGGTGGTTGAGAGGGGCCACCGGGTGCATCCTCGAGACCGATCATCTCCCACATTCGCCTGAGAGAAGAAACAGCTCAAATTCGAGGGTAACACCGTCGCCTTCTATCCTGACTTTACATTGGTGGTGCAGGAGGCCAGAAGAAAGTTCTTACCTTTCAAAAAAAGGTTAAGACAGTCCCAAATGGACTATGCAATGTTGTATCCGGCACGTCTCCAAGTCACCCACCAGGGAAAATAGCACTTCTATACCCATCCACAGCAGGTGGAGCACTACTTGAAACGTATTAGCCAAGCCTCAAAAGAAAGAGTCGCTGAACACTCACCGGGGTGTTCACAATCACCGCTGTCGAAACAGGACTACGACCGCTCCTCTTTTTTGCTGTAGGAAATACGGCTATTGGACTGGGATAGAGTAAGCAAAACTCGGCCATGCCACAGGATGCAGTACTCTCTTTCAAATTGTAACTCTCTCTATATTTTTTGGTCTATGGGTTTTAATGGGACAGTAATGAGACCTTACTCGGCACTCCCCCTCCAGTAAAGTGGATGGGGGGCCGGATGCAGTGCTCCCTAGGGAAAGCAACCCCTGAAGGAGATCCCTACTATACTTGTTAAAAACGTGCACTTCTTATGCTTTTCAATTTTTCTTTCCTTCAACTCTGTGGCCTATCACTGTCGTATTAGATTTTAATATTAACGCTGTTATCGCATTGTCTCTGCTTGGACCTCTGACTGTGGGGAATGAGAGGTAATCTGCAAGACTTAACTTTACAGACACTAGAGGAACTAGTTAAGGGGGAGGGAGGGTATTTTTCTTAAACAAGTTGGTGCGGGCTCTGTGGGAGGGGTTTCACACCCTTTTATGTGCATTATTGAGGTACTAGTTTATGATTGGGGAGAGAATTCAATCCTCAACAAGTGGGGTGTTGTTGTGGGAGGGAAGGGAAGGTGCATCATTACACTAGTGCAATGCAGGATATCAGATGGAAACAAATATAGGGCAGCTTAGTTGTGACTTATGGGCAGGACCGGACTGGCCATAGCGGGCACTGGGAGTTTTTGCTTGGGGGGTCGGCAATATAGGCCCTCTGGTAACAAAATCGGCTGAAAATGATCTTCGCAAACAGCTCGGCTCCACTCCCCCTCTCCCCAGGGGGGGTGGGGGGGGGGTTGGCTGAGCAGTTTGCCAGGGCCGGTTTCTGTTTCCAGTCCGGCCCTGCTTATGGGGGAGATACCAACCATCAGGTAACGGATCCAGTCAGACACCCATCTTATGGCAGGTAAGCAGGAGGTAATGGGTTTAAACCTTCTAACTTGAAACATTAGAGAGCTAAGGAACCTGCGCAAATGCAGAAAAATCCTAGCCTACTTGGATAGGCATAACACCCACATTGCCATGCTGGCCAAAAGATAGATGCTTCTCCACATACTCCACATACGCCAGTACAACTATACTTATAATAAAAAGGTACCCCTTACATGGCAATGGGGCCACTGCAAGACACACAGGGATGATACAGTATTATGTGGGGGAGATTGGCTACATACTCCATCACCCTGGTATGCTGCTATGGCATAAACGTGGATTACTCTTCCTTTTTCAATATTCTCTGGGGTAATGTACTGGACATAGGGTCCACCTATGTTATATGGAGAGGAGATTTCAACACCTCACTGGAACCCCATAGGGATAGGTTCAACCCTCAACCCCATTACTACACAGCCATGCAGTGACAGCGACATAACATAGTTATAGATAATCATTTGATACATGCATAGTGGCATATTCACCAACAGTTGGAGGAGGGCACTCACTACTCCGCGGTACACTCATCATGGTCCCGGCTCAATTACTGGCTGGACTCCAGGGAGCTGGACACCTGGGTGGTGTAAGCCCAACATTTAGCGCACACTCTCTCAGATCACTCCCTTGTACGGAACACACTCAACCCCCAGGGGACTGCATGCGATGGGCCACATGGTGGCTCAACCCAACAACGTTAATGGATGCTTCCTTTAGGGAGGAGGTGGGGCAAGAAATTCACTACTTTTTTCAAAGAAATTCCCAGTTGGTTCCTCATATAGCCACAACATAGGAGGCCTTTAAGGTCACCATGAGTGGTATATGTATTGCAAAAGGAGGTGGAGTGTTGTGTAATTTACGAAACACCCTCACCTGCTTGGAAACAGATCTAAAACAATTGGAAAAAGAGCTCTTGGACTTCCCCACATGGGAGACACAAAGTAATATCAGGGATATATTGACAGAATACAGGGTGCCGGCAGAGAGGGAATTCCTATTTCGCAGCAAGTAATGTTCAGGACCGGAGGTATGGAGAAGAGAAAAGGCCCTGGAAGGCATTAGCAGAGCAACTTCGGCACTCTCACTTTTCTAACTATGTGCTAGACAAAAGGTGCACAGCCCATTTCATTAGAGACATACTTGGAAGATGTAGCTTTGGGGAGGCACAAAGGGAATTCCTCTTGGCTGACATCGAGGAGAATGAAATCAAAGCGGCAGTAATGCAGTTACGTTCTGGTAGAGCCCCAGTTCGTATAGTCTCTCGGCCGACTTCTACAGAACATATATTGAATATCTGACCCCAATACTTAAAAAAGTGTATGAGGTGGCTAGGAAGGAGTGTACCCTCCCCCTGACTATGAGAGAGGTGATAATAGTTTCACTGTTGAAACTGGGGAAACCAGGCAATAAGTGTGAGTCAGATAGGCCACTTTCCCTGATAAACTGTTATGTTACAATACTAGCACAAGTGCTTGCCAACAGGCTGAGCCTTCTCATGAATGCTGTAGTGCTGCCCGATCAGGTGGGGGTTATTCCAGGGCGATTGCTGCAAGATGTGGAGCCTGAGATAGAGGCGGTGGCAGTATTTTTAGATGCCACCAAGGCATTTGATTAGGTGGAACAGGGGTACCTACTAGGTGTTTTAGGGGGCATGGGGATGCCACCTAGTTTCCTCCCGTGGATAAATTTGCTGTATAAACAGCCGCAAGCAAAGGTTCTGATTAATGGGGTATGCTCAGTCCCTTTTGCAGTGTCGCAGGGAACAAAACAGGGGCTCTCACCCCTGCTTTTTGGTGGAACCACTGGTGGCTAAGTTAAGCCAACACCAATGTGAACTTGGAATATGCTATCCCACCAGACATATATTAGTATCCCTCTATGCAGATGATATAACACTCTACGTGTGAAATCCACGAATCAGTTTAAACCCCATACTGCAAGAGTTCACTGCGATTGGAAGGATTTTGGGAATGAATGTCAATTGGGGTAAAACTTAGATATTCCCACTTACAGATGCGACTCAGAAAAATGCTTTAGACTACCCTATTGTATGGTGTCAGGCGGAGGTCAAATATTAGGGGATAATAGTCACTAGGGATAGGACAGAGTTAATGCGTGCTAACAATGGAAAAAACCTTGGTCTCCCTAACAGACATGATAACACAGTGGATTGGCATGCCTCTCTCAATGGCAGGACAAATCTCCTTAATGAAAATGGTGAGACTGCCTAAATTATTATATCACTCCCTTAACATACCATATAACCTGGACCATTTTTTTTAAAAACACTTCGAGCACAGCTGACCAGACTAGTATGGGGGGAAAGCAACCTAGATACAAATGGGACACCCTAACACGACATTTCTCGCAGGGAGGCTTTGAAGCTCCTGAGATGAAATTGTACTACCTGTGGGCACAAGCACACTTTGCAGTATACTGGCTTCACCCTCTACCTTACATGCCACACTTGGCTATCAAACAGGGATATATGGATCCTGTCCCATTAACGGGCTTTATAGTGCAAAAACCCAAAGGCAGAGACTCAGACCCCACTTCACTAGGCTGCACCACCGTGGCATTGAGAGGCATCGCTGGCAGATTGGCAGTAACCATGCTCTATTCCCCCAACCTACATCTCTTACAGTATCCAGATCTCAATGTGACCCAGGAGTTGGGCTGGAGTTGGGCAGGAGTTGGGCTGCCACAGATTGTTGCAGAAAGTTAGAGTATACACCTGGCGGTACCTCTATGTTAACGGGATTTTCAAGAGCCAAGTGCAATTTTTTCACGCGGACAAACCCACGCCAATGGAACTCTTTCTATATGTGAGACTCAGTCAGAGCATCAAAAAAAAAATCACACCCACAATCCCCCAGGAACCGCTAACGCTTGCTCCACTACATGCCATATTGCGGAGGACCCCCGGCACATTGGGTTTCCCTGCTGTATCGCCAGACACAGACCTCTTTGATAGATGCCCCTACTGACCCAAGACAAAGAATCTCCCACAGATCAGCAATGGCAATATAGCTGTGACCAAACTGGGAATGTATTGGCTAAAAGCTTCCTGCAAATTATACATTTCTCCACCGCATATATTATACACCTCGGCTAGACTACATAGATATCGGATATGAGAATATAGCAAATGTGATAGATGTGGACAAGCGTATGCAGATATTTTAGCACCTGGCTTTTGTGATTGTGATTCTATAAATACATACCGGCAGCAGGTTATGAGGGTGCTAGGAGAGATGACAGTGGCTTCAATCCCTGCATCCCCAATCATAGCACTGCTGGGATACACTGCAGAAATCGAGGTGGCGTATACGAAATTCGCAGTGTTGGGGCTCTTATTAGCAAAATGGAGAGTCACTTGCAGAAGAGGATGGGATAGGGCACCTAAATTCAAGATCTGTCTACAACACATCAAACAGTGGCAAGAGCAATCCATGACATATGCAGAACTCCTTCCACCTACCTCTGACCGAAGGATATATGGGATCCCTTGAAAGCATATATGTTAACCCATTTACCATGAGCTGGGGGAGAGAGGGAACAGAGCAAAGGGCAAGACGCAGTCACCAATACCGGGGAGATCTGAGATGGACCCTAGGAGACACAGAGGGCACATATGCACAATGTTATAAAGACTTCAGAATGAGGAGATGTGTAAGACAACTGAAAGATAGAGCTCAGGGATGGAAAGGTAAAGAAGAGAGGGGGGAATCAGGTTGACTGGAGAACTGATGGGTCACAACTCTGTCATAAGGCACTATATTAAAGATTCTGCACTGTACAGCTGTTGGAATATGTAGAAAGATATGGCTGCACTGAATTGTGTGTGTATTTGAAAACTCAATAAAAAAACTATTCTGTTAGAATCATAATATTGGTTCTTTTTTGCTCTGCATTTTGCCCTTCTTTTTTCTCTAATTTTCTTTATTGCCTTTTCCTCGCTGAATCAATAATTATGTTGAGTCCTGAGCCATAAAGCTGTCAGGAGTCAAGGCACTCTGTAAATTCTATTCTAGTCCTTTATGTCTAGTACTTATGAGATAATTGTATTTATTTTCTCAAATTATGTGAAAAAAGCAATATTGGCATACATTTGATACAAGTTTCCACAAATATATATATACTTCTACTATTTAATGATCAATGCAGCACTATTCAATTAACTTTGGTGTTCATATATCATTTGTTAGATTCCATAAATTTTCAGTGTTATTTGATATATGCAAATAATCAAATATTTGAAGTAAATGAGAATATAGCAAATAACTTCCACTTTTGGGAACAGCGAACCCACATTGGCCAATAGGTATTCTGAAGCTAACATTGCTATTCTTCATTGCTTCCCAGTATGACTCTAGACTATTGTAACAAACTATCGCATGACAGAAATATTAAGCCCTAAATATCATCTGCTTAAATATCACTCAGTTACATTAAATAATAGTGTGCACTCAATACAAAAATATTTTTTTAGTTTCAAATTTGTTTTTATTGGTTTTGAGAGCAACAAAATAGGCAAGACAAAACAGTAGGCATGCAGCAGGCATATATAGCGAGCGAGACAGACATGCACGTCTTCTCTAAGGGTCATCAAGTAAGCAAGAAAAATATGCCAACACAGAAATGCAGTGCCGATGCTATGATGAAAGTGCCATGTAGTAGGGTCAACTGACCAGAACGGAAAGAAGAACCAAACCCCCCCCCCCCCTTCCCAACATCCCCCCCCTCCCCCACCCCGACCAGTATGCCGTTTGCCTGGAAACTCAATGATGACACGTTCAGGTCCGGATGCCTCAGGTCATTCGAGATTATGGGGGATCTTGTGGTGGTCCTGTAATCCGTAGAATGTGGAGATACTTTGGGCATGTGATTTCGTGAAATTCTTTGGACAAGAGGGACAAAAGTGGCTGCCAGACCTTCTGAAATGTGTCTGCTGTGTTTGTGAGTGTGGCGTGGATACGTTCCATGCCCAACGTGAACCATAGTTTATGCAGCCATCCAGTGTGAGTGGGTGTGGTGGTAGATCCCCAGAGTGATAGGATATGTTGTGACGCTGCTTGCATGGCAATGCCCATCCGTTTACCGCGAGGGGATCTCAGAGGAAATGTAAGCGCGTTGGGTAGTCCCAGGATTGTGTATGCAGGGAAGCGCGGAATTTCAGTATCAAAGGTGGAATCGATATCATCCAAAACCGCCTTCCAGTACCCATGAAGTGCGCGGCAGTCCCACAGGAGATGAGTCAAAGTGCCCCTTTCACCGCAGCCCCTCCAACACAACGCACTTCAAAGTGGATTGCTTTGATTGAGTCTAACCGGGGTGAGGTGCCAGTATATGGCCAATTTCACCGCCGCCTCTCTGGCACTAGCATTACGAGTGGTGTGTGCAGCTCTGTAGTATACAAACCCCCATTCCTTGGGCGATAGTGTCCTGCCGAGTTCCAATTCCCAGCGTTTCTGTCCCGCTGTCTTGCTTGGGCTGGCCGCGGGTGATAGCATCTTGTAAAGGTCTGAGATAAGGTGCCGATCCGAATCGTTCGTCACCAGCCACTTCTCGAATGGAGTCATTTGCC
This sequence comes from Lissotriton helveticus, assembly GCF_964261635.1. Lineage (NCBI taxonomy): Eukaryota > Metazoa > Chordata > Amphibia > Caudata > Salamandridae > Lissotriton > Lissotriton helveticus. Next base: position 490,985,259 of record NC_136067.1, on the reverse strand, counting down.
GACTAACTAGGGGAGCGCATTCCGGGCTCAGGAGCCAGTGGCGGAGTTTGATGTATTGGAACATGTGAGGCTTGGTCACTCCATAGCTTTGTACAATATCGGTGAGGGGGAGAAAGCCCTCCAAGTCAAAGAGATGGCCGGCAGAACGGCAATCCGTACCACGCCATTGTGGAAAGGCGCGAGGATCAGTGCCCGGTGGGAATTCCGGATTGTCTAGGAGTGGAGTGAGTGGGGAGGGGAAAGTCGTTAGGCTTCTCTTGACCGCCACCAAGTCCCAGGTCCTCATAATGGTGTGCGTGATAGGGGAGCGAAGGAGATATCGTGGTCTGTGTTGGCGAGCAAGGAATGGGATCTTCCATAGTGACGTTTGGGCCATGGCTCTGTCCTGAAACAGCCATCTCTTCTCGATTCTGGCCTGTACCACTCCACTAAGTAGCGGAGTTGTGAGGCTTGAAAATATTGCAAGAGGTTAGGGATTCGGAGACCACCTTCGTCTACACCTCTGTGCGCCACTTGTTTGTGCAGCCGCGCGCGTTCCTTTTCCCAAATGAACTGGTGGAGAGCGGTTTGCAGGTCTGCAAGCGCGCCAGGTGGCGGCAGTGCCGGGAGAGTCTGGAAGACATACAAAATCTTAGGTAAGGCTGACATCTTTACTGCCGCTATGCGGCCTAGCAAGGAGAGGGGTTATTTCGACCAACGTGTAAGGTCGGCCCGAATCCGAGAGGCAAGCGTTTTATAGTTAAGGGTCACTGTTGAGTCCGTGGAGGAGGTGAGAGCGATTCCCAAGTATGGGAGCTGTGCGGATGATTGTAAATCGCAACCAAAGTCAGGCGCCGGGGTGTGAAGGTGGGCATTGCTACCCAGAGGCAAAATCAAGGATTTCCCCCGGTTGATTTTGAAGCCAGACACCGCCCCAAAGCTGTCCAGTTCCTCCAGGAAAGCAGGTATAGAGTGGGGTGGTCGGTCGAAAGCAGCGATAATGTCGTCGGCATAAAGCCCCACCACGTGAGGTTCATGGCCGGAGGTGATGCCGCTGATGCGAGGATTGTCTCGGATTTTCTGCGCAAGGGGTTCCACGTATAAGGCAAACAGGAGGGGCGAAAGAGGGCACCCCTGACGTGTGCCTCGCTGTATCTCGACGGGGTCCGATTTAAGGCTCCCTAGCCGGACCCGGGCCTTAGGGCGGTAGTAGCAGCTTGCGATCCAGGCTTGAAAGCGGTCGCCCAGCTGGTAACGCTGCAGGACCTTCTGTAAGTAGGTCCAGTCGACTCGGTCGAACGCTTTCACCGCGTCGATGGCCAATAGCGCCGAGTCTGAGTTGTGGAAGTGAGTCTTATCCACGAGATGCAGCAGCCGTTTAGTATTATCGCCGCATTGGCGGTTTGGGACAAAGCCCGATTGATCCGGTTCAAGGATTCCCGGTAGACAAGGGCCCAGAAGGGCCGCTAATACCCCTGTGAACAGTTTCAAATCTAAATTAAGTAATGAGATGGGGCGGAACGCAGAGCAATGTGTCGGGCTTTTGCCCGGTTTGGGCAGCACTACAATCTCCGCCGCAAGCATATCCGGGGGTATGGAGCTCGGACCCTCGAATGAATTAAATAATCTTGTGAGTACCGGCCAAAGAGTTTGTAAAAGCCCGATGAAAAGGCATCAGGTCCCGGCGATTTGAGCGGGCGCAGGCGGGAGATAGCGGCCAGGACCTCGTCCAGGCGGATAGGAGCATCTAAGGTCTCCCCGTTCGTTTGAGACAACGGCGTGATGTCTGCCGACTGCAAAAATGCGTCGATGTCGGTAGGTGATACCTTATCCTCGCTGTATAGGGAAGCGTAAAATCAAAAAAAAAATTTAAACAATATTTAGGTCAAAATATTTCTGCCACATGATATTTTTGTTAATAATATTTTGACCTGCTTCCCTTTCCAGAGAAAATTTGGAACAGCAAGTTTAGCTTTATTAATAGTTCCTTAACAACATCACTTGGTGCATTGATAGATTTAGAATGTAATTTGTGCCATACATAATTTTAATCATGTTTACCCTAGCCAAGAAATATATATATATTTTTAAATATCTTTTTATTAGCATTTTCCTGATTGTATATCCAGTTATCCATGCTAAGGCAATGTACAATAAGAAACTGATACTCATACAGGAGAGAGGAAACAAGGAGAATTTTTAAGTATTGGAAAGTACAATCATAATTCGCATTTGTTTATAGTTCTACATAACATCTGCTAGTCAAAATGTATTGCCTCGTCTATAAACACCGTGTCGGGGGAGCCTTCCAGGTTTGCTTATCTCTCTCTGGAGCAAATTCTCATGGACTCATCGCCGATTTAGCTGCACCTTTCCGCCACGAATGTGGTGATAGATATATTGCCCTATTCACAAGCCTGCGCTAACAGCCGTCATCGTCAGTTTACCTTCGATAGCTGCCGCTAAAAACATCGCCAAGGCTGACAGCGACAACTAATGCTAATTATATGCAGAGTAGGCATTCCCGTCCAAAATCTCATGATAACACCACTTTGCGATATTCTCAACAACCAGCCGGATCAGCGATGCAGTCCAAAAACAGGCAAAAAGGCACGTTAGCACCAGGGGCTTAAGACCTTCTTTTTCTGGTCTTAAGTTGGACGAAAACCCACAGTAGAAAAGGAGCCCAGAGCCACATCTGAAGACCAACAGATACCATGGAGCTACTAATCATGCAGCGTGGAGACCCAAAAGGGCCACAACACCCACCGCCACCACCCCCAGCACCACCCCTACCCCCAGGCCCACCCCCCGGACTACCACCGAGGCAGCGCAAAACAAGACAGCGGACCTTCCGAAAAGGCACCAGCCTCTAAACACCATAGGATGTCATTGCAAAGATACTCTGCATCCTGAACCACGTCGCCCATAGGCTGACGGTACCAACACAGCGGACAACAAACATCCCTCCGCACTTGTTGGCCTCTGGTACCTTCCAACCAACAACTGCCAGAGTCAGAGGAGTCTCACAGCAAGCCCTATCAAAAGTTCCTCACACCTGTCTTGGATGCCATCATCAGCTTGATACCCCAGGACCTCCACTTCCCCCACACTGCGCAGGAACAGCTGGAGACCAAGAAAGGCTTCTACACCATAGCTGGCTACTCGCACGTGTTGGGGGAAATTGACTGCACACATGTCCTACTTGTGTCCCCTGCCAACACTGCACACAATTACTGCAACAGAAAGCACACCCATTCCATTAATGTGTTGGCAATAGTGGACCCTCGGGGACTGTTCACCAATGTCGTCTCCAACTTCCCAGGCAGTGTGCATGATTCCTACATCTTCTGATAGTCCATCATCAACCAGCGCTTTCAGGATGGCACCCATGGAAATGGACTGCTCGTTGGTAAATACCAACGGAATACACCACCCACCTCAACTCCACAATCATACAACTCACAACTGTGGGACTGCACAAGTAACAAAATCACATACAACATGGCCACCTACCAGACACGACAACACAAGTAACTTTGGTAACAGGGGCAACAGATGTAGACAAACCATCCACAAAGGCATAGCCCCTCTGCCACACAATTGCAGGATTTGAGTAGAGGTGGGAACCAAGAATGTGCGAAGGAGGCAAGTGACCAATGAATAAGAATGTACACAGTACCAAGTGTGGCGGTGATGTGCTGGACAGTCTTGAGTATGCAGAGCACCGACATGTCCATGTGGACAAATACTGTTGGTGTTTGTAGTGTTGGTGTCAGTGGACGCAACCATGTTACCTCAGGCAGTGGGGAAGACCTTGGACATGTAGCCATGTCGCCCCCCCTTGTAAGCATAAGCGTAGTGGGCTGGGCCCGGCGTACACCAGTCCAGGAGTGTGAATAAATAGCCCGGGGTTCTGGGCATGGTTCATTTCCGAGATGGCCACCAAAGTAACTACTGCGTGTGTCTCTGTGTCTGCCATATACTGACCATGGGCCTACACACACGTGGCCGACCCCCTTCATTGGACAAATCTACACCGGCAATGAGGTGAGTACGTCCCACGCCACCCGGCGCACCTCTCGTCATCGCCTGCAGGGACGTGTCTGCCAGGGTGGCGCCCCTCACCCTGCCATGATACCGCCGCTGTGACTGGTGGTGCCTGCACGATCCTGTGTGCCTGCTGTACCCCAGCCGACTGGTCCCCAGACCCGTCCGGTACCCAGCGGTGATTGCCCGCCCCTGCGCACCCAGGCCTCATTGTTCATCTACCGCCTGCGGCATGTCTCCAAGAGGGCCCACCACGTGCCGGTACAATTTTCAAGCCAGAGGCCCGCGAGCTCGGCAGTATCCTCAGCCGATCGCTGACTTCCACGCAACAGGCCTCCGGCACACCCAGCGGCACCGCACAGCGGAGTTCTGTGTGTGCTGACTGCTCCCTTCGGCCTACACTGTGGTCCAGCATGTCCCAGACAAATCCATCCCAGTCCGGTCCAACAGGCCTACTGCATCATCACAGGCTGCACACCCAGTCAGCTCTTCAAGTGGGCCTACCTCAGTGCACCGCAAGTCATCGCCACGTGGCAGTAGGCCCATGCCAGACGCAGTGCCTCAGGTGCCACTACCTCTGCACCACAAGTCACTGTCCATCCGCCAGGCCACTGCATCATCGCAGGCTGCACACCCGCTCAGCTCCTCAGGGGGGCCTACCTCAGTACACCACAACTCACCGTCCAGCCTCCAGGCCACTGCATTATCACAGGCTGCACATCCTCTCAGCTCTTCAGGTGGGCCTAGCTCAGTGCACCACAAGTCACCGTCCAGCCTCCAGGTCACTGCATCATCGCAGGCTGTACACCCGCTCAGCTCTTCAGGTGGGCCTAGCTCAGTGCACCACAAGTCATCGGCCAGTGGGGCTACCCCACAAGTCCTCCTCCAGCAGCCAACAGCATGTCCTCGGTAATGCCACTAGAGACCTTCACAGTCATGGGGCCACCCCTGTCCCAGGCAGGATGCTGTAAAACCTGGGAGGAACGTCTGGAGACGTACTCTGAAGCGTATGACATCCCAGCGCCGCCGCAGCAGCCCACGCGTAGGCGTGTGAGGAGTGTGAAGAAATGGCCCTGGGTTCTGGGCGTGGTTCAGTACTGGGCAAAGGGCGTGATTCAGTTCCGGGCTGGCCACAAAAGTAACTATGGCATGTGTCTCTGTTGTAGTGTTGGTGCCACCGGGCCCTTAATCAACAATGTTACAATGTAGCATGCACCCGGAGGGCGGACTCGCCCGAATGGAAAGAGCCCAAGACCACTCGGGGTGTTGGCTCATACATGCCACCTGTTGTGTGTGTATCTTCATTGACGCAGCATAAGCCAAAGGCCTAGCCTCAATATCAGCGCAAGTTCAGCCAGGCCTGAACTCTACATCTGTGTCTGCACTATCCTTACCATAGGCCTACACACACATGGCCGCCCACCTTCAACGGCCAACATTACAGTGTTGTTGTCAGGCTTGCGGACATGCGCAGACAGGCATGACAATGGTGTGCCATAGGAGTGCAAGCTATGCAACCTCGCACACAAGTAAATAGGCTCGGGGGAGGGAGGAGCAGCTGTGAGGCTTCGTAATACACATTGATCCGGACATTTGCCAGAAGAAATACATGGCAAACATGAATCCCAAAGTCGCACAAATCACACGCCACAAAACTTGAAAGTCTCCAACACAGCATGCAGAACCACCAATTTACACTAATCTCACTTATCTCTCACAGGTGATCAAGGATATGCACTCTGCCCGTGGATGATGACACCCCTCCAAGACCCGAACATCCCGGCCCAGGTGGCAGTACAATGTGGCCCACAAACGCACCAGGGGCATTGTTGAGCACACATTTGGCATGTTAAAGTCAAGTTTCAGGTGCCTGGACATCACAGGTGGGAGACTCCTGTACAGCCCAGAAATAGTGTGCAAGATGATCATTTCATGTTGTGTATTGCACAACATATGCGTACGCTCTAATGCCCCATGGATCCAAATGCCAGATGCACTGGACGATGATGAGGAAGATGAGGCAGGTGGACCACACCCCACTGCAGCTGCAGCAGGAATAGCCCGAAGGGACACAATCATTAACAATTTCTTCGCATGAGCACGTCACATTGTGACTGTCCTTAACTATCATGAAACAGTACAAAATTACCACATGAACAGCAGGTGAAAAAAAATTAATTGCAACACACATTCCCTGTGTGCATGTCAGTCCTCCGCATTAACACATCACTCTAACAAGTGTAAGTGCAACATTAAGTGCTAACAATCTCACGAATAGCAAAGAGATGGTGGGTATGTCACCTTTGTACAGAGAGGCTGTTTAGGGTGTCACATATTCGAAATGCCATTTCAGGGTGTAAAATGTAGTACATAATCCCACTCATCAGCGTATCCCATGTGTACAAAAACATGACAAGAAGGCTGTCATTGGTGTTCAAAAAAAGACAACAGGGTGCCATTTGGGGTCAAATATGACATATCGGGTGTCATTTGGGGTCCTATATGAAGTTTCAGGTGTCATTTGGGGTCAAATATGAACCACTCTGATGCAGAGATGCACCTTGTGACTCAAGTCCCACAACATGAGCAACATGGACCTAAGGGGGATAACGTCAGGGGTTGTTTGTGCACGTGGATGGGTCAGAGTGTGACCTGCTCCTTTATGGATGTAGTCACACTCAGCCACCTCAGTGTTGTGGCGTGCACCATGCAAAAAGAACAATTGATAGACAGAATGCAGAACAATGTCATACATTCACCCCACTACAAAGATCTGGGCCTAAATCCATAGGTTTTTTTTCTCACCATGCCATTTCAGTTTGGACCCATGTTATGATAATTGCACTGCAGCCATGCTAATCATCATGCTGTGTCACTTGCATTGTCATTGTGGCTCATGGACCCGCAGCTTTGCTGGGTTCAGCACATGTGCATGGGTTTGTTGTGAGATTACTGATGTGTGGGGAGGGCCCTCTCTGGGCATGTTGTTGACGGGGGCCTACTTGCTGTTTCTATGTGTGCTTCAGTATGCCAAGGACATCAGGGACATGATCCAGAGTCATTGTGGGTGCGCACTGTGCTATACTTGATTGTGCATGTGTGCATTGTGCCCATGTCCCTCCATCCCCCCAGTCCAGTCCCTGGTTGTTACTCACCCTGTTGCTGTTGGGTCAGGTCATGTTGAGCAGTGTCCGGTCCCCCAACTCCTGCCACCGTCTCCCCACTGATAACTGTGGGCACCATTTCATCCAGCTCCTGCTGTGGCGCTGGACTCCCACCTTCAGTCTGCATTGCGGCTTTCCGGTTGTTAGCGAGTTTCAGCTTGGTTTTGCGCTTCATATAATTCCAGCGCTTCTTGCAGTCGTCCACTTCCCTTCTCTTCACTTCAACTGCATTCACCTTGGCCAAGATGGACTGGCGTATTGCATTTTTAGTTACCAATGACACAGTGGAGGTGATGAACACTTGTTGGTGGTGTTCTATCACCTCCGTAATCAGGATCTTGTTTCCCTGCGGACTGAATCGCAGGTTCCTCTTCTTCTTGCCCTTCTCTTACCCCGAGGTCCCTGGCTGGTCTTCCGGGGGTTTGTGGGGTTCTGGTTGGCCTATGTAGTTGCTCCAGCTTCCTCCATGGTGCTTCTCAGTTGTTTTTTTTTTTTTTTTTTTCAGCTTTTATGGTGAATTTTCCCACCTGACGTGGGAATAGCAAGCCTGGCGCTGATTATCCCTGATATTTTTTCACTGTTGGGCTCATCGCAACTTTTTTCACATTCAGGTTTCCTTTTTTATTAGCGTCCCGGTAATTTTAACAGGATATTTGGCGCGTTATCTGGAAACTATCGCCTGTTGCCAGCATGTTGAGAATACGACGTTTACATGGCGTTAGTTTCTCGCGATAGCTGGCTTTATGTAAAATTGTGTTAACCTAGGTTGCCAATATTATCGCCAGTTCTTGAGAATATCCCCCACTGTGTTATAGTAAAAGCAAACATAATCTGCTAACATATTAAAACAATAATGAGTAACTCCCTCTGGGATCGGGGTCTGTACCGACAAACACTTGTCATCATTACCTGTGGGACGAACTTCTCCAGTGCTTTGGTGAGGTCCCTTATCCTACTGTATGGTGAGACCTTTGGGACTCTATATTGCTATCTCTCGGGTGTGGAATTGGGGCAGGGTTCCCCCTCTTTATTATTCCTCAGGGAGGTCCCCATCGAGCTCACTCCATCTCCTTTCCCCTGGGTGCCCAATGCACGCACCATCTTGGACTAGAACTCCACAAGTGGTCTACTCCTTTTACTTAATTTGTCTTCCTGTATCAGGGCCCTTTCTTCCGCCCTCGACCATGCCGATACATCTCTCTCCCAGTCCTGCACCCTGTGTCCTACTGTTTCCCATACTTCTGAGAGCGAGGTCTTGCCAAGACTAGTGCAATGTCAACACATTTATGACCCACTTTTTTCACTTTGGTTCTCGGGAATAAACCTAACTGACAAATCTCTGCACTGCATGACAAAGATCATGCCAAAACCTCACTTAGAACCTCTCTGATCCTATGCCAATATACTTGTATAACCAGGCACTTCCATAACATGTGTGCAAATCTAGCATCCGGGGTTCTACATCTGGCATTGGCATTGGCATTGCAGGCCATCTTCCCATAAATAATATGGAGCCTGTGTGGAGTGAGGGAGGTCATGTGTAAAATGTTGAATTGTGTGAATTTCAAGTTAAAGTTTATGGACATTTTCTCCGGGCTGCCCCGGGCCTTCCTCCACTCCTTGTCGGACAGGTTCCTTCCCACAAAGGGTTCCCCATTTCTCCTGCAGGCGGGATAAGGGCTGTTCTGTCAGGGTCATAATCGCGGCATATAACCATTTCACCAGATGCATCGCAGACCCAAGTGTCACCACTGCCTATAGGACTGCGTGTGTGTCGGCTTGTGACTGCCCCTTCCCCATAGTGAAGTAAAGGTTCCCATCATAGTGTGATTATTTAAGAACTGCCCTGGTAGTAGGTCATAGTGTGTGAGGAAATCCATCAGGGGGAGTAGCTCTCCATTTTGGTTGCAGTTGCAACCTGTAGTCGCTCCAGCTACCAGACATTCTCTCAGTTGTCCCCTCCTTGTGGCAACCCTATCAGGGTAGGTTGGGCGCATACAGGGCAGTCTCCGCTGCGCGTCCATTGCATCTGACTCAGCATTTTAAAGCCATCTGCAGCAGGACCCCAATACCTTGTATCTGGAATTTGGGGTTTAGGATCTTGGCTAGGAGCCATCTGCGGGGGTGCGGTCCCAGTATTCCCAGTGTCTCCAGTCCCCTCCCATCCAGCCATTGGGACAGCCACTGGAGATGTGTCACTAGGTAGTAGGCCTCAAGGTTCTGCACCCCAGGGCACCCGCTGCCAAAGGCTGCCACAGCACCAGCAGGGATATCTTGTTCCACCCCCATCCCAGATCAGATCCCTTAACAGTGAGTCCAATTCCTTAAACCATCTCTATGGCATCACCACCAGAAGGTTAACGAAGTAATATAATCGTCTCAGTAGGATGATCATTTTGGACAGTGCCACCCTGGCCATAACAGATAAGTTAGGGGAACGCCAGAATGACACAGAGCTTCAGAGAGCAAAGCGCTCGATCAAGATTTCCTTTCATAAGATCTGCCTGTTTATGGAACACCTGTATACCCAAGTATCTAAAGGAGGTATGGGACCAAGTAATGCCCATCGGATGGTTTCCAGGTCTGGGTAGAGAAGGTGCCAGCGGGAATATCTGAGTTTTTTGAGAGCTAGCTCGGAGTCTGGTCAGCCCTGCAAATTCTTCTAAGATGGTCATAGCCTGAGATAGACCATGGGTGCCGTCTCTGACATATAACAATAGACCATCCATATATAAAGTGATTATATATATCTTCCCATCCAGAAGCAGTCCATGTCTCATTTCCTCTTTTCTGAAGCGTTCTGCAAGTGGCTCAATTGCCAGAGCAAAAAGCAGGGGCAACAGCGGGCGGCCCTGCCAGTCCCTCTATGTATGGTGTAGGAAGTGGGAACACTCCGTCTGCTGACTCTAGCAGTGGGGCCCATCACAACCATTCTTCCGCAGCCCCATACTCCCCATAATTTGCAATCGGAAGTCCCAATGCAGGGAGTCAAATGCCTTTTCTAGGTCAACTGCCATCACCACCGCTTCTGGTTATGTAGAAGTGCCTTGATGAATAGAACATGATACAATCGTCTCAGGTTCCCGGAGGTCGATCTAGTTGGGATGAATCCATTTTGATCCATGTGGACCAAATCTGGCATATGTGGGAATAACCTTTTACTGAGCACCTTGACATTTTAACATGGATAGTGCACGGAATCCACCGTGCCAGCCATACTCGATTTAGTTTTGAGCAGTGAGACCAGGAGTGCTTCTCTTGTGAAGGGTGGTAGCTAGTCCAAAAGTAGAATATCATCCTACATCTTTTCAAGGTGGGGGGGTCACTATTGCTGCCAAGACAGAGTAAAACTCCACATTGAGATCATCGGGTCCCTTGGTCTTCCTCCTGGCCATCTCTTCTGTACCGCCTGGTCCACCCCATGATGGCGTAAAGCCTCGAAGTATTCCACCATTGATTCTGCTGGCACTGCCCCTAGTTTTCCATAGAGAGTTACATAGCATTCCGTGAATGTGGTGCTAATGATTTTAGGTGAAAAGACCGTTAGTCCAGCAGCGGTCCGAAGGCTGGGGATAGGGGTGCCTCTACCCTCCGGCTTAATCAGCCATGCTAGTAGTCTCCCTGCTCTTCCCCCTTCTACATCTTGTCTCTCCTGATATGCTCGGAGATCTAATAGACGTAGGCATTCCAGGACTTCGTTATATTTACTCTTGGCTTCCGAGAGTTGTCTCTTGACCTCCCCTGCCGCTCCTAATCTGTTATCCAAGGCATGAATTTGTGTTGCCATCATCTGGAATTCTCGATTGATCTCTCAATGCGTGCCCACTCTCTGTCCCATACATTGGCCTCTCACCACCACCTTATAGGCATCTCACTCTATTAGAGAGGTGCTTGCAGTGTTTTGGTTTAGTTGGAAATAATTTGAGATGGAAGTGAGTGGACAATTGCTGTCTAAGGCAGTCATCATGTAGAAGGCTAGGGTCAAGGCGCCAGACTAAGACGCACGCCCACTATCAGGAGTTGGAAAAAATCTTTTAACTAGTGCGCTATGGTCCGAGATGGTGCGCCCCAAGTACTCCGCCCCTGTCATTGTTGATGAAATTTATGTTGAACATAAAAACATGTCTAATCTAGTGTGCAGTCCATAAAGTGCGAAATAAAAGGAGTAACCCGTCTGCTGAGTATTGTGTTGTCACCAAATATCTAAGAGTTCCCACCCACTCATCCAATCTCAAAGACCTTTAGATGTCATGTTGCAGCTGCTGCCGTACTATGTAATGGTAGGGTGGGCCTATCCATGTTAATATCTGTAATGAAATTGTAATCCCCGCCCAGGATTAAGTCACAAGCTGCCACTTCCGATATGGGCTTGGAAAGTTGTTGTAGGAACTGGGTTTGATCTGGAGTCGGGCATAGATGCTCCCCACTGTCACTTCCCCAACCATCAATCTACCATTCACTATAACATAGCGTCCCTCTGGGTCAACAATTTTATGCATTGTTTGAAAGGGAGTACCCAGCTTTATCTACAACAGGGCCCCCCTCGAGTATGCCGAGTATGTGGGAGCAAATAGTTGTCCCTGCCATCTAAGGCAGAGCCTGAAGTCTTCCTCAGCCGTTAGGTGCGTTTCCTGTAGCATTACTATCTACGCACCCCAACAGAGAATTTAGTTAAAGATATTATAGTATTTAGTGGGGGAACCCGTACCCTGAATATTCCAGGACAGAAGTTTAACCTCCTCATTATTAGTAATCTTGGTAGTCATAGCTTTAACAGGTATACATTTCCGCCCCTCCCTCCCTGTTCCTTCTTTTGATGTGACCCTAGCATCAGAACAGGATTATATTTTGTAGACCCTAGAGTAGTAAACAACAAACCCCATGATAAAACTCCCCATCCCAAGGGCAATAAAGCAACTGCCAACTGCCCAACGCTGCAAACAACCTGCAACATTATGGTGAGAACACCACCCTCAGCTTTTCCGGTAGGTCACTCTAGTGGAGGGGGGGGGAATCAAGGAAGATCAGGGACACTGGGCCTGTCCCGGCTCATGATCTAAGTTATGGGGTTGGCCAGTGGGTTACCAGGGATGTGATCATGCCTTCCCCCCAAGGTGCCAGTCTCACATGTGTATCAAACCAGTACTCGGACCATTCATTTAATTTCATCATCAGAGCGAGTGGTTCATTTAGGCAAGGAAGATTAGTTTCCTGTGACATCTACCGAATCTGTTGCTAGATCTTTCAGCTCTGAGGAAGTATCCATCATTCTATCAGATTTCTGTGGTTATATGATCTGTGCCACTGCTTGCAGTGCGGCTTTCCTGTCTTGCTGCGTTTGGGATACTGTGGGCTTCTGCAGTTGTTTTGTCTTCCTTGCTCAACGCTACCTCTTCCTGGTGACGCATTTTGTCACTCGTGGACCAGGTTGGCATTTTGGCAAGGTTGCCCCTTTTTCATACACCTCTAGCTAGGCATATGTGTCTTCTGGGGAGTCACAGAAGTGTGCAGCTCCATCAATGATGATTCGGAGTTTCGCTGGAAATACAAGGGATTAATTAAGGTCTGCCTCCCGGAGGGCTCTCTTGGCTTCAATAAAGGATGTTCACTGTGCCTGCACCCTAGCTGTGAAATACGGGAACAACAATATTCTACTATTGTCCAAGGGGTAGGGGCCATGTGCCCTGGCCTGCTGCAAGATAGTATCTCGATCCCGGTAGTAAAGGAGCCTGGCCACCACTGGACGAGGAGGCTTCCATGCGCACAGGGGCACGCAGGGACCCAATGCGCCCTCTCAAGTGCCAAGAATTTGGAGATGCAGCCTGGGACCATTTCGGCTCTTGGCCAGTTTTTCAGGAATGTCACCATATCTGGGCCCCCAGTGCCCTCTGGGATACCCATGACTCCTATATTGTTGTTTCTACTACGACTTTCAGCATCCTCAGCACAAATCTCCAGCACCGTCACCCTGGTTGTGAGTTCTTCCAGTACAGAGGCTGTTGATTTTTGTTCCCGCTGGAGCTCTGCCACTGCACCCTCCACCTCTTTTACTCTGTCTGCTATTTTGTGGTGCTCAGCCTGTATGAGCCCCAAGCTCACCAAAACCACTTCAATATCCAGATGTAGAACTGCCTTGGTGTCTGCAATTGCCTTTAATTCTTTGTCCAAGTGCAGGTGGAGCGAGGCCTCTGTGTTGGTAGACTTGCTACTCTCCTTCTCTGTGGGTTGTGGAGAGGGCTCTTTTGTGTTGGGCTGTGAGCTCCCAGTTTACAATATCTGCCTGCTCATTTTGGCAACTGAGTGAATTGGGCCGTGCTACAATATTGACAGTTTTCCCAGCTACCTTTTTTATTCATTTGGTGTGCTCTTGCTCTAAGAAACTTAGAGGGACTCTGCGCGCTAGTCCCAGTATGCATTTTGTTTCTTTAGTTATCAGGGCCACAGATCACTATTGGGTTGGTTTGTCATGAGCTTCCTCCACATTGTCCCAGTGCTGGTGGCTATGCGGGATAGGGGCCCGACCCACTCTTCGACCAGTGGCAGTCTCTTAAATTGCCCTTGATCTCTTTGCCCCTCTGGGCTGCCCCTAACCACAAAACACTCAACAAATCAATCGGTGATGCCCTTATTCACATACACTTTCACAAAATACAAATAACCATGCACAAAATCATGAACCTGTTATTTTAATTCAAAGTCACCCCACCTACTTAAATCGTACCATCATACAAACCCTTACATACACATGCACTTACTTAGTATTAGTGGAAGTTGGAGTTAAGGTGGAATTAGTACAGCAGGGGTGGGAAATAAGGTTAAGGTAGTGGCTTCATTAGGGAATTTACCACCTTTTTATTACCCCCTCATCAAACTTACCCCCCAAATGTCATTGCAATTTTGCAATAAGGCCATCTATATAAAGTGACCTCTTGGAGAAGCTGGTTAAATTATTATAATTACCATCACCCTAAATGTTGCTGTTGAAACAGTAATGAAAATTGATTAGGAATAAAATCCAAAAAGATGTTAAAACATTACATATCTAATGTAAATTTCATATTAAGCAATCTCAGCCTTTTTAAAATCTATAATGAACTTTTAATACTTTTGACTTTAAAGCAGGAGTTTTGCAGAATATGGAAACATGCCCTTTTAGTTGGAAATTGTCTTCAGCTCTTTCTATTGTGTTTGGTTTTCCGCCGAAGCATGAATACCGCCATATGATTTTTCCAATTCCTGTTGTTAGCAAACATGAGCAACTTTGAATACAGAATTATCCACACACCATAAGATTTATGCTGTAAGAATGTGTAGTTGCATACTGCTACAGATAAAGTAACAATACCAGGGAAGTTAATTCCATGCTATTCCCATTAATCAAATATGATATTAACCCACATAATTGCAATAGTGGCAAGAAAGGGACACGTATGATAGGACACATGTAGGATCTGTGTAGAAATATAAATTCAATTTATACTTTCCAAAATATTCTGATAATGCATACATTCCAAAGAGGTAACAGATGTGATCCAAAGGATCTCACATCAATCAAGTAGTGAGTATAACTTCACTGAATAGATTTTGAGCGCACCCTTACTTTTCAAGGGTGATGTGGCTAAAATTAATCAGGCGAGTCAGCGCTGACAGTTTGAGAGTTAGAGCCTGTGCGAATCAAAACCGATTCAATCGTGTTAGAGGTGCAATATTTCTTGATAGAAATAAAGATGTTGCCTGATTAATTTCGCCCACATCGCCCTTGAAAATTAAGGGTGCGCTCGAAATCTAAACAGTGAAATTGTACTCACTACTTTATGGATGTGAGATCCTTTGAACCACATCTGTTATCTCTTTTGATCTGGAGACTTGGGACATCTTTCTCCAAAATCTGAGATTGCACCACAATAGGTTTCTCTACTATTCCTTCGATATCGTTCTGATGAAGACCTGCGTGCAAGGTCTACAATTACCTTATGCAGCAGTCAGGTTGAAACGTCGACATTGATTATTAAGCCTGTATTGATTAGAAAGATTTGAGTGAATGGGATGATGGGATAGAGTTATAACCATTTATTAACTATGGTTCAATTCCTGTGAACAGATAATGTGTCTTTACAGACAGGCTTCTCACATTGTCTAAATTCTAGTTACTAGGGCCAGTGGTAGACTAAGAAATTAGAGTATATTTTGTAATTATTTTTATTTTATTTTTCCCTATCACTTTACTCATCAGAACATCTACAACCACTTCCTATACTCTTTGGGACAATTTTGAATATAAATCTACTATTGAAATGTATGCATTATTAGAATATTTGTGAAAATATAAATTGAATTTATTTTTCTACAAATATCCTTCATGTGTGTTTTCATACGTATCTCTCTCTTGCCACTATTGCAATACATGGCGTAATACTGTATTTGTTCCTTTGAAGTAATTGCTAGTAGGACCACACTGTTGTATGTACCATATGTTACCCAGGTCCTGTGGCTCACCTTGGGTTACCCCATTAGTTTACAATGGCATTCAAATTAGTCAGCCTTTTTGATTTCTTTACAGCACACTCTATTAGATGTTTGCCACATGTGTTGCTTTTTGTAAAATTCTTGGTTCACACAGATTGAATACATTGAAGTTTTACTTTCTCCCCAGAAAAGCACTGTCCTAATTGTTATGGACTTTTGAAGCTTATCTCCTGTCGAGGCCATGGAGGTCACCCTGTGACTAATTTCTGGAGGCATGATGGGCCATTCATATTTTTTCAGGTTGGTAACACTCGTTTTATTTATACATATTATACAAGGAAATAAATTAATAAGATTAACAATTCTTCCTTTGAAAATTATTGTGTTTTTTTGCTGGTAGTATTTTTATTTCATGGGGCAATATATACCAATTAATATAAATGTAATGCTTGCACATACTTCTTCCAGCTTAAGTCTGTAGATATATTAACATGTCTAGACACCAAGATGATTTGTCGTGCTGCCATGCAATATTGTTCTTTCTCTGTATATTTCACTTGCCCATAAAACACATATAACAACCTTTGACTTTGAGCAAGGGGAAGGGAGAATGAAAAGGCGAACGGAAGCAAGGTGATATTGAAAAATAAGCAGGATCATGAGAGGATACAATGCAGAGAGCGAGAGAGTGAGGGAACATTGAAAGGGAAACAGCAAGGAGAGGAGCAAAAATACAAATGCACTCACATGGAGTTCTTACAGAAAAAGAAAAGTGTTATTCAATGAATGAAATCAGGGGTAGCAGTTGCAGGCCAAAATTGACTGATGCATGGAGGCCAAGTAGGTTACTAAGCCAGTACACTTCATCATGAATGTATGACGACAGAGGGTACCTTCTATATCCAGATCTAGGTGCATGGTTATCACACTATTATGGAACCCTCACCTATGCCCTTTCTCAAGGTAGAAACTTCCTTTATGACAATTGCACACCTGCTCTCTAAAATGTTAGAGTAAGAGATAGGTATCCTAATTGTCCTGATGAATGGTGTGAGGAGCATCGGATCTGTGCTCCCCAGTTACCCTGGGAATATATCATTGATCCTATCATTTTTGGCTGGCAACTTGCAGGAGAGTATTGCACAAAGCACGTTGAGCTTGTGGCGGGGGAATAGGTACCTCCTGAGGGGTCTTGCACACCTGGTGAAGGAGATGCTGTGCTCTGCATGGAAGGAGTCCACTGTGGAGACCCATTGGTATATCATGTAGCGATATCTTTTGATGCCCCAAACGCCCTGGGCTGACATACCATGGTTCTGAGAGGCTGAGACTGAAGAACTCTGATGGAGGCCCCTATAGAAAAGAGGTGACAAGCAAGCAGCATTAGGGAATTAGTGGGGGTCTAACGATGACATGTCAAGTGGAGCAAGCTCGAGCTCACTGCTGGAGAGGTGCTGGAGCATGGTGCTCAAAACTGGCCCCCGCTGTGCTTGTTGGAGGTATCTGCATCTTGGGTCTGAATGTGACCCTGTACTCTAACTTTGTGAGCTGTTTACTCTGTTGGCCTGGTACCGCCCGGTTTTTCCATGGGGTGGCTAGCATGGTGGTTGCTAGATTGAGGGCTGTAAGCTATATAATGGGATGATTACAAAGGTAAAAGGAGGAGGCAAAATTGAATGCTAATGATATGCACAAAATGGTTTCATGGGGTGCTGCCCCTCCGCCATCCAGGATCTCGGATCATAATTAAGCTGGATGCTATGCTTGCAAAAAATGGTTCCACCCGGGAACTGCTGGAAAGCAAGATCAGTAGTTTGACCATCAACCTGAGTCTTTCACACGAAGATCACAAGAAAATGGGACACTGCATGCTTAAAGTGGAGCAATCAGTGTTGGAGTTGGCTCCTGTTGCAGAGGACCAAAAACTATGGCTCTCTAACACGATGGACCAGGTGCAAGCATTGGGGGCTAGAGTTGAAGACCAAAAGGGGTGAGCCTTGAGGAAAAACTTACTTACAGTGGGCCTACTTGAGAGAGTGGAAGGTTCATCTATGATCTCCTATCTAAAGAGTTGGCTGTAGGAGATGGTCGCCTGAAGAGTTTGTCTAAATTTTATGCTCTAGAGAGTGTGCATATGTTGCCACCATGCCAATCGAGACGTGGGGTGCAGCCAAGACCAGTGGTGGCCCAACTACTACATTTTAGGTAATTAATGCCCTTGAACACACCATTATACAAATGTTCCAAAGACTTCTAATAAACCAATGCTCAATCCAATTCTCCTTTATTTAGTAGTTATGCTCTAGCCATTCAGTTTCTTTGGTTTAGCCAACACATGTTCCATCAACAGACTCCTTCAGAGCTAGAAACCATAAAATACAACAGAATTACGTTCTCTATTACTGCCAGAACAGAACTCCTTTTATCCTCGGTATTTGCACATAAGTTACATATGAAACATAATGGGGCACAAGACATATGAGTCATCTTTGTGCTCAGGATCTATTGCATACTGGTATTATTTCAACTTATTCCCTATATGAAACCCTTTATAAGTTTCAGAGGTCTGAGCTTTCCAGGCCTGTTGTTCAATGCGGATGCCATGTTGGATGCGCTATAAATACTTCTTTTTTTTTTTTATTTCAAATCATTTTTATTTTTCAAATAAAAAATAAAAACAAAGTACAAGACAATACAATACAATAAGGATCAGGGAGGCAAAAAATAAATAAATGATTCATCATATACAAGACCTAAATAAACAAAAAGAGACATCAGCAGTGGTCATGCATTTACATACATATAACGTATATATGAATACAATCGCATTTGCGAAACCATCAAGTGATGCACATTAGGGTCAAGTCTTGCCCCGAAGGTTTGCTGGTTAGAACAGGATGCCTTGAAAATAGCGCATTGCCCTAAGGGGGGTCGAACGAGAATGAGGAAGTGTCCAGGGCCTTCCAAAGTTTTTTATGGGAGATGCGACTTGGTGAAGAGTGTAATGTAGGGTTATCTGCACCTCTCAGAAAGGACAGCCAATCTTGCCACATTTTGAATGACACCTCAGAAGGATTCTTCCACTTACACAGAATAACCTTGCATGCCAAGGTTAGGAGAAGATCAAGAAGTTGACGATCCACCGGATTTGCCAGATGTGGCTCTTGTACCCCCATTAGAACATACACAAACTCTCTAGGCGGGCTAAAACCAAAGACGTGCTTAATACAGTCAAATATTCTATTCCAGTAACCCTTCAGTAAAGGGCAATTAAATAACATGTGTGCCAAGTCTCCCACCTCTGCCTCACAATTCCAACAAGTTGGGGAGTCCCTTAGGTTAGTTTTATAGAGCCTCTCAGGTGTCCAATATGTCCTGTTAATTAACATGAATTTGGTCTGTGACAGGATAGGTGAAATCTTATTTCTAAATGCAGTGGTGTGTATTATGTCCCAGTCAAAGATCATACCCGTCGTGTTTGATTCCGTTTCCCATCTCGTCTCATTTTTCCTGTTCGATTTCTGAGGGAGGGGAAGGAGCAGTTTATAGATCTTTGAAACGAAGTGCCCAGAGTTATAGATGCGTGGAACAGAGCCCCATAGCCATGGTTCAGAGGAGGACAATGAGCGTGCCGAGAGGAGAGATTTCAACTTCAGGAAGTCATAGAAATCTAATGGCGTAAGGGCATGTGTGGCTTGTAGGGACGAAAACGGTAGGGGGTTAGTCCCCTCGAACAGATCACTTGCTAAGTTAATACCTTTCGCGGACCATTGAGTCCACTTGAGCGGCGCTCCGTTGATTTTCAGTAATGGGTTGTACCAGAGAGCAATTGATGTGGATTTTTTGATCTTTAGGCCTTTGTGGTTTGTTTGATCAAGTTTCAGCAGAGCCCTTCTTGTGTTTCAAAAAATATATTTGGAGTGGGGTATATGTGTAAGCTCCATGGTGAGTAGGGCCACGAGTGGGATATTGCCCAATATCGCTTTTTCGATATCCATCCACAGCGGGGTATAGTCTGAATCTTTGATTAGCCATAAAGCTCCTTGTTTACATAAGAACGCTGTTTGGTAGTGTCTGAAGTTCGGGAGGCCCAGGCCGCCTTTATCTTTAGCTAGTTGTAGCTTTTTCATTGATATCCTTGGTTTCCTCCCTTGCCACAGAAACGTACCAAACAGCTTCTCTACCCTGTGAATAAAGTCATCGGAGAAAGTCATTGGGAGCATACATGCTATGTAGTTAACTAAAGGTGTTACCATCATCTTCAGGGTTTCAGCCCTGCCCCACCAGGATAAGTATTTAGGGGACCAACCATCTAGGAGCTTGTTTATTTTGTTGAGGACGATATTCTCATTAGTACGAACAGTAGAGATTAGATCGCTATCAAAGTCTAATCCCAGGTATTTAAAGCAGCCTGGCTGCCATGTTAGCCCCGAGTCTCCTATCATGTCTTTAGTCCCAAGGTTATTGAGCGACTTTACTTCTGTCTTGTCTTTGTTTAATTTGTAGCCGGATACTTTAGAAAATTCGTCAATCGTCGTGAGTAGGGCCGGTATTGCTTCATTCGCATTCTCTGAGATTACCAATACGTCGTCAGCATATGCTGTTAATTTTATGACACAGTCGTTGAAGGGGATTCCAGCTATATTTTTGTTGTGTCTAATTTGATACAGGAATGGCTCAATGGCCAACACGAATAGTGACGGGGAGAGGGGACATCCTTGTCTTGTGCCTTGGTATAGTCGAAAAGGTGACGAGAGTGACCCACCCACCCTGACCCTCGCTATAGGGCAGGAATAATGGGACATGATCATCTTTACGATTGCGGGGCCTAAATTAAATTTGCGGAGCACGGCCTCCAGATACCTCCAATCTACTTTATCGAATGCTTTTTCAGCATCTAATGTTATTGCTGCTGTGGGGGTGGATAGGAGTTTAGCTTTCTCTAGTACATGCGCTAGCGCCCTGGTGTTGTGGCTAGACAGCCTGTTCTTCATGAATCCCGCTTGGGAAGAATGTATGAGTCTTGGTAGTATTTTCTGGAGGCGTGCCGCTAGGATGGAGGCAAAGAGCTTACAGTCCAGGTTTATGAGGGAAATGGGCCTATAGTTCTTAGTTACGGTGGGATCTTTCCCTTCTTTCGGAATAACCGCGATGGTAGCCTCTGCTAGGGTGCCTTTGGCTTCCCCTGTTTCACTTATTTCCTCGAACATGTTGAGCAGAGGTTGCGTGATTGACATGGAAAAGCATTTGTAAAATTTTGCGGAAAAGCCGTCCGGACCTGGGGCTTTACCGCATTTCAAAGATTTAATGGCAGACTGGACTTCCATTAGCGAGATCGGGCCGTTTATGTCTGTTTGTTCTTCCTCGGACAAGGAAGGGAGATTGCAGTTATTCAAATACTCATTTATCTTATGACTTTCCAGTTCTACATTCTTGGAGTAGAGTTTCTCGTAGAATTCTTTAAATAGGCCTGTTATTTTGGCTGGGTCGGAGTGTGCAACTCCCATGTGATCAGCTATGGAGTTTATCGTGTTCTTTTGTATTTTAAATTTGAGGTACGCTGCCAGACTTTTACCTGTTTTGTTTGATTCACACAGTTTGAACCTTTTCCTCCTATCCAGCCAGACCCCTGCCCTTTCACTTACAATCTTATTATATTCGTATTTCTTATTGGCTAATTGGTTTAGTGATTCAGCTTTCCTGCCTTGCAAGTGCTTAGCCTCTAGGATAGCTATTTCTTTCTCTAGATCTTCTAAATTCTCATTATGGTTCTTATTCATGGCAGATTTAATCTTGATAATTACACCTCTTAAAGTACTTTTTAGTGCTTCCCACCTAGTTAAGTCGGAGGTATCACCCCTGTTATTGTGGACCAGATACTCTTCGATGGCAGTTTCAATGGTTGCTCGGTGTTGTTCGTGTTCAAGAACCTCATCGTTGAGCCGCCATGTTTACTGACGGTCGGATGGTTTTATGTCTGAGATGGTGAGTGTAATGCACGAATGATCGGAAACAAGCCTTGGTTCTATTGAAGTTTCTACTATTCTGGATGTAGCGTTCTGTGTAATGAATAAATAATCAATCCGTGAGAACGAGTCATGGGGCGAGGAGTAGAATGAGTAGTCCCTGTCAACCGGGTTCTGCAGGCGCCAAGAGTCTACCAGGTGGAATTGCTCACATAGGTTCCTGAAAGCTTTATGAGACCTATTACTACGGAAGGGACAATGCGAGTCTCTGTCCAGGGTCTGGTCAAATGGTAAATTAAAATCCCCCCCGAGAATGTGGACTGCCAAGTCCGGGATCTTTTCAATTTGTTTCGTAAGGTCCGACCAGAACTTCAAGTCGCATGTGTTTGGGGCGTATATGTTTGTAATATAGAATTCCGTCCCATCTTTTAGGAGTTTGTTTGTGACCCATATGCCCTTGGTGTCAGCCATAGATGAGAGGAGGTCAATGTTAGATTTTTTGGAGATCAGAGTTATTACACCATTCCTTTTCCCTACCGGATCTGA
Source organism: Lissotriton helveticus (assembly GCF_964261635.1). Taxonomy (NCBI): domain Eukaryota; kingdom Metazoa; phylum Chordata; class Amphibia; order Caudata; family Salamandridae; genus Lissotriton; species Lissotriton helveticus. The sequence goes on along the minus strand of NC_136067.1, from coordinate 490,963,088 downwards.
GCCCGTGACATCCCTGAAGAATTTGTTTCTAAGTGTATATAGCTGTTTAGTCTCCAGTTTTGTTTCTTGGAGCAGTGCTATGTCTGCCTTCTGCCTGCGCAGATAGTCTAAGATTTGTTGGCGTTTTACTGGATTGTTAAGGCCTTTGACATTAAGGGAGAGTACCTTTAGCTTCCCCAACTGAGTAACCCCCACAGGTGTGTTAACCACTGGCAATGGTATAGTCATTTTTAGAGTATTTGATCGCCAGTAGACCATTTACGTAGATTGACACCCTGTGTTTTGTTGTTCCCCTTTTCGTCGGTGTTCCTGCTCTCCTAGGTGATTCTCTGGAGTACCTCATAGTGGCAAAGGTTTCCCCTGTTTGTGTGGATACTAAAATCACGACTACACTGGTAGTAAGCATGACCTTCCGAGGAAAATATGCAAGCGGACAGCCCTTCCATGCGACAGCGTTTGGAAAGTGCGCATAGACTGACGGCGGAATGCAACCACTGCTTGAAAATAGGACAATAATTGAGAGAAAAAAAAGATAAATCACCCCACATATACCCCAACCACAACCCCTGAGCCCCCCACCCACCCCTCCCCAAAAGTAACTAGTAGGCATGGTGACTAGAGAAAAATAACAACAGCATTATCTCCCCATGGGTAATAATGCACTTTACAAATGTTGGAACTGGATTTCTGTACCAATCATAACAGATTATCACAACATGTGTAACCATAACTTTGAACAGACTAATACTAGTCTCCTGACGATAACATTGCAGGCCTAATATAGTAACAGGCTAACGTATTATAGCAGAGTATATAGTGTATAATAGAAGTCAATGGATGCCATCATACCAGTTCTGCATGCGTGTGATTAATTGTGATCAATGTGACCGTGACCGTGACGGCAGCATTACTGATACTAATTATTATTATTGAGACTAATTTGAAAACGTAGAAACAACAACAGCAATATTTATCCTCTCCATCGTATAGACTTTAGAGACCATCTCCTTAATGCAAAAGTTTGTGAAGCCTAGGACTCATGCAGATATTCTATGAAACATGATCTCATTTTGAGTTGCAGACTCAAATTGCAGACTCCCTCATATCCTATATGTAGTAGGTGCTGACCACCAGAACTAACAACCAGACACTGGCGTACACGACTGTAGGTAAAGTTATTGTCAAGAATGTGTGTACATGGTGCGTAGTAAAACAAAGGATACTCAATGTGGGACAGGAACTGTAGCAGAGGCAGAGGCAGAGGCAGATGCCGTCGCAGGCGAAGTCGCTGAAGCTGTAACTGAAGCAGAAGCAGAAGCCGAGGAGGAAGCCGGGGCCTTCCCAACAGTTGAACCGTTAGTGTCCATGTCTTGGATATCTTGGTTATCTTGGATGCCCAGGAGTTTTTTAAGCTTTAGTGGATCCGTGAAGATCTGCGTGGTTCCATGTAATGACACTCTGTATTTGGAAGGGCCAACGAATCCATATTGGTAGCCTCTCTCTTGAAGTTGTGGGTGAAGGGACAGGAACGTCTTCCTTAATTCGACTGTTTCCTTGCAGTAATCCTGTGAGATGTAGACCTTCGTATTCTTCCACAGGATGTGGTTTGATTTCCGGATGAATGCCAGGATCTGTTCCACATGCTGGTATCTTAGCGGTTTACAGACGATAGGCCTGGGGCCTCTCTGATTTTTCATTATCCTGCCTGGGACGCGATGAGCTCTATCGAACTCAAGCGGTTGATGAAAGGTGATGTTCGTAGCCTGTGTGAACCACGTTTCTAGAAACTGTACGCAAGAGCTGTGAGATTATTCAGATCCCTCCGGTATTCCAAAAATTCGGAGGTTCCCCCTCCGATTCCTATCCTCCAACTCAGACAATCTTCTCGTGGTTTGATCGGAGGCTATAGACAATCGTTTGAGAGCTCTGCATGTTGTGGTTTGTGCATCCTCTATTTGGCTAATTCTTGACTCGGCTTCAGTCAATCGTATATTCGTGTCCCTTATGTCCTGCCTGATGGCTACGACTTCGTCTCTGGTTGTTCTTGCTAGGTCTCTTACTTCGTCTAATCTGCTCAGTATCATGTCAATTGCATCACCTTTTTCCTGTCTGCCTTTGATCGGGCTTGATTGCTCAGCCTTGAGCCTCTTGAGACTCTTCGAGTGGTCCTTATCCCCCATGTTGTGACTGGAGCTTGAGACGTGCGATAAGCAGATAGCGTAAGACCTGGTTCACTGCGTTGATTCTGGCTCTACTGCGCGGTCGGTCCCATTTATATCAACACTCTGCTGGGTGTGTCAATGTGGCTGCGGCCGGTTTGGTCTGGTTTGGAGCATGCAGGTTGTGTTAGTTGTCCTTCATGCTACCATCATCCTGTAACGCTGCCATCCCGTAAATCCAAATGACCTACACGGTGGATCCGGTGCATAGGAGGTGCATATGCGACGTTTTCAGTGCTTCGAGATCGGACTTGCACTATATGGGAAGTGTGCCCGCCATTTTAGGTGATTGTAAAAATAAATGTAAATGTCGGAATTTGTAAAGCGCACAGCTACCTCCACCGGAGGTGTCCCGGCGCTGTCCGTATACCGCTTAGGAACCCTTCCTGGCTTTCCTGGGAAATGTCCACTCCTGGGCACCCCCCAGGTGCAGCCAGGCATCCCAGCGCTTTTGGGGCCGTTGTGGAGACTAAGCAAGCTATTGCCCAGAGTGGCAGCGTGTGACCCATGATCAGAACAGGCACTGAGGCGAGAATATCCAGCCAGGGGAATTAATGAGTCGGAGACCCGCCGAGGCAGGAATCGAACCCTGGTCCCTGGCCAGAGCTCTGCATCAAGGTCTGCCTGCTCTAACCATTGAGCCACACTTCTCCACTTGTGCCTGTCCTTGGTTGCCTAAGATGTGGCTCGACTGTAGGCACCATGCAGTAGTCAGTATAAGTAAAGGGCATTCACAGCCCACTGTGTCTCCCTGAATCGCATTGCCATTGTTTGCAGGAAGCTAATTGTGAGCTGTTTACAATCACAGCAGAGTTGCGCCCGCCATTTTGTTTTCGCCTCCTTGACCCTATCTCGGTAGTCAGCGCGGCCGGGCAGTACTCACTGTTCTGGGTTCTGGTTTGTGGCGCTGCCTCGGTGTCGTCCTGTGTAGGTGTGTGTCAGCAAACCGTTCTGTTCCTCCGTTGGAGCCGCTGAAGCCGCCGTCGGAGCCGCCGAGGCCCCGCCCTCTCCCTGTGCCGATTGAAGTCACAGCGGAGATTTCACATTAAGCGTATTTCTAGGTGGACCTTACTTCTTCAAGTACACTCCATAGCTGCCTCTCACTTTCCGATCCACGTATGTGCTGTCGGAGGCAGTTTTAATGCGGTTTAAGGGGTTCCAGTCCCTTGTTTGATCGTTTGCCACGGGAGGAGATATGCGCTAGGCTGCCATCTTCCTCGGCGTCCAAACCACGCCCCGCTATAAATACTTCTTTATCCTCAGTGAACTACACCCTGTAAGCCGTCCTCACATCTCAAACATGAGTACCATCTTTTAATATATTTATGCCCCCTACCAATTGTATTCCACTCAAAAAGAATACTATTAAAATGATCCCGTTAGTTCTGGTACCATGGGCCAGAGGGCACATTCCTCTTACATCTTATAGGTTCATACATGGCCAGTGGACTCACTCAAGGAAGCCGCTTGAAGGAGCGAACTTAGAATGTAAGGGGCCTTAATTCCCCCAGAAAGAGAAATAATATGCAGGCATATATTAAAAGGCTGAAGCTCATGTGCTGTTACTCCACCAGACACATCCCATGCAGGCTGAGGGCCAGGCGCTGCAGAAGAGATGGAGAGGATGGGTTACTATTCATCCTACTTTGCCTTCGGATGAGAGGTCTTTATTTGGATCAGACCATGTGTCCCCTTCTAGCCTAGGTTGATTAATAGAGATGAGGAAAGGTGTCACATAGTGGTAGTTTGCAGTATAAAAGTGAAATACATGGCACTAATGACTGCGGCTGAGGCCGTCCTGACTAATGGTAGAAGAAGGGTCAAATGGTGTTGGGTTGTGGAGGATGTTACCTTGTTAGATGGCATATCGAAGGAAGTTTCGATGACTTTAAGTGCCATTCTGAATCTATCGCCCACTTTGGATGCTGTTCATCAGATCAGTGATCTTCATGAACAGTGTTTCATTAAACTCAAGGCCCTCCTGACTTTACGGCCAAAACGAGGGAAAGAGATGGTAACGGGTTGCCGGAAAAAATTGTATAATAAGAACTGTAGGGCTGCACATAGTAACCTAATTAAAGCCATTAAATCTAGGGATACCTGTGATATTAAAACGGCACGTCAAATGTATAAAAAAGCCGAGTGGGAGGCAAAGAGAGAGTGGGACGAGTGCCATTGGTCCGATCTTTTCGAGACCTGCGTATCCTCGAACCAGGTAAAATTCTGGGAAATTGTGAAATGGGGTAGGAACCCCGATTCTCAAACCCCGGTAAACTATGTGTCTGCGGAAGAATGGGTGGACTTTTTCTCCTGTCAGTTTAAGGATCCTGACCTAGAACCTCTTAATGGGCAAGAGAAGCAGGTACCTCTGCACCCTGTCCACAGTCACTCGCTAGTCTTTACGACTATTGATACAGAGTCTGCTCTCCGTCTGGTCCAATCGGGGAAAGCCCCAGGGATGGACTCTATTCCGGCAGACTTATTTAAAACAATCCTCCAACTATGGGTTCCCTATATAACCTTGATCGCCAATGCTATCGCTAAGGGGGCAAGGATCCCAGAGTCCTGGAAAGGGGTGGAAATTCTTCCCATTTTTAAAAAAGGGGACCGTTCGGCACCGGGCAATTACTGCCCTATAAGTTTAATCGACTCCCTACAAAAAATTATTGCCAGGATGGTCCTTGCCAGAGTCCAAGAGTGGATGGAGATGGAAAGTATTCTCTCCCCATTGCAGGCGGGCTTTAGATCAGGCACCAGCACCATCGACCAGGTTTTCAGATTTACTCTGATATACTGGAAGGTGGTGCTGTTGGGCGGTGGATACATCTATGCCGCCTTTGTAGACCTAAAGTCGGCCTTCGATCTTGTGCCAAGGGCTAAACTGTGGGTGGTCTTGAGAAACTTGGGATTACCGCTAGACCTCCTAGACCTTGTGGTTAGATTACACGAGGGCAATTTTGTCAGGGTAAGGTGGGGAGGCCAAGGGCAGGTGACGGATAGCTTCCCCGTAACACGAGGTGTCCGTCAGGGGTGTGTCTTGGCACCTACCCTTTTTTTATTGTTCATTGATCAGGTGGTGAAGTTTTTTGCTGATACTCCCACCGATGCTCCTTCCTTAGGTGGGTCTAAGTTTCAAATGCTCATCCTCGCAGATGACACTCTACTCCTCTCAAAGACACGTAGAGGGCTGCAAACTGCACTTAATAGGTTTGAGGAGTCCTGCAAATTAAACGATCTGCAAATAAACGTGAGCAAGACCAAATTCATGGTCCTAACCAAAAATCGTCCTATTAAAAGTTTTGTTAGCATTAATGGTGTCAGTCTTGAACAAGTGGAGGTTATGACATACCTTGGAGTGACCATAGACTATCGCCTTCGCTGGAAACCCATGATTGATGCGCTCCATCTAAAATGTGCACGCCTTACGGGCTGCTTAATTCAGGAGCAAAAAATGTCGCTAACCAAACGGGTTACACCAGCACTTAGGATCTACAAAGCCAAAATCAGTTCTGCCATTTTGTACGGGGCTGATCTATGGGGCTACAAGGACCTACCATCATTGGTAAAAGTTCAAAATAAATTCATGCGGAATTTGGTAGGTCTTCCCCAATCTTCACCAATCAAACCACTCTTGTTGGATATGGGTTGTAAACCCATCAACGAGATGGCTCGATATCGGCTAGTAGCATTGTGGAAACGGAGCTGGACGTCACCGGATCTAATCCCCACATGCATCAAGCATTTTTGGAGTCGCAAATGGTGCGATTCCTTAAAATTGGCCGTTTGCGATTCCAAAAGTGCTTTTTGGGATGCATGAAGCAATTTTAGAATTCGTAACATTTTTGCGAGTTCTAAAATTGCGATTGCTTTTAAGAAGTCGCAGATGTGTGATTTCTTAAAAGCAATGCATCATTACTTTTAAAAGTGCAAAATCGCAATTAGGGTGTCAAATTTACAGAGTGTTTGAACCACTCGGTAAATTTGGAAAAAGTGTTTAAAATGCTGAATTTTTTTTTTTTCAACTTTCATGTTTCACACACACATGTCCTTAGGACATGTGTGTGTCAAACATGATGCGAAAAATACATTTAAGGGGTGCAGGGGGGGTCCTTTGGACCCGCCCCTGCACCCATGAAATTTTCAAAGTGCCACTCGCAATTTGCTAATGCCTTCCCATTGACTCCTATGGGCCTTTTGGCCCATAGGAATCAATGGGAATTGCGAAAATTAACTTAAGAATTCGGTATTTATTTGGGATTCGGTAAAAATTGCGATTTTTACCGAATCACAAATGAATACCGAAAATAATGATGCATATCATTTTGCACTTCTTAATTTGCGATTCCTTATTTTTCGCAAATTAAGAAGTGCAAAATGTCTCAATGATGCATGTGGGGGTAAGTCTCTTTGCCAGCGAATTGGCGGAAGTGAGATCAGCACTGGGTTCTAGCAATATTCCCTTGCTACGTGAGGTGAAACAAATTTTGGAAGACATGGGTCTTAACCAACTGTGGGTTTCTCCGGGGTCCACTACTTTCCCGACGAAGCAAGTTTTTAAAGCACTTTATTGGCCATCTGTTAAATCTCCATCTGTTGTGCAATCTGATGCTACCAGCTTGTCAGGTAGATTTTTGGTCCACAAATTGGATCCTTTTCTGGAGAACTATTGGGACGTTATCATAAAAACTCTAGATAAAAAACTATACCATCAGTTTCGAGTCGGGTCCCTGCCAGTAAGGTCCTTTACCAAAAATTGGTCTGCCCATTCTAATGATTTGTGCCCCTGGTGTGCGGACCATAAGGAGAGTGTGGGTCATTTCCTCTTTGCATGTCCCGCCTATCATGCCCCTAGAATTAAATGGATTAGGTCTATCTGTTATCGAATGAAAATTAGAGGGAGCACTGAGGCTTTGTGGGCGCTACGTACCAACACCTCAGAGATGGTGGTAATAGGTGTGGCCAAGTACTTGGGGTGGGCGTGGATCATCAGAGCCAGACACTTGCAGTCACTTGATCCTTAATCTTAGCTGGGTATTTCATACATTGGGTCTTTAATCAACTGTTTAATCTTTTTTTAATGATGAAATGTTTTATGTATATATGGTGTTTTTAATTCGTTTTATGTATCTTTTATCCCTTTTTGTATAATTGTCTTTTATGATGCAAAAATCGAAATAAAAACGTATGAAACCTGAAACCTGAAACCTGAATATATATGTGTCAAATGTGGACCAGAATGTCTTCATAGATAATTTGGCTCACCAACTGACCTCAATAGTACATTATCCACACATCCTCAGGGAGGTTGCAGACATTGATCTGGATAGAGATAGATCTCACTCACCCAACCCCTCCATCATTGGTGGCACACAAGACTGCTAATTTAGCAGCTAGATGGGACAATGGGGGGTAGTTGATGCTTTGAGAGCTCACAACTCACACTTACTCTCATTATTCTGTTGAACATGTTCTTCATGTAAGGTTGGTTACATTTAAATTTCTCATAAGATTGTTGTGGTTGAATAGTTGGCTAAAACCCTTTTGGACTATAAGTCCCTACATCTCTCACTTGCATGGGTTAGCAGGCTTCCCACTATTCCCAATTAGAGGCATAATAAAGTACTTGAAGACCTGGTCATCAAATTGGAATAGGGAGTGGTTCTAGACAAATATTTTCCCCTAAAAGAGGACATGATCTTTTCACAGTTGATTGAATAGGAGGCCTTAAAACAGTGGTTAGGGGACATTGCACCACCACCACAGTGGGTGTCTGGTATCAACTATATAGGGACATTTGCAAGCAGGAACAACTGCTGGTTATCTTGGAAATGGAAACAATGTAATGTTTGGTGAGGACAGATTAGCTCTAGCAGGAAAGTACTGGCCTTAATAGAAAGGCTTAACCAGTATGATTAGAAAACATATCTCTCCAAAATGCATGATGAGGGACACAAGGCTAGAAGATTACTGGCATGGTTACTTAACTCCGGCAAGAAACATACCCCCATAGTGGGCATCCACAATGAAGTAGAGATCTGGTTTACTCCCAGGCAGAAATTATTGGTGTGCTTGAATCTTATTTTAACAACATATATTTGGTAAGAATGCACTCTCCAGCATTGCTAATAGAGGATGACTTAGATAATGTTGCCACAGCTTCCATCCAGCAAACAGACGCTATAATTCTGGGTTGTGAAATCTACACATGCAAGAATTCTGTGCAGTTATTAAGGGACTGGCTAAGGGCATCACGCCTGGCTCACCTGGGTTACTCATTCAATTTTATGCAATATTTGTAGACAAGCTAGCTCCTAAATTAACTACTCTTTACAATGAAGCACATGAGACAGGCTGTCTCCTCTTTAACCGCATGCGCGCTATCGGTTTTCCCGCTGCGATTTTAAAAATCCCGCGTTACATGACGAGCTCAGCTCGTCATCCGCGTAGCGCAGGTTCGTCATGAGCGTAGAAGGGGTTAATATGCGGGAGGCGATCCTTGTTGCCATCCTCAAGTGGGACAAAAATCCTACACATGTACCTTCCTATTGGCCATTATCAATGCTCAATGTCGATTACAAGATTTTGAGCTGAGTGTTGGTAAATTGTCTATTGCCGAGGATTAGTAGTTTGATACACCCCTATCAGAAAGGTATCACCCTAAGCGCAGCACAATGACTAATGTTAAACAAGTGACATAGATGTTGGACCAGGAGCTCTTGGATTATCCTTAGGCATTAGTGTTGTCATCGATAATGAAAAAGCCTTTGACTTGCTTAAGTGGGAGCACTTGTATGTTGCAATTGCTGTGATGGGCCTAGGCCAGGGTTTCTTGCGATGGACCAGATTGTTGTACGCCACACTGTTTGCTTGGATTAAAACTGGGGTTTTTATTTCTGATAACTGCATTATTGAAAGAGGTTCAAGGTAGTATTGTCCCCTGTAACTTGTCCTGTTTGCCATCGCAATTAAATTCTCTGCCCCCACTATTAGACAGGGACCTTGTTATCGGGGTTTATGAACAGGTAGCGGCACTCACTACATCTCTCTATACTTAAACAATAGGATCATCTATACTGTAGGGGAATGGGAGGATGTACAGGCAGTTGTTCCGTTGCTCAAGACATTTTCAGCGATACTGGGGTTGACAATGAACTGGGCCAAGTCATGTGACTAGTCCATTGCAAAATCCTATAGCTACACCACAAGAACTTGGGGACTGTTTACATTGGGAGTCCAGACCATCACCTGCCTGAGATTATGTGTGTTTAGATCACAAGAGCGTCTCCTGGAGGGTAAAATAAGAACAGCAATGTCTTCTCTTAAACAATCCATTACATTCTGAGTAACACTCCCTCGCTCTGTGATGGGGAGGATAGCACTCTCTCTTTTCATTATACCTAGATTGCTTTACTTCTTATCCAACTTGGCAATGCAAATTCCAAGGGGATGCCTATGTGGCTTATCTGGGGTTGTAAAAGATGTAGAGTCGTGCTGGCCAAGATGAGACTTCCAGTGGATGAGGGTAGTTTGGTGGTCCTGGATTTGGAGTTCCACTATTTGGCTGTGCAGTTGCCGTGGACAGCCAAGTGGAGGTTGGATTGCACCAGAACTTCTAGGAATGTCGGCCAGCACCCGCCTTCACAGGCAACACTCATGTGCATACTGTATGATCCTCAGTGGCGGAACAAAACTTGTGGGGGCCCCCTGCAAAGGACAATGAGAGCCCCCCCCTCCCCCGGCCCACCACCTACCACTTTGCCCCACCGACAAAAATATGCAGTCACCTAAACCCATATTTTCAGCACTTATCTGTGCATACTTCAAACAGCAAATAGAAATAGGATGCGCTTTAATTGTGTTCTAGGGCTGCCTGAATGATCCATGACTGATAATTAAAGGGAACAAAGACAGAAAAGTCACATTACAAATGAATACATACATTTTTATTTATAACCCTATTTAGTGTCATGACGAGGTCTTTCAGGGTCTTTAAACAACACATGGCTGGCATTTTTCTTTTGTCAACCCTACTTTATATTCCTTTTCATGAAATGCATTCTCACACTACAGCAGTAACTTTCAACTGTAAGGAATAGCAGAGTGGGGGCCCTCTTTTTTTGGTCACAGCATGCCTAGGCTTTTGGGTGTCAACCTGCCTCAGGCCCATGGTTTGTGCTGCTTGCATTCTCTAGTTTTGCCTTACTGGCCTATGTTCTCCTATTCCCACCTACCTACACTCAATGGGGCTACCCTGGTTGTACAGATACTGTATCCTTCATGTTCGTCCATGGCATTACCCTGCATATGTCTCAGAAATCAACATGTCTATCTCTTTTTATCTCTCTCCCCCTTCTCTCTCTCCCCCCCCTCTCTCAGTCTCTAATCCCCCCTCTCTCTCCCTGCTCCTCCTATCATGGTATCACCTTGCCTGTGTTACCCCATCCTATTCTGGAATGCTCGCTGGCTTGAATGTAATTGTAATTGCAATTTTGGTTTGTAGCGTGCGTTATCAACCAAAGGTCACTAAGCGCTGTCAGAGGGCGAATCTGAATTAGGTGGAGAAGAGGGGGGTAGGCTGCTTAAGTCGTGCCCCATTCTTCCAGGAAGAGCACAGTCTTAAGCTTCTTCCTAAAGGGAAGGAGGTTCACTTCCTTGCGTAGGTTCGGGGGCGGACCAGTAGGGTGGCCTCTGCTGACCGCAGTGCCCTGCTGGGAACATAGGTGGCAATGCGGTCCTTGATGTAACTTGGCCATACAGGGTTTTATGTGTAATGCAGAGACCCTTAAACTTATTTCTCTGCCTGATTGGGAGCCAATGAAGCTCGCATAGTAGGGGTGTGGCATGTGCTCGTCTTGTTTTTTTTTAAATTAATCTGGCTGCGTCGTTCATGACCACTTGTAATCTGGCCAACAATTGTTGTGGGAGGCCAGCGTACAAAGAGTTGCCATAATCCAGACGCGACAGTATCATTGCTGAAACCGCCCATCTGAGCGTGGTAAAGGTAAGGAGTGGAGACAGTTTCCGCAGTTGTCTCAGGAGGCCAACACAAGTTCCTACGACTGCCGAGACTTGTTGTGTCATGGATAGTTTGGCATCAATTTTGATTCCCAGGCTTTTCACCGCCACGGCCAGTTCAGGAAAAGGCCCAAGTTCTTTTGGCCAGAAGAGGTCATTCCATGGGCTGGAGACTGAGGTGACCACCAGTTCCTCAGTTTTGTCAGGGTTTATTTTTAGTGAGTAGAGGCTCCCCGTTCTCACCACATTAAATGCCATCCTTTTCCAATGGATTGCGGAGTCTTACAGTCTCCCAAAGCAACTTCCTGTACTTTACTGCCCCCGGTTATAAAGGTATATATTGTCTAAGTGACTCCTGTTGTCATCCAGTGTGCCCTTAAGTGTTCATAGATTGGCGACGCACTGGGATAGAAAGTAAGCCTGGCACCAACATAAAAGTGGCCCTCATTAGTAAATCAGACAGCTAAAAGAGCAGCCCATTTGCAAATAGGGGTAATTTTGATCTTATCAAGACATGCTATATATATGATTTTAAGGAATAGTAGACAACATGAATGTATGCATGCGGCAGTGCAAAGTTTGTGGTACTATAATGGATATCAACAGTAAAACCCAAAATTCCAGATTCAACAGACCAACAAACAGCCTACAAATCAGCCCACTCTCTGAGGTGTCACAACTACTCTTTTGGGGACAGTATTAGCAGTGGGAGAGGCAAGGAAAAAGAAAGCTCTTAGCTGAAGGCTGCCACTTCACATGCTGCAGGTGTTTAGCAAGGAATGTGCGACTGTGTTTATTTAAGGATACTTCAGGCAAGGTTTGTGGTATTATCCAAAAATCACCAGTAAAACCCTGAGCACCAGACCATACAGGCTGAAATAAGTCACTTAGCACACTGACCTGCAAAGCTACCCCACAGGGCTGTATGCAAAGGTGGCAGGCTGGCAATGAAAAAGGAAGCTGCCACCCATATGATCTCTATATGTTTTATAACTTAGGTATGAGACTCTGCATTTAAGCTTGCTCCGGCAAGGTTTATATAGCTGAGAAATAAGCATGAAAACACAACGCACAAGACCCTACATGCCCACAAACAGCCAAAACAAATCATCTCACACTGTGACCTGTCACAAATAGCCTTTGGGAATGGACATTATAGGCAGTGGGCAAGGCAAGAAAATAAGATAGCTGCCTTCTACCACTTCATACACGTTATATGTGTTTTCACTTTTCAGTAATCACGCCATGCATCTGAGCTTGCTTCAGGCTTTGCTGTAAGATCGGGGAAATCATCATTAAAACTCAGAACAAAAGACCCATTCTTCCTACATACTGCCAAAACTAACCAGCCCACACACTGACCTCCACAGCTACCCTTCAGGACTATAATGCACGGGCGGTGGGTGCGGCAATGAAAAGGGAAGCTGCTGTCCACTGGCTCAATATAAGGGGCCAGTCAACACACTGCATGGATGCAGCTATGTTTTTCACCACACATGGCGCGAAAGGCCAGGTGGTATGCTTGAGGGAGAAGCCAGACACTGCTTGTTTAAATCCAAGGGTCAGGGTCAGTGATCTCTGTCAGTAACTATAAAGTAAGTGCATTGGCCAGTCAGATGTAAGTAAAGGCCAAAGTATCTTTGAGACAGCAGATTGGCAGACCACACAGAGTGAACGATCAGAACCATCACGTTCCTGCCGCCTCGGAAGCAGAGGGCTATAAGTCATCAAGAGAAGATGGGAAAGGAGAAGGAATAATGAAAACAATTGTTCAAATCTGAGGATCTTTTTAAATTATGTGGTGGTGTCTGGTGAAGAGCTGCAGAATTTCAAAGCCTGTTTAACCTGTTTCTCTAAAGAAAATGTATTGTTTTTACTTTTGGGCAAGTGATGGGTAGTCAGTGTTTGTGAATCATGAAGGCTCATAATTTATAAGGAATAACATAAGATCATAGTAAATCCTGGAGGCAGCAATCATTCAGTGTTGAACACAAAATTCTGCGCACTCAATTCAAATATAGTAATTGATATAACAATGTAATTAGTAGAAATATGTCCAGCGTCGTATCTTGTAGTGTCTTATAAATCTCCTTTTATTAGGTCATTAGGTCATAGACAATTCACAGCCAGCCGACACGTGTCTCGTTGCAGGTCTGTACATTCACAGATGCTACAACTCTTCAGGGCTCAATGGCTGAATCCTTAGTCTTAAGGCCCACGTCCGGTGTTAATTCCAACCCGGCAGGGTAACTTAGTATTGTGAAGATAGCGGTATAAAATGCGCTCCGCTAGTAGATCAATTGTTGTCGTGGACGCCAGTCGACTGTATACCAGTCTAAAAATAATCCCGGTTCCAAATCCTTAGGGTCAGAAAGTAACCTTACAAAAAACACACGGGTACGTGTGTTCACACTCCCTTGGGCCGAATCGCCCTCGCTACACTGGCGTCTGCGAACCGTAAGTGTGAACACACGTACCCGTGTGTTTTTTGTAAGGTTACTTTCTGACCCTAAGGATTTGGAACATTGAGCCCTGAAGAGTTGTAGCATCTGTGAATGAACAGACCTGCAACGAAACACGTGTCGGCTGGCTGTGAATTGTCTATGACCTGATGACCTAATAAAAGGAGATTTATAAGACACTACAAGATACGACGCTGGACATATTTCTACTACTTACATTGTTATATCAATTACTATATTTGAATTGAGTGCGCAGGATTTTGTGTTCATTGTTCTAGATGTGTTTGCTGCACATTTAAATTGAGGGGTTATTTGGGTCTCCCCTCCCTGCTGGCACCATAACTCCTGAATTTATAAATTACTTTGACGCCAATATTGCCTGAGCGCCCTAAATTCCCATTTACTTAAAACCCTTTTTATGTTGTGTATAATCATTCAGTGTTGTTGGGGCTTTTTTCCACACACAAAAATGCCGTATATGTGTGGGCAATGATTGCACAAGGCACAGCTATGATGAAAATGGATTTATGGTAATATCATGTGACCTTTGGTAAAGGCTCCTATTCCTCCTGTGGAGTTCCTCACAGTGGAGAAGTATGCATGGCTGAAAAGGATCCTCCTTGAAAATGTACATGTTTCTTTTTTTGGGCTGTGGAGGAAAACGTCATGTGGAGAATCCCCTAACCCTGCACCCCCAAGAAGTTTGGTGCTCATCGCTTCCTCCTCCAATCTTGGATGGAGAGATATAGCAGCCCTTGGCTGGGGTAAATCTGTGACTGTTTCTTGTATAGAAAAAGATCTGAGAAGAGTTTATAAATGCTACAAGTATAGATGTTGATGGGGGTTCTCAGGAAATCTGCAGTACTAAATATATTTACACCCTCCAGGAATCGCTTCCAGGATATATGGCAACAGTAGTAAAACGACATGCTGTATAGCGCAGTGCAGAACTGCCAGAGCCTGGGATCACCCTTTAATGCCTCTCACATCCCTGACATCATCAGACTTCTTGCCACAGAGGAAGTCTCAATTAGTTCATATCTGCAGCGTCAACATGCGCACTTCCGCCTCAGCAGGAGGTGTGTGAGGAGGAATATAGTGCATGCTTCATTTCAGAGTTCTATCGCTATGGCATGCTTCATTTCAGAGTTCTATCTCATACATACATTATGAACTGCAAGTAACCAAAGGAGCTCTGTGACAAAATGCAGCAACTCACTGAGATAGCCTCATAAAATACAGTTTAGTGAACTACATGATACACGTTCTTTGCAGCAGGAACATTAACCCTCTGCACTACTTCATGATCAGTGAGACCAGCCACTAGACAAAACGCTGACCTCCCTCCAGAAGGAACATTATTTACTTGTGTTATATTGACATTTTAACTGTTTCCTGAAAACATCTCCCCACACAAAGAAAAATTAACATCAGCTCTACTTGTCATGCTGGTGATTCAAAATTGCCAGTAGAGAAGAAAACTAAGTCCTGTCAGCAGGAACATTATCAGCGGCGCATTATTTAGCTTACCATTGTGCCTCTGAATCTTACAATTCTGTGCTGCTGCTGCTGCCTGCTGACTTAAGTGTCCGTGAGCCACATGGACTGCAAACAGTTATCACTGACTCCCAGTGCTGTGTTGAATTCAACAGGGCGTACTGTCTGAAGTTGCTGTGTTCTTGTGCATGTGTATTCAGAGGATTAGAAGAGACCAGGTTCCTGTGCTGATTCTGAGGTAAATGGACTGTGAACCCCCTCATTTGAAAGGATTGTACAAGAACCACTGCTCCCACCTCTATGGCGAGAAAGTAATCTGTGCCTCTGGATCAGGGCTACACAAATCCACTCGCCCGCTCGCATTTGCAAGGAAGAATTGATGAGGACGAGCTATTTGTAGGTCCTACTCGCCCTCTCTGGTGAGTAGGAAGACAAACTAACTTTTGTCCACTGTCTTTGAAAACGGAGTAAAAGTGACAAGATAACGAGATTTAAAGGCATTTTTATTGCTCACAAAGGGAATGAGCAATAAAGATGCCTTTAAATCTTGTTAACTTGTCACTTTTGCTCCGTTTTCAGAGACAGAGTTTAAGTAGGTTGCAGTTGGGTTGAGGGGATTTTCCAAGGTACTAGACCTGCAGGACTAGTACCATTTCTCGGATTTTTCGAGCCCTGCTCTGGAGAGAATCTTGCAGGTATGACGAGCCTCATCCTGAGGGAAGGGACTTTAGAAGAAAAAAGCCAGGGAAAGACTTTACCTCATTCGGTGACTGCTTTGGTTTTTTGGAGTAAGGTATACACAAGTATGCTGGTACTGTTCTGTGTGTGAAGAGAGGAGGGTGCAAGAAGTACCACCCTTCTTTACTTTCTAGAGTCAAAAAGAATTCCAGTGCCCTGGTACTGGTCTGCCTGAAGAGGAGAGGTGCATCAGCAGATTACTGTTGGAAGACCGCCTTGTACAAGACCTCGAGCGCTGTCCCAGTGTTGGGTTTACGGAACTACTGTTGGACAGAAACAACAGTCCCAGACTGTACTGAATTGTAGATAAAGGTGTGTGCCAGACACACAATCCTAGGACTGTGCCGCAGCTGAGTACAAAGCGCTGCACAGGTCTATGGCCCCACTGGTGAACTGTATTGCATCTGGAGGGAAAGGACAACCCACCGGATACTGCCCTCCTCTTGCAGGCAGAGCTCTGTTGCATCAGAGGGGAAAAACACACTCTGTGACCCTGTGCTGCTCGCTGAGGGACTTGGACTACACTTTCCCACTGCTCACATGCCGGAGTCACGTCGCTGGCTGCTGCAGAGGCTGTCCACCTGGGCCCTGGTGGCAGTGGTCAGCCCGGATGGGCCGGGTGGCTTCCCAACCTCGCTCTGCCCTCAGCCCTGCCACTGCGATGGGGACGGCGGGGTGGACTGTTCCGGCAGGGGCCTGATGGCAGTTCCCGTGGGGCTCAGCGCATTCACAAAGGCTCTGTGAGTATTTTTCTTGTGTGAGAAGTGGATATAAAACTGTTAACCAATAACTAGTCTCACCGAATGATTCGCAGCAGTATATATTTAAAACGGGGTTATGGAATACTTATGAAACGCTGTGTATTGAAAACTCCGCTATAATATAATAGCAGCACATATGTACTGATTTCAATTTGACTTTCCCCTTAATGTAGTTGCAGGTCATTGTAAGGTGATTCTATCGAACTTAACACTAACATATGTCATCGTGTGTGGTTATCACACACACGTAAAGTGAGTAGGTTGGGAACTGTTTAATTTTAGAACAATTGCAAAGTCTCATTTGAGTAGTTTAAAGTGATATTTTTATACTTTACCTGTCTTCTTCCCTGGTTCTTTTTTCTATCTTCGTCCAATCGCAAGGAAGCGCTTATAGAATGGCATGAAGTGCTACACAGATGACATACATGACATATCCTGTATAAATGCGCGAGGGGAGGGAAGCAACTTTCAAACACCCACTAAAAATGAGAAGTGGGCGCTCTTTTTCTATCTTTATCAAACATGTTCCTCAGATGATAAGCTGGTGCTGCAAGGCATATATTAACCAGTTGGCTGCTTCGAACATCCTGCGCCAGTGCTGAACGTTCGAAAAACGGGCGGGGCCGCGTCAGCCAATGGACGTGCGCAGCACTACCGAGGTAGGTCTTGCGACGACCGTTGGCCGATGGCAGCTGCCAACGGGTTAATGGAAATAGAGCACTTTGTGAATCTCATAGTGGTATTCTGTGGCTGCAAAATTCATGGTTGCAGTAGTTTATGCGAAATTGATGACACTTTATGCCAGACGTCGTCATATTGATGATAATGAGTACCTGGTTTCGGTTGGATGGTGGTGTTTTGTGCCTTGAATCAGAGCCAAGAACATTTTTGGTAGAACCTGCATTCTATGGTTCTTGTTTATGTTTCCTTTGTCAGTGAGTACCTTATGGTCCTTACGCTGTTTTCTTATTAGGTATCATCAGAAACGTCATATTTGGGCTACATCGTGTCTAATGTTGTGATATTGGCAGTGGTCAAAGTGGGGGGAAAAAAGTAGGGGAACTGTGGGCGGAGACTCGGAGGGCGGGGATAACCCAAGGATTGGATCAGTGGGTGGAGTCAGAGGTGTGGCCAGAATGTGCCAAACATCTCCATTTTTAGTATTTGGCATTTCACGGACCAGTTACAGCTTATTGTGTTATTTAATTCTACAATTGAAACACTTGATTATTTAAGGTTTAATAGGAGTTATTGGCATTTAAATACATTCACAAAGTGGGATATATTTCCAATCACACAATGTCCCAAATACGCTTAAAAGTGGAATCACAAGCCATTTGTCTCCAAACCATGCAGTTTCTCTCATTAGCACTTCTCCTTCCTTCTTCCACAAGAGCAGTTCAAACATGTATAGCAAAATATCCTAGTTTGCAAATGTTTTCTATATAATTATGGCTCTGCCATATTTGCCACATAATACTTCATCCACTGCATAATCTTACAGTTTTAACTAATCATTTTTGTAGCTCAAATGGATAAAAAGTTACAAAAAAAGTGACTTGAGTTGCTGCAAAGTGGACGGCCCTTTGCAAAGGTTGACTGATCACCTTTCTCATTGATGCATTTGTATGTTATACTGATACTAATGAGGTAGAATCTTTGCAGAGACTTAACATGTGTAAAAATGTCTAAATAATAAAGTATAAGAAAATATATTACATTACACTGCAGCCTTTTTTTGTTGCATAATTTAGTCAACACTGCGGCATCATTTTGTTCCCTATTGCTGCATAATTCCAGTGGCACCAGAGCAGGTAGGACATGTTAAAAGTTCTTGAAGCAGAGAGACTGTGAAGTTTGAAAACTTAGTTTGGTGTGCGTGCAAATCCTGCATTGCCAATCCTTGGTGAGTTGCAGCTACTACTGCTGAAACAAGGCCAATGGAGGTACCAATGGGTGAGGCGGACTGGCCTTGAGGGCAGGGCCGGCTTTAGTGCTGGTGGCGCCTTGTGCAACAATGTTTGTTGGTGCCCCCAATGATCACTACGCCTTGGACTCCCTCACTACCACCCTTTACCAGTCCCCCTCAAGTCTCCATAACCACACTCTTTCTCAGATGCATTTAATTTGATTTACAGCGCCACTCATACCAGTATACATTGTCAGAGCACTTTACATCACACACACTACACAGAGACAATCATTTATATGCGTGTAAATCACTGTATAGGAAATGTTACATAAGACAAAGGACTACAAGGTGTAGAAGCCACATGACAACCATACTAGTAGGCAGTATAGTTTAATAGCTCACTGTTCTATGTTAGGATTTTAACTTATAAACTGCAAGTAACAAAAGGATCTCTCTGACAAAAGCAGTAACCTACTAACCTAGTTAACATTATGTGCACTTTGTGATCTGCACGGTACATGGTCTTTGCAGCAGGCACATTAACCCTCTGTGCTACCTTTCCAGGAGTCAACCCTTCCACTAGACAAAACTCCGATCTCTCTCTAGGAAGAACATTAATCACTGAAATTATCATGAGGGAGGCAGCAAGTTTTTTGTAAACCATAATATACTTGCAAACACTACGCACCCACCCGAAATAGGTACCCCGTGCGGTCACACCCTTTGCACCGCCCTAACCTGCTCAAGGTTCATGTGACCTCAGTGACAGAGTCACAGTGACAGAGTCACAGTGACTGGATCACTGCTGCTCTAGGGTGTGCTGCTTCGTAGGCCTGCTCACAAGACTGGAGATGAACTTCAGTATGGATTGTGGTGGACAGACCTTCAAGGTTAACCCACAATTGACACCACTAGTGTACACCTGCTTGTGCTAAGACATCAGGCCTTCTAAGGTCTAGTGGGGCCTTCTAAGGTCTAGCATGGGAATATGCTCCCTCAGTAGAGTGATCTGGTGGACTGGTCATGAAGGCTGAACCCGCTCCCCAGTTCCAAATTTGACAGCTCTGGCCATAGTGCCACATCCTCTCCCCCACCGAACACCATCCATCCAGCGCCAAGAAACTGTACAGTGTACGCTGCGCTTTATAAATGCTTTTTCACTTCACTTCACCATAAAGCCCCACTGAGAGAAACTCGCACTGCCTTCAGCTGCAACCTAATTGTGCCCGCTATAAACACTTGGATGTGGCTCAATTCAAATTATGCACTTGATAAAAGTAATATGCTGCCTAAAAAAAAAGAAAGTAATAGCAAACACTCATAGGGAATAGGGAATGCAAGATTAAGTAAAGCATGTGAAATGTAAGCAGAAACAACATGGTTACCTTAACGATCTCTCACTCACTATTCAGAAATCAGCGAGTGGTTTTGCCTGAAAAGTTAAGGACATGACTACAGGGCCCTGAAGGGAACCGTTTCAATGTCCATTGCTTATATCCTTACAAAACGTAAGCAGTATGGTTTCAAAAGACCACATCCATAAACACAGAGCCATGGTACATATTTTGTTTTCCAATCCACCCATCAACCAGGTATTGCAATACATCCAGGAATGGTGCACTTCCCCACCTGGGGATAACAATGCTGTTCAAAGAAAGACGAATAAACAAAAGTAGCACTTCACTACAAAGTCTGTAAAGTGAGGCTGATGTGTTTGGATGTGAATAGAACCATTGGCCACTTTGCAACTACTCTGTCTTGATTTATTTAGTTATGAATTTATTTTTCATATTTAAAACCTTTTATTTCGCTGCACTTTGGAACAGAGAAAAATGTCAGAAAAAGGGCATTTCCCGCAAGTGTTTTTTTCTTTTTTGGATCCATTTCACAGGGAAGCAACTAAATGAAAGACGGAAAGAGAGGTTGTGAATGTTTCTTCAAGTCACGGTTTTCAGTAAGTGAGGAGCAAGACAGAAAGAGAGGGAATGATAGGAAGAGAGGGGGGCAGCCGTGCGCACCACCATTTAATTCATGATTGAACTTCGATCATGAATTAAATGGTGCGCGTGCGCGCACAGACTTGAGGCTTACTTGATGTCTCCGCGGCTGAGAATGAGTGAGGGGGTCCCTGGAGCACGCCCCCCCCCCACCGCGGGGGCTGCAGGGCCTGTGTTACACCCCTGATGATCCTTTTATGATGCCCAAGATGCAGGCTGTGGATGTAGATATAACGCAACGCCTTGGTGAGAGCCCAGCAGAGGGGGGCTAGAGAACTTGCCTTGATTGATCTCATGTATGCAGGGGGACTATTTGTCAGTATCCCAGAGCTGATGGAGGAGTACAAACTCTCTTTGGGAAATATTTTGATTTACGAGCAGTGGCAGCATTCATTTTCAACTTGTGAAAATTGGTTTTAACGGAGCCTGTGGTTTATGCATGTTTGCAAAATCTAGATAGCCTGGATGGTAGGAATATAGTGATTACTTTATTAGACCAATACATTCATAAACACAAATACCTCTAAATACCATAGATCACGCTAATTCTTTTTAGCCTCAAAAGTCCTTTTTATTGACTTGGGGCAACAATTTATTTTTGTGGTTCAAATTTTTTTTGTTGTGTTTGGTGTTTCCTACATCAGATATATTTACACGTCTCCTTTTTGTCATATTAACACATGAAAACATTTATATACAGAAACACTTGTAGGTGAAACATATACATGAATATAACATTTAAACACACCCAAAAATAATTGGACAAAAATATTTACACAATATTTGACAAGACTCACTAGACAGCTATATTTCATTAACGTTTATTTTGAGTGCACAAACTAAATTCTCAATTCACTTTTGAAGTCCTATACTATTAGAAAACAAAGATATACTGGGACCAAATATGACTAAGTCCTCAGATGTCCTAATTTCAAGGTTCTGTATAAGGTCGGAGGTTATTTACACAAGATGTTATGAGGGAACATGAAAGTTTCCACTTGACTGCCCAAACAGGGTCAGTATCTCCTTGTCCTAGCTTGCTCCGAACCACTATCTATTCAATGCCGACGCGTTTCGATCTTATATAAGTGGAACCAGACACTCCATGTCATAAAGGTCTTCTTCAGGGCTGGGCTTTATTTCTGATAGGACGTCTTTTGCACCCAGTTGGCGCTGCAGTTCGCCCGCTCAACGGCTTCCTGCCAGGCTTTTGTGGGTTCTGTACTTCCTTATTTTCTTTTCGGGATGTTTCTAAGGTTTTTTAAATGCTAATTCCTAACTATAACATGGCTGAAACCTATGGTTTTTTCAGTGAATTTCTAAGGTTTTTTAAATGCTAATTCCTAACTATAACGTAGCTGAAACCTATGGTTTTTTCAGTGAATTTCAAAGGTTTTGTAAATGATAATTTTTAAATGTATTAATTGTTATTTTTTTTATACAAATTTACTACATTGTTTTAAAGTATTTATTTTTAGATATTTTATTTTTTAAATTACATTACATATTTTTAATATCAATTGAAAAAAAACAAATTGAAATTTTGAAATTGTAATATTTATTTTTTTCTATTTTCTTTTTTTTTTAATTTATATATATTTTATATAGCAGGCAATGATATCCTATGGAAGGAAATTTAAGTTACTGGTAAGTACAGTTAAATTTACTTTTCAGGAACAGTAGTGAGCTGAAAGATGCAGCACTGAGGTCTCTCCAGGTAACAGGTGAGTAAATCGGAATTCGTAGTTCGGCTGATTTTAGAGGAATTTTTTAAGTTCCAAAACTCCACACACAGAAGAATTTCCAAGTGAAACCAGTCAATGTTAGCCTATGGAAGAAAATTCAAGTTACTGTAACTACGATTAGAATTACTTTTCAGGATCAGTAGTGGGCTGAAAGATGCAGCACTGAGGTCTCTCCTGATAACAGGTGAGTAAATCGGAATTCGTAGTTCGGCTGATGTTTGAGGAATTTTTTAAAGTTCCAAAACTCCACACTTAGAAAAATGTCCAAGTGAAACCAGTCAATGTTAGCCTATGGAAGGAAATTCAAGTTACTGTAAGTATGGTTAGAATTACTTTTCAGGATCAGTAGTGGGCTGAAAGATGCAGCACTGAGGTCTCTCCTGATAAAAGGTGAATAAATCGGAATTCGTAGTTTGGCTGATTTTAGAGGAATATTTGTACGTTTCAAAAATAGACACTTTGAAACTTTTCTTGTGAAAACCACACAATAAATTCCTATGGAAGGAAATACAAGTTACTGGTAAGTACGCTTAGATTTACTTTTCAGGGTCCATACTGCACTCAAAGATGCAACACTGATCTCTCTCGTGATAACAGGTGAGTAAATCGGAATTCGTAGTTCGGCTGATTTTAGAGGAATATTTTGCTCAATAGTAAAGGAAGGGGGCAGGGCCTGAGGTAACATGTGTGCAAATACACCCTGTGGCGCGTTTTAGGTTGAGGAATTAATTCCTCTTCAATCCTGAGGTCCTCTGTGAGCCAAGTAGCCCACCAGGTACCTCCAGTATGCGCCAGGGAGCTGTGTTGCAGAGAGGTGTGCAGAGGGCACGCCCCATTTTTACAACACTCTGCAACGCAGCTCCGTGGCACTTACTGCAGATATCTATTGGACTAGTTGAACCCTAGGGGACCTCTGAATTGAAGAGGAATTAATTCCCCAACTTAAAACGCGCCACAGGGTATGTTTGCACTCATATCACCTCAAGCCCCGCCCCCTACCTTCACCACTGTGCAAACGCGCCCCATAGGGTGTTCTAAGTTGGGGGATTAAGTCCCCTTGCATACTGGAGGTCCCTGGGGCCAACTAGTCCACCAGGAACCTCCAGTATGCACCAGGGGGCTGCGTTGCAGAGAGGTGTAAAAAGGGGCGTGGCCTCATTACACCTCTCTGCAACGCAGCCCCCTGGTGCGTTTGCAGAGGGGGAACTAATTGACCTTGCATACTGGAGGTCTCTGTGGGCCAACTAGCCCACCAGGAACCTCTAGTATGCGCCAGGGGCTGTGTTGCAGAGAGGTCTAATGAGGCCACGCCCCTTTTTACACCTCTCTGCAAGGCAGCCCCCTGGCGCGTTTGCAGATGGGGAACTAATTCCCCTTGCATACTGGGGGTCCCTGGGGGCCAACTAGCCCACCAGGAACTTCCAGTATGCGCCAGGGGGCCAAGCCCCTTTTTACACTTCTCTGCAACGCAGCCCCCTGGCCCATACTGGAGGGAGGGGGCGTCGCCGCCTCCCGATCCTGTTTTAAAAAAAATCTACTTTTAAGAAGGGGTGCTGTGTAGCCCCCCTTCCTTTTCTTTTTTTTTTGGCACTGGGGGCCCCATCCCCCAGGGCCTGCCCCCAATTCTTAATTTATTTATTTTTTTACAGGAAGGGGGCTGCGTGGCCCCCCTCCCGGGGCCAATTCCGGCCCCAGGGACCCCATCTCCCAGGGCATGGCCAACTTTTCTAATATTTTTTGTGGAGGTTCCTCCTATGCCCCCTTATGGCCCTGGGGACCCCATCTAACATGCTGCTCCCCATGCAGAAAAGCAATCCGCTTTGATTTTTGAAAGAGAGAGCAGGTTTCCTGCTCTCTCTTTAAAAAAACCAAAGCAGTTTGCTATCCCTACCATAGCAAACAGCAGTGTCCCGGGGTAGGCAACCCTGGACACTGCAGGAGCTGGCCCTGGGGGGTGGCGGTCCCCAGGGCCATCAAGGGCTCCAGGAGGGGGGCCGCGTGGCCCCCCTCCCACCAGTTAAAAGCCCCGGGGGTGGTGGTCCCCGGGGCTGGGGGTCTGTCACTGACCCCCCATTTTAAATATTAGTGCCCCGGGGAGGTGGCGGTCCCTGGGGCAATTGGGGGGGCTTGAGCCTCCCCAAGTGCCCCGGGGAGGTGGCGGTCCCTGGGGCAATTGGGGGGGCTTGAGCCTCCCCACACAGTTTTTTTGGGGGGGATTTAAAAAAAAAGAAGCTCGGGCGTGGTGGTCCCCAGGGCTGCGGGGGGGCCATGAGCCTCCCGCATACTTCATAATAAATCCCCGGGGTGGCGATCTTCGGGGCTCAGAGGGCCTTAGAGGCCCCCCATCATTCATATCCAAGCCCCGGGGGGTGGCGGTCCCTGGGGCAGTGTGGGTGGGATTGGGGCCCCCCCACACTTTTTTTTATAAAGCCCCCGGGATTTGGTTCCCCCGGGAGCTAATTAGAAAAAAAAATCAGACCGGGTTTTAAAAAAAAATATTAATTTTTTGGGCCTTGGGGTCCTTGTGGGACCCCCTGAGCATGCCTAGGGGGTCAGGGTGTTTCTACCCCGGCCACTTTGCATGTTTTGCGCGTTTCTTTTGCTGCTTTCTTGTGCCTCGGTTCTACCGAGGCACAAGATGGCTGCCAACACTTCCTGGTTTGGAGTGTTGACAGACAATTAGCATAAAGCTTGTGCTCGGGAAGGTACACATACTGTACGCGTACGGTACTTCGTCTATAGATATATCTATGGTTTTACTTTTGATTTTCTAAGAAACTACTGAACGGATTTACATCATTTAACAAAAAGCATAATCTGCAAACCGAACTCTACCTTTTTGCCAAATTTGGTGTAAATCCGTTCAGCAGTTCGGGCTGTAGCCTCACTTAAAGGTCCCTATGGAAAATTGAATGGGGCAAACACGTTTCGGGACCCCCCTTTTTTCTCAGCCCCTGCTTGACGAATCACGCCCAAACTTCCAGGGAAGGAGCGGAGCGGAGCAGGGCATTTTCTTGGAGAATTTCGCGAAGATTCGTCGACCGGCGCAACGTTATTCCAAATAGAATGTTGCCGATTTCCTATGGAAACTAGGTCCTAACTATAACTACCTACTGGCGACTGCCTGTAGGTAAAATATATATATATATATTCACTGAAAAAACCATAGGTTATAGACCATATATAGTTAGGGATTAGCATTTAAAAAACCTTATTTTACTCACACAAAACCATTGAAATTCCATATATAGTTAGTTGTACTAACTATATATCACGCACCCGCAATCCACTGCTGATGATGTCACATATTACATCATTCATGACATGGTCAGTGACATCACTGATGACATCACTGATGACATCTCAAATGACATCACTGATGACATCACTGATGACATCTCAAATGACATCACTGATGACATCACTGATGACATCTCAAATGACATCACTGATGACATCACTGATGACATCTCAAATGACATCACTGATGACATCACTGATGACATCTCATTTGACATTACTGATGACATCACTGATGACATCATTCATGTGATAATACGATGAAGCTCTTCAGACTCTAATATAACCGTAGATACACTCAGTGTAAACACAGACTCAAAGATTGTCACTCATCCATGAAGTTACACACACACCTAGACAGTCATGCAAACAATCAATCACACCTCCATTTCCTTAACTATACAGTTAAACACACCTTACTTATTCAAACATATACTAAGACATATTTACTCACTTATACAATCCTGGATACAAGTTCACAATGATCCATACAGCCACTCACACATTCACTGGCTCTTATGCACAGTTATTTATATATGTCAACTCTCACATGTATTGTATTTTACATATGTACTTAATTTGACATGTAGCACTGAGATATCTATTCACTCAACAATACAGTCATGCACACAGTCAACCGCCCATACAGCTGTTTCCAACATGCACTTTTGAACCCATACATCTATGCACAGAGTCATACACTTCCCAGCCACCCACACACACACTCAGTCTCCCATACAAATGCTTGGGCAACCAATCAATAACCCATATAGTTACTCATATAGCTACTGATCAACACATGCAGCAGTTTACAGAACAACAGACATAATGATGCACAAATTAAGACAGTTTAGTCACTAACCCATGCACTCAGTGAGACACATTTAATCACTCACTCATACATTCAGTCATGCACCTACTAAATCCTTCGTCCAGACACTTATACATCGACTCATTCATAAATATGTAAGACATATTTTAACTTTACAGAAAAATACAGTCACTGGATTTTGTCATCAGTGATGTCATCAGTGATGTCATTTGAGATGTCATCAGTGATGTCATCAGTGATGTCATTTGAGATGTCATCAGTGATGTCATCAGTGATGTCACTGACCATGTCATGAATGATGTAATATGTGACATCATCAGCAGTGGATTGCGGGTGCGTGATATATAGTTAGTACAACTAACTATATATGGAATTTCAATGGTTTTGTGTGAGTAAAATAAGGTTTTTTAAATGCTAATCCCTAACTATATATGGTCTATAACCTATGGTTTTTTCAGTGAATTTTCAAGGTTTTGTAAATGCTAATTCCTAACTATATATGGTCTATAACCTATGGTTTTTTCAGTGAATTTCATTGGTTTTTTAATAGCTAATATCAAAACCTTTACAATGTATTATTCTTTAAATAGAAAAATATTTTTTACATGTTTTTAATACAATTTTTTTTTTATTTTTTTTGTTTCGCTCCCGGTACGCGTACCGGTTAGCTTCCCGTTAGCTCAATCCGGAGGCGCGACCCGGTACGCGAACCGGTAAACGTTCCTTTTGCGCACCTCTCGCGTTACAAAACAACATCGTGACGCTTCGCGTCAGCATGACGTTTCGCGTTCTCGCGTAATACGTCATATTACGTGCTACGTTCGCGTACCCGGAAGCGTAGCGGTACGCGAACCGGAAGCGATCCGCGGCGCGGCGCCGACCGCGTAACGTAAACACAGCAGGTCATGTGACTCGGTAATAACACTTTTCATTGGTTCATTTCACTTTTGGTTTCCTAATGATGTAATACTAGGTCATGTGATCTAAAATGAACACTTTTCATTGGTTTAGAACTTTTGTTTTTCCCAAATGATGAAAACCCCTCCTTCTTTCCTCACTCTGACTTTCATCTTGGTGAGAGAAAGACCCTTTATTTAGACTTTGAGATGGCTTCATTAGTAGCTTCAGCTGGTGCTAACCCACCACCTCCACCAAATCCAAGAAAGAGAGGACCACCTGCAGAAGTAATTTTGCAAGAAGAGGAAGAACAGGAAGAGGAGGAAGAGGAGGAAGAGCCTGAGTTTTTGCCAGAGGAGCCCAGGAGGTACAATCGAAAGGAGAATTACATCTGGCAATTCTATAGAATTCCAGAGGGGCAAAAAAAAGTGAATGCACGCTACGTGTTTTGCCGTATATGCGGTGATAGATTGTCAAGGGGAACTGATAAAAAATACAGTTACGGCAATCACACTATGCATCGGCATATGAGTAGGTGGCACCCAAATAATTATAGTGCTGCCCAGCTACGTGACGAACAGCAAAATCCCCTCCCAATGGCAAGAAGATCGGTTGTCCCAGAGGTGTCGGGACCAGAGGCGAGGGAGATGATCGCAAACATCCAAATGTTGTTTGGGCACGTAAAGCAAGTGTGCGTGGAATGTGGCGCTTTCATCTGCTACAGAGAAAGTAGCATCAGTTTGATTTTACGAGCTATTCAAAATCATGTTAATGTTTGTCCGAGACGCCCCAAAAAATAAATTCTTTTTTTTTTGTTGCTCCTGTTGAGCCCTTTACAATGGATCGTTTTTGTTTCCCCCCCCCCCCAAAAAAACCAAAATGTTTTTAAAAACGTTCAGAAAATACAAAAAAAGTAAAAAAATGTTCAAAAAATACTAAAAAAAATATAAAACAACAAAAACATTAAAAAAAAGTTCTTTTCAGAACTAACTACCCATTATAAAAAAATTGGTAGAATATTTGAAACTCTGGCAATCTCTATTTCTCTTAGTTCGCTCCCGGAGCGCTACCCGGTACGCGTACCGGAAGCTAACCAAAAAAAATATTTTTTTTAAAAAAGAACAGTAAGTATAAGGTAAGCAAACAGACAGTTATGTGAAAAGAAAGACAGCGTTAGGGAGTAAACAAGAGATACTGTTACCTACAATCCACTGCTGATGATGTCACATATTACATCATTCATGACATGGTCAGTAACATCAACAGCAGTGGATTGTAGGTAACAGTATCCTTAGTTTACTCCCTATAGCTGTCTTTCTTTTAACATAACTGTCTGTTTCCTTCCCTTATAGTTACTGTTCTTTTTTTAAAAAAATTTTTATGATCAGTCATAAACAGTGACATTAATAGAAACAGAGAGAGTGAACAAGAGTGAAGAACTATGGTCCTCCTCAGCCACCCTCAGAAAACCAAGGGGGTCAAGATACATCTACCGTGCCCCCTTCTACCCATTCTGAACATTATTTGCCCTCCATCTTGTATCTTGATTCGACTGAAACACAAAATGGTGGACTCCCATAACGCTGCTGGTTTGCGAACCAGGCAACTTCCCGGGAAGCGGTCCAAAAAAAAAAGGTGGGAAAGTAATTCACAGACACTAAGAGTAATAGAGATGGAGTGAGTGAACAAGACTGAGGAACTATGAGAACAGAGGGACTGAGAAAAAGAGTGGAAGGATTTGAGTAAGTAGGTAATAGAGAAAGGAATGAGGAAAGTAACAAAGGCAGGAAACTGAGGATTAAAGAAGTGAAGCAGTGGATCTAATAGTAGGTGAATGTGATAGAAATGTAACGAAAAGAGTACAACTATTTACCTTGTAATTGCCGTTAAATGAATCACATTTTATTTTTATACTTTCAATCTGTGAAAGAGAGAACCAACATTTGAAAAATATTAAAACATGTATTTAAAAATTACAAAAGACAAGGGAAAATATTGAAGGACAAATAGTTTTTCAACAACTTTGACACTGACAGAAGCTTCTGCTTCTCCAGGTCCTCTACACAATCCTAAAGATATACATTTTAAACTAACAGTATCTTGATGCAGATGAAGTGAGGCCTATCTTAAAACATGGTGCATCTTTTGCATTGCTCTTGTTTCAGAAAAGTGTCGCTTCAGGATGCCAATAACATGTCTCCTATCCAGAGATTTGTTTGAGGTGAGGCCTACTCAGAGTTCAAGATGAGATTTACACTTGTTGAAGTGTACAGAGGAGATAATATCTGTGAAAGTCTACCAATGAAGTGAGTCATGTCCACTGCACTCTTCAACAAAGTAGAAACCTCCTATGTTTCCCTGGACAGACCTAAACTTGATCTGCACAATGTGATTCATAATGATAGGAAACACAGGTGATGTAATTGAAATATGTGCAATTTATTTTGCTCATTTCACAATCACATCACTTGTGTTTCCTTTGCTTAGGTATCTCATTGTGCAGATGTAGTCCAGCATATGAAAGAATACGTAGAAGTGCAGCACTGCATGCAATAAATTTAACACTTACAGAAAACTCACCTTCTCCATGCCTCCTACACAGTTCTACATATATATCATAAATGCAAACAGTACAGAATTAATTATACATGTTAAATGGTTTATTTTTGCTGTTCTCAGAATGTATCAAAATTCACTAAAAACAGTGACTTGAAGGTATTCATCATGTAACAGCGGGGAAAAAAAAACACAATCAAAATGATTGTGTTTAAAAAACCCATACAACATCAGAAATTAAAATTCAGAACTCCTTAAAGTTAACTTACTTTCCATGACGTCCAAGGATGTCCTATGAACAGCTTACACTCTTTTGTGCTGTTATTACTTTCAGCCCGCCACTTTCTGAAAGAAAACCTCCATCGTTTTTAAAAACACGTTACATGCAATAAATGACTTCTTGCTCTCTACCACTATTTTCCACAAGGCCAAATCTAGTCAGAGATATTTATAACTCTTGGATTTCTTGTAAGCCAATCCCATCATTTGGCATTTCCGCAACTTTCACAATTAAAATGTTGAAGATCATTTTCACAATCCTGGAATAGTAATATCTTCCCCTTCTTGCTCAGTCATGTTCTACATTTCCTATGACACTGATACTGCTTAATATGAAGCAGACTTACACTACCTCTATGAGTACTACAATTATTTAATTCTCTACATCACTTTTAATCACAAAGCAATGTAAAACAGTAGACAGCATTGCAGACTTACATTCCCTCTACTCCATGTTTTGATTGGCTGCTTCAATTAGCTTATGAAAAGAAACAGTTTTTCTGAACTCATTAAAAGTGCACATATATCTCCATGATGTCCAGTCCTATGATTAGAAGTTATGTCTCTGAACTACACTTATCCTCAAGGCCAAATTGTGTAGGAGCCATTAGAACTTCTTGAAATTCCACAGAGCACATCCCGAGATTATTTCCCTAAAATTTTGGTTTTAAAAACACCAGGTAAGAGTTTTTAAGGTCATACGGCAATTTTTTTTTGAAAATTAAAACAGAATCATTGCAGAATGACCAGCCATTTCTAGACTTTAAATAAGCTGTGTAATGTCCTGATGGTATTGAAGGGCCGTCATGATATATAATTGCTGTAGTTACAAAAGTCCTTCCTGATATTGACAACTGCGAAGCTACAACATTTTTTATTAAAGTTGTCAATTTTGTTCCATCAGGCCTACATCGTTGGAACATTAAAATGACGTACTGGCCATATGTTCGTATAAATAATGTGGACATCATTTCAGATTTACATTGGCTACACTCCATGTTGTGATTAGCAGCTTTTACTAGCTTATTAAAGGAGACTGATTTACTGTCTGGCAAAGTTAAATATATAAATCTTTCTGAGTCTACACTAGTAGTACTTGATACCATACAGTTCTCGCAGTCATGCTGCCATTGATAAGAAAGCCCAAACAGCTGATCTACATCTACACCTTCACCATGTAATACATCAAGCATATACATTAAAAACTCCTGACAATCTTGCTGAATATTTTGAGAGAATTGTGTTTGGCCTGAACATCTATCTAACAGATTTCTAATTTCAGACACACTTTCTATGTTTCTTCTATCAGTGGTACATTTCTCTAACACAGAATTTAACAAACTGCAAAATCTTTGATCAGAATTGACCACAATCTCTTCTTTTACATTTTTTAGAGAAAACAAAACATTAATTACTACATTAGCATAGCAGTTGACACCAGAACTGTTTTCAAACTGAAAACCAACAACATCTTCAACAGAATCCTCTTTGTTTCTGCTTGTAATTTTAGGTTCATTCACTTTTTGTCTTTTTGCTACAACCTCCCCAGTATTGTTCTCATTTCTTCGTTTCCGGCCTACCAGACGTTTCTCAAACAAAGGAAACTGAGGCAAATGTGGCGCATACTCTCTTCTTAATCTATTGTATTCCTTAACACAATCTAGATCTGCACAAATGTTTCTGACATCACACTCAATCAAGTACAATCCCGATAAAGTTCTAACTCGTGACAATGCCACATATGCCATACCCTCCTTGAACACAGAACTGCCAATATTCACCAATGCACTGTCTACACTTAAACCTTGCGATTTATGGATTGTCACCGCATATGCCAAGCAAACAGGGAACTGTTTACGGCGAACATATAAGTCTTTTACAAGCAAAAATCTAGCAGAACAACGAGCAATTAGCTGTACTTCCTCAATGCCATCAAATTTAATTTTTAAAAATTCAATTCCATCTCTATTTCTGTATTTCACAAAATCAACAACATTACCCATTGATCCATTTACCAGACCTCTTTCAACATGTAAATTCCTTCTTAAAATTATACGGCAGTTCAAGCACACATTCAGAGTCTTTTCAAAACCTGCAGTTTTAGATATACTCTTCTCTAATGAATCCAATTTAGTTTTCAGATTCTCAGACAAAATAATTGTTGATCCCATATGCTCTACTCTATCAATAGCTTCCAGTTTCACAATCTCTTGCTTTTCTAAATGCAACATTTTGTTGTTAAATTTGGCACATTCTGCAAGAGTTGGCATCAAACATATTCCAGATTTCTTTTCAGTAATTTTCTGAAAAATATTCTCAGGCACAACATCTTGTTCTGGATATAAATTTGACAGTAATCGTGCATTTAAAACTTCTTTCCCATGCTCGGTCACTTTTCCAATTCTAACATCTTGTAGAATAGTCTTGTAAACTTCATCCTTCGCCTGACGCATATTTTCATGCAGTTCAGCATAATTGAAGTTTAACCATATATTGACGTTGCCAATGCTGCCTAGGCACTTCCTGGTATCTTCATGCGTGAGCATTTTGAACACAGGTTGCCCTTTCACTGGTGTCAGCTGCAGAAGATCTCCGAAAACAATGATGTGTTTGCCACCAAATAACACATCATACTCTGTTTTGAGAACTTCTTGCATCCTCAAATGCACAAAGGCAAGCATGACATTGGAAACCATGCTTACTTCGTCAATGATAAGAAGTTTCATTTTCCTCAAGATTCTTGAAACTTCAAAACAAGCATCTCCAGATAGCTTGTGATATTCTAATTTGTTGTCATGCTCCACTGGCAGCATCAGTAAACGATGTAAAGTAATCCCTTTAATATTATGTGCTGCCAGTCCAGTTGGAGCAGTGACAACACAAGACAGCGATGACTCTGTCCTTTCCTGCAAATAGCATGAAATTGCTTTAATGAGGAAACTTTTTCCAGTTCCCGCTTCTCCACTCACGTACAGTCGGACAGGCTTCAACGACGTACATGAGCACTCTTTCTTATCATGACTTAATCCATGATCAATTTGCATGGTAACTTCGTCATATATTTTCCTCTGCTCAACGTTGAGTTGCCTTTCCAACTCTTCTAAGTTAACCGCATCCTCTTGAGCATGTGCCATGGCTCTTTCCACTTCATTCATAGCAGTGGCAGCTTCATTTTCAATAAGAGGTCCTCCTAGTGGATCCTGACTCAATGAAGCAGAACTCTGACTGTCCTGAGAACTGTCTCTGGCAATCTCGGCTGCAATCCTTGCTTCCTGCTCAATTTCCGCATTCAACATTTCTACATATTTGGGAAAAGCAGGACATTCTATGGTCTCCTTGGCGGCATTGAAAGAGTCTTCGTAACAGAGGAAATCTCCAAGCAGTTCCTCTTCTGCACGCCAAGGCTTGAAAAGTTGCAAAAGTGCTAAATAGAAAAACTCCTTTTTTTCAGGAGATTCGCCACTCAATTTTCGATGGTTTATCAAGTGGCATTTTCTTTGCTTGACCAGACATCCCTCACTTCCTATTACAGCATACACTCCTTTCTCAGTATCTTCTTTGATGTTCCTCTTGAATATGTAATTTTGCAGAACCTCATACAGACAAACATTCTCTAGGTGACTGCTTCGATTTGGATAATATGTATCCAACATGTTTGTCTTCAAAATGTCGGTACTGTTTGGCTCCTTTTCCGCCAAATACTCAATTTCCCGCACAGGTTTGAGAACTCGATTACGCGTTGCAGCAAGACCAAGACTCGCCCAAACGATACTCCTGGACTTGGCATAGAGACTTGCTGAAGACAACCGGTCAGAACATTCGTACGCTCCGATTTCTCGATGCGACAACATCTTCAGACTGAAACTGTACAACTTCTTGCTGAGGCTCTTTTCATGGGAAATGTCCTCCCACATATCCTTCAATTCTGTCTTCTCTTTTTTGGTGATGTAAGACGTCACATACCGAGCCACAGCCATACAGTTATCAGCCACAAACTGTATATCCATGTTAGCATTCCACATGGACAAAATCACCGGGTTGTAGTCGTTGATGTACTTGGACTCTTCATTCCTCTTCAAATTGTATGTGTTTTTAGGTGATTTCTTCATCACATTATGTCGCAGCGAAGACATCAAACTGTTTACTCTTCCTTTAGAAATCACCGGTCGTGGAAAGCCGAAACGACATTTGGTGTAGAACTTGTCTTTGTTTCGGAATTTACGACGGCAGTACTTTCCACATCGATGGCTTTGGAAACGCAGAACTTTTTCTCTTAGGCTTTTCTTCTCCTTTGCGTTTGGAACAGCACACGTAGAATACTGTTGGATGAAACTCATCACTGAGTCTTCTGGATCCGTTCCAAATTTAGGTGCATCCTTGATCCACAACAACATATGTATATGAGGAGCACCTCTTGCTTGGTACTCCTTTCTCCAGAAGAAATCCAACACCTCTCCAAGAGGTGGATTCTTCTTATTCATGATGAAAGACATCATAGCTTCAAATCTATGATTGAAGTACCTACATACATTGACTGGATCCAAAGAGCACAGTTCTCCGGGTGTCTTGAATTCGATGTTATCTACGTTAGCATTTGCCTCTCGTAGAAATTGAAGTAAGTCTTCCCAGCCATACTCGGCACAACTCAGAGTGAGGAACCATGTGGGAGTACCTAAGTTCCTCAGCATACATTTTAAATCACCATGACGACGGTACCAGTACTCATTAGTACCACGCTGACACGCCATGAGATTAATCAGGTGAGAATCCAAAATACTATCTTGGACATTCACTTTATCCATAAAATCACTTGCCGAGATGTTTTGCATGTGTATACCACTTTTCAAGATGTGGTTCACTGCATATGACAGTCCAGACAGATCGCTTTCAAACAGGAGATGAAACAAATAAGGAATGCATTGTCGAAACCTAGCATCTCCTGCATACAATCGCAAAGTCCGGTATTCAGAAGCAGGAATTTGATGAGGTCGCTCATCATATCTTCCTCCCTGACCTGTTGGAAAAAGCTGTGGGAAACACCGAGCTTCCAAACTTTCCTCCCAAACACTAATGGGACTCCCTTTGGCTTGTTTCATTTGAAACAACTGAATAGCATTCCCCATGACTTCCTTGGAATGCAAAGGATGAACACTATAATGTTCATATATTTCCTCACTAGTAGAGGGTTCTACTTTCTCAATTTGACCAGCACACAAATCGCTATCCTCTTCCTCACTTACTTCCTCTTCTGCAACATATACATTCTTATAGTATTTATTATTTTTTTTCAAATACAATGTTGCCTTTTTAACTTTCCTAACATCTACTAAATCTTGCCATATTTTCTTATTCTTTGTCAGAACCCCATTAACTAAGATAACCAGAGGTTCCTCTTCCACTTTTTCTACTCCAATTGTGTTAATGTTTTTCTTCAAATCTAGAGGCAAATAAACAACTCTTCCCTTTAATCCTCTCTGTAAATCTGATGGAGGCAATTTCCCTGTCTTTGGCTCCATTCTTACAATAGCCTGAAAGGGATGGATACTTTGAATCAAAATAGATTCATAAGTATTTAAGTCCTTCAATTCAGAAGGAATCTCAACCAATTCCAGATTATTATGAACTGCTCTAGCAGGCATCTGGTTTTGTTTTAATTTGTTACAACAATAAGTACACACACGTTGATCCAATCCCAAATCAAAACAATTTTCTACCATCAAGTATGTTGCAAAATCCTTCCATTCACTATTATTTTCCCTTTCACTTTTTGCATATAAATCCACTAACTTAGTCTGATTCTTATAATAAGTGCGTCTACAACACACACAAGTGAAATTAGGCCTCTCACTTGATTTCATGTCAAACGTCGCAATTTCCCTCTGGAAATTATCTGTACTGGAAACA
This sequence comes from Lissotriton helveticus, assembly GCF_964261635.1. Taxonomy (NCBI): domain Eukaryota; kingdom Metazoa; phylum Chordata; class Amphibia; order Caudata; family Salamandridae; genus Lissotriton; species Lissotriton helveticus. The sequence continues at coordinate 490,926,974 of NC_136067.1, read as the reverse complement.
TGTACACTATCTTCCAAATGACCCTCTACTTCTTGCTCAATTTCAACATTCTCCTCTTTACTTCCAAAGTAACAAAACTCAATTTCTTCACATATATTCTTCACATCTATTTCAGAACCATGCAAAAGAGCAGCGCATAATTGTTTCAGCATAATTGCTGGACTCTTAGCATAATACAACATTCTAACTAATTTCCTCACTTTGTTATGATGCACTGCTAGCATCCTGAAATGATGAAAAACACTCTGGCATACTCTCCTGGAAAGACAAGCCAGTGAATGACCATGCAAACCTGTCACTTCTCTTACTCTGCAATGATCTAATTCTTGCAACAACCTCATTTTCTGCTTCAAACTTTTTTTGTTAAATGACCGTACAAAATCACAAAGCAAATTGATGGAATCCTGTCGCACACTGCAAATACTACTACACTTCCAGGTGTACACAGGACCCTTAGCACGTCTTCCTAAAACCTCATTACCTAACAACTCTTCTGCCTCTGTTGTCACAAGTTTTTCTTTTTCAACTGGACAACCATCTTTCACTTCATAAGCACGACCACTGATGTCAACTGCATGCACCAAATCATTATCCTGGAAATAACTCTCTTCATTAAAAAATGCCTCACAGCTTGAACTATGCATCCATTCTCCAGAAAAAACTTCACAAAAATTACTACGATTAACTATTCTCTTCCATCTACTATTTCTTTTGAAATCAAAAATTGCCTTGTTTAGCTTCCTAATTCTATTGATTATCAAAATAAATAACTTACGTTTAATTTCAAATGCCTGATCAATAACTTTCTCAACTTTTTTTTTTCTCTTATAAAAAACTAGTTTCTGTTGACCTTTCTTAATATTTTTTAACAAATTGCCAATTATCCTGTTGCGGAACATTCGTTTACGAATCTCCCTAAACTGTTGTTTCCTTCTACTATCATGCACAGATTTATCTCTTGCTCTAGCAGTAACATTTTCCATTGTCCTTTTCTTTCCATTTGATTTACTCCTCGTGTTATGGACTGAAACATTTTCTGTAGTAATATTTTTTTTATTACAAATATTTCTTATGAAATATTTAGAGCTCTTACCCGGTGCTTTCTTCGTGGCTTGAGAAATCTTTTTGTTAGAGGACTGCTGCATTTTTTTTTTCTCCTGCTGTCTTTGACGTTTTGCAGCCTTTATCTGTCTTTGTGTTGTAGGCATATTAAAATCTTGAAATGATCTGCAGTTGAATCTGAGGAAAAATATAATAAAAAATGTTAATAAACATTATTATCAAACAGTAAATCAGTAATAGTGATCAAAAACATAACACACTACTTGACATTTTAATTTGAAGATTTTTTAGTCATTGCCATTTTTACAATACAGAAATACCAGAAAAGAAATGACATTTATATTTATGTTACCTATGCTATTTTATATGTGAATCTGATCTAATTTTATGAGCATATTTTAATATTTTATTGAAGACACTACACATAACCTGTTTTTGAAGGTGTCTTTATTTTTAAATTAAACGGTTTACCTTTTTACTTTTTATTGATTATAAATTTTAAAAATAAATGTTTATAATTCCAAAGGCTCAAGCAGGTCAGCTTCCCATCCTATATCATATAATTCGGACAAATCTGCATCCTCATCACGCTCTTCTTCATCCTCAGGATTTAAATCATCCAAGGGATCAACATCCACTGATGTTTCAATTACGAGTTCAATGATGAGGTCAAAATCAACTGATTGCTGATTGTCGCTCATGTTGATGTTGTCTTTATCTTTAAAGAAAGATAACAACAATGAGATGTTACAGAGTAAGAAACAAATCTCAGAGATTATAATAGTAAAATTGTTTAACAAGATTAACATTTTGCAGCTATTATTTAGCCATGTCCAGCAATGCTGAGCAGGTGAAGCCTATGTCTAATTTTTCACTGAACAGGACTCATCTCTTCTTAACCTTGGATAAGCCTCAACGACTCTGTGTCCCCTGCACATACTCAAATGTTAAAGTGCAGATTTATATTAAATGGCACATCCCCAGGCATGCACCAGTTAATGTGCACCACTGCTTTACCACCCATGGTGTGCCGCATTTACAATCAGATAGGAGAAAGCTGCGTCAAAACCCTGCGCCTGATTGAAGCTGGCATAGGTCTTGACGCAGCATTGTGCAGATGGGACACCCCTGAGCCTTGCTGGAGCTGCATCGCACTTGCGATACAACTCCAGCAATGCACCACCTTTACGGCACAGATGCGTCACGCATCTGTGCCGTTTTTGCCCCATGCTGCGCCACATTGTAAATGCAGCACAACATGGGTGGCGGAACAGTGGCGCAGGATGACTGTCACATCCCTGGTGATGCGCCAGTCATCATAAATCTATCCCTAAGCTTCTTATCTTGTTACAGATGAACTGCCATATGTATCATCAAAATATTTTACATTTTCTAAATAGCGAATTTTAAGGAATAAATAGCGATTCTTTACCATTCCTAATTTGTGATGAGCAAATTGCTAATTGCAAGTTACCCATTCATTTCCATGGCCTAGGAGGCTAATATGAATGAAGGTTTAATTTGCGATTAGCAATTTGCTCATCACAAAGTAGGAATTTTTCCAAGGGTGCAGGGGTGTCTCAAGAACACCTGCTGCACCCCTGAAAAACAAATTTGGGGGCATATGGCACACATACATGCCCTAAGAGCATGTGTTGGCGTCATATGGCACCTTTTGTTTTTTTGAAAAAAAGCTTTTTGAAAAGAATTCACAAATTACCACTAATTTACCACAATAGTTTCCAAATCCTTAATGTCATTTTTTACATAGTTTTTGTTTGATACATTGCATTTAAGTAGTCACAAAATTTACAAATGCTTCAGTGCAATCGCAAAATAAGGAATAGCAAATTTTGCTACTCCTTATTTTGCATCAAAGTTGTTTGATACATACCATTTGTCTAATTAACATTCGCAAAGGCCGAAATTCATAGAATTTTGATCTTTGCAAATGCTAATTAGCTTGATACATAAGGCCCCAAGTGAGGCCTGTCTTGCGACATGGTGCATCTTTTGCATTACTGCTGATTGGGTTTTATGTGGTACGTTTTTTTTTTACACCATGACATATCTGCCTAAATGCATCAATTTTTAATGTTGGCACCTCATAGCAAATATTTTGCACCACCGCTGCATCATAAAAGTGACGCACAGTGGCAGAAAAAAGGCATACACCTATCATAAATCTATCCCTAGCATTTTAAATGATTAATCCAGGATGACAATAAAGTGTGTCCTATCCAGAGGTTTGTTTAAGGTGAGGCCTACTCAGGATTGCAGATCAAAGTTACGCTTGATGAAGAATACAGAGGAGATAATACATATAAAGGACTACCAATGAAGTAAGTAATGTGCACTTTATTGCACCAGTCATCATAAATGTATCCTTAAGCTTCTTATCTTGTTACAGATGAACCACCATATGTACCATCAAACTATTTTCCATTTCCTAAATATCAAATTTTAAGGAATAAATAGCAATTCTTTACTATTCCTAATTTGCAATGAGCAAATTGCTAATTGCAAATTACCCATTCATTTCCATGGGCTAGGAGGCTCATAGGAATTAAGGTTGCAATTTGTGATTAGCAATTAGCTCATCACAAAATAGGATTTTTTTCAAGCGTGCAGGGGTATCTCAAGAACACCCTGCTGCACCCCTGAAAAAGAAATTTGAGAGCACATGGCACACCTACATGCCCTAATGGCATGTATGGGCGTCATATGGGACCTTTTTTTTTTGTTGAAAAAAATGCTTTTTGAAAAGAATTCGCAAATTACCACAAACTAGAAGTTGGTGGTAGTTTCCAAATCCTTAATATCATTTTTTACATATTTTTTTTTTGATACATTGCATTTAAGGAATCGCAAATTTTGAATTATTGACATTTTAAGTAATTTCCACATGTGCAGTGTTTTCAAAATATAATATGAAAATCGTTTTTGGGGAAAAGTAATGGTTTGCAAATTTATGACAAGGACATAATGGTGTATGCTTCTCTATAAGGCATTTCAGTGTCTCTAATGTCATTTTTCCCATATTACATTATAAGACCTTTCCCCATGAAGCACATTCCTTGTAAATATGCTCCCACCTGTGCATTGCAAATTTAGATTTTGACTGTTTCAGTCACATAGCCATGTTGAAAGTGACCCAAAAAATTTGCAAACGTTTTAAAATAACACATTCATGTGTCTTAAGGACATTTTAAGTCATTTCCCCATGGACAATGTTTTCTAAGTGGCACAAAAGAGGTATACACCTATCATAAATCTGTCCCTAGCATTTTAAATGATTAATTCAGGATGACAATAGGATGTGGCCTATCCAGAGGTTTGTTTAAGGTGAGGCCTACTCAGGATTGCAGATTAAAGTTATGCTTGATGAAGAATACAGAGGAGATAATTCATGTAAAGGCCTACCAATGAAGTAAGTGATTTCTACTTCATTGCGCCAGTCATCATAAATGTATCCCTAAGCTTCTTATCTTGTTAGACATCAACCGCCATATGTATCATATAACTATTTTGCATTTCCAAAAAAGCGAATTTTAAGGAATAAATAGCGATTCTTTACCATTCCAAATTTGCGATGAGAAAATTGCTAATTGCAAATTACCCATTCATTTCCATGAGCTAGGAGGCTCATATAAATGAAGGTGCAATTTGCGATTAACAATTTGCTCATCACAAATTAGGAATTTATTCCAAAGGTGCAGGGGTGTCTCAAGAACACCCTGCTGCAACCCTAAAAAAGAAATTTGGGGGCATATGGCGCACATAAATTTTAACAACATTCCTTTACCTCAACAACGATTTTCAAATCATAACTTCAAAACACTACACATGGGAAAATTACTTAAATTGTCCTTAAGACACATAAAAGCGTTTTTTGATTGGCTTTCCTGCATGGTAGGGTCACTTTTAACATGGCTATGTAACACAAACATTCAAAATCAAAATTTTCCATGCACAGGTGGGAGCATATTTACAAGCAATTTGCGCCACAGAGAAAGGTCTTACATTAAAATGGGAAAAATAACATCAGGGACAGTCAATTGCCTTATAAAGAACCATACACCATTATGTCCTTCTCATGAATTTAAAAACAATTCCTTTTTCCCAAAAACGATTTTCAAATCATAATTTCTAAACACTGCACATGAGAAAATGACTTGAAATGTCATTGAAACACATGAAAGCGTTTTTTGATTGGCTTTCCTGCATGGTTGGGTCACTTTTAACATGGCTATGTAACACAAACATTCAAAATTAAAACTTTCCATGCACATGTGAGAGCATATTTACACACAATTTGCGCCACAGAGAAAGGTCTTACACTAAAATGAGAAAAATAACATCAGGGACAGTCAATTGCCTTATAAAGAACCATACACCATTATGTCCTTGTCATGATTTTATAAACAATTCCTTTTCCCCAAAAACGATTTTCAAATCATAATTTCTAAACACTGCACATGGGAAAATGACTTAAAATGTCATTAAAACACATGAAAGCGTTTTTTGATTGCCTTCCCAGCATGGTTGGGTCACTTTTAACATGGCTATTTAACACAAACATTCAAAATCTAAATTTTCCATGCACATGTGAGAGCATATTTACAAGCAATTTGCGCCACAGAGAAAGGTCTTACATTAAAATGAGAAAAATAACATCAGGGACAGTCAATTGCCTTATAAAGAACCATACACCATTATATCCTTGTCATGAATTTAAAAACAATTCCTTTTCCACAAAAACGATTTTCAAATCATAATTTCTAAACACTGCACATGAGAAAATGACTTAAAATGTCATTAAAACACATGAAATCATTTTTTGATTGACTTTCCAGCATGGTTGGGTCACTTTTAACATGGCTATATAACACTAACATTCAAAATCAAATTTTTCCATGCACATGTGAGAGCATATTTACAAGCAATTTGCGCCACATAAATCATAATTTTCTCCTTAAAGCACACTATTCTCTATCTAAAATAAAGAAATATTTTCTCACCTTAGCAAATACTTTGAGTTTGAAAACAGTCTAAGAAACACACCAATTTGTCTTCAGCAGAGCAAAAGGTATGCACTCCAGAGTCTGCAGCTATCAAAAGCACAGAAATGCTGTAATTCTTCACACATATTTCTCATGTCACCCAATCAAAACTCTTCCCTCACTTTTTTTCAAATGAAAACCCTTCCCCCCTCTGCCATTTCTGGCTATTTTCCATAGCAACCACCTCTTGGAGAAACTCTGGTGTTTGCAAGTTCACACAACAATGTTGCAATTGAACTCTGAACTCTCAGTGCACCTGCATATCCAGTGCTTTCTTTCATTTAATGATTTTTTATTGACCACTCAAAATACATCTCTCAAACAACACATCTGTACACCCTAACTTTCTGTTTTCATCAATCAAAATCCACCAATCACTGTTACTGCTTCATGAACACAGAAACTCCATAGTTTTTTTCATTTCAAACTCTCATTTTTTCAACTGCCATTTCATTGCCACACTTCATCTGACTGCAGGAGAACCTTCTCTCACCATGTTTTCTGTCTGGATTGTTGGTCATAGTTATATTCACTGGGCTCAAAGGTACGTTGAAAGCAGGAATTTACCTAACCTCAATTTACAAGATGTGGAAATTAAGTGGTTTGGCCACAGAGGATTAAAATGTCACCAATTGATACCATTGGTGAAAACCTTTATGCATTTGCCCAAACCTGACCTGTTAATTGTGCACTGTGGAGGTAATGACTTGGGCACTTTGACTGGTGTAGGTCTGGAAATGCTTTTAAAGGACACCTTTGAGCAATTGATGGCACTTTTTCCTCAGACTGCCTTGGTATATTCAAATATATGCCAAAGACAGAAATGGAGGTGGTCAAACCAATTTTGTCCACACATTGAGAAGTCGAGGAAGCATGTAAACAAATCTGTTTCAGCTTACATGAGAGACCATGGAATGGGCTCCCTGTACAACAATAACTTGCGTTACTACATGCAAGATATCTACAGAGGAGATGGAGTTCACTTCTCAGATGAGGGCAACAGAATTTTCACTCTGAATTTAAGAATGTGCATTGGTACCTACTTATAAGTACCTAAATGTACCATAAACCCAAAAGCTCTTCTCAGAGCTACCCTACATCTAATCACTCACAATTATTATTTTACTCTAACTTTTTTCACTAATTTTCAACAAAGTACACTCCCTGGGGCGCTACCCGGTACGCGTACCGGGAGCTAACCTCGCGAAATTTTTTAAAAAAATGTGTTTTTTTCGCACATATGGGCCTCCTCAGCCACCCTCACAAAACCTAGGGGGTCAAGATAAGTCTACCGTGCCCCCTTCTACCTATTCTGAACATTATTTGCCCTCCATCTTGTATCATAATTCGACCGAAACACAAAATGGTGGACTCCCGTTACGCTTAAGGTTCGCGTACCAGGGCGCTCACCGGTTCGCGTACCGGGTCGCTTCCTGGGAAGCGCACCATCAAAAAAGGTGGGAAAGTAGTTCACACAAAAGCCACTTGAGACAATTTCACCAAATATAGATTAGCTCATAATACATACCAATCCCTACCATTTTCACAAATTTGATTGGAATTCCATTTAGCCATTTAGCCTGTAGACCTCTCTAAATACCGTGAGGTAAATTACTTCACAAAACACATCTGAAGTGTTGGCATTGACAACCAATTAAAATGTTACTTTCATTTTCTACTTTTTTTACCTGACATTTGATTGGTTATGTACCCGAATATATATAAAGGAAGACAAGGAAACACAGCCATTTTGACTACTACTTCCTGGTGTACATTTCAATAGGATTTTCATTAATAACTTCAACTTCTTTTTAAAGGTAAGTTGTTATTTTTAAAACTGAAGTATATTGTGCACTTTAAGTTAATATGGCAAACTTTTTCTGTTAGTTATATACTATCCCTCTGTAGTACTTATAAATTTAGATACACTTTTTTATATTCCTACTTCCACTCTGATACTATACACTGCCCAAAGATAAATTCACTGTTAAAAACTGCCTATCTAAAATTAATCCCAACAGTGCCCTACCTCTACTAATATATATTTTTTTTATGCAAATTTCAGGGAAAATGGAAAGTGAACAAAAAATTTCATTTGAAATTGTCCTTCCAGAGTCCAACACAGAAATCATTGATCCAAATGAGATTGAATTTATGGATGAAACTTGGGACCAAGAACTACTGCAATGTGTACAAGCAGTAGATAACCTCATTGCAAATGAGGACATTTTACAACCTCAGAGACTACAATGTATATTCCATGATAATAATGAAATTTCTGACAATGAAATGTTAGAAAGTTTAATAAATTATGAAACACAATAAAAAATGCTTAAAAAATAAAAAAAATAAAAAAATAATCAACAAAACCAACAATCAATTAACATACAGCATTTGAAAAGTCTATCATTCATTTTTCATTGTAGTACGCTCCCCAGAACGCTTCCCGGTTCGCGTACCGGGCGCTAACCACGAAAAAAAACAAAAAAAAAAGTTTTTTTTTTTTTGCCCCGCGGGACCTCTTTAAAACCTCCACATTAAACCTAGGGGGTCAGCGAGGATCTACTATGCCCCCTTATAGTTATTTCCCCCTTTGTTTTGGCCTCCTCTTGTCTCTCGATCCTACCGAGAGACAAGATGGCGGCCGCTCCGGACTGTTTAGAATGTTGACAGACACCGGAGAGCCAATCAGCTTCGCTACGCGAAGTTCCGTTACGCGAAAAGTACGCGTACCGGGGCGCTGCCTGGTCCGCGCTTACAGATATATATCTTTTTTTGACCGTTAATTTCTCAAAATCCACTGCAGCACATATATTAAGACATACAAAAGGCACATCGGGCTACCAGTCCCTACAATTTTGCCAAGTTTCGTGCAAATCCATTCAGCCGATCGGGCTAAAAGTGAGGCTAACCGCCCTATGGAAAACTCAATGTTAAAAACACGTTTTGGGACCCCCCTTTTTTCTCGGCCCCCCCTGGACCAACTCCCCCCAAATTTCCAGGGGCTGCTCAGAAACAAAATGTGCCATTTTCCTGAAAATTTCAGCCAATTCCGTCCACAAACGCCAAAGTTATTAGACATAGAATTTTCAAAAAACCCATAGAGAAAAAATCCTAACTATATATACCTACTGGCGACCGCCAGTAGGTAATATATATATATATATATATATATATATATATATATAGTAGCTCCATTCGACCCTTCTTTCGAGACGAAAACGCACTCACGGGGGTATGTTGCATAAAGTTTATTTCGGCTTCTGACAAAAACAAACAGACGCGTTTCAGACCTCTAGTCCTTCGTCAGTGTTAGTTTGTGCCTTATTACCCGGCACACTATATACATTTCACTTCCTGTTTAGTGCGGAAGAAAAGGAAAAAGGACAATGTGCAAATATTTACAACAGGGCGGCCATTATTAAGTGGGTAAAAACTAAACACATAGACATAATTACAGTGTGTTGTAACCCTGAGATATACTAATGCCTTTCTTTTCATGTTATTAAATGAAAAAATGAAAACAATCTTGCTGTGTATCAGCATATCATGGCATTTCAACGCCCTATTCACAGATATTTACAATATATACATTACGAACACCATTCTGTACAGTGAGATCGTCGTACAGTTGCATTGTGGGTTGAGATATAGTCTACGTGTTTTATACACATATAAAAATAACCCAAGTCGGTGAAAATTAATTAATCTCGCCGTGTATCGGCGTGTCACCGACAATGACTCAGACAATTAAAGCAAGTTGCAACGCGATCTTACAAACTATAGATTGGCAAACTCAGTGATTTCCCTTAATCAACTAGATAATGTACCAATGGGGAACAACACTAGTGTATATCCCAAACGTGACACAATGTGGCAAAATTATATATCAACTCCAAGTAGGATACATCATGTACTCAAAATTAAGCCGTGTATCGGCTTAGCTCGTGAATCACGAATTTGTATAGACCAATTTTCACAGTTATGATATATATGATTCCATGTGTCACAAATCAAAACAAATAATAAGTTGATTGAAATTCAAGTTTGATAGGGAAACAGACTGAGAAGGATAAGCCAATATGAGAATAAAAGCAAGAAAACGAAAAGTGAAAGGAGAAAAGTACGAAACTATTTCCTCTACCGTGAGATTTTTCAGTAAGAATCTTCAAATAAAGTTTGAAAAAAGCAGAAGAAATTTCAAAACAGATGAAAACATGGTGCAAATACTTGAAAGAAAATCAGTTCATACTGCACCAATGAAGTAATTCATAATGGTCAAGATAGATCGTCTACAAGCAATACAGCTCTTAATTCATCAAATCTGCTAGTAGCGTTCTATGTCTACCCATATATATACACACATACATGTACACACCCACTTTATGTTGGATATTCATTTTCCAAGGTGTACACCTAGTTCCTCTCCGATGTTGAGCCCACCCGGATGTTTTGTCTGCATATCTATGATATGCCGTGACTCGAGTCTGCGTAGGCGTAACAACCTATCTCCACCCCTGGGATTAACTGGTACGTGGTCCAAACCGAAGAATTGGAGTAATTCACGATTACTCTGATGGACTTGGGAGAAATGTCTGGCCACCGGATATGATACATCCTTATTCATTATGGCCCGTTGGTGTTCTAGTACTCGCATTTTGACCCCATTAATCGTGCTCCCTATGTATTTATAACCACAGGGGCAGATCAAACAATATACCACATAAGCTGTGGTACATGTGATAAAGTGCTTGATTTTCTTCTGTAGGGCTACACCTGGAATGGAATAGGAGAATACTCTTTTGCTATGTTCACAAGCGCGACATTTCCCACAGGGGAAAAACCCCGCCATATCTTTTAGGGTGCTTTGTCCGATTGGTTTTACAGATGTTAAGTGACTATGGACTACCATATCCTTTATGGATCGAGATTTGCGGAATGTGATGAGTGGTCTCTCAGGAACATCACACCCGATCACTGGATCTGTGCGTAGTATATGCCAACTTTTTGAGAGAATCCCTCTCAAAACATTGGCCCCTTCTGAGAATTTGGTAATCATTCTGAATTTATTGGCATTCTCAGTATTTGCTGTTTTTTTGGGACTACATGCCATCAGTTCCTGTCTAGGAATTCTAGTCACTTTTTTGAGAGTTTTATCGAGGACAGCTGGATCATAACCTCTCAAAAGAAACCTTTGGACACTCTCATTGGCTGCTATCCTGAAATCTTCGTCTTGTGGACAGTTTCTTTTTAGTCTCAACATTTCACCGTAAGGTATGCTGTTTTTTAGGCTAGGTGGGTGACTGCTCTTAGCATGAAGTATGCTATTCCCTGCAGTGGGTTTTCTGTATAGGGCAGTATGTATTTTGCCCTCCCTGACGAAAACTCTCAAATCTAAATAGTGAACTTCTTCACTACTGATATCAGCAGTAAATATCAGGTTTAGATCATTTTTGTTCAAATACCTGACAAAATTGTTTGCGTCTGTGAAGGAGCCCCTCCACACCACGAACAGATCGTCGATGTATCGACGCCACATCACAATATTTTCCGCCCATTTGATGTTATCTCCGGCAAGGGCCACCTGCTCCTCCCACCAGCCGACGAATAAATTCGCGTATCTGGGGGCGAAGCAGGTTCCCATCGCCGTCCCGGAGATCTGTTTAAAGAGAGTGTTCTGAAACAAAAAAATATTATTTCGTAAACAAAACTGTAACATCTCTATTAGCATTAGACCATGTTCTCTATACTTTCCAGGTCTCATATCGAGGAAGTATTTGACAGCATTGACCCCAACATCATGTCTAATGCAGGTGGATAGACTGGTTATGTCTAAAGTGATGAGCAAGAAAGAATTGTCCCATGTGATATCTGCTTTCTGTTCAATGAAATGTTTGGTGTCTCTTACATACGATTTTAAGTTCACCACAAATTCTGCCAGGAAAGAATCAATATAGATCGATAAGTTTCTGTCAATCCACCCTTAGATGACACAATAGGGCGTCCCGGGGGACTTGTTGCATGTTTGTGTATTTTGGGGAGCTGGTAGAAAGTCGGAGTTATTGGTTCTGGGTTCCGAAGATACATACATTCGTCCATATCCAACATGGTTTTATTCCGCCATTTTGTCAGGAGGTCATGGTAAGATCTCTTACTGCATTCATATTCCTCTTCGCTTGTAACACAGTAATTTTCTTGATTTTCTAGTTGTCGAAGGGACTCTTTACAGGATTGTTCTCTTGTCAACAGAACAATGTTCCCTCCCTTATCCGATGGTTTTAGTATGATCTTATCATTTCTTTGGATACTGTCAAGGGCGGATTGTTGTTCTCTGGTCAGATTATGTTTCATCTTCCAATTGGACCGTTTGTTGGCACTCATTCTATGTTCGACTAGGTCCTGTATGACAGCATCAGAGAAGGTATCTATAGCGTCATAAGGCATCTGTGGGTTAAATTGCGAGGGTGCTCGAAAGTTTGTTTGAGGCGATTGCTGTTCAATATTGGTTTGAGTCTCCAATGTTTGTGTTTGTTCTTGCCTCAATTCCTCTAATGCCTGGACTGCGTTTAGATCTTTCACGGTTAACACATCAGTCAATTGGGCAGCTGATCTCTTTTTCTTTGTTTTGCGGGATTCTGCAACACAGGGTTTGGTCTTATGGAATTTGTGCAGCTTCATTTTCCTTACCAATTTGAATAAATCAATTCTCGTTTGTGTGAACTCTAATTGGTCACTCGGGCAGAAGGTGAGGCCCAGTTGTAAGGTGTTTCTTTCGGTTTCTGTCAATTCCTGATTGGTAAGATTTACGATGGTCAAATTCTCACTGCTATCTACCATCTGTTGCCCTTTTTGCGGGTATTGTAGCTTGTCGTCTTGCCCCTTCCTCTTCCTCTGCCACCCGCCCCTTCGGGTCTGACGTCGTCGTCTTCCGGGGGTTTGGTCTTTCCCCCTCTCAGCCACGTCTTCTTGATTACATTGAACTCCAAATGAAAAGGGTTCTTCCGTAATTGGCTGGTATTTCTTGTTTCGTCATCTCCCGACGGTTCCTCGTCCGTGACACTTGATTCCGAGGTTGCCGCCTCAGCTGTTTGTTCCGTGGTTTGTTTCTTCTCTTTATTTTTCATAGCTGCTCTGATGCCATCATATTTTTGGGAAAATGTTAATACTCTTCCTTGAGCGTAATCACGCTCGTCCCGCTCGAATTTATCTTGCTTCCTTGCTCTTATTTTTAACTCATACTTCATGAGCCTCTTTTTCATTTCATCTCTCAATTGTTGGATCTTCGCTTGGTCATCCTCCTTCGATAACTCTTTCTCTAGGGAAGCAATTTCTTCCAATGCTTTGGATCGATCGCTCCATGCAAACTTTATCAATAAGTCTAGCATCGCTTTGCATGATGCTGGTATCAATTCAGCCCATTGTTCTAATAGCATAGGGTCCGGATTTTCATATGCTGGGACGGTATATATCCTGAGCCCTCTAGGGACTCTATCCACTTCCATATAGTTCTGGAGCGAGGTGGCCTCCCACCATTTCCTGATCTCCTTCTCACAGCATCGCTCTAGCTTGTTGCATAGTACTGTGAGGGCGTTTAGAGACTTGGTCCCTGCACCCCCTTGTGCCGGTATGGTCTGAGCACTTGGTGTTCTTTTCTTGAAAATGTCCAACGCCGCCTCCCGGCGGTCCTTTTCATCGCACATGTCTTTGAATCAGTTCTTACGTAGCCGACGCGGGAAAAGCTCACCGCGTTTAATTGCACATCACCCCCTCGCCCTGCGTAGCTATCAGGCGGTTTTTTGTAGGTATAAGTAAGGAGACTCACGTTTTTTTCTCGTCGCTGCTGTCGCGACCCGTGTCCACGTCTCCTTTACGGCTGCGCTATGCGGTGCCCCGGTACACGTCACTCCACAGCTCCAAGGTGCACCAAAAATCCCGGGTCACTCGCGGGCGGGTGTCGTTTAGCGCGTTGGTACAAACGCATCAATATAGTAGCTCCATTCGACCCTTCTTTCGAGACGAAAACGCACTCACGGGGGTATGTTGCATAAAGTTTATTTCGGCTTCTGACAAAAACAAACAGACGCGTTTCAGACCTCTAGTCCTTCGTCAGTGTTAGTTTGTGCCTTATTACCCGGCACACTATATACATTTCACTTCCTGTTTAGTGCGGAAGAAAAGGAAAAAGGACAATGTGCAAATATTTACAACAGGGCGGCCATTATTAAGTGGGTAAAAACTAAACACATAGACATAATTACAGTGTGTTGTAACCCTGAGATATACTAATGCCTTTCTTTTCATGTTATTAAATGAAAAAATGAAAACAATCTTGCTGTGTATCAGCATATCATGGCATTTCAACGCCCTATTCACAGATATTTACAATATATACATTACGAACACCATTCTGTACAGTGAGATCGTCGTACAGTTGCATTGTGGGTTGAGATATAGTCTACGTGTTTTATACACATATAAAAATAACCCAAGTCGGTGAAAATTAATTAATCTCGCCGTGTATCGGCGTGTCACCGACAATGACTCAGACAATTAAAGCAAGTTGCAACACGATCTTACAAACTATAGATTGGCAAACTCAGTGATTTCCCTTAATCAACTAGATAATGTACCAATGGGGAACAACACTAGTGTATATCCCAAACGTGACACAATGTGGCAAAATTATATATCAACTCCAAGTAGGATACATCATGTACTCAAAATATATGTATATATATATATGTCATTCCAAATGCCCAAAAGCTTTGCAGGACGCACTCAGCAACCAGCCTTCCTTTCGGCGTACCTGTGACAGCTGGTCCCACACCCGGATTATTTTTCGTATGCCTTACGCGTTTCGAGACTTCGTGTCTCTCATCAGAGGCAGCTTCCACAATTGAGTTTGTAAGATGTTCCTTTTAATTGTTCACATTCATGCGTCACAAAAATGTTCACGCCCACTCAGGTTGCGTATATCATGAAATTTGCATGCTGGTAATTGTAGTCCAGAGGAACACCGCATTGTTTTACCTTTAGTAGGTTCCTACTCACATTGTGTTAATAAAAGCTTGTGTTTCCTTAGTAGGATTCGGAGTGTTTTGGCCAGTAAATTTATGTCAGACTCGCTGCGCTGGTCAGGTTTGAACATGGTTTCAACCGCAGCCTCTTAAGGTCTCAAGATGGTGCGTCTTGCCACGACGAGGGCCGCCGTGTAATTTATGTCATTCCAAATGCCCAAAAGCTTTGCAGGACGCACTCAGCAACCAGCCTTCCTTTCGGCGTACCTGTGACAGCTGGTCCCACACCCGGATTATTTTTCGTATGCCTTACGCGTTTCGAGACTTCGTGTCTCTCATCAGAGGCAGCTTCCACAATTGAGTTTGTAAGATGTTCCTTTTAATTGTTCACATTCATGCGTCACAAAAATGTTCACGCCCACTCAGGTTGCGTATATCATGAAATTTGCATGCTGGTAATTGTAGTCCAGAGGAACACCGCATTGTTTTACCTTTAGTAGGTTCCTACTCACATTGTGTTAATAAAAGCTTGTGTTTCCTTAGTAGGATTCGGAGTGTTTTGGCCAGTAAATTTATGTCAGACTCGCTGCGCTGGTCAGGTTTGAACATGGTTTCAACCGCAGCCTCTTAAGGTCTCAAGATGGTGCGTCTTGCCACGACGAGGGCCGCCGTGTAATTTATGTCATTCCAAATGCCCAAAAGCTTTGCAGGACGCACTCAGCAACCAGCCTTCCTTTCGGCGTACCTGTGACAGCTGGTCCCACACCCGGATTATTTTTCGTATGCCTTACGCGTTTCGAGACTTCGTGTCTCTCATCAGAGGCAGCTTCCACAATTGAGTTTGTAAGATGTTCCTTTTAATTGTTCACATTCATGCGTCACAAAAATGTTCACGCCCACTCAGGTTGCGTATATCATGAAATTTGCATGCTGGTAATTGTAGTCCAGAGGAACACCGCATTGTTTTACCTTTAGTAGGTTCCTACTCACATTGTGTTAATAAAAGCTTGTGTTTCCTTAGTAGGATTCGGAGTGTTTTGGCCAGTAAATTTAGGTCAGACTCGCTGCGCTGGTCAGGTTTGAACATGGTTTCAACCGCAGCCTCTTAAGGTCTCAAGATGGTGCGTCTTGCCACGACGAGGGCCGCCGTGTAATTTATGTCATTCCAAATGCCCAAAAGCTTTGCAGGACGCACTCAGCAACCAGCCTTCCTTTCGGCGTACCTGTGACAGCTGGTCCCACACCCGGATTATTTTTCGTATGCCTTACGCGTTTCGAGACTTCGTGTCTCTCATCAGAGGCAGCTTCCACAATTGAGTTTGTAAGATGTTCCTTTTAATTGTTCACATTCATGCGTCACAAAAATGTTCACGCCCACTCAGGTTGCGTATATCATGAAATTTGCATGCTGGTAATTGTAGTCCAGAGGAACACCGCATTGTTTTACCTTTAGTAGGTTCCTACTCACATTGTGTTAATAAAAGCTTGTGTTTCCTTAGTAGGATTCGGAGTGTTTTGGCCAGTAAATTTATGTCAGACTCGCTGCGCTGGTCAGGTTTGAACATGGTTTCAACCGCAGCCTCTTAAGGTCTCAAGATGGTGCGTCTTGCCACGACGAGGGCCGCCGTGTAATTTATGTCATTCCAAATGCCCAAAAGCTTTGCAGGACGCACTCAGCAACCAGCCTTCCTTTCGGCGTACCTGTGACAGCTGGTCCCACACCCGGATTATTTTTCGTATGCCTTACGCGTTTCGAGACTTCGTGTCTCTCATCAGAGGCAGCTTCCACAATTGAGTTTGTAAGATGTTCCTTTTAATTGTTCACATTCATGCGTCACAAAAATGTTCACGCCCACTCAGGTTGCGTATATCATGAAATTTGCATGCTGGTAATTGTAGTCCAGAGGAACACCGCATTGTTTTACCTTTAGTAGGTTCCTACTCACATTGTGTTAATAAAAGCTTGTGTTTCCTTAGTAGGATTCGGAGTGTTTTGGCCAGTAAATTTATGTCAGACTCGCTGCGCTGGTCAGGTTTGAACATGGTTTCAACCGCAGCCTCTTAAGGTCTCAAGATGGTGCGTCTTGCCACGACGAGGGCCGCCGTGTAATTTATGTCATTCCAAATGCCCAAAAGCTTTGCAGGACGCACTCAGCAACCAGCCTTCCTTTCGGCGTACCTGTGACAGCTGGTCCCACACCCGGATTATTTTTCGTATGCCTTACGCGTTTCGAGACTTCGTGTCTCTCATCAGAGGCAGCTTCCACAATTGAGTTTGTAAGATGTTCCTTTTAATTGTTCACATTCATGCGTCACAAAAATGTTCACGCCCACTCAGGTTGCGTATATCATGAAATTTGCATGCTGGTAATTGTAGTCCAGAGGAACACCGCATTGTTTTACCTTTAGTAGGTTCCTACTCACATTGTGTTAATAAAAGCTTGTGTTTCCTTAGTAGGATTCGGAGTGTTTTGGCCAGTAAATTTATGTCAGACTCGCTGCGCTGGTCAGGTTTGAACATGGTTTCAACCGCAGCCTCTTAAGGTCTCAAGATGGTGCGTCTTGCCACGACGAGGGCCGCCGTGTAATTTATGTCATTCCAAATGCCCAAAAGCTTTGCAGGACGCACTCAGCAACCAGCCTTCCTTTCGGCGTACCTGTGACAGCTGGTCCCACACCCGGATTATTTTTCGTATGCCTTACGCGTTTCGAGACTTCGTGTCTCTCATCAGAGGCAGCTTCCACAATTGAGTTTGTAAGATGTTCCTTTTAATTGTTCACATTCATGCGTCACAAAAATGTTCACGCCCACTCAGGTTGCGTATATCATGAAATTTGCATGCTGGTAATTGTAGTCCAGAGGAACACCGCATTGTTTTACCTTTAGTAGGTTCCTACTCACATTGTGTTAATAAAAGCTTGTGTTTCCTTAGTAGGATTCGGAGTGTTTTGGCCAGTAAATTTATGTCAGACTCGCTGCGCTGGTCAGGTTTGAACATGGTTTCAACCGCAGCCTCTTAAGGTCTCAAGATGGTGCGTCTTGCCACGACGAGGGCCGCCGTGTAATTTATGTCATTCCAAATGCCCAAAAGCTTTGCAGGACGCACTCAGCAACCAGCCTTCCTTTCGGCGTACCTGTGACAGCTGGTCCCACACCCGGATTATTTTTCGTATGCCTTACGCGTTTCGAGACTTCGTGTCTCTCATCAGAGGCAGCTTCCACAATTGAGTTTGTAAGATGTTCCTTTTAATTGTTCACATTCATGCGTCACAAAAATGTTCCAACCAGCGCAGCGAGTCTGACATAAATTTACTGGCCAAAACACTCCGAATCCTACTAAGGAAACACAAGCTTTTATTAACACAATGTGAGTAGGAACCTACTAAAGGTAAAACAATGCGGTGTTCCTCTGGACTACAATTACCAGCATGCAAATTTCATGATATACGCAACCTGAGTGGGCGTGAACATTTTTGTGACGCATGAATGTGAACAATTAAAAGGAACATCTTACAAACTCAATTGTGGAAGCTGCCTCTGATGAGAGACACGAAGTCTCGAAACGCGTAAGGCATACGAAAAATAATCCGGGTGTGGGACCAGCTGTCACAGGTACGCCGAAAGGAAGGCTGGTTGCTGAGTGCGTCCTGCAAAGCTTTTGGGCATTTGGAATGACATAAATTACACGGCGGCCCTCGTCGTGGCAAGACGCACCATCTTGAGACCTTAAGAGGCTGCGGTTGAAACCATGTTCAAACCTGACCAGCGCAACGAGTCTGACATAAATTTACTGGCCAAAACACTCCGAATCCTACTAAGGAAACACAAGCTTTTATTAACACAATGTGAGTAGGAACCTACTAAAGGTAAAACAATGCGGTGTTCCTCTGGACTACAATTACCAGCATGCAAATTTCATGATATACGCAACCTGAGTGGGCGTGAACATTTTTGTGACGCATGAATGTGAACAATTAAAAGGAACATCTTACAAACTCAATTGTGGAAGCTGCCTCTGATGAGAGACACGAAGTCTCGAAACGCGTAAGGCATACGAAAAATAATCCGGGTGTGGGACCAGCTGTCACAGGTACGCCGAAAGGAAGGCTGGTTGCTGAGTGCGTCCTGCAAAGCTTTTGGGCATTTGGAATGACATAAATTACACGGCGGCCCTCGTCGTGGCAAGACGCACCATCTTGAGACCTTAAGAGGCTGCGGTTGAAACCATGTTCAAACCTGACCAGCGCAGCGAGTCTGACATAAATTTACTGGCCAAAACACTCCGAATCCTACTAAGGAAACACAAGCTTTTATTAACACAATGTGAGTAGGAACCTACTAAAGGTAAAACAATGCGGTGTTCCTCTGGACTACAATTACCAGCATGCAAATTTCATGATATACGCAACCTGAGTGGGCGTGAACATTTTTGTGACGCATGAATGTGAACAATTAAAAGGAACATCTTACAAACTCAATTGTGGAAGCTGCCTCTGATGAGAGACACGAAGTCTCGAAACGCGTAAGGCATACGAAAAATAATCCGGGTGTGGGACCAGCTGTCACAGGTACGCCGAAAGGAAGGCTGGTTGCTGAGTGCGTCCTGCAAAGCTTTAGGGCATTTGGAATGACATAAATTACACGGCGGCCCTCGTCGTGGCAAGACGCACCATCTTGAGACCTTAAGAGGCTGCGGTTGAAACCATGTTCAAACCTGACCAGCGCAGCGAGTCTGACATAAATTTACTGGCCAAAACACTCCGAATCCTACTAAGGAAACACAAGCTTTTATTAACACAATGTGAGTAGGAACCTACTAAAGGTAAAACAATGCGGTGTTCCTCTGGACTACAATTACCAGCATGCAAATTTCATGATATACGCAACCTGAGTGGGCGTGAACATTTTTGTGACGCATGAATGTGAACAATTAAAAGGAACATCTTACAAACTCAATTGTGGAAGCTGCCTCTGATGAGAGACACGAAGTCTCGAAACGCGTAAGGCATACGAAAAATAATCCGGGTGTGGGACCAGCTGTCACAGGTACGCCGAAAGGAAGGCTGGTTGCTGAGTGCGTCCTGCAAAGCTTTTGGGCATTTGGAATGACATAAATTACACCCGCGGCCCTCGTCGTGGCAAGACGCACCATCTTGAGACCTTAAGAGGCTGCGGTTGAAACCATGTTCAAACCTGACCAGCGCAGCGAGTCTGACATAAATTTACTGGCCAAAACACTCCGAATCCTACTAAGGAAACACAAGCTTTTATTAACACAATGTGAGTAGGAACCTACTAAAGGTAAAACAATGCGGTGTTCCTCTGGACTACAATTACCAGCATGCAAATTTCATGATATACGCAACCTGAGTGGGCGTGAACATTTTTGTGACGCATGAATGTGAACAATTAAAAGGAACATCTTACAAACTCAATTGTGGAAGCTGCCTCTGATGAGAGACACGAAGTCTCGAAACGCGTAAGGCATACGAAAATAATCCGGGTGTGGGACCAGCTGTCACAGGTACGCCGAAAGGAAGGCTGGTTGCTGAGTGCGTCCTGCAAAGCTTTTGGGCATTTGGAATGACATAAATTACTCGGCGGCCCTCGTCGTGGCAAGACGCACCATCTTGAGACCTTAAGAGGCTGCGGTTGAAACCATGTTCAAACCTGACCAGCGCAGCGAGTCTGACATAAATTTACTGGCCAAAACACTCCGAATCCTACTAAGGAAACACAAGCTTTTATTAACACAATGTGAGTAGGAACCTACTAAAGGTAAAACAATGCGGTGTTCCTCTGGACTACAATTACCAGCATGCAAATTTCATGATATACGCAACCTGAGTGGGCGTGAACATTTTTGTGACGCATGAATGTGAACAATTAAAAGGAACATCTTACAAACTCAATTGTGGAAGCTGCCTCTGATGAGAGACACGAAGTCTCGAAACGCGTAAGGCATACGAAAAATAATCCGGGTGTGGGACCAGCTGTCACAGGTACGCCGAAAGGAAGGCTGGTTGCTGAGTGCGTCCTGCAAAGCTTTTGGGCATTTGGAATGACATAAATTACACGGCGGCCCTCGTCGTGGCAAGACGCACCATCTTGAGACCTTAAGAGGCTGCGGTTGAAACCATGTTCAAACCTGACCAGCGCAGCGAGTCTGACATAAATTTACTGGCCAAAACACTCCGAATCCTACTAAGGAAACACAAGCTTTTATTAACACAATGTGAGTAGGAACCTACTAAAGGTAAAACAATGCGGTGTTCCTCTGGACTACAATTACCAGCATGCAAATTTCATGATATACGCAACCTGAGTGGGCGTGAACATTTTTGTGACGCATGAATGTGAACAATTAAAAGGAACATCTTACAAACTCAATTGTGGAAGCTGCCTCTGATGAGAGACACGAAGTCTCGAAACGCGTAAGGCATACGAAAAATAATCCGGGTGTGGGACCAGCTGTCACAGGTACGCCGAAAGGAAGGCTGGTTGCTGAGTGCGTCCTGCAAAGCTTTTGGGCATTTGGAATGACATAAATTACACGGCGGCCCTCGTCGTGGCAAGACGCACCATCTTGAGACCTTAAGAGGCTGCGGTTGAAACCATGTTCAAACCTGACCAGCGCAGCGAGTCTGACATAAATTTACTGGCCAAAACACTCCAAATCCTACTAAGGCAACACAAGCTTTTATTAACACAATGTGAGTAGGAACCTACTAAAGGTAAAACAATGCGGTGTTCCTCTGGACTACAATTACCAGTATGCAAATTTCATGATATACGCAACCTGAGTGGGCGTGAACATTTTTGTGACGCATGAATGTGAACAATTAAAAGGAACATCTTACAAACTCAATTGTGGAAGCTGCCTCTGATGAGAGACACGAAGTCTCGAAACGCGTAAGGCATACGAAAAATAATCCGGGTGTGGGACCAGCTGTCACAGGTACGCCGAAAGGAAGGCTGGTTGCTGAGTGCGTCCTGCAAAGCTTTTGGGCATTTGGAATGACATAAATTACACGGCGGCCCTCGTCGTGGCAAGACGCACCATCTTGAGACCTTAAGAGGCTGCGGTTGAAACCATGTTCAAACCTGACCAGCGCAGCGAGTCTGACATAAATTTACTGGCCAAAACACTCCGAATCCTACTAAGGAAACACAAGCTTTTATTAACACAATGTGAGTAGGAACCTACTAAAGGTAAAACAATGCGGTGTTCCTCTGGACTACAATTACCAGCATGCAAATTTCATGATATACGCAACCTGAGTGGGCGTGAACATTTTTGTGACGCATGAATGTGAACAATTAAAAGGAACATCTTACAAACTCAATTGTGGAAGCTGCCTCTGATGAGAGACACGAAGTCTCGAAACGCGTAAGGCATACGAAAAATAATCCGGGTGTGGGACCAGCTGTCACAGGTACGCCGAAAGGAAGGCTGGTTGCTGAGTGCGTCCTGCAAAGCTTTTGGGCATTTGGAATGACATAAATTACACGGCGGCCCTCGTCGTGGCAAGACGCACCATCTTGAGACCTTAAGAGGCTGCGGTTGAAACCATGTTCAAACCTGACCAGCGCAGCGAGTCTGACATAAATTTACTGCCCAAAACACTCCGAATCCTACTAAGGAAACACAGGCTTTTATTAACACAATGTGAGTAGGAACCTACTAAAGGTAAAACAATGCGGTGTTCCTCTGGACTACAATTACCAGCATGCAAATTTCATGATATACGCAACCTGAGTGGGCGTGAACATTTTTGTGACGCATGAATGTGAACAATTAAAAGGAACATCTTACAAACTCAATTGTGGAAGCTGCCTCTGATGAGAGACACGAAGTCTCGAAACGCGTAAGGCATACGAAAAATAATCCGGGTGTGGGACCAGCTGTCACAGGTACGCCGAAAGGAAGGCTGGTTGCTGAGTGCGTCCTGCAAAGCTTTTGGGCATTTGGAATGACATAAATTACACGGCGGCCCTCGTCGTGGCAAGACGCACCATCTTGAGACCTTAAGAGGCTGCGGTTGAAACCATGTTCAAACCTGACCAGCGCAGCGAGTCTGACATAAATTTACTGGCCAAAACACTCCGAATCCTACTAAGGAAACACAAGCTTTTATTAACACAATGTGAGTAGGAACCTACTAAAGGTAAAACAATGCGGTGTTCCTCTGGACTACAATTACCAGCATGCAAATTTCATGATATACGCAACCTGAGTGGGCGTGAACATTTTTGTGACGCATGAATGTGAACAATTAAAAGGAACATCTTACAAACTCAATTGTGGAAGCTGCCTCTGATGAGAGACACGAAGTCTCGAAACGCGTAAGGCATACGAAAAATAATCCGGGTGTGGGACCAGCTGTCACAGGTACGCCGAAAGGAAGGCTGGTTGCTGAGTGCGTCCTGCAAAGCTTTTGGGCATTTGGAATGACATAAATTACACGGCGGCCCTCGTCGTGGCAAGACGCACCATCTTGAGACCTTAAGAGGCTGCGGTTGAAACCATGTTCAAACCTGACCAGCGCAGCGAGTCTGACATAAATTTACTGGCCAAAACACTCCGAATCCTACTAAGGAAACACAAGCTTTTATTAACACAATGTGAGTAGGAACCTACTAAAGGTAAAACAATGCGGTGTTCCTCTGGACTACAATTACCAGCATGCAAATTTCATGATATACGCAACCTGAGTGGGCGTGAACATTTTTGTGACGCATGAATGTGAACAATTAAAAGGAACATCTTACAAACTCAATTGTGGAAGCTGCCTCTGATGAGAGACACGAAGTCTCGAAACGCGTAAGGCATACGAAAAATAATCCGGGTGTGGGACCAGCTGTCACAGGTACGCCGAAAGGAAGGCTGGTTGCTGAGTGCGTCCTGCAAAGCTTTTGGGCATTTGGAATGACATAAATTACACGGCGGCCCTCGTCGTGGCAAGACGCACCATCTTGAGACCTTAAGAGGCTGCGGTTGAAACCATGTTCAAACCTGACCAGCGCAGCGAGTCTGACATAAATTTACTGGCCAAAACACTCCGAATCCTACTAAGGAAACACAAGCTTTTATTAACACAATGTGAGTAGGAACCTACTAAAGGTAAAACAATGCGGTGTTCCTCTGGACTACAATTACCAGCATGCAAATTTCATGATATACGCAACCTGAGTGGGCGTGAACATTTTTGTGACGCATGAATGTGAACAATTAAAAGGAACATCTTACAAACTCAATTGTGGAAGCTGCCTCTGATGAGAGACACGAAGTCTCGAAACGCGTAAGGCATACGAAAAATAATCCGGGTGTGGGACCAGCTGTCACAGGTACGCCGAAAGGAAGGCTGGTTGCTGAGTGCGTCCTGCAAAGCTTTTGGGCATTTGGAATGACATAAATTACACGGCGGCCCTCGTCGTGGCAAGACGCACCATCTTGAGACCTTAAGAGGCTGCGGTTGAAACCATGTTCAAACCTGACCAGCGCAGCGAGTCTGACATAAATTTACTGGCCAAAACACTCCGAATCCTACTAAGGAAACACAAGCTTTTATTAACACAATGTGAGTAGGAACCTACTAAAGGTAAAACAATGCGGTGTTCCTCTGGACTACAATTACCAGCATGCAAATTTCATGATATACGCAACCTGAGTGGGCGTGAACATTTTTGTGACGCATGAATGTGAACAATTAAAAGGAACATCTTACAAACTCAATTGTGGAAGCTGCCTCTGATGAGAGACACGAAGTCTCGAAACGCGTAAGGCATACGAAAAATAATCCGGGTGTGGGACCAGCTGTCACAGGTACGCCGAAAGGAAGGCTGGTTGCTGAGTGCGTCCTGCAAAGCTTTTGGGCATTTGGAATGACATAAATTACACGGCGGCCCTCGTCGTGGCAAGACGCACCATCTTGAGACCTTAAGAGGCTGCGGTTGAAACCATGTTCAAACCTGACCAGCGCAGCGAGTCTGACATAAATTTACTGGCCAAAACACTCCGAATCCTACTAAGGAAACACAAGCTTTTATTAACACAATGTGAGTAGGAACCTACTAAAGGTAAAACAATGCGGTGTTCCTCTGGACTACAATTACCAGCATGCAAATTTCATGATATACGCAACCTGAGTGGGCGTGAACATTTTTGTGACGCATGAATGTGAACAATTAAAAGGAACATCTTACAAACTCAATTGTGGAAGCTGCCTCTGATGAGAGACACGAAGTCTCGAAACGCGTAAGGCATACGAAAAATAATCCGGGTGTGGGACCAGCTGTCACAGGTACGCCGAAAGGAAGGCTGGTTGCTGAGTGCGTCCTGCAAAGCTTTTGGGCATTTGGAATGACATAAATTACACGGCGGCCCTCGTCGTGGCAAGACGCACCATCTTGAGACCTTAAGAGGCTGCGGTTGAAACCATGTTCAAACCTGACCAGCGCAGCGAGTCTGACATAAATTTACTGGCCAAAACACTCCGAATCCTACTAAGGAAACACAAGCTTTTATTAACACAATGTGAGTAGGAACCTACTAAAGGTAAAACAATGCGGTGTTCCTCTGGACTACAATTACCAGCATGCAAATTTCATGATATACGCAACCTGAGTGGGCGTGAACATTTTTGTGACGCATGAATGTGAACAATTAAAAGGAACATCTTACAAACTCAATTGTGGAAGCTGCCTCTGATGAGAGACACGAAGTCTCGAAACGCGTAAGGCATACGAAAAATAATCCGGGTGTGGGACCAGCTGTCACAGGTACGCCGAAAGGAAGGCTGGTTGCTGAGTGCGTCCTGCAAAGCTTTTGGGCATTTGGAATGACATAAATTACACGGCGGCCCTCGTCGTGGCAAGACGCACCATCTTGAGACCTTAAGAGGCTGCGGTTGAAACCATGTTCAAACCTGACCAGCGCAGCGAGTCTGACATAAATTTACTGGCCAAAACACTCCGAATCCTACTAAGGCAACACAAGCTTTTATTAACACAATGTGAGTAGGAACCTACTAAAGGTAAAACAATGCGGTGTTCCTCTGGACTACAATTACCAGTATGCAAATTTCATGATATACGCAACCTGAGTGGGCGTGAACATTTTTGTGACGCATGAATGTGAACAATTAAAAGGAACATCTTACAAACTCAATTGTGGAAGCTGCCTCTGATGAGAGACACGAAGTCTCGAAACGCGTAAGGCATACGAAAAATAATCCGGGTGTGGGACCAGCTGTCACAGGTACGCCGAAAGGAAGGCTGGTTGCTGAGTGCGTCCTGCAAAGC
The DNA here is from genome assembly GCF_964261635.1 of Lissotriton helveticus. Taxonomy (NCBI): domain Eukaryota; kingdom Metazoa; phylum Chordata; class Amphibia; order Caudata; family Salamandridae; genus Lissotriton; species Lissotriton helveticus. The sequence goes on along the minus strand of NC_136067.1, from coordinate 490,900,527 downwards.
TTTTGGGCATTTGGAATGACATAAATTACACGGCGGCCCTCGTCGTGGCAAGACGCACCATCTTGAGACCTTAAGAGGCTGCGGTTGAAACCATGTTCAAACCTGACCAGCGCAGCGAGTCTGACATAAATTTACTGGCCAAAACACTCCGAATCCTACTAAGGAAACACAGGCTTTTATTAACACAATGTGAGTAGGAACCTACTAAAGGTAAAACAATGCGGTGTTCCTCTGGACTACAATTACCAGCATGCAAATTTCATGATATACGCAACCTGAGTGGGCGTGAACATTTTTGTGACGCATGAATGTGAACAATTAAAAGGAACATCTTACAAACTCAATTGTGGAAGCTGCCTCTGATGAGAGACACGAAGTCTCGAAACGCGTAAGGCATACGAAAAATAATCCGGGTGTGGGACCAGCTGTCACAGGTACGCCGAAAGGAAGGCTGGTTGCTGAGTGCGTCCTGCAAAGCTTTTGGGCATTTGGAATGACATAAATTACACGGCGGCCCTCGTCGTGGCAAGACGCACCATCTTGAGACCTTAAGAGGCTGCGGTTGAAACCATGTTCAAACCTGACCAGCGCAGCGAGTCTGACATAAATTTACTGCCCAAAACACTCCGAATCCTACTAAGGAAACACAGGCTTTTATTAACACAATGTGAGTAGGAACCTACTAAAGGTAAAACAATGCGGTGTTCCTCTGGACTACAATTACCAGCATGCAAATTTCATGATATACGCAACCTGAGTGGGCGTGAACATTTTTGTGACGCATGAATGTGAACAATTAAAAGGAACATCTTACAAACTCAATTGTGGAAGCTGCCTCTGATGAGAGACACGAAGTCTCGAAACGCGTAAGGCATACGAAAAATAATCCGGGTGTGGGACCAGCTGTCACAGGTACGCCGAAAGGAAGGCTGGTTGCTGAGTGCGTCCTGCAAAGCTTTTGGGCATTTGGAATGACATAAATTACACGGCGGCCCTCGTCGTGGCAAGACGCACCATCTTGAGACCTTAAGAGGCTGCGGTTGAAACCATGTTCAAACCTGACCAGCGCAGCGAGTCTGACATAAATTTACTGGCCAAAACACTCCGAATCCTACTAAGGAAACACAAGCTTTTATTAACACAATGTGAGTAGGAACCTACTAAAGGTAAAACAATGCGGTGTTCCTCTGGACTACAATTACCAGCATGCAAATTTCATGATATACGCAACCTGAGTGGGCGTGAACATTTTTGTGACGCATGAATGTGAACAATTAAAAGGAACATCTTACAAACTCAATTGTGGAAGCTGCCTCTGATGAGAGACACGAAGTCTCGAAACGCGTAAGGCATACGAAAAATAATCCGGGTGTGGGACCAGCTGTCACAGGTACGCCGAAAGGAAGGCTGGTTGCTGAGTGCGTCCTGCAAAGCTTTTGGGCATTTGGAATGACATAAATTACACGGCGGCCCTCGTCGTGGCAAGACGCACCATCTTGAGACCTTAAGAGGCTGCGGTTGAAACCATGTTCAAACCTGACCAGCGCAGCGAGTCTGACATAAATTTACTGGCCAAAACACTCCGAATCCTACTAAGGAAACACAAGCTTTTATTAACACAATGTGAGTAGGAACCTACTAAAGGTAAAACAATGCGGTGTTCCTCTGGACTACAATTACCAGCATGCAAATTTCATGATATACGCAACCTGAGTGGGCGTGAACATTTTTGTGACGCATGAATGTGAACAATTAAAAGGAACATCTTACAAACTCAATTGTGGAAGCTGCCTCTGATGAGAGACACGAAGTCTCGAAACGCGTAAGGCATACGAAAAATAATCCGGGTGTGGGACCAGCTGTCACAGGTACGCCGAAAGGAAGGCTGGTTGCTGAGTGCGTCCTGCAAAGCTTTTGGGCATTTGGAATGACATAAATTACACGGCGGCCCTCGTCGTGGCAAGACGCACCATCTTGAGACCTTAAGAGGCTGCGGTTGAAACCATGTTCAAACCTGACCAGCGCAGCGAGTCTGACATAAATTTACTGGCCAAAACACTCCGAATCCTACTAAGGAAACACAAGCTTTTATTAACACAATGTGAGTAGGAACCTACTAAAGGTAAAACAATGCGGTGTTCCTCTGGACTACAATTACCAGCATGCAAATTTCATGATATACGCAACCTGAGTGGGCGTGAACATTTTTGTGACGCATGAATGTGAACAATTAAAAGGAACATCTTACAAACTCAATTGTGGAAGCTGCCTCTGATGAGAGACACGAAGTCTCGAAACGCGTAAGGCATACGAAAAATAATCCGGGTGTGGGACCAGCTGTCACAGGTACGCCGAAAGGAAGGCTGGTTGCTGAGTGCGTCCTGCAAAGCTTTTGGGCATTTGGAATGACATAAATTACACGGCGGCCCTCGTCGTGGCAAGACGCACCATCTTGAGACCTTAAGAGGCTGCGGTTGAAACCATGTTCAAACCTGACCAGCGCAGCGAGTCTGACATAAATTTACTGGCCAAAACACTCCGAATCCTACTAAGGAAACACAAGCTTTTATTAACACAATGTGAGTAGGAACCTACTAAAGGTAAAACAATGCGGTGTTCCTCTGGACTACAATTACCAGCATGCAAATTTCATGATATACGCAACCTGAGTGGGCGTGAACATTTTTGTGACGCATGAATGTGAACAATTAAAAGGAACATCTTACAAACTCAATTGTGGAAGCTGCCTCTGATGAGAGACACGAAGTCTCGAAACGCGTAAGGCATACGAAAAATAATCCGGGTGTGGGACCAGCTGTCACAGGTACGCCGAAAGGAAGGCTGGTTGCTGAGTGCGTCCTGCAAAGCTTTTGGGCATTTGGAATGACATAAATTACACGGCGGCCCTCGTCGTGGCAAGACGCACCATCTTGAGACCTTAAGAGGCTGCGGTTGAAACCATGTTCAAACCTGACCAGCGCAGCGAGTCTGACATAAATTTACTGGCCAAAACACTCCGAATCCTACTAAGGAAACACAAGCTTTTATTAACACAATGTGAGTAGGAACCTACTAAAGGTAAAACAATGCGGTGTTCCTCTGGACTACAATTACCAGCATGCAAATTTCATGATATACGCAACCTGAGTGGGCGTGAACATTTTTGTGACGCATGAATGTGAACAATTAAAAGGAACATCTTACAAACTCAATTGTGGAAGCTGCCTCTGATGAGAGACACGAAGTCTCGAAACGCGTAAGGCATACGAAAAATAATCCGGGTGTGGGACCAGCTGTCACAGGTACGCCGAAAGGAAGGCTGGTTGCTGAGTGCGTCCTGCAAAGCTTTTGGGCATTTGGAATGACATAAATTACACGGCGGCCCTCGTCGTGGCAAGACGCACCATCTTGAGACCTTAAGAGGCTGCGGTTGAAACCATGTTCAAACCTGACCAGCGCAGCGAGTCTGACATAAATTTACTGGCCAAAACACTCCGAATCCTACTAAGGAAACACAAGCTTTTATTAACACAATGTGAGTAGGAACCTACTAAAGGTAAAACAATGCGGTGTTCCTCTGGACTACAATTACCAGCATGCAAATTTCATGATATACGCAACCTGAGTGGGCGTGAACATTTTTGTGACGCATGAATGTGAACAATTAAAAGGAACATCTTACAAACTCAATTGTGGAAGCTGCCTCTGATGAGAGACACGAAGTCTCGAAACGCGTAAGGCATACGAAAAATAATCCGGGTGTGGGACCAGCTGTCACAGGTACGCCGAAAGGAAGGCTGGTTGCTGAGTGCGTCCTGCAAAGCTTTTGGGCATTTGGAATGACATAAATTACACGGCGGCCCTCGTCGTGGCAAGACGCACCATCTTGAGACCTTAAGAGGCTGCGGTTGAAACCATGTTCAAACCTGACCAGCGCAGCGAGTCTGACATAAATTTACTGGCCAAAACACTCCGAATCCTACTAAGGAAACACAAGCTTTTATTAACACAATGTGAGTAGGAACCTACTAAAGGTAAAACAATGCGGTGTTCCTCTGGACTACAATTACCAGCATGCAAATTTCATGATATACGCAACCTGAGTGGGCGTGAACATTTTTGTGACGCATTAGTTTGTGAACAATTAAAAGGAACATCTTACAAACTCAATTGTGGAAGCTGCCTCTGATGAGAGACACGAAGTCTCGAAACGCGTAAGGCATACGAAAAATAATCCGGGTGTGGGACCAGCTGTCACAGGTACGCCGAAAGGAAGGCTGGTTGCTGAGTGCGTCCTGCAAAGCTTTTGGGCATTTGGAATGACATAAATTACACGGCGGCCCTCGTCGTGGCAAGACGCACCATCTTGAGACCTTAAGAGGCTGCGGTTGAAACCATGTTCAAACCTGACCAGCGCAGCGAGTCTGACATAAATTTACTGGCCAAAACACTCCGAATCCTACTAAGGCAACACAAGCTTTTATTAACACAATGTGAGTAGGAACCTACTAAAGGTAAAACAATGCGGTGTTCCTCTGGACTACAATTACCAGTATGCAAATTTCATGATATACGCAACCTGAGTGGGCGTGAACATTTTTGTGACGCATGAATGTGAACAATTAAAAGGAACATCTTACAAACTCAATTGTGGAAGCTGCCTCTGATGAGAGACACGAAGTCTCGAAACGCGTAAGGCATACGAAAAATAATCCGGGTGTGGGACCAGCTGTCACAGGTACGCCGAAAGGAAGGCTGGTTGCTGAGTGCGTCCTGCAAAGCTTTTGGGCATTTGGAATGACATAAATTACACGGCGGCCCTCGTCGTGGCAAGACGCACCATCTTGAGACCTTAAGAGGCTGCGGTTGAAACCATGTTCAAACCTGACCAGCGCAGCGAGTCTGACATAAATTTACTGGCCAAAACACTCCGAATCCTACTAAGGAAACACAAGCTTTTATTAACACAATGTGAGTAGGAACCTACTAAAGGTAAAACAATGCGGTGTTCCTCTGGACTACAATTACCAGCATGCAAATTTCATGATATACGCAACCTGAGTGGGCGTGAACATTTTTGTGACGCATGAATGTGAACAATTAAAAGGAACATCTTACAAACTCAATTGTGGAAGCTGCCTCTGATGAGAGACACGAAGTCTCGAAACGCGTAAGGCATACGAAAAATAATCCGGGTGTGGGACCAGCTGTCACAGGTACGCCGAAAGGAAGGCTGGTTGCTGAGTGCGTCCTGCAAAGCTTTTGGGCATTTGGAATGACATAAATTACACGGCGGCCCTCGTCGTGGCAAGACGCACCATCTTGAGACCTTAAGAGGCTGCGGTTGAAACCATGTTCAAACCTGACCAGCGCAGCGAGTCTGACATAAATTTACTGCCCAAAACACTCCGAATCCTACTAAGGAAACACAGGCTTTTATTAACACAATGTGAGTAGGAACCTACTAAAGGTAAAACAATGCGGTGTTCCTCTGGACTACAATTACCAGCATGCAAATTTCATGATATACGCAACCTGAGTGGGCGTGAACATTTTTGTGACGCATGAATGTGAACAATTAAAAGGAACATCTTACAAACTCAATTGTGGAAGCTGCCTCTGATGAGAGACACGAAGTCTCGAAACGCGTAAGGCATACGAAAAATAATCCGGGTGTGGGACCAGCTGTCACAGGTACGCCGAAAGGAAGGCTGGTTGCTGAGTGCGTCCTGCAAAGCTTTTGGGCATTTGGAATGACATAAATTACACGGCGGCCCTCGTCGTGGCAAGACGCACCATCTTGAGACCTTAAGAGGCTGCGGTTGAAACCATGTTCAAACCTGACCAGCGCAGCGAGTCTGACATAAATTTACTGGCCAAAACATTCCGAATCCTACTAAGGAAACACAAGCTTTTATTAACACAATGTGAGTAGGAACCTACTAAAGGTAAAACAATGCGGTGTTCCTCTGGACTACAATTACCAGCATGCAAATTTCATGATATACGCAACCTGAGTGGGCGTGAACATTTTTGTGACGCATGAATGTGAACAATTAAAAGGAACATCTTACAAACTCAATTGTGGAAGCTGCCTCTGATGAGAGACACGAAGTCTCGAAACGCGTAAGGCATACGAAAAATAATCCGGGTGTGGGACCAGCTGTCACAGGTACGCCGAAAGGAAGGCTGGTTGCTGAGTGCGTCCTGCAAAGCTTTTGGGCATTTGGAATGACATAAATTACACGGCGGCCCTCGTCGTGGCAAGACGCACCATCTTGAGACCTTAAGAGGCTGCGGTTGAAACCATGTTCAAACCTGACCAGCGCAGCGAGTCTGACATAAATTTACTGGCCAAAACACTCCGAATCCTACTAAGGAAACACAAGCTTTTATTAACACAATGTGAGTAGGAACCTACTAAAGGTAAAACAATGCGGTGTTCCTCTGGACTACAATTACAAGCATGCAAATTTCATGATATACGCAACCTGAGTGGGCGTGAACATTTTTGTGACGCATGAATGTGAACAATTAAAAGGAACATCTTACAAACTCAATTGTGGAAGCTGCCTCTGATGAGAGACACGAAGTCTCGAAACGCGTAAGGCATACGAAAAATAATCCGGGTGTGGGACCAGCTGTCACAGGTACGCCGAAAGGAAGGCTGGTTGCTGAGTGCGTCCTGCAAAGCTTTTGGGCATTTGGAATGACATAAATTACACGGCGGCCCTCGTCGTGGCAAGACGCACCATCTTGAGACCTTAAGAGGCTGCGGTTGAAACCATGTTCAAACCTGACCAGCGCAGCGAGTCTGACATAAATTTACTGGCCAAAACACTCCGAATCCTACTAAGGAAACACAAGCTTTTATTAACACAATGTGAGTAGGAACCTACTAAAGGTAAAACAATGCGGTGTTCCTCTGGACTACAATTACCAGCATGCAAATTTCATGATATACGCAACCTGAGTGGGCGTGAACATTTTTGTGACGCATGAATGTGAACAATTAAAAGGAACATCTTACAAACTCAATTGTGGAAGCTGCCTCTGATGAGAGACACGAAGTCTCGAAACGCGTAAGGCATACGAAAAATAATCCGGGTGTGGGACCAGCTGTCACAGGTACGCCGAAAGGAAGGCTGGTTGCTGAGTGCGTCCTGCAAAGCTTTTGGGCATTTGGAATGACATAAATTACACGGCGGCCCTCGTCGTGGCAAGACGCACCATCTTGAGACCTTAAGAGGCTGCGGTTGAAACCATGTTCAAACCTGACCAGCGCAGCGAGTCTGACATAAATTTACTGGCCAAAACACTCCGAATCCTACTAAGGAAACACAAGCTTTTATTAACACAATGTGAGTAGGAACCTACTAAAGGTAAAACAATGCGGTGTTCCTCTGGACTACAATTACCAGCATGCAAATTTCATGATATACGCAACCTGAGTGGGCGTGAACATTTTTGTGACGCATGAATGTGAACAATTAAAAGGAACATCTTACAAACTCAATTGTGGAAGCTGCCTCTGATGAGAGACACGAAGTCTCGAAACGCGTAAGGCATACGAAAAATAATCCGGGTGTGGGACCAGCTGTCACAGGTACGCCGAAAGGAAGGCTGGTTGCTGAGTGCGTCCTGCAAAGCTTTTGGGCATTTGGAATGACATAAATTACACGGCGGCCCTCGTCGTGGCAAGACGCACCATCTTGAGACCTTAAGAGGCTGCGGTTGAAACCATGTTCAAACCTGACCAGCGCAGCGAGTCTGACATAAATTTACTGGCCAAAACACTCCGAATCCTACTAAGGAAACACAAGCTTTTATTAACACAATGTGAGTAGGAACCTACTAAAGGTAAAACAATGCGGTGTTCCTCTGGACTACAATTACCAGCATGCAAATTTCATGATAAACGCAACCTGAGTGGGCGTGAACATTTTTGTGACGCATGAATGTGAACAATTAAAAGGAACATCTTACAAACTCAATTGTGGAAGCTGCCTCTGATGAGAGACACGAAGTCTCGAAACGCGTAAGGCATACGAAAAATAATCCGGGTGTGGGACCAGCTGTCACAGGTACGCCGAAAGGAAGGCTGGTTGCTGAGTGCGTCCTGCAAAGCTTTTGGGCATTTGGAATGACATAAATTACACGGCGGCCCTCGTCGTGGCAAGACGCACCATCTTGAGACCTTAAGAGGCTGCGGTTGAAACCATGTTCAAACCTGACCAGCGCAGCGAGTCTGACATAAATTTACTGGCCAAAACACTCCGAATCCTACTAAGGAAACACAAGCTTTTATTAACACAATGTGAGTAGGAACCTACTAAAGGTAAAACAATGCGGTGTTCCTCTGGACTACAATTACCAGCATGCAAATTTCATGATATACGCAACCTGAGTGGGCGTGAACATTTTTGTGACGCATGAATGTGAACAATTAAAAGGAACATCTTACAAACTCAATTGTGGAAGCTGCCTCTGATGAGAGACACGAAGTCTCGAAACGCGTAAGGCATACGAAAAATAATCCGGGTGTGGGACCAGCTGTCACAGGTACGCCGAAAGGAAGGCTGGTTGCTGAGTGCGTCCTGCAAAGCTTTTGGGCATTTGGAATGACATAAATTACACGGCGGCCCTCGTCGTGGCAAGACGCACCATCTTGAGACCTTAAGAGGCTGCGGTTGAAACCATGTTCAAACCTGACCAGCGCAGCGAGTCTGACATAAATTTACTGGCCAAAACACTCCGAATCCTACTAAGGAAACACAAGCTTTTATTAACACAATGTGAGTAGGAACCTACTAAAGGTAAAACAATGCGGTGTTCCTCTGGACTACAATTACCAGCATGCAAATTTCATGATATACGCAACCTGAGTGGGCGTGAACATTTTTGTGACGCATGAATGTGAACAATTAAAAGGAACATCTTACAAACTCAATTGTGGAAGCTGCCTCTGATGAGAGACACGAAGTCTCGAAACGCGTAAGGCATACGAAAAATAATCCGGGTGTGGGACCAGCTGTCACAGGTACGCCGAAAGGAAGGCTGGTTGCTGAGTGCGTCCTGCAAAGCTTTTGGGCATTTGGAATGACATAAATTACACGGCGGCCCTCGTCGTGGCAAGACGCACCATCTTGAGACCTTAAGAGGCTGCGGTTGAAACCATGTTCAAACCTGACCAGCGCAGCGAGTCTGACATAAATTTACTGGCCAAAACACTCCGAATCCTACTAAGGAAACACAAGCTTTTATTAACACAATGTGAGTAGGAACCTACTAAAGGTAAAACAATGCGGTGTTCCTCTGGACTACAATTACCAGCATGCAAATTTCATGATATACGCAACCTGAGTGGGCGTGAACATTTTTGTGACGCATTAGTTTGTGAACAATTAAAAGGAACATCTTACAAACTCAATTGTGGAAGCTGCCTCTGATGAGAGACACGAAGTCTCGAAACGCGTAAGGCATACGAAAAATAATCCGGGTGTGGGACCAGCTGTCACAGGTACGCCGAAAGGAAGGCTGGTTGCTGAGTGCGTCCTGCAAAGCTTTTGGGCATTTGGAATGACATATATATATATGTATATATATATTACCTACTGGCGGTCGCCAGTAGGTAGTTATAGTTAGGATCGTTTTCCATAGGAAATCCGCAACCTTCTATTGGGAATAACTTTAGCGCCGAATGAGGGATCTGCCTGTAATTTTCCTTAGCTTTGCCTCGCTGCGCTCCGCTCCTTCCCTGGGGGGATCCGTCAAGCGGGGGCCGCGATAAAAGGGGGGTCCCAAAACGTGTTTTCCCCATGTTAATTTCCATAGGGCGATTGGACTCACTTTTAGCCCGAACGGCTGAATGGATTTCCACCAAACTTGGCAAAATTGTAGGGACTGGTACCTCGATGTGCCTTTGCTATGTCTCAAGATATATGCTCCAGTGGTTTTTACGAAAATTAACTTTGAAAAAATATATATTGGGCTACATTGGGCTATATATATGTTAGAGCCCAAATGTAGCCCAATGTAGCCCAATGTAGCCCAATGTAGCCCAAAGATGGCCACCAGAGACAAAAAAACAAATGTAGCCCAAATATCAGCCAGATGTAGCCCAACTATAGCCCAATGACAGAATGTCCCAGAGTGTTCTAAAGAACAACTAGAGCGCTAACAGTCTTCCTTATGACAAAAGTATGGCACACCTGAAGTCATCTTGATTGGAATAAAGTGTTAACACTTAAAACATTTAATTTGCAAAGGAACAACATGAGGGGGTTCATTTTGCCATAGAAATTATGATTAGTGCTGAAGAAAGAAAAATTAGGGCACATTTTGAGTGACTGCTCAAATCATCTTATATTTAAAAAAAATTCTGATATGCAGTCTCCCAAGATGGCCCCAAGAGACAAAAGAGCCCAAATGTAGCCCAAATATCAGCCAGATGTAGCCCAACTATAGCCCAATGACAGAATGTCCCAGAGTGTTCTAAAGAACAACTAGAACGCTAACAGTCTTACTTATGACAAACGTATGGCACACCTGAAGTCACACTCATACTGATACTAAGAAAAACATCTAATAACCCATATACACACACATGGAGCTACTCACCAACCCATGCAGCCACTTATACACAAAGTGAAACACTAATACATATATTTGAATATTTAAACATTACTCTCTAATATAAGTATTCACTAAGATACACTTAATAAACCAGTTAACTAATCAATTTAAAAAAAAAATCCATGTAAACACTTATTTAAACATTTATTCTTCCATCAACTTTTACATATACATATATAACACATATTTATTTTTCAGAAAGACACACATTCACTGGATGGTGTCATCAGTGATGTCATGAGTGTTGTCACTGACCATGTCATGAGTGATGTAATATGTTACGTCATCAGCAGTGCATTGCACGCGCAAGTTATAGTGAGTCCAACTAACTATAACGTGGGAATTTCAATGGTTTTATGCGAGTAAAACTTCCAGATAACTATAACTGGTGTAAAACCTATGGTTTTTTCAGGGAATTTAATAGGTTTTTTAAATGCTAATTCCTAACTATAACTGGGGTGAAACCTATGTTTTTTTCAGTGAATTTCATAGGTTTTTTAATAGCAAATATCTATAGGTATGAAAGTAATATTTTTTATAACAAATTTTAAATTGTGTAAATATAAATTTTTTTTATTGTTTGCCCCGGTACGCGCCCCGGGGCGCTCCCGGGGCGCGTACCGTGAACGTACGGGTGAGCGTAAAGCTACGGAGCGCCCCGGGGCGCGTACCGGGGAGCGTCCCGAGAGCGCTATTCCCGCGAACGAAAACAACATCATGACGTTTCGCGTAGTCGCATGATGCGTCATTTGACGCACTGCGTAAGCGCACCCGGAAGCACGCGATCACATACGATCAAGCAACGTCTCGACTCGCTTACGCGTCGCGCCCCGGGGCGCGTAGCGTAAGCGCGTCGGGTCATGTGATCTGAAAATAACACTTTTCATTGGTGCAGATCAGTTTTGGTTTCCAAATGATGAAAGCTTGGATCATGTGACTTGAAAATAACACTTTTCATTGGTCCAGAACACTTTTGTTTTCCAAATGATGAAAGCCCCCTCCTTTTTTCCTTATTCTGACTTTGTCCTTTGACTGAGGAAGACCTGTTTCGAGTTCTATCTCAGAAAATGGCTACAGTAGTATCAGCAGCTGGAGCATCTGGCCCACCACCACCACCACCACCATCTAAAAGACCACCAGAAGATTATATTGGTGGTGAACAGGAAGAGGGGGAGGATGAGGAAGAGGAGGCACAGACAAGAGAGTTCCTGCCAGAAGATAAACAGCCCTACAAACCCAAAGAGCACTTTGTTTGGCAGTTCTACAAACTCCCAAGGGGTTTTAAAAAAGTCAACGCAGCAAAGGTGACTTGCTTAATTTGTGGTGCTGAGCTATCCAGGGGGAACCCTAACAAAAAGTATTCCTTCGGGAATCATACGATGATTCGCCACATGATGCGTTGGCATCCAAACAACTACTCTAATGCAGAGTTAAGGGACCTTTGCAGTAAACTACCCCCATCAACGTCTCGACGCTCAACATCAAAACAACCCACTCCATCGGGTTCGGGGGCAAGAGACACATTGGCTGCTATCCAACCAAAGTTTAATGATCACAACATTTTATGCAAATATTGTAACAAGTTACTTGCTTATGGTGAGCAAAGCATTGAACTTATCATGGTTTCTGGTGATAACCATAAGTGTAAAAAAAAAACTAATTTTTCCTGATTTTTTTCATGCTCCAGTTGAGCCATTTACAATTCCCTGTTTTTTGTTTCTCCCCATAAAAAATACAAAAAAAATATAAAAGTGTTCAGAAAAGCCAAAAAAAGTACAAAATGTTCAAAAAAACATAAAAAAATATAAAACAACAAAAAGAAGAAAAAAACAGTTCTTTTTAGAACTACCTTTACTTTATAAAAATAAACCTATATTTTTAAAGAATCTGTGTCAATCTTTTTTTTCTGCAGGGTACGCGTACCGGTACGTGCACCGGGGCGCGCACCGGGGAGCGCACCAAAAAAAAAAGAAAAAAAAAATTAATGAAGGAGTTTGCATGAGGGAAGAACACAAAGAGAGTAATGTGAAGAGAAAGAGAGCTAGAGGGAGAAACACAGAGGGATTGTTTACTACATAGTTAAAAACAGACAAAGTGTAATAGGGTGAAAATGAGAAAAGTAAAATCACTAAAGGAGCGAAAGAAGGGAAGAGAGAGGAAGAACACTAAACTAGAGATAGTGGGGGAATGTGAGTGGGTGTTGAAAGAAAAAGATAGGACAGAAAAAAATTGAGAATGAACGGTAGTGGCGCAACTGGGATAAATGAAGAACGGTGAGGGAGGGTAAGAAAAGACCAGTTAGTATAAGTAAAGAGGGGTAAAAGAGAGTGAAAAATTGAATTAGGATGAGAGATGGGGAGTGACAAACACAAAGGACATAGCAAAGGCACATCGGGCTACCAGTCCCTACAATTTTGCCAAGTTTGGTGAAAATCCATTCAGCCGTTCGAGCTAAAAGTGCGACAGACCGCCCTATGGAAATTAACATGGGGAAAACACAGGACAGAGAAAATAAAGGTAACAGTACCTGAATGGGTTTGAGTGAAATAGCAAACAAAGATAAGTAATGCAGTTTGTGTGAGTTATAGAGAGTCAGTGGGTGTAGGTCGGGGTGTCCGTGTGTAAGGTGTTTCTGTGGTTGTGGCTGTGTGGGTTTTTTCGGTGTGGGTGGAGATGAGGGTGTGTGAGATATGTGTGAGGGGTGTGTGGGTGTGGGGGGTATATGTGTGAGATGTATGTGTGTGTATGGAATGTGTGTGTGTATGGAATGTGTGTGTGTGGGGGGATTTTGTTCTGTGTATGAGGTGTGTGTGTGGTGTGTGTGTGGGGTGTATGTCAGAAGTGTGTGTATGTGTTGGGAGGGGGGTGAGGTGTGTGTGTAGGAGTAAGGTAAATAATTAAGAAAAACAGAATGAGTGAAGAAGCAAAGGAAGGGAACAGAGGGTAACTGAAGTAAAGAATAGGGACTGAAAGAAGTGGAATATGAGAGGGGAAATAGGGAAATTGGAGTAAACATGGACAATAAGAATAAGTGAGGGAAGCAGAGTAAAGAAACAGGAGTGAGGTCGGTTGAGAAAATGTTAGTGAGCTTAAAGCAAAGGGTGATGACAAACTACATTTTTTTTGTCATACTTACCATATAATAAATGTAACTTTAATAAATTTTTTCCCCAAAATCGTTTATGACATCACATTTAGGAAACACAGCACAGATCCTATGTACAAGCATCTGCCTCACAGCAGGGATAAGATTGAGGCAAACGCTTTCACGTGAAGCTTCACAATTTTACAAAATACAATTCCTCTATGCAAACAAACTCAATATGCTTCCTACACTGAGTTAACACAGGTAACATCATTGTAAAGAGTCAAATTGACACCTGTGTCTAAGAATGCAGACGGGGATAGGCTTCATGAAGCCTAGTCCACTGCACTCTTAGACACAAGCCTCACCACCTACACTCCCCAGGAAAGCCCAAACATGTACCTTTTTGCACCATATTTAAAAAGTGACACATGTGGTTAGATGCGTCACTTTTTAAACCGCTGCGCCACATTATACTCAAAAATGTAAAAAACATTCATTTTCCCCAAAATAGCACAGATCCTATGTACAAGCATCTGCCTCACAGCAGGGATAAGACTGAGGCAAACGCTTTCACATGGAGCTTCACACTTTTACAAAATACAATTCCTCTATGCAAACAAACTCAATATGCTTCCTACACTGAGTTAACACAGGTAACATCATTGTAAAGAGTCAAATTGACACCTGTGTCTAAGAATGCAGACGGGGATAGGCTTCATGGAGCCTAGTCCACTGCACTCTTAGATACAAGCCTCACCACCTACGCTCCCCAGGAAAGCCCAAACATGTACCTTTTTGCACCATATTTAAAAATTGACGCATGTAGTTAGATGCGTCACTTGTTAAACCTCTGCGCCACATTATACTCAAAAATCTAAAAACCATTCATTTTCCCCAAAATAGCACAGATCCTATGTACAAACATCTGCCTCACAGCAGGGATAAGACTAAGGCAAAAGCTTTCACATGGAGCTTCACAATTTTACAAAATACAATTCCTCTATGCAAACAAACTCAATATGCTTCCTACACTGAGTTAACACAGGTAACATCATTGTAAAGAGTCAAATTGACACCTGTGTCTAAGAGTGCAGTCGGGGATAGGCTTCATGAAGCCTAGTCCACTGCACTCTTAGACACAAGCCTCACCACCTATGCTCCCCAGGAAAGCCCAACCATGTACCTTTTTGCACCATATTTAAAAATTGACGCATGTAGTTAGATGCGTCACTTTTTAAACCTCTGCGCCACATTATACTCAAAAATGTAAAAACCAGGGATAAGACTGAGGCAAAAGCTTTCACATGGAGCTTCACAATTTTACAAAATACAATTCCTATATGCAAACAAACTCAATATGCTTCCTACACTGAGTTAACACAGGTAACATCATTGTAAAGAGTCAAATGTATTTCTTTAAACATGCACACATTCTTTATTCCTTTTAAAAAATGTAAAAGCCATTCATTTTTCCCAAAATAGTTTTTGACATCACATTTAAAAAACACAGCACAGGTCCTATGTAGAAGCATTCCATGTCACTACTAAAACTTCACAATTTTACAAAATACAATTACTCTATGCAGTAAAAACTTTTTACCAAGCATTATCAAAAAGCATGACACAAAGCAACATTAAAAAAAAACAATTTGCTTCCAAATCTTCTCCATAGAGTATACAAGTCTCTATGTATATTAAATGAATCATAACTCACCGTTACAAATATTTTAGGAGATTCAGAACAGTGTCAGATACACACACCAATATTTCTTTAGCAGAGCAAAAGGTATGTTCTCCAGGCACTGCAAACCATAAAGGCACAGAAACCCTCTAATTCTACACACATATTGCTCATGGTAACCAATCAAATCTCTTCCCTCTGTATTTTCAAACCAACACCCTTCCCCCCCTCAGCCCTTTCTACCTGTTACCATAGCAACTCCCTCCACACTGAGCTCCCAGGGTTAAAAGTTTATTCTACAATGTTGCAAATCACCTCAGCATCGATGTTTGACCTGCGAATACACCAGCTTTTCTGGTGCAAGGTTTCTTTAAATGACTTTTTTTTAACCATTCAAATTACTTCTTACACAGAACACAACCATGCACCCTAACTTTCAGTTTTCAACTATCTCATTCTACCAATCATTGCTCCACAGGTTTTTTTTTGCAAACTCCTATTGTTCCAACTGCCATTTCTTTTACACACTTCATCTGACTGCATCAGAATCTCCTCTCACCATGTATTTTGTCTGGATTATTGGACATAGCTATATCCACTGGGCTCAAAGGTATGCAGCTACCAGAAATTTTCACAACCTTGACTTACCAAATGTGAAGATTAAATGGATTGGCCAGAGAGGATTGAAATGTCACCAATTGATACCATTGGTGAAAACCTTTTTGCATTTGCCACACCCTGACCTTTGAATTGTGCACTGTGGAGGAAATGACTTGGGCACTTTGACTGGGGTAGGTCTGGAAATGCTTTTAAAGGACACCTTTGATCAATTGATGGCCCTTTTTCCTCAAACTGCCTTGGTATATTCCAATATATGCCAAAGACAGAAATGGAAGTGGTCCAATCAATTTTGTCCACAATTTGAAAAAGCACGGAAACATGTGAATAAATCTGTTTCTGCTTACATGAGAGACTATGGAATGGGTTCAATATACAATAATAACTTGCGTTACAACATGCAAGATATCTACAGGGGAGATGGTGAGCACTTTTCAGATGAGGGGAATAGAATATTCCTCCTGAATTTAAGACCGTGCATTGGTACCTACTTGTAGGTACCTAAATCAGCCACAGAACCCAAAAGCCCTTTTCAGGGCTACCCTATCTCTGATCACTCCAAATGATTATCTTTTTCTAACTTTTTTTCAGTATTTTTCACCAAAGTACGCTCCCCGGTACGCTTCCCGGTTCGCGTACCGGGCGCTCCCCCTGCGAAAATTTAAAAAGAATGGTTTTTTTTTGGTCTATATGGGCCTCCTAACACCCCCTCAGAAAACGTAGGGGGTCAGGGAGTGCCTACCGTGCCCCCTTATACCCATTCCCAACGTTGTTTGTCCTCCATTTTCTGTCTCAAATCTACCGAAACACAAAATAGAGGACTCCCGTTACGCTTACCGGTACGCGTACCGGGGCGCGCACCCAGTGTGCAACGGAGTAACAAACCACTCTGGAAGGCAACCGGAGGCCTATAAAATTAATGAGCACACAGGGGACTGGGTTCGCCATGACTGGCTGCATCTCGACGAATTACCTTTGAAGAAGAAGCATGAAGCTTTGAAACGCGTTGGTAACAGGACTAAAAAATCGAGGTGAAAGTCTGCCTTCATTTGCAAATTAAAAGTTTGAACTTTACTGCTGGGGGGTGCGTCTTCAATACAGGGCAGCTTTGGAAACAATTAATCACGGCGGTTTTGGCCGTGGAAGATCGCACCGCTCAAGGAATATGTGAGTCCTCGGGAGATTGAATTATCCCTTCCAGGATGGTTCAGCAGCGCCACGATCCATGAAGGCAGTGTTTCACTTCGAGACCCACTGGAGGGTTCATCATTGTGTCCTTTATTATCGTGGTAAATGCAGAAACCCACTGAAGGGTGAAAAATTGTTGGGGAAATTAACTACATGTCCCAGTGTGCAACGGAGTAACAAACCACTATGGAAGGCACACCGGAGGCCTATGAAATTAATGAGCACACAGGGGACTGCGTTCGCCATGACTGGCTGCATCTCGACGAATTACCTTTGAAGAAGAAGCATGAAGCTTTGAAACACGTTGGTAACAGGACTAAAAAATCGAGGTGAAAGTCTGCCTTCATTTGCAAATTAAAAGTTTGAACTTCACTGCTGGGGAGTGCGTCTTCAATACAGGGCAGCTTTGGAAACAATTAATCACGGCGGTTCCGGCCGTTGAAGATCGCACCGCTCAAGGAATATGTGAGTCCTCGGGAGATTGAATTATCCCTTCCAGGATGGTTGAGCAGCGCCACGATCCATGAAGGCAGTGTTTCACTTCGAGACCCACTGGAGGGTTCATCATTGTGTCCTTTATTATCGTGGTAAATACAGAAACCCACTGAAGGGTGAAAAATTGTTGGGGAAATTAACTACATGTCCCAGTGTGCAACGGAGTAACAAACCACTATGGAAGGCACACCGGAGGCCTATAAAATTATTGAGCACACAGGGGACTGCGTTCACCATGACTGGCTGCATCTCGACGAATTACCTTTGAAGAAGAAGCATGAAGCTTTGAAACGCGTTGGTAACAGGACTAAAAAATCGAGGTGAAAGTCTGCCTTCATTTGCAAATTAAAAGTTTGAACTTTACTGCTGGGGAGTGCGTCTTCAATACAGGGCAGCTTTGGAAACAATATATATATATATATATATATATATATATATATATATATATATATATCTGGAATTCCTTCGCATCCCGTGTAGAGTTTCTTGCATGGCGAAAGTCACGGCACCACAGCAAAGGTATTGTTTTAAAACGTGATTTTTTTCCACACCATAGTGCAAAACGAGCAAAATAGGACGGTCTACGTGTTTCGGCTACCACTAGCCTTCTACTAGACCACATAGTCCCACGCGTCTAGACAGTATTTGTAAAGTGCTTAACCCCTTGTTTGTGTTTACTATTTTTGAGCAACTAGACTGCTAGCCCACTTCAACAAACATGATCAATTCATCCTCCATTTTGACATCATTTGTAAAGTACATTTTGGTGCCAAAAGGAAAGTGCAGGTGCAGCATAATTTTTTTTTCTTCAAATTATACATTTAAAACACAGAGCCAACATTTCATATGATTTTTTTTAAAAAGGGGCCCTTTTGTTGCTGGATAATTCTTATTCCATCACTCTTTAAGTCTATGTTCCCATATTTATTCAATGCATTTCGGATATCATGATTAAATGTAAATACATGGTCTACATAGGAGGCCCACTATAAATCATATCTCATCAGTTCATATAATGATTAAAAAGGTTCACCAAGTTATGATCTATAATATGTAAAGTACAAGTTAAGTTCAACATTCTTTTTAAACTTCATTAATGTTTTCTTCTATTTATAATTAATCAGTGTAATCTATAAAGTGTAAAGTACAGTTTTAAGACCAAGATTAATTTAAAACATCATTAGAGTATATTCACTGAAAAACCCAAATGTTACAAGAATGTTATAGTTAGCTGAGTTAACTATAACTCATGCCCCCGCAATGCACTGCTTATGACCTCACATAATGCATCATTCATCGCATGGTCAGTGACATCACTCATGACATCATAGACAACATCTCAAATGACATCAGTGATAAAATCATCCAGTGACTGTTTTTGAAAAGTTTATGAGTGTTAAATATATATACTAAGGTGTATTGGAGAATCAGGGGGTGTATGAGTGTCTGGATGGATGACTCAGTGGGTGCATGACTGACTGTATAAGTGAGTGACTGGGTGTCTCAGTGAATGTATAAGTAAGTGACTGGTTGGGTAAATCAGTGAATCTGTCTTTCAGCTGATGTCTAAGTGGGTGTATGAGTGTGTTAGTGGGAACTTGAATGGCTATATGGGTGATTGATTGGTGGTCTGACTACCTCTAAGGTTGTCTGGGTGTCTGTGTGTGTGGGCGAGGAGGTGTGTGATTGCCTGTATGGATGAGTGAGTCGGTGAGTCAGTGGCTGTATGGGTTATTGTGTGCATGTCTAAGAAGCTGTATGGGTGAGTGAGTGTCTGTATGGCTGTGTCAGTGATTGATTGCATGGGTGAGTAACTGGGTATGTGAAAGGCAGTATAGGTGAGTGATGGGGTATATGAGTGACTATATGTATGAGTGAGTGAATGCAAGAGTGGCTATATGGATGTGTATGTGCTTCTGTCACTGACTGTATAGGTGACTGAGTATGTGTTACTGTGTGTATGAGTAAGTGAGTGGGTGTGTGTGTAACCGTTTGGGTGAATAAGTTACTGTGTGAGTAGGTCTACGGATGACTCACGCAGTGTGTGAGTGCCTGTTTGGGTGAATGAGTGGACATGTCAATGGCTGTGTTAGTTAGAGAGTGGGTGTATGAGTGGCAGTATGGGTGAGTGAGTAGATGTGTATGTAGATCTATGAGTCAGTGAGTGGGTGTGTAAATACTGGTACAGCTCTGTGAAAGGGTTTGTGAATGGTTGTGTGGAAGTAGCAGTGGGTGTTCAAAAGATTCTATAGTGGTGTGAGTGGGTGTATCAGAGATGCTGTGGATGATGTCACCACTGATGTCATCAGTGATGTTATTTGAGATGTCATCAGTGATGTCATCACTGATGTCACTGACCATGTCATGAGTGATGTAATATGTGAGGCAAAAGCAGTGAATTGTGAGGCCACTAGTTATAGTTATCTCATCTAACTATAACAGCTGCATTTTTCTGGTTTTGTATGAGTAAAATCTGTCCCTAACTATAACGTCCCTGTAACCTTTGTTTTTTTCAGGGAATTTCTAAGGTTTTTTAAATGCTAATTCCTAACTATAATGTCCCTGTAACCTTTGTTTTTTTCAGTGAATTTCTATTGTTTTTAAACGAGTAGTCAAGTTTGCAGAGTAGTTGGGAAAGTGGGTGGGACCTCCAACCAGCTCAAAGGAATTCCGCTGTGTAGTACTCACAGGAGGTACCATGAAGGTTTCTTGGCCCCCCAAGGTCCATCTGGAGCCAAGGGGACTTTATCCCCCAACTGGTAGTGTGCCAGGAGGCACGTTTACAGAGTGATGGCGAAAGAGGGCATGCCTCTGACAACTTCTCAGGAATCCTGCTGTGTTGAACTTACTGAAGGTAACAGGAGTGGTAGTTGGCCCCAATGACGTCCTTGGGGGCCAACTACCCCTCCTATTGCTTCCAGTAAGTCCAATACAATTGGATAGCTGAGATCTGATAGCAGGCCACGCCCTCTTTCTCCACCACTCTGCAAAAGCGCCTTCTGGTGCACTACTAGTAGGGGGATAAAGTCCCCTTGGCTGTTGAGGGTCCTTGGGAGCCACCTAACCCTCCTATTACCTCTAATAAGTCCCATACAGCAGGTTTGTTGAGATCAGATAGCAGGCGACACACCCTTGTTTCCACCACTCTGCAAACGCACATCCTGGCGCACTTCTATTTGAGGAATGAAGTCCCCTTGGCTCTTGAGAGTCCTTGGGGGCCAACGAGCCCTCCTGTTACCACCAATAAGTCCCACACAGCTGGATTGGTGAGAGGAAGCCATGCCCCTTTTCTCCACTACTCTGCATACATGCCTCCAGGTGCACTGCTCCTTGGGGGACGAAGGCCACTTCAGTCCTGAGGCCTCAGGAGGCAAGGAGACAACATCCCCCCAACAGCAGTGTGCCGCGGGGTGCGTTTGCAGATTGGTGGAGAAAGGGGCATGGCCTTCAACCACCTCTCAGCAATCCGGCTCTGTGCGGCTTACTGGAGGTAACAGGAGGTCTTCTTGGCCCCTAAGGACCCTCAGTAGCCAATGGGACTTCATCCCCCAACCACGAGCATGCCAGGAAGAGCATGTGCAGAGTAGTGGAGAAAGGGGACGGAGCCTCCAGCGAGTTGCAGCTTTAAAAAAAAAAAATGTAGGAAGGAGTCATGTGGCTCCCTTCCCTGGACCAATTTGTCCTCTGGGGACTCCATACCCCGGGACCTGTTCCTCTTTAAAAAACAAATATTTAAAAAACGGAAAGGGGCTGTGTGGTCCCCCTGGAATATTTTGGCCCTGGGGACCCCATTTCTCTGGGCCCGGCCTTTATTTTAATTGTTTTTAAAGTACAAAAGAAGGGGGGCTGAGGTGCCCCCCTCCCAGACCATTTCCAGCCCGAGGACCCCATTCCCGTGGCATGCCCATTTGTTTTTTTTGGATAAATAGGGGTGTCACATGGCCCCCCTCCCCAGGCCTATTTCGGCCTCGGGGACCCCATCCCCCAGGGCAGGCCTGCAACTATTGTTTTTTTAATGGGGAGGGGATCAGCACAGCCCCCTCTCAAGGCCATTATTGCCCTGGGACCCCATCCCCCAGGGCATGGCCAGCTTGTTGGGCACCATGGGGGGAGCTTCAAGGGGAGCCTCAAGGCCTCCAAGGTCCCTTTCGGCTCCCCACCAGCCAGCATTGATTTTGGACAGAGGGAGCTGCAAACGTGCTGCTCCCTCTGTCCGAAAGCAATTCAGCTTCGCTTCATGGTAGTGAAAGCATTTTTTCTGCTCTCACTTCCATGAACCAGAGCAGAGTTGCTATGTCTTGGCCAGAGCAGTGCTCCCGCCAAGCCATAGCAAACTGCAGTGTCCCGGGTTGTAGTGTAGTTCCTATATTCCCAATAGGCTCTGCGCATTGGAATAATATATCCTATAGTTTAGACGTAGGACTGAGGTCCACTAGGTCTCTATCGAATATACTAAACTTAATAGTGAGTGCCAGCTAGCTCAGAGGTTACTAGAAACTTTCTCGAATTCACAAGAAGGGATTAGTTTCTGACAACCGCATAAACATGACAACTTTGTATCTCTCAGAGTCACGGAAACAATAGAAAAGTATTTCACTCAGTCAATCGTGCTTGCTTCGTTTCAACAGAGTTGTAGAGAAATAGAGAGACCGGCGTTTTCAATAAAAAGGTTTATTGAACAGTCTTCTTTCTCATACAAGAGAAGTGAACTGCGACAATCGTTAAGCAGACCGCAAAGTATAATGCGTACAGCGAGAATAGTATTGTAAAATAATACTGTAAAAGCATTGTATTGTTTCTAAAGCCATATAAAAATACATACATAAATAACATTGACTAAAAATACTCAACTGGTGCTTCTAAATACACCTACCCCAATGTACCTAACCTAAGTCTAGCACGCGGGAAGAAGTAAGTATTGTGTAGCATAGGTTTAGTTGTTTTTGCCAAGAATCTACCCAAGATTTCTCTAGGTTCTAATCAGCTCCATACCTTGGTTGGAATGAATGAGGTCTGGTATCCAGTCTCGGGACTCGATTTCCCAACACCCCGCAAGGGCAGCGTGGAAACACTGGAGCTGGATTCTCAGCGAGAGAAGGGCAGCCTCTTGATCAGTACATCAGCTGGAGAGTCGGCTTCCTTCGGCACTTGCTGTAGCGAGCTGCGTCGAACAAGTAGATAGTCGAACTGCTCCGAACCACCGTAGTTTGCCATAGCAAGTGAAGGCATATTTATACCTTGAAGGTGTTTAGGAATGCCATAGTTTGACGTAAAGTCGGGCATATGAAAGTCAGGAAAGAACCCCTAAGGAATAGTTGTTCTTTGCAAAGTACATGAGTTCTTGGACAAATCAATATTCAAGCAAGGGGAAGTTCCCTAACTGCTTAAGCCGATTTTCCAAGAAATTGTTGTGACGTTTGGTACGGGTGGAAGTAGCATGCCTGTATTTGGGTCGCATTGTCTATGCCTAAATAAGGGATTGATTTCTATGCCTATATAAGGACAACGTGAATTGTACCTATATAAGGACATGAATTGGGAAAATTTACTCGGAGCTCTGAATGCCACACAACAGGGTGGGCACCCTGGGACATTGCTGGAACCAGCCCTGGAGATTGGCAGTCCCTAGGGCCATGTAGGGCTCAACAACGGGGGCCCCGTGACCCCCCTCCAACATAAGCTGGAGCCCCCACACACATTAATTTTTAAAATAGCCCCATGGAGGTGGTGGTCCCTGGGGCTGCATGGGGGGCTGGAGCCCTACCATGCATTTGAATTTAGCCCCGGGAGGTGGCGGTCCTTGGGGCTGTGGGTGGCCCACATGGGGCCCCCTGTCATTATTTTTTATTGCCCCCAGGGACCTGGCCCCCGGGAGCCTAAATTAAAGAAACTGCGGGAGACTTCACTTTGTTTTTAAAAAAAAATGTAAGCCATATTCACTGCAACTCCAGCCGATATATTTGAAAAAAAAAATGCTTTTTTGGGCCCTGGGGGTCCCGGACCCCTTGAAAGGCCTAGGGAATCGGGTTGTTTCTACCCTGCCCCCTTTTCTTTTTAAATTTTTTTTTTTTCTTGTGACTCGGTTCAACCGAGTCACAAGGTGGCTGCCAATACTTTCTGGTTTGAAGTGTTGGCAGCCAATCACATCTCAGGCATGGGATCGGGAGGTGAGCATCCACCGCAGACACAGTTGTATATCTGAGAAATCTTTCAATTTCTCAGGAACTACTGAATAGTTTTACACCATTTAACAAAAAGAGTGCTTTCTGGACCAAGAGCTACCTTTTTGTCAAATTTGGTGTAATTTTGTTCAGCAGTTCAGCTGTAGCCGTGTCTAAAATTTCCTATGGAAATTAAAATGGAGAAAAAGGGTCGTCAAACAGTACTAAAGTTATTGGCAAATCAAAAACAGCTTTTTTAAAAAATGTTTTTATATAGGGGGATTTATAGAGCGCATGGTGACGCCGACGGCGTGTCCCCGCGCTGAGATCCTAGTGCAGGCTGGAGGGGAGGGAGGAGAATCACTATTGGGAGTAGAGAAGTGTTTTCAGTTTAGCTCTAAAGGTGGCCTCTGAGTGTTCCAGGCGGAGCGCCACAGGGAGTTCATTCCAACTGGACGCTGCCAGGTACCTAAAGGACCTGCCACCCATCCTGGCTTTGGACACCTTAGGAATGGCCAGGCGTCGCGTGCCAGATGATCTGAGGGAACGCACAGGCTCATATTGTGTCAGAAGGTCTTGCAAGGGGAGAGGTGCCCTACCGTTAATGATCCGGTGGCACGTGCAGAGTGCTTTGAATTTCACCCTGTTTCTCACCGGGAGCCAGTGGAGTGCTTGAAGCGCGGATTTTGAGGCTGATCTTCTAGGCCGTCTGAGGACCAGCCGGGCTGCGGCATTTTGTAAGACCTGCAGACGATTTAAGTTCTTCTCGAGGGTCCCCAAGTAGAGCAGGTTGCCATAGTCCATTTTGGAGGTGACTAAGGCGTGCACAAGTGTTTGGCGGGCTTTGATGGGAATGAACTCCAAGACCTTCCTAAGGGTCTTGAGGGTCC
The DNA here is from genome assembly GCF_964261635.1 of Lissotriton helveticus. Classification (NCBI taxonomy): domain Eukaryota; kingdom Metazoa; phylum Chordata; class Amphibia; order Caudata; family Salamandridae; genus Lissotriton; species Lissotriton helveticus. The sequence continues at coordinate 490,875,771 of NC_136067.1, read as the reverse complement.
CAAAGCATGAGCCGATCACACGGTTGACCTGAGGTCCGAAAGTGAGTTTAGAGTCGAACCAAACACCGAGATTCCTTGCCTCCTGGCATGGGACTGGTGTGGGTCCTAGGCAGGGTGGCCACCACTCTGATGTCCAGGCTGCTTGGTCTCCCCCCACCACCAGCACCTCAGTCTTGCCTCCGTTGAGCTTGAGACAGTTGGCAGACATCCAGGCAGCAAGATCTTGCATGCATGCTCTGAAGATGTCTGCCGACAGACCGGGCGCTCGCGATAGGGAGATGACGAGTTGTGTATCGTCAGCGTACGATACCATGCGCAGGCCGTGACTTTCCACTATAGTGGCAACCGGCGCAACATAAAGATTAAAAAGTGTCGGGCTCAGAGACGAGCCCTGCGGGACCCCCTGATCGAGGGCCACTCGCTCTGAGTAACAGTCACCCAGTCTGACTTGGAGACCACGTCCGGATAGAAACGACTGGATCCATTTTAGAGCTGCGCCTCCTACCCCTCCATTGTTCAGACACTGTAGCAGGATGGAATGAGCTACAGTGTCGAACGCGGCGCTCAGGTCTAATAGGATCAGGGCCATGGTGTGGCCCTCGTCAACACCCTGCCTGATGGTTTCGGTTGCCATGAGGAGAGCCGACTCCGTTGAGTGTCGGGCCGGAATCCAAACTGGGTAGGGTGTAGGAGGCTCGTGTTCTCCACAAATTGCATTAATTGCAAGTTGGCCACCTTCTCTGCCACTTTGGAGAAGTAGGGTAGAAGGGAGATGGGACGCAGATTCTCCAGCTTATCGAAGCTAATATTGGGCTTCTTGCGGAGGGGAAGCACCACAGCTTGTTTCCATTCCATAGGCAAACTGCTGGAGTTAAAAGAAGTATCCAGCAGATGCCTAATGTATGGTTCGAGTGTCGTCAAGCTATCGCCCAGCCGTTTGGGAGATGATGGGTCCCGTGGGGAACCTGACTTTACTGATTTACAAATTCTGATCAGGTCTTCTCCTGGTGGAGTGGAGAATTTAAGCAACTCATTTTGTCCCTCATCCTCTCTGTCATGGATTTTAATCTCCCCTCCTGCCACCGGTAGGATAGGGAATGCTGAATAGATTTTGGAAACTTTGTCGCTGAAATACTCAGCAATGCGATTGCATGCTGTGACTGATCGGTCCTCTAGTTCTGTCGAGGACTGGGGGACAGCCAGGGATTTGTAGACACAGAATAATTCCTTGGCTGAATTTTCAGCATCCATAATTCTAGTGGCATAGTAGTCCGTTTTAGCTTTTTTGATTAGATTGTGGTATAGTCGTCTGTTAGTGAGATATTTTTCTCTTACTAGGCTGTCATAGGCTGACCGCCACTGCCTTTCTGCCCGTTTACAGTTCTTCTTGGCACTCCGTAGTTCCTTGTTGAACCAGGGTGCCGTTCTTTGTTTGCGACCATCCCCCTTTGAGTGGCCCAAGGGGGCCGTGAGGTCAAGGGCCGCAGTAATACGAGCGTTGAGCAGTTTGTTTGCCGTATCCGCGTCGTCACCCCCAGGGGGGCCCTCTGCTATAAGGGCTTCGTTGAAGTCAGGTAAAGAGAACCTGGCCCAATTACGCCTGGGGTAGTTGAGGGGGGAGGGATCTAGCACCTTCTGTTTTGGGAGGGAGATTGCAAATGGTACCAGGAAATGATCGGTCCAGGGGAGAGGCACGGGGGGACGCGTAGTGACATCCTCCCAGTTAGCAAACACTGGATCGAGCAGATGGTTGTGCTGATGAGTAGGGAGCTGACCCTTTAGCTCTAGTTGTAGGGCCTGGAGTTCTTGACAAAACTCCATAGCTCCTTTGTCCGTCTGGTCCTCTAGGTGCATGTTTAGGTCCCCTAGTAATAGGAATTTATTTCTCCTCAACGCCATCTCAGTGACACTTTCTATTAAATTATTTTTAAACCTTGCCGGGGGGCCTGGGGGGCGGTAGATTAAATAGCCCTTTACCGTAGTCCCCCCATTGACTTTTATGGTGAAGACGCCGGCCTCGCAATCTGCCATGTGTAATTGTTCCAGTTGGCAGGCGAGTTGTTGTTTAAATGCAATAGCTATGCCACCGCCTCTGCCGTCAGGTCTGTCCAGCCTTGTCATCAGGTATTCTTGCGGTAATGCCTGGATGATGTCGGGGTCGGATTGACCATCCAGCCACGTTTCTGTAAGGAATATCAGGTCCGGTTGTCTGTCGACTAATAGGTCGTGGATGTCAAATTTATGGCGTCGGAGTGATCTTACATTGAGTAAGCCGCAGGACAGGGTAGAACAGCTAGGGGTATCGGCTATTGATGTAGTAAATTGAAATTGGCAATGTCTACAGTCAGTTTCCACCCCTGCGTGTATGGTATGGAGGCCAGGATTGCAAACAATGGTGGAAAGTTTAACAAGCTCATTGCGACTCCACTTTATAGAGGTGGTCGGGACAGGGGGGGTGGCCCTTGGCCGTGTCCGGTCGCGGACGGGCGCAGACGGGCTTGGCTTAGGCGCGGCTTCGGCGCGCGCCCGGCGCTCCCGCTGCGCCCGTCCGCTGCGCTCCCTAGGTCTGGGTGACATTTAATGCAGGCAGGGGCGGGCGGGGCAGAGCACTAGAGTGCTCGCCCAGCTCGTCCCCCTCACTCAATATGGCGGGTCTGGTGAGGCGGGAACGCGGGTTCGCGCCCTGCGAAATGCACAATTTACAAAATTCAATTAAAAGATATCTGACAGTTTAAAATGCACACAGTCCGTCTGACAGTATTAGCAGCAATTTTGGAACAAGTAAAACAAATAAAACACAGTCCCGGCTTCCGCCTCAGGACACACTCCAGCCGCGCTAGAGATCAACGCGAGTGCCGGGCTTCTCAAGTTTTTATGCAGGCAGGGGCGGGCGGGGCAGAGCACTAGAGTGCTCGCCCAGCTCGTCCCCCTCACTCAATATGGCGGGTCTGGTGAGGCGGGAACGCGGGTTCGCGCCCTGCGAAATGCACAATTTACAAAATTCAATTAAAAGATATCTGACAGTTTAAAATGCACACAGTCCGTCTGACAGTATTAGCAGCAATTTTGGAACAAGTAAAACAAATAAAACACAGTCCCGGCTTCCGCCTCAGGACACACTCCAGCCGCGCTAGAGATTATTAAATGAACAGGCAAGGCAAGGATACATACATTTGCAGCAATTTGAATCATATACATTGCAGGTACAATTTAATCTTAACTATTACTCTAGTTACGTAGCGAAATAAACGTTGTTTGTTTGGGCACAACACCACATTGTCACATATGAGAACAGTTACTGCCCTCAGTTTGAGGTGACCTCATCTTCGTCTAAACGTGGTGGCTCACATATATAACCTCTGAACTTATTCCAGGCACCCCATATTTTCTCCCACTTCCCAGGGCATCCACGGTGGACAAAAACTGCTTTCTCCGCCACCATTGCATCGTCCATGTCCCTGCACCATTTACGGAGCGTAGGCAGCACATCTGAGCCTCCCAGCATTGCGATATTGCGTTTCGCCACCATCATACCCAACATTACCCAATCCTGCTGGCGATGAGTTAACTCATTAGCCACCCATACATCCAATAAACAGCGCCAGGGCTCAGGTAGCAGGGAAACATGTATGGCCTGTGAAATTGTACGCATTACTGCTGTCCAGTACATCGCCACGCGGCCACAGTCCCATATAGTATGATAGAATGTCCCTTCCGCCCCGCACCCTCGCAGACAATACATATGAGACGCCTTCCCTATCTTGTACAACATCGTTCTGGTGGAGTACGTACGGTGTAGTATTTTAAGTTCAACTAGTTTTAGCTTGGAGGGTATTGCCGTTTCCCGAGGGGAGGAAAGGGCCTCCTGCCACTTGGAATCATCCAATGTGCCAACGTCTCGAGACCAGTTCATCTTTAGTTTGGACGTCATGTTGGGAAGGTTATTAACCAATTTTCGGTATGTGAAAGATGTTGCTTTACTTGTCATATGTTCCGTCAGAAGCCTATCTTCGAGAGGGGTGGATTCCTGCAATGCAGTACACGTCGGTATGGCTGTTTGCAGCGCATGCCGAATTTGGAAGTATCTGAACTGTTCCGTCCGTGCCATGTCATATTGTGTTTGTAAGAAGGAGAAGTCAACCACCTTACCCTTCTTCCAAAGATCACCCACCACTGAAATGCCTATGTTGTCCCATGTCTGGAACCCTTTACTGTTACGAAGAAAACCTAACCTACACGAGTCCCACAATGGTGTCATTTGCGTGAGGGTACCAGAACATTGAAGACGTCTGTGTGCTTTGTACCAAAGATGTACTAAATGTTGTGTAGGGCCCATTAGGTCCGATGGCGGGCGTCGACTGTATAGATTGCCCATCACTCCTCTAGACTCCAAGCTTTGTCTGTCCGCAAGGTATGCCGGTTCAGTCTGAGGGGCATGAAGCCAGTAATTTATTTGCTTTAGGTGGGCTGCCCAGTAGTACAGTTTCATATTTGGAAGTGCTATGCCCCCGTCATACCAGTCTCTTATCAACTTGTCTTGCGCGATGCGTGCTGGTTTTCCATCCCACAATAGGCTGGAAACAGTCGCAGCTATAGCTTTAAAGTATGATGCCTGGACCAAAAACGGCATGTTTTCAAGGACATACAGGAAGCGCGGGAGTGCCATAATTTTATATAGGGCCGCCTTACCCAGAAGCGTCAGGGAGAGAGCCCTCCATACCTTCACGTCACGTTTGAAGCGGGTCAGTGGCGGCCTGAGATTTAAAGTATAGAATTCATCTGGATCCGACGTGACATATATACCCAAGTATTTGAACGCCTTTGTAGTAGGTCATAAGGGGAAGCTCACGGGAAGCGCAGGCGGGGAGCCAGCCAGAACAAAAAGGATAGATTTGGACCAATTAATCCTGTAACCAGACACTCTTCCGAACTTCTCACATATATTTACCAATTCCAAAATGGATTTTTTGGGGGACATGAGATAAAGGAGTATATCATCTGCGTACAAGGATATTCGATCCTCCCACACGTTGGTCCAGCGGAGTCCTTTAATAGAGGGCTCCCATCTAATCCAGATCGCTAACGGCTCCAAAATCAGTGCAAATAGTAAGGGGGACAACGGACATCCCTGTCTCGTTCCACGGCCGAGCAAAAAATCTCTTGAGATGTGCCCGTTGGCAGCCACGTGAGCCAGGGGTTTGGTATAGAGCAGACGGACCCAGGCGCAAAATTTAGAGCCAAAGCCCATGTGTTGGAGCACTGCAAGCAAATATGGCCATTCTACTGTATCGAACGCCATAGTAGCGTCCAGGGAGAGGAGGACCGCAGGTTCCCGTATGTAGGCCCTGCGTGTCATGACCGCGTGTAAGCGTCGAAGGTTGAGCGCTGTACTACGATGCGGCATAAAGCCAGACTGATCTGGATGTACCAAGGTGGCGAGGTGGGGGTCAAACGCATCGCCAGCAGTTTGGCCACGATCTTGGGTTCTGCGTTTATTAAGGAAATTGGGCGATAGGAGGTGCAGTCTGCCACAGGCCTGCCTGGTTTATAAATTGCAACAATCGTGGCAAGGCGCTGATCTCTAGGCAACTCCCCAGCTTCAAGACTATCACAGAACATATTCAGTAAGAAGGGAGCCGTTGTTGGTACTGTTTTCCTATACAGTTCCACCGGAAGTCCATTGGGTCCCAGTGCCTTACCAGACACGAGCGAGTAAGTCGCCGCTTGAATTTCCTCAGGGGTGATGTCTGCCTCTAGTAGGAGTGCCGCTTCTGGGGAGAGGTGAGGGATCGTGAGATCCTTTATATATTTGTATGCTTCCTCCACTGTGTAGGATGCTTGGGGAGCATATATCTTTTCAAAATGATCGGCTAGGAGGCCAACTATAGCGTTAGGATCTGAGGTCTTAGAGCCCGTGGAGGAGGACAGCTGTGCAATGACTCTGCACGCTTTTTCCTTTTTGTCTAGCCAAGCTAACATCTTCCCCGCTTTGTCCCCCATCTCATAGACTCTATGTCGGGTCGCTTGGAGTGTGACTTTCGCCATTTCCCTCTGATATGCTACATATGCAGTTTGTTTAAGGTGAACCTCTCAGGCGGTCCCTGGTGAAGGGTGAGTCTCTTGCTCTGTTATTGCGGCGCGAGGTCTGCCTCAAGGCCATCTAGCTCCGCTCGCTGCGCCCGCTTGTGGCCTGTAATTAAGGTCATCGCCTGCCCACGTCGGACTACTGTATAGGCCTCCCAGAGAGTGCTGGGAGAGTCCACCGAGCCAGTATTTTCTTGGAAAAAGTGCTTGGTGGTCCCTGTAAGGTCTGTCATAAGAGGTGCAACCTGTAAATAACCAGCATGAACAGGAAACATGCGCCAACTATAGGTTTGGTGGCGTGTATACTTTAGCAGCAGTGGGGAGTGATCAGAAATACTCCTAGGACGAATATCTACCTCTTCTATTCCCTATAGGCCATCTGCCGATATCAGAATGTAGTCAATCCGCGTGAGACAACTATGGACTCCAGAATAAAAGGTGTATTGTCTTTCGTCAGGGTGCTTATACCTCCAGCAGTCTGTGAGCCCCAGGGCATCTATAAGTCCATGCAGACCCCGCCCCCCCCGTACCACTGGTCTAACAGGATGTCTATCTATCGTGTCATCAAGGATATCGTTAAAGTCACCGCCTATCACCAACGTCGCAACAGTCAGTGTCAGTAGGAATGCCGTGAGTGCAGAATGTGCCTTCGCGTGTAGAGCAGGTGGGATGTAAGCAGAAACAAAATTAAACAATTGACCTTACATTGACATGTAATTGCCGCAAAACGGCCTTGATCATCAACTCGTTTCTGTTGGATCACAAGTGGGAAATTTTTCCTGACAAGGATCCCCGTACCCATAGAGCCCGAGGAGAGTTCCTCATGCGCCAACATGGTATAACCCCACCTATCCATTGCTTTGGTAGCAGAGCCAACTAAGTGTGTTTCCTGCAATAAAACTACCGCAGGACCGCATCGTTTTAAATATTGCAGTACCAGGCCCTGCTTCACTTTATCTCCCAATCCCCGGACGTTCCATGTCAAAACAGTTAGGGCTGACTGATGGGGTAGTTGTGCCTGTCGAGTCTCGAGTTCACGTGCTGTGTGTGTAGCCATCTATGATGAAGAACGTTGTCAAATAACCAAAGATACACTTGCCCTTCAATGATCCTTTACTAAAACAGTGCGGTGCCCTGACAATCTTACAAACAATCAAGTCAACGAAATGAAACAACCCAGTTACTCCCCCACCCCTGGTCCCACCCACCCTCCCTGCCTCCCTGCTCGGCGAACCTTCAACTGCCCGCCACCCCAACTCAGCAGAGTGCTTCTCCCCTCCCATAACTACAATACTTGCTTGTCGGGGGTAAAGAGTTCAGCGAGGCACCAGCCCTTTGGAGACTCCCAGGCCTGCCTCAGTCCAAAACCTCAAGACGGCTCAATAACAGTTGTCCATAATGCCGCTCAAGGCGTCAGGATCATTATTGCCACGGCGGTGCTCATTCCTCCTCTAGGAGTAGCGAATGGTTCGACTCTTGGCTTCTGGGGCTCAGATTTCCTGGAGCGTCTTCCCCATCCCGCTGACGGTGAGTTCTAAGCCTACGATCTGTACGGCTCACAGGGCGCCATCCCTCCAGCCAGTCATGCGCCGCCTCAGGCGTTTCAAAGAACCAAGTCTGGCCGTCTGCCACTACTCTGAGTTTTGCAGAGAAGAGCATAGAGTATGGCAGCTCCTGTGCCCGGAATAATTTTTTAACTTCAAAGAAGCTCCGCCTTCGTTTAGATACAGCTGCCGTGTAATCCGGGAAAAAGGTTATAGTGGAATTCAAAATAAGGATAGGGGGAGAGACCCTTGCTGCTTGTAAAATTGCGTCCCTGTCCCTAAAGTTGAACAGTCTGGCGAGTACAGGTCGTGGGAGTGCACCTGGCTTAGGTTTGCCGCCAGGCACCCTGTGGGCACGCTCCACTGAAAAGAAATGTGAGAGACCCTTAGGTTGCAGCTTAGTTTTTATCAAGTCTTCCACATATAAGTCCATCGCCTGGGCACCTTCAGTCCCTGGAATACCAACAATTCTTACGTTGTTTCGTCTTGTGCGCCCTTCCTGGTCATCAAGCTTCTCTGCAAGTACCTTGTTCGCCTTTTCGAGCTGGGCGACTGACGTCTGCAGTTCCAAAGTGTCCGTAACTAAAGATTTTGCAACTATCTCCACTTCTTTCACTCGATCCGCCATCTTGTGGAGGTCAGCCCGTAACAAGGAGACATCCGTGAAGATTGTTCCCACCGTGGTCTGGACACTTGCTAGAGCCTTCATGATATCTTCCAGAGTGACCTTTTTTGTTCCTTCTTCCTCTGGTGTTTTATCTAGAGGGGCCACCGAAGGTGAGCCCTTCTCATATGCAAACTTGTCCAGTTTTGCCTGTGCAGCATGATTTTTTTGGCCCCCTACCCGACATGGCCTCGTAATTTGCTTAGCACACAATGTTTTAAATCGGACACAATTTCACGTGTGCAGCTGGCGGTAGTCCTACAGATGTGCTTAAGTGCCTCTGCACCTCGGGATTCACTGCTGGTAGGCCGGGTTCTGCGGTGACCAAGGGGCACAGGGAGAGGGGGAGCGCACAAGTGTGTATCTCCTCGGAAGTGAGTCGGTTCGCTTTTCCCACCTCAGACCTGCAGGGCAACAGCAATTCCCACATACGCCGACTCTTGCCCGTGATATGCGGCGTGAAGTGTGTTTCACCCCACTACTCCAGCTCCCCTCCGAGATACACCCCCCGGTCCTCATGTTCCAGCCGTTCCAAGGCGGACACTGTGCTATGCCCCACCAAGCGTGAGGAGTTCTATACCGGGATCAGGGTGCCACTCGAAGGAGTTATTTCGCAGTGCAGGGCGGTGTGGGTGCAATGGTAGCGCCGCTAACAGCAATCGCCAGACCTGTAGTGGTGGTAAGGCAAGGCCGTGGACGCGCTGCAGCAGCTCCAGCAATCCGTGTGCGTCACCCTCTCCCGTGGCCGGCGGCGGTAGTTAGAGCAGGAGTCCGATCCAAGCATTCAGCCGCATTACTGGGAACCGGCCCCCATACGCAGACAAAGGCACTCACAGCGGGGCTCACTCGGGGCAGAGCATGAACAATCTTGCCGACGGTGCAGGGAATAGGCGAAGCAGGCGTCGTCTCACCCCCAGTTTTTAGCGGTGATCAGCTCCGCAATGTGCTTGCATCATCCCCGGGCAGGACCGGCCACTACAGTCCCCGGTCCGTCTGATCCGAGCAGGGCGCACTCCCTCAGGCGGTAATTAACACAGAATGCAGCGTCGGATTGTCACCGGAGTTCCTCCGGTCGATGCCGCTTGGGTTCCGAGGTCAGCTGCAGCCTTCGGAGAACTGAAAGGCATGGATCAATGAGCGGATAGATGAAAAGGGATGCGTCGTCCTCGGAGCTCAGAGACTAAGCGGCCATCTTGCTCGGCCGGTAGCCACGCCCCCCCAAAAACAGCTTTTTAATAGAAATCGAGATCCTAACTATAACTACCTACTGGTGACCGGCTAAGATGGCCGCCGCAACTTTTACTTTTGGTTACGGCCACCCAGTCACAATGCACGGTTGAGCGGTTGAGCGCAGAGATCCGCAAATCCATCACTGATCCTCTGCAGCATGAATTATACAAAGTTTTTGAGCCTTAATCACTCAAAAAATATCGAACAGATTTACACCCAATCTTAAAGAGCACTCTTTCTGGACCAAAATCTAGCTTTTTGCCAAATTTGGTGTAAATCCTTTCAGCAATTTGGGTTGTGTGAAAAGTTACTATGAAAAAATAAAAGGGGAAATTTCGTTTTGAGACCCCCCTTTTTATTTACCCCTACTTGACAGGTCATCTGGAAATCTTTCCATGCACAAAGCAGGCAAAAATGTGCACTTTTTTGGGAATGTTTTGTGAAGATTTGCCATACTGTGCCAAACTTATAAGCAATACAAAAAAAGTTTCCTATGGAAACACAATCCTTAATTTATGACATTTGCATTGGTTTGCTGCTGTTGGTTTTGTTCTACTGGTCTACAGGAAAATTGTTCCTGTCTAAAGAGGCACTAGAAGCTAGCAAGGGGACTTCAGTGTTTGGTATCACTGATCCAGTTTTGCAGTATATTTGGTTGGGCAAATATCAACATTTTGCAGAAGAATATTGAGGAGTGGTCTGACCAATTAATAGTGGTGGGATCTCAGACTTAAGGCACCCTTCTTAGACATTAAAAGATATAAAGACATTCGTTTAATGTGCGTAGGTAATAAGCATAGCTGAATTAGCTCATTGTTCAAAAACAAGGTGGCAAGCTGAGGTTCTGTTGTGGCAATGGAGTACCCTCAGTATTTTTTAAATGGTGTTGGAGGAAGAAGTAGGCACAACTATGATTGTTCCATCACTTGTTCAACAAATGCAATGATATGCAATGCAAGATAGTAGGTAAAGTTTTATTTGGTCATCTAAAGAAGAGAGGTTTGGTTTCTACAGAAGTCATTGAAAGGAGTGGTGATCTTCATTTTTCAGAATATTTTATTGAAGGAAGTCTTTATGAATAATATCCACCTCTCCACTGATTTGTCTTACCCCTTATAAACAGTCTGGGGATGGATATATCCCATACAGGCTGAGATTTTTCATTCTTGCAGGGCAAGAAGAAAAGACCAAGAATTTTCATAAAGATTATGGTAAAAATTCATATGCCATGATTGTTCATGATCTGAGAAGTCAGGCAATAAGATGGCATGTGCAAATTAAGCCTGAGCAAAACTTACATTAGACCAGCATAATTTGCATAAATTGGGGAATTTTGGTTTACACTTGTTCTGTGAAATTAACAACATTACACCATTACACCATGTTGTGTGTTTGTGGTAAGAATATAGCGTGGGCGTGATGTAACTATGCTAACAACCAGAGTGCACGATGCTGTTGCGCACAGCAATTGTGGTTTTTCACAATTTGTTTAGCGAGAGATGTGTGCTCACATAACAAATTAGTGCGAGGAAGAATATAGCACTAATGGGCGGGTTTGCATTACGCATAGGTTTCACATAATTTTCCCAAAATTTTGCATTTGTACGTGAAAGCAAATTAGACAAATTTTGCACACCTGTAGCACCAATACAGTGGTGTGCGTGCTTCTGCAGTGAAGGCATTGCAGGGATTAATCTGGTGTTAAAACAGATACCATCCTCAAATATTGATGATCTATACTGGAGCCTGTTGATATAAAACAGAGAGTCCATTATTATATAATGACCTTTCATCTTCAATGGGTTCGATCTTGGGTGAAAGAGCCACACTGCCTTCATCCGCTTATAGTTGACCATCCGTTGCCGCCCTCGCTGCTGATGTTAGTTCAGCTTCCTGGCAAGTCGTAGCAGTTGAGGTTCCTTGCAGGCCACAAGGCTATGCTGGTGCTTTATACATATATAATAATCTGTGAATAAATGATGTATTATTCAGGATTCAACTGCCATCTGCTTTCAAGTAGGTTTCATTTTGTATTAAAAGCACTGGTATTTTCAGCATGATCGTACATCCAAATATTTATGGGGCCGATTCACAGAACTAATCGGAGACAAAATCCTAAACTCACTACTTATGGTATTCACAGAATGCATTATGACTGCACTTACGACTGCACTTACTATGGAAATTTCGCACCCAGAGCGGAAATCCCCCAATTGTGCCAGAATCTCCGCTCCCAGGCTGGAATACCCGCATTCTAGCCAGTTGAGCATCTCCGCAATGCTAATCATGTGTCCAAGTGCCTACCATCCCCACCACGCATCAGATATAGTCAATTAACACCAGATTGTGGGTATTCCGGCCTGGTAGCAGAGATTCCGGCACTAGTGCGGAAATTCCGGCACTAGTGCGGAAATTCCGGCACAATTGCGGGATTTCTGCTCCGGGTGCGAGATTTCTGCTCTGGGTGCGGAATTTCTCGCCCGAGTGCGGAAGTAAAGTTAGTAGTCGTAAGTGCATTCTGTGAATACCATAAGTAGTAAGTTTAGGACTTTGTCTCCGATTAGTTCCGTGAATTGCCCCTATGTTTTTACCAGATGCTATGATGCTGCATTCTCTCTAGCAACATCACCAATCCGGTTAATAGGGCATGTTTGTCCTGTGGGATGCAGTATTACTGTGAATTGTGTTTCTGTTTCCTTATCACATATGTTATGTTAGAATTTATTTATAGAGTGTTTGTACGGAGATGCTTCTTGATGCTTTAGGAAAACACAACCTTAAAACTTTCCAGTGACCAGGAAAAAAGGGCAGAAGATATTTCATTATGAAAATGCCCGGATTTACTTTTAATGCAGAATAATTTGTGCAATAATAACATTACCACACTTTTGACGTATTACTACAGGAACCTAAATGGGGGATAAAAATGAAAGTGCATGTTTTGATCATTTTCATAGGTCAGGAATTATTCATTTGAAATGCTGAAATGTATTTGGCAGGCTATGTATGACCTAAAAGGCTGTTTTCTGTTTTAAAAGACTAAAGGAGCTCATGATCACCCAAAACCAGACACGAAGCTGGAGTTTGATACCAAAGCACCAATACACAAAGATGATACCACTGTCATATCCGCGTTACTAGGATTGAAAGAAAGCAAAGAAAATGAGGTATAGTATAATGAAGTGCACTGGTATGATTTATTATAGGTTCTGACTCTGTGTAGTTATGTGGACAAGCAATGTCTTCTACAACTCAATTTCGTATTTGCATAAATATATACATGACAAACCGTTTGTAAGACACAAACTTGAAATATTTTCTTAAACTCACACATTCCTTTCAACTATTTTGTCCCAAATTTCCTAATTTTGTCAACGCCATCAGGATCGTACAATGTAAATTGTATATTGCTTCTGGAAGCTGCATTTGGCTGCATCCTGTATATTAGACCTGGAATCCATGGCGTGGTTACCCCCTGATGTTTTTTCCCGTCAGACCTCCTGTTTTTGCTGACTTTGTTTTTGCTGGCCTTGGGACTCTGAGCACTTTACCAATGCAAACCAAGTTCTAAAGTGCTTGTGCACTTTATTTAAAATATGGCAACATTGTCTTATCCCCAGTTATCATATTTAATTTACTTATAGCCCCTAGTAGAGAGCACTACATGTGCCCAGGGCCTGTAAATTAAATGTTACCACATTGATTGTGCGACACACTTAAGTAGCCCTTTAAACATGTCTGAGGCCTGCCATAGCAGAACCTGTGTCTGCAGTTTTAACTTGCCATGTCTGCCTAGAAAGAGAAACCTTTTGCCAGGCCCAAACCTTTTTTTTTTAATGCATATAAGTCACACCTAAGGTAAGCCTTTTTCAGCCCCAAGGGCAGGTTGCAGTGTACTTAAAAAGTTGGACAGGTACTTTTAAGTTTTACATGTCCTGGTAGTGAACAACTCTTACATTAGTTTTCAATACTTCAAGTCCTATCTCTCCCATAGGATAACTTTGGAGTTTCATTATTACATTTTACAAGTGCAATTTCCAGATGGGAAGGCATAACTGGTTCATGTTTGGTGTTAAAATCCTAACTTAGGGTGAAGACAGATTTTAAATTACAATTCTGAAAATGACACTTCTAGAAAGTTGGCATTTTCTTGCCTTGCCACTTGGTGCATGACTGAGGGTAGCTGGCAGTTGGGCTTTCGGTATTCCTCCTAGACAGCCACACACAATGGGGGCTTAGGTGTGAATGGATATGCCATCATTGGCAGGATGGGAGGGAGGAACTGAGCCCGGCCTCCCTTACACTTGAATAGGGTGTGTCTTGTCCCCAAACAAAGGGCTACATACCCCCTGTAATTAATTTGGAACCAGGACAGGGAAGGCAGTGCATATGTGCATTTCAAAGGCATGCCTCTTCAAAGGCTCAACTGTGTATAAAAGAAAGACCTTAGGCACCACCACTTCAGTACACTTCTGAACCTATGTATACTCTTCAAGGAAGAATGATTGCCTTGCTGTTTAAGGACTGTCATTCTGTTGGACTGCACTCTGCTAAACCCCTGCTTTGTTGTGCTGACTTGCTGCTTGCTGCCCTCCTGCCTTGGTGACAAGGACTGGACCTGCATCTCTTGAACCCAGAACCCAGAGTGACTCCAAAGAATAATTGGCTGCGCTCCTGATCTGAAGACACAGAGACATAACAGGCTTCGAAAAACCTTGCACCTGCACCTGGACTCTGTCATCTGTAAGCCTGGTCTGCCAAGTGGTGCCACCCCAGTCCTGGATCCTTGGAAGTGGGCTTAAGGTGCTTTCCAGCCTCTATGGGCCGAGCAGAACCAATGCATCTCCTCTACTGCGTGGCAAAACCCCAAGCAGGACCAACGCATTGTCGCTGCTGCGTGGATTGAACCCATCGCAAAGACCTGCATTGCCATCGCAGCCCGCATTACCTTCAGAACTACCACTGTGCGACACGCCTGTGGTGTAGGACTTTGCATCCCTCATCAATGGCGCTGAACTCCTCATCACAGTCGCACAGATCTTTTAAGCCAACACATTGCCCCAAGTGCGCACCTTATCCTCAACCGGAACTTCAAATCACACACATGTCGATGGGATCCTCGACATCAGCACAACAGGACTTTGCATCGCAGCCTCACCACATCTCAAAACCATCAAAGTTCTTCGGCTTTGCAACACATCTTCACTGCAGATCCACGCAGTGCTCCATTTTAAGGTACTGTGTTCAGCGGGCCTAACTGGGTCCCTGTAGCCGACCCGCTCTCCACCGCAGTCAGCATGAACTTGTGACTTTGTCGCAGACCAGTGCAACCAGATATCCACAGTTGACATAATATGCCTTTTGGCGCTATTTTCTCTAAAACGTTCAAATTCAGTATCTCTGGTTCTACCTATTGGCGTTTTTTCATTTTGGTCTTGTTTTATTTATTAATTGAAGCTCTATTTCTGTAACCTGGTGTGCCATTTTTTGTGTGGTGGTCTCACTGTTTTACTCTTTGAAGTGTTGCATAGCTGCTTTACACATTACCTCTAAGTTAAGCCTGAGTGTTCTGTGCCAAGCTACCAGGGGGTTGAGCACAGGTCAATTTGGGGTTTGTTTGTGCCTTACCCTAAGTAGGAACCTGGTTGCTGCTTGACCAGGGCTCACACCCCATGGAAGTATAAACCCAATTTCTAACACTGCTATTTAAACCGCTTTGATAAAAAATAGATTGTGCTCTTGAGCAGTAAAATCTTTTTGGTCTTGAACTCTGATGTTGGCTTCAGAGGTTTTTAATGAATGTGGGTACTGCAGATAGGGTCCGAGACCTTAGCCGGGTTCAGGCGGTGAGGAGATTTGGATAGATCCCTGCCTTTTGAATCCTGCTGGGACTGAGCTGATACCGAGCAGACCGGGAGCTGATAGGCCAGGGGATAGTGAACGAGGATAAAGACAGAGGAATATGGCATCAGTGACAACAGGGACTAGCTAAGGAAGCAAGGGATACTTTACGATCCGACCCTCTCATATCTCACCTCTTCTCATTGGTTAACCACTTGCATTGATCAACTCCTCCCTGCATTAAAGGGTGGCACAGAGCCACGAAGTAACACATTGGATTGGAGAATGTGGCGCTGCCAAAATTGTGGATTCATAGCCACTGCCTTGAAGGTAAGTGAGGCGGGGGTATGGGCAGAGAGTATGTGTAAGAAGCTGGCTCTCTATATAATCTACCAAAATGAGGAATAGTATGCGCAGAGTTCAGTGGATCCCCAAAGGCTTTAAAGAGGCTAAAGTAGATAATACCTTACTCTCTTTTGTGGTAGTGTGGTTGAGCAGAGGGCTGTGTTAAGCATTTATTGTACACCCTCTGGCAAGAAATGATTACACACACTCAGGGGCATATTTACAGGCCCCTATCACCACCATAACATCACTTTTAGTGACGTTGTGTTGGCGATAGGGATTTGCCTTATTTACAAGGCAGCGTTAAGCCACTTAACATGGTTTAACCCCATTCCTGCGGTGCAAATTCCGCCGCGGTACGGGGGTTTAATTAGGGGGCGTAACCCCTTGCATGCTCAGGGCGGCGGCATTTGGATGGCCCCCGGCTGTCCTGAGCACACGCCCACAGTGACGTAGGACGGGCGGGGCCTGTCCTGAGCACACAAGGGGTTAACATTGCCTTGTAAATAAGGCACCCTTTCACCCTGTATTTAGCGTGAAAAAGGAGGGTAATTGGTGTTGCGGTGGGCGTTCCATCGCAACACTGATTTTGATGCTGTCCCCTATTTACAAGGGTGGCGTAAATAGGAGGCAGTGCCAAAACTAAGACCAGGGAAAACCTAGTCTTAAACAGGCGAAACAAGGAGAAATGCTTTATTTCTCTTCCTTTTTGCTGTTTCAAAGTGGGCTGCCTTGTGCAGCACACATAGAAAAATAAAGTTGCCATTGATTGTTTGTGTGCAGGAAGGTGACCCTTCCTGCACATAAACAATAAAAAAATGAAATTTTGCAGTTTCTATGTGTGCTGAATTAAGCAGCACACATAGAAGTTTCAAAACGCCATGAATGAATGTTTATTTGCAGGAAGGGAGGTTTTCCTGCACATAAACATTTTACCCAACGCTGACACCCTTGCACTATGGTCCAAGGGTGCCTGCGTTGGCACTAGGCAGCTGAACTTAGTGCCAGAGTGAATTGGGTGCATCCCTGCGTTTTCAGAATGGAGAAGCGTGGTGTTAGCATGTTTGCTTAACACCACGTTTCTCCATTCTGTTATAAATATGCTCCTCAATGACTTAATCCGAGACCAATTGCTTGTAAAAATATTACTTTTTGTATGTTTATTACTTAGAACCAAATATATTTTGCCGCAGTTAAATACTTTTTGTGAAATCACAGTTTTTAAGTAAAAAAGTGGACATAGTACATTTTTCGAACAGTTCAATGTTAACCTATGGAAGGAAAACAATCATGCAATTTCACGACTTACAAACCCAGTCTTTGGGTTTTAGGACCAACAATGGGCGACTGCACGACGAGCAACCCTGGGCAGTGGACAAATTCTTTCACTGGACCCAATGTTAGCCAATGGAGACTGGGGGAGCGCAAAAAGGTGCTGGTTGCAGGTAGATAAATTGGAGTTGGGGTCAATCTCCGGGGGTTAGGACTAGCACTGGGAAGGCCACGAGGCAGCACCATACACACACCCTCAGCGGCACAGAGGCGTCTCGGTGCAGATTGCCAACGCAGCGCCGGGCGCCCAATGCAAAGCAATGGCGAAAGAAGATTTCGAACAAAGGCTGCAGCCCAGACCCGGAGGCTGGACAAGGGAACTGGTGCCTATGGAGGTATGTTGGAATGTTGAAGGGCACCTGGGCACCATTGATCGGGCTCCCCAAGGCCGGGGAGCTGTGAGTGGAGGGGTGTCCTTTGAGGTCAGAAGATCCTTACCGGAGCCGGTCACAGTTAGGGAGTCCTTCGTGTTGAGGCTTCAGGCGTCCTCGTGGAGTTCAAGAGAGGTCACTCTGGGGTGGACTTGAACTCAGGACTGCTGGGGAACCTTCTTAGAACCAGTGAGATACTTGGACTTGGGCCAGAGGCATCGGGTGCAGAGGTAGGTATGGAGGTATGGTTGTGAGGTTCAGCAGGGCACTGGAGCTCTTTTAGACGGTTTCTTTGTGGACAGGGCCAATATCCTCTGGATTTCTTGGTCTTTGGGGAAGGCAGGCCATCCTCCCAGGGTTGTGAAAGTCGCTGGGCCTGCAGGACGAGTCGCCTTTTGGAGCAGGTTTCTCCGAGGGCTGCAGAGAGTCCGGTAAGGGCTGGGGCCAAGACAGTTGTCGCCTGGAGTCTTCACTGCTGCAGGCTCTTCGGTCCTTCTTCTTTAGGTTGTCAGGAACCTGAGGATCAAGGTTCAGGGGAGCCTGTAAATACTCAATTTAGGGGTGTTACAGGTACTGGCATGTAGTAACTAATGGGCTATTTACCTTTAGGGTGACTACACCCTTTGTATGCCCACTCAATTTGGGGATGGGTCATACCCTTAACCCTATTGACTAAAATCCTTACAACCAATATGGAGGATTTTCAAAGGAGAGGGTAATTTCAGCTCAGGGCAACATGTGGTGGTCCAGACTGAGAGAGGACACACCTCTTATTATTCCAAATTTTACCACTGATCTTGCCACCAAATATGTGGGGATTGGTCAGGGGGCAGATTCTCCTCTTGCTGGAGAGGTCCTGGCTAGCATACCAAAGGGAAGGAAGTGTTTGAGGCCCACCACCCTTGAATGCTGTTCCTGCTTAGGGGTAGGTGTGAAGCACCTCCACCCAGAGCAGATTTTGTGTGCCTTGTGTGAGTAATCATCGGTAAGTGAGCCTATGTAATTGTGTGTCTGTGTGTGTGTGTGTGTGTCTGTGTGTGTGTGTGTGTATGCCTGCTTGTGTGTTTTCATATCTATCCATGTGGATGTCTGTGAGAGGGGAATGGTATGCCGGGCATTAGAAGCAGATCAATAATGCACTGCTCAATGGATATCAGAGCCCCAGCATAATCAGGCCATATAACTATTGGGGTCATTCTTATTGACATTCTGGATATAACTGGCATAACAGAGCCCTTCTCAATTACAGAACATTGTGATAGTAAAAATACTAACCAGTCCAGTGAATAGGTCCTATTACCCTGGTGAGCTCTAACAAGAAACAGCTTGCTGCCTAAACGCAAGAGTTGTGCAAACACCCATGCTTGTCTGCTATGTATCAATTGGTTAAACCATCATTGGGTTTCAAATGTCAATACTGTCAGTAACTCATCCTTCAAGTCAGTCTGGCAAGCCAGTCTCAATCCTACAAGAGGTCTCGGGAGATGGAGGGGGTTCTTCTAAAATATCTTTATCCCACCAGGCATTAATTTCTCTCAGGTATATCATCTGTGTATCCTCTTTATCATTTTCTTTATGAGTGACAGGTTGCCTAAGAAGCCTTTTAGATGGGCCATGGATTGCACAACTGCCTTCATATATCTGATGGTCCATACCTTACTCCAACGGGGAACAGCGTTTACAACGCAACTTTTACAACAAACTACCTTTACCACGCAACTTTTACAACGCAAGTAGGCTCTAGGATAGGGAATAGTTTAATTTACTATCCAACACCTTCCCTACTATCCACGGGGACTGGAGTTGGAATAGTAAATTAAACTATTCACTATCCAGCGCCCCCAACGCAAGTCGTTGTAACGACTTGCGTTGTAAAAGTTTCGTGGTAAAGGCATGCGTTGTAAAAGCATGCGTGCTAACGACATACATCCACTCCAACACTGGTTGCTGCTTAACTCTGGAAAAGTGAATCTAGTTCTGCTCAACTGGCTCTGCAGGGGTACCATTGAATTCTATTCTAAAAACAGTAATAGTCCTCAAAGCCCAAACATTCAATTTCATATGTTCGGCCAAATGGTTGCAACATGCTCATCTTCCTTCCACTCTTTAATAGGAGAGAACCTGAAGGGTTTTCTGGTATCCCGGGATCCTTTCCTGGAGGTCCTGCCTCTTCCTCTCTTTCTCCAGGGGGGGAGAGGCATATAATAGTT
The DNA here is from genome assembly GCF_964261635.1 of Lissotriton helveticus. Classification (NCBI taxonomy): domain Eukaryota; kingdom Metazoa; phylum Chordata; class Amphibia; order Caudata; family Salamandridae; genus Lissotriton; species Lissotriton helveticus. The sequence continues at coordinate 490,856,150 of NC_136067.1, read as the reverse complement.
TTTTTGCTCTCTTCAGTATATACATTTGCCTCAGTTTCGTTGGTATCCCTGAGGCATGTCGCACTGTGCTCTGTCAGATGGGCATGCTCTACCTTCGACAGCCTCGTCATTGATCTTGTTGAAGAACATCTGATGAGAGATCTTGGTATTGTCCAGAGCTGTAACTATATGCACAGGTTTGAAATGTCCCTTGCTGAACACATTGACAAACACCACTCTTCAGGAAAGGACCCAGCCCAAATTAGGGTACTACCACTCCCGATAAGAATGGATCTGCACTGCTCCTCAGAAGAGGTGCATTTGGAACTCCCGAGAAAGCAACCCACCCAGTAGGCCACACTCACCAGTATCTCTGGGCTCATTTATGATATATTAGCAAACATGGCTAAGTCTACAATTTTCGTATTGTGGCCCACGTAATCCAAAAGCTTACCCTTCGAAGAATTCCTGAAATGGTTCATCCCTTTAGTCAGATTCTTCACACACTTGCCCATGAAAGTGTCATTTAGAGTGTTGCAGCTCGTTTCTCCTCAATGTCTCATTTAAGGGATTCTGCCCATATGGGAAACCTCACATTGTTATTCATAGGTTTTCTCAAATGACCGAATGATGCTCACACACTACAAGGTCAGCAAATCACATACAAGTACAATCCATGGTTAAATAACCCTTGCTTTGTTTGTAGTCTGGATTTGAAATATGGAGGCTGCATATCACACATTCATATTTCCCCGCTTCATGTGTTTTGTTGCAGTAGCCCACACTAGTGTATTATGAACACTGTAGTAGTATACATTGCAAGCTATGAATTGAAAACACAATGCTGCAAACAGTGGCAGAGCTGAATTCCCAGCCTGGCTGAGCTACAACTCTAAGGGTCATACGCTGCTCTTACATGAGTGCATCATGCTGATCAGTGCAACTGCTGCTGAGGACTCGAGCTTTCATTGCCCAAGGGGCTACTCTCTGAAGCCCTATTATCTTACAAATGGTTATGTGCATGCATCTTTGTGTCATAGCCCAAAATGCCCTCTGATAAATTCACAGGTAATTTGTCATCTCTGGGTAAGGTTTACAGCAAACTTGTTCACCCCTCCCAACTCCGCAGGATCTCAGCTAGGCAAGAGACAACAGGTTATACAAGCCTTAGCAGAGAATTGTTCCAAATGTTTTCATTTGACAATGAGTTTTTCCGCAGACTGAAAGTAAGGGTTAGGCTGTGAGAACTGGGCTCAGCCTGGTCAGCACTTCACTTCTCAGCACAGGGAAAGTAACCTTTAGAGTAGAGATTTGTGTACTTTACTTCTGTAGAGCATGGCTCTGCTCCTCAGACTGTTACAATCCATTTTGGAGGCAGAGTATTTTATGGGGAAAACAACAGTAGTTTATCAGCAGAAAGTATTAGCATTTTGTAAGCAAATGTAGAAAGAAATAGAGTTAGGAAAGCAACATGTTTTGTAAACATTGTTATGATGAAAAGTGCTAAAGTTTTTTATGAAGATTAAAGGCCTGATTTAGATCTTGGCGGGACTTGTCTAGCTGTCGTTTTTTCGGCAGCCTTCCTTACCGCCAGTTTGGCGGTCCACCCACTTTAATTAGATGTTGGCTGGTCCTTGGAGTGAAGACCATCGCAGTTACGCCGGCTCCGCCAGGATCTTTCTCCGTGGCAGATAAGGCTGTTGGAGGGAGACCACCAATATTCTCGCTGTCCAGATTACAATTTTTGTTTCCGCCGAGGCAACCGTGGGGGAGAATTTCTCAAGCTCGGATTGGCAGAAACAACGAAAAAGAAGTGAACACCTACCTTTTTTCAGGTTCCCACTACCATTTTTATCCTGAAACCCATGATCTCGGTCTTTCCTGTCCTGCTACCACTTCACCACGACGCTTTGCCACCCCTTTGTCACCGGAATCTAAGGTAGGCTTCTGTCACTTGTCTTGCTATGAATCGTGTGGTTTTCTCCATGTGCGTGTTTACATTGCTCCTACAAGCAATTTTTTATGTGTCATGCATAAGTGCACATCCTACCACTGATCGTGGTAAAATGTACACACCTGTATTGGCACATCAAAATTATTTTTTAGTGGTGGTGGTTGTATGTGTACATACAATAGTGTGTATATGTTGTTGGCATGCAATGCCATATGTACAAAAGGTGCATTACACATTTCTTACATATACATCATGACACATCCACAACATATGTCTGTGTATTGAGATAATGATAAGTAGCATTTACCTGTCTCCACACCAGCAGGGCCTACCTCCGTCAAGACCCCGATGCAAGTACACCGGTAGCACAATGGAAACATCTAAATCAGCTCAGAGCAAGCCCACTGGCCTGAAGTCAACGGAGCACTGTTAGCCAGCACAGAAGGCAGCAGCGGGAACCTGCTATTGCTGCAACATCTAAATACTATGGCTGGACCACTGTCAGCTCGATGGAGTATTTGGAACCGGCGCCATGGCGGGATGACCGTAGTACTGCCAAGATCTAAATCAGGGCCTAAGACTTGCAGGAGAATCCAAGAAAGTTAAATTGACTGCAAGTATTTCTTTACCAATATTGAATCGTCAACAACCTTTGTATGTGAAAATATTCCTAATATTTATAATAATAGACATGAAATTTCGGACATGAATTTTCTTTGAGGGAGCATGCTGGTTATATAAGTTCAAGTTTTGTAGTTTTATTTACAAGGTTTTTGGTCGGAGTAGTTTTTATTTTAAATATTCTGTCAGCTTTGGTTAAGAAATGAAAAGCGTAATCCTCATCTCAGTCCCACCCATAGAATTCATGCGGTCATTTGAGGGCAGATTTATCATTAAATTGAGTCGCCCTTGCTCCACACAATGGGGCACAAGGGCAACACAACTACTAAGTCCGATTTAATAAGCCATGCAAGACCACTTTGCCGTCCCTGCATGGCTTTATAAATCTAGAGTAACGCAATGCAATGCATAGCACTGCCTTGCGTTACTCTGCCCCAGGGAGGCGTTCCATGGGTGGAGCGTGGGTGTTCCCACTCTTCCACCCATGGATTTTGGCACATTCCCAGATTTAACATAACCAGTAGAACTAGGATTTCGTCAAAATGCTATGCCTCCTCAGGTGAGGCGCAACAAAGAGAAATATCTTTATTTCTCCTCGTTTTTTAGGTCAAGCCTATGCAGCGATTGCGTTGTTGTATCTTATTTGTGGAGTCTGACTGCTCCCACCCTTTAGATTGTCTTTTTTATGTATCATTTAAAAATCATAGCCTCCAATTGGCTAATGGTGGGTGCATGTCTCACCTTTTCTTAAAAGTTGAGTCCCTTGGAGCATTGCCCCAGGAAAGAGCAGCAAAGCACACCAGTCCCTGCCTTTCCACTTTCAGCGCAGTGTACGTCTTCAGCATTGCTTTCATGTATCGACGTGCACTTTACAGTGTCCCGGGGTACAAGCAAGAACCAATTAGAGTGCTCCTGCATTAGCATGCACTCTACAGTCCCCCGGGGGAACACACAGGAATCCATTCCGAGGTGCCTTTCTTGTTTCACCCAACCATCCCAGCTCTCCTCTCCTTCAACCTGGCACTCTCCCATCCACAGGTCTTTGATGGAGCAACACCCAGCCGCCCTCAGCTCTTGCCTAAGCTGTGCATCTGATAGCTGATGCGGCACTTCTGCTTTTTGAGTCGATCAGCGGAGAGGAAATGCGCTCTCGCCTATTCTTGGTAATAAGACATGAAGCCAGGGGGAGTATCGCAACATTTCTACAGTTTTTAAGCATAGTTTTCAATCTGCTAATGTTTAATTGCCAGTCTGCCATTTTTTTAATGATATGGGACTGGCGAAAGTTGGAGATGATCATCTTCCCTTTGTACCATGAATCTCATAAATAATGGAATGATATAGAACAGGTAAAGTAATCCACCTTTGATGCGGTAACCAGAAAGAGTTATCCACAGAGAACGTGCACTATAATATTCACGAAAAGCTGATGCAGGGCTATACCATTTATTTTACAAACATTTCTTTCTAGCATATCTGTTTACACAGTCCGCAGTACTTTTGAAGAGTGAGGATTCTTTAACCCGATTTATGGTTGTCTGTGCACGTTAAGTGTAGTTGTATTGGATGCAATTTTGGGGGGCTGGGGGAGAATCAATCACATTGTGTAGTGGATGGCTAAATTAGGATTTGATCCGGTTTGATATGTCTGATATTGGGTAGCTTCTTCCGTACATCTGCCTAGCAAGTTGTCTGTAGCTATTCGTGTGCAAAATAACTATGCAATTTTTTTTGTTCTGCTGGTGTGCGTGGTTGTCAGCTGTGGCTGCTCACTTGTGAGTCCTCGTTCGCCCATTAGTAGTTTTGATGTAATTTGGTATTTTAACATGAACTTACGCTGAATGATCTGTAGTTTGTTGAGGTGGGTCCGATGTTGAGGTTGCAAAACCTAGCCAACTCTGAGGCTTGCGTCTGTGTTGTGTGCATGTCTAATGTGGATAAATATGAAATATATATCCAATAGGATATATGCTTGTAAGAGGATGTGGAGTGTGCTGTTGAGGTGGCAATACTTAGCCAACTAAATGCAGGCACTGGAATTATGCTTTACTGAAACATTTTCAGTAAAATATGAATTTATCATCCTTGCCCATAACTCGCCATCAGCTCCATAATGTGCAGATTTCTACTTTTCGACATTTGTTTCAATGTCAAAATAACTAAAATACAAAAAACGCCATATATGTTCTCTCCTAATGGAAAACTGCAGCAAACCCGGTGGTCGTATTAGGATGCACTTCCCCAAAAATCTGACCGCGACAGAAAGATTCCACGAAACTCCACCGGGAACGTCCGGAAAAGCTGAAAATCTGTCCGCTGGGGTTGGATTTACTGCGGAAAGACCAAAAAACGCTGTTCGACCAGCAAAATGCCTGCAAGTGAAATTACGATACAATGGTGATGCCAGCGGAACAATCAGTTGTTTCCGACCTCCACGATTGTAACAAATGATGTATGGGAGAGCCGGTGGAAGGACTATTGCATTCCGACCGCAGCGGTCGCGCAGAAAGAGGAATGCGGTCGAAAGAAACCACAGGCTTACCTTCTACAAACATCTGACACCCCCAATGACACATCCCCATGGCAAGTAAAAAATACAAATCCCAGGCCAACCAAGACAACTCACTTGACATGAATACTCCGTTTGACCCACCCACATAGCTGAGTATAAAACCAGTCCCTTCCCTGCCCAGAATCCTTTGCACAACTCCAGAACTGAAGGGGCCAGCCCCACAGCACAATGGAGAGGCAAATCAGCACACATTACACCATCACAACCACACACACCCCACATACATCACCACTACCACCTTTACACCTGCACTTGACATGCAGTGTGAACAGTTTAGTGGTTGTTAATATGCAGAGTGAGGCTTTGTTTCTTGATTTAATCAGTTTGATTCACATGAGTGGAATGCAGGTGTGAGGAGGAGAGTTGTCCAGCCCCTGACCTTCTGTGCAGGGTGTTCATCTTCACCCCCACCTTCCCAGTCAGTCTACCTTGCCCTTTCATGTGTGATGTGCAAGGTCGAGCCACACCTGGCTGCTAAATAGTGCATTCAGGGGGGGCACAAGAGGGGCACACAGCATGTGCAGAAATAGATGTAGGAAGCGTGCTGTGGGTAGTGGCCAACTGATTCATCCCACCATGTGGGTAGGGTGAAGGTGGAGCCCTGGGAAGCTGCCCAGCCTGCCCATGCTTGGCGCCGGCCCTGCCTAATACATTGTGCCCAGGTTTTCCTCCGTCTTCACCTCTGCGTTGACGTGACTGGGACATTGCAGTGATTTCGATGTGGATGGGTGACCCCGATGAGGAGGTGTGGATTTCTAGCAAGCAGGAGATGTGTGAGTACACTGGGGGATATGTATCTGTCTCCACCAGAGTGTCTGATGTGGACAGGAACCGCATTTCAGCGCAGGAGTTGTGTGTTGTGGTTGTATGCCGAGATGTGTTATTTAAGTACCTGCTGTGTTGACCGCGGCAACGTGTTATCCGCTGGTAGTGGATCAGGTACAGCGGATGGGCTTGAAGAGCTCGATCCATAGCGGTCAGGAAAGCATGGAGGTGCCCGGGCTTCGAGTTTCGATCTCTGCAGTTGTGCTTCCGCTGTGTTCTGTTGGGCTGTTTGAGGCATTGTGATTTGTCCGGCGATCATAACGTCATTCCGCACGGTGATCTTTCTCTATTGGCTTCCTCCGCCACTGTTGCAGAAGAAAATTTCTTTTGGATCCCAAAACTCCACCGGGGAAGAGAAATGAGCTATATTTGCCCATTGTAATATGGCGCACGCGAGGACCATCGTAGGAGTGCGAAAAAAGGACGTTTTCCACCAGCACAGCAGATGTACCAAACACCGCCATCCTAATGATCCCCTTTGTTAGTTGTATCTGCGCAGCATTAGAGACAAGTTAGATAGTCTGTCTACTATGTTCTGTAGGGTGTTGGCCTGTCCTGGGATAGAAAAAAAAAAGAAGCAAAAACAGGAGTAGGCCAATTAACCCAGGTGAGACCGGGCAAAATGTTTAGCAAACAACATTGTCTCAACTGGAAATCATTAGAAGAGAACAATTTAAAATAGTAATATAAATCACATAGGGTGGAAGGGAGACCACAAGGGGAGGGGTCAGATGAAACAATTATATTTGAAAGTAGTGATAACAACACTACAATACAATTCAATATACAGGTGACCATACCACTCAAGTGAGCACTGGACGTGCTGGTGATAGTTAACAGCGCAGTGACACAAGGGTGAAAACACAGAGTGAAACGCAGAAGTAATATGAAAAGTAAAAATGTGGTCAACAATAAAAAAATAATTATATACAATGTTGGTATTGAATTTGAAACAAATAAATTGCCCACAGGGCCAGGAGGCTCTATCTGCGTGCTTCAGAGCGACCACCAGTTGAATATTGTCAGGGTAATTGACAATTTGCACTCCAACAACCGACAACATCAGCTAGGGGGGCCATATAGCTGCCTGGTATAGTCTAGTTTTCCTAAGGTCACTGCTTTTGGTCAAACTTTGCACTGCCCTTCGCAGGCAGCCTCACACAGGGTCTTATACTTATAACGCCAAGTCTTGTCTGATGCTGCCTTTCTGTCCTTTCAGAGGCACAGAGCTGTAAAGTAATACTCCAAGTATGTGTAGGTATCTTCCCTTATTAGCAACTCTGCTAGCAGAGGACAGCAAGTACAGCCTAACATGCCAAAGCTACATCCCAACTGCCGCCCACAGAACTTCCACAACCCTGAGTTCTAACATACCTCACAAAGATGCATGATGCATTCCAAATGTGGAATGTAGCAACATTACAAGACTGCTTTATAATTGGTTCAGTGCTCCAATGACCAGTCTTCTTATGGTCATCGCTCTCCTAGCCCTCCGTGCCCTATCCGGTATGTTCACTGCTCCTGGATACACCCACTACCTGTTTGCTGAACCCATGCTTCAGGCAGAAACTGGTGTCTCATTAGAATGGTCCACTGTAATACCATATTTGTAGATTGTGACAACACAGAGTACGCCAGAATATAATCAGTAGCTTTGAGAGCAGCTTCACCCTGACAAGGCTTTTTACAAGTGTCTCCTGCCGCCAGCATGTAACTCTACCTTTCTCTAACTCTCTTTCACTCTCAATTTCACACTGTCTCTGTTCACTCTACCTCTCACTTATATATGCAAATAAATCATACTATCTCTATATACTATATCCTTCTCCCTTTCTATCACTTTCACACTCTATCTCACATAAGTTAAACACATTTCTATTACAACGCCAATAGCCCTAATTTAAAAAAAAAGTGGGACCTATTGCATTGCAAATGCTTGTTTCTCTTTTTATGTGTGCTGCATTATGCACCACACGTAGAAAGAGGAAATATCCTCAGAGGATTGTTTTTCTGCAGGAAAATGTCCATTCCTGCACAAAAACAACCCGTCTGCATAGGCGCAAGGACACCTGCATTGGCTCTAGGCAGCACATAGTGCACCAGAGCAAGGAAAGGACAGAAAGTGCCATATTATGTTAAATACAGTACATTCAGACATGTCCCTTTCATGCAGCGCAGCAAGGTGGCTTGTTGTGCTGCACTGTGCTGCTTTGCAAAGAATAATGATAAATCTGTACCTTCATTTCTTTGGAATATAAATGCAAGTGTTTCCCTTACAATCCATGTAACTGCTTTACTAGTTTTTGTTGTGTTATGATATGTTTAATTATGTGCAGTTGTTTATATTGACTTCTGATTTGAGATCTAATCCTGATTAGGGATGATTGATACCTTTAGATGAATAATAAATAAATATGTTGACGTCTAACATATTTTCCATATTTTGTGCTGAACAGATGAATAGAGTTGCTATGTTACATACCTTAGTATTGGTCGTCTCCTAATATCGCAATAAAAATGAATATGAAGTGGTGAATAAAATGCAGTCTAGTTATCACTCAGTTATCCCAGGTATTAAACAATTTATGTTATGTTGGATGGCTGTCTTGAGACTACAGTATCAATAAACTAAACATCCCTTGGGTGCAAGAGAGTTTGCTTCTGTTTGTTGGATAATAATAAAACCTTTAACCTTTGGAGCACCTCAAGTTTCATACCTCTCACCTGTGGAGCACCATAGATGCCATTCCTAATTACTACCCTGTTCAAAGTTTATATTGATCTTCTGATTGATATAGTCAAATCTTTGGTTTCTATTATGTCATAAGCCTATGACAATCAGATTATGGTGTCTGGATGATAGCTCTGCAAATTGTCATCCTTGCATGTTGGCTGTAGAGTGGCTTCTTGAGGTTAGATATCTTCCTTCCCTCGTTTCTACTCACAATCTTGTAGTAATTTTTGATAGCTCTTTATCTATTTCAGGTCATCCACATATTTCTTTCATCTTCGCCAAGACATTTGCTAGAGCCCAGCTCATGAAGGCTTGTTGAGGACCTGGCAAATTCAAACTAAGAATTCATGTATTCTAATGACCTGGATGCTGAGTCTGAGAGGAACAATTGTGCTTCCAACCTCCCCCAGCTTAATTTTCGTGTGTAGTTAAATTGAGCATCAAGGTGTTACTCATAGAAAGTAGCTTGATGTGTAGCAGTACTGATTTGCATAAGGTGGGCCTCTGTCTAGTGTGGCACGGTGGGCAAAAAAACATGGACTAGAATGCTACCCAGAACAACAGCCACTGGTTTAGACTAATTGCAAGCATTCCTGGGATCGAAGTTTGTGTGTTTTAAGTAATTGTAAATTTATTTATATAGCACTTATGACCTCTGATGAGGTTTTGAAGTGTCTTCTCGGCCAGCAGCATACTACTCTGAAACCCAGGATTAATAGTTAGAAGGTTAGTACATTTTATTTCCTTGTGCATTAGATGTATTAGGTTTGTGCTCTTGATTTCATGCATGTTTAGCAGAGTTTGGAGTACAGATAGAATGACAGGAATTAAATTGAAAGGGGGAAGTAGTATTTTTTTTATATGTAATAGTCGTGTGTGCTTGTTAGTCGGGTGGCATAGCTAGAAAGGAAGAGTTCATAGTAGTCAGAAAAGTTTGAGATGAGACAGAAGGTAAGAGGGTTGTGAAGGACTAAGGGATTTAAAAAAATAAAAAATATTTTTTTTATATATAAGCATATTGCCATTTATTCACCAAACTCTTTTAGCATAGGATTAGCAAAGTGCCATTTGTGCTGAGTTGTAAAACGTCAAAAGTCTTTTACCGGGGGGCGTGGCCAAGATGGCGGCTTGGTAGGACGTGTCCCGCGGAGGCTCCCCAGGCCCGATCCCCCACCAGGGACAGTAGCGGACCACAGCCTTGACTGAGCCGGCCACAGCGAGCAGACAGACACCCGGCAGTCCTCTGCAGCCGGGGAGCCGCAGACTGGACCTCGATCCCGAGTGCGGCGCCGTGAGGCAGTGAAACCTGGCCGCCGCCGAAAGGCGCGAACGGCCCCGTCCCGCACCCCGGCACCTGGAGGCCCGGCGGGGCCGCTCCACAGCATCGCGGGAACGGGGAAGGCGAAATCAGGACCCCCGGTGACATACGCGGGGTCCGGACAGCGAAGCTCCGAGCGAGGCGTCCCAGGGTCTGGCGGAGAGGAGGGCGGTGCCAGGCTCCCGGCCCCCAGATCTACGCAAGGCCCCGGCGTGGGCCTGGTGGTGGAAGGCACGGCCGGAGCAAGTTAACGGCCGGCGACAACAAGGAGCGAGGCCCAGGAGGCGACCGAGAGCACGAGCGACCCCAGCACCGGAGGTAGGGAGTGCGGACCCCCCCCCCCCTGCGAGGCAGCGAGAATCCACGGGGCCCGGGGGCAGGGGCGAAGAGAGAACAGTGCGCAGACCAGGGGAAGCGGGGGAGCGGCTGCGGACCTCCCCCTCCCCCCCTCCCGGCGAGAGCAGCGCCGCGGCGCACACACAGAGGCACAGACATCCATCGGACCCATATGAAGAGGGGGCCGTGACTCAGAGACACAGGAGGCCCAGAAACTACGGCGAGACTAGGCCCCTGGAACTGCTAGTGAGGGCGGTGGACCCCGAGTAGCGCAGCACGAGGCGGGAGCCGGTGGGGGACCAGGCGGTGTCTGTGGGAGCCGGGGAACGCAATCCAGCAGCATCCAACTGCGGCCCTACGGACAGTGAGGTACCGGGCCAGCCAGCCCTCGGTGCTGGGGGAGGCCCCGGCGTGGGCCCGGTGGAGGGTGCGCGGCCCTGCTGCGCCACGGGCCGGTGAAGCCGGTCGGCGCCCACAGGGGAGAGGTGAGAGGTGCTCAGGGGGAGGCCAGCGACTCACAGAGACACACACGAGGCGGCGGCACAACTGCGCCTTGGGGACGGCCCGTGGGGGCGGCAGGCCCTAGGAGGTGGTGATCCGAGCAGGCGGACTGTGGCCCAGAGTTACCAAGCGGGCATCAGGCCCTTCATCGCGAGCTGGGAGAAGCAGCAGTATAGAGGACTTGGGGATCGGCCCCAGGGACAAGCTATCGGCCCCTCTGGTTTACGGCCGGAGCACACAGGGACCCCCTGCGGACGTACCTGGAGCATCGGCCGGGCGGAGGCCTGCGGTTGGGTTCACCATGGCGAACCGCAAGGGGAACCGCAACATCTCGGAGATGCTGGGCAAGGGACCCCCCAAGCCTGACAAAAGCCCGGACAAGCCAGCGCCAACGCCCCCCCCTAAGGGGAAAGACATCCCGGTTGGCGAGACACCAGCCACCAAGGAGTTTATGGAAACCCTCTTCGCCTCCCTGAAAGAAGATATCCAAACCTTCCGGCAGGAAATGACCGGGGAGCACAAGGAACTCCGACGGGACGTCGACGAACTGGGGGAGAGAGTAGCGGCCAACGAGCTCTCGGGCCAGGCACGTAGCGAGGAAATAGAACTCCTTCGGCAGGAGATCGTCCGCCTTCATGACCAGCAAATAGATCTCCAGACCCATGCGGAGGACCTGGAGAACCGCTCCAGGCGCAATAACATCCGAGTCCGGAATGTGCCGCTTAAGGCGGAGGGGGACGACATGGCGGGATACCTGCAATCGCTCTTCCGAATGGTGCTGGGGGAAGGAGAGGACTTCGCGGTCCGTATTGACAGAGCCCACCGAGTGGGCCCGGCCCGCCGGACCCAGGGCCCCCCGCCGGACATTCTGGCCTTTCTGCCGGACTACCCTTTAAAGGAGCGCATCTTGAGGGAGGCTCGTCACAAGCAACCCCTCAGCTTCCAGGACCACAATGTGGAACTTTTTCAGGACCTGGCTGCGTCCACCCTACAAAAGCGGAGGGAGTTTAGGGTTGCCACAACTTTCCTGCGTAAAGAGGGGGTCCCGTATTCCTGGGGACACCCGTTTCGCCTGGTCTTTAGGTGGAATGGCGCCCTCCACCAGCTGCGTTCCCTACGAGACACATGCACGGTGCTAGGCATCCCCCACGAGGACCCGCTCCAGGACGACATGGCGGACCGGCAGTCCTCCGGGGCCGGGACAGGCCCCCCCGGGACGTCGAGGGACGGATGGCGGACCGTGCGGCGGGACAGACAGCGGAAGAAGCCTCTCAAGCCCGATCCAGACACGGTGGCCCTGGAACAGGCTGCAGCAATCCATGAAGTATCCAAAGACACAGGCGCAGCCTCCTAAGTGGATCCTGGTGAAGGTCGACATCAGCTAAGTTTTGGCTACTGGTTGGGGGGGTGTCGGGGGGCCACGAGCCGCCACTGCCACACACCCACTCATTGACTCATCTACCACAGGCCTAGACTGTCTCATGATTGGCCTGGGACTACGTTCACCAGTTGGGGGGGGAGGGAGGAGGGGGAATGTTGGGGGGGGAGTTGGGGCTTGGGAGGATGGGAGGGGGGGAGCTCGGTGTGTTCACTATCGATTGGCATCTGGTACCAGAGGTTGGGCTGGCTGGAGGATTGGGTCACGGCGGGAGAGACGCACGCATACTTATGGCTGCTGACAGCATAAGTATCCTCTCACTCAATGTCAAGGGACTCAATAACCCCATCAAAAGGAGGGCAGTCATCTCTTTCCTTGAGCGTTCTGGGGCTGAATTATGTCTGTTACAGGAAACGCATCTGTTGGCGAAAGATTGGCACCGTATGAAAGCTAGGGCCTTCCCCCACCAATTCTACTCCGCGACCAGCGAAAAGAAAGCGGGTGTAGCTATACTAGTGGCCAGACACTTCAAAGGGCGGGTTGGGAGTAAGGTGGCTGAAATCAAGGGCAGGCTCCTGGCACACACGATACACGTAGGTACCTCTTCCTTCACGCTAGGCTCCATTTATGCACCCAACACCAAACAGGAGGTTTTCCTGAAAGGTGCGCTGTCTGAAGCGCTTTCGGGCGATATGAGGCTGGTACTGGTGGGAGGGGACTTGAACCTGGTCATGGATAATGAGAAGGATAGGTCCGGGAAGAGGTTTGGGGACTCCGGAGCGCTGTCGGCGACAGGGAAGCAGTGGTTAGGGGACAGGGGGCTGACTGACATCTGGCGGGACAAACATCACACTGCCCCGGGATACACCTTTTACTCTCATGTGCACCACACATATGCTAGAATAGACCACTTCCTGGGTTCGACTGACATAATACCCATGGTTCGGGACATTGACATTACACCGGCGGCACTTTCAGACCACGACGCGGTGACCCTTCAACTAACCGTCCCGCGCACTCCTCCACGTAGGGGCAAGTGGCGACTCAGGGAAAGTTTACTGGCCCGCAAGGGAGTTGTGCAGCAACTGTCCCAAAGCATCACCACTTATTTGGACCAGAACGACACGGGAGAGGTAACCCAGGCGACACTATGGGGGGCACTCAAGGCGGTCATTAGGGGCGAAATCATAGCGATCGCCGCGGCAGAAAATAAGGAGCGAAAAGATCGGAGACGGGACCTGGAGACGCAGGTGTTAGAACTGGAGCGGGTTCACAGCCGGACGGGAGCCCCCCGGATTTGGCGCAAGCTGAAAGCGGTCAGGGCGCAACTGGCGAGTCTAGACCTAGATAGGGCGGAATACGCGGCGCTCCGCCTCCGCCACACGTACTACGTGGGGGGAGACAAGACGGGCCGCCTGCTGGCTAGCAAACTCAAGGCCAAAACCGTCCGCTCCCAGATCCCTGTGATACGCGGAGACGGTGGCGGCGAGGTCCGAGAGGATGACGGCATAGCGGAGGCATTCCGGACTTTCTATGAGCAGCTATATGCCGCCGATCGGACCGTGGGGGAGGAGGCGGGGAAGACCTACCTGGAGTCCATGGAGGTCACCGCCCTTAATGACGTGAACTCCGCCGCGCTGGATGCTCCCTTCCGCCTGGAAGAGGTCATAGCGGCCATTGCCCGTCTTAAACCCCTGAAGGCTCCGGGCCCGGACGGCTTCTCCTCGGGCTTTTATAAAACCTTCTGCCCCCTCCTGGCGCCAGTCCTTACAAAGCTATTCAACTCATTCGAGGGCCAGGGCTCAATCCCGAGGGGGATGTTGGAGGCTGAGGTCGTGGTCCTTCCGAAACCGGGCAAAGACCCCTCACGCTGTGCTGCGTATAGGCCGATTTCGCTCCTCAACGTGGACCTTAAGCTCTTCACGGGCATCCTGGCCTCCCGGCTGGGCCCGTGCCTGCCAGGCGTTATCGACCCTGACCAAGCGGGCTTCGTCCCCTCCAGGCAATGCGCGGATAACACAAAGCGCATCATGCATGTCATAGACAAAGCGTACGCCAACGCCTCGGACGCAGCACTGCTCTCGGTGGACGCCGAGAAGGCGTTCGACAGGGTGGATTGGGGGTTCCTGGAACAGACGCTGGCCAAATTCGGAGTGGGTCCGCGATTCCGCTCCTGGGTGGCGGGATGCTACACGTCCCCGAAGGCGACCATCAAAGTCAACGGGGTCAGCTCTAAGCCATTCGACATCCAGAGAGGCACGCGGCAGGGCTGCCCACTCTCGCCGCTCCTGTTCGCCCTTTATATCGAGCCATTTGCCCAGCGGGTTCGGGACAACCGTGCCATAACCGGGATCAGGTTTGGAGGAGTGGAGCAAACCATCAGCCTCTACGCGGACGACATTCTGGTGGCGGTGGATAACCCTCGGGTCTCTCTGCCGGCCTTCCTCTCGGAAATGACCGCGTTCGGGGCAGTGTCGGGCTTCAAAATGAATATCCAGAAGTCCGTCGTCCTGCCGCTCGGTAGCAACACCCGACCGGCTAACAGGGCTTCGTTGCACATAGGAGGGCTGGAGGTCAGCACCACCGTGCAGTACCTGGGGATAGACCTGACGCCGTCAACCGTTCAAACGGTCGACCTTAACTACACCAGGCTGCTGTCGCGAGTTCAGGGGGACATTGCGAGGTGGAAGCAACAGCCGCTTTCGTGGCTGGGCCGGGTGGCGGCCATAAAAATGTCCCTGTTGCCTAAGATCCTTTATGTATTCCAGACCATCCCGGTCACTCCCCCACTGGGGATGCTGAAGAAACTACAGGATGCCCTGCATCACTATATATGGGCGAATAAAAGGTCCAGACTGCGGCGCGACCTGGCCACGAGGACGACAGCGGAGGGGGGTCTGGGGGTTCCGGACCTCAAGCGCTACTTCCACGCGGCTCAGCTTAGATTCCTACTGGAGTGGTCCCGACCGACTTCGGAGAAACACTGGTTGTTCCAGGACAGAGCCATGGCAGGCCTGCCCCTCTGGAAGGTTCCCTATTTGGCGCGCCCAGACAGACCACAGTACCTCAAAAGATCTCCTATCACCAGGACCCTTTTGCAAGTGTGGGATGCTACCGCGGTCCCTAGGGGCCTGACGACCTTTCCCTCCCCCATGACGCCTCTGCTGGACAATCCGGCGTTCCCCCCTGGCAGCTCCCCGAGCTCATTCCCACAATGGCGACAATCCGAATGTCGCTCCGCGGGCCACCTCTTCGACACGGAGGGCTTCATGACATGGGACGCCGTGACAGCACACTACTCATTGGATAAGCCACTCCGCTACCAGTACTTCCAGCTTAGGCACTGGCTAACGCACGCTGACGTGGCGCCTTTGGTTGGACGCCCCCTCACCCCCTATGAGCGTTGGATTGTGACCAAGACATCGGACACAAGGTCTATCACAGAGCTGTATCAGATGCTGTCCCCGCCCCCCCCTTCGGAGAAATCTGCTGGGCAGAGGCGCTGGGAGAGGGAACTGGGACGCGCTCTTTCAGCTAAAGAATGGCGAGCCGTATACCACCGTGCTCATCACACGGCCAGGAATACCGCTAGCAGGGAGGCGGCGGTCAAGATCGCCTACTACTGGCACTTGACCCCTGAGCGTCTGCATCAGGGGAATCCGAGCAAAGACCCTAAATGTTGGAGAGGGTGCGGGCACACGGGGACCATGCTACACATCTTGTGGGACTGTACCGAGGTACAGGAATATTGGACAGCGGTACTTAAGGACATAGACACTCACTTTGACACCGACATTCCACGATTCCCAGCTTATGCTGTTCTCGGACTGCCGAACGACCTGACGTTCCCCCTCAAGTCCATGAGGGGAAAACAGATGGGACTGGCAATGGGGGCAGCGACGCAGCACATCTTATCACTCTGGGGGTCCACCAGGCAGCCCACACACACGGGGTGGTTACATCGGTTATGGTACATCATGGGGATGGAGAGGATACAGGCCTCGCTTACTCAGTCCTCCGACACCTTCAGGGCAACATGGCAACCACTTATCTCTCTACTCTCCCAAGAATTCACGGAGCTCACCTGCCCGAGGTATCTCCGGGTCCTGAAACTGGCGGAGGGGTTTAGAGATGAAAAGACCAGAGCGGAACATAAAGTCTAGCCTCTACACAGTACAACCGACCTTAGGCGCTACAGGGAACACACCGGGCGGGAGGAGGGAGGTTGGGGGGGTTGGTGAGGGGGTGGGATACCGTTGGGGTTGGGCGGGAGGGGGGGCCTGTTGGGGAGTTGGTGGAAAAGAGTTCGGATGGCCGCAGGGGGGCATGTCCCTCCGCCAAGCAAGCATACTAGGGCGCCCGGACTTGCCTCACTTTATGGACACTCAGAGGGGTGCGCTGCTGGGACGGGGACGGGCGCCTAGACATAGCTTTTTGTTTCTTCATATACTGTATGTATAACATTGCTTTGTGGAACTCAATAAAAATATATTTGATCAAAAAAAAAAAAGTCTTTTACCACTCCAGGCACAGTATTGCAGCTTTAGATTGGTAAAATACCATCGAAACAAACCTGGAATGCATAAAACATACCCTGATAAGTGTTTTGCTCTCATTAGAGCTATTCAGCGAGGTATAGCTTTATCCAGACACAAGGAATTACACAAAACAATACCCTTTCAGGCTTGAAGTACCAAATAAATTATTCAAAATAAGCAGCAGAGAACTCAGGGTAGTTCCCAAATTTAGGTGGAGGGCAGCTCTACAACGCACCCTGCAACACCTGTGACACTCTGAATCTGTTCATCTCAAATGTCCTATGCCTAAAGATATTGCAATATGAATGTCAAAAGGCTTTGTCCCTTTCTTGTTCTGCGTGGATAGTACCGTATATATATATATATATATATATATATATATATATATATATATTTTTTTTTTTTTTCAATACAATGATGACGCGGCACACTTCTTGGTGGTTTAAAGATGGTTTATTCAATTCGCAAAACTCATACGCGTTTCGAACCGTAGTCCTTGTTCACGGCAGTGTTCTACAAGTGTCCCTTTTCTGTTTATACCTGTGCACTGTTTGTATTTCAGTGGTGCATTCTGGGTTATGTGGTTCTTATTACAACCAACTTTATTGTACCATTGCGATTTAAGCTCTAGTTATATGAATGTAGTGGGTGCAGTAAATGGGGATAGAGTTGGGTTACTACACACGCTGCGCTCTGCTAAAGTTAGAAGGGCGCGCTTAAACAAGTTCATGGAAGCACCATGAACTACTGCCAGTCATGCTGTAGCTTTGTGATTGGCTTTGTGAGTAACTAGCGATTAAGTGTCTGTATCTATTTCTATGGCTGAGTACCCTGGGCCCCCACTTTTTCCACCCACCCATTCCAAAACGTTTTTATATTTTGTACTGGTACATTGCCCTTCAATATTGTGCAAATTGTTTTACAGCAGTTGCCATCACATTTGTTAACTTTCATCTTTTGTCTTTTATCTTGTATCTTATCAGTCACAGTTTTTTCAAGGGGTGATGGGTAAATTTATTGTTCAATTGTCTTCATTTCTCATAAGTGGACGTGCATCTCTTCGTCCCCATTCAAACCTAGCGGGAGTTTGGTTTTGAATCCTGGTTTCCTCTCCCACCACCCCATCATGATGGGGTGGTGGGAGAGGAACGTGGCTTGGCGAGAGGAAAATGACCAACATATGGCAAAAGTAGCACTGTGGCTACGCTTCATTGATGACTTGTTCCTATTGTGGGCATGGCTTGGCAGTTCGGGCTGGACTGTTCCCATGAGGCACAGGGTCAGACTGATTTGAATATAGCCATGTCTGAACTGGGGTGGCAGAGTGGGCTAAAGAACAGTGATGGCTCAAACCCAGATCTTTTGACTGAGTGTGAGTGTTTGATTGGTTCAGATGCTCAGTCCATCACCACCCCCTTTTGTACCGCTTTGGCCGCCATAAGTGTGGCAGGGTATGCTCAGACGTGAGTCCCTTGCTCACTTTGCCACTGGATTCAAGCAAGCCGGGCTGAAGACGGCTGTAATGCCAGAAACCGGTCCTCGGAAGCTTGTTTCCGGTCCAGGGAAGGCATGGCTTGGCAGTTCGCGCTGGACTGTTCCCATGAGGCATAGGGTCAGACTGATTTGCATATAGCCATGTCTGAACTGGGGTGCCAGAGTGGGCTAAAGAACGGTGATGGCTCAAACCCAGATCTTTTGACTGGGTGTGAGTGTTTGATTGGTTCAGATGCTCCGTCCACCACCACCCCCTTTTGTACCTATTGTGGAAAGGCACAGAGCCAGAGTTTCAAACCTTTTTCAATATCTTGAACATCAATGATGTCGGACTTAAATTTACATGCACAGTAAGTGCCAAGGAAGTAGAATACTTAGACATCAAGGTCTATGTGAATAACAACAAAATAGAAACCACCACACATAGAAAGAAAACAGCAACCAATAGAATTCTACATGGCCTAAGCTTTCACCATCAAAAATTGAAAAAAAGCATACCATATGGTGAGTTTCTTCGCATGAAGAGAAATTGTTCTAACAGCGAAGAAATGGAGAAAAAATTTGAAAATACAAGAACCAGATTCCTAGAAAGAGGATACAAATATACTGATATCAAGATGGGTGAAACCAAAGCAAGGAATAAAAGAAGAGCAGACACATTAAAAAGAAAGGAAGAAAAGGGATAGGAAAACAACATGGAATTAACTGAAAATCAGACTCAAGATGCCTCTGAAGTAGGAGAACAACCACGAATGGTAATAACTTTCACGAAAGAAAGTTACAAGATTCAGAAAATATTATTGAAATATTGGCATATACTTCAAAAGGACCCAGATATAGGAGCAAACATTGGAGAACGACCGCTTGTATCATATCGAAGAGCATCGAATCTCTCTGACCATCTAGTGCAAAGTCATTTTGAAATACGCAAACCGGAGAGTTGGTTAGAAAAAAGAAGCAAAGGTTTCACAAGGTGTATGACATGCAATGCTTGCAAAATAGGACGCAATATGAAAAACTTGCAAGACCCAAATGGAAAAAAAATTGAAATCAGAACTAACATAACTTGTGAATCCTCCTTTGTGGTCTACATGTTAGAATGCCGCTGCGGAAAGCAATATATCGGCAGCACGATATGCCCCATAAAGAAGCGTATACTAGAGCATATCCGGGCAATCCAAAATGGAGACCTAACATATGCTATGGCCAAACACATCAGGATCCATTCAGTTAAAACCTGGCAAGACATAAAATACTCAGGACTTGCAAGTGTTCAACAACATGAAAGAGGAGGAAATCGACTGCAAAAACTAAGAAGACTTGAATCAAAGCTGATTATAAGATTCAAAACCAAACTCCCGCTAGGTTTGAACGGGGACGAAGAGATGCACGTCCACTTATGAGAAATGAAGACAATTGAACAATAAATTTACCCATCACCCCTTGAAAAAACTGTGACTGATAAGATACAAGATAAAAGACAAAAGATGAAAGTTAACAAATGTGATGGCAGCTGCTGTAAAAAATTGCACAATATTGAAGGGCAATGTACCAGTACAAAATATAAAAAAGTTTTGGAATGGGTGGGTGGAAAAAGTGGGGTCCCAGGGTACTCAGCCCTAGAAATAGATACAGACACTTGTGGGGTCCATTTGGATGGCTCGGTAGGATCGAGACACAAGAGGTGGCAAAAACAAAGGGGGAAATGACCAAAAGGGGCAGGGTAGACCCCCCTGACCCCCTAGGTTTGATGTGGGGGCCATAAAAGGGCCACGCGGGGCAAGCGCCCGGTACGCGCACCGGGGAGCGTACCATGGGGAAAACCCATTGAAACAGTAAAATAATAATTTAAAGTGCTTAGAGGTAGGGTAGCTCTGAATAGAGTTGTTGTGTTGTGTGGGTGATTTAAGTACCAACATGTAGTTACCAATGCAGAGTCTTAAATTCAATGTACACCGTCTCCTCTGTAGATATCTTGCATGTTGTTACAGAAGTTATTGTGGTATATGGAATCCATACCATAGTCTGTCGGGAAAGCAGAAACAGATCCTTTAAGGACTCCCTGAGAAGGCCTTGGGGATCATGGGTAGTCTACCCTGCTCCCTTATGATGTTTTCAAGTATTACATTTTACTCTCTTCTGAATCTACACAAAATTGGCGGTGATATGGTGCATTAGAGACAGAGAGTGAGAGAAAGGAGGCAGGAGATGAAAAAGAGATGTGAAAAACACATTGGAGATAATATAGTGGGAGAAAGGAAGTAACTATGAGCAAACTTACTTACTATGTAACACAAAACAGTTGCACAGTATACTGTAAGTCTCAGTTTATATTATAATCATTTTGGTAGTATTTCATGAATTACATATAAAAATGAATAATGTCTCGAACAATTTTTAATTATTAAATATAAATTTATTGTTGAGATTGTTCATAATTTAATAACACTTCTAACATTACATCATCCGGAATGTCCTCCAAATTTTCATTACATGATTCAAATGATTCAAGACAGTCAATTAGTTGTTGATCCTCAGACTCATCCATGAAATCCAAGTCTTCGTTAAGAATATCATTATCCATAATTTCAAAAGAAATTGTATTGCTCTCCTCTTTACCTTCCATTTTTTTGCTGTAAATTGCATAAAAAATAACTATATCAGTAGAGTTAGGGCACTGTTGGGTTTAAGTTCAGACAGGTACTTCTGAATTTTTAACAGTGAAGTTATCTTTGGGCAGTGTATGGTATCAGGCAGGAAGTAGAAATATAAAAAAGTGCATGTGATGAAGCCTAAGTAAATTCATAATTATACCAGAGAAGCCTAACTCAATCCATAACTATAACAGAGAAGCCTATCTCAATCTATAACTATAACAGAGGGACAGTAAAAAACTATCAGAAAACGTTTTTCCAATTTAAGTTAAAGTGCAGAACATAGTTGCCCGTACAAATTAACAACTTACCTTTCATAAAGGAGTTGATGTTTTCAGAGGAAATCTTTTATAAATGTACCTCAGGTAGTACTAGTCAAAATGGCCGTGATTCCCTCTCATTTTTAATATATATTCATGTCTATAACCAATGAAATGTCAGCACATAAAAATACTGTCATGCCTGTTTACATGGAGCGGATTCCGTGTTAACAACGAACGATGTGGTTGGCGAAACAGACGTGGTTGGCAATAACGCCCCATCCGACGGCGGGAGTACTGCGCATGCGCAGGATGATTCTCTGGGCATTTAGGTCCGCCTCACTAGCCCGGAAGCGCTTCGCGATTAGCTAGTGTTCCTGATTCGTTCCGGGTCACGGGTGACACGTCCGAGGAGTTAGTGGTTGGCGTTTTCCACCATCGGCGTTTTCGGCTGTTCGTGAGTGCCGGGATTCATTTCCCTTTGATTCTTTTGCTAGTCTGGTTGTTTTCTTATGATTATCGAGTCGGGTGGTTCGTCTCGGTTATCAGCCTTTATTGCATTATTTCGAGTGTGTTCTTTGTTTCTTAGTGGAATTAAGTAGAGTCTCTTTATGAAGACTTATACCTGTTGTAGCTCTCAGGAGTTTATTTTGCCTTTAAGCGCATAGGCGCCTGGTTCTTGTCAGCGCCCTGATATTGTTTTGGAGACTTTCTTTCCTTGTGGCATTTAACAAGGATTTGGACATTATTGGTTATTCTTTAGCGTATCCTCTGATGCTAAGAGGTACATTGCAAATACAACGCTATAGTATTTATAACCTAGATATCTCCTGGCTATACCTAATATTCTGTGATCTTATCTCTAGGTACAATAATAGGAAGATCAAGACTTTCCTTATCCCAGGGGACAGAGCTTATATACACAACTTCCCATAGGTATACTATACACATAGCCAGTGTTAAAACACTCATGTTTAGGAAACTGGGAATAGAACTATATTAATCATTTGCTTTGTCTTATAGATACAGTTCTGGTGAAGCAGAAACCTGTCCTGTTAAGACGAGTGCAGACTGCAGTGTCTTCCCCTCCTTTCCTTGTTGTGTTCCCCTGTTTTCCCCAAGTCATCGCTTATGTGTTAGTGATCATTCCTAACACTGAGAGGTGATAAGGGGCGAGACTGAGGGCTGGGCATCAGGCTCCGTGGCACTCCTGCGACAATTGGAAGCAAGCACGACAAATACAAAATGAAAGTAACATTTTCATTGGTTGCAAATTCTAACACTTTCATATGTGTTTTAGTCATGTAATTTACCTCAGGATATTTAGACAGGGCTACAGGCCAAATGGCTCAATGGAATTCGACAAAATTTGGGAAAATGGTAGGGACTGGTATGTAGTAGGGCCTATTCTATATTTGGTGAAAATCTCTACAGAGCTTTTTATGTTAATTAACTTTTAAACATTTTTGGGAGCGCTTACCGGTGAGCGCCCTGGTATGCGTACCCGTAGCGCTACGGAAGTCCTCCATCTTGTGTTTCGGAAGAATTGAGACACAAGATGGAGGACAAAAAACATTGGGAATGGGTAAAAGGGGGCACGGTAGACACCCCCTGACCCCTTAGGTTTTCTGAGGGGGGCTTAGGAGGCCCATATAGGCCCAAATTTTTTTATTTTTTTTTATTTTTCGCGGGGGGAGCGCCCGGTACGTGTACCGGGGAGCGTACCGGGGAGCGTACTTTGGTGAAAAACAGTGAAAAAAGTTAGAGTAAAGTAATCATTTTGAGTGATCAGAGGTAGGGTAGCCCTGAAAAGAGCTTTTGGGTTCTGTGGCTGATTTAGGTACCTACAAGTAGGTTCCAATGCACAGTCTTAAATTTAGGAGGAATATTCTATTCCCCTCATCTGAGAAGTGCACACCATCTCCTCTGTAGATATCTTGCATGTTGTAACGCAAGTTGTTGTTGTATATTGAACCCATTCCATAGTCTCTCATGTAAGCAGAAACAGATTTATTCACATGTTTCCGTGCTTTCTCAAATTGTGGACAAAATTGGTTGGACCACTTCCATTTCTGTCTTTGGCATATATTGGAATATACCAAGGCAGTTTGTGCAAAAAGTGTCATCAATTGCCCAAAGGTGTCCTTTAAAACCATTTCCAGACCTACCCCAGTCAAAGTGCCTAGGTCATTTCCACCACAGTGCAAAATTATGAGGTCAGGGTGTGGCAGATGGTAAAAGGTTTTCACCAAGGTATCAATTGATGACATTTCAATCCTGTCTGGCCAATGCACTTGATGTCTACATTTGGTAAATCAAGGTTGTGAAAATTTCTGATAGCTGCATACCTTTGAGCCTAGTGGATGTAGCTGTGTCCAATAATCCAGACAGAATACATGGTGAGAGGAGGTTCTGGTGCAGTCAGATGAAGTGTAGGAATGAAATGGCAGTTGGAACAGTAGGAGTTTGCAAAACAAAATGTGGAGTTTCAGTGCTCTTGAATCACAAGCAAAGATTGGTGGATTCAGATAGTTGAAAACTGAAAGTTAGGGTGCATGCTTCTGTTCTGTGAAAGAAGTAATTTGAATGGCTAAGAAAAAGTCATTTAAAGAAACATAGCACTGGATAAGCTGGTGTATTGAGAGGTCAAAAACAATGTTATCCCGGTGCACTCTGTTTTCTAAAAGGTTTTGACTGAAGTCTTAGGGTGGTGCTCAAGTCGTCGCGCGTAGTCTAAGCGCGCCTTCAAATATCAGCGAGTGTTGAGGGTAGAGCACACTATCCTCAAGGCTGAGCACTCTTTAACAAAGAAAACTTGTTTCTACTCCAACTCTTTCGTTTGTAAATTCATCAAATTTATTGACGTGGTTCAAATCATGGAAAACGTTGTATGTTCATAAGCAAAAATTCATAACGAACATAATTCCATTCTCATGTAATCATAATCATAAACTGATTTTCGGGGAAGCTTTCATTCACCCAATGCATTTCGGGTCCACAACAATATGACCCTTCGTCAGGGGTCTGAAAATTAAGCGCAAACAGGACCAAATTAGTCACTCATGTAATATACTGAGGCATTAAACAACGTGATTTCAAACATTCGTCAAGTGATAACTACATCACAAATTAAACTGTACTTCCCAAACATTTAGAGTCGTCTAGCGGCTATGTATAACATTGCCAACTGCAACTAAAGAAGTGCGTTAGAACACAAACATTTTATCACTTACGAGTAACGGGACGCAGCAGCGTCTTCACAGTTGAGATTCGAATTCCGCAAATGTGAACGGAAGAATAAGTCACGAGATTTAAATCACATGATCGGGCCTGTGACCAATGACGGCCCAGTGTCTCCGATCGTGTGAGAAAACTTTTTACATACGATAGCGAGGTTTGAATCTCAAAACTTTATCGCCTTTTGTTTGACTAAACAACGATCACCAAACAATTCAATTATCGAAATACTGTGAGCTGTACGGGGATCAGAAAGTGTCAGAAGTCAATGCTAAAGTTACAAATCATAAAAAACATGCGTGTTCAATCCGATCATTAAGCCCAAAGGGCTGGGTTGAATTCAGTTTTTTTTATCCAGTGAAATTCTGCCCTTATTGAGAGGTCAAACATCCTTGCTGAGTTCATTTGCAACATTGTAGAATAAACTTTTAAACCTGAGAGTTCAGTGAGGAGGGAGTTGCTATGGTAACTGGTAGAAAGGGCTGAGGGGGGGAAGGGTGTTGGTTTGAAAATAGAGAGGCAAGAGTTTTAATTGGTTAACATGAGGGATATGTGTGTAGATTTAGAGGTTTTCTGTGCCATTCATGGTTGCAGTTCCTGGAGTACATACCTTTTGCTCTGTTAAAGAAATATTGGTGTGTGTGTCTGACACTGTTCTCAATCTCCCAAAGCATTTGTAAAGAGAGTAATGATTCATTTAATATAGATAGAGACTTGTATACTCTATGGAGAACATTTGGAAGCAAAATGTGTTTTTTTAATGTGACTTTCTTCATGTTTTTTGAACATGCTTGATAAAAAGTTGTTGCTGGAAAGAGGAATTGTATTTTGTAAAAATGTGAAGTTTCAGTAGTGACCTGGAATGCTTGTACATATGACCTGCGCTTTGTTTCTAAAATGTTATTTAAAAAACGATTTTGGGGCAAATTAATGGCTTTTACATTTTTGAGAAGGAATAATTAGTGTCTGCATGATTAAATAAATATATTTGAACCTTTCACAATCATGTCACCTGTGTTACCTCAGATTAGGAAGCACATTGAGCTTCTTTGCTGTTGGTTTGTGTCATGTTTTTTGATAATGCTTGGTATCAACATTTGCAAGATAGAGGATTTGTATTTTGTGAAATAGTGAGGTTTCACTAGTGAAAATGAATGCTTGTACATAGGATCTGCGCACTATTTCTTAAATGTTATTTAATAAACGATTTTGGGGCAAATGAATGGCTTTTACATTTTTGAGAAGGAATAAATAGTGTCTGCATGATTAAATAAATATATTTGAACCTTTCACAATCATGTCATTTAATGTGTCTTTCTTCATGTTTTTTGAACATGCTTGATAAAAAGTTGTTGCTGGAAAGAGGAATTGTATGTGAAGTTTCAGTAGTGACCTGGAATGCTTGTACATATGACCTGCGCTTTGTTTCTAAAATGTTATTTAAAAAACGATTTTGGGGCAAATGAATGGCTTTTACATTTTTGAGAAGGAATAAATAGTGTATTGCGTATAATTGATGGTAACAGGGTGCAGATGAGGTGAGGTGTGTCCAGGGGTGTAGATGAGCTGAGGCCTGTCTAGGGGTGCAGATGAGGTGAGGTTTGTTCAGGGTTGCAGATGAGGTGAGGATTGTCCAGGGGTGCAGAGGAGGTGAGGCCTGTGTTCAAGAGTGTAGTGGGAGAGAAGCCTGTCCAGGGGTGCAAAGGAGGTGAGGCCTGTGTCTAAGAGTGCAGTGGGGGAGAGGCTTCATGAAGTCCATTCCACTGCCCTCTTAGACACAGGCCTCAACACCTCTGCTCCCCTGGACAGGCCTCACCTCATCTGCACTCCTGCTTAGGCCTCACCTTATCTGCATCCTGTTACCATCAATTATACCCAATACATTGAGGCCTGTCAAGGGTGCACGGAGGAGGTGAGGATTGTTCAAGGGTCAGAGGAGGTGAGTCCTGTCCAATGCATCTTCGACACAGGCCTTATCTCCTCTGCACCCCTGGACAGGCCTCACCTCATGTGCACAATGTACTTACTAATCTGAGAAAACACAGGTGACATGATTGTGAAAGGTTCAAATATATCTATTTAATCTTGCGGACACTATTCATTCCTTCTCAAAAATGTAAAAGCTATTCATTTGCCCCAAAATCATTTTTCCAATGACATTCAAGAAACAGAGCGCTCGTCCTATGTACAAGCATTTGATTTGTAAGCATATTGTGCAGATGAGGTGAGGCTTGTCCAGGGGTGCAGAGGAGGTAAGTCCTGTCCACAGCACTGTTGGACACAGGTCTTATCTCCTCTGCACCCTTGGACAGGCCTCACCTCATCTGCACAATCTGTTTACTAATCTGAGGAAACACAGGTGACATGATTGTGAAATGTGCTAATATATTTTTTTAATCATGCAGATACTATCTAATCCTTGTCAATAATGTAAAACCAATTCATGTGCCCGAAATCTTTTTTTAAATAACATTTACAAATTAGAGCACAGGTCATATGTATAAGCATTACACTACCGAAATCTCACTCATTTACAAAATACAATTCCTTTATGCAACAACATTTCTTTACCAAGCATTATCAACAATGTATTAGTCTCTATTATATTCTCTTCCTGACTTACTCTATTTTTCCACCTGTCCCCTTCTAACACCCTCTCTCTGACTTATTCCTTTTTACATCCTGACTCTGTGTTACACTCTCTTACACTCTCTCTTTGACTTACTTTCTCTTACACCCTGTCTGTAATTTATTCCCTCTCTCTCTTTTTTACAGCAATTTGTAAGTCATACTTTCTCTTACATCCTCTTCCTGATTTACTCCGTCTTACAACCTTTCTCTTTGTAACATTCTCTCCCAGACTTACTCCCTATTACACCTTTTGTCTGTTTTACACCCTCTCTCCCTCTTTATGACTTTTTTATTCTCTTCCTCTCTTCGTGTTACACCCTCTGTCTGATTTACTCCTTGTTACATGCTCTCTCTGATTTACTTCCTCTTACACCCTCTCTCAAAGTCACTATCTCTCGCTCCCTTTTACAGCCTCTCTGTGTTTTAGTCTCTTTTACATCCTCTCTCATTCTAATACCCTCTCTCTATCTTACATCCTCTTACACCCTTTCCCTATCTTCCACCCTGTTACATCCTTTTTCTGACTTACTCCCTTTCTCCCTTTCTTTGACCTACTCCCTCTCCCTATTACATCCTTTCTCTGTCTTACAACATATTATACACTCTCTCTATCTTACTCCTTCTCTATGTTTTACTCCCTCTACTTGTTTCTTTGTCTGACTCTCTCTGTCTCTTTGTGTTACTCCCTCTAGCTCTTTTTCTCTGTCTTACTCCTAGTTACATAGTTGCTGTGGTATAAACGTAGATATGTTGTAAACTAGTGTTTATATCATTTGCTTATTGTCATTGCTTTGTTGTTTGGTAATAGTGGTGTATAATGTGTTTTATTTTTTTTGTTTACCACAGATTGAAAACAAGATTTCAACAGTAAGGAAATATGCCGTCAAGGCAGAGGAGAAGGAAAGATGCCAAGCGGAAAAAATCAAAAACAGCAACAGAATTAAAGCACTCGTCTACAACAAATACTTCAAAAAACAGGAAAAAAGCTCCTGGTAAGACAACTAAGTCTTTCTTTCGGAACATATGTAGATCAAAAAAAATGTTGATGAGATCAGAATATACAGAAGGAGAGAGCAAATTTGAAAAGGAAGGAGAGGCCCCCCAAAAATGTTACTACTGGAGCAGGAGAGAATAATATGTATAGGAATAGAAGGCAAAACCAATTTAGGGACATTCGTAAACGAATGTTTCGCAATAGGGTGGTTTTAAATTTGTTAAAAAATATTAAAAAAGGTAAACAGAGAGCTGCTTTTTATAAGAAAAAGAAAAGTGTAGAGAAGATTGTTGATCAGGCTTTTGAACTTAAGAAAAAATTATTTATTTTAGTAATCAATAGAATTAGGACACTTAACAAAACAATTGATGTTTTCAAATGAAAGAGTCGATGCAAAAGAGTAATTAATCGGACTAATTTTTGTAAAGTTTTTTCTGGAGAATGGATGCATAGTTCAAGTTGTGAGCCATTTTTTAATGAGGAGAGTTACTTTCAGGAGAATGATTTGGTGCATGCAGTTGACACCAGTGGTCGAGCATATGAGGTGAAAGACGGTTGTCCGATTGAAAAAGAGAAACTTGTGTCTATAAATGCAGAAGAGGTGTTAACTGATGAAGTTTTAGGGAGACGTACTAAGGGTCCAGTGTACACTCGGAAGTGTAGTAGTATTTGTAGTGTGCGACAGGAATCAATCAATTTGCTTCGTAATTTCTTACGTACATATAGTAAGAAAAGTCTAAAAGAGAAAATGAAGATGTTGCAAGACTTAGATCCTTGCAGAGTGAGAGAAAACACAGGTTTGCAAGGGCATTCACTGGCTTGTCTTTCTAGAAAAGTATGTCAGAGTGTTTTTCATTATTTTAGGATGTTAGCAGTGCATCATAACAAAATGAGGAAATTAGTGAGAATGTTGTATTATGCAAAAAGTCCAGCACTTAAGCTTAAACAGTTAAACAGTGCTCTTTTGCATGGAACTGAATTAGATGTGAAGAAGATTTGTGAAGATATTGAGATTTGTTACTTTGGTGAAAAAGAGGACAGTGTAAAAATTGACACGGTAATAGAAGGTAATGTGGAAGACAATGTACACATTTCAAGTACAGAAACGTTTGACCAGGAAATCACCAAGTTTAAGGTGAAATCAAGTGAAAGGCCTAATTTTACATGTGTGTGTTGTCAACGAACTCATTATAAGATTCAGACTAGGTTAGTTGATTTATATGCAGAAAGTGAAATGGAAAATAATACTGAATGGAAGAATTTTGCAACTTTTTTGTTGGTGGAGAATTCTTTTGATTTGAGTTCTGATCAGCGTATTTGTAAATATTGTTATAATAAATTAAATGAAAACAGAATGTCTGCTAGAGCTGTTCACAATAATCTTGAGTTGGTAGACATTCCTCCTGAATTGATGGATTTAAATACATATGAATCTATTCTGATTCAATGTGTCCATCCTTTTCAGGCTATTGTTCGCATGGAGCCTAAGATAGAAAAATTGCCTCCTTCAGATTTACAGAGAGGATTAAAGGGAAGAGTTATTTATTTGCCTCTAGATTTCAAGAAAAATATTGATACAATTGGTGTAGAGAAAGTGGAAGAGGAACCTCTGGTTGTTCTAGTTAATGGGGATCCGACAAAGAGTAAGAAAATCTGGCAAGATTAAGTGGATGTTAGGAAAGTCAAAAAGGCAACGTTGTATTTGGTCAAAAACAATGAGTACTACAAAGATGTATGTGTTGGAGTAGACGAAACAGCTGCAGAAGAAGACAGTGATTGTTCAGCCGGCCAAATTGAAAAAGTTGATGTGTCTAGAAGTGAAGAAATATATGAACATTATACTGTTCATCCTTTGCATTCCAAAGAAGTAATGGGGAATGCAATTGACTTGTTTCAAATGAAAGCAGCAAAAGGAATTCCCATTTGTGTATGGGAAGAAAGTTTGGAAGCTCGTTGTTTTCCACAGCTATTTCCAACAGGTCGAGGTGGACGATATGACGATCGACCACTTCAAATTCCAGCATCTGAATACCGGACTTTAAGATTATATGCTGAAGATCCAAGGTTTCGTCAATGCATCCCATATTTGTTTCATCTACTGTATGAAAGTGACTTGTCTGGGCTTTCTTATGCAGTAAACCATATACTGAAAAGTGGAGCACATCTGCAAAATGTTTCGGCGAGGGACTTTATGGAGAAAGTCAATCTGCAAGACAATATTTTGGAATCTCATCTAATCAATCTCATGGCATGTCAGCGTGGTACAAACGAGTATTGGTACCATCGTCATGGAGAATTGAAATGTATGCTAAGAAACTTAGGAACTCCTACATGGTTCCTCACTCTTAGCTGTGCTGAGTATGCATGGGACGACTTACTTCAATTTCTACGAGAGGCAAATGCAAACATTCAAAATATTGAATTCAAAACACCTGGAGAACTGTGTTCTTTGGATCCAGTGAATGTATGCAGATATTTCAATCATAGATTTGAAGCTATGATGTCTTTCATTACCAACAAAATAAATCCTCCCCTTGGAGAGGTTTTGGATTTCTTTTGGAGAAAGGAGTATCAAGCGAGAGGTGCTCCTCACATACATATGTTGTTATGGATTAAAGATGCACCCAAATTTGGAACAGATTCGGATGACACAGTGATGAGTTTCATTGAAGAGTATTCAACATGTGCTGTTCCGAAAACTACCGAAGAAAACAGTTTAAGGCAACAAGTTTTACGCTTTCAATCACATCGTTGTGGAAAGTACTGTCGTCGAAAATTCAGAAACAAGGACAAGTTCTACACAAAATGTCGTTTCGCATTTCCACGACCAGTGATTTCTAAAGGAAGAGTAAATAATTTGATGTCTTCTCAGCGACATACTGTTACGAGGAAATCACCCAAAAATACATACAATTTAAAAAGAAACGAATAGTCCAAGTACATCAACGACTACAACCCAGTGATTTTGTCCATGTGGAATGCTAACATGGATATTCAGTTCGTTGCTGACAACTCTATTGCTGTGGCTCGATATGTGACGTCTTACATCACAAAAAAAGAAAAGACAGAACTGAAGGAAATGTGGGAGGACATTTCACATGAAAAGAGCATAAGCAAGAAATTATACAGTTTCAGTTTGAAGATGTTATCGCATCGAGAAATTGGAGCATATGAATGTTCTGATCGGTTATCATCAGCAAGTCTCTACGCCAAGTCTAGAACAATTATTTGGGTGAGTCTAGGTCTTGCTGCAACACGAAACCGAGTTTTGAAATCTGTACAAGAAATTGAGTATTTGGCGGAGAAAGAACCAAACAGTACAGATATTTTGAAGACAAACATGTTGGATACATACTATCCAAATAGAAGTAGTCATCTTGAGAACAGTTGTTTGTATGAAGTTCTGCAAAACTATATTTATAAGAGGACCATCAGAGAAGATATCAACAATGGAATATATGCTATCATTGGGTGTGAAGGATGTCTAGTGAAGCAGAGAAAAGGCCATTTGATTAATCATCGAAAATTGAGTTGCAAAAATCCAGAGAAAAGGGAATTTTACTATTTAGCTCTTTTGCAACTCTTTAAGCCATGGCGTACAGAAGAGGAACTACTTGGAGATTTTCTCTGTTACGAAGATTCTTTTAATGCAACCAAGGATACCATAGAATGTTCTGATTTTCCAAATGATCTGCAAATGCCACAATTGCAGCAGAGATTGCTAGAGACAGTTCTCAAAACAGTCAGAGTTCTGCTTCATTGAGTCAGGATCCACTAGGAGGACCAATTATCCAAAATGAAGCTGCCACTGCCATGGATGAGGTGGAAAGAGCTATGGAGCAAGCTCAAGATGATGTAGTTAACTTAGAAGATTTGGTGAAACAACTAAACCTTGAGCAGAAACAGATACATGACGAAGTCACAGAACAGGTTGAACATGGATTCATTCATGAGAAAAAAGAGTGCTCATGTACATCATTTAAGCCTGTGCGACTGTATGTGAGTGGAGAAGCGGGAACTGGAAAAAGTTTTCTGATTAAAGCAATTGCAACTTATCTGCAGAAAAGGACTGAATCACCGCTGTCTTGTGTTGTTACTGCTCCAACTGGGCTGGCAGCACATAACATTAAAGGGATTACTTTACATCGTTTACTGATGCTACCAGTTGAGCATGATAACAAATTACAATACCACAAGCGATCTGGAGATGCTTGTTCTGAAGTTTCCAGAGTCCTGAAGAAAATGAAACTTCTTATCATTGATGAGGTAAGCATGGTCTCAAATCTAATGCTTGCTTTTGTGCATTTGAGAATGCAAGAAATTCTTAGAACAGACTATGATGTCTTATTCGGAGGAAAACACATTATTGTTTTTGGAGATCTACTGCAGTTGACTCCAGTGAAAGGACAACCAGTGTTTAAAATGCTCACGCATGAAGATACCAGGAAGTGCCTAGGAAGCATTTGAAACGTTAATATATGGTTAAATTTCAAATATGCAGAACTGCTTGAAAATATGCGGCAGGCAAAGGATGAAGATTATAAAAATATTCTACAAGATGTAAGAATCGGAAAAGTAAGTCAGCATGGGAAAGAAGCATTACATGCACGATTAATTTCAAATTTGTATCCAAATGAAAACATTCTTCCAGAGAATATTTTTAAGAAAATTACTGAGAACAAATCTGAGATATGTTTGATGCCAACTCTGCAAGAATGTTCCATCTTCAACCACAAAATGTTAAAGTTAGAAAATGAAGAGATTGTGAAACTGGAAGCTATTGATAAAATAGAGCATATGGGAGCAACAATTATTTTGTCTGAAAATTTGAAATCAAAATTGGATTCATTAGAGAAGAGTATATCTAAAATTGCTGGTTTTGAAAAGACTCTGAATGTGTGTTTAAATTGTCGTATCATTTTGAGAAGGAATTTAAATGTTGAAAGAGGTCTGGTAAATGGAGCAATGGGTCATGTTGTTGATTTTGTGAAGTACAAAAATAGAGATGGAATTGAAATTTTAAAAATTCAATTTGATGGCATTGACGAAATAGAACAAATTTGTCGTTGTTCAGCTAGATTTTTGCTTGTGAAAGACTTATATGTTCGCCGAAAACAGTTTCCTGTTTGTTTGGCATATGCGGTGACAATTCATAAATCTCAAGGTTTAAGTGTAGATAGTGCTTTGGTGAACATTGGAAGTTCTGTGTTTAAAGAGGGTATGGCATATGTGGCATTATCACGAGTCAGAACTTTATCAGGATTGTATTTGATTGAGTGAGATGAAACAAAGATTTGTGCTGATCTAGATTGTGTTAAAGAATACAATAGGTTAAGAAGAGAGTATGCTCCACATTTGCCTCAATATCCTCTGTTTGAAAAACGTGTGGTAGGCCGAAAAAGAAGAAATGAGAATAATTGCAGTGAGGTGGTAGCAAAAAGACAAAAAGTAGATGAAACTGTAATCGTAAGCAGAAAGAAAAAGGATTCTGTAGATGTTGTTGGATTTCAGTTTGAAAACAGTTCTGGTGTCAACTGCTATGCTAATGTAGTGCTTAATGTTGTTTTTTTTCTTCAAAATTTACAAGAACAGATTGTTGAAAATCGGGATCAAACATTCTGCTGTTTATTGAATCCTGTGTTTGAGAAATGTAGCAGTGATAGAGCAAAAATAGAAAGTGTTTCAGAAATTCGAAATCTTCTAGACATATGTTCTGGTCAAAATCAATTTTCACAGAATATTCAGCAGGATTGTCAGGAATTTTTAATGTATATGTTTGATGTATTGGAAGATGAAGATGTAGATATAAAAAATCTTTTTAGCCTTTCTTATCAATGGCAGCATGACTGCGACAACTGTAGTTTATCAAGTAGTACTAGAATAGACACTGAAAGATTTATATATTTGACTTTACCAGACTGCAAATCAGTGTCTTTTAATAATCTAGTTAAAGCAGCTGATCACAATATGGTGTGTACCCAATGTAAGTCTGCAATGCTGTCCACATTATTTTTACAAACTTATGGTAAATATGTCATTTTAATGTTCCAACGATGTAGACCTGATGGAAGTAAATTGTCAACTTCTATTAAAAATGTTGTGGCTTCTCAGTTATCAATATCAGGAAGAACTTTTGCAACTGTAGCTATTATTTATCATGACGGTCCTTCAACAACATCAGGGCATTACACATGCTATTTAAAATGTCGAAAAGGTTGGACTAACTGTAATGACACTCATTTGACTTTCAAACAACGTTTGCCTTTTGACTTAAAAAATTCATACCTAGTGTTTTTAGAACCAAAATTTAAGTAAAGGTAATTGCCCTATGAAGACGGGAGCAGTTAATAAAAGTTAGTTTGCTGCTTAAAATTATATTGTGAGTAAAAGTGATGAAGATAATATAAAGATTATAGTTCTCATAAAGGTATGGTAAGTGGATCGCATAGTAAGTGATATCAGTATTATAGGAAATGTTCAACATGAGAGAGCCAGAGATGGAATTATGAATATTTAAATATTGTGAAAATGTTGTTTGAGCCTTTCTTTCAGAACGTCGGGAAAACGGTAATTTTAGAGTTTGTTTTAAGTAATTTGAAAATATACTGATACATCTGACACTATTTGGCCCTAAGGAAAGGTGAAGGAATGAGCAAAGAGTTATGACTGAACAGAAGGAGTATATGAAAACATTGAAACATATTTCAGATGTTCTTGGAGTTTTTTTTCTAGAGATTCGATGAAATGGAAATTTTAGAGAACAGCAGAGTACCTTCCAACGTAAAGGACCTTCATGATGTACTATTTGGCCTAAAGGAAAGTCAGTGAATCAAAGATTAGTGTACATATGTGATTTGTAAGTTTATATGTTTTTTTTTTAAACACAATCTTTTTGATTGTGTTTTTTTTTCCCGCTGTCATATGATGAATAGTTTGAACTCACTGTTTTTTGTGAAATTCAATATGTTCTGAGAACAGCAAAAATAAACTATCTAACATGTTGTATAAATTATTCTATAGTTTGTATTGTGTAATTTATATTGTATTCCCATTGTCTCACACTCACTTTCCTTTTTCCTCTCTCTTTCAGCTCTCTTTACTCACTCACACTGCCTTTCTCTCACTCTGTTTCACACCCATTCGTTTACTGCACTTCTTTCACAATGCCTCATTTCCATTTCAACTGTCTGCATCCCCTCTCTCCCTTGCACCACTTTTCAGCTTTCAGTCTCTCTGTTTTACTTCCCTTTTCCGTCTTTTCCTCCTTTGCTCTTTTAGTAATTCCTCTTTACTCACTCACCAGTATTGTTGCACTTTATCACTATAACCCACTCTCCCTCGCTTATCTTTGTTTGCTCCTTTTTTTTTACCTCTTCTCTCTATTTTCCATTCACTACCTCTATGTCCTCAGTCCCTCACTCTCCTTGTGTTATGTTCACTTGTGTTTATCTACCTTCTATCATTTCTCTTACAACAACTTCACTGCTCCTCTCTCATCGTTCTTCACCCCATTTCTTTTAGTCCGGTTCCATTACTACCCCTCATTTCCTATCTTTCAATGTTCTTCTCTTTACTTTCATCACTGAATCAGTTTCTCTCAGTACCACTGTTTTAGTCCTCTTTTCCTCTCTTTCCTTCTTTTGCTCCCTTACTCATTTTCCTTTCCTCACTCATTGTACTCCACTTCACTCAGTCCTTCCCTTAGTTTCTTTGTCTACTAACTTCCTCACTCATTTTCCCTCAATCCTTCTATATTATCCTCTCTCCCTTCATCCCTTCACTCTATGACTCTCCTTCACCTAATCTCAGTTATCTTCCATTCCTCATTCTTCTAAATGCATCCTTAATTAGACTCCTTTACCTCTCAGTCATTATCTTTTTACTTACTCCTGTTTCCTGATTTAGTTTTGCTAACTCACATTCTTTTAGTATCTTTGTTAACTTCAGTTCATTTCTCTCTTCTTCTCTTCCTCTCTGTCAGTGAATCTATATGCCTTACTCTTAGTAATTTGCTCTCCTTCTATTTCTTTTTCCCTCTTTTTGTCCTTCTACATTACTTTATTTCCCTTTCTGTGTCCTTCACTCTTACTTTATTTCTTAATACACAGTTATGATTTTTAACCTCTTCATTTGTATCCTTTATTTTAAAATATATATTTTACTAATTATAACTTATCTTTTCTTCTCTCTTTCACAGATACAAAGTGTAGTAAAAAAATGTAATTAAAGTTACATTAATTATATGGTAAGTGTGACTAAAAAAATTTAGTTTGTCATCACCCTTTGCTTTAACCTCACTATTATTCTCTGAGCCTAACTCACTCCTGTCTCCTTACTCTGCTTCCCTCACTTATTCTTATCCTCCATGTTTACTCCCCTTTCCCTAACTCCCCTCCCACATTGAACTTATTTCAGTCCCCCTGCTTTACTTCCCTTACCCTCTGTTCCCTTCCTTTGCTCCCTCACTTATTCCCTTTCCCTTAATCATTTACTTCACTCCTGTCACTCCTTCTCTCAGTCCGTCTGTCCTCACAGTTCCTCACTTACGTTCCCTCACTCTGTCTCTCTTACCGTCGCTGTCCCCTCATTCCGTCAATACTCTTTTGTCATGCTCACTCCCTACAACTCACCCACACTCCTTCACTTACCTTTCTTTGCTGCTTCACTCACTCCCTTTCAGTCACTCCTTTCTTTACTCTCTCTCTCCTTTCTCTCTGTCACTCCCCATATCTTACCCTTATTCACTTTTATCCACCGCCTTTCACCCCTCTTTACTTACAGTCACTGCTTTTTTCTAATCCTCCCTCACTGTTTTACTATCTAATACACAGTCTCTTTGTGTTGCTCCCTCTAGCTCTGTTTCTCTTACCATCACTCTCTCTGTCCCTTTCCCTCATGCTCACTCCTTTATTCTTTTTTTTTCTTTTTTTTTTGGTGCGCGCAACGGTGCGCGCCCCGGTGCACGTACCGGTACGCGTACCCTGGAGAAAAAAGAATGACAGAGTTTTTTTAAAATGTTTTTTTTTTTTATAAATTAGAGGTAGTTCTAAAAAGAACTGTTTTTTAATTCTTTTTGTTGTTTTATATTTTTTTATTGTTTTTGTGAACATTTTTTACTTTTTTTGGCTTTTCTGAACAGTTTTATATTTTTTTGGTATTTTTTATGGGGAGAAACAAAAAACAGGGAATTGAAAACGGCTCAACTGGAGCACAAAAAAAATCAAGAAAAATTATGGTTTCCTCAGGCATTTGTGGTTATCCATAGCAACATTGATTAGTGTAATGCTTTGCTGACCATAACTAATTGTTTTGTTACAATATATACAAACAATTTTGTATTCCCCAAACTTTGTTTGTATATTTGGAATCACCTCACTTGCCTCTGGACCCGATGGAGTGGGTTCTTTGAATGTTGAGGGTCTGGATGATGATTGGGGTAGGTTTCTGCAGAGGTCCCTTACCTCTGCTGCAGAATAGTTGTTAGGGTGCAAACGCGTCATGTGCCGAATCATAGTATGATTCCCAAAGGAATATTTTTTTGTAGGGTTCCCACTGGATAGCACAGCACCACAGATGAGACAAGTCACCTTTGCAGCATTAACTTTTTTGACACCCCTTGGGATTTTGTAAAACTCCCATATGAAGTGCTCTTTTGGTTTGTATGGGGGATTGTCTTCAGGCAGGAACTGCCTTGTCTCTTCCTCCTCTTCCTCCTCCTCCTCCTCTTCTTCTTAACCACCAATGTGATTTTCTGGTGGTCTTTTTGATGGTGGTGGTGGTGGTGGTGGGGCAGATGCTCCAGCTGCTGATATGACTGTAGCCATATCTGTAAGAAAAAAGCAGGTCTTCCTCACTCAAAGAACAAAGTGAGAATGAGGAAAAAAGGTGGGGGCTTTCATCATTTGGAAAACAAAACTGTTCTGAACCAATGAAAAGTGTTATTTTCAAGTCACATGATCCGGGCTTTCATCATTTGGAAACCAAAACTGATCTGAACCAATGAAAAGTGTTATATTCAGATCACATGACCCGACGTGCTTACGCTACGTGCCCCGGTGCGTGCCCGGGGGCGCGCCCGGCGGCGCTTACGTTGCGCGATCGTATGCGCTCGGGTGCTTCCGGGTGCGCTTACGCCGTGCGTCATATGACGCATCACGCGGTTACGCGATACGTCACGATGTTGTTTTCGTTCGCGGCAATAGCGCTAACGGGGTGCTCACCGGTACGCGCCCCGGGGCGCGCCGTAACAATGCGCTCACCGGTGAGCGCATCGGTACGCGCCCGGGGAGCGCTCCAGGGCAAAAAAATAAAAAATAAAAAACATTAAAATAAAAATAGTATTACATAATTATAAAATATAAAATTCATTATAAAAAATATTACTTTTCATACCTATAGAGATTTGCTATTAAAAAACCTATGAAATTCACTGAAAAAACCATAGGTTTCACATCAGTTATAGTTAGGAATTAGCATTTAAAAAAACCTATAAAATTCACTGAAAAAACCATAGGTTTGACACCAGTTATAGTTAGCTGGAAATTTTACTCGCATAAAACCAATGAAATTCCCACGTTATAGTTAGTTGGACTCACTATAACTTGCGCGTGCAATGCACTGCTGATGACGTCACATATTACATCACTCATGACATGGTCAGTGACATCATTCATGACATCACTGATGACACCATCCTTGTGACAGAGTGACAGACCTCTTTTCACTGTAATGTAACCCTTGAAACACATATTCAAAAATAGAAATTAAAATTTTCAAAAAAATGGAGATACCCGTACCAGTTACAACAACTAATTCAATAATTCCACCATCTATATACACATCCACTCATTGACCAACAGTTCTATATAGTCACTCATACATATACTCACTTATCATATGTAGTGATACACCTATACATCCTGTTACACGCCGACAGTCATCCAAAAGATACTCTCACACATACTCACACATGGAAATAAACTATTGAACATCCATTTATTTGCATATACAGCTATAAACACACAACCACCTTACTTCTAAGGAAACTTACACATACTTACTCTCTTAAA
The DNA here is from genome assembly GCF_964261635.1 of Lissotriton helveticus. NCBI lineage: Eukaryota > Metazoa > Chordata > Amphibia > Caudata > Salamandridae > Lissotriton > Lissotriton helveticus. The sequence goes on along the minus strand of NC_136067.1, from coordinate 490,817,055 downwards.
TAATCACTTATAGAAACACATACTTATTTAAACAGGAACTCTTACAATCTCTTACTCTCACATATACTCACTTATATACATCAATATTCACATATATTAGATTAAAACATATGTAGTTACTGATAAAGACACTAGTGAGACAGTCATTCAGTCACTAACACACACATATATACACTCATCCACCCATACAGTCCTGCACATATGCTGTCTTCAAAACACATACAAACAGAGAGTCAGTCACTCATGCATCTATGTGCTAAGTAATACCCCCACCAAACCATACAAACACTCATACTGATACTAAGAAAAACATCTAATAACCCATATACCTACACATGTAGCTACTCACCAACCCATGCAGCCACTTATACACAAAGTGAAACACTAATCCATATATTTAAATATTTAAACACTACTCACTAATATATGTATTCACTAAGATACACTTAATAAGCGAGTTAACCAATCAATTTTTTTTTTAAACATCCATGTAAACGCTTATTTAAACATTTATTCTTCCATCAATTTTTACATATACATATATAACACATAATTATTTTTTAAAAATACACACATTCACTGGATGGTGTCATCAGTGATGTCATCAGTGATGTCACTGACCATGTCATGAGTGATGTAATATGTGACGTCATCAGCAGTGCATTGCACGCGCAAGTTATAGTGAGTCCAACTAACTATAACGTGGGGATTTCATTGGTTTTATGCGAGTAAAATTTCCAGCTAACTATAACTGGTGCCAAACCTATGGTTTTTCTGTGAAATAATATATATATATATATATATATATATTCCAAACAAAACGATCCCACCATGCATGAGAGCGCTCCACAGTGTGTGCTCGACCCAAGGGCTGGATCAAAGCCCCAATTCAATTTTAAAGTACAAGAAAGGCGGCACAACCGGATACTTATTTGAAGTTATTTATTGCACCAACACCCCACCGACGCGTTTCAGCCTCACGGCTTTTCTCACGGTCAGCAAGTCCTTTTTTGCTTTCTCTTTTTATACTAGCCCACATGAGCCTTAAAGTGGCATTATGGGATATGTAGTTTTCAGAAGCAAACATAATTAAAAACATTAATAATAGAAAAAGGACTAGTGTGTTCTGTTTACATAAGTATAGGTTATAGACCATATATAGTTAGGAATTAGCATTTACAAAACCTTATTTTACTCACACAAAACCATTGAAATTCGCATATATAGTTAGTTGTACTAACTATATATCGCGCACCCGCAATCCACTGCTGATCATGTCACATATTACATCATTCATGACATGGTCAGTGACATCACTGATGACATCACTGATGACATCTCAAATGACATCACTGATGACATCTCAAATGACATCACTGATGACATCACTGATGACAACATCCAGTGACTGTGTATTTCTGTAAAGTTAAAATATGTCTTACATATTGAAGAATGAGTGGATGTATAAGTTTCTGGATGAAGGATTTAGTAGGTGCATGACTGACTGTATGAGTGAGTGATTAAATGTGTCTCACTGAGTGCATGGGTTAGTGACTAAACTGTCTTAATTTGTGCATCATTATGTCTGTTGTTCTGTAAACTGCTGCATGTGTAGCTATATGAGTAACTATATGGGTTATTGATTGGTTGCCCAAGTATTTGTATGGGAGACTGAGTGTGTGTGTGGGTGGCTGGGAGGTGTATGACTCTGTGCATAGATGTGTGAGCAGTTGATTCACTAGATGTATGGGTTCAAAAGTGCATGTGGAAACAGCTGTATGGGCGGTTGACTGTGTGCATGAGTGTATTGGTGAGTGAATGGATATCTCAGTGCTACATGTCAAAGTAAGTACATATGTAAAACACAGTACATGTGAGAGTTGACATACATAAATAACTGTGCATAAGAGCTAGTGAATGTGTGAGTGGCTGTATGGATCATTGTGAACTTGTATCAGGGATTGTATAAGAGAGTAAATATGTGTTAGTATATGTTTGAATAAGTAAGGTGTGTATAACTGTATAGTTGAGAAAATGGAGGTGTGATTGATTCTTTGCATGACTGAGTAGGTGTGTGAATAACTCCATGGATGAGTGACAGTCTGTGAGTGTCTGTTTACACTGAGTGTATCTAAGGTTATATTAGAGTCTGAAGAGGTTCATCGTATTATCACATGAATAATGTCATCAGTGATGTGCTCAGTAATGTCATCAGTGATGTCATCAGTGATGTCATTTGAGATGTCATCAGTGATGTCATCAGTGATGTCATTTGAGATGTCATCAGTGATGTCATCAGTGATGTCACTGACCATGTCATGAATGATGTAATATGTGACATGATCAGCAGTGGATTGCGGGTGCGCGATATATAGTTAGTACAACTAACTATATATGCGAATTTCAATGGTTTTGTGTGAGTAAAATAAGGTTTTGTAAATGCTAATTCCTAACTATATATGGTCTATAACCTATGGTTTTTTCAGTGAATTTTCAAGGTTTTGTAAATGCTAATTCCTAACTATATATGGTCTATAACCTATGGTTTTTTCAGTGAATTTCAATGGTTTTTTAATAGCAAATATCAAAAGCTTTAAAATGTATTCTTCTTTAAATCGGAAAATATATTTTATATGTTTTTAATACAATTTTGTATGTATTTTTTTTTAATTATTATTTTTTTGTTTCGCTCCCGGTCCGCGAACCGGGTAGCTTCCCGTTAGCTCAATTTGGTGCCGCGACCCGGTCCGCGAACCGGTAAACGTTCCGTTTGCGCAACTGCCGCGTTAGAAAACAACATCGTGACGCGTCGCGTAAGCGCGACGTATGGCGTTCTCGCGTAATGCGTCTTATGATGCGCCGCGTTAGCGCACCCGGAAGTGCTCCGGAGCGCGAACCGAGGCGCGAAGCGCAGCTCCCCGGAAGCGATCCGGGGCGCGGCGCGCAGCGCGTAACGTAAGCGTAACAGGTCATGTGACTTGTTAATAAAACTTTTCATTGGTTCATTTCACTTTTGGTTTCCTAATGATGTAAGGCTAGGTCATGTGACCTAAAAATAACACTTTTCATTGGTTTAGAACATTTTTTTTCCCAAATGATGAAAGCCCCCACCTTTTTTCTCACTCTGACTATTTTGACTAATAAGCAATGGCTTCATTAGTAGCTGCAGCTGGTGCACCCCCACCACCACCACCACCTCCTAGGAAGAGAGGACCACCTCCTCAGGTAATCCTCAATCAAGAGGAGGAAGAAGAGGAAGAAGAGGAAGAGGAGCAAGAGAGGAGGCAGTTTTTGCCTGAAGAACCAAGGAGGTCCCATGTAAAAGATGATTACATCTGGCAATTTTACTCATTTCCCCGGGGCCAAAATAAAGTTAAAGCCCGCTACCTTACCTGTCTCATTTGTAAAAAAAATCTGTCCAGAGGGACTGATAAGAGGTACAGCTATGGCAATTACACCATGCATCGGCATATGGAGAGGTGGCACCCTATAAATTATAGTGCTGCGCAGGTACGTCACCTGCAGGAAAACCCCCCTCCTGTGGCCAGTACATCATCTGGAGAGGCAGTGACGGGACCAGAGGCGAGGGAGACGGTCCCCAACATCCAGTTGAAGTTCGGGGAAGTGAAGCAAGTGTGCATTTATTGCGGCAAATTAATTTGCTACAGGGAGAGTAGCATAAATTTGATCAACGTAGCAATTGAAAATCATAAATGTCCAAAACGCCCCAGAAAGTAAATTATCTTTTTTTTTTGTTGCTCCTGTTGAGCCCATTATAATCAATGATTTTCGTTTCCCCCCCCCCCAAAAAAAACAAAAAAAATATAAAACCGTTCAAAAAATACAAAAAAAGTAATAAAATGTTCAGAAAAATAATAAAAAAAATATAAAACAACAAAAACAATTTTAAAAAAGGTTCTTTTCAGAACTACCTCCCCTTTATAAAAAAGTGCTAGAATGTTTAGCACTCTGGCAACCTCTATTTCTTTTGATTCGCTTCCCGGTTCGCGCGCCGGTACGCGAACCGGAACCGAAACAAAAAAGTTTTTTTAAAAAAAGGAAGAGTGAGTATAAGGGAAGGAAACAGAGAGTAATGTTAAAAGAAAGACAGCTAGAGGGAGTAACACAGAGATACTGTTTAATACATCTATTTACCAAAGAAAAGATGTAAGAGGGTATAATTGAGAAACACAAAATAGATAAGGAAGTGAAAGAAAAAAAGGAGAGTAGAAGAATAATAAACAAGAGTTTCTTGGAGAATATGAGTGAATGTTCAAATTAAGAAGAAAAACAGTAAAGGATGTGGAATGAGAGGTAGGGATAGAACCGGACTAAAAGAACAACCCTGAGGGAAAGTGTTAAGAAAAGAGTGAGTGAAAGTAAATAGGAATAAAATAAGATGTATGACAGTGACTAAGGTTAAAACATGTGGAATAACAGAGAGAAAAAACAGAAAGCAGAAAAGAAGAAGTGAGAGAAAAGGAATAATTGAAACAGCGAAGAAATGTAAATAACATAGTGTGCTTGAACTACAGGGAGAAAGCATAATGAACAAGTAGTGAAAGAGTGATCAGTCAGAGACAGTAAGAGTAATAGAGACGGAGTGAGTGAACAGGAGTGAGGAACTATGAGAACAGAGGGACTGAGAAAAGGAGTGGAAGGAGTAGAGTAAGTAAGTAATAGAGAAAGGAATGAGGGAAGTAGCAAAGGCAGGAAACTGAGGGTTAAAGAAATGAAGCAGTGGAACTAATAGAAGTTAAATGTGATAGAAATGTAACGAAAAGAGTACAAAACACTTACCTTATAATTGTCGTTAACTTAGTCACTTGTTATTTTTATACTTTCAATCTGTGAAAGAAAGAACAAAAATTTGAAAAATATTAAAACATGTATTTAAAAATTAGAAAAGACAAGGGAAAAGATTGAAAATCATCCAATTTTACAAAGAAATAAAGTTAGAGATAAACATGCAGAAAAAAAGAGAAAGAAACGGTGATAGACAGTCAGAGACAAAAAGAAATTGTAATAGAGTAAATTACTAAGAGAAAAAAGGAAGATACTTTCAGTGACAGAAAAGAAGGATAAAAGAGAAAACTAAATTGAAGTTGTGTAAGCTACTAAAAGAAAGTGAGTAAGGTAAACTATATAAGGAAAGGGTGAATAAGGAAAAGAGAGTGAGGGAGAGAGGAGACAGGGGAAGTGAAGGAAAGAGTGTCAGATACAGACTGAGTGAGGCAACAAAGAAAGATAAATGAGTGAGGGTGAGTTATACTAACTGATTGCACCAAAAAAGGAGAACCCAAAAATATTTAATTTAGAAAACAAAGGGAGGAAAGATGGAAAAGACAAGCGAAGCAGAAGGTCTAAAAGCTGAAAAATGGTGCAAGGGAGAAAAGAAAAAAGCAGAGTTGGATTAGGGAAACAAAGGTTGAAAGATAAGTGGAGTTAGACAGCAAGGGTGAAAGAGAATAAAACAAAAGGCAATGTGAGTATGTAAGGAGGATTGATAGAAGGTAGTAAAAGATGAGTGAGCATGAGATAAGACGAGTACAAATTAAAATTCACTATACAAAGTACAGAATTAATTATACATGTTAAATGGTATATTTTTGCTGTTTTCAGAATATATCAAATTTCACTAAAAACAGTGAGTTGAAGGTATTCATCATATAACAGCGGGGAAAAAAAAACACAATCAAAATGATTGTGTTTAAAAAACCCATATAACATAACCAATCAGAAATCAGAACTCCTTAAAAGTAACTTACGTTCCATGACGTCGAAGGATGTCCTATGAACAGCTTATACTCTGTTGTGCTGTTATTATTTTCAGTTCGCCACTTTCTGAAAGAAAAGCTCCATCGTTTTGACAAATATGTTACATACAATAAATGACTTCTCGCTCTCTACCGCACTTCTCCTCAAGGCCAAATCGTGTAAGAGCCATTTATAACTCTTGGAATTCTTCTAAGCAAATGCCGTCATTTTCTTTTTCCGCAACTTTCAGAAAGAAAACGTTCAAGATCACTTTCACAATCCTGTACTAGTAATATCTCACCCTTCTTGCTCACTCATGTTCCACATTTCCTATGACACTGATACTGCTTACTATGAGGCACACTTACACTACCTCTATGACTACTACAATTATTTAATTCTCTACATCACTTTTAATCACAAAGCAATTTAAAACAGTACATAAAATTATATCAACTCCTAGAATCATTATAGGCCAGTTACCTACCCAAAATTCTCTCTTCTGAAAACAGAAAGTAAGAATATTTTTAAGTCAAAAGGCAACATTGTTTCATAGTCAAATGTGAATCATTTCCGAAACATCAGCTTTTTTTACATTTTAAATAAGCTGTGTAATAAGCGGATGTTGTCAAAGGACCATTATGTCATATAATAGCTGCAGTTACAAATGTTCTTCCTAAAATCAACGACTGTGTAGCCACAACATTTGTAATTAAAGTTGAAAACTTACTTTCATCAGGTTTATATAGTTGGAATTTTAAAATGACATTATAACCAAAAGTTTGTACAAATAATGTGGACAGCATTGCAGACTTACATTACCTCTACTCCATGTTTTGATTGGCTGCTTGAATTAGCTTATTAAAAGAAACTGTTTTTCTGAACTCATTCAAAGTGCAGTTATTTTTCCATGACGTCAAGTGTTATGGTAAGAACACCGTTTGCTTTGGGAAATACTCTGTTGTCCTTTAACTAATCCGTGCCCACCACTTTCTGTAAGAAAACCTTCTTTTTTTTCAGGAACTACTTAAAACTCAAAAATAACTTTTTACTCTGTACTACACTTATCCTTAAGGCCAAATAGTGTAGGAGCCATTAGAACCTCTTGAAATTCCTCAGAGCAAATCCCGAGATTCTTTCCCTAAAAATTTGGTTGTAAAAACACCAGGTAAGAATTTTTAAGGTCAAAAGTCAATTTTTTTTTTAAAGTTAAAACAGAATCATTGCAGAATGACCAGCCGTTTCTAGACTTCAGATAAGCTGTGTAATGTCCTGATGTTGTTGAAGGACCGTCATGATATATAATTGCTGTAGTTACAAAAGTCCTTCCTGATATTGACAACTGCGAAGCCACAAATTTTTTTATTAAAGTTGTCACTTTTGTTCCATCAGGCCTACATCGTTGGAACATTAAAATGACTGGCCATATGGAGTGGAGAAGCGTGGCTCAGTGGTTAGAGGCGGCAGACCCGGAAGCTGAGATCGGCCGTGGACCAGGGTTCGATTCCCCGCCTCGGCGGGTCTCGGGCTAAAAAATTCCACGGGTTTGATAATTCTCGCTCCGGTGCCTACTCAACTCACGGGTTCACACTCTGCGACTCTGGGCAATAGCTTGCTTAATCTCCACTACGCCCCTCGCGGCGGGATGCCTGGCTTTCACCTTGTGGATACCCTGCCGGCGTATCTCACAGGGGAATACCAGGACGGGTTCCCTAAGCAAGCGCTTAGATATCGGGTCGGTGATTTGCGCTATATAAATACATGTACATTTACATTTACATATGTTCGTATAAATAATGTGGACAGCATTGCAGACTTACATTGGCTACACTCCATGTTGTGATCGGCTGCTTTTACTAGCTTATTAAAGGACACTGATTTACTGTCTTGCAAAGTTAAATATATAAATCTTTCTGAGTCTACACTAGTAGTACTTGATACCCTACAGTTCTCACAGTCATGCTGCCATTGATAAGAAAGGCCAAACAGATGATCTACATCTACCCCTTCATCTTGCAATACATCAAGCATATACATTAAAAACTCCTGACAATCTTGCTGAATATTTTGAGAGAATTGCGTTTGACCTGAACATTTGTCTAACAGATTTCGAATTTCAGACACACTTTCCATTTTTGTTCTATCAGTGCTACATTTCTCTAACACAGAGTTCAGTAAACAGCAAAAACTTTGATCCGAATTGATCACAATCTGTTCTTTTAAAGTTTCTAGAGAAAAGACAACATTAACCACTACATTAGCATAGCAGTTGACACCAGAACTATTTTCAAATTGAAAACCAACAACATCTTCAACAGAATCCATTTTCTTTCTGCTTATAATTTCGGGTTCATCGACTTTTCGTCTTTTTGCTACAACCTCCCTACTATTGGTCACATTTCTTCGTTTCCGGCCTACCACACGTTTCTCAAACAAAGGATATTGAGGCAAATGTGGCGCATACTCTCTTCTTAACCTATTGTATTCCGTAACACAATCTAGATCCGCACAAATGTTTGTGACATCACACTCAATCAAGTATAATCCCGATAAAGTTCTGACTCGTGACAATGCCACATATGCCATTCCCTCCTTGAACACAGAACTGCCAATATTCACCAATGCTCTGTCTACACTTAAACCTTGCGATTTATGGATTGTCACCGCATATGCCAAGCAAACCGGAAACTGCTTACGGCGAACATATAAGTCTTTTACCAGCAAAAATCTAGCAGAGCAACGACCAATTAACTGTACTTCCTCAATGCCATCAAATTTAATTTTTTTAAATTCAATTCCATCTCTATTTCTGTATTTCTCAAAATCAACAACATTACCCATTGATCCATTTACCAGACCTCTTTCAACATGTAAATTCCTTCTCAAAATGATACTGCAATTTAAGCACACATTCAGAGTCTTTTCAAAACCAGCAGTTTTAGATATAGTCTTCTCTAATGAATCCAATTTTGATTTCAAATTCTCAGACAAAATAATTGTTGCTCCCATATGCTCTATTCTGTCAATTGCTTCCAGTTTCACAATCTCTTGGTTTTCTAAATTCAACATTTTGTTGTTGAAGATGGCACATTCTGCAAGAGTTGGCATCAAACATATTCCAGATTTCTTCTCAGTAATTTTCCGAAAAATATTCTCTGGCACAACGTCTTCTTCTGGATACAAATTTGACAGTAATCGTGCATGTAAAGCTTCATTCCCATGCTCGGTCACTTTTCCGATTCTAACATCTTGTAGAATATTCTTATAATCTTCATCCTTCGCTTGACGCATATTTTCACGCAGTTCAGCATAATTGAAGTTTAACCATATATTAACGTTGCCAATGCTCCCTAGGCACTTCCTGGTATCTTCATGTGTAAGTAGTTTAAACACTGGTTGTCCTTTCACTGGTGTCAGCTGCAGAAGATCACCGAAAACAATGAAGTGTTTGCCACCAAATAACACATCATACTCTGTTTTAAGAACTTCTTGCATTCTCAAATGCACAAAGGCAAGCATGACATTGGAAACCATGCTTACTTTGTCAATGATAAGAAGTTTAATTTTCCTCAAGACTCTTGAAACTTCACAACAAGCATCTCCAGATAACTTGTGGTATTGTAATTTGTTATCATGCTCCACTGGCAGCATCAGTAGACGATGCAAAGTAATACCTTTAATGTTATGTGCTGCCAGTCCAGTTGGAGCGGTGACAACACAAGACAGCGATGACTCAGTCCTTTTCTGCAAATAACATGAAATTGCTTTAATGAGGAAACTTTTTCCAGTTCCTGCTTCTCCACTCACGTACAGTCGAACAGGCTTCAACGACATACATGAGCACTCTTTCTTCTCATGACTTAATCCATGATCAATTTGGTTGGTAACTTCGTCATATATTTTCCTCTGCTCAACGTTGAGTTGTCTTTCCAAATCTTCTAAGTTAACCGCATCCTCCTGAGCATGTGCCATGGCTCTTTCCACTTCAATCATGGCAGTGGCAGCTTCATTTTCGATAACTGGTCCTCCTAGTGGATCCTGACTCAATGAAACAGAACTCTGACTGTCCTGAGAACTGTCTCTAGCAATCTCGGCTGCAATTGTTGCTTCCTGCTCGATTTCCGCATTCAACATTTCTAGATATTTTGGAAAAACAGGACATTCTATGGTGTCCTTGGCTGCATTGAAAGAGTCTTCGTAACAGAGGAAATCTCCAAGTAGTTCCTCTTCTGCACGCCAAGGCTTGAAAAGTTGCAAAAGAGCTAAATAGAAAAACTCTTTTCTTTCAGGAGATTCGCCACTCAATTTTCGATGATTTACCAATTGGCATTTTCTTTGCTTGACCAGACATCCCTCACTTCCAATTACAGCATACACTCCTTTATCAATATCTTCTTTGATGTTCCTCTTGAATATGTAATTTTGTAGAACCTCATACAGACAAACATTCTCGAGGTGACTGCTTCTATTTGGATAATATGTATCCAACATGTTGGTCTTCAAAATATCTGTACTGTTTGACTCCTTTTCCGCCAAATACTCAATTTCCCGTACAGGTTTCAGAACTCGATTACGTGTTGCAGCAAGACCAAGACTCGCCCAAATGATACTCCTAGATTTGGCATAGAGGCTTGCTGAAGATAACCGGTCAGAACATTCGTAAGCTCCGATTTCTAGATGCGACAACATCTTCAAACTGAAACTGTACAACTTCTTACTGAGGCTCTTTTCATGGGAAATGTCCCCCCACATATCCTTCAATTCTGTCTTTTCTTTTTTTGTGATGTAAGATTTCACATACCGAGCCACAGCCATACAGTTATCAGCCACAAACTGTATATCCATGTTAGCATTCCACATGGACAAAATCACTGGGTTGTAGTCGTTGATGTACTTGGACTCTTCGTTTCTTTTCAAATTGTATGTATTTTTGGGTTATTTCCTCGTCACATTATGTCGCAGCGAAGACATCAAACTGTTCACTCTTCCTTTAGAAATCACCGGTCGTGGAAAGCTGAAACGACATTTTGTGTAGAACTTGTCCTTGTTTCTGAATTTACGACGACAGTACTTTCCACAACGATGGCTTTGAAAGCGTAAAACTTGTTCTCTTAGGCTTTTGTCTTCCTTTGTCTTTGGAACAGCACATGTAGAATACTGTTCTATGAAACTCATCACTAAGTCACCCGGATCTGTTCCAAATTTGGGTGCCTCTTTGATCCATAGCAGCATATGTATATGAGGAGCACCTCTTGCTTCATACTCCTTTCTCCAGAAGAAATCCAACACCTCTCCAAGAGGTGGATTTTTCTTGTTCATGATGAAAGACATCATAGCTTCAAATCTATGATTGAAGTACCTGCATAAATTCACTGGATCCAAAGAGCACAGTTCTCCGGGTGTCTTGAATTCGATATTTTCAATGTTTCCATTTGCCTCTCGTAGAAATTCAAGTAAGTCTTCCCAGCCATACTCGGCACAGCTGAGAGTGAGGAACCATGTGGGAGTTCCTAAGTTCCTCAGCATACATTTTAAATCTCCATGTCGACGGTACCAGTACTCATTAGTACCACGCTGACATGCCATGAGATTAATCAGGTGAGAATCCAAAATACTGTCTTGCACATTGACTTTATCCATAAAGTCCCTTGCTGAGATATTTTGCATCTGTATACCACTTTTCAAGATGTGGTTCACTGCATATGACAGTCCAGACAGATCGCTTTCAAACAGTAGATGGAACAAATAGGGAATGCATTGACGAAACCTAGGATCTTCTGCATACAATCGTAAAGTCTGGTATTCAGAAGCAGGAATTTGATCAGGTCGCTCATCATATCTTCCTCCTTGACCTGTTGGAAATAGTTGTGGGAAACACCGAGCTTCCAAACTTTCCTCCCAAACACTAATGGGACTCCCTTTGGCTTGTTTCATTTGAAACAACTCAATAGCATTCCCCATGACTTCCTTGGAATGCAAAGGATGAACACTATAATGTTCATATATTTCTTCATTTTTAGAGGCTTCTACTTTCTCAATTTGTCCAGCACACAAATCGCTGTCCTCTTCTTCACTTACTTCCTCTTCTGCAACATATACATTCTTGTAGTACTTATTGTTTTTCATCAAATACAATGTTGCCTTTTTGACTTTCCTAACATCCACTAAATCTTGGCAGATTTTCTTACTCTTTGTTGGAACCCCATTAACTAAGATAACCAGAGGTTCCTCTTCCACTTTCTCTACTCCAATTGTATTAATGTTTTTCTTCAAATCTAGAGGCAAATAAACAACTCTTCCCTTTAATCCTCTCTGTAAATCTGATGGAGGCAATTTCCCTGTCTTTGGCTCCATTCGTACAATAGCCTGAAAGGGATGGACACTTTGAATCAAAATAGATTCATAAGTATTTAAATCCTTCAATTCAGAAGGAATGTCAACCAATTCCAGATTATTATGAACCGCTCTAGCAGGCATCTGGTTTTGATTTAATTTGTTACAACAATAAGTACACACACGTTGATCCGATCCCAAATCAAAACAATTTTCTACCATCAAGTATGTTGCGAAATCCTTCCATTCACTATTATTTTCCCTTTCACTTTTTGCATATAAATCCACTAACTTAGTCTGATTCTTATAATAAGTGCGTCGACAACACACACAAGTGAAATTAGGCCTCTCACTTGATTTCACCTGAAACGTGGCAATTTCCTTCTGAAAATTATCTGTACTGGAAACCTGTACACTCTCTTCCATATTACCTTCTTCTTCTGGGTCAATTTCAACATTCTTCTCTTTACTTGCAAAGTAACAAAACTCAATTTCTTCACAAATGTTCTTCACATCTACTTCAGAACCATGCAAAAGAGCAGTGCATAATTGTTTAAGCATAATTGCTGGACTCTTAGCATAATACAACATTCTAACTAATTTCCTCACTTTATTATGATGCACTGCTAGCATCCTGAAATGATGAAAAACACTCTGGCATACTCTCCTGGAAAGACAAGCCAGTGAATGACCATGCAAACCTGTCACTTCTCTCACTCTGCAAGGATCTAATTCTTGCAACAACTTCATTTTCTGTTTTAAAGTTTTCTTATTAAATGTCCGTACAAAAACACAAAGCAAATTGATGGAATCCTGTCGCACACTGCAAATACTACTACACTTCCAGGTGTACACTGGTCCCTTAGGACGTCTTCCTAAAACCTCATTACCTAACACCTCTTCTGCCTCTGTTGACACAAGTTTTTCTTTTTCAACCGGACAACCATCTTTCACCTCATATGCTCGACCACTGGTGTCAATTGCATGCACCAAATCATTATCCTGGAAATAACTCTCCTCATTAAAAAATGCCTCACAACTTGAACTATGCATCCATTCTCCTGAAAAAACTTCACAAAAATTACTACGATTAACTGTTCTCTTCCATCTACTATTTGTTTTGAAATCATAAATTACCTTGTTTAGTTTCCTAATTCTATTGATTATCAAAATAAATAACTTTCGCTTAATTTCGAATGCCTGATCAATAATTTTCTCAATGTTTCTCTTTCTCTTATAAAAACCCACTTTCTGTTGACGTTTCTTAATATTTTTTAACAAATTGCCAATTATCCTGTTGCGGAACATTCGTCTACGAATGTCCCTAAACTGATTTTTCCTTCTACTACTATGCACAGAGTTATCTCCTGCTCTAGCAGTAACATTTTTGAGTGGCCTTTCCTTTCCGTTTAAATTGGCTCTCTTTTTCTGGACTAAAACATGTTCTGTAGTGATACTTTTTTTTCTGGAAATGTTTCTTAGGAAAGATTTCGTTCTCTTACCCGGAGCTTTTTTGGTGACTTGACAAGTTTTTATTGTAGAGGACTGCTGCAAGCATGTAGTAAGCTGCTGCGTTTGACGTTTTGTAGCCTTTCTCCTTCTTTGCTTCGAAGGCATTGTGTAATTTTGAAATGATCTGCAGTTGAATCTGTGGTAAAATATAATAAAAAATTTTATTAACCACTATTACCAAACAGTAAATCAATAACAGTTGTCAAAAAATTAACATACTACTTGTCAATTCTACATACAATAATTTTTAGTGCATTGGCAAATTTAAAACTCACAAATAGTAGCAAAGAAATGGAATGCTTCTGCATTTGACCTGTGCTCTTTTATATGTGAATCTGAACTAATTTTATTAGCATATTTCACTATTTTATTAAAGACACTTCACACAAGCTGTTTTTGAAGTTGTATTTAATTTTAAATAAAACGGTTAACATGGTTACTTTTCATTTCCAGTAACTTTTAAAAATAAGTCTTTATAGTTCCATAGGCTCGAGCAGGTCAGCTTCCCACCCTATGTCATACAATTCTGACAAATCGGCATCCTCATCATATTCTTCATCATCCACAGGATATAAATCATCCAAGGGATCTACTTCCACTGACGTTTCAATGACAAGTTCAATGATAAGATCGAGATCAACAGATTGCTCATTATCACTCATGCTTAATGTTGTCGTTATCTTTAAAGAAAGAGAACAACAATGAGATGTTGCAGAGTAAGAGACAAATCTCAGAGACTATAATAGTAAAATTGTTTAACAAGAGTAACATTTTGCAGATATTATTTAACCATGTCCATCGATGCTGAGGAGGTGAGGCCTATGTCCAAGTTTTCAGTGAACAGGACTCATCTCTTCTTAACCTTGGATAAGCCTCACCAACTCTGTGTCCCCTGCTCATACTTAAATGTAAAGGGGCAGATTTATGTTAACTGGCGCATCCCCAGGGGGCCGCTGTCTGCCACCCATGATGTGCCGCATTTACAATGTGGAGCACCATTGAGCAAAAACAGCACAGATGCGTCACGCATCTGTGCCGCAAAAGCGGCGCATTGCAGGAATCACGTCGTAAGCGCGACATGTCTACTGCAATGCACAGGGGCAAGCCACACATTGCATGGTGCATCACTCCTTATGCCTGTTTCAAACAGGCGTAAGGATTTGATTCAGCAATGCCATAAAGCTGACTCAGTGAAATCTTCTAAATTTCACTGTGTTAGTTTTACAGGGCTTTCATGCAAACGAATGCCCACCCTGCAACAAAACGCCCACATGAAACCTGACGCAGGTTTCATGTGGCACAGGACTTTACATCGTGACACATCTGCCTAGATGCATCAAGTTGTAAATATGTCGCAACATAGCGCATCTTTTGCGCCGCCACTGCGTCACAAAAGTGACGCACAGCGGCGCAAAAGAGGTGCACGGCCATCATAAATCTGCCCCTAACAATTTAAATGATTGGTTCAGGATGCCGATAAGGTGTGGCCTATCCAGGGGTTTGTTTGAGGTGAGGCCTACTCAGGGTTACAGATGAAATTTAGGTTTGTTGAAGAGTACAGAGGAGATAATACATGTGCAGGCCTATCAATGAAGTGAGTCATGTCCACTGCACTCTTGAACAAAGGCCAGACCTCCTCTGTCTCCCTGGACAGGCCTAAACCTGATCTGCACAATGTGATTCGTAATGTTAGGAAACACAGGTGATGTAATTGAAAAACGTGCAATTTTTTTTGCTCATTTCACAATCACATCACCTGTGTTTCCTTTGCTTAGGTATCTCATTGTGCAGATGTAGTCTAGCATATGAAAGAGTACGTACAAGGTGAGCACTGTATGCAACAACTTTGACACTTACAGAAACCTCAGCTTCTCCATGCCCCCTACACAGTCCTAAATGTATACAGTTTAAACTGACGGTATCTTGTTGCAGATGAAGTGAGGCCTATCTTGCAACCTGGTGCATCTTTTGCACCACTGCTGCGTCACAAAAGTGACGCAACAGCGGCGCAAAAGAGATGCACGGCCATCATAAATCTGCCCCTAACATTTTAAATGAATGATTCAGGATGCCGATAAGGTGTGGCCTATCCAGAGGTTTGTTTGAGGTGAGGCCTACTCAGGGTTACAGATTAAATTTAGGCTTGTTGAAGAGTACAGAGGAGATAGTACATGTGCAGGCCTACCAATGAAGTGAGTCATGTCCACTGCACTCTTGAACAAAGGCCAGACCTCCTCTGTCTCCCTGGACAGGCCTAAACCTGATCTGCACAATGTAATTCGTAATGTTAGGAAACACAGGTGATGTAATTGAAAAACGTGCAATTTTTTTTTGCTCATTTCACAATCACATCACCTGTGTTTCATTTGCTTAGGTATCTCATTGTGCAGATGTAGTCTAGCATATGAAAGAGTACGTAGAAGATGAGCACTGTATGCAACAACTTTGACACTTACAGAAACCTCAGCTTCTCCATGCCCCATACACAGTCCTAAATGTATACAGTTTAGACTGACGGTATCTTGTTGCAGATGAAGTGAGGCCTATCTTGCAACATGGTGCATCTTTTGCACCACTGCTGCGTCACAAAAGTGACGCAACAGCGGCGCAAAAGAGATGCACGGCCATCATAAATCTGCCCCTAACATTTTAAATGAATGATTCAGGATGCCGATAAGGTGTTGCCTATCCAGAGGTTTGTTTGAGGTGAGGCCTAATCAGGGTTACAGATTAAATTTAGGCTTGTTGAAGAGTACAGAGGAGATAGTACATGTGCAGGCCTACCAATTAAGTGAGTCATGTCCACTGCACTCTTGAACAAAGGCCAGACCTCCTCTGTCTCCCTAGACAGGCCTAAACCTCATCTGCACAATGTGATTCGTAATGTTAGGAAACACAGGTGATGTAATTGAAAAACGTGCAATTTCTTTTGCTCATTTCACAATCACATCACTTGTGTTTCCTTTGCTTAGGTATCTCATTGTGCAGATGTAGTCTAGCATATCAAAGAGTACGCAGAAGGTGAGCACTGTATGCAACAATTTTGACACTTACAGAAGATTCAGCTTCTCCATGCCCCCTACACAGTCCTAAATGTATACAGTTTAAACTGACGGTATCTTGTTGCAGATGAAGTGAGGCCTATCTTGCAACATGGTGCATCTTTTGCACCACTGCTGCGTCACAAAAGTGATGCAACAGTGGCGCAAAAGAGGCGCACGGCCATCATAAATCTGCCCCTAACATTTTAAATGATTGATTCAGGATGACGATAAGGTGTGGCCTATCCAGAGGTTTGTTTGAGGTGAGGCCTACTCAGGGTTGCAGATGAAATTTAGGCTTGTTGAAGAGTACAGAGGAGATAATACATGTGCAGGCCTACCAATGAAGTGAGTCATGTCCACTGCACTCTTGAACAAAGGCCAGACCTCCTCTGTCTCCCTGGACAGGCCTAAACCTCATCTGCACAATGTAATTCGTAATGTTAGGAAACACAGGTGATATAATTGAAAAACGTGCAAATATTTATGCTCAATTCACAATCACATCACCTGTGTTTCCTCAGCTTAGGTATCTCATTGTGCAGATGTAGTCGAGCATATCCAAGAGTACGCAGAAAATGAGGACTGTATGCAACAGAGCAATGTACATTACTCACCTCCCTTGACACTTACAGAAGCCTCAGTTTCTCCATGCCTCCTACACAGTTCTAAATGTATATCATTATCATCATAGTGACTATGAAACTCTTGCAGAACATATTGTAAAACCTTAATGACTTCAAGAAACGTGTTTTTAAACCAGAAAACAAGGAAAATTATTCTCACATATTCATGGTGGAAAGTAAAATATTTATTTAAAGAAGCAGACACCATTATGACCTTCTCATAAATGTGAAAAGCATTTCTTTTTAAAAAAAAACGATTTTCTGGTCATAATTTGAAAACACAACACAGCTCCTATGTAGAAGCACACCCTGTCAGTACTTAAATTTGCCAAGCACACATGGGGGCGTATTTACAAGGACCTTGCACCACGGGGAAATGACTTACATTAAAATGGGGAAAATAACATCAAAGTGACTCAAAGGCCTTGTAAATATGTCCCAAGCAGCCTATGAAACTCTAGCAGTACATATCAAGAAACCTAATTGACTTCAAGAAACGTTTTTAAACACATCAAGTAAACCAATTATTCACCCACATTCATGGGAAAGTGACTTAAAATGCCCTAACACACATGAAAGCGTATTTTTAAGGCCCTTGCACCATTTTTGCGTCACTTTTAACATGGCTATATAACTCAAAGAAACAAAATCTAAATTTGCCAAGCACACATGGGGGCGTATTTACAAGGACCTTGCACCACGGGGAAATGACTTAAAATAAAATGGGGAAAATAACGTCAAAGTGACTCAAAGGCCTTGTAAATATGTCCCAAGCAGCCTATGAAACTCTAGCAGTACATATCAAGAAACCTAATTGACTTCAAGAAACGTTTTTAAACACATCAAGTAAACCAATTATTCACCCACATTCATGGGGAAGTGACTTAAAATGCCCTAACACACATGAAAGCGTATTTTTAAGGCCCTTGCACCATTTTTGCGTCACTTTTAACATGGCTATGTAACTCAAAGAAACAAAATCTATTTGTAAAACACTTGACACAAAGCAACATTTTAAATACACAACTTTCTTCATAATTTTCTCCCTAAAGCATACTATTCTCTATCTAAATTAAATGAATCTTTTCTCACCTTAGCAAATACTTTTTGAGTTTC
The DNA here is from genome assembly GCF_964261635.1 of Lissotriton helveticus. Classification (NCBI taxonomy): domain Eukaryota; kingdom Metazoa; phylum Chordata; class Amphibia; order Caudata; family Salamandridae; genus Lissotriton; species Lissotriton helveticus. The sequence continues at coordinate 490,798,670 of NC_136067.1, read as the reverse complement.
AAAACAGTCTCAGACACACACCAATTTTTCTTTAGCAGAGCAAAGGGTATGCACACCAGAGGCTGCAACCAACAATGGCACAGAAATGCTGTAATTCATCACACATATCTCTCATGTCACCCAATCAAAACTCTTCCCTCACTTTTTTCAAATCAACACCCAAACCTAATTGACTTCAAGAAACGATTTTAAACACATCAAGTAAACCAATTATTCACCCACATTCATGGGGAAGTGACTTAAAATGCCCTAACACACATGACAGCGTATTTTTAAGGCCCTTGCACCATTTTTGCGTCACTTTTAACATGACTATGTAACTCAAAGAAACAAAATCTAAATTTGCCAAGCACACATGGGGGCGTATTTACAAGGACCTTGCACCGCGGGGAAATGACTTAAAATAAAATGGGGAAAATAACGTCAAAGTGACTCAAAGGCCTTGTAAATATGCCCCAAGCAGCCTATGAAACTCTAGCAGTACATATCAAGAAACCTAATTGACTTCAAGAAACGTTTTTAAACACATCAAGTAAACCAATTATTCACCCACATTCATGGGGAAGTGACTTAAAATGCCCTAACACACATGAAAGCGTATTTTTAAGGCCCTTGCACCATTTTTGCGTCACTTTTAACATGGCTATGTAACTCAAAGAAACAAAATCTATTTGTAAAACACTTGACACAAAGCAACATTTTAAATACACAACTTTCTTCATAATTTTCTCCCTAAAGCATACTATTCTCTATCTAAATTAAATGAATCTTTTCTCACCTTAGCAAATACTTTTTGAGTTTCAAAACAGTCTCAGACACACACCAATTTTTCTTTAGCAGAGCAAAGGGTATGCACTCCAGAGGCTGCAACCAACAATGGCACAGAAATGCTGTAATTCATCACACATATCTCTCATGTCACCCAATCAAAACTCTTCCCTCACTTTTTGCAAATCAACACCCTTCCCCCTCTGCCCTTTCTGCCTTTTTTCCATAGCAACCACCTCCTGAAAGACCTCTCATGTTTACAAGTTCACACAACAATGTTTCAATTGAACTCTGAACTCTCAGTACACCTGCGTATCCAGTGCAATCTTTCATAAAATGATTTTTTCTTGACCATTCAAATTACATCTTTCAAAGAACTCATCCATGCACCCTAACTTTCTGTTTTCAGCAATCAAAATCCACCAATCACTGCTACTAAATCATTAGCACAGAAACTCCACAGTTTTTTTCATTATAAACTCCTACTGTTTCAACTGCCATTTCATACCCACACTTCATCTGACTGCAGCATAACCTCCTCTCACCATGTTTTCTGTCTGGATTGTTGGACATAGTTACATCCACTGGGCTCAAAGGGATGCTGATAACAGAAATTTACACAACCTCAATTTACAAAATGTGGAAATCAACTGGATTGGCCACAGAGGATTAAGATGTCACCAATTGATACCATTGGTGAAAACCTTTCTGCATTTGCCAAAACCTGACCTGTTAATTGTGCACTGTGGAGGAAATGACTTGGGCACTTTGACTGGGGTAGGTCTGGAAATGCTTTTAAAGGACACCTTTGAGCAATTGATGGCACTTTTTCCTCAAACTGCCTTGTTATATTCAAATATATGCCAAAGACAGAAATGGAGGTGGTCCAACCAATTTGGTCCACAAATTGAGAAATCGAGGAAGCATGTAAATAGGTCTGTTTCAGCTTACATGAGAGACCATGGAATGGGCTCCATCTACAACAATAACTTGCGTTACTACATGCAAGATATCTACAGAGGAAATGGAGTTCACTTCTCAGATGAGGGGAACAGAGTTTTTATCCTGAATTTAAGACTATGTATTGGTACCTACTTATAAGTACCTAAATCTACCACATACCCAAAAGCTCTTCTCAGAGCTACCCTAACTATGATCACTCTAAACAAATTTTAAATGTAACTTTTTTTTAAACTAATTTTCACGATTTACGCTTTCCGGAACGCTACCCGGTTTGCGCACTGGACGCTAACCGCGCGAATTTTTTAAAAAAAATGTGGTTTTTTTTTCGCACATATGGGCCTCCTCAGCCACCCTCAGAAAACCTAGGGGGTCAGGATACGTCTCCCGTGCCCCCTTATACCCATTTCCCACATTGTTTTTCCTCCATCTTGTGATTAAATTTCACCGAAACACAAGATGGCGGACTCCCGTTACGCTACCGGTTAGCTACCCGGTTCGCGTACCGGGTAGGCCTTTTTTTGCCCCGCGGGACCCTTTAATAAACCCCTCATCAATCCTAGGGGGTCAGGAGGGGTCTACCTTGCCCCCTTTCATTAATTTCCCTTTCGTTTTTCTTCACCTCTTGTCTCTCGATCCTACCGAGAGACAAGATGGCGGCCGCTCCGGACTGTTTAGAATGTTGACAGACACTGGAGAGCCAATCAGCTTTGCTTCGCGAAGTTCCGTTACGCGTCAGGTACGCGAACCGGGGCGCTAACCGGAGCGCTGTTACAGATATATATATTTTTTTGAACGTTAATTTATCAAAATCCACTGGAGCACATATATTGAGACCTAGCAAAGGCACATCGGCCAAACAATATCTACAATTTTGCCAAGTTTCGTGTAAATCCATTGAGCCGTTCGAGCTAAAAGTGAGTCCAACCGCCCTATGGAAAATTGCATGGGAAAAACGCGTTTTGGGACCCCCCTTTTTTCTCGGCCCCCCCTTGACAAAACCCCCCACATTTTCAGGGGCTGCTCAGAAACAAAATGTTCCATTTTCCTGAAGATTTCAGCCAATTCCGTCCTCAAACGCCAAAGTTATTCAACATAGAATTTTCAAAAATCCCATGGGAAAAAAATCCTAACTATATATACCTACTGGCGACCGCCAGTAGGTAATATAGATATAGATATACATACGCACATGATACTTGGTAAAGTTAAGTTTGCTTGATTAAACCTCTTTATATAAATACTCACATGTACTTTGAAGTGGCAATATTTACATGGTCTGCTCTCCACATTTATCTTGTGGTACATATTTTATAGTTTTAAATAACTGTAACTACCTTATATATACATAAATACACAATCCACTTGTAGTTACTAGTAGCAAGCATAGCCCTCTATATTTGCATCAATATGTATATGGGAGCAGCAATTGATGTGGTACGATATACATATGTATATTGTGGTGTCATAAATATTTGTTCTCTTATATAAATGTAAGCATAGCTCAAAGTACAATGGCATGTACTTGTATAATGACAGGTCTCCTCCATACTGTGAGAAGTATACTTTGTCATGTCTGAGTATACCTTTGACTCTGCTTGCAGGCAGCTCGCCCCCACACCGCCACTTGCCACTTGCTGACGCGCTTGCATTTACCGCTTGCTTGCGCCCCGTTCTACCGCCGTCTTCCTCCCTGCCCCCCACCGCTCCCTACCCGGCCTTCCCACCGCTGCCTCCCTGCGGCCCCACCCCCCAGCACACCCATTGGCCTCCCCACTCCCGCCTCACAGCTGCTCCTCCCTCCCAGGCATCCTCTAAAACAGGCCGAGTGACGGTGATCAGGAGCGACCTTTGACCCTGCATGCAGGCAGGTCGCCCCTACACCGCCACTCGCCACCTGCTGACCCGCTTGCATGTACCGCTTGATTGCGCCCCGTTCTGCCGCCGTCTTCCCCCCGCCCCTCACCGCTCCCCACCCCGCCGTAACGCCGCTGCCTCCCTGCGGCCCCTCCACCCAGCACATCCATTGGCCTCCCCGCTCCCGCCTCCCAGCTACTCCTCCCTCCCAGGCATCCTCTAAAACAGGCTGAGTGATGGTGATCAGGAGCGACCTTTGACCCTGCTTGCAGGCAGGTCACCCCCACACCGCCACTTGCCACCTGCTGACCCGCTTGCTATTACCGCTTGCTTGCGCCCAGTCTGCCGCCGTCTTCCCCCTGCCCCCGCTCCCTACCCGGCCTTCCCGCCGCTGCCTCCCTGCGGCCCCCCACTTCAGCACACCCATTGGCCTCCCCGCTCCCACCTCCCAGCTGCTCTTCCCTCCCAAGCCTCCTCATATGCAGGCCGAGAAGCGTCCGTGCAGCGGGCGCGCCTAAGGCAAGCCCGTCTGTGCCCATCGGTGCCTGGACCGCGCCCAGCGCCAGAACCCCTGGACCCTACGAACGCCACGACACCAGACTCCACTACGACGCCAGCAGCCTCCATGCACTCAACGCCGGCCGAAACCACACCTGAGTCCAGGCCTCTCCGAAACGGACCCACGGACCCTTCTCCTGCCGCACCTGCAGCTTCACCTGCGACAGAAACACCAAACCTCCAAGGACCGGACCCAACTACCTCCGCTGCATACTCCTCAACACCCGCTCTGCACGCAAACACTCCGTCGAGCTCTGGGATCTGCTCAACACCTCCGCCCCAGACGTGGCCTTCCTGATCGAGACCTGGTAGAACGACTCCTCGGCACCCGACATCGCCATAGCCATCCCGGACGGCTACAAGATCACCCGCAGGGATCGCGCCAACGGAATCGGAGGAGTAATAGCCATCATCCACAAGTCAACTCTCAAAGTCGCCACCCACGCAGACCACACCATCAACACCGCCGAACACCTGCACTTCCGGATACACACCGACCCCAACACCATCCTCAGAGAAACACTCATCTACAGACCACCCGGACCCCGGGCCCAGTTCAGCGACTCCATCACCGACCTTGCCAGCACCCACACACTCGCCTCCACGGACTACATCCTCCTCGGGGACCTGAACTTCCACCTCGAGAACAACGACGCCAACTGCACCACCCTGATCGACAACCTCGCCAACTTCGGCCTCAGACAACTCATCACCACACCCCCACGCCGCCGGCCACACGATTGACCCCATCTTCTCCACAGGCTCCCACGTCGCCTTCAATCACACCACCGAACTCCACTGGACCGACCACCGCTGCATCCACTTCACATTCAAGAAACCAACCACGCACCATCGCACCCAACAGCTGCCTCGCCGCTGCTGGAGCAAAGTCACCGAAGACCAGCTACTCACCTCCCTCTCCAAGAACCCACCCACCGACCCCACCAACTCTGACGCCACAGCCCTCAACCTCAGACAGTGGATTGACAACTGCGCCAACACCCTCGCCCCGCTCAAGAAACCCTCCAACAGCCACACCAGCAAAAGAGCCACATGGTTCACCTGCAAACATCACCACCTCATCAGATTAGCCAAGAGATCCTCCTTCAAAGAACGCTTGGATAACAACGCACACGACAGCAAAGAGCTCTTCAGCATCGTAAAGGAACTCTCCAACCCCAGCGCCAAAGCCAACGACATCCCGCCCTCACAAGAACTGTGCGACTCACTGGCCATCTTCTTCCACCGCATGATAGCTGACATCCACAACAGCTTCAACACCACGACCGCCCTGACTTCGCCAGATTCCACCTCCCCTGTGAACACCACCAGCGCCAACCGCCTGACCTCCTGGTCCAACGTCAACGACGACAAGACACGCAAGGTCATGAACTCCATCCACTCAGGATCTTCGTGCGGCCCATGCCCACACCACGTATTCAACAAAGCAGACGCAGCCCTCGCACCCCAACTACGGAAGGTCACCAACATCTCCTTCGAAACAGCGACATTCCCGGAAAGCTGGAAACACGCCGAAATCAACGCCCTCCTCAAGAAGTCCAAAGCAGACCCCAAGGAACTCAAGAACTTCCGGCCCATATCCCTGCTCCCATTCCCGGCTAAAGTAATCGAGAAAATCGTCAACATGCAACTGACCCGCCACCTAGAAGACAACAACATCCTGGGCCCGTCCCAGTCCGGATTCAGACGAAACCACAGCACCGAGACAGCCCTCATCACCGCCACAGACGACATCAGGTGCCAAGTAGACAACGGCGAAACATCAGCCCTCATCCTCCTGGACCTGTCAGCCGCCTTCGACACGGTCTGCCATCGCACTCTAAAGACACGCCTCCTAAAAGCCAGAATCCAAGAGAAGGCCCTTGATTGGACCTCGTCCTTCCTGACCGCCAGAACCCAGAGCGTCCGCCTCCCACCCTTCCGATCCGAAGCCACCGACATCATCTGCGGCGTCCCCCAGGGCTCATCCCTCAGCCCACCGCTGTTCAACGTCTACATGGCCCCCCTCGCACTAGTGGCCCGCCATCATGACCTCAACATCATCTCCTACGCCGACGATACCCAGCTCATCCTCTCCCTAACCAAGGACCCACACACTGCCAAAACCAACCTCCACGAAGGAATGAAGGCCGTCGCCGACTGGATGAGGAGCAGCCGTCTGAAGCTGAACTCGGACAAGACGGAGGTCCTCTCCTCGGATACACCCCTTCAGCCTGGGATGACTCCTGGTTGCCGACCACACTGGGAACAGCACCAACACCCACCGACCAAGCACGCAATCTAGGATTCATCCTCGACTCCTCCCTCTCCATGTCTAAGCAGATCAACGCCGTCTCCTCCTCCTGCTACAACACCCTCCGCATGCTCCGCAGGATCTACAAGTGGATCCCGACCGAAACAAGAAGAACGGTGACACAGGCCCTCGTCAGCAGCAGACTGGGCTACGGAAACGCACTCTACGCAGGAATCCCAGCCAAACACCTATGATGACTACAACGCATCCAAAACGCCTCCGCCCGACTGATCGTCAACATCCCCCGCCGCAGCCACATCACTCCCCACCTGAGAAACCTACACTGGCTCCCCGTCGACAAGAGGATCACCTTAAATCACCTCACCCACGCACACAAAGCACTTCACCACACCGGACCACCCTACCTGAACAGCAGACTCAGCTTCCACACCCCCACCCGTCAGCTCCGCTTCACCAGCCTTGCCCTCGCCGCTGTCCCCCGCATCCAACAAACAACCTCCGGCGGCAGATCCTTCTCCTACCTCGCCGCCAAGACCTGGAACACCCTTTCCACTCACATACGGCAGACCCAAGACCTACTCACCTTCAGAAGACTCCTCAAGACCTGGCTCTTCGAGCTGTAGCAGCACACCCTCCCCCCTCCCTTCAGCGCCTTGGGACCCTCACGGGTAAGAAGCACGCTTTAAAAGTACTCTGATTGATTGATTGATATACTGTTGAGTTATATACTTGACTTGTGAATATATGTGGGGAAGAGCCAGCTCTTGACTAACCTTCTGAAGTGGAGATGGTTGTCTGTGTGTCATATGTTTGCAAATAGGGATTTCCATAGTTTGGCTACTTGCACAGAGAAAAATGGTCCATCCATATCTTCTTTCTTGTATTTAGGAATTCTGAGACCGGTAGCAATCCTTGAGTGTAGGCTTCTTTGTCGTATGTATTTGTTGAATTTATTCCTGATGAACAGTGGTCCTTTACAAGGTATTAGTTTGTGTGTGATACAAAGGAGCTTGAAGGAGGATCTTCTTGCATATGGTAGCCAGTGTAGCATTCTCAAAGCAGAGAGGATATGTGCTTGTGGCTTTACATGTTGGAGGAGTCTGAGTTCTTTGCAGTGTTCTCATAGTTGACAAAGTTGAGCCATAACAAAGAACATTAGCGAAGTCCAGTTTTAATAGGACAAGAGAGATGGTAGGTTGAACCTTGTATGGGAATCCAAGGGGAAGGAAGATGCATTGCAGTGTTTTCATTGTAAGAACTACCTTAACCATTTGTGGCTTCATAGACAGTTTTGTGTCCATGGTAATTCCAAAGTTTTTACCTCCTTGGATATTTTTGGAGGTGGTCCTAGATCATTAGGCCAGGTGCAGAGAGGGTCGTAGGTTTTCCAATCGCCATAGGTGAGCATATCAGATTCGGAGACATTCAATTTGAGGTGGCTCCATGTCATCCATTAGTCAACGGCCCGGAGGCAGTCGAAGAATTTGGATGTTTCAATGTCCTTTGATCTTTCTAATTTCAGACGTATCTGCTTGTCATATGCGTAGTTAAAACAGGTGATGCTAAGCCCGTTGATCAGACCTGGTAATGATTTACTGTAGATGTTGAAAAGCTTTGGTGAGAGAATTTAGCCTTGAGGAATGCCTGCTTCAATGTTGAATGGTTTAGAAGAGAATGGGGGGGTGTGTCAATTATTTGTTCTGTTGTGTAAGTAGGATGTGATCCAAATGAGAGCACTGCCTTCTAGTCTGGATTCCTTAAGTTTTTGGATGAGTCTATAATGATCCACTGTGTCGCAGAGTATTAAGATGCATCATCGGTCAAGTGCAGCAGTACATCACCATGCCACAGTCACTTATGAACAGGCAATGGATGGTGCAGCAGTTCTATGCCATTTTCCATTTCCCCCATGAGCTAGTCAACTGCAAACATGTGGCTCTCCTGCCAATCCAGAGGACAGAACAACATTATAGCAATAAACATTGCTGGCATCTCATTCATAAGCAAATTGTATGCAGTACAAGGTGGTGCTTGATTTTGGTGTAAGCCGCCTTTTCTGAAACAATGCAGTAACTTCATTTTCCATCTGTTGTCAATTGTATGTCAGCTGTTTGCATGGGTTTATGGTGATATGTAGCTGCTAGATGAGGGCAGAAAACACACGCAGGTAGTGCGTGCTTACTTGAGGCATGACCCACAGTGAGTAGTGCTTCACAACACTCTTCCCAACATGACTCTTGATGGAAGATGTCAAAGCAAGCAATAGTGAATTGTGAAGAAATATGATTTTGGGAGTAACTGCTACCCATTTCTTTTCTGCAGGTGATGATGTGCATGCATCTTACCCTTTCTCCTCACCCACATCAGATGTCTAACCCTTGTGCCTCAACAGAGGTATAACAAAGTACTCATTGTGACGTGAGGCATCATTGAGCTCACATTGGGCATCCTCAAGTAACGCTTCAGAAGTGTTGATATTATGGGGTGTGGTGCTACTATTCTCCCTTAAATAGTGTACAAGGTCATCTTCGTCTCTTGCGGATTGCACAATATTGCCTTGCAATTACCAGTGACCAGCACTGCAACTCCATCAACGTCTTTGAGATTGTCAGTGCCCCGAATTCGAAATCTACACAATCACAATCAATATTTGGCTTCAGACTTCACCACAGCTACATGCCTGATTGTTGCATCATAGCATTAGGACAATATTGTAGAAATGATGGAAGGTAGATCATACAAGTGTCCATACTTTACATCCTGAAACAGCTACTTAGTGATGCAACAGCTTGACAGTACCATGTGTACAAACAGCACAAATGAGTTAAAGGCACATGCACAGTAACACTTGTGGCATGTTTCATCTAGACATGTCATATGAATTTGTGTCACAAATTCTTCCCAAAGATGGTTATGTGTGAATTGATTAAACCTGGGTAGAGTTTGTGGAGTGTTTTTGCACTGCGTGCTTTGTGGAGCTCACCATATTCTGATAAAGTGATCACTTCACAGCATGATTTCTCAATGCGGGTGGTTTCGGATGGTCGCTACCACTCACATTGAGAAACCTTCCGTTCGTGTTGAGGATGCTGCCACTCGAGTAGAACTTCTACTCGAGCGGCAGAAAGAAGCAGCACCCTTAGCACTGTGCAAGATACTGATCGCGCTGATTTTACAGAGCGGAACAAACACCCAGCACTTAAGTCAGAGCGAGCGGCGCAAGGTAACCCACTCTGCTACAAGCGGAACACCGCGTAGCTTGGTGGAGTTTTTTTGTCACTTTGCAGACTTCTACATAGAGAAAACTGCTCATACTGTGCGCATACTAAAGACTGAAACATGCTTTTTCATTGGGGAGCTGCAATGACCAATGGGCCCTTGACAAAGGGGCTTTTCCAAAGCTCATTCATTTTGCAGTTGACGATATTAACAGCACAATAAGTTAAAGAACTCCGGCAAAGTTCCCTTTTACAGGGGCCCGTTAGGCACTGTAGCCCTGGCCCAGTGAGAATGATGAAGCATGCCACCCTTGTTGGTGGGTGGGGGCTTTTGCTCTGAACTATGAACATTCTCAGCAGTCTTTTTCTTGACTCAGCCACACTACTTTTCTTTTCCTGGGTTGTTGCTAAGAAAAAAATACTTTATCAATATTGATAGTTACACAAGGGAATGCTATGCTGGTCCTTCATTATTCCCAGTCACTCCAATTTTTATTGTGCTATAATTGGCCATTGTCCAAACGGCTCCTATGATCTCGTGCCATATGGTTATCTCCTTCCTCACCTTTCAGAGATGTTCCTGGTGCAACTCCATTGTGCCATGCAGAACAGCTGTGGTTCTTCAGTAGCTGGAATTGGATATACTAGGCACAGGTGTGGTTTTGCTGGTAGTATTTCAGGGAGTCTTCGGGTAGGTGGTCATAAAGTGTACGCAGCTCTCTATGTTGTAGCTAGCATATCACAGGTCTACAATTAAATGCAAGAATTTGTGTTGGTTCCCATGGTCTGCTAATTTCTGAGTATGTCTGAAAATCTAGACTCCTTATTAGAGTGTCATCAAAATATTGTAGTCCTCTCCCTCTGAGGTACTAGAGCTTCTGGTTCCTAACAATTAGGCCCAGATGACTCACAATATGCTACCGGACCAAATATTGTGGTTGATTGTGGTCACAACTGAAACACTCCGGCACAATTTTGTTACTGAGACAGAAGGAATGCATGGATTTGGGGCAAAACCTCAAAACTTAAATGGGGACATGCTTGGCCTGTAGGTCAAGGCAGAAAAACTCCAACCTCTGGTGACCAGGTTGTCTCTCTTCTACAGTGGGGACTTCTCGAACCTTAGGATCATTGTAGTTTCAAGAGACAAATGATTCTGTGTCTAATGTTGGTACCTCCCAAAAGAGGTCAATGTTAGGAATGGATCAAAAATTAAACGTTTTGGAATCCAAACCAAGGTAGGCCAAACTCAGCAATTTACTTCGTGGTCTGGTTGAATGAGCTCTGGATCTAGGGGTTATGGGTTGGCCAGTTATTGGATATGTCCACTGCTGCACAGGATGAGGGAGGACCCCTGGTGTGATGCTCTTCCAACACTCATATCCAATACTGTTAGAGTCCTTGTTCAAGAGCACACCAGACAAAGACTACAGTGTGGTGGAGATGATGGAAGAAGGCCTCCCTCGGTGAGACAAAGGGACTTTTTGTTGCATAGGAAAGAGCTCACTATGTTGAGTCATTTCTCTTTGTTGGACAGTCTGTCTACACTCTGTTCATTGCTGGTAACTCTACTTCCCACCAAGGTGAGTGGTCCCTGTAGGCCTTTGTGTCAATCTAGGTCATTCTCCTTGGGCACCTCATGCTGCATAGCGATACATAATGGATATCACTCCAGACAGACAGACAGGCAGGCATGCATTATACTGACTACAACGAAAGGTATCCAGGAGTCACACCCATATTTTTCTACTTTTAGACTCACCACCATACGACCGGTAAATTAAATTGTGAATTAAATACCATGTGTGTATAAACACCATTTAGCCACTCATACGTTTAACATACAACCAAGGTAGGAATTTTTTCCCATCAGTTGCCGTTCTGTACCACCACTATCACATCATTTGGGTTCTCCTTACCCAGGAGTAAGCATGAAACCAGTCACACTAGTTGGAAAGTGAGGACTGTGTGAGTAAGAAGACTGATGTTAGTTGTTTTACTGGGTGGTATCAGTATGGTGTTGGTGTGATATTGACAACTGAGCAAAAGCAGTGCAAGTGAAAAAAGGGGTGTAGTGAGTAAAATTAGGTGGAACTGAGTAGAATGAATATTTTATTGTTTTCTCTCAGACCCCTAAATCTAAAAACAAGTGAATAGTGAAAGGTAGATTTAACATAATATCTACTCAGCAAGTGGTCGACATGTTTCTGCATGTAAATGGAATAAATCCTATGCATTCATCAGGACCTGTTGCTACTGCTTGCATAACTTAGTGATAAAGAAATAAAAGGAAAAATATCACCTGTTTTTCAGGTGTTGATTCTCCACCACAATCCAGTTTCTGTGGGGATGGCGCCTCACCTCACCTGGCTGCTCCCCGCCAATTATCGCCCGATCAGCCTCATTGATGTCAGTCAAAAGCTGTTTGGAAGGCTGATCCTGGATAGACTCCAATGTTGGATGGAAGAGACAGAGATCTTGAGTCCCCTTCAAGCCGGCTTTAGGAAGGGTGTCTCAACAGTGGACCAAATACTGAGGCTAAATATTCTATTCTGGAAAACTGCGTATGTAGAAGGGGGGTCACTTTATGCAGTTTTTGTGGACCTCCGTGCCGCCTTCGACCTGGTCCCTCGGGCCAGGCTGTGGGCGGTATTGGAGGACATGGGTGTCCCAGGAGACATCCTCCAGATTCTCATTAGGCTCCACACAGATAATTACGCACGGGTGAGATATGGAAAGGGAGGTAGTCTTACAGATAGGTTCCCTGTCCAACGGGGGGTAAGGCAGGGATGCGTGTTGGCGCCGACCCTTTTTTGCCTATTTACAAACGGGGTGATAGAGCACCTGTGCAGAATCGCCAACATCGATGCGCCATAATTGAACAGCAGTAGGGTGCCGGCGATTATGTTCGCGGACGACACCATGCTGCTGTCAAAGACACCAATGGGGCTGCAAAGAATCCTGGATGGATTTTTGGACTTCTGTAACAAAAGGGGATTAGAAATAAACCCAACGAAGACCAAATTCATGGTCCTGAGCCGCAAGCATAAAAATTGCCCAAATCCACGTCTGGGGCCAACACCTCTGGAGAGAGTTAATGTGATTGAGTATTTGGGCATAACACTCAACCACAATTTAACCTGGCTGCCACATAAAACAAAAGCAACCACTAAATTAATCCAGAGGGCGGGTGCAATCACAAGAATCGCAAAAAAATCCCGCTTTCGTCCATTGGCACCAGCAATACAAATTTACAAGGCCCAAGCACGAGGCGGCATCATCTATGGGGCTGAATTATGGGGACACACACCGCTTCACTCCATACAAGTGGCTGAGAATAACTTTATTAGACACTTGACGGCTCTTCCCCCAAGTACTCCACTACTTCCGTTAAGAATGGACTTGGCATTGTGCCCAATTAGTGAAGAAGTGAGCCTCAAACCGTTGACTTATTGGAGGCGCCTCTGGAGTAGTCAAGATTTGAGCCACTATAGAAGCGAACTGCAGGAGCTTCTCAGACTGATACCAGTATCTAAAATTCAATGGCTCAAGTATATAAGAGACATGTGTATGACCCTTGGAGTCCCAGAGCTATGGAATAATCCAGAACTAACATCTCTAAGGCTTTCCAGGAAAGCACTTTCTAAACTTTTTTATGGTTTCATGCTGCAGAGTTCCATCACCTCAATCCGGGAGGTCTCCCTAACCGACATATTCATCAAAACAAAAGACATTTATAGTTTTGAATATGTCCTCGACGCAATGTCCCCTGTACAGGCCAGGAAAATTTTCCTACAATGGAGATATGGTTCTCTTCCCTTGAGGTCGCTCACTAAAAACTGGGATGGAAACCAGACCTCACCCAACTGTCCCGCGTGTAACTATAAACTAGAAAATGATGTACACGTGGTTTTATTCTGTAAAGCCTACTGCAAAATCAGGAGCTACTGGCTCATACCATACCTAAGGAACTTGGGCTTCCGAACTTATGCCCTAGCCTATAGAGTCCTCAAAACTGACCTTGCTTCCCCTACAGTGTTTGTAATGGCGAAGTTCCTGACAGCAATGTGGAGAGCTCACGCTAGAATTATAAGTGACTCCACTGTGCCACGACTAATTTATCCCTAACATACTCTGAAAACGTAACTGTAAAACCTAGAAAATTATTTTATCTTAAAGATGCGCTTTTAAACTTAGAAATTGATTTTATGGATTTTAAACTAATGAATTTATTTTATATACAGTTTGTAATGGTGTAATGTTGTTTGCCTGCATATCTTTTATGATCGCAAAGATCGAAATAAAGATTGTTGAATTGAATTGATTTACTTCCATTTTGCTTTTTTTCACTTGAATGTAAACCCCCATTTTAAATGTTTTAGATCAAGAGAAACATACTGATGCCTTTTTGAGTGGATGGCAGACATGCTTTAATAAGAAAATAAACCTAATGAGCTGGTGGGAAACAGCCATTGCAACGCAACTTTCACAACACACTACCATTACAATGAAACTTTTACAACGCAGGATCCATTACAACGCATGCCATTACAACGCAGATGCTATTACAACGCATGCCATTACAATGTAAGTATGGGTAAGTATTTAATTTAATTTAAACCCCTACACCATCCAACACTTACCCTACTATTACACCCCCCTGGAGTTAGAATAGTAATTTTAAACCCTACACCATCCAACACTTACCCTACCCCCCTGGAGTTAGAATAGTAATTTTAACCCCTACACTAGCCAACACTTACCCTACTATTACAACCCCCTGGAGTTAGAATAGTAATTTTAACCCCTACACTATCCAACATTTACACTACTATTACATTCCCATTAATTAAAAAATACTTACCCATACTTTTGTTGTAATGGCATGCATTGTAATAGCATATGCGTTGTAATGGCATGCATTGCAATGGCATGCATTGTAATGGATCCTGCGTTGTAAAAGTTTTGTTGTAATGGTTTACCGTCATACATTCGAGCTGGTGCGTCTTCACATAGACATGTAGATAGAGGTGTTTCGTTTGATAAAGTTTTTAATACGGTGTGTCTCAAACGAGGCCCGTTCAACATTAAACTGCAGAACGCACCATAGGAACTTGCATGTGAATTCAATGTGACTAATACAACTGATAAAGATACATTCTGTGTACCCTGCTTTAATTGTTTTTATTGTTTTTCACTTTAGCACCTACCAGACACTCTGCAAAATCAAGATGCTTTGCCTTGTGTTGTTTCAAATCAGGCAGATTTCTGGTCATCTAGCAACTTTAATGAGCAAAGACAGCAACTATTATCCGAGAGGACAGAAAATTACTGCATGTGCCTTGTAAGAAGCTACAGCTTTGGAAAATCGCCTTATGTGACAGAGTTTTTCTGTGGTAGGGAGTTAAGCAAGTACTGCACTGTTTGCAAGCCAAATACAACCACAGACCAACCTGAGAGCAAATACCCGACAACCCCCTCTGTGGACTGGGATGAAAACACTGAAAACAGAGATCAGCCACCCTGGAATCAGCATTTTGAAAAGTGCTCTGCTAGCTATACCCAAATGCTGGGTAATCAGTTTTGTGAAATGTCATCTCTGGATAACACTGGTGAGTCCCACGTTGTCAATGAATTCCCCACAAACGTGGGAGTATGCCAGACCTTTAAGTCTAGCGCAGACTACGGTAGTAATGAGTTCCCTGGTGGGAACTCCCATTGGAACAACAACTGCCGTATTCCACCAAACAGCTACAACTTTCAGCAGGAAGACCCCTACCTGGCCAACCATAACTGGGCTCACCATCCACATTCTCTATTCATTCCAGAGAATGGATGGAACTTATAGGGAGGAACCCACTGCAACTGTCAACAAAGAAGAAAGCTGCAGGGCTCTCTACAATTCCAACATATTTTATGCATTGGTACCGTTCTTGGTCCATGGTACTCATTTTTGGAGTAAGTGTCAAAAAGACTTTTGGATATCTAATTTGGTTAGGAGACACACTTAGCGCTAGAGCTTAGCATGGAAAGACCTTAATGCAAATAAAAATAACTAGGAGGAAGCAAATGGCATTTGATCCTGTAAAAAGGCACAGAATTGATATAGCCTTTAGTTGTGCACACTGAAGGATTGAAATCTGAAGGAGATCTGTACCACAGTGGACCCCTCTGTCCACATCAGTTATCTAATATAACAACACTCTTCTAAGAGGATAAAGCACGTAGGAAGATCTTGCATGTCAAGAGACTGAGACTGTGGAACATACAGAGCCCTTGGCTCTGAATGGAGGCTTGCCTACCTCAATTTAGGAAATTCCTGAAAGCCAATCTTCTCAGTCTGGCATTCAACCTCAGTAAAAAAGCAACTAATGGATGCCAGATACTGGCCCATCCTGTGCATCTGGCTGGACTCTAACTGCCCACAATCCAGCTCCTCTGAATAATTGTATTTGTTTTTCCTACGTCTAGAGCTCTGAGGTGACCTGTAGTGCTATATGAAACTATGGGACTACTAATAAATAAAATACACAATTATATGTTATCTGTACGTCTCTTTTATTATAACTTATTATATTATTCTTTCGCGTAATTTCCACTACCTTGTTTTGGATTGCATAAAATGTTTAAACATTGTTTTACAATGAATGTCAACAGATGCTGTAATGCTGTTGACACTGGCCTGATTATGCTTATTGTACTTTATCGCTTTGTAATTTGTGAACTGGCCTCAGTGCCTTTGATGGTTCTCATAGATACATGCATCAGCATAGAGGTATTAAAACGCAGGTATGTGTTGTATGTTAAAAGATGTTTCAAAAATATCATGCTACCATAATATTGTGGGCAAAATATCGAGGATCAAATTATCAAGAAGGTAAGTGCCTATATGTTAGTATAGATTTACTATTCATAACTCCACATTTACGTACCTTGAAGAGATGTGGACCACGGTTACAAGAGTATACATACACCATTGTGCATCATCCAGGGATGGATCAGAACCCTGCTGACTACTTCTCCAGAGTGCCTATACAAGGTCACGGTACTCGATTCAAGATGCCTGAGGCCTATATCAACTTCATTGTAAAATCCAACACACCAGTTGCCATTTCGCTAGCCTGATTATTGCTGCCATGAAGCCATGATAGTAGCATGTTAAAGTTGAAGACTATAACTGCACATCAGTCATGGAACCAACCAGCAGTAGCTCCTCCATAGGGGGGCGCTAGTGCGTCGACCTGCTACTGATTTCCTCTGCCTTTAATTAATTCCTTGGTATGGTACAGCTTTTACATGGAAACAAACCATCTCATGGATCATTTGTTTTCTAATTAAAGCTGTAATATTAACTTGGCAGCAGAAGAGGGCTCCACTGGCTGTATTGGGCATGTTACAGCCTGGCCTGACACAGACACAATACATGGCTGACATGCTGCACAAGCATCACGTCACGCATGTCAGATAATGGAGTTTCAGGGCTTGTCAGTCACGTGTCCTCTTCCCCTATCAGAAGTTGAAATAGGGAAAAACGGCCTACCTTGGTACATACATCCCTATTCTGGCTTCTGAGTGGGTAGAAGCTTATGTGTCTGGCTCTGCTGTGCTGTTTAATCAGAGTTAGGAGACAGAGGAGTCAAGAAATGAGGGACTGGTCTTCAGACAAAAAGTGTGCATGCTCAGGTCGAAGAAGAGCCGGTAAGTTTTGTGTTTAGCCACCTCTGAGTTCGTATTAGTGGATGTTTGTCTTTGTGTCAGAGGGTGGATGTGAATGTCAGTGGAACTGTGTGTGTTTATATGCTCAAGTGCTTTTAATTGTTTACAGATTGAAAACCTAGGATGGGATATATTGGACACGGGGCCTGCTGAGAAGTGCAGCTAAAGCCATTGCTGAGATACTTTCGTAGGACTTTATAGGACTAGTTATTGCCCTCTTTCTAAAATGTATATTGGCTTGCAACTCCCATAATGCCAAGGATGGCTAGCTAGTTGGCATAATGTGGCACACATACGATTTGAATTTCTGCTTCAGGCTCTTCACAAATTAAAAAATTGATCGGAAGGAAGTGTGACCACTGTAGGAATCGATTAGGCCCTGACATGGCTGGTAAGTGCACGTTTTGAGGCCTGTGCTAGTGCATCACTTGTTTGCTGTCTGTTCTCGATAGTAACAGACAGTATCGGGGGAAAAAACAACAAAGACACCTTTTTTCCTTATCATTCTCCTAAAACCGTTTATTCCTGAACCTACAGATCTGCCTAGTCTCTGGTTTTATCCCTGCTGCACTCTGACTTTTTTGAAATTCTGTTTCTTAACGTTCGGTTCTCCTGTATGTCCCTCCGATATACTGTCGGCAATACAATGTCAACAAACAAAACTCAACATTTCTTACAGCCCAGAAAGCAGACCTGCTTTAGAGGCCGCCATGAGAAATGTTAATATATCTACCAAAAAGCACTGATAGAAGCAGTATACTGGACAAGACTTATATAGTCAGCTTGAGAAGGGGAAATGGATGAAAGAGCCCTGTGGGATTGGAACCTGTGCTTCACGGGCCCAGATTTTTTTTTTAAAAGGCACATTATATGCTCTGCACTTTCATACAGTTGCTGATACCTAGCTAACACTAACTCATGAAAATAATGCCATCCTGTAGATGGGGCTTTAAAAAGTTCTTGAGGATTGCTGTGCCAGCATATTTGGTTTAAACAATACTGAAATATGTAGAGCATTATGAGTACTGACTCACTGAACACATTAGAATCCTGTAATGTCCTATTAAAAGTTGTTGAATCTTGCTGAGAAGTGCCAGTTCTTAGCAGTGTGGTTGTGCTGTTGCATTAAAAGTAACAAACTCCAGGGGGCGTGGCTTGGTCGACCAACATGGCGGATGCGGTTTGAGTGAGCTCTGCGTGTCCACACCAATAATCCTACAGTATCCTGCCTAAATCCACCTCAGTGCATCGCATCAGGCATCAGAGGGACCACTTATTAGCCCGGAGCTATGCGTGTGGAACTGCAGAGTGGAGTGAATTTGTCATAAAGGACCCCGGGGACGTGGCGCGGGTTTGGCCTGACGTTGTCGGCCTGCTTTCCTGCCCCTGTGTGGGGCCGGGTCGGGCCCTGAGGCGAGGAGTGCATCTAGTGTGGGGGGGGGGCTGCTGGTGGTGCTTGCTCCCCGGGCCTCCTCATGTGCTCGTTGTGGTGGTGACTGCCCCGTTTCCCGGCTGGGGCTCTGGTCGCCGGGGGCCTACCTGGTGCACACTGGGATGGTCAGACATATGGCGTGAATATCACCCCAATGAGATAGGCAACACATATATGTCCACGGTCCATGGATCTCTGACCCGGCTAGATTATATGTTCAGGCCACGTAGCTATATTCACAGATTCTCCCAAGTCTCCCATCTCCCCAGGGGGCTGTCAGGTCATTCTCCGGTGACGGTAAAACTTTTTCTACACTTTCAAAAACCTCCATTTAGGTGGTGAATGTCTCCATGGCACCTTCCGGACCCCAATTATCATGAGTCACTTGCTGCAGCCATCCAGGAGTATCTGGATATGAACGCCGGCTCGGTCCCATCCAAATAAACCCTCTGGGAAGCCTTAAAACCCACAATCCAGAGGGTACACATTAGCTACCGTGCGAATGAGAAAAGTAAGCACTCCGCCCAACGTGTTTAGATGCAGGACCAGCATACATCTCTAGAGACACAATACATGCGCGGATGACACCCAGCTAATACTCTCCCTCACCAAGGACCCCCACACCGCCAAAACCAACCTTCACGAAGGAATGAAGGCCGTTGCTGAATGGATGAGGAACAGCCGACTGAAGCTGAACTCGGACAAGACAGAGGTCCTCATCCTTGGATCCAACCCTTCGGCCTGGGACGACTCCTGGTGGCCGACCGTACTGAGAACCGCTCCAACACCCACCGACCACGCACGCAACCTAGGGGTCATCATCGACTCCACCCTCTCCATGACTAAACAGGACAACGCCGTCTCCTCCTCCTGCTTCAACACCCTCCGTATGCTCCGTAGGATCTACAAGTGGATCCCCACTGAAACGAGAAGAACAGTCACCCAGGCCCTTTTCAGCAGCAGGTTGGACTAGGGAAACGCCCTCTATGCAGGAGTCTCGGCCAAACTCCTGAGACGGCTCCAACGCATCCAGAACGCCTCTGCACGCCTGATCCTCGAATCCCTCGCCGCAGCCACATCACACCCCACCTGAGAGACCTGCACTGGCTCCCGGTCAACAAGAGGATAACCTTCAAGCTTCTCACCCACGCACACAAGGCACTCCACAACACCGGACCTACGTACCTCAACAGACGACTCAGCTTCTACACCCCCACCCGCCAGCTCCGCTCCGCCGACCTCGCCCTCGCTACTGTCCCCCGCTTCCGAAGAGCGACCTCAGGCGGCAGATCGTTCTCCCATCTCGCCGCCAAGATCTGGAACACCCTCCCCATCCACCTACGGCAGACCCAAGACCTGCTGACCTTCAGAAAACTCCTCAAGACCTGGCTTTTCGAGCAGTAGCAGCATTCCCCACCCCAGCACCTTGAGACCCTCACGGGTGAGTAGTGCGCTTTACAAATGATATGATTGATTGATTGATTGATTGATCCCAGCCCCTCCCTCCAACATAATTTACTCCTTACACAACAGCAAATAACACAACATCTCATGGGTGAGGCGTCACAACACCGATATATATCAGTGGGGGGGGGCAAATCAAGTAAAATGTTACACAGACTGAGACAAGCTGAGCGGTCCCCCACCGCCCTTCCAACTATCCGAGGGAGGGACGGCGTTTTACGTACCTCTCCAGAGGCGGTTTCCACAGAATGTGCACGCTACTTCTCCACATTATATACATGAAAGGAACAGCTCTCACGGGCCCTCATTGCAGAGTTCCTTAGAGATATTCACCCCCCAAGACTAACAGATTAGATGAGAGGCCAACTTGATGCCCCATTACAGTTGATGACTTAACAGCGGCGCTAGCTGTGATGTGCCCGGGCGGTCCCAGTGGGTTTCCTATGGAGTTCCTTTGATCATATATGTCCACACTGGGCCCACCTTTGTTGGAGGCAATGCAAGATGCCCTCAAATGGCAAAAACTACCCTAGGATTGGCAACAGGCCGAGATTGTCCTTTTCTTAAAGCCTGGCTGCCCACCAGAGGACCCATCCTCATACCGTCCTATCTCTTTAATTAATTTCATGCCTAAATTATTGGGCAAGGTTCTAGCCAATCGTCTGCAGACCTGTATACAGGATCTGATCCACTTAGATCAATCTGGCTTTATGCCACACCATGCCACCGCCACAACATTTGCCGGGTCCATAACACCATGGCCCCAGTTCCAGAGTTGGGATGCCCCGCAGTCATACTTCTTGCCAATATCGATAAGGCATTTGATTCTCACAGTTGAGAGTATCTCTTCCAACTCCTGGAAGCAGTTAATTTTGGCCCGCACTTCCTGGCATACATTTGCCTACTCTATACAGAACCAATTGCCGCAGTGCATATAGCTGGTCATTGCATAGCCCCTTTTCCCATCAGTCGCGGCACAAGGCAGGGCTGCCCCTTGTCCACATTTTGATTTGCCCTAGCAGTGGAGCCCCTGGCGGTGTGGGTATTCCGGAATCCAGTGTTCCGGGGTTTTGAATGGCCACGGTCACAACCCGACCGCATTGTGCTATATGTCCTGTTCTTCATGACAGACTCATGGATCTCGGGACCACGTATCCTACAGAACCTCCGAGTATTCGGTCAGACCACCGGGCTCCATTCCCACCCCTCTAAGTCTGTGTTGTGTCCAGTATGTGGTCACCAGGGTAGAGGTACATAGGCGGCCCAGCTAACGCACACGACGGAGGGACTCCAGTATTTGGGTATCTTTATGTCTCCTTGTCCAAAGATTTCATGGACGCGCAACATTAATCCACTTCTTGCCAGCCTCCGAGAATAGACAATAATATGGTCATCTTGCTATATGGGCGTTCAGCGATTTTTAAGATGGTTTCTCTCCCAGAGTGCTTTATCACCTACAAAATTTCCCGTACCACATACTGTGATCATGGTTCGTGCAAATAAATGCCATACATAATAAATTCCTGTGGGGTGGTGGGCGGTCCAGGTGACGCTACAGACCTGTGCACAATCTACTTATTGCGGCATGGGAGCAGCACTGTATTTTTTTACTCTGCAGAACGTCTGGCAGATTGCCTTCAGAGATCTGACAGACGTTTTGCATTGGGTGAAAAGGATGAATGATCAACAATAGAAATAATCTCTTCTTGATGATGAAAGACACATCTTGTGCAAATTAACTGATTAAAAATAGAGGTTCCTAAATATTTCTAAGAATATTGGGGCCTGGAAGACAGCATTTAAAATGTCCAAGCATTGCTAAGTAACTAACTGGGCCTCAACCCTAGAATGCTACTTGAAACCGGTGATAGCAACTGGTTCCCATTCATTTTTTGGCCTCTACTTTCAAACTGCAATCAAGTGTCCCTAGTTTATTGAAAGTAGCTCTTTATGACAGTCTACATCGTGTGAAAACTGAATGGAAGTATTTTTTTAAATTGACAAACTGGGATGGGGTGAACCACTGAGGTAGCCTAAGCCACCAGATTGAGTAAAGGTACTCTCCGCACACCCTTTAAAAGATAACCAGACATCACAATTTTATCAAAGGATATGAGGTCATTAGAAATGCCAGATTTACACAGGTGCTAGATCATGCTTGGCAAAGCTCCATTGATGAGTTCAACCAGTGTAGCCAAAGGGTGTTTTAACAAGCTGTTCTGGTGACGCAGTGCTACTTCAATATCTTGTGAGCCCTAATCTTTGTACTTTGGAAAAAAGAGGAACAACTTCCTGACCTGAGATGGGTATAGTCAAAAATAGCCCCTAATTATAACTTGTTTATAGGCTGCGCTACTGTACAACATGGCTAAAGCACATTGACAAAGCCAGTACCCCTTGTGTAGGAGAGAACTATTGGCTCTGCCGATGCTTATTGTACCCTGGCACTTCAGCCACATATTTCTAAAGTAAGCCCTCCTCCATTCTTCTGGAACCCTCCTTGAAAAGGGTCCTGCACCTTGGTGTAAGAATTTGTGCTCACCACTTTAAAAGTTCACCAGCCGCCACTGGAACCAACACATTGGACTGCTTACCAGTGATGGTGAATATCAATGGTATAAAAATGTCAAGGATGAACTGTTCATAACTCAGAAAGGAGTTCCATTATAAGGGTCGAGAATCCAGATTCCAGAGAGTCTAAGACAGAAAATATTTGAGGTAGCCCATGAAGGACATCATGGAATTGTTGCCACAAAGTGAGCTCTCTGAGACCGAATTTGGTTTCCTTAACTTGATGACAGAGTTGAATAGGAATTAAAGGCCTGTCATTTATGAAACTGCCTTTCAATAAAAACTATTCGCCACACCTTGAATATGTCAGAACTCCTGAAGCATGCATGAGAGAGTATAGCCATTGACTTTCTCTGTCCACTTGAAAATGATCATCTATTGGTGATTATGAATGAATACTTAAGATTTCCACTAATCAAGCTCTTTCATCTACAACTCAAGAGCGATTAATTGAAAAACTAAGGGGCCCAGTAGGATCGCGGACGGACTTGAGTCCGTCCGCGACCCCTGAGGAGGAGGGAACATCCGTATGGGCTGTGGCGTTCCCTCCGAGCAGATTAGGATGTGACCGCCAGGGTGGCGGTCACATCCTCTATCTTTAACATTGGGGCGGGTGCAGCTTCAAGCTGCACCCGCCGCAAGGTTAAAAATGCATGCATCGCATTTGCATGCACAAAGCGGCAGGCACCGCGTGGTGCCTGCTGCTTTGTGCACGCAAATGCAGGGGGGTACCATAGGTACCCCCCATGTGCACCCCCCACCCCCCTTCACCCAGGGGGCCCACAATGGGCCCCCGAAGTCAAAGTACGTATGCTTTTCCAAGGTGGAGAAGCCGCCGCGGAAAAGCATGACTTTTACACCATCCTAATATGGCTGGCGGTGTCTGATAGACACCGCCAGCCATGTTAGAGCTTTTCCGCCGCGGTCGGAAGGCGACCATGGCGGAAAAGCTGCGGACGGAATTCAAGACCCACCAGCCATCCTAATATGGCGGTGGGTCTTTGGAGGCTCCGCGGCGGTTTTCCCGCATCCTCCGGGCCGACGGTGGCTTCCGCCGGCCCTGAGGATGCGGGAAAACCGCGATCATAATCGGCCCCTAAGATGGCATCTTTGGAAAATGGGATTTTCCGGCCATTGTGAAGTCTGACAATGGACCGCCTTTCAATAGTTGAGGGATCCTAGATTTTTTGGAGCATTTGAAAATAAAGCGTCAAACAAGTACACTTATGTGGCCACAAGCAAACTGACTTGTTGAGCGTTTTATGAAGAAAGCAGTGAAGCGTGCCACTCTTGAGAAGCTCAATTTGAAAACTGCATTGAATTCTACCTTGAGAGCTTATCATTCACTACCCAACTCAACCACAAGTGAAGGTTTTGCAACTTTGATGTTTGGGAGAGGCATGAATACCAGGTTACCTCAATGGACCAATCAGAGAAAGAAAGATGGATGACAACTCATTCGAAGGGCTTGGTTAACAAACAAAAGATGAAAGTGTGTACTGACAAAACACGACATACAAAGCACATTGTCTTTAAGCGAGGAGATCCACTGCTTGTACATGCAGGAGAGAAAATCTGATACGCCTTTTGATGCAGAACCTTTCCAAGTGGTGTCTACTAAGGGGCACATGGTGACTGCCCAGTGCTTTGGGAAGTCTATTGTGTTATGTTATGTTATGTTAAGCCATCTTATATAGCGTAACATCTACCCCAGCAAAGAGGCATCCCGGCGCTGCTAGCAGCAAGACACAAGGAGAAAGACCTAAGCTGATGGGAAGAGGTAGGTTTTGATCGCCTTACGAAGCATCAAATAGTTGTCCAAGCATCGGATCTGGGAAGGAAGGGAGTTCCAGAGTTTAGCCGCTAGGCTACGGAACGACCATCCACCAGCACTACACGTTTTACCCGAGTAACGGTGACCGTGCATTGCCCCATAGAGCGCAAGGGGCGCCGAGGGGTATTAGGCACTAATAGATTGGCCATGATCCCCGGGGAGGCGGACTTCAGAATTTTAAAGGTCAGACAGGGGGCCTTGAACTCAATGCACTTGCCATAGGTAGCCAGTGTAGTCGACGAATGGCGCCAGTTGTAGGGCAGCTTCTGGGGAGCCCAAGCTGGGCTCTGGCAGCCGTATTTTGGACTCTCTGCATACGTGTGATCTCAGCCTTATTAGCCCCCAAATAGAGAGAGCTGGCATCGTCCAGCCTTCACAAGATAGCCGTTTGGACAATCGTTTGTTGCGTGGACGGGTCAAAATACCCCAGCAGGGGTTTCAGACCCCGAAGTAGCCAAAACAGGGACCAGCCACTTTCATAGTGTGATCTCCCACAGCATTCTCCTGGAGCGTTTGCTAGAGATGGGTGTCGAGGGCCCAGCCCTACTTTGGATCAAAACCTACCTAACCGAACGGCGCTCCAAGGTGCAAATTGGGTCATTCATCTCTAACAGCCAAGATAACGACAAAGGAGTACCTGAGGGATCAATTTTAAGCCCCACTCTATTTAATCTTTATGTCGCCCCCCTAGCACGAGTAATTAGGGAGCACGGCTTTGATACCGTGTCTTACGCTGACGACACGCAGCTACTGATCACCCTTGGCCCCGAACCAAACTTAGATTCCATAAGTGCATGATCTCTATCAAGGATTGGATGACCAACAACTTCTTGATGCTCAACGCTGGTAAAACGGAGATCGTGCTTTTTGGAAATGCCTACAAACACTGGAATGACGAATATGGTGGCCACCATCACTATAGACCTGTCCCCCTCCCAAGTCCGCGGTCCGAAACCTTGGGGTGACAATTGACGACAAGCTGTCCATGGCCAGCCATGTCAACAAGATAGTGCACACAAGCTTCGGGCTGATGCGCAACCTCAAGAAAATCTTTAAATGGATTCCCCTCTCCTCACGCATGCCCCTAGTCCAAGGCCTAATCATCAGCCGGATGGACTATGGCAACTCTCTACTTGCCTCCATCAATGAGAGCCTCCTGGTCAAACTCCAGGTCCTACAGAATACGGCCGCCAGGATGGTCCTTGATCTACCCCCCCCCGCTCCCCATCTATGCCTAATCTTAGAACCCTCCACTGGCTTCTCATTAGGAAGCGCATAAACTTCAAAGTGCGCTGCCTAGTCCATAAAACCATCAATGGACAAGGCCCCAAATATTTAGAGAAGAAGCGTGTCAACTACTGTCCGGTCAGAACTCTCCGGTCCGCCAACAAGTCTCTCCTAACCATTCCCAAAGTTCGTACTGTCAGGAACCGTGACAGATCCTTCTCTAAACTAGCCCCTGATGCCTGGAATGCCCTTCCACTAAACATCAGAACCGAACCCAACCATATGAGATTCCGCAGACTCCTAAAAATGTGGCTCTTCTAGCTATCGGACTTCCGTTAACTCCTTCATGCATCTGCAAGCGCTCTGAGACCTTCGGGTGATTTATGCGCTATATATACTTAATTACAATTACAATTACAATTCTGAAAACTGAGGCTGAAATCAATCCACACCCCCAGATTTTTTACTAACAACTTAGGGGTGGGTGGACACCCAAGACTAACCGGCCACCAATGCTCACTCCAGAGCTCGGGGTCTGTTGCTACCAATAACACCTCAGATGTATTAGCATTAAGCTGGAGGCAGTTGGCGGTCATCCACTCTGCAACTGCTGTCAGACCATTCTTAAACATGGGAGCATCGCGTGTAGTGTCGTCGGAGAGGGCCACCACCAACTGCGTGTCATCAGCATAGGAGACAATGCAGCCAACGGTTGAACATACAGATTGAACAGAACAGGACTCAAAGCGGAGCTCTGCGGCACAACCTGACCAATGGAGTGGACACGAGAGAGAAACGGCGGAGCGGTCACTTGAAATGTTCTCTCATAGAGGAAAGATCTAAACCACTCAAGCTGGACCGATGATCCCGACCTCTTCCAGACGCAATAACAGAATCTGGTGGTAGACCGTATCAAATGCAGCACTGAGATCCAACAGAATCAGTGCTGCAGTCTTCCCCGCATCCAAGACGGTCCGCAGATGTTCGGACACAGCAAGGAGAGCAGTCTCAGTGCTGTGACCTGGGCGGAAACCGTTCTGTGAGAGATCCAGGATACCATGCCTGTCCAGAAATGTTGTTAGAGTGGAATTGATATGTGCCTCTGTAATCTTCGCCGCCCAAGGTAGAAGAGAGATCTGACGGAAGTTTTCCAATTTGGCTGGATCCAATGGGGTTTTTTAATAAGGGGGACCACCATAGCCTGTTTCCATAGCCTGGGGACCACAGCGGTCGAAAGCGAGGCATTCACCACCTGGCACAGGGGTGTCAAGAGCACAGGCAGCGCGTTTAAGAACTGGTTAGGCTTGAGAGGGTTTGCTGGAGAGCCCGTTTGATGCCGACAGCATGTCTGGCGGCGTCCAGTCGCGGACGGATGCAGACGGGCTTGCCTTCGACGCGCCCGCTGCGCGTTGGCACCATGTGTCTTAAAATAGGCAGGCAAGACAAGGAGCTCGGGAGACTAAAACGTCACCCGGCAAAGATGAGAAATGAGCCACAGGAAGTGAGTGAATCAGGAGAGCTCGCTCTGACCAGCCGAGCCCCTTCCACACAATCATCACAACCAGCTGTCGTGGACCGAGGGGCAGGCGTCGGGAAAACAAAGCAAGTGAAGGTAGGTTGAGTACACGTTAAAACAATTTCATTTTTAATGACACATCCAAAACGTCTAAAAACAGCACACGCTAATAGCAGAGAAGATAGAGGCTAGCAGCACACACTATTAGCACAGTAGATAGAGGCTGATGACACGTGCTGCAGAAGTGGAGAAGTGAGCGGTAAAAGGACGCCACAGCACTACCTGCACGCAAGTTAGGCTTAATACCCGAAACGCATCCCACTTTAGGCACTTGACCAATCATTCATCAGATCTAATAGTTGAAAGAGAGACTGGGGGACTGATTTACAATATTTTTAGTAAGGAGCAACACCACAAGCTTTCTAGCTGTGCCTTGTCAAAAGAAAAGAGCAGGATTACGCCACATCTTCAAGATACAGTGAATTCATGTCCTTTCTGCCAGCGCACCAACTGCAGCCAAGCACCAAGCCTGGCACCCTTACACCATGGTGCAAGGATGTCTGTGTTATTGATATTATTGTTTTTGTGCAGGAAGCGACACCTTCATGCACAAAAAACAATCAAAGGAGGCATTCTCCTCGTTCTATGTGGGCTGAAGAATGCAGCAAATGTGGAAAGAGGAATTAACAAGAAGAAATGTAAACATTTCTGCTTGTTATGCCTGCTTTGTGAAGGCGTTAGTTTTAGCGCTGCCCCAGATTTACGTTATGTTGTAAATCTGGGGCAGTGTACATTGGCGGCTGCTACCTGGAAGCAGCAGTGGGATGGGGTGAGGAGGATTGGGTTAAAAAAAAAAAAATCACTTACCTGCAGGTCGGCTGGCCACCGCCGCCTCTCCTGTATCCTTTTCCTGGCTTCTTGGGGGAAACAGAAGGCAGAAAGCACCAGGGCTCCCACGCTTCCTGCAGCCAATCAAAGCATTGTGACTGATCTGAGCGCTGTGACAAGGCCCTCAGCCAAGGGCTGGAGGGGTGGGTATGTTCTCCACGCAGGCTGTATTGTACCCTGGATGCAGAACATGCTATGTGCGCATGACTGTTTGGCCAGCCTGAGCGGGCCGGCAAATCACTCATGCTCACATAGGGAGTGCAAACCACTCCTCCCCCTGCTCTGAGAGCAGACCTGACACACAAAGTCGCTGCAATGGGAAAAAATAAAATGATAATAACCTCGTTATTATCATTTTCCTTTTTCCTTTTATTACACTGCATAAAGCCGTGGGGCGACGCTCCTCCACCTTAGTGGAGGAGCTGCCACTGGCAGTGTCAAAAACCATGGGTGTTGTGTGGAAACACCCACAGCAACACCCATTGAACTCCTCTTCCATGCAGAATAAGGCATTGCCTTACTCCATATTTACAAGGCCATGAAAATTCATGCAGGGTGGCTTTCCTTGGTGTTGTAAATATGGTCTAGCACACTGCGCCTCTGGAGCGTCACAAAAGTGATGCTCGAGCAGCGTAAAAGTGCTGCAGGGGCATTGCAAATATGCCCCTGGATCTGAAACATCAGCAACTGCTGTTTCTCTACACCATTGATGCTGATCCTTGACATCGGTGATGACACCTCCAGTTTCACAGAACAAGATCAGGTCGAAATGTTAAAGCGCCGAGAAGATTGATTGAAGAGATTTGAATGTATATGTCTATCTATATAAATATTTTGTCACATTTGTTTTTTATTTAACAGAGGGGACACCTTCCTGTATAGAAACAATCATGAGAGTTTACAATATTTTTAGTAAGGTGTAGGGCAACGCCACAAGCCTTCTAGCAACGCCCCTTTCACATAGTTTTATGCATGAAAGGGGCACATATTTACAAGACCATGAATATAAAGAAATGAGCTGCTGCACATTTCACCACCACAGCGTCAAAAAAGTGAGGCTCAAGTGGCGCAAAAGTGATGCTAGGTGCCTCGTAAATAAGGCCCTAAAGTGTCAACAAGACCAAACAAATATGTCAATAAATGTGTCATCTTGATTTTCATACAGCTAAAATGCCATAACTAAAACAAACAAGTATTAACAATGCAATGGTCTCGGCAATATTAAAGGTAGAGCTCTTAGCATTGCTTATGACATTTTTTTTTTTTTAATCATAAATAAATGGCATTGTCATTTACATTGCCAATAGCTTACTCGTTAATAAAATGGCATTGTCATTTACAATGCCAATAGCTTAATAGCTCGCAAATGCATGACCTATTGCATTTACACCCACACAGAGCCACCCACACAAAGCCAACCACACACACATACAGAGACACCCACACAGAGCCACAGACACACACACAGAGCCACACACACAGCCACACACACACAGCCCCACACACACACAGAGCCCCACACACACACACAGAGCCCCACACACACACAGAGCCCCACACACACACAGAGCCCCACACACATAGCGCTAAACACTGAGTGTTGCCTTTTCACAGTGCTTTATAAAATGAGTTTTAGCCACACTCCAGCGCATCTGCGCTGTTGTACAACATGGCTGCAAAACACTGCCAGAGCCAATAGCTCTCAATGGCAAGAGGCTTTGGCTTTGCCAATGCTTGTTAAAATCTGGGGTGGGCTGCAAATCTTGACTTCCAACCTTGGAAGGCCAACTCATGTTGTATCACCCCTGAGGTCCATAGACGGACTTATTAAATTCAGTAACAGAAGCACCTGCTATTCACAGCTCGTAGAAATATCAAACCGCGCTATGGAGCGCTATATCAGAGACATGCAGTGCTATTGAAATGAAGCCCGCTAGGGCGAGGAAGGAGATGCCCAAGGATCAGTGCTTTAAAGATGTCTCATTCGAGTGCACCGCGAGTGGAATCAGTAGAGTAATCCCCGCTAGATGTTTGGCCCAGTTTTCTTTTCGGGTCTGGAAAATACACGTTGTGTATCGCCCTTGTGTAAAGAAAAAAAAATGAAAACAAGAACTTTGGACTTCAATTAAAGAAATTTCCAGCCGTAGCTTTTAGTGTTTAAAGGGGCAGGTGCCAATTTATCGGAAACGCGACGCACGAGACCCGCTGAACTCCATCTCTGGAACATACGAGAATGTGTGGAATTAGACTGACTGCCGAGACGGCAGGGGTGTTCAAGCTCACACTACTTTACACTTGTCTGCTTTCCAATCTGTCGGTGTTTAGGACCTTTCTGTATCGCTTGATGTCTCTCCAGTCCTGTGCCTAGTACTTCCCTTAGCTTTACTGCGCCTAGAAACGAGTTAGTTTGTGCTGTAGGTTAGACGCTATCAAATCAAGTCAAACTTGGAGCCTCTCCCAGGGCTGAATGAGAGCAGTGATCTGCTGCCAGACAATACCTGGAGCATCGGCAAGAGAGATTCTGGAACACAGGAAAAGTGAACTAAATACGACAGCTCACCAACACCTGAGGGAGGTACATCTTGAAAGGGTGATTTAAAAAACAAAAACGAAAAAAAAACATGCGCTGTATTAATTCCACCAAAAAGAGAGGAGGCAAGCACAAGAAAACGTTGGATATACCTTTGTTAGTAAGACAGCTCAGTGGACTACTGCATCCACTGCAGCGATCTCAAATAGTCCGCTCTGCTTTGCGTATTGCCAATCACGCTCTCCATTATTTAGGGCAAACAGGTTTATGCACAATCATTCCGCCTCCAGTGGCAACCCGTTCTGTTACAGGCAGTCAGAGCAGTGACATCTGCTGGGCACAGTTCAAAAGAACAAATTCCCACTTTTTTTTGTTTGCAAATGGCATCGCAAAACGTTCCTTCCTTGACCAAGAACGCTGAAGATAACAGAGAGCATGAATGCTTTGGTGCAAGGCACAACGACTGTGCTGCAGGCTGCTAACAGCTGTGTGGCCGTTGGGAAGGCCTTGTTTTTTGTGAATATGTTCTTGTTTTCGTAAAATCGCCTGTTCTTAATTGTGCCCCGCCCCCCACTCTGCCAGCCTTGGAAGCAAGGGAGGCGTGCGGCCGCCTTTTCAAATAATGAGGCATAATTAGGCCTGGCTGCTTTTATCTCCTTCTCCCGCTGAATTAGATTTCACAATAATAACAATGATTACTCGGGAAAAAAATCTGGTTTGTGTGCCCAGCGCCTTTCACATCAGTCTGGGACCCCAAATGCTGTTCAAGAGCAGAAGCGTGGAGGGAGGAGGCGGGCGGTAGGTGTGTGTGTGTTAACGAGTTCTCCGTGCAGTTTACGACTGCCTGTGAGCACACAAGCCGTTCGCTTGCTGGTAATCTGCTGGGGTCAGGACAGACGGACAGCCCGGAGGCTCGGCTCTCAGGGGAAGGCAGTCATCCTGGTAATCGGCACTCCTGGGGTCGATGGCAGCATAGGAGATGAGGCCACAGGGAGGGGAGGGGCGAAGTCTGGGTTAAACGGGCGCACTGCCAGGACTCCTTCGCAACTCTCGGACCCGGCGAGCAAGAAAAAAATAAAAAAAACGTACCTGGAGTAAGTTGTGTACTTGACCCACCCCCCCCCCTCTACCCCTCGGTGCTCGGTGTTTACGTCTGGTAAACGGCGACAAGCACGAACGACCACGTCGGAACCACGCTCTGAAAGGAGAACTGTAAACCGAGACTCTCTGCAAATGCGCAGCCACGAACTGGTGCCCTATTTATTGGCTTGTGACCGTTGCGATCCCTGCCCGTACAATAGCTCACGACGAATCCAATCTGGATGACGCGGGATTGCTTTCTAAAGCTAAACTAACATTTGTGCCGATGTAATCCAAGAATATTCAAGGGGGGGGAAATTGTTACCTCGGTCTGGTCACTCCATCTGCACCGTTAGCATCGTTTTACTTGGTTTTCTAAAAGACGGTAGCTCCCTCTTACCTCACGCACTTGCTTAGGCCCACACACTCCCATCACGGACTGAAGTAGGGAGGAAATGTGACTGCCACTCAGGAGAGTTGCCTCCACGCGTCCACGTTTCTCCGAGGCGAGGCAGAAATGCCTCGGAGAAAGCATAGTCTTTTTCAGATTCGGGGCGTGGTTTACTTTCTCTCCTCTTTCCATTGGCTGGAAGGTAAAATTCCAGCCAATGGGAAGAGGAGAGAAAGTAAATAGAAAGAAGCTTAAAAAAGCCCCCGAATCCGAAAAAGACGGGGCTTGAACCGAGTGATGCCTCTTTCCTCCAATTGCTGGCCTCCGTTTAGGAAGCCAGCCAATGGAGAGGAGGGGCGGGTTCAAGCCCCCTTACTAAAAAACATTAAATCTTCGGAGCTCCGCCCACACTGCTTACAGCAGTGCGACGAGTCCTCGACCTAAATAACAAGTCAACCTCCACCATAAGCGCCCGTGACATTATTATAGTGTCAGGGTCACAGCGCTCTCCAGGATCCGGGTGATGCTCAAGAGGGGTCCACCTCCAGATCTCCCCAAGCTTGGTTCTAATGTGCACCCAAGCTTAGAGGTGATCAGGCGAGGGAAAAAAGGATGGGGCCAGGATGATGCTGTGCGGGTGTCAGGCGACCTGTAAAGACAAGGACACCTTATTAACAATGTATCCAACTCCCTACCTGCTAACGCTCTATGCTCGGTTATATCATGCACATACCTTGCTTAACACCTCATAAGGAATTGATGGAAGTGGTCACTGTATGGCCGTGTCTAGTGCAGAATTATGGTGGTTGAACCACATTTCACACTAAGGTCTCCAAAGAGAAAAGGCCAGCCTCTGTTAAGTCACAGATTCATAAAACCACCTCCAAGGACAAACAGCATCAGAGCCCAAAAGAATATAAAGGAATTAATCCAGGAGTTCAAGCACAAGGAACCATACCTCGGGTTCCCCACAGTCCCTCACGCAAAGCCGCCTCTGTAATAGGACTCAACAAAGTACTGGGCTCCTAGAGGCTCACTGGCTTCGTGTATGTTGCTCCCAGGGAAAGAACGGCATGAAATGAAAATCGGCTGGAACTCCAGCAAAGGAAAAACAAACCAACTAGATCTTCCATGTACTCCTCAGAGCGAAGCGTTATTCCCACACGAGCAGAAACAGGCAGTAAGTCAAAGTATCGCCGTTCTTACCACCACTGGCTGCGCCCACCTGTTTCTGAGTGTCAGTGTCTTCGCAGTCACCACGCGAAGCACCACAGAACACTCCTCCGTAACAGCAGAAGTTTCACCTCAACTCTCCACTCCGGTTCCGAGTCTCCAGCCGCCTGCGTTCGTGTCTTCGCGAACGTTTCAGCGAAGCACCACGACGCGGTCGGGATGTGTCAGCCGACACACCCCCTCAGGAGCGCTCCTTGTAGAACGCCAGGTCACCTGCAACAGAACGTCCGTGTCTTCGCTTAGGACTTCAGTGAAGCGAAGCACCACGGGACAACAATAGCACTAGCGGGAAGCCGAGCCGCAAATGTCATGTACACAAAATCCAATACAACCCATTTCCGGGTATGCGAACGTATTTGTAATCTCCGCCTCTTTACCCGGACTTCTGGGTGTTGTAGTCTTTCTTTACGTAGGCGCGAACACGACCGGCTTCATTTCCTGACATATAGTGCCCATACAGAAACAATAAAAAATATGCCAGCCTTATCAGGATGGAGACATGATACTAACACATCTGCAAGTGTGTAAAACTTTGCACTTTATGTTAAAAAAACTGAATCTGCAATCAAGCACATAAAATAAAATAGAATAGGCCTAAACGGGCCTTGCCACAATATTCATGACATCCCCAGACTATTAATTGAGTTAAATACTTTTTAGCAATATTTTATTATATCATAAGAAAATAATACACTTGTGATACATATATACGATATTGCATAAAATATCACATAAAATATTGCATAAAATGAAAACATATATATGTGCATTGATAAGTCAAAAGCAAAACCAGGCAAAGCATGTTTGTCTATAGCCAATGCGGCTGGATACAAACAAAAATAAAAATAGGAATTCAAAAATGGGCACAAACTATACTTTTGCGCACTCTTCATCATTTTGCTGCATAATAGAAGAAGTTTTTTTCCTTTTTTACTCAAGAAACCGTTCTAACTTAGTTCATTTTTTTCCAATCAATGACATCGCTTTTTCTGTTTGGTAACAAATGATGAAGGGCTTGGGCATATATACTGAAACAGATCTTTCATGCCCAGAGAATCCCGAGAGGCTGGCATTTTTTTTGGTGCATTTACTCTTGTTAATATTGGTGATTTCGAGCATTGAAGTTGTTGGCTCAAACTCCGAAAATGCAGCTTGCCCATCATTTTTAACATATTTCACAATCTGATACTGCAGTGTTTGGCAATACGCTTGGAGCATCTTTAGCACTCGTAGCAACACTGATCAACTCTATTGAGAGTAGTTCCAATAGAACTTGCAGAACAGTTTCTTGCAAAAAGGTTGTACAACAAAAGACTGGTCTCACTTGCGAAGCATCCAATTTGCAGAAAGACAGAGTCTAATGCTCTCTTAAGACAATAAGCCATTCATACCCAAGATGGAATGCCAGGGTTTCTCAGCAATGATTCTCAGTATGATATTCCTATTTGAAATTCATATTGGCTCCTAGACTGGCTTTAAGTCTTAACCTGAAGGAAGTTGAGAATGCCACAAACAATGTTCAGAAAGATTGATGGAAATTCTTCAAACAGACTGTAGTGTCCTTACCAGCCTGGGAACCCGCAAAGGGCTGCACCACACATCGAGCTTAGTAATACATGTATTTATTCGTCTGCGTGTAACTGCGAACTTAACATTCTAAAACAGCATTCACTGCATTCCATTCTAACACTTACGTCACAGTTCCACAGAGTCCATCTGGAACCAAAAAAGTTGCATCTTATCGAGCCACTCAATTCCACCTTGCATGGCCCTGGGTGGCTTGATAAATCTAGAGTAATACAAGACAAAGCAAATCGCTGCCTTATGTTTCTCTGTGGCAGGGAGGCATGCCGAGGGTGGAGTGTGGGTGTTCTGACACATCCATTATGGATTCTGACACAATCTCAAATTTACAAACATTGGTAGACCCAGGAATACGTCAGAATTATACGCCTCCCCACCAAAGGCACAACAAGCATGAATATCTTTATTTCCCCATGTTTCCTTTTTCTAAGTGTGCTTCATTCTGCAGTACACTTAGAAAGAGGAAAATACCTCTGAGGAAATACCTCTGAGGAAAACCTGCCTCTGAGGAAAACAATTCTGCCTACAACACAGGCACCCTTGCACCATGTTGCAAGGGTGCCTGTGTTGTTGTTAGGTAGTAATTTGTGCACCAGTGCAGGCAGAGAGCAGGAATCTGCCATATAATGTTAAATACAGTACATTCCTGGCCTCTCCCTTTCTCGCAGTGCAGCAAGATGGTTTCTGAGTTGCATTGCATGAATTGTTGATAAATATGGGCTGAGGTTTTTAACATCTGCAACCCTCTGCAGTGGGGAGGTCCCAGAAACATTACTGGAATTGATAGTGCCAGAAGATCCACAATCCTTGAGTATCTGAGAAAAGGTTGTCCCTCTCCAGCATTCTCGGCAACTCTAACCTGTTATTCCTCCCCTTGCTTTGGTGTCAACATTGTTATTATGTAATCTGTAGCAAATCGCAAAATGGTCATAGATTGCGTTGGTTGAAAGAATGACTTGTCAGGGTTGATTATGAGATCTCAAAGTCAAGCTACAAGCAAGACATTACCCAGACAGAATAATTAATGCAGCCATGAAAAGGGCCAGAAACAATAATAGAGATGCCCTTCTGGAGGACAGAATCGGACCAATCACCAAACAAACAAGACCAATATGCGTCACCACATACAGCCCCCAGTCGAATGAGGTGTCAAAAATAGTGAACAGACAATGGCGCATTCTGACGTGCGGATCACTGGAGATTGAGAAACCAATGTTTTCCCATAGACGTGGGAAGAACCTTAAAGACATACTAGTCCACACCCGCCCGAAACCACCACTACAGCAACAACCTTCAATACAAGGAATACAAGGGCATTTTCCCTGTGGTAACTGCGCTAGCTGCCATCTAACCAGAAAAAGTAAGCAGCTGACCTTCGCAGATGGCACATGGTGGGATCAAAGAAAATTTACAAACTGCAACAGCAAGAATGTTATTTACATGATTGTGTGCCCTTGCCACCTAGAGTACATTGGCATGACCAGTAGAGCCGTGAAAACACGACTCAGTGAGCACAAGAGCAACATCCGCTGCAAAAAGAGTACCACCAAGATGGCGGCTCATTATCTAGAGATGGGACATTGTGTTAATGACATCTACTGGACGGTTATTGAGCAATTACCCACGGACCAGGGTCTCTTTGAGAAAGAGCAGCGTTGGGTTTTCCGCCTAGGTACCCACATATCTGGATTAAATGATGCCATCCCCTGGGGTCCCACAGGGACGAAACACTTCCGTCTGTACCATCCTTATAAAACACTCATTATTCTGAGATGAAATTCAAAATAAAGACACTTTCTGTATAAAAAATCACGAATATACTGAGCCAAGAACACCTCGTAGGGTAAAGGAGGTAAACAAAAAGATTAGCTAAAATCCCTTAGTCTTACAGAATCTTATACTCATCTCCCTTTAAACTAACTAAATATACTACTACCTAACCATAATCAGGCTACCCCGGTCTTATTATGTAGTCCATTTTTTAGGAAATCCGAGTTTGAATAAAAAACCATTATATTTAGGAAATAATATCGTAATCAGTGCGGGCACGAACCCTATTCAATTCGGAACAGGATCAGTGTAAACTCAAGCCATTGCGGGCATGCGCAGTAAACAACAGGGACCTGCAGCCCAATGCGCATGCGCCGCCCGCGTTAAACTCACTATCGCGCATGCGCTATCCGGAAGGGAAGCAGATAGAAAATCCAATTACCGGCCATCCAAATACGGGCATACCCGGTTCTCCAGCTTGCCAATAATTCCATTAGGGGTGAATTCACGATAGTAAAGCCAATCCGGGCATGCGCCGTAGATAGCAGCCCAATGCGCATGCGTTACCCACGTGAAACTGTCCATCGCGCAAGCGCCATCCTGAATAGAAGCAGATAGAAAATCCAATTACTGGCAAACCAAATACGGGCATCCCCGGTTCTCCAACTTACCAATTATTCAATTAGGGGCGAGTCAACGATAGTATATAAAGGGCCCTTTGCAAATCCCACTTCACAACCAACGGAGCCGGCGTAAGGGGCAGCGAAGAGGGATTCTCCTCATAGACTTGTGAGTAATACCACCCAAAAAGCAACGATCTTACCACCCCTACAAATTTGTAAGTACCAAGAAAAACAGCAGTATTTGTATTTCTCCCTCACAGGTAGCAAGGAAGCACGAGTAACCCCTGCGTTTAAATGGTCTCATGGAGTAGTAAACTCCTAAACAAAACAGTATGTTATGCCCACTGTGAGCCTCACAGAATTCTCTTATTTTTCACAATAAATTTATGCCTCAGCAAGTATCACATGGGCTGACTACAACCCAAGATTCGCTTAAAAATTAGAGTGTGTCTTTTATGTTAAATGTGTGTCTGTCTAGTATTTATCCCCTTTTTTATATATATGTAAAATTTTCACCACAGGCACGTTCTTCATATGTAGAATGACACTAACGTGTCTTGAAATTCGAACCGCACCATCATTTTTTTTACTGTATCCACGGGTAAACATGCCTATGGTTTTTAAAGGAATGGACCACCTGAAAAAAAAATGTGTACTTCTCCTAACAGGTCAGCTAAACAGCGGTTGTTCAGTAGGTACATTATAATTCCTGCACTTGTAAATTGCACTTTTTAGCATATAAAAAATCTGATGAAATTGAAAAACGTGAGTAAGGTGGGGATTTGTGTACCCCAGTCCTGAAGAAGGTGTTTTCACACCGAAACATGTTGATACACACATAGGAGGTGGTGCACATAGGTTACACCAATACCTCCTCTCTCACCTTTTATTAGTACCAGCCCGGGGGCCAATTAAGGTTTTTTTGCTACCCCACGAGCCAGGCACTTTTTAAACTCCACCCACTTTCAAACCCCACCACAGCACTCACTTATAAAATCCCTCACCCACACCACACATAGCCAATATAAGTGCTCCCACGCAACCGTCGGTCGCAGCACGCCGCATCCCGTAGAGGGGTGCGAGGACTCCAATGATGAAGCATGACACCAAGGGGCCTGTTGGTGTGTGAGGGGTACCCAAAAACAACTAGTGTGTTCCCAACCATTGTAGGGACACCTCCTTCCCACTTCCAAATGGATTCCTTTTGTTTATAAAACTAACTTAGGGAGAACGAATCCATTTCAAGGTAATTCTC
Organism: Lissotriton helveticus; assembly: GCF_964261635.1. Classification (NCBI taxonomy): domain Eukaryota; kingdom Metazoa; phylum Chordata; class Amphibia; order Caudata; family Salamandridae; genus Lissotriton; species Lissotriton helveticus. The sequence continues at coordinate 490,759,920 of NC_136067.1, read as the reverse complement.
TCTCTCCCCCCTTTTGTTAACTTTGATTATGAGATTCACCAAGACATTTAGGTGCTCTAACAATCAGTATTTCCAGACCCATGATTAAACTTTTATCCAGAAAGTTGATCATATTCACCTCCTTGGTTCTGAGGAACTTCATGAATGGTATGTATAACTTGGTGAAGCACCAGGGGACAACAAAAGCACTAAAGGTAGAGGCATAAACTCATACATTGACCTTTCCAGGGGATCTGAAGAAACCTCTTGGGAAGAACAATGAGGTGAACCTGACCATCCAAGCACTCTCCCAAGAGGGCACCCCCCATGAGATGGTCGCCTTGCATCTTGAAGTGGCAGTGGATCAACAATCATTAGATTCCTTTACATTGATCACCAGTCAAAAGCTCAAATATATCTTTTACACAGAAATAGATGTTTACCAAACTCTCAGGGTGAATGGTTGTACTTCTATCCATATATTCCACACCTAGAGTGGAATATATATATTCCACACCTAAAGTGGAGAAGTGCGGCTCAAAGTGGAAAAGTGTGGCTCAATGGTTAGAGCGGCAGACCCTGATGCAGAGGTCTAGCCCGGGACCAGGGTTCAATTCCCCGCCTCGGCGGGTCTTGGGCTCAAAATTCCACGGACCTGATATTTCTCGCCTCGGTGCCTATTCCAATCATGGAGTACCACTCTGCAACTCTAAGCAATAGCTTGCTTAATCTCCACAACAGCCCCCACAACCGCTAAGGATGCCTGGACTCCACCTTGGGGGTGCCCAGGAGTGGACACGTCACAGGGAAAGCCAGGATGGGTTCCACAGCGGTATTCGTACAAGCGCCTTGAGACCCTTGCGGGTGAGTAGTGCGCTATACAAGTATCAATTTACAATTTTACAATTTTAGAATATCCCTAGGTGCCATACTGGATCCGGAGAATTTTAAAAGCAGTGCTCCCATATATCAGCAGGTGGCATTGCATGGCTCTGCATTAGCTTTGCAGTGGGCCAGAAGTGTCAGAGCGAAGCCTCATATAAGTGCCCCTCCTGCATATTGACGTCAGTCCCTATCTTTCCACACCTTTCAACACGATTCTAGAGTTCTGCTCCTAACTTCTATCGTTCTTATGAAAATGTCAAACCTTTGAGATGTGTGCTAGCGCACCATGCCCTCTCTGAAGACTACAGGCTTCAAACCATGTAGAAACTGCAGGAAGCAGATGTAGGGCACAGACCCACACGAGGTGTGCCTTTGGTGCTTGGACTCTAGTCACAACTCTAAATCATGTGAGATGTGTGCCATCATGCACCTGAATGAGATCGAAGACTGGGAGACAAAGCTCTACATAGTTGAACACTAGAGGAGATCATGGTTGAACCACAGATTTCGCTCCTGTCATAAGTTGCAGGTTCAGAGTCGTTTACAAGGCTGAGCCGGCCATTGATCCACTTCCAACTCAAAGTCTTTAGGTGAGTCAAAGTCAATGCCCAAGCACAAAAACACAAAGCGGAACTCGACCCCATCCGGCCACTCTAGCTTTAAAGAGAAGGCACAACGGCATAAAATTAAACATCAATTCTTCAACTGGTCCCAACATACTCTGAGTCTCTGGAGCTATTTTCGACCCCGCAGCCAGGGGCATATCTTCAACGGTGGTGTATGGGGTGGAATACACCCCCAAATAAAATGGGCTATCAGGTCAAATGCCTGGCGTGCTGTGCTAGTAAGATTTGTCCTGTTGTCAAGTTATACAGTTTTTTGCTGACGGGTGAGCGCTCACCATGTCAGTGGCAAGTTTGTGATTTGCAGGCAGGGGTCAGGGGCCAGGGGTCCATGGCGGTGGTCCTGACCTGGAAAATGCACTGAACTAGGGGGCGGGGGGATGGAGGTGGCGCTGTTTTTAGCCAAAACATACGATTTAAAAGCCCCTGCTGCAGAGTTCCGTGGGCCTCCAGCATTCAGGCGGCAATAAAAATGTCATGATAACTCTAGGGATTAATGTTCCTGCTAGAAAAAGTTCAGAGTTTTGTCTAGGGGCAGTTTTGACTCGCCATAATGCAGCGCACAGGATTAATATGGGGAACAACCTCTACAACATACTACATTTACAACGCAGTCATTACATCGCAACATCCTTTACAACGCATGTCACTACAACGCAGCCATTACATTGCATGTCACTACAAGGCATGTCATTACAATGCCTGTCACTACAAGTCAGGCATTACATCGCATGTCATTACAACGCATACCATTACAACGCATAGTACCCCTACACTATCCAACACTTACCTTAAATGCAATGTAATGGTATTATGCGATGTAAAGGAATGTGTTGTAAGTTTAGTTTTAACAAATGCGTTGTAATGGCATGCGATGTAAAATGATGCGTTGTAAAGGATGTTGCGATGTAAAAACTGAGTTGTAAAGGCATGCGTTGTAAATGTATGCATTGTAATGTCATACATTCGATTATTATGCCTGCTGCAAAGAACAGTTCTAAATGATATGTGAATAGCTGAGAGGGATAGTAAAGCAAGCCTTTATCAGTGATTTAAAACAAATGAAATGTATTTGAGAGGGGGGCTCTGGAGAGGGCACTTTTACGGTCATATGGGGGGGGCGGCCTAAAGAGATGGTCGCATCGGGCGCCACCTGTGCTAAAGCCGGCTCTGGTCACAGAGTCTACTCTTTGAGCCTAGTGTCATAAGTAATCTGGAGCCGTTGCAGTTGAAAGGTAGTGTGACACTTCGTTTTTGAGTTCTTGCACTCTGGTCAGGGGTAGGCAGCAGGTCAGTTAGACACAGTGCAAGCAGTGGGATCCGAGACTATCTACAGCACTGTTCTCTACTAGTAAGGTGGTACATCTTTCCTTGCCTGCTCTTGTTATTCCGGCACTGTGCCACGGAAGCTAAAGATGCCGGTGTTCCGTCGTTTTGATCTTCCCTTCGGTATGATCTCCCCCTTCGCATCTGCGCATGCGGATGCACATTTGAAACAGTAGCCAAACAGTAACACTTTTGCATGTATTTTTGATCTCCCCCCAGCACAGCCGCAAAATACCAAATCTATTTCTCTTCCTCTGTGCTACCCTCCCACCCCGCTCTAAAGTTTTCAATGCAGCAGTCACACCCTCGTTGATATTAATCACTCACACTTTTATTTGTTTTAATGTTAACATTTATTGCCTTTATGTTGCCAAAATTGCTAAAATACATCATACAGATATAATATACACCATTGTAATTACCTAAATGCATGTAAAAACCATGACATGAAGGAATAATTTTAAATTTTTCTGAGCTACTATGGGGTTTAAGCATCCTTTGAGATTTTATTAAGTGTGGACAGTAGCGTGACTTTATTTTGTTGGTTAAACATGTTCAACTGGCCAAGGTTTCTGTTGCATATCTTCTCACTTTATGAATTTATATTTTTTTCACTGTCAATTAATGTGCTCACACATCATTTGAAGAAACTCTTCCAGGGAAACTAGTTGGTCTCTGCTGGAACCAATGGGCCTGATTTATGAAGGACTTGCGCCGCCGGTGCGTCACTTTTTCCCATGTTAAAAGTGACGCACCGGCGGCGCAAGTCCTTCATAAATAAGGCCCAATGTGTTTTGTGAACAGCGCAGAACACAAGTGTATTTTTTTTAAATCATGCAAACAAACAGCGCAGAGAGTGTCTCGCTGGTTAGCTCTTGTGTTCCACGCACAGACACCCAAGTGAGATGTCAAAAGAGTTACACATGTGGAGTGTTTACAGTGTCCAGCTTCACAACTGAAATACGTAATATCGAATCGTAAGGCACAAATGGAAGCTTCGCACAACGCTATCCCCAAAATTCCAATCAATCAGGTTGTAGATGAGAGAATCCCCCCACCCATCTCCTGTAACTATACACACTCTGACCGGAACAATCAGGCGTGATAATTAAATCACATTTTTATTAGCCCTCTGCCAATTAGAGTTTATAAAATTTTGAACAGACCATAAAAGCACAGCAGTTTATATGTGGAAAAAAAATCATTGTTATTATAAACCTCTCTTTTATTCTACCCTTAATCCCGTCAGGTGGATTAGCAACGGGAGGCCTCCGGATCTCCCTCCCTCCCTCCCTCCCCACACACACACTATCTGACATACCTTACAGCACCTTTGCGCTTTTAAGGTGATAAAACTTCAGGTGTTCTCACACTAACACAGGATAAATACAATAATTCACTCATGCTCAAAAGGTCACCTTTCCCCCATAAGCAGTTCTTGGCAAAAGGCAAGTGAGCCCCAAACTGGACACCAGATAGCGACAGCAATACAAAAGTTGTAGTTAAAAATCTGTGGAAAGCTGCTTCATATTTATAAAAACACAGCGAACCTTTTTGTCTGTTCCATGTTAAAAAAAAGCATTGGCATAGCCAATAGGTCTCTCTTTTGGGACCTTATAAGTATTTCGTTATGCAGCACAATATCCTTGGTGCAACAGCATCAACTGTTGCATGGCTAAACACTTATAAGGTCCCAAAGGCGAGACCTATTGGCTATGCCAATGCTTGTTGCCTGATGTTGCCAGAAGTGCGAGCTAATACCTTTATTCCGTTACATAATTTCATGTTTCATTATTAAAGCATACTTAATGTTGTGTTTTTATTACTTCATTTTTTTTAAATATGAAAGGTTTTTGCTTTTCCTTGCCTGAGCTAATTGTTTATACTTTTTAGGCATGTAGCATTTTCGTTACTTTATAAATATTTTATTTTAAAAGTGTTATGATCCTTCGTGAGCTTCTATACATTATTTATTCTATTTATTAGGATTTGGAGTTTTTGGAACTGTTAATCTTGCACCAATTTAAACAAGTCAAAATTTCTTCTTTATGTAATTACCTTAATAAATTCATTGGCTATCTAGAGGAAAAGAACGTGAGGAAGTAGGAACATCTATGTATTGCATCTTCTTTCCTGTTAACCACACTACCTCACCCATCACGGAATCATGTCTGTAGACCTGGCTGAACTTGAGCAAGGTAGTGAAAAATAACATAGTTACCTGGACTAATTCAGTGTTTGCAGAGTGTAGTCAGCAGTCACATATCAGAGTAGATAATCAAAGGGGCAATGTCTGCTTAGGATTTAATGTTTATCGTTATTATGCTCACTGCAGGCAATCTATTTCAAACACATACTACCCAATTTTGAATTTATGTTAATTGGTACAGTACCTGCTTAGTAAGGTGTAAAGGGGCAGGCACCCTGTGCCAGGCTAAGTGTCTTCATGTTTACAGCACACTACCAATTGTCAGGCTATTGGTTGCTGTTATGCCGTTAAATCTTGGACTAATAAATCTATGCTGTTTACCTTTTGTGGGGCTAATAATTACCTCCACAATACTTTGTGTTCACTAAATATACCAAAGGCACAAAACATGCTGTGTGCGTAAAATCACACTGTCTGCTTTTGGACTGAGGGTGTTTTAGGGTGGGCAGCCATAAGCAGCTCCTTTGTTATTATTTGAAGTGCAAGGTCTTGAGGTCCTTTTTGAACTGGTGTAGTATTTTGCTTTGGTGGAGTTGGAGTTCATTCCAATTCTTGGCTGCGAGTTAGTAGAAGGATCTTCCCCTTGCTCTTATCCTGTAGAAACGAGGGACGGTGGCTACTTCCAGGCCAGTTGAGCGTTTTATTTTGGTGAGTGGTTGATGGATGTTCGGTCATTCGGCTATTGTGGTCCCTTGTTACGGAGGGCTTTGTAGGCATGAGTGTGCACCTTGAAGGTTATTCTTCTTTCTATGGGGAGCTACTGGATGTCGTGGAGGTGTTAGGGAATGTGGTTGTGCCATGAAATGTCGATGATGAGTTTATCTGTGGCGTTTTAGACAGTTTGCAGTTTGCGGAGGAGTTCTCTTTATTAACGGCTTAGAGAGTGTTGCTGTAGTCCATTCTGCTTGTGATGAGTGCATGGGTGATGTTTTTTCAGGAGTCAGTGGTATCCACTTGAATGTTTTGCAAAGTATGCCGAGGTGTTTCAAGCATGCTGAGGATATGGTGTTGATCTGGCTATTCATTGTAATTGAGTAGTAAAGTATGATGCCAAAGTTGCATGCGTGGTCTGTTGAGGTGGGTGGTTTTCTAAATATGGATAGCCACCAAGTATTGTTCCATGGGTAGGAGGTGCAGCAGAGTATGATGACTTCTGTTTTCTCCGTGTTGACCTTCAGCCATCTGTGGCTCATCCAGGTTGCAATTTCTTTTATCCCTTCTTGGAAATTGCTCCTGATTATGTTGTCTTCCTTGGTGAGTGTGAGGATGAGCTTGGTGTCATTTTTGTACGAGACAATTTTATTTTTTCTGACGATGGTCGTGATGTTGGCTATGTAGACGTTGAAGAGTGTGGGGCTGACGGAAGATCCTTGTGGCGATCTTCATCTGATATCGGTCGTTTCTGAGACAAAGGGCAGGAGTCGTATTCTCTGTGTTCTGCATGACAGGAAAAATCTTATCCCGTCTAATGCTATTTCTCAAATGCTGGCATCATGGAGCCTGTTGACTAGTGTGTGGTCTGAGAGGGTGCTAAAGCCTGCGGATAGCTCAGAATGATGAGGGCTGTCGTGTGGCTTTGGTCGAGGAGCCTGCATATGTCATTAGTGTCAGTGATGAGGCTGTTCTCTGTGCTGTTGATGTTGCTGAATCTGGATTCAGAGGTGTGTCTGATGTTTTTTTAAATATATAATGTGCTTTCTGGGTGTTGATGTCATTTTCAATTAATTTTGCAGTGAAAGGGAGCATAAACATGGCCCTAATTTTTTTGTGATTTGTTGGTTCTGCGGCGGGCTTCTTTTAGTATGGTGTTGACTTTGGCGTACTTCCTGTTGTCAGGGAATGTGGCGGTCTACAGGGAGGAGTTCATATTTCTACAAAGTTTTTGTTCGAAGGCAGTGTCGGCTCTGTGTAAAATGTGCGTCAAGCAGGGGTCAGTAGTTGCTCCGGATTGAATGATCTTCATTGTCTTTATCGTGTTTTTTCTGTGGTTAGAACTCTTCAGTTGAGAAGGGTCTGGTGGATGGCGTTGTTAGTGGTGTGGGTTGAGGAGGTGTCGTCTTTGTTCTCAAGGTTGTCTTAGACCATTTGGATCTTCTGGTGATAGAAGGACCTTACTTTGTTGCAGCGGTCTTGGTATGGAGGGATGTCGGATCTTTTCTTTCCTTTAAACTTTCCACAGTATCAGATGTAATAGGGGCTGAAGCGTTCCATAGAGTTCACATTCTGTCAAAGTGAGGGACGGTGGAGAGAAATATCAATCTACAGTTCCCTCTCTTTAATGATTTTCTCATAAATAATCAAAATTTTCCGAAAAAGGTGATTGGCTATCTTATCACTGAGTTCTTGTGATGGGGTTACTTTATTGTGAACTGCTTTAGGATTTGTGAAGGAGTAGCGGATGCAATTAAGTTCTTTTGAGTAATTCCCCACCTGACTAAGTTGCGACTCAATGTGTGTTCTATGTGCATTCATTAATTTCTTATGATATTGGCCTACACAGATCCTGTTATATTAAAAAGGGACCTGTTCCGCTGTAGGTGTAGGACTGCGCCCACCACTACTCATGTATTCAAGATACTCTACTTAGGATATCAACACAGTGTCAATAGACCACTTGTGTACTTGTGTCCCAAATCACCAATTGATTTTATAAGAAGTGTGGTATAATACTTGCATTCTCAGTGGACTATGTGTATATGAACCACGTGAAGGAAACTAAATGGAGAAAAATGTGAAAAAATGTGTGGAAGCGTTGGCAGTGCCTCACGGAAGTAACCACATGGAGGTATGTGCAAGCTGGTACTCGCTTGCTACCTCAGGTTCTCATCATTAGCGACTGCCAACTTCTAAACAAAAAAGTAAGGTGCAGAAAGGAAAATGTGTTAACCAGTGACCCAAACGTTAAAATGAGTTATAGCTACACTGGTTCGTGTACTTTATTCCTAGCTGTCTGCCCACTCAATTAAAACCAACAAAAACCAACATGTTTCATTGACTTATGATCCTTTGGGGCAACTTCATCAGGGTGTAGTGTTCAGCGTCTTCACTGCACCACGTTTCTCCATTTATTGTACCTAAAATATATGATATACCACACATCATTATAACTGCATTTCTCAGACACCCACCACTGAACCGTGTTAAAAAAGATCATTTACAGATGGCTGCCCTCCCACACACGGTCGTTAGAGGTGTGTGGGTAATAGACCACCGCTGTAGCCATCAGTCAATATTTACCAGGTGGTGGACCAGGGTTTGCATACCCGCACCCCCGTAGAAGAAACTCAAGTGCTTGTTAATATGCGTTGACTTCACTTGGTTTGTGTGTCTAGCTGCATGTAGTCAGCCTGTTACAAGACATACGAAAATAAAATGAAAACAAACAGACAGTCACATAATTTGGTAATGCTCTTGCGTTATTCTTACATGTGCTGTCTATTTACCAACAGCGACCAACAGTGACTGGATTTCTTGTGATCTACTTCTGCCATTGGATTTGGCTTGTGTTTCGTTGCTGTTCTTAATTGTATCAATCGGACAAATCACTGCATATACTGCATCCGCATATTTTTTAGCGACCTGTATTTCGTATTCCCCGCCATGTCACTGAGGCGTAGCTATATTAATATACCAGCAGTCTATGGCCCGCGTGTTCCCGACTGAATAACTTGAGAGGTATAGTGATTGTTTTGCCATCTCTGCGCAAATGTCACTCAGATGTCGATTTAAAACTATTGCCGGTAACATTTCTATGTATTAGATCGTTAGATGACCCGTATTGCTACTTGTAAGTGTGTCACCGGAGGTCTACTCTTCCTTATCTATGCAAGACCCCACTCGATCTTTGCCCTGGGTTAATCTTACCTTGTAGTCAATCGATTATCGCCTGCGCTCGTACCCTTCCTGCCAGCGTTCCGCGTTTCTCTAGGTTTTAAAAGTACCGGTTGACGGCCCGATCACGTGGTGCGTGATGTCCTCCTCTATTTCCATAGTTCATGCTAGAATCGGCGGTCTCTAGTTGGCAGAGGTGTACACTTCTGACAAATAGAGACCCACCTCCTCTAGTCAGGGCAAGGGGATTACACACTCAGATTGTAGTGTGTTTATCTAGGTACCTGTATCGATATTACTATTCTTTGCCCTTGTCCGGTTATAAATCAATAATATCCCTACAACGGCATAGAAACCCGTTTCATACATTAGTCATAGCGCATGCTGTAAGCAAGCACTATTCCTCCAGCCCCCTAGAAAGCACACCGAGTTCTTAAACAAATCCAAGCCTCCAGCAAACCTGGGAAATCCCCGCCTGCTATTGTTTTGATTTCATCCAAGAACTCCTGTAAAGCACTGTAAGAACGACCAGTTCTTAGTGACATCTTTATTGACGTCTTATGTCCATCCTTACGTCAAACCCGGCACCTTTCAGGTATAAATATACCAACGCTGCCTTAAGCAAACACACGGTCGTGGTGAATCTGGAGCAGCTATCTACTTGCCGAGAGCCCAGCTGATGAGAGCCCACGGACGCTGCCCCTCCCTTTTGACGCGCTGAGAGAGACGCTTTCTTTTCTCCTGCCGAGAAATCCAGCGTCCAGCGTTTTCAGCTCGCCTTCGCGAGTGACTGGGATATCGAGTTCTGAGAGAGAGATACCAGCCCTCCTGCCTTCAAATCCCCAGGTACTGAACTGACTAAACCCTTACAGAGAATTCTTGAGTCAGATTCTTGGCAAACCAAACTTAACTTAAACTGCTACTTACTTAATCCCTCCCATGTATTAGGCTTAGGTCAGGTACACCGGGGTAGGCGTAGTTAGAAGCACCAGTTGAGTACGATTAGTCAATGTATATATGTATGTATCTATTTTATCCATTTTAAGGTATCATATGGCTAAGAAACCATATCAATGCTTTTACAGTATTATTTCATAATCCTGCTTTTACTGTATGCACTTTACTTAACTATAAGTATTGCAATCGTGGCAATTCATTTCTCTTGTATGAGGAAAGAGACTGCTCAATAAATAACACCTTTTATTGAAAAACGCCCGTCTCTCTTTTTCTCTGCAAATCTGGTGAAACTAAGTATGCACGTATTGACTGAGTAAAATAGCTGTCTTTTGTTTTCACACGACTCTAGAGATACACTCTTAATCAGGGAGAGCAAAGTTGTCATGTTTTATGGTTGTCAGAAACTAAATCCCTTCTTGTCTATCCAGGGAGGTTAAACTCCTCCTTGCCTATTCGAGAACGTTTCTAGTGAACTCTGAGCTAGCTGGCACACAAAACTTAAGTCTAATATAGTCAGTAGAAGACCTAGTTAACCTCTGTCCTACGTCTATACTACTGAAGATATTATTCCAATGCGCAGAACCTATTGGGAATATAGGAACTACACTACAAGATAACCCCACTCACCCCCTTGGTAACGTGGCAGAGCAGACAGGCTTATCTCAGAGTCAGTGTGTTAAGCATTTATGACCACATACAGTAATAAAGTGAATACACTACAAATGGACACAACACAGGAGTTATTATAAAAATAAGTATTTTTATATAAGGCTTAGCACAAGACCAAATAACGACAAAAATATACCACAATCTTAATAAATACTCTTTGGAAGGAAAAATAATAGTTCAAGTAAAGTTTCTTCTTAGCAAATAGTCTTTAGCAACAAAAGTATGTATTCTTATGAAAACACAGTTCTTGACAACAAGGTAACCCACACGGGAGTCACACGACGTCGAGTCTACTATTTCTCAAGGTTCGGCGTCGACCGCGAGGAGCGCTACGTGGAGCCCGGAGTCGAAACAGACCCCCAACACAGTACCTTAGAAAATGAAGAAATGATGATCCACTGCGTCGTCGGTGTCGATCGAGCCTCAGAGTCGGGGCGATCTGCAGCGGCGGTGAACGGGGTCGGGCCGGAGCAGCGCTCACGGTGGCGAAGCAGGATACGGCGTCGGTGTCGATGTTGCAAGAGTGAGCAGCGCTAACGGCATCGAGAAGGGCGCAGCGTCGATGCGATCAACAGCGGTGTCGAGACAAGGTCACTTGGAGCTGGAGCCGAAGTCACTGCTCACTGGCGTCGCTACTGGCGTCGATCGGGCCCGGCGTCCGGCGTCGAGGACTCGGTACACTGGAGCGTTCCTCGGTGTGTCGAGCTGGATTCGGCGGCGTCCGTCGGCGTCGAGATTGCAGGCTTCTTCTGTGCACTGGAAATTACCACTTCCCAGTATCAAGCAAATTCAGCAGATGGTGAAGTCCTTTAGCCCTGTGACTTCAACAGGAGGCTGGCACTCTTCCAGCCCTTGGAGATTTTCTAGCAGGTTTGAGAGTACACACCAAGTTCCTGTCTCCTTGTTCCTTGGCAAAAATAAAGAAACAGCTTTCAGGATCCCCCCAGCAAACAGCACTCTGGCAGAAGGGGGAGGCAAGTCCTTAGATCGGCAGGCTTTTTGTCCTTGGTAGAGGTTTTCTTGTCAGAAGTGATCTAGTTCTTTGATTCAGGGGTCCTTCTTTTATACCCCTTTACTGCTTTGTTCCCTTTGTCCACGCAGGGAGATTCCCCCCATCTCAGGTTTGTCGTGGGTGTTGCCAGGCCAAAGCACCTGTCCTATTCACTGTGCAGGGCAGGGTCCTCAGCCACCCAGCAGGAGGTGGAGCCAGCATTTTCACTGGCAAGGGCAGGGCTATCAGTCGCCCGGCAGGAGGTGGAGCCAGCATTGTGTCAGGCAGGGCAGGCTACCAGGAACTTCTGTCCCCCTACTCTAAATGTAAATGCCTCATTCACCCCACACTGACTCATTCAGACCTCTGGATCCACCCAGCCCCTGTCACACACACCAAACAAGCAGAGACCGGCAGATAGTTGGACAAGAAAATAGCCACTTTCTAAAAGGGCTATTTTCAAACACAGAATTTAAAAACCATCCACCCTAAAGGATGTGTTATTAAATTCTGAGTTCAAAGATACTAAACTCGAGCTGCTACCATGCTTCCTGAGTCAGATAAGATTATAATGGAATTAATAATCAATCTGCCCATTCTGGCCTATGGAGGCAGGTAGCCCTTCAATAGTGAAAAACATAAATGGCTGTAATTCACTATTAGGTCATGCCACACACATCAGGGCATGACCTACCTTTTACCAACAGCGCACCCAGCCCTAGGGCCTACCATAGGGGTGTCTGACCTGCTGCAAAGGGAAGGTTTAGAGACTGGCAAGTAGGTTTCCTTGCCAAGTCGACATGGCAGTCCGGGACTGCACACAGGCGTTGCGTTGGCAGACCCGAGACACATTTTACAAGCTGCTTCTGTGGGTGGCACAACCGGTGCTGCAAGCCCACCAGCAGCAGTTAACTTACATGCCCTTGGCACACGCAGTGCTCTAGACTAGGGTCTGAACCGTAAGTCAACCAAGCCAATCATGGTAACACCAATTAATGTATCAATTTAACATAGGGAGCACTTGCACTGTGGCACTGTTCAGCAGTGGCACAGTGCCCACAGCAATATTCCAGCAAAAACATCGTAAACAGAGGAGGCCAACAGATAAAAATGGAGGAGAGACTCATGCCAATGATGCCAGGTCTAACAGTTCACATTCAGTGTAAAGCTCTAAAAGGGTTTAAGCGGACGCCATCTTGGAGTAGGCATGAATGTGAAAAAGGCACAGGGATATGTGAGTCCATATATGCAGTGTCCGTTCATATATGCATAGATCGTTGTTGATTGGTATAAGAATCATACATCATAGTTTTATGCGCTTAGGAGTATAATCCATCCTATATATAGAGCCACAGTCCTGGATATATATTGATGTCATATGTTTAGTGGCCCTAAGTTGAGGCACATTGCAAATAAGTAAACAACCTATTGCTGCTGGGGATCACTGATAGAATCTCGACAGTCAAAATATCGACTTGCCCAAAATATCGAGGTAAAAATATAGAATGCCAGAATATCGACTTCCTATCTACAAACAGGTAAGTACAAAAATATCGACTCCAAAATATCGATAGGAAAAAATATAGACAGTCAAAATATCGAATTTTTTAAATATCTTAAAAGTTATTTAAAACTAATATAATAATAAATATAATTAATTTAAACATACCTAAAATACTTAAATAAACTTAAAATTAATACATAATTAATGTAACTTTAAAACATATTTATATATATATATACATATTATTAACAAAACATATACAATATTTTTTCTGTAGGATAGCGAGAGGGTTACATTTACTATTCCCACTCCAGAGAGTGCAACAGTAGGGAAAACGTTGGATAGCGTAGGGGTAAAAATTACTATTCCCACTCCAGATAGCGCAACAGTAGGGAAAGCGTTGGATAGCGTAGGGGTAAAAATTACTATTCTCACTCCAGTGAGCACAACAGTAGCGAAAGCGTTGGATACCATAGGGGTAAAAATTACTATTCCAACTCCAGAGAGTGCAACAGTAGGGCAAGCGTTGGATAGTGGGAGGGTAAAAATTACTATTACCACTCCAGAGAGAGCAACAGTAGGGAAAGCGTTGGATAGCATAGGGGTAAAAATTACTATTCCCACTACAGAGAGCGCAACAGTAAGGAAAGCATTGGATAGCATAGGGTTAAAAATAACTATTCCCACTCCAGAGAGTTCAACAGTAGAGAAAGAGTTGGATAGCATAGGGGTAAAAATTACTATTCCCACTCCAGTGAGTGCAACAGTAGGGAAAGCGTTGGATAGTGTAGGGATAAAAATTACTATTCCTACTCCAGAGAGTGCAACAGTAGGGAAAGCGTTGGATAGCGTAGGGATACAAATTACTATTCCCACTCCAGTGAGGGCAACAGTAGGGAAAGCGTTGGATAGCGTAGGGGTAAAAATTACTATTCCAACTCCAGAGAACGCAACAGTAGGGAAAGCGTTGGACAGCGTAGGGATAAAATTTACTATTCCAAATCTAGAGAGTGCAACAGTAGGGAAAGTGTTGGATAGCGTAGGGGTAAAAATTACTATTCTCACTCCAATGAGCGCAACAGTAAGGAAAGCGTTGGATAGCGTAGGGGTAAAAATTACTATTCCTACTCCAGAGAGTGCAACAGTAGGGAAAGCGTTGGATAGCGTAGGGATAAAAATTACTATTCCCACTCCAGTGAGTGCAACAGTAGGGAAAGCGTTGGATAGCGTAGGGGTAAAAATTACTATTCCAACTCCAGAGAGCGCAACAGTAGGGAAAGCATTGGATAGCGTAGGGATAAAAATGACTATTCCAACTCCAGAGAGTGCAACAGTAGGGAAAGTGTTGGATAGCGTAGGGGTAAAAATGACTATTCCCACTCCAGTGAGCGCAACAGTAGGGAAAGCGTTGGATAGCGTAGGGGTAAAAATTACTATTCCCACTCCAGTGAGTGCAATAGTAGGGAAAGTAAATACTTCATATATAAATATAAATAACATAAATATTAATACCAATTACAAATTAATTAAAATATTTTACAATTTTATAAAATATATTAATTAATCAATCAACGTTACAAATTAAAATTAGCTAATAATAAAAAATATCTACTAATACTAATTATTTACCAATTACCAATAAATTAATTTACAATATAAAAATAATTAAAAATTAGACAAAAATAAAAATATTTTAAAAATGTAATTACTCACAATTAAATTACTTCCCAAGCTATTCCCCTATAAACACACAATCCACTACAGAAAATAATGTAATAAAAGTAACATATTTATCAATTTATCAATTGAAATTAATTACCAATTATATTTTAATTATTTACAAAGTAATAATTAATTCACAATTATTTAAAAAAAAATAACATATTTAATTAATTATAAATAAATTACTTCCCACCCTGTTCCCCTATAAACCCTCAACCCGCTACAGAAAATAAATTACTAAAATTAACATATTTATCAATTAATCAATTAAAATTAATTACCAATTATATTTTAATTAATTACCAATTAATAATTAATTAACAAATAATTTTACATAAATACCAATAAATAAAATAACATTTTTAATTAATTATAATTAAATTACTTCCCACCCTATTCCCCGATAAACCCACAACCCGCTACAGAATTATATTACACAAAAATGAAAAATTAATATTAACTTACCTTAAATTCGATATTTTTGTTGTCTATATTCTGTCTAGTCGATATTATGTCCATTCTATATTTTTGATTCGATATTATGTCAATTTTATTCGATATTAAAATTTTCTAGTCGATATTTTGGTAGTCTATATTCTGTCTAGTCGATATTATGTCTATTCCCTATTTTTTACTCGATATTATGTCTAGTCGATAATAAAAACTCAATATTTTGACTCTATACCTGCTGCTGGACCTCACACATAGGATTAGTGATATTATTCAATATTAATAATTTGTTCGTCAAGCATACAGTTTATGTATATAATTTAATAGTCCAACTCAAGTTTCTGATCTGATAGATGTTAATAGGGACTTATTATTATTATTGCCTATATTGATTTCCTAAGTACACATTGTTGTAATATCTGTATACTGTTTAAAGGTTTGTATTTCCGCCGAAATACATTGGGTAAATATCAATTTCTCATTATTACGATATTGTAGTCTAGTTCAAATCAGTGGCTCTTAAGAAACGGATGCCTTAGAAAGATGACACCTTGTTCCATTCAATGCGGTCATTCAGACAATGGTCTTCAGCCCCCTCCTGGTAAATCCACCTAGCCTCCTTAGTGACCAGTCTGTTTTCCATATTGATTTGGTCACCCACCACCCTTTTTAGTATCGTCCATCTAATCTCCCTAGGGTTATGTTTCTGTGCGAGGAAGTTTTGGACTAATTTGGTTGTGAGTTTGCCTGCTTTAAGAGTGCTAATATGTTCCTGTATCCTGGTTTTTATTTTCCTTGTTGTTAGGCCGATATACAAGGAAAATAATAACCAGGATACAGTAACATATTAGCACTTATTTGGTGCTTCTTACACCAGTTCAACAACTTAAGAAGTATTGTATTTTTCGAAATTGTCTAAAGATTTTCTATTAAGCATGGCTTTCAACATTTCTGGTTCACCTCTTCCTTGTTCAATTTTTGTTTAATACTTAGGGCCCCATTAGGATGACGGGCGGACCTTGTCCGCCCGCCACCCTATCGGAGAACGGGACCACCCGCCATAAGGGCGGGGGTCCCGTGGGGGGAATTAGGATGTGCCCGCCACAGTGGCGGGCACATCCTGTAGTTTTAGCATTGTGGCGGGCGGTGCACTCTGCACCGCCCGCCACAATGCAAAAAATGCTTTTTCGCATTTGCAAATGCAAAGCGGCAGGCACCGCGCGGTGCCTGCCGCTTTGCAAATGCAAATGTGGGGGGGTACCAGAGGTACCCCCCATGTGCCCCCCTGACAGTTGCGCCAACCTGGGGGCCCTGCAGGGGGCCCCCGCAGCAATCGCCGCATGCCTTTCCGTGGCGGCATTGCCGCCGCGGAAAGGCCCCTAATGTAAGCCATCCTAATATGGCTGGCGGTGTCCATTGGACACCGCCACCATATTAATCTATTACCGCCGCGGTCGCAGGGCGACCCCGGCGGTAAAGCGGCGGACGGTCTTTCCGTCCGCCATTGTCCCCTCCGCCATCCTAATCAGGCGGAGGGGAAAACGAGAGTGGTTGTCGGGCGGATTGCCTCCGCCAGGGTGGCGGTGGCCACCGCCGCCCTGGCGGAGGCAATCTGCCCGATATCCTAATGGAGCCCTTAGACTTTTCAGTTTCTTCAACAAACCTTTTTGCCGTTCTGCAAGTACAATTCCATGTATATGATAAATATTTAGAGTTCTCTTTCAAATTGCCACAAAGCTTGTTATTTGTGAAACTGTACCCCTTCTTTCAAGACTTGAAAAATGATAAATGGTGAGTATAAAATCCTTATTCATTCTAATGCATTGTAAGTATATGTACAATCCTCTAGTGTATATGAACTCTTGTGTACTGATGGTGACAAATATTTCAATGAATCTATTTAAACTTTAGTATTTACTATAAGGAGGAACTTTCCATTTTGATACAAAGTATTTCCATTCGTTTATTGATAAAATATCGAAAATAATAAATTGTGAGACTTAAATATTGACTTCCAAAAATTATCTTTCATTAAAAATATTGTCTGCCAAAATTATATTTGGGGCCTAAATTACATCTATCTATAGAATTTCTACAATTTATGTATTTTTAATGCATTTTTCAATTTCATAATACATGATACAAAAAAATCATAAATATTAAAATGTCAGAATAATTTATTTTTAAATGTTCATTTATTATTACAATGATTTAAATATATCTTTGTAAAATCATTAAAAATATAATTAAAATGTTTGTAAAATATTTAGCAGCAGTATTCATGCTTAATTTCAATACTTGTATGGAATTTTTAACATCTGTGGGCATTTTCGGGTTTATAAGGTTTATATTTGGGTGCATTTTTAGATAGTAATTCAATATTAATTTATGGTTTAGTTTAACATTTAAAAGCAAACTTGATAATCCTTGTTTAGTGTATCATTTCTTTATTTATAGTTCTTTTTGGGATGAACACGTTGGATGTTTGCTGTTTGTAATGTGAGCAGTACTTTGAATACAATTACATGCTATTCACGAACGTGCAGCGGATACGCGCAGCGGGCGCGCCGGCGGCGCACCAAAGGCAAGCCCGTCTGCGCCTGTCCGCGCCAGATCCGCGCCCAGTGCCACACCCCCTGGACGAAGTGCTTCGAACACGGTATGCCACATTAGATATGGGCGGGATACACTGTGGGCGTTAGGACCCGAAGCTAGAACATCAGGCTGTGCACATCTGGAATTTCAAAATAACTCGCAGTCGGTTCTACCGTGCTGCCCGAGCTGTCACACATCACTCCCCATGGTCTCCTGGCTGCCCATTAGTGCCACTACTAATAGAGATAGTGGGGAGGCAAAGGGTGAGTTTGTTGATGTGAAATGTATGTTGCTGAATGCCAGATCCCTAGTCAAACATAGTATTGAACTAGCGCATCTGATACTGGAAATGGGTGTTAAGATAGCATTTATTACTGAATCTTGGACTGATGCAGCATCGGGCCCAGACATTGTCAAAGCCACGCCACCCAATTATGGTTGTCATGTTCAGAACAGACCGGGAAAAAGAGGGGGCGGCCTGGCGATCATCTACCATGATTCGGTAAAAGGCAATTTTCTGCCAGTGACTGTTGTATCGGGCGAAGCACTTGTTTTTAATTTCTCACTGTCCCATCATCAATCCCTCAGAGGCTGTCTACTTTATAGACCACCTGGGACTAAAGCTCCTTTTTTAGCAGCACTTGGAAGCCTTCTAGAGGAAGCCTGTGCCAAGACTTTTACAATTTTAGGGGATTTTAATTTTCATCTTGACTGCAGCTCAGACCCAGATACTCGGGAACTGATGGAGTTAATGGATGGGTTGGATCTGAAGCAATTGGTGGCAGGGCCCACCCATAGGGGACACACACCTTGGATGGAGTATTTTCTAACCATCCTAATTTAGGTGCTATGGCCACGCGGCCGGTCCCTTGGTCTGATCATGCCGCTATCTGCTTTAATATTGCCTTGGCTTCACCTCTGAGATTAAGACAGGCCAAGAAACCAGCCAGGGCCATCAGGAAATGGAAAAATATAGAAGGCAAGTCATTAGACAAGCTTCTGACATCCACGATGGCTCCCCTCTTAGGGAATGTAGATGAGGCGGCCGCCACATACACTAACTGGGTGGATACGGCCTGTAGGCAGCTAGCACCTCCGAAACTCTGTCACTCTACCCGCACGTCTCCATCGGCTCCTTGGTTCTCAGAGGAGATCAGGGAGCATAAAATTATCTGCAAAAAACTAGAACGGACATGGAGAAAAAACTATTGTGGGGCCAACAAAAAAAGATACAAATCGGAACTAGCTGTTTATAAAGACCTGATAGTAAAAGCAAAGAGTACCTTTTTTTCTAATTGTATTAGGGAGGCAAGAAACTCCCCAAAGGAACTCTACCAAGCTGTTCTTACCCTGGCAGCCCCTAAACCAGTGGCTGTGCCCCCTAGTCAGGAACTCTGTGAAGCTCTGGCAAAAAATGTTCAAAACAAAGTGGAGACCATTTTCAACTCTCTGGATGGTCAAACGATGAGTAATCCCTTAGAGGATAACCCTGAACCGATAGAGACCAATTCCCAGGAAAGCAAGCTTCTGCACTTCGCCCCTGTAAATGAGGAGGAGGTAAGGAAGCGGCTGCTGAGGCTAAAATCAGGTTCCCCTCATGATCCCTCCCCTTCTACCATAGCAAAGGTAGCTGTAGCACCGATAGCCTCTGTGCTCACATCACTATTTAATAAAATGCTGGAAAGCGGTGAATTTCCATCCCGCTGGAAACAGGCATCTATCCTCCCTCTTTTAAAAAAACCAAACCTGGATATTGACTATTTGAACAGCTATTGACCCATCGCCAGACTGCCATTACCGGCCAAGATCATAGAGGGAATAATGAACTCTCAGTTAAGCTCGTTTCTGGGTGCTGTGCAGGCTCTGGACCCATCTCAACATGGATTCAGGGCTGGGCACAGCACGGAATCGGCTCTAATTAAATCTACAGAAGACATTAGGAAAGTGATGGATGCTGGAGGTAAAGCCGCGCTGATCCTTTTGGACCTGTCTGCGGCCTTTGATACGGTCCACCATACGATATTGGTGGACCGGTTGAGGGCCGCGGGGATTCATGGCAAGGCACTTAAGATCTTGGAAGCCTTTCTTTCCAACAGGAGTCAGGTGGTGACCTTGGATGACCAAGAATCCAGTCCGTTCATACTAGCTTGCGGGGTGCCCCAGGGCTCATCACTGAGTCCAACGCTTTTTAACATTTATGTTTCCACCCTAGCACCTGTGATCAGAGCCTTTGGTTTTAATTTAACATCATATGCAGACGACACACAGATTGTGGTGTCGCTGCTACCAGGAGGAGAGGAAAGCATGGCTAGCAGGTTTAAAGACTGCATGCTTGCAGTCAGTGATTGGATGGCAGGGAATTGCCTAAAACTGAATTCGGCCAAAACCGAGGTTCTCCTCTTTGGGGCTAAAGAGAACTTCTGGTCCCCAAGATGGTGGCCGGAAGAATTTGGCACCCCTCCCGCACCTGCTGCCAAGGCCAAGAATCTTGGGGTTCTAATGGACGACAAATTGTCCTTTAGGCCTCAAGTAAATGCGCTTTCTTCAGCCACCTTTTTTGTTCTTACGACTCTACGCAAGATCCTGCCCTTTCTTCCAGATGAGGATAGGAAAACAGCAGCATCTGGACTGATCCTGTCTCGGCTGGATTACTGCAATGGACTACTGCTCAATGCTCAACAGGGGCTTCTAAATAAATTACAAACTCTGCAAAACGCAGCAGCTCGCCTGATCACGGGCATTCTCAAATTTGCTTCGGTCACCCACGAGCTGGTGAAATTACACTGGCTGCCTGTGCGCAAGCGGATTGCATTTAAAGCACTATGCTTAGTCTTTAAGGCTTTCAAAGGGCTGGGTCCGCAATGTATGACCCAGTACTTTCAGTGGTACAAACCTGTAAGATCACTGAGATCAACCGACCAGGGGCTGATAGTGATCCCAAGAATTAAGAAAGCCCGCTGGGGAGGCAGAAGCTTCTCCTTGGGAGCTGCTAAGGCTTGGACCGCCTTGCCAGCAGACCTCAGACAGATACCAGACCTGTTGTCCTTTCGGAAGGTCTTGAAAACATGGCTATTTAGGCAATAAGCTCGGCTAGCTTTTGGGAGTGGTCAACCAGCGCCAGGACACCGTCTGGTAACAGTGCGCTTTATAAATGTTGAAAATAAATAAATAAATAAATATTCATACTGTAAAATAATATTATCAGCATTATTACAATGTCAGACGTTAAGCCTCTGAATGCTCGTTGGAGACTTGCAGACCGACATGGCAGCTTTACAGTGGGAGTTTTGAATTATAATGTTGGCTCTTTGACTGTAAAACGCATGATCGTTCCGTCTTCCTTTCAACGTGATTAAGCAGTCAGTTGGCCAAACGGAAACGCAGTCTAATCACTTAAGGGCATTGTTTCATTATCAGGATTACAATGTTTGACATCTTTTTCATTAATGCTTTTCTGACATTGAAGGGCTGTCAGAAAGTTTCTTTTACTGGCCTGTAGCAGGGCTCCCTTTACTTGGAGGCGTACAGTTTTTTGTCATGTGCCCCCCTTTGAAATCCCTGAAATGTGTGGCTGGCACTCGATGGTCCTAGTCACACGTTGAAGCTATTCCCATAAATTCCCATTTCTCTATGAGACATTCTGCTACACCCTGTTTTTGAACAATGCACAATCTACTTTAGGGATATAGGTTTTGGCATCCTCACTATAGGGTTTATTAGGATGGCGGGCGGACTTTCATCAGCACCCGCCGCAATGTGAAAAATGCATGTTGTGCATTTCCATACACAAAGTGGCAGGCACCACGAGGTGCACCCCCCACCTCCCTCTTCACCCTGGGGGCACGCAACGGGCCACCAAAGCAAAGACCGTATCCTTTTACATGGCGGCAACGCCACCGAGGAAAAGCATATGACCGCCGGCATGGTAATATGGTTGCCGGTGTCTCGCAGACACCGCCACAATATGGAAGCACTTTTTCCGCCAGTCGCAAAGTCGATTGGCGGAAAAGCGGCGGACGGTCTTTCCGTCCGCCGCAGACTCCCCAGCAATCCTAATGTGGCGGGGGGTCATTTGGATGAGGATGGCAGGTGGATCCCCCCGCAAGGCCGGCGGTGGCTACCACCGGCCCGGCGGGGCGATCCACCAGACATCCTAATAGGCCCATATGTCTGCTCGCTATGTTCTCAGGCGATCAGAACTGCTGATCTACGGTTGGCCGGTTCACACACTATACCGGTGTCAGTCAAAGGCAACTCTGACCCACATCAGAATAGGTCCTTATATATTTTACGGATACTTAAAAAATTTTAAGTACAGGTTATTTTTTTGGTACTTGTATGTGGTAGAACCTACATAAAGTATTAATTTATTTTTATTTATTACATATTTTTAACTGTTGAAAATTTTAATTTATATCTTATTTGGTACTATTTTATATATGGTAAAGACTGTTTAGAAATGTACTAATATTAATTAAATTAAGATTTAGATAAAAAAACATTCAGTTTAGTATGTAATTAATCTATAACTTTTTGTTGGGAGTACGTGTGAGTTGTACCATTTTAGTATAGAAAAGTTTAGAAATGTATTCAAATACACTACATTTATCACTGTAATTATTTAAAAATAAATGTATAATATTTTAAACAGATCATGATCAGATTTTTTTCATTTATAGTTTTTCGAGTGTTTGATTTGTTTTATCAAAAAGTTTTTGGGTACATTATATTTATTAGAGTAAAACTCTAAATGTAATACTATTATTATTAATATTCCATTCAGTTACTTGTACATAAGATTCTTTTTGGTGGGTGGGGAATGTTGTATGTGGTTTGTAGAAATGTAGGGTATAAAGTTATTTGTAGTAGTAACAATTTTCCAAATGCGTATTTTATTTTAATTTAGTTACTTTTTACTATGTTTTTTTTATTTTTATAAATGTTACAAAAAGGGTACTTTTTGGCTCGTTCTATTTTCAGAATTCAGATTTATATATTTTTAAAAATATTGATTGGAATTAATTTTTATGTGTTTTTTAAACTTGTTATTGGTGTGCAGACAGACTATCGAGTACGAAATGTAGATAGACATAAATATTGAGTACTAAGGGTACCATTACGATGGTGGGCGGACTAAGTCTGCCTGCCACTCTAACGATAAGCCGGACCGTCCGCCAGGGGTGCGTGGCACCCACACCTGCAATTAGGATGGCACCGCAAACGTGGCGGTGGCATCCTCTATTCCCAGCATTGTGGTGGGCAGTTCTCACAGTGCCACCCACCACAATGCTGAGAATGCATGTTGTGCATTGACATGCACAAGGTGACAGGCACCGCTCAGTGCCTGCCACCTTGTCCATGCCAATGTAGGGGTGTAGCACATGTACCCCACAAGTGCCACCCCCACACCCCAACACTCAGGGGGCCCTGTACGGGCCCACAACAGTGAAGACCGCATGCCTATCCAGTCCCACGTGGACGCCCCAGATATCCTAAAGTATCGGGGGTTGAAACATTGCAGGATGGCGTTTTGATCTGCCCCGCTTGGCTGGCATTGGCTACCACAGAACTGGTGGGGGCGAGCCGCCCACCATACTAATGGTCCCCGAAATGTTGTGACTCAGAAATCTCGACATCAAGAATATTGTGTTTCTATACATCGATTTTAATTTTATAAATATACTTTTTAAACATATCGAAATCTTCAGTATTATTTGTTAAAATATGCTTTTTGAAATGTAATCTTCTAATTAGTGTTATGTATTGTAGTATTATTTTTTAAATGTAAGTCCCTTTTTTAATAATAATAGTTAGTTTTTTCGGTAGATGTGTTATAATTTTATTCTTTTTTATTTGATTATTTTACTTTCGCTTTGCATTCTTGTTTTAATGGTGCAATAGTGTTTTCAATTAATTTCGTTATAACAATTTATGAAATATATTTTTGTATTTTATACTTTTTGAATTAAGATTTCATATTGTTAATATTGGTAATTAATTTTTTATTAATTACTTACACATTTATAGTTTGACAATATTAATTAACTACTTGCTACTTAATAACGTTCATTGTGTAATATTTGTTTAGATACAGATTTTGTGGTTTATAGGTGTGAAGTGTGGCCAGTATGGTTTTTATGCTTCATTACCAATTTATTGTTCTTTGATATTAATCAATTAATTGAAAATGTATTACTGAAATTGTGTAATTGATTTTACTTGCGGCTTAAGGGTTTTATAGTTGAAAATTGCGGAAATAAATTATTTTCCATGAAATAATTAATATTTTGTGATTTATAATAATTATATGACCATTAAATACAGAGAATTATCAAATGAATGTTTATGTGTTGGATCTGGTGTTTATATGCCTTAAGATTGGAAAGCGATTCATGCTTAATTTTATAATAATTTTTGGATCGTTGCTATTAAATATGAATTAATATTTTATTAGGGTCATTCTTTATATTTTTCGGGTGTCTGTTGCATTTGTATTGGGTAAAGGGTGTGGAGTAAATTCATTTTACCTTCTTTTAATTTGTTTTTAATACAGTTTTCTTTTAACGAAAATTATTTTTAAATATATTTCTTTTTATTCCAAAATGGTATTTGTAGAAGGGGGTTTGTGGTTGCAATAGTGTTCAAACACTATCCATATTGTTGCACTGACTGCTGTTGTCATAGTTCGTTTTATCCCTCCACTATCCAACAGTTTCCCTACTGTTGCACTTCCAGGATTGTGAATAATAATTTTAACCTGTCCGCTATCCAACACTTTCCCTACTGTTGCACTCACTTAAATGGGAACATTAACTTTTACCCCTACGCTATCCAACAATTTCACTACTGTGGCACTAATTGCAGTAGTAAAGTTAATTTTTAAAACGTTAAATATCCTAAACTTTAACTACAGTTACACACACTGGAGTGATAATAGTAAATTTTTCCCCTAAGCTATTCAACATTTTTCATACTGTTGCACATATTGGACAGGAGTGGGAATATTAATTTTTACAACTCTGCTATACAACACTTTCACCATCGTTGTACTCACTGTAGTGGTAATACTAATTTTTAGCACTCTAATATTCCACACTTTCCGTATTGCTTAGCATTTTGTGAGTGCAAATAGTTATTTCGTATCCATCCACTATCGAACATTTTTCCTACGGATGCACTGCCTGTAGTGTTAAATATAATTTGAAAATTTGTTTAAATAGCTTAAGGATTTAAAAAAAAAAAAATTCTCTGTTAAAATAGCTTTTATGTTACTGGAGTATTTTTGTATATACACATATATATTTCATATATAGTTAAAAAAAAAATTAATTCAATGTTACATTTCTTACAATGTATATTAACTCACTCGTTATTTTCAAATAATATATATACTCATTTAATATATTTTTTTCATATATTGCAATGTATAAAACAATAATTTGAACTTACCTGTGTTAGTACAGGGAGTCCTTAATTTAGCATTTTAAAATTTGTCATCCATATTTTTAAGATCTACAATTTGTACATGTATATTATGTTATTTAAATATTGGAAGCTATGTTCAATGTATTTTAAAATTAAGACAATATTTGATAAATTAACAATTAGATATATTTTACTATGTATTAAAGTAGTTTTTATTAATTATTTGTGTATTACTCATTTAATAAATCTGAATTCAATGGTGTATGAATATTACATAGTAGCATTCCGCATCACAAACATTTATATACTGTAGGCTGAACTTTTGATGGAATAGAAAGTAAAAACTCATTTACAGGTAAAAATGTTATCATACTCTGGCACTAACTTTGCTTACTAGTTTACACCTCCCAATCAAACACTTACTCTATTGTTGCATTGAAAGGATATGTGTGTGAGTTAATTTGACCGCACTCCAATCGAATACTTCACATAGGGCATCATTCGGATATGCGTCATAGTTGCCTTCCAACGACACCTTCACTGGTTACGCACACTGGATTAGGATGCAACTGCAAATGTGTGCTCAATAGTATGCTGTTTTGACCGCCACCGTCAGCCCGTTGGGGCCTGGACCACCGTCAAATGACCGTTCTGGATTGCAAAAATTATTATAATGGCATGCGGAGAGAGTGTGGGCAGATACACTGACCTCCATGCATTAGACAGTATCAATGAGGTCGTCAGAGGGACTGCTATCCCTAGAACAGTGGCAGTGACTGATCAGTCACCACCTGAGCGATTATAAAGTCCTTTTCTGCTTGCCCTTTCATGGCAGCTAACCCGCCATGAAATGTCAGTCAAATAGGGTCTTTTTTTGCCTATCCTCGACCCATTTCCCCTTGTCCCTCTAAGAAGGGACTTGTGGTGCACCTATGGTGCTCTCCTACATATCCCTGCACTGCTGGGTATGCCTCATAGTCCATGTAGATGTCACATGTTATTTTAAAATTTTGCGGCGTGTCATGCAGGCAACAGCACACGCAGCAATACAAAGAATACACATTGCGATTCTCATGAATGTGCATGAAATGTAATGCGGTAGCAGTACCTCCAAATCCTAGTCGGGCAGTACTTATTCCACATCGTTGTTTGTGAAGACATAAGTCCATCCAACATCATAATTAAGCCTATGGTGCGGTCGCAAACTACAGTTTGTCTATGGCTGCTTTTGTTGTGTGCGAGCAACAGCTTGCATTACAATCACCAACATTGAAATAGAATTGTGTTCAATACATGCACTGTGTGCCAGGCACCTTATTGGTGCAGCCACATAGGTTTTTGTTTTTTTAATGGCACCATAGGTATCCACAAAGGTCACAGCAGTACCCCGACTAAGGAAGGTGGCCCTGTCATGGCCACCAAAGACAATTTCTAAGAGTAGTTAATTTTGGGAAAAGCAACATGAACTGCTGTGTGGCCGTGTCATCATAATGCCAACGTTGTAAACACTGTCTGTTAAGGATTCTTAGGCCCTTCTGACTGTTCAACTGCCTCTTTCATCAAGTCATAACCTAGTTAAATTTCACAGCTAGTTTGGAGTCTGTCTTACCTCATTGCGATATGGCTGCCGTACTTCAAACAACCCATGTCTGCATGAAAGTCAACGATTAGCGATTTTAGGTTTTCTCATCCCACAATGAAATAAGGCTCATTATTTTCAACCCATTGGAGAGTCTATTATACATTTAAGCCCTTAGATATCCAACAAATAACATACGGTTGCGGTCACTGACTAGAGTGGGCGATTATATTAAAAAAAAATATATATATGTCAGTATTTACTGGTGTTGAAATAGTTAATTTATCCACTCTGCAAGCAAACAGTTACCATTGCTGTTGCACTGCGTTCCACTAGATTAGTACATGTAAGTGCTTTTCAGCTCCACCCTTTTCAGTGAGTTTTGTAGAGTTTTATAAGGAAATAGGCTATTTTCTCATTTCAGCAAAGTTTACATTTTAGCTTAGCTGTTTCAAAATTGCATACACTTCTATATTTAAAAATAATTGTTCTCATTAACAATTAATACATTTTTTTATATTAATTAATTTAGTTGAACATTGGATAAAAAATATTTTATTAATAATTATCTGTTTTTTAAATGTATATTTTTTGTAACAATTATACATATTTAGGGCTCCATTAGGATGTTGGGCGGATTGCCCCCGCCAGGCTGGCGGTGGCTACCGCCAGCCTGGCAGGGGCAATCCGCCCGACATCTGCACCGGAATTCCCACCCGCCATGCTAATATGCCGCGATGGACGGAAAGACCGTCTGCTGCTTTACCGCCCCGGTCGCCTTGCGACCGCGGCGGTAAAGGATTAATATGGTGGCGGCGTCTACCAGGCACCGCCACCAATATTACAATGGGCATTTTGACATGCCTTTCCGTGGCGGCAATGCCGCCACGGAAAGGCATACGGTCTTCACTCTGGGGGCCCCCTGTGGGCCCCCAGAGTGATGGAGACATAGGGGGGCACAAAGGGGGTACCTGTGGTACTCCCCTGCATTTGCATGCGCAAAGCAGCAGGCACCACGCGGTGCCTGCCGCTTTGCTCACGCAAATGCAAAAGTGCATTTCTCGTATTCGGGCGGGTGGTGTTGGGGCACCGCCCACCACAATGCTAGGCATACAGGATGCGCCCGTTACAGTGGCGGACACATCCTAATGCCACCTGTGGGACCCCCGCCATCATGGCAGGCGGTCCCATTTACCGCGAGGATGCCATCCTAATGACCTCCTTAGTTGTGATATTAGTTCATTTTGACTAAAACTTTAAAATAATATCAGAATTGTTAATAATGTTTTTTATATTGTTTTATATTTGGGACACTTTAAGAATATGTGCAGATTTAAATAAGTCATAATTTACATGGACAATTAATATACTTTATAAAATGTAGACTTTGAACAATCAATTGACTTTCTGTCACTAAAATATATCATTGGTATCATTCGAAATTGTTTCATGTCAATTAAGTATCCTTGATTATATATAATAAACAATAACTAAGGGATTAAAACTAATGCCAATACTTAATGTTAATACTTTCATGAAGTATATGTAAACTTTACAATCAACGGATTTGTAAAATAAATATTTATGTCATCTTATTTTACATTGACGATATTTTGTGGTGGATCTTGTGTCAATGAACCATTTCATATTCAATGTCTTGTCTTCTATGTTACATATTTATGGTGCTTTTTGTGGCAAAATGGCTTCATCCTACATTTAATCATTGGTCACTCCGCTTTTGCTCTTGCAGTTTTGCACTATTAACACAGTGTCCTGCTTCCCATTAACACACTGTATACAGCAGCTGTATTTTCCTATCAGGAGCATTTTTAGTTATGTGAAGTAACTTATGTTCCAGGCTACCCTTTATTTCAAAACAGGTGTCTTGACTATTGTACGCAGACATGTACTTAAAATAATGCTGTAGTTATGAATTAATTTGCATCTGAAAGTATTGTTCCTCAATTTTTATAAACCATACTTCTTCTACACCTTGCTTTCGCCATGGTCTATCTTATGTACCTCACACAGTCCACTAGTGTTCGGTTACCAAGAACGTTGTCTTACAGGTGATACTTTTTGTCAACTTTTAAAATGATCTCTCCTTAACAAGAATGGGAGACTGGACAACCTTTTGTTATTAGCACACATAATAATTTGCAGAACAAGCGCTTAATCCCTCTACCTTGAAGGTCAGATGCAATTTTAAAAAGTAATACTCTTCAAAAACCTTATATTCCTAATTCTCACATTAAAAACAAATAGGGGGTCGATTCCGATCCGGTAAAATGCGCTCCGAATCGTCGTACGGAGCGTATTTTCCCAGTACGAATCGTACCCGTAGACGTCCCGTACGTACGACGAAGTACGATCCGTACCAGGTGCCGAACTCCGTACGAGTCGTACAGGACTCCGTACGACTCAAATCTCCGTACGAGTCTCAGTCGGAACCCGCTGTACGAGACATCACAACGGTTCGCGGCTGGTTTTTACGACCCAGCAAGTACGATTCGTGTCGGGTACGCACCGTACGACCCTTTTCCTACGGGAGCTGAAAACAGTCGTAAACGCAGAGTTCGCGCCGAAACAGGTACGGAACGCCCCCCCCGGGTACGGCACGTACCCCCCATGATCGCAGGGGTACGCGCCGTACCCCTGCGATCATGGGGGTTACATGCCGTACACCCAGCGTACATGGGGTACGGTGCGTTCCCCATGAACGGTGGGTGTACGGGACGTACCCCATGTATGCTGGGTGTACGGCACATACCCCCCATGATCGCAGGGGTACGCGCCGTACCCCTGCGATCATGGGGGGTACGTGCCGTACGGTGTGTATGTGATTGTGCGCTTTTCCGTACGAATCGCACTTACCTGACGTGGACCGTACGAATAGCGTCCCGATCACCCGGTCTGGATCGTACTCGCCGAGTCGTACGGTGTGTGTACGAGTCGTACGGAAACGGCTCCGGATACGAATCGTACGGACGGGGATTTTACCGGATCGGAATCGACCCCTAAGTGTGTCTATGTTGTTTATATATGTGATATGTTGTCACCTAATTGGAATTGTCAATATAAGATGGTTATTGTAATGTAAAGTTTCATTTATTAATTAAGGACAACCTTTGTATTTGATATTTTTCAGACCGGTTTCAACTTTATGTTCTTATTAGTGATACTTATTTTTACAAGTTTTCTACAACATTGGGCCCTTATTTCATTACTACTTAATTTCTTCCATCATCTTCTTCAGATGTGTTAAGGCCTCCTGCAAACTTGTCTTATAAATAGATTTGTTTTAATATGCTGGCATGACTATTCTTCTAATTTTATTTCGGTTCTGAATAGGGCTTTGGCACTATTGTAGTGCTAATCAACGCTAGTGCATTGACACCGATTACGCTAATAATAATTACAACCTGGTCTCATGTGCATTTATTTTTTGTGCACACGGTCCTACCTTAAAAAGGCTTGTATGACGAGGTTACAGAGGCAACACTTTTGCACCAATAAACCAAGTTCCAGCCTATTACGCAATTTAAGCATGTTCTACCTTTCTTTCTTTGCTGGGACTGGTTGTGCAGATTCCCACTCTGCATGCTCCCCAAAGAAGATGTAAAAACTGGGCTACTTGTAAGCCAACCTTACCTTACTATTTGCAACATTTGTCATGGAGGCATCACCACAATGAAAAATCGGTCATTTGGGACAAATATACAATGCTTGTCGTTGCTGTATTTGCACTGCCTGCATATTGCTGCACAAGACTGTTGCAGCAACTCTCATTGTTCACGGACCCATTTTGGTTGCAGCTGTCCTTTGATGGTCCAATCATCACTTTTCTATTAATGTTCTTGCAGCGGTGATGCTGTTGGGCCTGCAACGCCACATCCTTTGCCGTAATTGTAATTACCCAATAAGGCCTATGAATTTTTTTTACAAAATCTATGTGGATGATAACAAAAATGCATGTTCACTGCTTCGCAAAAGGTCACACCAGATTACCACCATATTAATAATTTATAGTTGTATGATAGGTGGGCAGGGATGGCGTTCCCATGGCGATGCCTCATTGAAAGGCGACACCAGCCTTAAAACAGTCATTGCAATGGAACTGCACTATAGGGTTTATGTACTACATTATTCTTTGTTTACTATAATGACAGTGTAGTGTGTTAATACAATACCTCACCTAAATCTACATGGTCTGTGAGAGATCCAATAGCTGTGTACAATAACTAAGATTGTTGAGGTAGGTAGTGCTATAAAACTTTTTTTCCTAGTGCATCATAAGCAATAAAGGCACAGTTGTTCGTCTTCACCAAGACTTCAAAACTTACCTAAGAACATTGGCAAATGATACAAGCTTTGACATTCTTCTATTTTAACTATGTTGAGAGTGTAGTCTGTTAATGAAGTAAATCACCTAAATCTACATAGTTTTTGAAAGACAAAATAGATATGTCCAAAAGCAAAGAACGTTAATGCAGATACAGCTGTAACCCTTCTTTCCCTAGAGCAACTTTAGCAATACATATATATTAAATGCCCCAAAAAATTAATTATTAAATAAAAAATGGTGCAAATTGAAAGAAACCAACATAAAGGTCATGTTTCTTACCTTCTGTAATGCATAATATGGTAGATACATGAACTACCCAGAGATTCATTAACTTTTAAGTTCCAAATGTCATGCTTGTTCAGGAAGAATGTTGCTAATGGAAAACCTGTGTCCCAAGAGGTGTTGCCAGTGTACTATGCATGACGTCTTCGAATTATTGTTCACCATCATTGTGAGATTTGCTTTGACTATATAGTCACCAGTCTTTTTGCCTAGCTCTGTACTTTTCTTAACTTTCCATCCCATAAGCGCATAGCCATGAATTGACTGCCTGTGGAGTATTACTCAATACAACTATGGCCCTAAAGGGAACTGACCTTGACAAAAAAACAATCCTCAGTGCTGCGATGGAAGAGCGGGTCAGTAATGAAAGTGCAGCTAGATCAGGTGTACCAGATAATGCGTTCACAAATGTAGCAAACTTGTACTTTATGATTGAGACAGAGTGTCGAGAGAGGAATTGCCTTTGAACCGATACCCAAGCAATACCTTCCAGTAGGGACCCTGTAAAGTATTGAACAATAAATCTTGCAAAACATAACTGACAAACAGGCCATCCATGAAACAAGGGAATCCAGGAAATAGTGGCACTCGCCATGTGAAAGGATGGTCAAGTGGACAGTTGGTAGTATTCTGTAATGAGAACACTATGCTGGAGAGCTGTGGTTGCTGCCTTAGGTCTGGCAGAATGGTCAATTAGACCGTTATAAGTTTGTTTGTACGCTAAGTAGTAACCGATCTTGATATAGAGGATAACCCTGCTGGATAAGGTCATCATTTAAAATGTCCGTCCCCTTCTTTGCTCCAGCGTACACAAATTAGAGTTGTTGATTCCCCATGAAATCTTTTTTGTAGTTTTGGTAGCCTAGGCAAGTTTAGGTAACACACAGTTGAAACGTCCCTCTACCTTGGAAGGGCGTAGAGGTGCATAGAAAGTGGGCACAGTACATGAACGTTCAATTTGAAAATGTGTTACCACGTTTATAAAAATATTTTACATTGTGTGGAACACCGCTTTCTCTACAAAGTTAGATGTCTGCAGCTCACTCATCCTATTTGCATGTTTTATTGCTAGAAATAGACCTCCTTTCATAGTGAGCAAACATATAGGAAAGTTGCTAACTTGTTAAAAAGGTGTGGATATCAAGAAAGTGACAACAAAAATAAGGTACCTCTAAGGCATAATAATGGTGGAAGACAGAAAATACTGAGTTTACACCTTTCAAAAATCTATGTGCAAAAAAGGGACTTATATAGAGATGGCTGGTCGTGCAGTCGGAGTAAAGATACAAGGGCCAAAAAGTAGACATTCAAAGTTCTGAGAGAAGAAACCTGGATAGGCAGCGAAATGATTAATAAGACAATATCTGCCATACAGGCAGATAGGTGGTTGACAACCCATTCGTTATATTTATAATTGTTTTTCCTTTGACAATATGTAGAGGTGACTCTGTTCAGTAAAGAGTGAGTAGAGGAAACAGGTAGATGTTTAAAGAAGGTTTATTGTAGCGCAAGCGTGAATGAGACAACATAAACTCAGACACAAAGGGGTCGATTCCGATTCGTGAAGGAAATCGTTTTACCCGACACGGGCCCGTTATTTTTTTAGACCTAATCATACACACTCCTTCCGAATGTGCAAGTACGATGCAAAGTGTAAAAGTTCCCAACGATTCTGTCGGAAAATAAACTCTACGTACAATTCGGTAGGAAAGAAGCCTGTCGTGTCAGATTCGTACGTGGAAGCATCGAGATAGCCAAGTGTCAACCCGAGGCAACAGACAACGAAAGGCTCGCCCGCGAATGATACCACTTAGTCCAGTACTAAAACAACACATTAGACACGTATGGTGCACCGTCTTGTGCCCGTTTTGCGTGTTCTGGTGCGATTTGGAGCTAAAATACGCCGCTTCAGAATGCTTTGAGCATCTGGAAGATTAGCCCTGAACGACACGTACAAAATACGCATTGTTCTTGCGTGTCCGGATATGTGTAGGTTGGAGCCTCCATACGACGCATACTCCGTGTTTCCTGGGCCTGTTAGGTACTGACATAGAGCACGAATCGGACACGATGATTAGGTCGGAATTTTACTGGAATTCGCATCGTACTTGCACGTTAGGAGAAAAAAGCTCCCTATACGATTCGGTCCACCTCCAAATAGCATTAGGAAGGCATTTTTTCCTGAATCGGAATCGACCCCATAGTGTTTACAATAATCTAAATATTTGTGGTGCTCATTGTTCTTGTTTTATAAGTAAAAGGTTTATTTCATTTTTTTGTCTACCATTTGTATCACCCTTTTTGTATAAAAGTGAAAAGATTGCAGTAAACTTTTGCAAAGGGAATTGTGGTTTTCCTTTACACTGTCTTGGGTGTATCAATATGTATATGGCAGGTCAAGGTCAGCTTCCTCGTCATCACTGAGAAAGAGAGACTGGCTTTGCGTACCAACGTAAAAAAGGAATATTTTCACCATTTAAACTAATGTAAATCCATGTGAAACTAGTACAATTTTTTTAAGAAAATTTTATTTATTGCAATAATGGCTTGTTTTATTTCTAAAAAGATATATTTCTATTTTATCAAATTGTCAATTTTTAAACTATTTGCAAATAAATTGTACAAAAGAAAAAAGATGGTGTTTATTTGTTTCCTGTTGCGCACTCTAAAATAAAGTGTAATGCTGCAATTATTATTTATTCAGATTGATTGTGGTTTAAAATTTAAATGTCTCTTAAAATCTCACTGTTAAATTCATTTTTTTCTTTACAAAAAAAATTCAGTTAGTGTTTAAAAATTAAGTATTACCTGGGTATTAATATACTACCCCACCCGTTACCGCTATATCACTTGCATCCTGTCACTAAAGGTGAAAGTAGCAGTGCTATTCAACATTATTAAAGTTTAATGCTAATTTTTTTTTATTTTAAGACCAAGGGGCCTATGACAATCTCGATCGTAAAGTCCCTGACCATAGGTCATTGGCTTTATGACCTAGATCGCCCGTTTCAGTTCTGACCAGCTGATTACAATATATCCTGTCCGAATTTAAACTGGCCGGTCATTACAGCTGGCTTTTTGACAGGCTCCAAGATCCCATCGGCTAGTTGGAGACCGGCCCGTAGTCCCATAGGTAGGCGTTTCATCATTCAGGATTATGAGGCTTGGTTTCCCAGAGGCTTTCTGACATGGGAAGCATGATGGAAAGCGAGTTTGATGACCCCCTTGTCCTTGCGGCCTCCGACCTTGAGGTGCCTGCCATGGAGTGCAGGGGTTAACACAATCTCTCATTGTGATTTTGTGTTCTGCCCAGTTTACGGCCGTACCATTAGCTCCCATAGAGAAACTGGAAAATGTGACCATACATGTGGGCTCCATTAGGATGACGTGCGGAAAACCATCCCGACCGCCATGGAGGCGGTAAACAACCGCCCGCTTGTACCGCGGAAAAACCGCCCGTCAAATTAGGAACAACCGCCAAAAAAGACCGACCGCGGCGGTAGCGGGACAAACAAAACCACCCTACGCGGGCGGTGAGGCCCAAAAGCCACCCGCGATGGTCGGAAACGCTGCGGAAAAGCCCCAACCCGCCACCAGCATAGCGGAGACTCCGCACGTGAAATTAGTAAATCCCTGATGGTCCCGCGATACCATCCGCTGTTTCCGACCGCCGCGTTCGCACACAGTAGTGAATGTGAAAGACAGCGGAAGAGCCGCAGCATGCCCACCGCAGCTGAAGACACACCAAAAACATGGCGGTCGAAGCCAAACATCCCAAGCTATGCCAAATACTGCAACATTCAAAGTTGCAGCGCCCCACATATACACCAAAAAAACAAATGAACAGAACCAATGGAGAAAATAAAAAAACTAAAGTGAAAAAACCAGGACAACCACCACAACACACCTGACATCAAAAGCACATTTGGACACACCCACACAGCTGAACATAAAGCCAGCCCCTTCGCCTACCACAATCCTTTGCTGCACTCCAGAACAGAAGGGCACACACCACACCTGACTGGAGAGGCAAAAGGACACAGCACCACCACCACCACCATCATCACACCAGCACCAACAAACACCCAGCACATAACACACCTCACACCAAAACACCATATCCACCACCAACACCCCTGCACCCACAAACCTCAAAAACACCACACACCATGGCAGGAGCACAGAAAATGCCCAAATTCACAGAGAGTGAGTTAGTAGTCATGGTAAATGAGATAATCAGAGTGGAATCACACATATTTGGCACCATGGTCCAACAGACACCATTAGCCACTAGGAACCAGATGTGGGCAAGGATAGTACAAAGGGTCAATGCAGTAGGGACCACCCCAAGATCCAAGAAGGAGATCATGAGACGGTGGCATGATCTCAAGAGGGTGGTCAAAGAGAAGAGGAGCAAGAACTGGGAGCTGGCTAACCGGACTGGCAGTGGTCCTCCCATACCACTGAAAACATTCACACCATGGGAGGAGAAGGTGCTTGCCATACTGTATCGTGAGAGTCTCACAGGAGTAGATGGGGGAGTGGAGACTGGTAAGTACCAACACAATCACACAGACACATAGAAATGTACTGCCCACCACATCACAAAACACACACCACAACACACAAATAACATCCATCAGCACCACACACCCACAAAAACGTGACACACAGATACAAAACACACCCTCTCACAAATTTCCAGGAACATTGCTAGCAAAATAACCATGGGAGCATGAGTACAGTCAGCAAGCACTACCACTCCCAGCCTGCCCCCTGTCCCACACCCCAGCTGCATGGATCAGTCCCTCACACCCTGAAGCACCTGGAAGCCATTGCAAAGTCCACCAAACAAACTTACAGGTCGGTAGCCATCTTGACAGGGAGGGCAGGGTGTGGGTGGGAGGCCAGGAACACAACTCACAGCATGCACCTCTGGCCCACCCCTGAGCAGAACAGAGCACCCCCCACCTAGAAGCAACTGCCTGCTATTGTATGGTCCACCCTCAACTGACAGGTAAGTAGGCAAATTGTTTGGGAGGTCTGTCTGTGGGAGGGAGTCCTGCACTACTACTACCACCATGTCCCCTGTACCACCCCTGAGCAGGAGACAGCAATTCCCCCAGCCAGAAGCAAGTGGCATCCATTGCACTGCTCACCTTCACCTAACGGATTGGTAGCCATCTTACCAGTGAGGGCTGTTTGGGGGATGTGAGGCCTGCCTCACAACACACAGCACCAATTGCATGCAATGCATTGATACCTGACATGTATGAGTACATAATGTACCACAGCATTATGTCATGAAGCACAGTAGTGCATACACAGAATAGTTTGCGCAGTAGTCAATTGTGTACTGCACAGACAGTGTATGACACACAGTCAACTGAAGTCCTGCTCAGTGCACAACACTGACAACCTCTCATTACATTCACAGGTGACGAAGAACTCACTGCTGAGGGGAACAACGACCAGCAGAGCCAGTCTCCACCACCACTACCTGGACTCTCAGATGTA
This sequence comes from Lissotriton helveticus, assembly GCF_964261635.1. Classification (NCBI taxonomy): domain Eukaryota; kingdom Metazoa; phylum Chordata; class Amphibia; order Caudata; family Salamandridae; genus Lissotriton; species Lissotriton helveticus. Next base: position 490,723,031 of record NC_136067.1, on the reverse strand, counting down.
GACTCCCAGGACTCCCTGGATGATGAGCTCCAGGCCGGCCCATCTGGTGTCACCAGCCTCAACAGCTCCCAGCCCCCCCTCCTCCCCACCACCACGTCTGCTGCAACAACAACTATGCAGCAGACCCTGGCAGCCACAGCCTGTGCCTCCACCGCTGCCACCACAACCAGTGCCACCTGCAGCAGCATCCCTGCCCCCGGGGATGCCCAGGCACCAACAACAACTGATGCGAGCAGGGAGGGTGTGTGTGGACCTACAGCGACGAGGCAACAGGCCCATGGCACCAAGCCAGGTGGGAGGGCCACGGGCCCCTCCGGAGCCCCGGAGCAGGTGACACCACCCCTGGAACACATCACACGTGTCATCACAGCGTATGAACAGGTCCAGGTGCAAAGTGGCCGGTCCGAAGAACTGTTACGTGAGCTCATCCTGCTGATGAGGTCCATCGACAACCGCCTTGGCCAAATGGTGGACCTCATGGGCCAGCCACAGGTGTCACATTTCCCCAGGGATGGTGCGGACTGAGAAGATCCATGCCAGTCCTTTCACAAGCGAAGAGCTGGAGGTCCTGGTGGACGAGGTACTCCAACAGTACCCAAGGCTGTTTGGTGGCCCCAATGTTGTGGTAAGTCATTGTGATGGGAGGTGTGTGTCAGGGGGGGGCCACATGTAGTGGCAATGCTGCAGTATCTGCCTGAGTGTGTGTGGTTGTGTCATGCAGTGGCAGACATGCTGTCTCCCTGGCTGAGGAGTGTGTGTGTCCCAGCTGCATGGTCTTCCTGCCTCCAGTTGTCTGTCTGAGTGTGGTGTGTGATATTGTCAGGCATACAGACCCACAGGCCGTTTGACATGCAGGTACCATTGACATTTATCTGCTGAGTTCCTCTGCGTGCTTCTGTTGGCCCACTCAGTGTGAACCCAGTGGCCATGGCCAGTGCTCACCCACCAAGACAACCTCACATTACTGCACTCACTGTGTCCCCACTCTTTTTTTTTTTTTTTTGTTCAAAAACCTTTATTTGAGCAAGCATAGAAAAATACAAGAATGGGCCTACAACCTCACGGGCTGGCCGCTAATAATAAGGCACAAGGCATGAATTAGAAATATACACCCGTGGTCAGGCACAAATCAAGTACCAAGCATTACTCCCAACATATCACAGAGCATATTGAATTTTTATTTTATACAAAAAGAAAAACAAACACTAAAAAGGCGAATGCACGGTAATCAAGGTCAGCCCAAAGAACGGAGGGGATGGTCTACAATCAGGAGAACATACCAAGAGCCCTGAAGCTCTAATAAGGTCGGGGGGGGAGCAGCGGGGAGAATCAGAAAGTCACAAAACAGTATGAAAAGGTTCCGGGAACGCCCGCCTAGGGAGATAGGACAACATCAGTAGTGCCTACAAGGGGAGGGGTACAGATATCCCCACGGTATTCATTCCACTGGCCCCAAATCCTCGTCCACGCCCTGGGTCTGCCCCTGGCCACATATACAGTCTTCTCACGAAACATGGACCAGTCCATGTTGTCCTCCCATTTCGAGACCTCAGGGGGCCTGGATGCGCCCCAGAGTTGCGCAATATCCCGTTTCGCAATCATGTAACCCAGGGTAGCCCATCTGGTCTGGGCCACAGAGTAGTCAGTGGGTTCCCACACATTCAACAGACATCGTCGCGGCTCAGGCCGCAGGGCAACACCAGTCACAGCCGTCATCACATCAAGTACCGCAGTCCAGTAAGCCGCCACAACCGTGCACTCCCAAAGAATGTGTAAAAAAGTAGCACTCGACCCACAACCACGCTTACATAACCCATCCAAGGAAAAGCCCATTGTCACCAGACGCGGACCAGTGACATACACTCGATGAAGGATTTTAAGTTGAACCAAACGGAGACGGACAGGAATGGCTACCTCTTTGGGAGAAGAGATTGCCGATTGCCAATCCTCGTCGTCCAGTTCCAACCCATCGCCGACCCAAACCTCCCGAAGTCGAACCAATAAGTCCGCCCGATTATTGATCAGCTTCTTATAGATCAGGGAAATAGTGCTGTCAGGCAGGTGCCCGTCAAGGACACGATCCTCGAGGGGGGGAAGACTCGGGCAGGGCCTCATCAGGAGTCAAGACTGAGGCGAGGGCGTGTCGGACCTGCAAATAACGAAAAAATTCCCTACCATTCAAACCATATTCCGCCTGGAGGGCCTGGAACGACTTCACACTGCCTTTCGAACATACATCACCCACCTTACATATCCCAATCATATCCCACCAGTCGAAGCCCTTAGTAGACCAGAGACACCCCAAACGTTCCGAGGCATAAAGCGGCGTCGCCAGTGTCATTCGATCCTCCCATCCCAAACTCACATTAGCGGCACGCCACACATTTACTGCAATCCTGGACGGGCCCACAAGATGGCGCCCGGCTGATCAAGAATAAAGCGCTCTATTAAAGTCCCCACCCGGCAGCTGTAGTCTATCCATCTCGAATGCAGGATTTCGACCCGGTGAAAACATCACGTGATTAATAGCAGACAACTGAGAAGCCCAATAATATCGCTTGATATCGGGGAGTGCCATGCCCCCGTCGTACCAAGGGATGGTGAGTTTCGCGAGGGCAATACGTGGACGCCCGTCCCAAATCAATTGCCTTTGAAGACTCTCGATCTCTCGGAAATAGGTCTTGGGGATAGCGTCATAGGAGTTCTGGAGCGCGTAGAGGAACCGCGGCAAGGACATCATTTTAAACAGAGCCGCCCTACCCAAAGGAGACAAAGGAAGCTTACGCCAACGGGCCACGTCCAGTCGCAATCTAAGCAACGGGGGGAGGAGATTACGCTCAAATCGGAGCGAGGAGTCCAACGTAATAAAAATCCCTAAATATTTGAAGCCAGACTGGACCACCTGAATAGGAAGTCTGTTCGGCAATGGGGGTAAAACACCCGAAAGAACATACACGCAGGACTTGGCCCAGTTAATAACGAGGCCTGAGTTGGCACCAAAGGAAGTGAGAACGTCAAGTAAAACAGTCAGAGATTTACGCGGGGAGGTGAGATATAAAAGAATGTCGTCCGCGTAAAGCGAAACGCGGTCCTCAAAGTCCGGAGACCAGCGAATCCCCTTGAGCGAAGGCTCCCACCGAAGCCAAGCAGCCAATGGTTCCAAGGCGAGTGCAAAAAGCAACGGAGACAAGGGGCAGCCCTGACGGGTACCCCTACCAAGGGCGAAAGGGGCCGAAACTCTACCGTTTACCACTACTTGTGCCAGAGGTTCCGCATATAATAACTTGATCCAACCAATAAACTCAGGCCCGAAACCAAATTTCTCAAGAGCCGCCCAAAGATAAGGCCACTCCACAGTGTCAAAAGCCATTGAGGCATCCAGCGATGCCAAAATGGCCGGCTCCGTCAGAAGCCCCGCCCTCGCAATCGCACCGTGGAGACGACGAAGGTTAAGAGCCGTGTTGCGATGCCGGATAAATCCGGATTGATCCGGATGGACCAAGCCACAATGACCGTCAGGAGGCGGGACGCCAGGAGTTTCGCCAATACCTTGGGTTCAACATTCAGCAGGGATATGGGCCTATAGGATGAACAAAGGTCCCGCGGTTTACCATCCTTGGGGATGACAACTATCGTGGCCAATCGCTGATCATATGGGAGAATACCCCGTTCCCGGGACTCCAGAAACATGGCGCGAAGATACGGCGCCACTCTGTCGGGACGCAACTTGTACAGTTCAATCGGCAACCCGTTCGGGCCCAATGCTTTGCCCGAACGGAGTGAACGGATGGCAGTAGCTATCCCATCAACAGTAAAGGGGGAATCCAACGCTACACGATCCAAATCGGAGACACCGGGCAGAGCTATATCACGCAATAGAAGGCGAGAGTCAGCCACATCTCTCACAGACACAGGGGTATACACCACTCGGAAGTACTCAGCAAAACAGTCAACAATTCCAATCGGGTCCGTCACACTCTCACCACTCGAAGACCGAATCACGGGCACCACACGATTAGCTCTCTCCTTCTTATCCAGCCATGCCAGCAATTTACCCGCTTTGTCACCCACATCATACAAACGACCCTGTTGCTCCCGAAACATCACTTTAGCAGCATCCGTGACCATAGATTTGTAGGCAAATTGTTTCAGACCCAGGGCGTGGAGTTTCGCAGACGTGACACCAGATTCCAAAGCATCCTCCAACGCAGAAATCTCTCCCTCAAGGTCCACCACCTCCCTATTCCTCGCCCTCTTAGCTTCAGCAATAAGGGAGAGGGCCTGACCACGAATCACCGTCTTAAAGGCCTCCCATAGGGACACAGCTGAGGAAACCGATCCCTCGTTATCCAGAAAATACGCGTCCAAAGACCGAAGCAAAAGGCTGCGGGTCTCGGGAGAGGCAAGGTACCACGGATTGATAGGAGCCACCCGGCCCACCGCCTCCACTCCAACCTCAAAACGAAGCCAGAGCGGAGAGTGGTCAGAAATACCCCTGGGTAGGTGTACAATCTCACGCACCGCTGGTGACTGAGCCGCAGGCATCAGGAAATAATCCAGCCTAGACAGACTCCCATGGGCCCCAGAATGAAAGGTGTACTGAAGCTGAGTAGGATGCAAGAGCCTCCAGCAATCCACCAAGCCAAAGGTATCCAAAAATCCACCCAACCACTGTTGGGCCGCAGGAGTATCTCTAGGGGGGTGGCGATCGCGGAGACCGGAGAACACCGAATTAAAATCACCAGCCAAAAAGAGAGTACTATCAGGGAGGTCCAACAAGACACGGCCCAAATCGGAAAAGGTAGAAGTCTGCAAGCCGGGGGGCACGTAAACAGTAAATAAGGAGAGGGCACGACCCTCATAGCGACCCACAAGGACAGCATATCGCCCCCGATCATCCTGAATCACATCATCAATAGCTAGGGGGAGGGAAGCCCGAACAAGGATACCCACACCCCTAGAACCCGAGGTAAACCCCGAATGTGCTACGAGGCGATAGCCCCACCTATTCATAGCATGACAAACATTGCCTACCAAATGGGTCTCCTGCAGGAAAACAATATCAGGAGATAAACGTCGTATACATTTCAACACCACACTTCGTTTGATACGATCTCCCAGACCATTAACGTTCCACGAAACAAATCTCAACCCGCTACCCCCATCCCACCCAGCAAAGCCAAAACCCCCCACCAATGAGCATGACACAAGAAACATCCTCAAATACAGGATAAAGTCGCCTTGAAAACAGAACACACAAACAACGAACTTCCCAACCACCCACCCTCCAAATAACAAGAAAACGCCCCCCACCCTGCACCCCTGCATAAAGCTAAAAAGCCACCCCAACCTGCAGTGTGCCTGTCGCCCAAGAACCCCTATTCTACACAAAGACCCCGGAGGAGGAAAGGCTCCGTCCCACCCGCCACCCCGATCAAGGCCAATAACGAGAAAAAGAACATACATCAAATCAAATAAGCAGTAGAGGATCAGAGGCATACACTCCTGGAAAAGTTATTCAAAACAAGGCACCAGGCAAAGACGAAATGTTCAGCTCTCTACACCACCTTCAGCACCGCCCGGGTGGGCATCGGACTCAGTCTCAGGAGGTCGGCCAGGCAAGGAGTCCAGCCAGTCAGTCACAGCATCCGGCCGATCAAAGAAGAAAGTTCGGTCATTATACTCAACCCGCAGCCTGGTCGGAAAAAGCATAGCATAGCGCATCCCCAAGTCCCTAAGACGCTTCTTGGCACCACAAAATCCCATCCGCTGCTTCTGGACCTGTTGGGAAAAGTCCGGATAAAAGTTCACCGTGGCATTCTCAAAGGCCACCGGGCCCTTCACCCGTGACGCCTGCAGGATAGCGTCCCGATCTCTATAGTGGAAGAGCTTTGCAACAATAGGTCTCGGCGGGGCACCCGGCTTACCCTGGCCCCCCGGAACACGATGTGCACGCTCCACTGTGAAACATTTACTAAGGCCAGATGGAGAAAGGTGGTTTTGGATCAGGTCTTCAACCAGGAGATCAACCGAGTGGGGTTCTGGGTTCTCCGGCACACCAACCACGCGAACATTACAGCGACGTGCCCTGTTTTCAAAATCTTCCAAGCGCCGGGTCATGAAATCGTTCACCCTACGGAGATTGCCAATCTCCGTCTGTATCTCAGAGACGTCCGCCGTAAGGCTGGATGACTTGATGTCCAACGACTTCACCTTTTCGTTCGTTTTGGAGAGATCGGCTCGAATTAGGTTCACATCGATAGCCACGGTGTCAATTTTGTGGGCCAAGGTTTCATACTGTTGGCCTATTGACTCCCTCATACCAGAAATGGCGCCCATGATGTCCTGCAAGGAAGGCTCCGTCGACGCATCCACGACGTGGTCAGACGAACTGGGACCGGGCAGGGCAGCTCCGGGGGACCCCTTAGAGTGGGTATAACGGTCCATGACGTTAGATTGGACCGGACCCCCGCGCAGAGGTGTCTTCGTCTTCCGCGTCTCCCGGTCCCCTCTGCCCGCCATTTTGGAGATGCGTCACAAGGAGATTCACCCGGGTCAACGGACCGGGCACCAGAAATGGAGGCCTCGGGACCAAAGGACCGCAACAAGGGTATCACTAGGATAGAAGCAGCCAATTAGGAGAATAGGCCAGCCAAAGGCCCGACAGCCGACTCGTGCCCTGGAGCCAGCTCTGGCCCGACCCTCTCGCCGATGTCCCAGTCAGAGGCAGAATCGAAACCGAAACTTAAGAAGGGGACCCACAAGTCCAATCCCCCTGCCGTTGTTGTTCAACTCCAAGACGGCCACCGAACCTCACCCAGACCCGGGCGCACCTCAAGGGCGGAGCCCAAAAGTTCCATTCACCATAACTCAGGCACCCGGTGTCAAAATAAATTTCTGAAAGGTCCAGGTAGATCAGCCCAACGTCCTCTACACCAATCCTCGCGAAAAATCAGGATTTATGCAGGATATTATGCCGGGAGCGGCGGGGGTCCGGGGAGCGCTGTGCTCACGCGGCCATCTCGGATGCCCGCCAAGCTCCTCCTCTGTGTCCCCACTCTTGTGCATCCCAACCGGTCTAATCATATGCTACATCTCAGCCCGGTGTTGTTGCATGCCAGGACACTTGTGTGTATGTATGTTCAGTGGGTGGGTCCACGTCCCCAGATGCCACTTACATCACATACACATATGTTCACATGACATCGCTATTGAATGCTGCCCAGTGAGGCAGGCAGGGATCTCACGCACAGACACAGGTTGACATGTGATGTATGTAGTGGGAACACATGCCTGGTACTGGAGTTGTGTGCAAGCCAATGAGGGTGTTAGGTGCAGTCATCCTACATGTGTGTGAGAATACCAGGGAGGCTGTACGCCCTCCTGCATGCATGCTATGACATCTGCTTGGCCCATGTTTACTGGCCTTGTGAGCTCTTCCCCACTTTGGGATGGCTGGAGTTTTCATCTGTTAATGAGTGTGTGTCTTGACAATGTACTGCTAGATGTTGGGTCATGCCACTGTGCCACTGATCATTTTCCCAATTGCCTCACATGCCTGCCGCTCAAGGTACACCAGCGTAAGGCCGTGTGGAGGGCCATTGCCACAAAGGTGCGAGCCCTGGGGGTATCCAACCGCCGCCGCAACCACTGACACAAGACGTGACACGACATCAGCCGGCTGGCGAAGAACGTGGCAGAGATGACCTTGGGGCAGCTACCACGCACTGGGCGCTTGGCACGCAGAAGCATGACACCACTGATGGGCCGCATTTTGGCAGTGACCCATCCGGACCTGGCTGAACATCTGGAGGAGCATCAGCAGCAAGGCAGGGGCGAGTATCTTGTGAGGGTGAGTTGGGCTGGGGGCTGAAGCATGTGTACGGTGCCTGTGGCAACAGTGGCACATGTGCTGGGTCATGTGTGTGGCTGCTGGGATGGGTGCCAGTGGCATGCATTGCCCCACAATGGTCTGACAATGGTGTTCCTCCCTGCTGTGATCTCACATAGCCAGCCATATTCGGACATACATGGTGGAAGGTGTCTTAGGATGGTGTGAGCAATCTATTGGTGGGGTGAACATCAGTGTCCACTATAGGAGTGTGACTACATGTCTGTGTTGCCTGCATTCACCATGATCGTTGTTGTGTGTCTGGTACACTTCATCCACGGGCAGGGTGTTGTGCCGTGTGGCATTGACAGGGTTCATTGGGAGCAGATGTACAGTTTTAAAGGCAGTGTTGTGGTGTATGTAGTGTTGTGCTGCAATGTGATTGCAGGGTGTGGTCGTCACCATGTTGCATTGGGCATCTCCTGTACTGCATTGCTTGATTTGCTTTGTCCTGCTGATGATACCAACACAACCCTGCATCTCTCTCTCATGCAGGCCCGCCAGTGGACACGGAGGTTCATGAACCTGAGGGTGGTGAAAGTAGCACTACAGCTGCACCTGAGCCCAGTGACACAGAGCACACCAGCGCATCTGAGGGTGACCGGAGTATGCAGGAGGAATCCCGTGCTGAGACACAGAGTTCCACATCATCTGATGCCAGTGGTGATGCAGACAAGTTGGCGGCCACAGGGAATGGTGAGTCTGCATCATCCTCTGCCACACAGCGGCCAGTGCCCACCCTCCCATCAACTTCCTCCAGTGTTGCCCGTGTGCGTGTCCACAAGAGTGGATGTGTCACCTTCACGCCTGGCACCGCTGCCCCTGTACCTGTCCCCCCTGCTGCACTCAGTGCAGAGTGTGTAGAGCTCGTGCACCAGCTTTGTGTGGGCCAGACAGCCATGTTCAATGCATTTAATGAACATGACAAAAAGTTAGGGCAGGTGGTTGCCTTCATGGAGGGCATCCACTCAGACGTGTGTGCGCTACACCGTACCGTACATGCTTTGTTGTCAACAGTGACCTCTGCCCTTCAACAGGCACATACTGCCAGTCCTGCTCGAGTCCTTTGTCCACCCCCCAATCGGTGGCCACATCTGCTGACAGTGACCAATATTCCCATTCATCACAGTCAGCATACAGCATGAGGAGCAAACAGCAAAAACAACCGAAGAGTGCCTGCCCACAGACACCATCCCCACAGAAGAGCAGAGCCACCCCAGCAAGCAAAACAAGGAGCCCGTCAGGGAAGAGCAAGTCCGAGAAGGCAAAAAAGCAGACAGCAGGCACACATGCCTCAGAGGCATCACTAGCCAAGGACTCTCCTGTACCTCAGACCTCCCACAGGCGTAGGCGTGCAGTGTCCATGACCACTGAGGAGGTGTTGTATGGCAAGGTTACACCTGGGGAGAGCTCAGGGCCACATTCCCCCACCACATCAACCCCTATTCAGAGCCCAGAGCAGCAGGTGATGGAGGGCACTGTAGGGGCTACCCCTGGCAGAAAGGCGAAGGAGGGCACTGTAGGGGGGACACCTGGCAGGCAGGCGAAGGAGGGCACTGTAGGGGGGACAACTGGCAGACAGGCAAAGGAGGGCACTGTAGGGGTGACACCTGTCAAACAGGGGAAGGTGGTCCAGAGGCGTGGACTGAGCAAGCGTCCTGCAGGATCCAGCACGTCACCAGAGGGGGTGTCAGTGTCTGCACCTGATACGGGTCTGTTGGTGTGTGTGCCGGTTGTGGCATCACCGGTTCCTATCAACCCCACGACGGGAAAGCCATTTCGTATTGCCAAGAAGTGGAAAGGCACCCCTCCAAGCTCTCCCAGCCACACTGCGTCACAGGTCTGCATGGCTCCACCTCCACGTGCCACTATCCCACCTGGTCCACACAGCCCTACAGCCTCCCAAACCACAGATAGTCCTACATCACCTGGGCCTCTGTCTCCCCATTCAGGTGGTCATGCTGTGCCAGACACACAGCCAGATGTGCGTAGGCCTGACAGCTGGGAGTGAGTGTTAGTCCCCCTCATGCACCTGTCTCCCATACAGGTGTGCGTGTGCTGTCCATTGTCTGACACATGGGTGTGTTGCTGGTCATGTAAGGGTACAGTCAAACACACTAACTGGGCAGATTCTCAGGTCCTTACTCTGCACTTTGCCTTGCCCACTGGCCCGGTTGTGATCACTGACATAATATCGTCGACCACAATATCGAGTTGCAAAAATATCGGCGACATAATATCGACTACCATTATATCGACATCCAATACTTATTTAAGAACCTACAAAAATATCGACTACTAATTATCGAATATAATAATTGTCGACATAACTAATATCAAAAGACAAAATATAGAATAAACAAATATCGTCTATTAAAAAAATAAACAGTACACAACAAAAATATCGCAACAAAAAATATAGAGATGACACTAATATCGAAAATAATGGAATATCGACTCAATAAAAAATACCTAAAACGTTTTAAATACAATACAACAATATATTTTAAATATATAATACACTGCACAATAGATGTAATACAAAGAATAATCATTTTTTAAAACACATACAATAAAAATAAAACTTTTTAACATATATCCTCCAAACATTGCAGTGATTGTATAAATAAATAGGATACTTTTAACAAATATGTGCAAAATATTATTACATACATTTTAAATAGAAGAAAAACAAACCTGGTTTACTGCAAAAGTATTAAGTAAATAGCATTTCCACAACACCAAACATAGCAAATAAATTTAAAAAAATTCAAACCAACCAATGAAAAGCTCCCATTCTTAAATAATCCAATCAAATGAAGTAACTAATCAAATACACACTATAAAAGGATTATTTTGCTACTGCTATTTCCTGCTTCTAACTCTAAAGAAAGAAGAAGGCTTTACTCTGACCAACTGTTTCCTGAGAAGACTACTTTTCCAGACAAGACTCCTACAGAAATAATTAAAGTAAGTTAAACTAATTTTTAAATAAAACAAAAGTAGTAGGCTAAAAGTGTAACAATTTCTCTAAACAGTTTAAATAACATTTATTTTTTACCTTTTACATTTCTTCTATAGACATCTCCAAAACACAGCAATAAAAGTTGAACTGATTATTTACTACAAAATCCTTATTGTAAGTATTTTTAAATGTTCTCTAACACACCAACTGCATTTATTAAACCCAAATTTCTAATACACATTTTATCTTTATTCTACCTTCTTAACAGAAATTTCGAAGACATCCAAAAAATTACTCCATTAAAGCTAAAGACTACATAAATTAAAAATGTAATTATATTTTGTGAATTATTTAAAAACCCTAAAATGCTAACTACAAGACAGCTTCCCCCTAGAAACCGCTCAAAATATAATTAAATAATAGATTATCAAATTATTTTCATTTTCTACCAACAGAAATATAACAAGGAAATACAAGAAAAAGCTTGAAAACACCTTCTCAACATTTCGAATTACAACAAAGAACAAATGTAAGTATAATCATAGAAATATGAATGCATTAAAAACTTGTATAGCAGTATTTAAACTTAAAATATATTTCTTTCTAACCTTTCCTAGCACTACAAATAGAAACATGACTGAAGGTGCAGAGTTTGTTATGTCACAGAAAAACAAGCTTTTACTATGTTATATGGGGTATGTTTATACCCAAGAAAAACAGTCAGGACGCAAAGTATTTTGGAAATGTAGTAAATACTACTCTAATAATTGTTATGGTAGGGCTACAACAGAAGAAGCTAATGTACTATCTACCAAGGAACACAATCACCCCCCTAATATAACTGAAATTGAGGTCAGGGATACCCTTGAAAGCATAAAAGAAGCAAGTACAGGGACTGACAAACCAACAACCCAAATATTAAGAGGAACTTTTAAAAATTCCTCAACATGCTTCTGGCCAACTCCCCTCAATTGACTCCCTAAAACGCACAATTGCAAGACAAAAAAGAGTCACAACAACTACTCAACCTAACCCTACAACGTTAGAAGAAGTTGTTATTCCCCTTGAACTGAGTATAACACATAATAAGGAACCATTCTTACTATTTGACAACAAATGCCCTACCAAACGAATTATAATGTTTGCTACTGCTAACAATCTAAGAAAATTACAAGAGTGCCAACATTGGATGATGGATGGGACTTTTAAAACATGTCCTAAACCCTTTTACCAACTCTACAGCATACATAGATTGTACCATTATTCTAACATCCCATTTATTTACTGCTTGTTGCCCAACAAACAACAAAATACTTACACAGAAGTCCTAAACACAATTAAACAGGAAACAAATAATTATTTTCCACAGAAAATAATTATTGATTTCGAACTAGCTATGATCAATAGTATATTAAAAACTTTTCCTCACATAGCAATACAAGGTTGCTATTATCATTTTAATCAAAGCATTTGGAGACATCTCCAAAAATCTACATTAAGCATACAATATGCTACAGACAGCACCTTTGCATACCAAATCAAACAATTAATTGCCCTATCATATGTCCCTGTTACAGACGTAGCAGAACATTATAACATCCTAATCGATAGCCCATATTACAAAAAATATGAGGAAAAATTAGCACCACTCCTAGACTACTTCGAGGATACATGGGTGGGAAGGCTACATAGATCGGGACACAGACGCCAACCTAAATTTCATATAGCTTGGTGGAATGTATATTTAAGTACACTGAATCAAGAAGCTAAAACTAACAACAGTGTAGAAGGATGGCACAATGCATTTCAAGCTACCACTAGCAGAAGAAAACCGACTGTCCAAAAACTAATAGAAGCTTTACAAAAAGAACAGAGCTACGTATACAACAATCAGTAACCCAAATAGGACCAAAACTAACTAAACAAACAAAACAAATGTTTAGACTACTCCAAAGCCAAGTCACCCTATATCCTTCTACAAGAGGCCTAGACTATCTATCCTTAATAGCCAAAAGCCTACTGTGAATTATCTATACACAAATAACAATACTCTCATTTATTTAATAAAATTGTGATAAGTAGCATAACATTTTTATATCATAATAAATATTCCATAATTGTCAAACATATTTATGTACTATGTACGAAAAAAAGAATTGTAGACAATTAAGCAACATTTGATATAATATAAAATATAACAATAATAATAACAATCACATTTCCCACCCAAATAACATAAAATTAAGAAACTTACAATTCATGTTGCAGAAGAATACATAATCCAACCACTTGTAATCTGTGTACTCCACTGGTAATCCATTACAAATCCAATTTGTGAAACCCTCAAAAACCCGAAAACAAGTAAAACTAGAAAAAACGCTACAGGAAATCCCGATAAAAGAAAGTATGGTAACTTTATTAATTTAAGTGACATACACACACTTTTAGTAAAAATAAAACGCATGATCTTCTCCAAATCCAAATCGATATAATCCAGGAAATTAGTTTAAAAATTTAAAAATCGATCCAGTAAATCCCGACAAAACAAAGGGGCCGATTCCGATCCGGTAAAATGCGCTCCGAATTGTCGTACGGAGAGTTTTTTCCCCATACGAATCGTACCCGTAGACGTCCCGTACGTATGACGAAGTACGATCCGTACCAGGTGCCAAACTCCGTACGAGTCGTACAGGACTCCGTACGACTCAAATCTCCGTACGAGTCTCACTCGGAACCGGCTGTACGCGACATCACTACGGTTCGCGGCTGGTTTTTACGACCCAGCAAGTACGATTCGTGTCGGGTACGCGCCGTACGACCTTTTTCCTATGGGAGCCGAAAACAGTCGTAAACGCAGAGTTCCCGCCGAAACAGGTATGGAACGCCCCCCCCGGGTACGGCACGTACCCCCCATGATCGCAGGGGTACGCGCCGTACCCCATGTACGCTGGGTGTACGGCACGTACCCCGCATGATCACAGGGGTACAGCGCATACCCCTGCGATCATGGGGGGTACGCGCCGTACGGTGTGTAGGTGATCGTGCGCTTTTCCGTACGAATCGACGTGTACTGTACGAATCGCGTCCGGGTCGGCCGATCGGGATCGGAATCGTCCGGTCGTACGGCGTCCGTACGAGTCGTGAGGAAACGTCTCCGGATACGATTCGTACGGACGGGGATTTTACCGGATCGGAATCGACCCCTTAGTGTTTTAGTTCTGTAGCGGGTTGTGGGTTTATAGGAGAATAGTGTTGAAAGTAATTGAATTGTAATTAAGTAATTATATATTTCTATTAATTGGTATTGATAATTAATTTATGTGAAATAATTATTAATTGGTAATTAATTTTTATTAATTGTTTAATAGTTTTTATCAATTGTTTAATTGGTAATTATATTAAGTATATTAATCCATTATTGAAGTGTGTTGTGAGGTTATAGGGCTATAGGGTGGGAAGTAATTTAATTGTAATTAAGTAAATACGTTTTTAATTGTTGAGTATTGATAATGTATTTTTTGTTAATTAATTAGTGATAACTCTAGAATAATTAATATTTTCTCTTTGGAAAAAAAATGTATTGATCATTAATTCGTAATTGATAATTAAATTGTAATAATTATAAGTTATTGGTATTTATCAATAATGTATTTTTAATTAATTATTTATTAATTGTTAAATATGTTTTAATAATTATTGTTTTTGGTATAGATAAATTATGAAAAAATTATTTCATTATTTGGTAATTACTTTTTAATAATTATTATTTAATTGTATTTATCATCAATGTAATGGTTAATTAATTATGAATTGGTAATTATTTTTAAGTAATTATTTATTGGTATTGTTAATTAATTTATTGTTATATAATAATCAATTAATTATTTACCTTAAAAAAATATTTTAATTATTAGTAAGTTATTTTAACCCTATCCAACACTTTCCCTACTGTTGCACCCTCTGGAGTTGGAATAGTAATTTTAACCCCTACGCTATCCAACACTTTCCCTACAGTTGCACTCTCTGGAGTTGGAATAGTAATTTTAACCCCAGCGCTATCCAACACTTACCCTACTGTTGCACTCTCTGGAGTTGGAATAGTAATTTTAACCCCTTCGCTACCCAACACTTTCTCTACTGTGGCACCCTCTGGTGTTTGAATAGTAATTTTAACCCCTATGCTAGCCAACACTTTCCCTACTGTTGCACCATCTGGAGTTGGAATAGTAATTTTAAAGCCTACGATATCCAACGCATTCCCTAGTGTTGCACCCTCTGGAGATGGAATAGTAATTTTAACCCCTACGCTATCCAACACTTTCCCTACTGTTGCACCCTCTTTTGAATAATTAATATTTTCTCTTTGGGAAAATAATGTATTGATCATGAATTCATAATTGGCAATTAAATTGTAATAATTATAAGTTATTGGTATTTATCAATAATGTATTTTTAATTAATTATTAATTGTTAAATATGCTTTAATAAATATTTGTTTTGGTATAGAAAATTATAAAACATGTATTTAATTATTTGGTAATTAATGTTTAATAATAATTATTTAATTGTATTTATCATCAATGTAATTGTTAATTAATTATGAATTGGTGATTATTTTTAAGTAATTATTTATTGGTATTGTTATTAATGTATTGTTATTTAATAATCAATTAATTATTTACTTAAAAAAATATTTTAATTATTCGTAAGTTATTTTAACCCAAGCCAACACTTTCCCTACTGTTGCACCCTTGGGAGTTGGAATAGTAATTTTAACCCCTATGCTATCCAACACTTTCCCTACTGTTGCACCCTTTGTAGTTGAAATAGTAATTTTAACCCCTACGGTAGCCAACAATTTGCCTACTGTTGCACCCTCTGGAGTTGGAATAGTAATTTTAACCCCTATGCTATCCAACACTTTGCCTACTGTTGCACCCTCTGGAGTTAGAATAGTAATTTTTACCCCTACGCTATCCAATATTTACTGTTTTAGTTAATGCAGTGTATCATTTATTTAACTTTTTTTAAATTTATAAAATATATAGTTTTTATATTTTTTTTATAATTGTTGTATGTGTATGTATGTATGTATAATTTATTTAAAAAAAATTACAATTTATAAGTTATTATAATAATTAATTGTAAATATTATTAAATACCTATATATATTTTATAGTTTATATGTATACGTTTCTTTATTTTTTTACATTATATTTATTACTTATCATTTTAAACATATTTTTAACTATGTTTACTTTAAATATATGTATTATTTATTTTATTTTACATTATTTTTAAACATTTTAAAAAAACGATATTTTTAACAACTATATTTTTTGATATTTCTGTACTTGCCATTATGTAGATAAGACTTCAATATTCTTGACATCGATATTCCGCCTCTGATATTTTTTATGTCGATATTTTTGATGTCGACATTCTGTCAGTGATCCGTCATATATGGGGTGTAGTGACCCCTAGGGTAGGTAGCCCATTAATTATTACATAACGCCCCTAAATTCAGTATTTAGGCAAGCACATGGCAGCAGAAAATCAGATCCTGCAGACTAAAAGAAAGACAAAAGAGCTACAAGAGAAAGAACAGCTGAATAAGCCACTGACGTGGCACCTCTAAAGCCTGGGAGGTCTTGCAGGGCTTATTCAACAACTCAGGAACTCCCGTGGAGCAGTGAAGCTGTTCCTCTGCATCTTGCATGTACCAAAGACTTTGCTGTGCGGATCCAAGACTGCAAAATCATGTTTCGGAAAACACCCCCCTAGCCACCTAGTCCGAGCTGCAGTGGGCTGATGGTGCCAACGTGGTCCCCAAGCCATCCAGAATCAAAGGCTTTCCTGACATAATATCCTCCCCACTAATATCCACCAACAAAATTTCCAGTAATATCAGCAGCACAAATATCGTCAACCTGTATTGGATTAAAAAAATACACAAATATCAACAAAAAAACATCATCGATATCACCATCGAACACGCAAATATTGTTTACAAAATTATCGACTACGTTAAAGGCATGATCAAGATGTCGGTTGGAGTTGCCGACATTGCTACGAATTTGGAAAATACTACCTCAGATCGGCAGTTCCGGTCGAAAACTACCATTCTCAATGGGAGCTTGTAAACATCCCTCCTGCATGAACACATACATTGCAATACTTTACATTTCACACAACACCTGCTGCTACACGTAACTAAAACACAATATATCATAATAAAGCTAACCCTGGGCGTAGTTCGCGTAGTAGTGCTACGCATAGCTACGCGAAGTGCACTACGCGAAATACGCATAGCACTACGCAAACTGCATAGTGCGCTGTTCGCAATGATTGCACACTGCCAGATACTTGTCCGCACTGTGCAATCATTGTAAACGGCATCTTGCACAGTGCAAGTGGTTGTTTTCTGCCACTCGAGTAGATTTTTACTTTCTCTAAGCGGACTGGCAGTTTCTCATCGCGAGCGGTCGCAAGCATATGCGACCATTCGCAATGGGAAACCTGACCTCCCTGCGTTGAGAATCTGGACGGTAAGTTTATTTTCCACACTCGCAATCGGTAACTTGATGTTGCTGATCGTGAACGAGGAAAAAGTCTCGACGGGATGTTATTTTGCACGCTCATGGTCGTCAACTTGATGTTGAGGACCGCGAGGGAGCAAAAAATACCAACTACGCTACGCTATGCACTTTTGCACTGTGCTACGTGCAATTTGCACAGCGTGAAGTAGTGCAAAGTACGCACACTAAGCGAGCATAGCGTAGTTGTCCGCCCAGGCCTAAATAAAACAACACGTTAATCCATATACTACTACACACACGCTACAGTACACAACAACTTTATAAAATAACACACTACAAACCCTATAGAATACCAAACTACCTCACCCTACCCTTAAATGAACTTGGAAATAACTTGAATCAAACGCATTCACCGATCAAATTCAACTCGCAACCGTGGCCTTGCTTCTTCAATAGCGACCAAAAAACAATGATAGGACACAAAATACAGTTAGTGCCAAAAGAAAGTGGCTGCTTAATTAAATTGGAAAAAAAAAATATTTCCCCATTGATCTCCATATACAAATAAAGTCAAAGAAAAATGTGACTAATACATTTGAACAAAAAATATAAAAATATATTCCAAATATTTTACAATATAAAGTAAATAAAATTTTAAAATATAGATTTTTTTTACTATATATTAAAATGTATATTGTTTACAATCAATTAAAAATATATCTGCAACATGGAATGTTGGTGTTTAGTAACATAAATTACATATAGCTAATCAAGCAACATTTTATGAAAGAGTTCGTAAAACACATAATTAAAGATATCAAACAGAATTATTTAATTATAAAACCCAAGAAAATATTTTGTACAAAACAACAAAACAAAAATAACCCAAAAAATAGGGAATTTATATTAAAAAAGACAATAATTTAAAAACTTAAAAAATAATATGAACAATTATAAAATTTCCATCAAAAAGAATAAAGGGTCTTATTATGCTACTAGGTGCATAAAGTCCACGTGACACCATTTCGGTGTGGAAAATGACCGACGATATGTCGGTGGTTCCGCACACCGTATTATGATGCGACCGCACATGGTGCAGTCACAAACTACCATTTCTCTATGGAAGTTTGTGCTGCTGGCGGTTCCCACTTGCAGTATAAGCTCCCATAGATAAATGTGAGTTTGTGTAAATCCCTGCACCACGTGCCAGGCATCTCACAGTGCATTCCACACATTGCAGGAATTTACAGGAGGGCAACCACCTCCTCGGCCCCCAACTGGAAGCTTTAGAGGCACGGGGGACCTGCTAGGGCCCTGTGTAATATGTGCGGTCGGCAGGGGTCTGTTGGGGCTCCATAGTGGGTTATCTTCATTATTGCGGTGATGTGTTCGACAGCGGCCACATGGTGCAGGGAATCAACAAGGGGGCATCTTAAGTACCCCCTCAGCCACCAACCATAGGTCGCTAGATGAAGGGGGCACTGCTAACACACCATCCATATGGATTACGTGCCGTTCCGAATGGTCGACGGGCTCCTTGAGCCCGTCGGAAGCCAGTTGGAATGTCCGGCCAGTTTCACTTCTGACAGTCTGTATTGTAATCAGCCAGTGGGAAGTGAAACCGGGGATCTCAGTAAGAAAGTCTCCGACCTATGGTTGAAGAATTCCCGAACAAGATAGTAATCAGGCCAACAATATTACACTTAAAAACAACTACAATAACTCTATGCATACTAATGTAGACATAACTAATATACTTCATATCACTAAACCTACAACGTTTCCATGGTACTACACATATAACTACCGACGCACTCCAACACATATCAAGATCCAATTGGGAACAATACAAACAATATTCATACCTAACTACCTTCCCTCTACTGTTAATTTTCCTTTAAAATAATGTAAAATAAACTTACCTTAACTGCTGATACGCAGCTCCCAAATGCATGTTTCTCTCTCCAGAAGTGCCAAACAATAATAGGTATAGATGAAAAAATCAACGTAAAAAAATAAATTGATAAAAAACATAATGAAATTGAAAAAGAATATGCACATTGAAGTAAATAAAATACAATAATATTATAAATATGTATGTGTCAAAAGTGTGTTTGTAAAAACTGTTAAAAATGTTATACAAATGTTTGAAAAAATTGTACAATATATAGTGATTAATATTATAATATACATAATAATTTTTACATTATATCCAAATTAGTTTGGTTAATTTGTTGTAAAAAAATATGCACAACATTATAATTAAGTATATAAAAATGAATTTATAAATTATTCTTTATAAAACTGTATTTTCGGTTATAGTTATATATTAAATGATAATATTAAAAAATATAATATTATTTAATGTCAAAACAATTGTTATAAATCCTTGGTTTGATCTCCGACTGCCGTATTTCAATGACGGAGCTCAGAGTCCAAACCTGCTGGTCCATGTGAATGGATTCTGATGGGCTCAAGGAGCCCGTCAGCCAGTTGGAAGGGCCTCATAATCCCGACCAAACAGCGTTTACTCCGTCGAGATTGTGATAACACTTTCCGACAGCAGTCCCATGCCTGCCTTTCCGACGTTGAACTGCTGTCAGAATGTGTCTTAGGGGCCCCTAGCAAGGTCCCCATCCCTCTGCGGCCTCTGGCTGTAGCCATGGGGGGCACCTTTGTTGCCCCCATGAGAAAATCAATGCACTGTGTGGCAGGCTCCGTGCGGTGCCTGTCACATGGTGCAGTGATTTACACAAACTCCCACTTCTCTATGGAAGCTTGTGCTGCGGCCTGTTTCCACCCACAGTACAAGCTACCATAGAGAATTGGGAGTTTGCAACTGCACCATGTGCGGCAGCATCCTAATAAGGTGTGCTTAACCGCTGACCTATGGTTAGTCGGTTCCCACTCTGCACGTTCCCCCAACATCGTAATGAGGACCTTAATGTCTATTTACATGCTAAACTGTCTTTTCCATTTCTCTATACTACTTTACAATATGTATGTTTATATTAAATATAACAATGTATTGTTAAAGATGTAAATTACGCAATATGAGCAAAAATAATATTACTTAATAAATATGATTTAAAAAGATCTTTCATTACAAATAGTATAAATGTATATTTATATTGTATTCTCAAAACTGCAATTAATCTACTGACTATATGTTAAAAATATATTTTATTCTATAATGTGCCTGAAGTTATGCTGTAAAACATGTTTTTTACTTGTTTTACTTGTATATTAGTGATGCATTTTACAAAAAATGTATGTGTGTATATTCATTGAAAATACAAAACACTACACATACATAACTTACTATTCGCAGGTCCAAACTACCTTTAGTCAGAAACGGTACTGGACACTAAACCTATATAATTTTCTATTAACACTACAAATTACCTTAAGTCAGAGAAGGTGATGGACACTCTGGGGCAAATTACGATGTCGAACAGAAAGCCTCTGCCCGACACCGAATCAGATACGGGACCGATTGATTTGCAGTCGGCAGTTCCGACCACAGGATAGCGATGCGACTAAAGACGGTTCGGTCAGATTCCAATTGTTTCCTATGGGAGCTCGTTTTACACCCGACAATCAGCTGTAATACAGGCTTCCATGGGGAAATGGGGTGTGTGTGGAAAAGCCTGTACCTTGTCGCAGGCACCCACAGTGCCTACCACACAGTGTAGGGTTTTATAGGGGCCCCCTTATGGGGTGAGGGTGTAGTCTAACAGCTAGGACGGTAGATCTCAGATCTGGGTAACCGGGCTTGAGTCTCGGAAATTATGCTTAACATCCTGTGATTCGGGGCAAATCACTTCATCTCCCCGGGCCTAACAAAAAATATTATGTCCTTGAGTAAGCAACTAGTGCTCTTGTAAAGTGCTCTGATACCCAATACCTTTGTGTTAAGTTTGCGCTATATAAAACTGGGAAACAAAAGGTGCCCCCTTGGCCACCAACTGCAGACCACCGAGGCCAAACTCACTTTCAAACAGCCTTTCTGTGCTGGACAGGCTGTTGGAAATCAACATCATAATCCAGACAGCGTAAACGCTGTCCATAGGGGTGTACGATACAATTCTGACTGACACAAATACTCAGCAAGTCGGTCGGAACTGATTGGGAATAAGAGCGTGGTTTACATTTCAACCGCAAACATCGTAATCAGGCAGTAGGAATGTAAACCAACCAAGTCGTTTGGAAGAGCTCCAACACAGTTGCCAAGATTCCGCCTGTCGGAAGGAGGTTTTACACCCGACATCGTAATGAGCCCCTAAACATTTAGCATTTACTATTCCCAATCCAAAGTACCTTATGTCTGTCATAGAAGATGCTAAACAGTAAACATACTATTACTACTCCAATCTACCTCTAAACAACAAATGTGCTGGACACTAAACAAACATTTTACACAATACCTACTACAATACAGCTTACATAATAAAGATACTGCACTCCAAGCATACATAAAAAACGAATAACACCCACATATATCTTAAATCATAAAAAGATGAAAAATAAACAATAATTTTATAATAAAAGTAAATTCATCATTAAACCTACATATTTACTTATTACTGCACCAATATATCTTAAACCATGCAAAGTGCTAAACAGTACGCAATTTTAACATATTATGAACTCTCAAATATAAAGTTATATTAGAAAATATTTAATTCAAAATGTTATAATATATATTCAAAATTAGGCCTTGGTTACGAGTTTGGCCGTCTTCAGAACGCCAGGATCATGGTGGCGCAGCAGTGTTGGTCCACCATCATCTGTATTATAACATCTAAAGTCGTTGTGGCGGAGGACCGTTGGCTGCACCAGATAACAGTCGTTCACTGGTGTTGTCACAAAAGCACGACAACACAATATGCTAAGAGGGGACTGGCGTAGTCCCGCTCAGGATGTTATGAGATCCTGGACCGCCAACCTTTTCATGGTGGAGCCTGCTATGAAAATGGTGCCGGAACAAAGGGGGTACTACAGGGCCCCCATGGCCAAACTGCCATAAGGATACATTCAGGGGGGCAGAAAAGGTGCCCCCTGTCTGTACCCCCCACAATTTTGGAGGTCCATGCCGTGCTGGAAAATTTTTGCTGTTCCCATAGCGGTGCCTGTCCTCCAGCCACTGCCATGGGAATAGCAATGAACCGCCGAACATTTTACGAGTTGCACATTTGCAACTCATAATACGGTTGTCGGTGCTTGTGCGACTTTGGCGCAGCGGAAGCAGCATTGTGCCATCGCCCCTGCACCAAAGTCACAATCAAGCCCTAAGTCATCTCTATATAATAATAAATCTACATTAGTCATAAATGAGTATATCGTCTGCAGATTTTTGCAGTTGTTTTTAAACCTTTACATTTATTTTTTTATTTTTTCCAATTGAGTTGTTAAGCAATCAGTCCATTATAAACATTTAAAAAATGTTACAAATGAAATCCCTACTTAAATTAAATAAAGAATTTCAAACAACAATTCATCAAATACATATTGGTTTTTTCTAATTTAAATATTTTAAATGCACAACAACTTTTTTCGAATTAATAACTAAAATCATATTATGAAAAGTAAATGTTTTTTTAATTTTAATACAAACTTAAATCAATTTATTTTACCAAACACAACAATATTACCCTTTTTATTTTACAATGTGTTTTCAAATATTAAATTTTTTAGAATTAAGGGCCTGATTAAGAAGGCGGGTGGACATAAGGAAAGGGACCGACCAACTAGACGTCAATGCTCCCACCATAGGGATTACGATGCGACTGCCTTGCAGGCAGTCGCACCTTCTATTCTTTGCATTCCGGCCAGTGCTGCTGGCTGAAGTACCCGCCGCAATGCAAAAAATGCACCCTGTACATATCCCTGTACTACGTGGCAGGCACCATGCGGTGCTTGCCACATGGTGCAGGGATATGTAGGCAGGAACACTAGGTGCCCCCCGGAGTCCACATCAGAGTCACTTTCTGCCTGCCTGTTCATGGCGGGTTAATCGCTGGTAAAGGCGGGTGGAAAGGGACATCGTAATCCCTAAGGTGGTGCCTGGTAGGCTCCGCCACCATTGTATGGAATACAGCCCCGTCCGTCGCACTCGGATGATTGGCGGTTGATCTTTCCGTCCACCACCCATCTGCCAGCCATTGGAATGTGGGTGGCAGATATTATGGGTCCAATGGTGGTGGGACCGCCACCGACGGGCTATCAGTGGCGGTCTCCCCGCCATCCTAATTGTGCCATAAGTGACAATAATCATTGCATTTATTTAATTGGATTTCATTCTAAGTGTTATATTTACCAAAATAAACGTTAAATTTTTTATGAATTTATAAATAAATCGACACTAAATATTAATTTTATAATACATAAATTTTTTCACGAATTTATACACAATTTGATAGAAACAATTGATGTAAAATGCTACATTTTTCCCAAAAAGTAGCACTTAAATAATTATTTTAATTTAAAAAAAAATAGTAATCAATCAAATTGTCCAAAAAATAAAGGGGAATATATAGGTAATTTTCATTTTGCAATTCTCAATTTGCGATTTTTAGGGAATCGCAATTGGAGAATTGCAAAATGAAATGTAGGTAGGATTAGCAAATTATAGTGCAAATCCCACTCATTCCTTATTTGCGAATCGCAAATTGCGATTCGCAAATAAGGAATACCTTCTCATTCATTCCTATGGGCTAGAAGGCCCGTAGGAATGAGTGGGAAGACATTCTCAATTTGCGATTCTCAATTAGAGAATCGCAAATTGAGAATTCAATTTCAGGGTTGCAAGGGTGTCAATAGGGCATCCTTTTGTACCCCCTGAAATTGACATATGTGCACATGTGGCCCACATACATGACCTAATGGCATGTATGTGACCCTCGTGGCACTTTGAAAAATGCCAAAAAGTGCATTTTTCAAAGAAATCGCAAAATACCACCAACCTGAAGTTGGTGGTGTTTTGCGATTCCTTAAGCCAAAAGTCGCACAACTTGGGTGCTTCCTACATTGCATTTAAGGAATCGCAATTTGCGATTCCTTAAATGCAATAGCAAAATAAGGAATCGCAAAGGCTTCCTACATATGGCCCAAAATGATATATATTTTTTTAAAACACATACAAAAACACAAACACATATCAATCAAAAACAAAAAGTAAGAGCACAATAGATATATGTAAATATTAATCACTAATTAATGTTTTATCTTATTTACACAATTATACAATTCCATACAATATTAGGAATAATATATTATTAAACTATACAATAAATTCAATTTTTGATAAAAAATGTTAACTATTAAAGCACCCATTTTATCTATATTCAAAAAATACATTTCCAAATTCTTATATTTTTGTGTTTAAATTTTTTCAGCGACATTCACCAATAATTTATAAAACGTACACACGCAAATTAAATATATATAAAAAAAAGTTTTACCTTTGAAACTACTTTTTTTTAATATGTATAACTAATAACACAAAAATAGCAAGAAAGCCATTTAAATTAAAATAATTTTTTTAAATTCTAAATGTTTCATTTATTTAAATAAAATCTTTAAATAGTGTATTTGAAATTTACTCCCAACCCTTACCCCCTATAAACCCAAAAACCCTGATACTAAGTGGTTTATTACAATGGTTGTCGTATTTTCTCCGGCCGCCACCGTAGCGGAGATTGGGTCCGAGCGCCATGCATGTGGGAGTCCCGCTCATCCATTTATGATGGGCCCACCACCGCTGCAGTCGGATTCCGCACTGTTAACATCGCGGTGGACGGTGCTGGCAGCAGCACCGCCGTGATGCGAAAAAGATTCAGAAAAGGGGGTGGTGATGAACAGAGTGCCTGAATTAAGCAGACCACTCTTACCCAGTCCAAAGATCAGGGCTTGATCCATCACCGTTTTTTAGCTCACTGCACCATCCCAGCTCAGAACTTGGCTATATGCAAATTAGTCTGTTCCTGTTCCAGTGCATGATGGGAACAGGGCAAACCAAACTACCAAGCCAATTCTTATACTGGGAAGGAAACAAGCTTCCGGGGACCGGTTTCTGCCATTTCAGGCGTCGTCGGCCCGGCTTGCTTGAATCCTGATGGTGCAATGAGCAAGGGACTCACATCTGAGTATACCCTTCCACGCATATGGTGGACAAAATGTGAGCTGAATAACGGTGATGGATCAAGCCCTGATCTTTGGACTGGGTAAGAGTGGTCTGCTTAATTCAGACACTCTGTTCATCACCACCCCCTTTTCTGAATCATTTTGTCCACCATAAGCGTGGAAGGGTATACTCAGACATGAGTCCCTTGCTCACTGCTCCATCAGGATTCAAGCAAGCCGGGCCGACGACGCCTGAAATGGCAGAAACCGGTCCCCGGAAGCTTGTCTCCTTACTGGTGAAGAATTGGCTTGGTAGTTTGGTCTGCCCTGTTCCCATGATGCATTGGGCCAGGGACAGACTAATTTGCATATAGCCAGGTTCTGAGCTGGGATGGGGCAGTGAGCTGAATAACGGTGATGGATCAAGCCCTGATCTTTGGACTGGGTAAGAGTGGTCTGCTTAATTCAGACACTCTGTTCATCACCACCCCCTTTTCTGAATCATTTTGTCCACCATAAGCGTGGAAGGGTATACTCAGACATGAGTCCCTTGCTCACTGCTCCATCAGGATTCAAGCAAGCCGGGCCGACGACGCCTGAAATGGCAGAAACCGGTCCCCGGAAGCTTGTCTCCTTTCTGGTGAAGAATTGGCTTGGTAGTTTGGTCTGCCCTGTTCCCATGATGCACTGGGCCAGGGACAGACTAATTTGCATATAGCCAGGTGCTGAGCTGGGATGGGGCAGTGAGCTGAATAACGGTGATGGATCAAGCCCTGATCTTTGGACTGGGTAAGAGTGGTCTGCTTAATTCAGACACTCTGTTCATCACCACCCCCTTTTCTGAATCGTGATGCGAAAAAGAGCATGTTGTGCATTTCACTGCACTACGTGGCAGGCACTACACTGTGCCAGCCACTTGGTGCAGTGAAATGTAGGGGGGTACCATGGGTGCGCCCCCAATGCAAACACACCTCCCCCCAACACAATGGGGGCCCGCAATGGGCCCCAGAACCAATCCCCGCCAGCCTTTCAATGGCGGTTTAACTGCCATGGAATGGCTGGCTTCTTAATATGGGGGACGGTGCCTGCTATGCACTGCCACCATTTAGTGGTCCTGCTCCGCCCGGTAGGCAATCGCAACGATTGCTACCAGCGTAAAAGCGGCAGATGGACTTTCCCTCCGCCGCGGTACCCACCGCCATCATAATTTGGTGGGGGTTTTTCCACGTTACTATGGCGGAGCGGTCACCACCGCCAGGTCATCGGTGGCGATCATTTTGCCATCATATTGGCCCCCTTAATGTTACACAAAAGCACAGAGAGAGGTCAAGGCAACAGAACCCAGCACCAGTCAATATCGTATTGTGGCTGTGGAGATGAATTCATGCGTGGTGCAATGAGCCAAAGAACCTCATACACACTCGATAATGGAGAAAACATGTTCCCCAAAGCAAATCTAGACACAAATGGCTCTGCACTCAAATAAACCAAAAAGAACTGTCAATGGATAATAATGTCCATAGTCCATCACAGATAAAGATAAAGTGGTATCTCCCAAATTAAACATATTGTTAGACGTCTTTGCTGGAAAAATAAGTTCTTTTGATTCATTATTCTTTTATTCAAAAAAAATTCTTAAAATCACAGCACACATTTAATAATAAATGTTATTAAAATCCATCATATTTAATAAATAATTAAAATTAAAATTAAATTTAGTTATTTCGAATACATTTTAAATTACTACCTGCACTAATTCCCTATAAACATCCCACTAAAAAAAAGAATTACTAAACAGAAGAAAAAACATCTATATTGCATTAACATTTTTTATTTATTACTAAATAAAAAAATCATCACATTAAATCATTACAATTAAAATATCAATTTTGAAAAAAAACAATTTTAATCGATATTTTTAGCAATAATATTAAAAACATAATTTCAATATTCTTGAGCTTGATTATACATAGTACGATATTTTAATTGCACAATATTTTAAACACAATATTCATGTCCCAATATAACTTTTCATTCAATATTGTGTCTAAGGGCCTGATTACAATGGCGGTGGGACTGGACAGCCACCGTCAGGCCATCGGTGGCGGTCCCGCCACCATCCTGCCCATTGGATATGGCTAACACATTAGGATGCAGGCGGTCCGATCTTGGCTGGTGGGGGGCAAGCTGCTGCGTCCGACTGGATCAAGGATCCCGTCAGTGTGGCAGTGTCATGGTTCCTAGGACCAGCCTGCCTCTTCCCCGCTTGCCTGTTGTCCGTGTGCTTGTTGCGGACACTCGTATGGGTATAGGAATCCTCACTTCCGTCCTCGGCTGGTAGCGGTGCAGTCGACGGCCGGAAGCGCAGCCACGTCATCAGAGCTTCCGGGAAAGGTCGCTTATCAGACGCGACACCCCGGAGCTCGGTGCTTCGTGTACTTCCTCGGCGTGTCCCCGGAGCCGAACGCCGTTTTCCTGTATCCGGATCTTGGCCGCGTTGGAGCGATTGCCTTCCGTGTGAGTAGCGCAGGAGCGCTATTGCTTTCTTTTCATACCGCGCTGGGAGCGCTTGTCATGTCTTGATTGGTAGCGCAGGAGCGCCGTACCTTTCCTTTCAGTCCCCGCTAGGAACCCTTGACTTTTCTTTAGTAGCGCAGAAGCGCTATTGCATTTCTTTTCATTCCGTGCTGGGAGCGCTTGACATTTCTTGTTTGTAGCGCAGAAGCGCTTTTCCTTTCTTTTCATTCCGCGCTAGGAGCGCCTTGACAATTTCTTGTTAGCAGCGTAGGAGCGCTTTTTCTATCATTACATTCCGCACTAGTAGTGCCTTGACATTACCCTGGTAGCAGCGCAGGAGCCCTTGACTATTCCTTGTACCCGTTTCCTGGAGTACTTGTGGAAAGCTTTACTTACGTTTTCCATGGTGGCAGCAGGGCCGCTGTACTTATGAGGAGGTAAGCTTTGTCCCATATGAGTGTTTGTGGTTTGTGGTTGCTAAGTGAGAGAACGGTGGTTAATCAGTGTTCCCTTGTCTCCCTGTCCAGTTGGTGTTCTGGGACTACTCACGTGAGGGACGTCCCCCACCACCTACACCCCCTGCATTCCTGCCCTAGACTTTTGGCTGCCATCCTCACTCTCATCCTATTCCTGATTTTGTTTCCCACCCAGAACAGGGTAGGGTGTGTGTGGGGGTGATAGTTCGTGTTGTCTCTGCGAGAACCCACCACAGGAAGCAGGTACTTGTGGGGAGCCCCTGACAGGCAGTCAGACTCTTATTCCCTACAATGGGGCGGTGCCTACTTAGGCACTACCTTAGTGATTAGGATGGGCCTTTCCATCGGCCCTTTCATTGCGGTTAACCCGCCATGAAGAGACAGGGGGAAAGGCACTTTGAGGACCCCTATAGGGCCCCCTTGCCTCCTGGCCTTCCA
This sequence comes from Lissotriton helveticus, assembly GCF_964261635.1. Lineage (NCBI taxonomy): Eukaryota > Metazoa > Chordata > Amphibia > Caudata > Salamandridae > Lissotriton > Lissotriton helveticus. The sequence goes on along the minus strand of NC_136067.1, from coordinate 490,694,081 downwards.
CTAAGGGCACTAGGGGCACATATGATGCCCCCTAAACATCCCTGCACCATGTGACAGCACAGCAGTGATGTTTGGAATGTGTATATTTTGTACTCAGGAGTGTGCTTCAGCCCGCAGTTCACGCAGCAATGCAAAGTATACACAGTGCAACTGCCGTGAAGGCGGTCGCTTCGTAATGTGGGCAGCGGGACCGCTGACATCTAGTCAGGTGTTCCTGCTTCCGCCAAGGTGCCGGTTGGATGGAAGTCCGACCACCATCGTAATCATGCCCTAAATACAGAGTGGGATAGATTGGACTGGATTAGAGTAGAGGTAGATCGAGGTGGAGTGGGGTGCATTAGAGTAGAGTAAATTGGGAAGTTTACAGTATGGTAGACTGGAATGGAAGAATTGAGTGGAATGAAGTATATTGCAGTGAAGGGGTGTGGGGGTATATTGAAGTGGAGTGGGGTAAATTAGGTTGGGGTGTATTGGAGTGTAGTAGGATATGATGGAGTGGGGTAGAATAGAGTGGAGGGATGTGGAGTGGCGTGAAATGTAGGACAGTGGCGAGCCGTGCCTTAAAAGGTCTCACACTGGAGTGTCTTGGAGTGAGATGGCGTAGAGTGGAAGCGCATAGTGTACAGTAAAGTGGTGTAGAGTGTTGTAGAGAGGGGTAGGGTAAAGTAGAGTCAAGTGGAAAAATGTCGCATTATGTGGGAAGGGTGTGGGCAGACATGGGTCATGTACACACTGTGCCACTGAAGGAAAGTTAGCTTGGCTGATAAGGAGTGATACCCCGATACCAGTCCCAGAATGCTTGCTTCAGGTCCAGAGAGCAATGGCCCGTCAGTTCAAGATGAACGATTACCATTAGGAGCAATATTAATACTGTTTAGCATATGGCTGGGTCCAAACTGGGGTGGCATGGTGGGAACAAAACTATGGGTTGGGATGTGGCCACAGGTGATTTCCAGTGGCTGATAATAAATTAAAACTTTCCATCCATGATATGTTTATGTTTTGCATTTGCAAACCCCAAGTGCACCAGGCATTCACAGACGTGGTTTGTGGGTTCACTCTGCCAGTGGATTCAAGTTAGCCAGGGAGAACTTGGCCTGGATGTTGGGGGTGGACTGTTCCAATAAGGAATGGGGTGAAGACGGCTTTGCATATGGCTGGGTCCAAAATGGGGTGGCATTGTAGTATGGTGAGCAAAAGAATGATAGATTTGAATGGAGCACAGATGATTTACAGTGGCTGAGATTATTGTGAGCATTCAATCCATCACCATGTTTTTGCATCCGGTTCAACAGTAAGAGATAGATAGGCTAAAACCCCTGCAAGCTAAACAATATATATTGCAGGGATAGCAAAAGTGCTGTTGGAACAGAAGACCTAAAAGTAGGGAGGGGGTAGCTCATTAAGACATCTGGATGCTTTTATACTCCAAAAATGCATGGATTTTTGGACCACTAGGGAATAGCAGGGGTAAATTACACATTTTACAAATATATGTGTAAGAAAACGTTACGTAATTTGCAGAGATCCACAATATTCCTACCACTCAGTTGCACCATGTGTCAGTGTTTAACAGAATGCTGCATTATATTTATGACTTCTACTTTTGTAAAATATTTTTGCAGTTTCTTGTTTTACTAAATTGACACTAGAACACAAGAATGCTTTAAGAGTATCAGATTACAATAAAAATAGTCTTTTTTATTTTTATTAGAGTTTTGGGGGGTATGGAGATTAAGTAATTTCAAACTTTGGGCCTCAGTGGCAGTCCCACTTTCATCCAGCCCATTGGATCCAACCACTGCATTAGGATGCAGGCGGTTGGATCTCAGGTGGCCGGGGGAAGGACTGCTGTGTCCAACAGGATCAGGGATCTTATCAGTGTCTTCGGTGGCACTCCTATTCCCTACAATGGGGTGATGGGTATCGCAAAGGGATTAGGGTGTCACTTTCGCAAGCCCTTTCATGGCAGATAACCTGCCATAAAAAGGCAGGCCGACATTGAATTTGAAGGCCCCCCAGCAGGGCCCCCTTAACCCACCTGGCTCTCCGTTATGGGCCCTGGGGGGCACATATGGTGCCCCCTAAACCTCCCTGCACCATGTGGCTGGCATCGCATGGTGCCTGCAAACTAAGGGGCCGATTATGATGGAGGACAGAAACGGATCCATCCTCCACCCCCGAGGTGGATTGACCATCCGCAGGGGCGGCGGTGGTTCCGCCGTAGGAATTAGGATGTGACCGCCACCCTGGCAGTCACATCCCGTATACTTAACATTGTGGCGGGTGCTGCTTTGACCAGCACCCGCTGCAATGTCAAAAATGCCTGCTGTGCATATGCATGCATTAAGCGGCAGGAACCGCGCGGTGGCTGCCGCATTGTGCATGCAAATGCAGGGGGGTACCAAAGGTACTCCCCATGTCCACTCCACCCCCCCACTTCACCCTGGGGGCCTGCAACAGGCCCCCAAAGTAAAGACCGTATGCCTTTTCACGGCGGCAATGCCGCCGTGGAAAGGCATAGGACCGCCAGCATCGTAATTTGACCGGCGATGTTTCACAGACACCGCCACCATGTTACAGCAGTTTTTCTGGCGGTCGCGAACGCGACCGGAGGAAAAGTGGCAGACGGTCTTTCACACGGCCGCGGTCCCCACCACCATCCTAATTTGGCGGATGGACTATCCACGGCTTGCGGACGGAAAAATGCATTTTCCTCCTACTCCAGGCCGGAGGAAGTCCTTCCGTACTCCATCATAATCGGACCCATAGTGCAGGTGTGTTTTAAAGGTGTATATTTTGTACTGTGGAGAGTGCTGCAGCCCACAACACATGCTGCAATGCAAAGTATACACATTTGTACTCATAATGCGGGCTGCAGTACTGCTGGCTTCTAGTAGGATGGTCCTGCTTTCGCCACGGTGCCAGTCGGATGAAAGTTCGATCAATATCATAATCAGGCCCAAGGCTTCCAGATTACAAAATAAACGAATATGGCCCTTAAAATCTAACTGCTATGATCTTTACATAGTGCACTGTATGGAGCCTCACTAGCCACGCCCAGGATTGGCCTCACAAAAATACAGCTGCTGCAGTATGCCGATGATCTGGTTCTTTTTCACCATACTAAAATAGGTCTTCAAAAAGCGCTGATGGCCCTTTCGGTATACAATGTTCAGATCAAGCTGGTCGCTAATTCAACGAAGTCCAAAATAGTAATTTTTGGCCATTACCCGAGAAAAAAGGTGGCAAAGTGGCGGTTGGACATGCTGCCTCTGGACTGTGTCGTATCTTACAACTACATGGGGGTTTGGATCAGCGAATCAGGCCGCCCACAGGTGCACCTCCACAAATTGCAGCAGAAGGGGAAAATGGCCACCCATGCACTTTGCAAATTATATGCGACCCTGGATAGCCCCACAACAATGGCCATACAAAGAGTCCTGAGGGCCAAACTGTTACCGTCCCTCAATTACGCGCAACAGGCATTCCCAGGGAAATTTGTGCAAGACCTGGAAAAAATACATTGCACCGCCTACAAAAAGATATTCCGTCTACCGGCTTGCACCAGGAACACCTTAATTTGTTTGGAATTTGATCTGAATCAACTAGAGGAGCTAGGGACTCTTTCGAAATACTTTTTCTTAACAACGGCGGCTCCCATAAACTCTATGAAGGCTGTTTTTTTAAATCTATTTTCCTACAATCTAGCAACCCATGGTCTGACTGTCTTGCCTTAGCCAAAGATCACCTGCAGCTTGCCACAGAGAATTGGGACCCCAGTTTAACCAACTATGCTATCATCAAGGACACAATAAAAAAAGCAATTGCGGCTACGCTCTCGCACTTTGGACATGGAATCCCTGGCAGCAAGAGGCTTTCATGAGACCCAAAGTCTTCCACACACACAGTCCAGCCAGAAACTCCACCTTCGGCAGGCCGTGGGGAGGCTAGCCTTACACAGGATCTTAGCTGCCAGACTACACCCTCTTCCTTTAAAAGAACTATATCCAACCACGACCCCAAGGCTGTGTATTAGGGAGTGCCGCTTCTGCAATTACAAACGAGAATCCTTGGCCCACATTCTATTTTGCTGTCCAGCACTTCAGCCAGCTCGTAGAACTTATCTTAGACCAATCCTCCTTCAATTGGGCACCCGCACAGCAAAAGAGGCAGTCCAACAACTTTATACTTTGGACATTGCAAAGCACATGGCGAGCTTTGGTAAATTTGTTTACCACACTCGCACACTATTGAAGGGCAACTCTCTACACGCCCAGTCAGGAGCACCCCCCGGACTTCCGTAGAAAGCTGGGCCCGGGTTGTGGAAGCTTGGTCAATACTGAACTTTTGACTTGCTTTGCCCATAACAGGTCTTTTGCAAATGTCTGTCTTATTTTATATACAAAAACAAATGGTGGTTTTTAATAATTTTTGGAACAAATATTTATTGTTTTACATTTCTAAAAGTGTTTTTTCTCCCGTTCTTTTTAAAATATGATGCGTTTTGTAATGGTTTTGATTAACCGCACAAACAAAAGTGATTCATTCATAGTGCTTCACGCTATACTTATAAAGTGCTTCTTAAAAAACTGTTTATATTTCTCAAATTAATGGTACTCATTATCAACCTTTGAAAAAGGGAATGCTGATTGTACTTGCTGGAATCAGTTTTCTCACTGTTACATGTATTTTAATATATTTATCGTAAAACAACTATATATATATATATATATATATATATATTCACTGAAAAAACCATAGGTTATAGACCATATATAGTTAGGGATTCGCATTTAAAAAACCTTATTTTACTCACACAAAACCATTGAAATTCCATATATAGTTAGTTGCACTAACTATATATCGCGCACCCGCAATCCACTGCTGATGATGTCACATATTACATCATTCATGACATGGTCAGTGACATCACTGATGACATCTCAAATGACATCACTGATGACATCATCCAGTGACTGTGTGTTTCTGTAAAGTTTAAATATGTTTTACATATTGAAGAATGAGTAGATGTAGAAGTGTCTGGATGAAGGATTTAGTAGGTGCGTGACTGACTGTATGAGTGAGTGATTAAATGTGTCTCACTGAGTGCATGGGTTAGTGACTAAACTGTCTTAATTTGTGCATCATTATGTCTGTTGTTCTGTAAACTGCTGCATGTGTTGGTCAGTAGCTATATGAGTAACTATATGGGTTATTGATTGATTGCCCAAGTATTTGTATGGGAGACTGAGTGTGTGTGGCTGGCTGGGAGGTGTGTGACTCTGTGCAGATCAATGTGTACTTGTATCAATGATTGTATAAGAGAGTAAGTATGTGTTAGTATATGTTTCAAAATGTAAGGTGCTCTATGTTTAACTGTATAGATTAGAAAATGGAAGTGTGATTGATTATTTACAGGACTGACTAGGTGTGTGAGTAACTCCATGGATGAGTGACAGAGTGTGAGAGTCTGTATAGGTGTATGAGTGCATATGATAGTGTTGTAAAGATGAGTGATTGTATGTATGAATGATTGTATGGGTAAATGAGTGAATGTGTGTGTAAACAAAGGAATCACTGAGTGCGTATGTAGTAACTAGTATTGGTGTGTCAATGGTTTAAAAAATTATACTCTGTATTTAACACTGGGTGTAACAGAGATTATATTAAAGTGTGAGGAGATGCATTGTATTGTCACATGAATGATATCATCAGTGATGTGGTCATTGATGTCAAATGAGATGTCATCAGTGATGTCATCAGTGATGTCATTTGAGATGTTATCAGTGATGTCATTTGAGATGTCATCAGTGATGTCATTTGAGATGTCATCAGTGATGTCATCAGTGATGTCACTGACCATGTCATGAATGATGTAATATGTGACATCATCAGCAGTGGATTGCGGGTGCGCGATATATAGTTAGTGCAACTAACTATATATGGAATTTCAATGGTTTTGTGTGAGTAAAATAAGGTTTTTTAAATGCTAATCCCTAACTATATATGGTCTATAACCTATGGTTTTTTCAGTAAATTTTCAAGGTTTTTTAAATGCTAATTCCTAACTATATATGGTCTCTAACCTATGGTTTTTTCAGTGAATTTCAATGGTTTTTTAATAGCAAATATCATAAGCTGTCGAATGTCAAGTACGTGGTAAGTAAAAACATTTTCGTGTTTATGCACACTGATCTGCTTTGAATGCTGCCCCCCCCTCCCCCTCATTTCTATTAGGAGTACTCTCTCTTTGCAGATAGTGAAGGGTAGTTAACGCAGGCCTTTGCCCCCGTTGTAATCCGTCGTGCCTGCTTCTCTCTCCATTTGATTGATTGTTATCCAAGCATTTACTGTTTTAGAATTGGTTCTCTTTGGTTCATTCTCTATTTACAAACAAGCACAGAGTCGCAATACTCTGTTTAGTCTTAGCAGATAGCGAAAAATCGTGTAAAAAAACAAAAGGAATCGAGCAAAATCAGTAGGCCACTAATGGGATCTCTTTTTGACCTCGCTAAAATAGAAACATTAGGAACAACCCCTCATGAGAAATACGAAACTAGTGAGATGAACTGAGCTCCACACCATGATGGCTGCAAGACAGCTCGGCTCCGCCACCCACCCCGCCCAAAATAACGATAAACTCTATGCAAATATTACAAATATATACAACACACCAGCAAAGTAACAGGGTAAAACATTTTATTAAACAACTATTTACATAACTATTTTATACTTTTTGTTGCCCGATCCGGCTAGCTCAATCGATCGAGCATGAAACTCATGCACTCTGATGGTTCAAAGTTTTGAGGAGTGCTTGTAACACTGTCTGAAGCCTATTTGCACTTGCTTCAGCTTCACTATTCTCAAAGTAAAGTGGGGGCTGATTGAGGACGTGACTGCATTTGTGAACAATGTAATGCGGTGCCACCCTGAACCGCTTGACGGAGGCCCCCGAGGGACGGTGTGATGGCGCGGACTCGGAGGGGCGCTTGGCTCCGGCTCCCTCCCCAAGTCGTGTTCTCCTGGTGTAGCCTGAGATCGCCCCCGACATAGGTGGCCGGCTCCCGGGATCAAGCGGAACTTTTTGCCTTTTGGTAACTCTTCCATTCTTGACCTTGTCCCACAATCCGTTTCACCTAAAGACACGCTGTAGTGGGGCGGCCCTTTACCATTTCAGTTGCCATTCCGCCCGCTTTTGCTACACTGTGCCTCTTCCGCTATTCAGCTGTTTACCGCCCGCTCTTTCGACTACAGCGTCTCGCTCACCATGTAGTTGAGTTGCTCCCGCTCTTGCGGTGCAGCGATAGCCGGCTGCCACAGTACTCTCAAAATGGCGGCCGGCTCTTCAGATTTGGGCGTGGTCCACTAAAATTGCCCTGCGACACCTTGGAACTCGGACGCTTGTCTGCTAGAGATTGGGCTCCATTCTCGAAAGCGTCCCCTCAGCCTTGAAGATTCTACAAAAGTCTTGGGGGCCCCCGACTCCCGCAGGCTTCTGGTGGGGAGCGGCTAGCATTATTGCTCGTCAAATGGCCACGACGGAGCTACGAAATGGTGGTGCTCTCATGCTAACGCCAGCTTCAGTCTGAAACATCCAGAAACACTGTAGACTACCAATTCGATCAGTTCCGGTAGCGCCCCAACGTGGCCCGGTAGAGAACTAGCCCTCCCCTCTTTCACTGATGGTTCTTGTTGCCTGTCCCTTCTGTTGTCATTTAACAGAACTATTTAGCCTGCTGAAAGGTGTTGTGTTCCGACCGCTGGTTGGTGGAGACATTTTGACTATATTCTGGACCTGCGTTGTCGCGTAATGCGTCATATGACGCGCCGCGTTAGCGCATCCGGAAGTGATCCGGGGCGCAACGCGCAGCGCGTAACGTAAGCATAACAGGTCATGTGACTTGTTAATAAAACTTTTCATTGGTTCATTTTACTTTTCTTATTCTAATGATGAAAGGCTTGGTCATATGACCTAAAAATTACGCTTTTTATTACTTTCGAACATTATTTTTTCTTAAATATATGTTATAATGTTCCAGGCTAATGTACTTTCCCGGAAAATTTACAACTGTCCTGCAAGTAAAATATATTCCTTTTTCGAGAAAAAGGGTGTTTCTTTGTCCCATGACGGAGCCGTTGAGCAAAAGAGGGTCAGCCTGCTGTCTTAGTTGCCGATACACCTGAATATGAGATTCTTATCGATCACTTTATGTTGCAGGAGTAGAAAACACAACAGCCCTTGACCATTTATCTTTACTGCGTTCCTGCGTATTATACCTTTTACCCTTCATGTAATTGGTCTGCTTTATTTCACTTGCCTTTTACTGATTCTAAAACAGTGACTATTATTAAAAACTTTACCAATGTATATACTACTACCATGTTTTCTTTTAAAAACCTTTATTGTGAAAATGTCATTATACAAATACGGGCCTATAACCACGTGGGCCGGCCACGGAGCAAACTGTAATCGTATATAATGAGTAGACATTTACACTGTAGAGGAACGTAACGGGCGGGCCATTAGGTTGCAAGAACTAAAGTGTCTAACAGTTGCGGAATCGGTGGACGTACATTTTATAATTAAAATACGACAGGGCCAGTTACAATAAAATTATCTAGATATACATTTGCGGGCAAGTACCATGGGTGACGTTAATTCGAACTTTCAATAGTACAGTAATCAATAACACATCAGAACTTAATATCAATAGGGATATCGAAATATTCAATCTATTCTCGTCCCCGCCCGCCATGTGCTTCAAAACTGCATACATATCTCGTGATATCAAGGTTGTGCAACCAGTACACAACAAGGAGTTACGACTCCCATTTATTCCGGCGCCATTTTGGGCGAGGACGGGCAGGTCCAGGATATAGTCAAAATGTCTCTACCAACCATCGACTATGATGATGTTCGTATGCTGTATTTATTAGAGTAACACTCATCTGTCCACATGAAATTAATTTGCCACAATCTAAACATGTCATTTTAATCTTTCCAAAGTTCTTCTAAATATTTGGGACCGTTTCCCTTGCCTCTGATGCTGTCAGTGCCACTTCTTTGATGAATGTACTGGCAGGTCGGGGGTTCTCCTCCAAATCTCTCTTTTATGCAGCACTATAATTAATCGGTGCCACCTCTCCATATGACGATGCATGGTATAGTTACCATAACTATATTTTTTTTCGGTTCCTCTGGAGAGTACATCGTGGCAGATGAAGCGTGTAACGTACCGGGCATTTACCTTTTTTTGCATGTAGAGGAAAGGAAAAAAAATTTGAGCGTCCGAGTTCTAAGGTGTCCCAGGGCCATTTTAGTGGACCAGGCCCAAATCCAAAGAACAGGCCGCCATTTTGAGAGTCCTCTTGCAGCCGCCTGTCGCTGTAGCATCAAGAGCGGCCGAAACTCAGCTGAATGGCAACTGAAACGGTAAAGGGGCGCCCCACTACAGCAGACGAGCCTCCACCTAGGAAGGCCCGTTCACACCGCCTCCCCCCCCCCCTCGGGCACCCCACGCCGTTATTCGGAGCAGGATTGTACGATGGCCACACCAGTACGGCAACTTGCTAGACACCACCTCGGTGCCTACCGAATCTCAGCGCCTTGTGGTGTCTTCTATTCAGAAAACATTGTTGTGCTGCCTTCGACCTATTCGCCGCAAGTGCGCACGCAACTCAGCTGCATAGCTTGCTAGACACCACCTCGGTGCTAACCGAATCTCAGCGCCTTGTGGTGTCTTCTATTCCAAAAATATTGTTGCGCTGCCTTTGGCCCCATTCGCACATCGGTCCGCTACTGACGCCATCTCACAGGCCAACGGGGCGCCCCACGCCGACTTTCAGCATTGTAGGATGGCCACACCAGTGCGGCAACTTGCTAGACACCACCTCGGTGCCATCCGGATCTTGGCATCTCAGCGCCTTGTGGTGTCTTCTATTCAGAAAATATTGTTGCGCTGCCTTTGGCCCCATTCGCACATCGGTCCGCTACTGCCGCCATCTCACAGGCCAACGGGGCGCCCCACGCCGACTTTCAGCATTGTAGGATGGCCACACCAGTGCGACAACTTGCTAGACACCACCTCGGTGCCATCCGGATCTTGGCATCTCAGCGCCTTGTGGTGTCTTCTATTCCGAAAATATTGTTGCGCTGCCTTTGGCCCCATTCGCACATCGGTCCGCTACTGACGCCATCTCACAGGCCAACGGGGCGCCCCACGCCGACTTTCAGCATTGTAGGATGGCCACACCAGTGCGGCAACTTGCTAGACACCACCTCGGTGCCATCCGGATCTTGGCATCTCAGCGCCTTGTGGTGTCTTCTATTCAGAAAATATTGTTGCGCTGCTTTTGGCCCCATTCGCACATCGGTCCGCTACTGCCGCCATCTCACAGGCCAACGGGGCGCCCCACGCCGACTTTCAGCATTGTAGGATGGCCACACCAGTGCGACAACTTGCTGGACACCACCTCGGTGCCATCCGGATCTTGGCGCGTTGTGCTGCCTTCGGCCTATTCGCACATCGGTCCGCTACTGACGCCGCCTCACGTGCCAACGGATTTTCTACGCTTTTTATACCCTATGCCGCATAACAGGTCATGTGACTTGTTTAAAAAACTTTTCATTGGTTCATTTTACTTTTGGTTTCCTAATGATGGAAGGCTTGATCATATGACCTAAAAATAACACTTTTCATTGGATGAAAACTATATTTTTTTCCCAAACGATGAAAGCCCCACCTTGTTTCTGGATGTTTCAGACTGAAGCTGGCGTCAGCATGAAAGCACCACCATCTCGTGGCTCCGTCGTGGTCATTCCGCGAGCAATCATGGCAGCCGCTCCCCACCGGAAGCCTGCAGGAGTCGGGGGCCCCCAAGACTTTTGTAGAATCCTCAAGGCGGAGGGGACGCTTTCGAGAATGGGGTCCAAGACCCAGCAGACAAGCGTCCGATTTCCAAGGTGTCCCAGGGCCATTTCAGTGGACCAGGCCCAAAAAGGAAAGAGCCTGCCGCCATTTTGAGAGTCCTGTGACAGCCGCCTATCGCTGCACCGCAAGAGTGGGCGCAACTCAGCTGAATTGCGGATTTTGACACAGTGGACCAAAAGCGGACGGAATGGCAACTGAAACGGTAAAGGGGCGCCCCACTACAGCAGACGAGGCTCCACCTGGGGAGGCCCGTTCACGCCGCCTCCCCCCGCCCTCCGGGACGCCCCACGCCGTTATTCGGAGGGCGGCAACTCAGCTGAATTGCGGATTTTGACACAGTGGACCAAAAGCGGACGGAATGGCAACTGAAACGGTAAAGGGGCGCCCCACTACAGCAGACGAGGCTCCACCTGGGGAGGCCCGTTCACGCCGCCTCCCCCCCCCCCCAGGGCGCCCCACGCCGTTATTCGGAGGGCGGCAACTTACTGGACATCACCTTGGTGCCATCGTTCTGCTGCCTTGGAACTATTCGCACAACAGACCGCTACTGATGACCCACCCCCTGCGACGCCCCACGCCGGATACCGAAATCAGTGCGGCACCCAGGCAACAGCTGCCTTGGGACTATTCGCACAACCGACCGCTACTTCCTTCTTTTTCCCTAAAAATGTTTAAATGTTTTTACTGTTTTTGTTTTGTTGTATATATTTATAAGTTATTAAAGTTTTATAATCCTACTACTTTGTTGGAGTGCTATATATTTTTAATGTGACACATAATTGTAAAAACTTTGATGTACAAAGAGTCATCCCTGGAATCTTCCGCTTCAGGCTCGATCCCCTCCCCAATCACAATACAGGATGGTTTTCAGATAGTAGGAACGCGTGTGGTGTGACGGATCTCATCGGGTGTGGGCCTTGATCTACTATAACTCCTTTGAAGAGGGGTGATTCTTTACAACCGGGGCCATAAAGTACATCTGCAGGGCTAGCTGATAGCCTGGGACCGGCCTGGACAATCGGACACAGAGGAAGAGGAGTGTCAGGGGGTGCGGTAGTGAATAGGGCGAAAGGGAGGTGTCGGGCGGGCACAGGGTGTGATTCTCAGGGAAGAGCAGCGCAGATGGGGGGAGGTTTATTGCCCATGCATAAGACAGAGAGCGGGGGTGACCAGTGCCTGGGGGAGATGCTTGCGAGGGTGGGGAGCCATGCTAAGGATCGGCAGCGTGCAGAGAGTGGGTCTGGTCAAGTCATCTAAAATGGCTGCCGTGCACGACAAAAGTGTGGCATTTGAAAAAAGGCAAGATGGCGCAGACAATGTTTTTCAACACTTCCTGATTTCCTTCGAATCGAACATTAACAGACGTTGGGGCATATTACCAAAGTTAAGCGATATTTATCCCTAACGATGCTTAGCAACGAATTTTTTACCGCTAAGCATCGTCAGAAATTATCGCAGATAAACCTTGCTATTATCAAGGTTTATCGCAAATGCGATAAAAAACGGCCGCAATGCATTAATATCGCTGAAAAGTCAGCGATATTCATGCATTACCGAGCTAATGCTCTTAGCCATGTTATCCACCTCCCATTGGATAACATGGCTAAGAACTGCTCAGGGCAGGTGTTACTTTTTGGAGATATTCGCGCTTAGCGCGAATATCTCCAAAAGTTGGTAATAGGAGATAGCGATGTTAGCGACTGTTTCCAGTCGCTAACATCTTGGCATGCCCACTTTGCATGTCATTAGTGATAAATATCACTGACATGCAAAGTGGGGCCCAAGATGGTCGCTATCTCCTACTAGCGGTCGCTAACTGGTGTTAGCGACAGCTAGGTAATACGGAGATAATTTTATCTCCGCTTTCTTGGCTTTTAAAGCCAAAAAAGCGGAGATAAACCCCCTTGATAATATGCCCCGTTATCTCTCCCACACTACCGGTCCCCCTGGGCTTAAACGCCGAGATGGTAGGGACTGCATCCCGTGAAGATAGGCCGAGACGTCACTCAGCAGAAAAAAAAGTTTTAAAAAAGTCTATAAACATACAATAAGTTAAAAGTCAATCATTCTTCATTCCTTGTAGTACGCTCCCCAGTCCGCTTCCCGTTACGCTAACCGGGCGCACCCCACCAAAAAAACGATTTTTTTTTTCTGCCCCGCGGAGCCCTTTTAAAGCCTCCACATCAAACCTATGGGGTCAGGGAGGATCTACTATGCCCCCTTATGGTCATTTGCTCCTTCGCTTTGGCCTCCTCTTGTCTCTCGATCCTACCGAGAGACAAGATGGCGGCCGCTACGGACTGTTTGGAATGTTTACAGACGCCGGAGAACCAATCAGCTTCGCTTCACAAAGCTCCGTAACGCGAAAAGTACGCGAACTGGAGCGCTGCCCGTTCCGCTGTTACAGATATATATCTTTTTTTGAACGTTAATTTCTCAAAATCCACTGCAGCACATATATTGAGACCTAGCAAAGGCACATCGGGCTACCAGTCCCTACAATTTTGCCAAGTTTCGTGCAAATCCATTCAGCCGTTCGATTATTATTATTATTTTTTTTTTTTGCCCCGCGGGGCCCTTTTAAAACCTCCACATCAAACCTAGGGGGTCAGGGAGGTTCTACTATGCCCCCTTATGGTCATTTGCCCCTTCGCTTTGGCCTCCTCTTGTCTCTCGATCCTACCGAGAGACAAGATGGCGGCCGCTACGGACTGTTTGGAATGTTTACAGACGCCGGAGAACCAATCAGCTTCGCTTCACAAAGCTCCGTAACGCGAAAAGTACACGAACTGGAGCGCTGCCCGTTCCGCTGTTACAGATATATATCTTTTTTTGAACGTTAATTTCTCAAAATCCACTGCAGCACATATATTGAGACCTAGCAAAGGCACATCGGGCTACCAGTCCCTACAATTTTGCCAAGTTTCGTGCAAATCCATTCAGCCGTTCGATTATTATTATTTTTTTTTTTTTTGCCCCGCGGGGCCCTTTTAAAACCTCCACATCAAACCTAGGGGGTCAGGGAGGATCTACTATGCCCCCTTATGGTCATTTGCCCCTTCGCTTTGGCCTCCTCTTGTCTCTCGATCCTACCGAGAGACAAGATGGCGGCCGCTACGGACTGTTTGGAATGTTTACAGACGCCGGAGAACCAATCAGCTTCGCTTCACAAAGCTCCGTAACGCGAAAAGTAAGCGAACTGGAGCGCTGCCCGGTCCGCTGTTACAGATATATATCTTTTTTTGAACGTTAATTTCTCAAAATCCACTGCAGCACATATATTGAGACCTAGCAAAGGCACATCGGGCTACCAGTCCCTACAATTTTGCCAAGTTTCGTGCAAATCCATTCAGCCGTTCGGGCTAAAAGTGAGGCCAACCGCCCTATGGAAAACTCAATGTTAAAAACATGTTTTGGGACCCCCCTTTTTTCTCAGCCCCCCCTTGACAAACCCCCCCCAAATTTTCAGTGGCTGCTCAGAAACAACAAAATGTTCCATTTTCCTGAAAATTTCAGCCAATTCCGTCCACAAACGCCAAAGTTATTAGACATAGAATTTTCAAAAATCCCATAGAGAAAAAATCCTAACTATATATACCTACTGGCGACCGCCAGTAGGTAATATATATATATATATATATTACCTACTGGCGGTCGCCAGTAGGTATATATAGTTAGGATTTTTTCTCTATGGGATTTTTGAAAATTCTATAATATATATATATATTACCTACTGGCGGTCGCCAGCAGGTATATATAGTTAGGATTTTTTCTCTATGGGATTTTTGAAAATTCTATGTCTAATAACTTTGGCGTTTGTGGACGGAATTGGCTGAAATTTTCAGGAAAATGGCACATTTTGTTTCTGAGCAGCCCTTGAAAATTTGGGGGGGTTCGTCAAGGGGGGGCCGAGAAAAAAGGGGGGTCCCAAAACGTGTTTTTAACATTGAGTTTTCCATAGGGCGGTTGGCCTCACTTTTAGCCCGAACGGCTGAATGGATTTGCACGAAACTTGGCAAAATTGTAGGGACTGGTAGCCCGATGTGCCTTTTGTAGGTCTCAATATATGTGCTCCAGTGGATTTTGAGAAATTAACGTTTAAAAAAAGATATATATCTGTAACAGCGGACCGGGCAGCGTCCCAGGACGCGTACTTTGCGCGCAACGGAGCTTTGTGAATCGAAGCTGATTGGTTCTCCGGCGTCTGTCAACATTCCAAACAGTCCGTAGCGGCCGCCATCTTGTCTCTCGGTAGGATCGAGAGACAAGAGGAGGCCAAAGCGAAGGGGCAAATGACCATAAGGGGGAATAGTAGATCCTCGCTGACCCCCTAGGTTTGACGTGGAGGTTTTAAAAGGGCCCCGCGGGGCAAAAAAAAAAAATAATAATAATAATCGATCGGCTGAATGGATTTGCACGAAACTTGGCAAAATTGTAGGGACTGGTAGCCCGATGTGCCTTTGCTAGGTCTCAATATATGTGCTTCAGTGGATTTTGAGAAATTAACGTTCAAAAAAAGATATATATCTGTAACAGCGCACCGCTTCGCGTACTTTTCGCGTTACGGAGCTTTGCGAAGCGAAGCTGATTGGCTCTCCGGTGTCTGTAAACATTCCAAACAGTACGTAGCGGCCGCCATCTTGTCTCTCGGTAGGATCGAGAGACAAAAGGAGGCCAAAGCGAAGGGGCAAATGACCATAAGGGGGCATAGTAGATCCTCGCTGACCCCCTAGGTTTGATGTGGAGGTTTAAAAAGGGCCCCGCGGGGCAAAAAAAAAAAATAATAATAATAATCGAACGGCTGAATGGATTTGCACGAAACTTGGTAAAATATTAGGGACTGGTAGCCCGATGTGCCTTTGCTAGGTCTCAATATATGTGCTTCAGTGCATTTTGAGAAATTAACGTTCAAAAACAAGATATATATCTGTAACAGCGCTCCGCTTCGCGGAGATAAAATTATATCTGTATTACCTAGCTGTTGCTAACACCAGTTAGCGACGGCTAGTAGGAGATAGCGACCATCTTGGGCCCCACTTTGCATGTGAGTGATATTTATCACTAATGACATGCAAAGTGGGCATGCCAAGATGTTAGCGACTGGAAACAGTCGCTAACATCGCTATCTCCTATTATCAACTTTTGGAAATATTCGAGATAAGCGCGAATATCTCCAAAAAGTAACAGCTGCCCTGAGCAGTTCTTAGCCACGTTATGCAATGGGAGGTGGATAACATGGCTAAGAGCATTAGCTCGGTAATGCATGAATATCGCTGAGTTTTCAGCGATATTAATGCATTGCGGTCGTTTTTTATCGTATTTGCGATAAACCTTGATAATAGCAAGGTTTATCTGCGATAATTTCTGACGGTAAAAAAATCTTTGCAATGCATCGTTAGGGATAAATATCGCTTAACTTTGGTAATATACCCCAACGTCTGTTAACGTTCGATTCGAAGGAAATCAGGAAGTGTTGAAAAACATTGTCTGCGCCATCTTGTCTTTTTTCAAATGCCACACTTTTGTCGTGCACGGCAGCCATTTTAGATGCCTTGACCAGACCCACTCTGTGCACGCTGTCGATCCTTAGCATGGCTCCCCACCCTCGCAAGCATCTCACCCAGGCAGTGGTCACCCCCGCTCTCTGTCTTATGCATGGGTAATAAACCTCCCCCCATCTGCGCTGCTCTTCCCTGAGAATCACACCCTGTGCCCGCCCGACACCTCCCTTTCGCCCTATTCACTACCGCACCCTCTGACACTCCTTTTCCTCTGTGTCCGATTGTCCAGGCCGGTCCTAGGCTATCAGCTAGCCCTGCAGATGTAGTTTATGGCCACAGCTGTAAAGAATCACCCCTCTTCAAAGGAGTTATAGTAGATCAAGGCCCACACTCGATGAGATCCGTCACAGCAGAAGCGTTGCTATTATCTGAAAACCATCCTGTATTGTGATTGGGGAGGGGACCGAGCGTGAAGCGGAAGATTCCAGGGATGACTCTTTGTACATCAAAGTTTTTACAATTATGTGTCACATTAAAAATATATAGCACTCCGACAAAGTAGTAAGATTATAAAACTTTAATAATTTATAAATATATACAAGAAAACAAAAATAGTAATAACATATAAACATTTTTAGGGAAAAACAACGAAGTAGCGGTCGGCTGTGCGAATAGTCCCAATGCAGCACAACGTCCAGATTTCCGGCGTGGGGCGTCGCGGGGGGTGGGTCATCAGTAGCAAACTGTTGTGCGAATAGTTCCAAGGCAGCAGAACGCGCCGAAATCTAGATGACACGAAAGTGATGTCTAGTAAGTTGCCACCCAGCAAATAACGGCGTGGGGCGTCGCGGGGGGTGGGTCATCAGTAGCAAACTGTTGTGCGAATAGTTCCAAGGCAGCAGAACGATGGCACCAAGGTGATGTCCAGTAAGTTGCCGCACTGGTTTTGGTATCCTACAATGCTGCTCCGAATAACGGCGTGGGGCGCCCCGGGGGAGGCGGCGTGAACGGGCCTCTCCAGGTGGAGTTTCATCTGTTGTAGTGGGGCGCCCCTTTACCGTTTCAGTTGCCATTCCGTCCGTTTTTGGTCCACTGTGTCAAAAGCCGCAATTCAGCTGAGTTGCGCCCACTCTTGCGGTGCAGCGATAGGCGGCTGTCACAGGACTCTCAAAATGGCGGCAGGCTCTTTCCTTTTTGGGCCTGGTCCACTGAAATGGCCCTGGGACACCTTGGAAATCGGACGCTTGTCTGCTAGGTCTTGGACCCCATTCTCGAAAGCATCCCCTCCGCCTTGAGAATTCATCAAAAGTTTTGGGGGCCCGACTCCTGCAGGCTTCTGGTGGGGAGCGGCTGCCATGATTGCTCGCGGAATGACCACGACGGAGCTACGAGATGGTGGTGCTCTCATGCTGACGCCAGTTTAGTCTGAAACATCCAGAAACAAGGTGGGGCTTTCATCGTTTGGGAAAAAAAAAAAAGTTTTCATCCAATGAAAAGTGTTGTTTTTAGGTCATATGATCAAGCCTTCCATCATTAGGAAACCAAAAGTAAAATGAACCAATGAAAAGTTTTATAAACAAGTCACATGACCTGTTATGCGGCATAGGGTATAAAATGCGGAGAAAATACGTTGGCATGTGAGGCGGCGTCAGTAGCGGACCGATGTGCGAATAGGCCGAAGGCAATACAACGCGCCAAGATCCGGATGGCACCGAGGTGGTGTCCAGCAAGTTGCAGCACTGGTGTGGCCATCCTACAATGCTGAAAGTCGGCGTGGGGCGCCCCGTTGGCCTGTGAGTTTGCGTCAGTAGCGGACCGATGTGCGAATAGGCCGAAGGCAGCACAACGCGCCAAGATCCGGATGGCACCGAGGTGGTGTCTAGTAAGTTGCCGCATTGGTGTGGCCATCCAACAATGCTGAAAGTCGGCGTGGGGCGCCCCGTTGGCCTGTGAGATGGCGTCAGTAGCGGACCGATGTGCGAATAGGCCGAAGGCAGCACAACGCGCCAAGATCCGGATGGCACCGAGGTGGTGTCTAGTAAGTTGTCGCACTTCTGTGGCCATCCTACAATGTTGAAAGTCGGCGTGGGGCGCCCCGTTGGCCTGTGAGATGGCGTCAGTAGCGGACCGATGTGCGAATGGGGCCAAAGGCAGCGCAACAATATTTTCTGACTGACACCACAAGGCGCTGAGATGCCAAGATCCGGATGGCACCGAGGTGATGTCTAAGTTGCGGACTGATGTGCGAATGGGGCCAAAGGCAGCGTAACAATATTTTTTGTATGGAAGATACCACTAGGCGTTGAGATGCCAAGATTCGGATGGCACCGAGGTGATGTCTAGCAAGTTGCTGTACTGGTGTGGTCATCCTACAATGCTGAAACTCGGCGTGGGTCGCCCCATTAGCCTGTGAGATGGCGTCAGTAGCGGACCGATGTGCGAATAGGCCGAAGGCAGCACAACGCGCCAAGATCCGGATGTCACCGTGGTGGTTTCATAGTTGAGAGGCACTTCATCTGCAGTGGGGCGCCGAGATCCGGATGGCACCGAGGTGATGTCTAGCAAGTTGCTGTACTGGTGTGGTCATTCTACAATGCTGAAAGTCGGCGTGGGGCGCCCCATTAGCCTGTGAGATGGCGTCAGTAGCGGACTGATGTGCGAATGGGGCCAAAGGCAGCGCAACAATATTTTCTGAAGAGAAGACACCAAAAGGTGCTGAGATTCCAAGATCCGGATGGCACCGAGGTGGTGTCTAGCAAGCTATGCAGTTGAGTTGTGTGCGCACTTGCGGCGAATAGGTCGAAGGCAGCATAACAATGTTTTTTGAATAGAAGACACCACAAGGCGTTGAGATTCGGTTACCACCGAGGTGATGTCTAGCAAGTTGCCGCACTGGTGTGGCCATCCTACAATACTGCTCCGAATAACGGCGTGGGGTGCCCGAAGGGGGGGGGGAGCCGGCGTGAATGGGCCTTCCTAGGTGGAGGCTCGTCTGCTGTAGTAGGGGGCCCCTTTACCGTTTCAGTTGCCATTCAGCTGAGTTTCGGCTGCTCTTGATGCTACAGCGACAGGCGGCTGCAAGAGGACTCTCAAAATGGCGGCCTGTTCTTTGGATTTGGGCCTGGTCCACTAAAATGGCCCTGGGACACCTTAGAACTCGGACGCTCGATTTTTTTTTCCTTTCCTGTACATGCAAAAAAAGGTAAATGCCCGGTACGTTACACGCTTCATCTGCCACGATGAACTCTCCAGAGGAACCGAAAAAAAATATAGTTGTGGTAACTATACCATGCATCGTCATATGGAGAGGTGGCACCAATTAATTATAGTGCTGCATAAAAGAGAGATTTGGAGGAGAACCCCTGACCTGCTAGTACATTCATCAAAGAAGTGGCACTGAGAGCTTCAGAGGCAAGGGAAACGGTCCCAAATATTTAGAAGAACTTTGGAAAGATTAAAATGACATGTTTAGATTGTGGCAAATTAATTTCATGTGGACAGATGAGTGTTACTCTAATAAATACAGCATATAAACATCATCATAGTCGATGGTTGGTAGAGACATTTTGACTATATCCTGGACCTGCCCGTCCTCGCCCAAAATGGTGCCGGAATAAATGGGACTCGTAACTCCTTGTTGTGTACTGGTTGCAGAACCTTGAAATCACGAGATACGTATGCAGTTTTGAAGCACATGGCGGGCGGGGACGAGAATTGATTGACTATTTCGACATCCCTATTGATATTAAGTTCTGATGTGTTATTGATTACTGTACTGTTGAAAGTTCGAATTAACGTCACCCATGGTACTTGCCCGCAAATGTATATCTAGATAATTTTATTGTAACTGGCCCTGTCGTATTTTAATTATAAAATGTACGTCCACCGATTCCGTAACTGTTAGACACCTTAGTTCTTGCAACCTAATGGCCCGCCCGTTACGTTCCTCTACAGTGTAAATGTCTATTCATCATATACGATTACAGTTTGCTCTGTGGCAGGCCCACGTGGTTATAGGCTCGTATTTGTATAATGAAATTTTCACAATAAAGGTTTTTAAAAGAAAACATGGTAGTAGTATATACATTGGTAAAGTTTTTAATAATAGTGACTGTTTTAGAATCATTAAAAGGCAAGTGAAATAAAGCAGACCAATTACATGAAGGGTAAAAGGTATAATACGAAGGAACGCAGTAAAGATAAATGGTCAAGGGCTGTTGTGTTTTCTATTCCTGCAACATAAAGTGATCGATAAGAATCTCATATTCAGGCGTATCGGCGACTAAGACAGCAGGTCGACCCTCTTTTGCTCAACGGCTCCGTCATGGGACGAAGAAACGCTCTTTTTCTCGAAAAAAGAATATATTTTACTTGCAGGACAGTTGTAAAATTTCCGGGAAAGTACATTAGCCTGGAACATTATAACATATATTTAAGAAAAAATAATGTTCGGAAGTAATGAAAAGCGTAATTTTTAGGTCATATGACCAAGCCTTTCATCATTACAATAAGAAAAGTAAAATGAACCAATGAAAAGTTTTATTAACAAGTCACATGACTTGTTATGCTTACGTTACGCGCTGCGCGCCCCGGATGACTTCCGGATGCGCTAACGCGGCACGTCATATGACGCATTACGCGACAACGCAGGTCCAGAATATAGTCAAAATGTCTCCACCAACCAGCGGTCGGAACACAACCCCTTTCAGCAGGCTAAATAGTTCTGTTAAATGACAACAGAAGGGACAGGCAACAAGAACCATCAGTCAAAGAGGGGAGGGCTAGTTCTTCTCTACCGGGTTACATTGGGGCGCTACCGGAACTGATCGAATTCGTAGTCTACAGTGTTTCTGGATGTTTCAGACTGAAGCTGGGGTTAGCATGAGAGCAGCACCATTTCGTAGCTCCGTCGTGGTCATTCCGCAACCAATCATGGCAGCCGTTCTTTATCGTTATTTTGGGCGGGGTGGGTGGCGGAGCCGAGCTGTTTTGCAGCCATCATTGTGTGGAGTTCAGTTCATCTCACTAGTTTTGTATTTGTCATGAGGGGTTGTTCCTAATGTTTCTATTTTAGCGAGGTCAAAAAGAGATCCCATTAGTGGCCTACTGATTTTGCTCGATTCCTTTTCTTTTTTTTTACACGATTTTTCGTTATCTGCAAAGACTAAACAGAGTATTGCGACTCTGTGTTTGTTTGTAAATAGAGAATGAACCAAAGAGAACTAATTCTAAAACAGTAAATACTTGGATAACAATCAATCAAATGGAGAGAGAAGCAGGCACGACGGATTACAACGGGGGCAAAGGCCTGCGTTAACTACCTTTCACTATCTGCAAAGAGAGAGTACTCCTAATAGAAATGAGGGGGGGGGCACCATTCAAAGCAGATCAGTGTGCATAAACACGAAAATGTTTTCACTTACCACGTACTTGACATTCGACAGCTTATGATATTTGCTATTAAAAAACCATTGAAATTCACTGAAAAAACCATAGGTTATAGACCATATATAGTTAGGAATTAGCATTTAAAAAACCTTATTTTACTCACACAAACCATTGAAATTCCATATATAGTTAGTTGCACTAACTATATATTGCGCACCCGCAATCCACTGCTGATCATGTCACATATTACATCATTCATGACATGGTCAGTGACATCACTGATGACATCACTGATGACATCTCAAATGACATCACTGATGACATCACTGATGACATCTCATTTGACATCATTCTTGTGCTAATACGATAAACCTCTTCAGACTCTAATATAACCTTAGATACACTCAGTGTATACAGACACTCACACACTGCCACTCATCCATGGAGTTACTCACACACCCAGTCAGTCATGCAAAGAAACAATCTCACCTCCATTTCTTCAACTATACAGTTAAACACACCTTACTTATTGAAACATATACTAACACATATTTACTCTCTTATACAATCCCTGATACAAGTTCACAATGATCGATACAACCACTCACTCATTCAGTGGCTCTCATGCACAGTTATTTATATATGCCAACTCTCACATGTACTGTGTTTTACATATGTACTTACTATGACATGTAGCATTGAGATATCCATTCACTCATCAATACACTCATGCACACAGTCAACTGCCCATGTAGCTGTTTCCACATGCACTCTTGAACTCATACACCTAGTGAATAAACTGCTCACACATCTATGCATAGAGTCACACACCTTCCAGCCACCCCCACACAAACTCAATCTCCCATAGAAATACTTGGGCAACCAATTAATAACACATATAGCCTCTCGTATAGCTAATGATCAACACATGCAGCAGTTTACAGAACAACAGACATAATGATGCACAAATTAAGACAGTTTAGTTACTAACCCATGCATTCAGTGAGACACATTTAATCACTCACTCATACAGTCAGTCACGCACCTACTAAATCCTTCATCCAGACACTTATACATCCACTCATTCTTCAATATGTAAGACATATTTTACCTTTACAGAAACATACAGTCACTGGATGTTGTCATCACTGATGTCATCAGTGATGTCATTTGAGATGTCATCAGTGATGTCATCAGTGATGTCACTGACCATGTCATGAATGATGTAATATGTGACATGATCAGCAGTGGATTGCGGGTGCGCAATATATAGTTAGTGCAACTAACTATATATGGAATTTCAATGGTTTTGTGTGAGTAAAATAAGGTTTTTTAAATGCTAATTCCTAACTATATATGGTCTATAACCTATGGTTTTTTCAGTGATATATATATATATATATACATATATATATAGACATATTCATATGTATACATATATATAAACACATATTTATATAGAATTATGTTTAATTATTCAAACAAAAAAAGCTTCTTTTGTACAAATAAAAATACTTTAAACACAAGGGGCCTCATTTATGAGGCCTTGTGTCAGTTTTGCGCTTCCGATGCGTCACTTTTTGTGACGCATCGGCGGCGTAAAACATGCACACTATTTACAAAGTGACGCATCTAAGCAGATGTGTCACTTTGTAAACCCCTGCGCTACATTATACCTGCGTCAGGTATAATGTATGCAGAGGGGGCGTTCCCCCGCAAAAAGCCTCGTAATAGTGACGCAGTGAAATCTATGAGATTTCACTGCGTCACTTTTAGGATGCTGTTGCGTCAAAATCTTGCGCCTGACTCACAGCAGGCGTAAGACTGACGCAAGCCCCATGTGAAAGGACGCATTGCTAGAGTTGCGTCACTTTTGTGACACACTCCAGCAATGCGTCACTTTTGCGCTTACAGATACGTCAGAAATACTGACGTATCTGTAAGTCCTTACGCAATGATGCGTCATAATGTAAATATGACGCATCATTGGGGTCGCAAGGAGGGCGCAATGAAAAGTGACGCATCGCTGTTTTCTCGCAGCGATGCGTCACTTTTCATAAATGAGGCCCAAAGAATTTGTGAAAACAAACATTTTACTTTCCCGACTGCATATGCTATATACGAAAATAGATTAAAATTATTGATTAAAACAGTATTTGTGTGCCAAATTTACACATGCCATAACAGTTTTGGGTCAGGCGCACGCAAAAAAAGCTGCAGCAAATTAGGGTAGGCATACACCTACGGCCAGGTACGCACATACAAGTTGTAGCTGTATTTATAAGGTCCCCTCTGACAGGGGGAGAACAAACCAACGGGGGAGAACATCTAGTTAGGTCATAGCTGTATTTCTAATCTCCCCTCTGACGTTTGCAGCGTTGCTCAGTAACTGAAGCTGTAAATGCACATGCTGGAGAGTTGTGTGCGTAATCCCTCGTCACTGGTTTGAATCCATTCTAAATAGCATGCCTGGATATCGTGCCTGTCTGCATTTATCAGGGCGCCTGTCAGCATGGATGTGTCTCAGCTTGCGTGTCTGGGTGTGCCTGCCTGTCGGCTTGGAATAGTAACACTTAGCAGTCATTGTGATTGAGTGTGATGGAAAAACGAATAATTTGACAGCGAGGAATGGATTCCAATAACCAGGACATAAGTCCTAAATAAAGAAGTGGGGGAGACGCTCAAAGACAGGAAGTGACATCACGACAGGAAGTGACGTCACGAAAGGTAAAAACATTTGACCGGAGACGCTGGACCTCAAAAAGGGAAATATAAGAGTCTCATATCATTAAATGTCACGACTTAACATCTCTTCATTATATTTATCGATGTCTACATAGAATTCCAAGCCAGTTATCAGTATGATGTTGACATTTCGACCCCATATTAATAATGATGGGGTCAGCATCAGGACAGGAGATACTTTATGGCTTTCAATGATCCATATGGCAACCATAAGGGAGCCAGCAAATATTAGGACGTCAACCCATCTTGACAGCTCACTGATGCGAGGCAAAAAGGAAACAGGGTGACTCTTGCACCCACCTGTGCTCGCGCTCGAGAGATTTTATTCTCTGTATTATGTTATCACCGTCTACGGGACACTGCGCCTGAATCATGTATCATGCCATTTCAGTGTGACCATTGTGTACAGCTTATTGTGTACAGGTTTCCCGTTCGAAAGGCAGTCTCTGTTGCAGAGGTAGGAGTAGCGTGCACTATATTCTGTGCACCGTCTGAATTCAGTTGATGGCAAGAATACACTTTATTCCTCAGCAAGGGCATCTTTGCAGGGGGGACGGCGTCCACCCGGTAAAATAAGTTGGGGGACGCCGTCCACCTGCGTGGTACCCCGACTCGAGCCCTGGCAATAACTTCTCCTGGTTGGGAGTTAAATGCCTTTTGTGTGTCAGGAGACGCTTTTGGCAAAACCCCTAGTACATGTCTAAAGAGAGAGAGTGGAGAGAGGGGGTGAGAGAAGGAGAGATGGGGAGAGGGACCGAGAGACATCTGGACCAGTTCAGTTGCATTATCAAAGCTCAAGAATTGAGAGTTTCCCAGGTCCATGTGTGAATTGCTGATGCTATTATCCACATTTCTTTGGCGTTTTGGCACAAGCTGACCTGGTTTTCTAATGGGTTAAACAAAACAGCAAGTCCCAGACTGCAAAGGAAAACCCCAGAGTAGAGCAGTTAGTCCACTACACATGGCAA
Organism: Lissotriton helveticus; assembly: GCF_964261635.1. NCBI lineage: Eukaryota > Metazoa > Chordata > Amphibia > Caudata > Salamandridae > Lissotriton > Lissotriton helveticus. Next base: position 490,668,545 of record NC_136067.1, on the reverse strand, counting down.
ACTTGGCAGGGCTGAAGCTCTGTTTGGCACTGAACATTGGAAGAGTCAGTGCGCTTAACAGGTTGTGACTATAGAGCTGTAATAGACACATCTTTCCATCAGGTGTGGAACCAGGCGGGGTAGCTGGTGGAAGGCACGAGTGTGTAAGCAGAACATTGTGTTTCTGTGTGTCAGGAGGGAGGAAGATGAGAGATGGGTTTGCTGCACCTCTCAAGCAAGGAGCGAGTCTCGCGCAAGAAAACATTGTCCACACCTTCTTTTAGGAGCAAGAAAGGCCACTTTTATTTTAGGACAGGTGCATCATCAATATCATAAACATATTCATTATTTATTTATTATTTACATAATTCAACTCTACAGTGAGCCTACGAAACCTAAATCCCAAAACCCCGAACAAACTCCTGCCTACTAACCCTAGCCTACCCAACGCTACCCTTCAGGATGGCCAACCCGCTCCAGGCTGCCCACCCCCACTAACAAAAACCCGCCTACAAAAGAACAAAGGCACCCATCCTAACAGTGGCAAACCTACCTAAACTAAAACAGTGCCTAGAGCACCGCAAAAGAACAAACCCAGAAATAAAGAAAGAAAAAGAAAAAAGAGGGAGGGTGGGTGGGGCAAAACAACCTCCCTACACGCCTCCCGCCACGCAGTTGCTAATCCCCGCCTGACTTCCCCTTTTCAACCCTCTGCTAATCAGCCCCCCACCTGTTGATGTTCCTCGCGCGAACCTGCCCAGGGAGAGACCGGCTCGCGCCTGGCTCTCCCTGGGTCCCCCCTCGCGCAAGAAAACATTGTCCACACCTTCTTTTAGGAGCAAGAAAGGCCACTTTTATTTTAGGACAGGTGCATCATCAATATCATAAACATATTCATTATTTATTTATTATTTACATAATTCAACTCTACAGTGAGCCTACGAAACCTAAATCCCAAAACCCCGAACAAACTCCTGCCTACTAACCCTAGCCTACCCAACGCTACCCTTCAGGATGGCCAACCCGCTCCAGGCTGCCCACCCCCACTAACAAAAACCCGCCACCCAGGAAAACCTTTAGCGTTTTCCTGCCCCACCTAAAGGAAAGGAAGGAGCACACCACAACTGTACTTGAAGAACCTTGCTAATCAAGTCCCTGAGTTCAAGGAGGTAAAAAGAGAGGCCCAAAGCTGAGAGATGCACACCGTCCTCACAAAATAAATGATGTTCAGATACTTGTAAATGATAATGGTTCAAACTGTATATCCCCCAATGTTGACAAAAAAGGCGCATTGTCCTGTTCACTTTCCGTCTAGCCTTTTCCAGGGCAGAATGGGTCCGTGCCCCACGCCAGTGCAAACGGGGCACAAACTCAGTCCATATGAGCATGGTGCTCTCCCATGTGGTTCGGATGATTTCCAGGTCCTGCTTCATTAATTTTAACAAGGTCAGCCCAGAGAGAGAAACCAAGTCATTCTCTCCCAAATGTAGCACCAGGAGATCCGGAGGGCCCCCCAAACACTGCGAAACCAAAGCAGCCAAGGCGGGAAAAAGCCCACCCCAGCGCATTCCCCCTGTTCCATGCCATGAGACTTCATGTGTCATACTGTTCAGGCCAAGTGATCTCCCACAAAGCTGGCTGGCAGCGGCTAAAGCTGCTCGTTTAATAAAAGAGTGCCCCAGTATCCACACCCTTCTGTTGCATCCGGCGACTGATAGCCAGGGACCTAGGAGAGAAAGAAATGTTAGACCAGCCAAAAATGCACTATTTCCTCACATACTTTTCACAACACTTGGAACGCCAACGACCAATGCGTCGGATCTGGGACCAGTCCCACCCCAGGCGGGCGGCCTCCGTCGCCGCACCAATTCTGAAGGAATGGGTACCAAACTGAACAGGGTCCTTCCCCAAACGCAACAAGACCTTACGTAATACAGCCAACAATTGAGATGCCACTATGGGACTACCATCCGCATGACAAAATATGGACCCCTGTAGAAAATGCGGAGAGGACACAAACCCTTCCCATTCCCCAACCGGGCAACATGCAGAGACCCCACTCCTACCAAGGAACACCCACTTACCCCTCCCCATCTGGTCGGTTTTGGATGCCCGCAGCCAAAGTCGCACTCTGTCACTTTCCAACACCACCTCACCGCTGGTCATGCCTACCCTGCCCCGCAACCCCAGCAACTCTGATGCCCGAAATGCCCCAAAGAACAACCACACAAAACACAAACGAAATTTGGCACACTCAAAAGCATCATGACAACACACCTCCAGTTCCGGCAACATCAACTGGAGCAATTCAAACGTCACGGGCTGCCGGAGCTGCTGACCCCCAGCCCGGAGCCTGGCCAAACCTTTCAACAATTTACGAACCAACACCCCCCCAACCGGATCCCTCCCCCACCAAAGCTGTCCATAAAAAGAAACCCCAGCCAATTTACCCGAAATGGTAGTGGGCGCCAGGCCTTTGTCCGCCAGATGTAAAACAAACTGCAAGATGCATTGTTCATCAGACCAACCAGCCCTGAACGGCCCCATCGAAACCTTGCAAAACTGCAGAAACTCAGACCAGGCTTTCACATAACCCCGCCTGGTGGATTCAGCCACAGAATTTTCCACCAAGTGGTGAACCCTCAATCCCCCAGGTCCCATACGTACTGTGGGATCGGTGTTGGTGCCAGGTCCGCCCCAGGAGCTAACTTGCGGAACTCGGACCACTGAAAGCGAGACAAAGAGTCAGCGATGCAATTAGAAGTACCAGGAACATGCCGCGCTTTAAAGACAATATTCAGTTGCAGACACCGCAGCATGAATGCGCGCAGGAGCCGCAAAACCCGCAAATCGCGAGCCTTTTGGTGATTGACAAGGTGTACTACAGCCAAATTGTCCACGTGAAACAAGACGGAACGATTCTGAAACTCATCCCCCCATAGGTGCAAAGCAACCAGCAGCGGGAAGAGCTCCAGAAACGCAATGCTGCGACCCTGATCCTTCCAGTGCGCCGGCCAGCCGGCCGCGCACCATCGACCTTCCCAAAATATTCCGAATCCGTGAGCCCCTGACGCATCAGTGAACAACTGTACTTGCCACACCATGTCCTCATCCGCAAAAAACAAGGACACGCCATTAAAGTCTTGCAGAAAACGAAGCCAGACAGTCAAATCGGCACGCACAGCGGTGGTAATGCGCACCCTATGATGGGGAAGGCTTGCTCCGGACATGGACAGACCCAGACGTCTGCAGAACGTCCTGCCCGCCCGAACAACCCGGCAAGCAAAATTGAGATAACCCAACAACTTCTGAACAGTTTTCAAAACCACTTTCCGCTCCCCCAACACCAGATGTATGAAAGCAGACATTTCCTTCACTTTAGCCACAGGCAGTCTCGCCACCATAGACAGAGTATCAATTTCGATCCCCAAAAAAGTCAGGGACGTACAGGGACCCTCTGTCTTGTCCGGCGCCAAGGGGACACCCAATTCCTCCGCTAGAGCCTGAAAGATGTTCAAAGCCGACTGACACTGCCCAGAGCAACCCTCCCCAATGAAAAGAAAATCATCAAGGTAATGACAGACCAACGCGTGGCCACTGACAAAAGTGAATCGCCACTGCAGGAAGGTACTGAAGGTTTCAAACAGGGAGCATGACACTGAACAGCCCATGGGCAACACCCGATCCACGTAGAAACTACCATCAAAATGCATTCCTAACAGACTGAAATCCCACGGATGAATGGGCAATAGCCGGAAAGCCGACTGAATGTCGCTCTTCGCCAGCAAAGCCCCAACACCAGCCGTGCGCACGAGCCGTAAGGCATCGTCCACCGAAGCATAAGTGACAGTTGAGTCAGCTGGATCAATAAAGTCATTGATTGAGGAACCCTCGGGCCAGGACAGGTGATGAATAAGACGAAACTCCCCTTCCGCCTTCTTGGGCACCACGCCCAGGGGTGATACAATCAAGTCAGGCAGGGGACAATGCACAAAAGGACCAGCAATCCTACCAGCCGCAAGCTCTGCATCCAGTTTCTTCCGCACCACATGTGGACTCTCCTTCGCAGACTTCAAATTATCCGACCACCTGCCCACCCTGGGTCCCTGATACCCAATCCGAAACCCAATTTTGAAGCCCCAAGACAAAATCTTAGCTGCCTCAAAATCCGGATAATCCACCAGCCAGAGGTCGAGAACCTCCTGCCTAATAGGAGTAGGGGCCCTTGTAAACAGACTGATGGTGCTGCCCCCTGCCCCCAGAACCCCGTCCCTGATCACCCCATCTCTGGCCGGGAAAACACTGGGTGAGGGCGTGCTTCCCTCCACACTGTGAACACTCATGTTTATACCTGCAAGCGGGTCTGTTACAGGAACCTCTGTTAAAATGCCAGCAAGTGCCAGAAGCGGCTGATTGACCTCTGCCCCAAACCCCCGCCCCAGACTGAGCGGGGCGAGCTGAAAAGGGCCGATAAAACACAGGTTGCCCGCTAGCTGTGTGGGTCGTAGCAGGAGGGTTTGCCGATGCCATCCATTGCAACCATAACTCAGAGTCAACCGCACCCCACGAACGCTCAGGAAAAGCGGCCATGCGCGCCCTAAATTCGTCATCGTAGGACAACCAAGCAAAGCCTCCAAAATAACTGTGAGCCTTGCGGATGACATCTGCATATTTAAACATGTCTATCGCTTTCTCAGGATGACGTTGACAATAAACGCTGGCATAAATGAGAAAGGCCGAAGTCCAATTCTCTATGGACTTCGGAACGCGAGGCCTCCGAGCCAATTCTAATTCCTCCTCTTTCGACCCTTCTTTTGCCTGGACATCCCTGTGGAGAAGACGAAAAACATCTACAAAAGCCCCAGACCAGATCAGATTCTTTGTTTTTTCAGATAAATGGGACCCCAAGGGCATCCCCACCCCAGAATAAGGCAACTTTTTCGGTAGGATACTATCCTCCGTTACCCGAGTGGCATCCACCCCGCCATCCCCCGATATAGAAACTTCTTTTGCAACTTGCACAGTAGAAACATTTGAAATTACGGGCCGCTCAAGCCTCGGTGCCAGAGCGACTCGCTCAACCACAACCCCATCACCCGTACCACAGGATCTTGTACTCTTAACCGGGAGACTCTCCCTAGGTTGCACATTTGAAATTACGGGCCGCTCAAGCCTCGGTGCCAGAGCGACTCGCTCAACCACAACCCCATCACCCATACCAACAGATCTTGTACACTTAACCGGGAGACTCTCCCTAGGTTGCCACACTGACCACCACCCATCCTTACCTCTTGGTAACTGCTCCGACTGCTGGGCGACGGCCCCACGATCCCGCTGAGAAGGTCCAGACCACACTGCCCCTCGTACACCTGCAGGGTCCGCTCTAGACTCCTGCAAAACACGAGAAACAGTGGGTTGCCCCAACCCACCCCCCTGGGCCCGTGCTGCCAAAAGCCCAACATCTTTGTCCCTCAATTCCCCCTCTTCCAACTCATCATCATGAAAACTCCCACCGAAAGCTGCATCAGAAAATTCAACTTGATTACTTCCACTGGGCATAGCCCCATCACCAATACCCCCATCATAAAACTGCCAATCAATGGTCTGAAAGCTTTGTGGACAGAAAACTGTAGAAGAGGTATCCGCTCCAGATAGCCCCCCTGAAAGCCCACCACTGGAAACAGCCGTGGGGACAGTTCCCGGGCCCGTAGAAACTGCCAACAGCCGCCCAGCCGAAGGCGCAGATTGAAAACTGCTGCCGCTCAAGCCAGACGATGAAGGGTGCGCGACAACATGGTCCCTGAAAGCTGAACCGCAATTTTCCCCCAAGGGACGGCCCACCGACGCCAGACCATGGACACCTCCCGACCCAGTCGATTGACCCCCCAAGTGGCCACTTGGCCGCCCCCTGGGGACCGGGAACAAGGCTTGCCCCGGGTACTGGGGCGCCCCCTCGTTGAACAAACCCCTCATACCAGGAGCCGGGGGCGTGGGGATGGCAGCCCGAGGGCCAGGCAAACCGGCTGCCACAGCCGCAGTGGCCGGGGGGGGCAGCAATCTAGAGACAGTGCCCACTGGAACCACAGCAGGGGCAGGAGTGGGGACCACAGGAGGGGTTGGAGCCGGCAATGCAGCAGTGAGTGGCCCAGCACCGGCGTCACCCGTGTGCGGGGAGCCAACATCGCGGGGGGGGGCAGGGCCAGGCCCCAGCATGGCAGGAGAGAGCATAAAACACTGGCCATTAAGCCACAGGAGTGGGGAAACCCCCCCCGGAGAATTGGGCACCGTAACGGCAGGGACTACAGGCATACCGGCAGGGGGAGGGGTCGGCGCGTGCCCAAGGGAGTCCAGGCTCCGCCCCCGCTTTGGTTTAGGGCCCGCCTGCAGCCTCCCCGTCTTCCCCGAGACCAAGCCGCCTGAACGCGGAGCTTGACGGCCCGCAGAACGCCCCCGCCTCCCCCCGGGCGCCCCGCGGGAACCAGCACCAAGTAACTGGAATGCACATACCTGCTGGGGGGCGCCCGGGTCACCCGGCGGGGGCTCCACTGCAGCGACCGGCAAAACGAGCATGTGCCCGTCCGCAGGCGTGGCCGCCTCGCCGTCTTCCTCCTCCTCCGGGCCCGGGGTTAAACAAGCGTCCACGGCCCTGGAAACGCCCTCGGAAGCCTTGCGAGGTGGGCGGGCCAGTCCGACCCACGCCTCCGCTGGGACACCCGGCCGCAGCAGGTCCTCGCGCCCGGCATCGCAGAGGAACCGCACGGCCCTCCTGACCTCCTCCACGTCCTCCATGTGGTCAGAGAAAACCCAGGTACGACAAATACACGCCGCAAAACAACCTCCCTACACGCCTCCCGCCACGCAGTTGCTAATCCCCGCCTGACTTCCCCTTTTCAACCCTCTGCTAATCAGCCCCCCACCTGTTGATGTTCCTCGCGCGAACCTGCCCAGGGAGAGACCGGCTCGCGCCTGGCTCTCCCTGGGTCCCCCCTTCCACACAGGACACTGAGTGAAATGTGGAGCTGTAGGTCTGCAAATGGTTCACTTGCAGAAATGTGTGGCCTTTCACTGAGTAGCAGGGCATTCTTCACGTCGGAGAGTGTGTCGACAGAACTCTGTGTAAACTTGCAAAGAGTGTGTGAAAGAGGGAAAATACGTGTGAGTGTGTGGGAGAGAAAGAGCCGTGACAGATGCAAGTTAGTACTGAGGGGCATTGTCATAAATGTGTGACTCAAAAGGATAGCAGAGGGTGCTGCAAGTAAGGTGCATTGTTAGAGCCCTTTGTTTATGACTTGAGATTGGAATAACATGGAGCACTGAAGGTCAGGACGTAAGTGAATTAGCAGAGCTGTGTGTGACCCAACTGGATAGCAGAGGTGCTGAAAGTCAGGAGCAAAAGCTATGAATTTAAGCGTCATTGCATGGATAGGGCACTGTGATGTGGGGGTACAAACTTTTTTCTTTTTTACTCCTAGATTGACCTTTCTGTGTAAATTCCAATGTTGTCACCACCAGCCAGAGAGAGATAAAAAGCGAATAGAGAAAATGGACAGTCTGCGTGTATTGCTGTGTGTTAGACCTAGCTTCTCCAGCCGGTTTACCCCCAAACCTTTTGCTTTTTGGCCTCTTGTTTTTGACTTGTTTTTATTGGTTTTATGACTCTGGGCACTTTACAACTGCTGGTCAGTGCTAAAGTGCATATGCTCTCCCTGTAAAGTGTGATTATGGATTGTTGTTTCCATGATTGGCTTAATTGATTTGCTACTAACGGCCACATGCATCATTGTAGGATTTTGCGATTCCTAAATTGCGAAAATTAAGGAATCGCAATTTAGGAATTGCAAAATCCTACGCATCAAGAAATCCTAAAAGTTTTTGGGATTTCTTAATTTTCGGTATTTGCGATTCCTTAATTGCGAATCGCAATTAAGGAATGGCATTACATTGATTCCTATTGGCCTAGAGGACAAACAAAAAAGAGTGTACACTGTTCCCCTAGGGTTAAACAAGTAATAAGGTCTCTCTCACAGCTAGCTGCAAGTCAGCTAGAGGGTGTGGGGGTGCCGGGTAGTCAGCAAGTTCCTTGACGGAACTAAGGAAGCCTCACACAACTGATGAGCTGGATGACATGTCTCATTCAGCCTACTAGGGATGTTGTTTATATCATCGGCTTCCTGCTCCTGCGTCGGGCCGGCGCTGCAATGCCCGACGGGTAACAACAAGTGTCACACTTTTGCGGAGGTCTTTTGTTCCTTGCCGTGATAAGTAGAAACTTGTGAGGCTTAAAAAGTGAGGTAGTGAGCAAAACGGTGAAAAATTGTTAAAAAAAGTTGGATAATCCACAGGGAAGTCTTTATTCAGGTGGTTAGCCACTTTATTAAAAGGTATAGGGAGGGGTACTGAGGACCGACGTAGCTATTGGTGTGGCCTCATATCGACCCTCCATTTGGTCAACATGTTTCATGCCCAGCGGGGCAATTCGTCAGGACCGAAAAAAATGTGCTCATATAAACCTAATGTGCCCCAGAAGGTGAGCTACAGGCTATTATAGATACAACCTGATAGGTCTAGGTCTAAGGAAGGCAGGATCACTGCATCACCGTCAGACCTAAGGGAACAGTAGACATCACAGTTGCTAATATGCCGATAGTGATTATACCGTTTGCAGGCAACACTGTGAAATCACCCCAAAAGTCAAACACATACCCAGTTATCCAAATTAAACTAGGTGTCTATGAGGGCTAATGGAGTGCAACGGGGTGAGTGGAGAGAGACCAATATTACGTGTAACAGGACATGGCCCCGGAGAGTTCAGGGCATGTGTGAGTGCTAATTGTAGCAAGGGTGGTCAGTTGTTTAACTAAACAATGGAGCCACTGGAACTAAAATAATACCAACACACAAATAAATCAAAAGCCACTCAGCCACATGGGGGGGCGGCGCAGCAGGCACCCAGTGGGATGGTTCCAGTATCAATAATTAGACCTACCCTTAGGAGCCAATTGGCAGTCTTCGCGGCTAGTTCCTGTGGGGACTGCGCTAGGGATATGTGGCCCTAGGGAAGGAAAAAGGAATGGAGTATTTACACAGCGAGTCATTGCTGGGGGCCATGATCACAAGTCATGACCAGAAGTTATCAGCGGGGCAGCGGTCACCCCGCCTCGCCAGGCCATCAAGTGCCAAGGATCTGTGGGAAAGCGGCGGTACGGAACAACCGCTCGCAGGCACCAGAGTAGATATTATCCTCGGGAAGTCTACCAATAGTCGCTAGATAGACAGGGAGGATGACTAAGGGGGCGGCTGAAAATCAGCTAAAGTCATGACCCGGACAATCTGGCGAGGCGGGGCGCCCTCCGTGAGCCTTGGCCAATGTGCCGTCATAGTTGAACGGCGGCCAGCAAAGAATCAGAGGTGCAGGCTTACCTTAGCGGCGTGAGATACTCGCCGGTATCACCTACCCCCACACCGTCGGCGTGTGATGTCCGCGGAACAGCCGGTCAGGAGTGTGCCACGCGTCCGCCATTAAGAACAGGTTGTTTGGGGGCGGGGTGGGGGCGGGTGCCGGCCGAGAGAGGGCGGGCCCGCGGTGACAGTGCGCCCAAAGCGCCAATCGGAGCCCGCATCACGGTGCTCATGGGAGATGTAGTCCCTTGACCTCTTTGGTGCATGTTTGGAAGCGCTTGATTGGGCGTGTGCGGTGGGGAGGGAGGAGGGGCAGGGAAAGGGGGAGGCAAGAGCAGGCTGGTATACCGTGGCTCTATTGGTACAGCGTACTACACTGAAACGGGAGCCTGATGGGACAAAGCGCAGTCAGAGTGAGTGCTCTCATTGTGCCTACGTAGGCATCCTGCTCAGTAATAAATGGGGGGGTTTTATTTTTGGGGGTCCGCCCGAGTGTGGGCCGCCTATGATGGAAGGGCAAGTGACTCGCTGCGGTGGACAATAGCCCAGTGTATGGCATATGGAGGTCGGGGATGGTGAAGTAACCCCAGACTAGTACTGGGAGGCATGAGTGGCTAGGCGAATAACACTAGGGAGTGACGGGGTGCTCCTGCTGTGCCCATGTGATTAGTAGACCGGTGGATGTAGTGAACAGTTAGCTGGCCATACTAATGTTAGGGGAGGCAGAGATCTATAGACCACTCAGAAAATGAATGCCTCTACATATGTTGTACTCGTGCAGAGCCATGGTACGCCCGTGTTTTCAATGGAGGATGACCAGTCTCGGAGGCACTAGGCAGGCGGGTGGGAGAGGAATCATCTTGCTAGTTGGTTCCACGGAATGGAATCGTTCAGGCCACAGGTATCCAATTGGAGACGGTGCACCCATCTTTGTTCTAGTCTATAAAGTGCTTGTTGGTTAATGGATGGATGACATTCCAGCACTGTCCTTTGAAGGTTGTCTGCCCTGTGTCCTGCTTCTTTACAGTGATCATAGAGCCTGGTGTGTGTTTTCATACAGCGGATATTGCTGTTGTGCTCAATGATCCTTGTTTTCACAATTCGCATAGTCATGCCTATGTACTTCAGCCCACAGGGACAAACGAGCATGTATATACAGCGGCTGCTGTTACAATTAGTGTGTCTGTTCATGTGCCAGGTGAACGTTGTGGTCAGCTTGATATCTTTGCCTTGTATGGTTTGTGGACAGATGATGCAGCTGCCACACCTATAGTGTCCGACCACAGGTGGCAGGTTCCACAAGGGGTTCTCATGGTGGGTGCCTGCCTTCTTGGGTCGAGTGTGGGTCAGGGTGTCCTTGAGGTTAGCAGTTCTTTTAAAAGCAAACCGTGGGCGAGGGATATCCAGGCCAGCGGAGTTCAGAGTGCCCCAATGTGAGTTAATTGCTTTCTTGATGAAAGTAGAGTTCCTGGTGTACGTTGTTACACAGGTAATGACATCACTGATGGGCTTCGGGGTTGACTCCAGCAAAGCTTCTCTGTTGTTGTTACGTGCCCTTTTAAAAGATGCGTTCAACAGTCTGGTTGGGTAGCCCTTGTCCTGGAGTTTGTGTTGGAGGATCGATGATTCACGTACAAAATCAGTCAGTGATGTACAATTTCTTCGAATCCGGAGAAATTGACCGAACGGGAGATTGTCCCTCAAGGCTCGAGTATGGTGGCTTCGGTAGGGGAGGAGACTGTTCCTGTCGGTTTCTTTCCTATAGAGAGTGGTGGTAATCTCTGAAGGCTCCAGCCTGATGGTAAGATCCAGGAAGGGAAGGGAAGTGGCGGAAATGGTACCCGTAAATTTAAGGTACGGGTTCTGCAGGTTAATCCAGGAGCAGAAAGCCTCGCAGCTAGTCTTATCCCCTTTCCATAGGATCAAGATGTCGTCGATATAGCGACGCCAGAGGGTCAGCTGTTCAAGAAAGGGGTTGGTTGCCGCAGGATAGATGACCTGTTCCTCAAAGGAAGCCATGTAAAGGCACGCCAGACTCGGCGCGAAGGTAGAACCCATGGATGTCCCGCGTATTTGATGGTATAATTGCGATTCATACCTGAAGAAATTTTCCGTCAGGGCTATACTCGCAAGGGCCATGATGAAAGAGATGGGCGTGCAGGAAGTCCACTCCTCAGATCTCAAGGCATTCTCCACTGCTTCCAAGGTGGCTTGCTGGGGGATATTAGTGTAGAGTGCCTCTACGTCCAGGGTCACTATCAGGTCGACATTCTCCCTCCCGTCCATATCTTCAATAAGACGTAGAACATCTCTGGTATCTTGGAGGAAGGAAGGGATTTTCTTCACTAATGGCTGTAGGAACACGTCGCAACATTGTGACAGGGGTTCCAAAAGAGAGCCTATACCTGACACGATAGGTCTTCCTGGTACCGGTATGACCCCCTTGTGTATTTTAGGGAGGGTATAGAAATAGGGTGTGACTGGTTCGGTGGTGATGAGGAAATCTGCCTCTTTTTTTGACAACCATTCGTTGGTTTCACCCTCTAGCACAAGGCTCATGATCGTGGTGGACAGGCGTTTGGTAGGATCTATTGTGAGGGGTCTATAGTGGGTGCTGTTGGAAAGTTGGCGTCTGCATTCCAGGTCATATGCATCATAGTCTTGAATGACTGTTGCGCCCCCCTTGTCTGCTTGTTTGACGACAATCGTGTTATCGTTCCCCAGGGCCTGGCAGGCCTGTTTCTCCAGGTTGGTTAGATTGTTGAATTGTTTGCATTGAGGTTTGTTATTGAGAGTGTGGAGGACTGCTCTCTCGAAGGTCAGGATCTCTGGGGGAACCATCCCATCTGTGGGGGTAAAAGTGGAAGGTTTCCGTAGACCTGAATCAGAAGTATCCGGTTCTGGTTTGTCTTGGAAGAAAGCTTTCAAGCGTATCTTTCTGAAGAGTTGTTTGAGCTCGATCATTTCTTGAAAAGCGTCAGGGGTGGGAGTGGGGACAAAACCCAGTCCTTTTTCCAGGACTTGAAGCTCAATGGGGGTCAGCACTTTCTTTGATAGGTTTACCGTCAGACTCTTCTCCCCCTGGTGGAGCTCCTGGTTTCCACTGATGTCTGTGGTGTTGGTTGGTCCTGCCACTGTACTCCTTTCTGTCCGCCTCGTTTTCGCCCTCTTCCTCTGCCCCAGCCTCTGCCTTGAAAAGGTGGAGGATTAGAGGGAAAGAATTGTGGCGGGCCCTGTTGATAGAAGGGGTATTGCCATGGGGGTGCCATATGAGGAGGGCCATGAAAGGCCGGTCCTTGATGGTAACCTGGTTGCCAGTTGGAATGTTGTGGAGCCCGGTTGTTCCTGGAGTTGTATCCTCCACTGGAGTCACTGCTGGCGGATCCTCGCCGGCTGTTATCCGTGTTCTCATCAGAGGAGTAGGATGTCTTCTTATTCTTGAAGCCATCCTTCAAATAAGGATAGACTTTCTCCTTCTCGAACTTAGTAATGTCTTTCTGTAATTTAGCAGTTTTTTGATTGAGCAGATATTCATGATGGTCTGCCATTTCTTGGTTGATCTCCGCTAGTTTATTGGTAAAGTTGGCCTTTGTGTTCTTATTGACCGTACTTCTCATTGTGGCTTCTATGGCTGAGATTTTCTCTTGTAGGGCCTCTGCTAATCGTTTGGATGTTTGTACGATGAGGAAAAGCAGGTCTTTGGTACATTTCCAGGAGACTTGTACCCACTCGACCTTGAACTGTTTATCTTCAAGGAAGAGTCTTGGAATGATATTCACGATAAGGCCCAATGGGGCAATTTTATTTCGCAGGTACTCGGTCATCATAATCCCATGCATAGTGATCCGGATGAGTTCTTTCTTAAGGGCAGTGAGTATGGCCCAATCGTCATTGGTGGCGCTCGAGGTAGCCGTAGCTGATAGTGTAATTAGACTCGGGGCTGCCCGTAGGGCTTCATCAATGGCATCGTCATCAAAACTGAGGCCTGGTACATCCTCCATGGTGGCTAGGGTGTGGCTAATTAAATTGTCGGTGAATGTAAATTTTACAAAATCTAGAACCGCAGGTGCGGTGTACTGGGGGAAGGGATAACACCCAGTAATGGGCCAAGACAGTGAAAAAGTGTCACTCTTGGTATCCTGATAGTCCCGTGGGGGCAACCCACGCTAAGTATGTAGACAACAAGGGGGGACGGAGATGGACAATATTTAGAGGGGTCCAGTGTACTTGTCCAGGGCACAAACAAAAAAGAGTGTACACTGTTCCCCTAGGGTTAAACAAGTAATAAGGTCTCTCTCACAGCTAGCTGCAAGTCAGCTAGAGGGTGTGGGGGTGCCGGGTAGTCAGCAAGTTCCTTGACGGAACTAAGAAAGCCTCACACAACTGATGAGCTGGATGACATGTCTCATTCAGCCTACTAGGGATGTTGTTTATATCATCGGCTTCCTGCTCCTGCGTCGGGCCGGCGCTGCAATGCCCGACGGGTAACAACAAGTGTCACACTTTTGCGGAGGTCTTTTGTTCCTTGCCGTGATAAGTAGAAACTTGTGAGGCTTAAAAAGTGAGGTAGTGAGCAAAACGGTGAAAAATTGTTAAAAAAAGTTGGATAATCCACAGGGAAGTCTAGATTCTAGATTTTGTAAAATTTACATTCACCGACACTTTAATTAGCCACACCCTAGCCACCATGGAGGATGTACCAGGCCTCAGTTTTGATGACGATGCCATTGATGAAGCCCTACGGGCAGCCCCGAGTCTAATTACACTATCAGCTACGGCTACCTCGAGCGCCACCAATGACGATTGGGCCATACTCACTGCCCTTAAGAAAGAACTCATCAGGATCACTATGCATGGGATTATGATGACCGAGTACCTGCGAAATAAAATTGCCCCATTGGGCCTTATCGTGAATATCATTCCAAGACTCTTCCTTGAAGATAAACAGTTCAAGGTCGAGTGGGTACAAGTCTCCTGGAAATGTACCAAAGACCTGCTTTTCCTCATCGTACAAACATCCAAACGATTAGCAGAGGCCCTACAAGAGAAAATCTCAGCCATAGAAGCCACAATGAGAAGTACGGTCAATAAGAACACAAAGGCCAACTTTACCAATAAACTAGCGGAGATCAACCAAGAAATGGCAGACCATCATGAATATCTGCTCAATCAAAAAACTGCTAAATTACAGAAAGACATTACTAAGTTCGAGAAGGAGAAAGTCTATCCTTATTTGAAGGATGGCTTCAAGAATAAGAAGACATCCTACTCCTCTGATGAGAACACGGATAACAGCCGGCGAGGATCCGCCAGCAGTGACTCCAGTGGAGGATACAACTCCAGGAACAACCGGGCTCCACAACATTCCAACTGGCAACCAGGTTACCATCAAGGACCGGCCTTTCATGGCCCTCCTCATATGGCACCCCCATGGCAATACCCCTTCTATCAACAGGGCCCGCCACAATTCTTTCCCTCTAATCCTCCACCTTTTCAAGGCAGAGGCTGGGGCAGAGGAAGAGGGCGAAAACGAGGCGGACAGAAAGGAGTACAGTGGCAGGACCAACCAACACCACAGACATCAGTGGAAACCAGGAGCTCCACCAGGGGGAGAAGAGTCTGACGGTAAACCTATCAAAGAAAGTGCTGACCCCCATTGAGCTTCAAGTCCTGGAAAAAGGACTGGGTTTTGTCCCCACTCCCACCCCTGACGCTTTTCAAGAAATGATCGAGCTCAAACAACTCTTCAGAAAGATACGCTTGAAAGCTTTCTTCCAAGACAAACCAGAACCGGATACTTCTGATTCAGGTCTACGGAAACCTTCCACTTTTACCCCCACAGATGGGATGGTTCCCCCAGAGATCCTGGCCTTCGAGAGAGCAGTCCTCCACACTCTCAATAACAAACCTCAATGCAAACAATTCAACAATCTAACCAACCTGGAGAAACAGGCCTGCCAGGCCCTGGGGAACGATAACACGATTGTCGTCAAACAAGCAGACAAGGGGGGCGCAACAGTCATTCAAGACTATGATGCATATGACCTGGAATGCAGACGCCAACTTTCCAACAGCACCCACTATAGACCCCTCACAATAGATCCTACCAAACGCCTGTCCACCACGATCATGAGCCTTGTGCTAGAGGGTGAAACCAACGAATGGTTGTCAAAAAAAGAGGCAGATTTCCTCATCACCACCGAACCAGTCACACCCTATTTCTATACCCTCCCTAAAATACACAAGGGGGTCATACCGGTACCAGGAAGACCTATCGTGTCAGGTATAGGCTCTCTTTTGGAACCCCTGTCACAATTTTGCGACGTGTTCCTACAGCCATTAGTGAAGAAAATCCCTTCCTTCCTCCAAGATACCAGAGATGTTCTACGTCTTATTGAAGATATGGACGGGAGGGAGAATGTCGACCTGATAGTGACCCTGGACGTAGAGGCACTCTACACTAATATCCCGCAGCAAGCCACCTTGGAAGCAGTGGAGAATGCCTTGAGATCTGAGGAGTGGACTTCCTGCACGCCCATCTCTTTCATCATGGCCCTTGCGAGTATAGCCCTGACGGAAAATTTCTTCAGGTATGAATCGCAATTATACCATCAAATACGCGGGACATCCATGGGTTCTACCTTCGCGCCGAGTCTGGCGTGCCTTTACATGGCTTCCTTTGAGGAACAGGTCATCTATCCTGCGGCAACCAACCCCTTTCTTGAACAGCTGACCCTCTGGTGTCGCTATATCGACGACATCTTGATCCTATGGAAAGGGGATAAGACTAGCTGCGAGGCTTTCTGCTCCTGGATTAACCTGCAGAACCCGTACCTTAAATTTACGGGTACCATTTCCGCCACTTCCCTTCCCTTCCTGGATCTTACCATCAGGCTGGAGCCTTCAGAGATTACCACCACTCTCTATAGGAAAGAAACCGACAGGAACAGTCTCCTCCCCTACCGAAGCCACCATACTCGAGCCTTGAGGGACAATCTCCCATTCGGTCAATTTCTCCGGATTCGAAGAAATTGTACATCACTGACTGATTTTGTACGTGAATCATCGATCCTCCAACACAAACTCCAGGACAAGGGCTACCCAACCAGACTGTTGAACGCATCTTTTAAAAGGGCACGTAACAACAACAGAGAAGCTTTGCTGGAGTCAACCCCGAAGCCCATCAGTGATGTCATTACCTGTGTAACAACGTACACCAGGAACTCTACTTTCATCAAGAAAGCAATTAACTCACATTGGGGCACTCTGAACTCCGCTGGCCTGGATATCCCTCGCCCACGGTTTGCTTTTAAAAGAACTGCTAACCTCAAGGACACCCTGACCCACACTCGACCCAAGAAGGCAGGCACCCACCATGAGAACCCCTTGTGGAACCTGCCACCTGTGGTCGGACACTATAGGTGTGGCAGCTGCATCATCTGTCCACAAACCATACAAGGCAAAGATATCAAGCTGACCACAACGTTCACCTGGCACATGAACAGACACACTAATTGTAACAGCAGCCGCTGTATATACATGCTCGTTTGTCCCTGTGGGCTGAAGTACATAGGCATGACTATGCGAATTGTGAAAACAAGGATCATTGAGCACAACAGCAATATCCGCTGTATGAAAACACACACCAGGCTCTATGATCACTGTAAAGAAGCAGGACACAGGGCAGACAACCTTCAATGGACAGTGTTGGAATGTCATCCATCCATTAACCAACAAGCACTTTATAGACTAGAACAAAGATGGGTGCACCGTCTCCAATTGGATACCTGTGGCCTGAACGATTCCATTCCGTGGAACCAACTAGCAAGATGATTCCTCTCCCACCCGCCTGCCTAGTGCCTCCGAGACTGGTCATCCTCCATTGAAAACACGGGCGTACCATGGCTCTGCACGAGTACAACATATGTAGAGGCATTCATTTTCTGAGTGGTCTATAGATCTCTGCCTCCCCTAACATTAGTATGGCCAGCTAACTGTTCACTACATCCACCGGTCTACTAATCACATGGGCACAGCAGGAGCACCCCGTCACTCCCTAGTGTTATTCGCCTAGCCACTCATGCCTCCCAGTACTAGTCTGGGGTTACTTCACCATCCCCGACCTCCATATGCCATACACTGGGCTATTGTCCACCGCAGCGAGTCACTTGCCCTTCCATCATAGGCGGCCCACACTCGGGCGGCCCCCCAAAAATAAAACCCCCCCATTTATTACTGAGCAGGATGCCTACGTAGGCACAATGAGAGCACTCACTCTGACTGCGCTTTGTCCCATCAGGCTCCCGTTTCAGTGTAGTACGCTGTACCAATAGAGCCACGGTATACCAGCCTGCTCTTGCCTCCCCCTTTCCCTGCCCCTCCTCCCTCCCCACCGCACACGCCCAATCAAGCGCTTCCAAACATGCACCAAAGAGGTCAAGGGACTACATCTCCCATGAGCACCGTGATGCGGGCTCCGATTGGCGCTTTGGGCGCACTGTCACCGCGGGCCCGCCCTCTCTCGGCCGGCACCCGCCCCCACCCCGCCCCCAAACAACCTGTTCTTAATGGCGGACGCGTGGCACACTCCTGACCGGCTGTTCCGCGGACATCACACGCCGACGGTGTGGGGGTAGGTGATAACCGGCGAGTATCTCACGCCGCTAAGGTAAGCCTGCACCTCTGATTCTTTGCTGGCCGCCGTTCTACTATGACGGCACATTGGCCAAGGCTCACGGAGGGCGCCCCGCCTCGCCAGATTGTCCGGGTCATGACTTTAGCTGATTTTCAGCCGCCCCCCTTAGTCATCCTCCCTGTCTATCTAGCGACTATTGGTAGACTTCCCGAGGATAATATCTACTCTGGTGCCTGCGAGCGGTTGTTCCGTACCGCCGCTTTCCCACAGATCCTTGGCACTTGATGGCCTGGCGAGGCGGGGTGACCGCTGCCCCGCTGATAACTTCTGGTCATGACTTGTGATCATGGCCCCCAGCAATGACTCGCTGTGTAAATACTCCATTCCTTTTTCCTTCCCTAGGGCCACATATCCCTAGCGCAGTCCCCACAGGAACTAGCCGCGAAGACTGCCAATTGGCTCCTAAGGGTAGGTCTAATTATTGATACTGGAACCATCCCACTGGGTGCCTGCTGCGCCGCCCCCCCCATGTGGCTGAGTGGCTTTTGATTTATTTGTGTGTTGGTATTATTTTAGTTCCAGTGGCTCCATTGTTTAGTTAAACAACTGACCACCCTTGCTACAATTAGCACTCACACATGCCCTGAACTCTCCGGGGCCATGTCCTGTTACACGTAATATTGGTCTCTCTCCACTCACCCCGTTGCACTCCATTAGCCCTCATAGACACCTAGTTTAATTTGGATAACTGGGTATGTGTTTGACTTTTGGGGTGATTTCACAGTGTTGCCTGCAAACGGTATAATCACTATCGGCATATTAGCAACTGTGATGTCTACTGTTCCCTTAGGTCTGACGGTGATGCAGTGATCCTCGCCTTCCTTAGACCTAGACCTATCAGGTTGTATCTATAATAGCCTGTAGCTCACCTTCTGGGGCACATTAGGTTTATATGAGCACATTTTTTTCGGTCCTGACGAATTGCCCCGCTGGGCATGAAACATGTTGACCAAATGGAGGGTCGATATGAGGCCACACCAATAGCTACGTCGGTCCTCAGTACCCCTCCCTATACCTTTTAATAAAGTGGCTAATCACCTGAATAAAGACTTCCCTGTGGATTATCCAACTTTTTTTAACAATTTTTCACCGTTTTGCTCACTACCTCACTTTTTAAGCCTCACAAGTTTCTACTTATCACGGCAAGGAACAAAAGACCTCCGCAAAAGTGTGACACTTGTTGTTACCCGTCGGGCATTGCAGCGCCGGCCCGACGCAGGAGCAGGAAGCCGATGATATAAACAACATCCCTAGTAGGCTGAATGAGACATGTCATCCAGCTCATCAGTTGTGTGAGGCTTCCTTAGTTCCGTCAAGGAACTTGCTGACTACCCGGCACCCCCACACCCTCTAGCTGACTTGCAGCTAGCTGTGAGAGAGACCTTATTACTTGTTTAACCCTAGGGGAACAGTGTACACTCTTTTTTGTTTGTGCCCTGGACAAGTACACTGGACTCCTCTAAATATTGTCCATCTCCGTCCCCCCTTGTTGTCTACATATTGGCCTAGAGGCCCATAGGAATCAATGCCTTTTTGTATTTAATTTTTTGCGAATCGCAATTTGTTGATGCATTTCAAGGGTGCTGAGGGGGGTCCAAAGGTACCCCCCCTACACCCTTGAAATGTTTTTTTAAGTGCAAGTTTCACACACACATGTCCAAAGGACATGTGTGTGTGTGTAACATGACACTTTCAAAAATGCTTATTTGAGCATTTTTGAAAGTTTTCGCAAATTAACACGAGGGTCAACCTCGTGTTAATTTGCACCTCCTATTTCAGAATTCGCAATTTTGAAAACATTCATGCATTGCATTTAAGGAATCGCACAAATGCGATTCCTTAAATGCAATCGCATTTTTAGGAAATGCAAAAAATTGCGTTTTAAAAAAAAATGTTTCATGCATCCCAAAAAATGATTTTGGAATCGCAAACCGCCGAATTTTCCGATTCGCACCGTTTGCGACTCCAAAATCGTTTGATGCATGTGGGGGTAAGTTCCTAGTACAGTACACTGTGTGTGTCCAGGGCCTGTATATCAAATTCTGCTAGTGGGCCTACATTAAACAAGGGGGGTTTTACCCAATAAAGTCACTGGGGACCTGGGTGCCGTATGGTACAAAATAGGGGGTCCCAGTGAAATGGTATCCAAAGTACACAAGAGACCACTTTGTGAAAGCAGAAATATTTGAACCCAACTTTCCATGGTGATTAAATCTTTTTTTCATTTATTTATGTTCTGGCGCTCTGTAGCGCGGTTTTAATACATTTTTCTACCACTGTAAATAGTAATACACATTTCACTTCCCTTTTCACAGAGAAATCAGTGTCCACTTGGTCTCTTTTGTCCTGATCAAGACCCCGCTTTAAGGTGTGACGTATACCTACCATTCTAGTCTTGGGGTCGAAACGTCGACAGCTACCACTACACACCAGTCGACGCAGCCATCATTATCAATATTAAATATCAGCTTTGTTAGCGTGGTTTCTTTTTAATTGTTGAGCATTAGTTGCTCCCTCTGTTTACTGGCTCGGTGCTCTGAAGCCAGCTGTATCGTTTTCCCATGAATTATGTACTGATACTATTGTTTGCACTATGACCTACCTTGCACATCACTTCCTTTTTACACCAACACTGTCCTTTACCCTTCCCTCCCCTGGGGCACTATGACAATTGTATTATTGATCTGTTATATGTAATATAAATAGGCACATTGTGATTAAATAACTGTGTGCTGAAGTACTTGCTTGTGATTTGTTTGTGTTCAAATATTTCTGCTTTCACAAAGTGGTCTCTTGTGTGCTAGTGGGCCTACAGCCCTGATTCTAACACCCACGCAAGCAGCCTTTTAAAAGGGTCTCAGACCTGCCACTGCACCCTTTCTACTGCCATGTCAACCTGGCAAGTGCACTCACTTGCCAAGCCCTAACCTCCCTTTTATTATATGTGAGTCACCCCTAAGGTAGGTCCAATGTACCCCTGTAGGGAGGGTGCAGTGTATGTGAAAGGTAGCACACGTACTGATGTGTGTGACATGTCCTGATAGTGAAATACAGTGTATGATGTGTTTTACTTTTAAATCACCATCTGTCCTATAGGTTAGAATGGGAGTTTATTTATAACATCTTATAGGTATAACTTCCCATTGGCACAAGATGGAAAGGTGGAGTTTAGTATACCTGAACTCAGAATCTAAAGATGCATCTTTTAGTAAGGATGAGTTTTACATTCTGGGCTTCAAAATACCACTTTAAGAAAGTTGGTATTTTCTTGCTTAGCCATCCTGTGTTCCTCTGATAGGTTTGTGTAGTGACTGTCTGGCTTTGGAGTGGCAGGGGCTGGGGATGTGCTTTCTGTTCAGACAGCCACTTAGTGGGGTGAGAGCTGTACTGACTTTCCAGGGTGAGTCAGGACTGGACTGAATAGACCTGGGCTGCATTTAGAGTAGGGAAAAGAGATTTCTCCTTCACCTGAATGGGCCTGGCCTGCTGTCTCCACCTCCCTCTAGGCAGCTGCACCAGAGAGGACAGAACTGGTTTTCGCTGGGCAAAGAGCTTCTCTGCCACCAGAGAACAAAGAAATGTGTGCTATATAAAGTGGGGCCCAGACCCCAGACTTTTAGATCACTTTTGGACTTCAAGAGGAACTTCGGCCAAGGAGAAAAGATGGAAGAAGCTGGAGGAGGAGTACTGTCCCTTTGCTGGGTGCTGTCTGGGGTTGGCCTGCAGTAGCTGTTTCTGCCAAGGAGACAAACTGTGTGTTTATCCTGCTTGACAAAATATCGCCAAGGGCTTGAGGCAGAGCTTGACCCCTGTTCAAGAAGTCTCAGGAACAGTTAAGAGTTCACCATCTTTCTGGGCACTGTCTCTGAAACTGCTCGTTTCAGTCGCTGCAGAAGAAATGAGCAGCCGACTCTGTCACCGAGCTGTTGCTTGCACCGCGTCCTGTGGGCACCGCACTCCGCACCGCCTCGTTTCACTCTGCCCGGACGTCACTGACACTGTTGCTGCCCGACCCAAACATCGACCGTTTCCGTTGCCAGCACTGTGACCTGCCAGCATCACATCGAGCGCGGCCTCACTCTGCATTGTAAGCATTGGTCTAAGTGAGACCGTTGGACGACGGTCACTTAGCCGCTGCCTGCACCACGCCGTGAGGGCACCGCACGCTGCACCGCTTCCACTTCACGGCGCAACTGCCAATTAAAGAAAATAGCAGTAAAATGAACTTTCTGCCCCGTAGGATAGTTTTTGAATGAAGTTTATCATTTAATTAAAGCTGCATTTGACCTCGAGGATCACCTGCGAGACTTGTACTGTCCTCAACATGTGAAAGTCTTTGCGGCCCACCTCCCTCCATCTGGAATATTGCTCTGCCCAAGAGGACGGCTTGCCTGACTTGCCTTGCTCTGGAGTCACAGACACTGCCTGAATGAAGTAAAATGAGAGCGGTGGAGTGGACCCAGTGGTCCAGGGAGAGTGACAACAAAATGTGCAAGATTGCAAGTGATCATCTTTGGAGTAATGACTGTTTGGCAAGGTGGTGCCCCTGAACTACCCAATCCCCCAAAAGGAGTGTAACAACTGGGGTATTTATATCTTGTACCTGCCTTCATCCTACTGGGGCTGAGAATTTGCCTATGGTGAGCTTTGACAGTATCTGGATTTATCTGGAATTTTGTCGACTTTCAAAGTTTCGTGTACACTGGTGAGGCCCACAAGCCTTGAACAAGAGATGTCGAATTCCCTTCTGGTGTGTTGAGTACCCCAGGTTTGAAAGCACTGAACACACCTAAAAAGGTTCTCTGAAACTCCTACACATCTGTTGGTCCAATAACCATTGATGACTGATTTGTGAAAGTAACTGGTCCACACGAAACACTACACTCCATGGCCACCCAAATATTTTGACCACCACATACAGGATTCAATTCTGTGGATATCCAATTGTCAGAGATGTTCTTGAAAAAATAACCTGCTCAGTTTCAAGCTAATGACCCTGCAGTCCCTCATCTTGGTACACAGTATCTTGTATCTTGCACTGGGTGTGAGTCTCTCACTTTGCTACAAGTCTCTAACACTGGGTGTGAGTCTGATACTTTAGAGAAGAGTCACTTCTTGGAGAAAAGCAACACTAATTGCTTGCAAGTTGTTCCTATTGGAACATAACCTCACTTGTTTGATGCGAGTTGCACAAATTAATGTGCAGACTTATTCACTTGGTGTGAATGTTACACCTTGAGGAAAAGACTTACTCATTTGATCCAAGTCTTGAATTGTGGTGAACAGTCTCACTGGGTGCACGCTTTGAGGTGAATGAGCGGGCACATTCTCACTCAGTGGGTGTGAGTACCTGAGATTGGAGGATTTGTTTATTTTGTTATTTTCTCCCCAGATCTTCCAAGGAGAATCTGAGCCATAACATAGGATTGAGTATCCACCTGTAAGAAGCTGGTTGGAAAAATGAAATGAAGTGAAATGTGGAAGAGTAACTAGACACCATAGTTAATAAGAGGCCATGCAACGTTATATTTTATGAACAGCTTCTGTCACAGGTGGCTTTTTTAGAAATTTTCCTGAAAAATGCACAATTGTTACACCAGTTGTTTGATCTACGGCATAAGCATTTTTCAAAACTGGTCCCTAATTTAAAGCACTCTTTTTATTATAGCACTATTCAGTGAACCAAGCCACGTCCACAACTTAATGTGCAAATGGCACATTGCATGCCTTATGTGCATCTGTAATAGGACCTATCATGTGCAAGTGAATATGGCATGGCATTATGGGACTTTGTAAACATGGCACTCTGAGGTCCTAGTTCATAGTATTCCTAGTATTGCTTCCACATATATTAGCGCTGTATTGCATGTGCTTAGGTAGTGTGTGCAATTTTGTTTTCATCAGCTGTAGAGGTAAATAGTTTTGTTGTCATCATCTTATGAATTTAATGCTACCAAGAATGTTGCTTACTTTTTTTTAAAACTCATGGCCTTTAGCCCCACCCATCCCTACCTACACTCATTACCATTTCCACCACCTTTTTAGTTTAATACACCCTGTTACATGTTGGGAAACATCAGTCTCACACACCCCTAATATTATTAACCAAGCTACAACCCTGCCTGCACCAAACAGCAGCCTTCAAGGAGGCCATACTGCATATCTTAAGTGCGATGCTACCTCCCTCCAGCATGCCTTTGAGACGTATGTAGATGCAGGGGCCTCCAGTTGGATTACCACCAGCAGGTTCTCCCCATAAAGCTTGTACCCTTAGGATCAGCTATTGGGACTGTACTTACTCTGAAACAGATTTCCTCACTGGTCTCATGATCCATGCTAGCACCAATACTGATTCCAATGTTGCCGATGGATGACTTGACTCAGTGCCATCACCCATGTCGGACTCCGAACCTAGGTTGGCCTGAGCCTCACCAGTGTTGTGCTACCGGTCATTATGCGGTACAAAAGGGGGTGGTGATGGACGGAGCATCTGAATCAATCAAACAGTCACACCCAGTCAAAAGATCTGGGTTTAATCCATCACCGTTCTTTAGCCCACTCTGCCACCCCAGTTCAGACATGGCTATATGCAAATCAGTCTGACCCTGTGCCTCATGGGAACAGTCCAGCCCGAACTGCCAAGCCATGCCTTCCCTGGACCGGAAACAAGCTTCCGAGGACCGGTTTCTGGCATTCCAGCCGTCTTCAGCCCGGCTTGCTTGAATCCAGTCGCAAAGTGAGCAAGGGACTCACGTCTGAGCATACCCTGCCACACTTATGGCGGCCAAAAGTGGTACAAAAGGGGGTGGTGATGGACGGAGCATCTGAATCAATCAAACACTCACACCCAGTCAAAAGATCTGGGTTTAATCCATCACCGTTCTTTAGCCCACTCTGCCACCCCAGTTCAGACATGGCTATATGCAAATCAGTCTGACCCTGTGCCTCATGGGAACAGTCCAGCCCGAACTGCCAAGCCATGCCTTCCCTGGACCGGAAACAAGCTTCGGAGGACCGGTTTCTGGCATTCCAGCCGTCTTCAGCCTGGCTTGCTTGAATCCAGTGGCAAAGTGAGCGAGGGACTCACGTCTGAGCATACCCTGCCACACTTATGGCGGCCAAAAGCGGTACAAAAGGGGGTGGTGATGGACGGAGCATCTGAATCAATCAAACACTCACACCCAGTCAAAAGATCTGGGTTTAATCCATCACCGTTCTTTAGCCCACTCTGCCACCCCAGTTCAGACATGGCTATATGCAAATCAGTCTGACCCTGTGCCTCATGGGAACAGTCCAGCCCGAACTGCCAAGCCATGCCTTCCCTGGACCGGAAACAAGCTTCGGAGGACCGGTTTCCGGCATTCCAGCCGTCTTCAGCCCGGCTTGCTTGAATCCAGTGGCAAAGTGAGCAAGGGACTCACGTCTGAGCATACCCTGCCACACTTATGGCGGCCAAAAGCGGTACAAAAGGGGGTGGTGATGGACGGAGCATCTGAATCAATCAAACACTCACACCCAGTCAAAAGATCTGGGTTTAATCCATCACCGTTCTTTAGCCCACTCTGCCACCCCAGTTCAGACATGGCTATATGCAAATCAGTCTGACCCTGTGCCTCATGGGACAGTCCAGCCCGATCTGCCAAGCCATGCCTTCCCTGGACCGGAAACAAGCTTCCGAGGACCGGTTTCTGGCATTCCAGCCGTCTTCAGCACGGCTTGCTTGAATCCAGTGGCAAAGTGAGCAAGGGACTCACGTCTGAGCATACCCTGCCACACTTATGGTGGCCAAAAGCAGTACAAAAGGGGGTGGTGATGGACGGAGCATCTGAATCAATCAAACACTCACACCCAGTCAAAAGGTCTGGGTTTAATCCATCACCGTTCTTTAGCTCACTCTGCCACCCCAGTTCAGACATGGCTATATGCAAATCAGTCTGACCCTGTGCCTCATGGGAACAGTCCAGCCCGAACTGCCAAGCCATGCCTTCCCTGGACCAGAAACAAGCTTCCGAGGACCGGTTTCTGGCATTCCAGCCGTCTTCAGCCCGGCTTGCTTGAATCCAGTGGCAAAGTGAGCAAGGGACTCACGTCTGAGCATACCGACGGAGTGTTTGATTTGCTCAAACGCTCCGTCCATCATCCTCTTTTGTATCGCTTTGTTCGCCCTAAGTGTGGCAGGGTATGCTCAGACGTGAGTCCCTTGCTCACTTGGCCACTGGATTCAAGATAGCCTGGCTGATGAGGATTATGAATCTGAAACCGGTCCCAGGATGCTTGTTTCCGGTCCAGGGAAGACATGGCTTGGCAGTTCGGGCTGGATTGTTCCCATGAGGCACAGGGTCAGACTGATTTGCATATAGCCATGTCTGAACTGGGGTGGCCGAGTGAGCTAAAGAATGGTGATGGATTAAACCCAGAACAGTTGACTGGGGGTAAGTGTTTGATTTGCTCAAACGCTCCGTCCATCATCCCCTTTTGTATCGCTTTGTTCGCCCTAAGTGTGGCAGGGTATGCTCAGACGTGAGTCCCTTGCTCACTTGGCCACTGGATTCAAGATAGCCTGGTTGATGAGGATTATGAATCTGAAACCGGTCCCAGGATGCTTGTTTCCGGTCCAGGGAAGACATGGCTTGGCAGTTCGGGCTGGACTGTTCCCATGAGGCACAGGGTCAGACTGATTTGCATATAGCCATGTCTGAACTGGGGTGGCCGAGTGAGCTAAAGAATGGTGATGGATTAAACCCAGATCAGTTGACTGGGGGTGAGTGTTTGATTTGCTCAAACGCTCCGTCCATCATCCCCTTTTGTATCGCTTTGTTCGCCCTAAGTGTGGCAGGGTATGCTCAGACGTGAGTCCCTTGCTCACTTGGCCACTGGATTCAAGATAGCCTGGCTGATGAGGATTATGAATCCGAAACCGGTCCCAGGATGCTTGTTTCCGGTCCAGGGAAGATATGGCTTGGCAGTTCGGGCTGGACTGTTCCCATGAGGCACAGGGTCAGACTGATATGCATATAGCCATGTCTGAACTGGGGTGGCCGAGTGAGCTAAAGAATGGTGATGGATTAAACCCAGATCAGTTGACTGGGGGCGAGTGTTTGATTTGCTCAAACGCTCTGTCCATCATCCCCTTTTTTATCGCTTTGTTCGCCCTAAGTGTGGCAGGGTATGCTTAGACGTGAGTCCCCTGCTCACTTGGCCACTGGATTCAAGATAGCCTGGCTGATGAGGATTATGAATCCGAAACCGGTCCCAGGATGCTTGTTTCCGGTCCAGGGAAGACATGGCTTGGCAGTTCGGGCTGGACTGTTCCCATGAGGCACAGGGTCAGACTGATTTGCATATAGCCATGTCTGAACTGGGGTGGCCGAGTGAGCTAAAGAATGGTGATGGATTAAACCCAGATCAGTTGACTGGGGGTGAGTGTTTGATTTGCTCAAACGCTCCGTCCATCATCCCCTTTTGTATCGCTTTGTTCGCCCTAAGTGTGGCAGGGTATGCTCAGACGTGAGTCCCTTGCTCACTTGGCCACTGGATTCAGGATAGCCTGGCTGATGAGGATTATGAATCCGAAGCCGGCACCAGGATGCTTGTTTCCGGTCCAGGGAAGACATGGCTTGGCAGTTCGGGCTGGACTGTTCCCATGAGGCACAGGGTCAGACTGATTTGCATATAGCCATGTCTGAACTGGGGTGGCCGAGTGAGCTAAAGAATGGTGATGGATTAAACCCAGATCAGTTGACTGGGGGTGAGTGTTTGATTTGCTCAAACGCTCCGTCCATCATCCCCTTTTGTATCACCGGTCATTATGCA
The DNA here is from genome assembly GCF_964261635.1 of Lissotriton helveticus. Lineage (NCBI taxonomy): Eukaryota > Metazoa > Chordata > Amphibia > Caudata > Salamandridae > Lissotriton > Lissotriton helveticus. The sequence continues at coordinate 490,640,659 of NC_136067.1, read as the reverse complement.
GCCTGACTCTAACCAAGTGCTTCATCTGCAACAAAACTATCAGCAGGGGCTACAGTCCTTATTTAATTCTGACTCTGACCTATACAGGAGAGCCAGAGAGTCTTCGAGGACACTGATGATGTGGAGGAATGTGATGGATTACTCCCCCCTTCGCTATATTGATGATGCACTATACTTGGATTTACACAATGCCAGTGGGATATACATCTTCCCTGAAACAGAGCTTGAATCACCATGTGGGCAACCAATGGAGGAGGTGGCTCGTAGGGCAGCTGTGGTGCTAGATCTATAGTTGCCCTCGACTGAAGTAAAAACAAATGTTCTGACAGAACTTTTACTACCAGCACCAACATCATCAGAGCCCTTGCTACCATTTAATAATGCTCCCACTAACACTTTAATGCCTACATAGTCCCAGCCTTGTTCTTTCCTGCCTGTCAGCTGGCCAATAGCCCAGTGACATAGGCCTGCACTTCGTGATTGGTACTTCTTAACTAGGCACCCCACACCTGAGAGCCTGCCAATGCGCCGTTTCTACTGCCATGTCGACCTGGCAAGTGCACCCACTTGCCAGGCCCTAACCTCCCTTTTATTATATGTGAGTCACCTCTAAGGTAGGCCCAAGCTACCCCTGTAGCGAGGGTGCAGTGTATGTGTATGTAAGGGCAACTCTAATTCCTCCTGAAACTACTCCAGATAGGGAATCCAAAAGGATTGCAGCTTTCGCTAAGAGAATGTTTTCACCTGCTGACCTGGTCCTTAGGTACTTAAATGAGGTCTATTTACTGGACAGGTACACAAATTGGCTGTGTGACATAAGCAGAGAGCTCTTGGTAGCGGTCCCAGAGTACTTCAGAGTTTCCCTGGTAGACATTTCATGATGGCCAGGATGAAGTGAAGTACATCATATGTGCGGGTCTGGATCCTCTGGATACTAGCGTTTCTCTTGGCTGGGTCGTTGGCACCAGTGTAATGCTCAGGAAGCAAGCGTGGATGATTTTCAATGGATCTTCTGGAGATGTGCAAGCATCCCTAATGGATATGCACTTTCATGGCTTCAGATTCTATGGGGAAAAGACCGACCCAGCGAAAACAGATTTAAAAACAGTTGGGTCTTATTCGTTTTATACCCTCCATTGGTTTGGATTTGGTCCCAAATTTATCTCCTTAATTTCCCTTCTCTATTCCAATCCTCGTGCGGCGGTTTGTGCAAACGGTTTAGTGTCTCCTTTTTTTGAATTGGGAAGAGGAGTACGTCAAGGAGGCCCCCTATTACCCTTTCTTTTTTAACATAGCCTTGGAACCTTTGCTCTCCAAATTACGTCAGAATCCCAATATCCATGGTTTTCAATCACTACACTCTCACGTTAAACTTGCAGCATACGCTGATGACATTTTACTCTTCTTGTCTAAGCCAAGCGATTAAATCCCTGCCTTTTTAGCAGAAGTGCGTGAGTACTCCAAAATGTCTGGATACAAATTGAATAACGACAAATGCGAGATTTTACCCTTAACAAAATACACTTTTAATTCAGATTTTGACGCCTTTAATTTCACCTGGAGCCCTACTCAAATTAAGTATTTGGGTTTGCTTGTTACCTCCTCAATTTCAGATACTGTATCACTTTGTATGAACAAATGCATTCAGAAGATTTCAGACTTGACTACCAGATGGCACCCTCTTTATTTATCTTGGGGGGTTGCCTTGACACCATAAAGATGATGCTATCTCCCATAATCATATATACTATTTCTAATATCCCGGTTCCTATTCCCACTAATTTTTTTAAGAGGATTAACTCTACTCTTTCCTCCTTCTTATGGAATCATAAAAAGCCTTGATTGTCCATTCTTCGATTAATACGTCCTAAATCGGATGGTGGAGTTAACTTCCCGGATTTTCCAGCTTATCAGAAAGCATTCCTTTTACGCCAAGCCCCCCTTTGGTTAAGAGATACCACAGATGACTGCCCTTGGTTACGAGATCCCAGAGATGACTGCCCTTTATGGAGGACAAATGAGCGTCTCTTCCTGTCCCCTTTTTCCTTTGCTGAATACCTCTCCTTTTCACGCAAACCACAAACATTTTCTACTCCCATAATCAAATGAACTTCCAACTTACTTTTATCTTCTTCCCCTTCTCCTCCTAGGACTGTTAACGACTTTCTCAAATCCACCATTTGGCACAACAAAAATTTACTCATCAAGGGCAAACCATTTTATTGGAAAACTTGGCATCGGCAGGGTTTAATTTGGTTACATCAGCTATTCTCACAGTCAAATTTCATACCTTTCTCTTCACTCAGTCAGTTATTTAGTTTACCTACCTCATTCATACATAAATATCTTTTGCTTAAAGCAGCAGTGATGGCTATCTATACCCAGCTGCCTGCTGCAAATCTCTCTTTCACTACTCTTACATCTGCCTTACAACTTCATAACTTCCTAAAGGCCACGTCCAAGGCTTCCAACATATACAGGTATCTCCATAGTACTAACACTGTGCGGCCGAAATCTAAAGTAGAAGAGTTGTGGGAATGTGATTTTGCTACATCCTGGCCAGTGTCCTTATGGAATAATATATGGGTCAAAATTCGTAAATCATCCAGAGCAGCTAGTATAACGCAGACATTATTTTTCTTATATAACAGACTTCTCTTTACACCGCATGATTTAAACAAAAAAAAATTTGCTACAACACCAGATGTTTGTTGGACATGTTCCTCCCCGAATACAGACTTGCTTCATATGTTATTTGCTTGTCCTATTGTACATAACTTTTGGAAACAGGTATGGTCTCAACTCAACTTGATTTTTCGAACTAAAATTTCTTTCTCTTTCACTCATGTTTTTCTGGGCAGTCTTTCTTCTTGCTGGGAAAATGTTACGCTCTGTAGTGTAGCTCCTATATTCCCAATAGGCTCTGCGCATTGGAATAATATATTCAGCAGTGTAGACGTAGGACTGAGGTTATCTAGGTCTCTACTGACTATATTAGACTTAAGTTTTGCCAGCTAGCTCAGAGGTCACTAGAAACTTTCTCGAATAAACGAGGAGGAGTTTAACCTCCCTGGATAGACAAGAAGGGATTAGCTTCTGACAACCATAAAACATGACAACTTTGCTCTCCCTGAATAAGAGTGTATCTCTAGAGTCGTGTGAAAACAAAAGACAGCTATTTCACTCAGTCAAATGTGCATACTTAGTTTCACCAGAATGCAGAGAAAAGAGAGACGGGCGTTTTCAATAAAAGTTGGTATTTATTGAGCAGTCTTCTTCCTCATACAAGAGAAATGAATTGCCACGATTGTAATGCTCATGGTAAAGTAAAGTGCGTACAGTAAAAGGAGGATTATAAAATAATACTGTAAAAGCATTGATATGGTTTCTTAGCCATATGATACTTTAAAATAGATAAAATATATACATACATATATACATTGACTAATCGTACTCAACTGGTGCTTCTAAATATGCCTACCCCGGTGTACCTGACCTAAGCCTAATACGTGGGAAGGAGTAAGTAAGTAGCAGTTTAAGTTAGGTTCGTTTTGCCAAGAATCTGACTCAGGAATTCTCTGTAAGGGTTTAGTCAGTTCCGTACCTGGGTAATAGAAAGCAGGAGGTCTGGTATCTCTCTCTCAGGACTCGATATCCCAGCAACCCGCAAGGGTAGGCTGGAAACGCCGGAGCTGGATTTCTCGGCAGGAGAAAAGACAGCGTCTTTCTCATCGCGTCAAGGAGGAGGGGCAGCGTCCGTGGGCTCTCGCATCAGCTGGGCTTTCGGAAGTAGATAGCTGCTCTGCTCCAGAGTTACCACTGTGTGTTTGCTTAAGGCAACGTTGGCATATTTATACCTGAAAGGTGCCTGGGTTTGACGTAAGGTTGGACATAAGACGTCAATAAAGATGTCACTAAGAACTGGCCGTTCTTACAGTGCTTTACTGGAGTTCTAGGACGAAATCAAAACAAAGGCAAGGGGGATTTCCCAGGTTGCTGGAGGCTTGGTTTTGTTTAGAGAACTCGGTGTGCTTACTAGGGGGCCAGAGAAGTAGCCTTGCTTAATGTGACAGCATGTGCTATGACTGAATTATGGATATGATTATTATGCCGTTGTATGGATATTATTGATTATAACCGGACAAGGGCATAAAATAGGAATATCGATTCAGGTTTCCTAGATAACACACTACACCCACTCCACGAATTAATGTCCATCATTACTAAAACTTAAGCAATAGTAAACATAAAAGGTGCACGTGTGTACCAACCCACCCCAAAATACATTTTTGCATTTGAAATGGTGTATGCGAAATACATGAAAATGATTATAGATACAGTACGCGTTTCAAGCAGTGTATTCATTCATTAAAAAAGGATGCATATATATATCAGCATGAATGATTTGCGAAATTTACACATGAAATGGCTCTTAATACAGAAAAAAGGTGCGAGACCATTCCATCACATATAAATACAGTTGCTGTAAATGTGCTAGACGTGATATATATTGTCTTTAGAGGTCCTAAAATAGAAGCTCTGTTCTCTAAGAATAGTTCTACTTCAAGCAGAGTACATGTGCCAAAAAAAAGGTAAATATTTTGGAATCGGGAAAAAAAATAATTTCGCTTTCAGGGGAGAGAGAAAAAAAATATAGTTCCAAATATGTTCAGTAGCTTTTGTTTATCAAAGCCAAAGGCCGAATTCAGAGTTCAGGGAACGCTGTGTACTAGTTTGCTTTAAAGTTATTCTTTTTGTTCGGGGGAAAACATCATTTCAGACAGACTTTTTTAAAAAGCAGTCTACCGCTTCAGGTGAAAGTTCGACCAAGTTGGAAAATGCCGCAACTGTGCAGTCGTGAGCATGATTGCTATCATCGATGACAGGATCAGCAGTGCTCACAGAAGGTCGTACCTGGGTGATGTTGCTCTCATCTCGTACTTCACTACCCTTTAATCGCAGTGGTGAAGTCTCAACGAATGCCGTCATCAGGATGGGTAACCGCTGGGGACAACATGATGCATGAGCCGTTACAGGACTTAGCAAAGTATCTGTATCCAATGGTACTTCTGATTGTAGTGTAAGACAGACGTCCAACACGCATTCTTCTCCGCATAGCATACATCGAAGCACAGGTAAGATACAATTCTGCCAGATGGGTCTAAATGAAAGAAACCAGGTCATATTCAGATCTCTTAGCCGGGCTAATCCAAGGACTTTAGTTATGCGGTCCCGATAGCGTATAGCTAGGATCGTTTCTTCCATTGTTGCTGCAGTCTTGTCTGCGTCTTGGCTTGCCATAACGAAGCAGGAGAATCAAAAATAAAATGCCTGCTACGAGTCCCAACAGGAGTGGTAGGCCACCAAAGACAGAATGGGCAAAATTAGGAAAAATGCCCAGAACTGTTGTGAAGGGTGTTAACAGTCCCGAAAAAATTGTCTTAAATACATGTGGGATACCTCCAGTATCGGACATATTTAGTATTTGGCTTAACATTTCTGCGAAATGTAGGGGGCAATTTGCTGATAAAAGGCTATGTATCTCTGCCGTTGTCCTTGCGACTTGCAGATCATACGTTTCTTTTGATGACGTCAAGGGCACAGTTGTCTGCAAAAGGACAGACTTTATTCTGCTTAAAGTATCAATTCGAATAGAAGAGATATTTAAAAATGGCCAAATGTTTTCCTCCCTGTCTGGAGTGCTGTTTGGAAACAATACTTGCATACAGCAAGTGACCACAGAACTAACGCTAACTAGATAAGCTTTTCCTGCCACCATGTCACAACATCTGTGGTCCACTATTAGAATATAGCTCCCGTTAGAAAGCCGTCTAAAGAATGGCTCTATTCGAGTTGCAGGTGTGCCATGCTGGTGACATGAAAGGTTATTTGAAGTCCCCTCACAGGCCCCATGCAGGTTAATACCTTGACACAGAAGTATACCACTTAGTGATCTTTTACAATTATTACCACTAAGAAATACTTTCTGTTCCTTTTCACTATAACATGTGTGTGTGTAAGGTAATTTCCATGATGACTTAATGTACCCTTTACCCAACCTTTCATACTGGCCCGCTGGTATATATTCTTGACAGAATTTAAATTTGAAAGTTGTTATCGGAATAGTTATTATTCCTTGTATTATCCATTCAATGACAGGTCGTTCTGACATTGTCAATGGTAATCTCTCTAGTTTTTCAATGCTCAGAATTGTATACTCCGCTCCTTTCTGTGCCAGGCTGATTTGTGTATCAGTAAGGGTAAAGATAGAGAATAATGACGTTGTGTTGATTAAACGCCAAGGCACCGTAGCCTGAACGCAGAATTTGTAACGTCCAGCCAAGCTGTACAATAGAACGTAATTGGGACTGACCATGTTGTAACATTAGTAAGTCCTGCTCTATAATTTCTATAGCAGATGATACAATACTGTCCAGTGAATATATTCTGGAAGACATTAACCCATTGTCCACGACAGAGAGTGATTTTTCCAAATTAATACGGTCAATTTCCCGTATTTTCTCTGCTGTTTCAATTTGCATTATTTTCCAAATTTCGTTGTAAGCTGCATATATACCGGCCGCTATGAAACGTTTTTGACGCTGTTTGCGTGGTCTCATTATGAAATCACGCAAGTCAGCACCGTCTTTAAGTAAAGTCAAGCGTTGCTTAATTTCTGCCAGTGTGGATTTATGTAGCCATTCGCGGCAGAGTTTTCCTACACTGTATGTTGTTACTATCCCTGGATGTTGTCTCTGGGAGTATCTAGGGTCTGGCCTGGTCAATTTGAACCCCTGTATTTTGTTCAGGAATCTATCTTGACAGTTATTTGTGTCTGTGGGCCAGATCAACCATTTTTTACAATCAGGATGTGTTCTGTTTTGGTTAAAAATATGGGATACGTCTATCTCAACATCTGTAGTGCTATTACTGTCAGGTGTTGGCTTTGGAATAGACGGTTTGTTTAAGTCTTTAATTTTGGTTAGGCCAAGACAGGTTGTCTGTTGAATGGTATCCTTCAAGAATATAATTTGTTCTGGGATCATGCAGGCTCTAAATAATGATTCTATACCTTGGACCTGCCAATCTTTGGTACCCCAGATGGTTTTTGTTTCAATATTGTTTTTCCAAAAATCAAAACCAAATGTAGTCATTTTTTCATAAAATGCTTCTGAATAGATTAATTTAGTGTTTGTCAGCATTGTTTTCATTCCTGTCTTATTTAACATTTTGAAATAAAAGGCTTCTGCTTCACTTGTGTTAAACCCTGAGAAGTATGGGAATTTCTCATAAAATGTTTTTGAACTACCTTTTGGTGGAGTTGCACAATGTTCCCATTGATTATAATTTAAAACATTTCTAGGTTGAGCAGATTTATGCAAATAGTGATGCGCAAAGTGGTTGTAGCAGTACAATTCGTCATAATTAGATGAACCCTGCAAGTAATCATGTTCTGTAAATTTTGCTGACATTGCTAAATCTGACATCATATCATTAATACTTTCAAAGTCCCAATCATCAGAGAATGTGCTCGGTTTTACAAAGTCACTCAATTAAATTTTGAACTGGTGTGGATACTTCAAGAGCTCGACCGGGCCATAAATATCGTGATCTGTTTTGTCCCAAGCTACCCCACCGGGTATTGGATTGGCTGTAACATTCACGGATGATAGTTCTCTTTTCTCGATGTGAGATGACTTGTGTGGCTTTAGGACCAAGTTGATGTTCTGACTTGCTGTGTCCATTGTACTGGATTTTCCCTCAATGAATTTTCCCAAACAAAGAACCATGATGAGCCAAAGCAGGAGGAAAAGCACACCTAACACAATCCAAAATTCAATCCATGGAGAAATCAGATAGGTTTCTTTGAGTTGATGAAAGAGTTCTTTTGCTTTGTCTTTAAAAGATTTTGTTGTTGGCTGCTCTTCAGGTTCGCTTGGATCCTCAGAAAAGTCTTCGAAATTGATGAAATAGCCAGATGCAGTTCTGTCAATTGTTGGAATTGCTTCCGGATTTTTATTTGCTTTTGGAATTTTCTTTGTTTCATTAGCATAGTCTGTGGCTACATCGTTGTAGACAGGTGTTTCATGATGAACTGTTTCAATTTGGGCTTCAAGAGGCACAAGTTCCATGGCATTATTGCATAGTCCCTTTTTAATCACTGCAGGTTTATCAAGTGTGATTAGTCTCTCAGTTTGAACCTCTTGGATTGTAGCAAGATTTGGTCTTCTGCTATTTCTTGGGAGTCCACTGGGCCTACTACTTATCATCGGCCACATGATTGTGGTTTTACCAGGTCGATTGATACAACTCGGTTCTCCTTTTTACCAGCAAGGGGCGGTAGTACAACTGATCTTGTTCCGTTGACAGCTAAGACAGGTACTGCTTTTCTGTAAGAAGGCCCAAATTCCTTCTTCACCGCGAACTTCTCTCTGACCAGATCCCCAATCTTTGGAATCCAGACAGGCCTTGCTGGGACAGGTGGTTTCTCTTCAGTGGCCGTTGGCTGGTGTTTTAACTTTACGTTGCTCAGGTCTTTTCTTGTATCATTTAAGTCCTGTAAAATAGCCAAACGATCTTTGATATCAAAGCATTTTTCTTCTACCACTGAAGTCTGACTATCGAGGTCCTGAATATGCATTCTAGTCCCGCACAATAGTTCATACGGACTGAAACCTTTTAGAGAATTTCTTGGCAGATTGTTAAGACTACGTTGGACACTTGTTAAATGTTGGACCCACCCAGTACCCGTACCTAATACCCTCGCCGTTATAGATTGCTTTATGTCTCGGTTTTTTCTTTCCACAATCCCGTTTCCCTCAGGATGGAAGGGACAAGAATACCGCAATGCAATGCCCATGCTGGTCATGGCCTCCTTATAAGCTCGAGAGCTAAAAGCAGGACCATGATCAGAATGTAGCATGCAATTGCGTCCATGCCGATATAGACTCGCAAATCTTTTATAACAGTTCTGGCGTCAGCCGAGCGCTGGTGTCCACATTTTAAGTGAATCTAGTCTTAAATAATGTACATAGGGACGCATGTTTCCTGTTTAATCATGCGAATAGATCGCCTTATGCTTTCTATTAGGTGTTCTGGCACTATTTCGGCCGGTTCGCCACTGCGATCTCTGTTGCAGTTTTCACAATTTTTTGCAAATTTGTGATTATCCACGCTCATTCCCGGCCACCAGTATTCTGATTGTAATTCTGTCAGAGATTCTTTGATCTTTCGGTGCCCTAGACCTTCACCCATGTGTGCGTCTGCTATTAGCAAGACTCTCCTATTCGTGTTTGGAATTACTCTATCCCCCACTCCAGGGATTCAAGCAAAAGGAACGGAGTTTGCATCGATTATGTATGTATAATTGATTGGATAGTTCACGAGTAATGCTGCACAGTCGCCTTTTGAAGACGTTTTTACATCCAGCACGGTTTCCCCGTCTATGTATTTTTCTGAACGCTTTTTTGTGGCTATGGAAGCCGGCTTAGTTGCTTCCGCTGTGGCTGTCTCAGCCAATGAATTCCCTGCAGCGTGAACACCATCACGCTGATGACTCAGTGTATGTATCACGTGAGTCTTTTGTAGTTCTTTTCGTAAAATAACTATTTGTTCCCAAAGCGTTTTTTGCTTGATTGTGGCACCTGTGTCATCTTCGTAACCGTTTTAAAACCATTTCTGCAAGTCATTATTGTATGATTTGACGCAGGAATGCGAATCGCACACTATTAGTGTCGGGAATTCGCAATCGGCAATGTCGAGCGCCATTTTTAAAGCTATTAATTCAGTTTGTTGACCTGAATTGTCTTTTACATATTGTGACATTGTGACCAGTGGCATCAATTTACCTCCGCGCCACCGGCATTTGACAACCTCGCACGTAGTGTTATAAGCTTGTTTTCCCCAAACTGAGGGTTCTGCATGACTGTTTGTGTATATTACGCAGGCGTAAAGTTGTATGGGCAGAATGTCGTTAGGCAGAGGATATTCTTTTTCATATGTTAGATATTTAAATTTATTCATTTCCGGGTCAAAATAGTATTTCACTTTTTCTGTAGCAAGAGAATTGTCCCATTGTATCCATTTTGGATCTAATGCCACGGTAGTTAAATTACATGGTCTTGTTAATGCCTCGAAGGCTGATTCTGCTGTTAAAACAGTAATCCGTCAGCCTTGGGCCTGGTCTCTTTCTTTTGCTACAGCTGTTTGAACCGCATTTACAACAATTTTCGCAAGACTGAATGTTTTTTCAGCCTGTGAGTACAAGTGTGATTTGTATGCTATTGGCACCTTTTCTCCCTCATTAGAGGTCAGGTACGTGAATCCGCATCTTCCTGGGATGACTCGGATTACAAGATTGCGTGTATTATCGCGAGTTTGCAATTTTGTTTTTGCTAACATGTCTGTTTGCAAAGATCTCAACATTTCTGTGTGTTTTTGAGTCTAATTGATTGGTTTAAAATCAGGTTTTATTAATTCATAGAGAGGTTTAACCCTCTCTGCATAATTTAGAATGTAAGTTCTTCTGAAATTCAGGAAACCTAGTATTGATTGTAAGTTCCTCAGCGTTTTTGGTGCTTGGAGTACAGCACACTTCTCTAAGAAATTGTCTGCTAGGCTCTTGCCTTCACTTAATAATTCATATCCTAAAAACATGACAGTCAGATGGGCAATTCGTGACTTTTTAAAGTTGAATTTGTAACCCTCTGCTGCGAACCCAAGTATTATGGTGTTCACTCTTTTCAAGTGAGTATCCAAGTCATCATCTGTTAGATAGATGTCATCGACATAAGATAATGCCTCATCATCATACATTTGTAGTAACTCTGTTACTCTTGCTGAGAATAATCCTGGGCTATTCTTGAACCCCAGTGGGAGTCGACAGAAATTTTTCTGCGAGCCCATTATTGAGAAAGCGGTCAAATACCTGCTTTCAGGTGCAATGTTTTGACAAAAGAATCCATTAGAGATGTCTAATATTGTTTTGTATTTTTTGCGCACGATGTTATTCATTAGTGCTGCACTGTGTGAGTTTTGTACTGCAAATGTCTTGCAACATGAGTTAAAGTGTCTGTAGTCCAAAACTAGACGATATGAATCGTCTGGCTTGGAGACAGGAAACAAAGGATTGTTCATTTGTGAGGTGCATGTTTCAATCACCCCCTGGTATTCAAGTTGATCTAAGATCTCCCTGACCTGTTTTTTAGCTTCTTGCTTAATTGGGTACTGCCTTTGTGCAGTTGGTTGACATTTTAATTGGATTTTGTGAGGAGGAGAGTCCTCATCCCATCCTACATGATTTTTATATAATGCAGGAGCTTGGGCTACTGCCCACTTTCTTGCAAGTGTATATTTTTTATGAATTGGAATGTGATTTGAGAAGGCAGGCATAATCATTTCTTCGCCATGAGGGCACTCCCTGACAAACTCTGGTGGCCAGTCTTTTTCAGCTAAAAGGATGTCATAGCCTTTGGAAAGGTTATCCCAAAATAGACCCCTTATTTTCCTAGTCTTATCTCCCTCTATACGTAGTGTTATCTCGTATATTTTATGAGGTTTGCTAACTCTGCTGTCTGCAGTTTCCACTTGAATGTATTCATTCGTGTCCACTGTCTCCAGATGATTCATCAGGATCTTGCGAGCTAAGGTCACTTCTGCTGCGCTGTCTAGCACTGTCTGGGCCCACTCTCCGTTTTTCAGCTGTGTCCTCAGTATCCTCGGCATGTTTGACTATTTTAATGCTGGCTACCTTCTTTTTTGGAAATTGTAATTTTTTACTTTGATGAGCAGGTTCCTTGTCTTTGGACTTGACGTGCTCTTCCCTTTGTTCTGACCGTCCTCTTCTTTCGGATTTCTGCGAGGAAGTCTGAAAAGATCGAGAGGGACGTGTATCAATATCTTGATATCTATCAGGTTTCTGCAGATTATCCCTATTTCTAAGGTTGTATCTTTTCTCAGAGGGCTCCCTCTGGGGAGACTTGTGTCCTTGGTCCGGAGATCTTTCTCTCCGCCGAGGAGACTTTCCTCTGGACTGGAATCTTTTTTCCTTGGGAGTGGATTGTTTATTTCCATCCCAGCTCTTTTTTGGAGTGTTTAGATTATTTTTAATAAATATTTTTTCAGGATTGTCAGTTAGTTGGGGTTTTACTGGTTTCCCACCCAAACTATCTCTTCCTAGTTCTTCATAGGATTTTTCTATGATTCTGGCAAGTTCAAATGGTTGTTCTGCTATATCTGTTTCTTTCAATTTCTGGCGAATCGCCACAGATGCTGCTTCCCCTTTTATGTTGGCTAATAATATAGCCGAGACCTGCTTGAAGTCTTTTAGTAATTTCATACCGAGAGTTAAAGCAGGTTCTGGACCGTATTCATTTTGAATCTGTCTTAGCACATCGGGTATTACCGCCATGGACGGAACACCATGTGTTTTTGTGTAAATGGAAGCAAAGACTGTGCCCCAAGTGTCACAGTCCTCCACATGTGGTGCGATCCCCATTGGAAGGCAGATAGTCAGAATTCTGTGTTTCCCAGTAGGGGTAGTATCCGGAAATACCGCCTCTATTTGAGTGATTTGTTGTGCTAACCAGAATGGAATTTGTTCCCGTTTTATGGGTACTATACCCAGACATGATTGTATGTTCTGTGGTGTTATTTTATTTGTATTCCCCTGATGAGGGGTCAGCTGTGGAATGTTAATAGCTGGTTGGAGTGTTGAAGTCCGCATTACATATTGGACTAATTGTCTATGAATTTGATCAGTTGTTTTAGCTGTGCTAAAATTTCTGGTATTGACATTTTTTCAATGTCTGGATGTGGTGTGTAGCTGGCTAGAACCGGCCACGTTGCTCCTGGTCTACCTAGTGGACCGATCCTGGTGATGTGATTATTATGTTTTAGGGCGCCTTTAAACCAGAGCAGGTGCTCTTGGTATTTTAATGGGATTTCCACCTCCTCGAAAGGAGTGTACTCTTCCGGAGGTTCCTCTATTTTGTAAAAGTGGAATTCGTGTGTGACAGCATTTGCTGATGGAAAGTTTATCCATGAATAGAATACCTCTGTCTGCCGATATTCATGTGCCTCAATTACGAATACGACTATACCACCTCTCGATGTTAGTCCATCCTCTACAAGTTTAAGAGTTATAGTTTTTCTTATGTTGACCGGAATGAGTATAGCATTCGGGTCGGTCTGCAGGAGACTAGTGTCATCCTCTAGGAGTCGAGCTGCTATTCTAGCTGTCTCCCTCTCTTCTTCAGTTTCTGACATTTTTACTGACAGAAAGGTTTTTGTTGCAGATCAGGTTTCAAGGAAACAAAGATTAGGTGCACAATATTTTTGGAACACTGTATCCTTCAACGTTGACTAAACCAAAAACTATACATAGAAATCTCTTCCTACTAAGTTCCGGTGGATTTTTAACCTTTTACCCACTCCAGACATCTTTTGGAGTATTTATGGGAAAAGGGTCTGTGTGAAAAAGCACGACTGAGTTACTCTAACGTCTTGCGTTAGATTTTATCGCCTTACCAAACGTTGGGCGCCATGTAGTGTAGTTCCTATATTCCCAATAGGCTCTGCGCATTGGAATAATATATTCAGCAGTGTAGACGTAGGACTGAGGTTATCTAGGTCTCTACTGACTATATTAGACTTAGGTTTTGCCAGCTAGCTCAGAGGTCACTAGAAACTTTCTCGAATAAACGAGGAGGAGTTTAACCTCCCTGGATAGACAAGAAGGAATTAGCTTCTGACAACCATAAAACATGACAACTTTGCTCTCCCTGAATAAGAGTGTATCTCTAGAGTTGTGTGAAAACAAAAGACAGCTATTTCACTCAGTCAAATGTGCGTACTTAGTTTCACCAGAATGCAGAGAAAAGAAAGACGGCGTTTTCAATAAAAGGTGTTATTCATTGAGCAGTCTTCTTCCTCATACAAGAGAAATGAATTGCCACGATTGTAATGCTCATGGTAAAGTAAAGTGCGTACAGTAAAAGGAGGATTATAAAATAATACTGTAAAAGCATTGATATGGTTTCTTAGCCATATGATACTTTAAAATAGATAAAATATATACATACATATATATACATTGACTAATCGTACTCAACTGGTGCTTCTAAATACGCCTACCCCGGTGTACCTGACCTAAGCCTAATACGTGGGAAGGAGTAAGTAAGTTGCAGTTTAAGTTAGGTTTGTTTTGCCAAGAATCTGACTCAAGAATTCTCTGTAAGGGTTTAGTCAGTTCCGTACCTGGGTAATAGAAAGCAGGAGGTCTGGTATGTCTCTCTCAGGACTCGATATCCCAGCAACCCGCAAGGGTAGGCTGGAAACGCCGGAGCTGGATGTCTTGGCAGGAGAAAAGACAGCGTCTTTCTCAGCGCGTCAAGGAGGAGGGGCAGCGTCCGTGGGCTCTCGCATCAGCTGGGCTTTCGGAAGTAGATAGCTGCTCTGCTCCAGAGTTACCACTGTGTATTTGCTTAAGGCAACGTTGGTATATTTATACCTGAAAGGTGCCTGGGTTTGACGTAAGGTTGGACATAAGACGTCAATAAAGATGTCACTAAGAACTGGCCGTTCTTACAGTGCTTTACTGGAGTTCTAGGACGAAATCAAAACAAAGGCAAGGGGGATTTCCCGGGTTGCTGGAGGCTTGGTTTTGTTTAGAGAACTCGGTGTGCTTACTAGGGGGCCGGAGAAGTAGCCTTGCTTAATGTGACAGCATGTGCTATGGATATGATTATTATGCCGTTGTATGGATATTATTGATTATAACTGGACAAGGGCATAAAATAGGAATATCGATTCAGGTTTCCTAGATATCACACTACAGCTCAATGTTAAAATCATAGATTTATTACTGGCAGTTGCGTTTCAGCAAATTACAGCTAACTGGAAAGATTTTTCAAAGATTTCTTTTAGAGCGTGGTGGTACAGTGTTTGCCATAACCACAGATTAGACACTTCCTTTGTATATCCTACACACATGACAGCGAAACGCCTGGATTTATGGTTACCTGTTACGATGTATCTTGATGTTTGTGCTAAACGTTCTTTTCGGCTGCAGCCTACTCAACAGGAAGTATCAAAACCTCCTTGAGACCCCTAAACGTTCCTCATATCTTCATTATTTTATTGTTTTTTCATGATTGCGTTATATCATTTTACCTGCTTTACTTTTAAGTCCTATTCATACATTATTATTGTAGTAATTTCTTGATTGATTTTTTTCTGTACGAAATGTATTAATGTTTTGTATCCTGTATTGACACCCTTATTTCTTTCAATAAAACTTCTTTAAACTTAAAAACAGTTGATTCACTGCGCGTTCTTTGGTGTTACTGATGACAGCAAAACCATTCCCCAACAATTTAGGAATTTCACAGGATAATCCTAGGGGCTAGCCTTCCCAACCGATGGGGACTGCGGATGCAGACCTGCCAGACACTGCACAGATCAGCAGGGTTAACAGTCTTCAAATTCCGCCTCCTCTGCTGTAGTTGCATCCAAGATGCATACGTTTATGGCTCAGGGCAGGCTGGTTAGACGCAGGATTGAACATTTCCTGCCTGCCTCGAAATGTAGCAGGTCAGAGAAATGGGTCTTTAAGATTGTTCAAAGGGGCTAAACCCTACCCATCATTATCTCTCCACCCTATCTTCCTCCCATGCCAGAACAAATTTCGGAGGGGCACTTAACCATTGTGATGCAAGAGGTATATCTTTTTTGCTTTTCAAAAGTGCCAGATTCAGAGAAAGGTGAGATATGTTATACACGCTATTTTCTCTTATGAAAAAGGATGGGGGCCTCTGGCCTATCATGGATGTTCGCCTGCTAAATTCCATTCTGAGGTAGAACAAATTCAAAATGCTCAAGCTGATTTAGATTCTATCCCAACTGGAGACTGAATGATGTTCCTGTACTTGCAGGAGGTGTATTTCCATATACCCATGTTGCAATCCCTCAGGGATTACCTGAAGTGCAAGGAGGGTCAGTAGCACTTTCAATTTGCCATGCCTCCCTTTGGCTTTAACTCGGCTCCTCTGGTGTACATGAAAGTGATGGCGTTGATCCCAGCTCATCTTTGGAGGTTGTGAGTACATGTATTCCCATACCTTAATGACTGGCTAATGAAGGTGGGCCATCACAGTCAGTCGTGGACCAATTCCAGACAATGATCAAACTCTTGATATTTTTAAGCTTTATCATCAATGAACCGAAGTCCCACTAGAGCCGCTCGCACACAGTGGAGTTCAAGGCCTTTCCTCCACCATAGGTAGACAGGACATTCAGAGGACGATCCTAATATTTCGGGATCAGGCATGGATCTCAGTGAGGATGACTCTGAGGCTTAGCAGCCTCAAGCACTCTCCTTGTCCACATTGCTGGGTGGTACATGTGATCCTTGCAATGGAACCTCAAATCCCAGTGAGCTCAACATTAGGGCTGCCTTTCTGACTCATTTCCGGTCTACGGGGAAGATGGCTCATGGTCCCTAATGGTAGCTGTCAGCTACCCATTTGAACCACATCATGCCACTCTTCCTCTGGATGGACCTGGTGTCCAATTTAAGCTAAACAAATCTTAACATGGAAGACTCAGAGTACACTATAATGTACAATGTGGAACAAATGTCTGATACTCGAGATGTAAGAGAACCTCTGTGTATATTATGCACACTAAATGCCAATAAAATTCGTATAAAAAATCGTGCTGCTCTTCCTTTCCCACACAGAGTTTACAGTTGTGACAGATGCATAGTTGCTGGTTTGGGAGGTCAGCTAGAGTAAGTGGGGATCAAGGGCGATGGTCCATAGAGGGGCTGTCCGCATATTACATTGCCAGAGCTTTGGGTGATTTGGTTGGCACTCAAACCCTTTTTTGCTTTCCATCTACAATACTACCATGTAGTAGTGCAACAAACAAGGAGAAGTGGGGTCCTAGGGCCTATGCCAGGAGGCCCTGAGCCTATGGAGGTTGCTGGAGCAACAGAACATCTTCGTGATTACCACCCACCTAGCAGAGTCCCTGAATGCCAGATTGGACAAACTGAGCAGGTGTCATCTGGCAGATCTCAAATGATGTCTCCAGCCCTGGACGATGCAGGGCATCTTCAAACACTGGAGGGAGCCCTGGCTAAATCTGTTCACGAGCATCGAAAAGGCAGTGTCAGGAATTTTGCTGCTGGAATTTGCTCCAAAGCACTCTTTAGGAGACACATTCCTGCTGGAATGGAGCAAATTACTCCTTTATGCCTTCCATATCACAAATCTCCTGTCTTGGGTTCTGAAGATCAGGCTCAACTCATCTTGTTCACCATGGGCAGGAGAGTGCCTGAGCATTTGCCATCCCAGGAGGCTTCCACTTAGGGAGGCCTCCTGTCTCTGCAGCAGGGCAGAGTTCACATCTTACACCTCCAAGCATGGAGATTGAAAGACGGCTGTTAAATGCATATGAATAACCAACAGAGTTGGTGGATGTTGTAGTTGCTGCCAGACACCCTTCTAGAAAGTCCACCTATGTGGGACCAAATTTGTTGCGTGGTAAGGTGCCCAAGTCGCTGATCAGTGTTGTCAGTAAAACTGCCCTACATTACCTTCTTCCCAGACAAGTTGTTGTTGAGGACCCAATAGGCTGTTCTCCATAAGGTTATGATGCCCTTCCATGTTGGCTAATAAATCATCTTGCTGGCTTTCTTCTTTTCTCCTCATCCATTGAAAGAGAAGCAGAAGCTCCATCACCTTGATCCATCTGTCAAAAGATCATCAGGTAGACAGTCATCTCTTTGTCAGCTTTTCAGATAGGAGGGTAGAGCGGTGCAAAAGTGGACCCTGTCAAGGCGGATAGTTCCCTGCATTAAGATCTGCTTTATACTGGTGAAAAACACAGCTTAAGAGCCAATTCCACCAGGGACAAGTGGCTGTTTCGGATATTTGCCAGGCAGTATATAGTTCACAAAGCACTAGTTACTGGACAGCCAACTCGGACAAGAAGGTCATTTTGTTCCCTCAGTCTTGCAGGACATTTTGGTTTGAGCCTATTCCCCAGACACTCCACCTTTGGCAGGTACTGTTTTAATATCCATTCTAAAGATGATAAGTCTGCAGTTAGAAGTATCCCATAGAAAAACATGATACTCACCTTCAGTAAAGCTCTTTCTGGTGGATACCTTGTCTAATTGCAGGTTCTTCACTACTCATCCACAACCCCGTTCTGTTTAGTGGACTCTTTAACATTTGAAATATCTCAAATTCGAGACTAGCACACTGTTGGCAACAGTTTTTCTATGCTCTGCATCTGAGAGTGTGGAAATAGAAATAGTCGAAAAACTGACTTTAGCATACAGGGATGGTGCGGCTTGGCTCCATTACCGCCTTTATGGTATAAAGCCTATCTGAAAACCCTACAATACCATGTGCTAGCAAGCGGAAGTAGTGCTGTTGAAATTCTCCAACTTAAGTCTGGTGCCTAGGGACATTCTAAAGGTTAGGAATCTGTGGTTAGACAGTTTCCACCAGAAAAACCATTACAGAAGGTAAGTGACTTTTCTTTATAGCATCAATTGTGAAGAAACAATGACAGCTGTCCTTTCAAGTTTTAGAAGAGAAGAGGAAATAGTGCTCACGCTGGCTGGGCCTGAAGTCTCACCCGCTTCTTGTTTGCAGCCTGCTCTTACGGAAGGAAACAAGTCTGTTTTGTCTGGGAGTCTTGAAAGCCCATTTGACCAAATAAGTGCCCTCCCCCCTCACCTGGCCATGCTAAAACCTTCAGACTAAACATGTTTTGATGGACGCCTATTCCTTGTCTAATGAGGGGAAGGTAGACAAAAACCTCCCCAGCTCCTTAAAAAACAGCTCCTCAAAGAGGCAGGCTTGAATCAGAGGTCCTGCTTTAGAGGTATTGAGGTCCCCCAACTTCAAATAGTGAGGAGCGATCACGATCGTTCAGATATACTGCAATTTTAGTTTCCTCCAAAACAGAAGGCTTATTGCATCCAGACAGACCTAATTTCCAGTGAGATGAGTTAGTCAGGAAATTTGATCCCCTTGTAATATAAATAATTGTAGTGAGGCAGCCCACAACAGTCAGTCATTTATTATGGCATGCTTTCCAAGAATGAACAATACCCTTCTTTGGGTCTTTAACAAATTTTGCAAAACCAGTGGTCATATTGAGTGGGGGTAACATTCAGCAGCAGACAAAGGACATGAGCAGTTCCTATATTTCTTCTGTAGAGGTTTGTGCAACCGAATGCACACATATGGGGCCACTTTCTCATCTGGCACCCAGTGAAAGGACATGGGGTGGAAAAAATCCTCTAGTTCAAACATGGCCACTATGTTTGATTTTCCCTTTTTATCCAGACTTTTGCTGTGCTTCTGGCAAAGGGAGAGCACCATGACTGGTAGATCCTCATCTAGATTATCAGAATCTATGGATTCCCACCAGAAAGGGGTCTGAAGCTGGAGTCATAATCATATGCACAGCAAAAGAATCTTTAGCCTCTCAGCCACAGGGTACAATGCGCAGAATATACGTTTTTTCAAGTAAGGTGTTCTTTAGTTCAAAAGTGGTAAAGAGTTCTGAGGAGGATCTCTTCTTCATTTAGGCTTGACACGTGTTGCAGTGCCATCACCCCTGTGATTTAAAGGTCACAGAGGGCAAACGTTTTCTTCCATCGGGGGAGAGGTTCACATTGGTAGGGAGCCCACTGCAGCAGTTCAGAGACCAACATCTGGACAAGAAACATAGGGGCTCTCAGAAGTTCCTGTCCCGCCTGCTTAACATTTGCTCCTCCTCTATTATCTACTCTCCTTGTATACCCGGTCCTAACATACAGAGCTATAATGAGTATTCTAGAAGCCACGGTATGGGCCCGTGCAGGCTTAAAAAACAAGACTGCAAACAGAGTGATGTACGGTTGCAAATTTTAAAAAGCATAACATCAAGCTGAAAATGGCAAAAGAATGGCCCACCCACTGGGAGGCTGTAAAGATACTGTTTGGCAAACCACAAGTTCCAGCATGCATTTAAAAACTCCACATGGATGTCCATTAGGGGGCAAGGACTATAAATTCATTCAGTTGTATAAAGGTCAACACCAGAGTTCGAGGATTGCCAAGGCATCACCTGTGATCAAGGGCAAAACGATTCAGGACTGGCAAAATTGTTCAAGGAATGAAGGAAGATACTGCCAAATTGCAAGTGCTGCTCTTTGTTCCTTGTGGATATATATATATATATATATATATATATATATATATATATATATATATATATATATATATATTACCTACTGGCGGTCGCCAGTAGGTATATATAGTTAGGATCGATTTCCATAGGGAAATCGCAACATTCTATTTGGAATAACTTTGGCGCCGGTTGAGCAATCAGGCCGAGTTTTTCAGCAACTTTGCCTCGCGGCTCTCCGCTCCTTCCCTGAAAGTTTGGGGGGGATTTGTCAAGCGGGGGCTGAGATAAAAGGGGGGTCCCAAAACGTGTTTTCCCCATGTTAATTTCCATAGGGCAGTCTGTCGCAGTTTTAGCTCGAACGGCTGAATGGATTTTCACCAAACTTGGCAAAATTGTAGGGACTGGTAGCCCGATGTGCCTTTGCTATGTCTCAAGATATGTGCTCCAGTGGATTTTGAGTAATTTAGGTTTAAAAAAATTTATATATCTGTAAGCGCGCCCCGGTACGCGTACCGGGGAGCGCTCCGGGCGCGCCACGCGACTTGCGCACGGCAAGCTGATTGGTTCTCGGGTGTCTGTAAACATTCGAAACAGTCAGCAGCGGCCGCCATCTTGTGTCTCGGTAAGATTGAGATACAAGAGGTGGCAAAAATCAAAGGGGGAAATGAGCAAAAGGGGGCAGGGTACACCCCCCCTGACCCCCTAGGTTTGATGTGGGGGCCATAAAAGGGTCCCGTGGGACAACATTTTTAAAAAAAAAATTCGATTTTCGCGGGGGGAGCGCCCGGTACGCGCACCGGGGAGCGTACCAGGGAGCGTACTTAGGTGAAAAATAGTGAAAATAATAGTGTAAAATAATCATTTTGAGTGATTACAGGTAGGGTAGCTCTGAAAAGAGCTTTTGGGTTCTGTGGCTGTTTTAGGTACCTACAAGTGTGTCCCACACACACCCACATGCACACAACCCCACACCCACACACCCACACACTCCCCACACACACTTCACACATGCACACTTCCACCCACAGTCAAACACCCCACACCCCCACATCGACACCTTACACATCCACAGCTACACCCACATCCCACACACCCACACTCAAACACACACCTCACCCCCCTTCCACCACACACACACACATGCACATACACACAAATATCTCACAGACACACCCCACACATCCCACACACACATCTCCCCCCCAACACACACAGAGACAACTCACAGACACATCCACACATCTCATACATACATACACATCCTAAACACATACCTCCCACACCCACACACACCCCACACACACCTCACACACCCACACTCTCACCTACACTCAAACACCCCACACACCCACACCCACACACACACCTTACATACCAATATCCCCACCCACATCCATATACCCCACACACCTATACACCTCATCCCCCCTAGACACACAGACACACACATACACACCTCACAGACACCCCCCGCACATCCCCCACACACACCTCCCCCACCCCCACACATGGGGAAAACTCAGTGAAACACTAAAATAATAATTTAAAGTGCTTAGAGGTAGGGTATCTCTGAATAGAGTTGTTGTGTTGTGTGGGTGATTTAAGTACCAACATGTAGGTACCAATGCAGAGTCTTAAATTCAATGTACACCGTTTACTCTGTAGATAATTTGCATGTTGTTATAGAAGTTATTGTGGTATATGGAATCCATACCATAGTCTGTCAGGAAAGCAGAAACAGATCCTTTAAGTACTCCCTGAGAAGACATACGGGATCATGGGTAGTCTACCCTGCTCCCTTATGATGTTTTAAAATTGCACAGTATATTGTAAGTTTCACTTTATACTATAATCTAAACATAATTATTTTGGTAGTACTTCATGAATTAGATATAAAAATGAATAATGTCTCAAACAATTTTTAATTATTAAATAAAAATGTATTGGTCAGAATTTTCATAGTTCAATAAAACTTCCAGCATTACATCATCTGGAATCTCTTCAAACATGCATGTTTCTATGTCTTGTAAACATTCAATAAATTGTTCATCCAAAGACTGATCCATAAAATCCTCATCCAAAAAATCTTCATTTAGAATCTCCTCAGATGTAATCTCGAAGGAAATATTGATATTTTCTTGCTTCCCTTCCATTTTTTTGCTGTAAATTGCATAAAAAATAACTATATCAGTAGATTTTGGGCAGTGTTGTGTTTAAGTTCAGACAGGTAGTTCTGTTTTTTTAACAGTTAAGTTAACTTTGGGTAGTGTATGGTAACAGGCAGGAAGTAGAAATAAAAAAAGTGCTTGTGAAGAAGCGTAAGTAAATTCATATTTATAGCAGAGAAGCCTAAGTCAATCAATAAATATAACAGAGGAGCCTATCTCTATCTACAACTATAGCAGAGGGACAGTAAATAATTATCAGAAAACGTTTTTACGAATTAACTTAAAGTGCCCCTTACAAATTATCAACTTACTTTAGAGAGAGGTGGAAATGAAAAAATGCGAAAATCCTTTCAAGATGTACCTCAGGTAGTTGTAGTCAAAATGGCCGTGTTTCCCTCTCATTTTTCATTTATATTCATGTACATAACCAATCAAATGTCATGAAAAGAAATAGAAAATGAAAGTAACATTTTAATTGGTTGTCAATTCTAACACTTCAGATGTGTTTTTGTTATGTAATTTAACTCAGGATATTTAGACAGGGCTACAGGCCAAATGGCTGAATGGAATTCCACCAAATTTGGGAAAATGGTAGGGACTGGTATGTAGTATTGCCTATTCTATATTTGGTGAATTTTTCTACAGAGGTTTTTATGTAAATTAACTTTTAAAAAATGTTGGGAGCGCTCACCGGTGCGCGCCCCGGTACGCGTACCGGCAGCGCTACGGGAGTCCTCCATTTTGTGTTTCGGTAGATTTCAGACAGAAAATGGAGGACAAACAACGTTGGGAATGGGTATAAGGGGGCATCGTAGGCACTGCTTGACCCTCTAGGTTTTCTGAGGGGGTCTTAGGAGGCCGAAATAGGCAAACAAGAAAAAAAAAGGTTTTATTTTCCGCGGGGGGAGCGCCCGGTACGCGCACCGGGAAGCGTACCGGGGAGCGTACTATAGTGAAAAATAGTGAAAAAAGTTAGAAAAAGATAATCATTTGGAGTGATCAGAGATAGGGTAGCCCTGAAAAGGGCTTTTGGGTTCTGTGGCTGATTTAGGTACCTACAAGTAGGTACCAATGCACAGTCTTAAATTCAGGAGGAATATTCTATTCCCTTCATCTGAGAAGTGCACACCATCTTCTCTGTAAATATCTTGCATGTTGTAACGCAAGTTGTTGTTGTATATTGAACCCATTCCATAGTCTCTCATGTAAGCAGAAACAAATTTATTCACATGTTTCCGTGCTTTTTCAAATTGTGGACAAAATTGGTTGGACCACTTCCATTTCTGCCTTTGGCATATATTGGAATATACCAAGGCAGTTTGTGGAAAAAGTGCCATCAATTGCTCAAAGGTGTCCTTTAAAAGCATTTCCAGACCTACCCCAGTCAAAGTTCCCAAGTCATTTCCTCCACAGTGCACAATTAACAGGTCAGGGTGTGGCAAATGCAAAAAGGTTTTCACCAATGGAATCAATTGGTGACATTTTAATCCTCTGTGGCCAATCCATTTTATGTTCACGTTTGATAAATCAAGGTTGTGTAAATTTCTGGTACTAGCATACCTTTGAGCCCAGTGGATATAGCTATGTCCAATAATCCAGACAGAATACATGGTCAGAGGAGATTCTGGTGCAGTTAGATGAAGTGTGGAAAAGAAATGGCAGTTGGAATAATAGGAGTTTGCAAAAAAAAAACCTGTGGAGTTTCAGTGCTCTTGAATCACAAGCAATGATTGGTAGAATGAGATAGGTGAAAACTGAAAGTTAGGGTGCATGGTTGTGTTCTGTGTAAGAAGTAATTTGAATGGATGGTTAAAAAAAAGTTATTTAAAGAAACCTTACACCAGATAAGCTGGTGTATTTGCAGGTCAAACATCCTTGCAGAGGTGATTTGCAACATTGTAGAATAAACTTTTAACCCTGGCAGCTCAGTGAGGAGGGAGTTGCTATGGTAACAGGTAGAAAGGGCTGAGGGGGGGAAGGGTGTTGGTTTGACTATAGAGAGGGAAGAGTTTTAATTGGTTAACAAAAAGGGATATCTGTGTAGAATTAGAGGTTTTCTGTGCCTTTATGGTTTGCAGTGCTTGGAGAACATACCTTTTGCTCTGCTAAAGAAATATTGGTGTGTGTATCTGACACTGTTGTGAATGTCCTAAAGCATTTGTAAAGGTGAGTTATGATTCATTTAATATACATAGAGACTTGTATACTCCATGGAGAAGATTTGGAAGACAATTGTGGTCTTTACATGTTGCTTTGTGTCATGCTTTTTGATATTGCTTGGTAAAAAGTTTTTACTGCATAGAGTAATTGTATTTTGTAAAATTGTGAATTTTTAGTCGTGACATGGAATGCTTCTACGTAGGACTTGTGCTGTGTTTTGTAAATGTGATGTAAAAAACGATTTTGGGGGGAAAAAATAGTTTTTACATTTTTTAAAAGGAATAAAAAATGTGTGCATGTTTAATAGAAATACATTTGACTCTTTACAATGATGTTACCTGTGTTAACTCAGTGTAGGAAACATATTGAGTTTGTTTGCATAGAGGAATTGTAATTTGTAAAATTGTGAAGCTTCATGTGAAAGCTTTTGCCTTAGTCTTATCCCTGCTGTGAGGCAGATGGTTGTACATAGGATCTGTGCTGTGTTTCCTAAATGTG
The DNA here is from genome assembly GCF_964261635.1 of Lissotriton helveticus. Taxonomy (NCBI): domain Eukaryota; kingdom Metazoa; phylum Chordata; class Amphibia; order Caudata; family Salamandridae; genus Lissotriton; species Lissotriton helveticus. The sequence continues at coordinate 490,615,637 of NC_136067.1, read as the reverse complement.
ATGTTAAAAACGATTTTGGGGAAATGAATGCTTTTTACATATTTGAGTATATTGTGGCACAGAGGTTTAAAAAGTGACGCATCTAATTACATGTGTCTCTTTTTAAATATGGTGCAAAAAGGTACATGTTTGGGCTTTCTTGGGGAGCGTAGGTGGTGAGGCTTGTCTCTAAGAGTGCAGTGGACTAGGCTTCATGAAGCCTATCCCTGACTGCACTGTTAGACACAGGTGTGAATTTGACTCTTTACAATGATGTTACATGTGTTAACTCAGTGTAGGAAGCATATTGAGTTTGTTTGCATAGAGGAATTGTATTTTGTAAAATTGTGAAGCTTCATGTGAAAGCTTTTGCCTTAGTCTTATCCCTGCTGTGAGGCAGATGGTTGTACATAGGATCTGTGCTGTGTTTCCTAAATGTGATTTCAAAATCGATTTTGAGGAAATGAATGTTTTTTACATATTTGAGTATATTGTGACGCAGAGGTTTAAAACGTGACGCATCTAATTACATGTGTCTCTTTTTAAATATGGTGCAAAAAAGTACATGTTTGGGCTTTCCTGGGCAGCATAGGTGGTGAGGCTTGTGTCTAAGAGTGCAGTGGACTAGACTTCATGAAGCCTATCCCTGACTGCACTGTTAGACACAGGTGTGAATTTGACTCTTTACAATGATGTTACATGTGTTAACTCAGTGTAGGAAGCATATTGAGTTTGTTTGCATAGAGGAATTGTAATTTGTAAAATTGTGGAGCTTCATGTGAAAGCTTTTGCCTTAGTCTTATCCCTGCTGTGAGGCAGATGGTTGTACATAGGATCTGTGCTGTGTTTCCTAAATGTGATGTCAAAAACGATTTTGGGGAAATGAATGTTTTTTACATATTTGAGTATATTGTGGCGCAGAGGTTTAAGACGTGACGCATCTAATTACATGTCTCACTTTTTAAATATGGTGCAAAAAGGTACATGTTTGGGCTTTCCTGGGGTGCGTAGGTAGTGAGGCTTGTGTCTAAAAGTGCAGTGGACTAGGCTTCAAGAAGCATAAAAATAGTTTTTAAATTTTTTAAAAGGAATAAAGAATGTGTGCATGTTTAATAGAAATACATTTGACTCTTTTTAAATGATGTTAGCTGTGTTATCTCAGTGTAGGAAGCATATTGAGTTTGTTTGCATAGAGGAATTGTATTTTGTAAAATTGTGAAGCTTCATGTGCAAGATTTTGCCTCAGTCTTATCCCTGCTGTGAGGCAGATGGTTGTAAATATGATCTGTGCTGTGTTTCCTAAATGTGATGTCAAAAACGATTTTGGGGAAAATAAATGGATTTTACATTTTTGAGTATAATGTGGCGCAAAGGTTTAAAAAATTACGCATACATGCGTCACTTTTTAAATATGGGGGAAAAAGGTACATGTTTGGGCTTTCCTGGGGAGCCTAGGTGGTGAGGATTGTATCTAAGTGTGCAGTGGACTAGGCTTCATGCAGCATATCCCTGTGTGCATTCTTAGACACAGGTGTCAATTTGACTCTTTACAATGATGTTAGCTGTGTTTTAAAACAGCGTAGGAAGCTTATTGAGTTTGTTTGCATAGAGGAATTGTATTTTGTAAAATTGTGAAGCTCCATGAGAAATTGTTTGCCTCACTCTTATTCCTGTTGTGACGCAGGTGCAAGATTTTGCCTCAGTCTTATCCCTGCTGTGAGGCAGATGATTGTAAATAGGATCTGTGCTGTGTTTCCTAAATGTAATGTCAAAAACGATTTTGGGGAAAATAAATGGTTTTTACATTTTTGAATATAATGTGGCACAGAGATTTAAAAAGTGACGCATCTACCTACATGTGTCATTTTTTTTTAAATATGGGGCAAAAAAGGTACTTGTTTGGGCTTTCCTGGGGAGCATAGGTGTTGAGGCTTGTGTCTAAGAGTGCAGTGGATTAGGCTTTATGAAGCCTATCTCTGCTGCATTCTTAGACACAGGTGTTTTGAGGCAAAATCTTGCACTTGTCTCACAACAGGAATAAGAGTGAGGCAAACGCTTTCTCATGGAGCTTCACAATTTTACAAAATACAATTCCTCTATGTAAACAAACTCAATATGCTTCCTACACTGATTTAAAACACAGGTAACATCATTGTAAAGAGTCAAATTGACACCTGTCTCTAAGAATGCAGACAGGGATATGCTTCATGAAGCCTAGTCCACTGCACACTTAGATACAATCCTCACCACCTAGGCTCACCAGGAAAGCCCAAACAAGTACCTTTTTGCTCCATATTTAAAAATTGATGCATGTAGGTAGATGCGTCACTTTTTAAACCTCTGCGCCACATTATAATCAAAAATTTAAAAAACAATCATTTTCTCCAAAATCGTTTTTGACATCACATTTAGGAAACACAGCACAGATCCTATTTACAATCATCTGCCTCACAGCAGGGATAAGACTGAGGCAAAATCTTGCACGTGCCTCACAACAGGAATAAGACTGAGGCAAACACTTTCTCATGGAGCTTCACAATTTTATAAAATACAATTTTATATAACTATATAACTCAATATTTTCTTGGGAAGCATAGGTGGTGAAGCCTGTTTATAAGAGTGCAGTGGAGTTAGACATAGGTCTGATCTTCTTTGTAGTTGTGGACAGAGCTGTCTTCCACTATATTTTTCAATACAGTCCTCACCTTTTGTGCACCACTGGAGAATCCTCACCTGATCTGAAACCCTGTATTGATCGTTTGCTTTTTGTCATTGCTTTGTTGTTTGGTAATAGTGGTCTATAATGTGCTACTGTTTTTCTTTAACACAGATTGAAATCGTTATTTGAAGAAAAAGCAAAGATGCCCACAAAGGAAAGGACAAAGAAACAACGTAACCGGGAAAAATAAAAAACAGCAACGGAATTACAGCATTCTTCCACAACAGATACTTCAAAAAACAGGAACAAAGCTCCTGGTAAGACAACTAAGTCTTTTTTACGCAACATATGTACATCCAGAAAAAATAATGGACACCATGTAGAAAAAGAAAATGAGAGAGTAAAATTGAAAAGGAAGGAGAGAACTTCAAAGAATCCTAAAACTGGAGCAGGAGAGAATAATATGTATAGGAATAGAAGGCAGAATCAGTTTAGAGACATTCGTAGACGAATGTTTCGCAATAGGGTGGTTTTAAATTTGTTAAAAAACATTAGGAAAGGTAAACAGAGAGCTGCTTTTTATAAGAAAAAGAAAAGTGTAGAGAAGATTGTTGATCAGGCTTTTGAAGTTAAGAAAAAAATTTTTATTTTAATAATCAATAGAATTAGGACACTTAACAAGACAATTGATGTTTTCAAATCAAACAGTAGATGGAAAAGAGTAATTAATTGGACTAATTTTTGTAAAGTTTTTTCTGGAGAATGGATGCACAGTTCAAGTTGTGAGCCATTTTTTAATGAGGAGAGTTACTTCCAGGAGAATGATTTAGTGCATGCAGTTGACACCAGTGGTCGAGCGTATGAAGTGAAAGACGGTTGTCCGATTGAAAAAGAGAAACTTGTGCCTAGAGAACCAGAAGAGGTGTTATCTGATGGAGTTTTAGGGAGACGTACTAAGGGTCCAGTGTACACTTGGAAGTGTAGTAGTATTTGTAGTGTGCGACAGGAATCATTGATTTGTTTTGTAATTTCTTACGTACATATAGTAAGAAAAGTCTAAAGCAGAAAATGAAGTTTTTGCAAGACTTAGATCCTTGCAGAGTGAGAGGAATCACAGGTTTGCAAGGCCATTCACTGGCTTGTCTTTCTAGAAAAGTCTGTCAGAGTGTTTTTCATCATTTTAGGATGTTAGCAGTGCATCATACCAAAATGAGGAAATTAGTGAGAATGTTGTATTATGCAAAAAGTCCAGCACTTAAGCTTAAACAATTAAACAGTGCTCTTTTGCATGGAACAGAATTAGATGTGAAGAAGATTTGTGAAGAAATTGAGATTTGTTATTTTCGTGAGCAAGAGGACAGTGTAGAAATTGAGACAGCAATTCAAGGTAATGTGGAAGACAATGTACAGATTTTAAATACAGAAAAGTTTGAGAACGAAATTACCAGGTTTAAGGTGAAATCAAGTGAAAGGCCGAATTTTACTTGTGTGTGTTGTTGACGGACTCATTATAAGATTCAGACTAGGTTAGTTGATTTATATGCAAAAAGTGAAAAGATGGATAATTATGAGTGGAAAGATTTAGCAACTTATTTGTGGGTGGAGAATTCTTTTGATTTGAGTTCTGATCAGCGTATTTGTAAATATTGTTATGACAAATTAAATCAAAACAGAATGCCTGCTAGAGCTGTTCATAATAATCTGGAGTTGATAGACATTCCCCGTGAATTGATAGATTTAAATACATATGAGTCTATTTTGATTCAATGTGTCCATCCTTTTCAGGCAATTGTTCGCATGGAGCCTAAGATAGGGAAATTGCCTCCTACAGATTTGCAGAGAGGATTAAAGGGAAAAGTTGTTTATTTGCCCCTAGATTTGAATAAAAATATTGATACAATTGGTATAGAAAAAGTAGAAGAGGAACCTTTAGTCATTCTAGTTAATGGGGTTCCAACAAAGAGTAAAAAAATCTGGCAAGATTTAGTGGATGTTAGGAAAGTCAAAAAGGCAACGTTGTATTTAGTCAAAAACAATGAGTATTACAAAGATGTATGTGTTGCAGTAGAGGAAACAGCTACAGATGAAGACAGTGATTGTTCAGGCGGCCAAATTGAAAAAGTTGATGTGTCTAGAAGTGAAGAAATATATGAACATTATACTGTTCATCCTTTACATTCCAAAGAAGTAATGGGGAATGCAATTGACTTGTTTCAAATGAAAACAGCAAAAGGAAGTCCCATTAGTGTATGGGAAGAAAGTTTGGAAGCTCGTTCTTTTCCACAGCTATTTCCAACAGGTCGAGGTGGACGATATGACGATCGACCACTTCAAATTCCTGCATCTGAATATCGAACTGTAAGATTATATGCTGAAGATGCAAGGTTTCGTCAATGCATTCCCTATTTGTTTCATCTACTGTATGAAAGTGACTTGTCTGGGCTTTCTTATGCAGTAAACCATATTCTGAAAAGTGGAGCACATCTACAAAATGTTTCGGCGAGGGACTTTATGGAGAAAGTGAATCTGCAAGATAATATTTTAGAATCTCATCTAATCAATCTCATGGCATGTCAGCGTGGTACAAATGAGTATTGGTACCGTCGCCATGGGGAATTGAAATGTATGCTAAGACACTTAGGAACTCCTACATGGTTCCTCACTCTTAGCTGTGCCGAGTATGCATGGGAGGACTTACTTCAATTTCTACGAGAGGCCAATGCTAATATACAAAATATAGAATTCAAAACACGTGGAGAACTGTGCTCTTTGGATCCAGTGAATGTATGCAGATATTTTAATCATAGATTTGAAGCTATGATGTCTTTTATTACCAACAAAAAAAATCCTCCCCTTGGAGAGGTTTTGGATTTCCTTTGGAGAAAGGAGTATCAAGCGAGAGGTGCTCCTCACATACATATGTTGTTGTGGATTAAAGATGCACCCAAAGTTGGAACAGATTCGGATGAGACAGTGATGAGTTTCATTGAAGAGTATTCAACATGTGCTGTTCCGAAAACTACGGAAGAAAACAGTTTAAGGCAACAAGTTTTACGCTTTCAATCCCATCGTTGTGGAAAGTACTGTCGTCGAAAATTCAGAAACAAGGACAAGTTCTACACAAAATGTCGTTTCAGCTTTCCACGACCAGTGATTTCTAAAGGAAGAGTAAATAATTTGATGTCTTCTCTGCGACATACTGTGACGAGGAAATCACAAAAAAATACATACAATTTAAAAAGAGACGAAGAGTCCAAGTACATCAACGACTACAACCCAGTGATTTTGTCCATGTGGAATGCTAACATGGATATTCAATTCGTTGCTGACAACTCTATTGCTGTGGCTCGATATGTGACGTCTTAAATCACAAAAAAAGAAAAGACAGAACTAAAGGAAATGTGGGAGGACATTTCACATGAAAAGAGTCTAAGCAAGAAATTATACAGTTACAGTCTGAAGATGTTGTCGCATCGAGAAATTGGAGCGTATGAATGTTCTGATCGATTGTCGTCAGCAAGTCTCTATGCCAAATCTAGAACCATCATTTGAGTGAGTCTAGGTCTTGCTGCAACACGAAATCGAGTTTTGAAATCTGTACAAGAGATAGAGTATTTGGCGGAGAAAGAACCAGAAAGTACAGATATTTTGAAGACAAACATGTTGGATACATACTATCCAAATAGAAGTCATCACCTTGAGAACGCTTGTCTCTATGAAGTTCTGCAGAGATATATTTATAAGAGGAACATCAGAGAAGATATCAATAATGGAATATATGGAGTCTTTGGATGCGAAGGATGTCTAGTGAAACAGAAAAAAGGTCATTTGATTAATCATCGCAAATTGAGTTGTGATAATCCAGATAAAAGAGAATTTTATTATTTGGCTCTTTTGCAACTGTTTAAACCATGGCGTGAAGAAGAGGAACTTCTTGGAGATTTTCTCTGTTATGAAGACTCCTTTAATGCAACGAAGGATACCATAGAATGTCCTATTTTTCCAAATTATCTGCAAATGTTGAATGAAGAAATAGAGCAAGAAGCCACAATTGCTGCAGAGATTGCGAGAGACAGTTCTCAAGGCAGTCAGAGTTCTGCTTCATTGAGTCAGGATCCACTAGGAGGACCAAGTATCCAAAATGAAGCTGCTACTGCTATGGATGAGGTGGAAAGAGCTATGGAACAAGGTCAAGATGATGAAGTTAACTTAGAAGATTTGGTGAAACAACTAAACCTTGAGCAGAAACAGATATATGACGAAGTCACAGAACAGATTGAACATGGATTCAGTCATGAGAAAAAAGAGTGCTCATGTACATCATTTAAGCCTGTCCAACTGTACGTGAGTGGAGAAGCGGGACCTGGAAAATGTTTTCTGATTAAAGCCATTGCAACTTATCTGCAGAAAAGGACTGAATCACCGCTGTCTTGTGTTGTTACTGCTCCAACTGGGCTGGCAGCACATAACATTAAAGGGATTACTTTACATCGTTTACTGATGCTGCCAGTGGAGCATGATAACAAATTGGAGTATCACAAGCTATCAGGAGATGCGTGTTCTGAAGTTTCGAGAGTCCTGAAGAAAATGAAACTTCTTATCATTGATGAAGTAAGCATGGTGTCAAATATCATGCTTGCTTTTGTGCATTTGAGAATGCAAGAAATTCTTAGAACAGACTATGATGTCTTATTTGGTGGAAAACATATTATTGTTTTTGGAGATCTTCTGCAGTTGACTCCAGTGAAAGGACAACCTGTGTTCAAAATGCTCACACATGAAGATACCAGGAAGTGCTTAGGGAGCATCGGAAACGTTAATATATGGTTAAACTTGCATATGCAGAACTGCTTCAAAATATGCGGCAGGCAAATGATGAAGATTATAAAAATATTCTACAAGATGTAAGGATCGGAAAAGTAAGTCAGCAAGGGAAAGAAGCTTTACATGCACGATTAATTTCAAATTTGTACCCAAATGAAAACATTCTTCCAGAGAACATATTTAAGAAAATTAACGAGAAGAAATCTGGCATATGTTTGTTGCCAACTCTGAAAGAATGTTCCATGTTCAACAACAAAATGTTACAGTTAGAAAATGAAGAGATAGTGAAACTGGAAGCTATTGATAAAATAGAGCATATGGGAGCAACAATTATTTTGTCTGAAAATTTTAAATCAAAATTGGATTCATTAGAGAAGACTATATCTAAAACTGCTAGTTTTGAAAAGACTCTGAATGTGTGTTTGAATTGTCGTGTCATTTTAAGAAGGAATTTAAATGTTGAAAGAGGTCTAGTAAATGGAGCAATGGGTTATGTTGTTGGTTTTCTGAATTACAAAAGTAGAGATGGAATTGAAATTTTAAAAATTAAATTTGATGACATTGATGAAATAGAACAAATTTTTCGTTGTTCAGCTAGATTTTTGCTCGTGAAAGACTTATATGTTCGCCGAAAACAGTTTCCTATTTGTTTGGCATATGCGGTGACAATTCATAAGTCTCAAGGTTTAAGTGTAGATAGCGCTTTGGTGAACATTGGAAGTTCTGTGTTTAAAGAGGGTATGGCATATGTGGCATTATCACGAGTCAGAACTTTAGCAGGATTGTACTTGATTGAGTGTGATGAAACAAAGATTTGTGCAGATTTAGATTTTGTAAAAGAATACAATAGGTTAAGAAGAGAGTATGCTCCACATTTGCCTCAATATCCTCTGATTGAAAAACGTGTGGTAGGCCGAAAAAGAAGAAATGAGAGTAATTGCAGTGAGGTATCAGCAAAAAGGCATAAAGTAGATAAAAGTGTAGTTGTAAAGAGAAACAAAAAGGATTCTGTTGAAGATGTTGTTGGATTTCAGTTTGAAAACAGTTCTGGTGTCAACTGCTATGCTAATGTAGTAGTTAATGTTGTTTTTTTCTTCAAAATTTACAAAGACAGATTGTTGAAAATCGGGAACAAACATTGTGCTGTTTATTGAATTCTGTGTTAGAGAAATGTAGTAGTGATAGAGCTAAAATAGAAAGTGTTTCAGAAATTAGAAATCTTCTAGATATATGTTCAGGTCAAAATCAATTTTCACAGAATATTCAGCAGGATTGTCAGGAATTTTTAATGTATATGTTTGATGTATTACAAGATGAAGGAGTAGATATAAAAAATCTATTTGGCCTTTCTTATCAATGGCAACATGACTGTGATAACTGTGCTTAATCAAGTACTACTAGAATAGACTCTGAAAGATTTATATATTTAACTTTACCAGACTGCAAATCAGTGTCTTTCAATAATCTAGTTAAAGCAGCGGATCACAATATGGTGTGTACCCAATGTAAGTCTGCAATGCTGTCCACATTATTTCTACAAAATTATGGTCACTATGTTATTTTAATGTTCCAACAATGTAGACCTGATGGAACTAAATTGACAACTTCTATTAAAAATGTTGTGGCTTCTCAGTTATCGATATCAGGAAGAACCTTTGCAACTGTAGCTATTATATTTTCATGACGGTCCTTCTACAACATCAGGGCATTACACATGCTATTTAAAAAGTTGTAAAGGTTGGACCCAATGTAACGACAATCATTTGACTTTCAAACAACCTTTGCCTTTTGGCTTTATAAATTCATATCTAGTGTTTTACAGCCAAAATTTAGGTAAAGGTAATTGGCCTATGAAGACGGGAGGAGTACTGATATATACTCATACATCTGACACTATTTGGCCAAATGGAAAGGTGCAGGAATGAGAAAAGAGTCATGACTGAAAAAAAGGAGTATATGAAAATATTGAAAATATTTCAGATGTTCTTGGAGTTTTTCTTCTAGAAAGTCGATGAAATGGATTTTTTACTGACCAGCAAAGTACTTTGCAACGAGAAAAGGACCTCCATGATATACTATTTGGCCTCAAGGAAAAGTAAGTCAATCAAAGATTAGCGTACATTTGTCAGTATGTAAGGTTTTTTTTAAAACACAATCTTTTAGATTGTGTTTTTTTTTCCCCCGCTGTCATATGATGACTAATTTGAACTCACTGCTTTAAGTGAAATTCAATATATTCTGAGAACAGCAAAAATAAACTATGTAACATGTTGTAGAAATTATTCTATACTTTGGATTGTGTAAATTAAATTGTATTCCCATTCTCTGACATCCACTCTCCCTCACTTATCTTTGTTTGCTTCTTACTTTTGACCTCTTATCTCTATTTTTCGTTCACTACTTCTCTGTGCTCAGTGCCTCACTCTACTTGTGTTATTTTCACTTGTGTTTATCTACCTTCTATCACTTCTTTTACAACAACTTCACTGCTCCTCTCTCGTCGTTCTTCATCCCATTTCTTTTACTCTGGTTCCGTTACTATCCATCATTTCCTTTCTTTCAATGTCCTTCTCTTTACTTTCATCACCAAATTATTTTTTCTCAGTAGCACTGTTTTAGTCGTGTTCTCCTCTCTTTCCTTTTTTTTGCTCACTTACTTTTTTTCTTTTCTCACTCATTGTACTCCACCTCACTCTGTTATTCTCTTAGTGTGTCTACCTTATAACTTCCTCAGTCCATTTCCATAAATTGTTGTATATTATTCTGTCTCCCTTCATCCTTTCACTCTATGACTGTTCTTCACTTACTCTCAGTTATCTTCTATTCCTCATTCTTCTAAATGCATCATTAATTAGACTGTTTTCTTTCTCAGTCATTATCTTTTTACTCACTTGTGTTTCCTGATTTAGTTTTGCTAACTCACATTGTTTTAGTATCTTTCTTACCTTCAGTTCATTTCTCTGTACTTCTCTCTCTTTTTCTTAGTGAATCTATATGCCTTACTCATTGTAATTTGCTCTCCTTCTATTTCTTTTTCCCTTTTTTTGTCCTTCTACCTTGGTTTATTTCTCTTTCTGTGTTCTTCACTCTCACTTTATTTCTAAATAGAGTGTTATGATGTTTTTAGCTCTTCATTTGTATCTTTTAATTTAAAATACATATTTTACTAATTATAACTTATATTTTTTTCTCTCTTTCACAGATACCAACTGTAGTAAAAAAAATTATAGTTACATTTATTATATGGTAAGTATGACTAAAAAAATGTAGTTTGTTATCACCCTTTGCTTTAAGGTCACTAACATTTTCTCAATCTACCTCACTCCTGTGTTTTTACTCTGCTTCTCTCACTTATTTTTATTCTCCATGTTTACTCCCCTTTCATTATTTACCCTCTCATATTCAACTTCTTTTGGTCCCTATTCTTTACTTCACTTACCCTCTGTTCCCTTCCTTTGCTTATTTACTCAATCTCTTTTTCTTAATTATTTACCTTACTCCTACACATATACCTCATTCCCCTCCCAACACATACACACACCTGTAACATACACCCCACACACACACCACACCTACACATCATACACACAAAAAAAACCTCCCACACACACTCCTCAAAAACACACACACATTCCATACACACACATACATCGAACACATATACACCCCACACTCATACACTTCTCACACATATTTCACACACCCTCATCTCTACCCACACCAAAACACTCCACACAACCACACCCACAGACACACCTTACACACCCACACTTTGACCTACACCCACTAACTCCCTGTAAGTCACACACACTGCATTACTTATCTTTTTTTGCTGTTGTACTCAAGCCCATTCAGGTACTGTTCCCTTTACTCTCTTTGTCCTCTCTCTTTGTCACTCACCATGTGTTATCCTAATTCAATATTTCTCCCTCTATCACCCCTCTTTACTTTTACTATGGGTAGCGCACCGGGGAGCGTAACAAGGGGAAAACAAAGAGAAACAGTAAAATAATATTTTAGAGTGATTTGAGGTAGGGTAGCTGTTGTGTTGTGTGGGTGATTTACTTACTGCACTCCTTCCACTCCTTTTCTCAGTACCTCTGTTCTCACAGTTCTTCATTCCCGTTCACTCAGTCCGTCTATCTTACTGTAATTGTCTCTGTCTCTTCACTCTTTCACTACTTGTTCATTATGCTTTCTTCCTGAAGTTCTGGCACACTACGTTATTTACATTTCTTTGCTGCTTCAATTATTCCCTTTCTGTTACTTCTTCTTTTAGTTTTTTTCTCTGTCAATCCACATGTTTTAACTTTATTCGATGTTATCCATCTTATTTCATCCCTCTTTAGTTATGCACACTACTTTTTTCTCTCTCTCCCTTACCAGTGTTATTTAAATCTGGTTCCGTTATTACCTTTTATTTGTACATCATTTTTTCTCTTTCCTTTTACTCTTTACAGCCACTCACATTCTTCATGTGCCTCTGCTTTAGTATTCTTCTTCTCTCTTTCTTTGTTTCACAGCCATATATTTTTTACATTTTCTCTCTTACACTTTGTTATATCTTTTACACTGTTTTACTATGTATTACACAGTACATCTGTGTTGCTCTCTCTTGCTGTCTGTCTCTTAACATTACTCTCTCTTTCTCTTTCTCTTATGCTCTCCTTCTCTTGGTTTTTTTTTTCTTTTTTTTTTAATTGCGCTAACGGGGCGCTCTCCGGTGCGCGTACCGGGAAGCGCACCCATAAGAAAAATGAAGTGAAGAGTGCTAAAAATGTTAGTAATTTTTTTAAAATGGGAGGTAGTTCTGAAAAGAACTTTTTTTTAAATGTTTTTGTTGTTTTATATTTTTTTTAATTTTTCTGAACATTTTTTTTTTGCATTTTTTGAACAATTTTATGGTTTTTTTTGGGTTTTTTGGGGGGAACAACGAAAAACAGGCATTAGAAAGGGCTCAACAGGAGCAAAAAAAAAATTATTTCTTGGGGCGTTTTGAGCACTTGTGGTTTTCAAATGCTCTGTTTATCAAATTGATACTCATATTTGCACATGAAAGTAGGTCACCACAATAAAGGCACACTATCTTCATGTGCACAAAATTCTGTTGGATATTTGGGACCGTCTCCTTCGCCTCTGGTCCAGATAGAGATACCTGTGCCGATGTACTGGCCACAGGAGTTGGTGGGTTATCTCGGAGGTGACGCATCTCTGCAACGCTGTAATTGAGTGGATGCCACCTCTGCATATGGCGGTGCATAGTATAGTTACCATAACTATACTTTTTATCTGTACCTCTAGACAAAACATCTTTACAAATGAGGCATGTCACATGTCGGGCATTGACCTTTTTTTGGCCTTGAGGGTATGAATAAAATTACACAAAACTACAGGGTGGAGAAGGGCCCGAGGGGAATTATTGTTATAGACCTATCAGCATCTTGTCCCCCAACTATACATACTAAATACAAGGAAGATGCCGCAGGTCTTTTGTGCAATCCAGACACAGTAGGGGAATCTAAAAAGTATTCCGCAGGAGAAGCTGGAGTGACAGGATAGACACAGGGATACAAAAGGTGAGAAAAGTACCCATCAGCCCACTCAATAGTGGAAGCTCGTCATTTGGGATTTCAAGTTTGAAAGGTTGGTGTCCGACGAGCACTGCCTCAAGTAGACATTGAGGCTAGCTTAGGCCCAATGGTTGAACCCTCAACCAGAGCAAATGACAGCATAAGGGGCCGAAAGGGCTTAGTTGCAGTGCTCAAAGAAATAAGAAAATTGTGAGAAAAAAGGAAAATGATCCATGTGATATAAAAATGCCTATCTTGACGTCAACAAGGAAACTTTATTGGGTGTGCCCGTCAAGATGGTATGATTAAAAACAGAGTGATAATAGCAAGAAAGATGGTTTGCTATTTACCATAGATGTTCTCTGGTCAACATGTTTCAGCCTTTAAAGGCTTTCGTCAGGACCTATGTATCACTACTGCAACACTTACTTCATATCTTGTGAAAAAAGAAATATAAGTATTTTCATGGGTGGTGTATCCCCTCCTGTTTAGGGAAGAAAAGAGAAAAAATGGAAAAGAAAACAGAGACATACAACAGCAACTTAAGTTCATTATAGTAACAGTTACGTGTATGTACATTATTACAATATTTATTGGTTAGCCACTTACCCAACTTTGTGGGATCAGGAACCTCACCTCACCTGGCGACAGCTCAGGCTAAAGGAGGCCACGCACTAGAAGAAATTCATTCAGAGTGGTGTTGTAGTTTATTTAAGTTCATCTTACAAATAGCTATCTTCCAGATTACATGCAAATGGTAGACCTTGGCAGTCATTGGTGAGAGATGTGTAGTGATTCACATGGTATAGATCAGATGCTACACCCAATGTACCCTACACCTGCTCAGGTGACATTAAATGTCTCTGTTTTCTTTTCCATTTTTTCTCTTTTCTTCCCTAAACAGGAGGGGATACACCACCCATGAAAATACTTATATTTCTTTTTTCACAAGATATGAAGTAAGTGTTGCAGTAGTGATACATAGGTCCTGACGAAAGCTTTTAAAGGCTGAAACATGTTGACCAGAGAACATCTATGGTAAATAGCAAACCATCTTTCTTGCTATTATCACTCTGTTTTTAATCATACCATCTTGACGGGCACACCCAATAAAGTTTCCTTGTTGACGTCAAGATAGGCATTTTTATATCACATTGCAGAAGCGGCCATGTGTTTTTGAAGCACCTAAATGATTAAGTCCCCGCCTCAGTGGGCGTATCCACAACATGTTGAATTCTTCTCCTTCTGGTGCTTTGTCACACTCCCCAGTGGGTTACATGCCGCTTTCACAAATATTCACCATATCATCCCAAGTGGGTTGCAGAGCCTTGTTCTCCAAGCACCAGCATCTTATCCCTTCAATAAACAGCTTCCAGTACCAACGCCGCAGAGCCGATTGACACCGCAGCAGGTCTGCAAAACAGCGGGGCTCCTTCCGCGATCCAGGCCGAACCGCTTTAACATCCAAACAACAAGGTGCCTGCTAAGGAAGAGCCCACTACTGGAAGATTTGTATCTGTATAATCTTTAATGAAGGTACTGCATGCTGTAAGATTGCTGCTCACGCTGTAATTGTCCTGCTTCCCCGACGCGTTTCGTGCACAACTGCACTTAATCATGGGCTGCGGGCTTTTGGTATTGCAGAAGCGGCCATGTGTTTTTGAAGCACCTAAATGATTAAGTCCCCGCCTCAGTGGGCGTATCCACAACATGTGGAATTCTGGTCCTTGTGGTGCTTTGTCACGCTCCCCAGTGGGTTACATGCCACTTTCACAAATATTCACCATATCATCCCAAGTGGGTTGCAGAGCCTCGTTCTCCAAGCACCAGCATCTTATCCCTTCAGCAGGCACCTTGTTGTTTGGATGTTAAAGCGGTTCGGCCTGGAACGAAACGCGTCGGGGAAGCAGGACAATTACAGCGTGAGCAGCAATCTTACAGCATGCAGTACCTTCATTAAAGATTATACAGATACAAATCTTCCAGTGGTGGGCTCTTCCTTAGCATGCACCTTGTTGTTTGGATGTTAAAGCGGTTCAGCCTGGATCGCGGAAGGAGCCCCGCTGTTTTGCAGACCTGCTGCGGTGTCAATCGGCTCTGCGGCGTTGGTACTTGAAGCTGTATATTGAAGGGATAAGATGCTGGTGCCTATAGAATGAGGCTCTGCAACCCACTTGGGATGATATGGTGAATATTTGTGAAAGCGGTATGTAACCCACTGGGGAGCGTGACAAAGCACCACAAGGAACAGAATTCCACATGTTGTGGATACGCCCACTGAGGCGGGGACTTAATCATTTAGGTGCTTCAAAAACACATGGCCGCTTCTGCAATACCAAAAGCCCGCAGCCCATGATTAAGTGCAGTTGTGCACGAAACGCGTCGGGGAAGCAGGACGATTACAGCGTGAGCAGCAATCTTACAGCATGCAGTACCTTTATTAAAGATTATACAGATACAAATCTTCCAGTAGTGGGCTCTTCCTTAGCAGGCACCTTGTTGTTTGGATATATATATATATATATATATATATATATATATATATATATATATATATATATATATATATCCGGCAAACATCCCTCCAAAAAGAAAAGATCAGAGGCCGACAGGGGGAAACAGTGCAGGAATCCTTTATTTCAGACCTCTCAGCAGCGGCAGATGCATTTCAGCACACTTGCCTTCTTCAGTGCCTTATGCTGTTAGGAAACACCCCCATAGTACTTGTCCTGTGTAAAATACCCGCTGGTCACTGTGTCCCCTCCCCCTGATGACATCATCACACCAATAGGAGTTCGTCTTAAGTTCACTGAACTCCAAATCCCAGCAGGCACTGTCCCGGCGCTGCAAGGCAGGTGGCGTGGGGAGTGGGGAAAACTGTAGGTAAGGGCCAGCTCCAGGTGAGTCGGGTTTTTCGAAGAATGCTGAAACGACGGGAGCCTCCCTGTGTCCCCCATAACCGCAGCAGCCAGTCCCTCCAGGAGCAGTCGAGTGTAAGGGCAGTCAAATCCGAGACTGTGTTTGCCCCCTCGAGATAAAATACCTCGCTCCACACCCGATGTCCTGTCGTTCTTGGCGGATATATATATATATATATATATATATATATATATATATATATATATATATATATATATATATATATATATATATATATATATATATATATATATATATTTTTTTTTTTTTTTTTTTTTCCACAAAGTTCCCAAAGCATTGAGAGAGAACACTACAGTGCTCCACCATCCGGCAATTAGATGCAGCTTGCTTCCTGCTCCAACTCTTTAACATATGCCAACGCGTTTCGCGGTCTTGCGCCGCTTCTTCCTGGGCTGCTGAAATCACACAAACAGGCAAGCATTATCTTCATTTTCATTCAATTTATTCATGCTTGGCCACAATGGGCGTGTGCTGTCAAGTCTTTAATAGTAATGCATGATGGGATATTGAGTTCCCGAATGCGAGCAAATTCAAGTTCAATGTGCTTTTCAATTTTTAAGCTTTGTAATAACCTTGAGTAGGTGTCGGGGCATAGATGCAAGTTTCATTAGCATTTCGAGCACTGTGCTTCCATGATCTCGATAAGTTCGATTTCAAAGCCTCAGTCAGCTGGCTGAGGTGTATCTCCAACTGACGATGGTTCCTCTCTCCACGGCAGGGATGCCGTGTAATTAAGTTTTCCACAAAGTTCCCAAAGCATTGAGAGAGAACACTACAGTGCTCCACCATCCGGCAATTAGATGCAGCTTGCTTCCTGCTCCAACTCTTTAACATATGCCAACGCGTTTCGCGGTCTTGCGCCGCTTCTTCCTGGGCTGCTGAAATCACACAAACAGGCAAGCATTATCTTCATTTTCATTCAATTTATTCATGCTTGGCCACAATGGGCGTGTGCTGTCAAGTCTTTAATAGTAATGCATGATGGGATATTGAGTTCCCGAATGCGAGCAAATTCAAGTTCAATGTGCATTTCAATTTTTAAGCTTTGTAATAACCTTGAGTAGGTGTCGGGGCATAGATGCAAGTTTCATTAGCATTTCGAGCACTGTGCTTCCATGATCTCGATAAGTTCGATTTCAAAGCCTCAGTCAGCTGGCTGAGGTGTATCTCCAACTGACGATGGTTCCTCTCTCCACGGCAGGGATGCCGTGTAATTAAGTTTTCCACAAAGGTCCCAAAGCATTGAGAGAGAACACTACAGTGCTCCACCATCCGGCAATTAGATGCAGCTTGCTTCCTGCTCCAACTCTTTAACATATGCCAACGCGTTTCGCGGTCTTGCGCCGCTTCTTCCTGGGCTGCTGAAATCACACAAACAGGCAAGCATTATCTTCATTTTCATTCAATTTATTCATGCTTGGCCACAATGGGCGTGTGCTGTCAAGTCTTTAATAGTAATGCATGATGGGATATTGAGTTCCCGAATGCGAGCAAATTCAAGTTCAATGTGCATTTCAATTTTTAAGCTTTGTAATAACCTTGAGTAGGTGTCGGGGCATAGATGCAAGTGTCATTAGCATTTCGAGCACTGTGCTTCCATGATCTCGATAAGTTCGATTTCAAAGCCTCAGTCAGCTGGCTGAGGTGTATCTCCAACTGACGATGGTTCCTCTCTCCACGGCAGGGATGCCGTGTAATTAAGTTTTCCACAAAGTTCCCAAAGCATTGAGAGAGAACACTACAGTGCTCCACCATCCGGCAATTAGATGCAGCTTGCTTCCTGCTCCAACTCTTTAACATATGCCAACGCGTTTCGCGGTCTTGCGCCGCTTCTTCCTGGGCTGCTGAAATCACACAAACAGGCAAGCATTATCTTCATTTTCATTCAATTTATTCATGCTTGGCCACAATGGGCGTGTGCTGTCAAGTCTTTAATAGTAATGCATGATGGGATATTGAGTTCCTGAATGCGAGCAAATTCAAGTTCAATGTGCATTTCAATTTTTAAGCTTTGTAATAACCTTGAGTAGGTGTCGGGGCATGGATGCAAGTTTCATTAGCATTTCGAGCACTGTGCTTCCATGATCTTATATATATATATATATAAATATATGTTTTTTTCAGTGAATAAAACCAAAGGTTACAGGGACGTTATAGTTAGGCTCAGATTTCACCTGTACAAAACCAGTGAAATTCAGCAGCTATAGTTACCTGAGCTATAACTTATGCACCCTCAATGCCCTGCTTATCACCTCAAAAGACTCATGATCATGGTCAGTGCCATCACGGAGGACATCTCAAATTACATCACTGACGACATCATCAAGTGAGTGTAAGTGTTTTTAAGAGTTTATGGGTGTTAAACATATATACTAACCTACAACAAAAGTAAAAGTAGCATACATGGGGCAATACTACTGAGTGATACTACGTCTAACATATATTAAGTGAGTGGCTATGTGACTGTATGTATCCTTGTGTGCATGGTCAAGTGGCTGCATGGGTATATAAGTCAGTGTGTGGGTAGCTGTGTGGGTGAGTGAGATTCTGTGTGAGTGGAGGTATTGGTGAGTGAGTGGGTGTGTCAATGGCTGCATGGGTGAGTGACTGTGTGAGTGGCTCTATGGGTGGTCAAGTGGGTATGTAGTGACTATGGGTGAGTGGGTGTCAGAATGGCTGTGAGTGAGTGAATGTGTAAGTGGCTGTATAGGGGGAGTGAATGGCTGTTTAGTGGGCGTTTGGTTAAGTGAGCTGGTGAATGAGTGGCTGTATTGGAGAGTGAGTGTGTGAATGATTATATGGGTGAGTGAGCGGATGAGTGAGTGCTTGTATGGATGTGTGAATGGGATTGTAAGCGTTTGTGTGGGTGAATGAGTGTGTGAGTGCTTGAATGGATGAGTGAGTGGCTGTGTTGAGAGGCTCTATGGGTGATTGGGTGAGTAAGTGACTGTAGGTAAATAAGTGGCTGTAAGAGCTATGTAGGTGATTGTCTGGCTAAGTGAGTGGCTGTACGGGTAAGTACAGGTAAGTGACTGGTTGTGTGGTTGTGTGGTTGTGTGAGTGGCTGTGTAAGTGAGTGGGTGTGTGAGTACTGGCATGGGTCTGTGAATGGGTATGCAAGTGGTTGTGTGGGAGTGGGCATACAAGAGGCTGAATGGGGAGTGATGTCACTGACCATGTCATGAGTGATGTAATGTGTGAGGTTATAAACAGTGCATTGTGGGGGTGTAATATATATATATTTATATATATATATTACCTACTGGCGGTCGCCAGTAGGTAGTTATAGTTAGGACCTAGCTACCATAGGAAATCCGCAACATTCTATTGGGAATAACTCTGGCGCCGGTTGAGGAATTTGCGTGTAATTTTCCAAAATTTTGGCCACTCCGCTCCGCTCCTTCCCTGAAAGTTTCGGGGGGATTCGTGAAGTGGGGGCTGAGAAAAAAGGGGGGTCCCAAAACGTGTTTTCCCCATGTTAATTTCCATAGGACGTTCTGACACGTCTACAGCCCGAACCGCTGAACGGAATTACGCGAAACTTTGCAAAATTGTAGGGACTGGTACGTAAATGTGCCTTTGCTATATTTGGTGAAAATTGCTCCAGTGGTTTTTTAAAAAACTTAACTTCAAAAACACATATATATCTATAGGCGCGCTCCGAGCGCTCACCGGTACGTGCACCGGGGAGCGCACCCGGCGCTCTACGGGAGTGCGCGAGCAGAAAGCTGATTGGCTGTCGGATGTCTGTCAACATTCTAAACAGTCCGGAGAGTCCGCCATCTTGTGTCTTGGTAGAATCGAGACACAAGAGGTTAAAAAGAAAGGGGGAAATGATTAAAAGGGGGCAGGGTAGACGCCTCCTGACCCCCTAGGTTTTTTGAGGGGGGTCTAGAAGGACTAGGAAGGGCAAAAAAGTATATATTTTTTTTAATGTTCGCGGGGTGAGCGCTGGGTGCGTTCCCAGGTGCGCTCTCCGGTACGCGCACCATGAGCGCACCACGGGGAAAAACAGTGTAAAAAATTAGAGTAAAAAATAATTTAGAGTGCTTAGAGGTAGGGTAGCTCTGAAAAGAGCTGTTGTGTTATGTGAGTGTTTTTTGTACCTAGAAGTAGGTACCAATGCAGAGTCTCAAATTCAAGAGGAAGACTCTATTCCCCTCATCTGTAAAATGTACACCATCTCTCCTATAGATGCCTTGCATGTTGTAACGCAAGTTGTTGTGGTAAATGGAACCCATACCATAGTCTCTGAGGAAAGCAGAAACAGATTTATTTACATGTTTCCTTGCTTTCTCAATCTGTGGACAAAATTGGTTGGACCATTTCCATTTTTGCCTTTGGCATATATTAGAAAATATCAAGGCAGTATTTGGAAAAAGTGACATCAATTGCCCAAAGATGTCCTTTAAAAGCATTTCCAGACCTACCCGAGTCAAAGTGCCTAGGTCATTTCCACCACAGTGCACAATTATAAGGTCAGGGTGTGGAAGATGCATAAAGGATTTTATCAATGGCATCAATTGGTGACTTCTTAATCCTCTCTGTCCAATCCACACAATGTCCACATTTGGTAAATCAAGGTTGTAAATCCCTCTGTTGCTTGCAAATTTTTCACTCCAGAAGACATAGCTATGACCCACAAACCAGACTTTTGGCATCTTGAAGGTAGATGTGCTTCTATTCAGATGAGTTGTGGAAATGAAATGGCAGTTTGAAAGTAGGAATTATTAAAAAAAAAGTGGTTGAGATTCAGTGCACTTGAAAACCCAGAAATGATTGGTGCTTTCTTCAAAATCTCCACTGAAAATTAGGGTGCATGCTTTTTTTTTTAAATAAGTCATTGCAATGGTTGAGAAAAAGTAATTTAAAGAAACATTGCACTTGATTAGCTAGTACATTGTTTGGTCAAACACCCTTGGTGGATTCTTTGGCAACATAGTATGATGAACTTCTTGAATGAGTACTGGGGGGGGGGGGTGAATGTTATGTGAGTTTCAAAGTCTTCAAATGTACAACCAATTAAAATGTGCAGTTTGGTTTTGAATTTGTGTGGGAAGAATTTTGATTGGTTATGTACAAGAATATGGGTCTGAAATGAGTAAGAATCTGTGCCATTATTCTGAGGCTCCAGTGAAAGAAGCATTATTCAGAGATTCTGCTTAAGAAAATCTGTTGAGTGTGACTGACACTGTTCTACATCTTTCAAAGCATTTTTAAAGGTGAGTAATGATTCTTTTACTAAAGATAGAGTGCTGTATGCACTATGGGGAAGATTAAGAAGCATATTGTGCTTCTTTATTCTTGCATTTTGTGTCATGTTTTTTTGTAATATTGTTTAAAAATAAAATGGTGCATATTGGCAATGTATTTTGAAAAAGAGTTAGGTTTCTGCTTTGTTTCTGTAGTGGTCATTTAAATGAGCTGTGCTTTGTGTCAAAAACAATTTAGTATGCAAAATCTTTTCTGGAAAAAAGTCTGCTTTTTAAATTTTGGAAAAGCATTACACTGACTTTCTGTTTGAAATAAGAGAAAACATTTTCACATTTTTCAATAATGTCACCTGTGCCTTGTAACAATTTGCCTCAATTAGCTTAAAGAGTATTCTTTGCTTGTGTCTCACTTTACTTCGTGCCTGTGTGTAATCTGATATATGATTCATTTAATGAAGATACACTGCTGTTAAAAATATGGTGGTATATGTTTTTTGAAGACATGGTAGATTACATGTAACGTTCTGGTCATGTGCCTAAGATCACACTGATGGATGAATCAAGCTTCAGTCACAGTGTGATCTTAGGCACATGATCAGGATGTTACATGTAATGAGTAATTAATGTTATGATTGCTCATATATAGGTGGCCTGTTTTTGGTCTGTAGAGACAGTGAAATAATATGAGCAGAGACACACATACTGCTTGCAGAGACAGACATGGTAGATTACATGTTACATCCTGGTCATGTGCCTAAAATCACACTGTGAGTCAAGCTTGATTTTAAATGGATCTGGGGGATTAATATGCTTAGTTGATGTCTTTAAAAATATGGAAGTACATGTTTTTTAAAGTCATGGTAGATTACATGTTACATCCTGGTCATGTGCCTAAGATCACACTGATGGGTGAATTAAGCTTCACTCACAGTGTGATTTTAGGCACATGACCAGGATGTTACATGTAATGAGAAATTAATGTTATGTCTTGTTTATATATAGGTGGCTTTTTTTGGCCTGTAGAGACAGTGAAATAATATGAGGAGAAACACACATACTGCTTGCAGAGACAGACATGGTAGATTTTATGTAACATCCTGGTCATGTGCCTAAGATCACACTGTGAATCAAGCTTGATTTTAAATGGATCTGGGTGAATAATATGCTTAGTTGAAGTCTTTAAAAATATGGAAGAACATGTTTTTTAAAGTCATGGTAGATTACATGTTACATCCTGGTCATCTGCCTAAGATCACACTGATGGGTGGATCAAGCTTCACTTACAGTGTGATCTTAGGCAGAAGACCAGGATGTTACATGTAATGAGAAATTAATGTTATATCTTGCTTATATATAGGTGGCCTGTTTTTTGCCTGTAGAGACAGTGAAATAATATGAGCAGAAACACACATACTGCTTGCAGAGACAGCCATGGTAGATTACATGTAATATCCTGGTCATGTGCCTAAGATCACACTGTGAGTCAAGCTTGATTTTTAATGGATCTGGGTGAATAATATAATTAGTTGATGTCTTCAAAAATATGGAAGTACATGTTTTTTAAAGACATGGTAGATTACATGTAACATCGTGGACATGTGTCTAAGATCACACTGATGGGTGAATCAAGCTTCACTCACAGTGTGATCTTAGGCACATGACCAGGATGTTACATGTAATGAGAAATTAATGTTATGTCTTGCTTATATATAGGTGGCCTGTGTTTGGCCTGTAGAGACAGTGAAATAATATGCGCAGAAACACACATACTGCTTGCAGAGACAGACATGGTAGATTACATGTAACATGCTGGTCAGGTGCCTAAGATCACACTGAGTCAAGCTTGATTTTAAAAGGATCTGGGTGAATAATGTGATTAGTTGATGTCTTTAAAAATATGGAAGTACATGTTTTTTAAAGACATGGTAGATTACATGTAACATCGTGGACATGTGTCTAAGATCACACTGATGGGTGCATCACGCTTCACTCACAGTGTGATCTTAGGCACATGACCAGGATGTTACATGTAATGAGAAATTAATGTTATGTCTTGCTTATATATAGGTGGCCTGTTTTTGGCCTGTAGAGACAGTGAACTAATATGAGCAGAAACACACATGTAGAGATTTTAAGTACAGAAAAATTTGAAAATGAAATTACAAAGTTTAAGGTCAATTCAAGTGAAAGGCCTAATTTTACTTGTGTGTGTTGTCGACGAACTCATTATAAGCATCAGAATAGATTAGTTGATTTATATGTAAAAAGCGAAAAGATAAATAATAATGAATGGAGGGATTTTGCAACTTATTTGTTGGTTGAAAATTGTTTTGATTTGGGTTCTGATCAACGTATTTGTAAATATTGTTATAATAAATTAAATGAAAACAGAATGCCTGCTAGAGCTGTTCATAATAATCTGGAGTTGGTAGACATTCCTTCTGCATTGATGGATTTAAATACCTATGAGTCTATTCTGATTCAATGTGTGCATCCTTTTCAGGCTATTGTTCGCATGGAGCCTAAGACAGGGAAATTGCCTCCTTCAGATTTACAGAGAGGATTAAAGGGAAGAGTTGTTTATTTGCCTCTAGATTTTAAGAAAAATATTGATACAATTGGTGTCGAAAAAGTAGAAGAGGAACCTCTGGTTATTCTAGTTAATGGTGTTCCGACAAAAAGTAAGAAAATCTGGCAAGAATCAGTGGATGTTAGGAAAGTCAAAAAGGCAACGTTGTATCTGGTAAAAAATAATCAGTACTATAAAAATGTGTATGTGGGAGAAAAGGAAACAACTGTACAAGACGACACTGATGTCTCTGCTGGGCAAATAGAAAAAGTTGATGTCTCTAGAAGTGAAGAAATTCATGAACATTATAGTGTTCATCCATTGCATTCCAAAGAAGTAATGGGGAATGCTATTGACTTGTTTCAGATGAAAAAGGAAGTCCCATTAATGTATGGGAAGAAAGTTTGGAAGCTCGTTGTTTTCCACAGTTATTTCCAACAGGTGAAGGTGGACGATATGACGACCGACCTGTTCAAATTCCTGCATCTGAATACCGGACTTCAAGATTATATGCAGAAGATCCAAGGCTTCATCAATGCATTCCATATTTGTTCCATCTACTGTTTGAGAGTGATTGTCTGGACTTTCTTATGCAGTAAACCATATACTGAAAAGTGGAACACATCTACAAAATGTTTCGGCAAGGGATTTTATGGATAAAGTGAAACTGCAAGACAGTGTTTTGGAATCTCAGCTAATTAATCTCATGGCATGTCAGCGTGGTACTAACGAGTATTGGTACCGTCTTCATGGGGAATTGAAATGTATGCTAAGAAACTTAGGAACTCCTACATGGTTCCTCACTCTTAGCTGTGCTGAGTATGCTTGGGAAGACTTACTTGAATTTCTACGAGAGGCAAATAAAAACATTGAAAATATTGAATACAAGACACCTGGAGAACTGTGCTCTTTGGATCCAGTTAATGTATGCAGATATTTCAATCATAGGTTTGAAGCTATGATGTCTTTTATTACAAACAAAAAAATCTTCCGCTTGGAGATGTGTTGGATTTCTTTTGGAGAAAGGAGTATCAAGCAAGAGGTGCTCCTCACATACATATGCTGCTATGGATTAAAGATGCACCAAAATTTGGAACAGATTCAGATGAGAAAGTGATGAGTTTCATTGAGCAGTATTCTACATGTGCTGGTCCGAAAAGTACAGAAGAAACCAATGTAAGACATCAAGTTTTACGCTTTCAAACCCATCTTTGTGGGAAATACTGTCGTTGAAAATACAAATCCAAGGACAAGTTCTACACGAAATGTCGTTTTGCATTTCCACGTCCAGTAACATCGAAAGGAAGAGTCAACAATTTTATGTCTTCTCTGCGACATACTGTGACAAGAAAATCACCCAAAAATACATACAACCTAAGAAGAAATGAGGAATCCAAATGTGGCTGACAACTCTATTGCTGTGGCTCGATATGTGACGTCTTACATCACAAAATCAGAAAAGACGGAACTGAAGGAAATGTGGGAGGAAATTTCACATGCAAAGAGTCTAAGCAAGAAATTATACAGTTACAGTCTGAAGATGTTGTCGCATCGAGAAATTGGAGCATATGAATGTTCTGATCGGTTATCATCAGCAAGTCTATATGCCAAATCTAGAACCATCATTTGAGTGAGTCTAGGTCTTGCTGCAACACGAAACCGAGTTTTGAAATCTGTACAAGAAATAGAGTATTTGGCGGAGAAAGAACCAAACAGTACAGATATTTTGAAGACAAACATGTTGGATACATACTATCTAAATAGAAGTACTCATCTTGAGAACGTTTGTCTCTATGAAGTTCTGCAAACCTATACTCTTAAAAAGAACGTCACAGAAGACATCAATAAAGGTGTATATGCTGTAATTGATTGTGAAGGCTGTTTAGTGAAACAAAGAAAAGGCCATTTGATTAATCATCGAAAATTGAGTTGTGAATCTCCAGATAAAAGGGAATTTTATTACTTAGCTCTTTTGCAACTCTTTAAGCCTTGGCGTACAGAAGAGGAACTACTTGGAGATTTTCTTACTTATGAAGATTCGTTCAATGCAACCAAGGATACGATAGAATGTCCTGTTTTTTCAAATTATCTGCAAATGTTGAACGAGGAAATACAGCAAGAAGCTACAATTGCAGCAGAGATTGCTAGAGACAGTTCTCAAGATAGTCAGAGTTCTGCTTCATTGAGTCAGGATCCACTAGGAGGACCAATTATACAAAATGAAGCTGCCACTGCCATGGATGAAGTTGGAAGAGCCATGAAACAATCTCAGGAGGATGGAGTTCACTTAGAAGATTTGGAAAAAGAACTAAACGTTGAGCAGAGACAAATAAATGATGAAGTCACAGAACACATTGAGCATGGTTTATCTCATGAGAAAAAAGAGTGCTCATGTACATCATTTATACATGTCCGACTGTATGTGAGTGGAGAAGCAGGAACTGGAAAAAGTTTCCTGATTAAAGCGATTGCAACATATTTGCAGAAAACAACGGAGTCATCGCTCTCTTGTGTTGTTACTGCTCCAACTGGGTTGGCAGCACACAACATTAAAGGGATTACTTTACATCGCTTATTGATGCTGCCAGTAGAGCATGATAACAAATTACAATACCACAAGCTATCTAGAGAAGCTTGTTGTGAAATTTCAAGAGTCGTAAAGAAAATGAAACTTCTTATCATTGATGAAGTAAGCATGGTATCAAATGTAATGCTTGCTTTTGTGCATTTAAGAATGCAAGAAATTCTTAAAACAGACTATGATGTGTTATTTGGAGGCAAACACATCATTGTTTTTGGAGATCTACTGCAACTAACTCCAGTGAAAGGACAGGCAGTGTTTAAAATGCTTACGCATGAAGATACCAGGAAGTGCTTAGGAAGCATTGGAAATGTTAACATATGGTTAAATTTCAAATATGTAGAACTGCTTTAAAATATGCGACAAGCAAAGGATGAAGATTATAAAAATATTCTGCCAAAGAATATTTTTAAGAAAATTCCTGAAAACAAATCTATTATATGCTTGATGCCAACTCTGCAAGAATGTTCAATCTTCAACAACAAAATGTTAAAGTTCGAAAATCAAGAGATTGTGAAACTGGAAGCTATTGATAAAATCGAACATGAAGGAGCAACTATTATTTTGCCAGAAAAGTTGAAATCAAAATTGGATTCTTTAGAGAAGACAATTTCTAAAACTGCTGGTATGGAAAAGACGCTGTATGCATCTTTAAATTGTCGTATAATTTTACGATGTAATTTACATGTGGAAAGAGGTTTAGTAAATGGAGCAATGGGTCATGTTGTGGATTTTGTGAATTACCGAAATAGAGATGGAATTGAATTTATAAAAATTAAATTTGATGGTATTGAAGAAGTACAACAAGTCAGTCGTTGTTCTGCCCGATTTTTGCTTGTGAAAGATTTATATGTCCGCAGAAAACAGTTTCCTGTTTCTTTGGCATATGCAGTGACTATTCATAAATCTCAAGGTTTAAGTGTTGATAGTGCTTTGGTGAATATTGGAAATTCTGTGTTCAAGGAGGGTATGGCATATGTTGTTTTATCTCGAGTCAGAACTTTATCAGGATTGTACTTGATTGATTTTGATGAGACAAAGATTAATGCAGATCTAACTTGTGTAAAAGAATATAATAGGTTAAGAAGATAGTATGCTCCAAATTTACCTCAATATCCTCTATTTGAAAAGCGTGTGGGAGGCCTAAAAAGAAGAAATGAGAAAAATTGTAGTGAAGTTGTAGCAAAAAGAAAAAAGCTAGATGAACCAGTAATTGTAAGCAGAAACAAAATGGATTCAGTTAAAGATGTTGTTGGATTTCAGTTTGAAAATAGTTCTCGTGTCAACTGCTATGCTAATGTAGTGGTTAATGTTGTTTTTTTTCTCCAAACTGTACAAGAACAGATTGCTGAAAATCGCGATCAAACATTTTGTTGTTTATTAAATTCTGTGTTAGAGAAATGTAGCAGTGATAGAACAAAAATACAAAGTGTTTCTGAAATTCGAAATGTTTTAGACATATGTTCTGGTCTAAATCGATTTTCACAGAATATTCAGCAAGATTGTCAGGAATTTCTAATGTATATGCTTGTTGTTTTGCAAGATGAAGGTGTAGATGTAGAAAATCTTTTTGGCCTTTCTTATAAATGGCAGCATGACTGCGACAATTGCTCCTTTTCAAGTAGTACTACAATAGACACTGAAAGATTTATATATTTGACTTTACCAGACTGCAAATCAGTGTCATTTAATAATCTAGTTAGACAAGCAAATCAAAGCATGGTCTGTACTCAATGTAAATCAGCAATGCTATCAACATTATTTATACAAAGATATGGACAGTATGTTATTTTAATGTTCCAACGATGTAGACCTGATGGAACTAAATTGACAACATTAATTAAAAATGTTGTGGCTTCTCAATTATCAATTTCAGGAAGAACCTTTACAACTGCAGCAATTATTTACCATGATGGTCCTTCAACAACATCAGGACATTACACAGCGTATTTAAAATGTCAAAAAGGATGGAAACACTGTAATGATACTCAATTGACTTTCAAACAACGTTTGCCTTCTGACTTACAAAATTCTTACTTAGTTTTCTTACAACCGAAATTTTAGGGAAGGTAATTGGCCTATGAAGATTGCAGCAGTTAATATAAATTAGTTTGCTGTTCAAAATTACTTTCTGAATAAGAGTGATGAAGATAATAAAAAAACATGTAGTTCTCATAGAGCTAGTATATGTATATCACATAGTGTGTGCTGTGAGTATTATAGAAAATATTTATAAAAAGTAAGCTAGAGGTGGAAATGAAACTATTGTTTCATAATGTAAAAGATGTTGGAGCTTTTCTTTCAGAAACTCGGGTAAATGAGAGATTAAGAATACTCTGGACTAAGTTTCAAAGAAAAGGACTTTCCATATACTATTTGGCCTCGTGGAAAAGTGGATGTATCAAAAGTGAGTTTAGATATGTTTTTTCTAAATTTCACACATTATTTATTAAAAGATTGTATGGGTTTTTTAAACACAATCATTTTGATTGTGGTTTTTTTTGCCCGCTGTTATATGATGAGTACTATTGAAGTCACTGTTTTAAGTGAAATTCAATATATTCTGAGAACAGCACAAATAAACCATGTAACATGTTGTTTAAATTATTTTGTATTTTCTATTATTAAATATATATTATTCTCCCATTCTCTTATGCTCACTCACCTATTTCCACCCTCTATCACTCCTCTTAACTCACCCTCACTGGCCTTTTTTCACTCTCCCTCACCTCCCTTCCCTTATTCCACTTTCCTCACTTATTCTCATTATCCACTCCTTCACGGCCCTTTCCCTCTCTTCCATCCACCACTTTCCAGCTGTCAGTCACTCTACTTCACTCCCCTTCCCCTTGTTTCCTTTCTTTGTTCCCTCAATAATTCCCCTTCTCTCACTCACCTTATTACACTTCACTCACTCCTTCTCTCACTTCCTCTGTCCTCTCACATCCTCACTCCCCTTTCCTCACTCCCTCTCTCTTAGCCTCAGTCTCTCAAACCTCTCCCTCTCTCACTCCTCTTCCGTCACGCTTACTCCCTAAAACTCACCTACACTCCCTTACTTACCTTTCTTTGCTCTCTCACTCAGTTCCTTTCTGCCACTCTTTCCTTCACTACCTCTATGTTCTCACTCCTTCACTTCCCTTGTCTCAAGCTCACTTGCTTTTATCCTCTCTTTATTTTCCCTTTTTCATCAACCTCACTGCCCTTCACTCACCCTCCCTCACCCTTGTTCCCTTACTCCAGTTCCTTCAGTTATCCTCATCATCATCTTTAACTACCCTTCTTCTTTCTCTCGTCACGCACTCACCTTTTCCCAGTCCCTTTTTTCACTTTTCTTCCCTTTCTTCCCTTCCTTTGCTCCCTCAGTCATTCTCCTTCCTTTACTCACCTTACTGCCGTTTACTCACTCTTTCTCTCACTCACCTCTGTTCTCTCATATTCTCACTTGTCTTCCCTCACTCCCTCTCTGTTACCTTCACTCCCAATTGTCTCCTCACTGTCTTACAATCCTACATTTACCCTCACTCACCTTCCATGCCTCATTGTCATTAATCCACCGTTATTCACTCCTGCTTCTGTCACTCACTCCCCTTTCTTTACTCCCCTTTCTCCCTTTAGTTTTCCTAATGCACATTCCTTTAGTATCTTACTCACCTTCAGTTCATTTCTCTCTCCTGCTCTTGTTCACTGTCACTGAATGTATCCATGTCATTATCCTTTTAGTAATTTGCTCTCTCTCTATTTCTTTTTAACTCTCTCTGACCTTCACCATTCCTTTGTTTTTCTTTCTGAGTCCTTCACTTCTACTTTATCTCTTACTAACCTTTTATGACTTTTAATCTCCTACTTTGTCTCTTGTATTGTAAAATATATATTATAAATATTGTAACTTATTTTGTTTTCTCTTTCACAGATATTACATTTAATGAAAATATGTAATTAAGTTTACATTACTTATAAGGTAAGTTTGATGTACAAAATTTACTTTCCCTATACTCTTTTCCTTGACCTCACTACTCTTCTCTGATGCTCCCACACCCCTGTTCCCTTATTTCTCTTGCTTCACTTATTCTGAATCCCCACGTTTACTCCCCTTTTCCACACTCCTCTCTCACACTCACCTTCTTTCAGACCTTCTCCTTTACTTTCCTTCCTCTCTCTTCCCTTTCTTCACTCCTTTACTCTTTTCCTTTCCCTTACTCTCCTTACTCCACTTCAC
Source organism: Lissotriton helveticus (assembly GCF_964261635.1). Taxonomy (NCBI): domain Eukaryota; kingdom Metazoa; phylum Chordata; class Amphibia; order Caudata; family Salamandridae; genus Lissotriton; species Lissotriton helveticus. The sequence continues at coordinate 490,585,083 of NC_136067.1, read as the reverse complement.
TAACTCCTTCTCTTACTCCCTCTGTCCTCTTACTTCTACACTCCCCTTCCCTCATTCTCTCTCTGTTAGCCTCATTCTCTCCGTCCTCTTAGTCTCTCACACCTCTTCTGTCACGCTCACTCCCTATAACTCAGCTACACTCCCACACTCACCTTCTTTCAAACCTTTTCCTTTACTTTCCTTCCTGTCTCTTCCCTTCTTTCGCTCCTTCACACTTTTCCCTTCCCTTACTCTCCTTACTCCACTTCACTAACTCCTTCTCTTACTCTCTCTGTCCTGTTAGTTCTACACTTTCCTTCCCTCATTCTCTCTCTGTTAGCCTCATTCTCTCCGTCTCTTTAGTCTCTCACTCCTCTTCTATCACGCTCACTCCCTGTAACACAGCCATACTTCCACACTCACATTCTTCCAAACCTTCTCCTTTACTTCCCTTCCTCTCTCTTCCCTTCCTTCGCTCCTTCACTCTTTTCCCTTCCCTTACTCTGCTTACTCCACTTCACTAACTCCTTCTCTTACTCCCTCTGTCCTCTTAGTTCTACACTCCCCTTTCCTCATTCTCTCTCTGTTAGCCTCATTCTCTCCGTCCCCTTAGTCTCTCACTCCTCTTCTGTCACGCTCACTCTCTATAACTCAGCCATACTCCCACACTAACCTTCTTTCAGACCTTCTCCTTTACTTTCCTTCCTCTCTCTTCCCTTGTTTTGTTCCTTCACTCTTTTCCCTTCCCTTACTCTCCTTACTCCACTACACTAACTCTTTCTCTTACTCCCTCTGTCCTCTTAGTTCTACACTCCTTTTCCCTCATTCTCTCTCTGTTAGCCTTATTCTCTCCGTCCTCTTCTGTCACGCTCACACCCTATAACTCAGCCATACTCCCACACTCATGTTCTTTCAGACCTTCTCCTTCACTTTCCTTCCTCTCTTTTCCCTTCCTTCATTCCTTCACTCTTTTCCCTTCCCTTACTTTCCTTACTCCACTTCACTAACTCCTTCTCTTACTCCCTCTGTCCTCTTACTTCTACACTCCCCTTCCCTCATTCTCTCTCTGTTAGTCTCATTCTCTCCATCCCCTTAGTCTCTCACTCCTCTTCTGTCACGCTCACTCCCTATAACTCAGCCATACTCCCACACTCACCTTCTTTCAGACCTTCTCCTTTACTTTCCTTCCTGTCTCTTCCCTTCTTTCGCTCCTTCACTCTTTTCCCTTCCCTTACTCGCCTTACTCCACTTCACTAACTCCTTCTCTTACTCCCTCTGTCCTCTTAGTTCTACACTCCCCTTCCCTTATTCTCTCTGTTAGCCTCATTCTTTCCGTCCCCTTAGTCTCTCACTCCTGTTCTATCACGCTCACTCCCTATAACACAGCTATACTTCCACACTCACCTTCTTTCAAACCTTCTCCTTTACTTCCCTTCCTCTCTCTTCCCTTCCTTCGCTCCTTCACTCTTTTCCCTTCCCTTACTCTGCTTACTCCACTTCACTAACTCCTTCTCTTACTCCCTCTGTCCTCTTAGTTCTACACTCCCCTTTCCTCATTCTCTCTCTGTTAGCCTCATTCTCTCCGTCCCCATAGTCTCTCACTCCTCTTCTGTCACGCTCACTCCCTATAACTCAGCCATACTCCCACACTCACCTTCTTTCAGACCTTCTCCTTTACTTTCCTTCCTCTCTTCCCTTGTTTTGCTCCTTCACTCTTTTCCCTTCCCTTACTCTCCTTACTCCACTACACTAACTCGTTCTCTTACTCCCTCTGTCCTCTTAGTTCTACACTCCTTTTTCCTCATTCTCTCTCTGTTAGCCTTATTCTCTCCGTCCCCTAACTCTCTCACTCCTCTTCTGTCACGCTCACTCCGTATAACTCAGCCATAATCCCACATTTGCCTTCTTTCAGACCTTCTCCTTTACTTTCCTTCCTGTCTCTTCCCTTCTTTCGCTCCTTCACTCTTTTCCCTTCCCTTACTCTCCTTACTCCACTTCACTAACTCCTTCTCTTACTCCCTCTGTCCTCATAGTTCTACACTCCCCTTCCCTCATTCTCCCTCTGTTAGCCTCATTCTTTCCGTCCCCTTAGTCTCTCACTCCTCTTCTGTCACGCTCACTCCCTATAACTCAGCCATACTCCACACTCACGTTTTTTCAGACCTTCTCCTTTACTTTCCTTCCTCTCTCTTCCCATCCTTCGCTCCTTCACTCTTTTCCCTTCCCTTACTCTCCTTAATCCACTTCAGTAACTCCTTCTCTTACTTCCTCTGTCCTCTTAGTTCTACACTCCCCTTCCCTCATTCTCTCTCTGTTAGCCTCATTCTCTCTGTCCCCTTAGTCTCTCACTCCTCTTCTGTTATGCTTACTCCCTATAACTCAGCCACACTCCCTCACTTATCTTTCTTTCCTCTCTCATTCAGTCCTCTACTCTCACTTTTTCCTTCACTTCCTCTGTCTCATCACTCCCTTACACCCCTTGTCTCACGCTCACTTGCCTTTATCCACCCTCTATCACCACTTTTTCCTCAACATCACTGCTCTTCTCTTACCCTTCCACACCCCCGTTCCCTTACTCCGTTTTCTTCACTTATCCTCATTCACCTTGTTCACTCCCCTTCTCCTCACTCACCTCCCCCACACACCTTCTTTCAGTCCCCCTAGTTCACTTCCCTTCCCCTCTCATCCCTTTCTTTGCTCCCTCACTCATTTTCCTTTCCTTTCTCACTGCACTCCACTTCACTCACTCCTTTTGAATTTGTTAAGAATACAGCTCTTTTTGAAGAATTGGAGGTAGTTCTAAAAATAACTGTTTTTTTTCTTCTTTTTTAGGTTTTTTTTCTGAACAAAAACAAAAACAGGGAATGCCAAACTGCTCAACAGGAGCAAAAAAAAGGGGGGAAATTAGGGCTGAGGAGTGCAGCAGTGGTCTTCCCTTCTGCGTACAATGTTCATGATGCTCTGCTCTCCGTAGCAAAGCAGTTCATCACACTGCTTACATTTGATTGTGATGTCATTGAAAACAGGCTGAATGTTAGAGATCAGCTGCTCAGGTCTTCCTCTCACGGATGATGTTGTTGCTCCTCCAGTAGATGTTGAGGCGCCATCCGCTGGGGGGATTACGTACCAGGGCCCTGACACTCTCCCGGGCATTGTTCTAGGGGTGCCTCCTCTGAACATGCCGAATCATTGTCGAGTTGCCAAAACTATACTTCCTTCTAGGGTCACCCCGTGAAAGCACAGTTTGGCAAATTTTACACTCCACCTTTGGAGCATTAACCTTTTTTTCACCTGGTGGTATGGTAAAAAACTTCCATATAAAGTGCTCCTTTACCTTGGGCTGAGGAGCCTCTTCCTGGATGAACTCATCCGAGTCCTCACTGCTGCTGGGTGGTCTAGCAGCCATTCTTTTCACAAACAGGAAGAACAGAAAAGAACAGGTCTTGCTGTCTCCAAAGTGAAAGAAGAATGAAGGAAATGGGTAGGGTTTTCATTATTTGTAAAAATAATTTTTAACAACCAATGAAAAGAGTTATTTTAAGGTCACATGACTTGACGTGCTTACGCTGCGCGCACCGGAGCGCTTCCGGGGGCGCTTACGCAGCACGAACGTAGGCGCTTCCGGGGCGCTTACGCGGCGCGCCTAAATGACGTTTTGCTAGCTTTTCGGAAATGCAAAATCATTTTAATTCGGAAAATCAAAAATACTACTTTTATAAGTATGGTACTGAATGTCTTGTATTATTATTTAGTTTAAATACATACATGCACCCTGAGCGCTCCAAGACAAAATGATAAAAAAAAACATGAAAAATACATTGAAAAAATAACTTTTGAAGAAAAAAATAATAATAATTAATAGTTATAAAAAACAGCTAATAAAAAAAAAACACTTTAAAAATCGGAGGTTACAAACTCGATATACAAAGGAATTCGCTTTTGAAAAACCTTTGAAATTCACTGAAAAAACCATAGGTTTCACAATCGTTATAGTTAGGAATTAGCATTTAAAAAACCTTTGAAATTCATTGAAAAAACCATAGGTTTCATATTTGTTATAGTTAGGAATTAGCATTTAAAAAACCTTTGAAATTCACAGAAAAAACCATAGGTTTCACACCAGTTATAGTTAGCTAAACATTTTACTCATACCAAACCATTGAAATTCCCACGTTATAGTTAGTTGGACTCACTATAACTCGCGCGCCCGCAATCCACTGCTGATGATGTCACATATTACATCATTCATGACATGGTCAGTGACATCACTGATGACATCACTGATGACATCTCAAATGACATCACTGATGACATCACTGATGACATCTCAAATGACATCACTGATGACATCATCTATGTGATAATACAATACACCTCCTCACACTCTAATCTAACCTTTGATACGCCCAGTGTTAAATTCAAACTACCATTCCTGAAACCATTGACACAGCAATACCAGTTACCTCATACACACTCACTGATTTCTAGGTCTACACACACATCCACTCATTCACCCATACAATCACTCATACATACAGTCACTCATCAATACAACACTATCATATGCACTCATACACCTATACAGAGACTCACACACAGCCACTCATCCATGGAGTTACTCACATACCTAGTCAGTCATGTAAAGAATCAATCACACTCCCATTTCCTCATCTATACAGTTATACAAACAAAACCTTACTTATTTAAACATAGACTAACACATACTTACTCTCTTTTACAATCACTGATACAAGTACACATTGATAGATACATTCACTTATGCAATCACAAGCTGTCATATAGTCATTTATATATGCCAACTCTCACATGCACTGTGTTTAACATATGTACTTACTTTGACATGTAGCACTGAGATATCCATTCACTCACCAACACACCCATGCACACAGTAAACCGCCTATACAGCTGTTTCCACATACACTCTTGAACCCATACACCAAGTGAATCAACTGCTCACACATCTATGCACAGAGTCACACACCTCCCAGCCACCTCCACACACACTCACCCTCACATACAAATACTTGGGTTACCAATTAATAATCCATATAGCCAGTCATATAGCAACTAATCAATACATGCAGCACCTTACACAACAACAGACAAAATGATGCACACATTCTAACAGTTTAGTCACTAACCCATGCATTCAGTAAGACACATTTAATCTCCCACTCATACAGTCAGTCACGCACCTACTAAATCCATTATCCAGACACTCATACATACATTCATTCTTTAATATGTTAAACACATTTTAACTTTACAGGAACACACATTCACTGGATGATGTCATCAGTGATGTCATCAGTGATGTCATCTGAGATGTCATCAGTGATGTCATTTGAGATGTCATCAGTGATGTCATCAGTGATGTCACTGACCATGTCATGAATGATGTAATATGTGACATCATCAGCAGTGGATTGCGGGCGCGCGAGTTATAGTGAGTCCAACTAACTATAACGTGGGAATTTCAATGGTTTTGTATGAGTAAAATGTTTAGCTAACTATAACTGGTGTGAAACCTATGTTTTTTTTTGTGAATTTCAAAGGTTTTTTAAATGCTAATTCCTAACTATAACAAATGGGAAACCTATGGGTTTTTCAGTGAATATATATATATATTGCACATGGAATGGTCATAGGTATGATCTTCTGCACATTTGCACATGAAACTTAATGCACTTTTTTAGCCATTTAGGGAATTGAAGCACTTAGGCAAAATATGCCCACTTGGGCAATATTAACAGCTGTAGGAACGTTTACATATACCCCTTGTTTACATTGCGTATTTTGCACATTATTGCATTATATATATAGCTGCTACATTTTTCAGATGTTTTTAAAGTGAAGTGAAAAACCTATTTATAGAGTTTTTTATGTATTAACTTTTTAACATTTGGATGTAATGTGTAAATAATGACTTTGTTAATATTTATTTACTTATTTATTTATTGACTGTCAATATTTACTAGCGGCTTACTGTGGGGTAAAAAGCAATGCCTTTATGTTCAACTTGACATTGAGACATATAATGTTTCCATTAACTGTGTCTTCTATTTCCATGCTAATGATTTGAAACACTGCTGCTTTTAAAGGGATGGCACTCCTCATGCGCGTCATGTGAGAAAGGGCACTGAGTTGCCCGAAACGCGTCATGGCGGTGGTGCAGGGCGAAATGGATTAAACACGTATCTGCACATGAATCTGGGTCTGCGTCCGTTTCTAATGCATTTGTAGACTGCAAGAGGAACATTAATCATGTATATATATATATATATACATATATATATATATATATATATATATATATATTCATTGAATATATATATATATATATTCATTGAAAAAAACATAGGTTTAACACTCGTTATAGTTAGGAATTAGCATTTAAAAACCTTTGAAATTCACTGAAAAAACCATAGGTTTCACACCAGTTATAGTTAGCTGGACATTTTACTCATACAAAAGCATTGAAATTCCCACGTTATAGTTAGTTGGACTCACTATAACTCGCGTGCATGCAATCCACTGCTAATGATGTCACATATTACATCATTCATGACATGGTCAGTGACATCACTGATGACATCACTGATGACATCTCAAATGACATCACTGATGACATCACTGATGACATCTCAAATGACATCACTGATGACATCACTGATGATATCATCCAGTGAATGTGTGTTTCTGTAAAGTTAAAATATGTTTTATATATTGACGAATGAGTGATGTAGAAGTGTCTGGATGAAGGATTTAGTAGGTGCGTGACTGACTGTATGAGTGAGTGATTAAATGTGTCTTACTGAATGCATTGGTTAGTGACTAAACTGTCTGAATGTGTGCATCAGTATGTCTGTTGTTGTGTAAGCTGCTGCATGTGTTGATCAGTAGCTATATGAGTGGCTATATGGGTTATTGATTGGTTGCCCAAGTATTTGTATGTGAGGGTGAGTGTGTGTGTGGGTGGCTGGGAGGTGTGTGACTTTGTGCATAGATGTGTGAGCAGTTGATTCACTTGGTATATGGGTTCAAGAGTGCATGTGGAAAGAGCTGTATGGGTGATTGACTGTGTGCATGGGTGTGTTGGTGAGTGAATGGATATCTCAGTGCTACATGTCCAAGTAAGTACATATGTAAAACACAGTGCATGTGAGAGTTGGCATATATAAATGACTAAACATGAGAGCCTGTGATTGCGTAAGTGACTGTATGGATTAATGTGTACTTGTATCAGTGATTGTAAAAGAGAGTAAGTATGTGTTAGTATATGTTTGAATAAGTAAGGTTTTGTGTGTATAACTGTAAAGATGAGGAAATGGGAGAGTGATTGATTCTTTGCATGACTGACTAGGTGTGTGAGTAACTCTATGAATGAATGGCAGTGTGTGAGTGTCTGTATAGGTGTCTGAGTGCATATAATAGTGTTGTATTGATGAGTGACTGTATGTATGAGTGATTGTACGGGTGAATGAGTGGATGTGTGTGTAGACTTAGGAATCAGTTAGTGCGTATGTAGTAACTGGTATTGGTGTGTCAATGGTTTCTGGAATGGTAGTCTGTATTTAACACTGGATGTATCAAAGGTTAGAATAGAGTGTGAGGAGGTGCATCGTATTATCACATGAATGATGTCATCAGTGATGTCATTTGAGATGTCATCAGTGATGTCATTTGAGATGTCATCAGTGATGTCACTGACCATGTCATGAATGATGTAATATGTGACATCATCAGCAGGGGATTGCGGGCGTGCGAGTTATAGTGAGTCTAACTTACTATACCGTGGGAATTTCAATGGTTTTGTATGAGTAAAATGTCTAGCTAACTATAACTGGTGTGAAACCTATGGTTTTTTCAGTGACTTTCAAAGGTGTTTTAAATACTAATTCCTAAATATAACGAGTGCTAAACCTATGTTTTTTTCAGTGAATTTCAAAGGTTTTTTAAAAGCTAATTCCTTACTATAACGAGTTTGTTACCTACGATTTTGAAAGTAAATTATTAAGTTTTTTTAATAGCTGTTTTTTATAACTATTAATTATAATATTTTTTATCCAATTATTATTATTTTTTTTTCTAAAATACATTTTTCAATGTATTTTTCCTGTTTTTTTTAACATTTTACCTCGGAGCGCTCAGGGCGCGCGCACCCGTAAATGCACCCGTACACGGTGCAAGAGCGCTATATCGGCGTGGGAAAAAAATATAAGCATGTATTTAAAGTAAATAATGCAAGACATTCAGTGGCATACTTATAAAAGTAGTATTCTTGATTTTAAATAACCGTATTTTAACTTTAAACACATTTCCTAAAATCTAACAAAACGTTATGCAGGCGCACCGTGTAAGCGCCCCCGGAATCGCCTACGTACATGCCGCGTAAGCGCTCCCGGAAGCGCTCCGGTGCATGTAGCGTAAGCGCATCAAGTCATGTGACCTTAAAATAACACTTTTCATTGGTAGTTAACAGTTTTTTTTACAACTAATGAAAACCCCACCCATTTCCTTCACTACCTCTTTCACTTTGAAGAGAGCAAGACCTGTTCCTTTTTTCTCCTGTTCAATTGTTTTGAAAGAATGGCTGCAAGAGCACCAAGCAGCAGTGACTCTGATGAGTTTCTCCATGAGGACCCTCCTCAACCAAAAACGAAGGAGCACTTCATCTGGAAGTTTTTTAGCATTCCAGAAGGGGAGAAAAAGGTACATGCTCCTAAGGTGGAATGCAAGATATGCCACACTATTCTTTCTCGTGGTGACCACACAAAAAAATACAGTTTTGGGAATTCCACCATGATCAGACATGTGCAAAGAAAGCACCCCCAGAACTATGCCCGGGAGAGTGTCAAGGACCTGGCACGGAATGCACCGAGAGATGGCGCCTCGACTTCCACCGGAGGAGCAACATCATCAGGGAGCGGAAGATCAGTCGAGTTGATACCAAACATTCAGCCTGTTTTTTCGGACATTACAATTAGGTTTATGCAGTGTGACAAACTGCTTTGTTATGGGGAGCAGAGCATTCTATTAATTGTTCGAAAAAGGGAAGAACACCGCTGCCCTCCCCAGCGTTAATTTTTCCCCTTTTTTTTGCTCCTGTTGAGCAGTTTGGCATTCCCTATTTTTGTTTTTGTTCTGATAAAAATACCCCAAAAAATTTAAAACGTTTGAAAAAGTTAAAAAATAAAAAATAAAAAAGAAGAAAAAAAACAGTTCTTTTTAGAACTACCTCCAATTCTCCAAAAAGAGCTATATTCTTTACAAATTCTAAAAGAGTGAGTGAAGTGGAGTACAGTGAGAGAGGAAAGGAAAATGAGTGAGGGAGCAAAGAAAGGGACGGGAAGGGAAGTGAAGTAGGGGGACTGAAAGAAGGTGAGTGTGGGAGGTGAGTGAGGGGAAGGGGAGTGAACATGGGGAATGAGGATAAGTGAGGAAAGCGGAGTAAGGGAACGGGGTTGAGGAAGGGTAAGAGAAGAGCAGTGAGGTTGAGGAAAGAGTGGTGATAGAGAGTGGATAGAGGCAAGTGAGCGTGAGACAAGGGGAGTGAGGAGACAGAGGAAGTGAAGGAAAGAGTGAGAGAAGAGGACTGAGTGAGGGAGCAAAGAAAGATAAGAGAGGGAGTGTAGGTGAGTTATAGGGAGTAAGTGTGACGGAAGAGGAGTGAGGGGACGGAGGTATTGAAGCTAAGAGAGAGGGAGTGAGGGAAGGAGAATGAGGATATGACAGGACAGAGGTAGTGAAAGAAAGAATGAGTGAAGTGGAGTAAGGTGAGTAAGGTAAGGGAAATGAGTGAGTGAGTGAAGGAAGGGAAGAGGGGGGAAGAGGACTGAAGCATAGGTACTGAGAGAAGGTGAGTGGGGGATGAAAGTAAAGGGAAAAGGAGTGAAAGAAATGGAATGAGGGGTAGTGAGGGAAATGAGACTTAGAGAATGGGAGTGAAAGAACGGCAGAGAGCATGAGTAAAGAGGGATGAAAGAGGGTGGATAAAAGTGAGTGAGGGTAAGACAAAGGGAGTGAGAAAGTGAGGGGATAGAGGTACTGAAGGAAAGAGTGACAGAATGGGACTGAGTGAGGGAGCAAAGAAAGATAAGTGAGGGAGTGTGGCTGAGTTATATGGAGTGAGTGTAACAGAAGAGAGACTAAGAGGACGGAGAGAATGGGGGTAAGAGAGAGAGAGTGAGGGAAAGGGAGTGAGTAAGTAAGAGGACAGAGGGAGTGAGAGAAGGAGTTACTGAAGTGGAGTAAGGAGAGTAACAGAAGGGAAAAGAGTGAAGGAGCGAAGGAAGGGAAGACACAGGAAGGGAAGTAAAACAGGAGAGCTGAAAGAAAATGAGTGTGGGAGTGTGGCTGAGTTATAGGGAGTGAGCGTGACAGAAGAGGAGTGAGAGACCAAGAGGACGGAGAGAATGAGGCTAACAGAGAGAGAATGAGGGAAGGGGAGTGTAGAAGTAAGAGGACAGAGGGAGTAAGAGAAGGTGTTAGTGAAGTGGAGTAAGGAGAGTAAGGGAAGGGAAAAGAGTGAAAGAGCGAAGGAAGGGAAGAGAGAGGAAGGGAAGTAAAGCAGGAGATCTGAAAGAAAGTGAGTGTGGGAGTGTGTCTGAGTTATAGGGAGTGAGCGTGACAGAAGAGGAGTGAGAGACTAAGAGGACGGAGAGAATGAGGCTAACAGAGAGAGAATGAGGGAAGGGGAGTGTAGAAGTAAGAGGACAGAGGGAGTAAGAGAAGGAGTTAGTGAAGTGGAGTAAGGAGAGTAAGGGAAGGGAAAAGAGTGATGGAGGGAAGGAAGGGAAGCGAGAGGAAGGGAAGTAAAACAGGAGATCTGAAAGAAAGTGAGTGTGGGAGTGTGGCTGAGGTTTAGGGAGTGAGCATGACAGAAGAGGAGTGAGAGACTAAGAAAACGGAGAGAATGAGGCTAACAGGGAGGGAATGAGGGAAGGGGAGTGTAGAAGTAAGAGGACAGAGGGAGTAAGAGAAGGAGTTAGTGAAGTGGAGTAAGGAGAGTAAGGGAAGGGAAAAGAGTGAAGGAGCGAAGGAAGGGAAGAGAGAGGAAGGAAAGTAAAGGAGAAGGTCTGAAAGAAGGTAAGTGTGGGAGGGGAGTGACGAAAAGGAGAGTAAATGTGGGGATTGAGAATAAGTGAGGGAAGCGCAGTAAGGGAACGGGGGTGTGGGTGGGTGGGAGAAGAGTAGTGAGGTTAAGGAAAAGAGTGATGAGAAAGTAAATTTTGTATGTCGAACTTACCTTATAAGTAATGTAAACTTAATTACACATTTTCAGTAAATTTAATATCTGTGAAAGAGAAAAAAAAGTAAGTTATAATATTTATAATATATATTTCACAATACAAGAGACAAAGCAGGAGATTAAAAGTCATAAAAGGATAGTAAGAGATAAAGTAGGAGTGAAGGACTCAGAAAGGAAAACAAAGGAATGGTGAAGGTCAGAGAGAGTGAAAAAGAAATAGAGGGAGAGAAAATTACTAAGAGGATAATGAGATGGATACATTCAGTGACAGAGAAGAAGAGAAGGAGAGAGAAATGAAGTGAAGGTGAGTAAGATACTAAAGGAATGTGCATTAGGAAAACTAAAGGAAGAAAGGGGAGTAAAGGAAGGGGAGCGAGTGACAGGGAAGCAGGAGTGAGTGACGGTGGATTCATGACAATGAGGGATGGAAGGTGAGTGAGGGTTAATGTAGGGACGTAAGACAGTGAGGGGACAATGGGAGTGAGGGTAACAGAGAGGGAGTCAGGGAAGACAAGTGAGAATATGAGAGAACAGAGGGAGTGAGAGAAAGAGTGAGTAAAGGGGAGTAAGGTGAGTGAGGAAAGGGGAATGACTGAGGGAGCAAAGGAAGGAAAGAAGGGGAATAGAAGTGAAGCAAAGGGACTGGGAAAAGGTGAGTGCATGAGGAGAGAAAGAGGAAGGGGAGTTAAGGATGATGAATGAGGATAACTGAGGGAACTGGAGTAAGGGAACAAGGGTGAGGGAGGGTGAGTGAAGGGCAGTGAGGTTGAGGAAAGAGGGAAGATAGAGGGAGGATAAAGGCAAGTGAGCATGAGACAAGGGGAGTGAAGGAGTGAGGACATAGAGGTAGTGAAGGAAAGAGTGACAGAAAGGGACTGAGTGAGAGAGCAAAGAAAGGTAAGTGAGGGAATGTGGGTGAGTTATAGGGAGTGAGCGAGACAGAACAGAAGTGAGAGACTGAAGGGACGGAGAAAGTAAGGCTAAGAGAGAGGGACTGAGGGAAGGGCACTGAGAAAGTGAGAGGACAGAGGGAGTGACTTAAGGAGTGAGAGAATTTGAGTAAGGTGAGTAAAGGAAGAAGAATGAGTGAGGGAGCAAAGGAAAGAAAGAGAGGGGAAGGGAAGTGAAGAAGGGAGACTGAAAGAAGTTGAGTGTGGGAGGGGAGTTAGGGAAAGGGCAGTAAACATGGGGAATGAAAATAACTGAGGGAAGTGGAGTAAGGGAACGGGGGATGAAGTAGACTGAGAAAAGGGCAGTGAGGTTGAGGAAAGAGGAGTGTTAGAGGGTGGATAAAGGCGAGTGATTGTAAGACAAGGGGACTGAAGGAGTGAGGACATAAAGGTAGTGAAGGAAAGAGTGAGAGAAAAGGACTGAGTAAGGGAGCAACAAAAGGTAAGTGAGGGAGTGTGGGTGAGTTATAGGGAGTGAGCGTGATGGAAGAGGAGTGAGAGAGTGAGGGGACCGAGAGAGTGAGGCTAAGAGAGAGGGAGTGAGGGAAGGGGAGTGAGGATGTGAGAGGACAGAGGGTGTGAGAGAAGGAGTGAGTGAAGTAGAGTAAGGTGAGTGAGAGAAGGGGAATTATTGAGGGAGCAAAGAAAGGAAAGAAGGGGAAGGGGAGGGAAGTAGAGTGACTGACAGCTGGAAAGCGGTGGATGGGAGAGAGGGAAAGGGCAGTAAAGGAATGGGGAATGAGGGGTAGTGAGAGAAGTGGAGTAAGGGAATGGGGTGAAGGAGAGTGAGAGGAGGGCAGTGAGAGTGAGTAAAGAGGGGTGATAAAGGGTGGAAAAAGGTGAGTGAGTGTGAGACAAGGAGACATTAACATATATATTTAATAATAAAAAAAATATAATTTAACTTGTACAACATGTTATATGGTTTATTTTTGCTGTTCTCAGAATATATTGAATTTCACTTAAAACAGTGACTTCAATACTACTCATCATATGACAGCGGGCAAACAAAAACACAATCAAAATGATTGTGTTTAAAAAACCCATACAACGATTCAATAAATAATGTAAAGTTTAGAAAAAACATATCTTAACTCACTTTTGATCCACGTACTTTTCCACGAGGCCAAATAGTATATGGAAAGTCCTTTTCTTTGGAACTTACTCAATTGTATTCTTATTCTTCCATTTACCGGAGTTTCTGAAAGAAAAGCTCCAACATCTTTTACTTTATGAAACAATAGTTATATTTCCACCTCTGGCTTACTTATGATTAATATTTCCTATAATACTCACATCACACACTACGTGATACACTTACACTACCTCTATAACAACTTCAAGTTTTTTTAATATCTTAATCAATCTCACTCACAAAGTAATTTTGAACAGCAGACTAAGTTTTATTAACTGCTCCAATCTTCATAGGCCAATTACCTTTCCTAAAATTTCGGTTGTAAGAATACTAGGTAAGAATTTGGTAACTGATAAGGCAAACGTTGTGTGAAAGCCAATTGAGTATCATTGCAATTAGTCCAGCCTTTTTGGCATTTAAAAAAAGCTGTGTAATGTCCTGATGATGTCGAAGGAACATTATGGAAAATAATTGCTGCAGTTGCAAAGGTTCTTCCTGAAATTGATAATTGAGAAGCCACAACATTTTTAATTAAAGGTGTAAATTTAGTTCCATCAGGTCTACATCGTTGGAACATTACAATTACATACTGTCCATATCTTTGTATAAATAATGTTGATAGCATTGCAGATTTACATTGAGTACAGACCCTGTTTTGATTTGCTTCTCTAGCTAGATTATTAAAAGACACTGCTTTGCAGTCTGGTAAAGTCAAATATATAAATGTTTCAGTGTCTATTGTAGTACTACTTGAAAAGGAGCAATTGTCGCAGTCATGCTGCCATTTATAAGAAAGGCCAAAAAGATTTTCTACATCTACACCTTCATCTTGCAATACACCAAGCATATACATTTATAAATCCTGACAATATTGCTGAATATTCTGTGTAAATTGATTTAGACCAGAACATATGTCTAAAACATTTCGAATTTCAGAAACAGTTTGTATTTTTGTTCTATCACTGCTACATTTCTCAAACACAGAATTCAACAAAGAACAAAATCTTTGATCCCGATTTTCAGCAATCTGTTCTTGTACAGTTTGGAGAAAAAAAACAACATTAACCACTACATTAGCATAGCAGTTGACACCAGAACTGTTTTCAAACTGAAATCCAACAACATCTTTAACTGAATCCTTTTCCTTTCTGCTTACAATTACTGGTTCATCTACTTTGTTTCTTTTTGCTACAACTTCACTACAATTTTTCTAATTTCTTCATTTTTGGCCTACTACACGCTTTTCAAATAGAGGATATTGAGGTAAATTTGGAGCATACTCTATTCTTAACCTATTATATTCTTTTACACAATTTAGATCAGCACTAATCTTTGTCTCATCAAAATCAATCAAGTACAATCCAGATAAAGTTCTGACTCGAGATAAAGCAACATATGCCATACCCTCTTTGAACACAGAACTTCCAATATTCACCAAAGCACTATCTACACTTAAACCTTGAGATTTATGAATAGTCACTGCATATGCCAAAGAAACAGGAAACTGTTTTCGGCGGACATATAAATCTTTCACAAGCAAAAATCGAGCAGAACAACGACTGATTTGTTGTACTTCTTCAATACCATCAAATTGAATTTTTAGAAATTCAATTCCATCTCTATTTCGGTAATTCACAAAATCAACAACAATTTACTAAACCTCTTTCCACATGTAAATTCCGTCGTAAAATTATACGACAATTTAAAGATACATACAGAGTCTTTTCCAAACCAGCAGTTTTAGATATTGTCTTCTCTAAAGAATCCAATTTTTTTTTTTTCAAAACCGTTTTTATTGAGAGTTCAAGCAAGGTTCAGGACAGCCCTCCACAGTCAGGAGGAGACTGCCAACAACGCACACAGATAAAAGCATGGCAGTGAACCCAGAGTTTTACGAAAAGCACACCCCAATTCCCTCCCAACCACCTATCCCCAACAACACCCCCCCCAACGCCCTCCCAGCTACCCACCCCTTATCCCACCCTAGCCCAGTGCACGTGATCACAGGTCAGCAACATGAGATGGAAATCAGAGTCAGTGTCGGCTAATAGCCTAGGGCACGGGATCCACATCAAGGGCCAATACATCATCAATATCAGCCGGGGGATCGAGGTCCAGACCCCTGTAGTCTGCCCACCGTTTCCAGATTTTGTAGTGTTTCCGGGGGCACCCCCTGGCCTCAAATACGGGTATTTCTAGACCCATTAGAAAGTCCAATCCCGCCTTCCATGCACTCAGTGGGGGGGCACGTTCGCTCTTCCATGCTTGGGCCAGATCACGCTTGGCCACCACTAGTCCCAACAGCAGCAAGTGTCGTTTGTAAGCGTTGCCCCCAACATTTTCCAGAATATGAAGGAGGCCCAGCCTAGGGGTACAGGGAATGTCCCACCCCAATACCTCCGACAGGCAGTCCCACACCCCCGCCCAGAATCGGGTCAGCCTCTCACAGGACCACACTGTATGGAAAAGCGTCCCCCTTTCAGCACCGCACCTCAGACATTCTGGAGCAGCTATGAGGCCCGCCCGCCACAGGCGCTCTCTAGTATAATAGGCCCTATGAAGGTACTTGAATTGAATAAACCTAAGACGGACGGCTATAGCTGCGCCGCGGGGGGATTCAAGGGCCTCGCGCCAATCATCATCATCCAAGGGGCCAACATCATTCTCCCAGGAGGCCTTCAATGTCGAGAGGGAGGGGGAGCAGTGTGTGACCAGGGAGCGGTATATCTGAGAGACCTTCTTGTCGCCCAGGTCGCCCATAAACAGTCTAGCCTCAATAGGACTAAAGTCGGGGAGTTGCTCCAACCCCACCAGGCTAGGGCCAAGGGCATGGCGGAACTGAAGATACCGAAAGAATTGGGACCTAGACAGACTATATTCGGAACTAAGGTCCTGAAAGGACTTAAGTGTAGTTCCGTTAAGGACATTACCGAGGGACGAGATCCCGATCGCGTCCCAGTTGCTAAACCCGGACAAGGAGGCCAGCGCTGGCAGTAGGCCGTTGTGCCACAGCGGCGTCTCGGCCGTCAGCCTGCCCCACCACCCCATACGGTGCAAAGCCTGCCGCCAGATCGCGAAGACCACCTGAGTGACCCTTGGCAAAGCCCTCCTCCGTCTGGCCGAGTACAGCAGGGTGTGGAGTGTGGCACCTCCCATCAATGAATGTTCCAGTGCATAGGCCGGATCACTACGGTCCCCATACCACCACTCGTTGAGCACTAGGAGATGGGAGGCCTGGTAATACGATAGTAGATCCGCGGACGCCAAGCCGCCACAGTAGGTAGAGAGAAAGCAGGTACGCAGTGCCACCCTAGAGGCACCCCCGGCCCACAGAAATCTACCCAGTACCGAGTTGACACTGCGGAACCATTGCGGGTCGATTTTATATGGGTGATTCTGTAGTTGGTAGAGGAGCCGAGGCAGGGCCACCATTTTGAATATGGCCGACCGGCCATAGATATTAAGGGGCATACGCGTCCAGGTCTTAACGTCTATCTGGACCCTGTCCCACACCGGCTGGACGTTCCGATCCCACGCCACGGTAGTCGAGGCTGAGAGGAAAACGCCCAGATACTTCATGCCATCGACCGCCACCTGAAGGGACGCAGCCCACTGGCAGCTTACCGAGGCTCCCCCCAATACCCACAGGGTTGACTTGCGAGGGTTAAGAAAGAGCCCCGACGCCTGACCGA
Organism: Lissotriton helveticus; assembly: GCF_964261635.1. NCBI lineage: Eukaryota > Metazoa > Chordata > Amphibia > Caudata > Salamandridae > Lissotriton > Lissotriton helveticus. The sequence continues at coordinate 490,568,055 of NC_136067.1, read as the reverse complement.
ACTCCCGCATTATCTCAAGAACACGAGGTCCCGTACGGTGTAGGTCAGTCAGAAAGAAGAGCACGTCATCCGCATACAAGGCAATGCGGTCTGAGTGGTCCGTCCCCCACACGAAACCCCGATAGAGCGCGTCCTGGCGTACCCGGGCGGCCATAGGTTCCATAGCCAGCGCGAAGAGGTACGGGGAGAGGGGGCACCCCTGACGAGTGCCCCTGGCCACAGGAAACCGCGCAGAGATCGTCCCAGAAACACGCACCGAGGCAGTGACATTAGTATAGAGTAATTTCACATAGGAGATGAAGACAGGACCCAAGTTCAGTAGTGGCAGAAGGGCAAAGAGGTAGGTCCAGCTGACTGAGTCAAAGGCACTATCTATGTCAGCCAACAACAGTGCCGCCTGGTCCCCGGTCGTCCCAATCGCGTCAATCGCTGCCTGCGCCCGCCGAATGTTGTGTCGAGTCGCCCGGCGCGGCATAAATCCCGCCTGGTCTGGGTGAACAAGGGCCGAGATGTGTGGAAGCAGGCGATTCGCAAGCGCCTTGGCCAGGAGTTTGGCCTCAAAATTAATAAGGGAGATGGGGCGGTACGACTCGTGGCGCTCAGGGGGTCTGCCCGGCTTTTGAAACACCACAATTTCGGCGTGTCGCCAGTCTGGGGGGAGGCTACCCCGCTCCCGAGCTAGTTCCAGTGCCCGCCTGTAATGCGTCCCGAGCTGTAGGTGGAATTTCCGGTAGAATTCGCTGGGGAACCCGCTGGGCCCAGGCGCTTTACCCACATTAAGTTGACCCAGTGCTTCACCCAGTTCTTCAGCTGTCAGGGGGAGATCTAGGGCATCACGGACATCATCAGGTACCGCTTGTGGGCGGACCGCCGTGAGGTAAGCCTCAATGCAGTCGGGGGAGAGGCTCTCACGAGAGGTATACTGATGCTCGTAGTAGCGCGCAAAGCTCGCCGCAAGGATCGAGGGGTCCGTAATTGCCACCCCCGCATCGTCGACCAGCCCCGGCAGGGTGATCGGGTGGAAAGTCTGCTGACACAGCCGGTGGAGCATGGTGCAAGACTTGTCGCCCCACTGGTATACTCTACTACGTGTAGCCAGCCACGCCTGGCGGGCCTCATCTAACAAGACCGAGGAGTAAGACTGTTGCGCTTGTAGAAGCAGCCGCAGCGTCACATCATCGGCCGCCTCCCTATGTCGTGCCTCCCGCCTTTCCACACGTTCCGCAGCAGTAGCAATACATTCTTGTCGGGTCCGGCGAGCAGAAGCGCACCAGGCAATATCGACACTCCTCAGGGCAGGTTTCATGGCCTCCCATACCGTCACCGCATCAACCCCCTCGGTAAGATTGTCCTGCCAATAGTGGGCGATCGCGCCGCGCAGATGCCGGAGTAGCCCGGTTGCTGCAGGTGCCACGTAGACATCCGCCATCTGAACGGTCGGCGCGCTTTTCAAAGGTCAATCTGAACCGCCACAGGGAAGTGGTCGGACAGCCCGCGAGGTCGGATCGCCGCCCCCTTCACCCTGTCAAGGAAGGCCCCCGGTACAAACACACAATCCAAGCGCGAGAGGGAGCCATGCACAGCAGACACATAGGTGTATTCTCGTCGCTCTGCATGAAGATGCCTCCACACATCCACCCATCCAAGACCATCAATCATTGCACTCAGCTTCGTAGGGGAGGCCACAGCCGCGACCCCTCGCCCCCTCTTCCTGTCTAAAGTCATATCTAACACATCGTTCCAGTCACCACCAATCACAGCCAGGGAACGGGGAAGCTCGGCCCACACGGCAAACAGCCGCTCCGCAAGGGCCCACTGCAGCGGGGGGGGGCATACACACTACCAAATATTACAGGCTCCACACCAATCTTCCCCTGTACAAACACAAACCGGCCCTGAGGATCGAGCCATTGACGCTCATGAGTATAGGCTAATCGTTTGTGGACCAGGATGGCCACCCCCCTCGAACCCCGAGCAAACCCGGCATGAAACACCTGGTGGAAGCCAAACCTCTGCAGACTCAGTGCTTTAGTACCCAGCATGTGCGTTTCCTGGAGAAGGAGCACATCAGCCAAGTCCCTCTTCGCCCAGCGAAGCACAGCCCCCCGTTTGATCTTGTCCAGGAGCCCCCGGACATTCCAGCTCAATATACGCATAAGAGTACCAGACGGCACAAGTCGTGGAGCATCAGCCATTGTCACGATGGGTCTGTTCCCGTAATCCCCGTAACCCGACCCAGACTCCCAACCCTCCAGCTGCCAACATCAGAAGAAACACGTGCACCCCGTAGAACACAACCCTGACCCCCACTACCCCGCTAAACCCGACCCAACCCACCAGAGACCAAACACCCCAGTACCCCCCTCCCCCACCCCCATACCTCAATGAACAATGAAGTATCTGTCGCGGTATACGGTACTTCAAGCCCAAAACACAGCGCCCAAAGCCAGCCATTCCAATGGATCCCAACCAGTCCCCCCCCGAACTAAACAGACACGCTCCCAGAACCACCCCCCAGTCCCAACAGGAGGAGGCAGCCCATAGTACGTGCCCCGAACCCCATCAAACATATGGCAAAGTCACAAGCAAAGCACCACCGGGAGGCACCAGACCACAAGGGCCCAAGTACACGCCAAAGAAGAAGCCAATACTGCACCAGCCAATGTCCGTTCCACCGACCAGGGCTCAGCAGCCGCAGTGCACAGTCACAGATGCAGGCGATCAGCGGATAATCCTAGCGAATGGTGATCAGGGGTCTTTGCCAGATTGGTCCGTATCGGGCTGTGTGTCCCCCAGAAGGGGATCCCGGGACAAGGACCTCCGCCGGGAGCGGGACTTGCGGTGCCGTTTTCCTTTGCCTGACGAGTCGCTCCGGTCCTGTGATGAGCCACGCGACGACCCGGAGTGCAACCCCGGCTGGACATGCGGTCGAAGTCTGACCGCCTCATCGGTCCAGTTGAAGACGGCCTCCGGTGTATCAAAGAAAAGAGTCTTGGAGTTGAAGATCACCCGGAGGCGAGCAGGATAGAGCAGCGAGTATTGAATCTTCAGGCCACGCAACTTGGCCTTAGCCGCCAGGAAGGAGTGCCTCTGCTGGTGGACCAGTTTGGTATAGTCTGGGAATATCATGATCTTGTGGTTGTCGTAAAGCAGAGTGTCTTTAAGCCGTGCCTCCCGGAGGATAACGTCCCGGTCATGGAAGTTGAGGAACCTGGCAATGATCGGGCGAGGCCGCTCCCCGGCCGGCGGTTTCTGCGTCAGGGCGCGGTGTGCACGCTCCACCACGAAGCAGCGTGACAGGGTGTCCGGGGGTAGCCAGCCCTCCAGCCATCGGGATAGGAAGGCATCCATGGGCCCTTTCTCGCAGTCCTCCGGAAAGCCAACAAAACGTAGGTTGTTTCGCCGCGCCCGCCCTTCGGCATCCTCCACCCGAAGTACCAGGCCCCGTTGAGTCTGTTCCATGTCGGCAACCTTCCGCTTGAGAGCGCCAACATCCCCTTCCATCGCCGTGACCCTGGTCTCCGTTTCAGTAATGCGGGCGACCGCATTGCGAAGATCCTGGCGCAGCAGCATCACATCGGCACCCACCGCGCCAATCTTTGCGTCCAGCATGTCGCGGGACTGTGTAATGGCTGACAGCAACGCCGCGTTGTCCGGTCCAACAGTTTGGCCCCCACCAGCCGCTCCAGCCCCTCCACCAGGGCCGGTAAATTTATCAATGGGTCCAGTCTTAGCGGCGGCTGACCCCCTGGTCATGGCGGTCGCAGGGATAACAAATCAGCAGCACGTGCCTGAACGGGGTCGCACCGTGTGGTAGTCCCCTCTCCTGGTCCCGGGCGGGGCGTCCAGAGCACACCAAGCCGCTCGGCACCCCTTCGCCAGCAGCCCGCAAATCACAGGTAGGCCCCCAGGTAGCACCGCTCACCAGCGCTCAGCAGATCGTTGCCGTCGGGCCCCGGCAGGGCAGGACCCCAAGTGTTTACCCCTGCTGTCCGCTCCCGTGCACCCCCCAGGCCCAGGGCACCGCAGGGGACACCTCCGGTCCAATCGGCTGGTTAGGGCCCACAGATAACTCCCGGGGCCCCACGTCCCACAGCAGGTCCCGTAGCACGAGGTGGGAGGGAGGGGGGGGGCAGCACTCACTGTTCGATGGACACCCTCCGCAGGTCGGCGCCAGGCCCACACCGGGCCCACCAGTACTCCCGGCACAGCGCAGAGATGGGTCACTCCAGGTCAGTCCACAAGCTCTCCGGCCACTGCTCCGGGGACCACAGGGATAGGATAGGGCAACAGTTCAGGCCCAGCGCCCGACCGACCCCTCAGATCCGGGGGGCGCCGATGCGTCCGCACTTCCGGTCCAGAAGATAGGGCCGACGACTCCGGGTGGGGAACCACCAAACTCGAGGTCCCGGCTCCACTAAGGCCGAGTCGGCCGCAGGTCTTCCACGGCCCCCACTAGGCTCAAGCCCCCCACCGTTGGAATGATGGGGAGAGGCGGGGGACTCCGCAGCCGGTCGCTGGCAGCAGGCAGCTTCTAATCACGGCCAAAGAACAGTGCCGCAGGCCCAGGATCGAGACCCCCAGTCCGGGTGCGCCAAACCTGAGGCCCCGGCTCGCCCGACTGGCACCAGGCCGCTCACCGCTCTGGATCGCCGCAGCACCGAGAAAGGTCCCAGCGCGTCACTCTCAGCACCGGATTACTCCTCGTGTCATCCGACGCCGGTACCCCTGACCAAACACACAATTCGGGTCCGGGGGCCAGGAGAAATCACAGGATAAATATCGGGCCGGCGGGAGCTCTTAGCAAGCTACGTCCGCCATGATCGCCCGCCAAGCCACGCCCCTAAAGAATCCAATTTTGATTTCAACTTTTCTGACAAAATAATAGTTGCTCCTTCATGCTCTATTTTATCAATAGCTTCGAGTTTCACAATCTGTTGATTTTCTAACTGTAACATTTTGTTGTTGAAGATTGAACATTTTGCAGAGTTGGCATCAAGCATATAACAGATTTGTTTTCAGGAATTTTCTTAAAAATATTCTCTGGGAGAATATTTTCATTTGGAAACAAATTTGAAATTAATCGTCCATGTAAAGCTTCTTTGCCATGCTCAGTTAGTTTTCCAATTCTTACATCTTGTAGAATATTTTTATAATCTTCATCCTTTGCCTGTCGTATATTTTGAAGCAGTTCTGCATATTTGAAATTTAACCATATGTTAACATTTCCAATGCTTCCTAGGCACTTCCTGGTATCTTCATGTGTAAGCATTTTAAACACTGGTTGTCCTTTCACTGGAGTTAGCTGCAGTAGATCTCCAAAACAATGATGTGTTTGCCTCCAAATAACACATCAAACTCTGTTTTAAGAATTTCTTGCATTCTTAAATGCACAAAAGCAAGCATTACATTTGATACCATGCTTACCTCATCAATGATAGGAAGTTTCATTTTCTTTACGACTCTTGAAACTTCACAACAAGCTTCTCCAGATAGCTTGTGGTATTGTAATTTATTATCATGCTCTACTGGCAGCATCAACAAGCGATGTAAAGTAATCCCTTTAATGTTATGTGCTGCCAACCCAGTTGGAGCGGTAACAACACAAGACAGCGATGATTCTTTTCTGCAGATACGTTGCAATTGCTTTCATCAGAAAACTTTTTCCAGTTCCTGCTTCTCCACTCACGTACAGTCGGACGGGTATAAATGATGTACATGAGCACTCTTTTTTCTCATGACATAAACCATGCTCAATCTGTTCTGTGACTTCGTCATATATTTGTCTCTGCTCAACGTTTAGTTCTTTTTCCAAATCTTCTAAGTTAACTACATCCTCCTGAGCTTGTTCCATAGCTCTTTCCACTTCTTTCATGGCAGTGGCAGCTTCATTTTGTATAATTGGTCCTCCTAGTGGATCCTGACTCAATGAAGCAGAACTCTGACTGTCTTGAGAACTGTCTCTAGCAATCTCTGCTGCAATTGTAGCTTCTTGCTGTATTTCCTCGTTCAACATTTGCAGATAATTTGAAAAAACAGGACATTCTATGGTATCCTTGGTTGCATTGAACGAATCTTCATAAGTAAGAAAATCTCTAAGTAGTTCCTCTTCTGTACGCCAAGGCTTAAAGAGTTGCAAAAGAGCTAAATAGTAAAATTCCCTTTTGTCTGAAGATTCACAACTCAATTTTCGATGATTAATCAAATGGCCTTTTCTTAGTTTCACCAGACAGCCTTCACATCCAATTACAGCATATACACCTTTATTGATATCTTCTGTGACGTTCCTCTTAAAAGTATAGGTTTGCAGAACTTCATAGAGACAAACGTTCTCAAGATGACTACTTCTATTTGGATAGTATGTATCCAACATGTTTGTCTTCAAAATATCTGTACTGTTTGGTTCTTTTTCCGCCAAATACTCTATTTCTTGTACAGATTTCAAAACTCGGTTTCGTGTTGCAGCAAGACCTAGACTCACCCAAATGATGGTTCCAGATTTGGCATATAGACTTGCTGATGATAACCGATCAGAACATTCATATGCTCCAATTTCTCGATGCGACAACATCTTCAGACTGTAACTGTATAATTTCTTGCTTAGACTCTTTTCATGTGAAATTTCCTCCCACATTTCCTTCAGTTCCGTCTTTTCTGATTTTGTGATGTAAGACGTCACATATCGAGCCACAGCAATAGAGTTGTCAGCAACATATTGAATATCCATGTTAGCATTCCACATGGACAAAATCACTGGGTTGTAGTCATTTATGTATTTAGACTCCTCATTTCTTCTTAGGTTGTATGTATTTTTAGGTGATTTTCTTGTCACAGTATGTCACAGAGAAGACATAAAATTGTTCACTCTTCCTTTCGATGTTAATGGACGTGGAAATGCAAAACGACATTTTGTGTAGAACTTGTCCTTGGATTTGTATTTTCGACGACAGTATTTTCCACAACGATGGGTTTGAAAGCGTAAAACTTAATGTCTTAAATTGTTTTCTTCTGTACTTTTCGGAACATTTAGAATACTGCTTAATGAAACTCATCACTTTCTCATCTGAATCTGTTCCAAATTTTGGTGCATCTTTAATCCATAGCAGCATATGAATGTGAGGAGCACCTCTTGCTTGATACTCCTTTCTCCAAAAGAAATCCAAGCGGAGGATTTTGTTTGTTTGTTTGTAATAAAAGACATCATAGCTTCAGACCTATGATTGAAATATCTGCATACATTAACTGGATCCAAAGAGCACAGTTCTCCAGGTGTCTTGTATTCAATATTTTCAATGTTTTTATTTGCCTCTCGTAGAAATTCAAGTAAGTCTTCCCAAGCATACTCAGCACAGCTAAGAGTGAGGAACCATGTAGGAGTTCCTAAGTTTCTTAGCATACATTTCAATTCCCCATGACGACGGTACCAATACTCGTTAGTACCACGCTGACATGCCATGAGATTAATTAGCTGAGATTCCAAAACACTGTCTTGCAGTTTCACTTTATCCATAAAGTCCCTTGCTGAAACATTTTGCAGATGTACTCCACTTTTCAGTATATGGTTCACTGCATAAGAAAGTCCAGACAAGTCACTCTCAAACAGTAGGTGGAACAAATATGGAATGCATAGATGAAACCTTGGATCTTCTGCATATAATCTTGAAGTCCGGTATTCAGATACAGGAATTTGAACAGGACGGTCGTCATATCGTCCACCTTGACCTGTTGGAAATAACTGTGGAAAACAACGAGCTTCCAAACTTTCTTCCCATACACTAATGGGACTTCCTTTTGCTTCTTTCATTTGAAACAAGTCAATAGCATTCCCCATTACTTCTTTGGAATGCAATGGATTAACACTATAATGTTCATAAATTTCTTCACTTCTAGAGACATCAACTTTTTCAATTTGCCCAGCTGAGAAATCACTGTCCTCTTCTACAGTTGTTTCCTCTTCTCCAACATATACATTTTGGTAGTAGTGATTGTTTTTTACCAAATACAACATTGCCTTTTTGACTTTCCAAACATCCACTAATTCTTGACAGATTTTCTTACTCTTTGTCGGAACACCATTAACTAGAATAACCAGAGGTTCCTCTTCTACTTTTTCTACACCAATTGTATCAATATTTTTCTTAAAATCTAGAGGCAAATAAACAACTCTTCCCTTTAATCCTCTCTGTAAATCTGAAGGAGGCAATTTCCCTGTCTTAGGCTCCATGCGAACAATAGCCTGAAAAGGATGCACACATTGAATCAGAATAGACTCATAGGTATTTAAATCCATCAATTCAGAAGGAATGTCTACCAACTCCAGATTATTATGAACAGCTCTAGCAGGCATTCTGTTTTCATTTAATTTATTATAACAATATTTACAAATACGTAGATCAGAACCCAAATCAAAACAATTTTCTACCAACAAATAAGTTGCAAAATCCTTCCACTCATTATTATTTTCCTTTTCGCTTTTTACATATAAATCAACTAATCTAGTCTGATTCTTGTAATGAGTTTGTCGACAACACACACAAGTAAAATTAGGCCTTTCACTTGAATTGACCTTAAACTTTGTAATTTCATGTTCAAATGTTTCTGTACTTGAAATCTCTACATTCTCTTCCACATTACCTTCTATTACTGTATCAGTTTCTGCACTGTCCTCTTTTTCACCAAAGTAACAAAACTCAATTTCTTCACAAAGGTTCTTCACATCTAATTCAGTTCCATGCAAAAGAGCACTGTTTAACTGTTTTAGCTTAAGTGCTGGACTTTTTGCATAATACAACCTTCTCACTAATTTCCTCACTCTATTATGATGCACTGTTAACATCCTAAAATGGTGAAAAACACTCTGACATACTTTTCTTGAAAGACAAGCCAGTGAATGTCCATGCAAACCTGTTTTTTATCTCACTCTACAAGGATCTAACTCTTGCAAAATTTTCATTTTTTGTTTTAGACTTTTCTTAGTATATGTCCGTAAGAAACTGAGAAACAAATCAATTGAATCCTGTCGCACACTACAAATACTACTACAATTCCAAGTATACACTGGAGCCTTAGGACATCTCCCTAAAACTTCATCAGCTAACACCTCTTCTGTATTTCTAGACACAATTTTTTCTTTTTCAACCGGACAACCGTCCTTCACCTCATATGCTCGACCACTGGTGTCAACTGCATGCACCAATCATTATCCTGAAAGTAACTTTCTTCATTAAAAAATGGCTCACAACTTGAACTATGCTTCCAATCTCCAGAAAAAACATCACAAAAATTAGTCCGATTAATTACTCTTTTCCACTTACATTTTGATTTGAACACATTGATTAGCTTATCTAGTGTACGAATTCTATTGATTACTAAACAAAATAATTTATTTTTCACTTTAAATGCTTCATCCACAATCTCCATTATGTTTTTTTTTCTTGTAAAAAGCGGTCTTTTTTTGATACATATTTACATTTTTTAATAAATTTGAAACTATTCTGTTATAAAACATTCGTCTACGAATATCAATAAATTGATTTCTCCTTCCATTGTTATAGACAATATCATCTCATTCTACAGGTCTAACATTTTTTGAGGGGCAGAATTTTTTCTTTCTATTAAGAGATCCATTATTCTTCTTTGAAACAACATCTTTTTTTTGGACATTTCAATCATTTTCTTAAAAAGTCCTTATTTGCTTACCAGGAGCATTATTTTTTTTCACCGAAGATTGTGTTTTGGATGAGTCTTGTATTTCTGTTTTCTTGGACCTTAAATCCTCTTTATGTTTCTTTTGACGGCATATTCTTTTATCTTTGTATAGATGATTACAATCTGTGGTAAAGAAAAAATAACATATTATAGACCACTACAAAAATACTACATAGCAATTACAATAACTGAACAATATAAACACTAGTTTACAACATAAGTTACTTTATACCACAGCAACTGTGTCACAGTAACAGTGCAGTACAGTTTCATTATTAATCTTACTCTCTGCCTGCACCATGTCACTCTGTGCCTGTGTCTTATGTCACTCTGTGACTGTGTCTCATCTCACTCTGTGCCTGTGCCTCACCTCACTGTGTGCCTGTGTGTCATCTCAGTCTGTGCCTGCCCCATCTCTCTCTCTTTCTGTGTGTCATTTGTCTGTTTGCGTGTGTCTCATCTCACTCTGTTAAATGTTTCATGCTAAAAAGTATGGCTTTAACATTTTTGACAAGGATAACACTGAGTGTCTGTATGAAATAAGGAATTATATTTTCACATTTTTCAATAATGTCACCTGTGTCTGCTCACAGTTTGCATCTCTAAGCTAAAAGGGTACTCTGTGCCTGTGTCTCACCTCACTCTGTTCCTGTGTGTCATCTCACTCTGTGCCTGCCCCATCTCTCTCTCTTTTTTTATGTGTCATTTGTCTGTTTGTGTGTGTCTCATCTCACTCTGGTAAATGTTTCATGCTAAAAAGTATGGCTTTAACATTTTTGACAAGGATAACACTGAGTGTCTGTATGAAATAAGGAATTATATTTTCACATTTTTCAATAATGTCACCTGTGTCTGCTCACAGTTTGCATCTCTAAGCTAAAAGGGTACTCTGTGCCTGTGTCTCACCTCACTCTGTTCCTGTGTGTCATCTCACTCTGTGCCTGCCCCATCTCTCTCTCTTTTTTTATGTGTCATTTGTCTGTTTGTGTGTGTCTCATCTCACTCTGGTAAATGTTTCATGCTAAAAAGTATGGCTTTAACATTTTTGACAAGGATAACACTGAGTGTCTGTATGAAATAAGGAATTATATTTTCACATTTTTTAATAATGTCACCTATAAGCAAGACATGACATTCCTTTTTCATTTCAGAGGCACACCCTGGATCTTGATTGCACAGCTTAGAGCCTATTTGTGAAGTAAGAGGCCTAACAGACATGCTGCCTAAGATTCCTTACTAGTACATATGCTAAAGCCTAACTGACTTTAAAAAATCATGTCTTTGCATACTTTAAACAAATCAACTAAGCAAATTATTCACCCAGATCCATTTAAAATCAAGCTTGACTCACAGTGTGATCTTAGGCACATGACCAGGATGTTACATGTAATCTACCATGTCTGTCTCTGCATGCAATATGTGTGTCTCTGCTCATACTATTTCACTGTGTCTACTGGCAAAAAACAGCCCACATATATATAAGCAAGACATAACATTCCTTTTTCATTTCAATGGCACACCCCGGATCTTGATTGCACAGCTTAGAGCCTATTTGTGAAGTAAGAGGCCTAACAGACATGCTGCCTAAGATTCCCTACTAGTACATATGCTAAAGCCTAACTGACTTTAAGAAAACATGTATTTCCATATTTTTAAACACATCAACTAAGCAAATTATTCACCCAGATCCATTTAAAATCAAGCTTAACTCACAGTGTGATCTTAGGCACATGAGACACATGTCATGACACACACACAAAGAGAGAAATGACACAGAGAAAAAGAGAGATTATGCACGTGCAAAGTGACATGAGACACAGGCACAGAGTACCTTTTAAGCTAAGAGAGGCAAACTGTCAGCAGACACAGGTGACATTATTGAAAAATGTGAAAACATAGTTCCTTATTTCACACAGACACTCACTGTAATCCTTGACCAAATTTTAAAAGCCAGACATTTTTCCAGAAAACATTTTCCATAGTAAATCATTTTTAACACAAAGCACAGCCCATTTAAATGACCACTACAAAACAAAGCAGAAACTTAACTCATTTCCAAAATACATATGCACCATTCAATTTTTAAACAGCATTCCAAAAAGCATGCCACACAATGCAAGAATAAAGAAGCACAATATGCTTCTTAATCTTCCCCATAGTGCATACAGCAGTCTATCTTTATTAAAAGAATCATTACTCACCTTTAAAAATGCTTTGGAAGATTTAGAACAGTGTCAGTCACACACGCCAGATTTCCTTAAGCAGAATCTCTGAAATGCACCTGAAACACTGCAACCAGAAATGCCCCTGATTCCCTGTAATTCTTCACACATATCCCTGGACTTAACCAATTAAAATTCTTCCCACACTATTTCAAAACCAAACTAACATTTTAATTGGTTCTACATTTCAACACTTTGAAACTCACATAATATTCACCCATCCCCCCAGTGCTCATTCACCCTGTTACCATGGTAACTCCCACCTAACTCAGCACACAGTTGAAAAGTTCATCATACTATGTTGCAAAAGAATCCAGCAAGGGTGTTTGACCTCTCAATGTACTAGCTAATCATGTGCAATGTTTCTTTAAATGACTTTTTCTCAACCATTAAAATGACTTCTTTAAAAAAAAAAAGCATGCACCCTAATTTTCAGTGGTGAATTTTAAGAAAGCACCAATCATTTCTTGTTTTTCAAGTGCACAGAAGCTCAACCATTTTTTTCTCATAACTCCTACTTTCAAACTGCCATTTCATTTCCACAACTCATCTGAATACAAGCACATCTACCTTCAAGATGCCAAAAGTCTGGTTTGTGGGTCATAGCTTTGTCTACTGGAGTGAAAAATGTGCAGGTAACAGAGGTATTTACAACCTTGATTTACCAAATGTGGACATTGTGTGGATTGGACAGAGAGGATTAAGAAGTCACCAATTGATACCATTGATAAAATCCTTTATGCATCTACCACACGCTGACCTCATGATTGTGCACTGTGGTTGCAATGACCTGGGCACTTTGACTGGGGTAGGTCTGGAAATGCTTTTAAAGGACATCTTTGGGCAATTGATGTCACTTTTCCCAAAAACTGCCTTGGTATTTTCTAATATATGCCAAAGGCAAAAATGGAACTGGTCCAACCAATTTTGTCCACAGATTGAGAAAGCAAGGAAACATGTGAATAAATCTGTTTCTGCTTTCCTCAGAGACTATGGTATGGGTTCCATTTACCACAACAACTTGCGTTACAACATGCAAGGCATCTATAGGAGAGATGGTGTACATTTTACAGATGAGGGGAATAGAGTCTTCCTCTTGAATTTGAGACTCTGCATTGGTACCTACTTGTAGGTACAAAAAACACCCACATAACACAACAGCTCTTTTCAGAGCTACAATACCTCTAAGCACTCTAAATTATTTTTTTACTCTAATTTTTTACACTGTTTTTCCCCGTGGTGCGCTCAGGGTGCGCGTACCGGTAAGCGTACATGGGAACGCACCCAGCGCTTACCCCTCGAAAATAAAAAAAATAAAAAAGTTTTTTTGCCCTTCAGGGTCCTTCTAGGCCTCCCTCAGAAAACCTAGGGGGTCAGGGGATGTCTACCCTACCCCCTTTTAATCATTTCCCCCTTTTTATTTTCCCCTCTTGTGTCTCGATTCTACCGAGACACAAGATGGCGGACTCTCCGGACTGTTTAAAATGTTGACAGACACCCGAGAGCCAATCAGCTTTCCGCTCGCGCACTTCCGTGGCGCGCCGGGTGTGCTCCCCGGTACGCGTACCGGTGAGCGCTCGGAGCGTGCCTATAGATATATATATTTTTTAAAAGTTAATTTTGGTAAAAACCACTGGAGCAATTTTCACCAAATATAGCAAAGGCACTTCTGCGTACCAGTCCCTACAATTTTGCAAAGTTTGGCGTAATTCCGTTCAGCGGTTCGGGCTGTAGCCTTGTCAATTCGTCCTATGGAAATTAACATGTGGAAAACACGTTTTGGGACCCCCCTTTTTTCTCGGCCCCCACTTCACGAATCCCCCTGAAACTTTCAGGGAAGGAGCAGAGCGGAGCTGGCCTAAATTTTGGAAAATGACACGCAAATTCCTCAACCGGCCCTAAAGTTATTCCCAATAGAATGTTGCGGATTTCCTATGGTAGCTAGGTCCTAACTATAACTACCTACTGGCGACCGCCAGTAGGTTATATATTATATATATATATATATATATATATATATATATATATATATATATATATATATATATATATATATATATATATATATATTACCTACTGGCGGTCGCCAGTAGGTATATATAGTTAGGATTTTTTCTCTATGGGATTTTTGAAAATTCTATGTCTAATAACTTTGGCGTTTGTGGACGGAATTGGCTGAAATTTTCAGGAAAATGGAACATTTTGTTTCTGAGCAGCCCCTGAAAATTTGGGGGGGTTTCGTCAAGGGGGGGGCCGAGAAAAAAGGGGGGTCCCAAAACATGTTTTTAACATTGAGTTTCCCATAGGGCGGTTGGCCTCACTTTTAGCCCGAACGGCTGAATGGATTTGCACGAAACTTGGCAAAATTGTAGGGACTGGTAGCCCGATGTGCCTTTGCTAGGTCTCAATATATGTGCTTCAGTGGATTTTGAGAAATTAACGTTCAAAAAAAGATATATATCTGTAACAGCGGACCGGGCAGCGCTCCGGTTCGCGGACTTTTCGCGGTACGGAGCTTTGTGAAGCGAAGCTGATTGGTTCTCCGGCGTCTGTGAACATTCCAAACAGTCCGTAGCGGCCGCCATCTTGTCTCTCGGTAGGATCGAGAGACAAGAGGAGGCCAAAGCGAAGGGGCAAATGACCATAAGGGGGCATAGTAGATCCTTCCTGACCTCTTAGGTTTGATGTACCATTTTGCCAAGTTTGGTGTAATTCCGTTCAGCCATTCAGGCTGTAGACGTATGTAAATGTCCTATGGAAAATTGCATGGGGAAAACACATTTGAAAGTGTTGAAATTTAGAACCAATTAAAATGTTACTTTGGTTTTGTATTTGTGTGTGATGAAAGTTAATTGGTTATGTATATATCTCAAATGAGAGGAAACCACAGCCACTACTGTCTGAGGTACATTTGTGAGGAATTTTTGGTGGTGAATTTCTGGTGTTTGATTTACACAGTACTAACACTTCTCCTACTTTTAAAAAGGTGAGTTGTTAATTTGTAAGGGGAACTATGTTGTACACTTGAAGATAATTTGAAAAATGTTTTCTGTTATTTATTTGCAGTCCTTCTGTTATACTAAATACTTGATAAAGTTAGTTTTATATTATGTATTACTAAAAACGATAAATGAAAGTGATTATTTTTTTCTGCAATTTACAGCAAGCAATTTAAAAAAAAAATGGCTCACAATGAAGAGACCGTGGAAATTTCTTTTGAATTGTCCACTACATTGATTGAAATTGACAGCACCAATAATGAAATATTGTCACAAGGAGGAGATGACTTGAATGATTCCACTACATTGATTGAAATTGACAGCACCAATAATGAAATATTGTCACAAGGAGGAGATGACTTGAATGATTTTTTTGATCAATCTGTTGATGGCGAATTTATCGAATGTTTGGAGACCATAGAGTTACAAGAATCATCATTGCAGACTTTTAATGAGGAGATTCCAGATGAGATGATTGAAGAGGAAATTACTGATGAGGACATGTTACTAGTTCTTTCAAATTTAGAAAGTTCAGAAGAATAAATTTATATTTAGAAATCAAAAATTGTTTGAGACATTATTCATTTTTATTTTTAATTTATGAGGTTGTAGCGAAGTGATTGTAGTATAAAATGAGACTTATAGTATAGAGTGCAACATTTTTATGTTACATGGTAAGTTTACTCATATTTACTTCCCTTCTCCCACTATATTATCTCCAATGTGTATTTGACATCTCTTCTTCATCTCCGGCCTCCTTTCTCTCACTGTGTGTCTCTGATGCATCTTATCGCTGCTATTTTGTGTAATTACAGAAGAGAGTAAAATAAAATAGTTCGGAACGTGAAAAGGGGGCAAAGTAGAGTACCCCTCACCCCCTAGGCCTTCTCAGGCGGTCCCAAAAGGATCAGTTTCTGCTTTCCTGAGAGATTATGGTATGAGTTCTATATACCACAATAATTTGCATTACAACATGCAAGATATATATCTCCTATTACCAACTTTTGGAGATATTCGCGCTAAGCGCGAATATCTCCAAAAACTAACACCTGTCCTGAGCAGTTCTTAGCCATGTTATCCAATGGGAGGTGGATAACATGGCTAAGAGCATTAGCTCGGTAATGCATGAATATCGCTGAGTTTTCAGCGATATTAATGCATTGCGGTCGTTTTTTATCGCATTTGCGATAAACCTTGATAATAGCAAGGTTTATCTTCGATAATTTCTGACGATGCTTAGCGGTAAAAAATTCGTTGGTAAGCATCGTTAGCGATAAATATCGCTTAACTTTGGTAATATGCACCAACGTCTGTTAACGTTCGATTCGAAGGAAATGAGGAAGTGTTGAAAAACATTGTTTGCGCCATCTTGCCTTTTTTGAAATGCCACACTTTTGTCGTGCACGGCAGCCATTTTAGATGCCTTGACCAGACCCACTCTCTGCACGCTGTCGATTCGTAGCATGGCTCCCCACCCTCGCAAGCATCTCCCCCAGGCACTAGTCACCCCCGCTCTCTGTGTTATGCATGGGCAATAAACCTCTCCCCATCTGCGCTGCTCTTCCCTGAGAATCACACTCTGTGCCCGCCCGACACCTCCCTTTCGCCCTATTCACTACCGCACCCTCTGACACTCCTCTTCCTCTGTGTCCGATTGTCCAGGCTATCAGCTAGCCCTGCAGATGTAGTTTATGGCCCCAGCTGTAAAGAATCACCCCTCTTCAAAGGAGTTATAGTAGATCAAGGCCCACACCCGATGAGATCCGTCACACCACACGTGTTCCTACTATCTGAAAACCATCCTGTATTGTGATTGGGGAGGGGACCGAGCCTGAAGCGGAAGATTCCAGGGATGACTCTTTGTACATCAAAGTTTTTACATTTATGTGTCACATTAAAAATATATAGCACTCCAACAAAGTAGTAGGATTATAAAACTTTAATAACTTATAAATATATACAACAAAACAAAAACAGTAAAAACATTTAAACAACGAAGAGACCGTGGCAATTTCTTTTGAATTATCCAATACATTTATTGAAATTGACAGCACCAATAATGAAATTTTCTCACAAGGAGGAGATGACTTGAATGATTTTTTTGATCAATCTCTTGATGGCGAATTTATCGAATGTTTGGAGACCATAGAGTTACAAGAATCATCATTGCAGACTTTTCATGAGGAAATTCCTGATGAGGACATGTTACTAGTTCTTTCAAATTATGAAAATTCAGAAGATGTTGCCTGGGGGTGGGTCGTCAGTAGCAGTCTGTTGTGCGAATAGTTCCAAGGCAGCAGAACGCGCTGAAATCTAGATGGCACGAAGGTGATGTCTAGTAAGTTGCCGCCCAGCAAATAACGGCGTGGGGCGCCGGGGGGGTGAGTGAGTCCAGTAGGCACCACAGGTATTCTTACCGGCATTGCAGAATTACTGCTGGGGACAATGCCTGTGCTGTAGCAGGGTCACAGCAGAAACAAAAAGGATTCTGTTGAAGATGTTGTTGGTTTTCAATTTGAAAACAGTTCTGGTGTCAACTGCTATGCTAATGTAGTGGTTAATGTTTTGTTTTCTCTAGAAAATGTAAAAGAGGGGGAGGCAGTCCAAAGTTCTGGTAAAAGGGCAAAGGAAAGGATCGGTGGTTTGAACTATCAGTCAAAAAGGGGAGGGGGTGCAACAATTTTTCCTACCGGGTCACAGTGTGCTTTCACCGGAACTGAGGTTTGCAGGATTCTAGTAATTCAAAGTGAGGCTGGCGCCAGCATGGGAGCGCCGACGTCCCGCGGATACAGTTTCGTCACTCCACGGGCGATCATGGCAGTCATTCCCCATCGGGGGTGTCTGCGGGGGTCGGAGACTCCCGCGGCTCCTCTAGAATCTTCAAGGTCGTGGAGGACTACTGTGGTGGAGTCAACCAGTGACCGGGCCATTTCTTTATGCTGGGCCCGCTCTTGCCAGGTCGATCGCCATTTTGAGAGTTCGGTAGCTACTGGCGATCGCGGGGTCAAATGAGCGGACGGGCTCCACCCTGCCGGGCGAGACGTTGCAGCATCGCCACAGTGGAAGAACCCTTTTCCGGGCGCCTAGAGCGCTGAGGGTGCAGGTGGGAAGCCTCCACTGGGGAGGCGGGAGAGGCCTGTTCGCACCGTCTCTCCCTCCCAGTGCACCCCACGGCGTCTCGCTTGAGATTTGTTATGGCCGGACCAGGCGATGAGGACGAGGGGGGGGGGGGTCGGAGGCATGTGCAAGACATCCCCCCCAGTGTTGTCAAAGCCATTATTCAAGAAAGAAGAAGTGTCCCGTCCGTCTTCGGGCCGGGCTTCCGGTGGATGTCGGCCGGACGCCCCTTGCTCTGGCCCCATGAACGGGTTCCTTGGTTTATCGGCTGCAGCCGGATCCCATCGGCCCCGGCCGTTGGTGGCCGGACTGGTAGAGAATGTGGCGGGACTACCTGAAAATGTCAAGGGCCACCGTGGCCGGACTGGGAGAGAGAGGGGAGGGTCGAGGACACGGACATTCCCCCCCCTGCAACTCTCCAGCGTTGTCAATCCCCCAGGCCGGGTCCCGCTGGCCTCGGCCTCGGCCTCTCCTCCGGCTACAGCCTACGTGATGATCTCCGAGGCGTGGTAGCAGGACCCGCCTTATATGTGTTGCTTCCGGCTGGGCGTAGCCGAAAACCTGTTGCCCTTTGGAAGTTTCTAGAATGGGGCGGATGTCTGCTGACTTCTATCTTTCCCAGTTTGCCGTTATTTGGCCGTGGCAGGCGGTGGGACAGACACGTTTTGGGGCAGTGAGGGGCGATGTTTTCAGGTTTCTTATTACGGGCTTACTTCTAACGTTTCTTGTTTCTAGGACAATAATAGGTTTTATCATTACGTATTGTTATCGTTTCTTTGTTTGTTATTTAATAAAAAGTTAATCAGTGGCCTACTGATTTTCGTTTTCCTATTCTTTTCTTTCCAGGTAGTTTCATGCTAAAGTTTCTGTTAACAGGATACAGTGATCACTTCGTTATTATTGCATATGTCCTTTTCACTAGGGGTGCTCTCTTGTTGGGCCAGATATCTCTAGTAAATGGTCCGGGTGAAACAGGTGCATCAATCAGTGGGGAGTAGATAGGCATGACAGATTACAACGGGGGAGAAAGGTCCGCATTACCTACCCTTTCACTACTTGCAAAGATTTTCCTACGTTTATTTGCAAACAGGGAATACCTCCAAAAAGAACTAATTCCCAAACAGTCAATGTTCGGACAATCAATCAATCAATGAGGAATGAAATAGGTACGACGTGTTAAAGGCTTGCGTTACCTACCCTTCACTATCTGCAAAGGGAGAGAGAATATTCCTATTCTTCCTTGTTTGCAGGCAGAGAAGATCCTTAAGAGAACCAACTTCGAACAATTCAATGCTCGATTCAAACAATCAACAAGGGGTACTGTGAACACAAATGAACGCCGCTTATGTACATACACATTGCTATTTTCAACAGGTTGTTCCTAATGTTTCTATTTTAGCGAGGTCAAAAAGAGATCCCATTAGTGGCCTACTGATTTTGCTCGATTCCTTTTGTTTTTTTACACGATTTTTCGCTATCTGCAAAGACTAAACAGAGTATTGCGACTCTGTGCTTGTTTGTTAATAGAGAATGAACCAAAGAGAACAATCAATCAAATGGAGAGAGAAGTAGGCACGACGGATTACAACGGGGGCAAAGGCCTGCGTTAACTACCCTTCACTATCTGCAAAGAGAGAGTACTCCTAATAGAAATGAGGGGTGGGGGGCAGCATTCAAAGCAGATCAGTGTGCATAAACACGAAAATGTTTTTACTTACCACGTACTTGACATTCGACAGCTTATGATATTTGCTATTAAAAAACATTGAAATTCACTGAAAAACCATAGGTTATAGACCATATATAGTTAGGAATTAGCATTTACAAAACCTTGAAAATTCACTGAAAAAACCATAGGTTATAGACCATATATAGTTAGGAATTAGCATTTACAAAACCTTGAAAATTCACTGAAAAAACCATAGGTTAGAGACCATATATAGTTAGCTGGACATTTTATTGACATAAAACCAATGAAATTCCATATATAGTTAGTTGCACTAACTATATATCGCGCACCCGCAATCCACTGCTGATGATGTCACATATTACATCATTCATGACATGGTCAGTGACATCACTGATGACATCACTGATGACATCTCAAATGACATCACTGATGACATCACTGATAACAACATCCAGTGATTTTTTGTTTCTGTAAAGTTTAAATATGTCTTACATATTGAAGAATGAGTGGATGTGTAAGTGTCTGGACGAAGGATTTAGTAGGTGCATGACTGACTGTATGAGTGAGTGATTAAATGTGTCTCACTGAGTGCATGGGTTAGTGACTAAACTGTCTTAATTTGTGCATCATTATGTCTGTTGTTCTGTAAACTGCTGCATGTGTTGATCAGTAGCTATATGAGTAACTATATGGGTTATTGATTGATTGCCCAAGTATTTGTATGGGAGACTGAGTGTGTGGCTAGCTGGGAGGTGTGTGACTCTGTGCAGATCAATGTGTACTTGTATCAATGATTGTATAAGAAGGTAAGTATGTGTTAGTATATGTTTGAAAATGTAAGGTGCTCTATGTTTAACTGTATAGACAAGAAAATGGAAGTGTCATTGATTCTTTACAGGACTGACTAGGTGTGTGAGTAACTCCATGGATGAGTGGCAGACTGTGAGTGTCTGTATAGGTGTATGAGTGCATATGATAGTGTTGTAAAGATGAGTGATTGTATGTATGAATGATTGTATGGGTGAATGAGTGAAGGTGTGTGTAGACGTAGCAATCAGTGAGTGCGTACGTAGTAACTAGTATTGGTGTGTCAATGGTTTCAAAAATTATACTCTGTATTTAACACTGGGTGAAACAGAGGTTATATTAAAATGTGAGGAGATGCATTGTATTGTCACATGAATGATATCATCAGTGATGTGGTCATTGATGTCAAATGAGATGTCATCAGTGGTGTCATCAGTGATGTCATTTGAGATGTCATCAGTGATGTCATCAGTGATGTCACTGACCATGTCATGAATGATGTAATATGTGACATCATCAGCAGTGGATTGCGGGTGCGCGATATATAGTTAGTGCAACTAACTATATATGGAATTTCATTGGTTTTATGTCAATAAAATGTCCAGCTAACTATATATGGTCTCTAACCTATGTTTTTTTCAGTGAATTTTCAAGGTTTTGTAAATGCTAATTCCTAACTATATATGGTCTATAACCTATGGTTTTTTCAGTGAATTTTCAAGGTTTTGTAAATGCTAATTCCTAACTATATATGGTCTATAACCTATGGTTTTTTCAGTGAATATATATATATATACATATATATATATCTCAGGTACCTATAATTGCTGAATTTCATTGGTTTTGTGTTAGTGAAATCTAAGCCTAACTAACGTCCCTGTAACCTTTATTTTTTTTCATTGAATTTCTAAGGTTTTTATTTTATTTGCTAACTATAACGACCCTATAACGTTTGTTTTTTAAAATGAATTTCTATGGAGCGGCCCCCCTCCCAGGCTGATTTTGGCCTGGGGACCACATTCTCTGGGCACGGCATCTTGTGTGGGTGCCCTGGTTCCACCCCCTACTAGTAGTAAGCCTGGAGGCACATTTGCAGAGACCTGGAAAAAGATGGCTTGGTCAAACACTCAAACCAAGAGTTTTTTTGTTATTTTAAAAAATATTTTATGTTTTAAATGTATGTAAAACATTTGTGTTTTTAGAATAATTCCTAATTGATATAACTTATTTCTATTTGTAAAACTTTTTGAGCTCTCAAATAGTTATTAAATACATTTGAACTAAAGAGAACAAATGTGTTTCAAAATTGTTTTTTAATTTTAAATGTTATTTTGGAATCATACTTTTGAATATATTTTTATTATAAATGTTTAAAATATTTAAATTGTTTATTTTGTGATTATTAATTTGGATTTGCAATTTGGTATGCAATAGTAGCATTTTTTAACAAAAGGCTTTCCATTTTTCAATTTATATTTAAATTTTCATAAATTAGATTACTTTTAATTTAACAGTATTTTTATAAAGGACAATTTTTCATTAACTTCAATTTTTCAGACATTTTGAATTTTCTTTTATAAATGAAATACATTATTGCCTTATTGGTTTGTATAGTAAGATAGTCTTTTTTCATTTCAATTCTGTTCTTTCTAACTGCTTCATTTACTCTGTAATCCTTTTTTCATTGTTTTGGATGTTGGCTGCTCTGCAGGTTCAATCAATCAATCAATTAGGGGTTTATAAAGCGCTGCTACTCATCCGTGAGGGTTCCAAGGCGCTGATGGGCTGATGAACCGTCTGGCTGCTGGGGTTCAGTCGAGGAGCCAGATCTTGAGATCCTTCCCGAATTGGGTCAGCGACAGGGATTGCCTGGGGTGGGGAAGCAGGGTGTTCTAGATGTTGGCGATGAGGTGAGAGAAGGATCTTCCTCTGGCTCTAGTCCTGTGGATCCATGGGATGGTGGCCACAGCTAGTTGGGTAGAGCGGAGGTGTCTGATGGGTTAATGGGGAGCAGGACTGGTCCTCAATATCCCCCGCCTTCGCCACATCACCGAACAATTTTGAGAATTCCACTGGCTCCCCATTAAAAAAAGAATCCCTTCCAAGCTCCTCACACATGCCTACAAAGCCCTCTCTGACTCAGGACCATCATATCTGAACCACCGCCTCTCATTCTACATCCCCTGGGGAACCCTTCCTGTTTGCGAGTGGCTTGCCACCTGTTGGATAGTGGATTGTTAGTAGTGGCAGATATGCATTTACCACTGGCAATAATGCCACCAACACGCTATCGGGCTCAGAACAGGTCTTAGAAAATTATTTCATTAAATTTCAAAACCTTTATTTCAGTTAATTTCAACCATAAAAGATACATTTAAAAAAACTTTTCATTTAAATTGAGGAGCTATGTAGCACGCTATTGTTGATGTAAACTCAGAAGGTGGACTTTAATAATTTCTTACAAGCTGGTGTCAACTGGGATGGGTCTTTCCACTAGTGAGATAAACTCAACTTCATCATCCACGATGCACCATGTTTAAGCCATGGGATGTCCCTACTCTGATCATTTTTCATGATCTCTTCTAAGCCTTCCTTGTAGTGTGACAGCTCTGGGGTTGATCATATCCTCACCCAGAATAAGAGAGGTCTGAGTAAAGCATGATGGTTGGTACGTTTAATGTTTACATCCATGACAATCACAATTAAAGGAGTTCTAGTAGGGAGGCTTAGTAATTTCCTAAAAAGATTATTTTCTCTCAATTCAAAATTCTTTTTGTACTAGGGCCCCCATATTTCAGCTTCATAAAGGGAAGCTGATTGTGCTTTGTATTTAAATACTTCGAGGGCAGGGGACACTGCTTTCGAAATACTATACCCATGTTTTTTTAAAATAGGGAATGTGTTTTGGAGCAAAATGATCTTATTTTTTTCCAACTGCGGCTTCCAGGACAATTTAGTATCTACTGTGATGCCTAAATAGTTCAAACTTTGCACGTACTCTAATTTTTGATTGTTAAGCGCTAAATTATTTTTAAACAATCTATGTGGGTTTATTGACATGTATTTGGTTATGCTGCAATTGATTTCAAGGCCTTTCATAGTACAATATGTGTGGAAGGAGTTCTTTAGACATTGCAATCCATGTGGGGTTTGTGAGATTAAGATGGTATCGTTAGCAAATAGAAGCGCTGGTACTATGTCATCTCCCAACTTAGGTGCGTCATTCTGGCAGCCATTCAAATAATTAGGGATGTTGTTTACGTACAGTGAGAACAGGGTGGGCACCAGTATGCACCCCTGGCGCACACCCCTTCAAACCGGTATTGCCTTGGTGAGTTCACCCCTCGGGCCCCATCTTACTTTAGCGAAATTATCATTGTGGAGCCTAATTATTTGTATGAGTAATTCGCCTGGCACCCCTTGACGTCTCAGCGAATCCCAAAATAAGTTCCGGGGTACGAGATCGAATGCTGCCTTTAGATCTACAAAGGCAATGTACAAGTGACCCCCTCTTAAATGTATATATTTCCAGCATAGGCATGTAAATCTAAACACTTGGTCGATCGTACTAGTTTTGTTTCTGAATCCTGCCTGAAATTTTGAAAGTACCTTATCTTCAATCCACTCATTTAGTCTATTTAAAATATGCCTAGCAAAGATTTTTTGTAAAATGTCTATTAAACTAATGGGGCAATAGTTTGCAGGGTCATATCGATTGTCCTTTTTAAAAATCGTAGTCATTTCTGCCCCTTTCCATGTTTCAGGTATCGGTGTGCCTGAGACTATTGCGTTGCACAGATAATTTATGTATGGTACCCAAAGGCTAATATCGTGTTTCAGTAAATCTCCCGGAATTTTATCAGGTCCGGGAGCTTTCCCTGGTTTAACTGCTTTAATTGCCACTATGGTTTCCTTCAAGCTAAAATGTAAATTGGGAACCTTTGAAATAGGTGCCAAGTCTTCAGTAATTTCAAATTGCAAACATTCGGTGTCTGTATAGAGATGAGAAAAGTGGTCAGTCCAGGTATTGGCGTCCAGAAAAAGGTCCTTTGTGACGCTTCCTGACCGGTTCCCCTTCTCTATCAGTGTCCAAAAACCTGACTGATCCTTAGATTTGGCAGCACTAATCAAGCCTGTCCACGTATCATCAGCCCATTAGAAAATTATTACCATGCTTAATCCTTGGTAGTTTGGCTGCGAGCAGGCAGGCTTAACTTCAAAGACAGGTATGTAAAGCATTAAGACACAACACACAATAAAAATCCAACACAATTTCTAAAAATAGGAAATATTTGTATCTTTAAAATGACACCAAGACTAAAAAAAACTACTGTAGGGAACCAGATAGGACTTCTTAAAGATTATACACTTTCTAATGCTTAGAAGCCAACAGTGCCACTTTTGGACATTTGGTTGCCTCTGACAGGGTCAAATTATTCACATTTAGCAATTCTTCTGGAGGATTTCCCACCAGATGTCGTGCAGCCTCCTCCAGCAGGCCTAATCCTGTTAAGCACTTCCTGAAGTTCCTCTTGCGGGTCAAAAGTGTCCAAAACACAATCTGAGGGTTTGGAATCTCCAAAAGGGTCCTTGAAAGTTTGGTACTTCAGTTCCCACAATCCACTCGGACAAAACCCTTACAAATCCACTGGTAGTACTCGAGGTGGAGGATTCTTTGTGGGGATGGTCCAGATGATCTCTGTTAACCTGTAGCTTGCAGAGAGTCCACTCTTTAATCCTTTTGAAGCAGGTTTGATCCACAGGACTATAGTTTTAGATGGTGCAAAAGGCACAATCTTCAGAGTGCAGGTCCTGGTCAATGCACATCAAACTCCTCAGCGTGGGCCCTTCTGGTTCTCTTAGGTTTAAAAAAGCAGATCTGAGAGGCACTGCCCCTCCCAGGTACATATTCATTGTTCTCTGGGGTCAAGCAGGAGGGCACTCCTATCCAATGAGGTGCAGGGCAACGCCCCAGAGCATGACCACTTCCTCAAAAGTGTGGCACAATTCTAACCCAGAAAGCACTATTCTTCCAAAATCCAATATGTCAGAATTTTCAGCAGAGGGAGCAGAACTAACTAAACCAGCCCATAGGGTGACTTCATCTGCATAGGTCCACTGCCCTTAAATCTGGGAATTCCTCATGAATCCCCCCATCTGCAGAACAGAGGGGAGATTTGTAAATGAAAACTGGTTTCTATAGGTTGTCTCCTGCTTCCCTTGAAGAACATTATTTACTACCCCTTCCCCAGGTTCTGGCATTCCTATGCCCAGAAACCTCTCTTCCCCGAACAGCTTCTTAATCCCAGGGGTAATTTATCACCTCTTCAAAGCAGCCAGTTTAATCCACTTATCTCTGACCAATCAGGGCAGAGCACTACAGAGTTAAATTTTGGCTCACAGACAAGAAAGCCTTATCACTTCTTGTCTGTACATTTTAGAAGAAATTCAACAATTCCATATTGTTGGATTTATCATCACCATTCTACCAAGTCCTTTAATCCTAGTTGTAGGGCTTTTCTTTCTCCAGTTATTAACTAATAACCTCTTCCAATGTAAACCTATGAGCTGGGGATCTGCAATGGAAAACTGAACTGAGCAATTTATCCAATACCAGTGCCTATAAAACAGGTTTTATAACGACCCTGCCTATATCTACAGGACATTCCACCCAAGGAACACTTAGGAAAGACTTTAGGGGTTCTGAATATATCAAAATATTGGGGATTCTCATTTCACCGTGTTCCTATCACAAAAGTTGATTTTGTGAAGCACTTTACTACAATGTGGGGAGTGAAGTGTGCAATTTCACTAACCCCAGGGTATATACAGATCCTTTTATATGGATTCTCCTTATAAGTACCTGAGCCCACTCCTCCCCTGGGACACCTAGGGGAGACCCTGGGAGCATCTACCATGCCCAAATATTGATGTTTATACATTTTAAGTGCCCCAAACACCAAAGTCGAGTTTGGGCACAATTTGCATTTTAAAAGCAGTCCTGAAACACAGGGCTGCTTTGAAACTGACCTCAGGTTCCAGCAGTGCACACATGAAAGTGCAGAAAAGCTGCTAGCCTCTAAACTGTCCTGCTCTATTCTATACAAGGGGCTTAAAGGTAGTTTCAATCCCCCTGTCATATTATGTACTAGTGCCTTATAGGGGAGGTCATGCCAACCACAGGGGTACCCTAACCTATAGTATACCATAGGGTATGTGAGCATTTTCATTGTATTCTAAGTGTCTCTCAGCATAGCACTGGCCCTAGGCCTGGTTAGGCAGAGCCCAGAGTCAGTCAGTGGCAGTTACCACCAGTACCAGTCAGCATCAAGTTGGGGGTGCCCAGGGCACAGGATGACTTTGCAACATAGCCCCCCCACCAACGAAAGACAATGGGTTACTAATCAACACCCAAGTAGTACTCATCACCTAAGTGGAAAAACCTGGAAAGTCCATCTGCATTTGCATGGGCAACCCCAGGTCTGTGTTCCACTGTAAAGTCAATTCCCTGTAGGGCAATAGACCACGTAACAGCTTGGGTTACTCCCCTCTCATCTGCATGAGCCATTTGGGAGGCCTGTGGTCATATTGAACACAAAAGTAGGTCCCAAACAAATATGGTCTCAACTTTTTCAGGGACCAAACCACAGCAAAAGCCTTTCTCTCTATGGCACTCTACCTCTGCTCTCTGGGAAGAAGTCTCCTGCTAGTAAAGGCAACTGGCTGATCAAGGCCCTCCTCATTTAGCTGTGACAACACTGCCCCAATCCCTTGCTCCAAAGCATCTGTCTAAACCACACATTCTTTTGTGTAGTCACGGTCCAGCAACAATGGTGCTTAACACATAGCAGCTTTCGGAGTGTCAAAAGCCTTCTGACACTCTGTGGTCCAATCCACCTTTTTGGGCCTCTTCTTAGAAGTGAGTTGTGTTGGGGGCCAAACAATGGTCCCATCATTTTGAACAAACCATCTATGTTACCAGGTCAGTCCAAGGAATGTCCTGACCAGAGTATGGGTAACAGGAGCTGTCCAATTCAAAATAGTTTGAATTTTGGCTTGGAGAGGCTGTTTATGGCCCCCACCTACCAGATTGCCCAGGTGCACCACAGAACTCTGTCAAATTTGGCACTTACTTGCCTTAATAGTCAGGACTGCCTGTTGCATGGCCTGAAGCACTTCCCTTAGGTGGCTTAAGTGATCCCCTCAGGTACAACTGTATACAGCTATGTTGCACTGAACTGTTCCAACCCAGACAAGACCCTGTTCACCAACCTTTGGAAGGATTGTAGGTGCACTCTTTAAGCCAAAGGGCATTACCTTGAACTGATAATGACCCTCTGGTGTGGAGAATGCTGACCTCTCCTTTGCTCCATCAGTGAGGGAAATCTGCCAGTAACCTGAACTCAAATCAAAAGTACTCAGGTACTTATGAGGTTCTGTAATTCTCGAGTCTGACTCCATTTTGTTCTGTGCCACCATTTTGTGTTGCCCTCACGTAGGCCTGTGAAGATAGTCTGGCGAATAAAGTGGCCTGGCCTTCTTAGTTCATGTACACATTAACTAAGGTTTCTTTTTGACTCTGAAATGAACTGTAAGAAACTGACCTCGCAAAGCCAATTTCCCTGATCGATCTTTGTCTGAGATTGCCAATCAATGTTCAGGACATCGTTAACTTTTAGTTTCCTTGCACATGCCTTATCTTGTTCATCATCTGTTAGTGTTTCTTTTTATGTTTCTTCATTACATGGGTTATGCTTTCAATTATAGGTTTGTCCGGCTTTTGGAGGTTGAATTTGGGACATTCTTAATGATTAACTTTTGGGTTGGGATACTGTACATGTAATCATACCATGCCCTGCAGTGCCATTTAAATCAGATTAACCTTTGTGAACTATATAATTATAATGTTTTGCCCATATCCTGCTAAAACCCCAAAGGCTACTCACCTGCTGACTCTCCAGATTTTCCATTTGTTTAGGAATGTAATTGGTACAACTCCCTTACATGCCTGGGGCAGGATAAAGAGTATATAGGACGTGAAGTAAGACCATTCTGGCAGACTGCCTCATTCAGTTGCTAAGGCTTCTGTGCGACGTAGTCTCACTCATTTGAGGTTAATAAAAATGTACTTTTATATTCCAGCTGCTGTGTCAAGTTCTTCTTTGTGAGTTTAAAAGGACTAAGTATCAGTGGGACCCCTGAGAACGGGATTTTCGTTTTCTACAAATGCCCGGCCAACGCGGGCCTCATCAGAGAAGTGGCTATCTGAGGGAGTGATCTTGTCAGAAGACAGAAATCTACTGAGGAGGACAGGACAGGACTCTACTAAGGAGGTACTCAGTGCACGGAGGTTCTGGGGATTATTTGTCTCTGCAGCCCAGTATATTTCTGATCTTCCTGATTTTGATCCTTCACATGATGTCACTCCTGACTGAGAACCTTTTTGGCGTGAGTATTTAAAAAAAAGATCGTTAGGTCATTTAGAACTTGGCAGTTAGAATTTGGACAACCATTTGTTTGGTATAGCTTTGGAATTTTGGAATTTGTGTTGGCCAACTTTGGATTTGTATAGGTTTGTATATGCAAATTGCAATTTGTGTAGGCAGGTAATCAGGAGACTTTTCTCTACTTTGTATAAAATTTGAACGGTGCACGTACGAAGAGTACTTTAAGCACTACTTGGGGTATAATATTGTATATTCGGCAATATTTTTGGCATGCCTGTTTCAAGCTCACATCAAAGAATGTGTTGCTTTTTTGGAAGGTACCATAGTGAGATGTGAATTAAATTAGCCGGCTCCCTTAGAGGAAATACCTAAATAGGTTTAAGTATAAAAACATATTTCTTCCTTGGTGATTTTGTATCCCCAGGGAATTAAAATATGGACATAATACAAACAAGGATCCTTTGTTCTGTGCAATTTTATGAATGGAGATATGCAGGGCGTTTTTAGGTGTTCTGCCAGCCAAAGCTAGTGAATTGAGTGTATTTTGGCTTCTTGGACTTACAGCAGTCTGTTGGACTGTTTTTGCAGTCTTTCGGAACACTATTGAGAAGCGTTTCTTGTAAATATGACTTACAACTAGTATTTACAAATGGTTTGGTTTAAGTACAGTCTGTGGGCTGTCCTTTGTTTCCGTTCTGAGTGTTGAGCTGTGGGTTAAATGTGTGTTTAAATGTTTATGTGATTTTCCCATTAGTGCAACTTCTGTACGTGAATAGCGATGGCGCTATTTATGAAATGTTGTTGTTACGTGCGCTGTATTGTGCATCCTGAGTGTTTTCACCCCTTTCTGTATATGTCTGATAATGTGCTCAATATGTGTTTGTGGTCTTTCTTGTTGTCTTTAGTCTGTTATGCAAAATGTTAGTTAATTAATATTAATTAGAAATGAAATAAAATTCAGAAATGAACCATATTATATGCTACAATAGCTATATGTTGTTATTTCATTTATAGAGTAGCAATTGCGCACATGTACAAAACTGTTCAATGCTTAAAAAAAAAATACGTTAGAATTCACATTCACTAGGAATGAAAGGCCTCAAAAGGGAAATTGTGTGTTTTGTAGCTGTTTTAAATAAGACTGCCACTGTGCCCACGTTTTCAACACTAAGAAACAGCTGTTGCTGCCGCTAAGTAAGCAACATGAAGCAATTACGAATAGACAGGAATGTTTACTCAGTAAGGACATTCCCAGTTAAACACGGGTGAACCTTTGCATTTCAGAATGCTGTTTTGAAAAAGGTTACAAAAATAAGGTTCATTATTTTGTATCACAGGAAGACATTTCAAGTGCGGTTTTCTTCTCTTTAAGCATTTTCTGTAAGCATATTCTCGGTTTTAATGTTAAATTAATTGTCCTTTTAAAAAAAAGTGGCGCAAACATTTGCCATGTTTTACGTTAGGCTTCTGTGCTTAGGCTTGTGAATGAATGCGTCTAAAAATGATAGGCAAGGGATGCAGCTTGCTTTTCATGTGGAATTATCAAAAATGATTGGTTTTATTGAAGAAGGAATTATTATTAATTATGAAAAAAATATTTTTTTAAAATAATAATTGCTTCTAAAATCGTTTTTTAATATTCATGAAGCTTACTACTCATACTATGACCTCCTAGCATTAAAATGTAATTTAAGTTGTGTTGAACAGCAAAAATGAGAACATTTGCACATGGAATTTCACTTGGCGCAGGCGTAACAACTCATTTTTCTAAGGATTTACATGAGATGTCCAATGTCCAATCTCTGCAATGTGTAAAGAACATTATGAGGATGATTAATATGTAACACAATCATAGGATATTAATTTTTAAGTGCCCCAAATACCAAAGTCGAAATTGGGTAAAATAGACTATTTAAACAGTATTCTTGCCATTTAGAGTAGCTGTCAAGACTCGCACAGGTATCGTGCGTTGATCCGGCCAGCACGCATTCGATCGCAGCAGAACGACACCTGGAAATACAACATCCGTCATGCCTTGCGGCGCGTCACACAGGTGACGCGCGTTGCGCACCCATTTCCGTAAATAAAGAACCCTTCCCGGAATCGGCAGTACCGATTATTCGTTCCAGTTCTGGTGCCTGTCGGTTTGTATCACTGGAGATGCGGTAAGAGTAGAGGGTCTTGACTCTACAGAACCTCGATACCCGATTGGTATCGTTTTTTTGTCTTTTCCTTGTTGTCGGAACTACCAGCCACGCATTCGGTGTGGCGCTTTGTTTTGTTTCCTTCCCTCTCGGCTGAGAGTGGACTCGAGTCCTTACAACAACAGTGGATTTGGTGATTTCTTGTTGCTAAACTTTGCCCCGCTTTCCAAAGTGTCTTCAACTTTGGTATTACCGGGGATTTGCCGCATTTGCATTTATTTTGGATTTAAACGCTGGAGCATAGCTTGGGCAACGGTGAACTGTGCTACTGGTTACAAGTGTGTTCAGAAATTTCACCTATTCACGCACAGCCGCACAAGCCAACAGTGAAGAGAGTGTACTGTTATCCAGCCTGCTGGTTTATTCTTTGGATTACAGTACACAACATTGTTTATTTTTTATATCCTAAATAGGAGACTCATGAGGGGTACCCATTCAGAAGGATTGAAACTAACCCATTGAAGTGCATTCATGTTTAGCTTTGGTATGTGTGGGAGACCTCATTGATTATAACACGGTTCCTGTTAGTTTGTATTATTTCAAGAGTTGCCTTTCTCTTCCTCCCTTGCAGCTGGGTAGAATCCTTGGTGCCTCCTCACTCCTGGTCTCCTATGAAGTGGTCACATGTATTTTCCTTTTCAGGTACAAAGAGGGGGTCAGTCACCGTCTAGCTATAAGGAGCTCAACCGGGTGGGTTAGTAGTGAAACATTACGGGGGGTGTTTCTAAACGCCTGTTATTTGTCATTGCAGATCTCCCTCCCCGCTGTCCCCTTCCTTTCCCTCCCCGGTTGGACTCACTTGGTAGTCTGTGCTTCTAATTCCAGACTCTGAGCCGGTTCATAGGGGAGGTTATAGGTATATCAGATCAGCCCCGAAGAGGCCAGAAAGCAGAGCCTGACAGAATAATCGGCCCAAGAATTATATCCGCTTCTTGGCTGTGCTGAACTCTGCAATGGCAACCTTAGAAGACGTACTGGCAGCGTTAGCACAGGTTCAGGTAGAGTTAGCAGCATCTAACAGAGAAGTGGTGGCTTCTCGAGCTGAAAATGCGCAATTAAGGGTCCGAATGGATGGGTTGCCTACGACCCCAGCTCAGGTGGGTGGTAATCCTACTCCCTCCACCTCGGTAGTGGTAGAAATGCCCTCACTGATACCCCTAGCCCCTCCTGAAAGGTTTTATGGGGATAATAAAAGGGTGCAGGTATTCATGACGCAAGTGTTGTTACACTTTATGCGTAAACCAAAGATGTTTTGCACCAACCAAGCCAGGGTTGCTTTCCTGATTTCATATCTGGGGGGTGAAGCAGCTCAATGGGCTGTTCCTGTGGTGCGAAGAGATGACCCTCTTCTTTATGCGTGGGATGATTTCCGCGCAGAATTAGAGAAGACCTTCGATAGACGGGCTGAGACCTTCACGCAGATAGAGAACTGCTGAAGCTCAAACAGGGCGACTCGGATTTAGTAACCTATCTGAACAATTTTCGTCGTTTGGTGGCTGAAACAGAGTGGCCAGAAGCCAAACAAACGGTTTTATTCTACCAAGGGCTGAACGAAGAAATGAAGGACGTGTTGGCGCAAATCGACCCCCAACCCCGTACCTGTGCTGCACTTATCGAACTCACCTTACGCTTGGACCACAGGATGAAGGAGCGGAAGGGAGACCATAAGAAGGACCGGTCGGTTGCACCTTACGAGCAATCGAGTCTTGGGGAAAAAACCTCCGCAGTGCCTGAACTGATGGAAATAGGTGCCGTAAGGGCGTCCTTAACAGCGAGCGAGAAGGATTACCGTCGCAAACAAGGACTGTGTTTGTATTGCGGCAAAAAAGGACATTTCCTAAGGGAATGCCCAGTGAAACCCAAACCCGGTAGGTTCAAGACAGGTCAAACAGCAGCAGGGGTTGCCGGTAAAGAGTCGGAAAACTCCAAAGCTTGAGGGCGAACGAAGGGGAACCATCAAGCAAGAACATCATCCCTTCAATAACGCCCGGAACCGACCTGGAAAAGAACCATCTATTTCTTGGAATGACTTTGATGATTGACTCCGAGGACAAAAGTGTTTATGCCATGGTGGATTCAGGGGCTACCGGCTGTTTCATGGACTGCGCAGAAGCCCGAAGGTTGGGAGTGAGTCTGGTGGCCAAAACGCATCCAGAAACCGTATATGCAGTCGACGAGAAGGCGCTGGAAGCCGGGCCCATTAGATACCACACCCCAGAATACGACCTTTCCTATGGCGGAACTCATCATGAACATATAGTGTTCAATATAATCCAAGCCCCCCAGTATGGGATCATTTTGGGGCTCCCTTGGCTGCAAAAGCATGATCCTTTGATACGATGGTCTACCGAAACGATACAGTTTCAATCTCCCTATTGCCTGGAACATTGCCTCTCTGGGTTGGCTAACCCTTCACAGACATTGGCCCGAACACAGAGGATTGCCACGGCCGCAGAAAAAGAGGTGACCCTTCCTTCATGTTACGAAGCGTACGAGGCGGTGTTCAGCGATACAGAAGCCGAAGTACTCCCTCCTCACAGGGCATACGACTGCCGGATAGATCTTCTGCAAGAGGCAGAGATACCCAACGGTCGGATATACGCTCTCACGTTACCTGAAAACGAGACCTTAAGAGCCTATCTAGACAAGTATCTTGCCATCGGATATATACATCCATCTAGATCTCCCGCGGCATCACCGTTGTTTTTCATCCCGAAAGCTAATGGAGAGAAAAGATGCTGCATTGATTACAGGGCGTTGAATAAGATTACCATCAAAAATCAATACCCTTTACCCTTGATCCCTGTTCTATTGGAACAGGTACGAGCTGCGAAAGTATACACCAAACTGGACCTCTGAGGCGCTTACCACCTTGTTCGTATACGTAGAGGTGACGAGTGGAAGACGGCATTCAAGACACGGTATGGGCTTTACGAGTATTTAGTGATGCCCGTCGGTTTATGCAATGCCCCAGCCGCGTTCCAATTCTTCCTAAACGAAGTATTGAGGGAGTTCCTGGATCACCATGTTGTCGTCTATATCGACGATATACTCGTCTATTCAAATTCCATAGAAGAACATGTGGAACACGTGAGCACGGTGCTACAGGCGCTACTGAAACATCACTTGTACTGTAAAATTACCAAATGCGAATTCCACGTAACCACGGTGCAATTCTTGGGAGTGATGCTCACGCCCTCCGTACAAGTGATGGCTGAACGTAAGGTCCAAGCGATACAGGAGTGGCCACGTCCTCGCAATGTCAAGGATATCCAGAGCCTGTTGGGGTTCGCCAACTTTTACAGGCGTTTCATTTATGGATTCTCGGGAATGGTGACCCCGCTGACCAAACTCACAAGAAAAGACGAGCCTTGGGGCGCTAGAGGGCGCACACACGGAATGGCCGCCTAGTTACGTGGCTCCCGTTCTCTGGAAAAGTTATCCTGCCATAATCCTATGCTGCTGAGGAGTAATACCCCACTATTGTAGCCTAATTAGTGCGTGGGACGACCCTCCACAATCGACCTAAATTGCACTGCTCTAGCGGAGTCTGGAGCGGAGAAATCGGACCCGAGAGAATTGCCGGTGGTGCCCCTGGAGCTGGAGTGGTGGGGAGGCCGGCTGCGGACTGGGACTCGAGACCGGTGCTTGACACGAGGGGACGGGCCTCTCCTGCGCCTCCCGAACACGGCGCCTGAGGGGATACCGCTCCCTGGCCTTGTCATTGGCCCACCGGGCTTGGCTCTCCGGCGTCCATACCACCCCCCTGCCCTCTGTTTGATTGCCATTACCTGTCGGCCGAGGTAGATTCTGTGGCCGGACGGAGGGATTCCAGCCGAGCCCCTGCGCGGAGTAAGGTGAGCTGCGGCTGCCGCGAGATGAGCCTGCTCGGCTGCCCGGACCCCCGACGCCTCGGCGTGTGAGCGGACCTCCGCCGGTGCCCTCTGTGTGGTCGCGGCTCGCAGCGGGGGGACGCGCCTGGCCCTGCCTGTGGCCGTGACCTGATACCCTGCTGAGTGGCGGGAGGCCGGGGCTGCGCCCATTGCCCTTCGGCCCGCTGTGCCTCCGCCGAGGCGTGTGCAATATCCTTTGGCCTGAACGGCTGCTGGTGGTCGGAGGGACTGAGGAGGTGACGTGTGGTCCTGCTCCTCCCTGGTGCACTGCATCTGCCTGGATGCCTGGGCTCGGGGCATGCGGCTGACGATTCTATGGGCCTCCTCCCCGATCACGGGTTGTGACTACACCCACCAACACCTACCCTGCGAGTTGCTGCCTGCCTCTGAAGTGCCGCCTATCCACTAAGGTGTCCCATGCGTGTGTTACTGCCATATGAGCACTGCCCAATTTAAGGACCTACGAACGCTGCTTTCACTTGGCAATATTTTACGGGTGGCCTCCTGCTCTGCATCGTTAGATATCCATCTGCTGCTGGTCTGGACATCTTGCACTGAATATTCGCCTGGTGAAGTGGGACCTCTTTCCTTCGCTTGGAGACGCCCGGTGTGTCACATCTGGGAGACCCGGCGAGCAGTGGAACGACTTGCGACGTGACGCCCTACCTTGCTGGGTGCCGCCCATACCAGAATCGGCGGGCCTGGTGGCGGGGGTGGGGTGAAGAGCGTAGCGGCAAGATGGGGCGCCCCGAGAACCGCCAGACCAAAATCAATTTCGACAGTGCTAAGCGAGGGACAAGGACGACTCCTACTGAGCCGGGTCCTAGTTCCGCTTCTCCTCCTACTACTACTACCCCCCCCCCCAGAGAACTGGATCTACATCACCTGTTCCAGGAAATGAGGCAGGGCTTCGCTACGGTGGTGGAGAAAGTTGACAAGATGTCCTCCAGGATGGACGCTTTGGTGCACAAGGTCGATCAGCATGAGGAGCGGATCACGACAGCGGAGCAACGGATCTCTGACAATGACGATCTCACCGCTTCTCATACCTCACAACTTGCCCGTATGGATAACCTCCTGCGAATTATAGCAGCCAAGAACGAGGACTTGGAAGCCCGTAGTCGACGCAACAACATCCGCGTCACGGGAATTCCGGAGTCCACAGACACGGGCAAGATGGAATTATATGTGGAAAAGCTCCTCAAGGGTTCGGTGGGTGAAGAGGCCTTCTCTCCTCAATTCATTGTCGAACGGGCGCACAGATCCCTGGCCCCCGTTCCCAAACCCGGCCTGCCGCCTAGGCCGATCATCGCTCGATTGTTGAACTATCGCGATCGCGATGTAGCTTTAAGAGCAGCTCGGACACGTCAAAATCTACACTATAACGGGTTTACATTTTCCATATATCCTGACTTCACTCCTATGGTACAGGAGGAGAGACGCAAATTCATCGCGGTGAAAAAGAAATTGCGGGAAGCCCAGCTCGAGTATGCCCTACTCTACCCGGCAAAGCTGCGAGTGACGCACCAGGGAAAATATCGATTTTTCACGAATCCACAAAAGGCGGAGGACTACTTAAAGACGGTCCGCAGGGCACGTAGAGATGGTCGGGATGCTGAAGCGGACCCCGAGGCTGATCCAGCCGCATCGGCTGATGAGCACTAATTCATGGATGCCTGTAGGACACAGTCCACTGCACTTCAGAACTGATTAACTAGCCTATACTATGCAATCTCAGAGGGTTCGGACAGTATGATGACGATTGGGACTACAGAAACACCTCAGTGGTAAAGTATTCCAGGGACCACAACTCCCGACATGGCCTCCACCGAGGGCGGTACAGAACTGGAGGCTAATGGAGGGGGAAGTGGCTGTGTACCCTCGATGTTGTTTCCCCCACGGGTATACCCCTTCCATGTCACTAAGTTGTGGATGTTGCGGGGGGAGGGGGGTGGGGAGGGAGGGATCGGCGGCTGCTGTCATGATTGGGATGCAGTGGTGGGTGGGGGGGTTGGGTTCTGTTGGGGGGGAGAGTTTGCAACTGGCATGATTGGGATGCTGGGGTGGGAAGGGGGTTGGGTTGGTTCCGAAAGAGGTTCTTATCACTTGGAATGTCTGTTCGAATTATGCATTGGCACGAGTATTGCTATCGACTACTTAGAGTAGGCTCTATCTCATCGCACAGGCCAGGACTGGTCCAATTGCTATTCTTCTACCTATGGCTGCTCTGAATGCTGATGCGCAATTGAACTGTATGTCATGGAATATTAGAGGTCTCAATGATGCTAAAAAATGTCGCAATGTCATAGCTTATCTCAATAGGCACCATGTCCAGGTGGCCATGTTGCAGGAAACCCATCTGTCACCACAAGGGAAAAACACATTTGCGAGCAAGTGGGCTGGAGTCCGCACCTTCTCCTCATACTCCACCTATGCGAGAGGAGTCGCCATCCTTATAGCGCGTAGCGTGCCGTTCCATAGGTGCGGTGAGCTGGTGGATGGCGAGGGGCGGTATGCTTTGTTGTGGGGCAGACTGGGTCGTGACACCTTCACATTTGTTGTCAGCTATGCCCCTAACGTGGATACACCCGCTTTCTTTGCCACATTATGGGGACGGATCATGGATGTAGGCTCGCGCCACGTTATCTGGGGTGGGGATTTCAACCTGGCGTTGGTGCCACATCTAGATCGGGCAGATGGAATGTGCAACTATAAGCCCGAGGCGCTGGAGGGAGTGATCATGGAGGGAGGACTGATGGACATATGGCGACACTTACATCCCCAGGGGAGGGAAGGCACACACTTTACCTCACACACGGGTACATGGGCGCGACTAGATTTTTTTCTCATCACCAGAGGGATTACCACAGAGGTGTTGAGGGCGACACACTTACTGAGAACATACTCTGATCACAGTCCTGTTCTAATACACCTCTGCGTTCCTGGGTGGGATAGCCCCAGACCACATTGGCGACTCCGGCCTGAAATTCTGTTGGATAGTCTGTTCAGAATTGAGTTGGGCGAGGAGATAGCTGCGTTTTTCCCCAGGAATAAAGGATCAGTGGACTCGGTCGAACACATCTGGGAAGCTTTTAAGGTGACTGTTTGAGGATACTGCATTTCCAAAAGCTATGGGGTCCTGAGAGACATTAAAAACACAATTCACACACTAGAGAGGGAGCTGCGAACACTGGAACTCCGCATGGTGGCGGACGGTAGCCCTGACGTACACGCTGCTTTTAGGGACACATTGTCACAGTATGAGGAAGAGGCTGCCAGGGAGGCTAAGTTTCGTGGGAAATACTGGCAGGCCAGAAAATATTGTGAGGGGGATAGGCCTGGTAGGGTCCTTGCTACACTTACGCGGCCCTCACGGGAACGCAACACCATACTTGAACTCACTGATACGCAAGGGACCACAGTCAGAGACTCGGACGAGCTGCTTACTGCCTTTAAGTCTCACTATCACACACTTTATACCTCTGACACTGTGCCCGATACATCTTATGCTGCCTACCTGAGGGATGTGGCGCTCTGCTGGCTCAGCGATGGGGATAGGGCGTTTCTAGCGGCTCCATTTGAGCTGGACGAAATTCGTGAGGCCATTATGTCCCTCAAGAACGGCAAGGCCCCCGGCCTCGATGGCATCCCTGCTGAATTCTATAAGGCATACATCGATGTTATGGCCCCTGTCCTCCGAGAGGTTTACGAAGAGTCGCTATGCGATGGCATTCTCCCTAGATCCATGCGAGAAGTGGTTATTACTTCCCTTTTGAAGCCTGACAAAGATCCCAGCTCCTGCAATTCTTATCGTCCGCTTTCCCTCCTAAATTGCGATGTCAAGATACTCGCTAAGGTCCTGGCTACCCGTCTCTCACTACTCATGACTCGGATCGTACTGCCCGATCAATCTGGGTTCGTGGCTGGTCGCTCCACCTCACATAACCTCCGCACTTTATTCTCCCTCCTCCGCACTGTGCACCCCGACATGCCGGTCGCAGCTATCTTTCTCGATGCTTCCAAAGCATTCGACTTGGTCGAATGGCCTTACTTATTCTCTGTATTAGCTAGTATGGGGTTCCCGAAACTCTTCATATCCTGGGTCAGCCTGCTCTATACTCGGCCCACGGCGAGAGTACTAATCAATGGCCGTCTATCACAGCCGATCGACATTACTAGAGGCACGCGCCAGGGATGCCCCCTATCCCCCCTCCTATTTGCTATAGCCGTTGAACCTCTTGCCTGTCGCCTACGCCAATTACACCGGGAGGGGGCGATACAATGCTTGCAACGGCAAATCGATGTATCCCTTTACGCGGAAGACATCACGCTTTATGTTAAACACCCTGAGGTACACCATAACCTCCTACTCCGAGAATTCGTTGTGTTCGGCAGAATGTCGGGTGTGCACATTAATTGGTCCAAGTCGCATTTTTTCCCTTTAACGGCGGCGGTCACAGATTTTACCCTTGACTATCCGCTAGAGTGGTGTCGGACCGAACTACGATACCTGGGGATACAGATTTCCCAAGATAGGAGCGAAACTCTACGATCCAATTACGGAGTAGCAATCACTAAACTAGCTGCCACAGTTGATCGTTGGATAACCCTGCCGCTTTCCATGGCTGGTAGGGCATCCCTTATAAAAATGGTGGTACTTCCCCGCTTCCTATATCTCTTCCTCAATATCCCCTATTATCCTGGGGCATTCTTCTTTAAAACCTTGAGGTCGGAACTGCGACGGCTGTTCTGGGGGGGTAAGAACCCACGGTTGAAATGGTCCACGCTCACCCTTCCATATGACAAGGGAGGCTTTGATATCCCTGACTTTGAAGCTTACTATCAATGCGCACAGGCTCAATTTGCATACCATTGGCTAGCCCCTACCCCTTTCATGCCTCACGTCGCAGTGGAAGATTGGATCGTGCATCCTATTCCGCTCAGTGGGCTGCTTCACTGCCCGGAGTCGTCCATACCCACATCGAACACCTCGGTGTCGTGTACACTGGACGCGTGGCGTCGTATTGCCAAGAGCCTGTCCTGCCGCCTGCCGTATTCACCCAGGCTGCCACTGACTTTTCATCCTGATCTTGCCCTGCTACAGGAACAGGGTTTTAGCACCCTATGTGCAAAGGTACGAATTGTATCCTGGGGTGACCTATTCTCGAACGGCCGTTTCAAATCTGCAGAGCTGTTTTTTGCATCTCATAGCCGCACTCCACTTGAAGTTTTCTATTATATACGACTGCGCGCGGGAATGAGGGACATCTTGCCCGATTTCCCAGAGGAACCCGAAATCCTTCTCCCACTCCATTTCCTACTCTGCTCGCAGGATGGGACACATCTGGTCTCTGGCCTATACCGTCAACTCAGGGCTGCGGCTCCAATGACTGTTGCTGGTGCCCGGGAACATTGGAGTGCTGAGCTGACTGCTGAACTCACTGATGAGCAGTGGCAGTATTGCAGTACCCTCACGTCTCGTATCTCCGCGAGCAGCAGACTGAAAATCATACATTATAAATTCCTACAACGGATATATTATACACCTGTGCGGAAACACAGATTCGGACTAGCGGACGATGATCGATGTGGGCGTTGCCGCGCCGAACATGCAGACTTTCTGCACTTGGCGTGGGGATGTCCTCAAGTACTGCATTACTGGCGGCAGGTCACAGACGCCCTCACGGCGATGACGAAGGAAACCATGCCTATGGACCCCCTGCTAGCACTCCTTGGACATACTCCGCATGGTCCTAAATCTTGTCGAAAATATGTCGATACTGCATTGCTCTTGGCTAAGAGACGAGTGGCGTGCCGATGGGGCCGAGGTAGAGCGCCTAAATTTAAGGATTGGCTAGCAGACTTGACCTACTGTCAAGAGCAATATACTACCTTTGCTGAACTGTTACCGGTCATGAGTCGGCCTAAAGATATCTGGGGCCCCCTAGTGGACTATTTACTTGCACAGACAGATGACGACGATGCCCCCGAAGAGAACCACACTAGTGCCTAGAGACGTTACGGAGGTTCCAAGAATGACCACAATACTCTTTCATACATATGCATATCCCCTCTGTGCTGATAGGGAGTATCTCCCTGTTCCCCAGCCGTGGGTTCCCGCCCTGCCCAGTGCACCCCTTATGTTGCTTACAACCACAGACCTCCCCATTTGCGACGCCTGTCCTCTCTGCTCTATCTATGGCCCTTCTATGCCGCCTATGACATGTGCCCGCCCTCTACATGCTCACTGACACTCCGCGACACCATACATGCTGCTCACTATTGCGTTGATTATATACCGCCAGATCTCATGTTCTGTGACTGTTGAGATGAGTACGAACTTGCCTATCTATATTACCCTAGTGGCTCGAGCCTACATATCCGAGCGTGTCTATAATGCCTCTTAGTTTGTTGAATGTTGTGAAGTTTTTTCTCAACCTAAAAACTAAAAACTGAAAACACTGTTCTGCTGCAGTATATCCTCAAGTGCCTAGCAATGCCGGTTGTGCTGCCATTATCGCCTGATCCTATACTATGCTGCCGGGCCTCCGGATGCCGGCCACAAAGCTGTGTTCTATTTGATTGTCACGCTGCCAGCCTCCGGGTTGTAGGCGCAGGAAGCTGTGTACTGTTTGATTTACTATACAATAAAGCAGTTTCACACCAAAAAAAAAAAAAAAGAAAAGACGAGCCTTTCATATGGGATCAAGATGCACAAACGGCTTTCGAGCGGTTGAAAACGTCCTTTTCTACGGCACCGGTGCTTGTCCATGCAAATCCCGAACTGCCTTTCATAGTGGAAGCAGATGCGTCCGAAGCTGCACTGGGGGCGGTGTTATCACAGAGAGAAGAAACGTCCGGCTTGTTGCATCCCATCGCCTACATGTCCAGGAAACTCAGCCCAGCCGAGTTCAATTATACCATCGCTGAGAAGGAGCTGCTGGCCATTCGTGACGCATTTATTGAGTGGAG
The DNA here is from genome assembly GCF_964261635.1 of Lissotriton helveticus. NCBI lineage: Eukaryota > Metazoa > Chordata > Amphibia > Caudata > Salamandridae > Lissotriton > Lissotriton helveticus. Next base: position 490,525,996 of record NC_136067.1, on the reverse strand, counting down.
GCATTGGCTGTTGGGAGCGAAACACCAAGTCACGGTGTATTCTGACCATAGAAATGTACAGTTTATGCGGGCTGCAAGACATCTTACCCCAAGACAACTACGCTGGATGTCATTTTTTGAGGAGTTCCGGTTTATAGTCAGCTTCAGACCCGGGAACCAGAACAGGAAAGCAGACGCCCTGACAAGACAAGAAAACCCAACCCTACACACCGTAAAACAGGTCAGGGCCATTATAGAACCCTCTCAGGTCATCGGTATCACTAAAACCCGAGATTTCCTGAAGGGAGTGAGGAATGGAGTACAATCATGTGTATGGAGGACCTGGCTTAAACATCACCCTGAATGGATTGTTAAACAAGGTATACCTCTGAGAGGAAAGCAAATCCTCGTCCCTACGAACGTCCTGCGCAAAACTGTGTTTTCCTGGTGTCACGACGTCCCCTGCACCGGACACATGGGATATGTGAAAACTCTAGAGAACACCTTAAGACAATTCTGGTGGCCTTCCATCAGACCTGATATCCAAAGGTGGGTGAAAGAGTGCGCAAAGTGCTCGCAAATGAAGACCAATCGACAGCAACCTCAGGGGTTGTTACAACCCTTGCCCACACTTGAACACCCTTGGGAACGGTTCTCCGTGGACTTCATAGTAGGCCTCCCGAAAGACCAGGGGAAGACGGCTATTATAGTGGTGGTTGATTACTTAACTAAAATGGGGCACTTTATAGCTTGTACTCAGGTTCCCACAGCAGGCCAACTGGCTCACCTCCTACTTGTGAATGTAGTCAGACTGCACGGACTCCCGAGGGGCATAGTGTCAGACAGGGGGGCCCAATTCACTGCAAGGTTTTGGAAAACTTGGTGTTCAGAACTTCAGATCCCATCCTCTTTAGCAACCAGTTTCCATCCGCAAACGGATGGACAAACAGAGAGGCTGAACCAGACTGTGAAACAATATCTCCGTTGTTATGTGCAGAATAACTTTGATTCTTGGGTGGATTGGTTGTGGGTGGCGGAGATCGCATACAACAGCACTCAGCATGCCTCCACGTTACACACGCCTTTCTTTTGTACATATGGGCACCATCCTCGATTCAACCCTCTGTTGTTGCCAACCACCACTACCAAGCTGCCAGACGTCAGGGAGAGATTGTTGCGTGTGCGCAAGGTGCTCCTTGCTACACGCAAGAACCTGCTGTGAGCTAAGGCCCGCTACAAGGCACAGGCCGATAAACACCGTAGGCCCAACCCCGTGTACAGAAAGAGAGATCTGGTGTGGTTGTCCACCAAACACATCAAGTTCAAGAGGTATAGCGTGTTCAATCCCCGGTTCATTGGGCCCTATCGGGTGGTGAAACACATTAATCCTGTGGCTGTTCAGCTGCACCTGCCGGCGCATTTTAGGATGCACCCTGTTTTCCATGTGTCTCTCCTTAAGCCATCTCAAAGCCCGGTCCGCCGTGCGCCCCTGCCTATATGGGTGCAGCAGGACCAAGAGTTTGAAGTGCAGAGGATCCTCGATTCCAAATGGGTGAGGGGTCGCCTGCACTATTTGATTTCCTGGAAAGGCTATGGGCCGGAGGAAAACTCCTAGGAGCCTGCTAGGGTTGTGCATGCTCCCAGGCTGGTTGCCTGGTTTCATCGGTTGTATCCGGCCAAGCCTGCTGCCAGTCTCCGCCCTTTGTGAAGGGGGATGTACTGTCAAGACTCACACAGGTATCGTGCGTTGATCCGGCCAGCACGCATTCGATCGCAGCAGAACGACACCTGGAACTACAACATCCGCCATGCCTTGCGGCGCGTCACGCAGGTGACGCGCGTTGCGCACCCATTTCCGGAAATAAAGAACCCTTCCCGGAATCGGCGGTGCCGATTATTCGTTCCAGTTCTGGTGCCTGTCAGTTTGTATCACTGGAGATGCGGTAAGAGTAGAGGGTCTTGACTCTACAGAACCTCGAAACCCGATTGGTATTGTTTTTTTGTCTTTTCCTTGTTGTCGGAACTACCAGCCACGCATTCGGTGTGGCGCTTTGTTTTGTTTCCTTCCCTCTCGGCTGAGAGTGGACTCGAGTCCTTAAAACAACAGTGGATTTGGTGATTTCTTGTTGCTAAACTTTGCCCCGCTTTCCAAAGTGTCTTCAACTTTGGTATTACCGGGGATTTGCCGCATTTGCATTTATTTTGGATTTAAACGCTGGGGCATAGCTTGGGCAGTGGTGAACTGTGCTACTGGTTACAAGTGTGTTCAGAACATTCACCTATTCACGCACAGCCACACAAGCCAACAGTGAAGAGAGTGTACTGTTATCCAGCCTGCTGGTTTATTCTTTGGATTACAGTACACAACATTGTTTATCTTTTATATCCTAAATAGGAGACTCATGAGGGGTACCCATTCAGAAGGATTGAAACTAACCCATTGAAGTGCATTCATGTTTAGCTTTGGTATGTGTGGGAGACCTCATTGATTATAACACGGTTCCTGTTAGTTTGTATTATTTCAAGAGTTGCCTTTCTGTTCCTCCCTTGCAGCTGGGTAGAATCCTTGGTGCCTCCTCACTCCTGGTCTCCTATGAAGTGGTCACATGTATTTTCCTTTTCAGGTACAAAGAGGGGGTCAGTCACCGTCCAGCTATAAGGGGCTCAACCGGGTGGGTTAGTAGTGAAACATTACGGAGGGGTGTTTCTAAACGCCTGTTATTTGTCATTGCAGATCTCCCTCCCCGCTGTCCCCTTCCTTTTCCTCCCCGGTTGGACTCACTTGGTAGTCTGTGCTTCCAATTCCAGACTCTGAGCCGGTTCATAGGGGAGGTTATAGGTATATCAGCACAGCCCCGAAGAGGCCAGAAAGCAGAGCCTGACAGTAGCTTTTAAGGTGCCTTAAGCTTCAGTAAATGCATACATTTAGGTATAATACAAGTTTCCAGGTTGTTCTTATTTGGGGTTGCTTTTAATGACTCAGTGAGCCAATGTGCCTGGTGCAGAGGTTTGAGTTTGATATCAGGGTTGAAGGTTCTAACTCTAGCTGGACCTACTGAGACGTTCATCCATTTAAGGTTGATGAAATGAGTACCATTGCATGGGGTGGTAACAAGCATTTGTTCTATAGCTGGTATGTTGTATTGTTGTGCTCTGTGAATTCTTCACAGTAAATGTTTTAATAATCTAAGAATAAATAAATTGTAGCCCCTAAAAGGAGTAATATATATATATAACATGTGTTTTTAAATAGGGTTGATTATTGCAGGTTGGAAAGAGTTAGGAAGGTTTTTTGTCTTTGTCAACTTTAGAGTGAGGAAGAGAGAGGGGGGTTGAGGAGCGTGGAGCTCGCAAGGCAGATTTTAACCTTAAGGTCTGTACGGTGGGGGTTTAGGAGTAAGTGGAAACAGATGTTCTGCTGAGGTGTTATTCTTTGCTCTTGAAGGACTGTGTGAGGCTTTCACGTCGACATCTGCATCCTATTAAATTAGGGCTTTTTCTCCGAGAAGTGCATTCTTGACCGGCCTTCCAAGAAGAAGAAAAAAAAGCCAGGGCCTCAATGGGGGTTGGCGCACGGGGCACGCAGAGTGTCTGTGAATGAGTTTTACTTTTGGAAAGTTAAAATTAAGGTGGTTTAGCATGTTTACAAAAGATGGTTGGTTACAGTTGAGATTTTGCATATTATGTGCAGTGTCAGCAGTATGTTGAAAACAGATGTATTTTTATTATGACTTCTTTGAAAAGAAATGTTTGTGCGTTTCTCATGTTTTTGCATTTTATCCTTTATGAATAGTTCCTGCTGGTCCTGTGTGTCGGAAGCGACACAGTAAGTTGTATTTGACATCCGATCTCCACTAACTGGTGATCTGCTGTCAAAAGGAGGGAAAGTAAAAGAAAGTGTAATTTTGGTGTAATTTTGATTTTAAGTCTGACAAATTAAGCAGGCCCGAATATTGTTTTGGGCTGCAGGTTCACAGTGCATGAAGTGCGTGCGTCACCGCTCATTTACATGGGCTATTGTAATTTGTCTATGCTTTTTGTGCTTGGTATACAGCACGTATATCTGATGGCTTGATATGTGCGTTTTTTATTTTTGTGCATGTTTTTGTTTTATGTTGCTGCTTTTGATACTATTACAAGTTCACCTGTGTTGTGAAGGGTTCTACATAACGATGTATATCGCTGCACAACAGTTGAGTGAATTAGCTCTGACACTAAATTTCACAGATATGATATTTTCATGCTGTGAACAAGACAGACAACACTTCACCAGTGTATGTCAAATTTGGCCATAATAGTATTGAAGTAAAATAAAAGAGATATTCAGGATCAAAGTGTGTCACCTGCAGTTAGTCGCGTTACTGCCCCCTTCACTTAAGGAACAGGCAGCCCTAGATTTATGTTTCCTTGATTGGACCTAAGGATGAAATTATAGAATTGTGACTCTTGTACAAGGTGACCTCATTTCTATATTGCATTAGTTAATCATGTTCTGCTTCCTAAATAGTGTATGGCTTTGTTCCTCAAAGGGAACCAAGCTTCATTTTCCCCTGAAAAAGGAACTGGAACATTAGCTGAGATTACCGTATATGGTGTAGGGGCCAGCGGTAGAGTTAACATTTGTGTACTATTTTGACTTTTGTGCAAAGCCCATACTCTTGGTATTATGTCACAAACTTGACTATCACCCGAGTAATTTCTTGTTCTTCCTACAGATTTTTATTTTGCCGCTTCTCCCCTTGATCAATGTCGCATTGTGTCTAGTTATAGGGGATTTTAGCTGTGTCCTAGTTCCATTTCCCTTTTTCCATATTCCTTTCACTAGTCAGCCCATTTATTATTATTATTGGTGTATTGTTCAGGTTCATACTTCCAGACTGCAGTGATGTACCAGGGACCCCCATATTATGTATACTTCCCTTTTGTATGACCAGACTAGTTTTCAAGAATTTTCTTTAGGCCTACTTCGATGATTTCCAGTCTGACTGTCAGGGTAGTGATAGACTGGTTAACTGACTCAATACTATAGTAAGACAAGTTTTTCACCTCAATAGGAGACACCTTACGTTTTTTTTTTAATATGACAGATTCAATGCCTATTCTAATTTGGTTTTTAGTTTCTTTTTTCTGCTGCTTTAATTTTTGGTGGATCAGATGTGTTCTAATCATGGAAATACTAGGACTCTCTAGTTCTTGTCTTTTGTTTTCACATTTTTGATCATTAGCTTTTGTATTGCATAGTCCACCTGATGCACAATTATTAAAGGGAGGTATCTACATGTCCCTGATAATCTGTATTATGTGATTTCTCTTTTGAGGTGTTCTAGATAAGGAATTTAGGAACACCTATTTGTAATCATTTAGAGAAAAAAAATGTGTTTACCCCATTAGACGATGCCACTATGTGCGAAGACATCCATTCAGATAGAATTCCCATGTAGCTATCTACCCTTAGATGGTAGAGGATATGCTCTCACATGGAAACCCAATTGAAGAGGCTAGAGGCACTGTTTTGCCTACTGCCTTTGTCTTTGTATTCTATGAGAATGACAGTGTATTTTAGATCACAATAGTCCCATGGCGTATGGCCATTCCTTTGAAGATTGCAGGCCACTTGCTTGCAGTCCCCTTGTTAAAACACTGAACTGTTTTTGTACTGAATTGAAGGAAACTAACAATTGTGTTACATTTCCTAAGTCACTAGGTTCTGCGGGATCGAGTCATGACCTGCAGAACGCTGATAAGCCTAATTCCCATCAGTGACAGCTGCAGATGAATGGCAGACGTCTTGGCCCTACAGTCCCAGCACCCAGAAAGTAGCAAGGCTGGACAGCGATCGCCAGCGTGCCATCAGTGGTATCTTCAAAGTATTGTGCTTGCTTCATCAGAAGGCGTTGAACATCAGAAAAGAAGGAGGAGCTGGTTTTGCCACAGAACCAGAGTTTCAGTGCAAAAGAGCGAAAGAATTGAGGCTTGAGTCTTCTACCTGTCATGTGCTGGTAACCTCTGACAGTGTGCGGTCCCTTGAGCCCCTTGGCCTGAGTTTTTGGCTACCACCTCTTTTTCTTTGCTCCAACGGAAGGGCAGTGCACCGGAGGATCTACGGCACTACATTATGGTGTCCATGAAAGAGCAGCTTGAGCGTCCTTTGACACTGAATAATGAGTGTTGGAGCCTGAAAGTGCTGCTGAGCGTGAAAGTCTGTTGCTCTTTTCAAATTAATAGTACTTGGGTCTGCACGAGATGATCTGTGCCCATGATCAATGAAGAGCACACTATCTGTAGTGCCTGCCGCAGAGGAGAGATATTGGTGCACTGCCTTGAGACATTGAGACTTTCGAGTGAGCTGTGAGTGTTTGCCACGAGGGCACTCCAACTAAACAGTACTATTTTCATGAAGAGGCCTGAATCGAGAGGCCCAATGCGGAAGAAGACAATGGAAGCAGATTTGATGGACGATAGAAGCCTGCCAGAGAGGCTTTGAACGGACTTTGGGCACAGTTGCACAAGCGATTCCAGTGCAATTGTATAAAGTAAATGTTAATTAAGTTCTCATTTGACTGAATTGCCATGGAAGAGGAAGTGGCTCCGCCTCTAGCATCCAAAAATGGTCCACCAGAAGTGAGTCTTTGTGCTACTATGTGTGTTCGGAGACCTGTCCCGAGAGAAGTAGAGAATAATAGGATGATGCTACAGCAACACTAAGATGACCTAATGAAGATTGATATGGACCTAGATTCAGATTAACATGAGTTTAGGTTATTGCCTACGTAATGGCAAAAGGAGGGACTGAGGTTCTGTAATTCTCGAGTCTGACTCCATTTTGTTCTGTGCCACCATTTTGTGTTGCCCTCACGTAGGCCTGTGAAGGTAGCCTGGCGAATAAAGTGGCCTGGCCTTCTTAGTTCATGTATACATTAACTAAGGTTTCTTTTTGACTCTGAAATGAACTGTAAGAAACTGACCTCGCAAAGCCAATTTCCCTGATCGATATTTGTCTGAGATTGCCAATCAATGTTCAGGACATCGTTAACTTTTAGTTTCCTTGCACATGCCTTATCTTGTTCATCATCTGTTACTGTTTCTTTTTATGTTTCTTCATTACATGGGTTATGCTTTCAAGTATAGGTTTGTCCGGCTTTCGGAGGCTGAATTTGGGACATTCTTAATGATTAACTTTTGGGTCGGGATACTGTACATGTAATGATGCCATGCCCTGCAGTGCCATTTAAATCAGATTAACCTTTGTGAACTATGTAATTATAATGTTTTGCCCATATCCTGCTAAAACCCCAAAGGCTACTCACCTGCTGACTCTCCATATTTTCCATTTGTTTAGGAATGTAATTGGTACAACTCCCTTACATGCCTGGGGCAGGATAAAGAGTATATAGGACGTGAAGTAAGACCATTCTGGCAGACTGCCTCATTCAGTTGCTAAGGCTTCTGTGTGACGTAGTCTCACTCATTTGAGGTTAATAAAAATGTACTTTTATATTCCAGCTTCTGTTTCAAGTTCCTCTTTGTGAGGTTAAAAGGACTAAGTATCAGTGGAACCCCTGAGCAGTGGAGTTTTGATTTCCACACTTAGCCACCCCTAACCTGTCAATGAGCTCATCAGCTTTAGGTATAGGGTGAGCGTCAGTCTTTGTGACTGCATTCAGTCCTTTATAGTCCTCCATGGGGATTTGGTTTGGGCACCAGCACCACTGGACTGGCCCATGGACTTTCAGACAATTCAATTACCCCTAATTCCAGTATTTTAGCTACCTCAACTTTGATGCTGGCTCTAACATGGTCAGACAACCTCTACAGTTTATTTTTGACAGGTAGGCTGTCACCAGTGTCAACGTGGTACACACACCACTCAGTGATGCCCAAAGTCAAAGACAACAGACCAGCAAACTGCTCCAGCACCTGCTTACTGTCTCTGTGCTGCTGGTCCTGTCAACTTGGGAGAGAGTACCACTCCCTCCACTGACCCATCTTGCACATTAGTGGAGAGGAGGTCGGGCACTGGGTCAGTTTCCTCCTCCACTCCCTCATCAGTTGGCAGTAACATAGTCATATCTGCCCTGTCATGGTGGGGTTTCAATTTATTCAAATCAAGAAGATCTGGCTTGCACTATAGAAGCTTGTTGTTTATGTGTGGGGTGGGGGGGAACCAATCGTTTTTTTATGAAAACCCACACCCACCAACTTAGTTGGTGACATGCTGCATCATCGGGTCCCACCCAAGGTGCAGAGTGCACCCCGGGTGTGTTACGACACCTGAATTACAGCGGAGCAGGTATTTGTGGGTGCAAAGTGCTGTGATGAAGGTGATGTTAAAAACTATCTATAGGGTCCCTTGAAAGTTAATCTTTAATGATGGGCCCTACGACAGGGTTAAAAACTGGAAAAGGCGATATGTGTAGAGTTTACTGTTACGCCTCTGATATCCTGGAAATAGGTCCACATGTTTCAGCCAGACTCCAAAGTGTGCTGGCTTTCTTCAGGACCTGTGTGGTAGTGTGTGGTGAAGGAAGTGATAATCAGGTGTGATTTACTTGACCATAAATAGTGAAAAGTACCGCACACGCTAAGTTGCAGAAAAGGAGGGAGATTATATCCTCCTGGTGCTGCTGTAAATCCTGAAAAGGAATAAGACAAACAAAACACAAACAGACAAACATGGAGAAATGGTTGCTTCATAATGAGAACATTTTGTACTCTTGTTGTAACACTCGTGGTGCTTCAGGAGCAAAGATGGAGTCAGCGTGAGCTTTCGCTGCTTGTCCACCCCACGCCGGACGCGTAACGATCGGCTAGTCGCCCTGCGCATCTCCAAGTGATACCGGTCTGCCTAATGCGACGGACAAACATGGAGAAATGGTTGCTTCATAATGAGAACATTTTGTACTCTTGTTGTAACACACGTGGTGCCGTATTTTGGGTCATATGGCGGTGAAGAAGTGTCACCTGTGCGTGTGTTGTGTATACTACCAGGATATATGCGTTATTGTGCTAATATCCATTGCGGTAATATTAGTGCGGTTTTGGAGGTTTCAATCTATTCACATACAGGACCCTATGAGGGTTCCTGAGTGTGGCAAGGTCAACCAAATAAGTAACCTCAGCCTTCTTTTCCAAGATTGGATACAGCCCACTCCACTTGTCAAGGAGGGCCCTGAGAGTCGCAGGGTCCAGCACACACACCAGTTGCCCTAGAGTCTACTCAGGCATGGTAGCCTTCTGATCATACCAGTGCTTCATGAGCTTCTGGCTGGCCTCCAGTCTCCTGCTTGCTTTGTACATGTACTCTGCCATTCTATATATCAGGCCTAGCACATTGTCCTTTGCTTCTTTCAGAGGCTTTCTTAAGACTCTCTCAGCAGGCACAAAGACCACCTCACAGGGTGTCCAAACAGCAACTCAAAGGTACTGAATCCAACCCCTTTCTGGGGCACCTCCCTGAAAACAAACAGTAGGCAGGGTGAGGACAACATCCCATCTCCTCCTGAGTTTCTCCGACAACCCATTTAGCATGCCCTTCAGGGTTTTTTGAACCTCTAAACTAGACCATTTGATTGTGAGTGATAGGGGTTGGTGACCTTGTAGTTGACATCACATAGCAGTCAAATAGCTGGATAGAAAGTCTGTGTCCCTATCTGACACCACCTCTTTCGGAAAACCCACTCTGGTGAACACACCAAGCAGTGCACTAGCCACTGTAGGAGCATCAATGGTTCTAAGAGGGATTGCTCAGGGTACCTAGTGGCATGGTCCACTACCACTAAGATATACCTATTCCCTGATGCAGTGGTGGGGCCAGGTGACAAACAATGTCCATCCCCACTTGTTCAAAAGGAACCCCAACCACTGGCAGTGGTATTAGGGGAGCCTCTGTCTCGCCACTGGCCTGAACGGTGACAGAGGAGCTGCAAAACTCCTTTAGCTTTACAAGCATATGAGGCCAGTAGAAATGGTTCACCAACCTGTTCCATGTCTTAGCCCCACCCAAATGTCCTGTCAAAGGGATATCATGACCCAAAGTCAGGATGAACTCTCTGTACTTCTGGGGTACCACCAACCTCCTGGTGGCCCCCTCCTTGAGGTTTCTGGCCTCAGTCTATAGCAGTCCAGCTTCCAGTAGATTCTATGAGACCCACTGTCACTCCTCTTTTCTCGCTTAAAGGCAATCAGACTCAAGCTCTCAAGGATGGAACAGTCTCTCTGTCTTGTACTGAATTCCTCTCTGGAGGGTTCACCTGCTCCTGTCAGATCTGCCAAATTTGATAGCTCTGGCAGGGATGGAGTTCCTCCCGCAGCCAGAACCCCCCCCCCTATCTGGGTTAGATTCTTCCTACCCTCTGAAGTTCCCCGTGTTGGCTCACCAGGCCCAGTACCCTTGTCCTTGGATGCCTGGCTCTTTGATCCAGGGTCCAAGTGTCCAGCCTTTCCCTTCTGGCTAGTATGTGACCTAGTCATAGCTCTACACACTCAGGGAGCACCAGTATTTTCAAATGAAGTCCTCGCTCTACCTCTGACCACTTGGAGGCTTCAAGATCATTGCCCAAATAAAACACTGGACTGGGAGCACCTTAAACACAGCTACCTAGGGCTTGTCACACCTCCCCATTCCAAATCCACCACAGCCATTGGATGGAGTTTGGTAGTGCTGTCTGCATGTCACCTGGTGAAACTCACCAGGTAGCAACCTCCCTGGAAGCACAAGTGTACAGGGCTCAATGTAAACCCAAAGTGCTCTATGTGTGGTAGTGTGGGCAAGCTGCCTTAGGCTTAACACAGAGGAGCGTAAGACATTTATTATACATACATTGATTAATAAATGACACATGAAACGGCCTGAACAACGATTTTTAAACAACAAGTGGCCTTAACAACAACTTGTATACAACGACATGGGACTGAACCACGACCGCCTTAACAACTACTTCATTAAACGAGTGGCCTTAACAACGACTCCACCCTTTAAACACGAAAAAATAAGGAAATTAATTTAAGGTACACTTCGAATGTAAACTATTTTTAATAAACATCTAATGATTGTTTTTTAAATGACCGATTAATTTACAGAGACCGATTTAATTTACCTTGAGAGGCCAGTAGATGGCACTGTATGATTGTTAAAGGTAGGAGGACCCAGGGCAAGGGCACAGGGATTTCACTGTCATTTCCAGGCATGAAATCTTTGGTGCAGTGTATGTGGGACCCATGTAGATCGACCTTACCAGGCACAAACAAACGGAGGGAAGGGCGGGCACCCAGCCAGTCCCTCAGAGGAATGTAGTTTTAAAGATGCTAGTGATAAATGTGCCCACTCCGACCCCAAGGATGCTATTGTGCACATGTAAACAACTGAGGTGTCCTCTTAAAGAGAGGCAAGTAAGGCGGTTTGTCACATCCGCTGTATTCTAGATGCCGACAGTTTGATGAGCTATGAAGGTGCTTCACAAACGTATAATATTGTATGCTGTGCCATTATTGCAATTAATAGAAATGCATCCCTCTTTCAAAGTTCAATTGTATCCTGATTTGAATATATTTAAAAGAAAATATCAGAAACAATTCTGAATATTTGAAAGTTGTAATTAATTATTTGGAAATATATTGTACATTCATTTAAAAAAAGTAGTACTTCAATTTAAAAAACATTTTGGAACTTGATATTTAAATAATTGATAGAAAGAATATCTGATAAACATGCCAATTACATTTTTTTACAAGTTTAAATGAAGCGATATTTTTAACATAGTGGTAGATTCGGTTTATATGTAAATTGAATTTTTTTCGTGGTTCAGCGAGTCGTGGTTCAAAACATAGTGGTTGGGATTTGGTCGTTGTTTGGCCTTTGTGGTTTAGGCACTCGTGATTTCAGAGGTAGTTGTTTAATCATACAACCAAATGACACACATCTCAAAAAGGAAATCCACACCAATTTTAGAAAAATAAGATTCTTTCAAGATTTATTTTAAGACCAAGATGTTTGCAAAAAGGTAAGTATGTTTTTTAGGAAAATTGTACACTTTAAAAAGTGGTCTCATTGCAATTTTCAGGCTTTGCAATATTAATCTAGAAGGAAAACAAGAATGCAGTTTTTGCCAGTAAGTACATGACTTACTGATTCAGTCTTCGCGGTCTTTGGTCAACACCAGGCAGGGTTCAAATCAGTTCCAAGAGTGCACCGCCAGCGGCAGCCAGGTGCAGAGGTCACATTTGAGGTTGGGTACCCAATGGTAACCAAAGGAGACGGGGTACTCAAAGTCATGCTGCTCACAGGGGAGTAAAACTGTGTCAGGGGTCGATATCCTGGTGTTAAGGTAAGTACTAAGGGGGCCAGAAAGCAGCACCAAACTTACAACCTCTGCAGCACAGGGTCAGCTGGGTGCAGAGTGCCAACACAGTGTTGGGCACCCAAACTGAACCAGAGGGGAAGACCGGTCAATAAGAAAGGTTGCAGGTTCAGGCCAGGAGGCCGGGTGAAGAAAACTCACAGCTGTCCAGGTCAGTATGCTAAGGGACATAGGGGCCACAATGTTTGAGGTCCCCAAGGCCCAGGGGCTTTGGGTGTAAGGGTGCCCTTAGGCGTCAGAAAACTCTTACTGGGCAAGTCGCGGTCAGGGAGAGTCTTCAAGTTGAATCTGCAGGCGTCAAAGAGGAGTCTGGCAGGGGTCAGCCCACAGTGGACTCAGGCTCAGAAAAGCTTGGGAGCCTTCACAAGACTGATAGGCCACTTGGACTCGGGCCTTGGGCGTCGGTTGCAGAGGTGGATCTAGAGGCGAGTTTGCGGTTCTTCAAGGCAGAGTTCTTTTTCTTTGCAGATGTTTTTTTCTGGACAGGTCTGCTTTTCACTGGAGATATTTAGAATCTTTGTTGAAGGCAGGCAGTCCTCCCAGGATTTTAGAGGTCACTGGGCCTGAAGGACGTGTTGTCTTTGTGTAGCACAGGTGAAAGGCAGCAGACAGGCCGGTAGGGCTGGTGTAGAGTCAGGCACTGGTCCTTCTCTTGTGCTGGTGTGGCTCTTCGGTGTCCATGCCTCGTAGATCATCGAAGATTTGATTTCAACGTCTGGGGGACCCAGCTAAACACTAGTTTTAGGGGCGTTACGGGGGTAACAGGTTGGGACCAATGAGGTCCTTACCTGGGGTGCTACACCCACTATTATGCCACCCTCCTTTGGGAAGTGGGCATAGCCCAAGCCCTGATTGGATAAGTCCCACCATCTTCAAGAAGGTGGGCACTGAAAAATGTGCTTTACTTCGCCTTCAGCACCTGAGGGGTGGAGTTGGCAACTTCAATTTTCACTAAGTTTTCACACTAGTTCTTCCACTCAAAAGTGGAGGTTTGAACTCGGGGCGTCATCGACTGCTAGCAGCAGAGGCTGTGGTCGATTTACAATGATCAACTAGACATGATTGAATGGCTTTTTTCACTGTTCAGCACAAATCATTTTCCAAATATCATTTCCATGTGCACAGGCTTACAGTCTATTTGTCTTGTGTTGTTCGTAACGTTTTTGTTTGTCTATAAGCTCTGTATTTTCTTTCTTTTGCATTTGGACAACAAACTTCATTTTTTTATGTGGATCTCACAGTTCTAGTTGATTTTTTTTTGGGCTGGTTCTTCTTTTTCTTTGGTTGTCGAAATTATGAGTCTGAGTTGTTTTTCTGATATTAGTAGCTGTTTCGAAGTTACTTTTGTGTATTTCTACCCCAGAAGACATGTGTTTTCTCCATTAGGCTCTATATGAGAGCAGTCGGTTTACAAGTTCAACATGGTACGACTTGGGTCTATCGTTTTGGACTATTTGCATAGTCTATTTTTACACATGTAGACACCGTGGGGCATTTACACACCGTCGACTTCTCTTGTCCAGACGTAGTTGCAATTTAAAATTCCGCGTTATCGGCTGCAGTGCATCTACAAAGGTATGTTCACTGTGGTTAGGAGTTGGGTGGAATGTATTGAAGATAGGGTTTGTTAGACTTGGTATCATTGGCGTGAGTCTCCCTTCCATTTTCACTGATAGCCTCCTCTGTTTTTTATATGTTTTGCTCGTTATCTGCTTTGGGCACTGTGCCACTGCTACTCAGTGCAAGTGCTCCCTATGTTAAATTGATGTACTGATTAGTGACTCCGTGATTGGGTTATTTGATTTATTTGTCAGACCCTAGTACAGTGCACCATGTGTGCCCAGGGCTTGTAAATCAAATCTTGCTGGTGGGCTTGCAGCACTGGTTGTGCCACCCACAGAAGCAGCTTGTAAAGTGTGTCTCAAGCCTGCCATTGCAAGGCCTGTGTGCAGTCTGTGCCTGCCATGTCGATTTGGCAAGTGCACCCACTTGCCAGTCCCTAAACCTTCCCTTTTCTTCAGATCAGACACCCCTATGGTAGGCCCAAGGTCAGGGTGCATTGTAAGAATAAGGTCGGACATGCCCTGGTGTGCTTAGCATGTCCTAATAGTGAATTACAGCCATTTCCGTTTTTCACTATTGCAAGGCTACCTATTCTCTATAGGCCAGAATGGGCAGTTAGATCATCTTATAATCCTAACTGACTCAGGGAACATGGTAGAAATTCGAATTTAATAGGCCTGAACTCAGAATGATAAAATACATCTTTTAGTAAAGTTGGTTTTAACATTCTGTGTTTGAAAATACCACTTTTAGAAAGTAGGTATTTTCGTGTCTAACTGTCCAAGCCTCTGCTAGGTTGTGTATTCCTTGTCTGGAGTTTGAGTGACAGGCCAGTGGTGAATAAAGAGTTCTGCATCTAGATTGCAGGGAGGAGTTGCACCTGGGACCTGAATAGGGCTGGGCCTTCCCTCCACAATGCTGGCTCCACCTCCTGTGGTGTGTCTGATATCTCTGTCCTGCACTGTGAAAGGAGAGATGGAATCATGTCAACAAAGTGCTCCAGGGCTGTGCCTTCCCTCCACAGTGCTGTCTCCACCTCCTGTGGGGTGCCTGTTCTGCCCTGCACTGTGAAAGGAAAGAAGGAGTCATGTAAACAGAGTGCTCCAGAACTGGTTTGGACTAGGCAGAGGCCTCTCTGCCTTCAGAGAACAAAGGATTTTGGGGTATAAATATTGGGACCCAGACCCAAAAACCTTAGATCAATTCTGGGAACAAGACAAACCTTTTGCCAAGGAAAAGGACCAAGGAAGCTGCAGGAGTTTTGGACTGCCCCTCTCCCAGTGTGCTGTTTGCTGGGTTGGCCTGCAGTGGTTTCTTCATTGCCAAGGAAAGGCGAAGGAACTTTAAAAGAACTTTCATCATCTTGCAGAATATTGTTCCAAGGGCTTGAACTTGTGCTTGCCTCCTGCTGAAGTCTCAGGGACAACAGTCTTCACCTTCAGCTCCCCTCAGAGTTTCCTTGATGGGAATTCTGTCTACAAAAGCCTGCGTGTCGCTGGGAGCTGGATGTGCGACACAATGAGAAGAATCGCGACGCAGCCTCAGCTGTAGTCATCGCTTCGCCGGAGAAGTGTGCCGCCGCATCTCCCAGGAAGCTTGTCTTCGTCGAAGCGGTCTGCTGTCGCATCACCGGAGAAGCACGACACCATCGAGAGGGTCGCCATCGCATCGCGAGAAGCGTGTCGCAGGGCCTGTCGCGGCTCCAAAGTACAGAGTCGTCGCAAGGCTGCCAGGGCGTGAACGCATCCTCGTCGCATCAAGGGCGTCATCTTCTCGCATCACACCCGGAGTGTCGCATCGCATTGAGGCGCCATTTTGCGCATCGCAACCAGGCCGCAGGACGAGAATCTACAAATCACCTCCGCACCAATAAGGATCAAGACGCATCCCCTACTCTGCGAGCCTTTTGTTTGTTTTGCGTGACGCATCCAGGTACTTTGTAGAGAATTGTGTCGCATTTATCACCAACTTGAACTAAGCAACTTTTTTCATCTTTAAGTCCACTTTAAATACAGTATTGTGGATTTTTGTCTATTGTGGTCTTGTGTCAAGTCTATATAAAGAATACTTATTTTTATAAAACCAGTGTGGTGTCCATCTGTAGTGTTTTCACTGTATTACTGTGTATATTCACAAATGCTTAACACACTGCCTCTGAGATAAGTTTGTCTGCTCGTGCCAAGCTACTAAGTGGGTGAGCAGGGGTTATCTAGGAGTGTAATCCCCTTGTCCTGACTTAGCAGCAAGGGTCTCTATTTGGTCAAAGGTGTACACCATTGCCAACTAGAGACCCCCAGTTCTAACAGGGCTGTGTTATTGTTACATGCAGACGAGCCTCATGCACCTGTTTATTATTCTACTTTTTGTCAGTTTTAGTTTTCTTGTGGAGACTGGCTGTACACACGGGGCCTACGTGTGGACAGTTGCACGTTAAGTATGCCAACGTTATTCATGTATACAATTTCTGCATGTGTCTGTACACTCGAATATAAGCACTTAATTTGCATGATCTTTTCAGCATTTGGCACTAGGAGAACAGGGGAAGCATTTTTTTCACATACAGTGTTATGCGAGTCTTTGTGGTTTTAAATTTTCCACGTCAGGGAGTTGGTAAATTGGTAGTCACTGCATGGCAAAACACCATTTGTCATGAGGTGATTCATCATATTTCTGAGGTTATGGTTGTTGGTTCTCTCTTTCGCACAGCTCTTTTTTAACTGGTTTACTTTGTGCGGATCTATGTGGAGATAATCACGTATCTCACTGTGAAGGTTGTTTAAATGTAAATGTTCGCAGCCATCACTGTTTCATGTTATTACACTGTATATAAACAAATTAATCTAAACTAAGCATTGTGATTATACCATTTCTGTACAACTATTTATTTTTTCTTTAGATCCACCGCTAAAGAATGTTATCCCAAAATGCATTGGGCATCAATACCTTGATTGTCAATTAGGTTCATGCTTATCCTTTTGTATTATTTTTTTGAAATTCATGGATTCTTGTTTTAGCAGCAAAGTGTGAAGTGTGTATTAGCAGCAGGCTAATGTTTGGAATTGCTTAGATAAATAACAAATGATATTCATGTATAAGAACTAGTAATTTGAGGACTATGTTTTACTGCATTTAATATATTCAAATGCTGTGCGCACAAAGTCCAAGTTACCAGGGGTACTTGGCTTCATTTAATTTTGTACACCCACTATTATGTCACCCTCCTGTGGTGGAAGGCATAGCCCTAGCCCTGATTGGTTAAGTCCCACATTCTTCAAGATAGTGGGCACTGAAAAATGTGTGTTACTTCGCCTCCAGCACAAGAGGGGTGGAGTTGGTGAAGGGGGGGCACAACTATTATTACGAAGTGGGGGTTTGAACCAGGGACTGCCATCTGCTGCTAGCAGCAGAGGCTGGGATCGCATTACAAAAGCAGCAAGCCATTGAAGCTTCCCTCTCAGCACTGTGCCCATCCTGGGGGAGGAAGTGTGACACCTCCACCCAGGATGTGCTTTGTTTCTAGCCGCAGAGGCTCTCGACCCAGGGGTTCATGTCTGGTGGTGGCAGGCTGCCTAAAGCCAGTCAGAGACCACACCAAAGCGGTAGGTTTCCAGGGGGCACCTCTAAAGTGCCCTCTTAGTACATTGTTTAATGTGATATAGTGCACCCTGCCTTAGGGCTTGTAAGGTCTGCTAGAGGGGTGGTGATTTACCTATACCTTAGGCAGTGCTGGTTGACACGGCACACAGGCAGTTTGCCATGTCAACTTTGTTGTTTTTCACTGCACAAAGACATACAAGCTGCAGTGGCATGTCCTTGGTGAGGGGTGCCTAGGGGACCCTCTTCAGTTCCCATGCCCTAGGTACTAAGGGTACTATTTACTAGGGACATATAGGGGAGCTGAAGTTCCCAATTGTGGTACAGTTTTAGGGAAGGAGCACTGGCAAAGGGGACCTGCATGGCAGGGACTGTGTACTTCCAATCGAAACCAGATAGACAAGATGTAGTCTGACTACCCAGATTACGGTTGATGTTAATAAGACTAGGAACAGTGTAAGGGGAAATATTACGAGGACATAAAAGATCCATGCTATGTGGGACAATGGCAAGTTCACTGAACCCCTTCCTGCTGTCCATTATTATCCTCCAGACCAGAGAGGGTCTAATACCTACTTGCATGCAACTGCTGGTGTTTAAATTGGGGACAGCTATATGGTTGTATTTGAACATGTCTCCTAGGTTTAGGAGCTAGGTGTTAATACAAATAACTTAATAGTACAACGGTTATATGACCTAACTGAATTAAGTCAGGGTTGACTTGGCAAAGGACTTTCCCCACGACTAAGGGCCTTTGAAAGATTATAATAATGCAATTACCTTGCAGTAGGCTTGGGGATGGCCCAATACCCCAAACTCTCCACACAGAAAATAATTTACTCATGGAGGCTACGTCCACTACCCACTTTGATATAAATCCAATGGACCACCTTGTTTATTAGTTCAAGGGTAGACTCAGTGATACCAGGAGCCAGGCTTGGCACATTGGTTAGGTTGGCAACATTGGGGAAGGAAGCTGGGGGTAAGTTTATCACAGGGAGGGGATCCCCTTGAGTACTATCCCTGGTCACCATAAGGGGCGTGCTGTTTTTTTTTTATCTTTCATGGTTGGGGCGGCCATGGAATTCCTGCACAGAGGGAGTGGCAATAGGGGTAACAGGGGCAGACTGACTCACATCAATGTACTCTACCATGGTGCAACCTTTGCTAGGGCTAATCCCACGTGCAGCTCCACCCATGGATGACTGAGAAATTGGGCGGATACCTGCACTAGTCCCAGTCTTGGAGATGTCAATCTAAAGTCCCTATGCACACTTACTGACTTTCCCCATGACATCCTCATAAGTTTTTCATTTGAAGTGGAACTTGTTATGGAAATGTGGATGCAGTTTTACAAAGAAAGACAGATGGGATTTTCTTTTATAACACATTGTTTTTCATACTATTCACATTAACCTAAAATCAGAAATTTCAATGTCCCTGACAAATCAGCAAGGTGCTTAAAATCCATTAGGTACCTGGTACCCTATAGTGCTATTCCAGCGCAATTCCCTCCCTCATAATCTCCCGTGTCCCCAAACTCGCGGGGTTTCAAAATGCTTATATTCAATGTCTTTCTTTACACGACTTGAGGTGTATTCCCCTGTACCGAGCCTAATCTCTCCTGTTACAAACCCAAATATACCCCAATATAGGCCTAGGTAGTTGCACGACCTTTTACCTACATTTGTCCTACCTTGCTCTACAGAACGGTTCTGGCACTGACCTTTTACCCAGTTAGGTGCTGAATAAATGTGTGATTTTCTCTGGAAAAAGGCCTCATTTATTATGCATGAAGAATTCTCAGTATCACAGCAGGATTACCATCTTGTGCAGAATAACTCTGTATAAGAGTCGTCACTATCGTCATCCTTGGCCGACATGCCCACAGTACCAAGACACATCTAGGTAGAATCGGAGGTAGGCATATAAACATCACCTCTTCGCGGGGCAAACCAGAGCAGAAGCTTCCATGCTGACACAAGACCTTGAGGTCCATGCACGCAGACACTCCAGCGCACAGTGGTCTGACATCCCTCGTGGGCTGTCCAACTCGAGAGCAAGAAGAGGTCCTTCGTTCTCACACATCAGGTAATGGGACTGGCTCTTTCCTAGGGGTATTCTTGGCCATACACCTACATACATGCTAGGTACATTTAGGTACATCTAGAACCTCAGAGATAGCACCTCTGATACCAGTGAACGCTATGATGGACTGACAAATATCCGCCTCAGAAGTTTGAAACATACAGACTGCACTGTTCC
Organism: Lissotriton helveticus; assembly: GCF_964261635.1. Lineage (NCBI taxonomy): Eukaryota > Metazoa > Chordata > Amphibia > Caudata > Salamandridae > Lissotriton > Lissotriton helveticus. The sequence goes on along the minus strand of NC_136067.1, from coordinate 490,506,239 downwards.
CAGCTAGACTAAGAAAATGTATTGGGGATTGGCACAGAATATAAAGTGGACATCTAGTAGCCTCTTCGTAAGGTGTGAATATTCTTTTTGTTCACATTCCTAATAATCTCCTGTCTAATGCCTTTCCAATTATTTCCAGAATTGGGTGTCTTTTCCTTTATTCTACGGTTACTTTGTGATAAAGAATTGTAAATATATTATTGTGGTATTTCTTGACTTCTCAAACTTCATTGCGGGGTCCCAATTAAACAACCCTGCAAAGGTTTCGGTCTGGTCTTAAGCAGTCTTCATATTAATCTGTCTAAATGTCTTAGCCCACAGAGGGTCAGTGAGAACCCGGTTTGTGTTTGTGATGGTACAGGCTTTCTAAACAGGTTTGAGAGACAAGGGAAATCTAATCAGGGGAGGAAGGCACAAAACCTTTTGTCTTGCAGTACTCTGGTTGATAGCTGAACAGACTGCTATTTCGTTATAGAAATAGCCTTTTCGTGGCAGCAAAGTTATATGCTGAACCTCTCCTGGATGGATGATATAAACACTGCCCTTTTTCTGAACCTACTGTACCTCCTAGAATGAGAAGAGTGAAAAAATGAAGCAACTCTAAGTCCCCTCAGGAATGTTAAGACCCTGTTTTATATATTTTTTTAATTAACTTTCTTTATTGCAGTTTTTCTGGTATACTTCACAAATGACAATAGTTACAGCTTATGGACCACTAGGAACAATAGGCAGTACAATCCCCGATCAGAGGCTATAAGACCAGTGTGGGTTTCCACTGAAGTAGTTACCAAACCAACAATCAGCAAGAACATTGTCATTATTAATCATTTTAACTTGTAAACAACGCCCCCCCCCCTCTAACCTCCCCCCTCACCGGGCCCACCCACCTAAAGGTCTAGCTAACAACTGTTCAATCAGGGGTATTTTCTCATCTCTCCTCTCGTCTGGGGGATTCCATTCCCTCATGTCCATTCCCTGTCGCCACGGTCTGTGTAGACCTAGGGAAGCTTCCTCCTATCTCCTGGACCATTAACCCCCATGCCTGCAATACCTCCAGGAGTTTGGCATCCCTTAAAGTACTACGTATGTGCCCCTCATCCACCAATACCCATTCCTTCAAGTCCGTCTTCCATCTCGTCAATACCCATTCCTTCAAGTCCATCTTCCATCTCGCTATTTGCGGCCCATGTGGTGCCAACCAGTGAATTGCTATTCGTCGCCTAACCGTCACCAGCCCTAATACCAGGAACTTCCTACTGATTTTGCGTTTAGGGTCTCAGGAATCAGTCCCAGGATACAAGTACGCACCTCCATGGCAACCCTCCATCCCGTAATTCTATGCAGGTCCTCTAGGATTGCTGTCCAAAATACCTGGATCGTCGGACATGACCAAACTATGTGTGGGAAATCTGCCCGTTCATAGTGGCATCTGGGGCACCTCGGGTCTCTCGAACTATCAATGTGTAGGCGCTTGGGGGACAGGTATGTCATGTGAAACATATTGTATTGTATCTGTTTGAATCTATTGGAGACCGCCACCTTGCGTACTCCCTCATGAATTTTCTCCCACTCCCGTGCTGTAATCTCCGGCGGGCTCACCTCCTGCCATTTACCCTCCACTCTGAGAAGTGTACCTTTTCTGTCCTCCCTTGAAGCCCTATACAAGTGTGTGACAAGTTTCCACCCTCTCGCCATGGAAATCATCGTGACCAGGGTACGTGTAGGTTCCGGGGCTTCCGGAAATGTATGCCATAGCTGCCGTGCCGTTGCCGCTATTTTGGCGTATTGCAAAAATTGCCTCGTTCTCAACTCAAGAGTCCACTGCTTCCTGGTATGTTATAAACCGCTGTTCAGGGTATAGGTCCGATAGCATAAGACAGCCTCCCGCCTTCCACTTCCTCATCAGGCGCCAAATCTAGTTTCCCAAGGACCGTACCCAAAAATTCCCCATCGTCGGTGTTTGGGGCATAAACATTCACTAAACACATGTGCCTCTCATCTAATGTCCCCTCTACTGCCACATAGCGCCCCTCTGGGTCTGGACTGCTTTTCAAAACTTCAAAGGGGACCCCAGGCGCTACCCATAGGAGTGCCCCCCTGGCAAACCCAGAGTAGGAGGTTGCAAAAAACTGGCTCCTCCACCGCCTTTGGACATATTTCAAGCAATCTCCCCAGAGATGTGTCTCTTGTAAAAAGGCCAGGATTATCTTGTACCACCTAAGATATGTAGCTATCCTAATCTGTTTAATTCTATTATTGAGCCCCCCTAACATTCCATGTTATAAGTTTATAGGTCTGCTGATCGCCCGCCATGAGTAGCAATTATTGGGTGCCCATGGCCCAGACGTGGACAAACTGTAAGGCATAGTGTTGTGGGCCCCCCACTGCCACCCCCTCCCCCCTCCGAGAGCTCTCATGACCTCTGGTGACCCGGTATATAAACATCCCTAGCAAAGAACAATAATACAAAACAGTGTGAACATTCCACCCCCCCCCCCCCCCTCCCCAGGCAGTAGAACCTCCTTCTCACAGCCAAACCGTGGTCTGAGGACGCAGGACTCTGCACCATAGCCGCCATCCTCACCCGAACCCCCTACCCCCGCAACAGTAAAAGCAACAATATCAATCAGTCATATACTCTACCCAGTCCTTGTTGTACAACCAAACTGCCTGGCGCGGTGCAGCCCCGCCCAACCAATGGCCTAGCCAGGTCAGGCCAACACAGCACACTACAGTCGGAGTGTCTAGACTGCAGAGTGGCGGAACATTGTCCCACCCCCCCAGCTAGGTCCTCCCCATGGTTTCTGTAAAGAAGGGTCCCCCTCCGAAGTTTCAAAGCAGCATCAGGCCACCCCCTCGACGTGGTCCTTACTCACAGTGTCTTATGTAGTCCCGTCGACCACCAGTCCCACACTTAGGAGACTTCTTACTCACAGTTAGGTGGCTCAGAAACTGCCCGCAATCGGGTCGACAGTGCCTTCCGGTTCCGATTGAGTTTCTTGGACGAGGCACAGTGGGGAGAACTGATTTTGGGTCAGTATGCCCCCCAACTCCTCCCTCTGGGTGCCATCTGGCCCCACCAGGATGCGACCTCCATTCGGTCCTCCAGCGACTCGGAGCACCGTCCTCCAGTGTGGCAGTGCTGATTCCGTTGTTGACCGCTTCGTCTCCTCTACTCTTGCCATCCATGCTGACTATCCTGCCCTGCAGGCCCAAGGAATCCATCCATTCCGTGGCCTCTTGTGGAGTACTGAAAAAGTGGACCGTGTCCCTGTATTGTACTCTGAGCCGGGCAGGAAACATTAGGCTGCATTTCATAACAAGATCTCGCAACCTCCGCTTGACCCTCAGAAAGTCGTTCCGCAGGTCTTGCACTTTTTAGGTGTAATCCGGGTAAATGTGGATTTCATGGTTTTCGAACCTGGGGGGACCATTCTTGCGGATGAACTGCAGGATCATGTCCCGGTCCCTAAAATTAAACAAGCGAGCGATCAGAGTCCTAGGCGGCGCTCCTGGTTTCGGGGGGGGGGGGGGGGCAAGGGAGCGGTGGGCACGCTCCACTGCAAACATCTTGTATAGTCGAAGACCCGGGAGGGCGGAACCGATCCATTCTTCCAGAAATAGGTCCGCCGCCGGTCCCATCGCCTTCTCCGGAAAGCCCAAAAAGCAGGGGTTGTTCCTCCTGGAGCATCCCTCAGCGTCTTTTGCCCTGTCCTCGAGGCGAGATGTATGCTTCTTTAGTGCGGACACCGTCGCCTGTAAATGTTGGACCTTCGTCCGCAAGGAGGTCAGGTCCCCCTCTGTGTTAGTGACACGATCCGCCACCTTCCGTAGGTCCAGAAGCAGGTGGTTGATGTCCATGGCCATGCCATCCATCTTTGATTCCAGTGCCGCTTATGAGTCTCTTATGGCCTCCAGGATGCCAGCCTTATCTTGGGCCGCTGATCCTTGCGGCGGTCCCTGCTCAGAATTCGGTCTGGAGCGTCCAACGAGGTCTGCCCCGGTACCGTATACTGCATGATTTTGTTGGCTTGTGCTCCTCGAAGGGGGTCTGCCCATCTCCAGTGTGGGCCCGCCAAAGGTTGTCACTAGGGCGTTCCACTCCGCTATACCAGGCACAGAAATCTGTTTCCGATCAGTCCGGGCCCCGAAAGGTTTGTGTGTGAGCCACCTATTACTCCCAGCCCGCCGATCGGTCGGGCGTCGCCCGTAGAAGTATTCCACCAAGTCCTCAACGTCAGGCCCCAAGGCCACCCAGGGCCATCTTCAAGAGCTGCCGCCAAGCAGGGGTCCAGCTGTGGCCCCTCGCGTCTTCTTATCTTGCATCTAGGGCGAGCCCCTCACCAGGGCAGCCTCCCCCAGCACATGCCGTCTCAGGAGCATAGGATTCATCACCCCTCAGTAGCTCATCCATACGCAGAGGTCTGATCCCCCTGCAGCCAGCGGCCTGTCCACGTGTCGCTTCTGAGGCCGTCCACTGCCCTCCACAGAGCGAGTGCACTGCCAGAACAGGCTAGGACCAGCCCTCCCAGATCCCACTTCCGCAGCAGCGTGCCCTCGGGCGCCGTCCGCAGCACCAGGCCCACAGGTTGTCCCGGTTCACTCCACTTACTGACAGACCCCGCTGGGCCCCTCACTCTGGGTCTGTGGCCTCCGCCGGCCCCACTGCGCCAGTAGCCTCAACAAGGCCCTGTCTCCGCCAGTCTCGAGGTGCAAGGCCCCAGTGTCTCCCTGAGGGTGTCCCCCGTGGGTTTTCAGGTCGTATGGTGGTCCGCTCTGTGGGTTGCATCACTACTGCCACCGACGCCTCCGGGAGGGGCTCTGCCAAAATGGGCCAAAGTCGGCCCTCCGATGCCCCGAGGTCACGTTGGATCTGCCCCCGGGCACCTCCCCAAGCAGCAACTAGCAGGCGTCAGCGGGACCTCACCTCCCAGTTCGCGACCCCCGCAGGCCTTCCTCGATGCAGCAGGATCTCTGAGCCCCCAGAGGCCCCCCGACACAGATCTTTATGCAGGGCTGGCCCGGCACCGGCGTCCAGAGGCAGACAATCAGGCTGACTCCGTCTGCGCTGCCATTTTGCTGAAGGTGCGGTCGCCGCCACCCCAAGGAAATGAGACCGGTTTTTGGGTCTGCCAGCCAGCCGACTCGCACTTGGCCCAGAGGCATGGGACCGGGGGGGGGTCGGACCTCCTTTTGTGCGGGAATGGGTGCTGTCCCGCCAGGATATAGGGAGGATTTTGTTACTCGGGGCAAGAGCTGCACTAGTTCATGTCTAGCCTGCCATGCGTCCAAGCCACGCCCCATGTCAAGTCCCTGTTACAAGACTATCAGCCAACTGGTAAACAGAAGGGAAATTGTTAACCACTTTATGGAGAAGGCGGGGATGTTGCATAGTTGCATTTTACTGTCTAGAAGTCTTCATTTTATAATTTTTGCAACTGAAGGCATCATGTATCATAACTAAGGCTCCCTGTTGTCCGTTTTTACGGATTTTTACACATAAATACAGACAGAAAACAATGTGTTTTCTGTCTGCATTTATTTATAAAAGTTAATAAATACAGAAAATGTGCTTCATTTAAGTGACTCTTCGTGCTGTCTTTCATGAATTATAGCCCAACAGCTGAGCAGATATCCAGCATGGGAAATTGAAAAACAGAATGACATTTCTTTAAATAACTGCATGTGTCAACATACATTTATGGTATAATGCTACTATTGGCCACTGGATGTATTGTTATGTAATATTTGGCTTAAAAAGCTAAAACACGTCAGACATCAAAGTATGAGTGCGTGTCTATCATTTAAATAAATATGGAAATGTACAGTTTTGCAACTATATACGCAAAACACAAAATAAATATGGATAAATCCAGATAAAATGGGTAAAAAATAGATATGGATAAATACAGACGGAAATGTTTAGAAAAAAACCCCATAAAACCGGGAGCCCCAATCATAACATTGTGAAATATCAATGAGTGAAGGCATTTCAAAATCTTCGGACATTAAAAACACTATTAAATGTTACCAAGGTAGAAGGTGCAGTAAAGGTAGTTTACATGAAACAAAAAGATTCTTAAAGAAAACATTTATTTCAGCTTTGATTATCTGAACCACATTTTACTTTAACCAACACGGAGAAGCTTTTGTATTTTTATTCTAAAAAAAATTAAACAGCAAGGACACATCAGAAGGGCACTAAAGTTTTTCCACTAGTACTTCAGTTCTAGTGTAAGGAGAAAACATACATATTGACATAGGTAGCTTTTGAGAAATGAGCTCGGAAAAGCCACCTGATTTACCTTTTGTCAATTAGGAAATACCGAATGATTTTAATGAAGGAGCATCCAAACCAGGTCTAGGAGGACCAATATCAAGGCTTAAGAATAAACACTGGTTAAGTAAAGGATTTCCCTTTCACTATGTTAAAGTTTGCCACATTTGGATATCCTGAACATTTGGCTCTTCTGGGCCGACGTTAGACACTCCTGATAAAATATTTTCTTTTCACGTCTTCTGTTTAGGCGTTCAATAGGTCATGTTGCATTAATCAAGGAGTCAAAAATCAAGAGTCATGGACCTTCTGATGTTAACAAAAAGTTGGGTAGTTTTGCTCCTTTTTTCCAGAATAGCGAAGGTACTAATCATCATTGACGACTGCAGCAGGTCATCAGATATGAATGCATTACGTTGGTCCTCCAGTGTTCTCCGACAGCGTCACTGTCACAGGTCGATACTACCATATCAGAAGAGTGGTATCTATCTAATACTTTAAACTATATATGTTGCATATATGAACGCCCATTAGTCAAAATGGCGTTTGACCAACACATTTTATTGTATTTCATTGCCAAATTAATATCTTATATGGCACCTTCTTATCATCGTAGATGTGTGCATGCAAGGCGACAGCCCACTTTCTAAACATGCCAGCATTGACGAGGGACGTAACATCACCACAGACTTTTTTGTTGTTTAATAAAAGAGTGTCATACACCGGTGATGGTAAACACGCAGGCACGTTTTGGGCTGCGTCTTGACTAAACATGACCGTGTATAAAAAAAACAATTACAGAAAACAGCAGCTTACAATCAAAATAAAGCAATTTTAAATAAGATCTATACATTTTTCCAGTGTGCCTGACAATCTCTTAAGACTGTTGAGGTGTTGTGCCAGCGGCGCGCATTCCACTGATAATTCTTTGCTAATCTGCATGAATATGAATTAATTAAAAAGCACAAATGTTCTTTATCAAAGTTTTCCACACCATAAACATATATAAAAGAATTCAAAAACTTGATTTCAAACTAATAAAAGAATATATATTTTTGTAAATCAGATGGAACATTTTACTCGGACTAAGATTTCAAAAACACCCCCTATCGTTTTAAAACAGTTGCATTTATATTGTATACACATGTATAAATGAAGTGCTCTTTATGTGTTTCTAATCATTCATGCAAAAGTTACACGAAAATGCGAGAAAGGCGTGATATTCCTAAAGAGGCCTTTCTGAAAACGCAGTGAAGCTCTTCACACGGGCAAAATACAAAGGGGAGTAGGTCTTGTCAATTTCAAAGGCAGTGACTGCGGTCTCGCCAGTGGACCTGAAATGAGAGTGTACTGTCAATTAATTAACATTGGTGTGGATAGTTGCAGCAATAACAAAACAAAACTATAACATCACTTGTCACAAAACATGTAAGAATGTTTCATAGATATTAGATTTAACTGTCAGCATTTCAAATATTTCACTTCAATTTGATAACATTTTGACTAGATAAGAAAATACATCTCATTGTGCCAACATAAAAAAAATAAACATCCTTTAAATGAAAATCACAAACATTTACAAAGAATGTGTACATCCTAAGCTAACAAAGAATATAATAATAGGAAATTAAATTACAAAGATCATTAAAATTACCGTTTTTGCTAATTTATGTGGATGTACCTGGAGAGTGATAGCGTGATTTGAGAAAAAAAGCCTGTGAATCAATAAAAGTCTAGGATGAAGAATAAAATCTGCCCAACAACCTCCTGTTCAACCTTTCAAAAACATCAAATTTGTTCATGATAAGTTTACTCCTCTACATATACACTTTACTTTCTTTTATTTGTGCAACCTTAGTTCGGTTAACTATGTATGCCGGAGATCTGCATGGCAATGACTCTTTACAGTGGTAACAAGAGTGAAATCAAATGAATTTTGTCACAAGATAGTTCTAACCAATGTATATATAGTTTCCTAATATTAGAATTAACGTAGGGTAATGTTTCAGCAATAGCCAGACAATCAGTCAGTCAAAGATTCTTTATTCGGCTAATAAAAGCCATAAAAGCCCAAAGATAAAAATAAATATACCAAAGGCAGTTATTAAAACAAGACTTTAACCCCTTACGTGCTCGTGACGGAACCATTCTGTCACGAGCCTCGGTGGGGCTGTGCTGTGACGGAATGCTTCCGTCACGGCCCGGCCGCCGCACCTGCGTGGTGCGTATTCCGCGCCTGCGCTGGACGTTCCATTACGCGGGCGGGGCCGTGACGGAACCATTCCGTCACAAGCACAGCGCCACCACGGCTTGTGACGGAGTGGTTCCGTCACGAGCATGGTGGCGCCGCACGGGCCCCCTCCACCCCTAGCGCCGCGGCGGTAATTCCGCCGCGGCCAAGGGGTTAAAAGGACCATAAATACATAACAAGTACAATTTGCCAGTATAAATTTCCTAAGACCATATTTACAAAAAAATTAAATAAATATGGCTTGTTATTAAAAACAAATACAATGACAGTTCAGCTTGTAAAATTCATCAGATAAAGTGCTTATAGAGTTCATCAAATAAACTGCAAATTAAGCTAGACAGAAAGCGTCTTTCTGTTAGTTCTTGTGGCACACGAGAAGAAACTAGAAACCCCAAAGCAAACAATGGGCGAGGAAAGCATCCGTAGGTATAATAACGCTGGCCTTGCTTGAACACTGACATGAACTTAAAAGGAGAAGAATGTATTTTTTCCGCAGAGAGACAAAGTTCACAGAAAAAGTAAAGTGCAAAGTGTCCCGAATGTAAAAGTTGTCACATAGACATGGCTTTAGATCCCTGGGCTTCACAAAGCCTTTTGGAAAAGCTAGTAATCAGTGAATAAGATCCAGTCTGAATCTGGTTAGCAAAAAGCGGTGATGAACATTATTGACAAGTCTCCTGTCGGCTTGGGTTAAACGTGATGTCATTTCTCAAAATGGGCTTAGCAATTTCTATACCCTCCCTGTTCTAATGCCGCCTGGCCAGAAACTGATGCTTAAATTTCCTGATGTCGGTTGGTTGTAAAAGTTTGGTGTTAGTGTACAAATCGGCGTAGCCTAGCCATCTCATCGGCTCCAATACATACCTTAACCATGGGATACGCTAGGCCCCCTCGAGAGCCATACAGTCCGCCATGACAAGACTTGCAATCACGGTTTACAGGTTTCTGACTCTTTCTTCTTAATTTCGGTTTTTGTGCAGATCGGTTTCTAAAGGCAGATTAAGTGGGTCTGAGAGACGATGGAAAGCACCAATGATGAAGAAGGCACCACGAGGATAAAACCTGGGACTGTTGGAGCTGGAGGATGGTTACTTCTGCGTCTGGGGCCAGGAAAGTAGTAACATGGTTCATTGGTAGAGGAACCCAAATTGATGCTGGAAGAATGTGCACAAAGCCCAAACCAGATGGAACTGGTGGGGATTCTCTATAATTGAGTATGGTACCCAATACGTCCCAAAAATATTTGACTGAGATAAGGGGGAACAATAGGTCAATCAATTGGGTATCTGTGTTCGCTTGATCTTGCAACTGTAGATTAACCCTATACATTGGATCAAACTGGTCAGCCAATCTCCATACTCCCCCCACCCGATGGGAGGAACCCTGCCTGACAAAGGCTCAGAAGGAGAGGCAAGTTCAACATCATGATCAAGCAGTATGGTAGAAAGTTGCACTCAACTAAAATTTCTTTCCAGCTCTCGAGCCAGAGCAACAGTTAACTCCCTGGAATGCCCCAGATACTTTTTTGCTTTACATAATGACACTTATTCTTCAGATTACATAGTACAGTGGTGCAAATATCATGTATAATTTAAAAAGCACTTACATATATGCAAAATATAAGTTTCCCTAAGGAGAAGGCTGTCGAAGTACCATGGGAAGGGGGATAAAACAAATGTACTCCCTTTTTGACCAAAAATAAAAAGCTTCTGGTAAGGCGGAGGGAAATCAGTCGATGACTATGAAATATTTCTTCAAAAATGTTTGATGTCTCAGTTTAAAAGTCAGTTTCTCAATTTGGACTAGCTTTGCCAGTTCCAGAGTTCAGTCTATAGTAGGTCTGCAGCTTGATTTCCAACACTTGAAAACAGATTTTATCGCGGAAGCATCTGCACAGAACACAAGTTTTGGAACGTGGCCCATTATTTACTGCATTTGAGATCAGTAAATTGAATAGGTTTTGTTGTAAAAGGCAAATGCTACTTACCAGTTTGCATCTGTTTTTGGCATATAGGGCTGCTGACACTCATATCTTAGGTGTAGCCTTATGGATGAGTATGCTAGATTACATCTCTGATGATGTAGCAGGTAACATATTCAATTTTGGATGGAGGCATCCAATGGATTGATTTGGTTATTATTACAATAAATAACAAATATTTTCCATTTAGCTGCGTAGCATGCTCTGGTAGTGGGACGCCTTGCTTCCTTGATAATGTTCATACAGTCTGGAGGCAAGTTAAGATCTCCGAACTCTAAGACCTCAGGAGCCAGATAGCTAGGTTCATCCGATTGGGATCAGGGTGCCTGATTTCTCCATGGTTCTGTGTTAGCAGTTGTGGCGAGAGGCGCAGTCTTTGGTGAGGAACCACTGAGAGTTCTAGGAGCGTTGTGTACCATGGCTGTCTTGCCCATGTGGGAGCAACCAGGATTATTGTGAGCGACTGTTGCCTTAGTTTGCGTGCCACTAATGGAATCATTGGGGTTGGTGGAAAAGCGTACGCAAATCTGCCTGACCAGTTCATCCATATCGCATTGCCTTGTGACAACGGGTGTGGGAACCTGGCGGCGAACGACGGCAATTTGGGTTTTCGTTTGTGGCAAACAGATCTATGTCTGGATGTCCCCACTTTCGGAAGAATGGTTGGAGAACTTGAGGATGAATCTCCCATTCGTGTACTTGCTGATTGTGTCGGCTTAGTAGGTCTGCTATCTGGTTGTCTATCCCTGGGAGGTGTTCCGCCAGGAGATAAATGTTTTGTGGAATTGCCCACTTACATATGCTCTGTGCTAGGTGAGACAGTTGCAGAGAGTGTGTCCCCCCCCTGTTTTTGGATGTAGTACATGGCTGTCATGTTGTCCGTCCGGATTAACACAGCCTTGTTGCGCAAGTATTTCTGAAAGGCTCTCATTGCTAGGAATACTGCTAGTAACTCTAAGTGGTTTATATGTAGTGTCTTTTGTTTGACTGTCCAGAGACCTTGGACTATATATTGAAGGAGATGGGCTTCCCTACCTGTCAGTGATGCGTCCGCTGTTAGTACTACCTGTGGAACCGGCTCTTGGAACAGTCGCCCATTGGAAAGATTTTGTGGGTTCCACCACTGCAGAGAGCGGTAAGTGTGACTGTCTACCAAAACTAGGTCTTTTAGTTGTCCTTGAGCTTGGTTCCACTGGTGTGCTAAGCATTCCTGTAAGAGGCGCATTTGAAGCAGAGTATGAGGGACGATGAATATGCAGGAGGCCATCATGCCTATAAGCTGCATGAACACTCAATCTGGTAGGGAGTGTTGTGGCTGAAATTTTTTAATGAGAAATTGTATTGGCTATCCTGGTTGGATTTGGATATGCCTTTGCTACGGAGGTGTCTATTGTTGCTCCCTGATATTGCTGTAGGTGGGAGGGTTGCAGATGAGATTTTGGGTAATTTATTGAAAATCCTAGACTGTGCAGTAGCTGGATTGTCTGTGAGGTATGGCAGGCCCACTGTGCGTATGAGTTGGCTTTTATGAACCAATCGTCGAGGTAGGGGAACACATGGATGTGTTGCCTTCTGAGGTGTGCTGCTACTACTGCTAGGCAGTTTGTAAAAACCCTTGGTGCTGTAGTTACCCCGAAGGGGAGAACTTTGAATTGATAGTGCTGATCCTCTATTGTGAACCTGAGGTATCTCCTGTGAGCTGGATGTATGGGGATGTATAAGTATGCATCCTTGAGGTCTAATGTGGCGAGGAAGTCGCCTTGCTGGAGTAGTGGGAGTACCTGTTGTAGAGTGATCATATGGAAATGATCTGAGAGTATGTATTGGTTCAAAGGTCTGAGGTCTAATATTGGTCTGAGTGAGCCGTCTTTTTTGGGAATGAGGAAGTATAGAGAGTATACCCCTGTCCCTTGATGTTGTAATGGGACTGGCTCTATGGCACCCTTTACTAGCATGGATAGCACCTACTGTTGTAACAGCGTGATGTGTTCTATGGACACTGGACGGTGTTTGGGTGGTATGTTGGGTGGAGTAGAAGTGAGTTTCAGGCAGTAACCATACTGGATAATTTGTCTCACCCACCTGTCTGGAGTGATAGCTTTCCAGACTGGTAGGAATTGTGTTATTCTGCCTCGGACTGGTGTTAAGTGGTCTGGAGGGAGTGTGAGAAAGTCACTGTTTGGTGGAGATGGAGGCTCGGGTGTTATTACCACGTCCTCTGCCTTTGTTATTGTTCCCTCAATAACCTCCTCTATTGGAGCCTCTATTAAAGGTTCTGAAAGGAACCCTTCTTCCAAACCACGTTTTGTAAGGCCTTTTATTAATTTTGCAATTTCATTGGTGAGATCTCCTGGTATTCGAGTGTAACTGTTCTCACAGTTGAGTTGTTGCACGATCTCGGTTATGTAGTCTTCTGTGCTCTGGACTACAACTGCTCCCCCTTTTTCTGCCGTTTTTATCACAATTGATTTGTTAGCCTATAGGGCGTGGAGGGCTAGTCTTTTCATCTCTGGAGATGTTATGTTTAATGTACTTGGAGTCATTCAGTATGTTCATTACCTCTGCCATTACATTTTTTTCATTAAATGATTCGCTGGAGTGAATGTAGAGGTGGGGCGAAAATTAGTGGCTGCTGGTTTCCTGATATATTCTTCTTTATTTGCAAAGAAGTACTTTAGGGGGATTTTCCTAAAGAACTGTTGTAACTCCAACTTGGTGTTAAAGGTTGTGTAGTGCTCTTGAATGATGAAGAAGTTTGGGATGTGTTGCCTCTGCCTGAGCCTCGAAAGGAGGAGCGACGAAAAGAGCTCCTGGACTGTTGAAATTGAAGTGCACCCATGGACTTAGTGGTGTCTGTATCTTTTTTCATCTTTTCTAAGATGTTATCAACCGCAGGGCCAAATAAGAAATCCTGATTAATAGGTTGATTGAGTATGGTAGATTGTACTTCATTTTTAAATCTTGAAATGCGGAGCCAGGCATGCCGGCGTAGCAATACACTAGTGTTGACAGACCTAGCGGCTGTATCAGCTACATCAAGGGCGCAATTTATGGATGCGTTAGTGATGAATTTCCCTTCCTGTATTAGGTCGTTTGCTTTTGCTTTATAGGTTTCTGGTAGGTGTTGTAATAATCCCTCCAGTTGGTCATAGTGTGCTCCGTAATAGCGTGCTAGGAGAACTTGGGTATTGGCAATTCTCCAGGTGCTTGCTGCCTGAGAGGCCACTCTTTTTCCCTGATGCTTCTAAAATGGTTTTACTCTTTGTCAGGAGGGGAGCATCACCTGTTTGTGAATTAGCTCTTTTCCTAGCATTAGATACAACTAGGGAGTCTAGTGGTAGCTGAGACGTGATATAAGAGGGGTCTGTAGGGGCCGGTTTATATTTTTTCTCAATTCTTGGATTGAGGACACGTGCCCTGGCTGGGTCTTTAAAGATGTCTGGTGCGTGCTTTAGTACTCCTTTTAGCTTAGGGAGTACACATACACTCTTCTCTGATGTTGGGAAGGTGTTAAATAGAAAATCCTCCTCTATAGGGTCAGTGTGCATGTGTACGCCATGATACTGAACTGCTCTGTCCACTAGTTGGTTAAAAGCAACAGTGTCGTCAGTAGGAGATGGCTTTGTGGGGTATGGAGAGGGATCGGGTATGGGTTGTGTATAATCTTTGTAATAAGGATTATTATGGTCACTCCATGTGTCATCCTGGTTGTCTTGATCGTCAGGTTGTATAAAATCATCCTAAGGATCTTCACCCACATCTTCTTCCTCATCATAATCTACAGGCAGAGGAGAATACGGAACATAAGGCATGTTAGTGAAAGGAGGAGGTGTGAAAAGTCTTGAAGGGAATGTGCCAAAGTCCTTTTTCTTAGGAGGAACAGGAGAAGGGGCTTCAGTGTCCAGTCTTCTTTTGTTTTTATTGAAGACTGATATATGTCCTGTTTCATGGTCTATATACAGTCTTTGTTGTTCTGGGTACACTGGATCTGGATGAAAAAGCTCTTCCTCTACTCTCCGTGGCTTCAGCACCGAGGATTTTGGGTCGGACGCCTGCTTGTCTTTATTCTTTGTTTTCGGGTGAGTTTCGGACTCGAGGACCCTTGGGTGTGGAGCTTTTGTCGGGTGGACGGATCTGTTCAGGTCGAGTGTCTCTTTAGGCTGGACGTCTTTTGTATGATGGGCAGCCTTCTTCGGCTCGACGGCAGTCTTCGGCTCGACGGCAGTCTTCGGCTCGACGGCAGTCTTCGGCTCGACGGCAGTCTTCGGCTCGACGGCAGTCTTCGGCTCGACGGCAGTCTTCGGATCGACGGCAGTCTTCGGATCGACGGCAGTCTTCTAGGGGTCGACGCCCTTTTCTGGAACGACGACCTTCTTGGGATCGACGGTCTTCTTCGGATCTGCGACCTTTTTACGGTAGACGGCCTTCTTCGGATCGACTGGCGTTTTTGGGTCAACGGCCTTTTTAGGGTTGAGCGTTTTTGCTCGATGCGGAGGCCACTTTGGGAACTGTTTTGCTCGTTCCCGGGGTAACGGAAGGCTTGGGTGTGGTCTTTGGAGCCGAGCCGGAAGGCGGGGCTTCTGAAGCAGTATTTCGGTCGCGGCTAAGGCTTTTAGGCGATGCTTTGACCGGAGCCTTGTTGTGGGGGTGGAGGCAGGGTAGGGGCTTTGGTACTCACGGTTTGCCCCGGTGTGAACAGGTCATCGGAGTCCGACTGGTCCTCTACGGTGACAATTTCCAGATCTTCTGAGCCCTCCGCCTCTGGGAGTTCATGTTTGTCGTCGAAAATGTTTTCCGGTTCTGGTGCCTGCCGCTGCATCTCTTGTCGAGCAGCTCTTCGGTTCCGGATAGTTTTCTTTGACCGGAACAGAGTACAAGCTGGACAGTGTTCTTCGTTGTACTCCGGAGAGAGGCACCTGTTGCATACTCTATGCTTGTCACTGTGTGGAAATTTGGATCCACACTCTGGGCATTTTTTAAACAGGGTCCTTTCCATCAGCAGGAGGTCCACGTGGCGCCGAAAAGGGCCAACGACCCGCGTCGACGACCGGATAGAAGTGGAAGTGTTGTCGAGTCGAGGGATACAGAGCGGAAACAATACCGTCAAATGTAGAAGGTTTTGGCCTTAGAAAGTTGGAAAACTTCGGTCCCGAAGTTGGAGCTGTCGAAGTGCATCCGAACCCAATGGCGGAAAAAAACAATCTGAAGATGAAGATGTCCATGCGCACTGTAGTCCAGGGGAGGAGTCACCTATCTTGTGATACTTCGAAGACTCTTCCAAGACAACAAAGTGCAAACATCCGGACCCAACACTAGGCGGCGATCTATGCTAAGATATGAATTCAGCAGCCCACATGCCTCGAACATTATAGTTGACACAGCAGCAATTCTTCTTATTATTTTCCCTCTTCCTGTATCAGGAAAATATCAATGAGAACAGGTATGAACCCAGCTCGTGGGTAGTGGCATCTTCAGCAGTTATCATTTAATGTGCGTTTCTGCATTTTGATTGGAGTCTCATTTCTGCTTAAACAAAGTTTTGCAATACTGGTGGAGTCTGAGGAGTAGCGCATAATTTTTTTCAGTTGACTAAAATAAATGACATTTCTGATCAAATGTACAACTGTGTTTAGTTTCCCACTCTAACATGAATGTTCCCAGAAGATATGTATGGTCTTTCATGAGATATTTGCAGCATTTTCGAAGCTGGGAAGAATAAAACATCTGACAACAGTTCCCAACTTCACTGTTCGGTATGCCAATTATATTAAGAATTTGATTTTAAAAGGCTTCCAAATCTCATTGTGGTTAACCTTTTCTTCGAGTATTTTTTCAAATTTATCCAATTGTCCCAATGAGGAGTTTTTCCTTGCATGGTAATGTTTTTGTAATTCCACAATGATGCTTCAGGTAGCATGTGATAATTTAACCTGAATCAGAATTAGTCAAGCATCGTGAGGGTAAGTTCCAATTCTATTAAGGACACGGAGGAGAGGATTATGCTTTTATCTCTCTTCGCTTTATTTTTACAAAATTCCAAGCAGCCAGAAAGATATTCAAAGAATCCTAAAACATCAACAAAAATACTACAACTCCCTACATCCAGGGAGGAATCCAAGAATATAGTCCTTCAACTGTTTCCCTTATCCTCAGTACATAGTCCCATGTTTGGCTCTCTTTCTACGCGCGAGTCACGCCAAATCATCACTGGTCCTGTTTTGAATCATGGTTTCCTGGAAAGACCTAAAACAACGTAAGGGTGTGGAAAAAACCCAATGCGACATGCAACTTACAATGCGGCAAATGTCTTACGAGTACTATATCCAGAAGAACATTGAACATTTCCCAATACCACAACGAAAACAAGGAGTTATTACTTACTACAATACGGGTGGGTTTTCACCACAGTGCTCTGGGAGGGATAATTCTCGGCTCCGTGTCCTTAATAGAATTGGAACTTACCCTCACGATGCTTAGCAAATTCCGATTCTATGTCAGGACCGGAGGCTACAGATTATGCTAGTTCAAAGCTTACTTACTACTAATTCAGCCACATTCAGGACCAGTTTAAAATAAAATCTTTTGAAAGTAGAGCCTGAAGACCAATCAGCTTCACACATTAAATCTTTTAGGCGAGCTCCCAGCGTAAACGCCTTAGAGGCCATAGCGACCCAGGTGGAATGGGCACCAAATTGTTTAGTGTCAATAATCGCTTCTTGCATTACCCAACGCACCCAGCGATTGGGGAGAGGAAACAGCTTTGTGTGGTTTCCTGAGTGCTATCAAGAGTTGTCGTTGGCCCCGGAGGGAGGATTTCTTGGGTCAAGTCTTCCTACGCCTTCAGGCAATCTACCACACATAGTTTTGGGGAGTCTCGAAAAGCCAGATATGAAACTGTACGGGTATGAGACTTAGTACGTCATCCTACCGTGAAAACTAACCCGTCAGGGGAAAAAGTTCTTACGGGGATGTCCAATGCTCGGAAGTCTGAAACTCTCCTGAAGGTGATTAAACACAGAAGCATGGGCAGTTTGGAAGATAACTCCTTCAACGAAAGATATTTATTCGGCTGCCAAGACAAGAAGAGATTCAATACGCGATTGACGTCCCACCGGACCGAATAACGAGTCTCTGGAGGCAGAGACAGCCGGATACCACCCAGAAGCTTGCAGAATAACAGGTACTCCCCAACTGGGCCTCCGTCTAGCGGGACATGCCCCGCCAAAATTGCAGATCTGATCGCATTTATTGAACGATATGCCAGCCCGTCTGACACCAAGTCTGCTAAAACATGTAAGATGGGAACAACACCTGCAACCACGGGATCCAAATTCCCTTGAAGACACCAACGAACCCATCTCGTCCAGGCGGATCAGTAACGCTTTGTGGTACCATCCGCCCAGGCCTTTGACAAAAGGACTTCAGCCGATCTCGAAACGCCCGGCACCGACCATGGTTGCCTGAAAGTAGCCACACCATGAGACGGAGCAGCCCCTGTGTGACTAGATCATGTGGAATCCCGTCCAGATTCATAAGCAGGTGAGGACACAGGGGGAGTAGGATTTGAAAATACCAGGAAAGTTCCAGAAGAACTGGAAACCAAACTTGGAGACTTCCAACAAGTTGTTAGCAAGGTCATCTCCGCTTCTTGCTGGCGGATCTAGGCCGCCGCTCTCGTTATCGTAACCGTCTCTGCGCTCTACTCCTGAAGGAAGGCGTCCATGGCTAGAGCAATGGGGTCTGGCCTCCAACTGAAGAACCGAGGAACTTGATTGTCCAGGGGAAGAGCAAAGAGGTCCACCGAAAAAGGTCCCCATAGAGAATTTACCCACTCGAATATCTGAGGGTCCAACTTCCAAAGACTGGAATCGCAAAGATTTCTCGAGTGCCAGTCTGCAATCTGATTGTCCTGGCCCGGAAGGTACTCCGCTGTGACCGAAATATGATGGTCCAGACAGAAGGCCCAGAAATCTTTTGCCAAATTCGCTAATGCCCGGGATCAGGGGCCTCCCAGTCGGTTGACGTACCGAACCGCGGAGATGTTGTCCATTTTTAAGATGACGCAGGACTGCACTCTGTTCTTGGTCCAAAAGAGCCCGCTAAAAGCTCTAGACAGTTGATATGAAGGTTTGGCTCGTCCAAGGACCGTACTCCTGCAGTGGAAAAATCCCCACACTGAGCGCCCCAGCCTGACCTGCTGGCGTCGGACTCTATGATAAGGTCTGGAACCGAACCGAAAATCGCTCACCCGATCCAAGCCTCCATGTGGGACAAACACTATGCAATCTCTTCCTTGCCTTCTGCCGAACGGGGCACTGAATGGTCGTACTACCTCCTTCTCCTCAGATGGTACGCCTTGAGGCGCTGGAGAGCCTAATAATGTAAGGGTCCGGGAAAGATCGCCTGAATCGACGATGAAAAGACCCACCACCCGGGCCAGATGCCATAGAGAAGTGTAAGGCCTGGAAATTGTTTGGCGCACCTCGTGCGCCAAACCAATCTTTGCCAATTTTCGAGACAGGAGACTTAAAGTCGCGTGGACAGAGTCCACTAAAAACCTGAGACGTTGGGAAAGCTTGAGAACCGACTTGGTCTTGTTGATGATGAATCCTAGGTTCTGCAAAAGAGTCACCGTCTGTTGGAGCTGAGTGGATAAGGTCTGAGGGCACTGCGCCATAAGAAGAAGATCGTCCAAATATACGAATGCCTTGAGCTCGGAGAAACTTCACTGCCGGATGAAGCACCTTGTTGAAACAGCAAGGGGCAGAGGAAAGACCGAATGGAAGGATGGTGAACTCGTACACAAGATCCCCCCCAACAAAACTGTAGGAATCGCCGGTGGGGAGGATGGATGGGGACTACCAGAAAGGCATCTTCCAAGACCAACCGCGCCACCCAATCAAACGGCAAAAGGATGTCGTGGAGCAGATGGATCCCCTCCATCTTGAAATGGCAGTAAACTAACCACCCGTTGAACTCCTTGAGGTTGATGACTGGGCGCCGACCCCCGTCGGTCTTGTCCTTTACAAAAATATTGCTGAGAAAATCGTGAGGGTGTAGAGTTGATTGGCAAATGGCTCCTCTGCTGAGCAGCTTGGAGACCTCCTCGTAGATCCGCTCTCATTCAGTTCCCTCGAGGCGCAGCTGTCGAGGACGAACCTCCTGCCGGGCGTTTTCGTAAAACTCTATATGAAAACCTTGAACTGTCTGAAGGACCCAAGTGTCGGAAGTGATGTCCGCATTTCGAAAGGCCGCTAGTCGACCCCCGATGCGAACCTGTGATGTTGCAAGAACACTTACGGCTGAAACTTCCTCTGCGGCCATTGGCCTTGAAGCCTCCGCAGCCTCTGAAGCGTGGTCTTCGTGTTGGATAGAAGTTCGTGTAGTTCGCTGGGCCCAACTGGAAAGAACTTCTGGGGAAATTGGGGATCGGGAGACCTTGGCTTCCTCGGCAATGTCCAAGATTATCGCCACTGTACTGATAGCGTCAAGGAGTTTGTCCTGACAGGAACATCAGGACCTATCTATGCCCTTACTAGGGTCCTTCATGTATTTAGCCAGAAATGTGGCCATTTTGTTATGTTAGTTCTACTTTTATAGCGCACGACTCACCCGCAGGCATCTCAGCGCTGCTTAGAAACTAACCTGAGACTTGAAGATCAGATCAAATCAGATTAAAACAGGTAAGCTTTTAGTTGTTTCCTAAATACACTGTAGGTGAAGATTTCACCCAAAGCAATGGGTAATTTATTCCAGTATCTTGGGGCAAGGTACGAAAAAGCTTTGCCCCCTGTACGACTAAGGTGTATTCGGGGTACCTGTTGAAGAGCTAGTGTACTGGATCTGAGATTTCGACAGGGTACATGTTTTGTGAGTTTCTTTTGCAAATAGCGTGGACATTAGCCTTTCAAGGCATTGTAAGTAAGACAGCAAATTTTAAAATATGATTGCTTCCTCACTGGTAGCCAGTCCAGCTCTTTCAACAAAGGGCCCGAGGTGGAGCCTGCCGGGCGGTTCAGAATCATTCTTGCCGCAGTGTTCTGAATCACCTGTAGTTTAGCAAGCAGGGTCTCCTACTTCGGCCAGCAGAGCGTTCCCGTAATCCAATCTGCTAATCACCATGGCCTGAACCAAGGTTCTACGACAGTTAATAGGTAGGTAGGGCAGGATCTTGGGCAGAAGATGCAGACTATAATAGCAAGAACTGGTCATGGCAGCAATATGATCTTTCATTGTTAATGTCCGATCAAGTAGCCCTAGGTTCCTTACACATTGTTTGTGTACGGGTGCTGCCCCCAGCTGTTAGGGCCACCATTCATCAGACCATATAGTTGAGGCTTTCCCCATTAACATGTGGGTGGGTGGTGGCAGCTCCCATATGGTCCCGCTTTATGCTCTGAGGCTATACTTCATTTCTGAATGTTTTATTGCTTTTAAAACAAATTTTACGAATGTACTCTGTGCTCAAGTCTCGCGCTGCTGCGCCTGCCTATTTTCCTATCCTGACTATTCCGCTTATTTAAATCCATTTCTGTGGGTGATTCACTTACCTGTGCACCTGTTTGGCTGTGAGGTGTGCCTTCCCTGCCCCGTTCCCCCACGGCTGTTGTGCCGATTGAGTGGAGGGCGGGCGGCCATCTTGCGTGTAGTCCCGGACCCCGGCTGAACCAGTGGCAGCGCTCTAGCTGGAGGAGGGAGGTTCAGCCATATATTGAGTTTCTGTGTGAGATCTTGGTGGCTATTGTGGGTGGTGGCAGCTCCCATACGGTCCCGCTTTATGCTCGGAGGCTATACTTCATTTCTGAATGTTTTATTGCTTTTAAAACAAATTTTACAAATGTACTCTGTGCTCGAGTCTCGTGCTGCTGCGCCTGCCTATTTTCCTATCCTGACTATTCCGCTTATTTAAATCCATTTCTGTGGGTGCTTCACTTACCTGTCCTATTGTTTGGCTGTGAGGTGTGCCTTCCCTGTCCCGTTCCACCGCGGCTGTTGTGCCGATTGAGTGGAGGGCGGGTGGCCATCTTGCATGTAGTCCCGGACCCCCGCTGAACCAGTGGCAGCGTTCTAGCTGGGGGAGGGAGGTTCAGCCATAAATTGAACATGCTCTTTCGAACGCGCCGCTGGCAAGCCAAAGGTCTGCCCGTCTGCGCCCGCGCCTGCCTCGGTCACGCCTAGCGCAGATCACGCTGCCCAAGACCCCATCTCCTCGAATGTTGCCCATATAAATTATTCACGTGAGAAACTTATCTCTTAAAATTGTTGAGTGTTCTGGCTTTTCCCTGCCGACTCTGATTGATGGCATCTTTAGCCCCTGCTCCATGTGCGGTTTCAGTTGTGCTCAAACTTTGATGGCTCCCACGCACATGATGAGTCATTCAAAAGAAATCGCTGCGGCTCTTATTAATGCTCGGTCCATGAGTAAACATGCCGCTGACATCTTTGAACTGCTGTCTGCCGGTCACCTGGATATTCTGTTCATAACAGAAACATGGCTTAATGCCTCCAGTGCCCCCGACATTGAGCTCGCTATCCCAAGAGGTTTCAAAATATTTAGGAGGGATCGAGCACGGGGAAGAGGGGGAGGGCTGGCGGTTGTTTTTAAAGACACCTGGGTTTTGCACACTGATTCCCCCGATGAGTTAGGAGATGGTGAAGGCCTTAATTTTTCTCTCATCCTCTCATCTCATTTTACACTTGGTGGCACACTGATCTATCGTCCCCCCGGGCCCACTGGACCATTTCTTAAGGCACTGGATGATGTCATTGTGCCTCGCACCCTGAGGTTTCCTAGATTTCTCCTCTTGGGCGATTTTAACATTCATACAGAGGTGGTTGAGCTACTAGACTCCAAAAATCTGCTGGAGTCTCTTAGTCTTGCTTAACTTACCCAATGGGTTACACTCCCAACTCATTCTGGAGGTCATACGCTTGATGTGGTTTGCTCGAATTTTCCTCTATCTGTATCTGCTCCTGAAATGTTCACGTGGTCAGACCACAATCAAATTTTCCTGGCCCTCCGATAAAACTTCCTTCAACGCTAAGACTACTATATGTCCTCAGAAAATTAATCTGTGCACCTTGTCTGCCACCCTGCGCAATAGCCGTTCAGCGCTTGGCAATGAGCTGACCAATGCTGTGCGGACTTTTAACTCCTGGATCTCTGCGGGAGTGGAATCTTCTTCCAAAGGGAATGCTAGACCAAAACCAGACCAAACATTCGATCTACCCCTTCCAAACCCTGGTTCTCGCCATCCTTGCGAGAGCTCAAGCTCGCCTGTAAAAGACTTGAAAGACGCTGGCGATCCGCCTACTGCCCTATTGCTAAGGATGCCTTGCGGGCTGCTCAGAGGGATTATTACGCTTGTATTAGAACAGCTAAGAGTAAATACTTAGCGGATAGGATCACCAAGGCTAACAATAACAGCAGGGAATTTTTTTCCATTGTGAATAGCTTTCTTTCCCCTTGCGCTGAACAACCTATAGTTCCATCTTCTGCATCGTGGAGTGAGGGTCTGTCCTTGTTTTTTGATCAAAAGATAGCGGGGATTCAGGCCAGTCTTCGGACTACCTGTCTTAGTCTGAGCTTCCCAGCTCCTGTGCCCTCCTCTCTACCATTTTCCGGTACTTTTTCCTTTGAGGAGTTTTCTCCGCCATCTGAAGCCGATACATTAGCTGTCTTAAAATCCCTGAAATCAGGCTCACCTATCGACCCCTGTCCAGCGCGGGTTCTCGGTGGGGTGGCGGAGGCGGTGAGTCCGGAGATCACTCACATCATTAGCCTCTCCTTTAGATCAGCTACTGTTCCGGATGCTTGTAAGCAGGCTAAACTCCTGCCACTTCTAAAAAAGGTTGGTCTTGATCCAGCGGTACCAGCTAATTCCCAGCAGATTTCGCTTCTACCAGCGATGGCTAAGGTCAGCGAAAAAATGGCCTTCCGGCAATTGAACACATTTGTGGAAACATCTCATGCCCTCCACCCTGCCCAGTCCGGATTCCATGCTGCTCACAGCACGGAATCGGCTCTGGTTGAAATTTCAGAGGCCATCAGGGACTGTTTGGACACAGGCGGCAGAGCGGCTCTAATATTGTTGGACCTCTCTGCCGCGTTCGATACAGTGCCCCATCAGCTTCTATTGTCTCGTCTGTCAGCCATTGGCGTCACTGGCTCAGCTCTGCAGTGGCTAACTTCTTTCCTTTCATCTCGGTCTCAGCAGGTTTGGCTACCACCTTTTTCATCTTCAGCCAAACCTCTTTCCACTGGGGTGCCCCAGGGGTCAACTCTGAGTCCGCTGTTATTTCATATATATCTGACCCCCCCCTGATTATTTTGGCCGAACAACTGGGTGCTAAAATAATAGCCTATGCAGACGACACACAGCTGCTGTTCACTTGGCCTAGCGCAGACTTGGACACAGTTATGATTCAGACTTGCCTTTCCTCTGTTTTTAAATGGTTGGCTTCTGTAATGAGGAAAAAAACGAAATCCTTCTCTACCGGCAGTTTCCACAACTTTTCAGAGAAGCGCTATGGCCGGTTGGTTTTCCATTTCCTAGCCAAAAATCTGGGGGTATGGTTTGGGGAAGATGTACAATTTGAGGCCCACATTAAGAAACTGACATGTGGTAGCTTCGGCACTCTCAAGGCTCTACGGAATTTTTTTCCTCTTCTTCCTAAAGCAGCGAGAGAAACAGTGGCTAGAGCACTGATTCTCTCGCTTCTTAACTATGCCAATGCCCTGATGAGCGGATCGCCAGCTTAACTGGTTAAGCGTCTTCAGATAATCCAAAATGCGACAGCCAGGCTCCTGTTTAACATCTCCAGGCGAACTAGCGTCCGGCACCATTTGTGCAGCCTGCACTGCCTTCCAGTTTCGCAGCGTATTATCTTCAAGACACTTACCTTTGCTCACAAAGACATCTACGGTCAGGGCCCCTTATATCTGAGGAAACGCTTCGCCTTCTATCTTCCCAATCGGCCCTTGCGCTCCGCCACCCAATACCTACTGGCGGTTCCACGGTTCCAACGCTCCCGCTTTGGCGGCCAGTCCATTACTGTCAAAGCGGCTATTGCCTGGAACTCTCTGCCTTTGACCCTCCGGTCCAACCCGAATTATATTCTTTTTAAGAAAGCACTTAAAACCTATCTGTTCAAACTTGCATTCTAAGTTCTATTTTCTCTTATTTCAGGCCTCTCGCATTTCTTACCTCGCGCCAGGAGACTCCTGTAGTAATTGAGGGCGCTACTAAACCACTTATAACAATAAAAATAACCTCTGTTTTTTCAGGGTTCTATTGAAGGCAATTTTCCATCATCCAGCTAAAAATTGCAAGCATGCCGGCGATGAAACGGCTTTTCTCGGTTTCTAAATTGGGGCCAGACAGTAAACATGAGCTGAGTATCTTAGGGTCCAACTCTGGTGTGAAAGCAATTTTGTCATCCAAGGAGGGTCTAGGACACTCCGCCCTTAGACAAGCTCAAGCCTCCTTCTCGAGGGGTTTGCGGAGTCGACCCGTGACAAACCTGGCTACCTTGTCGCCAGGAATCCAGGCCACAGAGCGGGGTGCATGATGTCGGGATTAAGCATGTCGGAGTTATCCTCTGGCACTGTGGAAGCGGAAGGAGTAGAGGCCGGGCGCCAAGGCTGTGAGGACCCCGCCTCCTCATCTGTATCCCCTTGGGTGTCATCATTGTCTGTCT
This sequence comes from Lissotriton helveticus, assembly GCF_964261635.1. Classification (NCBI taxonomy): domain Eukaryota; kingdom Metazoa; phylum Chordata; class Amphibia; order Caudata; family Salamandridae; genus Lissotriton; species Lissotriton helveticus. The sequence continues at coordinate 490,481,030 of NC_136067.1, read as the reverse complement.
CAGGGGAAGATGGGTCCGGGACATTCTGAGGAGTGTCTCCCGGAGGAGGGACAGGGGCGGTCGGAGAAACCTTAGCCAGAAACGCAGTCTTAAGACGCGCAAAGGCATCCACGTCCACCACTTCAGGCCGTTGTTTCTTGGACGGAGGAGGACCTTTCCCAGTAAGCTTGACTGAGGCCGCCAATTTAGCGCACTCTTGGACTATTCTATCGGAGAGGCGTTGTTTCATAGGGCCAACCACCTCATTAACCACCCAGTAGATGGACGAATCCACATCCTCGTAAAGATAGTCATCCCAGGGTAAGTATCCCTGGACCTCCTCCTCATAGTAATCAGTTGTCAAAGGTAAGTATCAATGCAAAGAGAAAAAACAAATGGAGGAACATTCCTTATTCAAACGTGCTGAGCACTGCAAATAGCAAGTTTGATAAACAAACCAAGTGTGGGGCAGGCTGAAAGACTGCGCAGTTTTTGCTAGCCCCAAGGGCCACAACACGTCTGCACAAATCCAAACGCGCTACCGCCCTCAGGAAAAACCCGACCAGGCTACTGCCTCCCAGCGCGTTAAGAATCTGAAATGCGTGCTAATACTCTGCGCGCTTCGCGCATTGAACGCGAGTAACCCGCTACACTGACCCCTTCACTGTGTGCAAATACTGCGCTTGCTTGCACATCAATTGCAGGTAAACCAGCTATATGGACCCCCGCGGGGGCATAGGTGAAAGGAACAAATGCAGGGAATAAAGCCCGTAAAACGGGCATTCAGGTGAGGCAGTCGAGGGGACAAGGCTCAGGCACTCCTTTCTCTTGCGGCTCCTCGTCTGAGGAGCCGCGACGCGAGAGCAATGAGACGAGACAGTCCCTCTAGCGGTCTGCGAAAGCACCGCACCAGCTGGGGGCCGGCCGCATAAGGAGCAGAAAACGTTGCCAGCTGGGGGATCTGAAAAAAAACCTCAGAATACCAACAACAAAGAAACGTGCATATACAATTGCAAATCAACATCAGTCCAGAAAAATGACTATCAATAATCCCATCTACCACATAAATAAAGGGAGAAAGGAAAAATCAACTTGACTGGCTGTGAAGCAGTGAAGAAAGAGAAGGAAGAGAGACAAACATGGGAAAATGTACTGAGGATAATGGAAACAGTGGAAGGACTATATTCTTGGATTCCTCCCTGAATGTAGGGAGTTGTCGTTTTTTTGTTGATGTTTTATGATTCCTAGAATATCTTTCTGGCTGCTTGAAATTTTGTAATAACAAAGCGAAGAGAGATAAAAAAAAAAAATGAGATAAAAGCATAATCTGAAGCCTCCGGTCCTGACATAGAATTCATTCATGATATTATTAAATGCATCTTTCACATTTTATGCAGTTATGAACTAGGTATTGGGTTTGCACCTGGGTGAAAGAAGGTATTGGCAGAAGAGTTTGTTATTAACTTTCATTTTCGGGATTAACTTATTTCAATTCAAAATCCAGATGAAACCAATGCTTCATGTAATAAAAAAACATGGACAGGTGCAATTCTTTGGGGATAGGCAGGCCGAATTCTCATTTCTTGCATGGAGCTTTTAATTGGTTTCTCATCCAAAGCCCATCTCCAGAGTTCATCTACTTCCTAAGAGAAAGTAAGAACTCATGCCTTGAAATATAGAACATTGCAGTGATGTTGTTTATCCTGTTATAAGTTTAACGAACAATTTACTTATCTTCGGTAACCATATATCTATAAGAAACATTAGTTAGTGATATATTCCCTACCTTAGAATTACCCCCAGGCGTCAGACTGGATCTGGAAAGTTTTCGTCAGCAGTACCCCTGTGCGTCGGAAGGTGGCATTGTGAGACTGAGTCCATCGTTGGCATCGTGGTCACCGGGATGAGGTTGCGTCAGCTGCTTAAACGCCGCCCTCACGCACTGACGTCAGTTCTGTACACTACTTTCCGCGCCAGGAATGGAGAGCCATGCAAGATACTGACCACCGGTGCATTGAAACTAGGGCCCGGAAAGGGATGACCTTAACCCTAGAAATCAGTTAGCAGAACGGAGAGGATGGAGGGGCAGTAAGGAATCGATCACCAACTAATGTTTCTACAGATATTGCGTTACCGATGGTAAGTAACCTGTTCATCTGAAAGAAACAAGTACTGATAGATTCCTTACCTTAGAATAGATACCCCAGTAATACCAACCCCGGTGGTGGGTCTGCAAACCAAGATCACACAAGGAAGTCCCGGAGAACAGAATGGCCAAACAAGCCATCGCTCTGTACTTGGCTATCCAGGCAATAATGCTTAGTAAAAGGGTGCAATGAAGCCCACGTAGCTGCCTGACAGATGTCTTGTAAGGGGACACCCCCCCCCGCCGCGCATACACACAAGCACGCAGACACAGAGACCCCCCCCCGCCGTTGCGCATACACACACACACACATAGAGAACCCCCCCCCCGCCGTGCGCACGAACACACACATACACACAGAACCCCCCGGCGCTTACACACACACATCCCCTACCTCGTCTCGGCGTGTCTTCGCACTCCCTTGCCCACGCTTCTCTGGTGCGCGCGCACCACTGGTTTCGGTTCCCGCATCGGCTCCTCTGTGGTGCGCGCGCAACCACAGGTTTCGATTCCGTGCTTGTGATTTATTGTCGCCCACTGATGCAACATCTTTTAGTCCAGCCTCTCACGGTGGCGTGCCCCTGAACACTGACCGGGTTAGAGACGCTGTAGACCCCGCTGCTCAGGTCTCTTTCTTCCACGGATGTAAATGTAAATGTAAATGTAGTTGAGCTTATATATTCCACGGATGTGGAATCGTCATCTTCACCGGCCTCTATCCTCACTCCTACGAGCCACGTGCTGAACGTACGAACTGAGCTATTTTCAGTTTATCGCAGTAGCAGTTTTGCTCCACAAACATGAAATCATTTCCTTTAGTTTAAGTTGTACTGAATTTTACTAATGCGCACAGAAGAGATGTGGTATTTCAGCAGTTGGATCTATACAATCGAAAGACAAACGAGAACTCCTATCTACCCCCTTCCCACTCCACCTTTCTCGTCAAGCCAAACACTCCAATCCTCTCCCTTCTCAACATGTCATTGCACCACACTTCCTTCCCACTTCCTCCTCCCCCGCCCCCTCTCTCCTCGTGTGTCCACAGCCCTCCGCTTCCTGTGCACTCCGTGGCACACTGTCGCCTCCCTAGCACAGCTACCACCGGCCACCGAAGTGGAAATTGTTGCGAGCACTTCCCCTCTCGCTGTGGCCGGGCGCAAAGGGGTTAAAGCGGGGGCAGTGAGGAAGTGCGGATGGCAGCGCTGTGATTGACTGCCGAGGGGCAGGTAGTCCCGGGGCCCTGGACGCTCAGACAGCCGCGGCTGATCGTCAGGGCTCAGAGGGTGGAGGGGGCGTGCATGGAGGGTCTGTAGGAGCACCGAGGCGAGCCTCAGAGGAGCGGCGGCAGAGCCGAGGAGCGGTGCCGGAGGATGGTGAGTCCAAGGGGTCTGAGTGCTACATGAGGCCCGGGGCTGTGTGTGTGTGTGTGTGTGTGTGTGTGGGTGCCAGCTCGGGGGATGAGGAGGGGAACCCCTTCAAGATTAATAAGGCGTACAGGACAGGGGCAGGTAGAGCAGCTCCTCAACCCCCCCACTGTTCATGTAGCGCCGGCCGTGGCTGCTCGAGAGGATGGGGGCCTGTCGAGGTGCTGTATCGTACAGTCAACAGGGGAGCTGTATCATGTAACTTAACATTTTCTTTTGTCATTTGTTCACTTGCAATTTTCTCCTCATGTATCAGTACTGTTCCTATTGTGAAGCGCTCTGACACCTTCGGGTAAAGTCCGCGCTATGTAAGAACGCATAACATAAATAAATAAATAAATAAATAAAATGGGGCATGGGAGTCCGGGCTGTTGGTTCCTTTTGCTGTGGACTGGAGGGGTTGAGGCTGTTAGAATTGGACCGGAGATATGGATGGGCGAAAGTGATCCGGTGCGGATGTTTCCTGCGCTTGTTGGGGGTCTCAGTGCTCCAAGCACAGGGGGTTCTTATCGCGGGTGCATCCCTGCTGTCGGCCCCGCGCCCCTCTCTCTGAGTTGCATGTGTTCTGGGGCACCCAGGTTCTCACTGTAAGGTGCTTGAGTGCAGGCGTGCTTTTCGCAAGGCGCTTGCTTGCTGAGTAGAGGCGCCAGACGTGCAGATGTCCTGGAGTACCTGTGTGTCATCTGTTGCTCAGTGCGGTGCTCTCTCTGGTGGCAGGACAGGTCGTGCCGCTCTTTATCTCAGACGTCTGTTTGGAATCCCTTCTGGAGGATTGAACACAGCTGTCCCATCACAACCGATCCCGGGACGTGGGGGTCATAAAGCTCTCGTCCCAGGGGTCTCTTATGGGGATACAACTTACCTGGTGGAGGGAGATTTATATTCCTTCTGATTCATGAAGTTTGTGTCACGAGGTACATACAGAACAGAAAGCATGAACCCCCGCTCGTATCCCCAGACTCTTCCCCCAAACCAGCAACATCCCGGCTCCAGGGGCGAAGCTTGGTCAGTAGGATGGGGGAGGGGCGGCTTATGAGACTCGGAGAATGAGGTGAACGTAAGAAGCAGTAGGAAGGGAGAGGAGTGCAGATTATGGGGAATACTTAAACTCAATATTTTGTAAAATAACTTTTTAATATCTTTAAAACAGAGACGAAAGAGTGTGTTTGCGTGTGTATGTAAATATCCGAAGTGAAAGCCGACAGACTACTCACTATACCCGTCTGGAAGCACTTGTACCGAACTATTCAATACAGAATTCATTTATTAGGTGGGTGTACCCCCTTCCTCTACCCACCCCCCCCGAGCTATGCCCCTGCTCAGCTCTCCCATCTTCTGCACACTCCCTTCACTCTCTCCTGGATGCATTTCCTCACCTCTCCTTCACCACCTCCTAAACACTCACATGTAAGCACTGCATTTTATTTTACTTTCTCATTGTCAATATTCTGACAACTGTGTACCTCCATCTAACACATTTGCACTTAATCACAATTGCAACAGAAATACGTGACCATTGCGCTCTGCAAAGAGGCCAAGGACTGGATGATCATGTAATCTGAAGATCTTTATGACCCACTGACCAGCACTGGAACAGACTTGCAATGCCTTCAGCCTCCACTCCAGTACCGGAGCTCATATACACCTGGAGTTGACTCAGTTCAAAGTATGCCCTGTACTCTTAAGAGTATAGGAGAAACACAGCATCCTGGGATTAACTCACTTAACTGTGCATACCCTAACAGTGTTAAAAATAGGAAATATAAACGGGTACTAAATCGAGGACGGTGATTACTTTCCCGTTCTTTTATAATGTTAAGGACATGGATATAGGGACCGGTTCAAAGCCTTTTTTTAATTTCTACCGGGCCTGAGACCTGGATGGACCCGGCCTACTTACTGTGCATAATGCATTGTTTACTCACAATACCAGATTGAAAATTACAAAACAAGAACGACACATGCTAAAGCACAGTCAGACATTTTTAAGTTACCTGGTCACCTATCCATTGCTGTATTCATATTTGAAACTGGTAAAATAGTGGTGAAATCTATTGTCTCCAAGTGATATACAGAAGGCCCTTTCCAACAAGAACAAAGTCATGGCCTATATTTAAATGTAATTCAAGAAGTTTCTCACAGAAATGCTTTACTGCGCTATCTGTGCAAATTCATGTAACGCCTCACACTGTTTCCAGTCTAGCATTTATTTCAGGAAGGCACCCAGAGTACAAAACAGATCAAACATTCCGCCCCCCCTCCACCGCTCCTTTTTAGGTCTCGGCTTAGAGACCCGCGAAGCGCGTTCTCGCCAGAGAACTATAGCAATCGTTTCAGCCGACAAAGGGAGACAAGATCTGGCCACGCACCCAGCATTGTGAATGGGAGAAGGAGCGACAAAAGCTGGCCACGCGCGGATTTGGTCGTGCCCACGGTCACGGCGTCTCCGCCGCGCGCCGATGACTGCTCTCTTCCTCAGCAGCCTTTGCCTGGCTACATCTCCCGCACCTGATGTGCCGCACTGGGACAGCGGCGCGAGGTAGCGCTTCAAGCGCCCCCTAATTGGATACGGTATATTTGAAGATACATCCTCCCCTATAAATGTATTTATTTCTTTATGCGATTTTATATAGGGCGGACTTTACCCGAAGGTGTCAGAGCGCTTCACAATACAACAACACAGCCCTCTCCCTCTGGCCGAAAGAACACGCCTCCCCGACACTTACTTCCCGCACGCCAAAAACTGCACTAAATAAATAAATTTATAAATAAATAAATAATAATTCTCATCCCAGGGAAACCCAGCCCACCACGCCCCACCCCCCCTGCTCCTCCCTGGCACAGGGTACTGCAATGGTCAGAGCGCAGCCCATTGTATACATCCTAGGCCCGCCCCTCCAACCATTACAACCAGTTAGGTGGGGGAGATCTGTTCAGAGCTCCACCCCGGGGAGGGTCCGAGGGCGGTCCCTACCCCCAGGCGCCCCCGGCCTCCACCACTTCTCACAGTCTGCCTGTGCTGCACGTCCCACCGCTACATACCGGTGAGTACTGAGAGGGCAGTTCTGCACGGGGGCTATTTATACATAGAATGCAAAGCGGCGGCTACAACAGCACCTGTTGCTTGTTCCTCACCCCCGGCCAAAACTTTCATGTGCAAAACAAGGAACAAACAGTTCATGCATTAGGTACGTTACAGGACAAGAAGTAGTTACTAAACCATCATAGTAAATCAGCAGTAAGTAACCACGAGTGCGGCGAGAGCACATATTTCGTAACTGGAAAGGCAAGTCAACTCAACATTGGAGCAGCGAGTAACAAGTCCCAATTTAATCAAAAGGACTTTCAAATAGGAGGATTTCGAGTTCTCTTTTAAATGTGAGTAAACAAGAGAATGTGCTAAGGGTTGGTGGGAGAGAGTATTTTACCGATGTTAAAATGTAGCTCTTCTCCCAGCTGGGCGAACGGCGCTCTCTTGTTGTGAAAACGAAAGCAGTTTGCGAAGGCAGCACAAGCCTACAAAGTACTTTCAATTGCTCTATTTTAGTGAAGAAAGCAGACGTAGCGTGTCACCATGAAACCGCTATTACGGGTGTCTCGGGTCACCGTCATGGAGACACAGTAGTTAGCTAAAAACAGCAGAGCAGCGCTGCTGTCCCTTTAAAAAGGCAGCTATGAAGCAGAAGGCTGTTGGTGCAGCGTGGGTGTAGTTCAACTCGTCACTCTGGCAGCCACACACACACACACAACCACACACACACACAGCCACACACACACACAGCCACACACACACACAACCACAACCACACACACACTGTCCCTGCACACTTTCACCAGGCACAGGCACCATCATTCGTCAGCACAGGCACCATCAGCCGTCAGCGCACACTTTCACTGGGCACAAACACCACCAGCCGTCAGTGCACGCTTTTACCGGGCCCAAACACCACCAGCTGTCAGTGCACGCTTTCATCAGACACACACCACCAACCGTCAGTACACGCTTCCACCAGGCACACACACCACCAGCCGGCAGTGCACAATTTCTACAGGCGCGCACACCACCAGCCATCAGTGCACACATCAATTGTTAACGCATCCACAAATAACTATTGTGCAATCGCAGTATGGCGCACTTTACTTTCAAAAATATTCATCTAAAGCGCAGCATGCCACCACTGCTACAAAAATAAATACACATTTTTTTGGCCTACAATTTATATTATTATTATTATTATTTCTTTATTTCGGCCAGTTGGCCATAAAAGACACATATATATGCATAGTAAAACAGAGGATCATAACAATAAACATACACCAATACTTTAAAACATTCAATTTGTTAAAATACGGTACAAAATTAATTTTCAGCATCCTCATTTAAACACATTTCATTTAACAGCTGGAGTTTTTGGGCTTATACAAAGGTCCTACTCAAAGCAACTGACCAAGTTTCCTGCGAACAATATACACAGAATAGAGGAACCTACTGATACTAAATACAATAAACTGGGCTGTATTAGTTTTTATAATCCTGTATGCTGTAAAACAGGATCTAGTTCCTAGGAGAGTGTACATGGGTTTAAGCCATCTCATTCGAGCTTTCGAATACGCTTTACATATAAATAGCATGTGAACCTCATTCTCTATACAGGAATCTGAGCACATAGAACATTTCCCATTTTTGCCATTCAGGCATCCCAATTTTTTCTTTGACCAGCGTTCTATATTGGAGTTCAACATAAGGATTCCATACCTAAATTTAAAAAAAAGAGACTTCGCAATAGGTGGCTCTATTTTGTAGTGTAGTTCCTATTATCCCAATAGGCTCTGCGCATTGGAATAATACCTTCAATAGTATAGGCCTAGACCAGACGTTAACTAGGTCTACTACTGTCGATATTAGACTTAAAGTTTTGGGTTTGCCAGCTAGCTCAGAGTTCACTAGAAACTTTCTCGAATAGGCAAGGAGGAGTTGAACCTCCCTGGATAGACAAGAAGGGATTTAGTTTCTGACAACCATAGAACATGACAACTTTGCTCTCCCCTAATCAAGAGTGTATCTCGAGAGTCGTGTGAACAAAAGGCAATTTATTTTACTCAGTCAGTACGTGCATTCTTAGTCTCATCAGATTGTAGAGAAAAGGAAGAAACGGGCGTGTTCAATAAAAGATGTTATTTATTGATCAGTCTCTTTTCTCATACAAGAGAAATGGATCGATATTATTGCAATACTTATGGTTAAGTAAAGTGCATACATTAAAAGCAGAAGTATAAAATAATACTGTAAAAACATTGATATGGTTTCTAAGCCATATGAAGGTTTAAAATGAATAAAATATATTACATACACATATACATTTGACTAATCGTACTCAACTGGTGTTTCTAACTACGCCTACCCAGTGTACCTGACCTAAGCCTAATACGTGGGCGGGAATAGAAAGTTACAGTTTAAGTTAAGTTTGTTTTTGCCAAGTGACTGACTAAAGAATTCTCTGTGAGGGGTTATTCAGTTCGGTACCTGGAATCTAGGATGAATGAGGAATGGTATCTCTCGTCTCTGGTCTCGATATTCCAGGCTGCCTGCGAGGGCTACCCGGAAGCGCCGGAGCTGGATTTCTCGGCAGGAGAAAAGGCAGCTTCTCGTTCTCAGCGCGTCAGGAAGGCGGGGCTGCGCCAGCGGGGTCTGCTCTGCTCTGGGCTTCGGCAAGTCTGGCTGCTCCGATCTCGTCACCACCGCGTGTGTTTGCATAGGGCAATATCGGTAATATTTATACCTTTAAGGTGCCGAGATTGACGTAAGGATGGACATAGATACGTCAATAAGGATGTCATACGACCAGGTCATTAGCACATTCTTTTGCTGAAGTTCTCGGTGAAATCAAAACAATGGCCGCAGGGTTTTTCCCAGGTTGTCATAGGTTTGATTTGTTTTGAGAACTCCGTATGCCTTATCAGGGGCTGGAGGAATATCGCTTGTCTAATTAGATGGCAAGCGTTATGACCTAATCAGATAACACGTTCCTGTGCCGTAGTGTGGCTTTATCAGATAACGGTTCCTGCATCATGGGGGTTTTCTGCCTCATGGGATGGCTGCTAGTTAACTTGTTAGTTTGTTAACCAGAATAGGGTCAGGAATAGGGGGATCGATACAGAACCTATAGGAATACATCACACCCACTCCACGCTAACTATGGACATATTTACTAATCTATGCATAGTAAAACATACTGTAGAGTATCGTGTATACCTTACCACCCCAAAATACATAAATGCATTTTGAAATTATCAAATATACGGAAAAACAGTCATATGTAATATATGCACTCAAGCTGTAGAATAATGCTAAAGTAATCACGCATATCTATACATTATCACTAATTGGTATATGAGAATTTACACATGAAATGGCTCTTAATACAGAAAAGAAGTTCGAGACCATTTCATCACAGAATAAAATAATTATGAACAAACCAGCGGGCAGCTAATGTCTATAAGCTATCTAAAATTAGAATTTTTAGTTCTCTAAGAATAGTTCTTACTTTAAGCAGAAGATAGTGTCCCGAAAAATTCGCAAAATATTTTGGGGCTGCTGAAAAAATTGCTGTCCGTGAACTGGAGGGAAAATTGTTCATGGTATTTTGCTTTTCTAGTTGAAGGCCAAATTCAGGGAACGCCGTGTACGAGCTTGCTCAAAAGTCTCTATTTCTGCTCTGGTGAGAACATCATATCATTTAGACTCTCGAAAAAGTTGTCAACAGCTTCCTGGGAGAGTTCCACTAACTCGGAAATAGGTGTAACCATGCATTCGTGCGCATGATTGTCTCCATTGACATTTTGATTTGGATTGCTGACAGAAGGTCGTACCTGATCGATGCTGCTTTCATCTTGAACTTCACTACCCCTTAATCGTAGTGGTGAAGCTTCCACGAATGCCGTCATCAGGATTGGAAGCCGTTGAGGGCAGCACAAAGCATGAGCCTTTGTTGGACTCAACAATGTTTCTGCATCCATTGGCGCATCCGATTGTAGCGTCAGACAGGTGTCTAACACGCATTCTTCTCCGCATAGCAGACACCTTAATACAGGTAAAACACATCGTTGCCACATTGGTCGAAATGATAGAAACCAAGTCATGTTCAGGTCTCTAAGCCGGGATAGTCCCAGGATTTTGATATCCGGTCCCGGTATCCAATGGCTAGGATTGTTTCTTCCCTTGTCGCAGGTGTTTTGTCTGTGACATGGTTTGCCATAACGAAATATAAGGACTAAGAATAGGATTCCTGCAATTAGTCCCAAAATGAGGGGAAGTCCGCCAAAAATCGAATGGACGAAATCTGGAAAAATACCCAGTATGGCTTTGAATGGTGTTAATGCCATCGAAAATACTGTCTTAAATACTTTTGAGACTCCACTGGTATCAGAAATATTTAAGATTTCATTCAGGATTTCTGCGAAATGTATGGGGGAATTAGTTGATAACAATGAATGTATCTCTGCAGTCGTCCTTGCGAATTGGAGATCATACGTTTCTTTTGATGACGTGAGCTTTGTCGGCGTCTGAAGAAGCACTGTTTTCATTCTGCTTAAAGTATCTATTCAAATAGAAGTAATTTTCAAGTTGGGCCATGCCCTTGCCTCCCTGTCTGGAAAGGAGCTGGGGAACAATAAGCGTCCACAGCACTTGACCTTCGCAGTCGTAGTTACGAGATAAGGAGTCCCGGGCATAAGACTACAGCATCTGCGATCTACAATTAGAATGTAACTCCCATTATAGAGTCTCTGAAAGAATGGTTCTATCTCTGTTGCAGGTGTGCCTAGCTGGTGACATGAAAGGTTATTTGAGTTCCCTTCACAGGCTCCATGCAAACTAATTCCGTTACACAGAAGTGTACCGCTTAGTGACATCGCACAATTATTGCCACTAAGAAACACTTTCTGTCCTTTATTACTGACACATGCATGTGAATAGGGCAGGTTCCATGTTGTTTTAATGTACCCTTTTCCCAATTTTTCGTACATGCCAGCCTGTATATATTTTTGGCAGTATTGAAACCTGAAGGTCGATATTGGAATAATAATTATCCATTCACTGACAGGTCGTTCTGACATTGTCACTGGTAATCTCTCGAGTTTCTCAATGCTCAGGATTGTATAATCAGCACCCTTCTGGGCCATACTGATTTGTCTATCAGTAAGGTTAAAGATATGGAATAGTGACGTTGTGTTGATTAAACGCCAAGGCACATAGCCTGAACGCAGATTTTGTAACGTCCAGCCAAGCTGTACAATAAAACGCAATTGGGACTGACCGTGTTGTAATAACAGTAAGTCTTGCGATATTATGTCGATTGCTGAAGACACAATGCTGTCCAGAGAAAAAATTCTGGAGGACAGAGTCATTAACCCATTGTCCACTACAGAAAGTGATTTTTCCAAATTAATACGGTCAATTTCCCGTATCCTTTCTGCTGTCTCAATTTGAGTAACCTTCCAGGCCTCATTGTATGCTGCATATACAGAGGCTGCTATGAAACGCTTTTGACGCTGTTTGCGTGGTCCCATAGTAAAATCACGCAAGTCAGCACCATCAGTAAGTAAAGTTAGGTGTTGCCTAATTTCTGCCAGTGTGGAAGTTTGTAGCCATTGAAGGCATAATTTGCCCACACTGTAGGTGGTTATTATTCCTGGGTGTTGTCTTTGGGAATATCTAGGGTCTGTCCTGGTCATTTTGAACCCCTGTGTTTTTATTCAGGAATCTGTCTTGACAGTTATTAGTATCTGTGGGCCAGATCAACCACTGTGTCCAATCTGGATGTGTTCTGTTTTGGTTTAATACATAATTTACGTCTATCTCTTCATCTGTAGAGCTATTGCTGTTCATTGTTGGTTTTGGAATAGACGGTTTGTTTAAGTCTTTGATTTTGGCTAAGCCAAGACAGGTAGTTTGTTGAACAGTGTCATTTAAAAATATAATTTGTTCTGGGATCATGCAGGCTCTAAACAAAGATTCTATACCCTGTACTTGCCATTCTTTTGTGCCCCAAACACTCTTTACTTCAACATTTTTGTCCCAATAATCAAAACCAAAAGTATTCATTTGTTCAAAGAATGAGTCTGAATATATCAATTTCGTGTTTGTTATCATGGTCTTTGTCCCTGTCTTATTTGACAATTTAAAATAAAATGTTTCTGCATTACTTGTGTTAAAACCTGAAAAGTATGAATATTTGTCGTAAACGGTTCTTGAGCTTCCTTTTGGAGGGGTTGCACAATGTTCCCATTGATTATAATTTAAAACATTTCTAGGTTGTGCAGATCTATGTAAAAAATGGTTACCATAGTGGTTGTAGCAATACATACTATCATAATTTGTAGAACCCTGCAAATAATCATGTTTGGTAAATTTAGCAGACATCACTAAGTCAGACATCATATTGTTTATACTTTCAAAGTCCCAATCATCAGCAAATGTGCTTGGTTTTACGAAGTCACTCAATGAGATTTTAATTTGGTGTGGATATTTCAGGATTTCAACCGGACCATAGATTTCGTAGTCAGTGTTGTCCCATGCTACCCCACCCGGTATAGGATTGGCTGTGAAGTTGACTGAAGAAAGTTCTCTTTTCTCGACGTGTGAAGATGTGTGTGGTCTGAGGATCAAGTTGATTTTCTGACTTGCTGTGTCCATTTTAGCATATTTTCCCTCAATGAAGCGTCCCAAAGTTAGTATCATGATGAGCCAAAGTATGAGGATAAATGCACCAAAACCCACCCAAAATTCGATCCATGGAGAAATTAGATATGTTTCTTTCAGTTGTTTCAAAAGTACTTTAGCTTTATCTTTAAAGGTTTTTGATGATGGCTGTGTTTTTGATTCACTTAGGTCTTCAGAGGAATCATCGAAGTTTATGAAGTAGCCGGATGCAGTTCTGTCAAGTGTTCCAATTGCTTCAGGATTACTGTTTCTTGCATAGTCGTTTGTTACTTCATTATAGGTTGGTGTGTCTCTGCTAAATGTTTTTATTTGGGTGTTCAGAGGTCTAAGTTCCATTGCATTGTTGCATAGTCCTTGTTGTAGATCTGTAGGCGTTTCGAATGTGATCAGCCTCTTAGATTGAACCTCTGTGTTTGTAGCAAATCTTGGTGTTCTACTACTTATCGGGAGTCCACTTGGCCTACTATTTGTTATCGGCCACATGATTGTGGTTTTACCAGGTCGATGGATACAACTCGGTTCTCCTTTTTACCAGCAAGCGGCGGTAGTACAACTGATCTTGTCCCGTTGCCAGACAAGACAGGAACTGCTTTTCTGTAAGAAGGCCCAAATTCCTTCTTTACCGCGATCTTTTCTCTGACTAGATCCCCGACTTTTGGAATCCAGACAGGTCTTGCTGGGACAGGTGGTGGTTCTTCAGTGGTTGTTGGCTGCTGTTTCAACTTTATGTTGCTCAGGTCTTTTCTTGTTTCATTTAAGTCCTGTAAAATATCCAAACGATCTTTGATATCAAAGCTTTTTTCCTTTACCACTGAAGTCTGACTGTCAAGGTCAGAGATTAACATCCTAGTTCCAAATAATAATTCGTACGGACTGAATCCCTTCAGAGAATTTCTTGGCAGGTTATTTAGACTACGTTGGACACTTATTAGATGTTTGACCCACCCAGCTCCCGAACCTAATATCCTTTCCGTTATAGATTGCTTTATGCCTTGGTTTTTTCTTTACACCATCCCGTATCCCTCAGGAAGGAAGTGAGAAGATTCCCGCTGTGCTATGCTCATTTGGCTATGTTTCCCTCAGGCTGGAGGGCTAGAGTGAAAACAATGGTCAAACGTAGCATGCTCTTAGCGTATATGCCATTTAGACTCGCAAATCTTTGTATAACAGTCCAGACGTCAGCAGAGTGCTGGTGATCTACATTATAAGTGGAAACTAGCCTGTATATGTTAATCGCAAGCCTTGCTTTTTACTGTTGATTTTTTCTGGAGTGAAACGACACGGTATTACACCGTGTCTCTCACCACTGCGATTCCTGTTACAGTTTGGGCAGTTCTTTACAAAAATGGTATGATGCAGGCTCATGCCTGGCCACCAGTACCTTGATTGTAGTTCTTCCAGAGAATCTTTCAGTTTGAGGTGTCTGAGACCCTCGCCCATATGTGCGTCTGCGATTAACAAGTTTCTCCTGTCCATGTTTGGAATCACTCTATCCCCCACTCCAGGGATTCGAGCAAAAGGGACGGAGTTTGCATCGATTATGTATGTATAATTGAGTGGATAGTTGATCGGTAGCGCTGAGCAGTCGCCTTTTGATGACGTTTTCACCGCCAGCACTGTTTCACCGTCAATATACTTCACTGTACGCTTTTTCCTAACTACGGAAGCCGATTTAGTTGCTACCGCTGTGGCTGTTTCAGCCATTGAATTCCCTGCAACGTGAACGCCACACGCTGATGACTCAGTGAGTGTGTCACGTGAGTCTTTGGTAGTTCTTTTTGTAAAAGAGCTATTTGTTCCCAGAGCAGTTTCTGCTTTATTGTTGCACCTGTGTCATCTTTGTAACCGTTTTGAATCCATGTCTGCAAATCGTTGTTATATGATTTGACGCAGTAATACGAATCGGACACTATAAGTGTCGGGAATTCGCGATCTGCATTATCTAGCGCCATTTTCAATGCTATTATTTCAGTCTGTTGTTCTGAATTAGTTTCTACTGAGTGTGTTTTTGTTAATAGGGGTCTTAGTTTACCTCCGCGCCACACTTCTTTTGTAATCTCACATGTGGGGTTGTATGCTTGTTCTCCCCAAACGGAGGGTTGAGCCTGTCCGTCTGTATAGATTACACATGCGTATTGTCGTAAGGGCAGAATGTCGATAGGCAGAGGGAATGTTCTTTCATATTCTAGATATTTCAATTCCTTTAGTTCTGGATCAAAGTAGTAGTATACTTTGTCCGTTGTAATTGAATTCACCCATTGTATCCATTCCGGATTCAATGTTGTTGTTGGTAAATTACACGGTGTTGTTAATGCCTCAAAGGCTGATTCCGCTGTTCTGACTGTGATGTGTCTACCGTCCGCTTGATCTTTTTCTCTAGCTATTGCGGTTTGAACTGCATGAACAATGTTTTCTTTAATGCTGAATTTCTTTTCAGCTTCTGTGTACAAGTGTGATTTGAATGCAATTGGTACCTTTTCTCCCTCATTAGAGGTCAGGTATGTGAATCCGCATCTTCCTGGGATGACTCGAATCACAAGATTGCGTGTGTTATCACGTGTTTCTAATTTTGTTTTAATTAACATGTCTGTTTGTAAGGATCTCAGAATTTCTGTGTGTATTTGAGTCCAATTGGTTCTTTTAAAATCTGGTTTTATCAGATCATAAAGGGGTTTGACCCTTTCTGCGTAATTTGCAATGTATGTTCTTCCGAAATTTAGGAAGCCTAGAATTGACTGTAGGTTTTTTAGTGTTCTAGGTGCTTGGAGTACGGCACATTTCTCTAGGAAATTGTCAGCCAGGCTTTTGCCTTCACTTGATAATTCATATCCTAAGAACAGGACTGTCAGATGGGCAATTCTGGATTTTTTAAAGTTGAATTTGTAACCCTCTGCTGCGAACCCAAGTACTATGGTGTTCACTCTCTTCAAGTGAGTCCCCAAGTCATCATCTGTTAAGTATATGTCGTCGACATACGATAATGCTTCGTCATCATATGTTTGTAGTAATTCTGTTACTCTCGCTGAGAATACTCCCGGGCTGTTCTTGTACCCCTGGGCTAACCGACAGAATTGTTTTTGAGTGCCATTTATTGAGAACGCAGACAAATATCTGCTCTCTGGTGCTATGTTTTGACAAAAGAATCCATTAGAGATGTCTAATGTTGTTTTGTATTTTTTGCGCACTATGTTATTCATTAGTGCGGCACTATGCGAGTTTTGTACTGCAAAAGTTTTGCAACATGAGTTAAGGTGTCGATAATCCAAAACTAGACGATATCAATTGTCTGGTTTGGAGACCGGAAACAAAGGGTTGTTCATTTGTGAGGTGCAAGTTTCAATCACCCCCTAGCTGATCTAGGATTTCTTTTACCTGTTTTTTAGCTTCTTGCTTAATTGGGTACTGCCTCTGTGCAGTAGGTTGTGATTTTAACTGGATTTTGTGAGGAGGAGAGTCCTCATCCCATCCTACGTGATTTTTATATAAAGCAGGAGCTTGAGCTACTGCCCACTTTCTGGCAAGTGTGTTTTTTTTATGAATTGGGATGTGATTTGAGAAGTCAGGCATAATTATTTCTTCGCCATGAGGGCACTCCTTGACAAACTCTGGTGGCCAGTCTTTTTCAGCTAGAAGGATGTCATAGCCCTTGGAGAGATTATCCCAAAATAGTCCCCTTATTTTTCTAGTCTTATCCCCTTCTATACGTAAAGTTATTTCATATATTTTGTGAGGTTTGCTAACTCTGGTGTCTGCAGTTTCCACTTGAAGATATTCATTCGTGTCCACTGTCTCCAGATGATTCATAAGGACTTTGCGAGCTATGCTCACTTCTGCTGCGCTGTCTAGCATTGTCTGAGCCCATTCTCCGTTTTTCAGTTGTTTCCTCAGTATTCTCGGCATTGTTAACTACCTTGATACTGGCTACCTTCTTTTTTGGAAATTGTAATTTCTTTTTTAGCTGAGCAGGTTCCTTGTCTTTGGACTTGGCGTGCTCTTCTCTTTGTTCTGATCGTCCTCTTCTTTCAGATTTCTGCGAGGAAGTCTGAAAAGATTGAGAGGGACGTGTATCAATGTCTTGATATCTATCAGGCTTCTTTATATTATCCCTATTTCTAAGGTTATATCTTTTCCCAGAGGGGTCACTCTGGGGTGACCTGTGTCTTTGGTTCGGAGATTTTTCTCTTCGCCTAGGAGACCTTCCTCTGGACTGGAATTTCTTTTCTTTAGGATTGGATTGTTTGTTTCCATCCCAGCTCTTTTTTTGTGATGTTGAGTTATTATTAAAAAATATTTTTTCAGGACTTTCAATCAGTTGTGGTTTTACTGGTATTCCACCTAAACTATCTCTACCTAGTTCCTCATAGGATTTTTCTATGATTCTGGCAATTTCAGCTGGTTGGTCTGCTATATCTGTCTCTTTTAACCTCTGGCGGATCGCCACGTTTGCTGCTTCTCCCTTTATGTTGGCTAATAATATAGCCGAGACCTGCTTGAAGTCTTTCAGTAATTTCATACCAAGAGTTAAAGCGGGTCCGGACCATATTCATCTTGAATTTGTTTTAGCACATCTGGTATTACCGAAATGGATGGAACACCGTGCGTTTTTGTGTAAATGGAAGCAAAGACTGTACCCCAAGTGTCACAGTCCTCAATGTGTGGTGCGATTCCCATTGGAAGACAGATAGTCAGAATCCTGTGTTTTTCTAACGGGGTGGTGTCTGGAAACACAGCCTCTATTTGGGTGATTTTTTGTGCTACCCAGAATGGTATTTGTTCCCGTTTAGCTGGTACTTTACCTAGGCAGGATTGTATGTTCTGTGGTGTAATTTTATTTGTGTTCCCCTGGTGAGGGGTCAGCTGTGGAATTTTAATTGCTGGCTGAATTGTTGAAGTCCGCATCACATATTGGACTAATTGTCTATGTATCTTTATTAATTGTTTTAGTTGTACTAAAAGATCTGCTGCAGGCATTCTTTCGAACTCTGGATGTGGTGTGTATCCGGCTAGGACCGGCCACGTTGCTCCTGGTCTACCTAAAGGACCGAGCCTGGTGATGTGATTATTATGTTTTAGGGCGCCATTAAATAAGAGCAAATGCTCTTGAAATTTAAGTGGTACTTCCACCTCCTCGAAAGGAGTATACTCTGCAGGAGGTTCCTCTGTTTTGTAATAGTGGAAGTACTTTGTTACAGCATTTGCTGCTGGAAAATGTATCCATGAATAGTATACCTCTGTCTGCCGATATTCGTGTGCCTCAATTACGAATATGACTGTACCACCTCTAGGTGTCAGTCCATTTTCTATAAGTTTTAAGGTTATAGATTTCCTTTTGATGACCGGGATGAGTATTATATCCTGGTCTGCTTCTTGCAGTGCAGTATCAGCTGCTGCGAGTTCAGTTGCTAATCTAACTGCCTCTCTTTCATCATCACTGTCTACCATTTTACCGACAGGATGGTTACTTTGTTTGTTTGCAGATCAGGTTTCTTATGGAAACAAAGATTAGATGCACAATATTTTGGAACGGTTTATCCTTCAACGTTGACTAAACCAAGTACCATACATAGGAGTTTCCTCCTGCGAGGTTTGGCGGATATTACCTTTCACCCACTCCAGACGTCTTTGGAGTATTATGGGAAAAAGGGGTCTGAGTGAGAAAGCACGACTGAGTTACTCTAAATGTCTTACGTTAGTTTTATCGCCCTTCCAAACGCGTTGGGCGCCATGTAGTGTAGTTCCTATTATCCCAATAGGCTCTGCGCATTGGAATAATACCTTCAATAGTATAGGCCTAGACCAGACGTTAACTAGGTCTACTACTGTCGATATTAGACTTAAAGTTTTGGGTTTGCCAGCTAGCTCAGAGTTCACTAGAAACTTTCTCGAATAGGCAAGGAGGAGTTGAACCTCCCTGGATAGACAAGAAGGGATTTAGTTTCTGACAACCATAGAACATGACAACTTTGCTCTCCCCTAATCAAGAGTGTATTTCGAGAGTCGTGTGAACAAAAGGCAATTTATTTTACTCAGTCAGTACGTGCATTCTTAGTCTCATCAGATTGTAGAGAAAAGGAAGAGACGGGCGTGTTCAATAAAAGATGTTATTTATTGATCAGTCTCTTTTCTCATACAAGAGAAATGGATCGATATTATTGCAATACTTATGGTTAAGTAAAGTGCATACATTAAAAGCGGAAGTATAAAATAATACTGTAAAAACATTGATATGGTTTCTAAGCCATATGAAGGTTTAAAATGAATAAAATATATTACATACACATATACATTTGACTAATCGTACTCAACTGGTGTTTCTAACTACGCCTACCCCGTGTACCTGACCTAAGCCTAATACGTGGGCGGGAATAGAAAGTTACAGTTTAAGTTAAGTTTGTTTTTGCCAAGTGACTGACTAAAGAATTCTCTGTGAGGGGTTATTCAGTTCGGTACCTGGAATCTAGGATGAATGAGGAATGGTATCTCTCGTCTCTGGTCTCGATATTCCAGGCTGCCTGCGAGGGCTACCCGGAAGCGCCGGAGCTGGATTTCTCGGCAGGAGAAAAGGCAGCTTCTCGTTCTCAGCGCGTCAGGAAGGCGGGGCTGCGCCAGCGGGGTCTGCTCTGCTCTGGGCTTCGGCAAGTCTGGCTGCTCCGATCTCGTCACCACCGCGTGTGTTTGCATAGGGCAATATCGGTAATATTTATACCTTTAAGGTGCCGAGATTGACGTAAGGATGGACATAGATACGTCAATAAGGATGTCATACGACCAGGTCGTTAGCACATTCTTTTGCTGAAGTTCTCGTTGAAATCAAAACAATGGCCGCAGGGTTTTTCCCAGGTTGTCATAGGTTTGATTTGTTTTGAGAACTCCGTATGCCTTATCAGGGGCTGGAGGAATATCGCTTGTCTAATTAGATGGCAAGCGTTATGACCTAATCAGATAACACGTTCCTGTGCCGTAGTGTGGCTTTATCAGATAACGGTTCCTGCATCATGGGGGTTTTCTGCCTCATGGGATGGCTGCTAGTTAACTTGTTAGTTTGTTAACCAGAATAGGGTCAGGAATAGGGGGATCGATACAGAACCTATAGGAATACATCACAATTTCATCCAAAAAGGATTCAAAACGGGGTTCATCTTTGAAGGATAAAAAATCTTGAATTAAGGACCCAGTTCTACTTTCATATACAAGCCTATTAGTCATATAGGACCAAAATGCTCGTTTTACTATGGACTTAGCAAAGGCCGGTAGATTATCTGGATTCTCCCACAGCGAGTACAAGCCCAAAATTGAGAACCACTTTTTAATGTGCACGAGCCATTGGATAGAGTGGAAAGAATCAAGATCCAGTAATTCTCGAAGACCATTTCTATATTCGAGCAATTCTGGAGTAGACCATACCCTAATCCAAAAGATTAATGGTCTTATAATGGTAAAGTAATCAGTTCTTTTGAAACTCAAATCAAGCTGGAGGGGAATTAAGGGTGTACTGTTAGGGACCCTTACAATAGCTCTCATAAATTTATTGTCCAGGCCCAGGAAACTATCCCTGGCCCAAGGTCCCCATATCTCAGCCCCGTACAAGGCGGCAGATTGAATTTTAAATTTAAAGAGTTCGAGAACAGGGGTTACACTCTTGCTTGTACTAGCATTCAGTCTGCTGATAATTGGTTTGACGTTGTGAGCATATGACACCTTACTTTTCTCGATTTGGGCCTTCCATGCTAATTTAGAATCGAGTACTACCCCCAGATAGGAAAAGTTTTCCACAGTTCCTAATGTCTGGCCATTCAGAGTCAAATTCCCTCTATCCGGTTTACTGGGGTTCAGTGCCATACACTTAGTTTTATCAGCGTTTATTTCTAATCCCTTGGTCACACAATAACAGCTAAAGGAGTTTAAGAGTGCCTGGAGGCCCTTCTTGGTTTGGGATATTAAGATGGTATCATCCGTGAAGAGCAACGCAGGCACCCTCTCTCCATTAAGCTGTGGGGAATCATTAATACAACCGTTCAAATAATCAGTCACATCATTGACAAATAAGGAAAATAAGGTGGGGGCCAAGACGCATCCTTGCCGAACTCCACGCTCAATGGGAATGTTACACGTCAGTTCACCATTTGGACCCCACCTGATGTTAGCGTGGTTTCTAGCATGTAACTCAATTATTTGAACCAAAAGACACCCTGGCAGACCTGCTTCACTCAAGGCCCTCCAGAGCAGGTTGCGGGGGACAAGGTCGAATGCCGCTCTCAGATCTACGAAAGCTACAAACAAATGACCTTTCCTAATGTGCACGTATTTCCAAATTATACAGCAGAATCTAAAGATCTGATCTATAGTACTGGTCTTACTCCTAAAACCTGCTTGAAATTTAGAAAGTATTGCTGATTCCTCCAGCCAATCATTAATCCGAAATAGTAAATGTTTGGCATAGAGTTTTTGAAGGGTGTCCATTAAGCTAATTGGTCTGTAATTTGAAGGTACAGATCTATTCCCCTTTTTAAAAATTAAAACAACTTCTGCTGCACGCCAACTATCTGGAAATTTACAACTTTTCGACAAAACATTAAACAAGCGATTTATATAAGGAGCCCAAACTTCAACATCATGTTTATATAAATCTCCCGGTATTTTATCAGGGCCAGGAGCTTTACTGTTTTTTAGTTCATTAATTGCCCTTTTTGTTTCCTCCAGTGTAAAGTCAAGACATTCAATAGGTGGAGGGAGCCATGGTATCTCGTCGACACCACTATTATATTGTTTATAAAGTGATGTGAAGTGTGTCACCCAAGTCAATTCATCTAAAAACGTATCCTTCACAGCTCTACCTGCATGCCCCTCATTTGCAACCAGCCTCCAAAAGCCAACATTGTCATTTAGTTTTGCAGCAACTAACATCTCAGCCCAGATCGATTCTTCCCATAGTTTTTTTGCAGTTTTTTGGGCACGCTTATACTCCTCCCTTGCTGATTTGACTTCTTCCTTTGATTTACTTTTAATAGCAAGCAAAAGCTGCCTCTTAGCCAACCTACATGAGTGATCATACCATAGTTTTCCATGGCATCCTACTCGTACATTTTGTTGCTTTTTCTTAGGCATTTTTGACAAACAAGTTTTTAGTTCATTGAAAAAAACATTGTGTAATTCGAAAAAGTTATCAAAATGGTCAGGTAAAAAAGGTTGACCAGCTATAGGTCCAAACATTGTCCCAAAGAGCGAATATACCGATGCTAAGGCCTTACCATCAGACAAGATATAGGGCCATTTTAGTGCACGTCTATTGTTATTAATGTGTACCTGCTCACACGGATTACCAGTGACAATCTCAGTCGATGTAATAGTTGAGTTGGCAGGGATGTCACTAATCAGTTGCGCATCGATATAAAGTTCTAGGGGATAGTGATCACTTTCCTCCCTACTTGCCACTTTTAAATCAACCAAATAATGCCAAATACTTAGTGAAACAAGTATAAAGTCTAAGTTACTTTTTGATTTTGCAAAAGTTGTTTTTGTTGTCAAGTCGGATGGGAGGCGGCCATTGCATGCTCCGAGACCATGATCTGCAGTTAGCCTCAATAGTTGGACAGCCAGAGTAGAGCATTTAACGCAATTTGAAGTCTCAAGCTGGGGAATTTTATACGCTTGATCTTCATCCTCAAAGACATCAATAATCCCAAGAACCGGTTCAAAGTTGCAGTGTAAGTCGCCTCCCAAGATTACCGGAGCATCACCAACCACCTTTTTCAAGAAGTGGTCCAATGTTTCCAGAGTAGGTGAGACCTTGGAGTGGCCAAGGGGTCTATTATAGACATTAACAATGTAGCATTCATTCCCCTTTGAGGTTACAAGTTTTAAAGCCAGAATATCAGGAGTTCCTGTGTCAATGGTTTCAACCCTTACTGTCAGGGTAACTTTAAGCCATGTGATCAATCCCCCTGACGGCCTCCCCCTGTCGGGCCTGACTGCCTCAATACCAAAGGTTTTATATCCGATCCTATGCGGAATATCCATTGCCCATGTTTCTTGCAATAGACAAAAATCACTGGAGTCAACATAATCAGCCCATTCTGGGTCTTTCAGATTTTTGCCGACACCAGCAATGTTCCATGACAAAATAAGCAACTGTGGGATTGGTCCACTACTAGAACAGGTGTAGTCATCAATGGGCGGCACAGGTTCTGACTGTGAATTTACACTATCTAGCTGTATGTCAGCAATTTGGTTCTCCGCTTCGGTGGACACAACCCTTACTACAATGTTAGTTTCCTCATCAAGACAGCCCTCATCCAGGGATGGTAAGTTCGCTACTAAGAGTCTTTCCTTATTCTGATGGTCACATAATCTGCTATTACTCTTGACTCCCGCTTCCTTGCTCTGTGATAACTTACTTTTATTAGTTCTGGGATAGATATTCCCATCACCAAGTATACAGTAAGTGTCATATAGCTTAGGGATACAGTTTGGCATAGACTCAAGTCAGTCAACAGCATCTAAGCAACTGAACCTATTAAAGGTGGGAATACCATTCCACATATTTTGGTCAGCCTGTCTGGCCAGATTTGGTACATAACCTTGGTGCTGTTTAACAGTATTCCAGTTGAACCCATAGTTTAAAGGCCTAGGTGGTGGATAAAAAAACGATAAAGGCCTAGCTTCAATAGGTGATGTATCTCCATATGATTTCCATGTGCAAATCTGATCGGCACTATGGGGTTCCTCAAATGAAATAACTATACAGTCACCCGGAATTGATTTAGCTATAGGTCCTACCCATGGAACCCTGCGAACCATAAGGATTTTACTTTTCATATGGTTTGGAATCGGTTTATTTGAATTTAACCAATAGACCACCTTGTTTTTTAGAGATTGAAAGTTCTCTTCATATTGGTTTCCCAATTCAGGTACCCCGGTGAGAACAATTACAAACGGACTGGCATCAGGAGGCAGATCAATATACCCTCCTTTAAAGTTGTTGTAAGCATGACCTGATTAATAATTAGATGTGTTTGTTCTGTTGGAAAAGGATCTATCAGCCAGGGATTTGTTAAGGCCAAGAGTAGTATGAGTATTGGCAAGTATATTGGATGAGGATTTCTGCGGAACGGGAGTATTGGGGACAGAGGAATGGGTAACAGCAACATTAGCCAACTGTGACTTTTTACTTTGTACAGGACCCTTCAACGAGGGTTTGCTAGTGATATTTACAGATGGCGGGTTCAAAGGTGTAGAATTAGATTTTATTAAGGTACTTGTTGCCAATTTTGCACTTGTGTTTTTTACTGCTCCCTCTTTTTGCTGCTGTACACTAGATGGATTTAGATTCAGGTGTACCACAGGGGCCGAAGTTGAAGCCTGCATGGGAATTGCAGGTGTATCACTACAATTAAGACTTAGGCTAGATAAGGTTATAACACTTTTCTCCACCTCAAGTAGCTGATTCTCAATGCCAGTTAACCTGACTTCTAACGGCCTGAGAAGTTTCTTAAGCGTCTCCCATACTAGTTTTAAAAACTCTTCCCTTTCCCCTTCTTGGTCAACCATGGATATGGAAGTTTTCTCGCCCTCATTAACAGAGTGGTCAACCCTTAAATCCGAGTTTAGTGCCTCTATATTGTCATTACTACTTTGTATAGTTGGAAGCATGTGGTCAGACCCAATCATAGGAATAGTTGCAATAGTTATTTGTGGAGCCCCCCCTGTGACACATTGGCTTGAAGCTACCTTTGCCTTTTTCCTAGCGTACACGGATAGATGTTTCCGTTTTCTCTTCTGTTTGGGTATTGTCTTGACGACTCCCTGATTCTTATTCGAATCCGCTTCACCCAACACCTTATCATCCTCAACATTTTTCGCACCCTCAACATTCTCTATCAGTGGATCCGAAGATGGAATACTTTCAGATACAACACTGACAGATAGCTTCGAGGGGACTAAGTCATGATTAGCAGAGGAAGCTGTTACCTCAGAGATAGAATGAACCTCGGCCAAGGTGATGATTGGTGTGGGACCAGTAGTGCGCTCTGGAGTTTTTGAAAAGGCAATGTTACCTAGCGAAGATTTTTTCCTTAGTGCTAATTCAGTTGAGAGCCTTCTTGCAGACTCTAGCTCCATGGACACTCTATGTTGGAGTTTAGTGATTTCACTATCGATCGACAAGTTAGTCCGTGTAATGAAATCGTCCAGTGTCCCAGTAGCCTTTTTCACAGACTTAGTGGCCTTACTCCGAGTTTCGCGAACAGACATTCTTTAAATGGTAGGTAGGGGTCTATAAGACACAGGTGAATCTGGATACCGTGATAAATACAGCCAAGAGAGATGGCCCGGTCCGGTCTTACGCGGTCTGGAACGGCCTGAAGCGGCCCGGTCTTTGCCCAGTTTTCGCCCGGGCTGCGTCCCGCGCTGCGGGAGTTTGTGGTTATAATATAGGGGGCGGGCCAGCAGGGAGAGCGGACCGGAGGCTGGTGGTCGGTCTTGCAGGGACTTCTGGGTATTGAAGTCCCCGCACGCTCGCAGCCCCGCTGAAGCCTCACACCCGGTGCTGCCTTGCCGCCTTGGTCAGAGCTCCTTCGGTGTTGTGCCCCGTGACCTGGAAGGCGAGGAGTGGGCTGGTGCGCTGATGCGCTGTTGAAAGTGCTGTTATGCCTCTGCGCTTCAAACAGGAACCTCCGTGATGCAAACGAGTAAGTGTCCCACACGTGGTTTGTCCGGATCGCTTTTTTAAGAGTCCTCAGTATGGCGGGGGCGGGCCAGCAGGGAGAGCGGACCGGAAGCTGGTGGTCGGTCTTGCAGGGACTTCTGGGTATTGAAGTCCCCGCACGCTCGCAGCCCCGCTGAAGCCTCACACCCGGTGCTGCCTTACCGCCTTGGTCAGAGCTCCTTCGGTGTTGTGCCCCGTGACCTGGAAGGCGAGGAGTGGGCTGGTGCGCTGATGCGCTGTTGAAAGTGCTGTTATGCCTCTGCCCTTCAAACAGGAACCTCCGTGATGCAAACGAGTAAGTGTCCTGGACTTTGTCCTGAGTTACCCCCAGTTATGGTGGGAACTGACAGAAGAGGCAAAGGCTTCAGTCGACCTTAAATTTAAACGAAATCCTGTAACCAACAGTTCAAATAAAGTTTTTTTTCCAAAAAAGCAATGGCCCAACAGTTAAGTATAAACAATGTCTCAGCAGCAACTTCAGTCTCCAAGACACAACTCAACGTAGCGGGTTACTGAGTAATGGTAAATGTATGTCCTTTAATTTATAGACTTTTGGTGCAATTGGTGTTGCAATATTAAGGAATGCCAATAGCTCAAACTTAATTAACCCGAGACCTATTGCATTGCACATGCTTGTCTTCAGTGGGTGGTGCATATGGAGTTTTTAAATCATCATGTGTGGTGCCAACAGCGAAAGCATTTCGGAAGGTAAATCTGTGTCCCATAGAGCCATAGTGAGTATAAATGATTAACGTGAAGATGACAAAGATGTGTTAAGTCCAAATATGCTGCAACATGGTCTGACAATGGCTTTGTGGACAGTGGCCCTCAAACTGCATAAAGATTCATCAGCATCATGCCAGACACAGATCCTACCATAGAGGACAAGAATGGAACAAGAGCCAAACACAGAGTTATGATCGCATGGGGGACGGCACCACTCCTAAATGTATTCCGACTTTGATAGCTTCATAGGTGTGCTAGAGTTGCCATGTGACTAACCAACTCAATAACAAACCTAAATTGTACTTCAGAATACTGCTCCATCAAGAAGTGGTCTGTGATTGGTTTTCTGGAGACTAATCACAGCAGTCTCAATGGTCAGAGTGAAGTGGAATGGAATGGAATGGAGGATAGCAACGGTTGCACCAACTGCGACAGAACACAATGTTTAGAGTAAGGAGTACTGAGCAAATGTTTTTCTATTTTTGGAATGATATAAAGAGTCCTTATCTTGTTGGCCAACACCTCCTTGCTCGTTTTAATGAAGGGCCAAAAACATTTAAAACAATTTCATATGGATGCTTGGGAATGGATTTTATAGTTAAAGTTCAGAAGCAGGCATCTGTCTCTTACAATCAATGCAGGGCGTAAAGCCTGTTGATTTTAGAGATGGCATATTCTAGAAAAAGGACATAAAATTATGAGGAAAATAAGAAATAGCTGACATTTTCGATCCTAGAATTAACAGTATGTGCAAACATGCATTGGCAAAACCAATATGTCTGACCATTAAAAACAAAACAAGACCACAGAGCTATATGCTTTGCCAATGCTTAATTGCTTTACCATTCAAAGATGGACAATGTGTTTAGAGCCAATATGTTGGCCACACTGGATCAGGAAAGAATAAAAAATAGCATAACCATTCAAAGATGAATGTCAATCCATGCAAATGCATGGGCTGAGGAAAACAAAAAGGTGATGGGTGGAATGCTTGCATTAATCTCAAGCACTAGTAATTAATTAGGGAGCAGTCCAGTTAATTGTTTTTTGCTCACTATGCTTCTTTGGGCAGAAACCCACCATATACAAATCTGCCTTGGTGCTGTTTCAACAGGAAGAGTTCAGCCTTACATGCCAGGCCATGTCACCTCCAATGCGAACACAAGCAACCGCAGACTGGTTTTGGCCTATTTAGACCTCTCCAGTGAGGTATACCTCGATGTACACTCACGGATGTTGTTCATGGATGTTTATTTTTATTTAGTAAAATAAAAACCATACAAACCGGGCCAGCTCTGCATGCATGTGCAAGCATGGACGACTATCTTGAATGGCTTTACAATTGATTAGAGAATAGTAAGGACTATTTCAAGATGGCCACTACTAGAAATACCAACACAGAGTAGGGTGCACTCCAAGTGGCAGCGAGGGCTTGGTATGCATGTCCTGGGAAGCTGCCGGTCATCATAATAGTAAAAAGTTTTAAAAAAATAGTTGAAACAATAGCCTAATGAAGGTGTCTCAAAGAGCAGATCTAAAAGGATTTGAAAGTCACCACCACAGACAGGAAAGACATCTGTGCCTCTCGTTCACTGCACTTCAGCACCGTCTAACATCAGATTACTGTACTGCATGAACATGTATTTGGATCAAGTCTGACACTAGGTGACGCCTTTTTTTCTGACCCTACTGAAATACTGCTTGGCCATATTGTTGCGATATCACTGTGTTGCTAAATCGGTGTGCTATCAATAGGTTTTAGATGTAGCAAAACAATAAAGAGAAGTTTAAAAGAATGACACTTGGAATATACATCTAGATCGAGAATCTGTGTTGAGAAACACCAACTGTGACCAACAGCCTTCCTCTTTTTAAGAAGGCACAGCTTTGCAAACAAACCACACATTGCACAAACCATGCATGCAAACTGTTGAACCTACTTTTACTTACTTTGCATTTCGTTTTCAAAAGATTTTGATATGACTTTCTTAATTCCCTAGGATATTGCGTATTATTCCAATAGTGAGCTCACGCTTAAGCTAGCATGGGCAAAGGACACGAAATGGCACAAAAAGTGATCTATTTACATGGATCAGTTAAAGTGTTGAGAAATGCGAAATGGTCATTACGTGGGGTTAATTTTATATAATTGCTGTGTTAAGCATAATGTGCACAATTTTCACTATTTTGCATAATAAAGTTTCGGGTGACTTTAGCTCTCAGTAGATGGTTTATTATGTTTTTAGTATACTGCTGTTGACAATCTCAAAATAGCTTAATCACAAGTCAATGAGGAGACATGTAATTGTATTGTATTATAACTGCATTTATATAGCGCTTACTACCCCCGACGAGGCGTCAAAGCGCTTATTCGGTGAGTAGCACGCTACTCCGGGACCCATAGAGGATTAGTGTTGAATAAGTATAGTGAAACATGCAAGTAAATTTTAAGTGGTGGATAGGTTAGTCAGTTATTTGGATTCGGAAAGATAGAAGAAGGATAGAAGAGGAAAAAAAGGTTTTTATTTATATAGCGCTTGTTACCCCTGATGGGGTGTTGAAGCACGCTACTCCGGAAACCCATAAAGGATTAGTGCTGAATTAGCATGGTGAAATATGAAAGTAATTTGAGTGGTGGATGTTAGTCAGTTATTTGGAGTGAGAAGGGCAGCGGAGGAATAAAAGGGAAGAAAGGTTTGCATTCATGGAGCACCTGTTACCCCTGAAGGGTGTTGAAGCACTTTTCTGGTGAGTAGGACGCTACTCTGGAACCCATAAAGGATTAGTTTTGAAAATTAGTATAGTGAAGTATGAAGTAATTTGAGTGGTGGATATGTTATTTAGTTATTTGGATAGAGAAGGGTAGGCTGCGGGATCGAAGAGGGTAAGAGGTTTGTATGTATATAGCGCTCGCTACCCCTTGATGGTGTTTTGAAGCGCTTCATTGATGAGCAGCAAGCTACTCTGGAAGCCATAAAGGATTAGTGTTGAATTAGTATAGTGGAATATGGAAATTGACACGTGAACATGTTAGTCTGTTATTTTGATTGAAAAGGAGGGACAGAAGAGTGAGACTTTTTTTTTGAGGACTTGGCAGTATGAGGAGGCTTTTGGATGAGTAAAATGGGGTTTTGGAGGGGAAGAGCCCACTAGCCTGTTTCTACTCAACAGTACTATATGTGGGGAGGATACAGGTAGATCCTCCTGTCTAATGTAGGCTCGGTAGACTGGTTTAAATAAAATAAAAATACCTTGACAAAAGACATGTTCACCTCCTGCTGCCTTCTCAAATCTTTCTATATAATGTATGCCCTCGCCTACAAAAGGCATGCAAGATTGCGACAAAAAAGTATCTTGCATAATTTTGCCAAAAGTCTACGTAATTTTGGATCAAGAATAAACACAGATTTAGCACACCTCTATAAAGTTCCCACAAAATTGTATTGTATACCTGACTGAAATTAACTTTATAAAGTGCTTAACGTGACAATGAGAATGCAAAAAAGTCATAGACTGCTTTCTATTATGAGATTCTTCCATATGGTTTTCTCTGCAGACAATACTGCCTGACTTGTTTCTACTGAGAGCTTACCTGTAAGCAATGTGGCAAGAATGATGAATCCAGACTAGCTTGTTATACTTCTGGCGGCCACTGGAGCAAATCTGAAGTCCCACATGAAAACTGTGATCAGTTTCTTGCACAGGAGCGCGACGAAAATATCTGTACCTGTAATCCAGTGGTTTCTGAGAATAAAAAATGACAAAATGAAATATAAAAGTTCAAACAGTATCTGCTGTTTCCATTATTCTATTTAATGGTACACTCTCATTAATACAGTACATACAAAATCTCAGAGATGATACATCTGACCAACCAATGAAACAAAAACACATACAAACAGCACCAGCAATAACACGATGCAAAATGAGCCTTCATTGTTCTACTAGACTTTTACTATGTCTACATTTACTGGGTTATGACATTACTTTGCCAAAAACAGCAGGATATACAATTTTAAGGCAAGCATCAGGAGTTTAAAAAAACACAAATGTATTGATTTGTAATATATTTGTTTTTATTTGGGATTGATGTCATTATTACTTTAAGTAAACGTATTAGTTAATTAAAAATTAGAGTTTGTATGAGAATACAGTCACTTGTTACTTTAGATTTAATTGATAATTCAATAACAGTTGATATTACATTTGGTTAAACTGAATTAAAAATAAATATATTTAATAAAATATTGTGTTTGGTATTAATGTTAGAATAAGGTTATGAAAGATTTTAAATTAATTAGGAAGGATGACACTTTACATGGAGGGTTGCTAATGACATTCTATCGTAACCTCTCAAAGGTGAGCGTGTTCCCCGTCAATAAAATCCTGACCAAACACAAACCTACCATCAAACCGTATTATTTATCCAAACTTAATGAACCTTTAAAAAAAATAAGAAGGTACATTTTTTAGGTGAAAATTTGCATAAAATTAGGTTGAGGCTTAAATGGGGATTGTTTGAGAGCAGTGAATGAAGAGTGTGTCACTTCAGGCTTTTTCCCTCATAAGAGATCTGAGCCGGAACATTGTTCAGAATAAAATGTTTTAATACAATGTATTGCAAAATTGCTATTTCAAAATTTGCAGTGTTGTGTTATTACTGCACAGAAAATAGTTTAGCTAATATGCATTAGTACATATGTCCATAAGTGCAAGAGGATGTTTTAATGGGTGAAAATCTGGCATCATGGTGTGTAAATCCATGACAAAGGACACAGGCCTAGGAATGGGTTGCTTAGAGGTCATTCTTTGAATAATTGTTCATACAGTGAACAAACTCATATTTCTCTCTCTCAAATCAGATCATAGCACATTCTTATCTGGGACCCTCCTAAAAGTAATCAGGGACCATGTCTAGCAGAGGATGCAGATATTTCTGTGAACTACATCCAGTAGCTTCTGTGACTCATGACTAATGAATTAAATCTGATCCTTTTGCCTCTACTCTCTAGCAACAGACCCTACAGCTAACAATAGCTTTGTCATGTATAAGAACGTCTGAACTGTACACAGTGGTAATATCACAGGTGTTTTTGTAATCCCTCCCCCACACTACGGCCAAATACATCTTGGTAAGTCAAACCAAAGTAAAAGAGACACGAGTAGGCAATTTCTTCAAATCCCATTGTGTTTTTAGGAATTCCATGTTGATACATCGATCTGTATAAAATAGGATTACTGTCCAGAGCTTTAACGTATGGGTCTAGCACAAGTGCCTTTAAACCGAGGGGGCGTGGCACTTAAATGATGACAGATGTGTGTACTTCAAAGTTTAAATTATTAGGTATATTCAAGGATACTAACTGTATAGAATATATTACATTTTAATTTCTTTATTGCCATTTTGCAATTTAAGATATAACTAATACAAAAACACACCGGTGCAAGGACAGAATCTTAACAATTGCAGTGTAAATCCAGTAGTAGATCCCCAAGTTTTTGGTCGAATTTCAAGTAACAACATACATAGCTTGTTAGTTTCTGTGCAATAAAGGGGGCGGAAGGATACGGGAGGGGGCCATCAAAAGTACCCATCGGAGGCAGGCGCTCCACGACCAAAAGAAATCAATATTATACACATATCCCACATAGACGGAGTGGGAGAGCAGGAGGGAGGGGTGACGAGGAGCAGCACACAACCCCACCGACCCGCCAAATACCGGTCATATTCCTCATCATTTATCAGGTCCTACATCTCACATTGGCAGCGCCTCCGGCCTCCCTTGCCCAAACAACTACCCATCCACGTAAAGTCTGCCGGTCGCCCTTGTGGTGGGGTGGTGGGATGGGGGGGGGTGTTATGCACTCTGGGTCAGACTTGCGAACTCAGATGACCCTGGGACCGAGCTCTCTACCGCTACGTCAACATCACCCAAGCAGTCCACCATATAAGGCTACACCTCCAAGTTCCTTTCTGCATGCTCGTCACTGCATGTCAGACCTTTCAAACCTAATTCACCATATCTTTGAAAATATAGTGCGAACCTTCTTTTTCCCTTTCATGCAGTGCAGCACAACAACTTCACTTACTGTGCTTTGTTGTGTGAAATATTAATAAACCTATCTCTCAAAGATTTGGCACAGGTGTCCAGAATGTTTTTTGTCTTGGACCTTCTACAGTGCTACGCTGCCTTTAGGCTAGGGTTGACCAACTGAAATGACATGAATTTACATACAGGCAGAAAATCACTGTTAGGAAAAGGACATTTTTCAAAGAATGAGGGAGTAATCCATCCAAGGTTCCAGCCTGGAGCATTTGTATGGCAGGTTACAGTGTGGCACTAGAAGGCTGGGATTAGAGCACATCAGTCATGTTATGTAGGCCCTTCTAACTGTGCTCTTCGTTTTCCATTAACTGGAAATGTTGAAATAAAAACGCTATAGAAATACTGATTACAATAAAATTAAATCCCTCCATTCATAGACCATGCCTTCTTGCCAGATGCTGAAGTGCATTTACCTCTGGGCCTGGGGCACTACACAGACTTCTGGAATGATAGCTAAGCCCTTGCCAGGGCTGGCTGTAGTGCCTGTGGCAGATGGTGTGAGAATATTTGTTGTGCCCCTATTCCCCCCCAAAGACCTCCTGCGCCAAGGATTCAATCAGTACCACCTATCAATGGCGCCCCTCATTTCTACATAAACCTGCTCTCATGTGTAGGTAATTTCTTCTAAACTGCTACTAATTCCGAAAATGTAGGGTAAAGTAGGGTGTTGGAGTGCGTTATATCACACACATATTGTAAAGACAAAGATTTGTTTAAGTGTGTAAGCCAATGTATAGGACATTTTACTTGAGCCCAGGGCCAGTGGAATTTTTCAACTGTTCGTCTGCTGGGATTTTCGCATAATTATAGAACTGCTGCATTTTCCACAAATTTCATCACCTGCCGCATACTCTGCGGATTTTGGCTCAAATGGTTCAAAAGTTACTAAAAATACAGCAACACGTTTCTGTGCATTGGAAGGACCTTTGCAAAGGGTGACTAGTCACCTTTATGTTACTTATTGCTATATTTGGGTGCCTAACTGGTACTAATGAGGTGCAACCTATGCACAGACAGTATTACCACGTTTTAAAAAAATGACAAAATAATTAAGTAATACTAATACAAAATGTACTGACATAACGCCACATAGTTTACCTTTTCTTCCTGCATAATTTACTGAACCCTACTGCATAATTTGGCCCTCCTCGGACGTGTAATTCCAGTGGCCCTGCTAAAGACAATGAGGACTACAACATGTAGGAGTCAAATGTCATCCATACTGGTAGACATTATATGTTAAGACTCCTTAGTCTGGAGAAATACAAACTCGGGATTTAAAACAGAACATAGTGGTGGGGATTGTGTTTACTTATTATTATTATTATCCAAAGGAACAAAATAAGAACTGTAGTTCTCCTGTATTGGAAGCTTTCATAGATTCACATGCTTGAATCATTCCCCGTCGTCGAGATGGGAGTCCCCGGTGCATCACAAAAGAAATGCTAAACCAATATAAAGCAGAAACTAGGCGTAGGCCCATTTCAGTTTTGTAACCTATACCTTTCGTTTTGTAAAAGAGACCAAAAGTAATTCTTGAACCAATGAGGACCCTTCACCCTCTAGAGAACCTTAGACCTTTATATTTACAGCGCACTTGTGCAAATGATAACCCTGGAAAAATCCAAAGGTGAGCCTCTCAGGGGAGAAGGGCGGGTCGCATGTGATTCTATTGAAGCTTCCAATACTGGAAAACTACAGTTACAGGTAAGTAACTTATTTTCTTACTCCAGTATTGGAACTTTCATAGATTCACATGCTTGAAACAGAGTAGCTAGCAATCAGTAGCAGATTTTTTCTCTACTTAAATAATTGTAAGAGTGTGCTTCAAATTGTTAATCTGTAGGAGAAAACAGTTAATTGAAAGAACCATAGTCTCCAAACTGATAAATACTCCATACTTAACATCACCATATTTACAAACACCATAAAAAGCACTTATCAGGGTAAACGTCATATTGATTGAGAAAGCTTTATTCGAGTTATGCACTCATAAAAGCACAGACATATAAAATTACACATTTAAAAAGCTCTAAACATACATTGACACTTGATTTCCAGATTAAAATACACAGTATACACACATAAAATATTCACCACAAAATTAATATAAGCTTTCTCATAATATACAGAAGCTAAATGCGAGTTAAAAAGCAAAGTCGCCCACGTTGTGGACCATAACAAAATTGTACAGTCAAAACTCCTTACAGGCATTTAGCAACATATTATAGCTAAAATTCATAATTCTCTCCCTCGGGATTTAACAATGCAATTCATACAAGCAAGAAAACGAGATTCAAGGCCTATTCGGAGATAGAGCCCTCCGCCTTATGGACCAAGCCCACCCCAGGTATTTTGCCGTTCCTACTACTATAGGCAGTTCGGTTGAAGAACAAATAATTCTCAGCCCCTCGACACCGCTTGAGACACCAAGGTTCCTGCAAACAGGTGCTAACCACAATTTCCTTGGGTTTACATAGCCCTCGCACAAGAATAGAAAATGTGCTATACTTTCATTGGGGGCGCCACATGTCGGGCAACATGAACTACTATTAGTTCCCCAATTAGACGTCAATGACCTCAGGGGGAGGGAGCCTGCCCTTAGCTGGAAAAATAATTTCCTGTCTAACGGAACAGTTAAAGTGTCCCAGTACTGTTCTAGTGCAGGCCTCGTTTTAATTTCCATAAACCTACCCCCCATAGATTCTGAGGTCACACTCCTCCAAGACTTCTGGTCAATATAATCCCAATATATAGCTTTTATGGTTGTTTTACTGGGGAACACTTCCCCAGAGGGATTTTCCCAAAGTTTGGAGAGACCGAGCTCAGCAAGGGCGTCCCTAAGCTTTTTTAGCCATGTAATTTTATGGAAGACATCTGATTTAACTAGGGCAGAAAACCCCTCAGCATAGTGTCTAATTTCAGGGGTCGTCCACAACCGTCTCCAGTAGAGGATAGGCCTTAGTCGGGCACGTTCACTAAGCGATCTTCTTCCTAAATCCAGGCCAAGCGGTATTAATGGGGTACTTTGAGGAAGACTAGTTATCCCTCTCAGAAACCTGTTCTCAGATCTTTGGAGCGTATCGAACCTCTCAAAGCCCCAGACTTCAGCCCCGTAAAGGGCTGCGCCCAAGGCTTTTGCGTCGTATACCATGAGAACCGGTTTAATAGGCCTGGTTTTAGATTTTGCTTGTTCCACTCGAAGCGCTCCTGAAATCTGCTG
The DNA here is from genome assembly GCF_964261635.1 of Lissotriton helveticus. Classification (NCBI taxonomy): domain Eukaryota; kingdom Metazoa; phylum Chordata; class Amphibia; order Caudata; family Salamandridae; genus Lissotriton; species Lissotriton helveticus. The sequence continues at coordinate 490,445,001 of NC_136067.1, read as the reverse complement.
ATGTTTCAAAACCGCCTTCTCAATATGTCTCGCCCAACCAAATTTACTTGATATCTCCACCCCTAGGTATGTAAAAACATTTACTACCTCTAGTCTAATGCTGTTCAGAGATACCCTAGGTTGGACTTGGCGCTTTTGCCCAAAGACCATCAGCTTAGTTTTATTTACATTAACTTCGAGACCCCGTTCCTTGCAGAACATATCAAATATGTTCAAGGCTCGCTGGAGTCCTGCCGGGGTTTTGGACACGATCAAAGTATCGTCGGCGAACATCAGGATCGGAACCCTGATGCCCGCCAGCGAAGGTGCGTCAACCCTCGCATCCAACATCCTATCGACTATACCATTAATGAACAAGGAGAACAGCAGGGGTGCCATGGCACAACCCTGACGTACCCCCCGCTCAACTGGGAAATTGATGGATGATTCCCCGTTCCTCCCCCACTGGACTTTAGCGAAATTGCTTTCATGGAGACGCATTATTAATGTGAGCAGTTCGAGTGGAACCCCTATCTTGCTCAAGACACCCCACAGCTTACTCCTGGGCACCAGATCGAAGGCAGCCCTCAGATCTACAAATGCTACATAAAGGCTGCCCTCGCCAAGGAGTACAGTCCCCCACCGTAGCATAGTGAAACGAAAAATTTGGTCAACCGTGCTGGTTGCTCGTCTAAATCCTGCCTGGTAGGGGGATAAGGCATTGTTTTCATCTACCCAGGCCATAAGTTTGTCGACCACCATCTTGCCCACCACTTTCTGGATAGTGGCCAGCAAACTTATAGGTCTATAATTTGCCGGGAGCGACCGATCGCCTTTCTTAAAGATCGGAATTATAATTGCCCCCTTCCATACATCCGGGATTTTTGCCCCTTTTGCAAGGGCATTTCCCAGCACAGTCGCATATTTTGCCCAACGGACCTTATCATGTTTGAAAATATCTGAGGGAATTCCATCCAGCCCCGGAGCTTTCCCCCCCTGCAATGATGAAATTACAAGTTCTGCTTCTTTAGTTGAGAATAAGTCTCCCTTGGAAAATACCACAGGGATTGGTTCAATGTCCATTATATCCCTATTCTCCGCATACTGGGGTTGGAAATACTCGACCCATGAAGCTTCATTAACATTATTATCGGGGTTGTTTGGCGTACCACCTCTGCCCCATTTCATAATTTTCCAAAAGAGTCTTGAGTCTTTTTGCCCAGAGGCCTCAAGTAACTCCTCCCAATATTCCTCGTCCCAAAGCTTCTTAGCCTTGCGAATATTCTCCTTATATTGTTTCCTAGCAGTGCTAATCAAAGCCTTGTCCCTGCTTTTGATTGCCCTGCCCAGCTCCAGTCTAGTTGCCCTGCACTGCTTGTTAAACCACCTTGCCAGTTTGATGGGTGGTTTTCTATTTGCCCTAACTGATTTAATAAAATGCGGTTTTATCAAAAGGAAGAATGTGTCGTGTATGTCTGCTATTAGAGAGGAACCCGGTGTTACAGGGTATACTGATTCCATGGCGGCAATAGCGTTATCCACCTCCAGATTAATGTGCTCCACAATGGCTAAGTTGGCCAGCACATTTGGCCATTTCACCCTTCTTGAATCGTTAGCTATAACAGGTACAATTTCGCTACCTAACACAAGGTGGACATGCGCAGCCCTCCACCATGAGTGGGTAACACTGAGGGGGTTATGATCACTTTCTATTCTCCCCACAATTTCCATGTCACCCACGCCACACCATAGCTCAAGACTACAAATGACATAGTCGATCCTACTCTTGCTATGCCAATTGTCGAATGTGCTATTTCCACCTTGATCACTTTTTGTCCTGCCATTAAGGGCCCTCAAGCCATACTCCAGACATAACGCATTCAACAATAATACATCCTTAGTCCACCGCTTCACTGGTGAGAGGTTTAGGATTGGGACGCCCCATAGAGCATCCTCTTCTTGTCCTATCGGATGTTCAGTATTTTCCAAAGGCTCAAAAGTCCTATTCAGGTCACCTGCCACAACCAATCTATTACCAAGTGACTTGGATTCAAGGGAGGTTGATAGAGCTTCAAGGGTGGGGGAATTCCCAGCACTTAAACCCCTAGCATAAATATTATAGATATCTATCACACCGCCCTGTCCTAATGTTAACCTCAATAATTGTATATCCTTACAGCATAGGTCAATGACTTTTATTTTGAGCTGAGAATTCTGCTTGACCCAGGCTGTTAGACCTCCCGTAGGTCTGCCCCTAGGGCCCCTAGTCGCTGGTATACAAAAATTTAGATAACCTGGCAGATAGATAGGCTCACAAGCCCACGTCTCCTGGAATAGGCACATTTCAAACCCATTAACAAAGTCTAACCAATCTTGGGACAACAATCTGGAGGCCAAACCTGCTATATTCCATGAAAGGAACCTCTCCGTGGTGTCACCTTTACCAGTCCCCCTTTCAGTAGCTACCATAACCGGTGAATTAGTCAAGATCTCGCAGTCACCACCCTCTCCCATAGCAATATTTACACAGTTGGCCACATTGGCGTCATTTGTACCAAGACTTAATGGTGGTCTGGGATCACCCCCCCAATCGTCCTGGCATACCATATTGCCCCCCCTCATACTTCCACATTCCCTTTCTGGGACCACTTCTGCTAAATTACACATTGCATCCCCCTTGGGTGACAAAATTGGCTCCACAGTGATTTCCCTGTCCATTTGTACAACAGAATCAAAAGATTCAACTGGATCCCGTCAGCATCCCCATCTCATGTACCCTACTCCACCATCAAAGTTATATACCTGTTTATAACTATCATTTGGACACAAGATTTGGGCAGGGAAAGAGCTGACCTCTACCAAGGGAGGCAGATTAATTCTCCTTGACTCATTACTCCCCCCCGGATAAGAGGACACAGATCTGGGATAGAAAAAAGTCAAGTCCACAACGCCAATCCCACCAATGCTAATATTCCATCCCGGTTTCGTGATTAACCCTACTACCCTTGGGTCTTGAAAGTTGATTATGATGCACTCACCCCCCTGCTTTTTTAAGGTGTTCCCAATCCAATTGACCCTTCTAACCCCAATAATCAGGCCGTCCACACCCCCTGGCAGGGGTCTATTGACCCGCAGCCAATGCATGGCTTTATTTTTTAACATGTCATATGTTTCCCTTTGACCTTCCGGTAAGGGTGGGACGTTGGTGAGAATGGCCACATATGGATAGGAATCAGGGGTGAGTTGAACCGGGGGAATCCGAATTGTAGGTTTGTTGGCATATAATTTTGGTGGGCAGCGTTCTGGGACAGCAAGGCTCGAAGGAGCACTATTTCCCACAGCCATGCTAGTATTATTTCCACCGGCTGTGGTGTTGCTATCCCTTACATGACCGCCCCTATTTACTATCTGAGAGGCAAGCGGCCCGTTTGATCCATCAACATTCTTACCTAGATTTTTATCTGTGTCTATCAAAGTACCCTGATTATGTTCCATAGTAGTTGGTAGGGGTGAACTATTTTTATTAGTCGCGGGGGCACAGTTTTTAATGCCATCTTTGGTGCCTTTAGCCGTTGCACTAATACAGCTGGTCTTAGTTCTCCCAGAACTACTATTGTTTACAGAGGGTAAGGGTACTGCTATGTTCTTATTATTCTGTCCCTGATTCTGCTGAGTAGGTGCACCACTCGCTATTGGGGGAGTCAATTCGACCACCGTGACACCAATATCCCGCTCGGCTAGCTTATGTTTCGTCCCATTCTCTCCCAATTTATTATGGGACTTAATTAGTGATTTTATTGAAAAGAAATTATCTAAGCTAGCCTGCTCAAGATGGTCCAATTGTTTTGCTAGCTTCTCAAGTCTAGTCTCAAGAGGATTTAAGAGGGAGCGTATTAGTTTTTCCAAATCCAATAAATATTCCGGTTTAGACATCAGTTGCCCAGGGGCTGCTAAAGTAATGGGGTCTATTTCTGTTGCTGGTGATGCAGGGATCATTTGCTTTTCTGCACCTATTAAGACAGCCAATTCCTCCCCCGTTGTTACCCCACTAGGGTTCTCAGCAGGAACATTGATTAAGGGTGTTTTAATGGCCAACTTCCTGACCTTCCTTGCTGGATTTGGGACTTGGGATTTTTTTATGGCTGTAGCCCTTTTCCTCTTTGGGCATGGTTTAGGCTTAATAGCCTGTGCTTGAACACACGCTTTTGATATAGCGTTTTGCCCCCTTAGTGCTCTATTAGAACCATTTAAATGCTCTGACGATAAAGTGGTAACCACTATATCTACAGGGGAGGTACCCAGTGGCTCATTGGATACAGATATATCATACAATGTATCGTGTGTAAGTGGCAGTACTGTAGAAGATAGCGGGGTAACCAATGCAGGGAAACTTTGGCCTATATGTTTATCAAGGGGGTTTTTCATAAGCTCAATCGATAGCCTTCGCCCGGCGCGTCTTTCCGCCAAAGCAATCTCCCTATCGATGTCTTGGGGCAGGCGTTTAAAGTACGTATCTAGGGGCCCCATAACAGCCGTCTCAGCCTCACCCATAGAGGACTGCAAGGCAGAGGTACTTGAAGTATTAGCCATGGGGCACACCCCTCTGCTACCTTCAATAACTAGATGATCCGAGCGAACACTAGACAAATGAATTACATCCAAAAACAAGTCTGTAAATATTAAGGGGGTGGCCCAGCCCGGCCTCCTGCGGCCCCGGACGGCCACAGACGGTCCCGCCCTTGTCCCGGGCTTCTCCCGCGCGCTCTCCCGCGCTGCGGGAGTAGTATTGGCTTATTATAGGAAAAGGTGGAAGGGGTGGGAGGGGTCGGGGAGAGCGGCCCAGGTGTTGCTCCTCCGGGCTGGCAGGCGCTCCTGGGAGTTGAAGTCCCTCCGTGAGCGCACGCCGCTCGCAGCCCCGTCAATAATCTCCCCCAGCTGACCCTCCAATCTCAAGGCTGCTGCAGTTCACACAGCGCGATGCGGGACCCGCGGAGCGGGTTCCGCGAGCAGTAGGTAGACAGGCAAGGCAAGGCAAGGCAAGTAGGTCCCAAGCAGAGTGCTCTTCAATCAGCAAAGCGTCCCACTCGCTAACAGGGAAGTGCTGTTTAAAAATGATCGGTGGAAGGGTGGGAGGGGTCGGGGAGAGCGGCCCAGGTGTTGCTCCTCCGGGCTGGCAGGCGCTCCTGGGAGTTGAAGTCCCTCCGTGAGCGCACGCCGCTCGCAGCCCCGTCAATAATCTCCCCCAGCTGACCCTCCAATCTCAAGGCTGCTGCAGTTCACACAGCGCGATGCGGGACCCGCGGAGCGGGTTCCGCGAGCAGTAGGTAGACAGGCAAGGCAAGGCAAGGCAAGTAGGTCCCAAGCAGAGTGCTCTTCAATCAGCAAAGCGTCCCACTCGCTAACAGGGAAGTGCTGTTTAAAAATGATCGGTGGAAGGGTGGGAGGGGTCGGGGAGAGCGGCCCAGGTGTTGCTCCTCCGGGCTGGCAGGCGCTCCTGGGAGTTGAAGTCCCTCCGTGAGCGCACGCCGCTCGCAGCCCCGTCAATCTCCCCCAGCTGACCCTCCAATCTCAAGGCTGCTGCAGTTCACACAGCGCGATGCGGGACCCGCGGAGCGGGTTCCGCGAGCAGTAGGTAGACAGGCAAGGCAAGGCAAGGCAAGTAGGTCCCAAGCAGAGTGCTCTTCAATCAGCAAAGCGTCCCACTCGCTAACAGGGAAGTGCTGTTTAAAAATGATCGGTGGAAGGGTGGGAGGGGTCGGGGAGAGCGGCCCAGGTGTTGCTCCTCCGGGCTGGCAGGCGCTCCTGGGAGTTGAAGTCCCTCCGTGAGCGCACGCCGCTCGCAGCCCCGTCAATAATCTCCCCCAGCTGACCCTCCAATCTCAAGGCTGCTGCAGTTCACACAGCGCGATGCGGGACCCGCGGAGCGGGTTCCGCGAGCAGTAGGTAGACAGGCAAGGCAAGGCAAGGCAAGTAGGTCCCAAGCAGAGTGCTCTTCAATCAGCAAAGCGTCCCACTCGCTAACAGGGAAGTGCTGTTTAAAAATGATCGGTGGAAGGGTGGGAGGGGTCGGGGAGAGCGGCCCAGGTGTTGCTCCTCCGGGCTGGCAGGCGCTCCTGGGAGTTGAAGTCCCTCCGTGAGCGCACGCCGCTCGCAGCCCCGTCAATAATCTCCCCCAGCTGACCCTCCAATCTCAAGGCTGCTGCAGTTCACACAGCGCGATGCGGGACCCGCGGAGCGGGTTCCGCGAGCAGTAGGTAGACAGGCAAGGCAAGGCAAGGCAAGTAGGTCCCAAGCAGAGTGCTCTTCAATCAGCAAAGCGTCCCACTCGCTAACAGGGAAGTGCTGTTTAAAAATGATCGATGGAAGGGTGGGAGGGGTCGGGGAGAGCGGCCCAGGTGTTGCTCCTCCGGGCTGGCAGGCGCTCCTGGGAGTTGAAGTCCCTCCGTGAGCGCACGCCGCTCGCAGCCCCGTCAATAATCTCCCCCAGCTGACCCTCCAATCTCAAGGCTGCTGCAGTTCACACAGCGCGATGCGGGACCCGCGGAGCGGGTTCCGCGAGCAGTAGGTAGACAGGCAAGGCAAGGCAAGGCAAGTAGGTCCCAAGCAGAGTGCTCTTCAATCAGCAAAACGTCATATTATAAACATCGACACAAAAATCCATATGACAAAAAATGTGCGTAGCCTTGCAGTAGAAAAAAAGGAGGGATGAAAGGGAGAGCTCACCGTCACTGGAAAAGGTTCCTCAGCACTGCCTGTCCTACTGCCACATCATTGTTAGTGGCCGCTTCGTAGCTGTAATGTCTGGTGAAGGTGTGAGTACGCATCCAGGTATCAGCCCTGCACATATCCTGTATAGGTACTCCAGCAAACAAAGCAGTCGATGTAGAGATTGCTCTCGTAGAGTGCGCAGGCACCCGTGATCGCAGAGGTTTTCGTGCTGCTTGATGGCAATACTGGATTGCATTCGAGATCCACTGAGCAATCCCCCTCTTGGAAAGAGGATAGCCCTTTCTGGGCACACTACAGGATAAAAAAAGCTGGGATGATTTGCGAAAAGCTTTTGTTCTTTGTAGATCAAATTTTAGACAACGCTGAATATCCAGCGAATGAAGAGCTCTTTCAACTGCAATTGTTGGTAGAAGGAAGAATGTGTTAAGGATAAGAGGTTCATTCAAATGAAAGTCCGATAGCACTTTGCGGATAAACTTGGCATTAGTACGCAGGGCCACTCGATCATTCCTAAAATGTACAAACGGTTCATGTATGGTCAGGGCCTGAATTTCTCCAACTATACTGGCTGATGTCAGCGCCAGGAGAACAGTCACCTTTCAAGAAAGGAACTTATGGTCTGCCTTACGAATGGGTTTAAAGGGATGTTTCATGAGTTGTGACAATACTATATTAAGATGCAAGAGAGGTGGTGGAGGCTTAACCGGAGGAAAAGTACGGAATAGGCCTCATTAACTGCTTAATAATTCTTTCAACCATAATGAGGGTCCTGAGGGGGTCCTCCTAAAGCAAGATACAGCATCTAGATGGACTTTAATTGATGCATGTGCTAATCCAGATTTTGCCAATAGCAGAATGTAAGGAAGGATCCATTTCATCCTGTAAGTCTTATTCGTACTCTGTGCCCAGGCATTTGAAAGAACATCCCTGGACTCAGATGGGATTTCTAGATGTTGAAATTCACAGTGTTCAGGAGCCATGCCGTTAATCGAAGCAATTTGGGATCTGGATGTAGCACTTGTTCCTGCGACATTGTCAGAAGAGATGGAATGGGATGAAGGAGAATAAGGAGTAGTTTCTGTCCTGTAACTCCAGTTCTGTAGTAGGGGTATCTCTGTTATAGTCATAATCTAGTGAATAGTCCCGCCCAAGTGCGTGGACCCCGGAGCAATCAAAAATAATCTCTTACAGTGTCAAAAAATGCAGAAATGCATAGACACTTAAGAGAGAATTTAAAGACAGATAATGCAGCCAAAAAAGGCTACACTGTCCAGTACTTCAACTAGAAATTCCACCACAAAATCCACAAAACAGCAAAGCCTGTACAGATTTCCCTTGCTTAACAGCAAAATCCCTCAGGAATGATGGAGAGAAGAACCTGGACAGACAAGCCCCATAGGCTGCCATTATGTGGCTTAAATAGGATACTGTGCCTTTAAGGAACCTTCCAGAACCTTCTCCCAGTATCCCAGAATGCATAGCAGGTCCAACTTAGTTTCAGTTCTTTTTGAAGGCGTAAAAAAAACGCCAGACCTGTAGCATTATGCACCTGAACAAATCTCCACCGGGGAGACGGGAGGGCGCTTATGACTATAACAGAGATACCCCTACTACAGAACTGGAGTTACAGAACAGAAACTACTCCTTCTGTAGTAGGGGATCTCTGTGTATAGTCATAATCTAGTGAATAGAATGGCAAGCCCATCCCCACATTAAGCGGCGGTGGAGAGTATGAAATTACGCCACTATTGTGCGAACAAATTCCGCAGCGAAGCCTGCCCAACCTGAGCGTCTGCCCTGGCATCAGTGTCCAGGCAGTAATGCTTAGCAAAGGTATGGACCGACTTCCAAGTGGCCGCCTTGCAGATCTCTGCAAAGGGAACATTACGAAGCATAGCTGTCGTGGCAGCTTTGCCTCTGGTGGAATGAGCCTTAGGTTTACCCCCTAACGTCTTATTAGCTTTGCAGTAACACAATTGTATGCAGGACACAATCCACCTCGAGATGGACTGTTTAGAGGTAGCAAGACCTGTCCTGACTGAGCCATAATTAATGAACAATTGGTCTGACCTACGAATATCTTTAGTCTTATCAAGATAAAACTTCAGCACCCTCCTCACATCCAGGGAATGTAAAGACCTTTCCGCTGGAGATGACGGATTCTGAAAGAACGTAGGCAAAGTGATAGTCTGATTGATATGAAAATCAGAAACAACCTTGGGAAGAAACTTAGGGTGAGAACGCATAACAACCTTAGCAGCATGAAATACAGTATAAGGTTCTTGGCAACACAACGCCTGAATTTCACTCACCCTGCGGGCCGATGTAATGGCCACGAGGAACGCCGCCTTCCAGGACAGGTGCTGCAACGAAGCCTTATGAATAGGTTCAAAAGGCTCCTTCATCAATCTGGACAGCACCACATTCAAGTCCCACGAAGGCGAAGGAAGCCTGACAGGAGGGAATACTTTCTTCAAGCCTTCCAAAAAATCTTTGATCACAGGGATCTGGAAGAAGGAAGTCTGTGAAGGGCCTTTCCTGTAGGCAGTCAAAGCAGCCAGATGAACCTTAATGGAATGGACATTAAGGCCTGACTGCGCCAGATGCAGTAGATATGGGAGGATGACATCTTCCTTGCATGTCGTAGGGTTAAAGTTCTTAGACTTGCACCAGATGCAAAACCTCTTCCACTTGTAAGCATAAGAAGTCCTAGTGGAAGGGCGTTTAGCCTCCTTCAGTATGTCCATACAATCCTCTGGGAGATTCAGATGGCCATATTGCACTATTTCAGGAGCCATCCCGCCAAACTCAAAGACGAGAGGTTGGGGTGCACCATCCGCCCCCCGAACTTCGTGAGAAGGTCCGGCCTGCACGGCAGCTTCATGTGAGGAAGGAGAGACCGGTGAAGCAGGTCCGTGAACCACCACTGTCTGGGCCATTCCGGGGCAATCAGAATCATTCTCGCCCTGGATTGGGACAGCTTGATGAGAACCGCCGGAATCAGGGGAATTGGTGGAAAAGCGTACAGAAAGCTGTTCGACCAGTTGATCCATAACGCGTTCCCCAGCGTCCCCGGCTGGTAGTACCTGGAGGCGAAGCCTCGGCATTTTCTGTTTTCGGCGGTGGCGAACAGATCTACGTCTGGAGTCCCCCACCTTGCGAAGACTTCTCCCAGAACTTCGTCGCTTATGAACCATTCGTGGTTTTCCTGAATGAGTCTGCTCAGTTTGTCTGCCTGAACATTCTGCACACCTGGCAGGTGGGTAGCCGTTATCGACAGTCCTCGAGCCAGAAGCCAGTGCCAGATCGCCTGCGCCTCCTGCGACAGAGTGCGCGATCTCGAGCCCCCCTGCTTGTTGAGGTAATACATCGTTGTCGTGTTGTCTGTCTGAACAAGCAGAGAGTTGGTCTGAAAGGACGGGTGAAAAGCCTTCAGCGCCAAGTGCACAGCCCTGAGTTCCAGGAAATTGATGTGGTACGTGGCCTCCGTCGGGGACCACGTCCCTTGAATCTGCAGGTCTCCGGAGTGCGCTCCCCAACCCTGGAGAGAAGCATCCGTCACGATAGTCTGTGTGGGAATGTCCTTGTGGAAGGGAACCCCTCTGAGAAGATTCTCCTTCGAGCACCACCACTTCAGAGACTGAAGAGCATGTAGAGACAGTCGTATCTTGTCGTCCCAAGATCCTCTCCTCTGGTCCCACTGATCCTCCAAGCACTCCTGCAGCGGTCTCATGTGCAGCCGCGCATGTGGCGTCAGGAAGATACACGAGGCCATCGATCCCAGCAGAGAAGACACCGTCCTCACTGTCGTGGATGGAGTAGACATGAGAGCCTGAGCCTTCCGAAGGAGTGATAAACGTCGCTCCTCCGAAGGAGACACGCTTGCTGACAGCGTGTTGATGGAGGCTCCCAAGTACTGGATGCACTGGACCGGAGTCGGGACAGACTTGGACATGTTGATGTGCAACCCCAGCTTGTTCAAGAGAACGCACGTCTTCTGGAAGTGTGCTTGAGCTTCCGAGAAGGAGGAGGCCTTGATCAACCAATCGTCCAGGTACGGGTAGACAAACACCTTGTTCTTCCTCAGGTGTGCCGCTACCACTGCCATGCATTTCGAAAATGTCCTGGGTGCAGACTTCAGCCCGAAGGGAAGCACCGTGTACTGATAGTGATTGGTGCCGACTTGAAAGCGCAGAAACTTCCTGTGTTTGCATGCAATAGGCACATGGAAGTATGTATCCTGTAGATCTATGGCACACATCCAATCTCCTCGTTGCAGCTGAGGGTAGATCTGATGCAACGACAGCATGCGAAACTTTTCTCTGCGAATCCACTTGTTTGCCTGTCGCAAGTCCAGAATAGGCCTGAACTCGTTCTTGTCCTTCTGCGGACAAGAAAGAACCGAGAGTAAAGACCTCTTCCTCTTTGAGACTGAGGTACGTCTTCTATCGCCCTTTTCCTTAGCAGGATGTCTGCCTCCGCCTGGAGCTCGCGCAGTTGGTACTGCGAGCGGACCGGAGGGATCGATGGAGGCGGGCTGATGAACCGAAGACTGTATCCATTGCAAACAATATTCAGCACCCACTTGTCCTGAGTAATTTTTCTCCACTCAGCCAGAAAAAATTGAACGCTTCCCCCCACCGGAGCGGGTAACGGACGAGGGGGAAGTAACCGCTCAGGGTCGAGACCCGGTCGGGCCCTTGGTCGCGGCAGAGGACGGCTGAGTCCCTCTACCCCTCTGACGCTTCTGGAAGGGTCTTCTGTACTGCTGCTGTTGTTGCTGCTGCTGATGTTGCCCAGAAGACTGTCCCCTTCCACGACCCTGTGACCCGAACCGCCGTTTGAACTGGCGGTAGGGTTTCTTTTCCTTGGGCTTCTCCAAGCCCACCGCCGTCAGGGTCTCCGCCTCGGCCTTCATCCTGGCCATCTCGTCATCAGCGTGTTTTCCGAAGAGGGTGTCTCCAGAAAACGGAAGATTCGCCACACGTTGTTGCGCTTCCGGTTTAAGTGACGTCAATCTGAGCCAAGCATGGCGCCTCTGATTAATCCCGTGGCAGTATCCATGCGCAGACAGCAAGGAGATATCTGCCGCGGCGCTGATGGCCTGGTTAGAGACCAGCATCCCCTCCTGGACGATCTCCCAGAAGTCCTCTCTGCGGTCTCGAGGAACAAGGTCCGCAAACTGCTCCATAGAGTCCCACAGTGCGCGGTCGTATCGTCCCAACAACGCAGAGTCACTGGCGGCCTTCATCGTGGAGGAGGACGTACCACACGCTTTCCGTCCCGCAGAGTCAATCCAGCGGCTCTCCTTATCCGGAGGCACAGTGGATGCAGGGGAGGTGGCATGAAGCTTTCGAGCCGCCGTCACAATCACTGAATCCGGTACCGGGTCCTTTCTCAAGAAAGCTGGGTCCGAGTCTGGAGCTCTGTATTTCTTGAGGAGCCTGGAAGGCACGGACTTCACCACTGCCGGTGTTAGGAAGAGCTGTTCAGCCGGCTCGAGGAGTCCTGGCACCAAAGGCAGTAGGGGGCGAGACATGTGTTTCTTATGTAACGTCTCAAAGATCACGGAAGTAGAAGGCGTAGGCGCTTCAACCTTAATCCCCAACTTCGCCGCCCCTCGCAGGAGGACCTCCTGGAATGTGCCAATATTGTCTATCGGAGACACTCTAGTCTCCGGCGAATCAGACAGCGTAGGTGAGTAAGAACGGGTCCCAGAGGCAGAACGTGACCTGGACCTACGCCCTCCTATGGCGATGCCTGGATCTCGAGGAAGATCCGCGTCCACTCCTAGATCTGTCTCTTCTACCCGAGCGAGACCTCGATCTCTTGGGCCTGGGACGTTCCGTCGGCCTCCCCGGTTCGGAAGCCTTAGGCTTCGGAGGCTTCGACTTAGGAGTCTTCTTCGGCGGAGTCAGAAACTTGGGCATCGACACCGCTCTCGGTGGAACCAGTGGAGGGGGAGTAACCGGAACCGGGGCCTGCGGAGCCGGCAAAGGAGGCAACGGAGGAGGAGGGGTCGGAGCCCTCGGAGGTGGACCCCTGGGTAAAGGAGGCAGAGGAGGAGGTGCAGAAGGCTTCTTCGGGGTATATACCTCGGAATATGCCGTTCCCGGCGAACCATCATCCCGTCCGGACTGTGGGGAGCCCCCCACAGTCCTGGGCCTGGCCTTACGACCTCCTGACGCCGACGATCGGTGCTCAGACGACTACCGTGGGTCCTTTGACGTCGAGCGGCCTTTCGGCGTCGACCGTTCCACACTCCTCGACGTCGACCGGTGTCTACGTCTCGACGTCGACCCCGACCAGATGGACGAACCACGAAATCTCGACGACGGGCGATGGTGCCTCGACGGCGACCTCGACCTCTTCGTACGTCTCGACGTCGACCTCTTGGAACGCCTCGACGTCGATCTCTTTGAATGTCTTGACGTCGACATCTTCGGCGCCGGAGACTTTTCCCGTCTCGACGGCGACCTCGACGACGAGGATCCCCTCGACGACGATGACTTCGACGGCGAACGGCGGTGTCGCCTCGACGGCGAGCGCCGACGCCGGGTCCTACGATGTCGACCACTCGACGCCGACGACGAGGAGATCGACACCGGCTTCGACGGCGGCCTGTAAACGTCCCTCGACGTCGACGGACGACGGACGACGTTTTCTCAACCCAGAGCCCTGGGGAGACTGGGAACTGGCCGTGGACCTTCCTCTCGACGTCGTGGTCATCGCAACTGACCCAGACGGAGAGCTTGGGCGTGAGCTGGACTTCCTGCCCCTGGGGAGCCCCCCAGAGGCCACAGCATGGGCAGTAGAAGCCCCTCCAGACCCACCTCGAGCCTTCAATCTTCTATCTTCAAGTCCCTGAAGTCTGATCTTCCGCCTGTCCTTCAGGGTCCTGCCAGAGAAACCTCTACAGATCACACAATCCTCAGGGATGTGGGAAGAGGGAAGGCAGAGAATACAGACCTCATGGGTGTCTGATTTGGCCTTCTTCCTGGAGCACTCCGGGCATTTGTCAAATAATGCTGGCATTATGGACAACAAAAGAGTGCAGAACCCAAGAAGAAAGTCACCAAAGTACTTTAAAAGTACAAAAAAATCGAATTTAGTGAAAAACACCAACAAAACCCTTGAAAAGGGATAGCTCAATGCTCCAGGGTCCTGCTTGCAGGAGCCGGAAAAAAGAACTGAAACTAAGTTGGACCTGCTATGCATTCTGGGATACTGGGAGAAGGTTCTGGAAGGTTCCTTAAAGGCACAGTATCCTATTTAAGCCACATAATGGCAGCCTATGGGGCTTGTCTGTCCAGGTTCTTCTCTCTATCATTCCTGAGGGATTTTGCTGTTAAGCAAGGGAAACCTGTACAGGCTTTGCTGTTTTGTGGATTTTGTGGTGGAATTTCTAGTTGAAGTACTGGACAGTGTAGCCTTTTTTGGCTGCATTATCTGTCTTTAAATTCTCTCTTAAGTGTCTATGCATTTCTGCATTTTTTGACACTGTAAGAGATTATTTTTGATTGCTCCGGGGTCCACGCACATGGGCGGGACTATTCACTAGATTATGACTATACACAGAGATCCCCTACTACAGAAGTTGTGTCTCCGAAAGAAGGAGAAGTTCTGTGAACCAATGTTGTCGGGCCACGATGCGGCTATTAGGATCATACTGCAAGGCTCTGTCTTGATGTTCATGAGCATTTGTGGTAGGAGGAGCATCGGCGGAAAAGCATAGGCAAAGATGCCTGACCATGCCATCAAAAGGAATAGGCTATTTACCAATATGCATCTGTTCTTGGCATGTAGGGCTGCTGACATTCATATCTGTGCATAGATCGCCGCCTAGTGTTGGGTCCGGATGATTGCACATTGTTGTCCTGGAGGAGTCTTCGAAGTATCACGAGATAGGTGGCTCCTCCCTTGGACTACAGTGCGCCTGGGCATCCTCTCCATCCTCAGATTGTTTTTCGCCATTGTGGCAGAGATGGAGTATACTACAGTAAGGGATGTCCATGCAGAGAGTGAGTGCTGCAGCTGCGACAGGCACCGGGGAGGCGGGTGTGCGATATGAATGTCATTAGCCCTACATGCCAAGAACAGATGCATACTGGTAAGTAGCATATTCCGTTCGAGGCATGTGGGCTGCTGAATTCACATCTGTGCATAGAATGTATAGCAGTATCTCCCTTAGCGGTGGCTACCTGTGCCAGCTGCAGCAGTCTGGGAAAGAGTTTTGAGAACAGCCTGTCCTACAGCAGCTTGCTGTTTTGAATGTACATCTACACAATAGTGTTTTGTAAATGTATGTGTGGTTGACCATGTGGCTGCTCTGCAAATTTAGTGTAAAGGAATATTTCCTAGGAAAGCCATGGATGCCCCTAGTTTGCGTGTAGAATGCGCCCTAGGGGGAACTGTTAAGGTGCGTTTTGCTTTTAGATAACATATTTGAATGCACTTAACGATCCATCTGGCTATACCTGATTTTGAGATAGGGTTGCCTTTGTGTTGCGGTCAGAAAGCAAAAAAAAAAAAACTGTTTTGTCTTTCGAAATGCCTTTGTTCTATCTATATAGTATAGCAGAGCTCTCCTGACATCTAGAGTATGGAATGCCCTTTCAGCTACTGTCTGTGGGTTTTGAAAGAACACTGGCAGTTCTATAGTTTGATTTATATGAAAATGGGATATCACTTTTGGCATGAATTTAGGGTTTGTTCTGAGAACTACTCTATTTGCATGTACTTGAATGAATGTCTCTTGAATAGTTAGGGCTCGTAGCTCACTAACTCTTCTAAGTGAAGTAATGGCAACTAGGAAAGCCACCTTCCAAGTAAGAAATTGTAGTTCGCATGAGTGTAGTGGTTCAAAAGGTGGTCCCATAAGTCTTGTTAAAACGATGTTCAGATTCCAGACAGGTGATGGTGGGTGTTTTGGTGAATTACTCGTTTGAGTCCTTCTATGAATGCCTTTATTGCTGGCACTTTAAACAGTGAAAGGTGTTGCCTGTTTTGGAGGTATGCTGCCAACGCAGCCAGATGTATCCTGATGGATGAGTTGGCTAAATTGCAACGTTGTAGATGCAGGAGATAGCAAATGATGTTCTGTGTAGAAGAATCTAATGGGTTTATGTTGTTGTTTCTGCAGTAAGTGACGAAACGTTTCCACTTAGCTGCATAACATGCCCTGGTAGTGGGTCTTCTTGCCTCTTTGATGATATTCATGCAGTCTGGAGGCAAGTAGAGGTATCCAAATTCTAGGATCTCAGGAGCCAGATCGCCAGATTCAGCTGTTGGGGATCTGGGTGTTGTATTTCGCCACGGTTCTGAGTTAGAAGACTGGGTGTGAGTCGCAGTCTCTGATGAGGCACCACTGACAGTTCTAGGAACGTTGTGTACCATGGTTGCCTTGCCCACGTGGGAGCAACTAGGATTAGCGTCAGGGAATGTTGGCGCAGTTTGCGTGCCACTAGCGGGATTATTGGCGCTGGGGGAAAAGCGTATGCAAATTTGCCTGACCAGCTCATCCACATCGCATTGCCCTGCGACTGCGGATGTGGGAACCTGGCGGCAAAGTACTGGCATTTTGCGTTTTCGCTTGTGGCAAACAGATCTATTTCCGGTTGTCCCCACTTCCGGAAGAATGGTTGGAGCACATTGGGGTGAATCTCCCATTCGTGCATTTGTTGACTGTCTGCTGAGCAGGTCGGCTATTTGATTGTCCTTGCCTGGGAGGTGTTCTGCTATGAGAAACATGTTCCTCTGGATGGCCCATTTCCACACTCAGGTGTGACAGCTGTGGGGAGTGTGTCCCTCCTTGCTTTTGAATGTAATACATAGCCGTCATGTTGTCCGTCCGGATCAACGCGGTTCTGTTGCATAAGTGTTTCTTGAACGCTTTTAGGGCTAGGAAGATTGCCATCAACTCTAGAAGATTGATGTGCATTTTTTTCTGTTGTATAGTCCATAGTCCCTGGACTGTGTAATGCAGGACATGGGCTCCCCAGCCTAGCAGGGATGCGTCCTCTGTAATCACTATTTGTGGGACAGGCTCTTGGAACAGTCGTCCTTTGCAAAGGTTTTGTGGATTCCACCAATGCAGAGAGTTGTATGCACGACTGGTCACCAACACTAGGTCTTTTAATTGTCCTTGAGCCTGGTTCCACTGCCTTGCTAGGCACTCCTGTAGCGGACGCATGTGTAGTCTGGCATGAGGGACTATAAATATGCACGAGGCCATCATGCCTATCAGTTGCATAAACACTTGAGCTGGCAATGAGTGTTGTGGTCTGAGCTTTTGGATCAACATTTGCATACTGTTGATCCGTGCTGCGTTGGGGTATGCCTTTGCCACTAGAGTATCTATTGTTGCTCCCAGGTACTGTTGGACGTGGGGGGGTTGCAGGTGTGACTTTGGGTAGTTTAGCGAGAAGCCTAGACTGTGCAGGAGATGAATGGTTTTTGACATGTGGTTGGCACATTGCTGGGCCGATGGCGCATGTATTAGCCAATCGTTCAGATATGGGTACACATGAATGTGTTGTCTTCTGAGATGTGCCGCCACTGTTGCTAGGCATTTGGTGAACATCCGTGGAGCTGTTGTGACACCGAATGGTAGTACTTTGAACTGGTAGTGTTCTCCTTGAATAGTAAACCTCAGATACTTTCTGTGAGCAGGGTGTATTGGTATGTGAAAGTATGCGTCTTTGAGGTCTAGGGTTGCCAGGAAGTCTCCCTGACGCAGCAATGGCAAGACTTGTTGCAGAGTGAGCATGTGGAAATGCTCTGACAAAATGTACAGGTTTAGGGGCCTGAGGTCCAATGTTGGTCTGAGGGAACCGTCCTTTTTGGGAATGAGGAAGTATAGTGAATATACTCCTGTTCCTTGATGTTGAAGTGGGACTGGTTCTATGGCCCCCTTTTGCAGCATACTGATGACCTCTTGCTGCAGTAATGTTATATGTTCCTGTGACATTGGACGGTGTATGGGTGGAATGTTGGGTGGTGTTGATGTGAGTTCTAGGCAATAGCCATGTTCAATAATTTTCCGAACCCATTTGTCTGTAGTGATGTTTAACCATAGTGGCAGGTATTGTTGCAGTCTTCCCCCGACCAGTGTTATGTGGTCTGGGGGTAGTGCCAAGAAGTCACTGTTTGGTGTTAGTGGAGGATCTATTGGCATTGCCTCCACGTCCTCTGCCCTTGTTATTATTACCTCTGTATCCACCCCTGTTCGTGTTTTTATTGTAGGTGGATTGCGTATTTGTTTTGTATGTTGAGGATTGCTGCGATGGGTTACCTCGCGCTCCTCCACTATAAGTGGAGCGACGAAAGGAGCTTCTGTGATGCTGGGACTGAAGAGCCCCCATGGACTTTGCGGTCTCCGTGTCTTTTTCCATTTTGTCCAGAATTGAGTCAACTGCTGGACCAAACAAAAAATCTGGATTTATAGGCTGGTTAAGAATTGTAGCCTGTACCTCATTTTTAAATCCAGATATTCGCAGCCATGCATGCCTCCTAAGTAGTACGCTTGTGTTGATAGATCTGGCAGCTGTATCTGCCGCATCTAGAGCACATTTAATAGAGGCGTTGGTGATGAGCTTTTCCTCCTGTATGAGTTCATCTGCCTGTTCTTTGTAGGGCTCAGGTAAGTGTTGGAGAAGTCCCTCTAAAGTATCATAGTGTGCCCTGTCGTATCTGGCCAGCAAGGCCTGAGTATTGGCTATTCTCCCTGAGTTTGCTGCTTGAGCTGCTACTCTCTTGCCTGATTCTTCCAAAATTTTGGACTCTTTGTCAGGAGGAGCAGCCTCCCCAGTAGTTTGTGAATTTGCACGCTTTCGTGCGTTGGATACTACTAAAGAGTCTAAAGGTAGTTGCCCTTTGATGTAAGTAGGGTCTACTGGTGCCGCCCTATATTTTTTTTCTATCCTTGGGTTGATGACACGTGCCCTAGCAGTGTCTTTGAATATGTCAGTTACGTGCTTTAGGACGCCCTTTAACATGGGGAGCGTTTTGACACTTTTTTCTGATGTAGCTAGTGTATCGAATAGAAAATCTTCTTCTACCGCATCTGAGTGCATGTCTACATTGTGGTATCTTGCTGCTCTATCTATTAAAGAGTTAAAAGCCACTGTGTCTTCTGTGGGTGATGGTTTAACTGGGTATACAGTTGGGTCTGTAATAGGTAGAGTCCCCTCATTGTCTGGCTTACCACCCCACCCCATGGTTGTGAATTGGGGTCTATATATGGATTTTGTGGATATCCAAAACCCACGTCTGCATCCTGATCTTCATCTTGGATATGGTCAGAGCGTGCAGGTGAGTATGGGGCATATGGGGTACTAGGAATAGCTGGAGAGATAGGCTGAAAAAGAATAGGAGAGGTAGCACAGTCCCTTTTCTTTTTGAGAGGAATTTGGGAAAAGTCTTCAGTAGGAACTGGTCTTTTCTTCTTGGTATAAACAGTCACTTTCCCAGTATTTGGGTCAATATATAGTTTTGACTGATCCTCTGTGGAAGGGTCAGGATGGATGAGCTCCTCTTCCACAGTGTTGTCCCTTGGCGCCGATGTCTTTGGTTTGACCTTTTTCGGTTCGATGCCTTTAGCTGTTTCGACCGGTTTTGGTGCCTGTATCGGTTTCTGAGGTTTTCCGACAGGTTTTGTCGGTCCGATGTCTTTTCCAGGCTTCACCACAGTTTTCGGACAGACAGGCTTTGTCAGTTCGGTAACTTCTTTTGGCTTCAAAGGTGTTTTTGGAGCCTGCGTCTTTGGCTCGATGCCCTTCTTTGGATCGATGGGCTTCGGCTCGACGGGTTTGGTCTGGTGAACCTTCGGTTTTGGTTTGACGACCGTCTTGGGCGTAGCCCTTTGGTCTTCGGTGCCAGGCTTTTTGCCTTTTTCAACGGTCGAAGTCGGTTTGGTCGATTCGACAGTCTTTGGCTTCGAAGTTTTTTCTGGTATGGTGGCCTTCGGCTCGGCGCCCTTTGGTTTCGTGACCTTCGGTTCGACGACGTTCGATCCGAAGACGGTCGTGTCGATATGTTTCGGTTTTAATTGAACCGGCCTTGGAGTACGTGTCTCAGAGGGCTCTTTTTGTATGTTCTTAGCCGGGCGGTATTGCGGGGCTGTAGAACCAGTTTTTTTATCTTGGCTAAGGCCTGATGGCGATGGCTCGACCTGAGTCTCTGATATAGGTGTAGTGTCTATATGGGGCTGTGTACTCACGGTTCGCCCCTCGTTGTCATCGGAGTCGTCTTCGACAGCTACGATGTCTTGACCATAGTCTTCGATATCGACGATTTCTTCCTCCTCGTCGATGTAGTATTCAGAGTCATTCTCGGAGTCTTGATCGTATTGATCCGAGTCTTCGGCGTGCACTAGTTCTTCCTCATCGTCGAAGATATTCTCGGGCTCCGGTGCCGATCTCTGCATTTCTTGCCTCGCTGCCCGCCGATTCCATATTGTCTTTTTGGATCGGAACTGGGCACAAGCTAGACAATTATCTTCATTATGGTCTGGAGATAAACATTTGTTGCACACTGGATGCTTATCCGTGTGCGGGAACTTTGAGTTGCACTGCGGGCAGTATTTGAATGGACTCCGTTCCATCGACCGTCGGTCCACGTGGCGTCGAGAAGGGCTGACGGCCCGATTCGACGACCGGAGTGCAACAAAAGTTGAAGAAAGTCGTTCGGTACCGATCGCAAACTATACCGACGAACACGAAGGCCTTTTGGCCTTTTAGAAAAGTTTTCTTTGATTCCGAACTTGAAGTGCTGGAAGGTACATCCGAACCCAATGGCTGAAAAAACAATCTGAGGATGGAGAGGATGCCCATGCGCACTGTAGTCCAAGGGAGGAGCCACCTATCTCGTGATACTTCGAAGACTCTTCCAGGACAACAATGTGCAATCATCGGGCCCAACACTAGGCGGCGATCTATGCACAGATATGAATTCAGCAGCCCACATGCCTCGAACATGCATTTCCCCAGGATCCCGGTTGGTGATGCCAACTTGTGAAGTACCGGCATTTCTTTTTCTGTGCTGTCGCAAAGAGGTCCACTGTTGGCCTGCCCCATTTTAGAAAAATGCTGTTGAGGGTTTTCTGATGGATTTCCCACTCGTGGCAGGTAGACTTGAGCCTGCTTAATGTGTCTAACGTGACATTTTGATCCCCCAGGTGGTGTTCTCCAAAACCCATTTCCAGATGCTCAGGACCTCTTGAGATAGGGGAAAGGATCTTTTGCTGCCTTGCTTGTTGAGATAATGCATTGCCGTTGTGTTGTCTGTCCTGATCAGCATAGTCGAGTTCTTTATCTTTGGTAGAAATGCCTGAAATGCTAATCCCACTGCTCGGAGCTCCAGCAAATTGATGTGAAGCTGCTGGTCTTGACACTGCCAATGCCCACTGACCTGGAGGTCTTACAGGAAGGCTCCCCATCCTTCCAGGGAGGCATTGGTGGTGATCACATGTGGAGCCAGCATGGTGAGAAAGGAAAGACCGCCATAAATATTTTGACAGTTTGTCCACCAATACCCGGCATGACTGCAATGACATCCTCGAAGGAACCTACTGCTTGACGCCATTGCATCCATTGCAGAAATAGCTTGATTGGCATTCTTAACCGGCAGAAGGGAACGAGAGGGATGCGAGAGAGGGAAGAGAGCGAGAGCGAGAGGGAAGCGAGAGAGCGAGAGGGAAGAGAGAGAGCGAGAGGGAAGAGAGAGAGCGAGAGGGAAGAGAGAGAGCGAGAGGGAAGAGAGAGAGCGAGAGGGAAGAGAGAGCGAGAGAGAGAGGGAAGAGAGAGCGAGAGCGAGAGGGAAGAGAGAGCGAGAGCGAGAGGGAAGAGAGCAAGAGCGAGAGGGAAGAGAGCAAGAGCGAGAGGGAAGAGAGCAAGAGCGAGAGGGAAGAGAGCAAGAGCGAGAGGGAAGAGAGCAAGAGCGAGAGGGAAGAGAGCAAGAGCGAGAGGGAAGAGAGCAAGAGCGAGAGGGAAGAGAGCAAGAGCGAGAGGGAAGAGAGAGCAAGAGCGAGAGGGAAGAGAGAGCGAGAGCGAGAGGGAAGAGAGCGAGAGGGAAGAGAGAGAGAGCGAGAGGGAAGAGAGAGAGCGAGAGGGAAGAGAGAGAGCGAGAGGGAAGAGAGAGAGCGAGAGGGAAGAGAGAGAGCGAGAGGGAAGAGAGAGAGCGAGAGGGAAGAGAGAGAGCGAGAGGGAAGAGAGAGCGAGAGGGAAGAGAGAGCGAGAGCGAGAGGGAAGAGAGAGCGAGAGCGAAGAGAGAGCGAAGAGAGAGCGAGAGGGAAGAGCGAGAGGGAAGAGCGAGAGGGAAGAGAGAAGAGCGAGAGGGAAGAGCGAGAGGGGAGAGCGAGAGCGAGATGGAAGAGCGAGAGTGAGAGGGGAGAGCGAGCGGGAGAGCGAGAGGGAAAGGGAGAGGAGAGGGAGAGGCCTAGCTTATTGTGGTGTCCAAAATTGCTCCTAAGAAGGTGATGTTCATGGAAGGGTGCAGAGATAACTTTTCGTCATTCAGAGTCAGGCCAAACTCGGCAAACAGTCTTGTACATGCCACTGTGGATGACTGAACAGCCGCGTGTGAAGGCGCTTTGACTAGCTAATTGTCCAGGTAAGGAAACACTCGATGCCTTTGCTTCCTCAGAAAAGCTGCTACTGGAGTCAAGCATTTGGTGAAAATTCTTGGAGCCGACTTGAGGCCAAATGGCAGTACCTTGAACTGGTAATGGCTTCCGGCTACGGCAAATCGAAGGCACTGCCTATGGGAGGGATGGATGGGGATGTGAAAATATGCATCTTGGAAGCCTAAGGGTGTCTTATGATCCCCTGTGTTTAGAAGTGATAAAATGTCCTAAAGAGAGACCATGCGAAAGGACTGCTTTTTGAGATAAGTGTTTAGAGTTCTCAAATCCAGGATCGGACGCCATTGCCATAAGTTATTGCATACCAGAAAGAAACGGGAATAGAATCCCTTCCCTCTCTGGGAGCTTGGCACCGGTTCTACTGCTCTTTTTCGGAGCATTGTAAGAATTTCCAAACACATGAGATGTAGGTATTTTACCTTTTGCAGTCCTGAAGAAATACAAGGTGGGATATGCAGAAATTCCAACGTATGGCTGAATTGTATTAGATTGAGGACCCATCGGTCTGTGGTTATTTTTTGCCACTTGTGAAAGTGAAAAGAAATGTGCCCTCTTAGGGGAACTTGTGTAAAGGTGGGAATAAAAATAGCCGGATCCTGAGGTTCATCATTGACGTTGTGAGGTATCTTTTCCCTGACGTGCTGGTCTTCCTCTGGGGCAGATTTAGAATACACCCCCGACTGTGGCTGTCGTTGAACCTACTGTTGTTGATACGGCTGGGAAGATGTAGCGTATGAGGGGTATCTATATGGGTGATATCCTCCCCTGTAGCAAGCAAGGGCCCTTCCTCTGGCTCCTCTAAAGGGCACTTTCCAATACTGAAGCATCCCTAAAGCCTTCGCTGTGTCTGTAGCTTTCTTAATATCCTGTAGTGCATAGTCGATCTGCTTCCCAAAAAAGCTCTATTGAATGGAAGGTCTAAGATCTTATTTTGAACTTCCGGTCAAAACGAAGTAGCTCAGAGCCATCCTTGACGAAGTAACAAACACTGCTGCACCCCCAGCGATCTGAATGCTGTAGTTGTGATATCCATTGCACAATCTATAACCTCTGCAGATGCTCTCTTGCCCTCCTGGAGAATTTTCTTAACTTCTGGTTTGCTATCTTCAGGAAGCTGATCCACATACGGAGACTGGTCACACCACATTTGTCCGTCATATCTACCCAGTATGGCAAGGGCATTAGCTGCTCTGACCATCAGAGCTAACATTGATGAAAAGCGCTTACCGGCGCTATCCAAGCGCCTTCCTTTTCCATCAGGAGGCATGGTAATGGGTGCTGATGGGTTTTTGGATTTTCGCTGCGCTGCCTGAGAGATTACCGAATCCAGTTTGGGATGGCCCACCAAAAAGGCTCAAGCATCCTCTGGAGCCTTTTATTTCTTTTCCAACCTGGATAGCACTGGTGTTACTGTTGCTGGTGTCCTCATGACCTTGAGTTCTTCCCAAACATGACCTATAATGGGGTTAGCCCTCACTGATTTCCTAAAGGGCTCTTTAAAATCATATAAAAACAGTCCGTTTGGGTAGCCGGCATTGGTAGATCAAATCTCGTGGCAGCTCTCTCTAACAAGTTATGAAAACCACCAATATCCTCTGGTGGCGAGTCAACGGGTACCGGAGAAGGAGAAGGCGGTGTGGGAATGAGGTAGTCATTCCATTCTCTATGCGGATCTCTAAGCTCTCCCTCTTCCTCCTCATCATCCGTACTATCCGTATCCTGTTGGAGGTGATTTCTGCAGCGGTTCCGCCAGTATAGTTTGAACCCTCTTTGGAGTAGACAGATTAGAACATGGACGAGGAACTAATGATGGTATTTCCTGAGGTAAAGGTATTGGGGGAAATTTCTTCCAGTAGTCAACCAACATGAATTGTAGGTCCGTTAAAGATGAAGGCATGTATACTACCTCCTCCAGATAATCCTGGTGGTATTGTTGCGGAGGACTATAGTCTTGACATTCCCCATATTCCTCCTCAAAATCATCCTCCTGACACCTAACATGCAGCTGGGACAGGCTACTCGCGTAGCCAAAGGTCCCATAATCATCTCCCTCGGAATCCTGCTTTTCCAACAGGTGAGAAGTCAAAATAGGTGTAACCTTGCTAGGTGAGGTAATTTCTGGTGTAATTTTCCTTTTTCTAGCTTTCTCTGTTTTATCCGGTGTTTTTTCTCTCGTTGACGGGCCCGTCGACCATCGTCGGAGAAGCAGCTGTTGGTGGTGACTTGGAAACCATCGGCAATGGTATAACAGCCGTCAATATCGTTGTTGCCGTCATCATTTCCATCGGCGCGGTCGTCGACGTCTTCATTGTTATCGAGGATACCGGCATGAACATCTTACTAGACGGTGACAAAACCTTTGACGACGGAGTCCCCAACGTTGCCGCGGGCTCTTTCTTTGATGGTAGGTGTACTTCCACCCTCGTCGACGACAGATGGTCTCTTCATTGACTTCTTCCCTTCTGGAGGCAATGAAGAAGGCTTTTTGAAAGGATGTCCTGACTTGAGGGGGTTATTAAGCGGCACAGAACTCGCATTTTTGGGATGTTTGTCCCCCGAAGAATGTCCCCTCCTCTCCTTTTCCTGTTTGTGAGGAGATTTTGAGGGACTGTGCCCATGTGACCCATGAGAGGTCTTTTTAAGGGCCTTTCCTGGACGCTCACCAGTTGAATGGGTGTGAGGTGATCTCCTCTTATGGGACCTCCTGGATGAAGAAGAGTATGCCTCATCACTGCAGTCACTTGAAATCACCTCTTTTCTGACTTCTAGTTTCTGAAGCCATATAAGAAAGTGCCCCTCACAATCCCTTGAGGTTTTATTGGAAAAGGTACGACATACCTTGCATTCCTTTGCCTTATGGTTGGGATATAGGCAATAAGGAAGAAGCTACTTAACAGTATGCATCTGTTCTTGGCATGTAGAGCTGCAGATTCACACACTATGCATTGATCACCATCTGGTGTTGGGCCCAGATGTTTGCAGTTTGTTATTGTCTTGGAACAAGTCTTTGGAAGTCACTAGATAGGTGCCTCCTCCTTTGGACAATAGTGCGCATGGGCATCGACTCCATCTTCAGATTGTTTTTTCGCCAAGAAGTGAAATGACGGAGGTTTGTGAGAAACAGAACGGGATGTCCATGTATTTTGTATCTAATTAAGATAATACTGGAACAGATGAAGGTAGCCAGGGAGGTGGGTGGGCGTCTGTGAATCTGCAGCTCTACATCCCAAGAACAGATGCATACTGGCAAGTAGCATTTTCTGTTCAAGACATATGAGGTGCAGATCCCACACTATGCATAGATTGCATAGCAGTACTGTACCTTTAGCGGCGACTACAAGTATCTGTTGCAGTAGTTTGAAATAGTGTTTTGAGTACAGCCTGGCACACACTAGCTTGTTGTTTTGCTTGCACATCTACATAATAGTGTTTTGTGAATGCGTGAGGTGTAGACCATGTAGCTGCTCTGCAGATATCATCTAAGGGAATGTTTCCTAAAAAAAATATTAAAGCCCCTATTTTGCGAGTGGAATGGGCTTTAGGGGGGGAATATAAAGTGTACGTTTTCGTTTGTGATAGCAAATTTGTATACATTTGACGATCCACCTTGCAATTCCAGATTTTGATATGGGATTGCCTTTATGTGGTGGTGAGAAGGAAACAAAAAGCTGTTTTGTTTTGAGAAAAGGTTTTGTTCTATCAATGTAGTATAGAAGTGCTCTTTTCACGTCTAGTGTTTGAAGAGCTCTTTCTGCAACAGTTTGTGGTTGCGAGAAGAATACTGGCAACTCTACAGATTGGTTAAGATGGAAGGGAGTAATAACTTTTGGAAGGAATTTGGGATTTGTTCTGGGAACCACTTTGTTATGATGGAGTTGTAAAAATGGTTCTTGAATAGTTAGTGTCTGTAGCTCACTGACTCTTTTGAGAAATGTGATAGCCACAAGAAAAGCGACTTTCCATGTAAGAAACTGCAGCTCACAATTATGCAGAGGTTCAAATGGAGGACACATTAACCTAGTGAGGACGATGTTTAGGTTCCACACTTGAGAGGGTGGTACTCTGGGAGGAATTATGCTTTTGAGACCTTCCATAAATGCTTTAATGGCAGGTACCCTGAATAATGATAACTGTTGTCTATTTTGCAGGTAGGCTGCTATGGCAGCGAGATGTAATCTGATTGATGTGTATGCTAGATTACATCTTTGAAGATGCAGTAGGTAACTTATGATATGTTGAATAGACGCATCTGGAGGATTGATTGTGTTATTGGTACAGTACATTACAAATCTTTTCCACTTGGCTGCATATCAGGCTCTAGTGGTGGGACGCCTAGCTTCTTTGATGACGTGCATACAATCGGGTGGAAGATTGAGGTAACCAAATTCTAGGACTTCAGGAGCCAGATCTCTAGGTTGAGCTGTGCTGGATCTGAGTGTCTGATCTCTCCATGTTTCTGTGTTAAGAGTTGTGGGAAGAGATATAGTTTTTGGTGTGGGACTACTGATAGTTCCAGCAAGGTTGTGTACCATGGCTGTCTGGCCCAAGTTGGAGCAACTAGGTGTTAGTGACTGTTGTTGCAGCTTGCGTACCACTAGTGGAATGAGTGGGAGAGGCGGAAAAGCGTAGGCAAATCTGCCTGACCAATTCATCCATATCAAATTGCCTTTGGACAATGGGTGTAGATATCTGGGGGCGAAGCTTGGGCATTTTGTGTTTGAATGAGTGGTGAAGAGCTCTATCTCTGGATGCCCCCGCATTTAGAACAAGCAGTGGCATAGCCAATAGGTCTCGCTTTTGAGACCTTAAGTATTTAGTTATGCAGCACAATATCCTTGGTGCAACAACATCAACTGTTGCATGGCTAAAAACTTATAAGGTCCCCAAGGAGAGACCTATTGACATCTGCCAATGAGAAATTTGAGTCCAGTTGAGCAGACTCAGACATCCACCCTTCACAGGTCCCACCCGGGCTTGTCGTGAATTATTGTCTTGGCAACTTGCACCTGCGATTAGCATTCTACTTGTAATCAGGACCTGCTTGTACACCCTTAGCATGTTTTGCAAGACCAAGACTACAACTCCAAATAACCAGGCCAAGACAAAACAAAATCAGAATATGAGTAATGATAACAGATCGAGTCAATGGTAAACCACTTGCTGGTCACAGATGCAAGTTAGAATCCCAATAGCACCAAAAAAACAATGTAACTGTTGAATCACACACTATAAGGAAAGTCACAAATTAAGATGCACATTATGTATATCGTCAACCGATGCTGGACTACTATAGATGGTCACATTGTAGATAAGGGATGTACTATGGTATACTGATACAAACTCCTTAAAGCACAATTTGATTTACACCTCTGACTATTTTCTTTATCCACATAGCAAATGGGTAAATTTAGTGCACTAAGCAATCAATATGGTATATTTTATTTATTGAGTTTTGCTGCAGTGCCTAACGTAGAATAACCACCAGCCCCGCTGTCATTGGGGACACAGTTTGCATGCAGCCTTGCACGTTTGTGTCGAAGCCCAACACATTCTTAGTGCCGTAGTCTTGTTTTGCTGCCACTGAACTATTTACACTAATAGATGAAATTAATGATTTGTGGATGAAAAGTTCAGTACTCGACCCAGAGTCAACCATTATGTAGTGAGGCGCTCACCCTGAGACTGCAGCCACCACCACTGAACATTGCTTCTTGTACCAGTGTGAGAGAGGGTGGGCACGTGTAATGGAAAACCAGTGAGCACAAGCAGAGTTAGTTTTTTAATACATAATTACACAGATTTACTGTGGGGATCAGATTAAGGCACAATTGGAAAGACAAATTCATTGTAGGGTGATTTTTAACATTTTAAATATGTACAGTTTGAGTTCTGAACTAAAGATGAGACAGTTTAAAAAAGGCCTTATTGGATTGGTGAAAACCGGAGTCATCACATCGAGGTATATATTGCGACGCATTCAAGTTTTCCGAAAGCAGGCAAGTAATACATGCAGTGCAAGTTTTAGCACTGCATTGTGGGACACATAGTTCTGTCTAATTAAGAAACCAGCATTGCAAGTCCCAGAATAGAAAGGAAAACCCTGGACCGTGTATGTTACCTATGCATTGACCGGGAAAAACTGAAGAGCTCTGTGACTGGGTCGGTCAAACAGAAGTAATTCTCTCCAACCTTTCCAGAAAGAAGCAATTCTACATCAGTTAAAACAAGTTCTAATTAAATATATTGAAAGTGAAAACACTTTTCCTGTTCGCCGAGCCAGTGTGCATCATGACGTTTGTTGCACCCCCTCTGATTTACGAGGCAAGAGGGGCCATGATAAAAAACAAAAAACAAAAACCGAGGATCATTTTAATATTTTATTAAAGTGTGCCGTGCAAAGGGGATTATTTTATTTGTTTATAAAGTGCGCCGTGCGAGGGGGATTCGTTTTAGCGAAGTGCACCGAGTAGCCACTTGCCAGTACCCTCGTTAGATAAGATTTTTTTTTTGCATAGGCCAAAGCGGTACTGTCAGCTGAATGCTCCTTACAGGATTACTATGATGTACATTGTGTCCCCCTGAACACTACGTTCCATATTAAAAAAATCACTTAGAATGAAATGCCAAATGGAAAAAAATACTGATATGAAGAAAGCTTAAAAACAAACTCATGTGCTCACACGGACTCCTGCATAAATCTGTGCTAGTGCAACAATTAAAAAAAATATTAATAAATATTTAAATTATAGTTTAAAAAAGCAAAGGTACTAAACATGCCGAAACAAAAGTAGGGTTAACACAATGTATATTGGCAAAAAGTTATAAATCCCGATATGAACAAAATGTATATCACAAAATAATAACAGTAGGATACAAATTATTTTGGCATACGTAAACATGGATGCAGCTTTACAGGATTACAATACTTTACATTGTAACCCCTTAAATACTACATGCCAACTAAAGAAACGCACGTCAAGCAAAATGGCAAATGGATAAAAAAATGCTACAACCTTAAAAACAAACACATACAGGCACAAAAACGAAATCTAATGCCTGCACAAATGGAAAACGTAATTTAAATCCAAGGTATACTAATGAGCCTCCTTTCGGGGCAAGTCATGTTCTTTTCTGTTCAGTGTCCCAAATGGCTCCGTAGCAACGAGGGGATTGAAAATAAGAAAAAAAGCGCTTGCGCGGCAGCAGGGGGGAGGGATTCACTCGCGGGAGCGATAATTGGTACCAGATGGGCCGCGCGCTCCCGCGACTGAATATCCTGACGTGCACGCGTTGCCATTGAAGGCAATGGAACGCGTGCACGTGCTTGGCTGAAAAGCTTAAGCGCTCGGAATAGGTTGTTTTCCTTTGCAGCGCATGCGCGCTGCGAAGGCTCGACCTAAAAACGGTTTAAGGACTTGTGGAGGAAGTTCCCACTCGTAAATCTGTTGTGTCTGACGACTTAACAGATCTGCCATCGGATTCTGTATTCCTGGAGGATGTTGGGCTAAAAGGAATATGTTGTGAGAAATTGCACATCTCCATATGCTCTGAGCTAGTTGAGAGAGCTGTAGAGAGTATGTCCCCCCTTGTTTTTGTAGATAATACATTGCTATTATATTGTCAGTCCGGACTAAAACAGCTTTGATTGATACGGGTTTCTGGAATGCTTTTAATGCCAGAAATATTGCTAGTAGCTCCAAATGATTAATGTGGAGTAGCTTCTGCTGCGGTGTCCACCTGCCCTGTATGGTGTGATGTAGTAGATGAGCTCCCCAGCCGGTGAGCGATGCGTCTGCTGTTAACACGATTTGTGGAACCGGCTCTAGGAATTGTCGCCCTTTGGAAAGGTTTTGGGTGTTCCATCACTGCAGAGAGCGATGTGCACGGCCGTCCACCAACACCAGATCTATTAACTGACCTTGAGCTTGGTTCCACTGACGTGTTAAGCATTCCTATAAGGGGCGCATCTGGATTCTTGCTTGAGGCTTCATCCTTATTAGTTGCATAAACACTCGAGCTGGCAGTAAGTGTTGCGGTTGGAACTTTGTTAGAAGGGCCTGCATACTTGCTATCCTTGCTGGATTGGGATATGCAAGGCCGCTTGAGGTGTCTATTAGGGCACCTAGATATTGTTGGGAGTGGGATGGTTGGAGGCGAGACTTTGGAAGATTTATGGTAAACCCTAAGTTGTGAAGTAGCTGGATTGTGGTGTGTGTGTGTGATTTACACACTGGGTATGTGACTTGGCTTTTATGAGACAGTCGTCCAAGTATGGGAAGACGTGAATTTGGGGTCTTCTTAAGTGGGCTGCTACCACTGCTCGAGATTTTGTGAATACTGGGTGCTGTGGTAACTCCGAATGGGAGAACCTTGAATTGGTAATGCTGCCCGTCCACTACAAATTGAAGATATTTCCTGTGGGCAGGGTGAATGGGAATGTGGAAGTAGGTGTCCTTGAGATCTAAAGTGGCAAGGAAATTGCCTTGTTTGAGTAGGGGAATGGCCTGTTGAAGAGTGACCATATGAAAATGGTGTGATTGTATGTATAGGTTTAATGGTCTGAGGTCTAAGATGGGTCTCAGGGTTCCATCCTTCTTTGGGATCAGAAAACAGAGGCAGTAAACTCCTGTATTTTGATGGTGAAGGGGAACTAGTTCTATTGTATGTTTGTGCAGTAGGGCAAGCATTTCTTGTTTTCGAAGCGTTAAATGTTCTGTTGACATTGGACGCTGTTTGGGTGGTATGTTGGGGGGAGTCGAAGGGAGCTCTAGGCAATAACCGGATTGGATGATTTGTCTCACCCACCTGTCTGTGGGGATAGTGTTCCAGAGAGGTAGGAACTGAGTTAACCTTCCAACCAGAGTATATTGGTCCGGGGGGAGTGGTGGGAAGTCATTGTTTGGAGGTCATGGCAGTGCGAGTATTGGTAGTTTTGCCTCTACCCCCTGTAACCTCCTCTGTAATAACCTCTGGTAGAAGAGGTTTGTGTGGGACTTTTATAGGAAGTGGAGGAGTTATCAGTGTTAAAGCCTCTAGAGGCACCCCTATAGGCGGAGCGACGAAAGGAACTTCTGGGAGCTTGCGATTGCAAGACTCCCATTGATTTGGCGGTATCAGTGGCTTTTTTCATCTTTTCTAAAGATTAATCCACTGTAGGTCCAAATAAGGGTACTTGGTCAAAGGGTTGGTTCAGTATGGTAGTCTGAACCTCGGGTTTGAACCCTGAAATCCTTAGCCAGGCATGTCTGCGTAAAAGGACACTGGTATTAATGGCTCGGAAGGCTGTGTCTGTGGCATCTAGAGCACATTGAATGGAGGTATTGGTTACTAGTTTACCTTCCTGTAGGATATCATGGGCTCTTGTCTTATATTGATCTGGAAGGTGTTGTAGTAGGGTCTCCAGTTCATCATAGTGTGCCCTATCGTACCTAGCTAGTAAAGCCTGTGTGTTGGCAATCCTCCATATGTTGGCTGCTTGTGACGCTGTTCTTTTGGCGGATGCGTGCAAGAGTTTTGACTCCTTGTCAGGCGGTGGAGCATCGCCTGAGGTTTGAGAGTTAGCCCTATTCCTGGTATTGGAAACAACCAAGGAATCTAAGGGAAGCTGTCCCTTAATGTATGCAGGGTCAGTTGGGGCAGCTTTTTACTTTTTTTCTAACCTAGGGTTAATGACTTTAGCCCTTACGGGGTCTTTAAATACTTCAGGAGCGTGTTTAATTACCCCTTTTAACATTGGTAGAATGGAGGTGGACCTTTGAGATGTTGCAAAAGTGTCCATGAGGAAGTCTTCTTCTATGGAGTCTGTATGTAAATGTACCCTGTGGTATTCTGCAGCCCTGTGTATAAGCGGAGTGAAACCTATAGTGTACTCTGGAGGGGATGGTCTAGATGGGTAGACATCCTCTTGTGGTACATTAGGATCTGGTGTGCCATCATTTTCCCATGGGTCATTTGGGATGTAATGGTGACTAGGTTCCCCTAGAGGATCATTATCCCCATTGTCACCAGTGGTATCATCATCATCAGCTGGAGGTGGAGGAGATTTTGTGGGTACTGGAGATGGAATCGGGGAATTGTATTGTGGAGGAGGAGGTGTAGAAGGAACCCTTAAAGGAGAAGTAGCAATGTCTTTTTTCTTTGAAG
Organism: Lissotriton helveticus; assembly: GCF_964261635.1. Classification (NCBI taxonomy): domain Eukaryota; kingdom Metazoa; phylum Chordata; class Amphibia; order Caudata; family Salamandridae; genus Lissotriton; species Lissotriton helveticus. Next base: position 490,412,510 of record NC_136067.1, on the reverse strand, counting down.
GAATTGGAGGTGGAGTAGGTTTGTCCATTTTCCTTTTGTTGGAAGGACTAATCCTAAAATGGTTCTGGGTCTAGTTTCAGAGGTTTTTGTGTAGGATCGGGTTGAAAAAAACTCCTCCTCTGGAGTATGTTGTTTTGGTGCCAATTTTTCGGGTCTGAATGCTTGTGTGGCACAGTTTTTGGAGTGGTCTTATGCTCCTTAGGTTTGGAATCAGGAGTTTTGTTGGGTTCCAAAGGTTTGCTTGGAGTCTTTCGAAACGGATGATTGGTAGGCTCCGATGATTTTTTCGGATCCGAAGTGTGTGTGCCAGGTGTCTTTGGAACCGGTTGTTTTTTCAGTTCCAATGATTTTTCGGATCCGAAGGCCGATTACTAGTGGGTTTCGGAACCGGTTGTTTTCTTGGTTCTGATGATTTTTTCGGATCCGAAGGTTCAGTGTTTATAGGTTTCGGTGCTGAATGCGCCGATGTGGAACCAGGCTTTGGTGCGGACGAAGAGAAAGTTTTCTCTTTCAGTTTCTCTTTTGTTGTTCGTGCCAAGGATGGGGTTTTGGCACCAGCGGTAGGCTGGCTCGATCCAGAGTGGCCTGAAGGCTTATATGTAGACTTCTTTACCTGACCCGAAGGTGGGCGTGGGAAGTTTTATCCCGGTGCACCTAGCCCCGAAGGTGAAGGTGTTACCGAAGCCTTTGAATGGATGGGTGGGTGGGAAGGTGTTGATGTCTGTACTTACGACCCGTTGCCCTGGAGTGATGTCTTCGACGTCGGATTCTTCGGTTTCAGAGGCTCTAAAGGTGCCTTCTTCCATCCGCTCCTGCTCCGGTACATCAACCCCCTCCTGGGAAATGTTGTCCGGTATGGAGGTCGATGATCGAGCCATGCTTCTTTGAGATTGACGATCTCTTATAGTTTTCTTGGAGGGAAAAGAGGCGCAAGCTGGACAGTCTTTGGCCTCGTGCTCAGGTGAAAGGCAGAGGTTACAAACCGCATGAAGATCGGCGTGTGGAAACTTGGATCCACACTGAGGACTCTTTTTAGTCGAAAGTTCGATCGGTAACGACACCGAACTGGAACGCGTCGAACACGTCCGAGCCCTATAGCGGAAAAAAGATGGAGTGGATGCCCATGCGCACTATTGTCCAAAGGAGGAGTCATCTATCTTGTGACTTCCAAAGACTTGTTCTAAGACCGTAACAAACTGCAAACATCCGGGCCCTTTCCTTCAAACGGTAGCACAGGCTCGAAAAAGACCCTTTTTCCCTTTTCTGACAATTATACTAGAATGTTGACCAACCAGCACTGAAGATGGATCTTGTAGTTGTAGAATGCTGAAATAAAGCCAAGAACTCTTTCTAAATTCACTAAGAGCAGAGCTCAGAGGAGACTCCCTAGCACAATGCTCAGTATAAAATCTGAAGGTCTAAGGTTCTCTCAGGAGTGTTCTAGAGGGTGAAGGGTCCTGATTGGTTCAAGAATTACATTTGGTATCTTTTACAAAACGAGAGATATAGGTTACAAAACTGAAACGGCCTAGGCCTAGTTTCTGCTTTGTATGGGTTTAGCATTGCTTTTTTGATGGACCACCGGGCACTCCCAACTCGACGACGGGGAATGATTCACACATGTGAATCTATGAAAGTTCCAATACTGAAGTAACCCTATTTATCAACCTTCTAATAATGAATGATTAGAGAAATAAAATAAGGCTGTAAACCATGCCTTGCAGTTTCCATGCTGCTATTTGATTTTGGTTCAAAGCTCACTGTGCTATATTAGGATTGTAACTGAATTGCAATTAACAAAAGAGTCAATGTGACAAAACAGTAAACCACTGAGCAGTCTAGATAAAAAAATATATATATATTTTATCTGCATGTTACACATTGTGCTGTGCTGGAGGAACCCTATCCCTCTGCACTACTTTCTGAGTCAAAACTCAGATAGACAAAACTCAGATCTCTCAAACAGATACATTAATTACCAGACTTAAAAACTTACGTTTCTAGCCTATATATTGCTGGTACACAAGGGATATGAAGTCTGCACCTTTAACCCTGTAAGAAGTCAAAATACAATCCCACCACACCCCACCAGAGTGTGGCCCCTGGTAATGTGATGCCAACCCCTGAAAAAAAGCAGAACGCTCTGCCCTAGACTGGGGCAGGAGGATGCCCAGCAAATGCTGTAACTGCACAGAAAGGTCCATTATTATTATTATTATTATACAGCTTATAGAGCGCCTGGTTACTCCAACGGAGTGTCCCACATCATTCTGTATGTGATAATCAACTGGAAAAGAGAATGATAATGGGCCACAGCAGTCTGTGCCAGGCCGGGGACAGGTTGCTGTAGACCCTTGAGTTCACAGCAGGAGCGCGAGTTACAGAACTCGGAGGCTGAAGCAGGAGGGCAGTGCAGCTCGCTGAAATGTCCGGAATTACGGACAAAATGTGCCTGTGAAAGAAATCCTCACGGACAACGGACAGGAGGTCCAAATAACTGACGGTCTGTGAAATTTACAGACAGTTGGTCACTCTAGGACCAATACATTTGTTTGGTGTATGAGGGGTTGCATCATTAAAAGGTTTGAAGATCACTGGCCTAGCAGCATAATGACATGCAATTAGCACGCTTGGTAAAGGCAGAAATGGTTTACTTTATAACCATATCTTTTATTCCTGCAATATATATTTTAGCAAAGAAGCAGTAAAAAGATCACGAAATCAAATCAAAAAATAGATGGGAGTTGCTGGGAAAAAGGGAGCATTGAACGATGGAAAAAGAAAATCCCAGCCAGGTTGTCATGTGCAGTGTGTATATTTAGAGAGTTGCCGTCTGTGACACTGTAGTTGTGTTTACAGGCCATGCAAATTAGATAGGTCCTCCTGGGAGAGTGCTGAAGATCATTGAAAAACAAAGGAGGCTCTGAAAAGGGCCTTATGCAGGCAGCAGAGGATAAGTTAAAAAAAATGATCTGAAATTTTGTGTGCGGGTCAGCGTGCAAGTGAGAAAGTAAGGTAGTGTATGTATCTCAGTGCGTACATGTGTGTATTTAATTGGGAGTACCTGTGCTTCCTGCTTCTTGGCATTGGATTATTAGTGGTATGCATTTTGGACCCACCCATAGCATATTTGGTGGTAAATCCCAGCATTTTGAGCTACGCATGGCAGATTGGTTGGAATTATTGTTATTTTATTACCAAATGCTGGCATATTGGTAGTTATTTTTCGCAGCTACTGCCATGTGTTGGATGAAGGTTCATTTTGTCATCCTTGGAAAACTGCATACCCTCTGGAAGTAATGACAGTTCCTGGATTACTGGGGTCAACCATGGCATGAGATTGTGATAAATAAGCAAGTAATGCAACTTTATACATGTGTGACTGCATTAGATTTGAGTGCTCCAAGGAATGAAAATGTTTAGGCACTGAACATTTATTTACTAAAATGGGAATGTTGTATTTCGAATTTATATGCGGGGAATCAAGTTTGAAGAAAAATTTAGTTGATAGAGGTACTGTTGCATAAACCTGTAAAATTAGAGTCTCAGGTATAGCATATAATGGAGCATGTACTTTGAAGTGTAAAGATGGATTAACAAAAGGAAATGAAATGCAAAATTGTAGATTGATGCCGTGGTAAATGATAAACCGTATAAAAAGTAATTTCTTAAAGTACCATTTTAACTTTCACTTATGGCTTTTTAATCTTGGTTTAGGATAATAATGCTGAAAACACATTATTTTGTCACAATTCCCCACAAAATTAATTTAGGGGTGGAGGGGGGGACGCAAACCTGCAAAGCCTCTGAAGAGTGTGAGGCTTAGTTGGGACACGATTAGAATACTGGGGTATATGATGAGTCCCCTTAATCAGACTTGTTTTTTTGGCAAATTTATGTGAAAAATATGTTGTATAATAGTAATTCATTTTTTTCTATTTTTTCTTAGGGGAGAGGGCCACCTCCCCAGCCCCCCACCCCCAACCAGGCTCTGAAGAGAGCTAAGTTGACTCGCTCCTTTAACTTTGGGGCACATGCTACATCTCACCAGTTTCAAACATCACCAGCCATCACTGGTCAAGTATGGCTCTTGACAAATGTCCAGGATGGGGGATCTGACTCACACAAAAGGCTATATTGTGGTTCTTTGCACAGGAGAAGCGAGTAAGGATAAATGTTGCAAGCAAAACTCCTACAATAAAAATGGCATCTTAGGGGGGCATGGCTAGCGACCAGACAAGATGGCCGCAGCTTAGCTGAGCTCCGCGACAGACGATGCCTTCCCTGAAAAATCCGGTCATTTATCCTGAGTATAGACGGTGCTGCTCTGCAGATATCGAAGCGGAAGAGCTTCCGACGCCGTGCAAGCTGCTCCTGCTCCCCGACAGCAAAAAGATCGCCGAGTTCCGCCACGGAGAAATTTGCGGCCTGAGGAGATCGCAGAAGCCGAGGACTCAAGTAGAACCTGACCCCAAGCGCGAACGGACCAGCGCCGCACTGTGACCGCCGGCAGCGTGAGGTGTGACCGAAGCACTAAAACCAACAGCTCCCCAACACCAGCAAACACAGTGTGCCATCAGCTGAGGAGACTCCTGCCCGCGGACGTGAAAGACAGACACCGGGTCACACCCGAAGCGGGAGAGGCTGAGAACAGCTGGAAAGACTCCTGCATCACCGGAGTCCCCGGTAAAGTAAAATACATCAGAGGTCCACGAGGATGTATAAGAGGAGGTACGGGCGCAAACGGCTCGGGAAGGGGAGAAGCAGACATGGTGACCAACAGCTCCAGTCTGCATGTGGGCTGCCCTGGCGCCAGAGTTGGGAAGGTGCGGCACGACCTGCGGCCCACGGGCGACTCGCAGACCATAGAAGCCCCTGGAGGCCCTGCAGGGATCAAGAAGACCTTGTGATAAGTTGGCACACCGGCGTCGGCATTGAGCTCCAGAGGGCCTACGTCAGCCCTAGAGCAGCAGGAGATTGGGCACCCAGCAAAGCCGAGGTGGCAAAGCCCTCAATAAATAGTCAAAACAAGCCCTACCAAGGCATTCAAGCCCAAAACAGCAGAGACTAACAGCAGTCAAGCCCCAGCGCCCAAGAAGAAGTGGAGGCCCGCCTAGGGACACTCCAGGGGTACAGACACTATATTAATAGGAACACCGCGCAGTAACCTATGCCGGGCACACACTGTCTAAGACAATGAGTGGCAGAGGGCCCAAAGTACAGCAGACTCGCAGACTGGACAAATACGCCTATACTAAAGACCCCCCCAGATACCTCAAATGGAGACGGAGCGCAAACAACGGCCCGACCGGCTGACAAACCCGAGGAAACGGGGGAGGTGACCCTCCAAGATGTGATGGCGGCCCTGCGAACAAGGCAATCTTCAATGGGCGCAATCTCCACGGATATCTCACTTTTACGGGCGGACTTCGCTAAAATGTCTGACCGATTGGTGGAAGTTGAAAAAACGACGGTGGGGCTTTCTACAGACACTACGACACTGCAGCAACAAATGAAGAGGCTAGAAGACGACAATAAAATGATGAAGGCCAAGCTCGACGACCAAGAAGGCCGCTCCCGGCACAACAACGTGCGCCTGGTAGGAGTACCGGAAAAAACAGGTGACCAAGCGCTAGATCTTTTTGTAGAAGATCTCATTCAGAACCAGCTGCAGCCGCGGGGGCTTTCCAGTTATTTCTCAGTGGAAAGCACCGAGTGCCGAGGAGAAAGCCACGTCCGGGAGCACAACCGCGGCCGATCTTGGCGCACATTTTCAACTTTCGCGACGCCATTTTGCAGGCCGCGCGCACCGCCCTGCCGATCAAAATCGATAACTCTGAAATTGCCTTCTACCCTGATTATACAGCGACCGTCACACAACAAAGACGTATTTTTACGGAGGTCAAGAAAGAACTGCGTACCAGAGAATTGAAATACTCTATGCTTTTTCCAGCGAAGCTATGAGTTGAATCAGAAGGAAAGACGTGGTTCTTTGAAACACCAGGAGAGGCACAAGACTGGCTGGAGGGGTGGAGACCGGCCAGAGGACCCAGGAACCGAGAGGCTACACAGAACAATCGATGAAATGAAAGGATGGAACACAAATTGATGAAGCCTGAGGAGAACTCGAGATTTTGGACATCTAAGGAACAAGGACCGCGAGAACAATAACAACGACTACGGAATCGAAGTATCACACCTGTATTGCTGACACTGACCCATTGTTGAGCGCCGTAGTATGCGGTGAGCTGGGACATTAAATGCATAAGGACTGGGACATGGAATTTTGAGGTAATGAACACTGATTCCGAGAGTGGGACTCGCACAGGTAGGATCTACCGAACTAAACAGCAGCACTGTACAGACAATATCTGATGGGGGAACCTTGTACTGGTCGCGGAAGACTCACGACCCCACGAGTGATGTGGTTTGTTTGGGACTTTAAGCACTCTGCTCAGTTGGTGTGGCGGGATGTTCTAGATCCGCCGGGCAGGGAGGGTGATATGGGCTTTGGGGAACGGAGTATTTGACCGGGTTTGTTATGTTTCCATTTTGAAGTTTCTAAGGGCACACATGTTGAAACACATGGCTGCGGACGCACTGAAGTTATATGACTGGATCGTAGTTTACCAGGTTACCACTTGATTTTAACACCTATGATTACACAAACCCAACAGGATGCTAGTCAGCAATTGACTCAACTGACCCCGGGGGCCCCAATGACTGTGCTGACCTGGAATGTGCGAGGGTTGGGGGACAAGGTGAAAAGAAGCCTGGTGCTACAATATTTAAAACGATGCACACCTGCGGTAGCCCTCTTGCAAGAGACACACCTAGTGGGATCCACTTGTAGGGCCATGGATGGATGGGGATATAAAATGGTGGCCCACGCTGAGTTCTCCTCTGGAGCTAGAGGTGTGGGAGTGCTTGTTAAAAAAAACTTCCCGCTCATGGTGCATCAGACACGGGTAGATGACCAGGGTCGCTTCGCGGCAGTCACAAGCCAATGGGAAGGGCAGCTGTTTAATTTGGTCTCTGTATACATCCCGCCATCCCTACATGCACTGGCGCACCCCACCCTTACTGCATTCTTACTTGCGTTGCCGGATGCAACAATGTTGATTGGGGGCAACTTTAATGATATAGTGACGGTACGATAGATAGGCACCCTACAAAACCGACAGCACCGCGTAATCACCGAATGACTGGCCTTTTAGAGGCCCTGGGGCTCACGGACGCCTGGAGGTATAGCCACCCCAACACTAAGCAGTACACCTTCCACTCCGGGGTACATGACTGTCACAAGCATTGACTACTTCCTGGTCTCGGCGGAGGGTTTGGGGGGAGTAGACGAAGTAGATATTCGCCCTAGGGGTAGATCCGATCACTCACCGGTATTGTTACAGTACACGCGCCATCAGGCTCTTCGGCGCCGTATGTTTCCCATCCATCCTAGCTATTTACACATACCTGAGGTGCTAAAAGGTCTTATAGACACTACAAAAAATTTTTCCAAGAGAATACAGGATCGGTGGATTCACCTAGAGTTTTGTGGGAGGCCTATAAAGTGGTTATACGTGGGCAAGCAATAGCATCGGTCGCGGGGCATAAGCGGAAAAAGCGGGCAGAATTGGAAAGACTCGAAGCTGATTTAGATAGAGCGACGGTGCAACATGCAGCTCACCCGACGCCTCACACTACACAAAACGTAAGACTTAGGCAAAGCGAGTTTGTAGTATACCAGAGAGAAATGGTCTCGACCAGACTCCAAGCCACACGCCACAGGGTGTACGAACTAGGAGATAAGACGGGAAAAATGATAGCTTGGCTAGACAAAAAGGAGGAAGCAAATAGAATAATTGCACAATTGAACACGACCGCGGGCTACCTGGTGACTGCCCCATATGATATAGTGGACACCTTAGCTGATCATTTTGAAAAGATATGTGCCCCCCGCACCACATTCACAATCGAGGATGTGCATGAATATATAAAAGATATTGCTATGCCTCAACTCACACCAGAGGCGGCACTCCTTCTCGAGGCAGACCTATCGGTTGAAGAAATACAAACGGCCATTTGCTCCCTTGCGTCTGGTAGAGCAGTGGGACCAAACGGACTCCCAGTTGAACTGTATAAGCAGGCAGCGCAGAGAACGGCTCCCTTCCTCTTAAATATGTTCCAGGACAGTCTTCAGGCTGGTGAGTTGCCACGCGATCAGCAGCTGGCCACGATTATAGCAATTCTCCGGCAGACTGTAGTTCCTACCGTCCAATTTCTCTAATTAATGCTGAACCAAAGATACTGGCCAAGCTACTGGCAGTGCGGCTGACCCCCCACCTTTCATCTCTGATAAGCCCAGATCAGTCCGGGTTTATGTCACTCAACTTGCGGCAGCTGCACGCGGTGCAGGAACTCGCAGTCATCCTCTCGCTAGACGCCAGTATGGCCTTCGACACAGTGGAGTGGCCGTATTTGTTCGCAGTGTTGCAACACCTGGGCTTCGGCCCCAAATTTTGTGCCTGGATCCGTTTGCTTTATAATAATCCGCTGGCGCATGTGGCTGCAAATGGACACCCATTATCCCCCCTGTTATTGGCGCTGATTTTAGAGCCGCTCGCAGCATGGCTCAGATGGGAGCCTTCTATCCGAGGACTCCGATGGACTGATGCCTGGGAAGATCGCATATCACTGTATGCTGACGATGTATTGTTGTACCTCACCTCCCCTAGAAAATCTATCCTAGAACTGCTGAATATATGTGAGAAATTCGGTATAGAGTATCCGGATACATGATAAACTGGTCTAAGTCCGTTCTCCATGCTAACTCGTCCGCCACCACTGCTGCCTGTGGACTGTTCGTTGCGGATCACTGACGAAGCCTTTAAATACTTGGGCATTTATGCTACGTCAGACTCTAGCGAGTTTTATATGAAAAATCTAAAGCCCCAATTAGACCGCTTTAAACGTGATGTAAAGGTGTGGCACAGTCTCCCCCTCACGCTGTTGGGGAAGGCGGCACTATATAAAATGATGGCGCTCCCGCGTTTTTTATATGTACTCGAAAACACACCGTTTCTGGTCCCACCGGCCTACTTTAAAGCCATAGCAGCGGAAGTCTCCAGCCTTCTGTGGGGAGGCAAGCCGGCACGGATTGCCCGGGATAAACTGGTGCGCAGCTGGTACGAATGAGGGATAGCGCTTCCGAACCTGGAGCTGTACTATTGGGCGGCGCATCTTAAATTAATAAACCATTGGTTACATGCCCCGCAAAACGAACCGGCACGTTATGCAGACAGGGAAGGGACTGATGTTGAATCTATATAGTCGCCGCAGACCCCCAGATTTACTTGGCCCTATGGAGCACACAATCCTTATTTGGTACCAAGCGCAAACCCGCTTAAAATGTGCAGGAACTATAACGCAAATGACACCACTATGGGACTCACAAAGGCTAGGCGGCCTACGTAGGAGCAAAGGGTTTCAAAACTGGGACAATATAGGTCTTTCAGTAGTGGGTGATCTTTGGAACAAGCATTTGCAATGCAATAGGTCTCGGCATTATTTAAGTTTGAGCTATTATTATTGTAAATGGCAATTTGTTTTTGCTTTATGCTATAGTTTTCTTATGTACATAAAAAGCTACATATAAAGTATTTGTTGTTAAAATTATTTATGCAGTATTTAAATTTGTTTGCATAAAAGATTACAAGAATATCTTAGCAAAAAAGTTAAACTTTTTAATGGTAATTGACTAAATGTCCATTTGTACATTTTAATTTCAAATAGGTAAGTGTAAACATCACAAATATATTGTGCAAAGAGTGCAAAATATTTTAGCCATAAATATTTTTGTTTTACGAGGTAGTTTGTAAGAAAATGATTGTAAAAGGCAAACACTGTAATTAAAATGTAACATATAACAGTACAGTTATGGCTAGTAAACATACATTAGGAATCAACCATTCGCACATAAAGCAAGAAGTGGCTAAGCCAACAGGTCTGGCAAGCCTGATGTAATGGCTATTTATGTTTTTTTGCACGCATATGCCACAAAATAACAATACGTTGTGGTCCCATTATACCAGGGATGGTCTCAATAATGCCAAAGATGCCTACATCATGCCAAGCATTGCTAGACTAAAAGTGGGAATAATTCTAACAGGGACACCACCAATAAATTAAGAAGGAACACCATTACGCTAAGGCATAGCTTTCCAAACTTTTCATGTTGGTGACACACCTTTTAGAGAATTTTCAACCAGGGACACGGTAATGTGAGTGATCGCAGCGAGCGAGCTCAAACCACCAAATAGTGGGCAAATGGTGCATTTCCAAGGAAATTTGAGAAATCAGGAGGGTTAATAAAGCAATTTTGAATCTGTTCTAACAAAGACAGTGACTGGCAAAACTGGGTGTAAGCAAGGTTAGGTTTTTGCCTCACATAAGCACTACAGTTAGCTCATAGAGGGGCTGCACTGATGAGAGGAGACAGAGCACAAACAAAAGGGTGGCAGGCCTTGGAGTTAAACAGGCTGGGCTAGGGCTAGGCAGTTACACACAGGAGCTCTGGGGGTGGAGGGGCTCAGAGGGCTGGCAGGGGGGAAAGGGGCACATATACAAACTTCAGTAGGGTGTAAGACAGAAAAAGCTGATACTGGCTAAAGGCCCATCCTGCTCACCGTTACACTCAGCACCAGCCTCTGAAGTGCACAGACCCCGTCTGACTGGTTGAATACGCGGGACAAACAGCAGCTATTGCAGAGGAATCACCGATGAATTTGGAAGGGCCTTGAACGCCCGCCGTGGATTAGCCAGACCAGGGCCAGACAGCAGGCTACCGCGAGCAACGCTCTCACACGTGCTCCGTCTGACTGAACCTAGATTAGCAGCATGCCCGGTCTCCACTCTTTGAGCTATATTCAGGGTCCTATGCTATTTTTTGATAAGTTGGTAGACCAGCTTTGAACTAAAATATGCATCATTTATAAAGCTCACTCACAAACTGTTCGCTTTAGCAATAGCTGTAAACCACATTAAGCGCAGAAGAGCCATAGATCCATATGCACCCGTGAATGTATTCCCTTTTCAAAAAACTTCGGTATTGCTTATTTAGCTGCTGCACACTTTGTACTGGGATGTTACATAGAATGAAATGCATGCAATGAACATTTTCTGAGCAGTGCGCTGATAACAACATGCATTTTGCCATAATGGATAGTATCTTTCAAGAACGAGGCATGTCTGCCCTCAGACAGGCTGTGCATAGTGTGTGTTATTGAGCACCTAGCAGGCATGTCTGCCCTCAGACAACCTGTGCATAGTGTGTGTTATTGAGCACCTAGCAGGCATGTCTGCCCTCAGACAGGCTGTGCATAGTGTGTGTTATTGAGCACCTAGCAGGCATGTCTGCCCTCAGACAGGCTGTGCATAGTGTGTGTTATTGAGCACCTAGCAGGCATGTCTGCCTTCAGACAGGCTGTGCATAGTGTGTGTTATTGAGCACCTAGCAGGCATGTCTGCCCTCAGACAGGCTGTGCATAGTGTGTGTTATTGAGCACCTAGCAGGCATGTCTGCCCTCAGACAGACTTGCATTGGGCGTGATAGTGAGCACATAGTAGGCATGGGTGGCCTCAGACAGGCAGTGGTTGCGCTCAGAGCAGGCATGGCTGATCACCGACAGCTCAAGGAAAGAGTGTGTGGCACAGCAGATCACCACTCTCTGTCACCCTCTTCCTTCTTTCTTCAAGCACAAGGCCGTAGATTAGAAGCTATGAGGTAAGAAAAAGAGAAAATGTACCTGCAATACCCAAGTACTAAATGCTTCACTGTATCTTGGAGGAATGTACTTGCAAAAAAAAAAAACAATCACCCATAACAACGAACCCACCCGACCCGTCCTTATCAAAACAGATCAGACGAAGACTTGATGGAGAGGGCCAGGCACACAACCCGGCCAAAGGTCGCCTGGGAAACCAGATTCATCCACGGCTCAGGAGTCCTCTGTTCGAGGCAGGGTGTACTCCATGAATCTAGACCGTGCAATTGTGTCTAATAATTTTCTCATACAAAACTCACTGTGCATTCCACCCTTAACGAACAACAGCTTGGCAAAACAAGATGCGCGGTAAAGGAAACCGGCCGCTCGCACACTCTCCTCTCCTGCCTCCTCGTACCATACTGAGTCACGGACATGCGCAGACGTTGTGATGCGCATTTGAGATTGAAGTATTTTACAGTTTTATAAAAATACTCGCTGCACATTTACCAATCAACGCTTGCAGCAAAGGAAACCTCCGCGCACACACGCTCCTCTTCTGCCTCCGCATACTGTACTGCATCACTGATGCACGATAAAGTATGCCGGTCTTAAATCTTTAAGTCTACAGTTTTAAACAGATAGACGGACATGCTTGATTAGAGCACCGTCGCGCGACACACCCACACGTCAGGCGACACAGTACTGTGTCGCGACACATAGTTTGGAAAGCTATGCGCTAAGGCAAGCATTACCGCCTTCGGGTAAAGTCCGCGCTATATAAAAATGCATAAATACATGAATAAATAAATACCGCCTTCGGGTAAAGTCTGTGCTATATACAAATGCATAATTAAATAAATAAATACATACCGCAAAATATCCTCGTTACTCTGCCGGCCTGCGACCAGGAAGTCAGGCAGGCCGGCGCGACACCCGGAAACAGGAAGTAGGAGGGCGGGAGCCTACCCCGCCTCCCACGGAAGAGCCGCGATTGGAGCCGTGTTGGGACCACCGGAGCAGGCAGGAGCCTACCCTGTGCCCCGGTGCCTAATGAGGGAAGACGAGTCCTGCAGCTGAGGAGAGCCGGTGAGTGCGTTGCTGAGCTGCTGCTGCGGGCGGGAGGGCGGGCGGGAGGGCGGGCGGGAGGGCGGGGGAGGGCGGGAGGGCGGGCGGGAGGGCGGAGGGCGGGGAGGGCGGGCGGGAGGGCGGGCGGGAGGGCGGGCGGGCGGCGGAGGGGCGGGAAAGCATGTACGGGCGGGCGGGGGCGGCCTGTGTATGTGTGTGTGCGCGTGCGTGTGTGTGTATGTGTCTTGGAGTGCGTGTGTGTGACTGTGGGATAGGGGGTGTGTGTGTGAGCGAGTCGATGTGCCTTCGCGCATGCGTGAATGTTGGTGCGCGTGCAAGCAGCTGAATCCAGCCGGGGAGAAGCGCGTGACAGTTTTTGGTCCCTCATTCCCCCGTGTCAGCTCGCTATAAGTCTCCAGCCTGACGCATCCTTCGGATGCGATTACAGGCTGAGACCTAAAAAGGGGGCGGTGGTCGAGTTTGCGTAGCTACAAGCACAGTATGGCATGGCACAGACGGAGAAATTTAGATACTTCCAAATCCGACATGCGATCCAGGTGGTAATACCACCGGGCACCTCCCTGCAGGAGGCCACCCCATTAGGGGATAGACTTTTGACAGAACACATGACAAGCAGGGTGACGTCCTTGACGTACCGTAAAATAGTCAACAACTTACCAGACCCTACGTCCAAGCTGAGACAGACCTGGTCCTGGGATGTGGGCGACCTTGATGAGTCCGAATGGCAGGAAGCCCTGTCATCACCCCGTGAGACGGCGATACCTTCTAGGCTCCGATTGGTCCAACTCAAGGTACTGCACCACATGTAAAACACTAGAACAACGCTTTCTGTGATAGGAACGGCCCCAAACAAATACAGTCTACGCAAATGTGGGGAGGAGGGCACGTTTTTATCACACTATCTGGGACTGTACACACGTTGCGGCATATTGGACCAAAGTAATGCGCACGATTTCCCAAGCAATAGAAATCTCGATCCTACCGGAGCCAAGGCGCTGTCTGCTGAATGTGTGGGAACCAAATGACTTAAACCACCAACAACAAGATTGGGCTATGTTAGGTATGATGTTAGCGAAACGTAATATTGCTATGTTGTGGGGGTCGGATGCGCGGTCTACACTCCAAAAATGGTGTAAAGATATGGATGGAGCGATGGTGGCAGAAAAGGCGTTTTTTATCCATCGTGGGTGCCCTCGAAAGTGGGAAAAAGTGTGGGGGGCTTGGAACAAGTTTAGAGGATACATATGTGAACCGCTGGACATTGGTGCAGAGGCTGTCTCCCCGTAGTGGGGATGTGCTGACAAGGAAGGAAAGAAAACGGGGTGATGTGTATGGATTTGTCTTAAAAATATATAATAGTGACAATGTATAGTGTTACCCTGCAGCTCTGATGTGTTCGCAGCTAATAACGAATCTTGATGTATGTATTTTTTGCCCCGATTTATACCTCAATAAAAATAATTTTTTGAAACTTTTAAAAATGGCATCTTAAGTATTTGTTACTAGTCACAAGTAGAAATAAACAAACAATGTTTTACGAGCAATAGGGTGTTCAATGAAAAAAGAAAATGTCACAAATAAGAACAAAATAATGCATCCACTCTGACACACCTCTTCTTTTCTCTTCATTATCACTGCAAATATTTTGGTTTGATTGTCCGTCTCCTGTGACATTCGATAATGGCCAAACAAGATTGCGTCTGTTCTGAAAGGTTAAAGGAAGAAATGAACACACAACTCTGAAAATAACACTTAGTAAGCATAAACACATATTACAATCAAACATAAATCCTGGTCAAGTGTTTAAACAGAAATATTTACAGTAGCATATACTTTTCTTTCAACTTTAATTCCAGTTATGTATATATTTAACTGTAGAGGATTTAACACTTTAACAATATCAATTACGCTATGCATGTGACTATTTCTCGTGGGAACACAAAAAGAGAAGCACAAGTCAAAAGTGACATTGGGTAAGGGCATTTCTTGAGTGGAAGCACAATCTGCAACATTAAGAAAGGTGGTCTTGTGATGGACAGCATCACTGCAGAGCTCCCCCGTGCAACTTTACCTTACAGTAACTAGTTCACATCATCAGACAGACAGCTCACTCTACAACGATCCTAATCTTCACTTGATGGTTTATGAACTGGGTTGCAGTGATAGGGGGCTGAGGCACCACTCAACCTACTCTCCTGTGCTGCAACCTTAAGCGATTTAAAACCGGTGGCTGGAAGTAGCAGTGTGGATGTTGACAGGGAAAAAATATTCTCTCAAATCGATTGATCTCGGATACATGCAAGCTGTGGAAATTGCCAGGAGTTGGTTTAGCAGATGGCATACGTGTAAATGTTGTACAATGTACATAGTCAACATGTGGGAGTGTTAAGTTAAAGCAATTTGAGCCTAGGATGCCTGGTTATTGCTTGAATGACTGGAGGATAAACACTGGAAATAAAACACGGATGTTTCCTTGCACATGATCAGAGGCAAAAATAGTGATGCTGTAGGCACATCTCACCTCAGACAGTGCCTTGGTTGAAACCAAATTTCTCAAACTACTCATTTAGAGCTGTTAAAGCAAATGGAGAGGAAGACATTCGCTACATACTGATACTTGTGACATCTGCTGGACCAGGAAAATAACATATGAACATATTCCTCACCTCCAATGGGGGCAATTCGTACTTCTACTGGAATGTTGGCAGACTGCTCTGTGGCTAGCTGGATGTGGGTGGGTAACCATAATCTTGTACCTCACATAACTGATGAGGGGTCTGAAATTACTTATTCCTTACAGGACCACGTAGAGCTTGTGTGGATGGTGAACAGTAAGAGAAGGTGAAATATTTGCTATTAAGTGAGGATATTCTACTCAACAATCAAAGTAATTAATGTGAAATTCATATAATTTCACACACAGGTATATCCGAGTATTCCACTATCCGACAAGACTAGAACAATAGCAATACAGATGCCTATAAGCGCACTGCAATCGGAGGTATGTATGGCTTAAGATATCCTAAGATATGCCGCCAAAATGGTCTCCGCAGCTGAAAATTCAATTAAAGACCTTGCCACTTTAAAGACTTGGGAAATGGGAAAAAAATGACAGACACATTCTATAGGATATACGTCAGTATTTTGGTCTCCAGATTCTTGGGTGCTAAGATCTGTACTGTAGCAGTTCGTCTAACATCCATGTACACAGCTGAGAACAAAACAAGGCATCTAACTCATACAGCTCTTTAGCTCAACATTCCTAATAAATACCATGGTTATATTCCTCATTAGGGGTGAACCTGCGAATCCAGGATTATGCCAGGAGACTCTACTTGACCAGTTGATGCTTGTGAGGTTTTAACCCCTATCTGAATGCGAAGGCATAGCATTCCTCTTTGCTCTAACAGGATGGGGTCATGCCATCTTCACTGCTGTCAGGATTGCAACTCATATTGCGCTGACGACTCAGATCTTGCAGCAATACATCTAGTTAGATTGCTGAATACCAGGAGTGGGGTGCTCTTCCTAAATCCGAGGCATAAAAAAAAAGAATACCTATTTAGCGTGCAATTACACTTTCTGGATTTTGGTGATATTACTTTGTACAGATGTCTTGGTTCATGAAAACACCAATGAGAACTAGGCTCTAGAGCTAGAGGAAATTTGACGCACAGTTGGGTTCACTGAGCAAAAATGAACCTTGCCCAGTTTGACCAGCTGATGGACCTGCTTTTACAGGAACTAAAGGCAAATCTCAGCACTGCTGGAAGGGCAGACAGACAAAAGCACCATATATCCTATAACGTGATTGACAGAATCTCAATAGTTCTAAGTTACATTGTGGATGCTGATCTTTGTAGATGGTGTCCACACAATCAGCCAAAATGGCAGTCAGACAACGGTGAGAGCACAGGAAAGAGCGACATATGCCAATGGGAATGATTAGACCAGCAGAGGAAATAGAAGGTCACCCTATTTCAGCGGTCAACACAAAAGTAAATTATATTATATACATTTATTTTGTATGTAACCAACTGAAGCTTAAACAACACATAACTAGCGAAAGATTTTATTGCTGCTTTCAAAATGATAGCAAAGGGTTCCCCCCCCCCCATGAACAAATTCTGGCAGACGCGTACATAACCTTGGACTAAAGAGTGCACATTTTCAATCCCCAAGTGACAGGCACACTCTTCAAGAACCGTTGAGAAATACATCTGCAAAGAGCGACCAGAGTGATAACAGGGGATGTTATGCATTAAGTAGGATGGCCCCATTATGTGAGCTGCTTGCTGGGCAATTTTTAAATTATCATGGGCTGCAGAAATCGTTTCAGTGTTTATGGGGCGGTGGTATTCAAGAACCAAAAACACGTGCACTTTTACAGGCCATGATCTCATCGGGATCTGCGAGGCACCTCATAAAATGGTTAGGTGAGGGAGATGGCGGAAACCATCTATCAATCCAACTACCGAAATGGGAGGCACTAGTAAAACACAATTTGTCTGAAGCAGAATGGAAGAAGGCACTGAGATCGCCCCCAGAAGATAAGTGGAAACGCCAGCTTTAAATACACCCAATTTAATATCCTCCATATGACCTCCCTCACTCCACACAGACTTGACTTAATGCTGGGTAGTGGTGAACAGCAGTGCCCACGCTGTGCATACATAGATGTGGATTTTAAGCATATGTTGTGGGATTGCCCATCCCGATCAGACTACTGGCAGAGTGTCCTGGCAGTATTACACAAGGTTCTCACGTGTACCATTCCTTGCACCTTGCACGATAGAAGCCTGCTTGTTGGTGTCATTTCCCAGGCCAAACACCAAAAACGGTAGGGACCCGATTTTTAGACCTGGCATTGATCCTGGCCAAAAGAAGAATAGTGTTAAGATCGAAATCCTACTCAGGTCCCAACATTGCAAGCTGGGAAAAAGTTGTCGCGGCCTGGGCTCGGGCGGAGGAAAGAGCCTTAATTGAGAAGGATAATAGAGGGATGACGAGGCGCCGCCCCATAGCAGGGTATAAGTACTACGAGAATGTAAAGCGAAAGATGTAGAGGAAAGGAGTTGCTCTCCTGAACCCACACAGCCTGCCATATCACATGATCAACGAAAATAAAAACACCTCCCATCCAGCACGACACCTCACTGCCTCTTTATAGGCTCTCTAGCAGGCATAGCTTAGAACACTACAGGGTATTTAATATATATATGTTCCTTACCTGTCCGGAGGATAATTTTTCTGTTGCAAACTTAACCAGGCTGGCTCTACTGGGTGCAATTGTTGTTTGGTGTTTTAAGAGTAGCTGTTATACATACATATATTGCTGGGCATTGGACCTCAGCTTAGGTCACTACGCATGAGAAGCTGATTCCCTAGAATCTGCCTATTATTTGCAACAGTTGATGTTGAATCTTGATTGGTGATTTTGTGCTCAAGTCAGCAGTAGTAGTGATGTTTCCTTTGCATAAATAATGGTTTAGTGATTAACAGTGGCTTGATTATTTGTGTAAAGTAAATTGTAAACTCAATCAAAAAAATATTTTAAAAAGTAGAATGGGCCCATTCCATAGTGACACAAACACCAAAATCAGACTTTTAAAACTCCAGCACTCACTGGCAGCCTAAGGTTGGTCCTATAAAGATCATTTTCCATAGGCCAAACATCAGGCTGCATTCTGTTTTTTTTTAAGATGACGCAGCAGTGCTCCACGGAGGTCCACGTAAAAGGCAACTGCCCTCTTAGAGCTAATAAAACCAACAATATTCATAATTAAGTCTGGGCCCAGATAAAGTACTGTGCGCAGCAGGCACAGCTTTAATCAACAGTCTCGATTTACTATCACTTTGTGGTTTAACGCTCATGCGGGAGCTATAGCTAAGGTTCACACCTCTGTACATGCTGATGAAAAGCCAAGAAAACCAGAGTTTGAAGGCAGCGCACGGGAGGTTAAAGAACTAGCTTTGGGCCCAGTAGCATGAGTAGAGGATGGGGTGCAATTAGCTTCAGGTCACTAGCCATTCACCAATCCACTTGTTGTGTACCATTTTAGGACCCTACTGTAATTTTCCCAATTCATGCCCTTATATAGGTATAAATCACTATGTCCTTATATATCCATGAAGACGCAAGCGGCCAAAACTGCGGGTACCTGTTTTGGGCTCATGCGTACTACCCGTAAGATTCTCCCCTTATTACCACCTGCTTCCAGGAAACTCCTTATCCAGGGACTAGTATTGTCCCGTCCCGTCTGGATTATAGCAATATGGTCTACCTGGGAGCCCCAGAGGCCACATTGACGAGACTGCAGCGGACACAGAACGCTGCGGCACGTCTGCTCATGAACCTTCCCTCGAGAGTGTCAGCAAAACCAGCCCTCAAGGCCCTGCACTGGCTCCCTGTGCGCCAAAGGGTGGAATTCAAAGACATGTGCACGACACACAAACTAATCAACGGATCTGGCCCTGCGATCCTCAGCAGCTTGGTCACCCCCTACAAAGCATCCAGATCCCTCCGTTCGGAGAATGTGCACTTAGCCGACATCCCCAAATTCAAAAGGACACGCACAGGAGGACGACGATTCTCGGTTCAAGCGGCCATGGGATGGAACTCCCTCCCACGCACCCTCAGACTGGAATCCAGTTACCTGGTTTTTCGCAAAAAACTGAAAATGCACCTATTCCCGAAATAAATGTCCCTCCTCCCTTCCCTTCCCTCAATGGATATCAGCCTTTTTACAGCGCGGGGATGCCCTTGGGTCACCAGGCGCTATACAAATCGCTAAATAAATAAATAAATAAATAAATAAATATAGGCATAAGAATCATAACCATATTTAGACATAGCTCATGCAGTCAAAATACGGCAGGGTTACTTCCACTAGTTCCGAAAATCTACAACGATTTCTTGGAAAACTCTGCTTCAGCAGCTAGGGACTTCCCCTTGCTCGAGAACTGACTTGTCTAAGCACTCATGGAGTTTGCAAAGAACTGAGACTCTTTTGACGTTATTATGTCCACCTTTACGTCAAACTCGGCAACTTCAAGGTATAAATATGCCCACTCTTGCCTTAGCAAACACACGGTTGTTTGGAGCAGTTCGACTATCTACTTGCCCGACGCATCCTGCTACTGCAAGTGCCGAAGGAAGCCGACCCTCCAGCAGACGCACTGAGAGAGACGCTGTCTTTTCTCCTGCCGAGAAATCCAGCTCCAGTGTTTCCAAGCTCCCCTTGCGGGGTGTTGGGAAATCGAGTCCTGAGCCTGACCTTCTTCATTCCAAATCAAGGTACGGAGCTGATTAGACCCTAAGAGAAATTTTGGACAGATTCTTGGCAAAGAATAGTACATTTATGCTACACCTCACACTTCGTCCCTCGTACTAAGCTTAGGTTAGGTACATCGGGGTAGGCGTATTTTAGAAGCATCAGATGAGTACTTTTAGCCTCTGTTATTTATGTATGTATTTATCTATGGTTTAGGAACCATACAATGCTCTTACAGTATTATTTTATTCTACTCTTTCTACTGTATGCATTATATTTTACAACCAGTTTTACGATTGCAGCAGTTCATTTCTTATGCTTGAGAAAGAAGAATGTTCAATAAATCCTTTAATTGAAAACACTTGTGTAGGAGAGTAGGGTCTGCTATCCTATGGTCACCCCATTTCTTTGCTTTTTGCTTCACTGGTTTTCGACTTAATGTGGCTGTGGGCCTGCTAATCAGACCCACAGCCCTGCTGTTCTCCCTCTAAATTTCACACCATGTACTTTAGGTACATCACCAATTGGGATGATTTGGGTCACTCTTATGAGTCCCTGTACAGTGTACTATAGGTACCCAAGGCATAGGTGCACCCAAGGCCTACCAGGGGCTGCAACATATCGTTTGCCACCCCTGGCTGGCCATCCAAACTGACGCAACTGGCTGATCACTCAGCTGGGGCAAGGTTGTGTACTCACCCCTTGCTTAGATATAGTATTCCTATGTCTAACCTTCTATCTGGACACATATGCACCTATAAGTCACTCCTATGGCAGGCCTTAACAATCCTGGAGGCAGAGTGCTTGGTTTTATGTGAGATGGTGCTCTAGCATGAGCTGAGCCAGTCTGCAGCTTTTGGAACCATGTCCTTATAGCTGTTCTAGGATATTGCCATACCATATACTCTTAAGTGCATTATAATCCTTGCGGTTATTGCTAACTTTGGTTTGGCTTTATCAAAACATGTCGTGTAAGGTGTCATACGCTTTGGAATACTACCCCCTCGTCAGTTCTGGCGACGGGGGTAGCATTCCACCCTTCTAGAGGGAAAAGACATGTTACTTCCATTAATCCCGGTTAAAGTTAATCAGAGCCTCAGCATCACAAAATGGATGCTGCCGCCACAGACACAAGTCTGACCTCCCGCTGCTGGGTGTCCTTCCAGCGAGGGAGGCTTGGACAATAGGTTTCCTGTCACAGGGAGGTGCTAGCACCACCCCAGACAGGAGATAGAGGATTGGGGCAGGGAGGGCTGAATGAAATGAGACACTGCCTGGGGCACACAAGGTGTGCCATGCATAGGCCAGTTCAAACCGGTGCTGGGGCACTCCAGCCCCAGCTTTGGCGCGAAACTGGACAAAGGGAAAGGGGTGTAACCACCTCCTTCCTGGGTCCCACCCACAGGAGGGACCTAGCAGGTAATCCAGCCCCTTGATTTGGAATAAAGGTAGGAGCTGTGTCCTTAGACTTTAGATAATCCTGACAAACTCTGATACGAAACTCTGGACCCTTCGACATCCTACTCGACGTAGAAGACTGAAGAATCTCCCTTGTGGTCAAGGAGTGACCACCCTGTGCAAGCAGGCACCATCAAGCGCTCAACGGTTTGCTTTGTCGTTGCTCCCGCCGGAGCTTGAACACAGAGCCTGACAAGACCGGACTTCCAGACTTCCTTCAACCCGATCCACAGCAAAGCTGAGACCCGTGGAGGCGACGCAAGACGTGGGACCGGCCATCTTGGAAAGCCAGCGAATTGCTCTCCGTGCAACTTCTGAGGCACCCTCGAAGTTGTGCATTGGGGATTGAGAAGCCCCAGCCCCGAGCACCAACTGCACCGAAGATCACCTCTCCACACTCACCGAGTGCTGCATGGGGCCCTTTTGCATTTTCCTGCTCGACGCCTCTGTCCGGTCACTTGCCCGTTGGCTAGTGGCCTCTGTGATGACGAAATCCTAAATCTACACAGCTGGTCTGGTTGCTCCAGACTGGCCCTTGCTTCCCTGCAAAAGAGAAGCCCCTCAGTCCTTGCTGGCCTGAGTAAGAAGCCATCTTCGATTCCTGCGTCGGTTGCATTTGCCAAGGCCTGTTGACTCCGGATCGAGATCAGACACCGCCAACAGCGAGAGCCTTCGTGGGACAGTCCGTATCCAGCTCCTGGTCGACGACACCTACTGGTCCACGTGGCTGCAGAGACAAGCTTCACGACATCACCTGATCGCATCCCGACATCGCCTGGTTCCTTCCTGGTCACTGGCTAGTGACCCAGACTCTGTCCCCTCTGCTTTCAGGTACTCTTCATCTTCGATCCACCCTTGGATCCAACCGGACTCTTCTCTCCTGGTCGCCTGCAGCATCTTTTCTCCAAGGCTCCATAGAACTCCACGACGAAACCTGATGCACTTTGACACCTATGCACCCACTTCCTGTGGGTGAGGTAACGCGAGTACTACGGTTCTCCTGTGTAGGTTTACTTTCCTAGTATCCTAGTTTCAAGTGGTTTAGTTCTAGTCCAGTCGGAAGACTCCTAACTCTTTAACTTTCTAACTTTACGCACCCATTGACTTCTATAGGTGCACGTGTGTGCATTTAGACACTGCACCCGCATCCAGTGGGCCTCCTGCTCCCTAACTACTGTTAGTCCAGTGTAGCCCAAGCGATTCCCAAGGCCCTAGGCCTTACCATTGTTCGTGACGTGGTACTTACAGCAAAAAAAACTTATGCATCAGGAAACATTTTATCGGCCCCATGTCAACCCAAAGAAATCTTCAAAGTCCTCCATGACATTACCTCCGACCCCAGGACGCTCCCCACCCACGCTGCCACACAGGAAGCATGTAATGCTCTTAGCACCTATTTTGTCGAAAAAATTGTATTGATTAAGGACACCATCCCAGTTACTTCTCCTGGCGCTGGTTCTGTTTCCCCCCCCCACAACTCTTTTTCATTTTCACAATTCCCTCTCTTAGACCCCACTTCTCTGGCCACTCTTGCCACCCGCATCAAGTCTGGATCCCCAGACGATTGTTGTCCCCCGTCCATACTCCGGGCTATCTGCCACTCTTTACCCAACTGTATCCTCCCTCTGTTAAATTCTTCCCTTTCTTCTGGCACGGTGCCTGGCTCCTTCAGGGAAGCCGTTCTGGTCCCCCTCTTGAAGAAGCCAGGGGCGGATCCCGCCGTCCCAGCAAATTACCGTCCTATCTCCCTTTTACCTTTCTTTTCTAAAATCCTGGAGGCCCACGTCACCACCTGTCTCTCACAGTTTATCGAGAGTTCCAACTTCCTCGAGGCCAACCAGGCTGGCTTCAGACCCGGCCACTCTACGGAGACTGTGATCCTGGCGGTGCTGGATGCCTTGAGAGACGGGGTTGACAAGGGTACCCCCCAGGCCCTGGTATTACTAGATCTGTCTGCCGCCTTCGACACGGTGGACCATAACATCCTTTTCCACCGTGTCGAGCAGGCTGGCATCCAGGGCCTGGCGCTGGACTGGGTCAAATCTTTTTTGACCGGCAGGTCTCAGACCCTCAGCCTGGGTACCTTCAGGGCTCCCAGGGAGCACTCACCCTGCGGGGTCCCCCAGGGCTCTTCTCTATCCCCTCTTCTTTTCAATCTTTATCTTCGTCCCCTTCTTTTTTCCTTGAGGCAGTGGGACGTTACCGTGTTTAATTACGCGGACGACCTGCAACTCATCTTTTCTCTTAACTCCCCTTCTGCTATTCCCAATTTTCAGGCAGTCATGTCCCACATCCTCCAGTGGATGGGCCACAACCAGCTAAAATTGAACCCCGGGAAGACGGAGCTCCTCCTTCCCGGTAGGAGCGCCACCTCCTGGGGGCCACAATTCTGGCCGGCGGAACTTGGTCCCTCTCCCACCCCCGTGGCCTCGGTGAAGAGCCTAGGGGTCACAATTGACTCCGGTTTATCCCTTGGGCCACAGGTGGGGACGGTGGTCTCGTCCTGTATCTACCAGCTGCGCAGGATCAGGAAAGTGGCATCCCTCTTCACACCCGATGCCCTCCTGCAGGTCATCATGGCTCTCGTCCTCTCCCGCTTAGATTTTTCTAACGCAATCTACCACGGTCTGCCTAAGACATCGGTAGCTAGACTGCAAGTGGTGCAAAATCAAGCGGCGAGACTGGCCCTAGGGATCCCGAAGTGGCAGTCCGCCAGGCCCCTCCTGGCCAAACTCCATTGGCTCCCCGTTACCGCAAGGTCGGCCTTCAAGATCGGCTGCCTTATTTTCAAATCGCTAACCAGGCCTTGTCCCGCCTTTGTGAAATCTCTGATCAGACCCTACTGCCCACCCCGGAATTTGAGATCCTCCCATCTTCACCTTCTGACCGTCCCTTCTTACAAGCTTTGTAGATCCGGAGGCCGGAGATTTGCACACCTGGCCCCCAAGCTTTGGAACTCTTTTCCCTCTTCTCTTAAAGCCTCTAACTCTCTGACTCTTTTCCGTAAGTCTCTAAAAACCTGGCTCTTCCCTCAATCTGGTTAGTCCCTCCGTACCCTCTATGTCTATCCAGCGCCAGGAAACTCATGGTGTCAGTGCGCTCTATAAGCACCCTTTACAATACAATACAATACTTATACCACTATTTTAGTATATGGTTTAAGGGGCCACCAGGGCCTATCCATATTATGCAACTTATTGTATGTTATATTAAGTTCCTTGTTATACGCTTGTGCTTCTGTGCTCATAAAGAGTACAGGGGGTTGTTTAGAAATAAATACATATATATTTTATTTTTATTTATATTTATTTTATATTCTTCTATAGCGCCTGAATAGACCCCCGAAGGGGTATCTCCGCGCTTTGCCAGTGAGAATATCCTCAGATGAATATGGGTAGTACATATGAACAGAGAAGGATCAATTGCTGGGGAATAGGTACGTTTTTAGGACCTTACGGAAGGTCAGATGGTTGGTAAGTATTCTCATCTCAGAAGGTAGGGAGTTCCAGAGCTTTGGTCCAAGATGGGCCAGAGCTCGCCCTCCTTGTCTGGACCTTTTTATTCTGGGCACCTGTAGAAGCTGCTGGTTGCCGGAACGAAGGGTTCGTCCAGGGGCATAGGGCAGGAAGATGTTGGCCAGATATTTTGGGCCTTTGCCTATCACACTTTTGTGGATAGTGCATAGGGTCTTAAAATGTACTCGTGCCCTCACTGGCAGCCAGTGGAGCCTGATCAGCAGAGGGAGGGAGGGAGTCCTAGGGGGGGCGTTGAGGACTACCCTTGCTGCCGTGTTTTGGATCACTTGCAACTTTTTGAGCTGCCCTTCGTTTGCTCCTAAAAGGAGGCCGTTTTGAATATATAACCTATATAACCTGTGTGGTGTCCTTTCATTTGGTATTAACATGTTTGCATATGGTAAAACAGCTGGCTTCACATGCCCTCTTGAGTTTAGCCTAAGACTGCTTTTGTCCATGCTACCACTAGGATAGCTGGTCTATAAGGTTGACTTTACAACCATCACCATAAGGGTTGTTTGGACTGGTGCAAGGTGCTCACTAGAATAGTGAACATCATTTACCAGGCCAACTTCTCACAACTTGTCTATCTATTTTCTCTGCACCTCTGGTGAAACGAAGCATGCACGATTGACTGAGTAAAATATCTATCTATTGTTTCCACGACTCTGAAGATCAGTTTTATCTTGGGGAAACAAAGTTGTCATGTTTATTAGGTTGTCAGAAACTAATCCCTTCTTGTTTATTCGAGAAAGTTTCTAGTGACCTCTGAGCTAGCTGGCACTCACAATTAAGTCTAATATATTCGATAGAGACCTAGTAGACACAAGTCCTACGTCACATCTATAGGATATATTATTCCAATGCGCAGAGCCTATTGGGAATATAGGAACTACACTACACACTAGCTTATTTAGTCATGTGATGGCCCAAAGATGCGCATCTCCTGGACCACTGACCGACATGCAAACTTGTGTAATATCGATTTAGGAATAAAAATCGAGTCCTTCCTAAGCTATACGATAGTAATGGTCAGACACAGGCATTAAACAGTGCAGTAGACTGTTGCAATTTACAGAGGCCTTCAGAACCTAGCATGCAAAGTAAGTGTGGTAAATCTCAGCCTCACGCCGTTTCCTCCCCTCTAAGAGGGATCCTTGCATACTAACATTCAAAGACATGTCTTTGTCATGGTCCTCTCCCAGTGCACCCTAGTCCCTTGTTTGTTCTTTCTTGTGAGACTTGGTGTCTGAATTTCTTACTTGACTGCGGTTACATTTTCTAGAAAGTTTCTTTGCCATTCGTTTTGTTTT
The DNA here is from genome assembly GCF_964261635.1 of Lissotriton helveticus. NCBI lineage: Eukaryota > Metazoa > Chordata > Amphibia > Caudata > Salamandridae > Lissotriton > Lissotriton helveticus. The sequence goes on along the minus strand of NC_136067.1, from coordinate 490,386,102 downwards.
TGTGCTATTTATCTTATTGTTTGAGAGAGATTTTTTATGCTTATAATTCAGCTTTTTCCTCTGCCAAAGTACCATCCACTTTGCCTATTTTTGCTAACTCTTCATGCAAAGTAATTATTGGCGTCTCCTCAATTTCCTCTCAGTTGATCTCAAGGACAGTGGTGAGACAGCCAGGGACAATGCCCTTATCATAAACAATGAACAAGCATTTGCAATGCAATTGGTTTCGCTTTCGGGACCTTTTAAGTATTTAGCCATGGAGCAGAAAGTATAAAAATGTGGTGATTTTGTGCACAGATGGCACTAATTTCGAACCGCATTCAAAAAGCCCGCAACCTGGCTGGCCAAAGTAATGTCATGAAAGATGTTAATGGTGCGTGATATATGATGTCATCTGTGACGTCATTTGTGAAGGGTTCCAATTATCTTTTGCACTTACAGTTGTGAAGCACAGTGACTGACGCTTCACCTCTGTGCACGTTTTTAGATCTATAAGAAACTGAAAGTCCGAGAGGTTTAAAGCAAACCAATGTAAACAAAGAGACAGATGATTTCCACGGAATGTCATTGGTTACAAATGTCACTTCATATAAGAGATAGTCACTTCTAGTTCATAGCTGCATAAAAAGTGCATCGCAATCCCAGTGAAAGATAAATTGGTAACCGTTCTTTCCCGCTTCACTGCTGCACGGATGACTTTCATGCGCAATCAGTATTCTAGGACAATAAGCATGTTGTAATTGGGAGGGGGGACCTTTACAGTTGTTTTACCGTGTTTAAGGCCAACCATGGCATGTGTTTCAGTCTATATAGTTGTACATTAAACACACAAAAGGCGATGGGAGGCTGCTTGCAATAAGTCTAATCACTGGCAATAGCTCTGGGTAACACTCTCGTCCATCGTTCTTTGGCCTACCATGCCACCTCAGGTTGGACTCAGCCATTTGCAAACAAGCTGAACCCTGCTGCACTGCCAGGCCAGGTCCTCCCTGTACGGGAACACAAGCAGCCCAAGACCGGTTTCACCCCGACGGGGATTTTAAGTTGGGTGTAGCTTGGGTCTATTGGCACAGTGAGCATAGGATGCAAATCTGGCCTGGCAGGGCAAGCTGAAGTGCTTCTATAGGAGCAGGGTCAAGTACGGATTTGCATAATCCTGGGCCTAATCTAAGGTGTCATAGTGGGCAAAACAGTGATGGGAGGGATTAACAGTGGGATATAGAAAAAACAAAGGAAGGAGTATCACCACCGGTACCTCAAGAAGAGGTTCTGAATGGGACGTCAATGAAAAAAGGAAAATTTTCCTTTTAATAAAAACCCCTCACTCACCAACCTGAACTACAGTGGAGCTGGGTTTTTTGAGTGTAAAGTGCAAAAAGTCGTGTTAAAAATTGTCCTGGAATGACCATCTGAAAAAACTTTATTCAAGGGCTACTGGACAATATTAAAAAAGGGTGAGGAGATACTAGTAGGTGTTTATGACCATGAGTATACTCATGGTCATAAACACCTACTAGTATCTCCAGATGGTCATGCCAGGACAATTTTGAACACCACTTTTTGCACTTTACACTAAAAAGAACGAGCTCCACTGTAGTTCAGGTGTCGCAGCACACCCTGATGGCACTCGACCGTCAGGGTGGACCCCGATGATGAAGCATGTCACCAACCAGGTTGGTGAGCGAGGGGTTTTTAATAAAAGGAAAATTTTCCTTTTTTCATTAACATCCCATTCAGAACCTCTTCTTGAGGTAACGGTGGTGATACTCCTTCCTTTGTTTTTTCTATATTTCAGTCCAGGGGACTGGGAGTATTTTTCCTTTCACATATGTGAAAAAATCCCTTGCTCTCTCCTTTTGTTTATATATAAGGATTAACAGTGGTCAGATATATTGCAAGCATTCTGCTCATCACGTTTTGTGTGTTTGATACAAAGTGATACAAACAAGTGAAAGCCAGAGATGGACAGCTGACTGAATCAAAAGATGGAGACAGGCTAATTTGGATAGGCAGACAGCAGAAGAGGAAGGAGAATTGATGGGTCTCTTGCTAGAACCAGTCAGTGAGGTGTTCCTGGTCAGGTTTGACAAAGTCCGTCTGCGTAGCTGAAACATCAATCAACAGTTCGAATGGGTGAGTGGTTAGGGGAGGCAATGGAAACAGCAACATGCCCAGTATTTTGCCCTACAGACTACCAAAGGACTGTCCGACAAAGATCCCTGCCAGTGAACAGATTAACTCTAGATCAAATCCCACCATGTAGTCCTGTAAGTTGTCAGTTACCTAATTAGTCTTGTGCAGGGGGCCAGGAGAACACCAGACACCCCAGCATCAGAAAGCAGCACTGCTCTAGGAGCCTTAATGCTGGTCAATGAGGACTTCGCCCTGGCCTGAGAGATTACAGAGTCCTATTGTGGTCTGGCCAGTAAGCCCATTGACTCTGATACAGAGGAATGAGGACCCTTCTTCAACCTGGTTTGTGAATTCATGACCCGAGTTGAGAGGACACAGCTGTGCTACATTCAGGTCAATTATTTTGTTACCTTGAGTTGAGAGGTGTCAGCACTCTATTTCACAGTGGTAGCCAAGTTTGTGGACCCTTGACAGAGATCACAGAGCCCTACTTCACTGTGGTTGAATCGTTCATGGTTTTAAAGATAAAAGGTTCAAAAGCCCTGCTCACACTGGTTTATGGGATCATGGCAAGAGTCACAGAACACTACTTCACTCTGGCAGTGAGTTCTCTTAGGGCCAGTGGTACAACAACCCTGCTGCAACCTTGTTCGTGAATTAATGACCCCAGGTTAAGAGGACAGGGAGGGGCGTTATTCGGGTCAATGAGTTCATTTCCATGGGCGTGAAGTGGCAGTGCCCCACTTTACACTGGTCAACGAGTTCATGGACCCTAGAGAACAGGTCACAGAGCCCTACTTTACATTCGTACTATTGTTCATGAGGGTAGGGGTAAGACGACACAAAGTCCTTCTCACTACGGTTTGTGAGTTCATGACGCCGGAGTGAGAGTTCACAGAACCTTACTTCACTCTAGTCAATGATTTCAGAAACCCTAAGATGGCACAGGTCCCTGGTTCTATCCTTCATTCCTGCATGGGTGGGGTCACAAAGGGCTACTCACACTGGTTTTGTGGGTTCATGATCCTCAGGTGAGAGTTCACAGAACTCTGTTTTAGCATATGTATTGCAGCCGGCAATAGTTAAAGAGCCTTGCTTTGGTTAAACATGGATTCTATAGCCCTGTCGTGGTAAGTTGCTTCTCTGTGACTAGTTTCCTGGACTCCAGAAGAAATGCAGCAAACAAACTAACTCTGGTGTCATCGACTCACTGCTCTGTTGGACAATGAATAGCAACAGCTCTCGCGAGCTTGGTATAGTAGGGAAAACTGTGTGACAGAACAATACTGAGAGGGAAGCATTTGCCGAGAGCTAGAAGTGGTGTCACGCCCTACTCCTTGGAGCTCAGCGCTAGCAGCTTTTAAAGAAAAACAATGTGCATGCGGCGTTAGTCTGATAAAGAAAATGAGGAGGTTGGTGTCACTAAAAGGATAATACTTCTACATACACAAAATAACAATCTCCACAATAAATAGTGCTCCCTCAAATAATGTCCTCCAATAAAAAATATGAACGGTTAAAAGTAGGAAGCAAAAGAGGCATAAGATATTACAGTTAGTTAAGCGCTCGCTGCTGGGATACAAGACTCTGCTTTTCATCCTTCCAAGGAGGATATGTGCCTACCATAACGCTGGGCATGCGTAGCATGTGTTATTTCTAACGTTACGATGTGGTAAAAACTGCAGTAGAAAGAAGTACATAAAAGGCAAGCTGCTTTAATAAACGTCAACAGAGCTGTAGCTCATTGCCGATCTCTGGGAGGGTTCAGGGAGGGGCTCCTCCCTACGTTCCAACCTAGGAAAAGGATATACACTTAGAAGAAAGGGTTACTAAGCTGTTTTATCAGCCGCCCCCACTGCCTACAAACGGGAGCTGGAGGGAGGGCGAGGGAGGCTGAGAGCAGACATCCGAGCAGCCCTTGGTTCCTGAGGCAGGGGTCAGTGCCGGAAGGTGTGCACGGGTCCCAGGAGATGGAGGATGTTGGGGGTCACTCGTCTGCTCTGAATACTTACTGCTTACAAATGGTGAGGAGCCCCACCCATGACCCATCCCCAGGACCCTTCAAAAGAGTACAGCTAACATTCCCCCATTAGGCAGGAAGCACCAGTGTGTATCCCATAGCCACACGAGAGCCTGGCAGTTTCAGCATTGGTTCGTGCCCCTTACAACGATGAGGCTATGTCAATATCCGTGAGTACCCCATAGGCACATCAGACCTTCGTAATCCCACAAGAATGTCATTGTCTGTTGGTGCATTACTTCCCATACGATTACTTCCCCTAAGAACAAGTGTGTACATCGTCTCCCAGACGAACAAGTTACTTACCTTCGGTAACGATATATCTGTAAGAAACAGTAGTTAGTATTAGATTCCTTACCTTAGATTCCTTACCTTAGAATATCCCCAGGCGTCAGTCTGGATCCGGAAACTTTTGCGTAGCAGTACCCCTGCGCGTCGGTAGGCGTCGTCTGCAGGCGTCCCCTGCGGCTCCGCGTCGTCGGCGTCGTGCGCCGTGATGACGTCGCTGGAGTATATAGACGCCGCCTCCGCGCGCTGACGTCAGTTCTTTGCACACAGCTTTTCCGCGCCAGAACGCCATGTGAGAACTAACACTGGTGCCATTTGAAACTAGGGCCCTGAAAGGGATGTCCTTAACCCTAGGTATCAGTTCGCAGAACGGGGAGGATGGGTGGGGCGGTAAGGAATCTAATACTAACTACTGTTTCTTACAGATATATCGTTACCGAAGGTAAGTAACTTGTTCATCTGAAAGAACCAGGTTAGTATTAGATTCCTTACCTTAGAATAGATACCCCAGCAATACCAACCCCGGTGGTGGGACTGCGAACCAATACAAACCTACACCAGAAAGTCCTGGAGGACCGAACGGCCAAAGAAGCCATCCCTCCGGACTTGACTGTCCAGGCAGTAATGCCTCGCAAAGGTGTGCAGCGAGGCCCACGTAGCCGCCTGGCAAATGTCCTGCAAAGGGACTCCCCGGCCCAGGGCAGTAGTAGCCGCCGTGGCCCGAGTGGAATGGGCCCTCAGCCCAACAGGAGGCTCCTTCCGAGCCAAAGAGTAGCATGCTTTGATGCACAGGACGACCCACCGAGAGATGGTTCGTTTCTGTACCGCCCTTCCCTTCTTCTCGCCCACGTAGCCAACAAACAGTTGGTCATCCACCCGGAACTGGCGTGTGCGATCCATATAGAATGAAAGCGCACGTTTTGGGTCCAGACGATGGAGCCGCTCCTCATCTTTTGAAGGATGCGGAGGCGGGAAGAAGGAGGGTAAGGTGATGGACTGCCCGATGTGAAAAGCAGAAACTACTTTGGGCAGGAAAGAAGGCCTAGTCCTAAGAACCACCTTATCAGGATGAACAGACAAGAAAGGAGGTTTTACAGAAAGAGCCTGGAGCTCACTCACTCTCCTGGCAGAGGTGATGGCAACCAGGAAGGCCGTCTTTAAAGTGAGAAGACGGAGAGGACAGGGATGAAGTGGCTCAAAGGGAGCACACATCAGGAATGTCAGAACCAGGTTCAAGTCCCACTGAGGCATCACGAACGGAGCAGGTGGATACATGTGCGTGATGCCTTTCAAGAATCTTAATACAATAGGGGACTTGAATAAAGATGGCTGATCAGGTAGCCTTAAGAAGGCGGAAAGGGCAGAAAGATAGCCCTTGATAGTGCCCAGAGCAGAGCCCTGCTGGGCAAGGGAAAGAAGGAAGAGGAGAACCTCAGAAAGAGGGGCAGAAAGGGGATCCACAGCCTTTGCTGTGCACCATGCCACAAATCTGTTCCACCGGCAGGCGTATACCGACTTTGTGGAGGGACGCCTGGCTGCCAGAATTACATCACAGACTTCAGGAGGCAAGTCAAATGGCCTCAACTGTCGCCGCTCAATCTCCAAGCATGGAGGTGGAGACTGGACAGGTTCGGGTGGAGGACCGTCCCCTGCTGCTGCGACAGAAGGTCCTCCTGAAGGGGCAGGCGGATCGAGGGACCGACTGTCATGCTGAGTAGCTCGGGATACCAGTACCTTCGAGCCCAGTCCGGAGCCACAAGGATAACTTGGGCCCGGTCGCGCCTGATCTTCTTCAGCACTCTGGGCAGAAGTGGTATAGGCGGAAAGGCGTACAACAGACCGCAACTCCACTCGCGCCGAAAGGCGTCGCCGAGCGAGTGCCGTCTTGGAAACTCCAACGCGCAGAACTGATGACATTGCGCGTTCTCTTCTGTGGCGAATAGATCTAACCAAGGCTCTCCCCATTGCTGAAAGAGGCCTTTCGCCACGTCCGAGTTCAGACGCCATTCGTGATCCACCGAGCACCGACGGCTGAGTTCGTCCGCCCTGGCGTTCAGAGAACCTGCCAGGTGTTGAACCGTCAGAGTCACGCCCTGACGTTCCAGCCATTGCCAGAGGCGCAGAGCCTCCTGGCAAAGGGTCCACGACCCCACACCGCCCTGTTTGTTGCAGTACCACATGGCGGTGGTGTCGTCCGTGAACACCTGCACTACACTCCCGTTGACAAAGGGGAGGAATGCCTTCAGTGCTAGGCGAATCGCCCGCAGCTCCAACATGTTGATATGGAGCCGGGACTCCGCCGGAGACCAGATGCCTCTGATCTCCGCCTCTCCCAAGTGGCCTCCCCAGCCCTGGAGGGACGCGTCCGTCACAACTACGTGCTCCGGTTGGGGAAGGGAGAGGGATCTGCCTCTGACCCAATCGCGGTCTGTAAGCCACCACTGCAACTGTCTCGCAGTGCCCTCCGAGATCAGGACATGGTCGGACAGGTTGCCCTGATGCTGGGCCCACTGAAACTTCAGGTCCCACTGCAGAGCCCGCATCCGCCACCTGGCGTGATGCACCAGTAGGATGCAGGAGGCCATCAGCCCCAGAAGCCGCAGCGTCAACCTGACCGAAACCCGGGATAACGGCTGAAAGATGGGAATCAGAGCCTGAATATCCCGGACCCGCCGTTCCGGAGGATAAACCCGAAACTGCGCCGAGTCGAGAACCGCTCCGATGAAAAGGAGCTTTTGAGAGGGACACAGGTGTGATTTCGGCACATTGATGGAAAACCCCAGCTCGTGCAGGAGGTCTGCCGTCATCTGAAGGTGGTGGACGACTGTTTGGGGCGAGCCCGCCTTCAACAACCAGTCGTCGAGGTAGGGGAAGACTGAAACCCCTAACCGGCGCAGATGAGCTGCGACCACCGCCATCACTTTCGTGAACACCCGTGGGGCGCTGGTAAGGCCAAATGGGAGCACGATAAACTGAAAGTGCTCGTGGCCTACCGTGAACCGCAGGTAACGCCGGTGGGCCGGCAGGACGGGGATGTGAAAATACGCATCCTGCAAGTCCAACGCTACCATCCAGTCTTGTGGGTCTAGAGCAGCCAAGACCTGAGCCAAAGTCAACATCTTGAACTTCTCCTTCCGGAGGAAGCCGTTGACGTCCCGGAGGTCCAAGATAGGACGGAGGCCCCCTTTGTCCTTCTTGGGCACCAGAAAGTAGTGGGAGTAGCAACCACACCCTACTTCTGGCCCAGGAACGCGCTCGATGGCCCCCTTGGCCAAGAGGGCCGTAACTTCCTCCTGCAGAAGTGTCAAGTGGTCCCCCGACACGCGGTGGTTCTGCGGTGGCATGGCTGGAGGAGTGGACTCGAAGGGGAGGGAGTAGCCCCTTCGGACGAGCTGCAGCACCCACCTGTCCGATGTAATCGTGCGCCAGCGGGAGTGGTGATGGCGAACCCTGCCACCCACTGGCGTCACATGGGCCCGAAAGCTCGGACTAGGAGGATTTGGAGGCCGCTGCGGGGGGAGGTGTGGACTGACCTCGCCGCTGCCCTCTACCGCCACCACGGCGGAATCCACGGCCGCCACCGCGCTGGGGAGCGTTCTGCGGCGCGTGGCTGGCAGCACGCGTGGGACCGCCCCTTCCTTGGCCACGAAAGGGGCGAAACGAACCCGGTTGCTGGCGCTGGGCCGAAAGACCCAAGGACTTGGCCGTGACCCTGGAGTCCTTGAAGCGCTCAAGCGCGCTGTCCGCCTTGTCACCGAACAGGCGACTGCCATCGAAAGGCATGTCCATGAGGGCAGTCTGGACATCCGGCGAGAAGTTGGCGGATCTCAGCCAAGCATGGCGACGAATCGCCACCGTCGTGGACATAGCCCGTCCCAGCGAGTCGGTCGTGTCAAGACCACACCTTATCGAATACCTCGCCGCGTCCCGGCCTTCAACCAAGGCCTGGCCGAGCTTGTCTCGCACCTCCTGCGGGCACTGCGGCAGACACTCCGCGACCGTGTCCCACAGAGAGTGGGTGTAGCGGCCCAAGAGGCATGCGGTATTACAAGACCGCAGTCCAGCACTCAAAGACGAGAAGACCTTCTTGCCAAATTGGTCATATCGCTTCGATTCCCGATCGGGCGGAGCCGTCGGGAATGCGGACTGGGAAGTGGAGGCCTGGATCACCAGACTCTCCGGGGAGGGATGGGTGGAAAGGAAGGCAGGGTCGTCCGAACACGGACGGTGACGCCTGGCAACGTTCCGGTCAACCGGTGCACCGGAAGCGGGCCTGGACCAGGTGCCCAACAGGACATCCGTCAGGGCCTCATTAAATGGTAGCAGAGGCTCCTGTGGGCACGATTGCGGTTTAAACACTTCGGTGAGGATGTTAGGTTTCACCTTAGCGACGGGGAGCTCAAGGCGCAAGGCCTTGGCAGCCCTCATCAGGACCACCGAATAGGCAGCCCCGCCTCCGACGCCACAGGGGAAGGCGAGACAAACCCAGGGTTGGGCGACTCGTCCAGACCACTGGCCTCACCTAAGTCACCGACCCAGTCAACATCATACTGACAGGCTCGTGACAAAGGGTCCTCAGACCCCTCCCAACCCTCACCATATTCGTCCTCGTCGCCATAGCTCGAGTCGACGATATAAACCGGTTCCTCGGAGCCAATGGGCCCCAACGGCGCCGGACTCGGCGTCGGACGACGCCGGTCCGACGCCGCGTCAGGAGTCAGAGAGGGATCGGGGTGGCGCCGCGCGGCGCCGGAACCGACGGCGGAGTCACGGCGCCGCGCGGAGGCGGCACCACGGGTTGCCCCAATGGAATCGGCGCCGGAGAGGCCGGAGGACCAGCCGGCGACGACCCTGAAGGGCCCAGCGGCGCCGGGGCCGGAGCCGCCGGCGGCGCCGGGGCCGGAGCACTCGGCGGCGTCGGGGCAGGCACACCCGAACCGCTCGGGCTCCCAGACGGGACCCACGGGCCCGCAGGCGCCGTAGGCCCCGCCGGAGGAGACATCGCCCTCATAGCCATGAGGAATTCCTCAATCTCCTCGCGCGACGCGCCTTCCCCAGGGACCGACGGGTATGGGGCAGACGGCGTCGGCGACCCACGCGGGGCCACCCGAACCCCCGGCCGCATCACGCGGGCGTCGGGGGGAGTCGGGGGTACGATGACGACGCCCCGACTTCTTGCGCTTACCTGATGAACCGGAGGAATGGTGGCGACTCCCGGAGCGCTCATGGCGGCTAGGCGATCGCTCCCTCGACCGCTCCCTCGACCTCCGACCGGACCGGGACCGCTCTCGACGCGGGGCCGACACTCGGAGTTCGAGCAGCTTGCGGGACCGCTCCCGTCTAGCTTTACCTGTCAAGGCCCGGCAGTCGACGCAGGACTCGACGTCGTGGTCCGCGCCCAGACACCGGAGGCAGAGTCGATGGTGGTCGGTGACCGACATCATTCGGTCGCACCCGTCGCAACTCTTAAACCCGGGCATCCTACCGGCACCTTGAAGAAAGAGTTAAATTTAACAAAACTTGGTCAAAAGACCGGAGTACTGCTCTTCGGATCTGCGCTAACTGGCGCGGAAAAGAACTGACGTCAGCGCGCGGAGGCGGCGTCTATATACTCCAGCGACGTCATCACGGCGCACGACGCCGACGACGCGGAGCCGCAGGGGACGCCTGCAGACGACGCCTACCGACGCGCAGGGGTACTGCTACGCAAAAGTTTCCGGATCCAGACTGACGCCTGGGGATATTCTAAGGTAAGGAATCTAAGGTAAGGAATCTAATACTAACCTGTTTCTTTCAGATATGTCTCTATATCAGAGGGTGTGTGTTCTGTCAACACCGGATCATGTTAATATAAGTGAAGTAAGTGTTAGTATACAAGATTTCCGACTACGAGTTTGCTGCTGAGAACTACTGGTACTCTCGAATTCTAGATATTGCAGTGCCACTGGGAAGCGGGAATACTCTGGCTTTCAAATTACTTAATGGCCAGAGCATCCTCAGAACAAGCTAGTGTACACCACAACTCCCAATGACAGCGCAGCCATACCTCTCCGCTACTCGCATGCCGGGTCCAAAGTGCGCCCTTGTCTCGGAGACCAGAGCGGCGCATCCTCATCTTCCACCTTTGACAATGTGCAGTGCAACATGAGACTCACCTCCTGCTGCTGCCCTGGAATGCGGACTCTGGGCTCAAACCAACGTGAAAGTGAGTAGCAACTCTCGGGGAGGCGGACGGAGCCTGTGTGTGCCGCCGCTTCTGGTAAGGTTCTGCCGGCTGCACTCTGTCCCTGCTCTTCCTCCCCAGCTGTTGGTGAGCTCTATCCTGCCGGCTGCTCTCGCTCCATCCCCAGCATTCCCTCTGCTCTCTGTCCCTCCGGCTGCCTATAGGTGTATGTTAGAATGGAGAGGCCATCATACGCTATTAACAATGTGATGGCCATCAGAAAGTTCTCACCAACATCACCGGAAAAAAGAAAATGCAATGATCATACAAGAGAAGGAAGAGGGGCCATCACATGCTGAACAGTGTGATGGTTAAACAAGATATTCTCCAAGTGAAGTCACTGGAAAGAGAACTAGGCTGAGAAAGGAGGGACATTAACAGAAAAGCACCAATAACAAGCCAGCATTTCTTAATGCCACATGAAAAAACCAGTGGCAATCAGTGGGTGCGCCAGAGCCCATTGAACAGGATACAACAGGTCTTGCAGACAGAGCAAGCGCTGTCAAGGCACAACCTAAAAATTAGAAGGTAAGAAAAGAGCGACCTATCACTAAAATTAGGATAGCTGCAAGTTCTTAATCTGGTCAGATATTAGCGCATCAAACGACCAGAAGAGACTGAGGTGTCACCCTCTGACTGCTACTGCAAAATTAACATCACAGCTTTTCTCCAGCATCCTTCCACAGAGTGTCTCATGGGACAGAATGTGATTTGTGCATGCAAAGGAATGCATTTTCTGCAAGACTGTGGCAAACAGAACTATACAAAAAAAAAAAGAATATATATGTAAACAGGATCACCATGTGGACATCTTAAGGGGAGAATGGTTAGGGCATTATAGGCACTTAAGACATCAGGCAAAAGAAGTTTCAAAAAATAATTTCATGTTAATCTGGTCACACATCTCCCTTCTCTGCTCTCTCCTTCATGTTCTACGGATCCCAACAGTATTTGTTCCACAGCGCACTTAGGTATAAGATGAGCAGATTAACCAGCAGATGACTACAAACACGTTTAGGTGGTATCTCATTCTATGTACTTTTAAGATGGCGCCACAGCATATGGCAGCCATCTTGAAAGCATAAGAAACAGACTTTCAACATGGCTAGTCACTTATATTGGCTTTGTCAATGGTAGTAAGAGGTGATCTGCATACATCGAGAGAGGGGTGGGGAGGGAGAGAAGACTCAGGAAAGAGGGCCCCAAGAGGCACAAAAAAGTGCTACGGGACATCACCAAGTGTGCCACAGAGGAGACAAACACATCTTAAAAATCATCCATGGGGGACACTAATGGGGCGCTAAAAGTTTCCATCGAGCTGGGGTAGTGAAAAAAAGTTAAGGAGGGGAAAAAAGGTGGAAGAGGGCTAAGACTAGACAGCTGTACTGAGAGGGAGGGTGAAATGAGAGAGGTGAGGTGGGAGAGGTTGGGCAGCAAGAGTTAGCACATGAACACGCTCTACATCCAGATAGTCAGACATTACTCCAGTGAAGTACTAAATGAGAAATAAGGAATATGCTACTTACCAGTATGCATCTGTTCTTGGCATGTAGGGCTGCTGATATTCATATCTGTGCATAGATCGCCGCCTAGTGTTGGGTCCGGATGATTGCACATTGTTGTCCTGGAAGAGTCTTCGAAGTATCACGAGATAGGTGGCTCCTCCCTTGGACTACAGTGCGCATGGGCATCCTCTCCATCGCCAGATTGTTTTTCGCCATTGTGGCAGAGATGGAGTAAAGTACAGTAAGAGATGTCCATGCAAAGAGTGAATGCTGCAGCTGCGACAGGCACCGGGGAGGCGGGTGGGCGATATGAATATCAGCAGCCCTACATGCCAAGAACAGATGCATACTGGTAAGTAGCATATTCCGTTCGAGGCATGTGGGCTGCTGAATTCACATCTGTGCATAGAATGTATAGCAGTATCTCCCCTAGCGGTGGCTACCTGTGCCAGCTGCAGCAGTCTGGAAAAGAGTTTTGAGAACAGCCTGTCCTACAGCAGCTTGCTGTTTTGAATGTACATCTACACAATAGTGTTTTGTAAATGTATGTGTGGTTGACCATGTGGCTGCTCTGCAAATTTCGTGTAAAGGAATATTTCCCAGGAAAGCCATGGACGCCCCTAGCTTACGTGGGAGTGCGCTCTAGGGGGGACTGTTAAGGTGCGTTTTGCCTTTAAATAACATATTTGTATGCACTTAACTATCCATCTGGCTATACCTGATTTTGAAATAGGGTTACCCTTGTGTTGTGGTGAGAAGGCAACAAACAATTGTTTTGTCTTGCGAAATGTTTTAGTTCTGTCTATGTAATATAGCAGAGCTCTTTTGACATCAAGGGTATGCAAGGCCCTTTCAGCTACTGATTGTGGGTTCTGAAAGAACACTGGTAGGTCAATAGTCTGATTTATATGAAAATGGGATACCACCTTTGGCATGAACTTAGGGTTTGTTCTAAGAACTACTCTATTTGCATGTACTTGAATGAATGGCTCTTGAATAGTTGTGGTACTGAAAATTCTGGACTCGTGTAATAAACTTTGTCGTAGCATGACGATTTTTATATCAAAAGACCGAGAATGGCTAGTACACTATGTACAAGCATTTTCGTCATATTCCAGTAACGATTTCACCTCAAAATCGTCATTTTCGTCCTGAACCCTTGGCTTCCATTTTGTGTACAGCAGCCATTTTGTGAGTTGCCCTCACATAGGCTTATAACTACAGCCAAATTCGATTCTAAAGGACACATACACATTAATTGACTTCTCTGTGACCTGGGCAAGCTGAAACCATTGCCCCAGGCCGAACCTGCCCGACCAGTTCCTTTCCCAGTGGCCGAGCGAGATAGCATCAAGGCACAGCCTACCATAAACCTTTTCATCGCACACACACCCTGCCTAATCTTGCTCACACCTGTTTTACTTACATGCATTGTAGTACATGAAAAAGACAAACACTTCAGCTAAAGTGGATTTTTGCTAGATTTAAATGCATCTTTTTGCACGCGCATTTTTAAAAAACTTGAAATGTCTGTTTTCAGTAAAACTGAAAGCGTTCTCAGGTTTCAGCACTCTTTCAGGTTTCAGCCTTTCCTGCCTTAAGGCAGCAGATGTTGTTTTTCGAAGGCCATAAATAGCATTGGAATGTTTATTTAGCCCAGGACTTAGCTGTTAGTTAATCACAGTTGGCCTTTTTCATTTCAGAATAGTGTTTTAGAGGGTTACAAAAATAAGGTTCATCACTTTGTATCACTGGAAGACATTCCAAATATGGTTTTCCTCTCTTAAAACATCTTTTTCAAAGTATATTTTTGTTTCTGTTGAAAATACTGATTGCCCTTTAAAAATGGCGCAAAAAATGTCATGTTTTAAGTTAGGCCTTTTGTGCGTAGGCGCATAAATGAATGCATCTAAAAATGATAGGCAAGGGATGCAGCTTACCTTTATATGTGGAGTTATCATAAAAACATAATTGGTTTCATTGAACGAAAAATTATTAATTATGTAAAAATTATTAGAGAAAAAAATAAATGCTTTTTAAAATCGTTTTATGATATTTATAAAGCTTAATACTCATACTATGACCTCCTAGTATTAAAATTTGATTTAAGTTATGTGTTACGGTGTAATTGGGTAATTTGCATGTTGGTTTTCACTTGGCGCAGGCGTAAAAAACTCATTTTTCCAAGGATTTATATGAGATATGACTAATGTCAAATATCTGTAACGTGTAAAGAACATCCTGAGGATGATTAATATGTAAAACAATTATAGGATATTTATTTTTAAGTGCCCCAAAGATAAAAGTCGAAATTGAGTTAAATGGGTTTTTAACACAGATTCTTGTCATTTACCATAGTGAAAGTGTCTCTGGCTTCAGTAAATGCATACATTTGGGTATAATACAAACTTGCGGGTTGTTATTGAGGTTGTTTTTCATAGCTCGGTGAGCCAATGTGCCCGGTGCAGAACTTTGTGTTTAATATCAGGATTGAAGGTTCTAACTTTAGCGGGGCCCATTTAGACGTTAGGTGTTTAAAATGAGTACCATTGTATAGGGTGGTAGCAAGCATTTGTTCTAACAACTGGTATGTGTGAACCCTTCACAGTAAATGTAGTAGGCCTTCTGTCTTTGTCATGTTGACATTGTGACCTTTTAAATTCGAGCCTTGTCTCTGTGAAATGCAGAATAACCTTGCTAAACAGTTCTCTGAAAGGTGGAATTTCTGGTTTAAAGTTAAAGACTTAATTCCAAAGGGAAATATAAAAAAGGTTTCTTGAAAGGTTTCTTTAAAAGTCCCAACATCATGACATTTGTATTTCTGCTCTAAAAAAAAATAATGTCTGCTAGTCGTTTTTATTTATTTATTTATTTAATTTTTTTGACAGAAAACAAAGTGTTGCATTACATCTTAGACAAAAAATAGGATGCTGCCTTTTACTAAAATTTTGAAGCCTACATGAATAAGTAAGAACGATTTGCCAATTAAGAAGTTTTTTTTATCATGGAGATTGTGGCACAAGGCTAATTTTAGGCGTCAGGGAAAGGATTTCACCTCTAAAAGTTAAAAAGGCTTCATGTTGCAAGGTGACTGACAAGATGGTAACAGTTAAGTAATGGAAATTTCTTTTTGTGTTTGTTAATGTGTATCATGTTTTGTCTTCTGCTTTAAAGTTACAATTGATGTCTGTTTATTATCTGTATTATCTGTACATATTGTATATTTCTCTCTTTTGTGTGCTGTGTATTTTTTTTCCTTTTCGCTTCTGCTCACAGATCATTCATGGATTGCTCTGGGGGCTTTTAAGCCTAACAAGACACGTGAGTTTGGTTGGTTGAAATGAGATGGGTTTTTTTTTTTGCGCAACTCCTTTGAAAAGAAATGTCCATGCGTTTTTCATGTTTGTGTATTTTGTTCTATCATGAATTGTTCTTGCTGGTTCTGTGTGTCCGAAAGTTGTATTTGACAGCAGATACCCACTATTGGTGATCTACTGTCAAACAGGAGGGTATCCTTACACGGTATTATGCGTCACTGCTCATTTATATATGCTACGTTTTACAGCGAGTATATCTGATGGCTTGACGTCCGTTTTGTGCGTTTTTGCATGTTTTATGTTGTATGATGCTGCTTAAGAAATTATTACAAATTCACCCGTGTCGTTATCAGGGACATGTATGACGATACGTGTCGCTGTCAACAGTTGGGTAAAATTTTCGCTGATACTAAAATTCACAGATATGATTTTTTTCATATTGTGAACCAGACAGACAACACTTCACCAGTGTATGTCAAATTTGGCTATAAGTATTGAAGAAAATTAAACAGCAAATTGTGTTATTTGTAGTCACGATACTGCCCTTTCCTGTAAGGAACAGGCAGCCCTAAAATTATATATCCTGATTGGACGTAAGGATAAATTATAGATTTGTGACTCTTGTACATGGTGACCTAATTTCTATATCACATTAGTCAGTTTTATTCTGCTTCCTAAGTGGCCTTCCTATGGCTCTGGACCGTAAAAGAAACCAGGTTTAATTTTTTGTCACATGCCTGACTATCACCCAAGCACATCAGGCCTAGTTATTGGGGATTTTAGCTGTGTCCTATTCTCTTTTCCGTATTCCTTTCACCAGTCAGCTTTTATTATTATCAGTGTATTGTTCAGGTTCGCACTTTCAGATTGCAGTAATGTACCATGGACCCCCATTTTATGTATAATTCCCTGTTGCATAACTAGACTGGTTTCTAAGAATTTTCTTTAGGCCTATTCTGATGTTTTTCCAGCCTGACTGTTAGGACTGTTAGGACTGATTAACTGACTTACTATAGCATGATAAGCTTTCCACCTCAATAGGAGACACATTACGTTTTTTGATTATGACAAATTCAATGCCTTTTCTAATTTGGTTTTTAGTTACTTTTTCTGCTGCTTTAATATTAATGGACCAGATGTATTTTAAATAATGGAAATACCAGGACTCTCTAGTTCTTGTCTTTTTTTTCCCACATCTTGATCATTAGTTTTTGCATTGCATAGTCCCACCTTATGCACAATTATTATGATAACATGTATGTGATCCCGCTTTTGAGATGTTCTAGAATTTAGGAACACCTATGTGTATCATTGAGATAAAATGTGTTTGCCCCATGAGACATGCCACTATGTGTGAGGACATCCATTCAGATAGAATTCCCATGTCGCTATGATGATGAAAGATATGCTCTCACACGGAAACCCAATTGAAGAGCCTAGAGGCACGTTTTGCCTATTGCCTTTGTTTTTGTATTTGCCTTTGAGAATGACAGTGTATTTCAACACAGAATTGTCCCATGGCGTGTGGCCACTCCTTTGAAGATCGCAGGCCACCTGTTCGCAGTCCCCTTGTTGTACAGTGAACTGTTTAAAGCATCGCACTTGCTTCATCAGAAGGCGTTCAACATCAGAAAAGAAGAAGGAGCTGGTTTTGCCACAGTCCCTTGAGATTTCAGTGCAAAAGAGCGCCTGTCATGTGCTGGTTAACCTCTGACAGTGTGCAGTCCCTTGAGCCCCTTGGCCTGAGTTTTGGCCACGCACCCCTTTTTCCCTTGCTTCAACGGAAGTGCAGTGCACTGGAGGATCCAAGAGCGGCAAAAGGCACTCCATTCTGGTGCCCATGAAAGAGCAGCCTGAGCGTCCTCTGACACTGAATGATGAGTGTTGGAGTCTGAGAATGGTCCCGGGTCTGCACGAGATGATCAGTGCCCATATCTGTAGTGTCTGCCGCAGAGGAGAGATACGGTGCACTGCCTTGAGACATTGAGACTTTTTGAATGAGCTATGAGTGTTTGCCAGGAGGGCACTCTAACAGATACTGAGCATCAGAGCATGGGAGGCCTGAATCCAAAGGCCCATGCAACAACCGGAGCAGACTTGATTGGACAATAGAAGCCTGCCAGAGAGGCTTTTTGAACAGACTCTGGGCATAGTTGGTTTCACAAGAGGTTTCCGTGTGATTGTATAGACTACGTGTTAGGAGAATGATTTTATTGTTCAACTGGCATTATTTTTAAGTAGTATTCTGTTTAGTAAAAACAGAATAAAGTCCATTTCCTGTGGAAGAGTATCCCCTTTTCACCTCAGAGCATTAATGAGCTTCACCACTGTTTCACTTGAACATATAATAAATTTCAGAAAATGCATAGGAAGACCTACAATGTTACTAGATAATTTTAGGATCTACCTTTTGCTTAGGGTTGTGAAAAATTATGATTTCATTTGTAATAGCGGTCACTACTTTGTCTATATGTTCTTAATGACGTGTTTTCTAGTGTTTTATAAACATGGCATTGTCTTTTATGGGTGGGATTGTTTTTGCTGCCCAATTCACATCTGTACCCACCTCCCAACCTATGTCTCTTCCTACTTCTACTTCTTTGCATTCTTTCCAGATTTTACCTGAACATGGACTAGTTAGGAGGTCAGAGTTTACTGATAATTCCTTTTGTACAATTTCTGCATCGACACCAGTTAGTAGTGAACATCACTAATTGTTGGGTGTGTGGTCTTATACCACATACTACAGATAGAGGCATTCCCTATTTGGTCCTGCCATATATGGCCTTTGTGCTACTGCGTGTGTAAGGAGACCTGTCCCGAGAGAGTCGCTAAATAATAGGATTATGCTTCAGCAACATCTTGATGATTTGATAAATATAGACCTGGACCCAGACTAGCGTGAGTATAGGTTATTGCCTATGTAAGCGCAAAAGGAGCGTCTGTGGTACTGAAAATTCTGGACTCGTGTAATAAACTTTCTCGTGGCATGACGATTTTTATATCAAAAGACCGAGAATGGCTAGTACACTATGTACAAGCATTTTCGTCATATTCCAGTAACAATTTCACCTCGAAATCGTCATTTTCGTCCTGAACCCTTGGCTTCCATTTTGTGTACAGCAGCCATTTTGTGAGTTGCCCTCACATAGGCTTATAACTACAGCCAAATTCGATTCTAAAGGACACGTACACATTAATTGACTTCTTTGTGACCTGCGCAAGCTGAAACCATTGCCCCAGGTCGAACCTGCCCGACCAGTTCCTTTCCCAGTGGCCGAGCGAGATAGCATCAAGGCACAGCCTACCATAAACCTTTTCATCGCACACACACTCTGCCTAATCTTGCTCACACCTGTCTCTGCTCCCTTCTTTATGGCCTGTTTACGATGGGGATGTGCCGGGTTTTAATTATGGGTTTCTGCAGCTTGTGTAAAAAGGAATGTTGTTTTTTTTGCATGTTTGCAAAGCTAGAACTGCCCCTTTCTTTTTTTGTACTGAGTCATGTAACACTAAAAACATATAAAAGGCCTCTGTCCTCTTCATTCCTGAGACTACCTCATCCACTTGCTACGGCTTCTGGGTGACGTGGCCTCACTATGTTAAGTTTAATAAAGATGTCTTTTCATATTTTCAGAGTCTGTGCCAAGTTCTTGTTATATTAGTAAGTATTCCCTGAGAGTGAAATTACCAAGTTCTTCATAGTTAGGGCTTGCAGCTCACTAACTCTTCGAAGCGAAGTAATGGCAACAAGGAAAGCCACTTTCCAAGTAAGAAATTGTAGTTCACATGAGTGCAATGGCTCAAAGGGTGGTCCCATTAGTCTGGTTAAAACAACGTTTAGATTCCAGACTGGTGAAGGTGGGTGTCTTGGAGGAAATATGCGTTTGAGTCCTCCCATAAATGCTTTAATTGCTGGCACCCTAAATAGTGAAAAGTGTTGCCTGTTTTGCAGATATGCTGCTAACGCAGCTAGGTGTATTCTGATGGAAGAAAAAGCTAAATTGCAGCGTTGGAGGTGCAATAGGTAGCAAATGATGTTTTGAGTGGAAGCATCAAGAGGGTTAATGTCATTGTTGTTACAGTAAATGACGAAACGTTTCCACTGTGCCGCATAGCATGCTCTGGTAGTGGGTTTTCTTGCCTCTTTGATGATATTCATGCAGTCTGGAGGCAAGTTGAGGTATCCAAATTCTAGGACTTCAGGAGCCAGATCGCTAGGTTCAGCTGTTGGGGATCTGGGTGTTGGATTTCGCCATGGTTCTGCGTTAGAAGACTGGGTGTTAGTCGCAGTCTTTGATGAGGCACCACTGACAGTTCTAGGAACGTTGTGTACCATGGTTGCCTCGCCCACGTGGGAACAACTAGGATTAGCGTCAGCGAATGTTGGCGCATTTTGCGTGCCACCAGCGGTATTAGTGGAGCTGGGGGAAAAGCGTACACAAATTTGCCTGACCAGTTCATGTGATGTGATGTGATGTGTGAAAGGCATTTATAAAGCGCAGCATACACTATACAGTTTCTTGGCGCTGAAGCAAAAGGACAGTAGGCAGCTTCCTGGACAGTGCGAGGGAGTTGATAGCATTAGCAAGGGGGAGAAACAAGAGAGAGAGGTAGAAAGGGACCGAGGAGGAGAGTGTTTTTAATTTTAGTTGTACGCAGTGCGAAATAAGTGAGTTTTAAGGAGGGATCTGAAGTGGGTGTAGGGCGAAGCCAGCCTTATGTCCAAGGGAAGGGCGTTCCAGAGAGATGGAGCTAGGAGAACAAGTTACTTACCTTCGGTAACGATATATCTGTAAGAAACAGTAGTTAGTATTAGATTCCTTACCTTAGAATATCCCCAGGCGTCAGTCTGGATCCGGAAACTTTTGCGTAGCAGTACCCCTGCGCGTCGGTAGGCGTCGTCTGCAGGCGTCCCCTGCGGCTCCGCGTCGTCGGCGTCGTGCGCCGTGATGACGTGGCTGGAGTATATAGACGCCGCCTCCGCGCGCTGACGTCAGTTCTTTGCACACAGCTTTTCCGCGCCAGAACACGCAGAGCCATGTGAGAACTAACACTGGTGCCATTTGAAACTAGGGCCCTGAAAGGGATGACCTTAACCCTAGGTATCAGTTCGCAGAACGGGGAGGACGGGTGGGGCGGTAAGGAATCTAATACTAACTACTGTTTCTTACAGATATATCGTTACCGAAGGTAAGTAACTTGTTCATCTGAAAGAAACAGGTTAGTATTAGATTCCTTACCTTAGAATAGATACCCCAGCAATACCAACCCCGGAGGTGGGTCTGCGAACCAATACAACCTACACCAGAAAGTCCTGGAGGACCGAACGGCCAAAGAAGCCGTCCCTCCGGACTTGACTGTCCAGGCAGTAGTGCCTCGCAAAGGTGTGCAGCGAGGCCCACGTAGCCGCCTGGCAAATGTCCTGCAAAGGGACTCCCCGGCCCAGGGCAGTAGTAGCCGCCGTGGCCCGAGTGGAATGGGCCCTCAGCCCAACAGGAGGCTCCTTCCGAGCCAAAGAGTAGCATGCTTTGATGCACAGGACGACCCACCGAGAGATGGTTCGTTTCTGTACCGCCCTTCCCTTCTTCTCACCCACGTAGCCAACAAACAGTTGGTCATCCACCCGGAACTGGCGTGTGCGATCCATGTAAAATGAAAGCGCACGTTTTGGGTCCAGACGATGGAGCCGCTCTTCATCCTTTGAAGGATGCGGAGGCGGGAAGAAGGAGGGCAAGGTGATGGACTGCCCAATGTGAAAAGCAGAGACTACCTTGGGCAGGAAAGAAGGCCTAGTCCTAAGAACCACCTTGTCAGGATGGACGGACAAGAAAGGAGGTTTAACAGAAAGAGCCTGGAGCTCACTCACTCTCCTGGCAGAGGTGATGGCAACCAGGAAGGCCGTCTTCAAAGTGAGAAGACGGAGAGGACAGGAATGAAGTGGCTCAAAGGGAGCGCACATCAAGAATGTCAGAACCAGGTTCAAGTCCCACTGAGGCATCACGAACGGAACAGGAGGATACATGTGCGTGATGCCTTTCAAGAATCTCAGTACAATAGGGGACTTGAATAAAGATGGCTGATCAGGTAGCCTTAAGAAGGCGGAAAGGGCAGAAAGGTAGCCCTTGATAGTGCCCAGAGCAGAGCCCTGCTGGGCAAGAGAAAGAAGGAAGAGGAGAACCTCGGAAAGAGGGGCAGAAAGGGGATCCACAGCCTTTGCTGTGCACCATGCCACAAATCTTTTCCACCGGCAGGCGTATACCGACTTCGTGGAGGGACGCCTGGCTGCCAGAATCACATCACAGACTTCAGGAGGCAAGTCGAATGGCCTCAACTGTCGCCGCTCAATCTCCACGCATGGAGGTGGAGGCTGGACAGGTTCGGGTGGAGGACCGTCCCCTGCTGCTGCGACAGAAGGTCCTCCTGAAGGGGCAGGCGGATCGAGGGACCGACTGACATGCTGAGTAGCTCGGGATACCAGTATCTTCGAGCCCAGTCCGGAGCCACAAGGATAACTTGGGCCCGGTCGCGCCTGATCTTCTTCAGCACTCTGGGCAGAAGTGGTATAGGCGGAAAGGCGTACAACAGACCGCAGCTCCACTCGCGCCGAAAGGCGTCGCCGAGCGAGTGCCGTCTTGGAAACTCCAACGCGCAGAACTGATGACATTGCGCGTTCTCTTCTGTGGCGAATAGATCTAACCAAGGCTCTCCCCATTGCTGAAAGAGGCCGTTCGCCACGTCCGAGTTCAGACGCCATTCGTGATCCACCGAGCACCGACGGCTGAGTCCGTCCGCCCTGGCGTTCAGAGAACCTGCCAGGTGTTGAACCGTCAGAGTCACGCCCTGACGTTCCAGCCATTGCCAGAGGCGCAGAGCCTCCTGGCAAAGGGTCCACGACCCCACACCGCCCTGTTTGTTGCAGTACCACATGGCGGTGGTGTTGTCCGTGAACACCTGCACTACACTCCCGTTGACAAAGGGGAGGAATGCCTTCAGTGCTAGGCGAATCGCCCGCAGCTCCAACATGTTGATATGGAGCCGGGACTCCGCCGGAGACCAGATGCCTCTGATCTCCGCCTCTCCCAAGTGGCCTCCCCAGCCCTGGAGGGACGCGTCCGTCACAACTACGTGCTCCGGTTGGGGAAGGGAGAGGGATCTGCCCCTGACCCAATCGCGGTCAGTAAGCCACCACTGCAACTGTCTCGCAGTGCCCTCCGAGATCAGGACATGGTCGGACAGGTTGCCCTGATGCTGGGCCCACTGAAACTTCAGGTCCCACTGCAGAGCCCGCATCCGCCACCTGGCGTGATGCACCAGAAGGATGCAGGAGGCCATCAGCCCCAGAAGCCGCAGCGTCAACCTGACCGAAACCCGGGACAACGGCTGAAAGATGGGAATCAGAGCCTGAATATCCCGGACCCGCCGTTCCGGAGGATAAACCCGAAACTGCGCTGAGTCGAGAACCGCTCCGATGAAAAGGAGCTTTTGAGAGGGACACAGGTGTGATTTCGGCACATTGATGGAAAACCCCAGCTCGTGCAGGAGGTCCGCCGTCATCTGAAGGTGGTGGACGACTGTCTGGGGCGAGCCCGCCTTCAACAACCAGTCGTCGAGGTAGGGGAAGACTGAAACCCCTAACCGGCGCAGATGAGCTGCGACCACCGCCATCACTTTCGTGAACACCCGTGGGGCGCTGGTAAGGCCGAATGGGAGCACGATAAACTGAAAGTGCTCGTGGCCTACCGTGAACCGCAGGTAACGCCGGTGGGCCGGCAGGACGGGGATGTGAAAATACGCATCCTGCAAGTCCAACGCTACCATCCAGTCTTGTGGGTCTAGAGCAGCCAAGACCTGAGCCAAAGTCAACATCTTGAACTTCTCCTTCCGGAGGAAGCCGTTGACGTTCCGTAGGTCCAAGATAGGACGCAGGCCCCCTTTGTCCTTCTTGGGCACCAGAAAGTAGTGGGAGTAGCAACCACACCCTACTTCTGGCCCAGGAACGCGCTCGATGGCCCCCTTGGCCAAGAGGGCCGTAACTTCCTCCTGCAGAAGTGTCAAGTGGTCCCCCGACACACGGTGGTTCTGCGGTGGCATGGCTGGAGGAGTGGACTCGAAGGGGAGGGAGTAGCCCCTTCGGACGAGCTGCAGCACCCACCTGTCCGATGTAATCGTGCGCCAGCGGGAGTGGTGATGGCGAACCCTGCCACCCACTGGCGTCACATGGGCCCGAAAGCTCGGACTAGGAAGATTTGGAGGCCGCTGCGGGGGGAGGTGTGGACTGACCTCGCCGCTGCCCTCTACCGCCACCACGGCGGAATCCACGGCCGCCACCACGGCGGAATCCACGGCCGCCACCGCGCTGAGGAGCGTTCTGCGGCGCGTGGCTGGCAGCACGCGTGGGACCGCCCCTTCCTTGGCCACGAAAGGGGCGAAACGAACCCGGTTGCTGGCGCTGGGTCGAAAGACCCAAGGACTTGGCCGTGACCCTGGAGTCCTTGAAGCGCTCAAGCGCGCTGTCCGCCTTGTCACCGAACAGGCGACTGCCATCGAAAGGCATGTCCATGAGGGCAGTCTGGACATCCGGCGAGAAGTTGGCGGATCTCAGCCAAGCATGGCGACGAATCGCCACCGTCGTGGACATAGCCCGTCCCAGCGAGTCGGTCGTGTCAAGACCACACCTTATCGAATACCTCGCCGCGTCCCGGCCTTCAACCAAGGCCTGGCCGAGCTTGTCCCGCACCTCCTGCGGGCACTGCGGCAGACACTCCGCGACCGTGTCCCACAGAGAGTGGGTGTAGCAGCCCAAGAGGCATGCGGTATTACAAGACCGCAGTCCAGCACTCAAAGACGAGAAGACCTTCTAGCCAAATTGGTCATATCGCTTCGATTCCCGATCGGGTGGAGCCGTCGGGAACGCGGACTGGGAAGTGGAGGCCTGGATCACCAGACTCTCCGGGGAGGGATGGGTGGAAAGGAAGGCAGGGTCGTCCGAACACGGACGGTGACGCCTGGCAACGTTCCGGTCAACCGGTGCACCGGAAGCAGGCCTGGACCAGGTGCCCAACAGGACATCCGTCAGGGCCTCATTAAATGGTAGCAGAGGCTCCTGTGGGCACGATTGCGGTTTAAACACTTCGGTGAGGATGTTAGGTTTCACCTTAGCGACGGGGAGCTCAAGGCGCAAGGCCTTGGCAGCCCTCATCAGGACCACCGAATAGGCAGCCCCCGCCTCCGACGCCACAGGGGAAGGCGAGACAAACCCAGGGTTGGGCGACTCGTCCAGACCACTGGCCTCACCTAAGTCACCGACCCAGTCAACATCATACTGACAGGCTCGTGACAAAGGGTCCTCAGACCCCTCCCAACCCTCTCCATATTCGTCCTCGTCCATGGCTCGAGTCGACGATATAAACCGGTTCCTCGGAGCCAATGGGCCCCAACGGCGCCGGACTCCGCGTCAGGAGTCAGAGAGGGATCGGGGGCGGCGCCGCGCGGCGCCGGCGCCGGGGACCCGACGCCGGCCGGAACCGACGGCGGAGTCACGGCGCCGCGCGGAGGCGGCACCAAGGGTTGCCCCAATGGAATCGGCGCCGGAGAGGCCGGAGGACCAGCCGGCGACGACCCTGAAGGGCCCAGCGGCGCCGGGGCCAGAGCCGCCGGCGGCGCCGGGGCCGGAGCACCCGGCGGCGTCGGGGCAGGTGCACCCGAACCGCTCGGGCTCCCAGACGGGACCGACGGGCCCGCAGGCGCGGTAGGCCCCGCCGGAGGAGACATCGCCCTCATAGCCATGAGGAATTCCTCAATCTCCTTGCGCGACGCGCCTTCCCCAGGGACCGACGGGTATGGGGCAGACGGCGTCGGCGACCCACGCGGGGCCGCGCGGGTGGGGCCACCCGAACCCCCGGCCGCATCACGCGGGCGTCTGGGGGAGTCGGGGGTACGATGACGACGCCCCGACTTCTTGCGCTTACCTGATGAACCGGAGGAATGGTGGCGACTCCCGGAGCGCTCATGGCGGCTCCGCGATCGCTCCCTCGACCGCTCCCTCGACCTCCGACCGGACCGGGACCGCTCTCGACGCGGGGCCGACACTCGGAGTTCGAGCAGCTTGCGGGACCGCTCCCGTCTAGCTTTACCTGTCAAGGCCCAGCAGTCGACGCAGGACTCGACGTCGTGGTCCGCGCCCAGACACCGGAGGCAGAGTCGATGGTGGTCGGTGACCGACATCATTCGGTCGCACCCGTCGCAACTCTTAAACCCGGGCATCCTACCGGCACCTTGAAGAAATAGTGAAATTTAACAAAACTTGGTCAAAAGACCGGAGTACTGCTCTTCGGATCTGCGCTAACTGGCGCGGAAAAAAGAAGAACTGACGTCAGCGCGCGGAGGCGGCGTCTATATACTCCAGCGACGTCATCACGGCGCACGACGCCGACGACGTGGAGCCGCAGGGGACGCCTGCAGACGACGCCTACCGACGCGCAGGGGTACTGCTACGCAAAAGTTTCCGGATCCAGACTGACGCCTGGGGATATTCTAAGGTAAGGAATCTAATACTAACCTGTTTCTTTCAGATATGAGAATCTTAAGCCTCCCCATTTCTTACGCTTGACTCTAGGGACTTTAAGTAGAGCCAGATGAGCCGAGCGCAGATTGCGGGAGGGGATATAAAGCTGAATGAGGGAGGAGATGAACGTGGGACCTAGGCCGGCCAGAGATTTAAAGACAAGGCAGCCCAGCTTGAATTTGCAGCGTTCAGAGACAGGGAGCCAGTGCAGGGATTTTAGCATAGGGCGGACGTGGTGGTGCCTCGGTTGATGGAAGATGAGGCGTGCCGCCTGGTTCTGGACAAGCTGCAAACGTTTGAGTTGGTAATCAGGGATGCCTACGTACAGGGAGTTGGCATAGTCAATTCTGGAGACGACTAATGCCAAGAGGGCCAAGATAAGAGCTTCGGTAGTGAGAAAACGCGCGATTTTCTGGATTTTGCGCAGTTGGAAGAAACAGGAAGAGACAGTGGCATTTATCTGGGGTTTCATCGAGAGGTCTTTGCTAATGATAACTCACAGACTTTTGGCCGAGTCAGCTGGGCGGGGGGGGGGAAGGCCCAGGCTGGCGGGCCAGTAGTTGGAATTCCAAGGATTGGAAGGCCCTCCGACAAGAACCAATTCGGTCTTGTCGGGGTTGAGTTTCAAGTGATTTGCCCCCATCCAGTTGCTGATGTTCATCCATATCGCATTGCCTTGCGACTGCGGATGTGGGAACCTGGCGGCAAAGTACTGGCATTTTGCGTTTTCGCTTGTAGCAAACAGATCTATTTCCGGGTGTCCCCACTTCCGGAAGAATGGTTGGAGCACTTTGGGGTGAATTTCCCATTCGTGCATCTGTTGGCTGCGCCTGCTTAGGAGGTCGGCCACTTGGTTGTCCTTGCCTGGGAGGTGTTCTGCCATGAGAAAAATGTTCCTTTGAATAGCCCATTTCCACATTGCTTGAGCTAGGTGCGACAGCTGTGGCGAGTGTGTTCCTCCCTGTTTTTGAATGTAATACATAGCTGTCATGTTGTCCGTCCGGATCAACACAGCTTTGTTGCGTAAGTGTGTTGCGAAAGCTTTTAGGGCTAGAAAGATGGCCATAAACTCTAGGAGGTTGATATGCATCTTCTTTTGCTGTACAGTCCAGAGTCCCAGCACTGTGTAGTGTAGGACATGGGCTCCCCATCCTAGTAGGGATGCGTCCGCTGTTAACACTATTTGTGGGACAGGCTCTTGGAACAGTCGACCTTTGCAAAGGTTTTGTGGATTCCACCAATGCAGAGATGTATGCCCGACTGGTCACCAACACTAGGTCCTTTAATTGCCCGTGAGCCTGGTTCCACTGCCTTGCTAGGCATTCTTGTAGCGGGCGCATATGTAGTCTGGCGTGAGGGACTATGAATATGCAGGAGGCCATCATGCCTATTAGCTGCATAAACACTCGAGCTGGTAGTGAGTGCTGGGGTCTGAACTTTTGTATCAGCGTTTGCATTCCCTGGACTCGTGCTGTGTTGGGATATGCTTTTGCTGACATTGTATCTATTGTCGCTCCCAGGTACTGTTGGATGTGGGAGGATTGTAGGTGTGACTTTGGGTAGTTTAGTGAGAATCCTAAACTGTGCAGTAGGTGTATGGTCTTTGACATGTTGTTGGCACATTGCTGGGCTGTTGGCGCGTGTATTAGTCGTCCAGATAAGGGTACACATGCATGTATGTGTTGCCTTCTGAGATGTGCTGCTACTGTAGCTAGACATTTGGTGAACACTCTTGGAGCTGTTGTCACCCCACATGGCAGGACCTTGAATTGGTAGTGTTGCCCTTGAATGGTGAACCTCAAATACTTCCTGTGCGCAGGGTGTATTGGTATATGAAAATATGCGTCTTTGAGGTCCAAAGTTGCTAGGAAGTCTCCCTGGCGAAGCTATGGTAAGACTTGTTGGAGAGTGAGCATGTGAAAATGCTCTGATAGAATGTAAAGGTTGAGGGGCCTGAGGTCCAATATTGGTCTGAGAGACCCGTCCTTCTTTGGAATTAGGAAGTATAGCGAGTATACTCCTGTTCCCTGGTGTTGCAGTGGGACTGGTTCTATGGCCCCCTTTTGCAGCATACTGATGACCTCTTGCTGAAGTAACATTATATGTTCTTGTGACATAGGACGGTGCATGGGTGGTATGTTGGGTGGAGTTGAGGTGAGCTCTAGGCAATAGCCATGTTGGATAATTTGCCTGACCCACTTGTCTGTGGTGATATTTAACCAGACTTGTTGAAATTGTTGTATTCTTCCCCCGACTGGTGTTATATGGTCTGGGGGGAGTGTCAAGAAGTCACTGCTTTGTGTTAGTGGAGGATCTATTTGCATTGCCTCCACGACCTCTGCCCTTGGTATTGTTTCCTCTATAACCATCCCTGCTGGTGCTTTTGTTATATGTTGTTTGTGTGTTACTCTTGTAGTTGGAGGATTGCTGTGATGTTCCTCGCGCTCCTCCCCTATAGTTGGAGCGACGAAAGGAGCCCCGATGTTATTGGGACTGAAGAGCTCCCATTGATTTTGCAGTTTCGGCATCCTTTTTCATTTTGTCCAGAATTGAATCAACTGCTGGACCAAATAAAAAGTCTGGGTTGATTGGCTGATTAAGAATTGTAGATTGTACTTCATTCTTAAAGCCTGATATACGAAGCCATGCGTGTCGCCTTATGAGCACGCTGGTATTGATGGATCTGGCAGCTGTGTCTGCCGCGTCTAGTGCACACTTAATGGATGCATTGGTGATGAGCTTTCCCTCTTGTATAAGTTCATCTGCTTGTTGTTTGTAGGGATCAGGTAAGTGTTGGATAATTTCTTCCAAACTGTCGTAGTGCGCCCTATCATATCTGGCTCGCAAGGCCTGTGTATTGGCTATTCGCCAGGAGTTTGCTGCCTGAGCCGCCACTCTTTTGCCTGATGCCTCAAATATTTTGAATTCCTTGTCTGGAGGTGCAGCCTCACCAGTAGTCTGTGAGTTTGCACGCTTACGTGCGTTTGATACCACTAAGGAATCCAGGGGTAGCTGTCATTTGATGTATGTAGGATCTATGGGTGCAGCTCTGTATTTCTTTTCAATTCTAGGGTTTATGACCCGGGCTCTAGCAGTGTCCTTAAAAATGTCACTTGCATGTTTTAACACCCCTTTTAGCATTGAGAGTGTTCTAATGTGTCTTTCAGATGTTGTGAGTGTATCAAAGAGGAAGTCTTCCTCAACCGCATCAGAGTGCATCTCTACATTGTGGTAGGTTGCTGCTCTATCTAACAGAGGATTAAATGCAACTGTATCCTCTGTGGGTGATGGCTTAGTAGGGTATACTGCAGGGTCTGTAATAGGCAGAATCCCTTCATTGTCTGGTTCCCCTCCTCCACCCCATGGCTGTGTGTCTGGCTCTGTTTGTGGGTTTTGTGGGTAACCAAACCCTACATCTGCGTCCTGATCTTCATCAGGGTTGTAGTCAGAGCGTGTTGGTGAGGTTGGGGTATAAGGAGTGGTAGGCATAGCAGGAGTGATTGGTTCAAAGAGTATAGGAGAGGTAGCACAGTCTCTCTTCTTCTTTAGGGGGATCCTGGGAAGGTCCTCAGTTGGTAGAGGCCTTATCTTTATAGTGTAGACAGTCACTTTACCAGTGTTTGGATCAATGTAGATTTTTGACTGGTTGTCCGTGGAGGGATCTGGGTGAAGAAGCTCCTCTTCCACAGTCCTTGGTTTTGGTGTTACAACTTTTGGGTTTTGTTTCTTTGGGTCGATGGTTTTTGGTACCTCGACCGCTTTTGGTGGTTGTATCACCTTTGGTTGTTTTTCAACAGGTTTTGTTTGTTGAACGTCTTTTGCTGGCTTCATAACTTTTTTCGGAACGAGCGGGTTTGTCGGTTCGACAGTCTCTTTATGTTGTCTTGGAGCCTGCTGTTTCGGGTCGACGCCCTTTTTCGTGTCGATGGGCTTCGGCTCGACTGATTTTTTCTCGTCTACCTTCGGTTTCCGTTTCGGGTCGACGGCAGTTTTTGGGCGCATGCCTTGTTTTGTCATCGACTGGTTTCTTCCCCTTGTCGATACCTGAGGCTGATTTGCTCGATTCAATGTGCTTTTTGGGGGTCGATTCGACGTGCTTTTGTTTTTGTGTCTGTTGGACCTGGCCCTTTTGGCAGGTTCACCCCGAAACTTTTTGCTTTTTCCTAGCCTGTTTCTGGAACCTGGGTTGGTGATTTTAGGCCTCTGCGCACTTTTTCACTGTGGTACAGTGTAAAGTGCGTGTGCTCTCTGTGTATGTGTGGTGAGTGACCTGCCCTCCCATAGGAATGAATGGCGAATGTGTATGCCCATGGTAGTTCCTGATGTGTGGGGAGTGCAGGGTCGAGTTTGATATGTGTGAACTCGTGAGATTGAATGCTGCGAAATGGTGTATGCGGCATGATTGTGTCTAGTCTAGAAGTGCCACTTTGAGAAATTGGCATATTTGTGTAATTTGTGCCTGGTGTGCGATTGGCTGGTGAGCCTGGCCCAGAGTGCCTTGGCCTGCTTGTGGATTGACTGTCTGGTTTGAGTGTGACAGGGGCTGCAGAGCCCCCAGGAGGTTGTCTGAGTCAGCCCGTGGATGAAAGGCAGCATCTGCTGCCAGGGAAGTGGGTGGAGATCGCACCTGATAGTGAGTGAGGCTGTGCCTGCCTGCCACAATGCTGGCTCCACCCCCCCGCTGGGCGACTGTCACCTCTGTCCCTGATACTGACAGGACTTCCCTATAACCAGTTCTAGCTGGTTCACACACTGCCTGCACAAAGACTTCAAAGACTTTTCTGTGTATAAGAAGGGGCTGTGTCCCCTTCCAAAAGGTTCTTGTTTCTAACTTGAATCTGCCAGGGGCGTGCTGCTGCTGGGGCTCAGGGGAATCCCTGAGCCCTGCCCAGCCCCTGGACTCCTGATGGACTTTCCTGGAGGACCCCTCTGCCTTGCTTGGGCTGATGGGGGGGGACATTGCTTTGCCCCCTTGAACTCTCTGGGACCTTTGGCAGCATGGAGAAGCTGCATTTTCCTTCAAGAGACCTTTTTTCTTGCCTTTACCCAGGCTTGTTGAAGCCTAAGCGCTTGGGAGCGCTTGACTGGTATTTATAGCGCCTGGGAGCGCTGTATATTACTTATAGCGCTGGGAGAGCGCTTTATTTGAACCCATTGCGAGTGTGGCGCCCTCACGCATTTTGCGTGAGGTTTGGCAGGTGCCTACCCTGGGACTTTGCCCGTTTATTTGCTTATTTGCGAGTGCCCACCTCGCTTCTGTGTTTTATTTTAATAGCGAGGGTGCCCACCCCTCGTTGTGCCCCTTTATTCACCGCCGCGGCCCGAGCTGTGTGTAATTGCCGCCCAGGAAGTCAGGCAGCGTTGCGCCTGACCGTAGGCGGGACTTCCGGTTTGCAGAGGAAGTCCCGCCCCATTGCCGCGTTGAGATTGGCTGGTGCCCCGGGAGGAGAAGTGGAGCTGTGGCCGGTGACGGGGCTCCCGTGTGCGGAGGGAGCCCCGAGAGAGAAGAGTCGCGGCTGCATTGGGCACCGGGGCAGGCAGGAGCCTACTCTGCGCCCCGGTGCACTCACCCAGAAGAGGAGACTGCCGCCGGGAGCCTTGCTGGCTCCACTCTGAGTCCCAGTCCCGAGACGGGGACCGGGCAAAGCAAGGCGAGTCTGTGAGGAGCAGGAGCTCCTCAGATGCCGCCCCCGCCGCACCGAAGACCGGCGAGAGCACAGGGAGCAACCGGTGAGTGGGGCAGACGAAAGGGAGGGGCGCTGGGACACATTGTCGGTCCCCCCCCCCCCCCCCCCAGTAGCGCGAGCTCGCGCTCCTGGTCAGTGGGAAGCCACGAGGGCTTCAAGGGTAGCCCCAGATGGCAGTGGGTCGCCCCAACGTGTGTAGAGCCCTGAGAGGCTCAGGGCCCAGATAGTGTTTAGAGCCACGGAGGCCCTAGGGGGGCCCATCGTTATTTAGAGCCCAGTGAGGCTCTTGAGGGCAGTTGTACTTACGAGCCCAGCGAGGCTCGAGGGGCCATTGTGTGTAGAGCCTGAGGGCTCCAACGGCCATATCTAGTTTAAGAGCCTGTGTGGCTCCAACGTTTGGGGCATGTGATGCTCAGAGCCTGTGTGGCTCCAGCGTTTGGTCATTTTTAGTTAGAGGGGGCGCCGGGGCACATTGCCGGTGCCCGCCCCCTCCTGCCTGCAAGGAATTTGTTTCCAGAGCCTGTGTGGCTCCAGCAGTGGGCGCAGTTTGCGCCTAAGGGTCAGTGAGGGCCCTGGCGCAGTTTTGAAGTTCCCCAGCTGCCCAGCAATTAGTGGGCAGCTGCACCGTTTAGGTCTGGGATGTTCACAGGTGCCCAGCAAGTAGTGGGCACCTGCACCGTTTAGGCCCCTGACATTGAGACACAGGGCGTCCTAGCCCCAACAAGGCCAGTTGGCCTAGGGACTGCCACAGGTGGTGGCTTACGTGAGTTGTGGGCAATTGTATGGTTTTTATTCCTGCACCTCTGAATGTTTTTAGACATCATGTGACTTTTGCGCTATTGTATTGTTATGGTACCTCTGAATGTATTTTTATTGCATCATGTGCTTTGTTCTTAACACCGCTGAATGTGTAGGTTTATGCATCAGGTGGTTTTCCTTTGCTACTCCTCTGAATGTGTTTTATGCATCATGGGTAATGTGTTCTTTCTTAGACCCCTAAATGCTGTGTGATACTTAGGTGGTTGTTCTTTTTTTAGTACAGGTGGTCCTAGTGAGGTCCTGGTCCCCGGCGTGACATCCTCCTAAGGTGTTTAGGGTTGCGTAGGTGGTACTTACCTGTCCCCAGTAGTTACTGGATGTGATTTACAACTGTTATTCTTTTTGCTATACTTATTCTAAGTTCTATAAGTGCTATTTCTATATCTACAAAGTGTTGATTCTGACAGTGGCCCATGTGGCCCTGTCCTGTACATAATCCCTTATGAATGTTGCCCGTGCCAGTTGGCACAATGTACATGTGTGATTTTTATCTCATGTGTTTTGACAATACAAAAGTTATTTTAATATAACCTTGTGTGGAGTTCCTTTTGTGGTGTGCCTAGTATGTTGTTGCTGTTGTGCGCTGGCTCAAATGCTTTACACATTGCCTCCGAGTTTAGCCTCACTGCTCGTGCCAAGCTACCAAGGGGGTGAGCAGGGGTTATCTTGGCGTGTGACTCCCTTGCCCTGACTAGTATGGTGGTTTCTGCCTGGCTTTGGCGTCAGCCTTAGCCTACCAGAAATAGCCAGTTCTAACATTGTTGGTCAGCGGTGCGGATTTGGACTTGTGTTTGCGCAGTGCCACAGCGACAGCTGGCTACATTACAAAACTCTGAATTTTTCAGATAGTCACATGTTTGGGATTATTGTTTTTGATTTTGTTTTTCCTCAAGAGTGTCATTTTCAGATGGTGTTCCTGCGCTTTATGTTTAGTGGCAGATGAGAGAAAATGACAGGGCGGGACGCCAGTAGAGGGGGAGGTTCCCATAGATTAGGAATCCCTTGCTGTGTCCAGTGTCCAATCCCTGTTCCTGTGTGGGTAGATGGAAGAGAGGGAGTGTGGAGGAGAAATGGCTTGCTTGGGAGAGTAGTTATCCCCTGAGTGTAGCGTGTGTGTCTGGATTCCCCTGTATGGTAGGATCCAGTGGTGGCAGCTTAAATGTGTCCAGTGCGTGAAGTCCCATTCCCAGTTCCCAGAGTATGGTGCCTGGTGCTCAGTAAGAGGGGTACAGGTTGAGAGTCAGAGGCAGTGAGGAACTGTCTCGCCAGTCGGGGGGGGGGGGGGGGAGTGTGTGGATGAGTGCTGTGTTGAACTGGAGGAGTTGGTGTGAGTTTTTTTTAAGGAGCTTGCACGTGAGGTGTACCTCTGGTGGTGTGCAGGAGGTCCTGCAGAGGCACTGGACAAGAAGGTGGATGTCTGGCGGTGTGCTAGATGTCTTGCAGAGGCATTAGGGAGTGATTCTAAAGTAGTGGCTTGTGTATCTGATGATCCTGTGTAGGTGAAGAGGTTCATGTGTAGCCCAGCTAGGTCCCATTAGGATGGTAGGGGTGTAGGGGCTCACTTCCTGTCTCAGTGGAGGCGGAGTGAGTGTGGGACGGTGTGTCCCACGTTGGCCCGAAACCCTGTCTCAGGGCCTGGAGGGTTCCCTAAGGAAGCGCCAGGTCAGGGGCCTAGGCTGTACTTACAGGTCATTTGAGGGGGATCTTCCTGTGTCTAGAGGACGGGGAGTGTCTGTAACCAGAACTCCGGCGGTCCTGGTGTTGGGCTGTACCGCTCCTAAGTGGAGGGTGCAGAAGTCCTGGTTCGCTGGGCATTTGACCGTCCAGAGTGCTTGACCCTTTTTTGGGGCCTCTGGAGGTCGTTCCCCGAGGAGGGGGGAGGCCAGGTTCAGGTTCAGCCTGACCTGGAGGGAAGGGCATCTGTAATCAGTGTCCTGACCGGGTGTTTGGCTTCTAGGGGTACCGCTCCAAGGTGGGAGGGTGCAGAACTCTGGAAGGGGGTGCAGAGGGACGGTGTCCTTACTTCTGACCCCGGTGCAACCTGAGGGTTTAGATCCTAGGTTGGGAGATTAGGAAGCTTCCAGGTCAAGAGGAATCTCTGCCAAAGTAGATCAGCTGAAGAGACTGGGGCGGCTGCCCTTGCTGTGTGTTCTGGGGCCCACCTGCAGTCTGTTGTTTCTACTAAGGTAGGGGAAAGGGGATCTTGCTGTGTGCTGTGTCCCCCCACCTGCTTGAAGAGGGACTGTGCTGTGTGCTTTGTACCTCAGAAGTGAAAAAGTTTCCAGGTGGTAGACCAGTGATGGAGTGAGGTCCTGATCTGGTAGGAGAATTCTGTTCTGGTGAGTGCTTCCCTGTGAGGGTGCGGAAACCCAGAAGTAGAGGTAGGGTGGGGCATTCTTGCCCGTGACCTCTGGTCAGCCTGAGGGTGTGATCCCTAGGTTGAAGGATCAGTGGTAGTTGTAGCTACACTGAGAGAGAGAGTGGAGAATGGCTATTGTGTGCCAGGGGTTACTGCCCCTCACTCTGTGAAGTGGTTAGGACCTGTGATATTTGGATGGCCTAGGGCCTGGTCCTGGCTGTGGATGACTAGTGTGTACCAGTGGGGTACCCTAGTTGTGCCAGAGAGCTTTTGTTGAGGGAAATCTATGTGGGTTCAGAGTGGCGAAAAACCGGAGGGTGTCCCTGCCGTGCGGGCCTGTGTCCGTGTTTTGTCGCCCAAAGCAAGGAAGCCCATCAGTGGAGTGATTGGTCTACCCTGCATTTTGACTGGAAGGGGGTTATGTTGGACCTGGCCCTTTTGGCAGGTTCACCCCGAAACTTTTTGCTTTTTCCTAGCCTGTTTCTGGAACCTGGGTTGGTGATTTTAGGCCTCTGCGCACTTTTTCACTGTGGTACAGTGTAAAGTGCGTGTGCTCTCTGTGTATGTGTGGTGAGTGACCTGCCCTCCCATAGGAATGAATGGGGAATGTGTATGCCCATGGTAGTTCCTGATGTGTGGGGAGTGCAGGGTCGAGTTTGATATGTGTGAACTCGTGAGATTGAATGCTGCGAAATGGTGTATGCGGCATGATTGTGTCTAGTCTAGAAGGGCCACTTTGAGAAATTGGCATATTTGTGTAATTTGTGCCTGGCGTGTGATTGGCTGGTGAGCCTGGCCCAGAGTGCCTGGGCCTGCTTGTGGATTGACTGTCTGGTTTGAGTGTGACAGGGGCTGCAGAGCCCCCAGGAGGTTGTCTGAGTCAGCCGTGGATGAAAGGCAGCATCTGCTGCCAGGGAAGTGGGTGGAGATTGCACCTGATAGTGAGTGAGGCTGTGCCTGCCTGCCACAATGCTGGCTCCACCCCCCGCTGGGCGACTGTCACCTCTGTCCCTGATACTGACAGGACTTCCCTATAACCAGTTCTAGCTGGTTCTCACACTGCCTGCACAAAGACTTCAAAGACTTTTCTGTGTATAAGAAGGGGCTGTGTACCCTTCCAAAAGGTTCTTGTTTCTAACTTGAATCTGCCAGGGGCGTGCTGCTGCTGGGGCTCGGGGAAATCCCTGAGCCCTGCCCAGCCCCTGGACTCCTGATGGACTTTCCTGGACTTCTGGGGGACCCCTCTGCCTTGCTTGGGCTGATGGGGGGGACATTGCTTTGCCCCCTTGAACTCTCTGGGACCTTTGTCAGCATGGAGAAGCTGCATTTTCCTTCAAGAGACCTTTTTGCTTGCCTTTACCGAGGCTTGTTGAAGCCTAAGCGCTTGGGAGCGCTTGACTGGTATTTATAGCGCCTGGGAGCGCTGTATATTACTTATAGCGCTGGGAGAGTGCTTTATTTGAACCCATTGCGAGTGTGGCGCCCTCACGCATTTTGCGTGAGGTTTGGCAGGTGCCTACCCTGCGACTTTGCCCGTTTATTTGCGAGTGCCCACCTCGCTTCTGTGTTTTATTTTAATAGCGAGGGTGCCCACCCCTCGTTGTGCCCCTTTATTCACCGCCGCGGCCCGAGCTGTGTGTAATGGCCGCCCAGGAAGTCAGGCAGCGTTGCGCCTGACCGTAGGCGGGACTTCCGGTTTGCAGAGGAAGTCCCGCCCCATTGCCGTGTTGGGATTGGCTGGTGCCCCGGGAGGAGAAGTGGAGCTGTGGCCGGTGACGGGGCTCCCGTGTGCGGAAGGAGCCCCGAGAGAGAAGAGTCGCGGCTGCATTGGGCACCGGGGCAGGCAGGAGCCTACTCTGCGCCCCGGTGCACTCACCCAGAAGAGGAGACTGCCGCCGGGAGCCTTGCTGGCTCCACTCTGAATCCCGGTCCCTAGACAGGGACCGGGCAAAGCAAGGAGAGTCTGTGAGGAGCAGGAGCTCCTCAGATGCCGCCCCCGCCGCACCGAAGACCGGCGAGAGCACAGGGAGCAACCGGTGAGTGGGGCAGACGAAAGGGAGGGGCGCCGGGACACATTGTCGGTGTCCGCCCCCCCCCCCCCCCCAGTAGCGCGAGCTCGCGCTCCTTGTCAGTGGGAAGCCACGAGGGCTTCAAGGGCGGCCCCGGTTGGCAGTGGGTCGCCCCAACGTGTGTAGAGCCCTGAGAGGCTCAGGGCCCAGATGGTGTTTAGAGCCATGGAGGCCCTAGGGGGGCACATCGTTATTTAGAGCCCAGTGAGGCTCTTGAGGGCAGTTGTACTTACGAGCCCAGCGAGGCTCGAGGGGCCATTGTGTGTAGAGCCTGAGAGCTCCAACGGCCATATCTAGTTTAAGAGCCTGTGTGGCTCCAACGTTTGGGGCATGTGATGCCCAGAGCCTGTGTGGCTCCAGCGTTTGGTCATTTTTAGTTAGAGGGGGCGCCGGGGCACATTGCCGGTGCCCGCCCCCTCCTGCCTGTGAGGAATTTGTTTCCAGAGCCTGTGTGGCTCCAGCAGTGGGCGCAGTTTGCGCCTAAGGGTCAGTGAGGGCCCTGGCGCAGTTTTGAAGTTCCCCAGCTGCCCAGCAATTAGTGGGCAGCTGCACCGTTTAGGTCTGGGATGTTCACAGGTGCCCAGCAAGTAGTGGGCACCTGCACCGTTTAGGCCCCTGACATTGAGACACAGGGCGTCCTAGCCCCAACAAGGCCAGTTGGCCTAGGGACTGCCACAGGTGGTGGCTTATGTGAGTTGTGCGCAATTGTATGGTTTTTATTCCTGCACCTCTGAATGTTTTTAGACATCATGTGACTTTTGCGCTATTGTATTGTTATGGTACCTCTGAATGTATTTTTATTGCATCATGTGCTTAGTTCTTAACACCGCTGAATGTGTAGGTTTATGCATCAGGTGGTTTTCCTTTACTACTCCTCTGAATGTGTTTTATGCATCATGGGTAATGTGTTCTTTCTTAGACCCCTAAATGCTGTGTGATACTTAGGTGGTTGTTCTTTTTTAGTACAAGTGGTCCTAGTGAGGTCCTGGTCCCCGGCGTGACATCCTCCTAAGGTGTTTAGGGTTGCGTAGCTGGTACTTACCTGCCCCCAGTAGTTACTGGATGTGATTTACAACTGTTATTCTTTTTGCTATACTTATTCTAAGTTCTATAAGTGCTATTTCTATATCTACAAAGTGTTGATTCTGACAGTGGCCCAGTCCTGTACATAATCCCTTATGAATGTGGCCCGTGCCAGTTGGCACAATGTACATGTGTGATTTTTATCTGATGTGTTTTGACAATACAAAAGTTATTTTAATATAACCTTGTGTGGAGTTCCTTTTGTGGTGTGCCTAGTATGTTGTTGCTGTTGTGCGCTGGCGCAAATGCTTTACACATTGCCTCCGAGTTTAGCCTCACTGCTCGTGCCAAGCTACCAAGGGGGTGAGCAGGGGTTATCTTGGCGTGTGACTCCCTTGCCCTGACTAGAATGGTGGTTTCTGACCGGCTTTGGCGTCAGTCTTAGCCTACCAGAAATAGCCAGTTCTAACAGTGTCGAATCCACGTGTTTTGGCTTCGAGGTGGACTCGACGGCCTTCGACTTTGAGCTCGACTCGACTGCTTTGGTCTTGGATGTCGACTCGACGGTCTTCGGTTTGGAAGGTTGCAGAGGTACTGTGGCCTTCGGGTCGACGCCTTTTGGCTTCGATACCTACGGTTCGAGGTAAGTGGGTCCGAGGACAGTATTGTCGATAGGTTTCGATGAAGCTGATGTCGTGTGACGTGTCTCAGAGGGCTCTTTGGATATGTTCTTAGCCGGGCGTGATGGCGGGGTCGTAGAACGAGGATGTTGGTCTCGGCTAAGGCCTGCTGGCGATGCCTCGACCTGAGTCTCTGATAGAGGTGTAGTGTCTATATGGGGCGGTGTACTCACGGTTCGCCCCTCGCCGTCATCTGAGTCGTCTTCAACTGCTACGATGTCCTGATCATAGTCCTCGAGATCGACTATCAGTTCTCCCTCTTCGGGGTAATATTTGGAGCCGGGTTCCGAGTATTGTCCGTCATCTCGATCTGAGTCGTCGGCGCTCGCTAGATGATCTTCGTCCCCGAAGATGTTCTCGGGCTCTGGCGCCGCCCGTCGCATTTCTTGCCTCGCCGCCCGTCAATTCCGAATAGTCTTTTTGGATCGGAACTGGGCACAGGCTAGGCAACTATCTTAATTGTGATCTGGAGATAGGCATTTGTTGCACACAGGATGCTTGCCTGTGTGCGGGAACTTCGAGTTGCACTGAGGGCAGTACTTGAATCGACTTCGTTCCATCGACGGTCAGTCCACGTGGTGTCGAGAAGGCCTCACAGCCCGATTCGACGACTGGAGTGCAACCGAGTTAGAAAGGTGTATCGGCACCGATCGCTGAACAATACAGACGGATCCGAAGGCCTTTTGGCATTTTGAAAAGTTTTTCTTGATTCCGAACTTGGAGAGTAGGAAACTACATTCGAACCCAATGGCAGAGAAAAACAATCTGGGGATGGAGAGGATGTCCATGCGCACTGTAGTCCAAGGGAGGAGCCACCTATCTCGTGATACTTCGAAGACTCTTCCAGGACAACAATGTGCAATCATCCGGACACAACACTAGGCGGCGATCTATGCACAGATATGAATTCAGCAGCCCACGTGCCTCGAACCCCATGCTCCCCAAAAAATTACCTGAACAGTGGAAGGAAACATCACATCCGATTAAAAGTGAGGGCAAGAAGAAAGAATAGTGTAATGTTACGACAAATACAGGAATAGTGAGAAAAGCCATACAAGAAAGAGCAGAGAACTGAGACAGGCAAGATAGACATCCAAGTTTGAGCAAGGGACTGACTCGAAGACCCCTATATGTATACTGAATCAATGCGGTCTACAACAGACTGCTTGTTAGGTTATGTGGATTTGTGAAGCACGCTTATTACCGGAGGAGTATACAGGGACTTGAGTAGATGAGAAGGCCATCAGGCTCCTAGCTGAGAAGCCTGGTCTTCAGTTTCTTGCAGAATTTGAAAAAGGTTGGGGAGGTCATGATGTGGTGTGGAAGGCCATTCCAAGATTTTGTTGCAATGTAGGAAAAGGAGAGTCCTTCTGACTTGCTCTTGCGGATAAAAGGGTATTTGTGCAAGGTGGAGTGATGCGGAAATCAGTTGCCTGGTGGGTTGGTGGGCGTTCAGGCAATGGCTGAGGTATGCAAGTCTGGCGTTGTGAAGGGCTGAATGCATGAGTGAGCAGTTTCAACTGGCATCGCTTCTGGATTGGCATCCAGTGTAGCTCTCTTAGGTGGGGTGTTTTGGGTGCATTGCAGGGTATGTTGAGGAGGAGTCTGGTGGTGGCGCTCTGGAGTCTGTGTATATGTTGATTTATGATGCCAGCATGGAGTATGTTGTCGTAGTCCAGTCTGCTGGTTAGGAGGGCCTGGGTGATCATGTGTCTGGTGTTAGTGGTGGGCAATGGAATATTTTGCAGAGCATCCGTAGGATAAGGAAACATGAGGAGGTGACAGTGTTCACTTTTTTGCCCACCATAAGCCTGTCGTCTACAATAATGCTAATGTTTGCGCGTGGCCAGTGAGGGTGGACGTGGGTTCCAGGTCTGTTGTCCACCAGGAGGAGTCCCACTGAGAGCTCTTGTGCCTGAAGATCATGAATACAAATTTGTCTATGTTGAGCTTTAGGCAGTTTGGTTTCATCCAGTTTGCTACGTTGAACATTCAGGTGTCGAAGTTGGTCCTGGTGGTATGGTTGTTGTCTGTGAGGGAAAGGATTAGCTGGGTGTACTCTACGTAGAATACCATGTTGAGAATGGGAAATCTTAAAAAGTGGGCGAGTGGCACCATGTAGACATTGAAGAGGGTAGGGCTCAGAGATGAGGGTGTTGGCTCAGACTGTGTGCTTTATCTTGTTGCAGCTACATCTAAAGATTGTAGGTAGTTTTGGCAGAGGTGTCAATGAAGAAGTGGAGGATGGAGTGGTCTGTCCAGGTGAACACAGTGAGATGGCTAAAATTGACCTTGTTGCTGGTTGGGAAGATGGGGTTGAGGGTGTGACCTGCAACATGGGTGGGATCCTGGTTGTTTTGCGTGAGTCCTAAGATATCGAGGCTCTCGAGTAGGGCCTAGGGAGTTGGGATCTTTTCGATCTTGAAGATGGAAGTTGAGGCCGCCAAGTAATATGCATTTGTTCGAGCTGATGGGATGGGCCGATGAAGCCTCTATGGAGATTGCTGAAGGTGGCGTGTCGTCCAACTAGTCGGTAAACTAGTGTGCCTTTGATGGAGATGTGATTGCCGGTCTGAAGTAGGAAATGTATGTGTTCCATGAAGGCTGTGTCTAGTCAGTGGAAGCGGTGCAGGTGATGGGGTCCTCGTGTATGACGGCAAGTCCTCTTCCTGGTTTGTTCGATCTGCCATGGCAGGAGAGCTTGTAGCCCGGTAAAATGGCTGTGGCGATGGTGGGTGCCAATGTGGGGTTTAGCTACGTCTCTGTCAGGAAGATGATGTCCGGGGAATGGGTGTCAATGGTGTTCCAGATCTCGGTGGCGTGTTTGCTCAGTGATCTTGGGTTGCGGTGCACGCATGCCAGATGGGGTGAGGTGTGTGTGGCGTATGGGGAATGTGTGCTGGTGCAGGTGAAATGGATACGAGTCAACGAAAAAGGCCCTACTGTGGAGTGAGGTGAGGCTCAAAAGCAGCTGAAGTGGCAGCAGCCGGTGGAGAGTGCATGCAGGCTGGAGGCGGTGTTCCGTTGTACCAGGCTTAGTGGCACTGGGCACGGTTTAGGCATGGATGGTCGCTGACGGCCTTGCCTTTAGTGTGCTTGCTGCGAGCGGCTGATGTGTGGTCGTCCTGCGGCAGGCATTTTGTAGGTACTGGGGATGCAGGGGGGAGCGCCGGGTTAAGGTTTAGGGAAGGGTAGGGTGCAGGTAAGGAGCGGTGGAGGTGGGAAAACATGAAAGGGGGAGTCAGGGCACGGGGAAAGCTCTGGAGTAACCAGCTCAAAGAGAAAGAAGGCACAAGAAAAAAGGGAAAAAGATGAACAAAGAATGGAAAATGGGCACTAACAGTGGAGAGTGGAAATATGGTCACAAAAAAACACAAAGTGAGAGAGAGCGAGAGGAGAAAAATGAGCCCAAAGACGTCCAAAGAGAGCGGGTAAGTGGAAAACGGAAAAGGACGGAGAGAAGGGGGGCAGGAAGGAGTAAAGAGCAACAGAGAAGAAGGAGCACAAGAATGAGGAAGGGCCTCAAAACAGCAAGATCGGTGTCCAAAAGGGCTTTAGACTGCTTGGAGTATCCGTCTAGGTAAATGGGACCTGGGTCTGGGCTTCTGCTCTTTTAAATTGGTCTGAAGCAAGACTGCAAAACAGGGTGGTGAACCCACATCACTTGTATGGACATGCTAAAGGTTCTCCTGAAACATTAATAGACTGACCCCAAATAGAAGTTGTGGTATATGTTATTCCAAAGGACAGACTCTTAAGTAAACCTGAATACTCCATGTGTGATCCTCAAGCGAGGAGACCAAGGCCACCTCATACACTGCGATGTTTAGGGAAAATAAGGCAAGAGCAGAAAATGGGCAATCCATGAGATGAAAACCAAGAGCCAAAGAATTACACCTGCAGTGTAATCCTCACAGTTCCATTTGGGCTTTCTGATGGCAACAATATCCATTATGAGATCTTTTTACCCAGGACAACACTGATGATTTCCAGATGGCTGGATCTCATAAATATCTTTGAAATCTGTCAGAGCCAGTTGTATAACAGTGTGCGGTGCCTTTAAGATACATATCCAAAATATACGTTCAAAGAGAAATGGCAACTTGCCAATAGAACACACAGTGAGGGGTACTGAATCCAGCACATATAAGAATCGTCACACATGACAGATTCTGACCACCTTGTGCAAGGTGCTCCATGTGGATGCTTTAAAATGAAATGAAGTGATAAAACAACAAGAGGGGAAAACCACACGACAATTTGACCGAAAGGGTGCGAGTGAGGGGAACTGGAAGGTGATCGTACTGGGTGAAGAGCTGAAAGCCTTAGAGGAGGGTGCCTTTCCATGAACTATCACCCACAATCTTGTCAATCCAATCCGTAAAAGTAAAGGCTGCCGGGCACAAGGTATTCTCTCCTTAAGAAAGAAGAGTTGGACATTAGTGAAACGTAGTTGTTGGCATCACATGCTTCTCCTTCAATATTCTGTTCCCCTTGTGGAAGGCAGAAAGATGGCATACGTAGAGCAGGGCTGTAAAGGCATTCAAGGTGCAGTAGTGAACCTGCAACAGGATGCTTTCAATATAGATAAACAACACTAACTGATAGACGAAACCACCAGCACAACCAAGGACAACCATGATTTTAAAAATGGAAAAAAAACACACCAAAATGAATCCCCTACCAGTCATTACAAGCCAAAGTTCCAAATAAATTATGCCAAATACTGACAACAGTGCAACCAACTGATCTCTGCACGAGGAGATTAAGACCAACCCTGACAAACTAGATGACAATTATGAGGCAAAAGGAATTACTAGCAAATTCCTAGACAGAAAAAAAAAACGATTCAGTGGCCTTGAATTTGGGATTGCTCATAGAAGACCAAAAGAGGATAATGGAAAGGATGAACCAAAATTTACAGTTTCCCCAGACTCTACAAACACAGACGATTGAGCTACAGCGTCTAGGGCAGGACCTAATAAAGCAGGTCCGATATCTGAAGGGGAGTGCTGAGGATGCGGAGGGACAGGCATAATGCAGCAATCTAAAAGTGGTGAGTGTAACAGAAGTAATGGAAGGCTGAGATATAGTCAAATTACTAGATACAATTATGAGGCAAAAGGAATTACTAGCAAATTCCTAGACAGAAAAAAAAAACGATTCAGTGGCCTTGAATTTGGGATTGCTCATAGAAGACCAAAAGAGGATAATGGAAAGGATGAACCAAAATTTACAGTTTCCCCAGACTCTACAAACACAGACGATTGAGCTACAGCGTCTAGGGCAGGACCTAATAAAGCAGGTCCGAT
Source organism: Lissotriton helveticus (assembly GCF_964261635.1). Taxonomy (NCBI): domain Eukaryota; kingdom Metazoa; phylum Chordata; class Amphibia; order Caudata; family Salamandridae; genus Lissotriton; species Lissotriton helveticus. Next base: position 490,342,100 of record NC_136067.1, on the reverse strand, counting down.
ATCTGAAGGGGAGTGCTGAGGATGCGGAGGGACAGGCATAATGCAGCAATCTAAAAGTGGTGAGTGTAACAGAAGTAATGGAAGGCTGAGATATAGTCAAATTACTAGATACATGGATAATCTCCACAGTGGTACCAAAAGGCTTTTCAGCCTTATTGTCCATTTAAAGAGCGTACCCAGTATTGGCATTCCATCCCCTACAAGTGGCCCCTCTCAGGCAAATAGTGGCAAAATTACTCCATTTCAAGGAGCAGGAGACCATTTTACTGACAGCTAGGAAAGAGAACCTAATTCTAATATATAATAGCAAAGTTCTGATATTTCGGGACCATACGCTAGCTGTTCAACAATAAACAGCAGATATATTTTTGACAGAGCATGCAACAACGTGGAATCAGACTAGAAATAAAGATAAATCATTATTTGACAAGCAGCGGAGAAGTCTAAATGGGTGATCATGGACACACTATGTTAGTCTGCTGGCTATTACATGTAAATACAGTTAGTAAGCCCTTATTCGATTTCCTCTTCATTGGATTAATAACAACATCTTAATAGGAGGAAGAACAGAAAATTGAAGAAGAGGAAGCATTAATATTTGTAGGGAACAATGCAGCCAGCTATTCAGTGCAAATAATGCAAGTATGGAATTTTCTGGAGCAGTATACTCTGACAGAAGGGCACAGACTGTCTGCAAGGGGCTGACATTTCCCTCTACAAGTGTGAATACAGTGTGGTCAGTAACTTTAAAAAGGTAGCCAACAGAGTATCAAATGGAGAGGAGGCAATATCATAATTTTTTTATTATATTTTTTTTATATATTTTTTTATTTTAACAGTAAGACAAGAGTAGGCAATACAGACATCAGATGTTTCGCAGTGAAATACAGAACAGGGCCAGGCGGGGGAAATATACAAACAATAACCACTGTAAAAAGTAAAAGGCCCAGCACGGGTACACATAACGGAAAAAGGAAATAAGCAATCTATTAATCAATCAAAAGCACTCCCACCCGCGCGACCTCGTCCACAATGTTACAGGATAATTAAGCCAGCGAAGACACCCAGACAATAAAGGATTCGTGAAAAATAAACAGCCCATCTCTCGTAGAAGGAAAGGGAAAAGACAAAAGGGGCCATAGAACAAAAGAAAGGCAAAAAAAAAAAAAAAACACCCCTAACCCCCCACCCTGCACCCCTGCAATGGCTACGGCCTAACCCCACTAGCAGCGTGCCTGTTGCCCAAGAACTACCCTAAAGGAAGGGAAAAGAGAAAGCGGAGGAGGAGAAAGCAAACACTCCCGGTCTCCCATACCCCCCGCCAACAGCGACCACCCCGAGACATGGTAAAATCAATATTTAGCAATTATACAAACCAGTCAGGGGAGGATAAACAACAACCACCCAATTCCCGTCGCAATATAGGCACTACCCCGGCATTGCCAAAAGCTATTATATCGGACCCCAGCGATAAAGTTCAGCCCTGGCCAGTACGGTCCGTCAGAAGAGTCTGTACCACTCGAGCCGCCATTTTGATGGTAAAGGCAAAGCGTCCATAAAAGTTCTTGACAGCACAGGAGGATCGAATACAGGATAAAAGTTCACGGCTCGAACGAGGAAAGGTGTCCAAGAACAGCGAGTATCCGAAACCATCACCAAGGAACTCGTAGCCACATGGAAGACCGTCTATAGATGTGTTGGGCGGCAGCAGGGTCAGGCAAGAGATGCTAGCGAGAAGCACGGGCTGGCTTGTCGGTAATAGGGGACCGTCAAGGTTCATGAATTCCGGGTTATGCACGGGGACCTCGACCTCTGATGTGCAATGCACCGCTGGTACCATCTCTAGCTGGAAACTAAACGAGGTGTCGTCCTCAGGTTCCAGGATACCGTCCACTTTCACCATCCGTGTCCGAAACACAGCGACTGTGTGCGAATGGAGCGCCCCAATGGCGGCCACAACGGCCTGCAGCGATGGCGTGCCTTCCGTCCGCTCCATCCCCTCTCAATAGGCTACAGAGCCAAACTTAAACCCCGGAGGCCGGCTACTCCGGAGTCGCAGGCCACGCAAATCTGGTATCAAATAATGGGCGCTCCTCGTCTTACAGAACACACCTTCGCCGTCAGAGAGGGCCCCAGCCCGTCCACCCCGGGAAGGCAGCAAGGTCTCCGGGCACCGGACCCCCACCACAGCAGCCGGCGTGGCACGCTGGCGTGTCCCCGGTGTAAATCGTTCAAAGGATCGTCACAAAAAGACAACAATTCAGGCACTCTTCGGGAGACCGGGCTCAGTCCAGGTCTCACGGCCGATGTTGGTCAACTCTGACCCGGGTAGTCCAGAAATCGAGGCCCCGGCTTCCACACGTTGTTAGGCCGAGAATGGAAACACGGCGTATCTTCGTCAGCCGATGAGGTAGAAAGCTCGGGATTGCACCTTTAGAAGCAGTAGACCTTCATAAACAAGGAGATCAGGTGTAAGGTCAGGATTGAAGACAGGATAATCGAGCTGCTGGCGGAGGTCGGCGGAGCCGGGAGCTTACGCGGCCATCTTGATTCGTAGCGTAGCTCCTCCTCGGCAATATCATAATTGAATAAGATTCTAAAGGTCTAGAAACGGAAACCTAGAATTTAAAGAGAAGAATGTTACATGCATCCCTCCCTCCCTCAATTGGTATCACTGATGGCTATTTAAAGTTGTCAGATATTTTTGCCTCCCACAATTACATGAATTGATGTTGAATCAGATGGATACAAAATGTATAGGAAAATACCTTGGGTTTCTACTTCGTAAACGTGCGACCACGGATTGTGGTTCCTCTGGAGTAGTCAGCATCATCACTAAGCCATCTGCAAAGAATCTCATGTACCTTTAGAAAACACAAAAATTGACCATAAGTGCATCAAACTTACATTTGCATTGCTCTTCAATATTAGAAAACACTCAGTATATTGCTTCTAGAACAGAAAATGCTTCAACAATTTAAAAAAAAAAAACCTTTTACATTGAGCTAAAAGAATATGAAAAAAGACACAAAAATTGATAAAGTTACATTTATGTGATACCGTAACTTCTAATTTATATTCTTTCTCCTATTTATAACTTCTGGGTAAGCTTCCTCTAGTGGCTGACCAGGCAGGTCTTCTCAAAGCTGTTACTGTCAACACAGATATACATTATATGCAGCCCCAGGCTGTTTCCCTAAGCGGGTGCGTACAATCACAAGCCCCATCTTTTAAAAGGAACCATATCAGTGTGATGGTTACAGTATGACAGAGGGACTGATGGAAAGTCTTGGCAATATGTTATGTTATGTTATGTTATTGTGATTTATAAAGCGCTACAGCTGCCCCAGCAAAGGGGCGTCCCGGCGCTGATACCAAGCAATACTGACATAGCAGATAGCACATACAAAGACTAAGATGCAGGGTAAAGGTAAGTCTTAATAGCCTCCCTGAATTCTAAATAGTTGCTGAGACCACAATTCTGCACTGGGAGTGTGTTCCAGAGATTGGCAGCTCTGTGACGGAAGGAGCGGCCACCAGTACGCAATCTTCGTGTCTGAGGAACCACCACCAAGTGCTGGCCCAGTGAGCGAAGAAGTTGTGAGGCTTCAACCTTAAAACTGAACCCAGGCAAGCTGTCAGAGCACCTCCAGTAACCCCACGACAAACTCTGAGCTTGCTGAGACTCTTTAGCAGCAATTGGGCAGATAAGAGTCACCAGAGTGGAGAAAGGATAATCTGATGAGACAAGCTCTCTTTGGTAGTCTTCTAGGTTTCACTATTTGAAAACAACCTTCCAGCATGCTATATCATATCAAAGTCTGATCAGATAGCTTAATGCCTTTGTCCTTCTGAACCATACACCAGCTACCATTGGGACAAGGTGATATTTTTAGCTCATTCTTCCTTTGTTTCAACAGTAGTTACTGAATTTCTTTTGAATAGTCATGTTTCTCACCATAACACTTCGTTGGCTGAAGAAGTGCTACTTAGCATTAATGTTTGGTGCATGTTTTAACTGTATCTCGATAAAACCAAGAATCTGTGCTCCACTGGTCGACTGTGGTAATAGATAGGTCAGTAAGCCCAAATTCAAGAACAGAGGGGCCACATGGATTACCCTATGCAACTCTCATTGCTCCTTAGGACAACTCTTCCTTTAAATGACCTTGGTCATTTCACCTGAGCGAAGGTAATTTCCATTGCATTCTTCGGGCATTCTCTTGTCAACGATGTATGCAGGACTACTAGGTGAAACAACCAACATACTTTCTGCAAGTATAATGCCCATGGTGCATAACTAAGTGATATACACTTTGTTCAGGAATTCAAGAAATCTCTTAACTTAAGTAATTGGCTGCTTAATTCTGCCCCAAATGCCACATTTTTGTTACATTGCTGCGAAAGTACCTACCCGTTGGGAATTGGAGAGAGCAGTGACTTAATGGTAAGGTAAAGTTACATTGATGGTTTCACCATTATTTCTAGTCTGCCTGCTGTAACTTCTAATTGGTGGTGGCACTCTCCAATAACCCCGAGCGGGACACCCTCAAGTTTCAGAGCGACCTTGCGGCAGTGGCCAGGTGTTTGACCGCCAAATGTCTCCAGCTGAATTCCAACAAGTCGGAGGTATTGTTAGTGGGAAAGGACCATGGTTAGAAAGTATGATTAGTGCTGCAGAAAGAAAAATTAGGGCACATTTTGAGTGACTTCTCAAATCCTCTTCTATTTCATTAAAACAATTCTGACATGCAGACTGAAACATGCACTTTGAATATCAGCAGGGTATGCTCAGACGTGAGTCCCTTGCTCACTTTGCCACTGGAGTCAAGCAAGCCGGGCTGAAGATGGCTGTAATGCCAGGAACCGGTCCTGGGAAGCTTGATTCCGGTCCAGGGAAGACATGGCTTGGCAGTTCGGGCTGGACTTGTCCCATGAGGCACAGGGTCAGACTGATTTGCATATGGCCATGTCTGAACTGGGGTGGCGGAGTGAGCTAAAGAACAGTGATGGATTAAACTCAGATCAGTTGACTGGGGGTGAGTGTTTGTATTGTCAACGCTCCGTCCATCACCACCTTTGTTTTTTCTTTGTTCGCCCTAAGTTGGCAGGGTATGCTCAGACGTGAGTCCCTTGCTCACTTTGCCACTGGACTCAAGCAAGCCCGGCTGAAGACGGCTGTAATGCCAGAAACCGGTCCTGGGAAGCTTGATTCCGGTGCAGGGAAGACATGGCTTGGCAGTTCGGGCTGGACTGTTCCCATGAGGCGGCACAGGGTCAGACTGATTTGCATATGGCCATGTCTAAACTGGGGTGGCGGAGTGAGCTAAAGAACAGTGATGGATTAAACCCACATCAGTTGACTGGGGGTGAGTGTTTGCATTGTCAACGCTCCGTCCATCACCACCTTTGTTTTTCTTTGTTCGCCCTAAGTTGGCAGGGTGTTCTCAGACGTGAGTTCCTTGCTCACTTTGCCACTGGAGTCAAGCAAGCCCGGCTGAAGACGGCTGTAATGCCAGAAACCAGTCCTGGGAAGCTTGATTCCGGTCCAGGGAAGACATGGCTTGGCAGTTCGGGCTGGACTGTTCCCATGAGGCACAGGGTCAGACTGATTTGCATATGGCCATGTCTGAACTGGGGTGGCGGAGTGAGCTAAAGAACAGTGATGGATTAAACCCAGATCAGTTGACTGGGGGTGAGTGTTTGTATTGTCAACGCTCCGTCCATCACCACCTTTGTTTTTTCTTTGTACGCCCTAAGTTGGCATGGTATGCTCAGACGTGAGTCCCTTGCTTACTTTGCCACTGGAGTCAAGCAAGCCCGGCTGAAGACGGCTGTAATGCCAGAAACTTGTCCTGGGAAACTTGATTCCAGTCCAGGGAAGACATGGCTTGGCAGTTCGGGCTGGACTGTTCCCATGAGGCACAGGGTCAGACTGATTTGCATATGGCCATGTCTGAACTGGGGTGGTGGAGTGAGCTAAAGAACAGTGATGGATTAAACCCAGATCAGTTGACTGGGAGTGAGTGTATTGTCAACGCTCCGTCCATCACCACCTTTGGTTTTTCTTTGTTCGCCCTAGGTTGGCAGGGTGTGCTCAGATGTGAGTCCCTTGCTCACTTTGCCACTGGAGTCAAGCAAGCCCGGCTGAAGACGGCTGTAATGCCAGAAACCGGTCCTGGGAAGCTTGATTCCGGTCCAGGGAAGACATGGCTTGGCAGTTCGGGCTGGACTGTTCCCATGAGGCACAGGGTCAGACTGATTTGCATATGGCCATGTCTGAACTGGGGTGGCGGAGTGAGCTAAAGAACAGTGATGTATTAAACCCAGATCAGTTGACTGGGGGTGAGGGTTTGTATTGTCAACGCTCCGTCCATCACCACCTTTGGTTTTTCTTTGAATACCAGCAGCAGACTTCCCTGGTGAGCAGTAGCTTTACTACAGTGATATAATGAGCAACTAGAGTGCTAACATTCAGAATTTATGGCAAATGTGTGACACATCTGAATGCCTTCTTGATGGAACCAAAGTAAACAAGCATTGAAAATGCAATAGATCTCGCCCTCGTTTAAGTTAAAGCCATTCTGCTTGTAATGAGGTGGCTTTTTAGCTTTGCTTTTAATAGTGTTTTTCAAACTTTCATGTAAATAACATGCATATGTATGCATTTATGTATATGTATGCAAGCATTTATATTTGTATTTATATAGATATGCAGGTTATATATGTTTATATATGTATGTGTATATATATATATATACACATACATATATATAAATGCATATATATATATGTGTATATGTGTGCGTGTAGATAGACCGAGGCACAAGAAAGCAGAAAAACAAACATGAAGAACACAAAAAGGGGGCAGGGTAGATACACCCTGACCCCCTAGGCCTGCCCAGGTGGTCCCACAAGGACAAAAAAGGCCCACATTTTTTTTTTTTTTTAAACATGGTCTGTTTTTTTTTTTTTAATTACCCCCCGGGGGGACCAAATCGTGGCGGCATAGTGATAAAGAAGTGTGGGGGGGTTCACAATCCCCCCCACACAGCCCCGGGGACCGCCGCCCCCGGGGCAAAGCAACACAGCCCCTTGGCGCATACTGGAGGCTCCTGGTGGGCTACTTGGCCCCCAGGGACCCCCAGTATGCAAGGGGAATTAGTTCTTATTCTGCAAAAACGCCAGGGGTTGCGCTGCAGAGAGGTGTAAAAAAGGGTGTGGCTTCATTACACCTCTCTGCAATGCAGCCCCCTGGCGCATACTGCAGGTTCCAGGTGGGCTAGTTGGCCCCCAGGGACCCGCAGCATGCAAGGGAAATTAGTTCCCCCTCTGCAAACACGCCCGGGGGCTGCGTTGCAGAGAGGTGTAAAAAAGGGTGTGGCCTCATTACACATCTCTGTAATGCAGCTCCCTGGCTTATACTGGAGGCTCCTGGTGGGCTAGTTGCCCCCCAGGGACCTCCAGTATGCAAGGGGAATTAGTTCCTCCTCTGCAAACGCGCCAGGGGTTGCGCTGCAGAATGTTGTAAAAAGGGGGCGTGCCCTCTGAACACCTGCCTGCAAAAATTTTGTAAATCAGTAAAAAAAAATATAACGATTAATACATTTAAAAATTGTCATTTAAAAAACTTTCGAAATTCAATGAAAAAACCATAGGTTTCAGGCCTTATATAGTTAGGAATTAGCATTTAAAAAACCTTGCAAATTCACTGAAAAAACCATAGGTTTCAGGCCTTATATAGTTAGGAATTAGCATTTAAAAAACCTTGCAAATTCACTGAAAAAACCATAGGTTTCAGGCCTTATATAGTTAGTAATTAGCATTTAAAAAACCTTGCAAATTCACTGAAAAAACAATAGGTTTCAGGCTTTATATAGTTAGGAATTAGCATTTAAAAAACCTTGCAAATTCACTGAAAAAACCATAGGTTTCAGGCCTTATATAGTTAGGAATTAGCATTTAAAAAACCTTTGAAATTCACTGAAAAAACCATTGGTTTCAGGCCTTATATAGTTAGGAATTCGCTTTTAAAAAAACCTTTGAAAATCACTCAAAAAACTATAAGTTTTAGGGGTGTTATAGTTAGTTGGACATTTCACTCATACAAAACCATTGAAATTGCTCTTATATAGTTAGTTGTACTAACTATATTTCGCGCACCCGCAATCCACTGCTGATGAAGTCACATATTAGATCATTCATGACATGGTCAGTGACATCACTGCTGACATCTCAAATGACATCACTGATGACCTCACTGATGACATCATCCACGTGACAATCACATACACCTTTTCATACACTATTAAAATTTTTCATCACTCTTTGTAAAATACAGAGTATCATATTTGAATCCATTGTCACAGCAATACAAGTATCTAAAAATCCACTCAGTGATTCATAGATGTATACACATATCTAATCACTTACCTGTAGATTCACTCATACATGCTGTCAATGAACAATAGAACACTATCAAAAATACTTATACACCTATATCGACATTAAACAACAGCACACATCCTATTCACATATGAAGTCAACCTACTCACTTATGCAAACAATGGATCATACTTACATATTTACTTAGCAAAACACTTATACAAACACCACTTCATCTATTCATTTAGATAGTAAGTCATACTTAGTGAATTATAAAATCATTATTACAAGTATACAGTTATCCATACAGTCAGTCACACAATCATTGAGTCTTATGTATACTTATTTATATACAACAACTGACACATACACTGCCTTTTATTTTTCTAGTTTGTTGGACATGTACCATTGAGAAATATATTTGCTCATCACCACATCCATAAAGAGATTCACTCACCCAAACTGTTAGAACATGTAGTTTTAACTTCATATATCTACTGAATCAACTATTCACACATCTTTGGACAGTCACACCCCCCCCCCACCGAACCACACACACTTTCACACTCCCGTACAAATACTCAGTTAACTAATCAATAACTAATATAGACTTTCACATAGCTAGTAACCAACTGTAGAATCAGTTTACACAATAACTGACAAAGTGATACAGATATTCACACAGTTTAGCCACTATATTTAGTGAGACATTATAAATTGGTCAAGTAAACAGTCAACTACACTGCTACTAAATCCTCCATCCAAATATTTATTTATATATATCCACTCATTCTTCAATGCAAATTGCTATATATATAATGCATATTTAAATAACGAAGCAAACCACATTCACTGGATGATGTCATCAGTGATGTCATTTGAGATGTCAGCAGTGATGTCACTGACCATGTCATGAATGATCTAATATGTGACATCATCAGCAGTGGATTGCGGGTGCGCGAAATATAGTTAGTACAACTAACTATATAGGAGCAATTTCAATGGTTTTGTATGAGTGAAATGTCCAGCTAACTATAACACCCCTAAAACTTAGTTTTTTGAGTGAATTTCAAAGGTTTTTTAAAAGCTAATTCCTAACTATATAAGGCCTGAAAACTATGTTTTTTTCAGTGAATATATATACATATATTATATACATATATAATATACATATATAATATACATATATATTTTCACTGGAAAAAAACAAAAGGTTACTGGGTTTTTATAGTTAGGAAACAGAACTTAAAAAACCTTAGAAATTCACTGAAAAAAACAAAGGTTACAGGGTTGGGCTCAGATTTCACTCATATAAAACCAGTGAAATTCAGCAGTATAGTAACCAGAGTTAACTATATATAATTTACGCCCCTACAATGCACTGCTTATGACCTCACTTATTACATTTATTTTATTTTAAAAGTTTTATACAGTGCGAACAAGACCAATGGTGGTATCAGAGCGCTTTACAATATAGCGATAAAGAGTAGGCATATAAATCAAACACAAAGGTAACTGAAAAGGTAGAGGAAGAGAAAAACTTTAAGCCAACGGAACTAGGCTAAATCATAAACAGTCACGTAATATAAAAGTAATATACCAGGGTGAGGGAAGTGTGTCAGATGTGTCAGAGCAGGCCTGGAGATAAGCGGATCAAGAATAGGTGAAGCCACGTACAAATGCCCCGGAGGAGGAAGCTAGATGATCAAAAGAGATAAATACGAACAGTGAAAGAATAAGTAACTCTTTGAAAGTCACATACCAAAATACAATCATAAAAGTCAGGTAATAAACAAGGGTGAGGAGGGCGAGTGGAGTGCTTGCAAGGAGTGGGGAGGTTCTATGACAAGCATTTGTTCATTAACAGCGCTTTAACTTTCTTTTTGATGAATGCCGTTGAGGGGTTCATCCGGAGTTCCAAATTCTCAGGGCGATACCAGAGAAAGCTCGATTGTACGTTTTCTTTTACTGGAATTTCTGCGGCATCAACTGTAAGGTGCTGCTACTTCCGAGGGGGTCTAGAACCACCAGATAGAAGGTTTTGTGCAAGGTATAGCGGGTGTTTAAGTGTAAGGCTTTATGGGGCAGGCAGGCAATTTTTTGTTGTATTCCTACTTTATATGGGAGCCAGTTTAGGGTTTTCAACTCTGGCGTGATATGGTACTTTCTTTTGGAACCTATGATGAGTCTTGCAGTGGAGTGAAGAGAGAGGCCCTTAGTGGAGTCATCTTAGATTTGGGAAGGCCACGGAGGGTAGCGCTTCAATAGTCCAACATAGAGATCACTAGCGTTTGCACAGCAGATTTGAAGTCATTCAGGTAGAGAAAAAAGTTCATTTTCCTTAAGATGTTCATTTGGAAGTTTGCACCTTTGGGGGGAGCACTAATGTGCTTCTGACTGTTGTCTAGCATTATGCCCAGTGAACTCATGGAGCCAATGATGTGCGATATGCAGTTAAGAGCTGTTAGCTGATTCATCCATTCTTTGATGGCTGGCAACTGTTTAATGGGGCGACTGAGAAGAATTCCATTTTAAGAGCATTTAATTTAAGGTGATTGAGAGCCAGCGAGGTTTAAACTTTCAATAGAGTGGTGTTGAGTGACTTGATATCTTCTGGTGAGGAGACTCATCGGCATACATGTGATAATGGATGTTGGATAATTTAAAAATGTCAGTTAAAGGAACCATGAACAAGTTGAAGAGAGTTGGTGAGTGCGTGGATTCTTGTGGTACCCCTAGAGTGACCAGTGAGGGATTAGATATGATATGATCTCTTTACAGGTTCACAAAGGCTGCAGAAACGGATACGGACCCTGAGTAAGTGCAAAATTACAATTTTATTGTTGGTGCTTCAGATCGCCATGACGCGTTTCGCGCTACCCAGAGCGCTTGATCACATGACACAGTCAATACTCAGGTCAGTGGTTTAAATAGTCACAATGGATAGTCACATGCTTCAGCCTACATTTCGTATAGAAATAGTAGAGTTCTGCAGTTAAAAAACTACAAACAGTTATCTAAATGCAAATTGCATTTGTCAAATTATTTACATTCTGGCCGAAGTATATACTATTTAAAATTACATTTTATATAAAACCCATGATCCTGAAAAAATACATATAGTGGTGCAAAAAGTAAATATATAAAATCAATACTTTCATTTTATACAGAAAAGCAGCTTTATAGGTTACAATTTTACTATTTATATGTTCTTTTGTTTTTTCAATTGTTAGTATTTTTTAGAAGCATTTTCTATCTTTTGTCATATGTTGATACACAAGCCAGTTAAGTAACATCGGAGCTCCAATGTTACTTGTGCCATGCTGGTAGAAGTAAAGTGCATCGTGCTTTTGCAAATTTCAGTAGACTGAGATGGTCTAATATAGGTATAAATACCCACTGAGTCAAAGTAAATGGATGTTGGGCTTAGGATATCTGTAGAGTCTATACTACTATTTATGAAATGGGCCTAATAGATCTTCTCTCATATATCTCATCCTTCCATTTGTCATAGATACACTGTCAATGATTCATAAATATGCCATACAATATATATAAAAACCGTAAAATGGTTAAATAATGGCTAAAAGTGAATTCATTATCGTTATATTAAACTAACAAGGAAATATACATATGAGAAGGTCTGTTGTAAAATGTAGACTATAAATACATATTTAATAAATATTTAAAACCCATAAAAAGTTATTACATTTAGATGTGTCTACATATCCCTAAAATACAGATTTCATCAGTGTGTGACCCATAGGGTTATATCCTTAAAGACATGTGAAAAGATTCTCTGTAGTTTTAAGACCCGAAGGGTGTTTAGTATTTAGCTCTAATATATAGCGGGTCTTGAGGCGGCGTAGTTTCTCCTCTCTGTTGCCGCCTCGTCTGCTCGCAAGGACACAGTCTATCACAAAGTATTTTAGTTCACTACTTTTGGAGTCATGTTTAGCTTTAAAGTGTCTTGCCACTGGGTAAGTGTTGTCTTGGTTGCAAATTGCTCTAATGTGTTGTAGGATCCTTTTATGGACAGGGAGCTTGGTGCTCCCTACATAGAGCAAGTTGCATGGACAGGACAAGACGTAGACTGCATACTCCGTTTTGCACGTGAGTAGCTTGTTAATCTTCCTTCAAGTCAAATGGTGACAAGTAGCTAGTTTTGTTCACCGCTTTTAAACAGGCTTTGCATACTTTGCAATTGAAGAACCCACCATGCGTTTGAAGCCAACTATTGGATTCCAAGACCTCTGGGCTAGTTTGGACGAGCTCATCCTTCATAGATTGGCCTCTGCTATAGGTTATAGAGGGTCTTTTGGGGAGATCTTTCCCTATTACTGGGTCACTTAAAACCAAGGGTCAATTTTTATTGATAATAGTTTGGATCTGTTTGTGTTGGGAACTGTATTGAACAATAATCCTGAACTCAGGTGTAGTCTCTAGAGTGTCCACCCCCACCGTTGTTGCACTTGATCCTCCCGTTAGGAGTTCCAGCCTACTTTTCTGCATCGATTTAGAGATCACAGTATCAATTATTTTCTCTGAGTAGCCCCTCTCTATAATTCTTGCTTTACTAGCTTTCTGGGCTTGTATCAGATCATTCTCCCTACTATGAATACGCTTTAATCTCAACATCTCCCCGTATGGGATGCTATTAATAAGATGTTTAACATGTGAGCTTTTGGCGTGTAGGGTGGAATTCCCCGCAGTTGGTTTACGATGAAGTCTGGTCTCAATTTTGTTCTGTTCAATAAATACCTCTGTGTCCAAGAAAGTAATTGATGTCTTACTGATGGTGGCAGTGAATTGCAGGTTAAGGTTATTTCTATTAATGTCTTGCACAAAGCTTTCTGCTGACTCTAAATTTCCAACCCATATTACGAACAAGTCGTCTATGTAGCGTAGCCAGGTCCTTACATGACATTTCATAGGTTCCCAGTGCTTAGTCATGAGGACCAGCTCCTCAGACCAGCCCATGTGAAGACACGCGTAGCTGGGAGAGAAGCTGGCCCCCATGGCAACACCCTGCAATTGTCTGTACATTACATTATTGAACATGAACACATTGTTATTTAAACAAAAGTCAACCATCTCCAACAACATATGTCTGTGTTTTGGCATGTTGCTCATGGATTTCTGTAGGTAAAAGTCAAGTGCATTCAGGCCATCAGAGTGTACAATGCTCGTATATAATGAGCTCACATCCAACGCTATCAGTAGGTATTTGTCCTCCCATTTGATATCTTTTATCTTGTAGAGGAAATAGCTGGTGTCACTCACATATGATGGTAGATTTTTTACGTGACTTTGTAAAAAGAAATCCACATATTGGGACATATGTTCCAGACATCCGTTTCTGGCGGATATGATCGGGCAGCCTAGAGGGTTCTTTGCATCTTTATGTAACTTCGGTAGGAAGTATATTGTTGGTACTACCGGGTACTCATTTGTTAGGAATTTATGTTCTTGTCCCGTAATTAGACCCTCAGATTTCCATTTAGATAATTTTTTGTAACAGTTGGCATAAATTGTCTTCAATTCTGTTCCAGTGTATTTAGTGTAGCAACGTTTGTCAGTCAGTTGTGCATGAGCTTCTTTAATGTACAGATCCCTGTGCATTAGGACAATATTTCCCCCTTTGTCGGACGCTCGAATAAATCACTTTGTTATTTTTTTGTAGTTTTTTTACCAGGGTATTGCAGTTCGCTGTTTCCTTGTTGTATTTATGTTTGCCCCTATGCACCTTGATGTTTAAATCCTTAAGTTGCTTTGAGACTTGATCGTGAAAAAGATCGATGGCATCTTTTAACATCACTGGGTTGAATGTTGACTTTGCTTGAAACCCAGTTAACGGTTGTTTAGTCTGAGTTGTTGTAATTTCGGTTGCTGCAGCAGTTGGTAGGTGTTGGTTTTGTGAGGCTCCACTGTCATTATTAGTTCCGTCTCCCACATTTCATTTATTTCTTCCATCAACATTTTCGTGTTTTGTGAAAGCTCATTATTCATTGTGTCGGTGTTACGCTGTATTGGTAATCGATCTTGTGTATGTTTGTTCAAGATATAGTATTTTTTAAGTTTCAATTTCGCGTGCTTTTGAAAATATCCAATCTTGTATTCGCATAGTTGAAGTCTCTCCTGGGGCAGTATGTCAAACCCAGGCTCAATATTTCTTTTTCCGTTTGATTCAGATTTATACCAGATAGGTTGACAATGGTTTTATCCAAGTCTGCAGCAGTTATTGTTTCCCTCTTCCCTAACCTCCTCTCTTTTTGCATGTCATTCCGGCGTTTGTTTGCTTTCCTTCGTTGTCGCCGCTTCCAGTTTTTGCTGTGGTGTAATTTGCACGTTGCGTCCGAGGACGGAGAGTTTGTCTTCGGTCCTCGCAAAAAAGGGCTAGTTCTTCTTCCAGTGTATGTTTGGGACCGACTTCGCGAGCTTGCCCTTCTCTTTCTGAGTCACTATCAGGGTTGGAACTAGCTCCTGATAGCGAGCTGCCTGATGAGATGGTATCCATTCTTGTTCCTTTAGGCTTTTCAACTGACTGTTTGTTCGTTTGTTTGTTCCTTCTTAAAGCCTCATATTTTTGGGAAAAAGTACAAATTCGGCCCATTTCATAATCCGTTTTGTCGCGGAAAAATGTATATGTTTTTCGGTCCTTTATTTTATCCTCCTCCTTTTTAAGTCTTATGCTCATTTCTTTTCGCAGTTTCTTTGCTTCATCCTCCTCATTGAGTGCTCCTAATTCTTCATTGATTTTATCAATTTCCTCTAGAAGGTCTGTTCTGTCGGTGTCTGCGTATTTAATTAAGATTTGCATTAGGCGTTTGGAGTGGTCTAAATTGCATTCTGCCCATTCACGTAACATTGAGGGGTTTGGCATTTCGTAACTGGGTGCCAAAAGGATACGTAGCCCCCGAGGGACTCTTTCCACATCCAGGTACATTCTTAAAGACCTCGCCTCCCACCATTTGCTTTGTTCGGCACAACTCTTTTTCTAGTATTTTGAATGTATCTCTTAATGTACTGTTAGTTTCTTTTGTTTTCTCTGTGGCATTATTTTCTTTACCGGGTTCTGCTCTTGCCTTTGTAAACATAAGTAACGCTGCTGTTTCGCGTTCTTTGACTGTGTCTGACGACATTATGGCACAACAATTTCTCTCCGCTGTGTTGCCTTGGAGTACCGATCCGCTGTAATCAGCTCACGGGAAATCCTCGGCTGTGCACACCTCTCACCCCTTCCAAATTCCGCCGAATGACACGTACCTTCAACAGTCAACAGGAAGCGCGGATTCCTCCGAAGCAGTCGCGTCCCGGTCTGTATTCAGGCTCCGTGTTTTGCTGAGCGGTTCAAGGGGGTTCCACAGGCTTGCGCCTCCAGGAGCTCTTCAAAGTTTTCCTGTTGGCACAGGAAGACGTGTCTCTCCAACAGCTTTGGTCCAAAACGAGAGGGGGTCCGTACAAGCCGAAAAGAGACTCACGCCGGCTTAAACATTCCAAGGATTTTCCGATCTCTTTACAGGTTCACAAAGGCTGCAGAAACGGATACGGACCCCGAGTAAGTGCAAAATTAAATTTTTATTGTTGGTGCTTCAGATCGCCATGACGCGTATCGCGCTACCCAGAGCGCTTGATCACATGACACAGTCAATATTCAGGTCATTGGTTTAAATAGTCACATTGGATAGTCACATGCTTCAGCCTACATTTCGTATAGAAATAGTAGAGTTCTGCAGTTAAAAAACTACAAACAGTTATCTAAATGCAAATTGCATTTGTCAAATTATTTACATTCTGGCCGAAGTATATAATATTTAAAATTACATTTTATATAAAACCCATGATCCTGAAAAAATGAACAGCGAATATATATATATATATATATATATATATATATATATATATATATATATATATATATTGTCCACCAATTGCCCGAAAGCTGTTTTGGGGGGTCACTCTGCCAAAGGAACACCATCTGGTTTGCTTTTCCTGCTCCCCGCCGTGATCTTGAAAGTATTTCTGCCTCACGCGTTCCGATGCACTTCGCATCTCAAGGACCCCCAGTATTCAAGGGGAATTATATCCCCCTCTGCAAATGCGCCAGGGGGCGCGTTTGCAGAGTGGTGCCTTAATTTTTTTGGGGGGGAATCTGCAAGGTACGCGTACCTCGCGACCCTAGAGGGTCAGGGTGTTTCTACACTGCCCCCTTTTCGCGTTTCTTTTTCTGTTTTCTTGTGCCTCGGTTCTATCGAGGCACAAGATGGCTGCCAACACTTCCTGGTTTAGAGTGTTGACAGACAGTTGACAACCAATCAGCATGCAGCTCGTGCTCGTAATTGTACAGATTTCTGTACGCGTACAGTACTTCGTCTCTAGATATGACTATGATTTTACTTTTGATTTTCTCAGGAACTACTGAACGGATTTACACCATTTAACAAAAAGCACAATCTACGAACCGAACTCTACCTCTCTGCCAAATTTGGTGTAATTCCGTTCAGCCGTTCGGGCTGTAGCCCTGGCTAAAGGTCCCTATGGAAAATTGCATGGGGAAAACACGTTTTGGGACACCCCTTTTTTCTCGGCCCCCACTTGACGAATCACCTTAAACTTTCAGGGAACGAGCGGAGCCAAGAAGGCCATTTTCTTGGAGAAATTCACGAAGATTCGTCCACCAGCGCCAAAGTTATTCCAAATAGAATGTTGTGGATTTCCTATAGAAAGTAGGTCCTAACTATAACTACCTACTGGCGACCCCCAGTAGGTAATATATATATTGAAATTCACCAGTTATAGTTACGTTTATAGTTACTTTTTTTAAGCAATGAAGCTTGAATAAAATATAACGTTATAAAAGGTCCCACCCAGGGCACCTAACAACTTGAAAACGTTAGGGGTCACAGGGGAGGCCCATGGCCCTCAGCCCCGCTGGCTTCCCCGCCACCACCCATCATGGGTGTCAGTGGGAGCTGTCTTCACTAGTTTGCTCCTTCCTGGCTGGGAGCAGCTTTTCTTTCTGCTCCCGTCGTGTAGAATCACTGTAAATTTATTATTTGCTGAACAAGGGAGACTGGGTGGTGTGACCTGGGGGAGGGGGGTTCCGGGGGGGAAAGGGGGGAGGGAAAGGGGGGGGATAAGAGTATTTGACAATGTTCAGTTTGATATTGTTGCCTGACAAAATGATGTAAAGATGGCTATGATAATGATGCCTTGTAATGATTGGCGGCTTCCTCCGAAATGTAGGGGTGCTGCAGTATGTATGCAATCAAATAAAATCTGTTTTTAAAAAAAGAATTACTGTACATTGTCTCGCGAATGGGCTCCCAGGGGCACATTTCTGAATTGGGCCCCGGGGATGAGTTCCCCAGAGCCATTACATGTTCCAAGAACACATGGGATAGGTCAACACCAAAATCAAGTCCCAGTGGGGCATAATGAAAGGGGAAGGCAGAGGTGATACAAACCTTTCAAGAAACGAATCACAAGGGGGGGCTTACACAGGGATGGCTGATTTGGAAACCACAGAAAGGCCGACAAATACCTTTCATCAGTGCCGAGAGCCAACGACAACAAACAGTAATACCTCCGATAGATTGGCATGGAGGGGTTAACATTCCTGTCTGAACACCAAACAATTAACTGACCCAATGGCAAGCGTATACGGATTTCGTTGAGGGATGTCTAGTACCAGAATCCCAGACCTCCTTTGGAAGACCTATTGAAGACACTTGCTGTCGCCGCTCAATCTTTAAGCATGAAGGTAGGGTGTGTGCACGTCTGGTGAAGGACCCCGCTCAGCTGCTGCAACAACAGATCCTCCAGAAGAGGCAATCCGATTGGAGGACTGATGCCCACAGTCAGGAGTTTGGGATACCAAAGTCTCCATGCCTAACCCGGAGTCACAAGAAAGACTTCGGCCCAGTTGCCCCATACCTTCTTGAGAACCCTGGGCAGGAGTGTTATCAGCAGAAAGGGATACAGGAGGCCTGAGCTCCACTTAAGTAAATAAGTAAAATATTTATAAAGCGTACAAATGCCGAACCGTTTTGGAACTAAAGAGAGCCTGACGTGTGTTTGTCCAGGCGCAGTGCCGGAACTTATTTGAGGGGAAATAGCCAAGTCTTAATCATTTTCCTAAACTGGAGCCTATTCAGCTGCACATAAGAAGAAAAGCGCCTCAGAACAAGAGTTGCCTTGGAAACTCCACTGCTGTTAATACAAATTTGAGAGGCAACTAAAAAACAATTCTTTAAGACAGTGTGATGATAAAAGTACAATGCAAGTAAGACAACAAGGTCCTCTGTTGGAGTGTATTCTCTTTTATGTGTTTTATTCAAAACACAAGTAAAGAAGTGTGCAGCCAATACGTTTCACCAACATATGGCTTCTTCAGGGCATCCAGAAGTGTCCAAGCAAGAGTTGCCAGTTCCAGCGCTCCCTAGCACTGCTCAATCATGCAGGTATCCGTTACTGCTCTGGCAAAAGGAAACACTGGTGGTCAACTGAGTCAGTCTCTCGTCGGAGTTTCACACATAGGGCCCTTTCAACACCCTATTGGGCTGTATTTTTCAGGACATGTACTTCACCAGAGCCCCATTCAAAGAACAAATGCCAGCAGTTGTTGACAGTAGACCTTGAAAGGGCGTTTGACAATCTTAACTGACAATACTAATCAGCAGAGTTCTAGGCGTGCCTTCAAGTACCCTGAACAGGCGCTGGATATTTAGTGATACGTTGTGCTTAGGAATGATTCCCTTTGGATCAGAATGGACCAGGACATCAAGAAGGGATACCAAGAGTTTACTCAGTATTTTTTCGTTTAACATAGAGAGACACATATATGAGGTCTTATCTATTGGATGTTGTCTGGGTTTAGGGAGAGACAGTAGTATCCATTTTTTAGGTATGGCTCCACTTCTTTAGCTCTGGGAGGCATCTCTTATATGGATGGGGGGGGGGGGACTATCCTCACTCCAGTCATACATATGCTCCAGTCACAGGTCAAGCAGGTCAGAAAAGGTCAGGTAAATGTCAATAGGTAGGTTGTCAGACCCCGGAAGCCTGCCACTGACAACAGCTGGCTCAGTGTCTTGACAGGGTCTAGTGGTACCTCAGCAATCATCATTTTGTCAAAGCAAACCTATATGGACACAGTAGATATTACGTTAGCTGACCCTTACAGGTTAGTGTAATATTTTAAAAACAAGTCATTGGTTTCAACCTGAGTAAAAACTAACCCCCTCCCCTCCAAATGTTGAGGGCAAAAGGTAATAAGGATCACCACCTAGTGGTGAAGTTACATTTCATTTATGCTGTACATGAATATCAGTAAAAGAGAAATGGTATACATTTGGATTTCACTGAGCAACAGCACATTTAAAAAAACAAAAAAACACCACAGCTTCCACTTCCCAGTGATTTCACGCAAACAATAGGACGGGTGAAAGGAGCTGTTCCGGTCCAAGCAGAAACTCTTCTTTGACTGAATAGGTTTTGTGATAGCCTTTCTGTTGCTCTGGAGACCGGAGCCTAATGTTGGCGGATGGAGTGGTTCTTCTTTCCAGCTTGTGGGCTACTATTGGGGGATATGGGCAAAGTTTTATTTATAAAGTTTTGTATTGCGCTTTACATGACCATAATGGGTATCAGAGTGCTTTACATGACAAGACGTAGGGTATCAATTGGACTGGTAAAATAGGCACAAGCAAATGACAAACCCAGCAATGAAATTAAATAGAGTAAAAAGCTTGATCTAATAAATAGTCAGCAATAAGATGGTCAAGCATCATAAATAGTAGGTAGTATGGTTACATTTCAATAAGCATAGATATATTGTCTTAGGGTAAAAACTTAGTCAGTAGAAAAGATTTTGCTTTTTTTTTTTAAATAAGGCATTAGAAGAGATTAGACGAATGACCAGTGGTAGAGAATTCCAAATATTAGGTTCGACAACCGAGAACGCTCTGGCGCCAGTTTTCTTTTCATGAGTTTATTGGGGTTTCAGAAGCAGGGTGAGTGCACTTAGCAAGGGTCTGCAGCCCCCTGATTTGTCTAGCTTTTGAGACAGATATCTGGGGGTATTGAAGTGTAGCACTTTGGGAGTCATGCATGCAATTTTTAGTTGAATGCTTGCTTCCTACAGTAGTCAGTCCAGGGATTTCAGGACCGGCGAGATGTGTGTATTTCTTTTTGTTTCGGAGATATGTCTGGCTGCCGCGTTGACGGAGGCTCTAAGACGGTCCAACTTGTATCGAGGTAAGCCACATAGTGTGGCGGTATCATAATCCAGTCTGCGCAATACAAGGGCTTGGACCGCTTTTTTAGGTCTTCATATGGAAGGTAGGGTTTAAGTTTCAGCAGAATGCTCAGCTGGTAATTCGCTCCTTTGGTGACTGCGCTAATGTGATCCTGCACACTCAGATGTTTGTCTAATGCAATACCCAAGGATCTAGCAGAGCCTATTATGTGAGGAGAGCAGTTGAGGGCCTGTAACGGGGTGATCTCGCCGACCAACCCCGAGTATGAGGGGAACCATGACTTCACATTATCAAATTCCCCCTCTTTTCGTTCTCAGCAGACGGACTATCACGAGACCGAATACGGAGTCGTCCCTCACATGGACGAGGAGTACGTATGGCCCTTTAATGAAAGAGCAGAGGACGAGTGGGCGGGCCTACAGGACAGCGCGCTGACGTCAAATACGGCAGACCCGGAAGAGAAGGTGTGTATGTACACCCGGAGGGAGAAGAGCGAGGAGAGGCGTACGGAGGAAGAGAACGAACTAAGAACCACGGAAGCAGAGTCCCAAAGGTCGGAACAAGCAGGAGAGATCCCACCGACGGTGGAAAAGCCAGGAGGCCAACTTTATCGCGATCCGCCCAGCCACTCACCCGGGGGAGGTGTGTGGCTTCTCCAGGTGCGTGAGAAACTCAGGGGCTGGGTGGGACGGAGAGGCGGTGCCAGGTTTTAGTAATTGGTATTCCCCAGTCCCAGTTCCCATATTCCCGCGCACTACCTATCCCCGTAGTCTGCACTTGTACATAGGTTCAAGTCACGGGTGGTTGTGACCTATCACTCCCTTTCCCCTGAACATTGTAAGACGTGAGACCGTGTTCTCACCGGTTCTTCTTTTCTTTTTCCTTACCTGGGGTCCCGAGTCTTGAGAGTAAAGACGGACGAGGCGGACCGAAAACCCCGAAGGAGCCCGGAAGGCTATCGGAGGACGGAACCAGACAAACGACGGCATCAGAGACCCTCTAGGAGTCGATCCCCACGGAGGCCCAACCCTGTCCGGAGGACTTATTCTGATTTCCTTTTTGCTGCAATAAAACCCACTATAACGAAAACCCGTTTGTTGCCCTTCACTCAGAGGCCACCCCAGCCCGAACCCGCTACAGGGCCGTAAGATGTTTCAACCAAAGATCGATCTTAGGGATGTTATTCGACGGTGTGATGAGACAGAATTCGGTTTTGGCAGCATTGAGTTTGAGATAGTTATCCATGAGCCAGAGATGTGTATTTTGCAACATGGAATTGAGGGATATAATGTCCTTTAGGGAGGCGATTTTGAGATACAGCTGAGTGTCATCAGTATACATATGATAGTGGATGTTAGCAGACTAAGTGGTTTGCCAGTGGTTTCAGGAATAGATTGAAGAGAATGGGTGAGAGAGCAGATCCCTGTGGAATGCCAAGAGTGATCGTGTGGGCCTTATTTATTTTATTTATGTATTTATTCAGAGTTTTATATAGCGCGAACAAGATCCTTACAGATATCAGAGCGCTTCACAAAGACAGGGTAGTGGCAGTAAAAGTGAACAGAGACAATGGGAGCAATATAGTAGTCACTGACATGGTGGGGTACTAATAACATACATGAAACATATCAAAATACAGTCAGGTAAACAAATAATATCGGACGGCACAAGTCATTGAACCCATTACAGGGGTGTTCATGTGTACCTTGGGTGTGTGGATGGCTTATATCAAAGACTTAGTGTAGCGAGAACACTGAGTGGGAGCATCTGAAGAGTGAGTCAACGTGTAACATATATTGGTAGTGACAGCATCATGTTAGGAGCATAGTGCCAGAGGACAAGGTGAGCGGTGATACAAGCAATGCAGAGTCTCTGATCCAGCACCAATCATGTTCAGGATATCTTGGCCAGAAGGATGTTTTTCACCTCTTTCTTGAAGAGTGCAGTGGAGGAGATCAGCCTAGTTTCAGGCGGGAGCGCGTTCCAGATCCTGGGTGCCATTCCAGAGAAGGAGCGCTTGTATGTTTTCTCTTTCCGGAACCTACGAGGTTTCAGGAGTAGCTTTTTTGTGCTTCTATTGGACCTTGAACCTCCTGAGATAGACAACTTTTGAGCGAGGTAGTTGGGTGCATTGTGGTGCACGGCCGCGTGTGTCATAACTGCAATTTTTAGCTGTATTCTGGCTTCAAAAGGCAGCCATTTTAGAGACTTTAAATCTGGGGATATATGCGAGTGTTTTCTTGAGCCAGTAATGAGTCTCGCAGCAGCGTTCAGGGAGGCTCTTAGGGGTGCCGTTGTGGATAGCGGGAGTCCGCTGAGGGCCACAATTCCGTAGTCTATTTGAGGGATGACTAGAGCTTGTACAGCAGTTTGGAAATCTTCGGCAGGGAGGAAAGGTTTAATTTTCCTTAATGTGTTGATTTGGAAATTCGCTGCTTTTGTGGCTTTGCTAACGTGCTGCTGCATGTTGAGCTTGGCGTCGAGAGTGATGCCTAGTGATTTCGCCGAGTCCACGATGGTAGGTTGGACATTGAGTGCTGTTAGATTATTGAGCCATGTTTGGGTGGTGGAAGTTTTCATCGGTGGTGAGATGAGTAGGAACTCTGTTTTCAGAGCATTTAGTTTGAGGTGATTATCTGCCAGCCACGATTGAGTGTTAATAAGCGTGGAGTTCAGATGTTTGATATCTTCAGGAGATTGTAGCTTTAGGTAGAGTTGTGTGTCGTCGGCGTACATATGGAATTGGACGTTGGAAGCTTGGAGCAAGGTGGCGAGCGGTTCCATGACGAGGTTGAACAGTGTGGGGGAGAGGGAGGATCCTTGTGGGACACCTAGATCTGCAGGCACAGGAGTGGATAGCACATCGTCGATCTTGAACTTCTGTGACCGATTGTGAAGGAAGGACGAAAACCACTTGAGAACAGTTCCCGAAAGACCCATTCTAGTGCTTAGCAGCTCCAGCAGGTTCTCATGTTTGACCGTGTCAAATGCAGACGAGAGGTCAAGAAGGATGAGGAGGCAGGACTCATTGCGATCAAGAATTTGGAGGGCGTCATCAATTATGTGTGTCATAGCTGTTTCCGTGCTATGTTTCGCTCGGAAGCCTGATTGATGAGGGTTGAGGAGGTCAAATTGGTCAATGTGTTTAGTTAGTTGTAGTTGGACACATTTTTCCAGCAGTTTGGCCAGGGTGGGGATATTGGTTATGGGCCGGTAGTTGTTTAGGTCAGACGGATCAGCTGTAGATTTCTTGAGTATAGGCGTGACTTGCCCCACCTTGAGGGAGTCCGGAATGAGGCCTTGTTGCAGGGAGCTGTTGATGATTTTGGTCCAGAGAGGGAGGAGCAAGGGGATGAAGTCTTTTACCGCATTAGCAGGTAGAGGGTCTGTGGGGTGATTAGAGGGCTTCAAGGTGCAGAGCAGTTTGCGGATTGCTTCTTCCGAGTAGGTATCGAAGTACAGCCAAGATGCCTTGTTTTTAGGTTGAGTGTAAGACATTCTGGTGTTGTTGGGGAATCGACTTACATCCAAGATGAGGTCATTTCTTATGCTGTCAGTCTTTAGCTTAAAGAAAGCAGAGAAGGCTTCACAGTGTGGGGTGTCGCTTGTTGTGCTGTTTGATTGTAGGGGTTGAGTCTTTGTTTGGGTCTTGATTAGTTCGAACAGCTTTCTTGGCCTGTTTTTTGCTTAGTCCAACTGACGGCTAAAAAAGTCCGCCTTTGTGCGCTTTATTTTCCTGAAGTAGGCGTTTCTTTTGTTCTTAAGCCTTTTGAGGTGCAGTGCTGAAGGGTCCGATCTCCAGGTGCGCTCTGCCATTCGCATGGTACGCCTGTCGTCATTGAGTCTATCATCATACCAGGGGTTAGAAGTTTTGGTGGAGACTCTCTTCAGTTGAAGTGGGGCGACTTCATTGACTACTGTGTTCATAGAGTCAAGGTAGTGGTCCATCAGTGTTTGGACATCCGAGGCACCTGAAGGGGGAAGGAGGAGATTGCCGATGTGGGGAGGCAGGGTAGAGGGGTTAAGGTTCTTCATGTCCCTTTTCCATGTTTTGGATTTGATTGGTTGAGCTGGGATAGGCTTCACTTTTTCATTGATAAAGAAGGTGATAATGTGGTGGTCAGACCAGTCGCAGGGTTGAATCGCCTCCAGTTGTGTTGAGTTCTCTTTGGCAATGATGAGATCGAGTATCGAGCCTTTGTCATGTGTTGGTCTATCGCATATTTGGGTGAGGTCAAGCGCATTAAGTAAAGTTTTGAGACTATTCACCACTCTGTCTTTCTGATCGTTCCAGTGAAGATTGAAGTCACCCAGGTAGACTTGGGTTGTCTGCCGCCCGGCATTGGAGGTGATCATGTCCATGAGTTGTTGGGTGAATATGAGGTTGTCACCAGGCGGGTGATAGATGAGATGTAAAGCACAAGCTTGTTTGCCCTCGCTGGTGATGTTGAGGCAGAGGAGTTCACTGGAGGGGAAGGCGGGAGGGGTGATTTTAGTAACCGAGAGGTTGCTCCTAAACAAGCATGCAATTCCCCCGCCCGTCTTGCCAGGAGACCTGTCCAGCCTGATGATGTGATAATTGGGGGGGGACTAGTATGTCCATAATCGGGGTAGAGGCTTCAGTAAGCCACGTTTCCGTTAGAATGGCTAGGTCCAGATCCCTAGCTAAGACGAGATCAGCGATGTCGGATGAGTGTCTCTGGGCCGATCTGCAATTGAGTAGGATGCATTTGAGTTTGGGAGAGAGAAGGGTGGTCGAGCTTTCTAGTGTGAGGGGGACTTTTCTGAGGTTGTTAGGGACGGAACCTCTATTATTGAGTGTTGGGAGCCTCAGGGGGTTTGTAAGAATTGTGGGTATGGGGATGTGTACGTTGGATATGTGTTTTTCCGGACCAGGGCCATAAGAGCGTAGTAGAGAGCATAATTCACGGTCCGACAATGGGTTGAGGACACGCCGGGGGCGGTGGGCGTTAGTGCGAACGGGGATAGTCGGCCAGCGCGGGTGTCGTTGGAGGCGAGGGTATGTAGGGAGGGTGCGTCGTTTGTAGGGTAGGGGGATGGTGGGAGGTAGACTGAGCTGTGAGGAGAGAAGCTCTTTGATTGCGTGGACATCTTTTTTGATTTGTAGAATATCCTCTTTGACTTGCTGGAGGGTGGATAAAGTCTGGTCAGGGGGTGGATTGGGGATGGGGTTAGTGATGAGAGCCATTGGAGAATCGTTGAGTAGTGAGTTGGAGAGCAGGCAGGGTATCGAGGGGGTGGATATGCTAGCGTTGTTGGAGGGTTCTGCAGTGCTAAAGAGTGGGATGGCATTCAAAGTGGGGGCCTTTTTGTGGGCGAGGGGTGTGGGTGAAGTAGGAGAAATGGGCGGTAGGTGGGAGGCATAGGTAGTGACGTTAGTGGGAGACGGTGTCGGTGGGTAAAAGAGTGAGTGAAGGCTGAAGACAGTGGGGGAGACAGGAGTGTAGTGGGGGCTGAGAATAGGAGGTGGGAGAGAGGGGGATGCTAAGGTAAAGGAGGCGGTATGTTCTGTATCTTTTGTTGGGAGGGTGAGAGTGTCTTTGGTGGGAGTGGGGAGGGAGCTGGGGAGGGAGAGGTGTCCGCCGTGGGGGGGATGGGAGTGGGGGGTGGATAAACTACAAATGGTGGTGTGTTCAGATGGTGGCGTGTGGGTGAGAGTTATTGTGTCAGGTGTAAGAGGCTCGTGGGTGGGAGTGGGGAGGGAGCTGGGGAGGGGGCTGGGGAGGGAGAGGGGTCTGCCGTGGGGGGGAAGGGAGGAGGGGGTGGATAAGCCCCGGGCGTTGGTGTGTTCAGATGGTGGCATGTTGAGAGTGGGAGTTGTTAAGTCAAGTGGGAGA
The DNA here is from genome assembly GCF_964261635.1 of Lissotriton helveticus. NCBI lineage: Eukaryota > Metazoa > Chordata > Amphibia > Caudata > Salamandridae > Lissotriton > Lissotriton helveticus. Next base: position 490,315,597 of record NC_136067.1, on the reverse strand, counting down.
GGTATGGAGGGGGTCTAGGAGGGGGTACGAGGGGTCCTGTTAGAGGGGCGGCTAGTATATGAGGTGGAGACGTTTGTGACTGTTCTTGGGGAGTGTGGGGCGTTAACCGCAGGTGGGCCGTTTACTGGGGTGCTAGGGGTATAGGTGTTGTAGGTGGGGGCTGCGACGTCAGGGGTGGTAGTGCTCGTGGCGTTCTGGGTGGGGGTCCGCAGCTTGGAGAGGTGTTCTTTGAACTTGGGGAACAGGTTGTCTAGCAGATCCAGGTTCTTATCCGTGGATTGAATTAGGACAATCCCGTTATTGTAGATAGTAATGGTAGTCTTGCCAGGGAAGAGGCGGGAAGGTGTGGTAGAGAGAGTTAGGCCATGAGTTGTTTTCCTGGTGGTGGAGACGGTGAGTAGGGATAGGAACACTTTTCTCCATTGGGCTCTGCGTGAGGTGTGGAAGATGATATCAGTATTCAGGGCTCCATTGCCCGGAGAGAAGTAGGTGTCGGCAAAGGGTGTTTCAGGGTGCGATCTCAAGAAGTTATGTTTAAAACGTTTAGTGGCTTTTTTGGTGAGTGTGGGAGGGTAGATAATTCTAAAAGTGTGCGTGCCGTTGGGCTCCATTATAGAAAGGCTGTGATGTTGGGTATAGGAGAGAGGACGACAATAAAACTGTCAGCCGCTAGTTACAGTGCAAAGGAGAGACACTTGAGGGTGACCAATGTGTAAGAGGTAGAAGTCAGTGCAGTCCAAGAACAACAGTGCGTGGGTGCAGCTTACATAGTGTATCCTGTATGCGAGGTAGCAGTGAGGTAATAGTGGTGTAGTCGAGGTGTAGAAGGTGGTTGAGTGCAGCTTACATGATTAGACGAAGTGAATGAGGTAGTAATAGTAATCAGTGCAACATCGTGAGGTATCTTACATCGAAGAACCAACACATAAATGAGGTAGCGAACAGTGAGTGATAGGGATAAGGGAGATATAGGTGCAGCTTACCGCATATACAGTATGGGAATAGCGCTAGATTATTAATGAGCTACTGAATCCGATATATGTGCAAACAATTTAAAGCAATAGCAAATACGACAGTAGAATATGAGGTAGCAATCAGTGCACTGTCAGCGAGTAAAAGTGACGATGGGTGTATGTTGCCCAAGATGTAGGGTACCAGTCGTAGTATAATACTGCACTAAAAGGCGGATCCTTAAGCACATCAGGAGCTCTAGGTTACATAAAATGTAAAATACAATAGTAATAAATGCCGCGGTAAAAGACAGACACTTAATAACACAAAATAAAAGCCGCAGTAAAAGACAGAAACTTAGGAACACATAGATTTAAATATAGGGCTAAGTGAGGACCTTGGTACCGATAGTGAATAATAGTCGGAAGGACTAGTCCATGATGGCCGCCAAAGAGAGCAAGATAATTTTAAAGATGGCCACCAAGTAGGGAGGATGTAGTCATTAGTCCTCTTTTAGTTGTTGCTGTTTAGGTAGCCGGGCAGAGCAGTTTCACATTCAATTCCGGCTGTCTCAGGGTCCTGCATACCAAGGGAGTCTTATCTCTGATTTGTTATCTGAAGAAGGGTTGCTGAGGGGCCTCGTGTGTTCAGGCGGGGGTAGAGTGTTCAGTTCAGTTTAGTTCATGGCCCCGGCCATTTTGAAGACAATAGGTTTTATTTATTTACAAGATGGATCAATAGTGGGGCGGAACACGTAACTTATCCAACAAAAGTATTGGGGCACAGTAAATACTTTAGTCAGCCTTCACTTAGGCGTGTTCTCTGCACGTCCAGCCGCCGGGGCAAATAAGACCTTATTTGCCAGCGTTTGCGTAACACCAGCAGTGGAGCCCAGATCGACAGGCTCACCGGCCGCCATTTTGACTGTCTGTGATCTGTTTGGGAGGAATGAGGAGAACCATTGCAATACGACCCCTGATAAGCCCATCCTTTGTTGCAGTAGTTTCAGGAGACTATCATGGTTAACTGTGTTAAAGGGGGCCAATACGTCCAGCAGTATCAGAAGGCATGATCATTTCGATCCAGCATTTTTAATATGTCATCCACAACATTAGTAAGTGCAGATTCAGTGCTGTGACCCTGAAGGAAACCAGATTGGTGTTGGTCAAGGAGTTGAAAGTTGCCTCTGTGGTTGCAGAGTTGGATCTGGACACGTTTTTCTAAGAGCTACGCAAGTGTAGGGATGTTGGAGATGGGTCGGAAGTTATTAGGATCAGAGCATTCTTTTAGGCAATCAGGGATAGTGCACTGATGTAGCGAGCCATTTATAATCTTAGGCTAAAGGGAGAGAATGAAGGCGTTGATCTCTTTGAATATAGACGGAGGTAGAGGGTCAGTGAAGTGATTAGATGAGTTTAATGATGAAAGAATGTGCAAATATCACTTTTGTTGATTGAAGAGAAGGTGTGCCAAGAGGCACTGTTTTGGAGGGGTGCCTGGATGGAGCATTCCCTTCAGTATACTGGGTGGTGTGTGAAAAACTGAGTGAGGCAGCTGGTAGTAGATCATTCGTTAGTTGTACTTCATTCTCTATATTTGTGTTTTTTTCCATGAAGAAAGCAGCCAGTTATTCGCAGTTTGGGAGGTTGCTGGTTCTGGAGTCTGATGGATTTGATACGTTGTGTAACTGATGCTTGGCTATTTCGAATATTTTGAAATCAAAGGATGGAGAGGATCTCCAGGCTCTTACTGCTAATCTTAGATTGCGTCTTTTGGTGTTCAAGTTGTTGCTGAACCAGGGCTTTCAGTTTGTATTGGATCTATTGTTTTGTTGAAGGGGAGCGACCGAGTCTATGACTTCCAATATGGAAATATTGTAGAAGTCTGTGAGGTCATTGACATCGTCCATGTTGGTCTGTGGAGTCAAGGTAGAACTACTGAAGGTAGTTAGTTTGTTGTGGTTTATATTATGAAGATTCATTTTCCATTGTTTTATTTTGTTCGGTTGCCCTTTCTTCGGAATCGTGCTTAAATTGAGAAGAAACTAGCGGTGTGAGTCTCCTGTTCCCCTCCTGATCAGCATTCTTGGCTCCTGGATTGTGGTGAAGTCTTAGTCAAATGCGAAAGGAGGTCCTGTGTACTGGCGAGGCAATTGTCAACATGGAACTTCATTAGAACTCTCATTGCTTTGCCTTACGGAGATCAACACCTCCATGATCAACATAACAGCAGTTGTCATACCGTCCTCACACTGTGCCCACATGGTCCTAGAGCTAGGACTGGGTCCACCCGATTGGGGCCTCACTTTACAGATGGTGCATCTGTAGATTAATGGCAAATGGGCTGTGGTTTCACAAGCATTACTACACTGAAGTCAGCAGGCCCATACACCTGTTCAGTTTATGAAGAATGTCAATCTGCTGAGAAGTGAGTCCTACAACCCTACCACTGGAAACTTGCTGTATGTCAGTGGTGGAATGTGGCTAGCGTTGGTGGTATTTTGGGACTCCACACTGGAGCTTCTTCCAAGGCCTCCACGTGTTTCTCTGCTGCAGGCTGACAAATTAAAGGTACTCTTTTCCCTCTGTGGCTTAAAGAGGGTCCTGGAGTCTGGGAGGAGAGACCCTTGAGTTGAAACTAGAGGCATCTCATCTTCTGGCACCAAAGGAGTGACAGGAATTCATGTATGCCTCTCAACCCTGTGTGGAGACCATGCACATGGTCGGACAGAGTATATTAGAACCAAATGACTGACTACAATGTCTGTGGTTCCTGGACTGTGAAAAAGAGCCTAAATGTAATCTCTATCACCTTTCCTTAACTTCTTTGTTACTTCAAAATCAAAACTTGTACGACATCCTGGGCAGAGGAGACACAGATTGAAAAGAAACATTGGGTGGAGCAGCTGAAGCAGGAGAGACACCACACTGGCTAAGCAAGTCCTTAGCCTCCAAGGGAGTTTGAAAGTTCTGCAAAATTAAGCAGGCACACGGGGTACCCATGGCTACTCCAGGGACCTCTTCCAAACTCCAGATAGCCAAACAGCTCAATTACAGGGACTGCAGCCACAATTTGTCTGGCTGGCAGGGCCACTGCAGATTCTGCAACTACGCACAGGATGTGCAGCATCAATGATGCTTATTTTTGAAGATGAAACAGACTGCATAAAGTGAACCTTAAATACATGCACCTTTTCCCATAAAGCTGAAAGTGGTTGTGGATGAACAGATCACACTTTTAGGCTGGCATCAGTAACAGTTGAGGCCTGGGCTTCCTTCGGAGACAAGCAGATTATACATTTACTGTGAGACCCTAACAATGCACCTGGAGAAGGAGACAAACTGCAAGACCACAGAAGTCATCCAAGATCCAAACTGTGGGGAACAGGATGAAGTAATTGTCACAGCAGAAGTTAAGGGGCAGACGGGAAAATCATAAAAGGACTTGAGAGACTTGACAGTAACCATTTTGCTAGGCCCTGTCATCACCCAAAATGACAGCAGATGATATAGAGGGAGGTGAGCATTCAAAGACATATTAGCAATGGTGTATGTCTTAATTGTGGGATTGCTTATTCCTCTACTGCATTGGGACTAGGCATTTAGCACCTCTTGTGGGAGCCTTGCAATATATGTAACTGGGTGTGAGGGAGAACACTTAGTCATCTAACTTTTGGTTTGTGTTTAGCACAGCCGCAGGAGCAGAGGTAGACAACTTTGACAGCTATCACTTGTTAGTCCATACCATACCCATCCTTCTCCACCAGTTCATCCCCAAATTTAGACAAAATAAAATAGTGTTCTGAATACACATTTGTACAGGATTCCGTCCGCATTTTTGCACACCACTGCCTGCTGAGTGCCTCAATGTGAGGTTAAGAAAAATACATGAAAAAGGGTCCATCTGTACACTGAAGAGGGAAGAAGAACTGGAACATCACAGTTCATGCTGGGCTTTTGTTTCATTTACCTATAACAATGCAGTTGTTTTATATCAGAGCCTATTAAAAAGTTCACATAATCAGAGTAGGAAAAATAATAAAAATGGATTTTAAAATATCTGTCATTGTATCGTCAAGAAAAGCAAATTTCTCACCATTTGTTACAGAGCTGTACATGTATAGGAAAATGCATCCTGCAGAAGACAGACATTGTTCATACAGGGTCCTACAACTAGGAAACCAAGAGGCAAGTCCTTCAGAAAAGCCTTCATTTGTTTGTTTAGATGTTTTAGAATTTCTTTTTAGACGTAAGTCAAAGTACTGTATTTCTATTGCACTTGACCATGCCAGACCTGCCCCTCCCACTGGAACATACCATCCAAGGTCAGTATAGCAAAACTCCATGCCTAAGGTCAAGGCTCCACAAAACAGATATAGGTGAGCAGACGTAAGAGCAAAAGGTTAATTAGTGTTGTATTGAAAAACCCAGGAGAGAGAGAAATTTTTCACTCACTGAATTCCTACAGTTCTACCTGTAATGTTCCACTTGGTGCCACGCTCTATAGAAACCATCAAGGGATTGCTCTCCTTGCCTTATGTACGTTGTCCTGCTGATATACACCCCTAGAAGAAATAAAAAGAACAAATAAAAATGTGTGCATCCATTCACACCTACCTTCTAAATACAAATGAAAAGAATAGCCAACTAATCAGAGCAAGGTTTGAGTACTGAACTGCAAAGGGACAGCTTAGATAAGCATTGTATAAAAAGGTCTCCAAGAATCTAAACACCGCAATCTTTACTATAAATAAACACCAAATAGTAAAGATACATTTTTCACAGAATCTATATTTATCACCCTGACTCGTGCACTGATGAGAATGTCACTCGTAGTTTGAGAAGCTACAAAGTATTTAAACAAAATACAAATGCACAGAAGCCCAACAAAACTATAGGATGTCTTCAAATAAATATTTAAATTTATGATATCATTTTATCTGACTAATAACACTATTAACTCTAGGAAAATAAAGCAAAAGAAAACATATTGCTTTATGTTGCTATGGCCTCTCTTAAAAACAGTATTTTACAGTTCAGTCTTTTAAGACTTCTAAAGACATGGCAGGATCTACTACAGCAATGTGGAAGAGTTAGAGAAAAGCAATTGCATACTTACCAACACATTATTAGTTGATTGTTTGCACACTTCAAAATGGGTTGATCTACAGTCACAATAATTTACCATTTGACATTTATTGGAGTTGACACTTTCTGCATGGTCATCCCCAGACTTGTTGCCTTCCTCCTATTTTTGATTAATTTGTTTTATTTGGCCTTAGGACCTTGTGCACTTTACCACTACTAACTAGTGCTAAAGTGCTTGTGCTCTCTTCTCTAAACATGGTAGAAAATGCTAACACCCAAATGGCATATTTAATTTACTTTTGAGTCCCTAGTAAAGGGGCACTACCTGTACCCAGGGCATGTAAATTAAAGGCTAGTAGTGGGCCTGCAGCACTTGTTGTTCCATCCACTAAGTAGTCATGCAAACCTGTCTTCGGCCTGCCACGGCAGCATGTGCCTGCAGTTTTTAAACTGACATTTCAACCTGGCAAAATAAACCTTTTGCCATGCACGAACCTTCCTTTATAGGTCGAGCTAGGCAGCATGCATGTGCTGTCTGCAAGACATACTGTATTTAGTCTATGGACTTTCAACACGCCCAGCACTTTTGGCTGGTTGTTTTGCGTGCCTTTAGAAATTCCTTTGCTCTTTGTGGGTGAATAGTGTACATCTGTCCTGCCTTTGGGTGACTGCTTCCCTCCCATCGGAATTCACGGATTGATTTTTTATTTGGCCATCAGTTGCCACCTCATTCACACCCCCTCCCGACATTGCTGCCATCCTTCCTGAGCTACTGCTTGTGATTTCACTCATTGTTGCTTTTTCTTGGCTATTTCTGGCCATCAGTTGCCTCCTCATCCACACACCCTCCCGACATTGCTGCCATCCTTCCTGAGCTACTGCTTGTGATGTCATTCATTGTTGCTTTTTCTTGGCTATTTCTGGCCATCTGTTGCCTCCTTGCTCGCACCCCCTCAGTCCTGTCATTGTTGCCGTCCTTCCTGCGCTGCTGCTCATTTTATTTTCTTGTTTTTGTGGCTTGGTGACCTGGAAAATCTCACATTAATTAAGATGACATTTCATAATTATGAAACACGCCCGCTTTCGAAAGGAAATGCAGCTGCATGCATTTAGAGGGGAAACTGTCTTTAGGCACAAGTAATTAAATGGCACCGAAGGGGGATTACGGATCGTTTTTGAAGGAAAAGTGGATACAATTAATACCAGCGAGGCTATGTGGGTTTCTTTCGCTTGAATTCTTCTTGGGTAGGTGTGGCCTTTCAAGACATTAACTTGCACTTTAATGTTTCAGAAGCAGTGACACTAGGGCTTTTATTTTGTTTGTGCATAATTCTTAGAAAGGCACATGACAAAAACCTTGCATCGGTGTAATCAGAAGCAACTGTAATAAAAAGAATGAAAAAATCTGTGAAATATCCAAAACGGAACTTTGAATGTAGGAAATGGCGCACCAAAAACGACATGTAGTAAAGGTGTTTGTGAAATTTCATGGGCTGGAGATTCATGGGCTTCCTTCTCCAGACAACCGCACGACAACAATATCGCTGGCTGGGTGAATGGTTCACATTTACAGTCAATATTTATCTCCTAAAATACTTTCAAAATGTGGCATGCATGAGGGAGATAACCTCGGCCAGTTACCACTGTAGCATTAAATACACGTTTCTTTGCTTGTAGCAGGTTTTACAGTAGTTGGTCTAGTTTTTACACAAACACAAACCTTGAAATAAATCAATTAATTGTGTTAGTAAAATATTTGTATAGCATCTTGTACCACTAAACAAACACAAGTATTTAAAGCTGTAAAAAAGAGGAGGCGTTGTGCAGCAGTTCAAGTTTTTTTCCTAAAGGTCTTTTAGTCTACGTGAGCCTAGCATCAACATACTTGCATATAATGCGTCTGTTCCAAAGCACTTTCACTTCTGACAGTAAGTCAAAAATTAAGAGAACTTTAGTTGCAGGGACTTGGGAGTTCCATTTAGTATGCATTGCTGAACTGAGTTTGACAAGTATATAAGCGATAGTGATAAAGGAGCAAATAGGTAAAATCATTCCTCATTTCAAGATGTGGAACCAGGAGCACTGCTGATTGTTTGCTCACAAATGTGGCATGGCCGTTGCCTATGAATACATGAAAATGTTCTTTTATTTGTTTTACTTTATCATTTTGCACAGCAACTCTGTTCCACAATTTTTCATCTTTAGCTTTTCTATGGATTGTGACGTTTCCATTTGTTGAAATAACACAAATTGGAACTGGAGAATTGTTTATTTTTGAAGATATATTGAAAAAATACAACTCCAGGAAAAGTTTGGTTCTCCGTTCAGCTCAATGCCTGGAAAGCCATGCCCATGCGTCACCGACATAAATCTGTGCAATAGTCTTGTGCATGTTATCTGGACTAACGTGAGCAGACACATTGCACAATGACACATTGTCGTGCAGGTTTCATAGGGTGAAACAAGTAAAGGTTCATGGGGCAGCGACTTAATAGTGAAACACTTAGTGTTTTTAGATAAAGAATCTAAATTTGTATACTTTTTAATTTTGCACTACAGACTCTAGCTCCTGCCATGTGAGCCTATGACCTTGTGTGTCTGTCCCAGAGGCATTTCCATTAAGTCTGTAGCCAAGAATGCGGACTAATCCCAAACAACTCCTCATTCTCTCCTCTCCCTCATGCAGCTTTTATACCGCAAATAAGTAACTTAGTTCATAGTGAGTTTAATACAAAGGGTAAATTACCATCTTACAGTGAGGTGCAATTTGGAGGCACTTGAGCGAAGCATACCCCTTCTTTGGTTAGAAAAAAGTCTGCCTGTTGATATAAGGGTAAATCTTCAACATGGCTAAAAGCCTCCAAATGCTATGGTGGAGGCACACAGACTAATAATTCGGCTACAACTCTAATGATGGTTTTTACGTTTTGTGCTGTAGTTTTTCTGTGCAACTCTGGGAATGTATGTGGGAGGCTCAACAAGCTCTAGCAATGAGCCTATTTCACTGTGGGGGTTGTCCGACTGAGGAAGTTTTAGTTCGATTTGGACTACGAGGCAGCTTTTTCACTCACTATCTCACTGAACTCTCAGGCTTGCAAACAAGATTTTAAGTTGTTGATCCTAACCTGCATGCAATTAATTCTTGTTGTTTGAGGTAGGATTGGATAAGCTTTTAGAGTCTCACACTGATTGGCACAGGAGTAAGGGGGCTCTCACTATGGCTTTTTGTGGGGTCCAAATTATTTTTTGGGAGGTATATGGAAAAAAAAATTCATAAACCTGTGGCTGGAGATGTTTTCTCTGAAGGATTGTGTTCATTACAGCTCAGATAGTGAGCTAATTTGATGTGCTCCTTCTGCAGCTTGCTATTTCTTACTCTGCATCTCAGACTGATTTGGGTGTTTTCAGAAGTCCGCTGAGCATTTTGTCACAGGGGTGCAAATTCTCATTTGACTACAGTGGGGATTCAGGGATTTGGACTGAATGTGCATGTATGTAATTGTATCATCTGCAGCCCTTTTTAAAGCAGTATGGCTGCGCTTTAACTTATGTTTTTGCTTCTAGAATGGCGGTCGCGCTATTATAGCTGCTCAGGCCAAAATATGTTTTCTTTAAAGAAAAACCAGTGGTTTTAAGATGCGCTTTGTGTTATTTTTCCAAGCGCAGGGCACGCTTCATGTCCCAGAATGGCAGGCGCACATTTCTTTTGTTATGCTCGCCTCACCCAAATCAATAAACAATAGTGCCTGCGGCTTGCAGCCCCTCATCCCCGTCGTGCCTCCCCTGCCCACCGGGTGCTGCGCGTTATACGAGGCAGAGGACGCGCACGAGAGGCTCGTCTTGGAGATTCATTGACATGTGCACTTTGATTTATGAATTTATTTTGAAATACATACATATCCACAATAACAAAGACCGTTCGAAATAAAATATTATGCGCGAGGGCTGCTTTCATACGGTTTGTTTATTTAAATTCTATTATGCGGTCATGCATAAATAAAATTAAAAAACTCCTGGAAAAGCCACTCCAACTGTACACCACCACCCCAAGTGCTGCATTACCCAAAAACAGCTTTCAGGAGGCCAGCGCTTTTTAATTTTTCTTGAATACTTTGGAGGCAATTGGACCCTTGCTAAGCCACGGGTGTCATTCCGTGGTGAAAGTCGTTAGCTGATTATGTGGCAAATCGGAGCTGCCTCGGACGATGTGATAGCTGTTGTCTAATGTGTTCTGTGGGGCATTACGCTAAGCGCTTCGACGCCTCGACGGGGTAGTAAGCTCTATACAATGCAATTACAATGATTTACAATAGTGTGCCACAGACAGTAATCACCTATCACATGATTCTTTCACTAACTTCTAAAAGTGATGAAACTGCGGTGCATCTGCAGCGAAAACTCGACCGCCCAGACGGTGGTTTCAGAGACAAGCACTGATTTACTCCCCTCCCGTTTATACATGATACTCCCTCTCCCCCTGCCCTGCTGCCGGGTGTGACTTAAACCCAGTAACTCAGCGCTTTAGAGCATTTTATTGTTTTTTTGAGGCAGTCAACCCGGTAACGGAGCAATTATTCCTTTCAGCCCCCGTGGGTTCTAGGCAACAGAATATAAACCATTGCCCACTGAGCATTAAGCATCTGTCAGCGCTAGTTTTAGGTGTGCGTGGAATAGAACAAACAAACAAAAAAACTCACTTCCATTTTTTAGGGAATGTTTTCATAGTGTTTGATTTCAACCTGTTCCTGCAATCATGTTTCTTTGTGTTCCAGAGAGCGCATTACTTTTTATTTTCATGGCAGAACTTGCATGGACTACTGATTTCCAGTTTCATTAAGCGTCCTTTCACATTCCTTGCTTATCAAATGTGGGCAGCAAACAGGTGGATCGTTTTTGCATCGCAATATTGATCGCAAATTCAAAGCCCGCATTTATGTGCAACTCCCCTGTGTTCAACAACCTCCAGGCTTCTACGTCTGGTGGTACAGAGGGCGCAGAATTTTACATCTAGAGCTGCACAGTTGCTTCTCTTGAGTGTTTGTCGCACAGTCTGAGAAAAATACTGCAACATTTCTCAAGTAACGCAACTCTCCACAGCGCAAACTGGATTAGTAAGAAACGGGTTCAGTTTTGTTTAGGGAATTCATCTTTTCTTAAGGCTCCCCCAATATAGGGTGTTGGTGTCTAAAATCACTAATCGCATCACCCTGCATGTTGCATCACCGACACCGATTAGACCAGAAAACTGTATGCTTTGGTCCGGCTTTAACACTAGTGGCGCCCTGTGCGACATTTGTTGATCCCCCTCCAAAAGCTCCCCTCCGCCCCCCCATGACCAGCTCTACCAAGGATTCCCAAACTAGCACCCTTTAACAGTGCCCCTCAAGTCTCCATAACTACTGTCTCTCTGATTAATCTAGTTTTATAGCAGCACTCATATTAGTGTAGGGTGTCAGAGCACTTTACATCACACACTTTGCACAGTGACAATCATGTGTATTTTAGGAAATTTTACATCAGACAGGACTACACAGTGTTGTGTAGGAGTGACATGTCATCGATACTGGTAGGCAATGTAGTGTAAGAGTCCACATTCTGGAAAAGCACAAATTCAAAATTGAAAACATAACTTAATTGTTAGGGGTTCTCTTTAATAATAAGAATTGGTTTCTACTCAAATGAACCCTTTTGGCAAGATTAGGATATTAAAAGATGGACAAAAAACATGTAGCTCTAACATATACCTTTCAGTTTGCATGCAGCTCTTGGATGACAGTTAATAGCTCAATATTCTATATTAGAATTTTGACTTATAAACGGCAAGTAACAAAAGGAGCACTCTTACAGAAGCAGTAACCCACTGACCTATTTACATTATGGCCACTTTGTGATCTGCATGGTACACGTTCTTAGCAGCAGGTATTCCAACCCGCTGCGCTACCTTAGGATGAGTCAAAACTTCCACTAGACAAACCTCTGGTCTCTTTTGTGGAAGAGGATTAATCACCGGAGTGATCTTGACATTTTAACTGATGCCAGAAAATTGCTAAAGGTAAGGAACATGGCAGCAGGTGCTCTTAAAATGATCATATACATGAAAAAATTACGCCCCCAAGTCAGTGCTAAGTGAGGTGGCACCGACTGCACCGACTGTGCCGCCCTAGAGCCGGCCCTGCTTTGGTCATGGTAGGTGGGGTGATGGATGGAATTGGTCCTGTTGCTCTGCATCAAAGGATCCTCACTGATGGTCATTAATGTAGAATAATGTTTGCCTGCGTGCCAGGATCCCAGAACACTTCTACCAGATCACTTTGTAGAGATACGTGTGTGTGTGTGTAGACCATTTTTTCAATAAGCATAATTTCACTCAATGCCACACAATTCAACTCCACACATTCACAAAACACACCACATAATTCCACACAAAACGACATATTTCAAATACACAACGCAATTCTACAACACACCACATACCTCCAAAACACACCACAAATTTACACATCATACCACAACTAATAATTCCAATACAATCCACATAATTTCACACCAAACCACCAACATCCACTACACTCCAAACCAAAACAAATGGGAAAAAGACTGTCATTTACGACGACAATAGCTCGAACACTCACAAATGTGAGACCTTTTGCATGGCAAATGCTGGTTTGTTCTGGAGGATGGCAAACGTGTCCAGATTTGCTGTAGTTGGTCTTGCTGGGACTCCCACTCATGGCAATCCAACAGAGAACACTTAAGACAGTTCACATGCTAATTCTGAATAACATGTAAATGTTCCACAGAGATAGCAATACCTTGATGGGCTATGTAATACATGGAAGTTGTGTTGTCACTTCAGATCAGAATGGTGTGGTTCGCCAACCATGAAGTATGGCCCTTACCTCCAAAACTTAGATATGGATTATTTCTCTTCTTCTGACCCACAGATATCCTGTTGATTACTCCTGTACTTGGGACCTCCCAACATTTCATGGAAGTATCTGTCGTCATGATAACTCTAGCTTAGGTTGAAAAGGTAGACCAGAGTTGAGGATGTTGGGAAACTCCACCAAAGAGATTGCTTATGACAGTAAGAATGTCACTATAATGTCATAAAACCCTAACGGTTGCTGTCATAGAAGTTTTAACTCCTGTGTTCGAAACTGGGCTTTTGTTGCAGTAACCCCCACTTCTTTTTGCCTGTTTCTTGATGCAACTTTGACTGAAGTGTACTGGGTCCCTGCTAACCAGGTTCCGAGTAGCAGTGTGCTTTCCCTAAAAGTGTACCTTGATTACCCAATTGGCAAAACCTTTAGCACCCTTTAAGTCCCTAGTAAATGGTACTCCTGGAACCTAGGGCCTGAGGTACTAAAGAGGGTCCCATATGGCAGCAGCACGAATTGTGCCACTCTAAGGGCCCCCACACCAAGAACATGCAAGGCTGAGTGTCGTAGTGCAGACAAAAGTGAAAAAAGATTATGACACACATCCCTCTGGCGGAATGAGCTAAAGAATGATGATGGATTAAACCCAGATCAGTTGTTTGGGGGTGAGTGCTTGCAATGTCAACACTCCCTCCATCATTCCCTTTGGTTTTGCTTTGTTCACCCTAAGTTGGCACGGTATGCCCAGAAGTTGGTCCCTTGCTCACTTTGCCACTGGATTCAAGCTAGCCTGGCTAATGGCAGGGTGAGCTAAAGAATGATGATGGATTAACCACAGATCAGTTGACTGGGGTGAGTGCTTGCAATGTCAACACTGCGTCCATCATCCCCTTTGATTTTGCTTTGTTCGCCCTAAGTTGGCAGGGTATGCCCAGACTTGGGTCCCTTGCTCACTTTTCCACTGGGATTCAAGCTAGCCTGGCTGATGACGGCTGATTAGCCAGAAACCGGTCCCAGGATGCTTGTTTCCGGTCCAGGGAAGACATGGCTTGGCAGTTCGGGCTAGACTGTTCCTATGAGGCACAGGGTTAGACTGATTTGCATATGGTCATGTCTGAAATGGGGTGGCGGAGTGAGCTAAAGAATGAGCACCCCTGGCACCTGGACAGGTGGCAAAAATTAGCTATTCAGGTAGGTGTGCCACCTCTAGCCTAGTCCCACCCCTAAGGTAGGTTACTGTCAGGTGGATACAATTTTACAGAAGTATCCATCTTTGTGATGGCATATTTAGGAATTGTGGGACAAGGTTATGCCCACTTCACAAAGGAAGTGGTCATATGGGGGTGTAGTGACCCCAAGGGTCAGTAGCCGATTGGCTGCTACCCTATACTCCCCTAACACCCCTACATTCAGTATTATGGGGAGTCCCAGGCACCAGAGAAGCAGATCCTGGTGACCTACGAAGAAGGAGGACACGAAGAGCCGCAGAAGAGTGAAGAGAGTATCTGACTAGGCACCAGTCCTGCTATTCTGTCTGCTGTTCTCTGTCGACCCTGGGCCAAAGATGACTCGTCCTACAGCTGAGTGCCTCCAAAACCTGAGAGGACTGCCTGCCTTCAATAAAGACCAAGACCTCCTGAAGAACAGCGCAACTGTTTCCTGCATCCTACAGAAACCCCAAAAGAGAAAACTATGAGGCCTCCGGAATGCCTACTTGACACCCAATGCCACCACTGCACCCGTCACATCCTGCCTGAGTTGAAGTGGGCCACCAGTGCCAACAAGCTTCCCTCTAGAGCTCGAGTCCATCGTGGTCTCACCCCAACGTTACCTGCATCCTGTACACGCAGGCTTCCTCAACCGTAACTGCTCCCGTAAAGAGAAACCAGACGCCTAAAGACACCTCTGCATCCGTTGACCTGGGCCGTGGAGAAGAGGACCCCAGGTGTCCATGAGCATTGCAAGCTTTGAACACTCCGGTTGGCTCACCCAGACTGGCTTCCTAGCCACAACCCGGAGCCTCTTTTTACAGTGATCAATCGCCACTGAAACCTATTGGGCTTCTGATGCTGTTTTACACCTTGCACCTAGCCACCCCCATGCCACTGGTGGTCTACTGTTGGTGCTGCCTTGGACCTTGCCCACCAATCACCTTAACTCCTGGAGATTGGTCCTGTAAGTCGATGAACTGTACCTGTTAGCAGAAATTGTCCTTCCATCCATAGGATAACATTGCAGAACTCAAAAATTACAGTGTCCACTTTTTTTTTAACTTAAAAGAATGTACATTTAAAAATGTACGTACTTGAACGATTTATCGCTGATGCCTCAACATACATATATATATAAATATATAAAGATACTTGCTATTTTTATAAATTGGTGTGGATTTCCTTCTTGAGTCATGTCATTTATTGATTGATCGTTGTGTATGTTTTGCAAATGTCTTGCACTCCCCTCTCTGATAATCCTAAGGCTGCTTGACCACACTAACCCTAACAAAGCACTTTGGGATCACACAGCAAGTTCTGGTCACTCATAAGGAAGCCCCTTGACTCGTCACATAGTATATTAATTTATTGATATATCACATAAAGAGCCAGCTTTGTACCCTTTCCACTTTCCAGTAGGAACGGCACATTTGTTGGGCAACATAAACGTTGGGATTGGTGCTAGACTGATTCTATGCACCCCCTCTGGACCCCAAACCTAGACGAGTAACCAATGGCTTGGACAACCTCAGAACATGACTACCTGATCCCTCCCAGGAATCGTGGTAACAGATCTAGCACCTTTTCGCTCAGTCACTCATGCACTCTTGGAGAGATATACAAGACATACACAAAGGGGCGTTTAAAATATTTAATGAACAATCGTGATTTTTGTATAAAATAAAATGCACTACAATGATCAATAGACTGAAGCAGATAAAAGTGATAGAAGTATACGAACGGTGAGGAGAATGAACAATTCCACCATCAAGCTAAAACCGTGTATACATGCGGTCATGTAAGTATTGAGTATAGTGTACTCCTACTATGCGTCCCCTAACCAAGTTTCCTAGTATGTGTGTGCTCTGCCAAGAATCCCCTATAGGATTATCGAATTCCCTTTAACTGGAGGCAATGTATGCAGGTCACAGGTTGGACATCCCTCCGTGCAGAGGGATCAACAGGAACAAGGTAAGCTGAAACACAAACTCAGAGATGAAAGGTGCCCGAGGAAGTGGATGCAAATATGGGGCAAATGGAACGAATACAGAGGGGAGATATGTGTACCGCCCAGCTTACAGTCGCAATTGTCCCCAGATGAATCAGAAGTTTGAAATACAAGAACATTCTAACCAAGGAAATTGTTATTTATCGAGAGTAGCTCATGTTATTCATATAAATTATCACTGTGAAACAAGAATGCGCTAAAAGTGATATATGCACCGTTGTTTGTTATAATCAATACAAATATTTTTTTCTAAACACTGTGATAAACTTTCAAGTGACATTTGGGTGCTCACCGAATTTGACATAACAGCATCCATGCTTCTGTGTCGATGCTTCAGCTGAGCTTGTTTATGGTCTTTTGTACAGCAACGTCGCTTCATGAATGAAATAACATCTTCAGAATGTGTAATGAGGCCTTGTAGGAAATGTTGATGGTGTCGTGATAGTGTACTTATGAAGTGGTTTTGTAAGCAATGTGGTTTAGGAGAAACTAACCCTGCGCTGTCACGCAATCAAATGTGTGTCAAAAGTCATTGTGTAAAAGAGAAGTCAACTTAAGAAACGTGTGCATGTTAAAATGGCAGTGTTTCTTCCCGGCCTAACTGAGCCATGTGACACTCCTGCTGAATCAGTCTCTTCTGTAGTAGACAAAAAGGAATTGATCCCATACAGGAGGACATTAGGCCCAGTAGTTTGGACTGAGACATTCATGCATCGCCAGATGTTTGTAGACGATGCACGATGTTTTGTAGTACATTTTGCTGAAGATAGTAACTTGTCTAATTCTCTATCCAGAATCACTCGTAGATATTACAGCAACATTAGGGGACAAGCGGCAGACTTTTGAACGTCGAGTGTCAGACCCAGTTGACAAAACAAACTGATGCAAGCTGTTGTGAAGACTAGGTTTTCTCTACAGATGGTGCTTTTACTTGTCAGTCTTCCAAGTAAGAGAGTAACCAGTGCCCTCATCCCTTAAGAAAGGCTGTCTGGTGTCAGGCACTTTAAGAATTTCAAAGGGGGTGGGTGAGAAAAGTTCTAGCCGAAAGGGAGGACTTAGAACTGGCAGTGCTGCCCTACTACAGAGCATCTCAGATACTGTGATAAGGGTGTACGCAGGTATAAAAGTGGGCATCCTGTGGATACAGGGATGTAGGACGACCATCCGAGAGCACAGTTTTTTGAGGAACTTGTTCACATCCCTTTTCCAACAGGGCACCGCAATGGGCAACATAATTTGGTGGCAAATCCGGTTGCGGAGATATCTTGTCGCCGTCTTCGGTTAGAAAGAAGTCCCTTCATTCCTCATCTTGATGCCCACCTTCTTTGTCAGGCTCATGTTCTGGAACCATACTCCCTTCTAGGTTTCGGTGTCTTGGTACCTAACCTGTAGATCCTCCTCTCCTATATCTAAAGGACTGGGAAGTACTGAGCACTGTGCAGGAGATGGGCTTGGTAGCATATGAGGAGATAGCACTGCAGGTGAAAGCAGCTGTGGTGGTACAGGACGTAGTTGCTGTGGCAGAAATTGAACTGCCAATGTAGTAATGTTGCTGCTGTGTGACTAACTTCTATAAAGTTTCTATCTTCTGAAGTTAGATCTTCAGGAAGCTGACCGAAACTTGCATCATAAGTGGGTCCCGATGGAGGATTCTGGGATCACAGTAATATGCATAGTTCTGTCTATGACTCTAGCACGGACGACCTCACAGAAAATATTCTTTGTGAATCACAGCTGGTTCTCCAGCATCATCTCTTTGTCGTGATACTCCATACTGCAAATCTTCTTACTAACATGCATCATTAATGGCCAACTGAGTTGTGCTGTAAACAATATCTAAAGCCTGTTCCTGATTGCAGATATTTGCTTCCACTTTTGAATCCAGGGTGTGGACTGAAATGCGTGGACAACTTCAATGAAGATCTGTCTATGTGCGGGCTGAGAGACACAACCTCCAGCAAAGACGAGATGGTAATAGCAAGTGTCATCAATAGTGTTGGAGTTCATGTAGTCACCATCGATATCATGGTCTTTGACAGGGTCTTCTTGCTCATCGATGGGATGGTCACATAGATGGTGTATATGTTGACTACCCAACACATATCCTTTTTATGCTGGAGTCTTTCAAGCCTGTTCGGTTTGTAGTTTTACAACCTACAAAAGTAAAAGCTTTTGTTAAAGCATGAACTAAAGGCATTTACAGTGATTTGATGCCATCAAGTGTCCAAGTTGCAAACAGCAGAAATGTGAAAAAAGCAGTGGCAAAGGGGAAGCAGCTTTTGAAATGACACTCTCTCGATGTTGTAGTAGGCTTTGTTTACTGTGTTTAATATAGCTTCCAAAAAGGGTTGTATTTGTAGAGCAAAAAGGTGTGACTTTTTGGCGTTTAAGATGAAGCCTATTTTGTTGAGAAGTGACACTGATATCGGAGTGTGAGTGAGGCATCAATTTCAGCTGCTGCTCTTTACAAACCAGTCGCCCAGGTATTAAAAGACAGCAGTGGCTGAATGGCATTGTGAAGTAATTTGCCGCAACCACTGCAAGACATATGGTAAATACCTGTGAAGTGGTTGTGACTGCGATGGCTAGAAATCTGAATTGATAGTGATGCCCACTTATTACAAATCTGAGATAATGGTAGTGACTGGGAAGATGGGGTTATGAAAACGGCATCCCTGAAATTGAAGGTCACCAATGCAGAGAGCTGAAGTGATTCCAAATGTACAGTCATCATCTTGAAGTGCTTTAATACAATGTATCTGTTTGACCACCCGAAGTCAGTATCTGGCCTGATTGTGCTGTTCTTTTTGGAAATTAGAAAGTACAGAAAGTATACTCCTTGTTATTTTTGATGCAATGGAAACAGTTCTATTGTACGCTTTTGAAGCATTACCTGCACTTCCTTCTGCAACAGATTTTCTTGGCTGATAGTTTGACACAACAGTGATATTTTTGGTGGTGTGGTATTGAACTCCAAGTCATATCCTTGGTGCATGATTGATGGACCCACTTGGAGTCAAAAAGGTTTTCACTTCCGTTGTAGAAAATATAAAGGTATTCTTCACCCAACACGTGTTGTTTGTTTGGGGAGGTAGGAAGCTGGCTCTATATATGATATACCAAAAAGCGGTAAATTGTGCAGAGAGTCCAGGTATTCCCCTACTAGTGGATAGAGGCTTGCTCTAGCAATCCCAAGGTACTCTTCTAGGGGGTAGTGAGGTCAAGCAACCTTAGGCTTATCAGGGAGGAGTGTTAGACATCTGCAAAATACACACACAGTCAATAAATGATGCACATGACTCCATAAGGATATCCATACCAATTTATAAAAATAACACTTATCGTTATATATATTTGGCATCAGAATCAATACGATCAGGTATGTAAGTGTCGGAATAGAAATTCTTTAAGCTTTCAAAAGTCCACACTGCATTTTTCCAGAGGCTGCAATGTTATCCTATGTGAGGAAAAACAGATACGGCATGCAGGTAGAGTACAGCGACTTATCAGACCAATCTCCTGGATTTTAGGCGAATAGGGTGAAAGGTCCAAGGCAGCACCAGCAGCTCACATCCAGCAGAACCAGGGCTGCAAGGTGCAGTGGTGCAATGAAGCGTCGGGTGGCCAATGTTAGTCTATGAGGATCGGCCTTCGTGAAAAGAGGCTGCAGGTTTCGACTGGGAGGCCAGTCGGGCCGACCTAACAAGAAGGGGCTAAAGCCTCATAATGGACAGGGACAAGGGAACACCTTTGGTCCTCTTCTCCACAGGCCAGTGCCAACGGGTGGAGAGGTGTCCTTAGGCGTCAGGTTTTAGACACTGGGAGTGGTCGCAGTAGAGGGGGTCTCCAACAGAGGCTGCAGGTGTGGTTGAGAAGTCCTCAGCAGAAAAACTCAAGGTAGGCTTCGAGTTCAGGGACCACGTTGTCACTGTTGGCCTACTCTAGCCCGGGCTAGGCGGCTCCTGTGTAGTGGTGCTTTTCAGCATCCGGATTTTTTGGTCTTGAAGTCTCAAAGTTCTTTCATGGTACCTGCAAGGTGCAGGGGAGCAGCTCCGCTGTTCCACTGGAGTTCCTGGTTCTTGGGTGAAGGCTTTGGATACACAACAGCTGCAGGACAAATAGTCTTTTGGCGCAACTGTCAAAGTCAGCAGACAAGTCGGCAGGGTTAGCACCAAGTAAGTTGCTAGTTCTTCTGTTCCTGCAACTTTTCACATCGGTCTTCTTTCAGGTCGGCAGCATCTGGTTTCCTATTGCCAGGTGCTCCCCTAAATACAAGATTTAGGGGAGAGTATGATAGTAGCCAATGGGCTACTTATCCCTGGGGCCATTACGCCCCCTATATGACCACTTCTTGTGGGAAGTGGGCATAACCCTGTCTCAGAGTTCTTTATTCTGACATCACAAAGATTGCAGACTCTGAAATTTCCTCTTCACTTCAGGTAACCCACCTTATGGGTGGAACTAGCCTGAAGGTGAATACGCCTCAGACTACTGATTTTCCTGCCTTGCCCGGGCACCAAATGGGCCCTGGTCAAGGGGGCGGCATCCTCTCCTGTGAGGGAAGCCAGATATGCATACCAAAGGCAGTGGGCTCCCAGCCTTGTAATGTTAATTCACAGGTCATCCTATGGGAGGGGGTGTAAACACCCTGTGCCCGAGGAGGCGTTTGTTCCTGACCTCATGAGAGCAAAAGCCCTCGTCTCTGGGGGTCAGAAGTTCATCTGTGGTGGCAGGCCGGCAAAGACTAGTCAGATAGCACACTTGTAGTCAGTAGGTTTTTAAGGGGGCACCTCTAAGGTGCCCTCTGGGTGCATGTATTGATAAATCCATCACTGGAATCAGTGTGGGCTTACTAATACAAGATGTTTGATACCAAACACCTCTGTTTTCAGTTAAGCCACAGTGTAGCTGGTGAACTCGTTTTCCCCAGTGTCCGGCACATAATTGGCTTCCCCGATACCTTGTAGTGGCAGTAATGAACTGACCAGCACAGGGGAATATCTGTTCATGCAGTTATGTCCACACCGAACCCGGGTGGGTTGACTCGCATTGTAAATTATGGGAGGCATACAAAGTGGTGGCTAGGGGCTACATCCAGGCAGCGGCAGGGGGACTGAGGAAGCAGAGATGCTCCAGGTGTGATGAAATAGAAAACGAGATTGACACCCTGGAGCGGAAAATATGATCGGACAAGTCGGACACTCCTGAATTGATATTAAGGGTACGCCTTAAGCAAAGCAAGCTCAGGGATTTGGAGGAAGACGCAGCAAGACATCTCGCACTTGCCACATAGAGGTGACTGTATGATCTAGGGGACAAGGCTAACAAGTTATTCACATGGTTAAAAAAATGAGACCGAGAGCGGACCTGGGTCACAGAAACCAAAACAAGCAATGGGGCGACATATAGATCCGGGGTAGGCCTCGCAGAGGCATTTGCATCTTATTAAGAGACGATACATCAGTTAGTGACTGCCAGATCGGTGGACGATAGCGCTGAATTACTCGCAGGCCTACCCCCACCAACTCTATCGCAGGAAGTTAGGGAAGACATCGACCAGGACCCGACAGTAGAGGAGGTAGAAGGGGCCATCCGGCACCTACAGTCCGGAATACCGGCAGACCCAAATGTGCTCCCCGCAGAGCTCTTTCAATTTGTGGCAACCAATACTGGAAATGTTTAACACTGCACTGCAGGATGGCTGCTTACCTGCTTACTGGAGACTTGTCACAATAGTAGTCAATCAATTAAAATATCTTAATTAGGTTTCATACGAAAAAAACATAAAAGCACAATATAAAATGCAGGATAAAATATGATACATTATGTACAAAACTCTATGGGGAAAGTCCCCGGTATAAGCATCTCAAACAATTAATTTTGTATGCACTTAATATATCTAGTTTCATGGTTCCTAAGACAGACTTAACACCTACTAAAGAAGACACTATAAATAGTATAGTAAAACCAAATAAACATGCACAATAGTAGTCATTCCAAAGAAGGGCAAACCCCTGGAGCTTTGCAGCTCCTATCCGCCCACCCCCCTACTTAGTTTTGAAACTAAAATGCAGGCAAAGGTATTAGCAAATCAGCTTGCTACTGTCACCTCCACTATTGTTCACCAAGACCAATCCGAATTTATGTCCCAGCTCAACACCAAACTGAACCTCGGATGCCTCTACGGGGTAATGCATGTTACAGCAGCAAACCCAAATGAAACCACAGCACTATTATCATTGGATGCTCGTATGGCATTCAATAGTATGGAAGGACCCTACCTTAAGGTAGTCCTGCCCAGGCTTTGCTTCAGCCCGAGCTTCTGCGCATGGGTCCACCTCCTCTATCGGGAACAAGGAGCTCGTGTACGTGTGAATGGGTAGATCTCCAAGCCATATCCACTGTGAAGCACACACCAGGGGTGTCCATTTTACCCCATAATATTCGCTGCATGGGTCAGAAGGTCCCTAGCTTCAGGGGCAAAGACGCTGGGGAGAATGGGAGGAGCGCATCTCGTTGTACATAGACGACATACTACTTTATGCAAGCAGATCTCGACAACCGTTCCACAGACTCATTACCGTACTCCGGCTATTCAGTACATACTTAGGGTAACAGATAAACTGGGACAAAAATCTAATTTATAACGTCTACGGAGCTCTTTTCCCACTTATAACTGATGGTGCAGCCCTGACACTTGTTGACAAATTCAAATATTTAGGTATATGGATCACGAAGTCAGCCGAGCAATTGCTCAATTTGAATATATATCCACAATTGACAAGACTACATGGTGACATTGCACACTGGTACCAACTACCCATCTCTCTTATGGGCAGGGCAGTGCTGTTCAAAATGATGGCCCTCCCATGCTTACTCTACTCTCTACAAAATACTCCATACAGGATACCTTTTTCAGGCTATTGAAGGGGAACAAAGTAACGGCTAGAAATGGGGGTGTCTAGTTGGCAGAGGTAGGCACCTTTGTCTAAATAGGGACCCTTGCTTCTAGTCAGGGTAAGGGGGATACACTCCTAAAATAACCCCTGCTCACCCCCTTGGTAACTTGCCACCTTGGCACAATAAGACAGGCTAATCTCAGAGGCTGTGTTTAAAGCATTTGTGAACACATACAGTAATACAGTGAAAACACTACAAGTGGGCACTACACCAGTTTATAAAAATAAGTAATCTTTATCTAAACCAAAACAAGACCAAACAACAAAAATCCACAATACAGTATTAAAAATAAGGCTTTCAAATGGTAAAAATTAATGCAGTTCAAGCAAATTGCAGATGCGACACTTTTCTCAAAAGTACCTTAGATGTGTCATGCAAAACAAACAAAATGGCCGCTAGGAAGGTGATGCATCGGTTCCTTATACGCAGGGAAGGTCATGTGTCGATTCCTTGCTTCGGGGGAGGTGATGCATTGGTTCCTTACTACAGCGCAGGGGAGATGATGCGTCGGTTTCTTACTGCAGGGGAGGTGATGCGTTGGTTTCTTACTGCATCCCCCAACGATGCGACAGTCTTGGCTCCTTGATGCGATGTGTCTATCCGGTATGATGCGTGATTTCGTGCAGCCGCACAGCAGGCTTGCGCCGGGATCAGTGCGGTGATCTCGGGCTTCGGAGATCATTGCACCCGATGCATCGTGCAGAGATTACTCGAGCCGTGGCAGGTACTGTGACGGTTTCTTTGGCGATGCGTCTGAAACAGGTGTGGTTGCGACACGCTTCTTTGATGCTGTGTCGATTTTCCAGCTCCCAGCGACAAACAGTCACTAGAGGTCCTAAACAGCAGCAGGCACCTCTTTGCAAGTTGTAATTCCCAGCTAGGGGAGCTAGTGGTGAAGTCTTTGTGTCCCTGAGACTTCAAAACAGGAGGCAAGCTCAGTTTCAAGCCCTTTGAGATCTTTTCTTCAAGCAGATGACAAAGCAAATAGCAAAGTCCTTTTACTACTTTCATTGGCAGCAAGCAGCCACTGCAAGCCAACCCCAGACAGCACAGCACAGGGGCAGTATTCCTCCTCAGCTTATCCAGCTCTTCTCTTTGGAAAAGGTTCCTCTTGATTTCCCAGAAGTGATCTACAAGTCTGGGGTCTGGGCCCCTCTTTTTATACACCAAAATCCTTTGTTCTCTTAAGGCAGAGAGTGCCTGTACCCAGCCAAAACCGGTTCTGTCCTCACTGATGCGGATTCCTGGCAGGAGGTGGAGACAGCATTGTTACAGGCAGGCCAGGCCCATGTAGGTGAAAGAAAATCTCTTCCACCCCTACTCTAAATGCAACCCAGGTCTATTCAGCCCAGCCCTGACTCAGACTTCTGGAGCCGCTTCCCCTCTCCATCCCCTATAATCCAAAAGCCAGACATAAAATACACAAACCTAGCAGAGGCACATTGGATGGTTAGGCAAGAAAATACCTACTTTCTAAAAGTGGTATTTTTAAACACAGAATGTAAAAATCACCCACACTAAAAGATGCACTTTAACATTCGGAGTTCAGCCATACTAAACTTTATTTTTCTACCTTGTTCCCAGGGCCAGTTGGGTTAATAAGATGTTATAAACGAACTCCCCATTCTGTCCCAAGGAAACAGGTAGCCTTGCAATAGTGAAAAACAAAATTGTCAGTATTTCACTATCAGGACACACCACACACACCAGGGCATGTTCTGCCCACAGGGATACCATAGGCCTACCTAAGGGGTGCCTAATATGTAGAAAAGGGAAAGTTTCTGGACTGGCAAGTGTACGCCAAGTCAACATGACAGTCCCAGACTACACACAGGCTCTGCAATGGCAAGCCAGTGTTACATTTTAAAGGCTGCTTCTGTGTGGGGCGCAATCAGGTGCTGCAGCCCTCTAGCGGCATGTGATTTACAGGCCCTGGGTACACACAGTGCACTATACTAGGGTCTGACAAGTAAACCAAATATGCCAATCATGGAATCACTAATCCATAACAATTCACAAAGGGAGCACTTGCACGTTGGCACTGAACAGCAGAGGCAAAGTTCCCAAAGCATCTTGACCAGCAAAACAGAGTCCAACACACAGCAAAAACACAGGAGGCAACAGCAAAAAATGGAAGGGAGACCCATGCCAATGGTGCCCGGTCTAACAGTAACCTACTATAGGAGGGAAGCAACTAATGAATAACCTCCTCGACCCTCTGGGTCTGTTAAGGGCAGCCTGGGAAGCGGATTTGGGATTGCTGGAAGAAAATGACTGGCAAGAAGCAATCCAAAGTCCCAGGGATTGCCATACGGGCAAGATTCAGACTTATCCAACTTAGAATCTTACATACATCATACTACCCCCGAACGCTACAACACAAAATAGTTAGATCTGACACAGAACAATGTGCTAGAGGATGCAGGGAAATTTGCAAGTGCCCCAAAATCCAGCGCTACTGGGTGGGGATGACCAGGTTGATGTCGGAAGTGCGGGGCATTCATATTCAACCAGAAGTATACTGGCACTTGCTGGGGGTCATGGGAGAGGATCAGTGGCCCACACACCCTAAAATCTGGCTCATGCTGGCATCGGGGGTGGCGAAACTAAATGTTGTACAGATGTAGGGGGTTTGGGACCCACCAAAGCTTTCTAGCTGGGGAAAGGACATGGACTGGTGTAGACTGGCAGAAAAAGTTGTATACAAAAGCAGGGGCTGCCCAAAGAAGTGGGAAAAGATCTGGAGCCCATGGGAGACATACAGTACCTAGCGAAGGAGGGGTGGGGGCACGTACGATCGGGAGAGATGGAGAACCAATCAAAGGATGGTATCATGCCTGATGTCAGTGACCCCTCTCAGTTATATGTAATATTGCTTGCACTGTAACTGAAGTTGCAAAGAACACAATTGTATGATGACTCCTACTTGCATGGATGAATCTATTTTTTGTTGAATAAAGAGTTTATCCTTCACCAGTGAATCAATTATACAAATTAAACGTGACCAAGCAATCTGCATTCTAAGCTTACACAGAACATGAACACGTTTGATGATATAGATTTAATATTGCTCACATTTGGTTTCCTACAGTCATACTAATCGTACCACTGTAACTTACCATCAAACCGAAGGCGTGGCCTTTCTAAAAACATTTGCCTCCATGTGATGTACAGGTTTGGTTTACTACAGTTTCTTCCCCAGATTTTCAAGCAGGCTAAACGCCAAATTTCAGGATCCCTAGTTATGAAGAAACATAATATTGTAGATCAAAAAATGACTGACTGCTATATTTAAAACAAGTGCAAAACATGTGTGATATAATTCCAGTTTACAAATTCGCAGAATATGTATCACAAAGCATGCAGTAATTTTGAGGGTAGGTAACATTTAAGCCCAAATGAAGATTCATATTCACATTCTTTCTTCACACGGCATCTTCTGTATGGCGTTCTTTGTCAGCAGCTCTTAGACCCCTTAGAGCAGGATCTGTCATTAGCCCTGCCTGTTGAGCTGATATTTTGTTGGCTTTGTTGGTAGGTATTGTTTGTAGTTTATGCAGTACCTGTGACAAATGATATTTATAACTCACTTGCCTGTGGGAATGGCTCCCCTGTTTTTGAGGAAATCCTTTATTCTCACCCTGCAGGAGAGTTGGGAATTGAGTAATGTAAGTTTGAATCACTTTGGAAAGCCCACTGTAGATCCTCTAGAGTTTCTGCTTCTAGATTTACCTTTTCTTTTAAACAGAGGCTTGGGTGTTGTTGCACAAGTTACTTACCTTCGGTAACGATATATCTGTAAGAAACAGTAGTTAGTATTAGATTCCTTACCTTAGAATATCCCCAGGCGTCAGAATGGATCCGGAAACTTTTGCGTAGCAGTACCACTGCGCGTCGGTAGGCGTCGTCTGCGGCTCCGCGTCCGTCGTCGTTGGCGCCGGGATGATGTCGCCGGAGTACTTAGACGCCGCCCTCGCGTGCCGACGTCAGTTCTTATACACAGCTTTTCCGCGCCAGAAACGCAGAGCCATGATAAAAACCAACACTGGTGCAATGAAGATAGGGCCCTGAAAGGGGATGACCTTAACCCTAGATATCGGTTCGCAGAACGTGGAGGATGGGTGGGGCGGTAAGGAATCTAATACTAACTACTGTTTCTTACAGATATATCGTTACCGAAGGTAAGTAACTGGTGCATCTGAAAGAAACAGGTTAGTATTAGATTCCTTACCTTAGAATAGATACCCCAGCAATACCAACCCCGGCGGTGGGTCTGCGAACCAATGATCACACCAGAAAGTTCTGGAGAACGGAGCGGCCGAAAAAGCCATCTCTCCGGACTTGGCTGTCCAGGCAGTAGTGTCTTGCGAACGTGTGCAGCGAGGCCCACGTAGCTGCCTGACAGATGTCCTGCAAGGGGACTCCACGACCCAGGGCAGTAGTAGCCGCCGTGGCCCGAGTGGAATGGGCACGTAGCCCCACAGGAGGCTCCTTTCTAGCCAGAGAGTAACAAGCCTTGATGCACAAGATTACTGTGGTAAATGATTCTGGAAACCACGTAGAGATAAGGTTGGTTTATTGTAGAAGAACAGCAGGAAGCAACCACGACACAAGCTGGCCAGGCACAAACTGTCGCTACCTAGAACGCTAGGAGGGAACAGAGCCAACTACATTCTGGAATTGAGAACACAGGTAAGGATAGTTGTACAGCATAGAAATAAAAGAAAGGTAATATACAACACATCTCTTCCCGTAGAATATAAAAGAAAATATGTCACATTAAAAAGGAAACTTAACGCATTTAGGAAACAGTCATGAAAAGGAAACTTGGCCAAAACTAAAGAGAGCTAGTTGTACAAAGAAAGCTAGTAATGTCAGCAAAGTAATTTAAGCACTCAACAATTCAGAATCACCAGTGAAACTAAGTATTGAAATGGACACACGTCACCCCTCTAAAGACTAATCACAACAGAAATCATTAAGATGTGCAGGAGGCCTACGGCACCTCTGAGGTCTGGAGGCAGACACAGGAGGGTTGGAATCGGGAATATGGTTGGGAGAAGAGAGTCCAGGATCAGGTGCATCCCCACCCCCATCACCCCGCACCAAAACATCCGGAGGAGTAGACACAACCGGAGCTGAAACCTGAGAGGGAATGAACAAAAACCCGGAAGATGTAGGATCCTGGGTAGGAACAGAGGAGGAAGGTGAGACAGAAACAGGACCAGTGTTAGCTTTCTGGTAGAGAGCGACTCTCCTTAAATTCCATTTTTCACCATTAGAGAGGACTACATATTGAGGATAGACCATCTTGACAAGAAAGGGACCACGGAATTTGGACAAACCACCTGAAAGACGACCGGACTTTATCTTGACGAGATCACGTTTAGCAAGCTTCCCTGAAACCTTACCAAAAGGCAAACACACTGAACTCTCACCAGAGGACTTAGGAACACTTTGGGCCTGTATAAAACGACCAGCAGAAACTCCTTTATTAGTAGATAGGTTCACAGAACTCCCACCAGGAGAATACTTAGTAGGCGGAACCACAGAACTTTTACCTGGAGGTCTTGGTACACTTGGTAGCTTATCTAAGGTTGATTGACAAATCATGTCCTTGAGCCAAGAAGGAATAAGTTTGGTATTGGGGACTCTACCCCTCATCATTTCAAAAGGGGACTTGGACTGAGAGGTATGAAGAGTGGTACAATACGCATATACCATCTCACGAACAAGAGAAGAGACAGAAGAACTGCTGGAGAGAGCCATCTGAATGGTGCCCTTCACCAATCTATTAAGGCGCTCACAAAGGCCATTGGCTTGGGGATTGTAGAGGGAAGTCCTATGGTGAGATATACCACAATCGGCTAAAAAGGCTTGCATGGTATGTGAGACCAACTGAGTGCCATTGTCAGTTATGATAACACTTGGAAAACCCTCTACAAAGAATAGGGACTTCAGGTGTTTGATGGTATTCTCCGTGGTAATATCCTTCATGAATTCTACGGATAACCATTTTGAATGGCAATCCACAATGACTGCGGCAAACCTCTGTGAAAGAGGTAACTCGGCCATTGGACCTATGAAATCCAAACAGATGGTATGCCACGGGATTTCAGGAAACTGCAACGTACCCATCTGGGACCCTACAGCGACTTTTAGTCTCTTTTCACCATCCTTACAGATATGACAGTCCTCAACCCAAGAAGACACCATAGAGTCCATACCGGGCCACCAGAAATTTAATTTGAGACGTTGTTGTGTCAGGGTTTGGCCAAGATGGCCCTCGTGTGCTAAAGAAATGAGTTTGGGTCTCAAATCAACAGGAGGTACGAACTTATCACCTCGCATCACAACATTGTCACTGCATACAGACAAATCATCAATAACTTTTAGGAAGGGCCGAACTGAAACATGGACACAACTCTCCCTGCGGGAACCAAGTTTTATCAGTTGGATGACTTCTTGTAAGACATTATCCCGAGACATGGCATCTACCCACTCAGAACGAGAGAAGGAACTTTCAGTTAGTAGAAGAATATCATCAATCCATGCAACATTCTCATCAAGGCCCTCCAGACTAAAGCCAACATCAGCACCAGAAGGAACAGCCAACCTAGACAGACAATCAGCCTGGAAGTTCCTCCAACCAGAGATGTGGGAAATGTCAAAGTGGTACTCCTGGAGTCTAGATGCCAACCTCGCCAACCTTGGAGAACCAAAAGTCCCCCCGCCAGGAGAAAGGATGCGGATAAGGGGTTTGTGATCCGTTTTGAGGTTGAAACGAATGCCCCATAAATAGGGTCGAAAATGGTGTACACCCCAGGCAGCAGCGAGAGCCTCTTTCTCTATGACAGAATAATTCTGTTCACATTTGGAAAGAGTGCGTGAAGCGAAAGCAACAGGCTTGTCACCATCTTTATGAGACTGCAGTAAAACAGCGCCTAGGCCATGAGCACTGGCATCCACCATGAGAGTTGAAGCCTTTGAGGTATCGAAGGGTGCCAGCACCTTCGCACTGCAAATTGCTTCTTTGATCTGCTTGAAACACTTTTCTAGTTCTGGGCCCCAAGTAAATTTGCAACCTTTCTTCATTAAAGCCCTCAGAGGTAAGGTCTTCTCTGAGAATCTCTCCACAAATTTGGAGTAGTATTCGATTAAACCCATGAATGACCGTAACTGGTCCTTGTCAGATGGGCAAGGGGCTAGGCGTATTGCATCAAGAAGATTCTTTTTAGGTTTTACTCCGTTGACTGAGATCTCATGTCCCAAGTACTCAATGTTCTGGACGAGAAACGAGCACTTCTCCTTACGTAAAGTAAGGCCAGTGTCCCAAATTCTGTGCAAAACATTTCTTAGCACAAGGTTGTGGTCTGCTACAGTGTTTCCAAAAACCAAGATATCATCTTGAAAGAATACCACGTTGTTTAGCCCCTTGAATACTTCACTGACCAGTCTCTGGAACACACTCGCTGCCGATATCAACCCAAAGGGAAGACGAGTAAATTGGAAGATCCCATCAGGGGTGATGAAGGCAGTGAGGCGCTTCGAAGACTCATGGAGCTTGACCTGATGGTAGGCACTCTTCAGGTCGAGCTTGGAAAAGTATCTGGCTCCCTGAAGAGTGGACACCATCTCTGCAATGTTGGGCAATGGGAATGTGTCTGCAACGACACACTTGTTCAGGGACCTGAGGTCCACACAAAATCTCAATTTTCCGTCTGATTTCTTTGAAATCACGACGGGCGAAACCCATTCTGATGCTTCTGTAGGCTCTATCACACCAGATTGAAGCATCTCCTCAATCAGGAGTCTGACTTCATCACGGATAGAGATGGGAATCCTCCGTACACGATGCTGCACAGGCAAACTACCCTTCTTTAGTTTAATAAGATGGGCATACCCCCGAAGTTCACCCAATTCCTCCTTGAACACAGATCCAAATTCAGAGAGGATAAATTCTATAGAGTCATCATCAACAACCATAATTTGATTCTTTGCTCTTGGGTTGATTACTATATATAGGTCATATTGATGTACCCAACCCAGAATGGGGGGTCCGTCAACTGAAACATAAACTTTCCCAAATATAGATCTTTTCTCAAAAACTATCTCAGTCTCGAAGAAACCAAGGATTTCAATCTTCTGACCACTGAACCCTTTAGGTGAAATGTCACTGTTGTGCAATTTTACCCTTTCCCAATAAGTGTCAAAGGTGGACTTTGGTATGATGGTATGTCGAGAACCAGTGTCAACCATCAGCAGCACCTCATGGGAATCGATCTTAAAAATGGCTTTGGGTCTGTTTTGTCTTGGATCATCACAGATTACATCAACTTCGTCAATAATCAGGAGTCTATCAGGTTCAGTTACAGAGTCATCAACGTAGTCATCAACGATGGCAACCCTCTGCCTAGGTTTCGTCTTGCACATTTTGGAGAAATGTCCAAGTTTGCCGCACTTCAAACATTCTTTGTTTGCGGCAAAACAAAACCTAGCTTCAGAAGAATGGCTACTACTGCCACACCTATTGCAAAATCTACTTGTTGGTTGTTTCTTCGCTGGAGGTCTGGGTCTGTTTTTTACTACTGCAACGTTGTCTCCGCAGCAATGTTCACACTCCGCCATAGTACCTTTGTCGGAAACAACAGGGACCTCTTGATGAGGAGAAGACTTATGTGAGTCTAGGACTTTCATGCATTTGCTGGACTCTTCAATTACTTTAGCCAAGTCAATAGCATCTTTCAAGGTCGGGTTCTTAGCAGCCCATAACCTCTCCTGAATCTTTCTGCTTGAGCACTGTACTACCAGTTGATCTCTAATAAGTTCGTCGTTCATTGCTCCGAACTTGCACTTTATAGATAACTCTCTAAGTCTAGCTACAAAGTCATCTATTGTTTCTGAGTCTTTTTGGCGTTGTGTGTAGAATTTATAGCGGTTCATTATCAGGTTCTCTTCTTTGGCAAATCTGATCTCGAGACGATCAACCGCTTCCTTAAATTCATCAATATCTTGTGGATTAGCTCCTAGTGTGATCGGTAAGAATCTGAAGATTCTCTGCCCTTCTTTGCCAAGAGTGCTTAAAAGGATAGCCTTTTTCCTTTTTGGTGAAAATTCCTGTCCGTCTAGCGCTTCAAGATAATTATCGAACATTATATACCAGTCTTCCCATGGTATCTCAGGAACACCAGGTTCGGGTAAAAACTGAGGAGGTAATGTGACTACGAATTGTTGTGCCATTTAATTGTGTATTAAAGTCAAAATAAGATAAAATGATTAAATTAGCACAACCAGGTTATAAATGTAATTAAATTATAAGCATACCTCTGTTGCATGGAGACTGGTAAAATTCTGCAATTCGATGTCTTAGCGCTGACAGTTGTGACAGAAATGATAAGGAAAGGGTTTCTGTGATAAAAATCGCGTTTAAACTAGTTAAGATGTCCTTCACCTTTATTTATCGAAATTGAGGCTTGGCAGGCAAACAAAAGGAGCTAAGATGGCCGCCGCTAGCGAAAACGAGGCTTGGAATCCGCTTATCTAGTCTTGAAATGTAAGTTTTCGTTTTGATGGAGTTAAGATGGCCGCCGCTAGTGAAAACGAGGCTTGGAATCCGCCTATCGAGTCTGGAACGCAAGTTCTAGCTTTGACGGAGCTTGCCGATGTGTTGTCTCCTAGGCAACAAGCTCCAATAGCAGGGAGACGGTGACGTCAGGTCCACTGCCGTTACTGGGGTTAGCTTTGCGCTCGAGTTTTTTAAAAGTACTTACAAGTACACCACAGGAGCATCTTTAGCCGGATTTGAGGGGCACCTCCTGGAATTAGACGGAGTCCACACGCAGCAGGTTCGTTTCTCGTCGTGGATGTTCCGCTGTGTTCCGCTGCGTTAACAGGAACGATGTCTTCAATATTTTAAGTACCAACTCGGAATCTGTTGAAGCTTGCTGGCCAGCGTTCAAGACGTCGCCAAAAATTGTGGTAAATGATTCTGGAAACCACGTAGAGATAAGGTTGGTTTATTGTAGAAGAACAGCAGGAAGCAACCACGACACAAGCTGGCCAGGCACAAACTGTCGCTACCTAGAACGCTAGGAGGAAACAGAGCCAACTACATTCTGGAATTGAGAACACAGGTAAGGATAGTTGTACAGCATAGAAATAAAAGAAAGGTAATATACAACAATTACCTATCGAGAAATGGTCCGTTTGTGCACCGCCCGGCCCTTCTTAGCGCCCACGTAACCAACAAAGAGTTGGTCATCCACCCGGAACTGGCGTGTGCGATCCAGATCGAATGAGAGCGCATGTTTTGGGCCCAGACGGTGGAGGCTCTCTTCCTCTTTCGAGGGATGCGGAGGCGGAAAGAAGGTGGGCAAGGTGATGGACTGCCGGATGTGGAAGGCTGTGACTACCTTGGGCAGGAAAGAGGGTCGCGTCCGCAACACAACTTTATCCGGATGGACCGAAAGGAAAATGAGGTTTAGAAGAAAGGGCCTGGAGCTCACTCACTCTCCTGGCAGAGGTGATGGCAACCAGGAATGCAGTCTTAAAAATAAGGAGACGAAGAGGACAGTTATGAAGTGGCTCGAAGGGAGCGCACATCAGATAGGTCAGAACAAGGTTCAAGTCCCACTGAGGCATCACAAAAGGAACAGGAGGGAACATATGAGTGATGCCCTTCAAAAACCTATTAACAACAGGGGACTTGAACAAAGAGGGCTGATCAAGGAGCCTTAAGAAGGCGGAAATGGCAGAGAGGTAGCCCTTTAGAGTGCCCAGAGCAGAGCCCTGCTGGGCAAGAGATAGAAGAAAGAGGAGAACCTCTAAAAGAGGGGCAGAAAGGGGATCCACAGCCTTTGCTGTGCACCATGCCACAAATTTGTTCCACCTGTAGGCGTATACAGATTTTGTGGAGGGACGCCTGGGTGCCAGAATCACATTACAGACTTCAGGAGGCAAGTCAAATGGCCTCAACTGCCGCCGCTCAATCTCCACGCATGTAAGTGGAGACTGGACAGGTTCAGGTGGAGGACCGTCCCCTGCGACAGAAGGTCCTCCTGCAGGGGCATACGAATCGGGGGATCGAAAGACATGCTGAGTAGCTTGGGATATCAGAACCTCCGTGCCCAGTCCGGAGCCACAAGGATGACTTGGGCCCGGTCGTGCTTGATCTTCTTCAGCACTCTGGGCATAAGTGGTATAGGCGGAAAGGCGTACAACAGACCGCAACTCCACTCGTGACGAAAAGCGTCTCCGAGCAAGTGCCGCCTTGGAAATTCCAACACGCAGAACTGATGACATTGCGCGTTCTCTTCTGTGGCGAATAGATCTAACAAAGGCTTCCCCACTGCTGAAAGAGGTATTGCGCCACGTCCGAGTTCAGACGCCATTCGTGATCCATCATGCACAGACGGCTGAGTTTGTCCGCCCTGGCGTTCAGGGAACCTGCCAGGTGTTGAACCACCAGGGTCACGCCCTGATGTTGCAGCCACTGCCAGAGGCGCAGAGCCTCTTGGCATAGGGTCTCGATCCCACCCCGCCCGGTTTGTTGCAGTACCACATGGCGGTGGTGTTGTCCGTGAACACCTGCACTACACTCCCCCGGACAGAGGGGAGGAATGCCTTCAGTACAAGCCGAATCGCCCGCAGCTCCAGAAGGTTGATGGGGAGCTGGGACTCCGCCGGAGACCAGAGGCCTCTGATCTCCGCATCTCCCATGTGGCCCCCCCAGCCCTGGAGGGACGCGTCCGTCACAACTACGTGCTCCAGTTGGGGTAGGGAGAGGGATCTGCCGCTGACCCAATCGCTGTCCATGAGCCACCACTGCAACTGTCTTGCAGTGCCCTCCGTGAACAAGACATGGTCGGACAAGTTGCCCTGATGCTGGCGTGATGCACCAGAAGGATGCAGGGGGCCATCAGCCCCAGAAGCCGCAGCGTCAACCGGACCGAGACTCTGGATAACGGCTGAAAGATCGGAATCAGAGCCTGAATATCCCGAACCCGCTGTTCGGGGGGATAAACCCGAAACTGCGCAGAGTCTAGACCCGCTCCGATGAAGAGGAGCTTCTGAGAGGGACACAGGTGTGACTTCGGCACATTGATGGAGAACCCCAGCAGGTGCAGGAGGTCGGCCGTAGTCTGGAGGTGGCTGAGGACTGTCTGGGGCGAGCCCGCCTTCAACAACCAGTCGTCGAGGTAGGGGAAGACTGAAACCCCTAACCTGCGCAGATGAGCTGCGACCACCGCCATCACTTTCGTGAACACCCGTGGGGCGCTGGTAAGGCTGAAGGGGAGCACTGTAAAATGAAAGTGCTCGTG
The DNA here is from genome assembly GCF_964261635.1 of Lissotriton helveticus. NCBI lineage: Eukaryota > Metazoa > Chordata > Amphibia > Caudata > Salamandridae > Lissotriton > Lissotriton helveticus. The sequence continues at coordinate 490,280,179 of NC_136067.1, read as the reverse complement.
GCCTACCGTGAACCGCAGGTAGCGCTGATGGGCCTGCAGGACGGGGATGTGGAAATAAGTGTCCTGCAAGTCCAACGCTACCATCCAGTCTCCCGGGTCCAGGGCAGCTAAGACCGGAGCCAGTGTCAGCATCTTGAACCTCTCCTTCCGGAGTAAGCCGTTGACGTTCCGCAGGTCCAAGATAGGGCGTAGGCCCCCTTTGCCCTTCTTGGGTACCAGAAAGAAGTGGGATTAACAACCACACCCTACTTCTGGCTGAGGAACACGCTCAATGGCCCCCTTGGCCAAGAGGGCCGTAACTTCCTCTTGCAGAAGATTCAAGTGATCCCCCGACACGCGGTGGTACTGCGGTGGCATGGGTGGAGGGGTCGCCTCGAAGGGGAGGGAGTAGCCCCTTCGGACGATTTGCAGCACCCACCTGTCCGATGTGATGTCGCGCCAGTGGAGGAGGTGATGGCGAACCCTGCCCCCCACTGGCGTCACGTGGGCCTGAAAGCTCGGACTAAGAGGGCTTTGAGGCGGATGCTGCGGGGGTGGATGTGGACTGGCCTCGCCGTTGTCCCCGGGCACCGCCACGGCTGTTACCACGTCCGCCACCGCGCTGGATGTTAGTCTGTGGCCCGTGGCTGGCAGGACGTGTGGGTGCGCCCCTTCCTTGGCCAAGAAAGTGGCGAAAGGCAGCAGTTTGCTGGCGCGGGCCGCCAGGCCCAAGGACTTGGCCGTAGCCCTGGAGTCCTTAAAGCGCTCAAGCGCACTGTCTTCCTTGTCGCAAAAAAGGCGACGGCCATCAAACGGCATGTCCATAAGGGTGTTTGGACATCAGCCAAAAAGTTGGCGGACCTCCACCGTCATTGCCATCGCTCTGCCCAGCGAGTCCGTTGTATCCAGCCCACATCGGATGGAATACCGTGCCGCATCTCGACCCTCCGCAAGGGCTTGGGCGAGTTTAGTCCGGGCCTCCACCGGACATTGTGGCAGCACGTCCGCGACCGTGTCCCACAGAGAGTGGGTGTAACGGCCCAAGAGGCACGCGGTGTTAACTGACCGCAACCCCAAACTCAGTGAGGAGAACATCTTCTTACCATACTGTTCGTACCTCTTGGATTCCCGATCGGGGGGAGCCGTCGGGAATGCGGTCTGGGAGTTAGAGGCCTGTATGGCCAGGCTCTCGGGAGTGGGGTGGGTGGACAGGAAGCAAGGGTCGCCCGGAGCCGGGCGGTGGCATCTGGCCACGTTCCTATCTACAAGGGGACCTGTAGCGGGCCTGGACCAGGTGCCCAGAAGAACGTCAGACAAGGCCTCATAAAACGGCAACAGAGGCTCCGAAGAGCTTGCTTGCGGTTTAAGGACCTCAGTGAGGAGGTTAGTCCTCACGGCCGCAACGGGAGTTTAAGGGATAAGGCCTTGGCCGCCCGCGTCAACACCACACTATAGGCAGCCCCTCCTCCGAAGCCACGGTAGGAGGGGAAACAAAACGAGTGTCTGGCGAAGTGTCCAAACCACTGGCATCCTCTAGCTCACTTGCCCAGTCCTGATAAGACTGGCACTCACGTGCCAGAGGGTCCTCAGACCCCTCCCAATCCGCCTCGCCACCCATCTCCTGGTACTCAGGGTAAAATGATGGGGCCGGATCATAGAAGAAAAATTATTTTCTCTTGACGTCGAATGCGGCGTCGAGCTACGCCGCTCCGGCTTCAGAACCGGGTCGAGGGGGGGGACCGGGAACGACGTCATCCATGGACGGCGCCGGAGGCGAAACCTAGGGGTCGGCGCCGGCGAGGTCGTAAGGTCGACCGGCGACGACCCGGATCCGGAACTGGATCTAGTGGGGCCCTGCGGCGCCGGGACCAAAGTCGCCGAAGGCGCCGGGGCCGAAGCACCCGGCCCGCTTGGGCTCCCAGTCGGGGGCAGCTTGGCCCGAAGGAGACGTGGAACCAGACGGAGGAGTGAGCGACCTCATGGCCGTGAGGAAGGAGTCGATCTCCTCCGGCGTCACGTTCTTCCCAGGGACCGGCGGGTATGGAGCAGGCCGCAAAGCCCGCGGCTCCGCCAGAGCCGAGTGGGCGGTGTCGCCCGAACCCCCGGCCGCGTCACACGAGCGTCGGGGGAGTCGGAAGAGCGATCACTCTTCTTCGACTTCTTGTGTCTCTTACCTGAGGACTTGGAGCTCGAGGAGTGGTGTCGACCCTCCGAGCCGTGATGACTCCGGCCCGAGACCGGTCCCTCGACCTCCTCTCAGACCGGGACCTCGAATGGCGCGGGCCGACTGCCGGAGCTCGAGGTGTTTGCGGGACCGCTCCCGCCTAGCATTCGACGTCAAGGCCCGGCAGTCGGGGCACGACTTGTCATCGTGGTCAGGCCCCAGGCAATGAAGACACCGGCAATGGGGGTCGGTAACCGACATCAGTCGGTTGCAGTCGACGCAGGGCTTGAACCCGGGCATTCCTACCGGCACCGTCGGAGTCGTTCGACTTCGAAGAAAAGATCAAAAATTATCGAAAAAGTTTTGCCAAAAATTGACTAAACTGGCGCGGAAAAAATAGGAACCGACGTCAGCGCGCGAGGGCAGCGTTAAAGTACTCCGGCGACGTCTGACGTCGTTTACGGATGCAGAGCCACAGACGACGCCTACCTACGCGCAAGGGTACTACTACGCAAAAGTTTCCGGATCCAGTCTGACGCCTGGGGATATTCTAAGCTAAGGAATCTAATACTAACTTGTTTCTTTCAGATGCTGTCGTTACTACCCAAGGCCTGGAAACTGGCTGGCCCTTGGCTGCTTCTGGACCTGTGCACCAAACATCTGCCTCCCCTGTCCTCTCTTTTCTTGAAGGCTTCCTCTTTTAAATGAATGCCTAAAAACGGGAAAGGGTTCCCTAACATCTGCAGTTTTATTCACCTCTATCTCCTCCACGGAGCTGTTATCCTGTGAGAAACTTATCAACGATACTAGATTGTACCCAAGGAGTAAAACAGGAGTTGCGCAGCAACACATCTCTTCATGACCGTCCCCATAGTCAGCTGCCTACTTGCTATGTTGGCAGCGTTGAACACCGACTTAAGGCATGAGTTGGCGAAGTTCTTTCCTCCCTCAATCTTGCTTTTCTCTCTTATCGCACACCTCCAAGAGGGGTGACCTGAGTTCCTCCATATCCTCACAGTATTGGTGACATTGTTGATTCAACAGGGTGTTGGAATTAGCAATTTGCCAGTGTGTAGCTCCAGCCCTTTCCATTTTCCTTCCTGGCTCGACATAGCCTTAAATATACTTGGGAACTTAAGTTGAGGCCCTGTATTTCTTTTCTATGTGGGGTGTGATTGCCTTTTCTGTCGCTGGTTTACAGAAAACCTTTCTGCCTCACTGACCAATACTGGGGAGCATGGGAAGATTCTGGTTATTCTTCTAGGCTACAGTTCTGTTTCAGAGAGAAAGCAGTTCATTTTTACCTCCATTTCCACACTGAAGGTTCCACCTCCTCCTTCACAGTTTGAGGGGCAGGATTCTATCTCCCCTTGATGTGATTCTTACTGGATTCCTCCCACAGCACTCTTCCTCCTCTTCCCCCACATCTGTGTCCTGCTTTTCTACAAGTGTTTCTTCCTGTTCTGTCGTTACAATGTCCTGTGTCGGTTTCCTAAACTCTACCAATCTTGGTTCCTCAAAGGACTTCTTCATTAAGTTCTCTATCTCAATCTCTAATGCCCTCTTCGTTCTTCCGGTACAAAAGGGGGTGGTGATGGACGTGGTTATATGCAAATCAGTCTGACCCTGTGCCTCATGGGAACAGTCCAGTCCGAACTGCCAAGCCATGTCTTCCCTGGACCGGAAACAAACTTCCGAGGACTGGTTTCTGGCATTACAGCCGTCTTCAGCCCGGCTTGCTTGAATCCAATGGCAAAGTGAGCAAGGGACTCACGTCTGAGCATACCCTGCACACTTATGGCGGCCAAAGCGGTACAAAAGGGGGTGGTGATGGACGGAGCATCTGAACCAATCAAACACTCCCACCCAGTCAAAAGATCTGGGTTTGATCCATCACCGTTCTTTAGCCCACTCTGCCACCCCAGTTCAGACATGACCCCCTTTTGTACCTCTTTTTTCTTCCAGCATTGCCGACTTCGAAGTCTTAGTTTCTCCATGAACGCTTTCCTTTGAGTGAACTAGTCCATCCTTCTCTCCCAGCACTCTATCTTCCTCGGAAGTGGAGGAGACGTCCTTCGGAGTATCCTTACTGTAATAGTGCTGTTGGTTAAGTATTGCTGGAAGAGTACAACCGTGTGTTGCATCAGGTTTTGGATATTTTTTCCTCAGAGAAATATGATGCTCAGGATGGACCAATACAAATTCGCCACCAATAAATTAGAGTACTTGGGCCACACCGTCTCCAGCTCAGGGATTAAACCTAAGTAGTTGCTCATCAGGGCCATCAAGGAAGCGAAGGCTCCCAATGATGGGATGCTTTACGCTCCGTTCTTGATCTCGCTGAGTACTATGGAAGGTGTGTCCCTTAATATGCACTAACAGTGGAACCTCTCAGGTCCCTATTGTGGAAAGGGGCAAAGTACATATAGTATCAGGACATAGAGGCTGGCTTCAAAGAGGTCAAAGTACTCACTGAGAAAGCTCCTGCTCTGAGTGCCTTTCAAGACGCAAGTCAGATGAGCTTAGGGGCCATCTTGAGTTAAAAGGTTGCGGGTAAGGAGAAAACAATAGCGTTTGCTTCAAGAGCTCTCAAACAGTGTGGAAAATAATATAGTTCCATTGAGCGGAGGCGTTAGGTTGTGTGTGGGCTGTTTACAAGTTTTAGATGTATGTGTGGGGTCGAAAATTTGTGTTACAAACAGACCAAAAACCCAGTGTGCATATTTTTTCAGCAGGAGCTAACAACAACTTGTCGGCAAGGTTAGCTAAACTAGTTTCCAAGCTACAAGAATTTGTGTTCGAGATCATGCATGTTTCTGGGGGGAAAACGTTCACATGGATTGTCTGTCACGCATGCCTATTCAGGAAGATGACTTTGTTGATGATGTGGTAAGTGTGGCATCTGTGGACGCAGTCAATGTGGACTACTGTGCAGGCATGGGTGAATCTGAATGGTTGGCAGTGTTTCAGGATGACAAAGTCTGGTGCAAGGCCTGAGTGTAGGTTGCTCAGCGATGGCCAGAAAGAAGAATACTGGTTGGAAAATTGAAAATATTTGGTCAACTGGCAGATGAACTGTCATTGGCTAATGGTTTACTCATGAGGGGGGATGTATATGTACTGCTTACTAAACTATGTGATTCCATCATTAATCCAGCACATCAAGGTCATCTGGGTGCTACCAAAACAATGTGAAAGTTAAACACCCATACTGGTGGCCTGTTATTTATGCCCAGGTCAGGTTTTTATTTGACAAGTGTCCTCAGTGTCTTATGTCCGATAATCACTGGAAAACACACAACGCTCCATACAACCTGTTCAGTATCCAGATTCTGAATCAGCGATTGAATTTTTGAAGCAAGTTTTCTGTGTTGAAGGTCCAACCAATACATCGTCAATGATAATGGGTCACACTTTACCTCCGATCGCATGTCTACATTTGTGCATTGTGCATTTACAGGTAGCATTGTATTCTCCTTCATCTTATGGATTAGTGGAAAGAGGCAATGGATTCATAAAGGAAGGGGTACAGACTGATAGCTGGAAATCTTGATGTGGGTATGTTTCTTAAGCAGAAAGTGATGTGTTACAATACTTCATCACATTGCACCACAGGTGTTCCTACATTTTCTTTGCTTAGAGGCAAGGAAGCTCACACTAATCTTTTTCCATAATGGTTGGAAGAACGTGCAGACTTGGTCACCATGCCTAAGGAAAAACTTACCTTTAAGGTCATGTTATCACAACATAAGATGGAGCATTTTTATAGAAAAAACAATGTGTCTTTTACAGTCATTTGTCGTAGGTGACTGGGTGCTTATAAGGAGTCCAATTAAAGTTACTGAAGGACAATCTATTCACTCAGCTACAGTCCAAACTGAAAGAGCTGGTAAGGCTTCTGTACTACTTGTGGGCAGGAGGGGGCGGAATAAACATCAATTAGTAAAATTAAACACCTCAGCAAGCTAACATTTTGAACAGGTCAAAAGCGCTTTTGAAATTAGACTGGGCAGCCTGGGTGGAAACAACATTGAATACCACAGGCAAGCAAATTAAATCAGTATTACCATGCACCCTAGATTTAGCCTTGAATTTACCATCCACTTCAGGTTCAGCCTCGGTGTCTGCTTCTGCCAATAGACGGCAGGTTAACGTCCGTGAAGTCAAAGTGCCTACCAAATGTAAAGAATTTGTAATGTTTGCTTTTTAGGGGGGAAGGTTATGTAGTATTGGTGTTAGTTATGCATTGCTGGGCACGCAGAAGCACTGTGCGCTCTTCATTATCTTGTGTCCTCACAAAAGATCCTCGCGGCACCTGGGCGGTGGTTGAGGGTTCCGGTTCAGTTCCTGCTTGGCTGGAGTCATGACCAGATGGTCCAGGCACGCCGTGGGTGACTTGAAGATAAACCTTATAAACAACTGTGGTCGTTGCCTGTGTCCTTCTTACTTCTACACTTACCAGTGAGTTTTTTTCTCCCGGTAGGATGGGAAATTCCTTGCACACCTTCGACTGCGTGTCTCCTCCGTACCAAGGGCTTAGCTTTTAGTGACTCCAGGGTATTGCTCAAAGACCCAAGCTTCGGCATCATGTGTGGTGTCTGACTGTTTTCTCCTTCAACAAATCAGGCATTTTGTAGAAATGTGGCATTGTGGAATTCAGGTCGCGATGGTGAGTCTTTTCGACCTCGTAAAACTCGTGTTCGACGTCTTGGTTTCCCCCTGAGCTTCTGGCAGCTCTACCTTATTGTTGTGGGAAAAAAGGATCACCTCTATCGACAGAGCATCCTCCTTCTGTTTCTCCATCTCCAACAAGCCAGCCATATCTGTACTTGCCCGATGTGCTAAAAGGGTCTTAGCCCTGTGAACCAGGGTCTTTGGTTTAAAATGCAAGCATGGGGCACAATCCTCTAACTTATGGTCTTCAGGCAGACAGAACATGCTGGGTGTTCATTCCTGAGGGTGAACTTTCAGTGGCAGTTAGGGGAAAACTTGAAGAATGTTGTTCATACTCTTAAATGTCATAGAGTAACCCCATGGATCCAACCAACCAAAAATCATTCCCCGAATGTCAATCCCTCCCACTAAACCCCTCACCCCTGAAAAACATCCTTTCATCATTGAGTGCCAATCTTAGTTCCCCGGACTTCTTTCCTTTGTGGACTTCGGAGCAACATCTGTCGAAGAAGTCAGGAGCTCTACGATGCACCACCGTACCTGACCGATGATCTAAGATTATGGGCATGCAACTGGGTGGGCAATTGTGGCATGACAGTCTTAGGGGCTCGACCTATGTCGACTTCCACTTACAAGCAAACAAATGTTTTGAGGAAAATAAATACCCTTTCTGACCCAACCACTACACGGCTGGATTGTCCAAAATATGTGAAAATAGACGAGATTTGGTGCTGCAAAAGTAAAGGAATTCTAGGGGGAGTACATGACCTGAAATAGAAGAGCAATTTGCCGGCTGAATGCCTCTAAGGCTTTTAAAATGTTGCAATATGTTTACATTTAAAGTTTTTTTCTTTTTGAGTGTTTTTTTCTTCATTACGAACAGGCTCAGGTTTTGAGTACCCTGGTATACTACCTGTACTAGGTCTATGGCTAAATGCCAGTTTGTACACTTATGTCAAAATCACAAAGTAGTTGCCACTGCCAGTTATGTTCTCTTCTAAACATTTAACATGCACACAGAATTTTTCTCAATGTATGAAGTTCAATTACATTAGATCAATACCTTGCACAAATGTAAAATCCTTTGCAGACCAGAGATAACTGCTCTAGTGACCGCAGATCCAGATCACTAGAAACCACCCATCGGAAAATGTACATGAGGACCTCCAGAGGAAGCGCTGTAAACAAGAGATTTTTTTCATAAATTAGCACAGAACACTGGATTAAAGAGTCTGCATTTCTGATTTTTGAAGGGATGATAGGAGCATGGTTTTCTAGTATAGAAAACAGAGGAAGACTTTCCTTAACTAACCTAATAAACGTAGGCCTCGCCACAAACAGTTCACATCAGTACAAAGTTAGTGCATGTCCCATAGGTTTTTAAACAAGCATTTACAATGCAACGGTTTCGCCTTTGGAGAAGTTAGAGCTATTGGCATTGTAAATGACAAAATTTGTATTTATGTAATGGTTTTGAAAACAGATAAATAAATGGCATTGTCATTTACATTGCCAATAGCTTAATCTCTCGCAAATGTGAGAACTATTGTACCCTACGGACGAGCTCAGCAGACAGCAATTACTACCACACACACCCAGAGCCACACACACACACACCCAGAGCCAGCCACACACACCCAGAGCCAGCCACACCCAGAGCCACACACACCCAGAGCCCCCCCCACACACACAACCAGAGCAGTCACATACACACACCCACTGGAGCAGTCGCACACACACACCCACTGGAGCAGTCACACACACACACACACACACACACACTCTCTGGAGCAGTCACACACACACACACACTCTCTGGAGCAGTCACACACACACACACACACACTCTGGAGCAGTCACATACACACACACACACACACACACTCTGGAGCAGTCACATACACACACACCCTGGAGCAGTCACATACACACACACACCCTGGAGCAGTCACATACACACACACACACCCTGGAGCAGTCACACACACACACACACACACACACACACCCAGGAGCAGTCACACACACACTCTGGAGCAGTCACATGCACGCACACACTGGAGCAGTTACACACGCACACACTCTGGAGCAGTCACATACACACACTGGAGCAGTCACACACACACACACACTCGGGATCAGTCACATACACACACACACACTGGAGCAGTCACACATGCACACATTCTGGAGCAGTCACATACACACACACACACATACACACACTGGAGCAGTCACATACACACACACACACACACACTGGAGCAGTCACATACACACACACACACACTGGAGCAGTCACACACACACACACACACACTGGAGCAGTCACACACACACACACACACACTGGAGCAGTCACACACACACACACACACACACACACACACTGGAGCAGTCACACACACACACACTCCGGAGCAGTCACACACACACACACACACACTCTGGAGCAGTCACATGCACACACACACTGGAGCAGTCACACACGCACACACTCTGGATCAGTCACATACACACACTGGAGCAGTCACACACACACACACACTCGGGACACACACACTGGAGCAGTCACACACGCACACATTCTGGAGCAGTCACACACACACACACATACACACTGGAGCAGTCACACACACACACACACACACACACACTGGAGCAGTCACACACACACACACACTGGAGCAGTCACACACACACACACTCCGGAGCAGTCACACACACACACACACACACACACACACACACACACACACACACTCCGGAGCAGTCACACACACACACACACACACACACACTCCGGAGCAGTCACATACACACACACACACACACACTGGAGCAGACAGAAACAGGGGGCTTGGAGAAGGTTCATGATGGATGGACTGAGGCATCAGGCAGTAGTTGGGGGGAATCTGTTAGTGAAGGTTGAAAGTGATCACTGCCGCATGTCTTGTGCCCGCCAGGTCGTCCACCAGCCTCTGCAGTGTGCATGTTGACGTGCATACATCTAGGAGCCTATATCGCTGCCGGACTGTGCCGTCTCCTCGGCACGCCGGTGGTGATGCTCCATGGTTGGCCTTTTCTGCTCAGTAAACAGGCTCCACAGGAGGGGGCCGGGGAGGTGTGTGGCTCGCTGCCGGCGTGTGCTTGTAATTGCCAAGCCTCCTGCCTGCCTGTCTGCCCTCCACCCCCCGGCGGCGCCTCGTCCTAAGCTTTGGGCTACGTTCAAGCCACGCTGGCAAAGTCTCAATGAAACAAGCACCACAACTCGCACACACGGTCCCCACGCCCAGCATCTCACATACCGACACAGCTTTCTTCTCCTCCCGCCGCTGCAGTAGGATTAAACAAGCAGAGGCAGCATGGCCGCTGGAGAGGGAGGGAGGGGTGGGGGCCCGGGGGAGCGGCAGAGCGTGACGGAGGAGGGCAGAGAGAAGGGGGGGGAGGCCAGCGGAGCCGAGCAGCTCCTGAAAGCAGCCACGCACAACATAACACGGAGACCACAGGCACAAAAACGGCAGCCACGCACGAAAACCGGAGCACAGGCACAAAGACGACAGCCACGCACGATAACCGGAGCATACATACCGGGCAAAGACGGAAGACGGAGACGACAGCCACGAGCCAAGCACGACATAACACGGAGACCACAGGCAACCAAATGACAAAAACATGGCTTGAAAAAGAAAAAGAAAAAAACACCGCCCACCGCCGCATGACGTAGGGAAAGGGGTGGGATGAGTAAAAATCGTGGGAACGCCCACGAATCTGCTCCGGCAATGACGGGCAGATCTGTCTTCCAATGGCTAGCTCCATTTATGGAGCTAGCCAATGGAAGACAGAGGCGGGAGAAAGCTCCATACTTCTAAACAAAGGTTTTCACCTGCGCGATACAGCTTGCGCCGTAAACGCCGGGCGAAACCCAATGAAAAGGAGCTTGGACATCTTCAAAGACAAGATTCTAAATAGGAATGGTGTTGGTGATCAACACATGCATGGAAAAAAAGCCAAAGATAATGGCTACATCATCGATAATCTAGATATAATGAAGGTCAAGTGATTTCTGATAATTTTGTATGAGTAGTTCTTCATAAACTTTCCAGATGTTTGAGCAGCTAACCACAAAATGCTGCTACATAATCAGATCATTTGTGCTGTGCCAGTGGCGGCCGGTAAGCTTAGGCAGGAGGGGAGCAGACGGGACACACACGCACACATACGCACTCACAGCCATGCATTAACACACACGCACAGAAACACATTCATTCACAACACTCATTACCAAACATTCATACAAATAGGCAAGCACCAAACAATTAAAAAAACACACACAAACTTACCTGCAGGTTCAGGAGGCTTGGGACTGCTGCCTTCCCTCATTGGCTGACTTAAGTCAAAGAGGGAAGGCAGCAGTCCCAACGTCATCACAGAGTGTGATGGGGTCAGTGAAACTGCTGACCCCACGCCACTCTGAGATTAAGTGTCACTGATTGACACTCAACCCTGAGCACTTCAGAGCTTAAAAATGAGGCGCCCATGTGTGAGGCGATCAGTGACGCTACCCATCGTCACTGAGGGGAGGGCCTCAGGGACCTTTGCTGAGCTGAGGAGGTCACGCCCACAAGAGCTGTTAATTCCTCAGCCCAGCAAAGTTCAGCTCAGGCAGCCCGGAGCCTGCTTATTTAGTGCATGCCTGGCTCCTGGCTCACTGGCGTAACGAAAAGTGAGGGGGCCTCCCTGCACGGTACTTAGGGGGGCCCGCTCCGGGCTCAATCAGGAGCTCTCCAGCCAGAGTGCAGTGCCGAGGGGGCCCCTTAGAGCTAGGGCCCCCCCCGCACCGCGTGGGCTGCGGGGACCTGTGTTACGCCCGGTCCTGGCTGCCTGACCTGAAAATGAACAGTGTCTGTCAGGCTGACTTTTGTGCAGCCTGACAGACCCTATTCATAAGGAGCAAAAGGTGGGGGTTATGGCCCTCAGAATCAAATGGACAGGCGGCGGCTGTGCTGTGCTTTGGCATTTGAAAAGCAGATCATACAAGTATTAGTTTAGTTAAAGTGTGTCTCTTCTGGTATTATGAGGAATTTCTGGATACATTAAAAGCTTGTGTGGGGAAGAGGATAGGACAGGTCTGTGATTGCTCTGCATGTATCAGCCTCTTAATGGAATGCATGGAGGACACATTAGCTCCTAGTGAGGTATATGTAGAAGAAATCTAGTGAATATTACTTTTGTTCCTGTGTATACATAAACTAATTTACATGTACATGGTGATGTGCATACAGTGGCCTTTTCAATCGACCAAATTCAAGTACATTAACATTATAAAATACAAGCAGCTGCTGAAACACTGACAGGGCGATAGAACATATGCATCCTGATTGACCCTTCTACAGGCCATACCAATTGTTCTTGGAGGGACGAACAGAAGTTAAAGCCAGTAATTAAGCCCTTTCCAAAGGAGATGTTCGAGATCTATTTATGAATAGGTTCAATGGGCTCCTCATGCGCTAGTGGAGGCCCATATTTAACCGCCAAGAAACAGGTTTCTTAAATCAGAGGATAGGTTCTAAATAGTCCTTTAAGAAACTCTTTAATTAGTCTATTGGACCAGAGCAACAGTTTCCCTATACATCTCCTGATACATGGAATTGCCAATAGATCGACCTTGACTGAACTATGAGAGAGACCTGAATGTGCCAAATGTAACAAGTATGTTTAGATGTGTTCCAGTGGAGATGAAAATGGATGTGTTCTATTTCTGGAGCACCACATACAGAAGAGTCTAGTATGCTTTAGCTAAAATGTTCCTGCAATCTTTTGAAATATTTAGATAGTTGCACATTGCACTGGGGAGCCAGACGGATAAACCAAGAACTCTGTGTTGGATTAACAACTTGCTCATTATTCATGCTCAATATATTTGGCACTGGTCTTAACAGAATATGTTGTTCTGGTTAAAGTAGCTCTGTGCACCAGAAGCCTTGGCCATGCTGGGTCTACAAGAATGATGCAACATGGATCTACATTTAACTCTTTTAGCAATCTGGAAATAAGGGGAAGCAGGGAGGAATGCATTAGTGAATATTTCTACCCCCCGACCCTCTCCGAGGATATATGTTGGCAAAATATTGACACTTGCAATTTAGATGAGTCACAAACAGGTCCAGGCTTGAGGTTTCCCAGGTCTGAAAAGGATAATGTTACTTACCCAGTAAGCATCTGTTCTTGGCATGTAGAGCTGTAGATTCACATGCTTCGCATAATACTGCCATCTAGTGTTGGGTCAGGATGTTTGCAAGTTGTTTTTCTTTGAAGAAGTCTTTCCAGTCAAGAGATAGGTGACTCCTCCTTGCGGAGATAGTGCGCATGGGCATCGACTCCATTGTTAGATTGTTTTCCCGCAGACGGTGAGAATAGAGTTAGTAAAGGTAGAATAGAGATTTCCATGCGTATGTATGTAAAGTAAGAAAACTGCAACAGGTATAGGTACCCGGGGAGGCGGGTGGGAGCATGTGAATCTACAGCCGTACATGCCAAGAACAGATGCTTATTGGGTAAGTATTATTATGAAGCTTATAAAGCGCATTGGTTACTCCAACCGGAGTGTCCCCGCGCTAGGACATAGCTGGACCCCAAGCAACAATATCCATTTGAGGCTTGTGAGCTGTAGATAACATGCTTTGCATAGACTACACAGCAGTAAACTCCCGAAGCGGTAGCTAACCTGTAGCTGTTGCAGTTGTTTGAAAAAGTGTTTTAAAGTACTGCCTGGCCTATATTAGGTTGTTGCCTCGCTAACACATCTACACAATAGTGTTTGGTGAATGTGTGCAGTGTAGACCATGTTGCTGCCTTAAAGATGTCAGCTAGGGGAATATTTCCTAAGAAAGCCATAGTAGCCCCTATTTTGCAGGATGAATACACTTTAGGGGGTATTGTTAAGGTTCTGTTCACTTTCAGATAACATGTTTGGATACATTTTACAATCCATCTTGCAATGCATGATTTAGAAATGGGATTGCCTTTATGTGGTGGCGAAAAAGAAACAAGGAGCTGTTTAGTCTTACGAAAATCTTTTGTTCTTTGCACATAATATAGTAGAGCTCATCTAACATCTAGTGTGTGTAGAGTTCAATCTGCTACAGAATCAGGTTGAGGAAAGAACATGGGTAACTCAACTGATTGATTGATGTGAAAAGCAGAAACCACTTTGGGAGTGGTTAGAAGAACAACTTTGTCTTTGTTGAAGTTGAAAGAAAGGCTCTTGTATAGTTAGTGCCTGAAGTTCACCAACTCGCCTTAAGGAAGTGATTGCAATAAGAAAAGCAACCTTCCATGAGAGAAATTGTAGTGGACACTTGAGCATTGGTTCAACAGGTGGAGCCATTAGCCTCGTAAGGACTATGTTTACGTTGATCAATAGAACACTATCAAATATACGTATACACCTATATCGACATTACACACCAGCACACATCCTATTCACTTATAAAGTCATCCTATTCACTTATGCAAACAATGGATCATACTTATATTTACTTAGCTATACACTTATACAAACACCACTTTATCTATTCATATAGATAGTAAATTATACTTCGTGTGTTATAAAATCACTATTACAAGTATACAGTTATCCACACAGTCACGCATACAATCACTGAGTCTTATGTATACTTATTTAAAAACAACAACTGACACATACATTGCCTTTTATTTTTCTACTTTGTTGGACATGTACCATTAAGAGAGATATTTGCTCATCACCACACCCATAAAGATATTCACTCACCCAAACAACTGTTATAACATGTAGTCTGAACGTCATATACCTACTAAATCAACTATTCACACATCTTTGGGCAGTCACACTCCTCCCACCGAACCACACATACACATTAACTCTCCCATACAAATACTCAGTTAACTAATCAATAACTAATATAGACTTTCAAATAGCTAGTAACCAACTGGAGAAGTAGTTTTTACAACAACTGACAAAGTGATACAGATGTTCACACAGTTTAGTCACTATCCAATATATTTAGAGACACTTTAAATTAGTCAAGTAAACAGTCAATCACACTGCTACTAAATCCTCCATCCAGATATATATATATTTATATATCCACTCATTCTTCAATGTGAATTGCTATATATATATAATACATATTTAAATAACGAAGCAAATCACATTCGCTGGATGATGTCATCAGTGATGTCATTTGAGATGTCATCAGTGATGTCACTGACCAGGTCATGAATGATGTAATATGTGACATCATCAGCATTAGATTGCGGGAGCGTGAGATATAGTTAGTACAACTAACTATAGCGGAGGAATTTCAATGGTTTTGTACAAGTGAAATGTCCAGCTAACTATAACACCCCTAAAACCTACAGTTTTTTCAGTGAATTTCTAAGGTTTTTTAAATGCCAATTCCTAACTATATCAGGCCTGAAACCTATGTTTTTTTCAGTATATATATCTCCACAGATGAATGTCATTTCTATCTTGTGTTATGTAGAATATAACTTTGGATTTTCGATTTTGTGAGGAATGTTGTATATTAGGAAATAAAACGTAAGTAGCTGACAGAATTATGCAAATGCCGCAATAGTCCATGACTAACAACTGATTCTAATTCAGTCTCCCCCTGTGACCTTGTCACAGACTAAATACTACAAAGTGAACTGTATGAACATGTTTTACATAATTATTTATATTAAATTACCCTATTAAATATACTAACAAAATAGATAGGCTCTCTATAGAGAATAATAGTCCCAATAATACTAAAGGACATGCCCTTCAATATGGTACCAAATATTCCCGTTAATCTTGTACCAGAAATTGTAACAAAGTAATAAATAGTGTTAATAGATGCATTATAGACAGATTTATGGACAGTGTTAATAACAGTTAGTCAGTATATTACAATATTCTACTATTGTGGGAGTTTGTAGATTAAAACTGCAGTATAACATTTTTGGGGGGAGATTGCAATCATATTTTAACATACATAAAAAAGTAATATAAAATATTTGTCATATATTCACATGTGCAGAAAATACAGGACGTTAGACATGTCTCTGCTTATAGGTTCACCAGCTCAAATAAACTGGATGAGAATAAGTGAGTTGAAAGGGAAGAAGTTGTATAAGGAAAATAAGTAATTAATAGAAGGATCCGGGCTGAAACCGGGGTCGACGTCGTCCGCGGACGGCGCCTGGAGCGACACCAAAGGGGTCGGCGCCAGCAGAGGAGTGGTAAGGTCAACTGTCATCAACCGGGATCCGGGCACGGATCCCATGGGGGCCGACAACGTCGGGACCTAAGGCGGTGCCGGGGCCGAAGCACCCGACAGCACCGGGACGGAGCCACCGGCCCACCGAGGCCCCAAACCGGGTCTGCGGGGCCTGAAGGAGCGCCAGCAGGCCTCAACGGAGGGAAGTGAGTCCTCATGGCAATGAGAAAATCACGAATCTCCTCCGGCGACGCTCGCAGGCCAGGGACCGGAGGGTATGGGCCTGGAGGCGGCGTTTGCGGCTCTGATAGAGCGTTGTGCTAGCGGAGTCAGAAGAGCGATAACGTCTCTTCGACTTTTTCTTAGAATGCCTCGACTTACCGGAGGAGTGACGGGTGATAATCACAGAAGGGGACAGCTCTTCACACCACCCAGTCCACAGATACAGCGCACACCGGCCCTTACCACGTTGGCCCATGCCGCCCGGAATACCACCCCACACTTCCCGTTCCTCTCCAGTGAACGTGGACTTATGCCCTGAAGAAGTTCATTCTCATGAACGAAACGCGTTGGCTGGCAATATTTGTAAATAAAGGATTATTCAAGACTTTAATATCACAAGACTCATTGATTAATTGACCACCACTTGTCTTAATACCGAGTGGTACACCACTCCAAAAGTTTGACTTCTTCATTTGTCTGCACAGCAGTTGGCACTCAACAATGGCAAGTGCTGGAGTAGCTTTGTGCACACTCAATCAGATTGACTATTTGCAATACATAACAAGTGAACACCACAGGAAAGTGCGTCACTGTGTCCACCGTTGTTTGGAACTATAATCAACTATTACAAGCATATGCAGAACTGTTGAAAATGGTACTGACCATCACCCTCTCCACACTGCTTTATTTGAGAATATGTGGTATCAGCCACATGCATAGTATAGGCATATCCACCACCAGTTATGTATGCACCATCATCCCCAGGTTGCTGCAATGGGCAGATTGCATTTCCCTAAAGAGGTATCTCCAAATATTACATGCTGTCTCCTGCACATCTTTTTATGCAGAATAAAAGAACAGCTACAACAAACTCATGTTAGCCTTGTAACTGCACACGTTAATACAAATCGATTCGACACCACCCTTGAAGTTCTACTAATCCTGACAGAAAAACAAGAGATAATGTAAAAGATATCAAGAATGAAGAAGGCAGGACAAAAGAGGGTTCACAAAGATTGGGAAAAAGGCATTTTACACTGAGGCATTTTTGGAATGTCCTAACCATCGTCAGAATGTAGTAACTATTTAGTTATCCCTCTTCCCCCTGACTGTGCGAGCAGACCAAGTCTTAGCATTACGGGATCAGTGTTTGCAATTTGACAAATTGCACACTGGAGCCAAGTTCATTTGTAGAGCAATATTATTATGGGATGTTACCAAACGGTGACCTAAGATTTGCTAAGATAATAGGCCAATGTCAAGAAATATGGGATGCAAGCATACAGAGATATACATGGACAGAAATTACCACACACCTTAGAATACCAATTAAATTAATACAGTTTTCTCTTTGTTTCAGAGGAGATGGGACAGTAAGGGTGGAGAGCAATCGCAACTGCAAGATTACCACTTACAATGCAGAGCGGCACCTCCAGCCTGCTGGATCACTATTGGATGTGTGGGGCCCAGCTCCACATGCAGCTACCCCGAACTGGAATGGCCTCTACTCCCTCGTGACTCTACACCCCCCCTCCCTGGTGATACTAGGTGTGAACATCTTCCAGTTACATGACTTCCCATGGACCATCCAAAGACCTTTCTTCATCAGCACCAGGCAAAATGAACTGCAGAATAGTATGGTACAGCAGTTTGGGAAGAAGTTCCACAGCCTTGTTGACTTTGGTGGTGTTATTGCTCTTGAAAACTCAGATTTATCAGATGATAATAGCATGTTGTAAAAGGATGACAGCTAAAAGAATGGATGGGGTCTTTTTGATTAGGAAAAGCACTAAGGATGTTGAGGGATAGAGTAGTGAGCATAAGGTAACCCCCCCTCCTTGCCCCCAGTAGATGGGAAGGTGGTAAAGATAGTTGTAAAATCAACTAGACGGGGGACTGATGTAGGGAAATAATAGGAATACATTTTATAGACACATACACACAAATATAAAAGCCCAAACCCCAATACACACATTTCAGGTGAGGAACAGTTTTAAACCAATGTCAGTAGCGAACCAGCCTAGGTTAATGAATGGATGTGCTGGAAAAGAGAACTATGGGTCCCACAAAAATACATATGTCATAGTGCACATTAGTTTTAGGAAATACACATAAAAGTTGCATTGTCAATTTAGCTGTGCTGAAACACAAATAGAATATTTTTTTTGCAGACTCAAACTTGACAGGACATCAATAATTAGTATAGTTGTCACAGAAAATGTTACCTCTCTCTGTTAAACAATGAGAGGCTGCCAGTAGAAACTGCTTTTGCATAGTCATAGCACGTTGAGCACAGGGTGTAAATAAGGGTGTATTATGCCTGCTAATCACTCGCTATAAAGACAAACAAAAATGTGTGTGTGTTATATCATCCTTGTTCTGAGAATTAACTCATAAGAGGGGGATTCTGCTTAACATGGACACGTACACAATTCTTGGCAATATTTATGTGTTTTGGCAGTATCCTATCTGTCAAGCTTGCATCATATAGGAATTTGTAAACTGGGTTTTTATGTGGCTCTCACAGCATATATACTACTGCCTGTAATCCAGAACGTTGAACTTCAGACTTTGGCCTGATTTTCTCAATTGATTAAAACCATATTATTGTCTTTGGAGCCAAGTCTCACCTGAGATGTGAGTCTGATTAAAATCCAGTTCAGGCTGACACATTTTGAGTGAAGACTCCTGAAAAGACAGCTGCTGCTGGAAGTAGGACATCAAGTCTGCCATGTTGGTTTCATCATCAGTACTCTCCATGCTATAAAAATATAAAGAAAATGTACAGTCTTGGTAAGGAGAACTACATCTACTATTGTTGCTAATGAGTGAGGAACAACACTCAATTAGGTGGGACAGATGAGGTATTAAATTTGAAGTCAAGCTTCACAAATTATCAGGTTAACCAAATAATGTTTATTAGTAAAGAAAAGTACAACAGTGTGGAGTGTTAGTGGATAGAATTCTTCACTGCGTGATACAAAAAAAATACAAACATGATTACATGAGGACTCCTTAGAAAATACACTTACAATTGAAGTTGTGATGATTCAAATGTAAATTATGTTGGATTTAATAATATCATTTCAATAACATGGTTATATAAAACAACTTGCATTGAAGAACTATTCCTGGGCTTCCCACAAACTACTCATTGATGATGAAAGTCAATAAATACGCTTGTTTATAGACAAAGGGGAAAAGTTCACAAGAAGAATATATACACATACCAGAGTTTAGAGACAAAGACTCACAAGAAGGAACTGTAAAGGAACACATTAATAACATCTTTTCTCAGCTTTCATCAATGGAATGAGAGATAAAACCACAAGTCTAAATGTATATCCACAATTTGGTTGGACTAGAAGAAAAACATCACCACAGACTGTTTCTTCATCACAAAACAGGGGTTAGGACTTTGAACTCGGAGAACATCATTGAACTGAACCCTTATCTCTACTTTGCCCATAACAGTTTTCATTTTGTTTCTCAGAAGGTAAGGCAAGGAATGGAAACTACAATATGTATCAGAGAATGTAGAGCCCTCATTACTTTCTGTTCCAAACATTGCCTTCAGGGTCCTAAAGGATAGAAAGGGCAGTGCTACAGGTATGCAAGGGAACGCCAGGAGTAGCAGACAATAAACCTGCCTACAGCGAATATATGCCCATACTAACCGCTAAACCAAATTAATATTTTTCAATTTCCGAAACGCAAATGAAGCTGTACTTACTAGCCTTTTCCTACTCCATCACCATCCGGAGACCAAGAATAATTAATTTTAAACTCAATGTCTGGCACAAGCTGCATCGCCCTGCGATAAAACTTGATGGCTGCAAAATAAAATGTAACACACATTGCTTAGATAAAGTAAAAGCAACTAGCTCAAATCCTTGTTGCAGTTTTATTGTCTCCTGTTTCAGGAAAACAGCGGCTGCAGTCATAGCTCTTGATGAAACACTTTATATTCAAACCTTACTCATAACATTAATATTTTTCAAAAATATTTTACAAATATTTTTAAAATATTTATGGAGCATTTCGGTTCAAATGTAAGCAGCTACTATTGTCAGGCGTGAATCATAAAAATGCATTTAGTGTACAAGCAAAAAAAATTTATATATATATATATTTTTTGTTGCAATTATTTCTTTTTATTGAAACAAACATTAGCATATAAAACATTACAGTGGGTCAATTATGGTAGCTAAGCAAGCATCCTGGGATGACAGGATAAACAAAGTTCAAGAAAAATGTCGGAACCTCACGGAGAGGGGGAATCATCAGATACAACCTCAAAGGGCAGCGTACAAATTTCTCCCCTGTGACTATTCTAAGGTCCCCAGATCTGTGACCATTTTCGAGGGCGTCCACTAGCGAGATATGTAGTCTTCACCCTAAACATACACCAATCGAAATTATTTTCCCACCCTTTAAATGAGGGGGCCCGCTCCACTCCCCATAACTGTGCGATATCACGTTTAGCAATCATATAGCCCAAAGTGACCCATTGCGTCTGAGTTGTTTAAGTCCGTAGGTTCCCATATGTTAAGCAAGCATCTCCTTGCCTTCGGGGAAAGGGAGACCCCGAGCACCTCCCCAATTGTGTTATGGATAATACGCCAATATGTACTAATAAATTCACATTCCCAAATAATATGCATAAAGGCACCAACATTGCCACAATTCCGTTTATAAGCCCCGAATCTGAGAGTCCCATACGTACCAATCTAGGACCCGTTAGGTAAATTCTGTGTAAAAGTTTTAACTGAACCAGTCGGAGGCGAGCTGGGATCGCAACCTCTCTAGGAGAGGACACAGCTAACTGCCAGTCTTCATCATCTAGTTCAATTCCGTCTTGTAACCACTTGTCCCTCAGTGCCCCAAGAGAGTCCGTCCTATGGTTAATCAATTTTTTATATATGAGAGAGATCGTCTTATCAGGTAAACGTCCGTCCAGTATTCTGTCTTCCAGAGGGGAGGGCTCCGAGGGCTCAGCACCACCGGACAATAGTGACAGGAGAGAATGCCGAACCAGTCCATACTGGAAGTATTCAGAGGGTGCAAGTTTATATTCCTTCTGCATTAGTTCAAATGATTTAATCTCCCCCTTCCCCCAAATATCTTTAACTGAGGAGATACCAATAGGTTCCCACCTGTCAAAGCCTTTCGTCTTCCATATCTTACCAAGGTTCTCAGAGTCCCACAGCGGGGTGGCCATAGTCAACCTATTTTTCCAACCCATTGAGTCTGTAGCCCCATGCCACACGTGTACAGAATGCTTAGTAGGCCCCGTCAACTGCACTCTATTAGGTCGAGAATATAAGGCTCTATTATAATTATTACCGGGGAGCAACCACTTGTCCATGGCATAGCCGGGATCGTCTACCCTGCCATACGTACAGTGATTAATTGCAGCCAAATGGGCCACCCAGTAGTACCGTTTGACAACCGGGAGGGCAATGCCACCATCGTACCATGAAAGAGCCAACATATGCAATGCAATACGTGGCCTCCCCTCCCACAGCAGACTCCGCTGTAGACTCTCAATTTCACGGAAATAGCTCGAAGGCACCACATCTAATGAGAGAGGGAGTTTCTTCCAATCAGATATATCACTCCTGAGTCGATGAAGAGGGGGAAGAAGGTTGCGAGAATACCTAATCGACGGATCTAGAGACACAAAAATCCCGAGATATTTAAATCCTTCTACACTAACCTGTATAGGACAATTCCTAGGAAGTACAGGAGGATCACCCTTTAACACAAATAAGACCGATTTGTTCCAATTGATAGAGAGGCCAGAGTTTCGCCCAAAAGAGGCAAGGACATCACAAATCACAATGAGAGACTTACGGGGGGAGGCCAAATACAACAAAATATCATCTGCATATAGGGATATGCGGTCCTCCCAGTCAGGGGACCACCGCAGCCCCCTAATCGAGGGTTCCCAGCGTATCCAGGCGGCCAGAGGCTCTATAGCCAGAGCGAAAAGAAAGGGGGACAGCGGGCAACCCTACCGGGTACCACGCCCCAACAAAAAGGAGGTCGAGACTTTATTATTTACTACCACTTGTGCCAATATATATTACCTACTGGCGGTCGCCAGTAGGTATATATAGTTAGGATTTTTTCCGTATGGGATTTTTGAAAATTCTATGTCTAATAACTTTGGCGTTTGTGGACGGAATTGGCTGAAATTTTCTGGAAAATGGAACATTTTGTTTCTGAGCAGCCCCTGAAAATTTGGGGGGGGTTCGTGAAGGGGGGGCCGAGAAAAAAGGGGGGTCCAAAAACGTGTTTTTAACATTGAGTTTTCCATAGGGCGGTTGGCCTCACTTTTAGCCCGAACGGCTGAATGGATTTCCACAAAACTTGGCAAAATTGTAGGGACTGGTAGCCCGATGTGCCTTTTCTAGGTCTCAATATATGTGCTTCAGTGGATTTTGAGAAATTAACGTTCAAAAAAAGATATATATCTGTAACAGCGGACCGGGCAGCGCTCCGGTTCGCGGACTTTACGCGTAACGGAACTTCGCGTAGCAAAGCTGATTGGCTCTCCGGTGTCTGTCAACATTCTAAACAGTCCGGAGCGGCCGCCATCTTGTCTCTCGGTAGGATTGAGAGACAAGAGGAGGCCAAAACAAAGGGGGAAATGACCATAAGGGGGCATAGTAGATCCTCCCTGACCCCCTAGGTTTAATGTGGAGGCTTTAAAAGGGCCCCGCGGGGCAAAAAAAAATATTTTTTTTGTTTTTTTGCGTGGGTAGCGCCCAGTTCGCGAACCGGGCAGCGTACTATAAGGAAAAAAGAATTATAGACTTTTCAAATACTGTATGTTAATTGATTGTTGGTTTTGTTGATTATTTTTTTATTTTTTTTATTTTTTAAGCAATTATTTATTATTGTGATTGTTTATGAATTACATATAAAAATGATTAAAGACTCAAACAATTTTTTAATATTACATACAATTTTATTTTTATTTATTTATTTATTTATTTGCAAGCTTGTACCGCGCTGGGAATCGACTCCCTAGGGAGTATCTCCGCGCCATTGGCAACGTCAGAAAGCAAATAGCCCTGTCATGTTCAACTATAATACTACAAGTATTAATAGTTGAATAAAAAAGTTTTTAGTTTTTTCCTGAAAGGAAGATGATCCCTGCAAGCTCTGATTTCCAGTGGGAGTTCGTTCCAGAGTTTCGGGCCGGCCACTGACAGGGCTCTACCACCTTGTCGTGATTTCCAGAATCTGGGGACACATAGTAGTTCATGGTCTCCAGATCTCAGAGTTCTTACGGGAATATATGGGGAAAATTTCCCTGTTAAGATCTCCGGGCCATTACCAGACAGGCACTTATGGATAGTGCAACAGGTTTTAAACCGCACTCTCTGTTTTATAGTAAGCCAGTGGAGTTTTTTTAGAAGGGGTTTTGAGGGGGTTCTGGCCGGAACGTTTAGAACAAGGCGGGCAGCAGTGTTCTGCACAACTTGAAGTCTAGCGATGACCCCTTCATTGGCAGCTAGCAGCAGACCATTGCAATAGTCCAGTCTACTCAACACGAGTGACTGAACCAAAGTTCTTCTGGTGGAATCAGGTAGCATGGGAAACACCCTACGGAGAAGACCAATAACGTGAAAACAGGAGCCTACTACAGAAGTAGCGTGATGTTTTAAAGTAAGCTCCTGATCCAGTTTGACTCCCAGATCTTTCACTACCATTTTTGGCTCTGGGACTGGGCCAAGATCACAAGGCCACCAGTCCGGAGTCCATAGTCTTTTTGCTTCCCCAAAAAGCATCACCTCCGTCTTGGAGACGTTGCACTGAAGGAGGTTTACTGCCATCCAGCGTGCCACTTCTTTCATCCCTTGAGCAAAGGAGTGGCGCACTTCGGGAGTCAAGATTTTAAAGGGAAAGAGGAGTTGTGTATCGTCTGCATACGATACAGGGATAAACCCGTGGGATCTCACGATGTTAGCTAGGGGTGCCACGTAGATATTAAATAATGTAGGGCTCAAGCAGGAGCCCTGTGGCACCCCCTTTGAGATCTCCACCTTCTCTGACTGGAAGGAACCCAGTATAACTCTCTGAGTGCGCTTGCTGAAAAAACTCCTCAGCCAAGCCAGCGCCTTGCCACCCAGACCGATGTTAACTAGTCTGGTGGTCATGATCTCGTGTGACACCGTGTCAAACGCCGCTGACAAATCTAATAGCACCAGGATAACGGAGAACCCTTTATCCTGAAGCATACGAAGATTGTCAGTGACGGACAGCAAGGCGGTCTCGGTGCTGTGCCTAGGCCTGAAACCCGATTGAGAGGGATCTAGACCCCCTACACTCTCAATAAAGTTGGATAAGTGCCGATTTACATACTTCTCGGCCAGCTTCCCTAGGAAAGGGAGAAGAGAGATGGGTCTCAGGTTCGTGAGGTCGGTCCATGGAATGGAGCTGTTCTTACGTAGAGGCCTCACCAAGGCACGCTTCCAGTTAAGGGGAACATCACCTGAAGCTAGAGATAAATTAAGCACCTGTTGAATTCCTACTCCTAGATTGTTTTTCAAAATTTAATAGAACGTCTAGCATTTGACTGTCCGATATGTCCTCTTGTTGAGTGAACATAAGTTCCCACATTTGACCGTCATCATAATGAAGTAAATGATCCACAGATTCTACACATTGAACTAATTCATGGTCCCGTGATTCATCCATGAAATCTGAGTCATCATTGTCCTCAATATCTTTTTCTGTGTTGTTCTCCAGAACAATTTCGAAGGAAACATTCTGCTCACCTTCCATTTTATTGCTGTAATTTGCATAAAAAATAAATATATCAGTAGAGATAGGGCACTGTTGGGTTTAAGTTCAGACAGGTACTTGTGAGGCGTGAAGTAGTACTATTAAAAAGTGCCTGTGAAGAAGCCTAAGTAAATTCATAATTATACCACAGAAACCTAAATCAATCCATAATTATAATAAACAAGCCTTTCTCAATGTCTAACTCTTACAGAGGGATAGTATATAACTATCTGAAAATGTTTTCAAATTTATAAAATAATATCTCACCTTCTAAAAACAAGTTTAAGTTGTGAGTGAAAATGATCTTGCAATGTAGTTCAGGAAGTAGTAGTCAAAATGGCGGTGTTTCTCTCTCTTCCTTTATATATATTCAGGTACATAGCCAATCAAATGTCAGGTAAAAAAAGTAGAAAATTAAAGTAACATTTTAATTGGTTGTCAATTCCAACACTTCAGATGTGTTTTGTGAAGTAATTGACCTCAGGGTATTTAGAGAGGTCTACAGGCTAAATGGTTAAATGGAATTTCAATCAAATTTGTGAAAATGGTAGGCATTGGTATGTAGTATGAGGTAATCTATATTTGGTGAAATTGTCTCCAGTCGCTTTTCTGTAAACTACTTTCCCACCTTTTTTGATGGTGCGCTTCCCAGGGAGCGACCCGGTACGCGAACTGGCGAGCGCCCCGGTTCGCGAACCTTAAGCGTTACGGGAGTCCACCATTTTGTGTTTCGGTCGAATTAAGATACAAGATGGAGGGCAAATAATGTTCAGAATGGGTAGAAGGGGGCACGGTAGACTTATCTTGACCCCCTAGGTTTTCTGGGGGTGGCTGAGGAGGCCCATATGTGCGAAAAAAAACCCATTTTTTTTTAAATTTAGCGAGGTTAGCTCCCGGTTCGCGTACCGGGTAGCGCCCCAGGGAGCGTACTTTGTTGAAAATTAGTGAAAAATGTTAGAGTAAAATAATAATTGTGAGTGATCAGATGTAGGGTAGCTCTGAGAAGAGCTTTTGGGTTTATGGTACATTTAGGTACTTATAAGTAGGTACCAATGCACAGTCTTAAATTCAGAATGAGAATTCTGTTGCCCTCATCTGAGAAGTGAACTCCATCTCCTCTGTAGATATCTTGCATGTAGTAACGCAAGTTATTGTTGTACAGGGAGCCCATTCCATGGTCTCTCATGTAAGCTGAAACAGATTTGTTTACATGCTTCCTCGACTTCTCAATTTGTGGACAAAATTGGTTTGACCACCTCCATTTCTGTCTTTGGCATATATTTGAATATACCAAGGCAGTCTGAGGAAAAAGTGCCATCAATTGCTCAAAGGTGTCCTTTAAAAGCATTTCCAGACCTACCCCAGTCAAAGTGCCTAAATCATTACCTCCACAGTGCACAATTAACAGGTCAGGTTTTGGCAAATGCATAAAGGTTTTCACCAATGGTATCAATTGGTGACATTTTAATCCTCTGTGGCCAAACCACTTAATTTCCACATCTTGTAAATTGAGGTTAGGTAAATTCCTGTTCTCAGCATACCTCTGAGCCCAATAGATGTAACTATGTCCAACAATCCAGACAGAAAACATGGTGAGAGAAGGTTCTCCTGCAGTCAGATGAAGTGTGGCAATGAAATGGCAGTTGAAAAAATAAGAGTTTAAAATGAAAAAAACTGTGGAGTTTCTGTGTTAATGAAGCAGTAACAGTGATTGGTGGATTTTGATTGCTGAAAACAGAAAGTTAGGGTGCATGGATGAGTTGTTTGAAAGATGTATTTTGAGTGGTCAAGAAAAAATCATTAAATGAAAGAATGCACTGGATATGAGGTGCACTGAGAGTTCAGAGTTCAATTGCAACATTGTTGTGTGAACTTGCAAACACCAGAGGTCTTCCAAGACGTGGTTGCCATGCAGAAAAGGCAGAAAGGGCAGAGGGGGGAAGGGTTTTCATTTGAAAAAAAGTGAGGGAAGAGTTTTGATTGGGTGACATGAGAGATATGTGTGAAGAATTACAGCATTTCTGTGCTTTTGATAGCTGCAGACTCTGGAGTGCATACCTTTTGCTCTGCTGAAGACAAATTGGTGTGTTTCTGAGACTGTTTTGAAACTCAAAGTATTTGCTAAGGTGAGAAAAGATTTCTTTAATTTAGATAGAGAATAGTGTGCTTTAAGGAGAAAATTATGAAGAAAGTTGTGTTCTTCAAATGTTGCTTTGTCTCAAGTGTTTTACAAATAGATTTTGTTTCTTTGAGAAAATGTAATTGGAGAAAATGTGAAGTATTAGTACTGACAGGGTGCTATTGTGCATAGGAGCTGTGGAGTCTTTTCAAATTATGACTTGAAAATCGTTTGAGGAAAATGATTGGTTATAATATTTATGACAAGGACATAATGGTGTATGCTTCATTATAAGGCAATTGAGTGTCTCTGATGTTATTTTTCCCATTTTAATGTAAGACCTTTCTCTGTGGAGCAAATTGCTTGTAAATATGCTCCCACCTGTGCATGGCAAATTTAGATTTTGAATGTTTGCGTTACATAGCCATGTTAAAAGTGACACAAACATGCTGCAAAGGCAATCAAAAAACGCTTTTATGTGTCTTAAGGACATTTTAAGTCATTTCTCCATGTGCAGTGTTTTGAAATTATGATTTGAAAATCGTTTTTGGGGAAAAGGAATGGTTTTTACATTTATGACAAGGACATAATGGTGTATGCTTCTTTATAAGGCATTTCAGTGTCTCTGATGTCATTTTTCCAGTATTACATTAAAAGACCTTTCTCCGTGGGGCACATTCCTTGTAAATATGCTCCCACCTGTGCATGGCAAATTTAGATTTTGAATGTTTGTGTTACATAGCCATGTTAAAAGTGACCCAACCATGCTGGAAAGGCAATCAAAAAACGCTTTCATGTGTCTTAAGGACATTTTAAGTCATTTCCCCATGTGCAGTGTTTTCAAATTATGATTTGAAAATCGTTTTTGGGGAAAAGGAATGGTTTGTAAATTTATGACAAGGATATAATGGTGTATGCTTCTTTATAAGGCATTTCAGTGTCTCTGATGTCATTTTTCCCATATTACATTAAAAGACCTTTCCCCGTGGGGCACATTCCTTGTAAATATGGTCCCACCTGTGCATGGTAAATTTAGATTTTGACTGTTTGAGTTACATAGCCATGTTAAAAATGACCCAAAAACTTGCAAAGGCTTTAAAAAAACACTTTCATGTGTCTTAAGGACATTTTAAGTCATTTCCCCGTGGGCAGTGTTTTCAAATTATGACTTGAAAATCGTTTTTGAGGTAAAGGAATGTTGTTAAAATTTATGTGCGCCATATGCCCCCAAATTTCTTTTTCAGGGGTGCAGCAGGGTGTTCTTGAGACACCCCTGCACCTTTGGAAAAATTCCTAATTTGCGATGAGCTAATTGCTAATCACAAATTGCACCTTCATTCCTATGGGCCTCCTGGCCCATGGAAATGAATGGGTAATTTGCAATTAGCAATTTGCTCATCGCAAATTAGGAATGGTAAAGAATCGCTATTTATTCCTTAAAATTCGCTATTTTGGAAATGCAAAATAGTTTGATGATACATATGGCGGTTCATCTCTAACAAGATAAGAAGCTTAGGGATACATTTATGATGACTGGCGCAATGGACATCACTTACTTCATTGGTAGAGCTTTACATGTATTATCTCCTCTGTATTCTTCATCAAGCGTAACTTTCATCTGCAATCCTGAGTAGGCCTCACCTTAAACAAACCTCTGGATAGGGCACACCTTATCGTCATCCTGAATTAATCATTTAAAATGCTAGGGACAGATTTATGATAGGTGTATGCCTCTTTTGCGCCACTGTGTGTCACTTTTGTGATGCAGCGGCGGTGCAAAAGATTTGCTATGAGGCGACAAAATTACAAATTGATGCATTTAGGCAGATGTGTCATGGTGTAAAAAACACCGTGCCACATGAAACTGATGCAGCAGTGATGCAAAAGATGCACCATGTTGCAAGACAGGCCTCACTTGGGGCCATATGTATGAAGCTAATTAGCATTTGCAAAGGCCGAAGTTCTGTGAATTTCGGCCTTTGCGAATGCTAATTAGACAAATGGTATGTATCAAACAAGTTAGATGCAAAATAAGGAATAGCAAAAATTGCTATTCTTTATTTTGCGATTGCACTGAAGGATTTGCAAATTTTGTGATTTTTAAATGCAATGTATCAAACAAAAAATATTCAAAAAATGCCATTAAGGATTTGCAAATTACCACCAACTTCTAGTTGGTGGTAATTTGCGAATTCTTTTCAAAAAGCTTTTTTTCCAAAAAACAAAAGGTGACATATGACGCCCATACATGCCCTTAGGGCATGTATGTGCGCCATATGCCCCCAAATTTCTTTTTCAGGGGGTGCAGCAGGGTGTTCTTGAGACACCCATGCACCCTTGGAAAAATTCCTAATTTGCGATGAGCTAATTGCTAATCGCAAAGTGCACCTTCATTCCTATGGGCCTCCTGGCCCATGGAAATGAATGAGTAATTTGCAATTAGCAATTTGTTCATTGCAAATTAGGAATGTTAAAGAATCGCTATTTATTCCTTAAAATTCGCTATTTAGGAAATGCAAAATAGTTTGATGATACATATGGCAGTTCATCTCTAACACGATAAGAAGCATAGGGATAGATTTATGATGACTGGCACAATGAAGTGGACATAACTTACTTCATTGGTAGGCCTTTACATGTATTATCTGCTCTGTATTGTTCATCAAGTGTAACTTTGATCTGCAATCCTGAGTAGGCCTCACCTTAAACAAACCTCTGGATAGGCCACACCTTATTGTCATCCTGAATTAATCATTTAAAATGCTAGGGACAGATTTATGATAGGTGTATGCCTCTTTTGCGCCACTGTGCGTCACTTTTCTGATGCAGCGGCGGTGCAAAAGATTTGCTATGAGGCGACAAAATTACAAATTGATGCATTTAGGCAGATGTGTCATGGTGTAAAAAAACGTGCCACATGAAACCGATGCAGCAATGATGCAAAAGATGCACCATGTTGCAAGACAGGCCTCACTTGGGGCCATATGTAGCAAGCTAATTAGCATTCGCAAAGGTCAAAATTCTGCGAATTTCGGCCTTTGCGAATGCTAATTAGACAAATGGTATGTATCAAACAAGTTAGATGCAAAATAAGGAATAGAAAAAATTGCTATTCCTTATTTTGCGATTGTACTGAAGGATTTGCAAATTTTGCGATTCCTTAAATGCAATGTATCAAACAAAAAATATGCAAAAAATGCCATTAAGGATTTGCAAATTACCACCAACTTCTAGTTGGTGGTAATTTGCGAATTCTTTTCAAAAAGCTTTTTTTCCAAAAAACAAAAGGTGCCATATGACGCCCATACATGCCCTTAGGGCATGTATGTGCGCCATATGCCCCCAAATTTCTTTTTCAGGGGTGCAGCAGGGTGTTCTTGAGACACCCCTGCACCTTTGGAAAAATTCCTAATTTGCGATGAGCTAATTGCTAATCGCAAATTGCACCTTCATTCCTATGGGCCTCCTGGCCCATGGAAATGAATGGGTAATTTGCAATTAGCAATTTGCTCATCGCAAATTAGGAATGGTAAAGAATTGCTATTTATCCCTTAAAATTCGCTATTTAGGAAATGCAAAATAGTTTGATGATACATATGGCGGTTCATCTCTAACAAGATAAGAAGCTTAGGGATAGATT
This sequence comes from Lissotriton helveticus, assembly GCF_964261635.1. NCBI lineage: Eukaryota > Metazoa > Chordata > Amphibia > Caudata > Salamandridae > Lissotriton > Lissotriton helveticus. The sequence goes on along the minus strand of NC_136067.1, from coordinate 490,249,331 downwards.
TATGATGACTGGCGCATCACCAGGGATGTGCCAGTCATCCTGCGCTGCTGTTCCGCCACCCATGGTGTGCTGCATTTACAATGCGGCGCAGCATGGGGCAAAAATGGCACAGATGCGTGACGCATCTGTGCCGTATAGGTGGCGCATTGCTGGAGTTGTATCGCAAGTGTGATGCAGCTCCAGCAAGGCTCAGGGGTGCCCCATCTCCACAATGTTGCGTCAAGACCTATGCCTGCTTCAAGCAGGCGCAGGGTTTTGACGTAGCTTTCTCCTATCTGATTGTAAATGTGGCACACCATGAGTGGCAGAGCAGCGGTGCACGTTAACTGGTGCATGCCTGGGGATGTGCCATTTAACATAAATCTGCCCCTTTACATTTAGGTATGTGCAGGGGACACAGAGTCGGTGAGGCTTATCCAAGGTTAAGAAGAGATGAGTCCTGTTCACTAAAAAATTAGACATAGGCTTCACCTGCTCAGCATCGTTGGACATGGCTATATAATAGCTGCAAAATGTTACTCTTGTTAAAAAATGTTACTATTATAATCTCTGAGATTTGTCTCTTACTCTGCAACATCTCATTGTTGTTATCTTTCTTTAAAGATAAAGACAACATCAACATGAGCGACAATCAGCAATCAGTTGATTTTGACCTCATCATTGAACTCGTAATTGAAACATCAGTGGATGTTGATCCCTTGGATGATTTAAATTCTGAGGATGAAGAAGAACGTGATGAGGATGCAGATTTGTCCGAATTATATGACATAGGATGGGAAGCGGACGTGCTTGAGCCTATGGAACTATAAACATTTATTTTAAAAATTTATAATAAATAAAAAGTAAAAATGTAAACCGTTTAATTTAAAAATAAAGACACCTTCAAAAACAGGTTATGTGTAGTGTCTTCAATAAAATATTAAAATATGCTCATAAAATTAGATCAGATTCACATATAAAATAGCACAGGTAACATGAATATAAATTCCATTTCTTTTTTGCTATTTCTGTATTCTAAATTTGCCAAGCACTAAAAAATCTTCTATGTAAAAATGTCAAGTAGTGTTTTAAGTTTTTGATTACTGTTATTGATTTACTGTTGGGTAATAGTGGTTAATAACATTTTTTATTATATTTTACCACAGATTCAACTGCAGATCATTTCAAGATTTCAGCATGCCAACCAAAGAAAGAGTGAGAAAGGCTGCAAAACGTCAAAGACAGCAGGTTAATGAAAAAAAGCAGCAGTCCTCTAACAAAAAGATTTGTCAAGTCACCAAGAAAGCACCGGGTAAGAGTACAAAAACATTTATAAGAAATATTTGTAGTAAAAAAAATATTACTACAGAAAATGTTTCAGTCCAGAAAAAGAGAAGCAATTCAAACGGAAAGGAAAGGCCAATGAAAAATGTTACTGCTAGAGCAAGAGATAACTCTGTGCATGATAGTAGAAGGAAACAACAGTTTAGGGACATTCGTAAACGAATGTTCCGCAACAGGATAATTGGCAATTTGTTAAAAAATATTAAGAAAGGTCAACAGAAAGTGGTTTTCTATAAGAGAAAAAAAAAGTTGAGAAAGTTATTGATCAGGCATTTGAAATTAAACGTAAGTTATTTATTTTGATAATCAATAGTATTAGGAAGCTAAACAAGGCAATTTATGATTTCAAAAGAAATAGTAGATGGAAGAGAATAGTTAATCGTAGTAATTTATGTGAAGTTTTTTCTGGAGAATGGATGCATAGTTCAAGCTGTGAGGCATTTTTTAATGAGGAGAGTTATTTCCAGGATAATGATTTGGTGCATGCAGTTGACACCAGTGGTCGAGCTTATGAAGTGAAAGATGGTTGTCCAGTTGAAAAAGAAAAACTTGTGACAACAGAGGCAGAAGAGGTGTTAGGTAATGAGGTTTTAGGAAGACGTGCTAAGGGTCCTGTGTACACCTGGAAGTGTAGTAGTATTTGCAGTGTGCGACAGGATTCCATCAATTTGCTTTGTGATTTTGTACGGTCATTTAATAAGAAAAGTTTGAAGCAGAAAATGAGGTTGTTGCAAGAATTAGATCCATGCAGAGTGAGAGAAGTGACAGGTTTGCATGGTCATTCACTGGCTTGTCTTTCCAGGAGAGTATGCCAGAGTGTTTTTCATCATTTCAGGATGCTAGCAGTGCATCATAGTAAAGTGAGGAAATTAGTTAGAATGTTGTATTATGCTAAGAGTCCAGCAATTATGCTTAAACAATTATGCGCTGCTCTTTTGCATGGTTCTGAAATAGATGTGAAGAATATATGTGAAGAAATTGAGTTTTGTTACTTTGGAAGTAAAGAGGAGAATGTTGAAATTGACCAAGAAGAAGCAGGTAATGTGGAAGATAGTGTACAGGTTTCCAGTACAGATAATTTCCAGAGGGAAATTGCGACGTTTCAGGTCAAATCAAGTGAGAGGCCAAATTTCACTTGTGTGTGTTGTCGACGCACTTATTATAAGAATCAGACTAAGTTAGTGGATTTATATGCAAAAAGTGAAAGGGAAAATAATAGTGAATGGAAGGATTTCGCAACATACTTGATGGCAGAAAATTGTTTTGATTTGGGATTGGATCAACGTGTGTGTACTTATTGTTGTTGCAAATTAAATCAAAACCAGATGCCTGCTAGAGCAGTTCATAATAATCTGGAATTGGTTGAGATTCCTTCTGAATTGAAGGATTTAAATACTTATGAATCTATTTTGATTCAAAGTATCCATCCCTTTCAGGCTATTGTAAGAATGGAGCCAAAGACAGGGAAATTGCCTCCATCAGATTTACAGAGAGGATTAAAGGGAAGAGTTGTTTATTTGCCTCTAGATTTGAAGAAAAACATTAACACAATTGGAGTAGAAAAAGTGGAAGAGGAACCTCTGGTTATCTTAGTTAATGGGGTTCCGACAAAGAATAAGAAAATATGGCAAGATTTAGTGGATGTTAGGAAAGTTAAAAAGGCAACATTGTATTTGAAAAAAAATAATAAATACTATAAGAATGTATATGTTGCAGAAGAGGAAGTAAGTGAGGAAGAGGATAGCGATTTGTGTGCTGGTCAAATTGAGAAAGTAGAACCCTCTACTAGTGAAGAAATATATGAACATTATAGTGTTCATCCTTTGCATTCCAAGGAAGTCATGGGGAATGCTATTGAGTTGTTTCAAATGAAACAAGCCAAAGGGAGTCCCATTAGTGTTTGGGAGGAAAGTTTGGAAGCTCGGTGTTTCCCACAGCTTTTTCCAACAGGTCAGGGAGGAAGATATGAGGAGCGACCTCATCAAATTCCTGCTTCTGAATACCGGACTTTGCGATTGTATGCAGGAGATGCTAGGTTTCGACAATGCATTCCTTATTTGTTTCATCTCCTGTTTGAAAGCGATCTGTCTGGACTGTCATATGCAGTGAACCACATCTTGAAAAGTGGTATACACATGCAAAACATCTCGGCAAGTGACTTTATGGATAAAGTCAATGTCCAAGACAGTATTTTGGATTCTCACCTGATTAATCTCATGGCGTGTCAGCGTGGTACTAATGAGTACTGGTACCGTCGTCATGGTGATTTAAAATGTATGCTGAGGAACTTAGGAACTCCCACATGGTTCCTCACTCTGAGCTGTGCCGAGTATGGCTGGGAAGACTTACTTGAATTTCTACGAGAGGCAAATGCTAACGTAGAAAACATCGAATTCAAGACACCCGGAGAACTGTGCTCTTTGGATCCAGTCAATGTATGTAGGTACTTCAATCATAGATTTGAAGCTATGATGTCTTTCATCATGAATAAGAAGAATCCACCTCTTGGAGAGGTGTTGGATTTCTTCTGGAGAAAGGAGTACCAAGCAAGAGGTGCTCCTCATATACATATGTTGCTGTGGATCAAGGATGCACCTAAATTTGGAACGGATCCAGAAGACTCAGTGATGAGTTTTATACAACAGTATTCTACGTGTGCTGTTCCAAACGCAAAGGAGAAGAAAAGCCTAAGAGAAAAAGTTCTGCGTTTCCAAAGCCATCGATGTGGAAAGTACTGTCGTCGTAAATTCCGAAACAAGGACAAGTTCTACACCAAATGTCGTTTCGGGTTTCCACGACCGGTGATTTCTAAAGGAAGAGTAAACAGTTTGATGTCTTCGCTGCGACATAATGTGATGAAGAAATCACCTAAAAACACATACAATTTGAAGAGGAACGAAGAGTCCAAGTACATCAACGACTACAACCCGGTGATTTTGTCCATGTGGAATGCTAACATGGATATACAGTTTGTGGCTGATAACTGTATGGCTGTGGCTCGGTATGTGACGTCTTACATCACCAAAAAAGAGAAGACAGAATTGAAGGATATGTGGGAGGACATTTCCCATGAAAAGAGCCTCAGCAAGAAGTTGTACAGTTTCAGTCTGAAGATGTTGTCGCATCGAGAAATTGGAGCGTACGAATGTTCTGACCGGTTGTCTTCAGCAAGTCTCTATGCCAAGTCCAGGAGTATCGTTTGGGCGAGTCTTGGTCTTGCTGCAACGCGTAATCGAGTTCTCAAACCTGTGCGGGAAATTGAGTATTTGGCGGAAAAGGAGCCAAACAGTACCGACATTTTGAAGACCAACATGTTGGATACATATTATCCAAATCGAAGCATTCACCTCGAGAATGTTTGTTTATATGAGGTTCTTCAAAATTACATATTCAAGAGGAACATCAAAGAAGATACTGAGAAAGGAGTGTATGCTGTAATAGGAAGTGAGGGATGTCTGGTCAAGCAAAGAAAATGCCACTTGGTAAACCATCGAAAATTGAGTGGCGAATCTCCTGAAAAAAAGGAGTTTTTCTATTTAGCACTTTTGCAACTTTTCACGCCTTGGCGTGCAGAAGAGGAACTGCTTGGAGATTTTCTCTGTTACGAAGACTCTTTCAATGCCGCCAAGGAGACCATAGAATGTCCTGCTTTTCCCAAATATGTAGAAATGTTGAATGCGGAAATTGAGCAGGAAGCAATGATTGCAGCCGAGATTGCCAGAGACAGTTCTCAGGACAGTCAGAGTTCTGCTTCATTGAGTCAGGATCCACTAGGAGGACCTGTTATCGAAAATGAAGCTGCCACTGCTATGAATGAAGTGGAAAGAGCCATGGCACATGCTCAGGAGGATGCGGTTAACTTAGAAGAGTTGGAAAGACAACTCAACGTTGAGCAGAGGAAAATATATGACGAAGTTACCATGCAAATTGATCATGGATTAAGTCATGACAAGAAAGAGTGCTCATGTACGTCGTTGAAGCCTGTCCGACTGTACGTGAGTGGAGAAGCGGGAACTGGAAAAAGTTTCCTTATTAAAGCAATTTCATGTTATTTGCAGGAAAGGACAGAGTCATCGCTGTCTTGTGTTGTCACCGCTCCAACTGGACTGGCAGCACATAACATTAAAGGGATTACTTTACATCGTTTACTGATGCTGCCAGTGGAGCATGACAACAAATTACAATATCACAAGCTATCTGGAGATGCTTGTATTGAAGTTTCAAGAATCTTGAGGAAAATGAAACTTCTTATCATTGACGAAGTAAGCATGGTTTCCAATGTCATGCTTGCCTTTGTGCATTTGAGAATGCAAGAAGTTCTCAAAACAGAGTATGATGTGTTATTTGGTGGCAAACACATCATTGTTTTCGGAGATCTTCTGCAGCTGACACCAGTGAAAGGGCAACCTGTGTTCAAAATGCTCACGCATGAAGATACCAGGAAGTGCCTAGGCAGCATTGGCAACGTCAATATATGGTTAAACTTCAATTATGCTGAACTGCATGAAAATATGCGTCAGGCGAAGGATGAAGTTTACAAGACTATTCTACAAGATGTTAGAATTGGAAAAGTGACCGAGCATGGGAAAGAAGCTTTACATGCACGATTACTGTCAAATTTATATCCAGAACAAGATGTTGTGCCTGAGAATATTTTTCAGAAAATTACTGAGAAGAAATCTGGAATATGTTTGATGCCAACTCTTGCAGAATGTGCCAAATTCAACAACAAAATGTTGCATTTAGAAAAGCAAGAGATTGTGAAACTGGAAGCTATTGACAGAGTAGAGCATATGGGATCAACAATTATTTTGTCTGAGAATCTGAAAACAAAATTGGATTCATTAGAGAAGAGTATATCTAAAACTGCAGGTTTTGAAAAGACTCTGAATGTGTGCTTGAACTGCCGTATAATTTTAAGAAGGAATTTACATGTTGAAAGAGGTCTGGTAAATGGATCAATGGGTAATGTTGTTGATTTTGTAAAATACAGAAATAGAGATGGAATTGTATTTTTAAAAATTAAATTTGATGGCATTGAGGAAGTACAGCTAATTGGTCGTTGTTCTGCTAGATTTTTGCTTGTAAAAGACTTATATGTTCGCCGTAAGCAGTTTCCTGTTTGCTTGGCATATGCGGTGACAATCCATAAATCGCAAGGTTTAAGTGTAGACAGTGCATTGGTGAATATTGGCAGTTCTGTGTTCAAGGAGGGTATGGCATATGTGGCATTGTCACGAGTTAGAACTTTATCGGGATTGTACTTGATTGAGTGTGATGTCACAAGCATTTGTGCGGATCTAGATTGTGTTAAGGAATACAATAGGTTAAGAAGAGAGTATGCGCCACATTTGCCTCAATATCCTTTGTTTGAGAAACGTGTGGTAGGCCGGAAACGAAGAAATGTGACCAATACTGGGGAGGTTGTAGCAAAAAGACGAAAAGTCGATGAACCTGAAATTATAAGCAGAAACAAAAAGGATTCTGTTGAAGATGTTGTTGGTTTTCAATTTGAAAACAGTTCTGGTGTCAACTGCTATGCTAATGTAGTGGTTAATGTTTTGTTTTCTCTAGAAAATGTAAAAGAAGAGATTGTGGTCAATTCTGATCAAAGATTTTGCAGTTTGTTAAATTCTGTCTTAGAAAAATGTAGCACTGATAGAACAAACATAGAAAGTGTGTCTGAAATTCGAAATCTGTTAGACAGATGTTCAGGCCAAACACAATTCTCTCAAAATATTCAGCAAGATTGTCAGGAGTTTTTAATGTATATGCTTGATGTATTGCATGCTGAAGGTGTAGATGTAGATCAGCTGTTTGGGCTTTCTTATCAATGGCAGCATGACTGCGAGAACTGTAGGGTATCAAGTACTACTAGTGTAGACTCAGAAAGATTTATACATTTAACTTTGCCAGACAGTAAATCAGTCTCCTTTAATAAGCTAGTAAAAGCAGCTGATCACAACATGGAGTGTAGCCAATGTAAATCTGAAATATTGTCCACATTATTTATACGAACATATGGCCAGTATGTCATTTTAATGTTCCAACGATGTAGGCCTGATGGAACAAAATTGACAACTTTAATTAAAAATGTTGTGGCTTCGCAGTTGTCAATATCAGGAAGGACTTTTGTAACTGCAGCAATTATATATCATGACGGTCCTTCAACAACATCAGGACATTACACAGCTTATTTAAAGTCTAGAAATGGCTGGTCATTCTGCAATGATTCTGTTTTAATTTTCAAAAAAAAATTGCCGTATGACCTTAAAAACTCTTACCTGGTGTTTTTAAAACCAAAATTTTAGGGAAAGAATCTCGGGATGTGCTCTGAGGAATTTCAAGAAGTTCTAATGGCTCCTACACGATTTGGCCTTGAGGATAAGTGTAGTTCAGAGACATAACTTCTAACCATAAGACTGGACGTCATGGAGAAATAAGTGCACTTTGAATGAGTTCAGAAAAACTATTTCTTTTTATAAGCTAATTGAAGCAGCCAATCAAAACATAGAGTAGAGGGAATGTAAGTCTGCAATGCTGTCTACTGTTTTACATTGCTTTGTGATTAAAAGTGATGTAGAGAATTAAATAATTGTAGTAGTCATAGAGGTAGTGTAAGTCTGCTTCATAGTAAGCAGTATCAGTGTCATAGGAAATGTAGAACATGACTGAGGAAGAAGGGGAAGATATTACTAGTCCAGGATTGTGAAAATGATCTTCAACATTTTAATTCTGAAAGTTGCGGAAATGCCAAATGACGGGATTGGCTTACAAGAAATCCAAGAGTTATAAATGGCTCTGACAAGATTTGGCCTTGTGGAAACTTGTGGTAGAGAGCAAGAAGTCATTTATTGTATGTAACATGTTTTTCAAAACGATGGAGGTTTTCTTTCAGAAAGTGGCGGGCTGAAAGTAATAACAGCACAACAGGGTGTAAGCTGTTCATAGGACATCCTTTGACGTCATGGAAAGTAAGTTAACTTTAAGGAGTTCTGAATTCTGATTTGTTATGTTGTATGGGTTTTTTAAACACAATCATTTTGATTGTGTTTTTTTTTCCCCGCTGTTATATGATGAATACCTTCAAGTCACTGTTTTTAGTGAAATTTGATACATTCTGAGAACAGCAAAAATAAACCATTTAACATGTATAATTAATTCTGTACTGTTTCCATTTATGATGTACATTTAGAACTGTGTAGGAGGCATGGAGAAGGAGAGGCTTCTGTAAGTGTCAAAGTTCTTGCATACAGTGCTCATATTCTACGTAGTCTTTCATATGATAGACTACATTTCCACAATGAGATACCTAAGCAAAGGAAACACAGGTCATATGATTGTAGAATGAGCAAAAAAATGTGCATGTTTTTCAATTATATTACCTGTGTTTCCTAACATTACACACCACATTGTGTAGATGAGGTTTAGGCCTGTTCCTGGAGACAGAGGAGGTCTGACATTTGTTCAAGAGTGCAGTGGACATTACTCACTTCGTTGGTAGGCCTCCACATGTATTATCTTCTCTGTATTCTTCAACAACCCTAAATTCCATCTGCAACCCTGAGTAGGACTTACCTGAAACAAATCTGTGGATAGGTTACACCTTATTGGCATCTTGAAACAATCATTTAAAATGTTAGGGTCAGATTTATGGTGGCCGTGCGCCTCTTTTGCTCCATTGTGGGTCACTTTTGTGTAAAAGATGCACCATGTTGCAAGATAGGTTTCAGTTCATCTCCAGCAAGATACCATCAGTTTAAAATGTATATAATTAGCATTGTGTAGGGGGCATGCAGAAGCAAAAGCTTTTATAAGTGTCAAAGTTGTTGCATGCAGTGCTGCACTTCTAGGTACTATTTAATATGCTGGACTACATCTGCACTATGAGATACCTAAGCAAAGGTAACACAGGTGATGTGATTGTGAAATGAGGAAAAGAAACTCCACATTTTTCAATTACATCACCTGTGTTTCCTAAGTTTATGAATGACATTGTGCAGATGAAGTTTAGGTCTGTCCACGGACACAGAAGAGGTCTGGCCTTTGTTCAAGAGTGAAGTGGACATGACTCACTTCATTGGTAGGCCTTCACATGTATTATGTCCTCTGTTCTCTTCAAACAACTCGAAATTTCATTTGGAACCCTGAGTAGGTCTCACCTCAAACAAACCTCTGGATAGGACACATCTTATTGGCATCCTGAAGCAATCATTTAAAATGTTAGTGTCTTGCGACACTTTTCTGAGACAACAGCAGTGCAAAAGATGCACCATGTTTTAAGATAGGCCTCACTTCATCTGCATCAAGATACTGTTAGTTTAAAATGTATATCTTTAGGACTGTGTAGGGGGCCTGGAGAAGCAGAAGCTTCTGTCAGTGTCAAAGTTGTTGAAAAACTGTTTGTCCTTCAATCTTTTCCCTTGTCTTTTGTAATTTTTAAATACATGTTTTAATATTTTTCAAATGTTTGTTCTCTCTTTCACAGATTGAAAGTATAAAAACAAAAAGTGAGTAATTTAACGACAATTATAAGGTAAATGTTTTGTATTCTTTTCGTTACATTTCTATCACATTCACCTACTATTAGTTCCACAGCTTCATTTCTTTAACCCTCAGTTTCCTGCCTTTGCTACTTTCCTCATTCCTTTCTCTATTACCTACTTACTCAACTCCTTCCACTCTTTTTCTCAGTCCCTCTCTTCTCATAGTTCCTCACTCTTGTTCACTCACTCCGTCTCTATTACTCTTAGTGTCTTTGACTGATCACTTTTTCACTACTTGTTCATAATGCTTTCTCTGTGTAGTTGAAGCACACTAAGGGGCATATTATGAACACAGCCAATACAATTATTGCTGTTTTTATTGGCAGAAAACTGGTGCAAAAGTGGTTTTAGCGGCAGTTTTCTGCCGCAAAAGCGGCTTTGGTGACATATTTCTGCCGATAAAAGCTGCAAAACTTTTATTGCCTATGTTGATGATATGGCTCTATGTTATTTACATTTCTTTGCTGTTTCAATTAATCTTTTTCTGTTATTTTTTGTTTTCTGTTTTCTATTTTTTCTCTCTGTTATTCCCCATGTTTTAATCTTATTTTGAACATTCACTCACATTCTCCAAGAAACTCTTCTTTGTTATTGTTCTACTCTCTTTTTTTTCTTTCACTTCCTTATCTATTTTGTTTTCCACAATTATACCCTCTTCCGTCTTTTCTTCGGTAAATAGATCTATTAAACAGTATCTCTGGTTTACTCCCTATAGCTGTCTTTCTTTTAACATCACTCTCTGTTTACTTTCCTTATACTTACTCTTTTTAAAAATAAAAAAAAAATTTGGGTTCGCTCCCGGTTCGCGAACCGGGAAGCGAACTGGGAAGCTAACTAAAAGAAATAGAGCTTGCTAGAGTGCTAAACATTCTAGCAATTTTTTTTGAAAGGGGAGGTAGTTCTGAAAAGAACTTTTTTTTTAATGTTTATGTTGTTTTATATTTTTTTTTTGAAATTTTTTTGTTTTTTTTGTATTTTTTGAACAATTGTATATTTTTTTGGTTTTTTTTGGGGGGGGAAACAACAAAAAACAGGCATTGAAAAGGGCTCAACAGGAGCAAAAAAAAAATTACTGTGTGGGGCGGTTAGGGCAATTATGATTGTTATAAGCCAGGTTGATGGAATTAATACTCATGTTGCCACATGATATCAATGCACCGCAGTGCAGACAAGTATATTTCATATGCCCAAAATTCTCCTGGATGTTTGGCACGGTTTCCCGTGCCTCTGCTGCTGTCAATGATATTAACGATGTTGACCTGGCCACAGGAGTTGCTGTTGGGTTTTGTTCCATGTCACGAATTTCCGCCCGGCTGTAATTGAGTGGATGCCTCCTGCTCATGTGCCGATGCATGGTATAGTTCCCATAGCTATACTTTTTATCAGTCCCTCTTGATAATTTGTCTTTGCAAATGAGGCAGGTGACATACCTCGCATTCACTTTCTTCTGCCCTGGAGGGATTGAAAAAAACTGCCAAATGAAACTGGCTTTCCTATGGGAAACCCGGGGCACCTCTTCCAAGAACTGTGGTCCTTCTCTCTCCTCTTCCTCTATTTCTTCCTCTTCCTCCTCTGTGTTGGTGATGACCTGGGGAGGTGGTCCTCTCTTCCCATGAGGAGGTGGAGGTGGTGGTGGGGGTGCACCAGCTGAAGCAAGTACTGAAGCCATTGCTCTACTATGAATAAAGGTCTTCCTCTCACAATGATGAAAGTCAGAGTGAGGAAAGAAGGAGGGGTTTTCATCATTTGGGAAAAACAATAGTTCTAAACCAATGAAAAGTGTTATTTTTAGGTCATCTGACCTAGCCTTACATGATTATGAAACCAAAAGTTAAATGAACCAATGAAAAGTTTTATTAACAAGTCACATGACCTCTCACGCTTATGTTACGCGCTGCGGAACGCGCCCCGGATCGCTTCCGGGTCGCTGCGCTTCGCGCCTCACGCTCCGGAGCACTTCCGGGTGCGCTAACGCGGCGTGTCATAAGACGCATTACGCGGCAACGCGATACGTCGCGCTTCCGCGACGCGCCCCGGATCGCTTCCGGGGAGCTGCGCTTCGCGTCTCAGTTCGCGTACCGGAGCACTTCCGGGTGCGCTAACGCGGCGCGTCATAAGACGCATTACGCGACAACGTGATACGTCGCGCTTCCGCGACGCGTCACGATGTTGGTTTCTAACGCGGCAGTTGCGCTAACGGAACGTTTACCGGTTCGCGGACCGGGTCGCGGCATCAAATTGAGCTAACGGAAAGCTTCCCAGTTCGCGAACCGGGAGCGAAACTAAAAAATTATTTTAAAAAAAATTATTAATAAACATATAAAATATATTTTGGGATTTAAAGAAGAATACATTTTACAGCTATAGATATTAGCTTTTAAAAAACCAATGAAATTCACTGAAAAAACCATAGGTTATAGACCATATATAGTTAGGAATTAGCATTTAAAAAACCTTGAAAATTCACTGAAAAAACCATAGGTTATAGACCATATATAGTTAGGAATTAGCATTTAAAAAACCTTATTTTACTCACACAAAACCATTGAAATTCCATATATAGTTAGTTGTACTAACTATATATCGCGCACCCGCAATCCACTGCTGATCATGTCACATATTACATCATTCATGACATGGTCAGTGACATCACTGATGACATCACTGATGACATCTCAAATGACATCACTGATGACATCACTGATGACATCTCAAATGACATCACTGATGACATCACTGATGACATCTCATTTGACATTACTGATCACATCACTGATGACATCATTCATGTGATAATACAATGAACCTCTTCAGACTCTAATATAACCTTAGATACACTCAGTGTAAACATACACTCACAGACTGTCACTCATCCATGGAGTTACTCAGACACCTAGTCAGTCATGCAAAGAATCAATCACACCTCCATTTTCTCAACTATACAGTTATACACACCTTACTTATTCAAACATATACTAAAACATATTTACTCTCTTATACAATCCTGGATACAAGTTCACAATGATGCATACAGCCACTCACACATTCACTGGCTCCTATGCACAGTTATTTATATATGTCAACTCTCACATGTACTGTATTTTACATATGTACTTACTTTGACATGTAGCACTGAAATATCCATTCACTCACCAATACACTCATGCACACAGTCAACCGCCCATACAGCTGTTTCCACATGCACTTTTGAACCCATACATCTAGTGAATCAACTGCTCACACATACATGCACAGAGTCATACACCTCCCAGCCACCCACACACACACTCAGTCTCCCATACAAATGCTTGGGCAACCAATCAATAACCCATATAGTTACTCATATAGCTACTGATCAACACATGCAGCAGTTTACAGAACAACAGACATAATGATGCACAAATTAAGACAGTTTAGTCACTAACCCATGCATTCAGTGAGACACATTTAATCACTCACTCATACAGTCAGTCACGCACCTACTAAATCCTTCATCCAGACACTTCTACATCTACTCATTCTTCAATATGTAAAACATATTTAAACTTTACAGAAACACACAGTCACTGGATGATGTCATCAGTGATGTCATTTGAGATGTCATCAGTGATGTCATCAGTGATGTCATTTGAGATGTCATCAGTGATGTCATCAGTGATGTCACTGACCATGTCATGAATGATGTAATATGTGACATGATCAGCAGTGGATTGCGGGTGCGCGATATATAGTTAGTACAACTAACTATATATGGAATTTCAATGGTTTTGTGTGAGTAAAATAAGGTTTTTTAAATGCTAATTCCTAACTATATATGGTCTATAACCTATGGTTTTTTCAGTGAATTTTCAAGGTTTTTTAAATGCTAATTCCTAACTATATATGGTCTATAACCTATGGTTTTTTCAGTGAATATATATATATATTTTTATTTTTAACTACTTCCAACTTCTTTGATAATTGAGCATACAAAGAAAGTCACTTTGCTGACGTAGACCAATCAGCAGCGGTAATGATCTTTACTTGCATACGAGGCAATGCATGTGGAATTCTAATCTTATGGCCAGATACTATTTACAAAAAACAAATGTAAAATGCTGTGACACTGGCAACTAAATCTCAATACATTTTTAGAGCCACTGGAATATGCCTTTAGTGTTTTCTAGGAATGACACCTTTATGGGGAATGCAAATTTCTACACACATTTTACTTTATAAAAAGGTCAGTAATCCAACAGTGCCCTGCAAGAAGTATGTGATGCCCCATCCAGACAGCATGCATCAGGCATGCCAAAAATGAAGAGTGTATTAAGAATGTACACAGCAGCGCGTGGCTTGACGCAAGAAACCGATGGTTGTTTTCTTAGGGAGTTCCTGGTGCAAAGGATGATCTGCGGGACAAGTATGACTTAAACAGCACATCAGCAAACGAGAGTGCATCAAAGTCATTACTGAACTCACCTGTATCCAGATGATGTGCTGAGTTATGTCCAGGGACTCTAGGCGGTGCGGACAATGGGGGTCCACTCCAACTCTTCCCTTTGTGGAAGAGTAACCATGGCTCTACTTCTTCACTGTACTGTCTGAATGTCCTCTGTGATTCAGGAGGGAGAGTCTGGGAAGTAGGGCGGCAATTGACATTTTATTGCAGGTGCTTGGCGGGTTTTGGGCATGCCACTCCTGCATCTTGAAAACTGGGCACTTTACCCACAAAAGCTCTGGAACAGAAGCATCTATTTCGAGAAGGCAAAAAAATAGCCCATAAAAACAACTCAAAAGCTGATGAAGCTGTTGCAAAGGAAGGCAGGCCATGAAGCAGAACACTTTGTACCGCTCCTTTCATCTTGGAGCGGGAAAGGTCTCCTCATTAGGATCTAGCAGATTATACAGGAACCAAATAAATGCACTAGAGGGAGGGAGGCTCTTTTTCATGCCAAAGATATGAGGAACAGATCGAGGATTGCACTGTAGATGAGTCACCAGGCCTTAATCCTCCTTAAATACGTTGCAGTGTAAGTGTTACATAAGATCACAGCAGTGACTTATTCAATATTAGACAAGCTGAATGCAACTACCTTAAAAGCTGGAGATAAGAGTTAACACCACCAGCAGATAAGATCTCTGGAGTTGGTGTCGGAAATAGGGGACACTAAAGCAATGAATAGTGCACTTCTGAAAAGAAAAAAAACAATTATAGACCATACTGAATGACTGCAGAATCCCATATGAGCGGCCATTAGCGGACTGTTGGATTTTCATCAGTGGTCAAGGGATCAGATCCTACAGCTGTCCTGAAAGACTGCCTGGAGGAGCAACAGGATATGGAGCATGTTAAAGTCAAAAATAATTTAAAGAGTCAGAAATTATTTAAATAGTGATTACATTTTTTAGTAGGGTACCTAGAATTTCTGCCCGATGTCAAGGGTCTCCAAGTGCTTCCTACAAGAATGGCTGAAGGAGCAATAGGATATGAAGCAAGAGGTTTATTGGAAAACTCCGAAGCAAGTTAAATAGAGATCAAATTTTGAGCTAGGTCAACTTTGTAATAAAGGTGTGGAAAATGCGCCCCCCACCCCCAACCCTGGTTTCTCCCAATACCCCTCGCTCTCCCCCCACCCTTCTCCCTCCAAGGAGAAAACCCATTCACAAGGAAAAAGAGAAGGAGACCACTGGAGCCAATAGAAAAGCCATTCCAGGATAGGCTTGGTAGCCAACATGATGCCTCAAGGTTCATCGCTCAGCCTCACCCTCTTCAAAACATACATGATCCCTCTAGCCAACGTCATCCAGGTACGCACACAACAGCAACAAACTCCTACGCCGATGACATGCAAATCATACTCTCCCTCTCGGACAAGACCCCAAACAGTAGAAATAAGTTCACCACATGCATGACTGAAGTTGCTAACTGTATGAAAGCCAACACCAACTGTCTGAAGCTGAACACCAACAAAACAGAAGTAATCATATACGGCAAGAATACCTCACAGTGGGGCTCCAACTGGTGGTCAGCAGAACTCAGATTCACACCCAGAAGGCACGCCAGGAGCCTCAGAATAATCATCGGCAACAAACTGGACAGGACTGCAGAAGTCAACGTCGTCACTGCTTCTGCTTCCAGTCCTTGAAGATGCAATACTAGAAAAGTTGTCACACACACTGTAGTCACCAGCAAGTCAGACCATGGAAACACCCTCTTCACCGGATCACCAAGCAAGTTACTAGGAGAATACAAACCAGACAGAATATGGCAGCCAGACTCATCCTCAACCTCCCACAAGGAATCCAAATCCCACCACACATCACATCAGGGAGCTCCATTGGCTCCTCACACACACACATTCAAGGCCCTGAACAACTCAGGCCCCACCTACATGAACAGTCAAATCTCCTACCATCACCACCCAGGTACCTCTGCTCTACAAGACTCCTATTTGCATACAACCCACACATACACAGAACCAGATGAGGAGGTGGCCTTCTCTTGCATCACTCCCGCAAGAAGCTGGAGATCTGGCTTTTCAATTAACCAACCTACCATAGGCTGGGATAGGCACATGCACATGCTCACCGCCAGGATACCCTCGCCAGTGATAGTACACTTTACAAAATACACATAACATCTGGCTATCCATGGCTGTCTTTTTTTTAGAACCTGAGGCGGCTTGGGACTGGGTAGCAGAACAAACGACAATCCATAGGCCCGGCTTTACAGGTCGCTAGGAGCCTGCTAAGGACGTTCTAGTACAATCGAAATATAAAAAACATCGGAGATGACATCGCCGGTGCCCCAGGTGCAAGAGGCCAGAGGAGGCACTGGCACATATACTGACCGAATAACTGATGCACTGAGGCCCAGCAGGTACTCTCTGTCACTGATTGATTAAATGTTCCAGGGAGACACAATCAATCAGGGATTTTATAAAGCATGCCAAATCACCTGTGAGGGTCTCAAGGCGCTGGAGTTTCTAACTGCTTCATGGTGATCTGTTCATTCGAAAAGCCAGGTCGAGTCCTTTCCTAAATTGTTGGGAGTGATGAGGCTGCCTTAAGGTGCAGAGGAAGGTAGTTCCAAGCTTTGGCCGCCAGATGTGAGAAGAAGAGTCCTCTGCTGCTGCTTCTATGGATTCAGGGGTGTCTGCGAGGAAAAGGCAGGCGGATCTTAGGTGTCTGGTCGGTTGGTAGAAGGTCATATGTTTGTTGATGTTTGCTGGTCCTTCGTTGTGCAGGGCTTTGTATGCGTGGGTCAACATCTTAAAATGATATCTCTTCTGCATTAGGAGTCAATGTAGCTTCTTGAGGTGGGGTGTGATGTGGGTCCTTCTACGGAGCTCGAGGAGGAGACTTATATGGTCAGTAGGCTCTTCAAGAGGTGCAAGATTGTTCCCATGTAGAGTGTGTTCCCGTAGTCCAGCCTGGGAGACAAGGGCCTGCGTGACAGTGCTTCTGGTGTGGTCTGGGAGTCACCTGAAGATCTTGCTGACCATGCGTAGGGTATGGAAGCAGGCTGATGAGACTGTGTTTACCGGATTCTTCATAGACAGCTTGCTATCCAAGTTGGTGCCGAGGTTGCGGGTGTGGTGTGTTAGGAGGGGGATGGGCGGAGTTCAGCAGGCCACCATGCATCATTCCATGGCAAGGTTTTGTTCCCAAAGAGGCGTACTTTCGTCTTGTCTGAGCTTGAGACATTTATCCTTCATCCATTCAATGACATTCATCATACAATTGTGGAAGTTGGCTTTGCTTGTGGAGGGGACTTCTGACAGAGAGAGGGGTGCCGTCGGCACAGGAGATGATGTTGAGTCCATGCGATCTGACTGTGTGGACCAGGGGTGTCATGTACGTGTTGAAGAGGGTGGGGGCTGATGGATGATCCTTGGGGGTGCTGCAGATGATCTTTTTGGGTTTCGAACTGAAAGGATTCTCTGGGTTCTTCCAGTGAGGTATGAAGCAATCCATTTGAAAAGGGGGGGCCCTCGGCCCCCCCGCACGCATGGCGGCGCGGCGACCGCCTCACCCCCTCTCCCCTCGGGTCCTTCGACGGTGGGGGCGTGCCCTGGGGGCGCGGCCCACCGCCGATTGGCCGGCGCCCCTCCTGACCCGGAATCAATGGACTGGTTCCGGGTCGGGGGGGGCGGGCGTTAGGAGGGGCCACCCGGCCCCTCGGGAATAAGAGGTAGGGAGCGCCCAGGAGACCCCCTTGTCCCTGGACGCTCCCTCGCTGAACGTTGTGCCCCGCGTTCGGGGCTTCTTTGTTTGAATAATTGTCCCGTTTTTTCTTACAGCGTGGTAGCAGTATCGCAGGAGGCATCGCCTTGGTCGGCGTCGGGACAGCGAGAGGAGACTCCGGCTGGATCGCCTTTGTTCGGCGTCGGGACAGCGAGCTGAACTTTCCTGTTTTATATTTCAGCGTGGTAGCAGTATCGCAAGAGGAGCCGCGGCATCGCCTTGGTCGGCGTCGGGACAGCGAGAGGAGACTCCGGCTGGATTGCCTTTTTTCCGGTGTCGAGATTGCGAGCTGGGTATTCGAAGCGCCGGTGCAGGAGCAGGCGAGAAGCGGCTGGAAAGCGGTGCGGGCCGCTACAGGTTCGAGGTATTGTGCGGGGCGGGTGTTCCAGGGTCGGCTAAGCTGCCGGTGTGAAAGGAGACCCGAGTGGTCTTGAGGCCTGCAGTCTGTTCGGTGAGCGCCCGGTTGTCTAGGCGGGAAGAGCGCAAGCACTAGAGAGTGCGGGAACAATTTTGTTGAAAAGGGGCGGGCAGTTGGAGGGGATTCATAGTTCTCCTTGTGATCGCGCCTTCCGCTTTCCCGCGCTTTCCCGCACTTACAGTCACAGGCCGGGGTAGAGAGGGTATACGGAGCAGGGAAGTGAGGCAGGTGAGACCCCATTTCGAGTTTAAATCGGTGATGAGAGCGGGGAAGTATCTGCAATTGCACAGAGGGAATGAGTCATTATAAAGTGGCCTGCTGAATTGTTTTACAATTATTAAAAGCAGTGAGTTGATGTTTATGGTTTTGCTCACAAGATCGTTTCTTTCCTTAGGGCGCAATTTGTGATTATTACCTTTACATAAGTACATCTATCTAGTTCGTTTTTTGCACGCTATTTATTTAGAATTCTTCGCATTTAGGGGGGACACAAGTGTGCAAATTGCTGAAACAGGGTGATATTTTGTTGAGTAAATGTGGTAATTTAGCGATTGGGTGTCCATATCCCTATAGTTCTGGGGACTGAGTCCAGGGACGAGTCCAGGATTGTCCTGCCCTGGATAGGAGGGTCAATTTTGAATTTCGCCTATGCACGGTGATAACTCTAAATTTGTATTGCAGGCCATTTACCGACGTTGTTGGGGGCAATCACTAGCGGACAGGACGTAAAAGCATCCAACGCGCAAGGTGGTGTAGACCAAGGACAAGGACCAGTCGGTAAGAGGGGTACGGGGGGCTAGCATTCATTGCTCCAGGTGGCCGCCGGGTGGGTCTACATTAGGTTTACTCACCCCCTTACATAAGCGGACAAGCCGCTAGTGTTACGGTCGCCGTTGCATGGTGCTGAAAGCCCCCTGGTGACCCTCCAACTGAAAGGTACACACAGTTGACCTGTTGGGATCTAAGTAGGCAGCGGGTGTTTCAGGGTAGGCGTCATGCCAGGTCCAAGGGGTGGAAAACGGGGTTCCAACATGGAGGCTATGATGCAGGCTATGATGCGGGAGATGACCGACATTAAGCAACAGTTGGGACAAATTAGGGAGCGGGAGGCTCGGTTGGAAGACAGGGAGGGCGAGGCTCCGGGCCCGTCCGGGAGACCGGTCCGCAAGAGGGTGGCACCAGTGCCAAGAGGGGAATTTGTCACCCCGCAAGGGAAACCTAGGTCCAAAAGACCCAAGGAGGCGGTCCCCACCCCAGGCCCAGGGGATCCGTTACCCGCCGCACCGCCCGCGGTGGTCCCACCCCCGCATGTGCCTACACCCATTGCCCCTGTGGGGCCGGTGCCGGCAGGTCAACCAGTAGACGCTGGGGCTGCTTCCGCACCGGTGCCCACAATCCCGGGTACAGGCGGGCCACACCCGGCGCCCGCTCTGCCAGCTGTGCCAGGACCACTGGGCATAACCCCAGTGGTACCTGTTGTCCCGGGGGGTAACGTAGATTCAATGCCACCCGAATTGTTATCTCAGTTAACGGCCATGATGCCATGGCTCCAAAAAGGAGGAGCCTTCCCGAATTCTGCAGACCATGCGGCAGAGGCGGCAAGGTTCGTAGAAAAAATCAGATCGGCACCGATCGCCGACAGTGTTGCATTGCCAATTTCTTCTCCCCTTGCAGGTCCAAGTGTTCCCCAGCTGGACGGAGTACAAGGGCAGCCGCCCCCGGTGCCCGCACTTGGTAAGGAAGTGGCATTGCCGCTCTTGGGGGACGGTGTAGTACCTTCCAGGAGCGAAAATCTAGCTCAACATGTGTCTTTAGCTGTTAAAGAAATGATTTGGGCTGATAAATACGTGTACATTTATTCTTTATTATTGGATAATAGGGAAATGGAGCAGGCAAAAGCACTGAAAGAGTGGATGCTCCCAAGTGAATGGAGGGCGCAGTGTACTAGATTCAGGGTTGAGGAAAATCTCAATAATTGGATGCAAGCATGGGCCGTTTTCACTGCAGTTAAGGCTGAGCGTCCTCCAGATCTGCAGGCTGCATTGGCTTGCTACTCGAGCAGGATTGTGGGGTGGAGTCAACAGTATTCTGGGGAAGCATGGAAGGGTTATGATGTAAATTTTAGGAAGGCATTGGAATTCAATAGATCATTACCATGGGACTCGGTAGATTCCATGGCCTGGCACAAACAGTTCTCTGACACTGCACCTCCCCCTCAGTTCGGTGCGGGCAAGGTGTTCACTAGACCGCAGCAGCCCTTTCGGCCCCCCCAAACGAGTGAAGTACCTGGGAAATTTAGGGCAGGTGGGCCAGAGAAGAAAGGGGTGTGCTGGGATTTTAATAAGCGTACCTGCACAAGGGCCGCGTGTAAGTTTAGGCATGCATGTGCCTCCTGTGGGCACCCCTCTCATCCAGAATCTACCTGTAGGTCCAAGCAAGGTAACACGGGACAGAGGGGTAGGGGAAAGCCACTATAAGTCAGACAGGTCACGCCCCCCCACTCCAGTGGATGTGGTGGCAATGATTCCATTGTTGAACAGATACCCTGACCACAAAGCGGCCACCCTACTCCAGGAAGGTTTTTCTAAAGGTTTTAGGATCCCGGCCGGGGGATACACAGGCAGTGCGCACTGTAGAAATCAATTATCAGTCACACACAATCCGGCTGTTGTGGCCGCCAAAATTGACAAGGAGCTTTCCTTAGGCAGGATATCTGGCCCTTTTTCTGCAGTGCCAGTACACAATTTTGTGTGTTCCCCACTGGGAGTTGTCCCCAAGAAAGAGAAGGGGCAATTCAGATTGATTCATAACCTATCAGCGCCAAAGGGGGCCTCACTGAATGATGCCATTGACGAAGGTATCTGTAGTGTTAAGTACGCCTCTTTTGACCAGGCTGTGACCTTATTACAGGCCACTGGACCCGGGGCGCTGATGGCGAAATCAGACATAGAGTCCGCCTTCCGCCTCCTCCCAGTCCACCCGGCGGACCAACATCTTTTAGGTTTCACCTTTAGGGATAGGTTCTACATGGACAAATGCATGCCTATGGGTTGTTCTATTTCTTGCGCCTACTTTGAGATGTTTAGTTCATTTCTTGAATGGGCCATGAGACAGGTGACAGGCCATCAAAGGGTCATGCATTACTTAGATGATTTCCTCTTCCTCGGTACAGCGGGTTCTCAGGAGTGCGCACTAGCATTGCAGGAATTTTGCGTGCTTATGCGGGCTTTTGGGGTCCCGCTTGCGCCTGGGAAGACGGTGGGCCCGACCACCTGCTTGGAATTTCTGGGCATCGAGATTGACTCAATGGAGAAATGTTTTAGACTACCTAAGGACAAGGTGCGCAAATTCAAGACGTCGCTACAGTTATGCCTCCGGAAGGAGAAGGTCACTTTGCAGCAATTACAGGAGGTGGTAGGGCAACTGAATTTCGCACTAAGAATCATCCCAATGGCTCGCCCCTTCTCTCGCTCCATCGCGCACGCGATGAAGGGGCTGAGGGAAAAGCACCACCGCACGCGCCTATCGTCTGAAATTCGCCAGGATATGCGTATTTGGATGGCATTCCTGGAGGATTTTAACGGTAGGGTGGTCTGGCCCGGCCCGCTCACTACATCAGCGGAGTTAGGACTATGGACTGATGCGGCCGGTAGTGTGGGCTTTGGTGCCATCCTAGGGAATAGGTGGGTCGCTCAACAATGGCCAGAAGAATGGAACACATGGGGTTTGCTCGGCAACATTGGCTTCCTGGAACTTTTTCCAATATGGGTGGCACTGATGGTTTGGCCCGAACACCTATGTAACCAATCAGTGGTGTTTTGGTCAGATAACATGACAGTGGTGGAATGTATCAATCAGCAGGGGGCGCGGTGTCCTTTCATACTTCGTCTGATCAAAGAGATTGTTCTGCGGTGCCTTAAACTGAATGCTAATTTTAGAGCCAAACATGTCCCTGGTGTTTTAAACAATGCTGCTGACTCCCTTTCTCGCTTCAAAATGCAGGTTTTCAGGGAACATCTCCCCACAGCAGACCCCTCGCCAGCACACTTCCCAGCGGTACTTTGGCAGATTGGTGCCCCAGATTACAAGACCTCGTGGTCGCTAGCTTAGCCCCCAGGACCAAGACGGCGTACGAAGGGGCGTTTCTGTCTTATTGTTCTTTCTTGGGGCCGCAGTGGGAAGTGCTTTGGGCGAAGGAGGATGGGTTTGCAGCCTATTTAGAATGGATGCACAAAGAGGGGCGCTCAGTGGCAGCGGCAACCAGACATAGGGCAGCAGTGTCATTCTTCGCTCAAGCTAGGGGCTTCCGGGATCCCACCAATACCTTTATGATACGCAAGGCTTTAAGGGGATGGCGCCGTATTCAGGGACACCAGAAGGATAAGAGGAAGCCCATGGGGTTGGCCCGGCTAACAGCCTTACTGGGCACGCTGGAGATTGTTTGTAACTCAGAGTGGGAAGTGCTTCTTTTTAGGGCGGCATTCTCCCTGGCATTTTATGGGGCACTGAGAATTAGTGAACTTGTGGCAGGATCTAAGTCTGACATACTAGGTGGCTTGCAGAAGGCTGGGGTGACGATAAGGGGTGACACCATGTGGGTGATTATCCAGAAATCAAAGACCGATCAAGAAGCTAGGGGTCACACCATAGTTCTGCAACGGGCCCCCGCCAACCCGTGCTGCCCGGTGAGGCACGTGGAATCACTCATGGGATTATTGGTCGGTTCAGCAGGCAGGGCGTTGCTCTGTCACGCCGACGGGAGCCCCTTGACCAGGTATCAATTCAGGAGAGTGTTCGAAATAGGGGTTACAAAAGCGGGTCTTGATCCTAGAGATTTTGGATCTCATTCCTTCAGGATTGGGGCAGCAACTGAGGCGGTGGCGGGGGGCCTCCCAGTGGAAAGAGTGAAGACAATTGGGAGGTGGTCGTCAGACTGCTATAAACGTTATGTTCGGATTGACATGCTATGATTACCTGTCACTCACGCTTGGTCTCTTTTCCGCTCTCTTACAGTTTCTCAGACCTGTTACGCAGGGGAGGAATTTGTCGTCGGGCACCGCCAATATTCATCGGCACGGAGCGGCGACCAGGAAACAACAAAGAACAATGTCTGGATTGTTGGTCATTCATATGTGAAGCGAGCGGAATGTGTCTTCCTGTCAGGTGACAAGAAGGAAAGGGCGGCACAACTAGGGTTGAATATCACGTTCTTTGGCAGAGGAGGGTTGTGTCTTCACGAGTTTAGGGGATTCTTCCAAGGGCTGTTAGCACGCCAGCGGGCTCCACCGTCAGTGGTGATACTTCACCTTGGGGAGAACGATTTGGCAACACTGGGCAGGCGCATCTTGATTGAGGAGATTATCTCAACAGCGGGTTGGATAGCTAGGACCTGCCCCGGGTGCACACTAGTATGGTCACAACTAATACCTCGACTTCAGTGGCGGGGGGGTGATTCAGTCAGGGCGTTGAATCACTCGGTAAAGAGGATCAACACACGGTTGGATAGGTTGTTCCGAACCCCCGTGTTACAGTCAATACCTCATGGGTGCATCTGGGGTCAAAAGTATTACTTGAAGGACGGGGTTCATCTGACAGAAGAGGGTAATGTCCTATGGGCTGACAATATCTGGGCTTGGCTAGAGGGCTGGGGTAGGAGGATGTGTCCTTAGATAGGGGCTAGAGGGGGAGGCCAGATCGTCGGTTAACAATACTGGCCTGTGGCGGTAAGGTCATTATCGGTGAGCACATATTTGAGGTCTGAGGGGGCGGGCATCATCCTATGGAGGTTCCCGCCCAGGGGGAGGGGCCTGCGGGCCACTCCCAGTACTCCAGGGGC
Source organism: Lissotriton helveticus (assembly GCF_964261635.1). Lineage (NCBI taxonomy): Eukaryota > Metazoa > Chordata > Amphibia > Caudata > Salamandridae > Lissotriton > Lissotriton helveticus. Next base: position 490,224,979 of record NC_136067.1, on the reverse strand, counting down.
AAGGTAATATGCAAAGGAGCGCGGGTAGGAGTAGTTCACGCTTTCCTTAGGCTGGTAGCCACCCCGCGCGCGTGGACTCATGACGCCACCGGCGCAGAGTAAGGGCCCTCCTTTAGTGGGTAAATGGAGTTTGGGGCGTAGACCGGGCAATTCCCGGGGTAACACTGCGCATGCGCACTTCTAAGGGGAAGGCGCAGCTTGTAGGACCTGACACCGGTAGTGACCCTGCCATATGGCCAGAAATGTACAAAAATCAAGATAGGATGTTTAGTTAAGCTAGGAACAACTTGTATTAGAGTTTTGTTAAGGTCAGGCTCTCAAACTTGTTGATAACGATTGTATAACTGAATGTCCTGCTGATTTTTGTATTTCATTGTTGATTATGCAATTAAAACCCTTTTTTAATTTCATACTTTAATAAATACGGCCGGGCGACTAGCGCCCGCCTTCCAAAAAGTAAACACGTCTCGTGTCCACGTTCCTTGGTGTTGGGTGCCGGATTGGGGGGGAGGCGGCAGCTAGTCGCTGACCATGTGAGGGTACCTCCCTGGTTTCCGATGTGGTGGAGTTTGTTAATCAAGATGTGATGTGAGACGGTATCAAAGGCGGCTGACAGATCCGCAAGGATGAGGGCTGCTGGTTCGCAGTGGTCCATGAGGGCCCTCATGTCGTCGGTGGTTGCAATCAGTGATGTGGTTGGTTCAAAATCTGAAATGAGAGGAGCCCAGGTGTTTGGTGACTTGCTGTTTGATTGCCATCTCGAGAACCTTCGGTGGAAAGGGAAGCAGGGAGATGGGCTGTAGTTCTACAGTACTGCTGGGTTGGCAGATGGTTTCTTCAAGAGGGGCCTCACTTCAGTGCGTTTCCATTCCTGAGGGAAGGTGGCTGACGTAATACAGTTTTTCGGGTCTTTCTTGAGCTCATCGCCGATCGTCTTGCTCCCTAAGTTGAAGACGTGGTGGGCACAGGGTTCCGTGCGTGCTCCAGAGTGCATGGAGTTTATGATGAAGATTGTGGCTTGAGTTGTGAGAGGGTGCCAATAGGTGAGCAGGTGTTCAGGGTTAGTGTTCGTGGGAGTAAGCAGGTTGATGCTGTCAGCGGCAGGAGTTTGAAGTTTTCGTAGTGGACAGATCTTGTGGTGGAAGAAGTAGGCCACAGTGCCCCACAGTTATTGGGAGGGGGTGAAGTAGTTCTCGGCAGTTGGGGGTTGGAGGACTCCTTTACAATGGTGAAGAGATCCTGACTGCGGTTTATGGTGGCTTCTATGTGGTCTGCTAAGGCGTACTCCTTGGTTTCTTTCAGGTGGCGGTGGTACTGGTTAGGTGCGGTCTTGAAGGTTGTATGGTCTCCTGTCTCTTTGCTGGTGCGCCACTTCCTTTCTAGTTTACTGCAGTTACATTTGGTCAATTTCAGCTCCGCTGTGAATCAGTTGGTTCTTTTGGCAGGTCCTTTGGATTTGGCTGGCTTGGCGAGGGGGTGACTGCATCAGCACATTCTGTGATCTAACAATGGATAGGGCTCACTGCTCCCACTTTCTCATTCTGTGTGATCTGCCTTAAGCACAAGAGCTCATATTCCCTGTGATTACTATATTGATGTTGTTTGAATTCAGGTCTGGCATACACAAGCTGGGATATGGTGGGGTGGGAGCGTCCCTGACGAGCTAAGGGCCCTCCCACAGGAAGAAGCTGGGATTACAGTTCGGCCACACGGGGCTCGGACCTGTGACAAAGTGATCCCTTTCTTGTTTATTTCCTTTACGTGGTTGTTGATTGTGTTGCATTTAGCTGTGTTTTTGTGACTTGCATCTAATTGAGCACAGAGGGAGAATAGGCCTTTCTGCCAGTATCCCTACATGAGCTGTTCCACAGATGCTTCCAGTTCTGGAGGTATAGGGTGGAGGGGTAAGGAAAGTTTCATAGTTTATTGCAACTGATGGATTATGCTTTTTTTTTTTTGCCGAATTATGTCAGAATTATCTTTGACGGCTTATCACACGAAACACACTACACACAAGTTCACCCACATCATATAGAGGATGACTGATAGGTCCATGGTTACTGTTCACACCAGTTCCCACATTGTTTCTTGGAAAGTTAAAGGTCTGTTGGCTAAGCTCAAACAAAGCACTGTCCTTAAAACAGCCATACGCTATGAAATGGACATTCTCCTCCTCCAGGAAACACAGCTAATAGGGACTAAATAACCCTTCCTAAATAGGTATGGTTATGATGGTACTTAAGGCGCAGGCTTTGTTACAGGCTCACATGGTACCGCTGTCTTGCGCCAGAACAGAATTACCATTATTGCACACATACACACTTGGTGTGATACTCAGTATTGCTACATAGCCATTGCTGGGATCCTGGAAGGTTTGCCAATTTCTATTGTCAATGTGTATGCTTCTCCCCCGTTGTCCTACTTTTTGCTTGAGGGACTTAGCTACTTGATTTCACAGCTCCTAAGGGGTAGCCTGGTGGTGGGTTGGCAGAGGTTTTACCCCCACAACAGTGGCTGCACTTTCTACTCCAGTGCCCATACCACACACTGTAGGTTAGACTACTTCATGCTACCTGAACTGGACACAAAACACATCCTAGATGTACAAATTCTGGCTCAAGGCCTTTCAGACCATTCTCAGGTTAAGCAGACAATAGGATGCTGACAAGATATTGGGGGGAGGGCGGGGGGTGGATGCCTTTGCGGCTGTCTACTTGGTGGCTAACTTGAAGTTTAAAGACTATGTCCTCACTAAAACAGATGGATACTCCACACAAAATGTTGGCTCAGTAACATCTAAGGTTATTCTTTGGGAAGCCTTCAAGCCACATGCACACAGCATAGGTATTAGTTATCTGGTGAGTCGAAACAAACACCGAACATTAGAGTCATTTCACCCCACACCCAGTTATCCAACGCAATACTGAACACTTCCAAACCAGAATTCAACAGATGCTACGCTGAGTCCTCCAGACATACAGCCATAATACTTGGTGTGGGCAGCCAGCTCGTGGTGGCTCAGTGAGTCTTAGCTGAGTCTCCCACACATTATTCCTCTCTCTTTGCCATGCGCTATCCCCTAGATTCATCAGAGCTGGCCAAATTTGTTCACACTCTACCACTTCTTTTCCCTGGTCAGAGGGCCCAGTTGGAGGGTGGTATCACTGAGGGGGAGCTGGTGGAGGCTCTGTCCCATCTTCAGGAGGAAATCGCAGATCTCAATGGATTTCCAGCAGAGTCACCCAAGCTTAGGGCTTTACATTCCATTGCGTCGATTAAGGTAATGATTGATGCAGCGCTTTATGGTGGGATCCTGCCACATGATCTTCGGTTTGTTAAGGTCATAATGATTCCTAAACATGGAGCTCCCTCAAACAAGTGAGGGTCACGCCGTCTCATTTCTCTCATCAACCTGGAGGTGAAGTTGCTTGCAAAGACTTTTGCTTCCCGCCTATTAACGGTGATTGGTTCCTTCATCCACCGGGATCAATGTGGGTGCATGCAGGAGAGGTCTATTAGCGAGAACAACTGCAGATTTCTCAATGCATTAGCATTAGTGGAAAAACTTTAACGCACCTTATCGCTACTTATGGTCCAGTTTGAGAAGATATTTGATGGCTTGGGTTTACCAGTTATCGATTCTTCACAAGGCCAGCTTCGGTAAACCTTTTGTTAGTTGATTACGCCTCCTAAAGACCAGGATTAAACATGGATCAGACCTATTCACAAACTTTCCTGTTGAGACGGGGGCAAGGCAGGGTTGCCCCTTTCGCCTCTACTCTTCGCACTAGCCATTGAACCCCTTGTGGTGTGGCTTTGTGTTGATGTTTTGGTGAAGGACTTCGAGTGGACGAGAAAGGTCTCAGGCAGAGTCTCATTTTAGATAACCTTTTAGTATTTCTACGAGAATCACAAGAGTCCAGAACAAGGCTCTTCAATTATTAGTTATCTTTGGTTTGGGCCTCGTTGTTGATGCTGTCAAAAGATGGCTTTAAATATCTTGGGTATATATAAAATAGTTAACGAACTTGGAGCCTGGGAGGGTAACATATTGAATTAGGTCACTATATTATAGGTTGACATCACATTCTGGTCCACCCTCCCTCTTTCTCCTATTGGCAGAGCAACAATTTTTAAAATGGTGTAAATGCTACGGCTTCTCTACCAGCTGCAGCCTTACCTGTTTAGGATCCCTTTGCCCTTTTCTAAAACGGGTCACATCACTAGTCCTGAGATTTCTTTGGGGTGATGGGGCACCCAGGATAACCAGAAGTAAGTGCTATAAGTAACTGTTTGATGGGTGTCTCGGTATTGCAGATGTTAAATTAATACTATGGAGCGGCACACATTTTGGTGACTGATTATTGGTTACATTTCCCACAGTTGGATCCAGCATTCCCCACTGAGAGATAGGCAATGCTATATTTACTTCTACCATTGCCTTTATGGGAACCGCATTCCGCTGTCTGCTCCTCCAACAAAGCAGCGGGTTCAGGAACTTTGGGGAGAGACCCTTAGGGACAATACTCACCAGGGAGACCCCACTATAGGTATGGATTCTGCAGCCCTTGTAGGTTTCCAGTACTGGGTTTTCACGGGCGCCTCCAGGTACGGGATGTAATGGAGGAGACCCATATGGCCTCCCATGAAAGCTGCAGGTTTCCTTTAATCTACACAACTAACGATTTTCCACTATCTTAATCATGCTCTTAACACATTCAAGAGTTTGTCATAGCTCACAGAGTTTAACCCCTTGGAAGCTTGGCTATCAATAGGTGAGATAAGCCACAAGCAAATATCCTTAATTTATTGTACTATTATGATCAATTCGACAGACACGTTTGATTCATTCAGGACAGCATGGGAGAAGAAAGTTATAAGAACCTTCTCAGATGAGGACTGAACAGGTAATAGGATGGCCCCTAAAGTGATTGCACTTCATTATGTAGTTTTGATTGCAGATTTTGCATAGAGTCTATGTCCTCTATTTAAACTGTGGTGCTTTGGGAGAGTTACCTCCCTTTATTGCCTGCGGTGCCCAGTACTGCAGCGCTTTTGGAGTGTGGTTTGTACGAAACAAGGTGAGATGTTGCGTTGGTTCCAGAGCTCGGAGCTTAAGAACGTACACCCCTTCAGATCACAGTACCTCTAATTACTGATGATCTAGAATTCAACAGGTATAAGCAGGCTCACTTCCATTTGGGACTGTGGGTGGCAAAGTGAACATTACAAGGGATGGGGGTAATGCATCATGCCCATCCCGGGAGAGGTGGGTTAACGGGCTAGACCACTGCATGGTCCTTGAACTACTTGTTTGCTTATCAAGAGGATGCCCGAATAAACATGCTAAGATCTGAACTGATTGGCAAACCTACAGAGGAATTGTTGAGTGGAGTGGCTCACAAGAACCAGGGAGTGCTGGATATCCTTGTTGGCTGAGATTGTTCTGTGTTTTATGTGACGTTTAGCTGACAGACCTATTTACCCATGTTCTAAACACCTGTATACTTTATCTCTTATGTGGAAGGTGGAAAGTAAGGAGTCAATCAAGGGGAATGTTGTGTATGCTATTCAAACAGTGAAATTTCAATAAAATTATATATATTTTTTTAAAGGTATTCTTGTCGCTCAGAGAGAAACTAGGGAAGATGTTCCCCACCAAATTGACAATAGTCAGAGATGACCAGCAATATATTTTTGGGGACTCCATAGAAGGTAGATTCCTGAAAAATTAACCTGACCGCACAGTTGTGCTGCTGCCAGCAAACTAAAGATGAGTCATAATACAAGACACAGACGTTTGCACTTTAAAATCATTCATAGGTTCTTTTACACTCCAGTGGCCACGGCTATGCTTAGCCTTGCAGAAAGTTTGGCATATGTACGTTGTACAGCACTGGATGCAGACATTTTTCATCTTGCTTGACATTGCTCTCTCATACTGGATGCAGGTATTTGGTAAGCTAGGCGAAAATACTGGTCTCAGGCCCGAGATACTCACATTTGTTTCATTTTTGGAATATGTAAAGGAAGTACCCAAGCCTTATAGGAAATACACTGCACTGGGATTTAGAGTATGGCAAAGAGAAGGATTGTCAAGACTTGGGGTAGGGGCAACATACCAGCTGTAAAAGACTATGTTAAAGATGTAATACTGTGTAATAGCTATTCAGAAGTATATGCACTGTTATTACCAAAGACGTGGAGGCCTAGAGATATTGGAGACCTGCTGAGGCATAGTTGGGCCTGGAAGATAGAGATAATATAAGTCATACTGCATAGTGAGTGGGGTGTGGTTTGTTGCACAGTTGACAACTTGCAAGGTGCTATTAGATGTAAAATGCTGTCTATCAAACACTCTATGGTTTGTTATGTGGCACATTGTTAGGATTTGATATGTACTCAATATGCTGCTAACCTTGTGTATGAATTGCCAATAATGACTGTTATGGTTCTTCTAAATTTTAAATAAAGTATTAAAAAAGAAGTTAGTCTTACTGAAAGCATGGCAAAGCAACGGGTGGGAACCAAAAATAAAGTAGAACAGAGTGGGATGTCTAGTGAGATCTTAGGGTTGGGTAAACTGTATTAACCTTTCATGTTAGCATTCAACTTGTAGTCTTACTTCAGCATGAGGCTTTGACATCAAAGAGGGGCTGGGGACGCCTGATAGGAAGACACTGTTGAGACTGAGAAGTAGTGGCATTGGATGAACTAGAGAATATTGACCGCAAGAAAGATTCTTCAGGATTTTGATTTTAATTTGATTTTCCTTTGATAAAGTAAAACTAAAGCCACAAAGGCTTCTTAGTGCTGAGAAGAACAAGTAATTATGAATAGATATCACAGATTTTATCATGAACAAAAATAAAGGTCTTAAGGATCTTTCTAAAAGGAAGAAATGTGTTAAACGTTTTTAAGCCAATGGTAATTTAATTCTACATCTGTATGATCAACCTCCTCTGCAGGCTCTTTCTATATATAGAAGGGACTTGGAGAAGGAGTTATCATTTTGAGCGGAGGAAACAGGACGGCACATAGTTTATCAAGTGAGGCAGAGGGGATTTGACAGAGCAGACAGAGGCATTTAAACGTAACTCATAGCTTCACTGCTAACCAGTGTAGGATTGTGTGAATATCTAATTTCCTCTCGCCAATGGCAAACAAACTATTGCATTTTGAAGTGGCTACGGCTGGAATTGATGCAACAGCACTCAGATGCTCAGAAGAATCGCTATAGTTTCTCAGTGCACATTTTCCAAATGGGTAAAGAGAAACTCAGTCAAAAAGTTTCTTTTAATTTCTTCAGAGAATTGCTTTTCAAGAGGTTTTCCAGAACACGCGTCACTATATCGGCAGGGTGTCCCTCAGAAAAGAACCAGATAAGTATTAGAAAACTAAAAATAAAGAAAAACAACCCTGGTCCTGCTTTATTATGTCTTTTCATCTTTCTTCACAAACTTCCTGCCTGTTTTTGACTTTACTGATGTAATCTTATTATTATTTCCTCATTGTCATCTCTCTTTGTTTTCCCTCTCTCGACATTCTAGTGTATCTGAAATAACTATTTAAACCGAACAGCTGAACTCAGATTAAGCAAAAATAAAATGGCACGTCTTTCTTTTTGTAATCTGTATAATCTAATTTTTCTTCCGACTGGTATGCTTCCTTAAACTTCAGTTTCCCTGTACTTCACATTATTGGAATGAAAGGAAAATAGAAAGAAAAAACAAATAGACATTATAGCAATACAAAGGTTACTTTCCTTTATCTTCCAGTCCTCCGTTGATTAGGGAGCTGCTCTGTGTTTTACTCATGCAACTGGATAAGTAAAACTCCGACCCTGTATTAGGGCAAGACTCTGCATTTCACCAATGCGCAGGTGTGAACCACCACACCGCACTCTAGGAGTCTTTTGTCTTGTCCACATCGGTGGCACTCCAAGCATGCACAGCTTGGATCGCACTTAGTATTCTAGGAATGTATACTTTTCTCAGTTTACTCTCCGTGTGGCTTTTGGGGTACCTGGAATAGTATGGAGTCCTCCTCTGTAACTTGGCATCTCATGCCCTTTTCAGTTTCCTGTTTAACATTAGTTAGAGCTCTCTCAGTTTTTATACCTCATTCCTTGGTTTTTGCTTCTCCCTCTCATCTCAGTTTATTCCTTTCCTATCTAATCCTTCCGCTCTGTCTAGGTGAGGCTAACCAGGTCTTTCTTTTTTTTCCAAGCCGCATTGAACTCGGTGGTAAGAACAAAGAGTCACAACACGAATTCCTCCAGTCTAGTAAATCCTTCCATCCACAGGATTGTTTGTCTGTTATGTTAAGTCATCACATTTGCACAAACCTTGTCGGCGTATGTCCCATTTTTGTAGGCACTGCAGAATAAGAATGAATTAAATACAATTAATGCGTATCTCTTAGATAGACACAACCTAACAACTAGTAACAACTGTGTGCATTAACCCACAGTTTTGTTAGTCTCTTGCCGTTGATAGGGAATATTTATTTTTACCACTGATAATAGCTTGATGCAAGCTGGATACATACAACAATTTAACAAATCCATCTTTACTCACCTCATTATCATCATTTTTTTCTTTTACTCTCAGATAGAGGTGAGCCAGCTGTTCCATCCATATTTGGGATATACAGTTAGGGACCCAAGTACAATCACTCAAAGGAGCAGGGTTGAGTATGATGACACTGCTGTTGCTTGCAGCATGCCTACAACAAACAGTTGTGTATAGGCACTTTGTCCACTTTCTAAACCATGTCCAACTGTTACATCGAGCCAATTTATTATATGCTCCTTACTAGTCAATAAGTCTATTTAGCCATCTTCCTAAGAAGGAACTCACTCTTATTCGATTGTAGAGCTCCAAAGTATGGTGAGCGATCCCATTCCTTACATGAACGTGAATTTTCTGAAGACACAAGCTTGCCCATTACAACATGAACTAATACTTTGGCATCTTGCCTCCAGTCACTACGGACATAACATTTCGGACTTGCTGGTTTGGGCTTCCATTCCAGAATGCTCCATGGCAAAAATACAAGTGTAGTGATTGGGCGGAGAGGAGTCTCTTCTGAAAGAACCTTTGGGTATAGGAGACATCCTCCTCCCCACCAGGCCAGATTAGAATAATCCCAGACAGAGATTCCACAGGTTGGTATCAGCTCCAAAAACTAAAGACTAAGGGGCAGATTTATGAAGGCCTTGCGCTGCCGGTGCGTCATTTTTAACATGGGAAAAAGTGACGCACCGGCGGCGCAAGGCCTTCATAAATCTGCTCCTAAAAACTAAGCACCCAATGCCTCTTACCACCGGAGGTAAGCAACATTTTTCCAAGAGAGAATCTGTCCCACAAGGACAGCTTCCCCTCACAGAATCTTTCCCTTGTGGATCCCAAATAGGGTGACACCTCGTTTACACCCCTCCTGTTTTTTTTGTTTTTTTTTAAAAGACCTTTATTGTACAGTTTCAGCTTGACACAGCATAAGGCCTACAACCCATTTGGGCCGGCCGCGACAGGACTAGAGTTAAGGCATTATAAATAGGATAACACAGCTGCGTGGCCGACAACCCGAGGGTCCGGCAGCGAATAGAATACTATGTGTACGATATATCAAGTATTTCAGGCATACGACATGGCTTAGGTCTATGATTTTACAATAACCAAATAACAAAACTTTTCTGCGAACTGTAATGGCACACGTAGCACAGCAGTCCCACACAGGTGAGAGAGGAAACGTCTATACCTTGCAGTAGATTGTCAATCATCAGTGCGGCCACCAACCCAGCCCCCACAGCCCAGCATTCGTGCACGAAGGGCAGTAAACAGCACACCAGGCACCACCATCAGCCTCGAAAGACCAGGCCCAGCTCTCAATCTGAAAGGTCCTCATCCGGATCAACTCGTGGTGGTTCACAGATATCCCCCCTAAATTTATTCCATGCCCCCCAGATTTGTCCCCATTTTGCCGGGCACCCTCGATGAACAAACACTGCCTTTTCGGCCACCATGGCCTCGTCCATATCTTTGCACCAGTCTCTCAGCGTGGGCAGGACGTCGGAACCCCACAGTTTGGCTATATTGCGCTTCGCCACCATCATACCCAGCACAGCCCAATCCTGCTGGCGATGAGTCAGATCTTCCGCCTCCCAAATGTTCACCAGACAGCGACGTGGGTTGGGCAGCAGGGAAACGTTCGTGGTTTGAGAAATGGTTCGCATAACAGCTGCCCAGTACATGGCCACACCTCTACAGTCCCAGATCGTGTGGTAAAAAGTCCCCCTCTCCCCGCAGCCACGGAGGCAGAATTCGTGAGAGGCCCTCCCTATTTTGTGAAGAACCGTTCTGGTGTAGTATGTGCGGTGAACAATTTTCAACTGTACCAGTTTAAGTCTAGACGGAATCGCCGATTCCTTCGTCGAGGAGAGCACTTCCTGCCATTCAGAGTCATCAAGATCGCCGATATCTCCCGCCCAACAAAGGCGTAACTTGGATAGCATATCAGGGAGGTTGTTGACCAGTTTCCTATATGTGAGGGATGTCGCTTTGTGGGGCATATGTTCTGTAAGCAGTCTATCTTCTAGCGGGGTGGAGTCTTCCAATGTTGTACCGGTCGGGATGGTTGAGAGAAGTGCGTGTCTTATTTGCAAATATCTGTAATATTCTGATTGGGCCATGGCGTGGTTGGTCTGTAGAAACGCGAAGTCAACTACGGTACGTTTTCTCCAGAGGTCACCCACCACGGAAATACCTATGGAGTCCCATGCCCGGAACCCCTTACTATTACCCATGTATCCCAATTGGTGTGAGTCCCACAGGGGTGTCATTAGCGTAATAACGTGTGCGCAACGAAGGTGTCTATGCGCTTTGTACCAGGTCTGTATTGTGTGACGGGTCGGGCCTATCAGAGCAGACGGGACTCTACGACTATACAGGTGTCTTAGTAGTCCCCTGGGTTCAATACCCTGCCTATCCGCCACAAAGGCTGGTTCTGTTTGCGCGGCGTGGAGCCAGTAATTAATTTGCTTAAGGTGGGCAGCCCAGTAGTACAGTTCAATATTGGGTAGCGCTATACCCCCATCATACCAGTCCTTTACCAGCTTGCATTGTGCAATCCGGGCCGGTTTCCCGTCCCATAGTAAAGTCGATACAGCTGCCGCGATGTTCTTAAAGTAGGAGGGGGGTACCGGGAATGGCGTGTTCTCTAGGAGGTAAAGAAAACGGGGCAACGCCATCATTTTGAACAATGCGGCTTTGCCCAGGAGAGTGAGAGGGAGGGAGCGCCACACCTTCATGTCTCTTTTGAACCGCTCCAGAGGGGGTCCCAGATTAAGGGCGTGGAACTCGACCGGGTCGGACGAGACTTGGATTCCCAAATACTTGAAGGGGCCGTATAGTGTAACGGACAGTCCGCCGGGGGTGGGGTTCCAGCAAGAGCGTACAGGACTGATTTAGTCCAATTAATTCTATAACCGGAGACCCTCCCAAATTTCTCGCAGACGTTCAGGAGCACTAGAATAGATTTTTTAGGGGAGGTGAGGTACAAAAGGATATCGTCCGCGTACAGAGATATCCGATCCTCCCACGTCGGCGACCATCTGATACCCCTGATGGATGGCTCCCACCTAACCCAGATCGCCAGCGGCTCGAGTACCAGCGTAAACAGTAAGGGGGACAAGGGGCAACCCTGCCGCGTCCCACGACCAAGCGGGAAATCTCTGGAGACGTGACCATTCGCTGCCACCTGGGCCAGTGGCTTAGTGTAAAGCAAATGGACCCACCCGCAGAACTTGGGGCCAAAGCCCATGTGACGCAGCACAGCAAATAGATAGGGCCACTCCACCGTATCAAACGCCATAGTGGCGTCGAGCGAGAGGAGCACCGCCGGTTCATGTATACTCTCCCGGCGGGCCAGTACCGCTTGAAGGCGTCTTAGATTATACGAGGTATTGCGATTCGGCATAAACCCGGACTGATCCGGGTGTACCAGGGCGTGCAGGTGCGGAGCCAAACGCTGTGCCAGCAACTTGGCAAGGATCTTCGGTTCCGCGTTCAGTAAAGAGATGGGGCGGTAGGAGGAGCATGATTCCGGTGCTTTACCAGGTTTATGTATCGGGATCACTGTGGCAAGGAGTTGATCCCTGGGGAGTTCCCCTACTTCTAGACTGTCCTTAAACATACGGAGAAGATGGGGGGCCATTATCTGGGCAGTGTGCTTAAACAGTTCAATTGGGAGTCCGTTGGGACCCAGAGCCTTGCCAGATGCCAGTGCGCTAGTCGCCTCTCGTATCTCTTCCACAGTGATGTCAGCGTCAAGCTCCGACGCCGCTTCAGGGGAGAGGCTGGGGATTGTCAGATCCTTAATATAGTCATAGGCTTCGTCTGTCGAGTATGGTGCCTGGGGGGCGTAGATCGCCTCAAAGTGATCAGCCAGCAGTTCGACTATGACTCCGGGGTCCGATATCGGACGCCCCCCTGGTGACGCCAAGTGTGCAATCACCCTGCCCGCTTTTTCTTTTCTGTCGAGCCAGGCCAGCATCTTACCCGCCTTGTCGCCCAGTTCGTAGACCCTATGACAGGAGGCTTGAATCCTGGTCCGCACCAACTCCCTTTGGAATGCCACCCACTCCACTCTTCGCAGTCGAACTGTCTGAGCAGTCGCCGGAGAGGGGTGGGACTCCTGGTCCGAGATCGCACTCTGAAGCGCGTCTTCAAGGGCACAAAGATCGTGACGCTGAGCACGTTTCTGGGCAGCAATAAACGTAATTGCCTGCCCTCGTATGACCGTTTTGTACGCTTCCCACAGGGTACTATGGGAGCTCACGGAACCAGTATTCTCCTGAAAGTAGAGGGTGGCGGAGCTGGCGAGGGTTTTCCTCAAAGGGGCGCTCTGCAGATAGCTCGCGTGAATGGGAAAGACGCGATTTCTATGGGGGCGGTGATTCGTGTAAGTGAGTTGCAGCGGCGAGTGATCCGAGATTCCTCGCGGACGGATGTCTGCCTCTGCAATGCCTTGGAGCCCGTCACCTGACATTAGAATATAGTCTAATCGCGAGAGACAGTGATGTGTCGCTGAGTAGTAAGTGTATTGCTGCTCGTAGGGATGCTTATGTCGCCAGCTGTCTGTGAGGCCAAGGGCTTCTATTAGGCCAGCGAGTCGCCCGCCTCCCCGCACCGTCGTAGCATGTGGGTGTCTGTCCATTGAGTGATCTACAACATCATTAAAGTCGCCCCCTATTACCATCGTCGCCGTCGGCAATGACAGTAGAAAGGCCGCAAGGGCCGCATGTGCCGTGGCATGTAGGCCCGGCGGGACATACACGGATACAAAATTGAAGAGTTGGCCCTCCCACTGTATCGTCGCAGCTGCAAAGCGGCCCTGGGAATCAATTTTGGTCTGTTGACACTTCATCGGAAAGTTCTTCCGAATAAGTATTCCCGTCCCTCTGGAGCCTGAGGAGAAATCCGCATGTGCTATGAATTTATACCCCCATCTATCCATCGCTCTCGAGGCCAGGCCCACAAGGTGAGTCTCTTGCAAGAGGACTATCGCCGGGTTGCAGCGCTTCAGGTATTGGAGTACTAGGCCCTGCTTCACCTTGTCGCGTAGACCCCTGACATTCCATGTGAGGACCGTGAAAGTGGACGCGTGAGAGGAATGTGGTGTGCACTGCTCAGGTGTAACCATCATGTGTACTGACATTGAGGTGCGCGTGTGATTTCATACTGGACATCCGGGGACGGGTCCCACATCCCACCTCTGAAAGGAAAGTGTCTCTAACTAAGTGCGTAACATGTGCCATAGAACTTGTCATAGTGCAAAATTCGAAACCAAAACAATCAAACATTCCCCCTCCTCCCCCCCTCCCTGCCTCCCTGCTACACGGGACCAAAACCGCCCGTCTCCCCAACTTAGCAGAGTGCTCAATCCCATCCCAACCCAAAGTACTTGCTTGCAAGGGGTAAGTAGCTCTGCGACCTCACGAGCGGCTCCAAGTGTACTCCTCTGTCCCGCTCGGAGTGCCCGCCGAGGGTTACTTCGGCAGTGTTCAAATGAAGTGCCGCTCAAGGACTCCGAATGCAGGGGCCTATTCTTCTGTGCGTTCTCCGTCCTCCAGGCCTGACTCTGCAAATAGATCCTGGCTATGATCTTGAGTTGTCTGGTGAGCTGGTTGAGGATCCGGCCGGTGGCCACGCTGGTTCCTGTCATGTCTCCGCGGAGCCTCCACTTGTCTCCATCCGTCCAGCCAGTCTCTCGCCGCCTCCGGGGTGTCAAAGAACCACGTCTTGTGATTATCCACGATTCGTAGCCTTGCCGGGAAAAGCATGGAATAGGGTATTTCCTTAGCCCGTAGAGATTTTTTGATGTCAGTGAAAGTCTTCCGGCGCCGGGCCACATCAGCCGTGTAGTCTGGGAAGAAGGCAAGAGTGGAGTTCAGTACCTTAACAGGAGCAGAGACCCTGGCCGTCTGCAGTATGGCGTCCCTGTCTCGGAAGTTAAAAAGTCTAGCCAGCACTGGGCGCGGTTGCGCCCCTTGTTTGGGCTTTCCTCCAGGGACCCTGTGCGCCCGTTCAACAGAAAAGAAATTTGAGAGGCCCTTTGGCTGCAGCTTAGTCCTGATCAAATCCTCCACATACAGATCCATGGATTGCTTGCCCTCCGACTCCGGAATACCTAAAATTCGGACGTTGTTTCTTCTGGAGCGCCCTTCCTGATCGTCCAGTCGGTCCTGCAGTTTCCTGGTGACCGCCTCCATGCGCTCCACAGCAAGTTGTTGTTCCAAAGTGTCTTCCACCAACGATTTGGTGACTACTTCCACCTGCGCCACACGTTCCGTCATCTTGTGGAGGTCTGCCCTCAGCAGGCCAACGTCCGTCGATATAGACCCCACCGTCGTCTGCACACTGGAGAGCATCTGCATCAGATCTTCTAGTGTAACTTTTTTGGAGCCGTCTCCCTCCGCACTCTTATCCGTTGAAGTGCGACCCTCCGGGTGTCTCGCAGCGTTTTTTTCAAATGCGTACTTTTCAAGCTTGGATAGCGCCGCCGAGTGTCTGGGTCCTCTTCCCGCCATAGCGTTGATGTGGTGGAGCGTGGCTGTGGGCAATCCGGCAGTAAAAATGGCGTCGTCAGTCAGGGACACTGGACCGCCGCAAGGGGGATCAGCGTCAGATACTGCACACCTCCACACACTCGCCAACACTCCTTATACGCCTTCCAGGCTGAAATGGCGCACAATTGACCTGCCCTGCTTAAGCCCCACAGGAATCTCGGGCTCTGCAAGGACTGTTTGGCCTCAGCAATATCCCATCAAGTCTGGCTTCACCGACCCCGGGGGGGCCGTCGCTCAGGTCGTCCCGAGGGTTAGTGGTCGGTGTAGTAAAGGCTGTCCAATGTATTACAGTCGGCTCCCACCTCCGAGATGCAAGTCCGGGAAGAGGTGGGGGCGGGCGCCGCAGCCGTGCACCGTCCACACAGCAGTGCGTCGGACCTCCTGATATCGGGGCGCTCAACCACTGGGACCGTCGCCCCCCGCACCTCAGGGCAGTAGCGTTGTCAGGCGACCCACCTCCGGTCCCGTTCAGGACAGCCGGCACCACCGACCGCAATGGGCCGGCGGTAACTTCCGGCAGGGCTCTCCCGGTCACAGGGCACTTCCGGTCGGCCTGCTGAGTTGCGAGAGGTCGGCGTCCAGCGGCAGTCTCAGGGCCCTCCTCTGCACCACGGTGTATCTTCGTCCGTCGGCAGTCGATTCGGCCCGGAGTAGGGTCGGATCACACCCTTCAGCGCCGGCACTCCGGCCCGGCCACCCGAGGCACAATTTGACGGCTGGAGAAAACGGATTAATGTACTGGGAGCCGCTTCAGTCTCAGAGCTCCCGCACTACGCCGCCATTTCGTTTGGCTCGTAGCCACGCCCCCCACACCCCTCCTGTTTTTGATTCGTAATGGATCACAAAAGCCATATGAGTTAGAAACAATTTTCTGACTCTTAAAAGGGCTTTCACACATTTAAAAAAAAAAAAAAGGTGTTGTAATATTGCAAACAGTGTTTCTGCAAATTCCAGGCTTTGTGATCGCAGAACATCTTTGAACATGAGGCCCTATTTTGCAGGAAGGAACAGGCTTCCTAATGGTGAGGTAAAGTGACATTTAACATCTTCAGAAAGTCCTTGGTTATTAGTACAAAGAACGAGGCTTGTGATTGACTCCTTCAATTTAGTGTAAGAGCCAAAAAACGTAGAGCAAACATAGCTAGGTGAAAGAGATGGTAATAAAATAGCCTCCATCCTTTCATAGCATCAACATTTTATTTGATGCAGAACCTCATTCACCTAAAAAAAACAAGCACACTTTTAGCTTGCTTCAGAATGCTCATTACATTGGGCGGTAAATTCAAGAGTCCATACTGAAATAATTTAAAAGCCAATGTGCTAGCTTCAATGCCTGTAAATTGTGACATTGCATTTTGTGCTGCACCTTGGTCCGAAGATTGGGTTGGCACAGCAATGTCCAGCATGCTGGTATTCTATCATGATTTTCTTACTGACCTCAGAAGCAGAGTTCAAGGTGGCCTCAGACAGTAATGAGATACACAGTATTTATCCTAGGATTCGTCTTGGTCAAGGAGCACCTTTCTTATTCAAAGAGAACTTACTCTTTCACCTTATGGGCTCTTCTGAACACTCATGAACCATGGGGCACACTTTATATGGTGTAGAAATCTGGCAGGCAAGGACAGACCGCATACAAGAGTCCTTACCTTCCACAACTAAGACATGTCACATAAAGTGAAGGCAAGGGGTCTTTGGCAAAAAAAGAAAAAAAATGAAAAACCTTGGAAAACAAGTTGGAAAGTCAAAGGCGACACTTCAAGATGTTGAATTATGTGTACATTAGTGAAAGCCTGACAAGAAAAACAAGCATTGGCATTGCCAATAGGTCTCGCTTGTGGGACCTTATAAGTATTTAGTTTTGCAGCACAATATCCTTGTTGCACCAAGGATATTGTGCTGCAAAACTAAATACTTATAAGGTCCCACAAGCGAGACCTATTGGCTATGCCAATGCTTGTTCTGGGCAGGGACATAAAGGCGGACACTCGCCGCACGCAGCTGCCTTTCTGTTTGTGTACCTTCTTGTGTTTGCACGACACACCCTCCCGTTTCCACAAATCAAAGATGTCACGGGGGAGCATCCAGGCTGCAGCGTCGTGTGTTGAATGAGGCTTTGCCGTAGAAATAAATGGCTGTTTGAGTCAGTGGCGCGACGCAGAATGAGGGGACACCCCTATAGAACGGGAAGGGGGCCCGCAAGTCTCACATATCTCAGTTTAGCCTTGAGTCGAATGGGGGTCCCCTGAGTGGGTGGAGGGCTTCCCCCCTTGCACCGCCGGGAGCTGCAGGGCCTGCGTTACGCCCTGTTTGAGTCATATGCGGCGTTAGACCTCCAGTTCCCCGAGATGGCCATTCGCAGGCGGCTGCCCGTGAAACGGGACGCTCATTCACGGACTGGCATTCAGAGCGGCCGAGCTGGCATAACAGATCCGCAGACGCCCCTTGTAAACTGAAAATGTAAGCAGATCGGTTAAATCACGAAGGATCCCCTCTTACCACTAATATCCACTGTGCATTTAACAGAACACCGTCAATATAGCCAAAAAGGCGTGCGCACATTCGAGTTTCCCAAGACGTGGACCGTCAGTGTAGCAGACCTCACTGCAAAGGCATTGATTTTTTCAAACAACAAAAGACTGGGTCCGAAGACGGACAGGCATCCATTTAAATGGCCCTCATGTCCAGGGGTAGGGGGCGCTGGTCACCACAAGGAAGAGAGGGGCACTGGCAACCCCAAGCATGGACGTGCGGTGTTTTCCACAGTGGTTCCAATTTGCGCAGTGTACAGTAACAAGCAGCCACCAATATGACCTCCGGTGGGGAGGTGTGAAACTCAGACCCTACTGCCGAGGAAATTATCGCACTGACAATCATTCCACACAAAAGGGATACAACGGAAAACAAACACATGCCCGACACCCGAATGCGGGAACAATGACACCCAACTGCAGTAACACAAAAAAAACAATCGAGTTTATAAAGGACGAGACTGTCCAAAGAAATATAGAACTGGACAGTGGGTGGTGACACTACTCTTAAGGAAGTGCGTGTCTGAAATTCTGAAACATTTGGTAAAGCAGTACAATTCTGCTATGATTGAGAAAGAAACAGTTTAAAAGTGTAAGGCCGGCCTGCGGCCGGCCATGAATAATTACAAGCACATAAACAGGCATGCTGTGACGGAGGTGTGAGAGGTCTGGCAGGGAACAGATGGCCTGGCAGTGAAGCAGGGGGCGGGGCAGCGCTGGGGAAGCCTGTGGGGAGGGTGATTGATGCCTTTGATGTGGGGAGGGAGGAGAGCCATGTGCAGGAGAAATGAACAGATGTCCGTGAGGTGTGAGAGGAGGCCGGCCATGAATAATTACAAGCACATAAACAGGCATGCTGTGACGGAGGTGTGAGAGGTCTGGCAGGGAACAGATGGCCTGGCAGTGAAGCAGGGGGCGGGGCAGCGCTGGGGAAGCCTGTGGGGAGGGTGATTGATGCCTTTGATGTGGGGAGGGAGGAGAGCCTTGTGCAGGAGAAATGAACAGATGTCTGTGAGGTGTGGGAGGAGTGCCTGGTGCGCGTTCACGTGGTTCACGTGAACTTCATGAAAACGCCAGCAAAAAGCTGGTGGTTTCATGAGGATTTTGAGCACTTGAATTCTCGTTCCTCAATGCGCTTGCGCGCATTTAAGGTCACAAGACCTAAAAAGCTTGTTAAGTAACAAATGGGCAGAGTCCGTTGTTGAGTAATCCAGTTTCTGCGAGACAGAAAAATTAACTGCCTCAGGGCTGTATTCAAACTGCTACCGGGATAAAAGAGGTGAGCCTGGAGAGAAAGAGGTACAGTGCTGTTTTTGCACACACGTCCTGACTCCCATCTACCAATTCTCTTTTTGATCTGTTTTTTTAAAAAAAGATGCAGCATTGTACATTAGTGTCTTTGTCCAAAATCGATTTGATTATCCACAGTTAACATGCCCAAAGATCACCATATGCACAGGCAAATAAAAACACAAAAGTGAGGGAAGAAATTCAATATTGCTGAATAACAGTGAACATCAGATAGGACCCGGAGGAAATTGCGTGTTATATACCTACTGAATATTCCTCGTGGAAGCAAGTACTGAACAGTGAGCTTACTTTTAGGACAATTGACAAACAGCAAGGAGAGGATCGATGACATCTGACTGTGTTTACCACAATCAGGACCAAAAGCTGAAAGAAAACTAGTACAAACAGACAGGTTATGATGTAAAGTCCTCACCGTCCCAATTCATTTAGAGAATTAAAAGAACGCCATTGATGGGTGAGTTCAAAAAGCATAAGTGCCTGCAAGTGGAAAACATGAGAAACTAGGGCAATTTCACATTTAAAATTCGGGAACCAATAGAAAAATCAATAAAGCCAATTCAGCAAGTACCGCCATTTTCTGTTGATATTCAATTTTAAACAAATGACAGCTTCATCGTGGTGCATAAGCAATAGTTTGGGAAATACATATAAATAACTGTTGCATACCTTCGCAAAGAGCTCCACTTTGTTCTTGTTCTGCTGCTTGTAAGAACAATTCTCTTGCCTATTTGGGAAACAACAAACCATGTTGGACTACTTCATTTTAATGCTAGATTATAAATATGTAATTAGAATGTTGGTGAGGCAAACACCATTAAGTAGCAAGAAAAATAATCAGGCAATTTTAATGCAATTCCAAGCAGGAATAGATAGCATCACTGAGGAAACGTGCCATTCAGATTTAAAGAATCGTAAGTAATTATTTTAGTAAAAAAAATAAAATAATAAGTTACCTCAGAATTGGCAAAGCAAACTGGCGTTCAGCCACTCAGCTTTGCTAAAATTACAGGGAAGTTAGTAACGCTACCTCAGTTCCAGGATGCTTATTTTAGAACCCAGTATCCAGCATGGACTAAAAAGTGCACTTCTTATGATTTCGAAATTGATTTGGGCCCTCATGGAGAGCCACTGGTTGTTCTGGATCCCAGTAATAAAAAGTATGCAACATCTTCCATAAAACCGAAATCTTGTTGCACAAAAAACAAGTACTAGTAAAACCAATAGGCCTGGCTTATAACTTAAAGGGCCTGGATGCATTCATCCATGACGTCACTCATCCAACCGCCCAAGCATTCAATCATCTATCTCCCATCCACTCAGTTATTAACCCTTGACTAAATGAATCCATTCACTAACTCATTTTTGCATTCACTTGCTCTCTGATCCACAGTATCCCACAAACTCATTCATCAAGAGGAACTTTCAGTTATCACCCAGATCCAGTGAGTTTACAGATAGTTTAGAGGGAGCTTTTGGTAGAGTGTGACTGCTAGTGCGCGCAAGAATGAGAATGTTGTCAGTAGTGTGTGACTGCAATCTGTGAGCAGTGTAGGAGTGCTCTCTGTCGTATCGAAGGCCTGCTGGGAGACAATGAAGGTGCTGGAGCGGGAATCAGTTCTCAGTTGAAAGAATCTTGGTTTACCATCACATTGGCCAATTCCCGCTCTATTATTTCTCCTCGTAGGGGGCTTTGCTGCTATTTTTACAGAAGAGGAAAGCAATACATCGCATGAATTATAATCACCATCAGTCTATTTTCAGTCGATTAAGAGAGATTGATATGAGTTAAAGCTTTTTATTATTCAATGTCTTTTATAAAATCATTTTTATTTGATCACAAGATAAATTCATCAAGTTTTAGTCATTATAATTTTATTCGAAATCGATAATGAATCAATGAGTAATACATAAAATAAAATGCATTTAAGCGCATTCCATAAACGAAAGAATCCCTGTTCTAAGAATAGGGGAGAAAGGAGCCAGTTAGAACCCTTAAAAAGTTCTAGTTCGAGAGAGTGAGAGAATTCAGCATGAAAGTCAGTTCAAAAGATCAAATATAATTCAAAGCAGAACTTCCCATAAAGAGAGGTTCAAGAAACTCAGTCTCAAAACCAGGTGGAATAGAGCAGGATAAATGAATTGCAATAGAAAATGAGGCAAAAAGTGGTCTGGGGAAAAGGTTCTGAGCCTACTTTAGGAACAGGCACTATTCCAGACTACACATTTCTTAGGCTTTGCAACATGTTGCTTCTTTCGTCTCCCATCAGCCAAGCATCGTTAGATGCTCTTGTGGTATAGATCACTCCTAGGGCCACATGCATCAATGTAGGATTTTGCATTTCCTAAATTGCGAAAATTAAGGAATCGCAGTTTAGGAATTGCAAAATCCTATGCATCAAGAAATCCTAAAAGTTTTTAGGATTTCTTAATTTTCGGTATTTGCAATTCCTTAATTGCGAATCGCAGTTAAGGAATGGCATTACAATGATTCCTATGGGCCTAGAGGCCCATATGAATCAATGCCGTTTTGCACTTTTTTATTTTGCGTATCCCATTTGTTTGATGCATTGCAAGGGTGCAGAGGGGGGTCCAAAGGACCCCCCCCTCCTGCACCCCTGAAATGTATTTTAAAGTGCATGTTTCACACACACATGTCCTAAGGACATGTTTGTCTGTAACATGAAAGTTTAAAAAATGCATTTTTGAGCATTTTCATAACTTTTCGCAATTTACCACGAGATGCAACCTCGTGGTAATTTGCACCCCCTAATTGCTAATTCGCAATTTGAAAAACAATCATGCATTGCTTTTAAGGAATCGCAAATTTGCGATTCCTTAAAAGCAATCGCATTTTTGGAAATCACTAAAAATAGCGAATTTCACAAAAATGTATGATGCATCCCAAAAACTAATTTAGGAATCGCAAACGGCCGAATTTACCGATTTGCACCGTTTGCACTTCCTAAATAGGTTGATGCATGTGGCCCCTAGTCTTTTCACCGAAATGCAATAGTCCACAAACAGTAATGTTAAATTTGCAACTAAGTTGTCACGGTTAGTTCATGTGAGTCAATTTCTCCTTAAGGTTTACTTTCCCAGGTATTAAACTACACTTCTAAGTTTCTAAATAATCAAGTTTCTAAACAATGGCCTATGTACAAGTTGAAACATCAATGTAACAAAAAGGAAAACCTTCACTGGTAAAAAAAACAAGTTAGTTAAAAAGTCAACTTTGTTTTATATGCTGCATTTTTACCCCATTAAAGGACTTAAACTAATCTGTTAACAGTGATCTTTGTGTAGTAGAAACATTCTGCAAAATATGAGAAAATTTAATGGAATTATTTATTATAAAAATGTGTTCACGGAAAGGTCAAGAAATAAACAATTTATGCATGTTTAAGCATTCTAAGCAAATACACTTTTCAAACAGTGTTACTTTAGCCATTTGAGGCCTAGTACGTGTAAGTTTGATTAGTACATATTTTGCACTTTTAACGCATTTTGTTTTAATTTAAGCTTGCACGTTAGTACTGCACTTTCATTATAATGAATATGCTACTTACCAGTATGCATCTGTTCTTGGCATGTAGGGCTGCTAACATTCATATCTTAGCATTAGATCGCCGCCTAGTGTTGGGTCCGGATGATCGCACATTGTTGTCCTGGAAGAGTCTTCGAAGTATCCTGAGATAGGTGGCTCCTCCCCTGGACTACAGTGCGCATGGGCATCGGCTCCATCCCCAGATTGTTTTTCGCCATTGTGGCAGAAGATGGAGTGAAAAGTGTAAAGGATGTCCATGCTAATGATTGAATACAATAGTATATCTGCAGCTGCGACAGGCACCGGGGAGGAGGGTGGGCGATATGAATGTTAGCAGCCCTACATGCCAAGAACAGATGCATACTGGTAAGTAGCATATTCAGTTCGAGGCATGTGGGCTGATAAATTCATATCTTAGCATAGAATACATAGCAGTCCCTCCATCAGCGGCGGTTGCCCGTGCCAGCTGCAGAAACCTGAAAAAGCGTTTTGAGAACAGCCTGCCCTACAGCAGCTTGCTGCTTGGAATGTACATCAACACAGTAGTGTTTTGTAAAGGTATGTGGTGTAACCCACGTGGCTGCTCTGCAAATATCCTCTAAAGGAATGTTCCCTAGGAAAGCCATGGATGCCCCCAATTTGCGTGTGGAGTGCGCCCTTGGGGGTATTGTCAAAGTGCGCTTGGCCTTTTGATAACATATCTGGATGCACTTAACAATCCACCTGGCTATTCCTGCTTTGGAAATAGGGTTGCCTTTGTGTTGTGGTGCGAAGGCAACAAAAAGTTGTTTTGTCTTTCTAAAGGGTTGTGTCCTGTCTATGTAGTACATCAACGCCCTCTGTACATCTAAGGTATGGAGCATTCTTTCCGCCACCGTTTGTGGGTTTTGAAAGAATGCCGGCAAGTCAATAGTTTGGTTGAGATGAAACTGTGACACCACCTTCGGAAGGAATTTGGGGTTAGTGCGTAGCACTACCCTATTTGGATGAATCTGAATGAATGGCTCTTGGATTGTGAGCGCTTGTAGCTCACTAACACGCCTCAGTGACGTAATAGCTATTAGGAAAGCCACTTTCCACGTTAGGAACTGGAGTTCACACGAGTGCAGTGGCTCAAAAGGTGGTCCCATCAGTCTGGTGAGGACCACATTGAGGTTCCACACCGGAGCTGGTGGTGTTCTTGGGGGAATGACTCGTTTCAGGCCTTCAAGAAAGGCTTTAATGGCAGGCACTCTGAAGACCGAGAGATGCTGCCTGTTCTGAAGATAAGCCGCTATGGCGGATAGATGTATCCGAATGGAAGTGTACGCTAGATTGCACTTGTAAAGATGCAACAGATAGCAAATGATGTCAGGGATAGATGCATCTAGCGGGTTGATGTCATTGGATGTACAGTAAATGACAAAACGCTTCCATTTCGCAGCATAGCATGCTCTGGTAGTTGGCTTCCTTGCCTCCTTGATGATATCCATGCATTCCGGAGGTAGGTTAAGGTATCCAAACTCTAGGACTTCAGGAGCCAGATCGCCAGGTTGAGCTGTTGCGGATCTGGATGCTGAATTTCTCCATGGTTCTGCGTCAAAAGTCTGGGCGTGAGGCGCAGTCTTTGATGCGGTACCACTGAGAGTTCGAGGAACGTGGTGTACCATGCTTGGCGTGCCCACGTTGGAGCAACTAGGATGAGAGTCATCGCGTGCTGCCTTAGCTTTCTTGCCACCAGCGGTATCAGAGGGGCTGGCGGAAAAGCGTACGCAAATTTGCCTGACCAGTTCATCCATATCGCATTCCCCTGCGACTGTGGGTGAGGGAACCTGGCGGCAAAGTGTTGGCATTTTGCGTTTTCTTTTGTGGCAAACAGGTCTATCTCCGGATGACCCCACTGCTGGAAGTACGGGTGGAGGACAGATGGGTGTATCTCCCACTCGTGCATTTGATGGCTGTACCTGCTGAGCAGATCCGCCATCTGATTGTCCTTTCCTGGGAGGTGTTCTGCCATGAGGAAAATGTTCCTCTGAATGGCCCACTTCCACATGCTCTGAGCCAGATGAGACAGCTGTGGCGAGTGGGTGCCTCCCTGCTTTTGAATGTAGTACATCGCGGTCATGTTGTCCGTCCGGACTAACACTACCTTGTTGCACAGATGTACAATGAAGGACTTGATCGCCATGAAGATTGCCATCAGTTTCAGATAGTTGATGTGCATCTTTTGTTGCTGCGTCGTCCATAGTCCCTGCACTGTGTAAGTGAGCAGATGAGCTCCCCATCCCTGGAGAGATGCGTCCGTTGTCAGGATAACCTGTGGCACTGGCTCTTGGAACAGTCGGCCCTTGCAAAGGTTGTGTGGAGTCCACCAATGCAGAGAGTCGTATGCCCGACTGGTAACCAACACTAGGTCTGTCAATTGTCCCTGAGCCTGTGTCCACTGATTCGCTAAGCACTCCTGGAGCGGGCGCATATGTAACCGTGCGTGAGGGACTATGAAGATGCAGGAGGCCATCATGCCTATCAACTGCATGAACACTCTCGCTGGAAGCGAGTGTTGTGGTCTGAACTTCTGGATTAGAGACTGCATGCTGTCTATCCTGACTTGGTTTGGTTGAGCCATGGCCGTCAGGGTATTGATCGTCGCACCTAGAAACTGCCGGACATGTGCCGGC
Source organism: Lissotriton helveticus (assembly GCF_964261635.1). NCBI lineage: Eukaryota > Metazoa > Chordata > Amphibia > Caudata > Salamandridae > Lissotriton > Lissotriton helveticus. The sequence goes on along the minus strand of NC_136067.1, from coordinate 490,199,806 downwards.
TGAAGATGCGACTTTGGGTAGTTCAACGAGAAACCTAGATTGTGAAGGAGGTGAATGGTGGTCGACATGTCCGCGGCGCACTGTTGTTCCGACTTGGCTTGAACGAGCCAGTCGTCCAGGTAGGGGTAGACATGGATGTTCTGCCTCCTGAGGTGCGCTGCTACTGTCGCCAGACATTTGGTAAACACCCTTGGGGCTGTGGTGACTCCGAAGGGTAGGACCTTGAACTGGTAATGCCTGCCTTGAATAGTGAACCTGAGGTATTTCCTGTGGGACGGGTGTAGTGGAATGTGGAAATAAGCATCCTTGAGATCTAAGGTTGCTAAGAAGTCCCCTTGGTTTAACAAGGGAAGAATCTGTTGCAGTGTGAGCATATGGAAATGTTCTGACAGTATATACAGGTTGAGGGGACGTAGATCTAGAATGGGTCTGAGAGATCCGTCCTTCTTTGGAATAAGGAAGTACAGGGAGTACACCCCTGTGCCTTCCTCCTTCACCGGCACGAGCTCGATTGCGCCTTTTTGCAGCATCACCACTACCTCCTGCTGCAATAAGTGCAAGTGCTCTGCGGACATAGGACGTTGCCTTGGTGGAATGTTGGGTGGAGTGGATTTTAACTCCAGACAATAACCGTACTGTACAAGTTGTCGCACCCACCTGTCTGTGGTGATGTCTCCAGACGGGCAGGAACTGCTGCAGTCTCCCCCCGACAGGTGTTAAGTGGTCGGGGGGCAGTGACAGAGAGTCACTGTTTGCTTGGGGTAGAGGAGCGGGAGTTGTTGTTTCCTCTGCCGCGACCTCTGTTGCTGTTTTTTCTGTAACCTCCCTTGTTCTGTTTTGTGAACGAGGATTGTGCTCCACCTCTTGAGAATTGCGATTGTTGACCCATTTGTCCTCTGGTGACTCCACGTGCACCTGAGCGACGAAAATTATTGCCACGAAACTGTTGTGACTGTAGGGCCCCCATGGACTTAGCAGTTTCTGTGTCCTTTTTTATCTTTTCGAGGGTGGTGTCAACATCTGGACCAAACAGTCGATCAGGATTGACTGGCTGATTAAGGATGGTTGTTTGAATATCAGGTTTAAACCCAGATATGCGGAGCCAAGCTTGTCGTCTCAGCATGACGCTAGTGTTGATCGCCCTAGCTGCTGTGTCTGCGGCGTCAAGTGCACACTTGATGGCTGCGTTGGAGATTAATTTGCCTTCCTCTATAAGCAGTTTTGTGCCCTCTTGAAACTGTGGAGGCAGGTGTTGTACAATCTGCTCTAGGGTGTCATAATGCGCCCTATCGTAACGTGCTAAGAGTGCTTGTGTATTAGAAATACGCCAAAAGTTAGCAGCCTGTGCAGCTACTCTTTTGCCCCCTGCCTCTAGTACTTTGGACTCCTTATCCGGGGGAGGAGCTTCACCCGTTGTTTGGGAGTTGGCCCTTTTGCGGGCATTGGCGACCACCAGGGAGTCTAGCGGCAACTGTCCCCGAATGTATGCAGGGTCTGCAGGTGCTGGTCTGTACTTTTTTTTCAATACGTGGATTGACCACTCTCGCCCTGGTAGGTTCTTTAAAGATGTCCGCAGCACGTTTGAGGACTCCCTTGAGCATAGGCAGTGTCTTTACAGTCCTCTCAGAGACTGAAAAGGTGTCAAAGAGAAAGTCTTCTTCAACTGGGTCAGCATGCATGTCCACATCATGATTAGCAGCTGCCCTCTCAATTAGTGCATGAAAAACCTGCAGAATCCTCAGTTGGGGATGCACGTGCACTGAAAGGTTGTGGGTCTTGCCCCACACTCTGGGTGCCTTGGTCACCAGTGTCATCATATGCATCTGGATGTGCATCTGGTTCATTGATGGGGAAGGTGTACTGGTCCTCTTCATTATATCCCTCACCCTCAGATTGTTCTGGTGAGGGAGTAGGGCTTCTTCTAGGAGGAGGCTGGATAGGCTCTATGAGGTTAGAAGCGTCCAGAGGAACCCATTTTTTCTTTAGTGGGATGACATAGGAGTCTAGAGGCTCTGAAGTGATCCTCCTTTTGTATAGGGTTAATTTGCCTGTGTTGGCGTCGATGAAGTGCTCAGAATCGTCCTCTGATTCGAGTTCTCGACCTGAAGGTGCACCTGCCGTAGAAGAATCCGACTTCTTTGGCGTCGATTTCGTGGAAAAGGCCTTCGGAGCCTCTTTCGGCGGCAGAAGGAAGAGAAGCTTACTCTTAGGCTTTGCCGGAGCGTCCTTCGGCGTCTGAGGCGACGGCAACGGAGCCGACGTAGCAGCGGCCTTGTCCCTGATTCTCTGTAGCGAAGCGGCGATGGGGGACGCTTCACTGACAGTGGCTTTTGGCGCCGACGAGGATGTCTTGACCTTCCCCTCGGATCCGACGTCATGGTGGCCTTTCTTAGGTGTGGACGCCGATGCTGTCGTCGCTGACCCAGAGTCCTTGGATCGATGCGCAGATGTGCCAGCTGTCGATCCGTGCGCTTGCGTCGGTTCCGTGTCCACTACGCGACCGACTAACGGAGTCCCAGGCGTAGCCGGAGCCGTGCCGCTGGCCTTGGCGTGCTTAGACGGTGTCGCTGCGGTTGATCCGTGCCGACCACCCTTTGTAGAGGATCCCTCCTCTTGCGCCGTTTTTGACCCTTTGGAATCGACCGACTTCTTCGACTTCTGCGGACCGGAGGTCGACGGAGCCGATGCGGCGGGTGCAGTAGTTTTCTGTGGGCCGGCCGCCATTTTAGGGACGCTGGAGTCCATAAGTTTCGGTTTCGTTTCCGGGTCGGCCATTTTAGGTGTAGTCGACACCGTAGGTTTCGGTTTCGATGTGGCCTGCTCAGCAAGTACGTCCGTGGCCGGGCCTGATGGCGGGGCCGTGGCTTGCGGCACGGGGTCTTGGGTAAGGCCGACTGGCGATCCCGTGACCCGATCGTGATCCTCGAAACCTTCGGGGCATAGCTCGTCCCCTGAGCTATCTGCCGCGGCCCCATAAATCTCTTCGACGTCCCCTACCTCGTCGACGTATTCAAGGCCTTGATCCGCGACTCCGTCGTCGTCCACCGGATCCGCCTCGACCTCCGTTTCGGGTGGGGATATCTGGAGATGATGACCCTGTTCATCTTCTTCTTGGTCGCCGAAGATGTTTTCTGGATCCGGGGCCGCTTGTCTGGCCTCCAGGCGCACCGCGCGCCGGAGCTTAAGAGTCTTCTTAGACCGGAACTGAGCGCAAGCCTTGCACTTGCCGTCGTCATGGTCCGGTGAAAGGCACTTGTTACAGACCGGGTGCAGGTCTATATGTGGGTACTTAGACCCACAGAGCGGACAGTACTTAAACGGACTCCGCTCCATGCTGGAAAGTTGCGGTCGTGTCGCGATGAGAAGGCCTCGACGTCCGAAGAGTGAAAAAACTCCGCTGAATCCGACTCCAAGAGTTGGAAGAACTCGAGACCGTGCGCAAACAATACCGACGCTATAAAATACAAGACCTTTTGGCCGTAAAAAGTCCGTTTTACTCGGGTCCGACAGAGAGAAGTCGAAACCGCATCCGAACCCAATGGCGGAAAAAAACAATCTGGGGATGGAGCCGATGCCCATGCGCACTGTAGTCCAGGGGAGGAGCCACCTATCTCAGGATACTTCGAAGACTCTTCCAGGACAACAATGTGCGATCATCCGGACCCAACACTAGGCGGCGATCTAATGCTAAGATATGAATTTAGCAGCCCACATGCCTCGAACACTATATTATTTCGCATTTTATTAAAAACTCTCCCTCAATCCCACCCTTTGATGGTTACCTAGTCATTCCACTTTGTTCACAAACTAATCATTACATTTCACTCTCATCCTCAGATGAATCTTTCCTCTTTAACAAACTCTCATATTGTTTTGCTTTCCAATAGTCTTCACACATAGGATCATTTAATGCCAATTCTCTCTATTCTTCTGCTCTTTCTCGGTTAATGTAATCTCTACAGCCTTTGAAAAAAGCTAACAAGATCAAAAAGCAAACACCTAACTATTTATATTGCCATAAGTATAGCTTTCAGAATTCCTACTCCAGCAGTAGCAAACCAATTGGCAATAGTTGAAATTCCATTTCCAAAATGTTCTAAAAAACTACGTGTCTCTAATAGTTCTAATTGAGGTTTCAAATCAGAAATGTGCTTTGCAAATTCTAGAATTTACTACCTTTTGTTGGGTATGTACGAACAACATAGATCAGTTTGGACCTTTCTAGAAAGTTAGAAAAAGAAAATCTACCAGACTATACTTTTGAAGGCCTAACTGTCTGGGATACTTCTAAAATTCTAATACAATTGGACTGAGGGACTTAACCAAGCCCCTAATAGTTCAAGTTTAGAAATGTGGAAACACTTACACAAGTTCAAAAATATTTTTGTAGCTAAATTCAACTGTGGATTTACTTCGTGGAGGCACCTAAAGACCAAGTTGTATTAGCAAATGCAAAATCTGGACCCCACAGCTGAACCACAAATGTAGGAAGTTGGCTCCTTATATGGTGGACCAAATCGAGGTACACCGTGTGAAGAGTCCAGGCAACCCTTTTTGGTTTACAGAGGCAAAAATGAGAACACTAAATGCTCTTTTTTTGTGGCAGAATAGGCGAGCAGTTTAGGCTTTCCAGAGGGTAGTGCTTAGCATTTGTTGTACTCAGAGAGGCAATAAATGAGACACACAATTCAGAATAAATTAGAGACCAATTTAGAAAAAAAATAATTATGCTTTTATATACATTTTGATACCAAGAAATTCATTATCAGGTAAGAACTAATTCCAACACGAATTTTCACAAGTAAGTAAACAGTTCACTTCAATGAGTCTTTACGCAGCAATGCTTCCCTACGGAAGAAAAGGCTGATGTTGCCTACAGTTTATTTATGGTCGGTTTTTGGAGATCTCCTTAGGGTTGTAGGGAACCAAGATCCAAAGTACCACCAGCAGATTCTCATTACCTGCTCTGGGGCGTCCTGGCGCAGAGGTGCTGGTCGGGTTGGTAGCTGGGCGTGCTATGCCGGTGGAACTACGGGGAGGAGTGGGGAGTCGCCTTGAAACAGGCTGGAGAGGAAGACTAAGGTACAAGTCCAGGAGTTCCCAACGTGGGGGATCGGGCGACAAAGGTCCTGGGAACAAGGGGGCACAGCCGGTTTATCAGTACCCGGGCTAGGGTGCTTGGGTGCAGAATGGAAAGATAGGCCGGGTTCTGTGTGTCCAGGGCCTTGTCGGTCTCGCCAGTTGGGGGTGCAAAATCAGGACAGCTGGGCCACTCTGGAAGCGTGTTTCTGCAGTGCTGATATCCCTCGATGGCAGCTCAGTCTTGGTGCAGTGGCAGCCCGGATTGGCATTTCATGGGCTACGTTTGCTGTGAGGGATCTGGTACCCCAGGTATTGGTCATGTGCGACTCCGGTTAGTCCTGGTGTCCTCTCACTTGGTGGAGGACAAATATGACCTTCAGGAGCACAGGTTCCTTTTCCTGCTGGGCTGCTGCGTCAGACAGGCCGGGGAGAGACAGCTCAGTGAACTAGACTTTGCGTTTACGGTGCCTGCGGACTGTAGGGGAGTAGCTCCTCTACTCCAAGGGAGGTTCCAGGCAATTTGCGAAAGGCTGGCAGTCTTCTGGGGTTTTTGACAGCTGGAAGAGTTGCTGGTCATAATTGTCGAGACTGGTGCAGGAAGACAGGGTTTGGTGCCAAAAATCCACAGGAAGTCTACAATTCTCGCTTTCTTGTGGCTCTTCTTTGTCCTCTTCTTCTAAATCCATTGACTTTAAGTCCCTGATGTCAAGAGTGCCACCTAAATACTTAATTTAGGGGCGGCATTAAGGGGAGTGATGGGTAGTAGCCAATGGGCTACTTACCTTTAGGGAGTCTACACTCACTATATGACCACTTCCTGTGGGAAGTGGGCATAACCCTGACCCAGAGAGTCTAATTATGCCAAAACTACAACTGTGGAATTCCAAAATTTGTTTTCACATCCGGTAGCCCACTTTAGGGTTGGAACTAGCCTGAGAAGGGAACACGCCTCCAAACTAGCTTATTTTCCCATCTGTCATGGTCACAAATGGGCCCAGGGCAGGAGGGTGGCACTTCCCTTGTTTGGGGAAGCATTGGGTCGCATATGCCTTGATATGCTGCTCACTTAGCCATTGTGCTTGGAACAGGTGACAACACTTCAGGCCGGAGCAGGCACTGTTTCTGCCCTCAGTGAGCATGGGCTCTCACCTGAAAGGGGGTCAAAAATCTGTCTGTAGTGGCAGGCTGGTTTACAACAGCCAGCACACTAGTAGTTGGTAGGTTTCAGGGGGCAGCTCTAAGGCTCTGGCTGCATGTATTAATAAATCCATCACTAGACTCCGTGTGGGTTTATTAATAAGAGATGTTTGATACCAAACATCTCTAGTTTCAGTGAAGCCATCATGTACCTGGGGAACTCGTAAACACCTGTGTCCAGCACATGTTCACAAAATGGCTTCCCTGTTCACTTGTAGTATCTAAGAATGAACGTAGACATCACAGGGGCATATCTGCGCATGTAGATATGTCCACATATGTAGTATAGTGCACCCTGCCTTAGGGCTGTACGGTCTGCTGTAGAGGTTACTTAGCTGCACTGCATACAGTGTCTGTGGCTGCAAGCATGGCACACAGGAGGTGTGCCATGTCATCTCATCACTTTTCTATATGCCAAGGCACGCAGCCTGCAATGGCAGTTTGCATGTTAGTGCTGAGGGGTCCCGTATGGTGGCACAATACATGCCGCAGCCCTTACGGACCGTGTTTAGCCACCTTGCCAAAGGTACCAGGGGTACCATTTACTAGAGACTTTCAGGGGGTGCAAAAGGTATTCGCCATTGGGGAACAATTGTACAGTTTTAGCTAAAAGAGATCTGGCACTGGGGACCTGGACAGTGGGATCCCAGTGCCGTTCTCTCAAACTTTTATTAGATACCAGGCAAAAAGGGGAGGGGGGCCTATATAAAAAAGGGCACTTGCTACAGTTAGAAAAGCTCATAACGCATTGGCTGAATCTTCCGCTCTCACTAATGGAACGGGTGGTAGTTTTTAAAATGATAGTGCCACCCAGGGTCGCCTACATATTCCAAAATACTCCCTACGGGATACTTGAAAGATTCTTTCAGAAAATAGACCACTTGGCTAGGACCCGTGCTCTGGGAGGGAGGACCACTCCGGATTGCCCTTCGCACCCTTCAACGCTACAAATGTCGTCCTCAAAACATTGCACAAAAGGAAACTGACAACATTTACAATTTTGTAGCATTCTCAAAGGAAACTTTCAATTTAATAAAGTACACGAAGATGATGATAGTGAATAGGATGCCCTCTTCACTCCGGTTTCTGGTCAACTCATGGTGCAAACATGCTTGCCATACTCTGGTTGGGAAGACTGTTCACCCTTGCCACCAGGAGGGATAATTCTCAATCTGTGTTGTTAATAGAATTGAAACTTTCCTTCACAAAGCTAGGACATTTTACATGCTTTTTCTGGACCTGGAGGAGAGGATCACGCATGCTCAAAGCTGACTAACTACCCGGCAAGCAGTCCTTTGAACTGGCTTATGAAAAAACTCCTAAATTGTGGATTCAGGTGACCGGTCCACTGCTCTCATTATGTCCTTCAGTCCGCCATTGAACAAAAATACTTTAGAGGCGCTAACCCCATATCAGACTGGACCCCTAAGGAACATTCCCAGAGGTTTGAGTAGCTACCATCTTGTACGATGATTCAAGTAAGCCATTCAAAGGCCCTCAAATCACATCACAAACCCTCTGACAGGACGCCAGGCATAAGAAAAGGTTTTGCTGAAAGATCCTTTCTGGAGAGGTATTCATTTGATGGCCAAGCCATCACGAAATTCAAGACCACATTAACAACCCAGAGGTTTAAGTATCTATCATCTGGTAGGGCTGACTGACAAATTTCTTTTAATTGTCTGCATAACAACTTGTGTCTCCTACTGCTAAATCATTAATCAGCCCATGAGCTGCCACAATGGCCCACCTGAATGGGTTAAATGTCCTGTACACCAATCCATCTTCAAACAATTCTGAAAGGAAGTTCAAGATGTGGACAACTTTCATCCCAACAAGATCCAAATCTTAAGTCATTCAAAAACCTGTACATCACAACCAGGCCGACTGGTAACACTTGAACAAACCATCAGACCAAGACAAAACAATGAAGAGTAACGCCCTAGAATCAGAAACTCTGTGACTAGCTTCAGAAACTTTGTGAAGCACCACAGTGCAGATGGCAGTCCCAATAAATGGGCTGAACTGAAACCTGGTTCTTTCTTGAAAACTGGAAGAACTTAAAGACTGTACCTGACTGTTCTCCATATTTGGATCGCATCTTAAGTCTAGATGGACTAACCAATCGTCCCTCATCAGGATGTCGCTTATGAAATGACTGCCCTCCATCATGAAATGCTGGTACACCAATCATTCGGAGAATTCCTGAAGCTTGATCACTGGCCTATGTCCCTTGTCCTCCCTCTTGACAAGAAATATTTTGCTTGGAAACCCATTTGGGTGAGCACTGATTCATCACACAGGATCCCTTCGAACTCCAAATCTACCAACAGACCTTCCTACTGGGAGAAGTGAAGGATTGATGGCCTGCACACCAGCTTTGGCAGACCCCAGAACACTATGTAAAAGCCTTCTACAACTTTTATTACCCACAGGTCTCCTATTAACAGCCTCTACTCGTTTACAAACATCCAGTTTTCCCTTGCCTGTAAATTCACCTAAAGCAATAGTGGTGCCTCTAAGCCTCCTCTGCCAACGTCTCTGGTTGGGAAGAATTCCCTACTTTGTCCTCTCTAGGAGCACTGGCTGGCTAGGTGGCTAGTCTAGCCGCCACTACCATGACAAGCCCCTGCAATAGCCTTGTCCAGCATATAAGCATGGATATGAACTACCCACTTCCTTTAGAAAGGCATCCCTTAATAGGCACCCCTGAGCTGCAACCCCACACACTTGTTGCATGAAATTTGCCAACTGTGGGTCCTCCCAGCTGAGACGGAAACTGAGACTCTCTGTGGATTTGCGGATTTGAAACCAATACACTGGACCGACAAATGCTGCTGCGCCATGCTCTTCCAAAGCACTTGAAGTAGTGTTCTGCCCAAATATTACACCAGTCTCGGATTTCAAAACGTGGTACTCCAGCATAGGATGCAATATACTGCTCGCCGAGGACTCACCATACCTCAGTATCAGCCACTACCGTAAGTATTGTAACATCAGATAAAGGACTCTGGTACCACAACTTTCAAGCTTGGCACAAACTATTATCTAATTAAGGTAACTCACTGTTTAAATACAAAACACGTTACTTGCCTGTACACTGTGGTTCTCCAGTATTGATATTGTTTACAAATTCACATGCTTGAATCTTCCCCGTCATCAGTCCCATGGTGACATAAGAAATAGCAGTAATAAAACATTACCATAGACCTCCATAGAACAGAAAACTCACTTAAGTAACTTTTCAGCCTCATTTTAGAACATCCAAACTTCAGCCAATCACAGCTGAGAACTCCGAGTTCCCTTTCCCCACATATCCACCATACCTCAGATTGCGAGCACAAGTGTAAAGGTAAAAAAACTCTGAAGGAATTGGTGAGCCTAATCGGGGAGGAGGGAGGATTGCATGTGAATCTATGAAATATATCAATACTGGAGAACCAAGTGTGCAGGTAAGTAACTTGTTTTTTCTCCAGTCTTGAATCTTTTATAGATTCACATGCTTGAATCCAATTAGTAAGCAGTAAAAACACAAAGAAAATGGTGGCGGGAGGCGAACCATCCCACCATAACGAAAACTTGTAGCATCAGAAAACCAAGAAGAGAATAATAAGCATACAAATTTACACACATTTTATGAAAACCATAGCAGGCTAAAAGCTGCCTACTTTAAGCAAAAAAGCATCAGAGTGTAGCTTGTCCAACAGCAATATCTGTCTTTTTCCAGCCATCAAGGCAGTAATGCTTTGTGAATGTGTGAGCGTTTGTCCATGTTGTTGTCCTGCAAATGTCCGGGAGAGATTCTCCCGCAAACAGGGCTGAGGTAGTCGCCACTTTCCTGATAGAGTGAGCTTGTGCTTTCACAAGAAGCGAACAACCAGCTTTTTCATGACAGAAGGAAGTTGTGGAGGTGACCCAACGAGCAATGCTGGCCCCTGTCAAGGCTTGTCCTTTCCTGGGTGCCAAGAAAGAGATCATTAACCTAGAGGATTTAAGGAATGACTCAGTTATTTTCAGAAAAAACTTTAAGCATTGTTTGATGCCCAGAGAATGCAACGCCCTTTCCGCTGTCGAGGATGGATTACAAAAGAATGTTGGTAAAACAATCGGGTCATTGAAGTGGTAAGTTGAAGGTACCTTAGGTATAAAAGATGGGTTAGGGCATAGGATAACCCTGCCCGGTAAAAACTGCAGCTACGGATACTTTATGGAGAGATCTTGGATTTCACTGAAACGTCTGGCTGATGTAATGGCCAAGAGAAAAAACACTTTCCAGGAGAGAAACTTTAATTCACATTTGTGCACTGGCTCAAAAGGCGGACACATCAGTTGAGATAGAACAGTGTTTAATTGCCACAAAACTGTAGGACGCATTACAGGCCGGAAAACTCTTAAAAGTCCCTTCATAAATTCTTTGATCAGTCGGTTGGAACACTAAGCAGTTTGGTTTGAACGCCTTCAATACCTAGAAATTGCAGCAAGATGAACTCTTATGAAGAGTGAGAACGTCCTGATTTCGCTAAGTGCAAGAGATAAAGCAGCACCTCCTCTGGAGATGAAGAGGATGGATGTAATGCTTGCGAGATACACCAAGTACAGAATCTCTTCCAATTAGCTGTGTAACATTTGAACGTAGACAATGCTTGAGATTTCTGAAGTATGTTAGTACACTCCTTGGAAAGCTTCAAATCCCCAAATTCATTTTTTGAAGTACTCGAGGAATGAGTGGAAACCGTGGAAACGCACAGGCGAACATCCTAGTTCATGAAAACTGGAAAGCGTTTCCCCATGAATTTTGACGCGGATGTCTGCTTGCGAAGAGGACACTTTTTGTTTAGGAATGTAGCGAACAGATCTCATGTTGGGTAACCCCAGGATTGAAACACCTCCTTCAAATGTTGGTTGTTGAGTTCCCATTTGTAGCACTGCTTGGAGGCCCTGCTTAGAGAGAGTCTGCCGTCTCTTTGTGAACCCCTGGCACATGCTCCACTCGCAAGGAGATGTGATTGGCAATTAGCCATCCCCATATCTATTACGCAAGAAGGGAAAGTGTCTGAGATCTCGTTCCGCCTTGCTTTCGGAGGTAAAACATTGTAGTGTTGTCCGTCCTGACGAGCACCGACGCACCTATGATGAGGCAGGAAACCTTTAGAGTAAAAACACTGCTTTGAGCTCCAGAATGTTTATGTGAGACTCTGATTCCTGTTTGGACCACTTGTGTTGAAGGTGAGCCCCCCACTTGTCCATCAACAAATCCGAAGTTATCACAAGCTGTGGTACAGAGTGGATGAAACAAAGACCTTCCGCAGTTTGTCCCCGACCATCCATCAGGCCATGGCAGCAGTCATTGATGCTGAAATACGAACATTGTCGTTGAAGGAGCCTTTAAACTGAACTCACTATGCATCAAGCTGTTCCTGCAGCGGTCGCATACGAAGTCTGCAATTGGGAATGAGTGGGATGCAAGAGGGCATCATCCCTAGCATGGACTTGTAATGCCTCACACAAGCGAACCTTCTTGTTGAAAGAAGCTTTGTCGTATCCATATTATTCTTTCCTGAGCGTGAAAGACTTTGCCCAGTTCTTTGTCAAGACATGCACCCAGAAAGACCAACGATTTGGCCGGGATAATGGACGATTTTCGAGATTGATGTGAAGACCTAGATACTGAAAGAGAATCGGACAGGCTCTTGTTGAAATTTCTGCCGCTTGGAAAGACGGAGTCTTTATGACCCAATCGCCCAGGTATGGGAACACCTGCTGACCTGAATGTCTTAAGAAGGTTGCTATCAGTGCAATGCACTTTGTGAGCCAGCTCAGCGAACCCCAGCCAGGCCGCCGACAACCTCACGAAGTGGATCAGCAACTGCGCGGACGAACTCGCCCCACTGAGGACCCCGCCCAGCAGACCCGGCAGCAAGAGAGCCCCATGGTTCACCGACGAACTCAAGAGCTCCAAAAAGAACTGCCGAGCCCTCGAGAAAGCCTGGAGAAGGGAACCCACGCCGGACAACAGGACCACCCTCAAGCTCGCCACCCGGAAACACCACCAACTGATCCGCATCACCAAGAAAACGGCTTTCAAAAACCGACTGGACAACAACGCACACAACTGCAAGGAACTCTTCAACATCGTGAAAGAGCTCTCCAACCCCAACGCCGGAAACAACGACATCACCCCCTCGCAAGACCTCTGCAACTCCCTCGCCTCCTACTTCCACAACAAGATCGCGGACATACACTACAGCTTCAGCACTCAACCGACGCACGCCACGACCGCAGCATCGCCACCCACCACCACCCTCCGCGCCTGGACCCCGGTCAACACCGAAGACACCGTCCGCACGATGAACTCCATCCACTCCGGATCTCCGACCGACCCCTGCCCTCACCACGTCTTCAACAAAGCCGACGCGGTCATCGCTCCCCACCTGCGGGACATCATCAACACCTCATTCGACACCGCCACCTTCCCCGAGAGCTGGAAGCACGCCGAACTCAGCGCCCTACTGAAGAAACCTACAGCAGACCCCACCGAACTCAAGAATTACCGCCCCATCTCTCTACTCCCGTTCCCAGCCAAAGTCATCGAGAAGACCGTCAACAAACAGCTGGCCGCCTTCCTCGAGACGAATGGATCCCTCGACCCATCGCAGTCTGGATTCCGGGCCAACCACAGCACCGAGACCGCCCTCATCGCCGCCACTGACGACATCCGAGCCCTGGTGGACAACGGGGAAACAGCGGCCCTCATCCTCCTAGACCTCTCCGCGGCTTTCGACACGGTCTGCCACCGCACCCTAGTGCAGCGCCTCAGCAACGTCGGAATCCAGGAGAAGGCGCTGGAATGGATCGTCTCCTTTCTCGTCGGAAGAACACAAAGAGTCCGCCTACCACCGTACAAGTCAGAGGCCACCAAAGTCATCTGCGGCGTCCCTCAAGGATCCTCACTGAGCCCGACTCTCTTCAACGTCTACATGAGCCCCCTCGCGGCCATCGCACGCCAACACAACCTCAACATAATCTCCTACGCCGACGACACCCAGCTGATCCTCTCCCTGACCAACGACCCCGCCGCCGCCAGAGCCAACCTGCACGAAGGGATGAGAGAGGTAGCCGAGTGGATGACGACGAGCCGCCTGAAGCTGAACACAGATAAGACGGAGGTCCTCATCCTGGGCTCCTCGCCCTCCGCCTGGGACGACTCCTGGTGGCCCCCCGCCCTGGGCACCGCACCCAAACCGACGGACCAAGCACGCAACCTGGGTTTCATCTTGGACTCCTCCCTCTCCATGACCAGGCAAGTCAACGCCGTCTCCTCGTCGTGTTTCAACATCCTGCGCATGCTTCGGAAGATCTTCTGGTGGATCCCCACAGAGACCAGGAAGACCGTCACCCAGGCCCTCGTCACCAGCCGACTGGACTACGGCAACGCACTCTACGCCGGAACCACCGCCAAGAACCAGAAGAGACTCCAGCGCATCCAGAACGCCACAGCCAGACTCATCCTCGACATCCCACGACACAGCCACATCTCCGGACACCTAAGAGACCTGCACTGGCTCCCGGTCAACAAGAGAATCACCTTCCGCCTCCTTACCCACGCACACAAAGCTCTCCACAACCAAGGCCCGAGCTACCTCAACAACCGAATCAACTTCTACGCCCCCAAACGCCACCTCCGATCCGCCAGCCACGCCCTCGCCGCCGTCCCACGCATCCGCAGAGCCACAACAGGAGGAAGGACCTTCTCCTACCTGGCCGCCAAGACCTGGAACTCCCTCCCGGCCGACCTGCGCCTGACCCAAGACCACCTCTCCTTCAGGAAGAAGCTCAAGACCTGGCTGTTCGAGCAGTAGCGGCACCTCCCCCCCCCCAAGCGCCTCGAGACCCTACGGGTAGGTAGTGCGCTCTATAAATGTCTTTGATTGATTGATTGATTGATTGATTGTGAACACCCTGGGAGCGGACTTTAAACCAAAAGGGAGTACTTTGAATTGATGATGGCGCCCTGCCTCTTTGAACCTGTGAAGTTTTCCATGTTGAGGGTGAATGGGAATATGAAAATAGGCGTCTAGGAGATCGAAAGATGTCAGAACATCCCCTTTCCCCATTAGAAGAAGAATCTCCTGAAGAGAGAGCATCCTAAAAGATTGACTCTTTATGAACTTGTTCAACATTCTGAGGTCCATGACCCGCATCCATTTCTAATTTTTCTTTTTGATGAGAAAGAAGTGGGAATAAAACCCCCGGTTTTGCTGGTTGAGGGATACTTCCTCAATAGCCTGCTTGAGATGAAGCAAATTTAGTTCATTCTTGAGATCTGGAAGGTGACAGAGCAGAACTTTGCGCGGTGGAACATTTGAAGGATGCTGAATTAATTCTAGTGTGTGGTCATGTTGGAAAATGTCTAGAACCCATCTGTCTGAAGAAATGGAGTTCCATTTCTGAAAGGATGCGGAGGAGACGTGATCATGGCGCGGGACTATGGTAGCAGGGGCCTGATGCTCTTCATTGTCTTCTATTGGAGTCTTGGGACTTTCCAGCAGATTGCTGCCTCTTGCGTTCTGCCGGTCTCGAATACGTCTGAGCGGTGTTGGACTGAAGAGACTGGTTATATGGCCGGTAGGTAGTTTGCATATACAGTTGGCACCGCTATTGAAATTGCGGACGGGATAAGAATTGTCCCCGACCTCTAGTCAGAAAGGACTGAAAGAGGCGCTGCTGGAGATTGC
Organism: Lissotriton helveticus; assembly: GCF_964261635.1. Lineage (NCBI taxonomy): Eukaryota > Metazoa > Chordata > Amphibia > Caudata > Salamandridae > Lissotriton > Lissotriton helveticus. The sequence continues at coordinate 490,184,792 of NC_136067.1, read as the reverse complement.
CTAAGGCTTTGACTGCATCAGTGTCCTTCTTGATAGACTGGAACTCCTCATCTATGTGGGTACCAAATAAGCACACCCCATCAAAAAGCATATCTAAAACCAAGGGTCTTCTCCCATGTGGATTTGGGAGTACTTTGGCCTGGAAGAATAGTGGGTATCTCTTGAGGAGGGAAGGGCCTCTGAGGAGCATTTGCATCCAGAAAACACTTGCAATAATCGTTAAGCATGTGACGGAGATCAGACACCAGAGACATTGGAACGTTCATAAATGGTTCCCTGAACTGATGACGCTCCTCCTCTCTATCATCGTAAGGATAGTGTTCCTAGAAGGAATCTAGCCTCTGCATGAAGGATGTGCCTCTTTCCTCAAATGAAAATTCCCCTGCCAGATAAGAAGGTGGATCATGGATTTCAATGTCCTCATCATCAGAATCTTGGCACATGACCCTTAACTGCGATGGACTGTATGCTGGGCCAAACATGCCTTCATCCTCGGACTCTTGGAAGTCAAGAAGGTGAGAAGGAGGTAAAGGAGATATCTTTGAGTAATCCTGAATTTTCCTGTGCTGAAGGAGACTGATTTCTCCCTCAGTTGGCAGTCTGGTCGACGGGCTCGTCAACGGTGCAGTCGTCGATGCAACCGTCTATGGTACCATCAACGGTGCGTGGATGGCTTGCGTCTGCGGAGACGTAGTCGCTGGAACTGTCGCCGACAACGTTGTTGGTACCATCGTCGAAGCTCCCGTCGATGCCGTCGATATCTTAACAGGCGTCGCCGTAGCCATCGATGAAGCCGTCGTCAGTGCGGGAACCTCAGTTTTTCTTGAGGAGAGTGAAATCTGATGACGACGACGCTGTCAACAGTCAAGAAGATTCACTGAGAGGAGTCAGAGAGGCAGACGCAGGAGCTGAAGAGGGTTTTGAAGCCTTTAACTGTGATTTCCTGTGGTGTTTAGGCTCAGATTTGTCCTGGGATTTAGATAAAATCCCCATCATGTGAAGAGGAACTGGCATCCTTTCTTTTCTTTGAGGAAGAATGGCCCTTTTCCTCCAGTCAGTTCAGACTCTGAATCTGAAGCAGTCCTTACTTCTGTAGCCTACCCTCCCTATCTTTGAGTGTTTTAGCTGAAAAAGTGCTGCAATATTTGCATTCCCTGGGTTTGTCTTCAGGGTATAGGCAATACAGACACTGTTTTGGGGGGTCTTCAGAGAATAGCCTACACTTCCCACATGTCATACAGGGCCTAAAGAGCCCTTTTTTAGGCTCTGGCATCTCAAAAGCAGGAAGGTCAACAGTATAAAGACCAAGAAATACCTTGAGAGCAGCTAAATCTGAAACTGGAGGTCAAAAGTTGAGAAGAAAATATTGTAACAGAGCAGAGCTTAGGGAGACTCCCTATCACACAACGTGTGGTAAGAAATCGGAGGTATGGTGGCTTTCTGGGGCAAGGGAACTCGGAGGTCTCAGCTGTGATTGGCTGAAGTTTGGATATTCTAAAATGAGGCTGAAAAGTTACTTAAATTAGTTTTCTGTTCTATGGAGGTCTATGGTAATGTTGTACTACTGCTATTTCTTATGTTACCATGGGACTTCCACCATGACGACGGGGATGATTCAAGCATGTGAATCTATAAAAGTTTCAATACTGGAGATCTACCTGAATACATGTTTGTATGAGTCCATAGCATAAACACTGCCCCAATTAGCTGTAATAAAACCTGGTGACTACAGGAAGATATAACATAGAGATAATTCCTAAGGTAAATTCCTCGATTCTCCCCATCCCTTGTCTTTGCCCGTTAGCTTGAATAATTTGTTTACTTACCCGTTGAAAAAGTTACTTGTGTAACAATCTTACTAGTGGATACGCCATCTACCAACAGATTCCTCATCTTTTGAATATCTCAGACTGAATTCAGAAATGTTTCAATAACTCTCCATGCCGGTAAGAGGGTCTGGCACCATAAGCAGAGTCCCTGTGATGTCACTGGAGCCAGAAAGCTCTCCAGGTTCCCATTCATTTGTTACAAGCTTTAAAGGCAGAAGGAGGAGATTAACATCGTAAAGGCAGGTGCAGAACTACTAATAGGATATGCTTATAACCATGCAACAGACGTGCGACAGGGAGGGAGGCAAGGAATCTACAGGTAGATCGAGTATACATCAGAAAGATAGTTATCGAAGAAAAGTAAAAAAAATTCTGTTGGATTCTGCTACCTTCACATTTCTCACCTTTTGAATACGTTCCTCAAGCAGTACCTGAACCGGAGGATGGTGTATGACTGGATCTTAAAGGACTGAGCATGCAAAGTTGCTTACCTCCTCACTTCATACTCCAAGCAGTAATGCTTTAAGTGTGGGGGGAAGCCTATGTTGCCACCTTGCAGATGTCTGCCACTGGCATGCCTCTAGATAGGGGCAGAAGTAGAAGATTTAACTCTGGTGGAATGGGCCTTTATACCTTCTTGTGAGGCGTTGTGTACAATGGTACGGCACATTTTGATGTACAGGAGTAGCCTCTGTGACAATGCTAAGCCTGCTATATTCCTGCATTCTGTTGGTCACTAGCACACGCTGGCATATGAGAATCCTTAAGTAGTGCCACTGCAGGCAGTGGTTCCAACACAATGGAGGCCTTCTATGCTGTATGACAAACTCAAGGGACACTCCAGCGGCTCCCCAATTGTGGAACATGGAAACTGATGCTCAAAATTGGATCATGTGTCATTGGAAAATGTCATACATCGCGTTAAGAAAGATAGCTGGATCCATCCCCGGAGTCGACGCCGGGTCTGATAGAACCGCATATGCAGATCCTCCATGGTATCTTTCACTGGTTTCCGCTCTGATACAGATACTTGCGGTTAGGGATAAGAACGTGGCAACATAACTTTTAGATTCTCTCTTTTTTATGGCCTTGAGATCTATACTTTGACAAGAGCTGCAGGCCTTGACATCTTGATTGGACCCCACACATTAAAGACAGATTTTGTGTGGATCTCCAATGAACATTTTACCATCAGTCCCCACACAGTTTAAAACCTGACTCTTTGGGTCATGACATAGTGAAAAAAACTGCAACTAAAGAAGAAATTGTGAAAAGCGTTGACAATATCGACTAACTCCTGATGCGAGGCCGGAATATGCATTAATAATGTAGAAAAAAGGGAACTGACATCAGTATGCCGACAGGGCCCTTAATAGCTCCACTGACATCACAGGGATGCTGCTTCTGGGACAGATATGGAGCCAGCACCCCCCTCCAGGTGGGGAGAAAAGGTGAGGAATCTGCAGGTGGAGATATCCTTAAGAACGAATTCTCACAAATCAACTGTGTCCTATATTTAGGAATATTTGTCCCGCATACTATGATCCACCGTGGATAAAAATCACAGCTTAGCAGGATATATATGTAAGCAATTAACATTAATCAGTACCTGCAACTTTGTTTTTTGTCTTCAAATCACCATTTACAACCTTAAAAAAGCCCCAGGCCTGCACGCCAAGGATGGGGCAAAACAAGTGCTGGCTGAAAAACTACAGGATTGCAAGTTTTCTTTAACCAAAAAAGGCTATTGCAATACAAGATTGTATGTCCCTATCTTGGAATAAACATGCAATAAAGTATAATTGTACTCCTTTTCGGTCACGTAAATCCTAAAATGTCCTTCTTGTGCACTCATGTCACTTAAAAAGATGATTGTATTAGCAACTACTGTAGTCTTTAATAATCCCTTGGCAGTTGTATCAAATTTAAACATCGCACAATTAGCCTTTCCAAGCAGACAGGCAGCTGTGTGAGCCCATTAAAAAATTATTGCTGGAGCGGTCAGATTCCCCAATGAGTCAGTCTGCTTGTGATGAGGATGCGAGCAACTGGTAGACAAAAAACAGTGATTCTATAAAGTGCAACAAATCGGACATGGCGAAACAGCTCAATGCCCAAGCAGTGTTTCATCCATATGCTGTTTTTATGGATTCAGCAGGAGGTCCTTCCTGTTACTTTTCTAGACGGTTTCATAGGGCAGCCCATAAAACTTCCGAAAAAAGTATGATGACCATACTAGGATTAAAAATGACAACTTCCACGCCAAAACTATAAAGGTTTGTGTTTTTCATCTGGTACTTGCTTTCCAGAGGGCTGACAATTCAAGATGCTAGCACAAACACATAATAGGGTAGAATCTGTGACATTAAGATTATAAATTAGTTTCAGAATGTATTGTATACATTGAGCAAGTTCATCGTAATATACAGTGGAAAAATGGGATATCCAAATGGGATTCAAGCCCCCCCCCGCTCCCCCTGGTACGTCCTCAGAAGTTAGGGTAAAACATCCCAAACAATTATTTGCCTAGCATTAGATATTAAGATGATGTAGCGGAATAATGTGCAATATAAAAATGTGATATAACTAACAGTAATTACTACTTTATGGTATTATAGTATCTCTAGTTTTGACTAATGTGAACATGCATTAACTTACCTTCTCTTCTTTCGCTAGCTCTTGCTTTCCTTTGGTATCAGTAGCATTTAGTACAGGCCCTCTTGCTGATGTTCTGTTTGAGCTCAGCCCTGGAGCAAGTTCCGACATCCACCGGGCTCGAAACAACTGCAACTCTGCCTGCAAAGATAAAGCATTATAATGAATGGCATTTTATTAAAAAAAGGAAAATGCTACTTACCAGTATGCATCTGTTCTTGGCATGTAGAGCTGCAGAGTTACACACTGCATAGATCGCCACCTAGTGTTGGTCCCGGATGTTTGCAGTTTGTTTTTGTCCTGAAAATTTCTTTGGAAGTCACGAGATAGGCGACTCCTCCTTTGGATCACATTGCGCATGGGCATTGGCTCCATCCTAAGATTGTTTTTCGCCATTAGGGAAATGATGGAGCTTTGCAAGAAAACGAAGGATGTCCATGTAAGCTGTATCTAATTAAGATAATACTGGAACAGACAAGGGTAGCCGGGGAGGCGGGTGTGCGTGTGTAACTCTGCAGCTCTACATGCCAAGAACAGATGCATACTAGTAAGTAGCATTTTCCGTTCGAGGCATATGAGCTGCAGATTACACACTGTGCATAGATTGTATAGCAGTACCCACTCTTAGCGGTGACCACCCCTATCTGTTGCAGTAGTTTGAAATAATGTTTTGAGAACAGCCTGGCCCACATTAGCTTGTGGTTTGGTTTGCACATCTACACAATAGTGTTTTGTGAATGTGTGCGGTGTAGACCATGTAGCTGCTCTGCAGATGTCATCTAGGGGAATGTTCCCTAAAAATGCTATTGAAGCCCCTATTTTCCTTGTAGAGTGGGCTTTAGGAGGAACAGAACGTACGTTTAGCTTTATGGCAACAAATCTGTATGCATTTGACAATCCATTTAGCTATCCCAGATTTTGACATGGGATTACCCTTATGTGGTGGTGAGAAAGACACAAAAAGTTGTTTGGTCTTACGAAAGGGTTGTGTTCTCTCGATGTAGTATAGCTATGCTCTTTTGACATCTAGGGTATGAAGAGCTCTTTCTGCTACTGTCTGTGGCTGCGAGAAGATAACGGGCAGTTCCACAGATTGATTGAGGTGGAAGGGAGAAATGACTGGGCAGGAATTTGGGATTAGTACGGAGAACAACCTTTTTATGATGCTATTGCAAGAAGGGTTCTTGAATGGTTAGTGCTTGTAGTTCACCAACTCTCCGTAGAGAAGTAATAGCTACTAGGAACGCAACCTTCCATGTTAAAAATTGTAGGTCACATTTATGTAAGGGTTCGAAGGGAAGTCCCATTAGCCGTGTGAGAACAATGTTTAAATTCCATTCAGGTGAAGGTGGTACTCTGGGAGGAATTATTCTCTTAAGGCCTTCCAAAACGGCTCTAATAGCCGGCACTCTGAACAGAGATAGATGCTGTCTGTTTTGCAGATAGGCTGCTATTGCAGCAAGATGCAGTCTAATAGACGTATAGGCTAAGTTACATCTTTGGAGGTGCAGTAAATATCCAATTATGTGTTGAATAGACACATCTAGGGGATTAATATTGCTGTGACAATATATTAAAAAGCGTTTCCACTTAGCTGCATACCATGCTCTAGTGGTTGGACGTCTAGCTTCTTTTATGACATTCATGCAGTCTGGAGGAGGGTTAAGATATCCAAATGCTAAGATCTCAGGAGCCAAATCGCTAGGTTGAGCTGAGCTGGGTCCGGGTGCCTGATCTCCTCATGGTTCAGTGTTAAAACGTGTGGAGACCGGTAACATTTTTGGAGCTGTACTACAGACAGTTGTAACAGTGTGGTGTACCACGGCTGCCTGGCCCACGTTGGAGCAACTAGGATGAGGGTCAGAGAATGCTGCTGTAGTTTGCGTACTACTAGTGGCATGAGTGGTAGAGGTGGAAAAGCGTACGCAAATCTGTTTGACCAGTTCATCCATATCGCATTGCCTTTGGACAGTGGGTGTGGCTATCTGGTGGTGAAGCTTGGGCATTTGGCGTTTTCGTGGGTGGCAAAGAGGTCTATCTGAGGTTGTCCCAACATCTGAAAGAATGGTTGAAGAACTTGCGTATGCAGTTCCCACTTGTGGGTCTGTTGTGTCTGACGACTTAACAGATCTGCTATGGTATTTTGTACTCCTGGAACATGCTGGGCTCGAAGGAATATGTTTTGAGGTTTAGCCCACCATCACATAACCTGTGCTAGTTGAGAGAGTTGCAGGGAGTGTGTTCCGACCTGTTTCTGTATGTAATACATGGCTATCATGTTACAGTGCGGACTAACACAGCTTTGTTTGATACTTGCTTTTGGAGAGCTTTCAGTGCTAGGAATATAGCTAGTAGCTCCAGGTGATCGGTATGGAGTAACTTTTGTTGTGGTGTCCACCTGCCTTGCATGGTGTGTTGCAGTAGGTGGGATCCCCAGCCAGAGAGCAATGCGCCTGCTGTCAAGACTATTTGAGGAACTGGCTCTAGGAACGGTCGCCCTTTGGAAAGGTTTTTGGTGTTCCACCACTGCAGAGAGCGTCGAGTCCGACCGTCTACCAACACTAGGTCTGTTAATTGACCTGGAGCCTGGTTCCATTGACGTGATAAGCACTCTTGAAGAGGACACATTTGAAGTCTAGCATGGGGCACTATGAAAATGTAAGAGGCCATCATCCCTATGAGTTGCATGAACACTTGTGCTGGAAGGGAGTGTTGTGGCTGAGATTTTGTGAGAAGAGCTTGCATGCTGGCTATCCTTTCTGGAGTGGGATAAGCTAGCGCTGTTGAGGTGTTTATTGTGGCACCGAGGTACTGTTGTACTTTGGAGATGAGACTTGGTGTGGTTTATTGTGAACCCCAAGTTGTGTAGCAGTTGGATCGTGGCATGGGTGTGTTCCACACACTGATTGTATGAGCTGGCTTTTATGAGCCAGTTGTCGAGGTAAGGGAAGACGTGGATGTGCTGTCTTCATAAATGTGCCGCCATTACTGCTAGGTACTTGGTGAATACCCTTGGTGCTGTTGTGACTCCGAATTAGGTTTTTCCACTCACCCGGTTGCACCACCTAATTGTTCTCCTGTGCATCTATTATTGGCAGTGCGCCCATTGCTTCGCTGACACTAAAAACCTCGCTGTAATAGCTAAAAACAATCTGAGGATGGAGCCGATGCCCATGCGCAATGTGGTCCAAAGGAGGAGTCACCTATCTCGTGACTTCCAAAGACCTTTTCAGGACAAAAACAAACTGCAAACATCCGGGCCCAACACTAGGTGGCGATCTATGCACAGTGTGTAATCTGCAGGTCATATGCCTCGAACATTACATTAGTATACCCAATCATGAGTGTGAAAGGGTCTCCAAAGTTGGTTTGCATGCTACAGCATCTTTTTGCATTGCACTCTCTTTACTTGTTCACTAATGGATTAGTTGACTTTACTCCATGGTGACGTATAAGACTAATTACTCCTCTTCTCATTCTTAACTTCTACTTCTTTATGACCACACCAATGGTATTCTAACACGGGCTTATGCTCTATGCAAAGATAATTTTAAATGTAATGCTAAGAGTATATGAAGTCAATGTGGCTTCATGTCATGGAGTGATAATGTAACATTTATATTTAGTTTGACTTGTTTTATGTAAAAGATACGTTTAAATGATTGTTTTATTATGAGGGACATATGTCCTTATTCCTAAAATGTTTACCATATTTGGATCGTAATAGTGATACATAGAGACCGAAATTTCAAAGTTGCACAGGACTGACTGCATAGTTAACACAAAGTATGCGTAAGTTCCACAACGATAAACTCAATTTTGCGTTGTTGAAGTGGGTGTTTACAAAGAGTTGTCATAAGACTTGCCTGAAAAATGCAATCCAAATGTGGTAAAACACCCGACATTCAGATCATTGTGGAGAGTCTCAACGTTCATCAATGAATTTCCTGTGCTGGCCTGCACAGCTAGTTGTATTACCAAATGATAATGGTATATGTACTTAAGAAAGCTTGGGAAAATCAATCAATAGACACTTATGTTCCATTTTCACATAACATGCACAAAACGGCAAGACAACAAAAGCCAAAATATATTCTTTAAAAAAAAAAATTTTTTTTTCGAAAGAATTTAAAATTTCAACTCTCCTAACCATATACCTGTGTAGCCTACTTATTTTGAAAACTCTGCATAAGATCCGTTCAAAAACAGGCTTATGAAACTCATAAGTTTTAGACACGTAGACGTAAACGTTTGTAACTTTAGGCAAGTAGCTGTAAATTTTGCCAGTGCCTATGCTCAACATGTCTTTATTCTAGGGCGAGAAGAAAAGGATTGGCGTCAGGCAGAAACCAATAGAACACAGAACAAGAAAAAACAGAGGAATTCCATAATGTGTAACGCAATGAGCAGGGTGAAAAAGCTCATTGCTTAAGCAGGATTACATTTATATGTTGTTGGTTATTGATTCAGCAGGAGGTCCTGTTACTTTTCTAGACTGTTTGAAATAACAGCTGATAAAATAAAAAGAAAAAAAAAGCTAGCTTTATAAAAACAAAATGCCTAGTTTCAGATTTCAGGAATCGTCTCAGAAAACAGAATTGTGCAATGTTTGTGCACATTACTGTGGGTAGGGGAGAACTGGTGGCCTTAAAGGGGAGCAACGAATTGCCTAAGCCCAACATTATTTTCTTTCGTTGCATTTGATTGTAAATAAATACTGTTATTATTGATCTATATTTTGAAGTGTCTTGGTATGAGGTTCTTCGTGGATGGAGAGTAGCAGGAAGGTGGAACAATGACATACATCAGTTTTCTCATGTGGCATCCAGACTGATGGACAATCGCTGGTTAATAGCCACAACACGATGACCTGGAATACGGAGGTCTGTTTAACAATAGTTTGAGTGTTCATATTCTGTCCCTTCAGATCACCCACTTAAGCTAGCCAAAGGCAAACTTGTTGGACCAACTGAGCAGAAATCTTAAATACCCATAACATATAAAACACACTGGGAAAAGTGTTGAGGCAAGGCGGAACCTAATAGAGGAGCAGTGTATGTGTCTCTGGCGATGCGACGTTTACAGCTGCGGCGGCGACCCGCTTCTTGTCGTTGCGTCGCGCTTCCAGCTCCCAGCGACCCGCAGGCTTCTGCAGTTAGAATTCCCAGCAAGGAAATTCAGAGGGGCGCTGGAGATGAAGTCTTTTGTCCCTGAGACTTCAGCAGGAGGCAAGCACAAATTAAAGCCCTTGGAGAATATTCTGTAGATGATGAAAGTCCTTAAAAAGTTCCTTCTCCTTTCCTTGGCAATGAAGAAACCACTGCAGGCCAACCCAGCAAACAGCACACTGGCAGAGGGGCAGTCCAAACTCCTGCAGCTTCCTTGGTTCTTCTCCTTTGCAATAAGTTTCTTGTTCCCAGAAGTAATCTAAAGTTTTTGGGTCCGAGTCCCAATATTTATACTACTTTTCTCTTTGTTCTCTGAAGGCAGGGAGGCCTTTGCCCAGTCCAAACCAGTTCTTGAGCTCTTTGTTTACAGGACACCGGATTGGTGGCCCACAGAGTTGGGGGAATCCCCTTCCCTTACAAAGCAGGTCCGGAATCTGGGAGTTCTGATGGACAGCAAATTGTCATCCGAAGATCATATAAAATCACTTTCGGGCTCTTGCTTCGGAATCCTGAAGATGCTGAGAAAGGTATTTCCTTGGATCCCCCTGGGTGAAAGAAATATCCTGATTCAGGCCCTTATTGTAAGCAGGCTGGACTACGGCAACTCCCTATTGGTCGGAGCTAGGGAAGAACTGCTCCAAATACTGCAGCAAGAATGGTCTTGAACAAATCTAGACATTCCCCCTCGCGACCCTTGCTCCAAGCTCTACACTGACTGCCCGTCAAAAAAAGAGCAGTTTTCAAACTTCTCACACTGGTGTTTAAGGCAACTAGAGACCTGGGCCAGCCTATTTAAGGAAGAAGACGAGGCCTTATGTCCCTGGTCGCCTCCTCGGGTCAAGCAATCAAAACCTGTTAGTACCATGCAAGATCAATAAATCTAGAATGGGAGGGCGTGCATTATCCTATCTTGCCCCCTTTCATTGGAACAGGTTGCCGGAAGAGATACATTGTTGTAACTCTCTGGGACACTTTAAAAGAAGCCTAAACACCTGGATGTTTTAGGGGTTTGCACTGCTCCTGGTCCTTGTCAGTGTCATGTCAAGGCACCGAGAGATCCCCCCGGGACCGATCCGTCGCGTCATACAAGAGCTAAATAAATAAATAAAAGATCCAACATGTGCCATTTGTTATCAGCGGGCCTTAAACTTTCTGTAGTGGTGACTTCATGTAAGACTACACATAGCAGATGTTGTAGGAATATTGAGACTCTTACCAAGTTGCAGCAGGTGTTTTAACTATAATGTTATAATCTTTTCGACCAATTGAACATTTGGCAAAATTGTTACTGGTCTACGGAGGATTAAAGCCCAGAAAGGAAGTGATTGTGGTGAGAGGGAACGCCAACAAATGATAGTTTGGATTCGTCAATATGTACAGAGGGCTGGTTGTAATTTTAAACCAACCAATCGATAGCATTGCTGGCAGTCTTGCCAGTCTCAAGTTTCTGTAGAATAGATTTACAATCTGATGGAACAAGTTCTTGCAATAAAGAGATGTAACCATCAAGGACCCACTTATATAATCATGAATGCCTAGACTATGTCCAAGTGCTAAAAGAGATGTCCCCAGCACAGGCCTTCGAAGTTATCACGAAAAATTACTATGGGCTAGGCTAGACTTAAGAATTTGTTTTATCCTAGATTTTAGTTAAATCATTATGACATGCATACAGTTAGGCTGAGGAGAAACTGTACCTTTGTGAGCAAGAGGCAGTGAGTTCATTGCTAGCTCAGACCTAGGCATGTATCCTTCAATGCTCCTGACACATACTTTCGCAGCTTCTCAAAATATAATCTCCATCTCCTTTTGCAGTCACCTGACACAGCAATTGAATGCTGTCTTCAGAGCTATAAAAGGAATCTGTAGAGCAAGTTAAGGCAGGAGGCAAACAGGCAGAAATCAAATAAAAAAGGAACCTATATTGTCCTTTCCTTCAAGAACAAGATTTGCAAAAGCCTGGATGTTAAAATAAAAGCATAAGAAATTCAAACTGCCATTTCAAAACGCTGCAGCAAGTCAATGTCTTAATGTCCCCACTCTAGTCAAGTCAAGTCAAGTCAGAGAGATTTATATAGCGCACTACATACCCAGAGGGTCTCAAGGCGCTTAGAAAGGGGAGGGGGATTACTTGTCAAATATCCACGTTTTAAGTTGCTTTCTGAATGCTAGGTGGTTCTGGGTAAGGCGAAGGTAAGCGGGGAGTGAGTTCCATGTTTTAGCAGCTAGGTATGAGAAGGATCTGCCTCCCATGGTGGTCTTGTTGATGCGAGGTACCGTGGCGAGGGCTTGGCTGGAAGAACGTAGTTGGCGGGAGGGGGTGTAGAAGGACAGTCGTGAGTTGAGGCATTCTGGTCCGATGTCGTAGAGTGATGTGTGCGTGGGTTAGCAGTCGGAAAGTGATCCTCTTATTGACGGGTAGCCAATGGAGGTCTTTAAGGTGACCAGAGATGTGTTCGTTGCGTGGGATGTCTAATATGATCCTGGCTGAGGCGTTTTGGATTCGTTGGAGTTTCTTCTGGAGTATAGCGGTAGTGCCTGCGTAGAGGGTGTTTCCGTAGTCCAGTCGGCTCGTGACCAGAGCATGGGTGACTGTTTTCCTTGTTTCAGAGGGGATCCAGCGAAATGTTTTTCTGAGCATGCGAAGAATGTTGAAGCAGGAAGAGGATACGGCGCTGACTTGTCTGTTCATAGATAGTGAAGAATCCAGGATGACGCCTAGGTTCCGTGCGTGGTCTGTCGGGATGGGTGCTTTTCCGAGGGCTTCCGGCCACCAGGAGTCGTCCCATGCAGAGGGGGATGTACCTAAGATGAGGACTTCTGTTTTATCCGAGTTCAATTTCAGACGGCTTTGTTTCATCCATTCGGCAACTTCTTTCATTCCTGCGTGTAGGTTAGTTTTGGCGGTGCTGGGGTCTTTGGTGAGAGAAAGGATTAGTTGAGTGTCATCCGCGTAAGAGATGATGTTGAGGTTGTGTTGGCGGGCGATGGCCGCGAGGGGGCTCATGTATACGTTGAAGAGGGTGGGGCTGAGTGAGGATCCTTGTGGTACGCCACAGATGACTTCAGTGGCCTCGGACTTGAAAGGTGGGAGGCGGACTCTCTGGGTTCTTCCGGAGAGGAACGAGGTGATCCATTCAAGTGCTTTTCCTTGGATTCCGATGTTATTGAGGCGTTGTAAAAGGGTGCTGTGGCAGACTGTGTCGAAGGCTGCGGAGAGGTCGAGGAGGATGAGGGCGACTGTGTCTCCATTGTCCAGTAGAGTTCGAATGTCGTCTGTTGCTGCGATGAGGGCGGTCTCAGTGCTGTGTTTTGCTCGGAAGCCGGATTGTGAGGAGTCGAGGGATTTGTTGGCTTCGAGGAAGGCGGCGAGCTGGTTGTTGACAGCCTTCTCGATGACTTTGGCCGGGAATGGAAGGAGCGAGATGGGGCGGTAGTTTTTGAGTTCGGTGGGGTCCGCTGTGGGTTTTTTCAGAAGGGCGGTGAGTTCAGCGTGTTTCCAGTCTTTCGGGAAGGTGGCGGAGTTGAAGGAGCAGTTGATGACGTCTCGGAGGTGCGGTGCTATGACGGAGTCTGCTTTGTTGAAGATGTGGTGAGGACATGGGTCTGTGGGGGATCCTGAGTGGATGGAATTCATCAGGCGGATTGTGTCTTCAGTGGAGATTGGGTTCCAGTTGTTAAGGGTATTCACGGGGGGAGAATGTTCAGCAAATTGTAGGGTGGGTTGGTTTCCGGGTAGGTTGTCGAAGCTGTTGTGGATGTCTGCAATCTTGTTGTGGAAGAATGAGGCTAGGGAGTCGCAGAGGGCTTGAGAGGGGGTGATGTCGTTGGAGTTGGCCGAGGGATTGGAAAATTCCTTGACGATGTTGAAAAGTTCCTTGCTGTTGTGGGCGTTGTTGTCAAGTCGATCCTTGAATGCTGTTTTCTTGGCCTTTCGGATTAGTTGGTGGTGAGTGCGGGTGGCGTTTTTGAAGGCGTCCTTGGTGCTAGTGGTTGGGTCTTTTTTCCAGGCCTTTTCGAGGGAGCGGCAGAGTTTCTTGGACTTCTTAAGATCATCGTTGAACCATGAGGCCTTTTTGCTGCCAGGTTTGCTTTGACGTTTTTTCAGTGGTGCTAAGGTGTCGGCGGTGTTGGATAACCATAGGGTGAGGTTGGTGGCGGCTTGGTCGGGGTTTGAGGAGTGGGCTGGGGCGTTAAGAAGGAGTGAGGCGGTAATCTGGTCCGTGGTGATTTTGTTCCAGTTTCTTTGCAGAGTTGGTTGGAGGTGGTTGGTGGGTTTCGGCTTGTTGTAGGTGAAGTGAACGCAGCTATGGTCCGTCCAGAGGAGATCCGTAGTGTGGCTGAAGGAGACATGATTGCTGGAGGTGAAGACGGGGTCGAGTGTGTGACCTGCGATGTGGGTGGGGGAATTGACTAGTTGTTTAAGTCCGAGGTTGGCGAGGTTGTCTAAGAGGGTGGCGGTGTTGCGGTCGTTGATCTTTTCGAGGTGAAAGTTGAGGTCTCCCAGAAGGATGTAGTCTTTAGAGGGGAGCGCGTGCGGAGTGATGAAGTCCGTGATGTCTTCACTGAATTTTGCGCGGGGTCCTGGTGGTCTGTAGAGGAGGGTGCCTCTGAGTGTGGTCTTGGGGTCGATGTGGATCTGGAAGTGAAGGTGTTCGGAGTTGGCGAGATTGGCGTCAGAGCTGGTTGATATACTCTAGGGCATTTCAAATATATTTGCTACTAACTCCCATAGCTATATGTTCTATAATATACCATAACCAAGAAGAATAAAATGTTTCAATTTGGCAGCATAATATGCTCTAGTTGTGGGTTGCATCCTTGCTTGAGAATGTTAATACATTCTTGTGGTAAGTTACAATAGCCAAACTCTATGACCCTAGAAGCCAAACTGCTGGATTGAGAGTTTTGGGGTCTTGGTGTCTGATTTGTCCTCAATTGTGAATGAGAAGGTCCAGTCTATTGGGGAGCCTCTCATGTGGAACTACTGAGAGATCTATAAGTGCTGTGAACCAGGGTAGGCACGCCCAAGTGGGAGCTATAAAGATCATGGTGAGAGATGTTTGCTTGAGTCTTTGAACCAGAAATGGAATGAGAGGGAGAGATGGAAAAGCGTAGGCAAATATCCCTGACCAACTCATCCATAGTTTGTTGCCCTTGGATAGTGGGTGTGGGTACCTGGAGGTGAAGTTTGGGCATTCTGTGTTTTCGGCTGTGGCAAAAAAGTCCATTTGAGAACCCCCCCACTTTTGAAAGTAGAGAATGAGGTCTTGTGGGTGAAGTTCCCACTTGTGGGTCTGTTGCTGCATCCTGCTGAGCAGGTCTGCAAAATTGTTGCCGCCCCCTGGCAGATATTCTGCCAAGAGACGAATGGGGTGAATAAGAGCCCAGTTGAATAAGGTCGGAGACAACTGTGACAGTTTAGAAGACTGTGCCCCCCTGTTTTTGTAGATAATTCATGGCTGTTATATTGTCCATCCAGACTAGGACATCCTTGAGAGATAGAGGAGAAATTAAGCCTTTAGTGATAGGAAGATCACCTGAAGCTCCATGTGGTTTATGTTTAGGGATTGAAGTTTGGTATCCCACAGACCTTGAGGTTTTGTATGTGGGCACCCCAAAACATCTCTGATGTGCCTGTGGTGAGAGTGAGGTGAGGAACAGGGTCCAGACAAGGGGATGAATGTCATTGCCACGCATGCTTTTACAACGCATGCCTTTACTACGCAACTTTCACAACACAAGTCGTTACAATGACTTGCGTTGGGGGGTGCTGGATAGTGAATAGTTTAATTTACTATTCTAACTCCAGTCCCCGTGGATAGTAGGGAAGGTTTTGGATAGTAAATTAACTATTCCCTATCCTAGAGCGCCCCCAGCACAAGTCGTTGTAACGACTTGCGTTGTAAAAGTTGCGTGGTAAAGGTACTGCGATGTAAAAGTTGCGTTGTAAACGCTGTTCCCCAGACAAGGCCACCCATTTAGCAGGTTGTTGGTGTTCCACCATTGCAGAGAACGGTGAGTGCAGCAGTCTATCAACCCTAGATCTTCGAGGTGATCCTGGGACTGGGACCACTGGCGAGCTAGACATTGCTGCACGGGACACATGTGTATCTCGCATGGGGAACTATTGCAATGCAAGAGACCATCATACTAGCAGATGCATCACAGTCTATAATGTGAGAGTTTTGTTTGGATGGAACTGTGGTAGAGTTACCTGAAAGCTCTGAACTTCAGTGGGATTGAGATAAAATATTCCTGTGTGCTGAGGACTCCTCCTAAGTAAGGTTGAATTTGGAGCGGTTGAAGAGAGGACTTGGGCATATTTATAGAAAACCCTAGTCTGAAGTTGATCCACTGTCAATGGAGTGTATTGTTGACACTGTAGGTGGGGACTGGCTTTGTTGAGCCAATCGTCCAGTTATGGGAATATGTGAAAGTTTGGTCTTCACAGATGTGCTGCGACCACTGCCAAACATTTTGTGAACACTCAAGGTGCTGTGGTGACACTGAAGGGTAGAACTTTGAGGTGGGCAGGGTGTAATGGTATATGGAAATAGGCATCCTTCAGGTCCAAAGTTTCCATAAAGGCACCCTGTTGGAGAAGTGGAATAGAATCCTATAAGAGTCACCATATGGAAATGCTCCGATTGATCTCAGACCTCTCACCTACTACATCCTAAGATTGGTCTAGTGACCCGCCTTTTGGGGGAATGAGAAAGTATAGAGAATATACCCCTGATCCTTGTTGTTGAAGCCGGACAGGTTCTTTAGCCCCTCTGAGAAGATGGGCTTTGACTTCTTCTTTGAGAAGTGTTAGATGATCATGTGATAACCTAGGAATGCTAGGTGGGACGTTGGGTGGTGTAGTAATGAGCTCGAGACAATAGGTATGTTGGCTAATGGCTCGTACCCATTGTTCTGTGATGATGGACTCCCAGATTGGGTGAAAATATTGTATTCTGCCCCTGACAGGTGTTAAGTGGTCTTGGGGGGGGGGGGGGGGGGGGGGGGAGAGGATTGGGTAGTGACTGCTCTGCAGTGGGTGTTTCTACGCATGTGGAGGCACCCCTGCCCCTTCCTTTGTTTTCGCATCTGATGGAACCTACAAAATAGCTCTTACTGTAGGCAGACTGGCCTAGTTTTAGTTGGGAAGACGAGGCAACTGTGGTTGTGAATTCTTATGCACCCCTGTAGCCTGCGCAACAAACGGGCCCCGTAGGAGTTGCTGTCTGTAACGCTCTCAAGGCCTTAGCAGTGTCAGTGTCTTTTTTCATTATGTCATGGGAAGGGGCAAAAAGGTGCTCCTTGTCAAAAGGTCCATTTAGTACTGCCTAGTGGACATCTGGTTTGAACCTAGAACATCTAGCCATGTGTGTTGTCTAAGAAGCACGCTGGTATAAACAACCCTGGCAGGTGCATTTGCCACGTGTAGTACACATAGGATGGAATTGTTGCCAATTGTCTGACCCTTTGTGAACCCTTTTGCGGTGCTCCCCCGGGAGCTACTGTAAGAGTTCCTCCATCTCAGCCCAATGGGCTCTATCATAGCAGGCCAGAAGAGCTTGGGAATTGGCAATACACCAATAGTTAGCTGGCTGTGCTGCAACCCTTTTCCCAGCTGCATTTATATATTTACTCTCCTTTTGATGAGGTGGAGTATTCCCAGTAGCCGGGATTTCAGCCCAATTGAGAGCAATAGTTTCAACTATGGAGTCCGGTGGAACTGACCCCTGATAAAGAGTGTCTGAAGGAGCTGCCTTATATTTTTTGTCCACCCGTGGGGTGATAACTTGAGTATGGACTGGTTCTTAAAAAATGTCTTCAGCATGTCGCATCATGCTGGCAAGCATGGGCAAATACTGGGTGTCCCAGTGTGTGGTAAAGAGGGTATCAAACAAAAAGTCCTGTTGTAGGGACTCGGTGTAGCTCAACACTATGGAAAGCTGCCCCCCCCCCCCCCCCCAAGCAATAACTTTCTGAAAAGAAGAGGCATCTTCTGGAGGGGAGGGACGAGCAGGATATAGATCCAGATTTTGAGGGGTAATGGGATCAGTGTTGTATGTATTCAATGGGTCAGGATCCCATACGGACCTTTTAAATCTCCCACACCCCATCATCTGTACCTGGTGACACTGGTGGTGGAGGTGGTGACAGTGGTGGAGGTGGTGACAGTGGTGGAGGTGGAGGTGGAGGAAGAGGAAGAGGAAGAGGAAGAGGAAGGAGGAGGAGGAGGAGGAGGAGGAAGAGGAAGGAGGAGGAGGAGGAGGAGGAGGAGGAGGAGGAGGAAGAGGAGGAGGACGACGACGAGGTGGTGTGTAGGACTGGTGGTTTTATCTTTTATTTAACTTGTTTGAGGAACAGGACGGTCTAGTGCCTCTTGAAAGGACAGCTTCCTCTTCGGTGGCGGAGAAGCAAGTATCTGCCCTGTGCCTTCCTGGATTTTAATTTTCCGTTGGCGAAAGTCCGTCCATATAAGTTATTGGCTTGTGTCATAGTACTTTGTAAACGCTGGCTTCTGATTCGTTATCAGGCTTGTTAGTCCCCCCCTTAGTACTGCCTTGTCTTCATTTGTAACCTCCAAAGAGGATTGGACCTTTTACTTCAGTTTTACACGATACGTCTTCTTTAGACTGTAAGCACTATTTTCTTTAATGAGTTTTTCTTACTGCAGGAAGGCAGGAGGGTCTTAAGCGCAGTTGTGAAAACTGGTTTAACTGTAGCAAACAGGGAGCTCTTCAGGGGCCATGGGAGACAGAAGGGGGCAACTCAGCAATGCCTTTAGGGAGGTCAATGATGCGCGATGTAAAAAAAAAAATTCTTCCTGGAACTGTTTTTTTGCTTAGCAGAAAATAAAATCCTCTTGATACGGATGGAGCGATTCAGAAATTAACACAGACAAGCACTCTTAAGACCAAGGAGAGCGTATTCTCGCCCCACCCGCACTGCACGGCAGGTCACTGCCTTACTCGTGCACAGCTGAAAACTGGAGGCTGAAATGAGGTTAAGAACACGTCACTTGAGGGGAAGCAGCAGGAAGAGTTTCGCAAGAGAAGGTGGTCAAACAATAGAAGGCACATTTACCTTTAACACTGGCAAAGCATACGAGGCCTGGGGTAATGCCAGGTAGGATTAACTCTTTGCTGTCCAGAGGTCAATGCTTTTGATGCAGTAGTTTGCAGCCGCAGGCGATTGATGAATCCTCTTAATACACAAGGCAGAAACTAATTTAATCTCACTTTCCACTAGTCACATGACAGGGCTGTTATAGTGCGATTAGCTCCGTGGGTTTATTTGGCAGCTTGGACTCACTGTTCGTGACCAAGCCTAGAAAGCTTGCAATTTCTTACAACAGAGCAAGCGTTTTAAAACGAAACAATTTTGTAAGCATTTAACTCCAAGTATGGTGACCTATTACTCCTAAAGCTTTATGGTTAGATCAGAATTTTGAGTGAAAAGAGTTTTTGTTTTCTCAATTACAATTGGTGGTAACAAGTCTGCACAAACCTTTCCAAAAAAATAAGTTCATCCGAGTTTCATTCACCATGTCAATTGTCATGTGGAAACGAGTCAAAAAAGTGACATTTCTCATTTTATCCCCCACAGGACTTTTTACTGTTCTCTTCAGAAAACAAGCATCTGCAATGCAATAGGTCTCGCATTTACGCACATTTGAGCTATTGGCATTGTAAATGACAATGCCTTTAATTTATGTTTTGGTTTTTAAATCCTAAATAAAAGGCATTGTCATTTACAGATCTATTGCATTCCAAATGCTTGTTTCAAGAATGGGTTCGACCGGAGACATGGAAGCAGATGAAGGGTTAGAGGCTTTTGGCTTCGTCATTTTCAGGTACTGAGGTTTTCGGTGTGGGAAGTAGTTTATTGCTTGGAACCGAGGTAGATGTGGTTGGTTGCTGGCTCAATCCCGAAGGTCACTCTCGGTCCAAAGAGATAGATGCCGAAGATATCAGTTTTCGGTGCTGGGACCGAGGGCTGTGCGTCCGAAACAGTCCTTCGGATCCAACAATGTCCTGAAGGCAGTGGTGGACCGGCGACCTCCATGTGAAAATGTTTTGAGGCCCGCTTGGGCATTGGAGCAGGGTCTGGGGCCATAGTACTTACACGTTGATTGGATAGAAGGTTATGTATGTCCATATCTACCTCCACGTCAGAGCCGGAACTTTCATCAGGGGAGAAGACCCCCCCCTCTTCGCTTCTTGCTGAAAGTGTCCCCTCTGCTTCTGGAAGACATTTCCAATCGACCAGCCCTTGATCTTGTAGGGTTTTCTTGGACTGAAAGGACTTACAAGCATCACATTCAGCTTTTTGATGGTCCAGCGAAAGGCACAAGTTGCACACGAGGTGTTGATCGGTGTGCAGAAATTTTTCG
The DNA here is from genome assembly GCF_964261635.1 of Lissotriton helveticus. Taxonomy (NCBI): domain Eukaryota; kingdom Metazoa; phylum Chordata; class Amphibia; order Caudata; family Salamandridae; genus Lissotriton; species Lissotriton helveticus. The sequence goes on along the minus strand of NC_136067.1, from coordinate 490,164,747 downwards.
TAGAAACGCGGGCAAAATCTGAAAGGTGTGCATTTCATCAGAAAGGCATCTTCGATAGAAACGAGCACATGCAGGAGTAGGTCTGAGAAGGGTGGCACCTCAAAGGGTTCTCGGTCAAAGGCCGAACCGATGAAATTTGAGAGTTGCACAGAATAAAAGCGTGATTGAAAGCAATACCGTCAGAGACAGTAAAGTACTGAAGAATCATACAGAACGGAGTCGAAACACACAGCAGACGCACACATGTCCGAACCCGACAGCGAAGAGAAAACAATCTAACAAAGAAGTCGATGCTCATTCGCTATATCACAGAGAGAAGGAGTAACTAGGTCTTGTGACTCGAAAGACTTCTCAGAACAAAAACAACTTGCACAATTCCAGACTTAACACAAGATGGCTGAAGTATGTAGAGCATGCGTATTTACAGCCACACATGCTATCTAACACATATATACATTATACACTTGCTCAGTCTCATGACTCGAGAGACTTCTTTGAAGAAAAACTATCACAACTTCGGAGCACACACACTAGATGGCAGGATATGCAAAGCCTGTGTATCAACAGTCACACATGCCTTCAAACAAATATTTACATTATACACTTGCCAGCAAAATACAAGTTCAAGTTCATAAGTCTTTATTTCGAATAATAATTCATAAAAGACCACAGTAAAAACATTTACAGAGTATCAACATTTGTTACGTAAACCAAGGAACCCCAAGTATAAAAAGATAGATAGCCCATGGGCAACATACAAAAATTTAAAAACAGTATAAAAACAAGTTAATCAAGGCGGGGTTACACATTCTTTGCACGAATCAGCCACATCCACCCCAGAAATTTAGCAACACAAATCACAGTTTTTTCATTGCGCATGTCGCGTAATTTCAACAGGGCAGTGCGATTCTCCACACAATTAAAAGTTTTACAAATTGGTTGCAGCCATTTTAGTCGAGGCAATCGATATGCTGGGCAGGCAAAGAATATGTGGCCAATACTCTCAACCTGATCAGAGCAAAAAGGACACTTGGAGGTAGAAGACTTTGTCCATTTTGCAGTAAAGGAATTGATCGGCAACGTTCCCACCCGAAACTGAAAGTACAGCTTACGGTCGAGGGCTTTGCATATCAAATCCCAAAAAGGCTCAAGGGATGGTATAATCTTATTTGTTAGAAATAATCCCGTTAGGCTATTTTCTGATGAGAGTAAAACCAGTACAGATTTCTTTGCAGCCCAAAATAGCTCTTTAAATTCCACTTTGGAGGGGAACCTAGCACGTTCCGGATGTGACCATAATTCAGAAAGGCCCATAGAGAGCAGAATCTGTTTGACCTCCCGCAACCAAGGGATTTTCATGGCACCCCACAATGATCTAATTTCGCACAATTCGTGGGCAAAGAGGCTAAGCTCTTGAGTCGTCCAGAGTCGTCGCCAAAAAGCGACAAGCCGATACTGTGCCATCTCATCCAGGGGTCTACAACCTAGATCCAAAAGCAATGGTTTTATGGGAGTTGATTGCGGAAGCCCAACTAGACTCCGAAGGAACCTATTCTGTGCTATGCTCAATGTTGTCAAGCTTTTGTAGCCCCAAATGTCCGCACCGTACAAAGTGGCTGCATTGACCTTGGCCTCATAGATTTTTAACGCTGGTGTAATGCGTTTTGTCAAGGTTTTTTTTGTTCCCTTAGCAAGCAGCCAGTAAGGCGGACAAATTTCAGAATTAAAACCTCCAACTGTGGATTCCAGTTTAGTTGATGGTCCAAAGTCACGCCTAGATAGGTCATGACTTTGACCTGTTCAATGGGGACACCTCCTAATAAAAATGAACTTGTAATTTGTTTGTTTTTATTAAATACCATAAATTTGGTTTTTTCAGCGTTGATCTGAAGGTCGTTTTCAGTGCAAAATACTGCAAATCTATTTAAAGCTGCCTGAAGGCCACTTCGAGTCCTAGAAAGGAGCAAGGTATCATCGGCAAATATAAGCATGGGGTACTTGGCCCCCCCCAGGGTGGGTGCATCAGTTTGTGTTTCATTAAAGAAAGCAACCACCCGATTAATAAACAGGAGGAACAGCGTGGGTGCCAACACACAACCCTGCCGAACCCCACGTTCGACAGGGAAGTTAGCTGTTACCTGGCCCTGCTTCCCCCATCTTACACGGGCAAAATTATCCTCGTGTAGACGCCTAACCAGCTCTAAAAGTTCAGATGGAAAGCCCATAAGTCTAAGGGCATCCCATAACTTGGCCCTCGGAACCAAGTCGAAAGCCGACCTGAGATCAACAAAGGCGGCGTACATGACACCTCCGCCCAAAAGGACCACCTTCCAATATAACATTGTAAGGCGAAACACCTGATCTAAGGTGCTAGAACCAGATCTAAACCCTGCTTGCATAGGGGAGAGAATATTATTCTGCTCCATCCACCCCTGAATTCTAGCTAGGGCCATTCTTGAAACCACTTTCTGTATAGTGTCGATCAAACTAATGGGGCGATAGTTTTTCGGTGAAGATCGATCCCCTTTCTTGTGTACAGGAAGTATTTCGGCCCCCTTCCAGGATTGTGGCACCCTAGCTCCCGCTGCAATAGAATTTGCTAAAATTGTTATATAGGGGACCCAAAGATCTAAGTTTGATTTAAAAAGGTCTGCAGGAACAGCATCTATACCTGGGGCTTTCCCGGACTGGACTAAGCATAAAGCATGCTCAGTATCTGAGGGGCAGAAATTAAGGCCATCCCCGTGTACTACTGGTGAAGTCCCCACTACAGACTCAGAACCTAAGTGAACAATATTAGGGTCCTTAAATTGAGAGGAAAAAAATTCCACCCAATCAGCAGAAGAAACATAATTTTCCGGAGTGAGTGAGTCAGAACCCCGACCCCACCTAACCAACTCCCAAAACTTAATCTGGTTAGACGATTCACAGGCTTTAAGAAGTTCCAGCCAATATGAATCGTCCCATTCCCTTTTGGCTTCCCAAATAATATGTTTATAAGCCTGTCGCGCTGTCCTAATTTCTAAGGTGCTTCTGGATTTGACAGCAGCGATTAGGATACTGTGCGCTTCTCTACAATTTTTATTGTACCAACCTTTGGGTTGCTTCACTTTCTGTTTTCTGTGTGGTCTAATAAGCAGTTCTTTAATGGCCACGAAACATGCCTCGTGAAGATCAACAATAGTGGGCTTGGCCCTATCATCAGGTGAAAATGCCAGCATCTTGTCTCTGGTTTCGAGGACAAGTTTTTCTATTTGGCTGACAAGTTCCTGATTGACTATGACCCTCGGCCATTGGACCCGTCTTCTATTGTCACTCAAAACTAGTTCTGATGTAATGCAAGCTGTTTCTACCTGGGAGGGCACTAAACCCGGGACCTTAAAGACAAATAAAAGCGGATCATGGTCACTCTCTGGCCTAATTTCAATTGACATGTCCACTACTGTGTCCCAGGAATCAATATTTACCAAAATATAGTCAATACGACTCACCCCAAGCCCATTATTAAAGGTTGGATTGCCCACCTTATCAGATAGGCAACGCCCGTTCACCGCCCGGAACCCCCATTCCAGACAGAGTCCAAGCCAGTGAAAGGCAGCCTCCGTACCCCTAGCTCCCTTAGTTATAGCCAACGGGGGAATATTCCAGACGATATCATCCTCCAGCCCTATATCCTCAACAAGATTCATAATAGGTTCGAATGTGCAGTTCAAGTCGCCAGCCACTAAAACGAGCTGGTCACTTTTCTGCTCATTTAGGAGTGCTTCCAGGTCATTAAGGATGGGTTGCTTTTTGCCCCCCTGACAACCCCGGGCATAGATATTAATTAAAAGAATATCCTTGCACTTCTCCTTACTTAATAATAAACAAAGGAGATCGGGGTTCTTCACCTGGATTTCCCTCACACTAAATCCGAGAGAGCTATTTATCCATATAGTCAACCCACCTGAAGGCCTACCCCTGAGACCCTGCAAAGCAGGTGTATAAAAGTTAAGATAACCTACTCTAAACAGGGGATCAACTGACCAGGTTTCCTGGAAGACGATGATATCGTTAGTAGTGATGAAATCAACCCAATCATCGTTATCCAGGCGACCCCTTAAACCTGCTATATTCCAGGAGGCCATTTTAATTACATTCGCTGGATTACTAAGCCTGTGGGTCTCAATTTGTTCCAAAACTCCTGACTCAATCAGAATTTGGTCACCAACAATGTCCACTATAGGTAGTAAACCCGATGGCGACATAGAACAATCTATACTGGAAGATACCCGGGGGGGGGCAAGATGAGATCAACTGGATGTTTTAGAGCGACCCCCCCCCCCCCAAGTCAATCGACCTCATCTAAACAGCCAAACATGTTAAAGGTAGGCACACCTTGCCACCCAGTGTTCTGTCTGGGCCCCCCATATCCAAAACCTGTATACCTGGGCTTTTGGATTGTCGTCCAAGACCCTCCCATGTCAATTTGCCGTTGAGGGGGGTAAAAGAAAGTGAGGGGTCTAACAACGATTGACTGATCACCTTCGCAAGAGGCCCATGAGCAAAGGTGCTGTGCTGTGTCGGGATTAGCAAATGACACCACTATACAGTCACCAATAATGTTTTTATGAGTGCGCCCAACCCAAGGTACTCTTCGCACCATTAAAACCTGGCTTCTTAGGTGACTAGGTAACTGTCTATTTTTATTTAGCCAGTGAATTACCTTATTTTTAAGAGACCAAGGGTCCTCTTTAGATTGATGATCAAGAATAGGTACACCGGTTAGTATGATGACATATGAACTGGCCTCTGGAGGTAGATCGATGTAGCCACCACGAAAATTTGGACGACTAGATTCTAAGGGTTGCCGGTTCTTGTTAGTCAAGTGATTAGAACGTTGTGCATCAGGTTGGTGCCTAGGTTTAGGACAAGTTGTACTCTGTAGTGAGCTAGTGTGAACCTTCGCCTTTGGTGGGATTATAGTTTTATCTGGGCAAGCTTGTTGTGTACGTCTAGATGGTATTAAGCCCCGAGGCGGGGAACAAAGACTAAGATTCGACGAGTTGATGGCACTATCCCCAACTATTGTACGAGGTTTTGGTACAGGTTTAAAGTTTGTGGTGGGATGGGCCGGGAGGTCTACCACTGAAGGCTGTAATGTCAGGCTCTCATCCTGTATGACCCTAGCTTCCATTTGCTTAAGACTAAGGCTGGCCAGTGTAACTATAGTTTTATCCATTTCTAGCAAATGATTTTCCATGCGGCAAAGTCGCAGTTCTAGGGGATTGAGTAACTTTTTGAGTGTGTCCCAAACCATTTGTAAAAAATCATCGTCCCTCCTTATGTCCCCCTCAACCTCACTCAATCTACACTTATTTGGTACTGTTTTATGGTTGTCCTGGGAATTTTCCACTAAGGATTCAAACTCAACCTCACTTGGGACAAGACTAATATCACTACTCGCTGGTGCTAAGACAACATTTTCTTTTACATCCCCGAACCCTGGTGCACCCAATGGTCGTCGATTATTAAAAAATTGGGAACGGGCAATCCTTGCCTTTTTACGAGCAAAGGTAGACCTTGCCAGAATTTTTTTCCGCTGGAGGGCAGCCTTTCTAGCAATAGCAGCTGTCTTGGGCATAACGGTTTTTCCTGGTGATCTTTTCCCTGCCACAAACATAGACAGTACAGGCACCTCTAAAGCAGGTGGAGTAGGAGCCTTAACTTGCTTGAGGGGAGATGTGGGAGGCGGGTGATGCATATCGGCCGTAATAATCAAGGGGCGTGGACCATCTGGGCGCTCGGGAGTTATTGCTAAGGCCAACTTGCCTAAGGAAGATTTCTTAGAAGAAGCAATATCCATAGACAATTTACGCGCAGCATCTAATTCAAGGGAAACCCTATGCTGCATTTTATTTATTTCTGCATCAATTGCCTGGTTAGTCTTTATAAGAAAATCATCCAAAGTCCCACTAGGTTTTTTGAGGCCCATGGCAGTTTTGCTCCGACTACCCTGTGAACACATCGTTGACACAGCAGAGCACAAAATGAGATTAACACAGGTAACAGTAAGAGTGATGTAAAAAGCCCAAGGGGAATGGCCCAGCCTAGACCTCTAAGATCTCGAACGGCCTCAAACGGCCCGCTCTTAGCCCGGTCTTCGCCCCGGCGCTGCGTCCCGCGCTGCGGGAGTTTAGTAATGTTATATGGGCGTTGCAAAAGACGGGGGGCGGGCCGGCAGGGAGAGTGGACCGGATGCTCTTCCCCGGTCTCGCAGGGACTCCTGGTAATCCGAGTCCCCGCACGCTCGCAGCCCCGCCGAGCCTCTCACCCTAAGCCGCCTTGAAGCCCTCAGTCAAGAGCTGGCGCTTGGAACAGCGCGACGCGGCACCCGCGGAGCGGGTGCGGCGAGAGGTGGGTGTGAGGGCTGCTGAGTCCGCTGTCCTGACGCCGCAGGATGTCAAAGTGCCTTTGTGCCTTGCTTCCAATAAGGATAGGTGTCCCGATGGAGAAGGGAAAAAGGAGCCTTAAATAGCTGCAAAAGGCGGGGGGCGGGCCGGCAGGGAGAGCGGACCGGATGCTCTTCCCCGGTCTCGCAAGGACTCCTGGTAATCCGAGTCCCCGCACGCTCGCAGCCCCGCCGAGCCTCTCACCCTAAGCCGCCTTGAAGCCCTCAGTCAACAGCTGGCGCTTGGAACAGCGCGACGCGGCACCCGCGGAGCGGGTGCGGCGAGAGGTGGGTGTGAGGGCTGCTGGGTCCGCTGTCCTGACGCCGCAGGATGTCAAAGTGCCTTTGTGCCTTGCTTCCAATAAGGATAGGTGTCCCGATGGAGAAGGGAAAAAGGAGCCTTAAATAGCTGCAAAAGGCGGGGGGCGGGCCGGCAGGGAGAGCGGACCGGATGCTCTTCCCCGGTCTCGCAGGGACTCCTGGTAATCCGAGTCCCCGCACGCTCGCAGCCCCGCCGAGCCTCTCACCCTAAGCCGCCTTGAAGCCCTCAGTCAACAGCTGGCGCTTGGAACAGCGCGATGCGGCTCCCGCGGAGCGGGTGCGGCGAGAGGTGGGTGTGAGGGCTGCTGGGTCCGCTGTCCTGACGCCGCAGGATGTCAAAGTGCCTTTGTGCCTTGCTTCCAATAAGGATAGGTGTCCCGATGGAGAAGGGAAAAAGGAGCCTTAAATAGCTGCAAAAGGCGGGGGGCGGGCCGGCAGGGAGAGCGGACCGGATGCTCTTCCCCGGTCTCGCAGGGACTCCTGGTAATCCGAGTCCCCGCACGCTCGCAGCCCCGCCGAGCCTCTCACCCTAAGCCGCCTTGAAGCCCTCGGTCAACAGCTGGCGCTTGGAACAGCGCGACGCGGCACCCGCGGAGCGGGTGCGGCGAGAGGTGGGTGTGAGGGCTGCTGGGTCCGCTGTCCTGACGCCGCAGGATGTCAAAGTGCCTTTGTGCCTTGCTTCCAATAAGGATAGGTGTCCAGCAAAATACTTATATTGTCCTGGTAAAAGAATGCGCGATAAAGGCATATTTGTTGTAAAAATGTGTGTGGTGAAGACACATGCATTGTAAAGAAGCACGTGGTTCGAGCATTCCGAGACGAGTCGAGCAACACGAGCAGTGCGAGACAGTCGAGCTGAGCTGCAGCTGAAACGGGTGCCGGGAGCCGCGAACCGGAAGCGGCGAGCTAGAGCCCGTGAGCCCGTGAGTTGGAGGCATCCAACCATCCAAACAAGCAGAAGTTTGCCTAAACTCCCCCCGCATCCTGAGGCACCCTGAGGCTCCGTGCCACATCGCAAGGAGAGACGCGGCAAAGAAGCGGTGAGCCGGATGCCGGGTGCGGGTGTGGGTGCGGGTCCGGATCGAGTACGAGCACGGGCGGGAGCAGGCCGAGAGCCCCCGAAGCCCTGAAGCGCCCCTACGCTGCGAGCCCTGAAGCCCCCCCGAAACACCACAAGGCTAGACAGAGGCCGAGTTGCACGCCAGCCGCTGTCCCGCTACACTGCTGTACCCTGCCGGCCAAGCTGCGTCCTCGGGAGCCTGTTACGGACTACAGCAGGCGGAGAGGCGGAGAGAGGCAGGAGGCAGGAGGGTGAGGGCAGCAGCAGCCCTTCCTGGTGAGAGGAGTCAGCCTCGGCAGCGCTAGCGGCGCTACAGGCATTAAAGTACTGTTTAAGCACCAGCAGTAATGTATGCTCCGTATGCAATAACATAACTACGGAGGAGTGGAGCTCCTGGCAAAACTGCCAAACAGCAGACTAACAGTCTAACAGTATGTCAACAGCTACAGAGAGTGTGTGTGAGCCGTACGGAGCGGAGGGGAGCCAATAAAGGACACTTTAAAGAATCTCACGCAGTAAGGCGTAGCAAGGCGCACACGGCGAGGCACTATCCTGGCAGGCTAACAATCTAGCCGTACCCACAAGCATCTGCCCGAAGTGCCTAAGGAACCAGAGGAATCAAAGAAACCCAGAGGCAAGAAGCGTGCACCGACGCTTGGACCATCAGCAGCAGTACAACGGTGAGAGCGGCACTGGGGGTTACGGGGAAGGGGGCAGCAGCGAATAACAGCCAGCAATATCGCCACTCCCCCCGAACTCCCCCCCTGAACTACCTCCTGTGGCCCCACTAAATGGACTAAAGCATTCCTATATCACAGAAGAGAGACACACCAATACTACAGTCCTCATCAACTTCGGCAACTCCCGTGGCCTCGAAACCCCAAGGCTATCCTCGCTCTCTCCCTGACGGCAGCTGCCCCCCTGTGAAGGGTAGACGGGCCTGGGAAAGTAAGGTGGCGGAGTCGTAGAGGCGGCGCGGGCCCCTGAGGCTGAAACCTCGAGGAGGGTCTGTCTGAGAGAGACAGGCAAGGACCAGTAACATAAAACAGGAGTGTAATAGAACTAAGCGGAGTGCAGGGGTGCCCGCCAAGTTTGGCGCTATAAGAATAACATCGTTGGAACGCCATCCATAAACGGCCCAGCTGAAAATCGTCTCAGTCTGAAAGAGCTGGTGCTACCACAGAGTAGTAAGCACCAGCCAAAACCCAGAGTATAAAGGCCAGAGGAAGAAAGCCACTAAAATCCCCTGTCAAGTGTAAAACTAAATTAATATTCCACAATCTCAACCAAATTGATAACCTACAATCGGAAAAATACTATCAATAGTCCTGGTACAGGGAAATGGCCTTTAAAAAACTGAGATCACGAACAATTTTTATGAAAAGAATGGGGACAGAAGAGGCAATTAGGAAGACCACTAGCAAAGCGGTGAAAAGTGGAAGGATAACAGGAACCCCCGGAATACGAAAGTACTTCACATCATTAACCACTGTGGGGCTAGTAGCAATAAATCAGTCAAATCCAGCTATAACGGCTGAAATAATGGAGGATGGAAAAGACAAAGAGGGAAGTGTACATGCCCCCCCAAAGAATACACCTTAATTACATCTGAGGCCGTCCAAATAACCCCCTCAACATATTTTGAGTATTCATCCCCAGAAATAGAGTCAAATGGCCAAAGATCACTGGACTTATCTGATACTCAATATAGCCCCGATCATATCTCGATGTGTCCTGAACCAACTTGTAAGAAAGGAGAATCAGATCTGGGACCTCAAGAAGAGCCCGATGTTATACACAATAGCACACTACAACAACCCTCTGACCGAGAGAGCTTCCTGGAACATTCCCCGGACTTGTTTTTGTTTAAGTCCACCAGCTTATCGAACAACAATACTCCAGTATCGAACTCTCTTTTCACATTGCAAAAAATCCTGGATTCGGTCCTCGCCCATTTAGGTAATATCCTGGAGAACTCGGATCAAACACTTGATGTACAAATAGGAATTTTAAAATTCCTAGTGGAAGAAAAAAGGAAAAAAGAACAAACCGAGTTAACCAAAGTAAAGGGAATATCTGACAACCGTCAAGTGGTAACAAGTGACAATAAAAGCACCGGCCACTTACCGACGGCGACAAGAGAAATGGGAACACAAACCGGCAATAAACCAGGTAAGGGACCAATAAGTAATCAATGTAAAACTACGGTATATTCCCTAAAGAAACTCTTTAAAGAAGACATTAATAGCGGGTCTAATCAATATCCTATATTTAGGAAACCCAAAGACAAACTTATTATGGCCAGTCCCGTCATGGACCAAGAAAAAAAGGATAGCATTGGCCTAAATGGCGAGGATGCGCAGGATTTACAAAATGTAAAAAAGAAGCAAGGGGAAAGAAAGAAAAAAAGGGGAAAGCCGCTAAGAAGATTCAAAAAGAAAAAAGCGCAGAAACTCAAATTTCAGAAGACCACCACCCCTCCAGAGGCCCACTGTGTTCAAGAAGAAAGTATAAAATCGTCCATATCTCTAAAGAGAATAAATCAAAACCTGATGGAAAAATCTAACAATAAATTTCTCCAACAAAATCCGTTAAACCCAAGGGCAAAAGACTTACACTATGACCCAGTAAGCCCTGCACTAAGAGCTCATTTTAAAGGATCCGAAGACTACCGGAAAAACGATCCACCACAAGAAGAATTTATATCGACACAGCTGCAAATAACAGAGCTGTTTCCAACAGATGAAGCCCCTCTTAATCGAGGCCGTATTATTAACCTCCTTCAATGCATTTTGACCCTACAAACTTTAACACGAAAAGACATCGACTTAGTATCCTTCCCGGATAAAGAAAAAATGAAAACCGCCGTGGTAGAATTTTGGTCACCAGTGCTCCCGGGAATTATTCTGAAAGAAAAAGAGACGCTCCATAAATGTGGCTACGACTTTATCTCAATACAGAAATTTACAGACGGAAAACCGAGAAATCTGCTTAAGAGATCTTCACAAAAATCCTTTAATCAGCCAAATAAAAAAACTAATTATATAGGCGACTCTGCAGAACATCTAATTATCTCAGTAAAAGACGGGGAGAGAGAAATCTGGAGCCAAAGTTCCAAAGATAAGGATACAGTAAATATAGATCAGTCTTGGTTATGGATTGCAGAGACTTTAAACAATAAAAAACAAGCACGGAACAAGAATCACTCAGTTTAGCAGTGGTCTACTGATGTCATCTTGGAACATAGCAGGAAGAACACCAGAAAAGATGATGGAACTGACGAAAAACCAACCAGCTATAACGGCAATACAAGAAACTTGGTCAACAAAAAGTTTTTACCAGGAGGGGTATTTCACCTATGATATCCCAGCGCAGGAAGTTAGCCGAGGGCATGCGAAGGGAGGTATAGCAATCCTTTTAAGCGAAGACTACAACTGGGCCCAAGAAATTATCTCTACAAAATCTAACTACTTTCAATGTATTAAGATCAGGTTGGGATTAGACACTCCAGAGTTGCCAAAAAACGTATTGCTTTTCAACGTATACATCCCCCCATGACAAAAAAACGATGGGCTATTTGTTGAAATCTTGGAGGGTATCCAGCTAATAACAGAAACTCAAGCTTATCTCCCTTTTATAATCATGGGTGACCTCAACGGAAAGCTATCTAACACAGAAATATCGAAATGGGCTAGCTGGTATAAGGAGGAAGCTCTTGAAATCTCAGTACCATTGTTCCCGACCAGAAACAAGGCTGACAAAAGGGGGAAAATATTATTACAATCACTACCTTTACTAAATGGAACTATCCTAAATGGAAATGTGGAAGGTGACATCCCTGCGTCTTATACGAGACAGGGAACGAATTCCAAATCAATTTTGGATTATATGATCTGCAGCTTGGATATGTACGGGACTGTTACACAGCTTCAGATTTACTTTGTCCAAGGAAGCGACCACGCCATCCAGGCCCTACATACCCAATGGACAACGGCCACATGCCCAACCAGCCACATCATGTTTAAATCCAGTACAGTTACGGTACAGACAAACCAAAGGCAGATATATTGGAATTCGCCTACACTGAATAAAGTCGCCACTCTAATAAATACAAAGCAGCTCCTTCAAGCAATCTATTCCTCCAACCCAATAACAAACTTTGAGACGATAATCGAGATATTAAAACAAACGCTCCAACACAAAGTGCAACAAGCTGTACCAGCTAGATTCAAAAATAAAACCAGTAGGCCATCTGCAAGCGCAAAAAGGTTAAATAAATTAATAAGATCGCAGTTCTTGGAGCCCTCTATATCTAGACAAGCAGAAATTAATAAATTAAAGAACCAACGCAAGAGGGAGAAACAACGGCAAAAAAATATAAGGCAAGACAAAAACTGGGTTGACCTGCGAATAGCAGCAAAACAGTACAATCAACGTACCTACTGGTCACTAATCGCCAAAGAAACAGGCACAAAAAAAGGCCTTGCAAGCCACCCCAGTCCCCTCTAAAGAATGGGAGAAGTATCTGACCAATTTGTATAAATTAAACATTACTCATGAAAGGCCTATAACTCCCACAAGCAACTGCGAAGGAATTACCTTATCCATTGGAACTGTGTCCCCCTTCTCTGCAGAAATGCATATAAGGAAGGCAAGAACAACAGGAGCCACTGGCCCAGACCAAATACCTATCAAGGTCCTCCAGACTGACCCTAAGGGATGGAGCACGATACTATCTCCCCTCTTCAATTTCATCCTAAACACAGGGAAATTGCCGAAATCCTGGAAGGGTAGTATCGTCATACCGATACATAAAAAGGGACCGAGACAACAGCCTGGCAACTATCGTCAGATAGCACTACTGGATGCTACGGGAAAGATCTTTGCTGCAGAGGTACTTGATCAGCTAAAAAAATGGGCTTTCACACAGGGACTGATTCCGCTCTACCAGGCAGGCTTTAGGCCAAAGCACTCAGTCTTGGACAATATCGCAATGTTACAAACTATTCTTGATAAATATGTGGTAGTTAAATCCCAGCCTGTGTATGCAGCATTCATCGACTTTACCACAGCGTTCGACCGAGTGGATAGAGTGACCCTATGGAAAAAACTGAAGAAATTAGGAATCCCTGAGCAGTTGTTACGAATTATAGTTGCACTGCATACAGACACCTGGTGCCAAGTACAAATGGGGAGGGAAAAGGGCCTCACTAACCCGATCCCAACCCCCAACGGACTTAAGCAAGGGTGCCTCCTCGCCCCGTTGTTGTTCTCCCTATATCTCAGTGATCTGCCTCAGCATCTACAGCAAGAACTACACTTTCCACCAAAGGTCGCTACCCAAAAAGTTCACACCCTACTTTACGCGGACGATATTATAGTGATGGACCAAACCCCCTTCGGTCTGCAAAACAATCTGGATGCCCTGTATAAGTATACTAAGGAAAATTTTCCAATACCTAATTTAGCCAAAACAAAAATAGTCTCTTTCTCAGGCAAGAAAAAAAGCAGTAAATTTTGTTGGAGACTTGGTGACGAAAAAAATCGAAGAAGTTGAGGAGTATACCTATCTGGGTAGGATCTTCACTAAGTCACTAAAAAACAACCGTCAGTTCTTAAACTTGTCGAGAAAATCAGAGGTGCATGCAGGAGCACTGCTAAGGTTATATGCTGCCTCGGGAAATAGACATTTCTCCTCCCTGCTTAAAGTCTATAGTGTGAAGATCCCTGCAGTTTTATCGTATGCCCTGGAATACATACCTACAAAGCAGTGGACATTCCTGGACCTAAAAGAAGGAAAAATATGGAGGAAAATACTAAAAGTAGCGCAGTATATCCCAGTACAAGCACTCCGCCTTGAACTATCGCTCACGAGCTCTTATTCTCGAGGTATCGTAAACATCATTAGGTGGGCATACAACCTGCTCCATGCAAAGAATGGTACACTTCGCTCCCTGCTTAAAACAGAGACTTTTGATAATGACTCTACGAAGCACGTATTTTATAAAAACATGTCTTTCGCCTTCAAACTGGCGAACATTAGTACTAATCTGTTGCTGACCTGGACACCGCCTCAATTGAAACTCTTCTTAAAATGCTATACCCCAAGACTAAGCTTTGACCTTGACTCGTCGCATTGCACCAAACTAATTTTATATAAAAACTTTGCTGAATCAATGGTATTTAAGAAAACCCAGAACTATATAGATTTTAATCTCACTCACGGCGCTAGGAGATTAATTATCCTGCTTCGGTTGGGTATTCTACCCACCCAAACTTTAACATCAAAATGGCATCAAATGAGTCATCAATATGTAGCCTATGTAACGGCGGGGAGCAGGACTTAGTGCATCTACTGTTCATATGCCCCAATCTCAAAGTAGTAGCGGCGAAAGCAAAACATTTGTCTCCTATATATCTTAGATGCCGTATCACCACCGTCAAGGAACTGATGATCGCTTGCAAAACTCCCCCTAATGAACTAGTTTGTTATAAACTTTATACATTTTTAAAACCCTTTTTATCTCTGTATTAACATGAGAACTTTTTAAAAATGTAAGAATTGCATTTTATATATATTATTTGTGGTCCTCAGTGGAGTACCACACCAAATAAAAAACTTTGACTTACACGTGGTTCCGACCGCGTGGTAAATGCGCTTTCCTAACTTGCACAGATGGCAGGCCCCGGAAACGTCCTGCGGCGGGCCCTGTAGACCCGTGACAAGTGAACGTACCCTGCATAATAGCAACCTCTGGGATCCTAATCATCAGCTTGTGTCTTCCTTACACCAAATGTTGAAAAGCTGGGCCAATTGTTGACAGCCACCATTCAAGAAACCTAAGGGACAATGAGGCTCCCAAACTTAAAACACTTTCCCAATGTTAACTTTGAGAGAGTTAATGGTCATCAAATTGATATTCCAGTAGCTAGTAAACACTCATGTAACCGGAGATTGCATAGAGGAAGATTTGCGATCCATACGACCAATAAATTGTATATCTTCTGCCTAACAGAAGAATGAGATCCACAGAACGAATGTGGATAGCCAAGTGAAGGACATAAGAGCCGGGTTAAAAAAACACTGAGGGATTCCAGGTTACTCACAGAGAAGAAGAAACGAAAGACTTTAAGATCTACTGCCTGGACAAATCACACAAGGGAAGATGACCATGCCAGGGCACTGGCTCCCACATGTTGGAGGAGGATGGAGTTAGACACAGTGTTAAAGGCAGCTGAGAGGTCAAAAAGATCAAAGCAGACCAGCCTTCCGAGTCCATATTCATGCATACATCATTTAGCTTCATGGGTCAGATTAGGAGATTATGGTTGGCAGATGCCACGGTAGACATACCTGCAGATTTGCTTCGTTGGGCCTTTCATTTTCATCAGACTTCAAGATATCCGAATCTTGATCACCTTCTGCCTGTGCAAGATAGAGAAAAACACAAAGACTCAGTGGATCCAGGGTGTAATCTACATCATTGATTTGTTATTAGCAACACTGTACAGTTGTATGTACTATTATGCAACAGGTGTTAGTTCATTTGTCATTAACGTCGAGATGTAGAAAGGTAGCCCTGAGAATGTAGTTTACCTCATGAGATGAACT